>NW_027094059.1:0-2400000 GCF_000319635.2 Colletotrichum fructicola Nara gc5
CCTTTTCTTTTTCTCTTCCTGTTTTCTTTTTTTGCTCTTGAACTGCTGTTCCAATTTCCGAAATTTTCGTAAATAACAAAACCACCCCTATCTCTGAAATATATATTTCCCATCTTCATCTTCAATTATAACTATCCCCTCTGCTCTGGCCCTAACCTTTTCCTTTCACCCGTCCCTAACCTTGTTCTTTTCTCTATCCCTAACCTTTTCCTTTCCTCTGTCCCTAACCCTCTCCCTCTGTTGTAACCCTGACCTTTTATCTCTCTCCGACCTTCGTCTTAACCCTACCCCTAACTATCCCCTTCCGCTCTATATCCAATCTTTTTTCTTGAATCTATCCCAACCCCTCCCCTCTTGCTATAACCTTAACCTCTTATCTCTACTCTCTCTCTATCTCTTCTGTCTATATTCCATGTAAACTGTCCATTGAATCATTTCGCCTCCTTTCTTCTTATCTATTTTGCTTGCTTCTTTCTTCCTCATAACTCTTCTATCTGTTAATTTGTTCTTGCTTTTGTTTGCTGCTTCTCTTCTTTCCTTTTGACTGCTATTTCTATCTTCTATTGCTTTATTTATTTCCTTCTTCTGCGCCTCTCTTTATCCTCCTTGAACTGAACCTCTTCTGAAACCTTTCCTTTCTATTGATTCTAAATAACCTTTATCTAAATTATCCCTAAATACTCCTGTTCTTTCTTTCATATTTCCTTTATATGTAAATATTACTGTTCTCTCTGCTCTATCTCTAACCTTTTTCTTTCTATCCATTTCTAACCCTTTTCCCCTATCTATCTCTATTCTACTTCTCTCCCCTTTATATTCAATTATAACCGTCTCTTTCTACTCTCTCCCTTTACTCTCCTAACCTTAACTTTCTATCTCTTATTCTCCTTATCTATCTCTAATCTTTCCCTCCACTCTATCCCTTCTCCGTTCCTCTACTCTTTAACCCTAACCCTTTGTTGCAATTTTCCTTCTCTGTCTCTATCCCCATCTGTTCCTGACTACTTCCTCTTGCTCTAACCTTAACCCTTTTTCTTTTTTATCTATTTCTGCCTGCTCCTCTCATAATAACTCTAACCTCATTTAAACTTTCCCTTGAACTTTTCTGTCTATATTAAATGTGAAATTGCAAATAAATAACGTAACCTGCTGAATAACTTATTTCTCTTACTCACCTCTTTATTTTAACTTCTCTATTTATTGATCTTTTTGTTTCTTGCCTCTCTCTACTTTATTTCCTCTGTTCTAAAATTCCTTCTGGCTGGTAACTCTGAAACCCTCTTTTCTTATCTTTTATTCTCCCCCCCCCCCCCCCCCCCCCCTTCGCTATTTTTGCTACTCCTATCTTCTTATGGTTCTGATCTGCGGACTTCTTTATCTTTTAACGCATTCTATATAACCTCTATTGTTAAAATCCTTTTATTTACTGTCGGATTTCTTTTCCTCTATTGCTACCTCTTAACCCTAACTTTTTCTCTTTGAATCTTTTGCTTATTTTACCTTATTACTCTACTTTTCCTTTTTTTATTGCTGCTTTGGTCCTTCTGATTCCCTCTGTTATTTTTCTTTCTTTATCTGTCTTTCGATATGAACCTATATGATCTCAAAATGCCTTGTACCTTTACTTATCTATCCTACTACTCTGATTATACACTATGTGCTATGGTATTATGGACACTTCTTAATACATAAACTATATCGTCTTTACTACTTATATCTCTAATGTAACCTGCTACTTACTAATTATTCTCATAATAACTATAATAACTTTGGAATATATATCGAAAACCATCTTGTATACTGCTATTGTTCTATCTTGACGTACTCTCTGGCTTGATATTACTTCCTCTGAACTTAATGTTGAATCATATTAAACTGGTTCTGTTTTTTTCTCTTGTTAATATGGCCTTACTAATGGATGATATGTCTATATATATGTTCTATATAACTTCGAACCTTTTAACTATTTCTTTCTTACTATTTCCTCTTATTACTCTTTTATACTATTCTGCCTTTGGCTTTAAACTGACGTCCCTTTTGCATTTCCTGGATGGTTATTATTGTTTTGGGGTCTATACCCTTATCATTGTATTATTTCATATCTAACCCTTGATTCTAATTAACCCTAATACATAACCCTAACTTTGGACGGTTAACTCCATCTGTTTTATCTTACCTTACTACTTATACCATGTTTTTTATATGTGTGAATATCCCCCCTCTTCGCTTGTTGTTGTTCATATACCTCTGGCCTCATGCTATTTGATGCATCGTCTGTGTCTACTTTAAACCTCTTATCCTTACTTTTATGTTTCTTTTCCTTCATCTCTCTCTTTTCGTTTTGTTGTTTTTTTTCTTTCTCTTTTTTTTTTCTTCCTCCCGCATACCCTATGTACTACCCTATCCTCTTTAAAACTATTTGGTATAAATGCTTTATTCTCTCCCTTCTCCTTAATGGGTACGAACTAAATGCTATTTCACTTTGGGCAAATGCTTTGAACTTGACTGTGCACTATATTGCCCTGTTACTAACCTTAACCTTAATCTCTCTGCACTATCCCTAACCCTTTTCTTTCATCTGTCCCTAACTGTCTCCTTCTACTCTGACCCTAACCCTTTCCTTCCGTCCCTAACTATCTCTTTTTTGCTCTGACCCTACCCTTTTTCTTTCATTTATCCCTACCCCTCTCCCTCTACTATTATCCTAACCCTTTCGTCTCTACGTTTTCTTATCTAATCCTAACCTTGCTCTTTCCTCTGTCCCTAACCTTTTTCTTTTACCTGTCCCTAACCCTTTAAAATCTATCTGTCCCTAACTGTCTCTTTGTCCTCTGACCCTACCCCTTTCCTTTTGTCTATCCCTAACCTTTCTCTTTGATCTGTCCCTAACTTTTTTCTTGTATTTAACCTTAACCCTAAAAACTTTTGTATAACCCTACCCTTTTTCTCTTGTATAACCTTAACCTTTTGTCTTTACTTTCTCTCTTACCCCTCTATATATATAACTTGAACTTGTAAATAAATGTAAATTAATATGTTTCCCTCCTTCTCTATAAATTACTTTGCCTTCCTATCTCCCCGTCTTAACTATCCTATTTACTAACTTATCTTTATTTCTTTTCTTCTTATATTCTATATCACTCCTTACCCTAAACATACCTTATTATGCTTACCTCTTTTGTTTACTGTGGAATTTTGTTTCTACTATTGCTACCTTTACTGTCTTACTACCTCTCTTCTTACTTTCTACTTACTTCACCCTATTCCTATTATTCTGCCTTTCTTTTCTGACTAACTTGTTATCTGACCTTAAAACTAACCTGAAACCCTGACCCTTACGTCTATATACGATATATATATATGTGTGTGTGTGTATTGGTTTACCTTCTCTACTGCTCCTCTGGACCTTTTGTACTATATCACTCTGGGTCTAAAATCCCTGGTCTCCTTACCTACTTACTATTTCTTTCTATATTATACCTCTTACTTTTCCTCTAACTCTCTCCTTCTGGCTGCTTCTTGACTGCTTATTCCCTCTGTTACTATCCCCTCTTTAACTCCCCTATAATATTAACCCTTATGGTGGTAAAATGCCTTATGCCCCATTGCATCTATCCTACTACTGTGATTGTGTGTAACCCTTGATGGCATTACGAATCACTTCTTGATACATGACCTGTATGTCATTTGCTGCTTGAACCCTGTAATAAAACCTGCATTCTGCTTATGTTTTATTGATTTATACTATAACCTTGAAATATATAAACCCTGATTATATCTTGAACTATACTCCTGTTATCTTATATTGACCTCCTCCACCCCGCTTGACTTTGCTTTCTCTTAACTCTGTATGTAACTATATATGAACCGGCTCTTGTGTTTGTATTATGGATATTGCCTTACTAATGAATAAAACGTCTATCTATGTTATGTATCACTACGAACCTAAAAATTACATCTTTGTTATTGTTCTTCTTTTCTTTATTCTGGGATGCTTATCTCCTTTTGGCCCCCTGTTGAATATCCCTATTATATTTCCCGAATGATTATCATTACCTTGGCGTCTGTGTTGATACCCTTGTCGTTATTTATTCCATATGTAATCCTTAATCCTAACCATCTTTAACGAACAACTCTCACTTCGGACGGTTATCTCAATCTATCTTACCTTAACCTACTTATATTACGCTCTATTCCTGTATGAATGTTCCCTCTCTTTGCTCCTTTTTATTTACATGCCTCTGGCTTCGTATTGATATACCGTCTATATTTGCTTAAAACCTTCCATCTTTACCTTTGTGCTTTCGCTTCCCCCCCCTTTTCCCCCTTTTTTCTTTTCTCTTCTTCTCATCAATTGTTTATTTCTTCTTTTATTATTCTTATACCTTCTATATCACTCTAACCTCTTTAAAACTATTTGGTATATATACTATATCCTCTTCCTCCTCTGTGATGTGTACGAACTGAATGTTGTTTCACCTTGTGGAAATGCTTCTAACCTGACTGTTTACTGTATTACCCTGTTACGTATGTATACCTTGTTTTCCTGCTCTTTTGACTTAACCTCCCCGCGCTGTCCCTGCCCTTTTTCTTTTAACTGTTACTAATCTTTTCCCTCCATCTATCCCGAACCTGTTTGTTTGATTTTATCTCTAACCCTAACTCTGTCCGCCCCTGCCTATTTCATTCTATGTGTCCCTAACCTTTTATTTCTCATCTATCCCTTACCTGTATTTCTATCTTCTTTCTCTATCCCTAACCCTTTTCCTTTCTCTATCCCTAACCCTTTTCCCTTCATCTGTCCCTAACCTTTTCCTTTCATCTGTCCCTAACCCTTTGCTTTTATCTACCCCTAACTATCTCCTTCTGCTCTATATCTTACCTTTTTCTTACATCTATCTCCACCCCTGTCCCCCCTGCCACCAACCTGACCTTTTATCTCTACCTTCTCCCCATCCCTCCTGCCTATATCGAACCTGAACTTGTCATTTAATCCCTTTTCCTCCTTCTTTGTTCCTTTTTTTGCTTATCCTTATCCCTTTCCCCCTCTCAACTCCTCCACCTATTAACCTGTTTTTCTTTCTTCTTTTCTTTTTGATTTTATTTTTCCCTTTTCCTTTTTTTTGCTTTCCTTAACTCCTATCCCTATCTTCTAAACCATAAAACCGCCCCTCTCTCTGAAATATACTCCCTAACCCTAACACCTGCCTCTCTTGCTTCCATCCTATTCTCCTACTCTTATATGTCTTATGCGTTTTGCTGTGTAATTATGTCTGCGTATACTATACTATTTACTTTGTCATGTTAACCACTTTATTTCTTCTCAACCTTTGCCCTCTTCCTTACTCTTTCCCTTATGTTCATTCTAAACCATCTTTATCCCTCTGGATTGACGCTAAATACGTCTGTTCTATCCTTAACGTTTTCTTCATATCTAACCCTAACTATCCCCTCTGCTCTATCCCTAACCTTTTCCCTTCATCTGTCCCTAACCTTGTTCTTTTCTCCGTCCTTAACCCTGTCTCTCTATTATAACCCTGACCTTCTATCTCTTCCTTCTGCATCTATCCCTAACCCTTTGCTTTTATCTTTCTTGAACCTTTGTCTTATCTCTACTTTTTCTCTAACTCTTCTGTCCATATTTGACGTGAACTTATCATGTAATCACTTTGCTTCCTTCTTTGTTTATTATTTTGCTTCCTTCCTTCCTCCTCTTAACTCTTCTACCTGTTAACCTGTTTTCGTTCTGCTTTTGTTTCTTTCTTTTCCTCTTCCATTTGACTGCTATTTCTATTTTCTATTGCTTTGTTTGTTTTGAACTTTTGCCCTTCTCCTCATGCTCCTTTGACTGAATCTCTTCCTTACTCTTTCCCTTATATTTATTATGAATCACCTTTCTCTGAATGAACGCTAAATACTTCTGTTCTATCTTTACCATTTCCTTCGTACTTGATCACTGCTATTTCCTTTGCTCTATTTTAACCTTTTTCTTTTTTCTTTTTTCTATCTAACCCTAACTAATATTTTCTTTATATTTAATTATCACTATTTCCTCTGCTCTATCTTAACCTTTTCCTTTTTCTTTTTTCTATCTAACCCTAAACCTTTTCCCTCTACCTATCCCGAATCCCTCTTCTCTTTATATTTAATTATAAATCTTTCCTCCTGCTCTCTCCCTCTACGCTTATAACCCTACCCTCGTCTATCCCTGACCTCTCCTCTTATCTGTTCCTGACGACCTCTATCTGGATTAACGCTAAATACTTCTCTTCCATCTGTAACGTTTTCTTTCCATTTCATTCTCACCGTTCCCTCCGCTCCATCTCTACCCTTTTCCTCCTACCTATCCCTAACCTTTCCTCCCTATTTATCTCCTCTCCTGTCCTCTTTATATTGAATTGTGACTGTTTCCTTCTGCTCTCACCCTAACCCCAAAAAAACCCTAACCTTTTGTCTCTCATCTTTCTTATGAATCCCTATCCTTTCTCTCTGCCCTATCCCTAACCTTTCTTCCCCATCTGTCCCTTCCCTATACCCCTCTCCTCTTCATATTCAATTATAACCCTAACCCTTCTGCTCCCCCCCTCTATTTTTATAACCCCAACCTTTTGTTTCTAATCTTTCCTATCTATCCCTAACCTTTTTCTTTTCTCTATCCCCTCCCCAATCCCTCTACTTTTTTAACCCTAACCCTTTGTTTCTAATTTTCCTTGTCTATCTCTAACCTTTTCCTCTTACCTATTCCGACCTACTTCCTCCTGCCCGAACCTTAACCCTTTTCTTTTACCTATTTCTACCTACTCCTTCTATAACAACTGTAACCTTCCCTTTCTCCCTTTTGCTTAACTCTTCTGTCTGTATTCAAACGTGAACTTACGAATAAATAACCTAACCTGCTATATCACTTGCCTCTCTCACTCAACTCCTCATCTTGACTTCTTTGTGAATTGATCTTTTTTGCTCCCTACCTCTCTCTACCTTATTTCCTCTCTTCTAAAATTCCTTCTGACCCGTAACTCTGAAACCTTCCCTTATCATCCCTTATTCTCTTCCCCCTCATCGCTATCTCTACTACTCCTGTATCATTATCGTCTTATCCCTAAACTCCGTTATCTTCCGACGCATTCTACATAACCTCTGTTGTCTTCATCCCTCTGTTCACCGTTGAATTTCCTCTCCTCTCTTAATATCTGCCTTCACCCTAAACTCTATTATTCCCCTCACTCCACTTGTCCTAAACTCTTTTGACTGGAACTCTTTGCCTACCCTTCCCCTTGTACTAACCCAAACCGACTCTCATCTGAATGAACCCTCCAAATTCGCCTCTTATCCTTGACCTTTTCTTCCCATCTATTCCCCACTATTCCCCTCTGCCCTGTCCCCACCCTTTTTCCTTCATCTATCCCTTCCCTTTTTCTTTTATCTGACCCTGACCCTTTTCTCTCACCTATCCCTAACCTTTTCAACCCTCTGTCCCGACCCGTCTCCCTCGTCTGTTCCTGACCATCTCCTCTAACCCTAAACCCCCACCTTTGTCTCTCCTCCATCCCCGACTCGCTCCTCCTGCGATAACCCCTACCTCCCCTCCCCTCTTTCTCTAACCCCCCCTGTTTATGTTGGACTTGGACTTGTGAATAAATTACCTTACCCGCTGAATGAATCATTCCTCTCACTTACTTCCCCGTCTTACCTACCCTGGCAACTGAACCCTTTTGGTTTTTGTTTTTTCTGTTTTTTCTGTTTCTTTGTTTTGGCTTTTTTTTCTTTTCCCCTACTAACCCTCTCCATCTCCACATCCTTTCCTCCATCCCAAAACTCCTTCTGCCTGGCGACCCTGACCCGAAAAATATCCTTCATTCTCTCCCTCCTCCTCCCCTTCTTCTCCTCCCACTCTATCCTTAACCCTCTGCCCTGTTTTTCCATCTCATCCCTCAACCTCTACTCCTAATATCCTTGTTGGGCTGTTCAATGCCTTAACTTTCCCTTTCATCTGTCCCTAACTACCTTCTTTCGCCTGTCCCTAACCTTTTCTCTCATCTGTCCCTAACCTTTTGCTTCCATCTGTCCCTGAATATCTCTCTCTGCTCTGTCCCTAACTACCTTCTTTCGCCTGTCCCTAACCTTTTCTCTCATCTGTCCCTAACCTCTTCCCTCCATCTATCCCTAACCTTCTTTTTTTATCTACCTCTAATTATCCCCTTCTGCCCTGCTCCTAACCTTTTTCTTTCATCTGCCCCTTCTCTCTCCCTCTACCGTCATAACCCTGACCTTCTGTTTCTTAATAACCCTAAAATCTATCCCTAACCCTTTCCTCTTATCTATCCCTGACTACCTCCTCCTGCTCTGACCTTGACCTGTTTCTTTTGTCCGTCTCTACCTGCCCCTCTTGCGATAATCCTACCCTTCTCTCTCTCTCCTCTTTCTTTAACTCTTCCGTCCATGTTGAACGTAAACTTACCAATATATAACGTGACCTGCTATATGTAACTTCTTTGTCTTGCTCATCTCCTCGTCTTAACTGCTCTGTGTTTATTCATGACCCTAAAAACCTCCCTCTCTCCACTTGATTTCCTCCGTTCTAAAATCACTTCTGACTGGCTACTCTGAAACCTTCCTTCGTAACCCAAATTCTCTTCCCCCTCCTCGCTATCCCTGCTACTCCTATGTCATTATGGTCTTCATCTGTGGACTCCCTTATCTGCGTCGTCTTTATCCCTTCATTCACTGTTGAAATTCCTTTCTTCTGTTGCTACCTCCATCATCTCACTCCTTCTTTCTTAACTTTTTACCTGCTTCACCCTATTACTCTACCTTTTATTTAACCCTGGCTTATTATCCAACTGTGGAAATTGTGAACTGTACTTCCACCCTAACCCTAAAATCTTATACCGCTATTCTGGCTGTCCTGTATTATGTAACCTTGATATGTATCTCCTAACCCTTTTTACCTGCTTGGTCTCTCTTGCTCTGTTGGACCTCTTGCTCTCCCTCCTACTCTCTCCTTCTGCCTGCCTCTGGACTTTTCAACTCTCCCGTCAATCTTCTTTCTTCACCTCCTGTGTAACATTAAACCTTGTGATGTGGAAATGCCTTATACTTTGTTCTGCTTATCTTTCTACTGTTATTATCTGCTGTGTGTCGTGGTATCATGAACCCTTCGTCATATGTGGACTATATATTCTCTTTGCTGCCTGTGTTTTCTGATATAACCCTAACCTGCCTATCATTCTCTTAATAACTATCATAACCTTGAAATGCGCATCAAAAATCGACCTTTGAACTATACTATTATTATTCTATTTTGACGTCCTCTCTGGCTTGGTATTGCTTCTTCTGAACCTTATGTTAAATTATATATAAACTGATTTTGCTCTTTTCCTTTTGAATATCGCCTTACTGATGATTTTGTATACAACTGTGCATCTTTTGATAATATCCTAACCTAAATTTCCTCTTATTACTCTGTTATATTCAATCTTCTTTTGGCATTATACTGATGTCCCTGTTGTATTTCCCGGATGATTATGATTATCTTGGCGTTTGTGCTTATACGCTTATCGTTATGTGATTGTATATATAACTATACAATCTGACGATCTTCAATGTATAACCCTGACTTGGATGGTTATCTCCATCTATCCTACCTTAACTTACTTATACTACGTTCTATATATGTGTGGATGTTCTGTCTCTTTGCTCCTTCTTATTGGTATGCCTCTGCCCTCATTCTGTTTGATATATCGTCTGCATCTGCTCTCAACCTCCTATCCTCTACCTTTATGTCTTTCTCCTCTTTCCTTTCTCTTCTCCTTTTCATTTTGTTGTTTTTTCTTATACTCTATATATCTGGTATATATACACTGTGTCATCTTCCTTCTTTGTGATGTGTACGAACTGAATGCGATTTAACCTTTGGAAAATGCTTTGAACCCGGCTGTGCACTTTATTGCCCTATTACGTACGTACACTACATTTTTCCGCTCTTTTGACTGACATCTCTGCGCTGTCCTTGACCCTTTTCTTCCATCTATCCCTAACCTTTTCCTTCGTCTATGACTCTGACCTTTTTCCCTTCTTTTAACCCTGCTCTATCTACTTACGCCTCATATATCTACTTATTGATAAATAAATCTCCCTCCTTCTTTACTAACTTGTTGTGTTTATTTCCGTTTCCTTACTGATTTCCCCGTCTCTTTACTAACTCTGAATTTCCTTATCCACACTCTCTCCTCTCTGTGAATCCCCGTTCTGCCTTATTGACTGAAATCTTCCTTCATCGCCCTCCATCGACCTCCATCGACCTTCATCGATCCCTATCGTCCTCTGTTGTCCTCTATCTTCTTTTCAACTTACTATCTATTTCTGATACTGGCCCCTGAAATATCTAACACTGCCTCTTTGCTATATTATGTTTGAATCCTTCCCCTGCTCCTCCGCTCCTCGTGACTTTCTATTCTACATCCCTTTTATATTTCTATCCCGCCCTTCGTATTCTTCCCTTCCTCACCTTTACTAACCCTGCTCCTCTGATTATCCTCTTCCTTCCCCTTACTAACCCTATGTCCCCTCCGTCACTCTTTGCTGTCTTCTTTCTGCCCTCACTTGTTATGCGAACTTATCCTGTGTGAAAACGTTTGATACTCCGTTTGCTATTCTGCTTCCCTGCTCTACTTCTCTACCCCTTACTGTCTAACTACAATACTCTTATATACTACCCTTACTCGCCCCGCCTTGCCCTGCCTGATCACCCCTCTGCTACGCCCTCCACTGCCCTCTGCCACAACTGACTCGTCAACCGGCACAACTTGCTTGACTGCACCCCTCCCCATTGGATCATCTGCCCTAACCACTTATATACCTCCTCCTCGCTCGATGCCCACTCCTCTAACCCGTCCGCCCTGCGCATCGCCCTCACCGTCTCCTCGTACACCCTCGACCCCACACCGATCGTTGCGACGGCGAACATCGCAACCATCATCCCTTGCTACTGGCATGAACCGCCCTCGACCTCCCTGAACCGCCCGCCGTCCTCGCCCAACGGCTCCCATCGCTGACACCAACCCTGCGGCAATCCGCAATGGAAACAACTGCTGAAATTCTCCATCCTCCGTCCGTCGAACATGGCCTCCTCCATCTGCCTCCTGTACTGCGCCGTCCACCCCCACGCCTGCTCCCCGCGGCCTGGGCAATCGTCCAACGTGTGCCCGTCGCTCTCTCTCCGGCGTATCCCGCAATACGTGCACCGTCCCAACTGCTGCTTGAACGTCTCCCCCTCCTCCCCTAACCCTGAACGCTCTGCCCTGGCCTGCCACCGGCGGAACTGCCCGGCTTGCTGACTGCTCTCGAACGCGGCCCTGATCTCTTCGTCTCTGTCTCCATGTCCGTCCCCGTCATCTGCCCACATCACCTCCGACGCCCTCTGCTGGCACATGTCGCATGCCTCTTCACCCTCCTCGCATCCTGAACGGTCCGTCCGCCCGTCCATGACCTCGTCCAACACGATCCGCCGGCATACCTCTCCCCTGATGTATGTCCTCGTCGACACCTCCCATCCCCCTCCGGCTGCCCTCCCATCTTTCGCTGCCTCCCCTGCCTCCTTCTCTTTCTCCTCCTCCTCCACGGCTGCCCTACTGCATATAACAACCGACCGGCTTGGCTGGCCGTCTCGCCCGGCACGCCCGCTCTCCTGGACGAAATCCCGCAACCGCCGCGGCATGCCCGCGTGGACCACCAACCGCACGTCCGGCACGTCGATGCCTAACCCTAACGCGTTCGTCGCCACGATGACGCCCTCATCGGCGCCGTCGCCCCTCCTCCACGCCTCCAACCTCGACGCCTTGTCCTCCGTGCTGCCGATGCTGCTGTGGAACGCCGCGCACCCCAACGCCTCGGCCATCCGCTCGACGCCCTCGATCGTGCTGCTGTACACCACCGCCTTGCCGCGTGGCTGCTGCCGCAACCAATCCCTGACCTCCTGGCAACCGCGCTCCTCGACGGCGCTCAACTCGCCGTCCTCACCTTCTTGACCTGACCATAACCCTAACCCTGACTTTGCCCGGCGGCTGCGGCTTGCCGCCCCACGACCACGACCACGACCCCCTGACCCTGACGCAACGACGACAACCCCATACCCGATATTCCTCCGCGTCGTCGCCTCGCGGAACACCCGCACCCGCTCCGGCCGGATCCCCGTCACGGCGAAAAACTCCCGCTCCTCCGCCGGCGGCAACGTCGCCGTCAAACACACCAACTGCGCCCCGAACTCCTGCACCGTCCGCCCCAACGCCCGCAACGCCGGCCGGAACCCCCTCGACCCGTCCAACACGACGTGGCACTCGTCCAACACCACCCGGTCCAACTGCTGCCGCCGCTGCAACCGCCCGACGAAATCCCGGAATCCCTGCGTGACGGCCGACTCGGGCGTCACGAACACCACCGTTGCTGCCGTCGTGTTGGCCCGCCCGCCGCCGCGCCACGTCGTCGACGTCAACCCCGACCTCGAACACCGCGCGTCCATGTCGGTGCGCAACGCCACCAACGGCGTCACGACGATCGTCACCCCGTCCGGTGCGCAATACGCCGGCAACATGAACGACAAACTCTTGCCGCCGCCCGTGCCCGTCACCTGCACGATCGGGTCGTCGCCGCGCATGATCGACCGGATCACCCGCTCCTGCTGGCCGCGGAACGCCGCCCGCGGGTCCCCCATCATCTGCCGCAACTGCCCGGCGGCGTTGGCCAACTGCAACCGCGTGAACCGCCGCCGCCGCTGCCCCTCGAACTCCTCGTCCGCCGCCGTCGTCGCCGTCCGCCGCCGCTTGGTCGGTGCCCCGCCGCCCCGGTCCTCCGCCCCGAACCCCAACAAACGGTGCCACTGCCGGCTGACGGCCCGGAACCTGTCCCGCAACGCCGCCGTGCCGAACGGCGCCTCCTGGTACAACCGCCCGTATATCATCCCCGCCACGTGCGTGCCGTGCCCGGCCTGCAAATCCAATGCGCTGTCCTCGACCCCGACATCGTCGTCGTCGTTGTCGTCGTTGTCGTTGTTTCTGTCGTCTGCCCGCCCGAACGCCTCGTTCAAATACCGGTTGGCGATGGCGACGGCCATGTGCCGCCACCCGCTGATGTTGATCTTGCTGCCGACCAACCGCTCGCTGTGCTGCTGCATGATCCGCCTTGCCTTGTCTGACGTCCACAACCGTTCGTCCGTCCACGGGGCCCGGCCGGGGGTGGCGGGGGTGCTCTCGTCTGTGATGGTGTTATCACGGGCGTCGTCGTCCTCGGTGTTGTTCCGGGCGTCGTCGCCTGCTGCCCTGCTCCTTACAACTACATCGTCCGCCCATAAAAATGCGCTCTTCCGGTCCGTCTGGTGGATGATGCCTCCTACCTGCTGCCAAAACGGCAACACCAACCATAAATACCACACCAACAACTCGCCGACCTCGCGCGGCAAATACCGGTGTATCACCTTGGCCGTCCCCGTCTGGCGGTAATTCTTGTGGTACGACGTGACGAAACATATCATGCTGTCGTGTGCAAACACGTTTCTGACCCCGCCGTTGGCTGTGTTGCTGTGTCTGATGCCTGCTAACTCGGGCGCCCGCGCCGGCTGCCCTGCCACCATGTGCATCAACATCCACAACCGCTCCCGGAACGATTCCAACGCTTGTCTGTATACCTGCACCGTCCTCTCGCGGTATGGGTGGTGACTATTGCTGCGGTTGGACGTGGCCTCCTCCGCCTCTCCTGCTGCTGCCACTGCCGCCGCCGCCGCCGCCGCCGCCGTCCCTCGCGTCGGGTCTAACCACGCCCGCCGCCGTGCCTCCGACTCTGCGATGCGCCGTGCGATCCACCCCTTCCCCTTGCCCACCCACGCCTCGTTGCGGTCGTCGTGTAAAAACGAATACCCCGGCCGGTCCTGGCTGTGGTCGTCGTGCATGCTCTCCCACCTGATGGCGGGCAACGCTGCTGCCAACGCTGATCGGCCTCCATACCCATCGCCATGCTCATCGCCGTGCTCATTATCCCTGTCCCCATGCCCATCCACCACCGCCAACTGCGCCAAAAACGACCGCGCCTCCTGCGCTAACCCGTGGAACATCTCGGCCAACTCGCATACCCGCACCTGCACCCGTCGGAACGATATCCGGTCGCCGCTCCAATCCACCATCCCCGGCGCCACCGTGTTGAACCGGATGTGCATCCCGTACGTGCGCGCGTCGTAAATCCAATTCATCGCCCTGGGCTCGTCGTCCGGCCGCCCGGGCATCCGCGTCATGAACCGCCGCACCTTGTCGCGCACCAAATGGAACACGCTGCTGGCCTCCTCGTACGCCGCCTCGGCCCCTTTGGTCGCCGTCAACTCCGCCACCTCGTCCTGCCGCTCCAACCACGCCTGGTATACGACGAACATCTTGGCCACCTTGATCACGGCCGAATAATTCGTCGTGTACTCCGTCGCCTGGTGCCAACCGCCGTCCTCGCGGATGCCCAACACCGCCAACGCGCCGATCATCGCGCTCTCCTTCTGGCTCTGCTTGTACGGGTCCTCGATGATGGCGATGATGGCGATGATGGCGTCCAAACACATCCTCTCGACCTCCTCCGCCTGCGCGGCCTGCCTGCTGCCGACGTCCGCCTCGACACGGCTGGTGAACGCATCCCACAACAACCCCTGCCGCATGGTGAACCGATACGGCGGCCGCTCGCGCTCCGGCCACTCGTCCATGCGGAACCATATGCTCACCATCTTGCGCCAAACCTCCTTGTACCGCTGCCACGTGTCGTCCTCCATGCGGTTATCGAACGGCCGCACCGGCTTCTGGCCGATCTCCTTCCGCTCCGCCTCGAACAACGCGTCGTGCCCGACCTTGTGCGGTGCTGCCGTTGCGCGTGCCTTGTCGGCGACGCTGTTGAACACGGCCCATATGGCCTCTAACGTCTCCTCGCCATCCTCAATTGGTCGCGTGGCCTCCTGTAACTGCGTCTTGTTCAACCCTTCCAAATCCCTCGTCCACCCGACGCGGTACAACCACCCGTTCGGCTCCAACTTTTCGTCTACTATACTAACCTCCTCGCGCGCGTCGGCCTCGAACCGCTTCTCTTGGTTCTCGTGCAACGCGACAAACCACGCCGTGTCGTCCGTCCCCGGCCCCGATGGCTCGCTTCGAACGGCCACCCCTAACCCCCGCCCGACCTCGAACCACCGGCTCCCGGCGCGTGATGGGAAAAACCGCTGGCATGGCACCCCCGTCGCCCACGGCAAATCCCTTGCTGCCATGGCCCTCTTCTGCACATTACCCCCCTTCTGCCAATCATTCTGCCATCCATGTTCTGCCCGGCAATGCTCCTGCATGTTTCGCACGCGGCGGCACATATAACGGCATGAATGGCAACGTAATCCATCGACTTGGGGTGGTGCGATGTGGGCGATGGGTTTGACTGTGGAGTCTGGGTATTGAAACGACTGCAAATCGGCCTGGCTGCGGATGATGCCGGGAATATCGCCGACTAATCCGGCGACCTTGCTCCTGGCCTTGGCGGTGATTGACCGATGGTGATTGCGTAAATGTGCTGTGACTTCGTTGGCTACGACTGCATACTTACATAACGTGCATATCAAAATGGAATACTGCGTGTCGTGAACGAATGGCTCCATCTTTGGCTATATGTATTGGTTACTTTCTTCTATCTACTGTTTATGACTGACTCCTCCTGTCCTCTCTTTATAAACTCACCTTCCTGCCCCTTAATTCCATATACTTTCTCCTTGATCTACTTTCCTCCCTGCTTACGTTCCATCGCTCGGTCGGGCTTTCTGGCCTGGCTGGTGGCCCTGTTATGTGATTGGCTGGTTAATGCGGGGATCGGGACGACATCACAAAAATATCTACTACCCTATTTCCCTATTTCTGGACTCAAATGGCGAAACAAAACACTGAAAACTGGATTCCCGTAATGACCCGGTTTGTGGCTTCAATTGCATGCTACTTTTGTCTATTTTACTCTGGGGAATCTCTACGGCTTTGTACCCCCTCTACGTGCCGGCTTTGACCCCCCCTCTCTCTGGCCCCACTTTCAATTCTGGTGGTGGCCACAACGGCTTTGACTTCAAGCCATCGCCCACGTAATGGCAGGGTTAGGGTTAGGGTCAGGGTTCTCTTTCGGAACGCGTCGAGATTTCAATTGAAGGTGGAGACACTGAAGTCAATGCCGGCCATTCAGAGACCCTAGGGAACGCGTCGAGATTTCCAAGTCGGGCAGGGGGTGACGGGTGGGGCTCCGGACGGGTCGGGCCAATGGCTGTACACGGATGGCCGTATCTCGACGCGTTCCGGCATGGAATAACTGAGTAAGGACACTGCACCCCTGCAATCAGGAACTTCAAAACAACACTGCAAGATTCCTGCTCTGTCTGATCATCAACTTCAATATAAGAGACTCGCGCGCACTGCCACGATGCAAACCCGAGCCCTCATCGTAGGAGGCACAGGCGGGATCGGTTATGCTATCGCCCGCCACCTCGCGGCGAACGCCTCCTCCACTGTGATCATCAGCGGACGTACCCGACCTCAAAACATTCCCCATGCCAATATCAAATTTCGCCAGCTCGATGCGTCGTCCATGAGATTGATCAAGCAATACACGGAGTCCTATAAGTCCTCTCATGCCCCGAAAATCGACCTTCTTGTCCTCACGCAGGGCATTCTCACTACTGCTGGACGTACGGAGACGTCTGAGGGTATTGACCGCAAGATGGCGCTGCACTATTACGGCCGGCAACTCCTGATTCGCGAGCTCCTGCCTGTATTGACGGATGATGCGAAGGTTCTCATCGTACTCGATGGATCCCGTGGCGATCCGGCACAATTGAACATGGCCGATCTGGATTTATCTGCCAACTTTAGCATAGCCAATGCAGCGGCTCACTGTATCTCGATGACGGATGGGATGATCCAGGCCTACGCGAAACAGCAGGCAAAGGAGAACACGAAGAAGCGCCATTTCATACACGCATATCCTGGTATCGTTAAGACTGAGCTCTTTGGCTCATTGCCTTGGTATTTGAGAGCGCCTACCAGGGTTTTCAGTCAAATTCTTGGCATCACGTCCGAGGAATGTGCCACGAACCTACTCACCGGTCTGGTAGAGGTTTCCGCTATGAACGAGAAAGACGGCAAGTTCTGGAGTTGTATTGACAGCAAGGGATCATTGATTGAAAACAAGCCCACTTGGACTGCTGATCAAATCCAGCAAGTCCAGGAGCATACATGGAAGATCGTCGATACGGCTGTTACTTCATCCTCTTCCGAATGATTCGCTTGATTTTTGGAATATTTCAGTTCTGTCACCGGCTACATAGCTTTCCGGCGCGGCCGTACCAATCACACGAAGATTCCTGAATGTTGTCCCAGAATCTGTGACGTTTCCGACTTGATTTCCAATATCGGGGGCTCTCCCGTTCACTTCTGATTGAGTGAAACCAGGCTTCCAAGCTGGCGTAGGGCGATGACTAGTGCCATGTGTCATTGCGTCACGTCCGAGCTTACCAACGCTATGAATGTCAGCGGAGAATGGCAAACCCGACCAAGGTACAGGAGGCCAATTGTTGTAGCCTCAAGCGCAGCAACGTTAATCCGTCACTCAGATCCAGAGAAGATGGAGCCGATCCGTGAAGGTCCTCAAAAGTTCCTTTGATCTCGATTATTCCTTGCCGATAATCGAAATGAGGGGATGGATCATGTTGATCCACTTCACTGAATATGGGATAACGGTCAGTGACGACACCTTCACCAGGTATCACGTTGCTGTACGGTTGCAACCCTTTCATGGTTCGCCTGCAGGTGCTTCTGGGGCTTCGTGGGTCCAATATCTGGTCGGCTAGCCTAACGACATATATCCAGCAATTGTGATTTCAGACACTGTTTTCATAAGAGAGTCTATTGCAGTCTATTCCCAAATGCCAAAGTACTTTGGGTGGGCTTCGGCAAGGCTGCACAAAACTTAAAGCGTAGACTGGGAATACTTGAAATTATACAGGGCGAGATAAGCTAAGGCTTTTTACAAATGAGGTCTAAAATGGGAACGGGAACAGATGGACCTAGCCGAACACTGTCAACAGGGCATCTCCGTACTCCTCATAAGATGAATTCATCTTTTCAATGTCATAGTCATTCCAGTAGCCCCCTCCTGCGACATCGTACTGCTGTTCCCATGTTGAAAACCTTCCTTGTGCTTGGTCTGGGGTTACTCCTTGTGATGGCTTCGCATCGTTTATGACCCACACCAAGGGGATTACCTTAGCACCAAGTGTTGTTTGCCAACTTCCCGGATTGTTGCCCGCTCCTCCATCATACACTTGAAGGTAAACCCGATCGAACAGACCGGCCTCAGCAGCGTCGATCTGACTCTTTATGGTGGCCCAAAAGCCACTGTTTGTGTACGGCGCGATGGAGTACCGATAGCCGATCGTGCCGAGAAGCTGAGCGAAGCTAACAGTGCTTGCAACATCATATACGCTTTCGTCGTCGTTGTTGAACGCATCAAGATTCCATTCTGTCTTCAAAGCTTGAAAACCCTGATACAAGACAGAGTCAGATCCGGTTCCATTGCTGTTGATAAGGCTCCGAATATTCTGGAAGGTGGTGTCGTGGGACACCAAGGATATCTCGACTCGGTTGATGTGGGTAGTTCCTGTTTTGAAGGAGCGGATCTTTTCGGATAACGCTTCTCCTCCCACGTATGATCCGGCTGTCACTACCGGAGCATCGACAGCTTCTCCAGCATCTCCCGTGGAGTAATACACCAAATCTCCGGTTTCAAGAACGCCAATCCTGAATATGAGCAACGTATCGAATCCAGCGGTTTTCAAAGCTGATGTATTAGATTGAAGGACGTCTTTGAATAAATAGATGCTCTTGACATTGCCATCAGATTGGCATAATGCTTGAAGAGGAGCAAGAATCAACGCGAAAACTACATATATCCGCGCGTAAACAGTCGCTTTGACAAAATCGCGCATTTTGACGAGGTGGATGCTATTGTTCGGCGCAAAGGAGAGACGCAGGACAATTGGCAGAGTCGCTGGGCTCCAACGCTCCCTTTAAGTCTTTTGTAAAGTGCCTGCAAGTTCGGACTTTGTCAAGCCACTTAGCTAACGTTCCCTTGCTGTAACGTAGCAACAAACGTTCTGACCAAGGAAGCAGCCAAGAAAGTGATTGTGATTGATTGACCCCTCACCGACAGCATTTCGGCGACATCCACCCCCCAATGTGGGGCCGAAGACTTGCGAACATGACCTGAGCGGTTTGGGTGACTCGGAAATCCTGCACAGGGATGTGGCAACGAACGGAGAAATTTCGTGGCATCTTTAACATGCTGGTCTTGTAGGAATCATTCGGGGAGCTGGGCCCGCCAGAATGCACCGATCGTGGCGTGCTAATTCGGAGATACGACGTGAGATTTGTCAAAACCCCGCGGCATGATGTGACCTTCCGAGAATGGCCGTGTGAGCCGAAGACCCCCAGGCCATTGCATCAAGTGAACATGGCATCTCATCGTCAATTAGCCAAGCCATAACGGTGATGGAAACCGAATGGCAAAGAAGCATGGCAAGCGCCGACACCGGACCTGTCAAAACTTGGCTGGTCGGAACTTCAAGCTGGTCACTATTCCGACGCCACTCAACCACCAAACATGGTCAGCTAATGCCGTTTGAACAAGAGTGAGATTTCTTTTCTAGGATGACGATTGCATGCGATAGGCGTTTGAACTCGTGGAGCCTCCCAGTATGCGCGGTGCGACCTGCGCCAGTGAAGTCACCTGCGGTCTGGTTTCGGATCGTTGTGTGCATGCTCGCGATATGTAGGTGGTTTTCAACGGGTAGAGTGCGCATTCCCAGTATGAACTTTTCAAAATGACGCTTTGATTTATCGTTAACTTGTGGACGAAGGGATGACCGAGCCTTGCGGTCCTGAGCATCAGCCAATAATTAATACATTGCAAGGAAAGTTCCTCGAATGATGATGACTATTGAATCAGGGTCAATGATTAACGCGGGCTTCCAAAGTATAACAGATGTTCTAACTTACGCGTAGAAATTTGTCTAGCCTTGCTTTGATCTTTCAGGTCGTGACATTGCATCGTGGAGCAGGCTGATCACTCCCAACATGTGAAATGACATTAAATTAGATCCCAAATGTCGCGATTTTGAGCCATGAATTGAGGGATGTTTCGACACACACTTGCTAAAGTATTGGGCTAGTAAAACAGAACAACAGGTTTCAAAATTTTGGAAGGTTGCTCCTAGCAAGACAAGCGACTCACAAACAACACAAATCCAGGCATAAGAAGAGTAGTTGATCTTTGCAGATGGAAGCGCTATCCATAGTTTCCATGCTCACTTTTGATTCCAGATTGCTTAGTAGGATACAACAAAGACCAGGGGTGTATTAGCATGCTTTTGACATATCTTTGCCGGAGGGGTGCAAGTCAACTTGAGATCCATTGTGAGGATAACCAGACATCATCACCACAAAGGCGTAGTCGTTCCATCAACCTGTTATCGGCAAATGTAAGCCGATCACCCTGGACAGTCATTAACCTGCTAAAAGTAAAAGCTCAAGTACAAGCCGACTTGGTCTCCTGGTGTAGTCAATTTCGCTGGGTCTGAAATTTTCAAGTCGCGCCTTCCTTGTGCTCCTTTTGGGCCTACCTCCTTCGTTCCTTCCACTTTCCTCTTGGCCAACTCACCTGGCCCAATCTCGAAAATCTCTGCAACCCTTCCCACAAAAATTGTTTCTCAGTTGTTCTGCATCTACGCCACCTCCTTCCCTACTCAGCAATCCGTCGACTGTCGCGCGTCGTTCGCCCAGGCCCGTGAACTCACCCTCGTTGGCAATTGTCGCCGCCACCTTACATTCCTTCGCTCTCTATCTCATTCAAGTCGCTCCCAAGGTTCAGCTAGAAGCCAGCGTCAGAACCGTTCGCTGGACAGCATCACAATACGACGGCGTCTCGGACAAAATATCACGGTCTCTGATATCGCCTGCCATGTCGCCATGTACTGCTCCCACCTATCCCTCGTCCGAATCGCATCTAACCAAGAACCACAGACGTCAAAGTATCAGTGTCTCGCCGACAAAAGGATGCCTCTGTCACCCCGGCTGTCAGCCCTCGTCGCAGTCCCCGTCATCGCGTCACTAAGCCAGAGTACAACATCGGCAGACTTTTCAGCAAGACGAGCTACTCGCAATCTCCTCCGAAGGCTGCCAAAGACACGCCTTCCGTGAAGAAGGAAGAATCGCAGAGTCCTTTGAAATCTGGATTCATCGACGCCGAGCATCAGAACGCCTCGGCCAGGGATCTCACCACCATCAACTGTGTTTGTCGGAAGCCGAATGCTGGGAAGCCTTACCTCTTCACCAAGTGTGGTCATGTAGGTCTGCTACCAAGCTCGCAACATCCAGCCACTAACTCGGATAGGCTGCCTGCCAATCCTGCCTGGACAATCGTGGTACCTGCTGTGGCAAGGTGCAGAACGTGCAGCTCAACTACCAGGCTGGCGAGTCAAACTGCGTTATTTGCCGCGAGGATGACAAGCACATCTGGTGCGTGTTGATCTGCGGTGAGTTTACATCCTGCAATCGTTACTGCCATGTTCTGACATGTCCCTTCCACAGGTCACCGATCCTGCAAGCAATGCTTCGGAAACATCTCCGCTGACCCAAGCCTTCGAAGCTGCCCGATTTGTCGCAAGAGCTTCCAAGTGGGATACATCGTCGCTGCCGATGCCGACCCGCTTCACTGAGCAACGTATCCACCCGAACACCTGGCTTTATTTTCTCCTCGAGATCGCTGGCTCTTTGCGCGAGTGTCTCGACGCGTACCAAAATCACGACATCTCATACCTTACGGATGCTTTTTGCCACTATCTATACTTTGCTCATTCCAGCGTCGGCATGCGGGGCATTTTTGAGCGATTTGGCCTCGAGAGTTGCTTTTGCATTTTCTTTCTGTCAATGGTGTTTCAAACCATCTTGGGCATCAAGCACGGATTTGGATTGATTGTTCCAAGAATGGCTGGGGAGAGGTTGACAGGGTAATTACACCTAACGGATTTCATGCGGGCAATTGTTTCTTGCCAATCAGGATGTTTTTCTTTTTCGTTCCTCGGCTAGTTTAGAGGTTGCAGGCTTTCCCGGCCATAGATATCAAGGAAAAGTTATTGATTTTATTCGCAAGTACCCTTTCGCCCTCTGTTTCGCGACATTCCTTTGCGTACTGGCAATGATCTTTCATCCTACTGGCGGGTCATGGGCCGCTCAGCGGCTCTTTTTGACCGATGTCGTCTTGTCTAGCGAGCACTTGCCTGATATCCTGTTACGAGAGAAGGGTTAAAAAAGTCATACCTCTTCGATATATCCAACACTGGTTTCAGTGTCGCGCCTTCGCACCCTTTCATTCTGGGTGATGGAAGGTATAGGCTAGCTGCGGCTGATGTATTTCTGTTTCAGCAGGAGTATACCCACCAATCTTGTCTTGCAACGGAGACTGTTTCCCCTATTGGCGTCTCTATACCGTCTGAGGCAATCATCTCTCATCTCATAAAGACACAGCTATGCCAGAATGCTGTAGACGACAACGTGGGCTCGATGTTGGCTTGGCCAATTGCACAGCACCATATCAAGATCAAACTTCGTCATTTCATTCCACATTCACATGTCTGTAATTTTAGTTGTATCAGGTGTCTGCTCGATGCCTTTCGTGTCCCTTCAACGCCGTTGCTGGAATCCTGCCGCTATGATACTCTTTGGCGGCTCAGGAAGAATTGTTCATTGACCGAAAGACCACCGTCCTTCTGCTAGCAATGTTAATTACCTACTAGTACTCAAAGGCCTCGATTATTCAAAGAAAGCAGCACTTTGAAGTTAATTCCTAGTCAATTCTTCCAAGGTGATCTGTGATGAGCTTCAATCACTCGCATCCTCACTCCTACAGAAGGTCTCGTCCTTAATGTTCTTCTTTCCTTCCATACTTGTCGCTTGTGACGTCCTCCGTGTCTGCTTTCGGTCTTCCTTCAGGATGCGCTGGTAAAATCGAAACCTGTCTTTTTTGCAGCGCAGGCCTCTCCGTTTCCGACATGTCCAAAATTCCACTTGCTTCTTGGCCCAGCCCAACGATATGCCTTTATAGTATCGTTCGGCTACCGGAATGTCGGAGGAAATGTCCTGTGGCTCCATAAATGGGCGCAGGGGTGAAGCTTTCTCCAACCCTTGGGAGGGTGGGATTGAATCCTTTTCGTTCCTGGGGCCTTCAATGCATCGCTGGACTACCCTATTTGAGATGTTTGCATCTGTACCAGTGGCTAATTCGTCCATCTTCGCATCAACCAGTTTTTCCAGGAGAAAGGGAAGACCAAATGATTGCCTGGCATTTGGTAAGCGGATTTCTTCCCAAAATGGCTCTTTGCCGAAGTTGCCTACCTAATTTTCCGACTACCACGTAATCTTTGCCGGCATTTCCTGTTGTTATTTCCGTGCAACAGAATTAACCATAAATTAATGAAGAATGAGTTGGATTAAAGCTCAGTAATTTCTATTTGAAGTCCCTGTACTGTTGCACAGCTGCAGGGGCCCAGGTGGCTTCATGATGCCTTACTCAGGGGAACTGCGGCCTTTTAATTCCTCCGATAATCGACACCACCGACACTTCTGACGCCAATCCTAGGTGGTGACTGCTGTGAAAATGTGACATCCAAAGTGTGACATCCCGAGACATCATGATACACCCCTGCGTTTCCATCTGAGCTGCCTGTTGATCCTATTTCGGTAAGAGTTAAGGCAGCCAAATGCGAGCGATCGCAAGGCAGTAAAACTCGCTGACAACCTAGTATCACACGCGATTCTCTCTCAGTCATTCAATGGTTAAGGGGTAATCCCCTGTGCGTAGGACTACATGGCCTCATCATTACATGAAGTCAAAATTGTTCCGAACGAAACGACGCTCTGTCTCGAGTGTGGATCAAATAAACCACTTGAGACCAAAGGAGTCTAACCTTCGAGAAGGTCGTTCCTATGCCCCGTGAAAATTGGTATTATGTCGATATACAGACCATCATCAACGAGGGTGTAGAAGCTTTATGTCCACTTGCTGGAGGGTGCCATTTCTGACGTTTCTCAGCAACTTTGGGTGGTTTCGGTACTGTGTGTGGTAGGCGAAATGGGTCTCATTGATGACCATCCCAAATCGGAAAATGCTTCTCGCTTTTCGCGACAACCAACTGCAGGGATTATGGAATTTTGCTGCGCGGGGTCAATGCTTCATGCAGGGGACTTTCGCAAATTGCACGGGTGATTATCAACGAAAACGTTTGGTAAGACTGCAGATCTTGCCTCTGGGAGGCTACCAGTGCGTGTCGAGCTCACGGGCTTAGCGTTCTCAAGTTTTCTAAGTTATCATGAATATCCTTTGGTCAACGCAGTGATCGGAGCATCTTGACTTCGGGTTCATGGGTAGTGAAGCAATCAGGATGAATTCTCTGATATGTTTTGCGAGCAGTTGAAGTTGGTCCCATTTTCTTCCTGCGGAAAGAGCTCCAGCTCATCGTGCGTACTACGTACGACATCCGGGCTATCCTATCGAGTGCGAGATAACGTCGGTACAAGCATAACCCACTTTTCTCCAAATTTGCACCTTTTAAAAGCTTTCTATTCGCGGGAATAAGGGGAAATAAGTCGGATTAAAACATAACTCGCTACTACCCCGCATATATATATGTACCGACGTTATCTCGTACTCGATGGGATACATCCCCACGTACCTTGTGTTGCGGGTGATCAGTAAAAGAAGATAAGGAAGAAAGGTGTTGCGGGTGGGACGGTGCACTCACAAATTAAGTCAATGATAGATGCCGGGGTATGGCTGACATCTGCTAGAGCAGCCCCTGAAGCTTTTCGGGTCCTTGTAATGGCGTTCGCTAGGTCGCTCGGCATGGTTTGACGACAGGCACCTCAAGGGTTTGAACTTGTCAAGGCCTGCTACGAGCGATAGTCAGCATGGCGAACAACAAGAAATGTCATTGAAGGCCGTTTCCAAAGCAAAGCGCCTGGTCTGGATTGCTCGCGACGCAAAATTGAACTCCAATGTGCTCCTGCTCGGATACGTAGCTGGACGCCTGATGTGCCACTTATGGTCTTGGACCGCAAGTTACGGACAGCAAGAAACGCAACACCAACGCCTACTCGCACTAGCGATACGGGAGGCCTCTAGTCCTGCGAAAGCCATACCGTCAAAAGGGTAAGTGAGCATGTTAGACAATCACATAAATGAAGTTAATTGGGCAAGTTGGAAAACAGGGAAACTTGAAACCTTGTCTTTCTCTGGACATTGTTGCTTATTGAGTCATGGGATCCAACCCTGATATTGAGAGCACCTCTTCATAGTTGTGACTGACGCGGTCGACCGCAAATATAGACGCTCATGTGCAGACGCAGTCTAGGGAAGCTGTAACTGGATGTGGCACTGCTGGTCAAACAAGAAGAGAGAAGAAGACCGGCTTCGAGATAACATACTCTCGCAATCACCCCGGTTCAAGTGCTATGAGACGGTTTAGAGGATAATTAAAAAGCGTTGGACTGAATGTGAGATCTAAAACATTCACTGTACGCTTGACTAAGGGGTTATTGGTTCTGTATTAAGACGAAATCTTGTGTAAGATAATCACCTGTTGCCGCAATAAAATGTCATAGTCAAAAGACAACGAACACCGTGTTATTTGATTGTCTATTGTCAGTGCATCATCAGATGTTCCATTTAGGACGTGTTATTTCAGGTTATTTACACCTTCCAGTTGAACATGACGCGTAAGGTCCTTCCATGGACACAAAAGGAGAACGGGAAACGGGAGAGAAGATGCTGTATTTCCCATGCTTCGGTTTGCTTCCTGACACGAGCATGCGTCCTTTCGACTCGAGGGCATAATTGCGCTGCATCCTAGCCTGGGCCACTTTGCGCGGCCTCCAACCGCGATTTGGAGCTACTGGAGACTCAGGGACAATGTGGAAGAGCCTATGACGGCTTCCAACCCCGTTCCATGGATCACGCACCTCTCCTCAACCTTTCAGCCATACGTTCCTCCTGGTCCTCTTCGGTGATTTCGCAGTCTGGCTCATACTTGTCATACCCCCGAAATCTCAAGTCCGCAGCTTGCCAAGTCTTAGGAAGGTTGCTCTGCTGCGAACTGTTCAATCTTTTCGGGCTCGCAGCGTCAATTTGACGAGTTGGGGCTTGCGCAGCACAACTCTCATGGTCCCGATTTAACGACACATTGAACCTTCCCAGCGGGAATTGCCGCGGCAAATTTGATGATTGGCTTCCGTCCGGTAAGAAGTTCTCGTTGAATGGTAGATCGACCGGGCGCGGAGCTGATTGTTGAAAACAGTCGCGAATCACGCCTATTTTTGAAGTATGTTTTTCGTTCAGTTTCTCGTGAGGGGAGCTTTGAATCGATGCGACCATTTGAGGACGCAGTATTCTCCAAGTAGTTTCATTGGATTGCAATGTGTCTTCGTCGCACCCGGCAGAGTTGGAGAGGCTTCCTTCGGCTTTGAAATCAGGAGCGAGACGCTTCGGCAGATTTGGTTTCAAGCCGGCGACCCGTTTCTCACGTGCATTAGGATTCTGTGCGGCGTGAGACCTGATCTTCGTGCGGAAGAGTCGCGCTTCTTTCGGGTGGGAAATGGACAGAAACTGAAAGACCTGCTGACCAGACTCGCTCGTCGATTTCTTCCTCCTCATTGCTGGGAGCTTGGTGCTGGTACTCGGTATCTGGCGAACCTTTGCTTGAATCTGGCCCCCAACTCTCATCGCCGTTTGTTTGTGTTTCCTGATAGTTCTCTGCTCCCTTTATTTCATTCACGAACAAGGCATCTCTGACAGGATCGAAAAATGCCAGACGAGACGTTGGACTCTGCCCGACGATCTGGGCCTCCATGATGACCCTGCGTAGCGGGGGGGTGCCAATCGGGTTTGTCGTCTTCGCATAGCTGCCTTCGTCGTGGTCGTGGAAATTTGTTCGTGACGTACTCCGAGTAGACAGTTAGATCTTGGCCGGCACGAGAAGCGGAGGCAAGATTTTTTCATCAAAATTGCGTGCGCATTGTGATTTTTCTGACCAAGACAAAGGGAGCGGCAGACGTCAAGAATTCCCCCCGTGCTCCATTAACGGCGTATCTCCACTTGTCCGTGGGGATCGCGAACCATTGAGTAGGTGAGGGGTAATGGGCCGGGGTGCTGGCTCTGAGCAAAAACGGACACTGCCAAGGTTGCTTTCGCCGAGCGAGTTTGTTGGTGTGAGCAAAACGATTCTTCGAACAACCTGAAGAGCACGATATTGTTCGAGGGATTCTGGAAGTCTGCCTCCCTGCTAGACGTGAATGAATACCAGCCACCAGAAATCGGAAGGGAATTAATCTTGGGTGATTATGCGCTCACTCAATGACAGTGAGACTTGACTGACTGAGCTGTTGCGGTTGCACGTAGCCTGGTGGCTCACCGGTCGAAAACCGTGGCACCCCTGATTGGGCTTCAGTTGCATCGACCTCCACGTTTTTTCGGGTGAGTGCTTGGTAAAACTGCGGAATCACTGCAGGCTGCAGCTCCTTCGTCTCATATATCATTCTACGACCTGAAGTCTCGGCTTATCTTATCTCAGTTGTTTGTGCATCGAGAGGAGAAGTGGTGCTCGCTTGCGGGTTGCACTGGCCATGCATGCATGTTCACGAGGAAGTCAGTTTTAGGGGTACACCGCCATAGGCGCAGCGTTGCAAGTTCAATGATGAATGAAATTTATGCATCCCAACGGTCGAATTTACGCCGAAACGAATCTTTAGAGCGAAACAGGACGTACGAGATGGAAGATCTCCGGTCGGCAAGCCTGGACACGAGACCGGGCACTGCTTTGCGCATAAGCTGCAAATAAGCAATGGATCCCTGCATTTTCTACTTTCTGTCCTGCCGGTCATTTGTCTCTAATCTCTTCTACCCTTTAAGCCTAGCTACATCTAATTTATAGAGGTTTATACTATATTATAAAAATTCTATTTATACTTTAATAAATGCTTACTAAGTATTATCATACTATTTATAATAATTAAAAAAGTTTTAATCTAAGTTTATAAGAATATTATTAATCACTTTTATAGTTTATAACTAACTTACTATATAAAATTATATAAAAAGAAGAACATAAGTCTATTTTTCTTCTATTATTAATTATCCCTAATAAAATTAACTTATTAGAATTAAATTTAGGGAATTGATAGAGAGGCATGACGAATTGATACAGAGGCATGACTCTTACAGCGGCATGACTTTTACGTACTCCCATTGGCCCAAAAATTATTGTTAGTGCACTTGAATTCTGCCACCAGCCACCAAAGTACCACCCATCAAATCTCAGCCCACTTTGCAATTTTTTCTGTTGTGGTAATTGACGCATCACAACGAGACCTAGTAATCCGACGAGTCAATCCTATCCATACTAGATCCAACAATGTCGTCCCCTATTCCTGTTCCCGATTTACTATCTCAGCCTAGGCGTAATCCACTACGCCGAGCTAGGAGCCACAGTTCAGCGGATCAATGTTACGACCCGACAGGCATGACACGTTGGAACAGCCCCGCCTGGCATCTCGGCGGCTAACACAGAACATATGTAAGCAGTAACACAGGTGTAACCAGGAACCATCGGGAAAGGAAGAACTATGGTACAGGTCACGTGACTTCGGGAACAGCACGGATACAGGGCAAAGATGGATATGTTGGATATGTCCGCTATCCCAGCTATCCATGGATATGTTTGTTTGTTTGTTTTGTTTTTTAACGCCGTGGCGGCAAGGGCGCAGCCGCCCTTGCGGCCGACCTCCCGAAGGATATGTGGCGTGGAGGGCCGTAGGTTCTCGCTATATACTATACAGTACACGCTGTCCCTCCCGTCCTCCAGATCTTACTCGTGAGTCACTTCCGTGTTCTATCCATCCCTAGTTCCCACTGGTGCCCTAGTTCCGTTATAGTAGTCTGGTCTCCCCTATGAGGTAGACTTTTGTTCGGAGTATAGGTTATGGCCTATCTCTCAGTACTGCGGGCAGATCTTCTGGAAGAAGTTTGTCACGCTAAGGAAGGCCTGGAAGCCTTCATGGTCAGTGATTAGCCCCTTGAAGTAGCGCTCAAGAGATCCTATAGGTCCTATAGGCTCCTGGCGACCATAAGGGTAGAGGGTAGGCCACTGTTGCCTCCTCACTAAGGTCTTTCGGCAGTAGACCAGATGGTCTACTTCCTTAGCCTCCCCGCAAGAGCAGGTGAGCAGTGCTTCTGTATGGTTGAAGCGTTGATGATACTGTTCGAAGTCCCCATGGCCTGATCGGGCTGCTAGGAGATGATGTACGATTACCCGTGGTAAGGCTAGTTCAGGGGGGCAGGCCAGGGTAGCCTTAAGCCCTAGTTGTATATAGCGAGAGGCTGCCTCTTGCCTCCACCATTTCCCATACTGGTGTCGTTTACGCTCTTGAGCAAGCCGCTTGATCCCTGCTAGGGTAGCTAGTAGGCCTCTGGGGACTGGTAGCGTTGTACCCTCCTTAGCTAGGCTATCAGCCTCCTCATTCCCTTTTATCCCTTGGTGCCCTGGGGACCAGTGGGTTTGTATATTGTGTATCCTAGCTGCTTCCTGGATCTCTAGGAAGGCAGCTTGTGAGGATTCCGGGGCCTCACCTCGGATCCCCTGGATAACGCTAGTGTTATCGATACAGATGTGTATAGGCTGGCCTTGGGAAGTCAGGAGGGCCCTTCGGAGCCCTGCCCTCGCCCCCTCTACCTCGCCGTCGAACACTTCCGCAATGCCGAGGCGGCTACACCCTTGAGCTATGCGTTTGTTACTGCGGTAGATAACAAAGCCGAAACCTGTAGCCCCGTTAGGGGCTTTAGAGCCGTCTGAGTAGATGATCGTATGGTTATCTGGCACAGTCTTAAGCCAGTCTTGAAACGCTTTAGCTGCTTTCTCCTTGCTTCGTCCAGCTGTAGGGTCTTGTAGTCCTGAAAGATGCTGCGGCTGTAGGAGTAACGGCCTTGGGCACCTAGGTAGGAGGGCTGCTGTTCTTTGTAGTCTTGTTTGCTGCCGCCCTGGCTGTGAAAGCCTAGGGACTAAAGGGTGCTGTTGGTCAACCTTCTGTAGGCGTGTAGCAAAGCGTAGGCGTGCCCCTTCGAGGGCTACTTTTGCCGTTGGCAGGCCAGCATCTCGAAGGAGGCTACTAGTGGGCGTAGTCTTCCAGACGGGTAGGATAGCCCTTGCTGCTGCTGTCATAACCTTCTCTACCCTCTTTACTAAGCCCTTCTGCCTTGTACTAATAGTAGCTGCCTGGTTATTAGCACTGCTGCTAGTAGCAGTAGTGCTGCTGTTTCTGGCTGGTCTCTTTAAACCTGCATACCAGGTCTCAGCTCCGTATAGGGCGGTTGGGAGGACACAGGCAATAACAGCTTGGCGGGCAGCAGCAGCTGGGAGCCCCCCTTTGGTGTTTGATAGATGGCGTAGGAACTGGGCTACCTTCTTTGCTGCTGCTACCTTTGTATCGACGTGGTGCCGGAAGGTGAGTTTCTTATCAAACCAGACCCCTAGCCATCGTATAGGCTTAGTTGAGGCCTTGATAGTTAGGTCCTTTGCCTGTATCTCTGGTAGGTCTTCCCTCTGCTTATGTTTCCTGCTGAAGTGGATTGCTTCACACTTAGCTGGGTCAAACGCAACCTTATTATCAATACCCCAGTTGAGGATCTGAGTTATCTCCTGGCCAAGGGCTGCAGAGTTTCCCTCTAGAGAAGGGCTAGTAGCCAGCAGGCCTATGTCATCTGCATAGCCGAACCGTAGCTTCTGGTTATCAGCTAGGATATCAGCTACATAGAGCAGAAAAAGGATAGGGGATAGCGGAGAGCCCTGAGGGAGCCCACAGGATAGGGGGAAGTCCTCTGTAGTAGTCTCCTCTAGCCTGACTCGGGCGGTCCGGCTAGAAGCAAAGGTAAATATCAGCCTAATCAGACTACTGGGCCAGCCTTGCTGTCGTAGCCTAAGAATAAGTCGATTTCGTAGAACAGAGTCAAAAGCCCCCTTAACATCCATTGTTGCTAGAGTTGCAGTAAGCCCTAAGTCTAGAGCCCTTTCGATCTCATGGGTTAGACAGGTTGTTAGGTCGACTGCAGCCCTCCCTGGCAATGCCCCAACCTGCTGTGGGCTAGCAACCCCTTCCAGAATGGTGAGATATGCCATTCTCTTTGCTATCAGCCGCTCTAAGCCCTTGCCTAGGCAGGATAAGAGGGCTATTGGCCGCCAGGATCCAGCCTTTGAGAAGTCTGTTTTCCCCGGCTTCTGGATCATAACTACCTCTGCTTTTCGGAAAGTCCTAGGGAAGTAGCCTATGCGGACACAGGCTTGGAAAAGCTGCTGTACCGGTGTAGCTATTAGGCCCCAAATAGATTGTAGTAACTTAGTAGTGATCCCATCAATCCCAGGGGTTGTAGCCTTTGTGAGAGTAGCCTGGCGTACTTCCTCTATGCTGACTATGTGCTGCCAGGGTATTAGACGCCTTGCAACTATAGGAACAGTGAACGGGTTCCCAGGTAGGTCGTCTGCAGCATCAAATCTCTCTAATAAGGCCTTCCGCAGGGCTTGGGCCTTATTGTAACTGTTGTTGATAGCCTGTCCATCCACTATTAGAGGTGGGGCCTTGATAGCTAGCCCAGACTTACGCCAGCTTAGTATCTGGTATAAGTTCTGGTTAGACCCAGCCTCCTCAATCTTAGCAGCCCAGTAGGCGCGTTTTGCCTTCCTGACTATAGTCAGAAAGGCCTTCTGCTCCTCTAGGATAGGCAGTGGTATTACTAGCCCAGGTTCTTGGGCTTGTCGTCGCCTAGCCTCAATAGCTGCTCGATGGGCCTCTGAACACTCTTCTGTCCACCAGGGGGCTCCCCTGCCCTGGTTAGTCCGTCTCTTCCCTACTGCTTCTATAGCTGTAGAGAGGAGGCTGACTAGTTGGGTAGCTAGAGAGTCTATTTCTGCTGGAGTAGGTGTATCCCCTAGGGTAGGTAGGGCTGGGATCCCCAGCTTAACTAGGTCAGCTAGCCGGAGTATAGCTGAGTCTGGGACTGTAGGGTGGCTAGTCTGACGCCTCTGTTCCTGGGCCTTGCTTATCGGTATAATGGTCGTAATAGCTTGATGATCAGCCCCTGGGTGTATATGTGGGCTAATATAGGCCTCAGCAAAGGGGATGTTTGAGAAGGTTAGGTCGAGGGTGTGCCCATAAGTGTGGGTAGCAGCTCCAACCTCCCCAATAAACTCAAGATCGTGGCCTTCAGCCCATTCCGCGATGTCGTCTCCCCGGTTCCGGCTTCGGGAGCCAGGTTCCCAGTATGAGCAGTGCGCGTTAAAGTCCCCAGCTATAAGAGCTCCTGCTGGCGGTTGATAGCCTAGGAGGGTACTTGTTGTATGGTTTATAGGCTCGCCTGGTGGCCTATAGACGTTTATGATAGTGAAGTTGCCAACCTTAACCCATAGGATATCCCTTGATTGGGTAGGTCTTTGTTGTTGTATCTGCAGCCTTAGACCTTTACGTGTATAGGTCATAACCCTAGGCCTTGTGTCCCTGCTGTTCCAGAAGTCTATTGGCACATATGAGTTATAGCCTGGGTGTGTGTTAATTTGCATCTTATCTCTATAGCCTATCCAGGGTTCCTGGATCAGTACTATATCGATCTGATCTGCCCAGCAGAGCTCTAGGAGAGCTGTGTGAGCTGGACTTATCTTCCCCACGTTACACTGGGCGACCCGTAGTACCCGTGGGGTAGCCGTTCTGAGCCTACTGCTCTGAGTCGAGATCGAGGTGGGTATAGGCATTAATAACGTTATAGTCAGGCTTCTGTGCTACCCTCTGGCTTCTGCTGCTGCTTGGAAGCGGGCGGATAGGGCGGTTAGTTAGGGGGAGGGCATCAGAGTCCTCAGTTTCATCCTCATCCATACTGCTGCTGCTTCTAGCCATGCTAGCAGTATCTGCAACAACAATTGAGTCTTGTGTAGGTGTGGGGGGGCGAGGGCGCTTTGATGACAGCTGTTGCCTCTGTGTAGCGCTTAGCCTAGCCTTAGCTTGTTGTGTGCTTCCTGGGGGGCAGGTCTGACTAGTAGAGAGGTTCTTGGTTGCTTCCTCTCCAGCTTTTCTGATCCCTCGCAGTTCCTTCTGAGTTGGGATAGTGAGGCTCCCATTCACTAGTAAAGGTCTAGCTGGGCAGTCTGTATGGCTTGATGGGAAGGGCCCATAGCAGTTAGCACACTTAGATCTGGCTAGGCATAGCCCAGCCTCATGAGTATCTAAGGGCTTGCCGCAGTTCTCACAGAGGGCTTGCCTGGTGCAAAAGCGGTTTGAGTGAAAGCCCTGGCAGCCAGGAGAGTGTCGCTTAGGGGTATGCTTCCTTGGGGGAAGCAGACGGGCAGGGCCTGACTGGCCAAACAGGCGGAAGCCTTCCTTAACCTCTTGAGGGAGGGCAATAATCAGGCTTTGCGTGGCTGTAGCTAGGTTAGGGCTATCTCGGGTTGGGCGCCAGGAGAGAAGTCTTTGCTTTGTCCTTAGAAGGACCTCCTCCTCTATTTCAGATTCTAAGCCTACCCTACTACCATCAAGGCTTGTGAAGTAGAGGGGGCAGAATGGGATGTTGTACTGATACCACTTTGTAGGCACCTCCACCTTTTCAGCTGTGAGACAGTTCTTGATCTCAGGGGCCCTCTGGAGGAGTAGGGCCTGGATTTCCTTATTCTGGGGCCGGAGTGAGAAGCCTGTAGCAGTATGGCGGACCTCAACTAGGTCTTGCGGCTGTAGGTTGAGCTCCTTTGTTACTACCATCTTGACTGAGTGGGGGGCTAGGGTTCTGGACGTAGGGATATGTTCTGCAGGGAGCCGAACTAGTAGGCGGAGGTCCTGGGTCTGTTTTGGTTTGTTTGCGTTGTTGGTGGCCTGCCGGCCTGTTGTTCGGTTCGGCCTGGGGCCGGGGCCGGGGCCGGAGAGGGGTCCACCTGTAGTGGGGCCTCCGACGGCCTGGGCGTATGTTTTTCCGGGGCCGGGGATAGGGGTGGGTCCAGAAATTTCTGAGGTTGCAAATCTGGCAAAAGAGTTGATAAGGTCCTGGGCTGTAGCCTTCAGACGTGCTGGAGCCGTCCCAATGAGGGCATCTAGACCTTTTGCGAGGAGGTCCAGGGCCTCATCTTGGAGGGCCCGGCCTTCCCGGGCTTGCTGAAGGGCGGCAGTGGCCGTTCGTGGCCCTCTTCCCAGGGGCCGGATAGGGGGGGGCGTGAGGCCCCTCGGGCGCGGGGGTAGGGAGGTAGGGGGGGGAGGGGTCTTCGGCAGGTTATGCATAGAGAGTAGGAGGCCGTTAGGGCCCTGCGAGGGGCCCGCGGCTGGCTGTGAGGCCATCGCGGGCGAGGGTTCTGGTCGTGGGGGGTAGATTTGGTGGTGTTAGTGTTAGGGTGGCGGACCCAGCGCGGCACTAACAGTGGGTGCCGGTGGGGTGGTATGTAGGAGGGAAGTTGCTATCCATGGATATGTTGGATAGCACGGATATCCTACATAGCCACCACAAGAGATACTGTGCAGAACTTGTATATAGTATGACCTGAGCCTGGCTCATGGTCAGACTTCCATAGCTCTTCAGCAATCAACTTAGTATTCATCCTCACGGATACTCTCAGCTTACCTTCACTGCGAATTACTTGTTGAGTCTAAGACTGATCACCTTAGCCTCTGAAGACCGATCTACTACAGCCTACAACCTACGACCCAGACCACGACCAAGTGTACTGTTATTACGTCTCAATCCCCAGCTTCTGTTAGCAGACCCTACTGTCGGATAGCTGACCGTAACATAAAGCTAAGAGAAGTAAAAAGAGAAAGGAAAAAAGGGGAGGGGGGTATTATAAGGGTAGCCTGTATATTAGTAGAGTTTCTAAAAAGTACACTTTAATATACTATGTTATTTCACAGTGAATTATCTCTGATCTCTCGCTTAAGCAAATTCATAAGCGCCAAGCGTGTGTTCGCAATTTCGGCCGGCATTGAGTATTCTGGATTCAGCAGATGACTGTATTCGTACGGCATACTTGCACAAAACAGTTGACTCCCCTTTCCCATGCAGCTGAGACTTGGAGCAACGCCTGTCGTTCTGACGCGAGGTGAAGTGAATAATCGCCCGGTTGACACGCCAGGGACATATGGTATCCAGCCCTGGTAGTAGCCAGATGAAGGGGCGGCCCCGAATCACAATGCACGCCTTGGACAATATCCTCATTTCTGTACCACCTGGGTTGACGTTAAGTCATGCACAGAGGCCAAACGGGACCGTCCCCTACAAGCATGTGTCCTAACAATTACAAACCCGCTGATTTATGTTACTAGTCCCCTGCTACGCGGGCTCGGCATGCAAAACTACCCAACACGGAAAGCACACGAGAATCTAAAGATCAAGACGGAGTCACTACACGACGAGGATTCTTAGTTGCGGGGTAGAATATTCATTCAATTGTTGGCCAAATCTGGGCGCAAGCAAAGCAGGTATGACCGATACGACCACCTCAGCCGGGCAAGTAAGGACGAACCAGTTCATTTTCCGGGGACCTTCAGTATTCGGTATTCAGTGGTAAGATGCCGGTTCCATACACAATTTCCCGGGTTTGTGTCATTCATCATGTATTCGGGTGCTCATGTGCGTGGCAAACGTCATGGCTATGCCGCAAATGGCCCAACGAGGCCAGGTTCACTTATTTTCTTACAACTCTCGCCGGGATTCCTTCCACACCAAATGGCTTTAGCACTCAACGCAGTTCCAGGGCTTCGCCTCAAATTAGGTTGGGTCTAGGAAACGGTGGCCGTGATCACAAGCTAAATTGAATTGCCAATTGAACACACACTCCGCGTTTGTTGCCTTCTAGGTTAGTTGTTCAATACGGCAGCTTTAGGTCCAGATGGGTCTGAAAGTCGTTGCCTGTCATCTGAAAACTGCATGTTACGAGACGTCAGCGTCAGCGTCAACGTCAACAACGTCGGGTACGCATTTTAGGCATCAGGATCTGGCGATCAGATCCCAAAGTGTTTGACTGCTGCCTAATGAAATTGTTATAAAGACTAAAAGAAGACATCATTTCGACTACAGAAAAGCTTTTTAGCATGCCAGATACTCCATTAAATGAGTAGAAAACCGCAACCTCCCGAAGACTACCACAATGACAGTAACCGAAGTAGGGTGCATGGGTGTCAAGCCCGGTTTGAGCCCCATGGACGACTCTACACCAGAGGGATCGTTTCTCTCAGGAGCGTACAGGGCTGTGACGGTTGCAGAGGGAGGGCCTTATCGTGCATTCTGGGGCACGGAGATTGAGAATCCATTGCTGTTGTGGGGATTCTTCGACTTTGACTCGGTTGAACACCATGAAGTGTTTGCGAAGCTGTAAGTTGCACTACAGGAAGCGCTGAAAAATGTTTGAGACTGATAAAATTGGGCCAATCTTAGCCATGGCGCCGAAATTGTGAAGGACTTGCCTGCTTTGCTTACCCATGGGGAGTTCGTTAAGCACTTGTCTTTCACGCCTTCTTCTTCAGTCGCGCTTCAATGCCCTGTGACCGAGCTCGTTCTCGTGCACTTCCCCGGAGATGTCTCTGCAGAGGTGAGGGCAGAGTCAACTATAAGTATCAGACAAATTTTAGCAGACAACTTCCAAACGTGTATTGAAGTTACTGCCGTCAGCTGGGGATGGAGCGTGGAGAACGACTTCCCTATAAGAGGTCAAAGTGGTGATACGGGTGCGGTTCTTGCAGCTATGATAGGTTGGGGCAGTGCTGACGGGCAACGAGTCTTCTACCAGACGGAGATAGGGGAGAGGGCGAGACTTGGTATGAACTCGATTCAGGGCGCTATCACGGTGACCGGAGTTTCTGTTCGCTGCCGGTACTCAGAGAGGAAATGAGAACGACAGAAGAGTAATGATACAATAAGGGCCTGTCAAAAAGGTCTATCTGGCGCATTTCAATTCCACTCAGCCAGCTTATATGCCTGTTTAGAAAAGCTGGTCCAGTCACTCACTTGATTAATTTTAACCTGGCGACTAAAACCAGTTGATCGAGTACCACTTCATGTTAGGTCAAATTACTCTCGCAAAGTATTACGATGGGTTTTGGTTATCAACCATTTCGTGTTCTCGAAGAGAGCCTGGACATTGAGAATCTGGAGTACCCCGAAGATAACGAAAACGTGAAGAGGTTGAGGAACCGGTAGAGCAAAGAGCCACGCTACCCTGGAGGCCAATAGCCAGAAGACTTACTGAAAAGGGACAGTCGTGTGACCAGCCCCCAGTCATCACGCCTGGCCTGCCTTCGGGGTATATTCCGTCCTAAACGTCAGTCGACAACCCGGCGCCACTTACCAACGGGCCGCGGTTGGTCCAGTTATTTATCGAGAGTTGGAAGCGGTCAAAGAAATGCCGGTAATTACGGATGCAGCACCGAAACCGAGCGCCCTGACATAATTGAACCGTATCCACACCTCGTCGACGTGGCACGTATTGTGGTAGGTGCTGGCGTAGATTTTCTTGATAAACTTACTGTCGCCCATTCAAACTGATACATTTCCCGATTACTTGATAACATCAGGTGGCCCATCTGTAGGTCAAACCCGAGGCACACTGTTGGGGCGGTGCTCCGTCAGGCAGGTTGGGACTTGGGCCGCGGCTGGAGTGGGAATTCACAATGTCAAAGATGTTCAAATTGCGGATAGAATGAAGGAGTAAAAAAACAGGATTTATCTGAACGACTTGTTTATTGCATAAGCCGTGACGATTGCTCCAGACCGGCTCATAGGTGGCCCAGTGTTCTTCATCTATGAAGACCATTGCATAGTAGGATGATTATCAAGCGAACTGATTTCAGCTTTGCACCTGTACGCGTGGCGTTTTGGTTGAGATCGAATGTTGTCTTTCAGATTCAGTCTGGCATGCATTGATTCACTGCCGGCCGTATCCACCACCACACGACGTGTGTTACCGGTCCACAACACCCCTTGGATTGCCAGACTTGCTGCACGAACTTCTTGTGGGAGATGGTGCCTCATGGTATCGTGCTGTAACACTCTGGGCCCAAGCATTCAGCACTCGCGTAACCCATGAGACGAATGGCACTGGCTGTTTGCGGCGCAAGCGAACAAACCCCAATAAAGCAAGTTTCCATCCATTGAAGCATACATGATCTTCTTTTTCTTTCTAAACCTTACAGGTATATCTATACCATCGAGAAAAGATTTAAAGCTAGATGTTGCGGTGGGCTTATTAACAGCTCAAGTTCTGAGCCAGACTTTGACTCATTTCCAATCATGCTTCTTATGATTGTTTTGTACGCAGTCATCTCCTTTTTCGTCGTTTCAATCACAGGAAGAAGTCCAGGCAATGGGGCTTCAACTAATGGGCAAGCTACAATGGGTTCTCGAATGCAGACTCGAGCAGGCGGGCATCAACCCGACAACTTTACATCGCTTGGGACCACGGTCACCATAAGATCTCCCTCCCATGCCTCATCAGTCTCCCGCCCTATTCTTGTTCGCCAGACAGCTGTCACTCCGCCAACATACTTTCCGGGATCTGCCACGCCGCTAATGGAACAAGCGAGACGGTGCCATAACGAATCCGACTTCCCAGGGCACGCTGATATTCGTTCCCGAAAGCAGGAGGATGGCGTCGCCGCCTTTTGCAGATCCAAGAAGGGCAGGACTATTCTGAGAAGGAGTGTACACGGCGCTGAGCCCTATCCGGCTATTCGATTTCGTCACTCGGATCGATGGAGAATCAAACATGATTTCAAAGTTGAATGGCAGCCGGGGTGCGACACGGGGGAAATTAGCCAAGACATACAGCGGCCGCTTGGTGATGAGAGTCTAACATGTTACAATCTCATGAGGGCAAATTACTTGAATTGTGAGTGTTTCAGGTGCGGTTTTCTCGAGAAACTCAGCTGACTTTGAATTTCAGGCAACAATGGCGGCGTAGGCGGCAGCGTCCAAGTCGGGTGTTTGATATACACGTATAATGGAGGCAAAGATGGCGCATATTATTAGCAAATGAATCAATCTGCCCATTGATGATGGACTTGGCACTTCCTAACATTGGAAATTCTCTTCGCCAACTTTGGCTTCAAAAGTCATACTGTTAATTTCAACATTTGTATCAGAACTCCAGACCACGATGAGGTTTTTAATGATTTGGCGATATGCAACGTACAATATAGAATCAAATCATACTCTTCCCCAGTAAAATAAGTCATAGCGAGCAAAAGAAAAATCTTTCAGCGATTGTTCAAGTCCGAAAAGCGTCTCATGAACAGGCCTTCAGAAGGGTGTAGCAAATCCACGCTGGGAACACTTTTAACCCCAGGTCTCTTCTCTATTTCCCATAATCGTCGAAGTCCTTGCCGCAAGCCACCGACGGTGCCATTTTCTGGCGAAACGATCATCGTCATGGCTGTCAGTATCATTCTTCTCACAGCCTTGATTCGTGCATCGTAAATACGATGACTGCCTTCAAAGCAAGCCGTGTCGTACTCGAGCCGTATTATGAGCGTATCATCGTCATATGCCAGGCACTCCACCATCAACTTGAACTTTGCGCCGTCACTCCATACCAGCTGTGGTTCGACACCATCACCCCAAACTGCTTTATCCCAAGGACTACATCTGCTTTGCTGCGTGTTGTTGGATCCATTACAGCGAGCATCGTGGAATGAAGTGACACAGTCGAAGATTGGGTGATTGGGAATTTGGCTTCCGGAATCGATGCCCAAATATTCCAGCAGCTGGTCCCACGGCACTGCGTGGGCCAAAGCACCTTGAGATGAGTCTTGAACGGTATGAAGGTAAGACCTCAGAGTCGACGTGGTATCAACATGATGTATACGAACTGGCAGCGGCTCCAGGAACAACCCCACAGCCTCCATGTCCGCTTCGGAATGCCGATTGAGGAAAGGTGCGCCCAATGTCACATCAATCTTTTCGTCCTCGATTGTGACGGCCGCAGCGACTGCAGCAATCAGCAACTGCTGTAGGGTCACCCGGCACTCTCGCACGCAGGCTTGCATGCGGTGCCATAGGGAGACAGACACGCGTCCCACGAGTGATTTACCCTGGTAATCAACTCGTTCAATGTCATTTCCCAGATACGGATGGCGCTTGTTCTTCACTCCATCCAAGTAAGCCGACCAGAACGCGACACATGATTCGTCAGATGAAATCTGCCTGCCGCACACTTCTGGCGGCGATTTTGGGGAGGGAGGAGGAACCAATGGTCCGCGATGATATTCGGTCGCCACCTCTTTGAGGACGATACCCAGGGTGGTGTAATCACACACAATGTGCGACCAAATAGCAACTATTGCATTGTGCGTCATTGTGACCCGGACAGGGGGCGACGTGCTCAGGTCGAAATTCCGATTCAATTCCCTGCGGATGTTGAGACGGCGCCGTCTGTTCACACGCGGAGGAGACAAAGACAAGACTCGCTGCAAGCCGAAACCGTCATGTTGCACATACCGAGATCGGAAGATGAGATGTCGTGCCAGCACAGCGTTCCATGCTTTAGCTAATTTTGGGCCGTCGATACTTGCGGAGTATTGAGCAACCCAGCTTACGTTGAAAGCCGAAGTGCCAGATCTTAGTTGATATTTTCTCCACCATTCTCTTTCGATCGGGCGGGGGTCAAAGGCTCCAAGCCAGGCATCATTTCTTCCCTCGGCCGCCATAGGGGGCAGGGACATCTTATCCATCTTGTCAATTGCGGCTGCAAACTCCCGCAGAGTTGGGATATTCATTATCATTCGGAGCGTGATGAGAACTCCGAATACGGATTTCAACTTGGCTGCTAGTCGCAACTGCTGTAGGGAGTGCCCGCCTAGCTGTATGAAATTCGAGTCGGGGCCGATTCGAGGGGACAGAGCTTCGTTCTCCAGAATTTGAGCCCAGATGGCAGCGACAACAGCCTCTGTTTGAGTGGTTGAAGAAATTTCGTTTGTTTCCGGCCGATTTGGATGACAGATGCTTGAGTCGTTGACCAGTTGCACAATAGTACGATAGTCCACTTTCATGTTTGAGGTCATCGGAAGCTGACGAGTAACTAAAGTGTGCTTGGGTATCGCAAATGGGGGAAGAGCGTCACGAATAGCCGTTCGCATTCCTGCGAGATCTCCAGAATTTGTTTGGATCATGCAAATCAGTTGATCGCCTTGAGTTGTCACAGCCACGGCGCTGGCTCCATGCTGCTGACCACAAGCACGTAGAATACGGGCTTCCAGGTCTTCAAGATCCACTCTGAATCCCTGAAGTTTGGTTTGACGGTCCGCGCGACCCAGGAAGATGATATCGCCGGAATCGTCCCAATAGCCCCGATCTCCAGTCTGGTACATGGACTCTCCCGACTTCATGAATGGGTCAGGAAGGAAGCGCTCGGCAGTGATTTCTGGTTGCCCGATGTATCCGATGGCAACCTGGACGCCCGCGAGGTAAATGTCGCCGACCACACCTGGAGGAGCCAGTCGCTTGCATTTGTCTAATATATATATCCTAGTGGTTGGGTTTGGCTTCCCAATCGTGACTGTCTGGCCCGGTCGTAGTTGCTTGATCGTGGCGCCACAAGTTGCCTCTGTTGGCCCATACATGTTGTACACGGTCCTACTGGAAGCCCATGTGTCGCACACAGTCTGTGGTACTATTTCGCCGACCAGATACACAGTCCTTAGCTGTGGGAAATCGTCCGGGTCCAGCACAGATGCCAAAGATGGGGTAAGAATGGCACAATCAACAGCATAAAGATGATGTACACTTGCTGGACTGTCCGTCTCCCGCAGAACGAGTGTAGCTCCGTATGAAAGAGCTGAAAACAGTTCATGTATGGCACCGTCAAAAGCCAAGGACATGACTTGTGCAATCCTGACCCCAACGGATGCACCCAAGCGGACTTCCAGGTTTCTCTGGAAAGCGACAAGGCCTCGATGTGTGCAGATGACGCCTTTAGGCTTGCCGGTTGAGCCAGACGTGAAGCAGAGGTACGCCTTGTCTGCTGGTCGAGGTGCCGTTCTCATTGGAAAATGAAAATCATAGCACAACGTCGCCTCCACTTCTTCCATGGCGGCGGCAACATTTATTACAATTTCAGCTGCAGCCGGTATACTGGCCATTGAGCGCTTGTCTGTAGATAGAAAAACCCGTGCAGTTGATGCCTTAAAAAGGGATTCGCGGTACCTTTGAGGATGCGATCTGTCCAAAGGGCAATAGATGCCTCCAGCTCGTAGTATGCCATAAATGGACACAACCCAGTTGACGGAACCATCTGCGTGCACGGCAACTACCTCTTGAGGTTGTATCACTTGAATAAGTTTTGAAGCGACGCAGCCAGAAAGCCTCTCTAGCTCACAATAGGTGATCGTTTGATCTCCACACTCGACGGCGATCGCGCCAGGGTAATGTGTTGAAATGTCCTCAAATAACGTCACGAGATCGTCTCTAACGGATGGAACTGTCGTTTCGAATGACTTCCAGTTGCCCATCAAGCCCAAACTCCGTCCGCACGTCTGCAGCACAGGTTGTAATGACTCCAGACTTGCCTCGGTGCGGGTAAGTGACAAGAGCGATGCTCCGAAAATGCTTGCAAGTGTTTCCATCGCCTTCTTGGTATAGCGCTCAGCAGAGTATTGGATGACCATGCCACCTCCATCTTCTTTGACGATGGCGTTGAGAGGCAAGTTCGTTGTGTGTTTGTAAAAGGACTGTTCAACCCCAGCACCCTTGACCCAGGATTCGGGATTGGGTGTGAAAGCCATCAAATTTCCCCTTACTCTAGAGAATCCGTTATTCGGCGTGGTCCATGAAAAATAAGACAACCGCTGGATTCGAGCAAAAACATCCTCCACCAGCTTTCGAGATGAAGATTGCCAGTCAAGATCGACCTGGAGTGGCAATGTGTTCACCATGGGGCCTATGGTGTCGAAGATACCGGCAAGCCCAATGTTGCGGCCCGACACAACTGCGCCGATGACAACACTGTCCGAACTTGCGTAAAGCCCGAGGCAAACTGCCCAGGCAGCATAGAAGAAGGCGGCCGGAGTGACACCGCAGGACTGTGCTGCAACTTTGACAGCAGCATGATCGGTGGGAGCAAGTTCGACAGGAACCTGCATCTCGTCCCTCTTGCCCCATACATTGTTGGTGAATGCAGGAGCGTTTGGTGCCTTTGCAATGAGGAGCTCATCGCAAGCTGTCGCTAACTTGATACTTTGCTCCGCCCAAAATAGATCTCCCTCGGCCTTTCGACTCAATCTCAATTCTTGTTGAAATCGGCAGAGATCTACGTAGGCCGGCCCAGGGTGCGCGGGTACAGGTTTCCCGGACGCCATTTGGTGCACTTTCTGGACCAAGAGGCCGGCAGACCAGCCATCAATCAAAGCGTGATGAATCGCCCAGATCACAGCGGCTTTACTATCAGCTGGTCGTCTCGTACGGTAGTGTAGAACGGTAAATCGCAGGCCGAAATCGACTCCATTGTTGTCGGGCCAAGGCATTCCTGGCCCAGTTGCTTGAAGCAACGCGTTCCTGTAGGCTGTTCGGCTCTTTGTTTTGAACTCTCGCCAGCAAAGTCGAGGACGAATCTCCTGTCCATCGTCTGGGATACGGTATGCTGTTTGGAAAATAGGTTCTGCTCTGCAAACTTTCATCCAGGCTTCTCTGAGACGGAAAATATGGCTCGGATTGTGGATCTCGCTGTAGTAGATTATGTTCGCTCCGGTTGATTCCAGACTCCCATGAACAAGAGATATTTGAATATCTGACATGTCGCATACTGTATGCTTGCCGGTGCAGAACTCGTCTGTGAAAGTCAGGATAGGGCGTAGCCCGCCGGCGTTGGATTCCAAGGACTCGTCGATTGCGTTGCGTAGACTGGACTCGTTTCTGTTTTCGCGCCATAACGCAGGTTTTTCGTCAAGTCGACTTCTGCTGCCGACCTCCCGAAAGTGTTCTCTTGGTCTCGTGGGCTCGTTGTCGCGAATGCTTGCATCGTGGCCGGTCCGAATTTGCGGGTGCTTGCCGTTTTTGTAGACAGATACTGGTCGGCATTGCCGCAGCAATTCCGTAACAGAGCCGCTCGAGAGAACACGATCAACGGGGACAAAGATATCATTCCGCTTGCACTCCATACAAAATCGAAGAGCAGCCATGGAGTCTCCGCCATTGGTAGTGAAACTCTGGTCCTGGAGGATCGATTCCACACCCACTCGCAACACCGTTGCTAGTAGTTGTAGGCCTGTTGTATAATCCATTCTAAAAGTTTCTGATAAGAAGAACTTCCTTCAGAGTCGTATTGCAACCTCGCGATATCAGCAATTGAGCCTTAGAAAACCAAAAGCATGTTTTCGAATGGCTTTTCTGACACTCTCGCAGTAATCCTACCCGATTTGAGTCGTTCACTTCCGGACGCCCCCATAATTGCCACGAAACAGTTCTTTTTTACTGAATGTAGAAAGGGATGAAGGGACGATATCCGGCAGTCCGATGGTGCCACCGGAGGACTCTTCGACTGCCTAAACCGGTAGCCACGTTAGGTGGGTAAGCCATCAGGTTTATCAACTGGCCTTCGCCGTAATCGCGATCGCTCGATTCATGATTCCGCCTGTATGGGTGGGCTCGCGTGCTTGATCCCGTCCAAAATAGCCAAATTCCCACATTAACATCTTGACGTCTAGATGTCTGCACATCGTCCTATCTTTGACAACAATTTGACAGAAACGTTTCATGTCGTTGACACGGCGGCGGATTCAGCTGAACCTCTCAAACAACACCACGAAACGGGTCTACACTTTTCGCCGCCTTCGGAATTGACTGCCGAGTTGAGTGGACTTCCCCAGCGGGTCGCCCCTGGGGGTTACCATCCTTGGAGCGCTAGTGTGGTCGTGGAAACTGGTAAAGGTCAGCCGTCTCGCCGTCAGGACTCCGGTAAGGTTAACAATTATCCGAAGCAGGCGCATACACTCGATATTACAAGATGCAAGGCTACATCAAATACACCAAAGACTGTGATGACAACAAGTCGGAATCCGCTCGTCTTCATGATCAGCACGATGTGCTTTTGCACGCCATGGGTGACCGAGCCATTCTTGCTCCCGTCGACTTCTCTCGGCGATACTTGCGAGTCTTAGATTCCGGCGCCGGCGATGGTCGCTGGTTATTTGACCTGCGACAGTACTTGGACGCAAATGGAGCCGACGCTGGCACCTACCATTATGTCGGGACCGACATCAATCCCAGTCTTTATCCCAAGTCACCACCCCCACACATTGAATTTTTTAATCAGTCCATCCTTGATTCTTTCCCAACTAAGTGGCACGGGACCTTCGATATTGTACATCAGCGCCTAGTCATGGCGGCAGTGGCGCCTCCAGCGACAACCATTACCTCTGTCGTTGCCGAATTAGGAGGCTTGCTCCGTCCTGGGGGTTGGTTGCAACTTGTGGAGCTTGACAATGACTGTACTCCTGAGAATGGGCCGGCTTTACGGCGATTGTTATATTATCACCAGCAGAATTCGGAAGCAGGCGGCCTCGGCCCAAATCTTTCGGTCCACCTCAAGACTGCCATGGAAAACACTGACCTTGAGAATATAAAGCAGCATTCGGTAGACGTCTTTTACGGGGCGAAGAATCAAGGAGGTGAGGACCTCAGGGCGAAGAGTACTAGGAGTCTATCGCAAGTCGTAGGACCAGTTTTGGCCCAAGCCAGGGGTATGAATACCATTTTCTTACGTCGCAACACCATGTCGAATTCATCTAACGAAAACAGTGGCTTCACCTAACACTTATATCAAGTCTGATGAGATGACATTGCCTTCCCAACTGCAGCAGGAAGTCGAGGAAGTCGGGGCTCGACTACGTTTTACTGTAGTCTACGGGCAGAGACGCATCACATCCTGACACATGTTGGCCCCAGGCAACCAAACCTAAGTTAATATCAACTATTGTACATATAAAGTCATTGCTGTAGGCTGTGAAATTTGTTTTTAATTGAGGCTTCATGGCACGAACTCGTCCGTCACGACTTGAGAGAAATTTCCTCTCGGTTCGTCTGGTTGTAACTACTCTCCCAAGTTCAGTTCTGGATAGTCGGGTACTTTCCATCCGCCTTTATCCTCCGGCATCAGTCTATTCACCATCTCGTTTATCCTGAGGAAAGATAGAGCTCCAAGCAGTCGATTGGCCGTCCACACGCTCCATGGACTTTCCAAGTAAATCATCCCAGGCCCGCTCAATGGTAACTTCTGGGCCTCGCTGATAAAGGGTCGCAAAATCTTTTCATAAGATTGTAGGGCGGCACTGAGATTGTTCCCATGTTCGTGTCTGGTGATCTCACCGGCTAGGACGTAGGCGCCAACAATACCACATGCTGTACCCATGCCACTCATCGGACTTGGACAGTATGCAGCGTCTCCAAGCAAGGTGACTCTGCCCTGAGACCAACTTTTCATCTTGATTTGTCCTAGTCGTTGAGCATAAAAGTCATCAGTGTTCAAGAGTCCTCTAATCAGGCGTTCCGATTGCCATCCTGTATTTTTGAATGTTTCTGCCCAGAGCTGCTTTTGCATATCGATGGTGCCAGCGGTTAAGCCTCGCCAGGATGAAGCATTTCCCATAATTCCGAGGTATCCTTGAGCGGAAGACCTCCCTCCTGTACGTATGGACATAAATCGCCGGTTCGGTACCAAGCAGGCCTGTGCTGTGGGAGTGTCGTTCCGGTCCCCGGGCATGCTGAAAAACGCAAAGTTCACCCCGGAGAACTCGAAGACCTCGCTGCTTAAATCCTGGCCGAAGGCAAGTCGTCGAGTCTTGGAAGACTGGCCGTCCGCTCCGACTACCAAGTCAAATCTCTCCACCTTCCCGTCAGAGAGTGTCACGCTCACGCCGTCTTCAAACTGTTGTATATCTGTCGCATACGTGCCGAATTTGTATGTCAGACCTCCTTGAGCCCTTGCAATGCGTGCTTGCTGAAGAGTAGCTTGGTATATCACGTCCACAAGATCACCTCGCATGATTTCATACTCGCTGGTAAAGGCCTGTCGGCCCTTGCCTGAGTCGTTCTTTCCAAACACAGCCCACTGCTTGCCAGAGCGGGCGTCAACAAAGGCGATGCCGTCCTCGGCAACGGCGCGAGCCTTGATGGCACTCAAAAGTCCCAGCTTCTGCATAACCGGAATACCCTGCCCACGCAAATCTATCTGTTGTCCTCCCTTGCGTAAAGTTGGCGAACGTTCGATAATCGTAACATGATGTAGTGGGTTTGCGCGAAGCAGAAAGAGCGAGAGAGATGGGCCGGCCACCCCGGCTCCTGAAATGAGTATTTTCAAAGGCATTTTGTCGGTTTTATGAGTTGGAGCTATGTTATGGATAACGATGCCCTCGATCTGCCGTGTTCGGGCTTGCTTCTACCAAATTCCGAACTTCAGGGTCATTTTGCTACCCATATGTATAGCTCCATGGAGCTGCCCCTGCCTTGCTGTGAAATCTAGATCGTTTTTTTCATCCCATTTACGCAGCAGTTGAGACATGAAAAGTACGGGAAATAGCGTAATGCAGAGGTGCACAGTTGTCATCTGTACCTTTCGCCATGGACATCCGCAAAATGTACTTTCGGGTAGACGGACGTTGTGAAACCTTTTAGCGCCGGCCGTTATGTTGGCTTGACACAGACGTCTTGAGCTTCATATCGCAGTAATCATCTGCTGTCTGACTGAGACCGCATTGCGTGATGGCGCACAGGTGACAGCGTGGCGAACCTTGATTGAGCATTTGAGTTCATCTGATGGCTTCAAACGTGCGCAGGATCATACAACAAAGTGCAATTCGACGTAATTCGACAGTTGATAATGTTCACACCACGAACTCTCGTTCTTAATATTGCTGATTCTCCGCCTTAAACGTGCACCACTGGATTCTTGCAGTCGTCTCCACCAACACATTTTGCTCAGCATGGCACCATCCGACTCCAATATGCCAAACGGCACCAGCGATCGAACCAATACGGTGAAAAAGCTTACGTCTCTGAAAGAAGCTCTGTCAGATCTAATAAGTACATTGAAAGAGCCAGCGACGCAGGTAGAGCTCAATGCCACACTCCACGATCCGGCGGCTCTGCCGCATAGGGAGATTGGAACGATAGCGGCACAAGTGGTAGATATCCTAGAAGACGCCAAACAGATGCTGCAACCATCGCAACTGGTTCTTGCAGATCACTTCATGGGTTTGTTCCTATCTTTGTCATTTACAAAGTCGTTACTGATCTGTCTTGCCTTAGGTTATTACCTGAGTAGTAAATCCCTCGTCGCTGCAGTCTCATTGAAGATTCCAGACATTCTTGGCCAGCGCCCCGGTTTGACAGTTTCTCAGCTAGCGGAGAGCGCTGGGGCTCGTGAGGACCGGTTGCGACCTGTGATGAGATTGCTATACAACAACGGCCTGTTCGTCTACGATGCCGCAAGTGACACTTATACCAACAATTCGCGGTCCAATCTCCTGAAATCCGATCACTGGACTCAGTGGCATACCTGGGTGGAGTTGTATGCTACTGAATTCTATGACATGGCACGCGGCATTCCAGACTCACTACGCACTGGTTCCACCCGCACCGCAGCTCAAATCAACTACGACACTGATGACGATATTTTTACCTATTTTCAAAAGCGTGGTTGGTTACCGCGGGTGCACCGAGCCTTCAACGCAAGTCAAATTGCACAGGCAGCTGGGATTCTCGCCGACTACCCCTGGCATGACGTGGCCGACCGAGTGATACTGGACATCGGCGGCGGCGGTGGCGCACTTCTTGCTTCTTTACTACGAGAATATCCGACTAGTGAGTGGTCATCATGTTTTCCTTTCACGCGTTGGGGGCTAGTTCCGGCCAACTATGCCTCTCAACGGAAATGAGTTCCATCTGACCATGACCTTAGTGAGAGGCGGAATCTTGGACCTACCTGCGGTCATAGATCACACTCGACCATTTTTCCACTCTGATGATGGCCAATTCTCCGATGTCGGCGATCGTGTATCAGCAGAAGATCTTGTTGCAGGAGACTTTCTCGCCGGTCCGATTCCCCGTTATGAGGTTTACGTCATGAAGTGGTGTCTACATAACTGGCTCGATCCAGACGTGAAGAGAATTCTTCAAAACATACGCGATGCCATAGTAGTTCAGGAAAAGTCTAGATTAGTGGTGCTAGATGCGGTGTTGCAAGATGGGGCAATGGGGAGGTTGGCGCAGTATGGGGACGTACAGATGCTGATGACTGCTAAAGGACGTGAGCGGACTGAGAAAGAATGGAGGCAACTGGCTGAAACTTCTGGTTGGAAGGTGCAGAGCATATACATCCTGAGAAACGCCTGGGTTAGTGCGATTGAACTCAGGCCATGAACGAACTATGTCTGCGAGACTTTGAAATCTCGTTTCGCAGCAACAGTCTACAATTATCACATTTGAATTTCCAGCATAAGTCATAATGTTTGTGTAAGTTCCCCATGTCTACCTGGAACTTCAACAGGCACCGAAAACTGTGTGGGATGCAATTTGACTTCGGCATCCAGAGTGCGTCATGTTTGAAGCGGTGGTTGTCCCACAATGGTTGTTCAGACGATCTCGAACAGAACCTTATCCGCATGCGAAAATCTTAATTCGTCTGAAAAGAAACGGCACTCACACAAATTCTCTTCAATGCGGCAAGTATGGGGAATTCCGGACTTTCAGCGGTCATGGGGAATCCGTCAGTATTTTGACTTGCCCGAATAGGAAGCCTGGTCGTGAGATTGAGCCGGACTCACCCAGAAATGTCACGTTCTGTTTTTGAAGGCATAGCTCGGTAGTTCTGTGGGAAGAATTGTGGATGGAGTCAAACAAGATATGTCCATTGACTACAATTGCGTCGACGATGATTATGAGCCTTTCAGTACAGAATGTTGCAATCATATGCACCCTAGCACTTATCGCGGGGATTTTGGATGTTCGTTTCCGCAGAAGATCTACGCAATGGTCACGAACTCTACTTTCCAAGATAATCAATGTAAGTAGCCTTGGACTTGGAGTGGCAATCTAATTGACACGAAATAGCAATTTCTAGAGTTGCGGTTTCCCGTGTTGAATATCGCTGGCAAACAAACTTCAATCCCTTCCTGTCCCTACGTGTGGCCAAACGGACAAGGAGATACTGCGAAATTTCTACACGGTATTGAGAATTCCAAAGATTGGAGGGAGCAGTATGGGGGCGTGTACCGCATCTGGTCTGGGATGCAGCCGGAAATGTGCGTCTGCTTTCCTCTTTTTGGGGCATTACTTACATTTAAGTCCGCCAGTGTGTTGACAAGACCTCATCAGCTCCAGGAGGTGTTCAAAGATTCGGACAAGCATTCTAAGGCGCCGGCAAACAACTCTGGTTTCTACATGAACCAACTTTTGGGTCAGTGTCTTGGACTGATCAGCGGACCAGACTGGCGAGCCGTGCGCGGCGCAATGGAAGCTCCTTTCCAGCGCAACCATGTGGCCTCGCAAGTTGAAAACTTCCGGCGCCTTGTGCAGCAGCACTTTGCAGATTTACATGCTCAAGGCGAGAGCAATTTGGCGAATGGGTTATTGCACCCTGTCAACGATCTGGCGATGCTGCCTTTCCGGATCATTGCTGAAATGGTATGATGTTTCCCGTTTGCCATTATTACATGTACCTGCCATCGACTTCCGGCTGGATCTCCGGGTCTAACGTACATCTCCCATTAAGTGGAGACTTTTTCAATGCGATATCCGCAGAAACAAAGAGCAAGTTCTGACATGAAGTTACTTCCAGTTTTATGGTCGGCTCCCGCCTGAAGTTATCAAGTTGCTGGAAGACCTGGTGCCCCTTCGCACTCACATATTCAACGATCATGTCATACGAGGAGGCTTATACAGATTCTCTTGGGCTCGCTTCTTTCCTACTGCCGCGAATGCCGAACTCGCGAGGTTCAAGTCGTCGTGGAAAGAGTTCAACCAGATGGCTTTGGCATATGCGCTTCAGGAAAGGGGTCCGCCACCGCCGATTATCGCCATGTACGATGCTGTAGCCACGGGCAATATGAATGAGGACCAACTACTGCAGACATTGGACGAGTCCCTTTTCGCCAACTTGGACGTAACCATCGGTGGATTATCGTGGGTGCCCGTCTTCTTGGCGGCCCATCAACATGACCAGGAGCGCTTGAGGACCGAAATCGACGCAGCGTGCAGCCATGAGAAGGATACTAAAGCATTCGCCCGCTACCTCAGCGAGGGGCGTTCTACGTTTCTAGCCTGCTGCACCCTCGAGTCAAGTCGCCTGCGACCTTTAGCTGCATTCACCGTTCCGCAAGCAGCACCAACTTCGCGTCGAATTGACATAGCGCCCGGGAAAGCATACGTGATACCTGCTGGCACCAGCTTTGTTGTGGATACGTACGCCCTCAACGTGCGCAACGAGGCGTGGGCACCTGACAATGAGCACTTTCGCCCGGATCGGTTTTTGAATAACACATACAAGGATACTCGGGCAAGACGATACTTGTTCTGGAGGTTCGGCTTTGGCCCGAGGCAGTGTTTGGGACGGTACGCCGCTGACTTGATGATCAGAATGATTGTGGCGCACCTCGCACGCAACTACCATCTAGACCTCTTGCCTTCCGAAAAAGGCACTGACTATAACAGTTGGTCGAGAAGTCAAGAGTCATGGATCACCCACCCTGATTTAACATTGCGTTGCGTACAAAGAACTCGGATTCACAATCTCTGAGATATAGCCGCAATAAAACGTCAGACTTCTGCAATAACCGAAGCATGTTCTATGATCCTCTTGCCGCAGTGTAGACGGCATCGCCCTCCAAATTCATGAGCTCATCACATGTTCACTCTGTAGAAGCTGCCCCACCTCCGCTGCACACTGATCACAGGAACCTCAACCTTCGGTCGGCTATGTGGTCTCTGGTACAAGAAGTTATGGGGAGTAGAAGCACTTTGTTGAATTTAATAGAGTCATCCTAGGTAGCTATTGTGATTTCCAACATGGCACAATTTGCCATGAAAAGTATGCTTCGTCCCGTCATTGAAAGTGGACAATAACCGTCCGTTCTCGTCAGGCGGTAGGCGTTCACAACCGTACCTTACTATTGCCGTCGGTACTGAAGACTGCTGCAGGTGTCAAACTCAAATTCGTTACAACGGAAGACTTGAAATCCACGTACGTTGTCGTATTAAACGTCATTTAGCATCTGCACCAAGGAGCAGGGTCGCCGCCGGGCCAAACGCAGCATCCGGCTCCACACTGGGCGGAGAGAACCCATCGGTTGCCGTTGCAGACCGCGATCTGATTGAAGTCGTTGGTGCAGTCATAGGCTGCGCCACTGCAAGAGCTTCCGATAGTCGCCGTGGCAGAGCTGACGGCGACAAAAGAAGCAAGAACGGAAACAACTTGGAGGAGCTGCATGGCTGCGATTTGCTTGACAATGAAGTAGTAATGTGTATGTTTTGTGTGGCTTATGGAGATGATCGGTCTCCTTTGCGGGAACATCGCAATTTATTTATACTTCAAAATGCTAGTGTATAATCGACAGCCTCCGCAAGCTTCATTGAAGAAGCCTGGTCTCAAACACAGATGGCAGGCTAGGCCCGCCCAGCCAGTACTGTGTACGTGGGACTTTTGCGGCAGGGGCAATTCTAGACTCTGGACTTTGAGTAAGATGCCGGGCTTGAAGGAATTGCACGATGCTACGATGACTGCCAGGAATTACCGTCAGTCCCTCAAGCAGAACCCAATAGCGGCCGATACAATCCCCGCAATATGTGGGCTATGTAGATGTAAGTGGAAGCGATCAACCACTTAGCACAAAGTCCCCTTGGACAACTTAGTGGGACTCAGGATGCCTGGATGTCCGTAAGCCAATAAAGATTCAGACACCGCAGTAAACTCAATCCCACTCACATGTTGCCATCGTTCACTGAGACCCCTGGAACCAAAAGCCCGGCAGAGTACGAAGTACACAATTTGTTCACCGCATACCTGCGCTTCCCATTCAAGGCCGAGCGTTGCCGCAAATATTGGGTGACATGAAAATTTCTACCTCAAGCAACGCTACTCTCATCCGTCGAGATCTACGGACTCAAACCTGAGTTGTTATATTAGGTTTGAGCTGCACCCTTTCGCGCTTTCAAATCATCAACTCATTAGGTTGCCTCCCATGTTTCGACACCCGAGCTCCTCCTGTGGCTTCAATGATGAATGCTCAAGAGCTCGCATCAATTTCCACGCTGACTCTCGTACAAAGTGCGGGTCCTTAAAAGGCACCTCGTTTAGCTGTTCCGGCAGTGATCGGCACGTTGTGCACAAACAAGTCTGCGGTGTACTTCAGCAGGCAGAAGCGAACAAGACACGTACGTCGTGTTGCTTTTACGACATGATCCTTCAGGGCTGAAATGCACTAGTGCGATCCTACGGCCCGGCACATTCAAACCATGTCTACCCGGCAGCGTGCCATTGGCGGTTGCGGGGCTCAGTGGTGCGGGAGTTCCTGAATTGCCCTGCGCCGAACATCCGACCGCCGAACACCCGACACAGCCTGAGCTGACATTTGGAGCTGCCCGAATTAAACAAAAGTACTAAACTGAACTCCACACAACCAAAGTCCCAAAAGCATGTCCATTCAACTGGCGATCCATGCATTCCATGCTAGGCACGAATAAAGATTCCCCCGGACGCTCGGATGCTCCGGCTGAGGTCTCGACGTCCAAACCCACTCTGAGACCTTTGATGACAGGTTATTAAATGTCAAATGCACCCGTATTCGTTGGTTCGAGATTTGTCTGTTAAAATTGGTGTTTTGATTTTGACTTGGTTTTTGTTGTTGTTGTTTTTCGGAGAAGACGAAGCGTACTGGTTGCTACAATGACTGAGAACGTGTCAATTCATATACCCATCTACTTGTTTCGTCACCCGACTGCGCCCTCTGCTATCTCCCTCTAAGGAATTCTAAGACCTGCACCAATGTATGTATTGCGAAACCTGGTGACTTGAGCAGCGTCATGAGCTCTGTTCTAAGTGCTTAATAATGATTCCGGGTTGCATTTTCCGAACTCTCATCGTCAATTTTCTGCCTCAGTCTTGTGTTGTTTTTGCAGAATGAAAAGCCTAGATCGGAATCATATTCCCATAGTTCATAACTTCATACATCATACAGGAATGAGTTGAATGAGAAGGCCAGTCATTAACTAACCATTTTCTGATTCTACAAGTGACACTACATAGAGGTTTTTGCGCGTTAGAGTCGCCAAGTGGCATGCTGCCGCATGCACCTTGGAGCACGCTGATCATATATGTTGACATGCCCGACATGAAGCTCCACGCTAGCTTTTATGGGCTCTACGGTAGACGAGCGCAATAGGGAGAGCTGTCTAAACCGCCGCGTGAGAGAACAGCCTTAACTGATAGATCAATCCATGATTTAATGTTAATCACGCATGAAATGATTGAGTCTGCGTTGAGATAGCGGTAATATACCTGGCCAAAGAACGTTAGAATCGTCTTTTAATCTATTAAGATAGCCTTAGGTGCCCAGCTAATTATCAACAACTAGCTTTCGACTTGCGTACGGTTTCTTTTTAGTTTTGTTTTTATTTCTTTACTCTAGCTCTAATAACCTGCGAACAAGTATCTTCTCAGGGATAGCAGTATTAATCTTGGATGCAATGATCCTTTTCCTGCACTTACGGGGCACATAACATCGTCTCCAATTTTGCCCGGGGTCGATGTTCCACGATTTTGCCTTGACGTGAGTGGCTCAATACACAAACCTGACGGTGTACCTTACCGAACAAAGGAAGCGTCGGGATTGGAGGCAGCTTTCAACTGGGTATTTCCTAATGCTGTGGCTGGTTTTCTTAGTTATATGCTGCTCACCTAAGCATTCTTGGCGCGCTCTAACTTAGATCAGCTCGTGAAGTTTCGCGCTTGAGACATCGAATTTGCGCCGTCGCCAACGGTCCTCGTACATCATCGACTACATGAAACACTTAGCGCCCCGTCGAAAATTTGTGTAATGACAGAACGCCACAGGGGACCGAACGTGGTGGTTGGGGGAATTACGTCTGTTCGTCTCTCGACGTATATGTAGCACGACACCTCCCGTCGCATATGTCCCACGATTATCCCGCAACCTTTCCATCTAAACTTCTTTATTGTGATCTCTTCACGACGCATCCCTTTCTACTTTACCCGAAGTCAGCCTAGAAGCTCATGCAAACAGCCACTCGACAAACGCCCAATACCCCAAGCTCAATCTGCCCGGGTTTTTTCCAGAATGAAAGCCGCATCGCCTATCCCAGGTTTGCCGTTCGAAATTGTTTTGGCTATAGTTGGGGTAATTCAGGATGTCTCTACTCTAAGTGCCGTGTCCCAGACTTGTCACGATCTGTACGAGGCGGCGTCACCGCTGTTGTACCGAAATGGACTAGCCAGAGACGACACGGAAGTTCAGAGTAGCATCAATATCCACACAAACTACGACATTGAGGAAATTCCCCGCGACTATACGCTCAAGCCTTACGCAAATCCTATCGTCCTCTGGGCGGCAGCTGCAGATCCCGTCGTTGGCCTGCCGGTTCTTGAGAAGGTTCTGTCCCTTCGACCTTTGCATTTGTGGGCGACATTCCACCTCCCTGGGCACACCTGTGAACCACATTGGCCCTGGACTACCAACACGGAAGAGCCATTGTCAGCTGGTCGTATCACGTCATTGCACGTCGCTGCCTCCGTGGGAAATTTTGCAGCCGTTTATTGGCTGTTAGAAGATCATCTTTCGCGAAGTACGCTTGGTCTCGAAGTCACAGCCACTTATGCTTGCATGTGCCCATCTTCTCACCTGAATATTCTACGACAAAACCATGGGCTCCTTGATGCAGAAGACTGCCCCGACGCCACCCCTCTTCATCTAGCGCTGGCGCATGGACATACTGATGTGGCTAGATTATTGATCCTTTGCGGTGCCAATTGGTCTGGATTCACGGACGGCTGTCATGGTGTGACAGGCTTGATGATGATTGCCTCGAATGGTCAGGTGAAACTTTTGAAGTGGCTGTTTGACAATGGGCTGCTCACCAAGCAGGCTGTGGAGCACGAAGACAATATGGGTCTCACCGCCGAAGACTATGTCTGTAGTTGCGACAGCGAAGTAGGGAGGGGTGTGATGAAATCTTGGTTAACCGAAATAAGGACAGGACTTAACATCGACAAGTGTTTAGACGTTTCATGCGGCATATCAGATTTGTTCTTGGGCAAAGACGAAAGCTCGCCAACGCAAAAGAGCATGACGAGTCCCGAAGGCCTCGTTGATTAGGATTGAATCCGAATGACTCAAGTGCTAGATCCGGTAGATAAGACTTTGCAAGCCAGACCATAATTCACGCGGCTCTGTAGACCCTAACCCATTCCTAAATGCCTCCCGACTGTGGTGATTGTAACAGCTCGCGGCCGTAAGGTATTGTTATCAACACTGCCCGCAACTTAGTAACGCACCACTGAAGCTACCTTAGTTTCCTGATCTCATCATATGTGCTGGGTATGATAATTACTGGCCGGCTCTAGTCCATCCCCGGATGCCAACTATTGGACTCGGAGAACCTGACCAATCCCCTCCCAAGTATACAGAGACTCATAGTCAACTGTCCAGGCTTAGCAGCTTCAGCGCGATATCTAACCGGGCTTGTAAAATACCTGTTTCGCAAGCCCTTGATTCTCTGCAGTAAATTGTACGAATGCGCAGTATAAGTTGCTGGAAGTTTGGATGTGCGGAGGTTGTGAACTTCTGATCTGTCCGTAGACTGCTGCGTCTTAACGGCACCGACATCGGCTGGAGTCTGTGTGCTCCACCCCGCCGAACGCGCCGCGCATCTGTTGTTATCATACCTCCGCCAATCTCCGTGCTATGATTGGCTTTCAGGGCAAGGAGCCCCGTGCCGCTGATAACGCCCGGCTCCAAGATGACAGCATCAAGACCCCTCAGACCCATATAATAGTTGTCCCCTTCTGTCTTTGGCATCATCCGCATCTTTCTGGCTTCCGTCACAATATTGAGGCCACCACGCGGGAAAACCTTGCGCGATGTCGGACAAGACCGTCACAAACGATGTCGCGGTGGCAACCGGCCGTCTTAGCGGCGGACGTCCTATCACAAGACAGCGCAGGGGCTGTTTAACTTGTCGTCGAAGGTAAGTAAGTCTAAGCATATCTGGTCGTCGTCTGGGTGCGGTGCTGAAATTCTCAAGAAAGAAGAAATGCCACGAGCAGTACCCAGTCTGCAGTCATTGCCTTCGTTTAAACCTGGTTTGTCGATGGGAGGGGCCTCGCGAGGTGACTGTTGGCACCGGATCCTTCAAATCGACATCGTCTGTCAGCAGTGCCAACTCCAGCTTGAGCAGTGGCCCACATCTTGTTGATTTCAACCGACTGGGAGTTTATGCGTTGCCTATATATGGTCCAAGCCCCTGTGGCGGGGCAGGAGAGGATGATTTAATTAGCAGCCGACGAATGATGCTCCGGTATTACACAACATCGTTGGTTTTCATGTTGACGAACAATTTGCATAACAACTGCTTTTTGTCCGGTATGTTCCAAGGTGCATATTATGAGTTCGATACTAATGTTGGACAGTCTTGCTACCAATGGCCTTTGAATGCCCCTCGTTGATGTACGCCTTGGCTGCTAGTTCATCAGCTCACTTGGCACTCCAAGATGACATTTTCCAAGTTAGGGCCTTGCAGCATCGCGGAAATGCGATGGCTGAACTTAGAAGCTCTATGACGAAAGGCTCACTCACGCGCGAAATGAGGCTGGCTACGACATTGGTCCTATGTTCCATGGAGTCTATCTCTTCTGGCATAGATGACTGGATACATCATCTCTCTGGCGCCGCTGCATGCCTCAATGAATGCAACAATATGGATACCGCTTCATTAATCGATGGTCAAGCCTTAATCGGGGATGATATTAAAGCATTGTCCCAAACCTATGAGGGTCGATGGCTTCTCCGAAACTTTGCGTATCACGACATCATCATGAGTGTATCACTTAATTGCAAGCCCCATCTTGCCGGAGATTATTGGCTCTCATCAGAAGACTATGATGTGGCGGATCCGTATTTTGGACATGCCGCAGAAATCATCCATCTAATCGGAGAAATCAGTCACTTGAACCAGGATTTCTCGATGGCCTCACAGGAAGCCACACTGTCAGGCAAAACACTATCGGGGGTTTCCGATGCAATAGCTATAATGGCAGACCTATGCTGTAAAGCAAGGCGCTTAGAGACGAAGCTTCAGGACTGGAAGTGCCCGTCTCAGTCACAGGACGCATCCTTAATCATCTTAGCTGATGCCTATCGACATGCTGCTCTCATTTACTTGTATCGTGTTCTTCGAAAGCACATTACCTCCCACTCGGAGTCGTTTGAGTCAAAGTTATCAGAATTTGTGACCGCCATTTGCAAAATCTCCAGGGAAATACCCAAGGGTTGCTATGCAGAGACCTCCATGATATTTCCTTTATTTATGGCCGGTGGTGAAGCAACTTCACAAGCGGAAATTGCCACAGTTCGAGAAGGATTTGCTTCGCTTAACCATCGTCGGCGGTTTCGCAACGTGGACGCGTGTGTTTCAGTTCTAGAGGAGGTTTGGAAGTGCACCGGAGCAGGGTCTGGAAGATTTAAGACGGACTGGATGGATGTCGCAAGGACACGAGGCTGGAAACTTGCCCTTTTTTAAAACCACAGGATGATTTGGAATGTAAGTTTGTGCAATTCACTGCATCAAGCGAGCAATTCTTTGTTTCCGTACGTTTAGCTCCATGTATTTGATATGATATGACTGAAAACTCCTGCAAGATTTCGTAATGACTGGACGAAATATCGAGGTGCATAATTACACATGTATGTGGTAAAATGATCACAGGCGTGACGCACTAGCAGCACTTGAAAGTGACTCCAAAACCTCAGAAGCTGCTCGCTCACCGCTCCTAACCGCACCCTCCATATACCCCTTCCATTCTCCCGCAGTCTCGGTACCGGCAAAATGCAGGTTTCCACTTGGCTTTCTGAAAGAATCGCCACCGAGTGCGTCAAGAACGCCAGGCGCAAGAGACGTACACGGGCAGCCCCATCCGGACCACTCGTCGTTGACCCACTCATAAGCGGACATGCCAACAAACTGGTCATGAATACCTTCGTGACCAAAGAGCTGCTCTAACTGATTCAGCAACCTCTTCTCCCTGTCACTTTGTTCAAGTGCAGACCAAGCTCTGCCAGCATCACCGGCAAGGAAACATGTAAGCACGTGCTTGTCGTCGATTGGAATGCTGGTATCGCGAATGACGCTTGCAGGCCCCACGAATGATTGTGCGAGACCACAAAACCCCTTTTCAACCCAGAACGGCACTTTGAACTCCATCATTGCTTTCGTATAGTAGCCATAAGTCAGAGAATCGATCCAAGCCTGCTTGGAAAGCGGCAAGGGTGGCTCGAATGAGATGCTCTTGAGAGCTGGGCCTGGAATAGTTGTGATCACTTTGCGTGCTGCCAATACCCCTTTCTCTATCTGAACCTTCACTCCTTGGTGACCATCCGAGATCACGGCACGGACGGGTTGATTGAGGCGCACTACTCCGTCAGGGAGAGAGGAGGCCAGGCCCTTGGCAAAATGCTGCGTGCCTTGGCGTACGCGGAGATGCTGGCCACCACCCTTGCGATCGGAGCGCATCTGCAAAAGTCCACCACCAGATTTGCAGTAGTTGAGGAAGAAAAGAGCCGATATATCGGCCGCCTCCTGACCAAGCATTGCGCGGGTCCATACATTGGCCGTTGCAATTGCAGTCTCGCTGGCGCCCCGAGAGCGCAAGTATGCGTCAAAGGTGACACTATCCAAGCTCGTGTTCGTTGGCTTCCAAGTGTCTACGGCTTGACAGTCGGCTTCGACCATGTCGCGAACAGCGCCGAGGTGTTGACGAGTAATCTCATCAAACTGCTGGCGATCAGTATCGTGCCACGAAGATATAATTGGCATTCAAACGAACAGAGGTCTTACCATGGGAAGCTCCCCATACGGGAACGGCGAGCAAACTCCGTCAAAGTCCTGCATGACCACGTTGCCGTTTGTGTTCTGCTCAATCAACTCGGCCCCATATTGCTTTGCCAACGCATACATCCTATGTTGGTTGGTGTCGTTGATCCATGCAGCACCAAGGTCAACTACTCCCGGCTGGCTTTGCTTTAGAGGCTGACTCCAAGTCTTTCCGCCAACGCGGTCTCTTGCCTCAAGGACGATGCAAGAGAGGCCGGCGCGTGTGATGTCGCGCGCAGCGCTTAACCCAGCGAGCCCGGCACCGATGATAACGACGTCGACTGACTCCGATGATTCCGGCAGAGTCGCTCTGTCCAAAGGCACTGAGGGTTCGGGAACTGCGATTACGGCGTCAATCTCGAACTTCCATGTCGGCATTGCCAGCTTAGGCACCGGCACGAGAGTCATTGCTGGCCGATGGCCGGCGAGGAAACGTTGGATGTGGCGAACGTGTTTCCGTTTGGTGCTATCATAGTCGACGATGTACAGTGTGAGCTTTGCAATGTCTCTGATAGATGCACCAGCAACGAGAATGATCTTGCGCAAGTTGAGGAGAGCGAGGTGGATCTGGGACTCGTAGTCGTCGGGGACTTGCCCGTCTACCGTCGAGCCGGGCTGGCCGGCCACGTGAACAAGTTTAGATGATGAAGTCACAGTCGCTGGCGCAAAGTATGCCGACGATGTGTTGTTGAGATCGAGCGTGCGAATAGACGGAGCCATGATGAGTTGGATGAAGGACCGCAGGATGTGTTATCACCACAAGTTTCGAGTTAGTAATGAAGACGCTCAGGTTTACAACCTTAAGTTCGATGTCAGAAGGCGTTCGGCCCCGACTTTTGTACTTTTCATGCTATCATCAGTCGTGTAATGCTGTTGAGATGTTGGCTCATAGCTTCCGTCTCGGCTCCTTGTCGCTGGGCTTCCCGCCGGGCAACCTTATCTTCTTACCCCACTTCAGCGAGTGAGATCATGTCTTCACCGTTCCGCTCAAGACTTCAAACCAGCCATCCCCGCATTTGGCAGAGCCAATGACTGAAATCTCACTGGCTGACGCCGGTTCTGGGATGTCACTTCTGGCGCCGGGGAAGTGGGGCGGCGCATCTGCACGGCGCTCCCGGCGGGGTGGGGCCTGCAGCATGAGATGTCCTCCGGTTTGTCCCCGATATGGACGGTACCGGCGATAAGCGAACCAGCCGATCTCGGTGCCATCATAAGTGTCCAGGCGCGATCGTAGTATCGCTCCGGATGGGATCCGTTCATAAGACCCGGCCTGCGATGACCGCTTTGCGCAAGCCCTTCGCTTTGACGGAGGAAAGTAACGCTTGATTCCCACGCAGAGTTGACAAAACACTATGCCTTTCAAACCCCAGCTCCAAGACGAGTCGTTGCTGATTGGAAAAAACTTCATCAATGGCCATTGGGTGAATTCCGTCTCTGACAAAACATTCAATGTCACAGGTGAGTTCATATATGCGTTCTACGGACTACCAGAGAGTCTTGCCTTGCCCCCCATTCGCAGTGTTCTTCGGCAGCTGACCTTGGATCAGATCCCGCTACGGGCGAGCTGATCGGCTCGTGCCCTGAGTCTGTGTCTGAAGATGCGGAGCGCGCCATTCTCTCGGCAGCTACGGCGCTGCCGGCTTGGAGATCTCGATCCGGTCGAGATCGAGCGCGCATACTTCGTCGATGGTATGACCTGATCATGGAGAACAAGGCCGACTTAGCCACCTTGATTACTTGGGAAAACGGCAAAGCAAAGGCAGATGCGGCTGGCGAGGTGGTCTTTGCTGCCAGCTTTCTGGAATGGTTTGCCGAAGAAGCAGCACGAATCTATGGAGACGTGATACCCCACAGTAACCCAAACATGAGAGTGTCTGTGTTGAAAGAGCCGGTCGGTGTTTGTGGTCTCATCACTCCGTAAGTATGGTCTTCCGTTAGCACGACAAGTTGAGGGGATTGTGCTGATCGACTGATGGAATAGCTGGAACTTTCCTGCCGCGATGATCACAAGGAAGCTAGCGCCAGCACTGGCTGCCGGCTGCACTGTAGTGGTGAAGACCGCTGGCGAGACACCATTCACTGCCAATGCTGTCATGCAGCTTGGTCAACGGGCGGGTGTGCCAAAGGGCGTAGTCAACATCATCTCGGTCCTCGAAAACACTCCAGAGATTGGGGCGACATTATGCCAATCTGAGATGGTCCGTAAAATCTCCTTCACAGGATCAACACGTGTCGGAAAGCTTCTCATGCAACAGTCCAGTCAGACGTTGAAGAAGATGAGCCTGGAGCTAGGTGGCAATGCCCCTTTCCTGGTGTTTGAGGATGCGGACCTGGATCTCGCAGTAGCTGGTGTGATTGCAAGCAAGTTTAAGTCGTCGGGACAAACATGCGTCTGTGCGAATCGAGTATTTGTGCAAGAGGGTATACACAAGGCGTTTGTTTCCAAGTTGAAGGAGGAAATGAGCAAGTTCAAGGTTGGACACGGCTTCGACGAGGAAGTCACTCATGGACCTCTCGTCAGCGCCGAAGCTGCTCAGAGGGTTGCGGGTCTCGTTCACGAAGCTGTTCAGGGAGGCGGCTGTGTCGAAATCGGAGGGAAAGCACGGCCGGATCTTGGTAGGTGTCCGGACAGCGATCCCAATACCAAGAATGGATACTCACTTTCGCTCACCAGGACCAAATTTCTTCGAGCCCACCGTCATCACGAATCTTAAACCGAACATGAAGATTTTGGAGGAGGAAATCTTCGGCCCGGTGGCTCCCATCTTGTCATTTGAGACGGAGGAAGAGGTGGTTGATGCCGCCAACCGGTGTGACGTGGGCCTCGCATCTTACATCTTCACCAACGACCTCAACCGTGCGACGCGGGTGTCCGAACTGCTGCAGTTTGGAATGGTGGCCTTAAACACCGGGGTCATTTCCGATGCAGCCGCTCCGTAGGCGTCCCCGATGCCGATTTTTATTTTGACTTTTGGCTGACTCGGGATTAGGTTCGGGGGTATTAAACACTCTGGGATTGGGCGAGAAGGGAGCAAATACGGCATTGAGGACTACTTGACGACGAAAACTCTGGTGACGGGCAATGTGCGGGTAGCCCATAGATCGCATCTGTAGGGAGAAAGAGACGAAGTATGAATTGAAGCGTTGCTCTTTGCCTCGAGCTGATGATTCATTCACTGTTGAGAGCTTGGCGAGAATTTTGGCTGACGCAGCGACTTGACGGAGCAAAGGGTCCGCCAAAGGATTTCGTGGTTATGTCAGCAGGAAGACGGACGTGTATGCGTACACTGCATACGAATGGAATATTGATATAGAGTAGTTAGGAAGGAATCGGAAACCACAAAAGAAGACGGACGGCTTAGATAATGTCCGCTCACGTGATGGAGCATCGAGACCCACCGTCCGGTCCTTCCGACATTCGACCGGGCAGCCCATGCCGCAGATTTTCCTCAGGCGGCCGTGTTGGGAATAGCGTCAGGGGCACTCTGCCAAATCCGAGGATGCCTCACTTGAATCAGCCCGAATCAGCTGGCATCACCCCCGTGCATCACGAACGCGAAACCGCAGGGCTTCGTCCCAAGTCCAGAACCCGGCGCCCATCATTGCTTAATACGGCCGACCCGAAGAACAATATGGGGGGAAAATAGATGAGACCAACCTTATGAGAATAGATGAGACCAACACGGCCCATCGTCTGAACTCTTTTGAACAGTCGACAGCCGCTGCCGCCGTCGCCGCTGCCGCCGCCCCCAGGACCAGGACCAGCCTGCCTACGGATACCTATCAATTCCCTCTAGCCTGTAGGCGTTGCGCGCTGCAATGCAAACATGATCCCACGAGGAATGGGGGCGCGTTTGGACGTGCGACCACTGACCAGAGACTGCCGCCCCTGCCCCCAATGCCCCCAATGCAATGGCCCAGCCATCTGCAAGACAAGACGCAAGACAACTGGCATCCAGACCTCAGTGGCCGTGCAGACACGAAGAGGGACAAACAGAGACCGTCTTGGGCCGGCCGCATCGCAATGACCCCGCCAACAAATCGCGCCGGCGCTGGCCGGCGAGTGGTGAGCAGACAACACCTCCCCAGAATCCGACGCGACAGGGTTTATGAGTCCGTGGGCTGGGCAGAATCACAACTCGGCGATTTTTCTCTTACAAGGTCAATCCATCCCCATCGTCTCGCGCAAACCCAAAAGGGGGACTTTTCTACCGATTCCACCGAATCGAGACGGCGAGAATGCAGAGGATTTCAAGGTTGGTCCGTAGGGTGATCAGGCCCGTCATTTATTGGCTACGCGGGCGGCTAAAGCCTTCGCCCACCACCTCCTGGATCCAATCAATGACCATCCCAATTTCCAGTGGCTGCGAATGATGAGAAAATAACCTTATGCATCCTCCAGGGATCATGCATGAGTCCAGCGCGACCGACCAACAGGACTGCCCTACCTGAGGTTGTTATCTTGACATTTACCCGTGCGAAAACACTCGTCTCGCCCTACCTTGCCCTCATCCTGTCGCCATGCCGGACGAACATGGCATAAAGGGGCCACCAGCTCGTCCAAAGTTGCATTAATGTTCCCAACCGTCCCCGCTGCGGCTGTCCTCCACGAATCCTCACTTATCTAGCCCAGACTCCCCTTCGTTTTTGTCTCCTAGTCTCTAGAACACGTTTCTCATTCCACGCCAGTCGTTACTCTGACAATTTCCCTTCTCTTCGCTGCCAGCCAAACAAACCAAGGTGCAATGTTGCCCACACTGAACCCCACAGCGCCGGCCTTCAGCCCTCCTGTGTCGATCCCCCAGCTCGCCTCCCCTTTCATCTCCACATCCGGTGCCGCCTCCGATTCCGACCCTGACTTGCTCGGCCTTGACCTCGATCTGGACCTAGACTCCGAACTCGATGGGCCTCTCTCTCCATCTTCCGAGGCCGGCAGAGTAGCTTCCGCACTCATCGGCGAGTCACTCTTCAAGGCCGTGTTTGAAGCCCCGTCATCTCCGTATTCACCAGTCGTCGACGCCGACGACGACGATTACTTCACCCAACTCCCTTCATCTCCGCAAACCACGTCATCAACTCCAAGCTCCGGCCGTGACATCTGGAGCCCGACTTCGGCGTTCCGCTCGACTTCTGAAGTCAACTCTCCTTTCTCATCAGTTGCGTCGCTTGCCGACAAGGAGACATGGTGCGCAAGCGAGCTTCCAAGCTCTCCGGCGGAGGCAGAGATGGCATGGGGTGAGGACTGGGCTCACGACGACGATGTTTACCTCGGCCAAGGCAGTAGCCCGGAGCCGTTCAGCGCAATGCCTGCGCCTGCCGAAGCATCCTTGAAGGTCGCGCCCGCGGCGATGGCGTCTGGAGTCATGCTTACTCCCATTCAAATCCAACAGCTCCAAAAGCTCCAGCAGCTCCAGCAGATTCAACAACTTCAGCAGCAGCAATTGTGGCAGCAACAGATGCAATACCAAGTCCCGATGATGACTCCCGTCCTTCAGGCTCAGGCTCAATCTCAATTCATCCTGCCGTCCATGCAGTTCATCACGGTTCCTTCGGCACCAAGCACACCGAGCCCACCAAGAGTCGGGCTTGCTCCTCTCTGGCCCCTCCTCTCTGCGCTGCATCGCAACCTGGCGCGTAGCAGACCCGATCTCTATGGCGCAACCTACCTTGGACCTATGTCTTGAAGCGATGAGCGGTCGTCAAGGAGACAGCAGAGTCTCTAACATGGACACCACAAGGCCGCCGGTCCGGAGCATTCCGCTCGCGAAGCCGGTGTGCTGTGATGGAACGAGGGCGCCGCAGATGGTGAGGCCACCAGTCAGTATTGGCTACCACGAAAAACGGTGCGAGCACTACTTCTCAGTCACACACATGACCTGTGCAGCAGGCAGGCAGATGGGACGACAACGCCAGTGCCCTCCCGAGAACACAGGGTCTGCCCAGCAGCCAGGAGGATTTGAATCTCGCCGCACACCAATGGCCGGCCGATGGACAGCTGGAAGCGCATCAACGTAGCCCAAGAGGCCGAAAGAGACTGCGCCAGGCCGCATTTATAGTTGCTGATATTCTTCATGATTGATTGTGGTGGGCAACGGGACATTGCTACCAGATAAATGGTCGCGAAGGGCGATGATGGCTCGCCGAGCAAGTCCCGCGATCAAACATGTGCCTTTGTGATAGGCTAGTACTACTTTTAGTGATACATAATCAACTTCTTTTCGACTAGCATATCGTTTTGATGTCGTGCAGAGCCTCATTGACGACCACTGCCTCAGTGAGCGTGTCCTGGCGAGGAAGTAGCCGATGGGCTTTGGCTGCACTTTCCTTGCACCTTGCATTTAATCCAACCAAGCCGCCTGCCACCATTTGTCCGATAATAATGGAAAGGAGGTACCTGCCTACCTACTTCATCTAGCTAGGCAGTCCCAAGTGTCTCTTTTCACCGCCTTACTCAAAGCCTCCTCCTTCACCACCCACCCATCCATTCGCTCCGTCATTGGACAACTCACATCTCTCGAACGACGACCGCCATGAGCCCTCGCGAGACCTTCGCTTCGTACCCGCGCAAGGTATGCGAGAATCCGTCGCCAAAAATCTCCTCGTTGGGTATTTTCGGCTAATACTGCCAGTAGGCCATGACCGAGGCACCTCCTGCCCATGCGACCGGGATGATCGACACCTCGTCGGCGGCTGGCCTACAAGCACAGCCTGCTTCTGACCAAGATATCGAGTCGCGGGGTACTCATCACCACTTTCATCTTGCAGCAACCACTGTCGATGATCCACTACTGACCGACGCCGCAGACGTCGCAGGCCCTGCCCACCGCGATCGGCCCAACGAAGAGGAAAGCGCAAGCGCCAACCCGGCAACCACCATTTCCGTGGAATTCGACGACTCGACTGGAGGCACCGAGAGTTCCGTACATCTCACTCCCACCCCTACACGCAACATAGCAGATTCGAGGACTTCGCGGGAAGTTTCTCCTGGCAGAAGTATTTTCGACCGCCTCGGCCTCAACGCTACGCCAGGATCGCTTTTGGAAGACCCAAGTGGCGGTGATCCTATGCTGGAGAATAGCTCCAACGATGCGGTTAAGGGTCCCGTCTCTGTTTTCGCTGATACTCTTCTTGACTTCGGATTGGTTTGCGGTCGACGTATCGGACTACTTGAGGGGACCAAGATCCTCGTCGAGACGCGGATGATGGACCTTAGGGCTGAAATGGATAAGGCCTGGTCAAGCATCAGAGAGGGCCGGAACTGTGAGAGAGGTTTCGATGCTATTGAGTCTGACCTCAGGCTACTGGCAGAGGCGAAAAGTAACGTCGATGAGGCTGTGCAAGACGCCGAAAACGAGTTCCAAACCTATCGTTCGGCTTTCGTTGACAAAGTTCAAGCAGCGAGCAGACATTTGGCACATGTCTAGGTAGATATTTCACGAGTGGTGTCGTCATTTTGGTATTGGCCACTCGACCATGTCCGGGTTGCAGGACGCAGCCTTTGCTGGGAATATTGCCTGCGCGTACAAGAGGTTGAAGCAAAACACGTCTGTCAAAGTTGGCTTTTGGAGGAACGCGTCAAGAAGCCCTCACGAATACAGCGGCGATACCGCCTTCAAGATCCGAAGTAATCCCCATGATAGTGAGAGTGTTCAACGTGCTTCTCTTTGATTTTTCTGTCTGTCTGTTCGTGGGTCTGCCTTGATAGTCTCACCGGTTGACTCCTTGATCGTTTCCAATTTGGACACGCTCGGATCGGCAACATCGTCTAACGGCCTCCACTTTGTGTGTCGTTAAAAACTTTGTTGCCGGGAAGCATTATCAAGACCAAGTGTCGTGATGTTTAAGTTGGAGAGATGGTTGACATGCGACGACGCCCCAGCAAGGTGAGGGGTCGGAGTTGCAGATAAAAAGGATCCTTGGACCTGGGCCAGTTGTTGTAGAAGGCAAGGTGCACTTCGGCTCTACCCAACTACCAAAGGCGGTTCGGGCCTAAGACGACATCCGACTTCACATACCTAAAGGCATCTACATGGACAGATGGTTTCCCTAAGGAAGGAATTCAATTTTCTTGCAACAAGATTGAGGAGACCTCGCCTCACGCAGCTCGACGGGTAGCGATGAGACACGCTCACTTTCTAAGTTTCTAGAGAAGACATGCACGAGCGACCAATCGCCCAATGGCGGCTGACGACAGGCCCCTTTAACCATTACCGTCTTTCCGACATCGCTCGATGTCACCTGCAGATGTAGTAGTCGCCGAGTTGGAGGCTCTACGGAAAGGCCCAGCACATGACAGTACCCTCTTCGCAGTCGAATGACCCGCGCTTCACTCCAGCTCGACTTCTATGGAGCATTGGGTATGACGAAAGACCTCCAATCCCGTCGTTCGATATTTTCTCTGAGAGTTGTTCCAAAAACAGATGCATGGGACTTCTCGTGCTCGGGTCACGGCACCCAGCGAGCGGTGTGCCTTCTTCTTTTTCGCGACCTCGGTCAAAGAACATAAGCACGAAAGCGCGCGGTACATCTTGGCAATCTGAACGAAGGAAAATTTACGGATGCCGCAATACCTCCAGGCCGTCCGGCAGCATTACCAATGTGGACGTTGTGGGTGATCCACTCGATCGGTGCAATGTCGGTCTTCTTACGGTTCTCAAAGTCCGGCGTCATGTGGAGTCCGCCCATGCTACCGAGCGCCGACAAGTGCTGACGTCGACATCGTGCAAGCGCATCATTGTCAGCAGGAGACGATATGGACTGAAAAATAGTCGTTTATATAGAGTCGTTCGTCTCAAGACCTCATTGGGTCATTGCGAAAGCTACCAAACTCTGTAACTAAACTTTCTACAATAGTCCCCTGTCATATGCCACGGAAATGACTTTGACTTTCGTTCCCCTGCTTGCCGCCACATCGGCAGTCTATATACTGATCAAACTCTACCAGGTTTGCCTTGGAGAATCCCAAACTTAATATCTTTCTTCTGACCTTCCTCAGATTTTCACCAACCCCCTTAACGCAATCCCCGGTCCTTGGTACGCGAAATTCACCGGCTTGCCTGGCACTATCGCGACCCTCAAGCGGCAGCAAGTTCAGTATTACCACCGCCTGCACCAACAATATGGCCCCTTTGTACGTGCATCACCAGGCCAGGTCTTTGTATCAGACGTGAAGGCCTTCAAGACCATCCACAAGGTCGGAAGCCAGTTTACGAAAGCCGAATACTACCACTACTTCGGGCCAACCGAGGCTGGCAGCCCTCCGTACGGCTTGTTCCAAATGACCGACCAGCAGGCCCACTCTCAGAGACGCAAGCTCCTGGGTAGGGGTTTCACATCCTCCTCGCTGCGTGCAGATTGGGAAGACATGGTGCGTGAGAAGGTCACAATGGCCCTCGAGGGCATGACCATCGACGCAAAGATTGGCAACGGTGAAGTAGATATGCGCAAGTGGTGGATTCTCATGGCATGCGATGTTGTCTCGAAGCTCATGTTTGGAGAGTCTTTTGACGCTTTGAAGGCCGGAAAGGTAGGACATCGCCGATCCTCTCAACCGGGCTTCAGTCTGACGATTTTGTGTAGGAAGACCCATGGTTCGAGGAGGTCAACTTCGCCAACACCGCGGCCTTCACCGCATTGTCTTTTCCATGGCTTTATGCGGTCACCAAGCGTCTTCCTTTCATTGGAAGTCTGAGAATGTTCAGCTCCTACAAGGTACTGCTCGACAAGGGCCGTATTGCCGTCAAGAACAGCAAGCAAGCAGCGGCGTCGCAGGCCTCGAATCTCTTCTCCAAAGTTCTCTTCCAAGCAGAGAAGGACGAAGGTTCTCTCACAGATATGGACATCTGCGTCGAAGCTGCAGCCTTCATGATCGCCGGTACCGATACCACTTCTAACACCTTGACGTACGGTATTTGGGCTGTCTTGTTGCGCCCGGAGGTGCAGACTTCTTTGGAGAATGAAGTTCTTGGGCTTAGTGACGATTTCACCGATGCGGAATTGGAGAGGCTTCCCGTACTTCACGCTGTGATAGAAGAGACTTTGCGACTCTATGGTGCCGCGCCTACTCCACTTCCGCGTGTCGTTCCTACGGGAGGCATCCAGCTTGGCGGCTACCATCTCCCCGCTGGAACCGATGTTGCAACCCAATCGTGGACTTTGCATCGAGACCCGGAGAACTTCAGCGATCCAGAAAGGTAGGGGTTGGTCTCTGCCGGCATGATTTCAAGCATTAACACGATTCCAGCTTTGATTACTCTCGATGGATGCCTGACGGGGAGAGCACCAACTCGGAGACCGCCAAGGCCGCGTTCACGCCGTTCGGGGCAGGGTCTCGAGTGTGCATTGGTAGGCACTTGGCAGAAATGGAGCTTCGCTATGGAATCACCATGTTCTTCCGCAAGTTCCAAGGCGCCAGGCTTTCGCCGGCGACAACGCCCGAGAGCATGGAGATGGATAACTTGGTCCTGATTGAGCCGCGGGGCAAGACGTGCAAGGTTACTTTCTCGCATAAGCGATAGTACGCAGGTGCATTTCCGGCAGCAGAGACCCGTTCTGACGAAGGAGAGGTTGCAACTCGTGTCTCACCAGTTTGGTTCGATGGATCCCCAAGTGCTCAAGTGCCACATGTGATTAGACAGGTCGCACTGATTAATACATACATATGCACGAGTGAAAGATTGAAAAGAATTAGTCTAGAGATTGAAATCCTCTGATCACCTGCATGTCTCGCGTCTTGCCGCAGGGCCGAAGATCGAGGTGTGTGCACCATCGCGGGGTCCGCACAACACCATGCGCCCCATCAAGTGTGTGTTTCTCGCCAAGTAGCCGCCACCTCTTCACAAGGCCCGTCAAAATCAGCCCAGTCAAGTTTGCTCCATTTCTCGGGGTTCTCAGAGGCCTGGACGAAGTGATTGATTGCCAAGACGGCCTGCGAAGCCCACTTCTCGGGGCTCACACGTCCTACACCCGTCGCCAGCGGAGTCATGAGCACGCTGCGAATCTCCTCGCCCTCGGCGGCCTTGCCTGCGCGGACGTCGCGGTTATGGCTGTCAATGGCGCAAAGCAAGCTCCACACACATTCGTACACGATTTCCCGGTCCCAGGTGACGTTCGTGGGCGTTCGCATCGTGGGGCAGAGCGCGACGCGACGAGTGCCCCAGACGTTGCGAGAGCGGGCGCGGAACTCGTCGGGGATGCGGACCAGCGTGCATGTGCCGGGGGGCGCGAAGCCGCGCCATTGTTCATAAAGCTGTCGCTGGGCGACGTGCGTCAGGGCGAGGTAGTCGTCGCGGGGCGACAGGGCGCGAGAGATGGCATCGTCGAATGCGCCGTCGAGGCGGCCGTACGAATTGGCAGGGGATACGATGGTGTCGAATTGAACATCTTCTGATAGATAAATGAGAGGGCACTCGTGAACTTGGACGGAAACCGACTCATGCAGCTCCCAAATCTTGCGTGCTTTGGCGAACGCGACAGCGAACTGCTTTTCCATGCAGAGAAGCTGGATCTGAGGGACGTGGGAGATCTTTGCAGTCGTCATCGTGAATTGAGAAGAGTTGAAGAGAAGGTCCACTCAGTGACAGTAGCTAGCTCCTTGACTGGCTACTTCTCATCAATGTTAGCTACCAATATTCGGTTCTCACAGAGGCCAATTCAGACGGCTGCCTAGTCACACCGTGGCTGCCTGCCAATGGCTTGGATTGTCAGCAGCCTTCAGTGGTCATAACAGCACGCAAAGTACAGGCCGAAAGCGCATCTGTCCAAATGCATTTACTACCAGGGAAGCAAACGTTTTTGAATTGTGGGAGACGCGTCGTATGAAATTCGAACAAAGAAGAAAAAAAGAAGACAAACATTGAAGGCAGAAAGTGGATGATTGCGAAAGACAAAAATGTTCCGAAACCGAGAATCGAACTCGGGGCTATGCCTAACCTCTCATCGGACTTGAGAGGGCATCATGTTGGCCACTACACCATATCGGATGTGGATACCGGAGCGGATGGTAGCCCAACCCAAGACCCGCAGCGTGGGCGGTCGGCTGGCCACGAACCCCTCCTGAACGCAATAGTAGCAGCACGCTGGGTGAACATCAGGTAGGTGACGCGAAGCGAAACGGGTATTTCAAAGACAATTAGGCTTTCTAATGGGCTTCTGAGGCGCGAAGGACGAACGTGACGCAACTTGCGAGCCTGAGGCGTGGGCTTCTAGGAAGGTCACAGTTGTGTCGAGGCAGGAATCATGGGCGTGGAGTGAGGTAGGTATAGAGCCAGGAAAACCGGTGACAATTTCATTCATGCACCATCATAAATCTTTCGGGGATATTACTTGGGATCTCCAGGGCGCTGAAAAGACATGCATAGAATGGCTCGTTGAGTTATTCTCCTGGAGGTCCATCACGTCAGGAAGCCACCTCGACCTCAGAAATTGACGAAATCGCCGAAGCTTTACCGCCGTGACCATTACTAATCCCCAGCGGCTCCCGCCGGGATGAACGGCTTTTGCCTTTGATGCCGCCTCTCACGTTCATCCCATCAAGTCTATCAATCGAATTATCTCAATGGCTCACCACCCGTCTTTTACTCTTGCCGGCCTCTGTGAGTAATGATCTCCCCGATTGACAATAGTGCATATGCCTAACATGGTATTCAGTGGCCGTCGGCGGCACTGCCGGCTTCCTGAAGACGCAGTCCAAGCCGTCGCTCATCGCGGGTCTTGGACTTGGAGCCGCCTACGCGTACTCTGGTAAGTCGCGGAGTGTTCCCCGTCACAGCTGGTGAGCAAGAAATAATGGTCGGTCAGGCTACCTCCTCAAGGAGAACAAGGACTACGGCGCGGAACTCGCTCTCGGAAACAGCATCGTGCTGCTTGGCGCCGGCGCCTCCAGGGCCATCAAGACTGGAGGGAAAGCACCCATACCACTGGCCCTCACATTTGCTGGTGCGGCGGCGACTTTCTACTATCAGAAGAAGTACCGGGAGTTCAAGTTCGGGGTTTAAATCACAAGGATTGTTCTGTATGAGTATGTGTAGGTGAAGGTTTTCACGAGGATGCACATGAAGAATCTCCCCTCGCAAGTCTTCCCAGTCATACTGTGCATCGGTTTCGCCCCAGCATTCGTTTCAAGCATAGAGCCGAGATCTTCTGCCAGATCTCTTGCGGCTACAACAGCACTGGCGTAGGCTGAGAGGCCACCCGACTACCTTGGCTGAAGGTCACAAGTGGACACGACGAATATGCGAGGCTGGCCTGTAGGGAAGCGTCGGCTGCAAACAAGATGCTATCCACGCAATAGTTCAAGCGACTCGGACAAGTCGGTTCCCAAGCCAGCGAAATCGCACGTGACTCCAACGCGACGCAGGACTTCGGCTTCAATTGCTTATCTGTCATTTAGTCGGAAGGCGATTCGCACTCGGTGTTCCCAAAAAGCCGCTCGAAGTGCATATCGACAATCAAGACTTCGGTCGTGGGCTGCTCGGTTCAGTGGGGATTTGGGGTGCATTCGACGAGCGCACGACGGTCAAGCCGTTTCGAAGAGGAGCGGAGGTCGGGGTACATCGGACATGTTGATTGTTTCTGCATTGGTTGGCTGCAAAGAGGCCGGCGCCGAAAAAAGGTGCGAGGACCGAGGAGTCGAAAGATACAAGATCGGCAGGGCGGCAGCGAGAGGGAGAGGATGCAGACGGAGGTGGACGCCTGGAACACTCACCGGACACAGGAAAACCCGAGAATCCCACGGAGGAACATCGGCAAAGCACAAGACGCCCAGGGCTGACGGCGCTAGTCCCTTTCAGGCGACTTGCAATGCCAGGCCGCTGTGGATCCATCGGCGCCGATACCCGGAATCATCGGACGGGATTGCACTTTCCAAGAGAGTGCAGTGTGAACATGACCAGCATGTGTTCCCTTCTCCCAGTCTTCTCGAGACAAATTTTAGCTATTCTTTTCGTATCAATACCATGATGAATTGGACCAAGATGGCAGCTTCAGAAGGGAAGACCGGGCAATGGAGGGCCTCTAGGAAATAGGAAAGGAAAGAGATCTCGGGAAGTCCAGACTGGTCCTGCCCAAAGACGGACATTCCTTCTGCAGTATACCTAAGGTAGGTAAGTTAAGGAAGGTAACGACTTAGGTACTTTCTTCCCACGACATGACAGCCTCTGAGGTGACCTGCACTGTACCGGCAGGAACGAGACGAGAGCCTTCCTCCTCAGTGCCAGCAGGAACTACTGCAAGATGCAACTGCCTTGGATCCTGCCCCCAGGGGTCCTTCCATTTCCACATGACTATCCCATACCTTATGTGAGCTTTTCATTTCTTCGACAACGTGGTAAATCTCAACTTCCACTGCGCATCCCCCTTCCGAGACCCCGCATCCGCAACCTGGCCCATGCCGCACACCGTGGGATCGTGACCACGAGTTGGAGTCAACGAAAATGAAGTGGGATACCCCCTCAAAGGTCCGTGGCAACGGCGATTTGGCGCTTCCCACACCAGAGTCTTTGTCGACGCCCAAATCCCAGCTGAGAGAGCCTTCCAATGATGACACCAACGGTTCTCAAGCAGGTATGCCTTGTTTCTTGTCTTCGTACGACGCCTTTCCGTGAATGCTGACAACGGTGATGCCGCACCAGACGATTTAACCTACTACGCCTTCCAAAGCATCCGCAGCCACCGAAAAGTCGACACTCTCGATGGCACCGACGCCTTTGAGATGCTCGTTCAATGGGAAGATAACTCGACAACATGGGAGTCTGAGGAGTGCCTCCATCAAGACGCCAAGTCTGCTGTCTTTGAGTACTGGTCTTCCCAAGGCGGTAGGCACCTCTTCATGAATAACGATGGGATATGGTTGGTGCACGAGATCATGGACTTCAGGGCTTCGCGAGCTGGTGATGATCGATATTTGGTCGAGTGGGTGGGACATCCGAAGCACACATGGGAGCCAGCGAGCCTACTTCCGGCCCATCTAATTCACGAATATTGGGCTCGGCGGGAGGAACAGTCCGGAAAGCGACCTACAAGAATGAGGCGTGACGCAAGGCTGTCGCTCCTGCGAGGCAAGTTGAACAGCGAGGCTTCCCGAATCGAAAAGAAACAGGCAGACGAGGACAACGAGTGGATGCCAAAAATTCCCAACTATGTTCAGGATTAACAGCTTTAGGGGTGCCAGGGAACTTATCTTACTACAGGGATCCTAATTTCTACAAGTGCCGATAAGGGCCAGATCGCGCATCGTCTCTTTGCGCAGACGCACATCTTCAGATGGGAGACTGTGGGAGAACCATGGAGCGGAATGCGATTTTCGCTGTCGCCGCCAGGTTCAGAGCAGATGGAACTTTTCTAGTCAACAGCGTCTATACGAGGTGGTTTCCACTTGCTTTCGAAATATTAATACATGAACCGCATTGCATTGACTTGATCCCGGCTTGTTATTTTCTTCTCCTGTGATATTGGCCGCGCCTCTTATCATGACAAGGAGTGAAGGATCACCGATGTGATTAGGGGTCATTGTAGAATCTAATATCTAAATTTGTCTAGAAATCTATGTCTAGAAAACAAATCTGCTAGCCAGACACACCGCCAAATTTTGTACTGAGAATCGGCCAATATAAGGCTCCAACCACAAACTCCCTCTACCGACGCTCATGGTCCCACAATTTCACCCTCAGCACTAGTAGGGCTTTTGGCCAACGCTTCATCAAGTTAGTGGGAAATCCCAAGGCAAATGAATGGCGGGGACTTACATGTTGCCAGCTGGTGAGTAGCGAGCGACCACATAGGTCTTACCCGAGGCAGACTGCGCAGTCGCCATTCCAACCTTGGTGGTAGTCTTCCAGACACATTGAGCTGGAAACTGTCAGCAAGTTGCTCTTCGTTGAGATGACAGCTGCTCTTGGACGATGTAACTTACTGTAGTGACCATAGTCTGAGAACTGCTTTCCGTTCGAGCTAGCCAGAGGGATAGCCTGCCCGGTGTAGTATTGCTTCTCGTTGAGCCACCAGGTGGTAGCAGCAGCATACGGGAGGCTGCCGCTGCCATACTGGTAGTAGAGGTTCTCGCCTTCATTTCCTCTGTTCGCGTCGTGCTGTAGCTTGTCGATGCTCGCGAGGGTCTTGGCGTATACTTGAGCATCGTTGGCAAGACCGGCGTCCCAGGTCAAAGGTGAACATCCAACAAGCTTTCGCGCCTCATTGTGAAGGTTTACGGCATTCTGCTGGTCGGCGGTAATGCCCGGAATCGATGTAGGCGAGGTTACAGAGGTAGCGGAAGCAGTTCTGCTGCTGGACGATCTAGTGCTGGATGTTCTGCTGATGGTCGAGTTGGCCAATCCCGTTGAGCTGGTCAATTTGACCGTGGTTGTGAGGATGGAAGTTGACCGGATGATCGTGGTCTTGTCAAAGATGGCGGGAGTGCCGGCTGCCGGGAGCAGACTCTGGACATCAACAAGAACAGGGGCTTGCGCCGTGACGCTGGTAGCAAGCAGAGCCGCTGAGAGAGTTGCACTGGTCGAGAAACGCATGGTGGGCAGAATTATCTAATCTCCGGGATTCGAAAGTCGGGTAAATGTCGAAAAGAAATAAAAGAACAAGAAAATGGTCCCTGCCAGATGCAAAGTTGAAGGATACCCGTAAAATAACTGGGAAGATGGACACGATGTGTCAAGGGAGAGTAGCAAAGGTGGGCTGGAGAACTGAAGAGAATCCCTTGAACCTGGATGTTCCAGCTGCCATATATATCATTCCATGTTTCTCAAGTGGCCTTCGAGTTCTCCAGGAAAGGCCGGTATTTTTGCCGTTTTCGTCCCCATCTCATTCGAGACCATTGGCCATTCTTTGACGCTCAAGCCACGACATCAGGTAATTAAACAGTAAGACAGAGTGTCTCGCTTTGGTGCGGCAGGACGGCAGTCAAGCCCCCTCAGCCTCACCCCATCTAGCCCACGAGCCCTTTGTTGAATATGCGAAACACCTTTCGTCGCTTTTGGAAGACCTGAGGGATTTTGTCCCTCAGGCATGGCCCAGAACTACGCAGTAAAACCACGCAACCGCAGTGTTTGCAGCCATTGGTGATCAAGATGCTGCAAGCCCAGACAGCTTCAGCGCGCCTCCGTCGGAAGAGTTCAATTACCCCTGATCGCCCAGACACACGCATTCCAGCGGTTCTTATCGCCCGTCAGTGGCGGCAGAGTCAGCGCAGCATCATATGGCCCGGGCAGTTTCAAAAGAGAGGTGTCTGTGATTTCATTGGCATGTAAGGGGCGTAGAAATGCAATGCTGTTTCCCCGTCATTTCCCCCTCTCTTGGCAATAAGCTCTTGAACATCAATAACCTTATTTGCCAAGTACGAAGTCGGCGATGATAATTTGTGCAACGCCAGCTCCACCGTGATCCGCCTCTCGTTTTGATCGGCATCTGCTGGTCCTTCCTAGCTCAGGGAAGCTCTCCGGCTTTAGTGCGATGTCGACGCGTCAAACCTTTGGCGGCGTTATTCGCACTTGGCGATCTTCAGCGACGTGTATTCTGCCGACTGGTGATAACGCTAACCTTTAATAATTGTTGACAGCTGATGGCGCGAAGGAATGCACGCCGAGCTGCGAAGGAGCAGAACATGCCAACCCCATCCCACGAGCGTTTCCCAGACGGATTGTGTTGCGTTTCGGGAGCGGCGCCAAGCTAAGCGCCCGGCAACACCGCAATCCCGACCGCCCACGATGATGGAATAGCATTTACTCGAGTTTGGCCGTCGGCACAGCACTTTTTTCCAAATTGTCTTGTCAAGTCTCCAACCAGTCAGCACCAATGCATGTGCAACGTGCTGTCCACGCTAGTGCTCCGCGTCTCAGCTGTGGAACATATAAAAACTCGTGCAACACACGTCATCGATATGATCCTGTAGCGATTCCGACGCTCACAAGAGAAAAATCCGGACCTTTCAACTGCAACTCATAGTTGCTGCTGCGAGATTGACCGACAAACTTCATGATCATGGATATGAGATGTCAAGTCTGTCGACTTTCAGGGTCCAGTGGTGGCAGAATCTAGCTGCTATTCCAGGAACATGGACGAGCTAGGTTGTACCGATCCAAGCCTCACGTTGAGTTCTAAGCCGCGGGACCATCCGTAGCTCCTCATAGTCCGAGTGGCTAACAGGCCAAATCCTCGTTGAAGCGTACTACGGAGACGCTAGAAACAGCCTCTGCTGACGCGGCTGCGGCCTTAGAGAAAACCTTTTTGACCATTGTGTAACTTCTTTTGACCCTCTCCGAACATCAAAAGCTCTCACCTGGACAATGGCTTCAGAAAGCTTGCGTCGTTCGCCACGTCAGCTCATGTCTATGGAAAAGCGCCGGCCGATTGAGTGCGTGTTGTCAAACTGTTCGACGTAGGACGTTGCAGTCAGTGGCTCTTCTTCACTTCCGGCTTCAGACATCAAGTGCTGATCCAATACCCAAGTGTAGATCTTATTCGATGCGAATAGACACGGATGTGCGTCAGGTTTGGACAAGTGCTCATTAAACCCTTTTGTCAACGGTATTTCATTTGTGAATCGGTGGGTGGAAGAGTAAGCAGCCAGCGACTGTGCTGGTCGGTGGTCTCGCCGGTCCTCGTCTCAACTCAGCGGATGCCGAGTCACAAGAAGCAGTTCCCAGCAGCGAGTCCAATCGGGGGCTCCGTCACGGCGCATACTACAATCGAAGCATAGAAACCAGCCAATTGGGGGTCCAGTCTAGGCTTTCCTCTTCGGGACATTGCCGGGCAAAAGTCTTCCACTTCCGGTGCAGACGCCGGAAGTGGGGGGTTGCCAGCCGAGACACTTTAGATCAAGGTAACCCTGAAATGCGAACCGGCCGTTATACATCGCCAGGAAGAACCTTTAGTTGGAGTACGGAAGTTTTTTCTAGCGGGGAGACCTCATTTGCATACATGGATGAACGTTTGCCAGTCGCTGGAGTAAGACTTTCATACATAAACCCACGGCAGTCAAAAATCAGGGTGCATTGGCAGGATGAGGTCAACGGCCAAGCAGCGTTCAGCTGAGAAGCCGAAGCCCACTGAGATCCAGTCTAAGCCGGCTAGACTGTATAATTCAGCTGCCAGTGGAGCAAGGTGTACCAAGACATTTCTTACCCCTCGATGTTGCCGAGCGCAATTGGTCTAGACCACATTCTTTGTTCTCCGGCGATTCTTGATCTCACTCCGGATGCGGAGATCACGTCCCGTAACACAGCTCATAACCCTTTCTCGGGCCGGAAAACAAAATGATCATCCGGCAATCGTCATCGGCTCAATCAAAACAGTCCGAAACAGTAGCATTAATCTCATCAGGAGATTCTTGGCTAAGAAATTTACGTCAGAACATGTCGTCATGCAGCTCAACATCGTGAGGACCAAGAAGGTTGTGACATCCTCAAAAAATAACAGCGATGATCAGTATGAGGCTTGAACTCATGACCTTGGCATTACTCAACATGTTAGATGACATATTAGTACCACGCTCTGACCAACTGAGCTAACCGACCAGGTTGATACCCGCTTGAGTGGATGTCGATGCTCCACGACTTTCACTCGAGCCTTGAGATTGCACCTGCTTCTATGCATCAGTCATTGAACTCCTAATGATGCTCTCATGATCATAACTGATTCTGGAACCCTTTGGAGGCCAAAACTGCGTACCAGCAGGGGGTGGTCAGTTATTAAGAAAAGAGAAAGAGAAAAGGGAGCAGCTTCACTAAATTGGTCGCCTGGCTGAGGCTATCAACTGCTAATAGAAAAGATATTAACGTATGTCGATTGAAAATGAAGGTAATAAAACCAATCATTCAATGATTTATATCAATAATCACGCTAGGCTCAACTTGAAGGCGCAAAGGCGGCGGCTGCAACCCATATAATGACTGTAAATTGAGCGATAATACTCAGATATAAATTACTATTCTATGTATGGCGCTCGTCTTGTAACGTCGACCGGAACAAGCCGACTAAATGCATGTGTGCCGAAGGGCAGGGTCCTATGCCGTGGCTCTAATACTACTTTTGACGCGGCTGTACGATCCGTAACATGTACATCAAAGTCCCGCAGTAAGGACCAGACCGAGACCAAAATGGTGTTTTTAGCTAAAGCTTCACCCGGGCATCTCCACGCGCCGCCTCCGAAAGGAAACCAATGCCCTCGAAGGCCACTTGTGCTTAGTGTTGCTGTTGAGTCATCTGTTGTCGTCTTCGTGTCCGAGATAACGGGGAATTGATCAGCAAGTGGGTAATTGTCTGCTTTACGGAGAGGTCCGCTTCCGGGGTCATCTGGATAATTCAGAAACCGCTCAGCCCAGAAAGTGTCAACAGGATGCTTCGGGACACCGTCAACGACAGCTCCTTCGTTCCAAAATGTTGTATCAAGGCCACCAAGCCAGCTTGCTGTCATTGTAACAGTACCAGCTTGGTGTGAACCGAATCCAGTCTGAGGAGATGTACGGCCTGTAGCGCCAGCAACGTGAAGTCTGAGTGTCTCCCGATAGACGGAGTTGAGGAGCGGAGCGCTCCCCAGACTGGGAAGATCCAGATGAGCTAGATGGGCCATTGAAAGTTCATGACGCATACGATACGTGAGCGACTCCTCCGAAAGCGTGTGCAGAATCATCCATGCTGCCGCTGGTATTGTGTTTGCGGTTGTTCTGTGAGTCCGGTAAGCAGGTGAACGGAAGCCAGGACCAAGTCTATGGAACAAACTTACACAAACAGGTAACCCAGGAGAGCTGAAGCAATTCCGTCATCCGAAAATCCAAGCTTTTCGTGTCGTTGTACCATTCTTCGGATATAGAGAGTCCCCCAGACTGGTTCATACTCCCCACAGTCGAGATAACCTTCGTCTGAAGAATCATGCTTAGCCTTGCATTGAATGCGCCACGCGTGGAGATTTTGAAGCATCTTGTCTCTCTTCTGATACTTTTTCGGAAACAGCCACCTTGGGAGTTGGCGGGAGATGACGGGAAACGCAGCATAAAAATCCCAGAAATCTTGACAGAATGAGGGACAAATCTTGAAAATCATCTCCCCGTAAAGAGCTTCCACTTCGGCTTTGAAGATGGAGTCCCTGATGAAGGTGTAGAGATCCGGGATATGGGTAGTTGGAGCATCGAGTAGTTGTCCTTGGAGTTCGTTGCAGAAATTGTTCTCGAATCTTTTCATGATGGCCTTCAGACTATCGCCGTTGAGAAATGAAGTGAAATCTCTTCGCTGATGTTCAATGATTCTTCGCGATGGGTCTACATGATTGGTTCGGTGGCTTTCGCTGTCGTGAAGCTCGAACCTGGTGACATGACCATGGTCGAATACAGCATGGTCCTTGGCCGTCAACCCGAAGAAAACAGTCAAAGCGTCAAATAATCCAGGAACAGGAACATATTCCTTCGATTGTCGGAACAATGCTCGTGTGCCCTCTCCAGGCAGAGCTATGCTTAGATTTCTACCAGGCAGAGACACAGGGAAAACCTGGCGACATCCGTCTCTGCGGAAGTAATCAGAAAGATAGTTTTGATCAAAGCGTTGAGAGATAAACGTACTGGAGCCGACGGAGGAAGCTTTCCGTAGCAAAAGCCAATGCCAGTGGATCCGTAATGAAGGAAAAACTCGTAGGGAACTTGATGATATTCCGTTCACCTCCACCCTTCATCCGCAGGTGTTTTCGGTTGAGCGAGGAATACAAGAGGTATGTGAGGACTAATGGAATGGCAAGTACCAGACCGTGACCGAGGAAGCGTCCCAGTAATTGGGTAGCAACATGGCCAAGAGCAGGGCTGACTGTAACCAGCGAGGCAATGTATTGAGAAAGCATGTTACTGTTGATGAAAGGTTGGATTGTTCGGTTGACGACGAGAAAGACACAACCTGCCAGGCATTTCACACGAAGGAGCCGTAACACAGTGTCTCTGTAATCCTTTTAAATATGTAATGCACGGCAGACCGCCAAGCCGTTCCGAAATAAGAAGCAACAGGGCAAACACGGCCTCTTCCTCCCCATCCTGATAATCTGACTTTCATTTGCGTTTGCTGTGATTGGGGGCCCGAAAGCAACTCGAAGCCAAACGCACATGCCACTCGGATGCAGATGGCGCTGGCATGCCTGTCCGTGTAATTGGGCTGCCAAGTCTCTTTGTACCTTGGAAAAGACATCACCATGCATTGGGCCAACCAATACCCATGACTCGACCGGAGCTACACCCCGAATTAGGATATATGTCGTCCACAAACAGTGGCTTATCCCTCAACCCCCCCAACGTGAGATTCTCGTCGGCTGGGATCGAGACAATGACAACAACCCATGGTGTTGATTGTGTGAGTGCCTTGAGGTCCAACAGCATGGAACCGAGAGTGAAGGACAATTTCATTAGCCTGACTTGTTCCCCCTCCCTTGGCCACTTCCGACTGCTTCGTATCAATCTGATTCAATCATTCGGGGTTGATCGCGTTGGACCTTCCGCCCCGCAATCACTCCCACCATCTTTTCCTCTGTGCAACTACATATGCAAAAGTTGTAAGCGCCCGATGCCACCCCCGGGAGGGCTGTGAGGCTCTGCGGACGTTGGGGGCTCCTCTGCGCCGTGCTATGTGCCGCGGTAAGCTAAATGCCAGCACATGTAGCGCGCAATTGGCTGCCATTTTGGTGACACGTCGCGTGGAATGTCGTGGTTAATATTAAAAATTGCCCCCGGTACGTCTTTTGACCCTTTAGGGTGCAAGTTCAGGTCAATCGGCAGCCGTCGAGCATTTCCAGTCATATTGGTCGCACAGTCCCTTCCGTAGACACGAGACTGAAGTGATGGGCAGTGGCTGCAGTATGTCACATGCATTGCAAACGTCGCGTGTAATATGGCATCAAGGCCGAGCCGGATCTGAGGGTCCTGCAGCCACAGCACGAGCAGCGGGCTCTCGGGTCCTCTTGTGGCCAGTGGCTTTTCGGGTGGCTTGCCGGTGACCCCTTCTGCATAGGACACGTAGATCAGATCCCTGCCATGCTGGCCACTTGCCAGTGGACTGCGCCGTGGTCGGAACTTGGCAATTGTCGAGGTTCCAACGGGCGGTTGCGCCAACAAGGCCAACAGGTCCAACACGGGCTCCCGGTCAATCATGTCCAGGAGCCGGGCACCCATTCTGCAGCAAACAAGCAACGGATTATCGGCCGTAACAACGGCCGTAAAGCATGTCTGCCGACAGTTCTGGTTCCCGTTGTGCGACATTTAACCGTTTTGAATGGATCATCTGTGTCTTCCATTTTACACCGCTAGAGTGATTCGAACTGGTGTGGTGTTTCACCTGTGACAGAAAATCGAGATGGTGGGTGTGTTGAATGTTACCATGTTTTCGAGCAGAACAAGTCGACACGTTGCCGGTCGATAATCAGCTCAGTATGCAGTTGCTGAGCTATTCAAAAAGCCAACGAACGAAACCAACACATCATTGTTGGAAGCGCGCGCTGCAAGATGCCTGCTCTTATCTCGAGCATATTCCCGTTTTGTAGTTGTTGACAGGGGTTTTGGACCAAAACTGTGTTGGTTAAGACCCCGCCACCCATCTACGGCGGCAGCGCAGTTGCTAAGTTCGTCTCATCTGAGGAGTAGGAATGTGCGCCGCACGCCGCACGCATGCTTTGCCGCTTGGAAAATGGACGCACATAAACCGGCTTTTCTTTTGAGATGGTGCACCTCAGTGACATCGTCATTATCTGCCCTGCAGATGCCTTCTGTTGCATGAAGGATTGCGGCGCAAGATCAGCCACCCCCACTAAGCTGAAGATCCCGACATCTAAAGACCTTGCAGGAATCCTTCCCATAGACTTTGAACAAAGAACTACCGTATTTTTCTCAGTTTGCCCGCTTCAGCCTTTCGAATATCCGTGCGGCTGATATGGCATATGGACCAACACGTACGAATCAAGATGACTTGGGGTCTTTTGGACGGGTACCATCCCAGCACGACTGTGGCAAAAGACTCGGATCTGAAGTTGAGGGGAAGAACAAGATGTATCGTTGTGCCGAAATGAAACCTGGTTCGCCCACGTACAGTTGTGCAGTCTCAGCTCTACGCAGAGTTGAAGACTCAGCAAAACGCTGGGGCAAACCCCTTGTTGACGAAACTGGCGGCGAAGCATAGCTTTGTTCACGAGTTAGCTGCACATGGCAAATGATCTATTTCCAAAGCAAAAACGGAAACAGCTTCAGTTGCGAGGCCAAGCTTGATTTTTTAGAGCCTAGCCTTGACACCTTTTGCCAAGTGAGGGAAGTGCTCCAGTTTCAGGTCGACAGCACTCGCCACTGCTTGCCTGAGGTGCAAGCACTGGCGAAATCTGGGCTCTGGTAGCCCAGTTGGCAAACAATCCCTCGGAAAGCCGATTTTCCCAATGTAGAAAAGGCTCCGCTGAGCAATCTCTTGGTCAAGCAAACATTGCGTATATGGTCGATCCGGGTTGTGGCGTCGCTTTCTCACACCACGGATGCCCTTCGTCTGCAAGTCATGACCAATGATTGGACTGTCGGCTGACTGAAGTTGGCTGGTTATCTGCCTAAAGTAACAGCGCGATAGTCTCGAAGGTCACCCGTGCGAATCCCACTGATCGCCGGGCCAAACATGTTTAGCTTACCATGCACCCGGAACCACCTCTCATGTGTCGGGTGGAGGGACCGTATAATCATCGGCAAAGGCCCGGAAGGCCGTTCGCAATAGATCAAAATTGGCCAAAAACGACAATCATTAGATGATCTATCTAGCCAGTCCTGTAACTCCGGATGTCTTTTCACGATCCGTTATCCTCTCTAGTGGAATGTCGCCCGCCACCCATTCCCTGACGTCTTGTGACGCTACCTTCCCACTCCTTTCCACGTGAACTTCTCTTTTCACATGTATTCCATCCTCCGCACCAAGATCTCTGCGAGACCCAGAGCTTTCGTTATTCACGTACAACTCGTCGGTGGATCCCTGCAGACTATTCCCGTCCCCAAGGCGTTCAAAGGAACCATCGAGGTCATCATCGTTGGAGCCTTTGCGGTGTCCCACCCCACGATTGGAAATCTTTCCAATCGTCACGAGGGTGTTGAAGTTTTTCGAGTTGCCGGACTTGGCCGCTCCGCTAGGCCTCGAGTTGTATCGGTCTCCGGAGCTCACGACGCTGACAACGCCACCGAGAAAGCGACGGAAGAGAGGGGCGCATGGCGGGAGGCATGCGCCAATGATAGCAAGGCATGTTTCGATTGCAGATGCCGCATGAGGAATGATTACGGTCTGACTGATGTTGTTTCCAGTTGCTCCTTCTCCAGGTCGATAGATGATAAAGAGGACCAGTCGGGCAATCGAGGCGAGGACGACGCTGTGGGTAATCGCGTCAGCTTGCATCCACCACAAATGACGCATAACCTTGGATCATACCTGCCACCAAGTAGAAAGACGCCTGTGATGGCGAGCTTCTTCTCGCGCCCCATTTGTAGTCTCCAGACTTCGTGAATCGGAACAGCTACCGTAAGAATGTCGAAGATGATGTTTGGTACAGTGATGCCAATGTAGAATTTGCTCGAGTCGATGCATGTGCCAGGGATCGTTTGGTCCCAGAATCTCGCGATGGGTGTACAGGAAAAGACTGGAGCAAGACTAGATCAGTAAACCGTTGACCACTTCATTCTTAGCCGGTTTCCGGAGTACTCACTACTGACGCCGACCACAGCAATTCCCCACCCAATGAGTCCGAAAGCGATTGCCCACACGCAGTACCGCAAGATCTTTGAAGCCGAGAAGATACGGTAGAACATGGTAAGCACAGCCAGTTTCGATAGGGGGCATGCAATTCCGTATGCTATCTCAATGGAGAGAATACACTGTGAGGTCAGACGATTGAGTTGCACCAGCAGACGTATGAAATACCTTGAGAAAGGTAGAGACTCCGCCGGGGAATTCTGTCAAGATCTGGGTCATTTCTGTTCCAAGCCCATAATTCATCGCTAGGTCCGAAAATCAGCATTCTCTTCTGAAGTTCATGTGTTAATCGCAAAGTCAAAATCACGTACCAATGCCTTCGCTGATAAGCATGATGTGGTTCGCGATCTTCGCAATCAAAAGAGTCAGTTTAAGGTCGCGACAAACTAGTGCAGAGGAGATCTGAGCATACCAACGCCGCAATGGCAATATGTTCGTCAAACGTCCATGGTGATTTGGTAACGACTCGGGCAGAATAAATCCGCAACCCGACCAGAAGGGTTGCAATTACGCTGAAGACCGCATGCGGAACAATCAGAATAGAAGCAACACTGTTTTCCGAAGAGTACGTCACGTCGTCCATGGTGAAATCCGACTGCCTGAAGACATTAGACGGTTTAAGGAAAAATAAGGAGTGAACAAAATGCTCCGAAGCTAGATTCCCTAGAGAGATGCAGCTAGCCCTTTCATATAACTCAAGCGAAAACATGGGTTCTAACCCGGCAGTCGAAGGTGGAATCTTCTGCAACAGTTCTTCATACGGACAGACATGGAACCGTAGTTGGACGCCGTACCTTGCATGAGTCGTCACACTCGCTGGAAACGTGATCCCTCCATTGCCATAGTAAGTTGTGCATCCCACGAACATTGACAGCAGTAGTAAAGTGAATATCTGCTCATGTCGACCGCAGGGCTCCACGATTGACCCTCATGAACACCCACAGAGACTCCACCCAATCAATCCGTACGGCCACTAAACTTCACCCGCTAAGATCCTTCCGACAACGTAGGGAGCCCATGACTCGCTCAGCTACAAAACTGTTGGTTGGAGTTCTGTTCGCTCGAATACAAGACGTCCAATTCGAATCCGCCTCCACCTTCCGAAGAACCGGATGCCGGGGAGCCCAGCAAGAAGATCGGAATGTAGAGTAACATTGAGCTTCATAATAGTTCCCACAACAGGCCACTTGTTGCATCCTCGACCGTCACGAAGCCCCGCAAACGCGAGAGACTCGCACTCGATAAAGGATCGTCTGCCCTCAATACAAAGTCCCGGCGCCCTCACTCACGAGGTCGCTAGGGTCTGCTCACAACAACCGAGATTTACAGTTTTCCAACCCAACCTTTCGCATAGCAACGCCAAAAAAACCGTCAATCATGCCCGCGGTTAAAGCTCCCAGGTCACTGGGCGTCGTCTTCGTTCACGGTGGCTTCCACAAGTCTTCATGTTTTGACTTGGCAAAGGCACAGCTCGAGGCCGCTGGTTTCTCTCCCATCATCGGAGTTGACCTCCCTAGTGTTGGCAAGGACCCCAAGGTCACACTGGACGACGATGCGCGCAAGATCCAGACCGATCTCGACTCTTATCTTGACGAGGGCAAAGAGTTTCTCGCCCTTGCACACTCTTATGGCGGAACGCCATTGACCATCGCGTCAAAGGGCTACTCGGTAGCCGAGAGAGCCGCACAATCGAAGAAGGGTGGCATCCGCGCAGTCGTCTACGTGACCGCCAACATGCCTCCTAAGAAGGGAGCCAGCGCCCTCAGCGTTTTGCCTCCCGGACTGGACATTGTCGATGTCGCTGACGGCCTCGTCACGGCAAACTCCAAGGCTAAGAGTGCTTTCTACGGACCTGATATGCCCGACGAGCTTGCGGACAAGTGCATGGCGGCTTTGTTGCCCCAGTCTCAGGAGGCACTATTCGGCGGCGCTTCTGTTGGCCTGGACGAGCTGACAGTTCCCGCTTACTACATCTTTTGCGAAAAGGACCAGACAATTTCTCCGACGACACAAGAGCAGATCATTGCCACCATACCGACGCTCAAGAGGGTGCTTCGCAATCCCGGTGGCCACTCTGCCTTCATCACCGAGGTCGACAAATTCGTGGAGCAGGTCACTGAAATTGCGGATGAGGTTGAGAGAGATGGGGAAGTCAAAGCGTAATGTGGAAACCAAAGCTTAGATTACATGGCTCCGTAAAGCCGTTTCGGCTATCGTCGCCAGACGCAGATTGCGAATGAGTCGTAGTCGGGCGATCAAATGCCACAGAACAATGTCGAAACTGCTACGTAGATGACTCGGTCAAATGAATCAATTCAGTAAGGTACCAATATACCGAATCACTCAGGTGGAAGTTGTAGAAATGCCTCATGGCTTCGACTCTCATCATCGCCAATTCCTCTTTCTCCGTCAAACGTGCTACCTAAGCCCGTCGGTAGCTCTGGGTTTGGAGCCATTGATACTTTTGCCGTGCCGGGGCAAATTTCCCTTGTTGCGCACGAATCGGAAACGACTCCGAAGTGGTCTAACTCGGTATGCTCAATAATACGGCAAATTGTTTAGTTATCGTCCCGAGCTTTGTCAATTGCCGTGTTCGAGATTCTCTTTTCTGCAGCACTTATGTTGATGTTGTGCCTTTCCCCATCCACCTCAAGGCCCAACATTCGATCCGTCAAGTCGCCTAACGCCACCTTGGCTGTCGGGTCTCTCAGTGAGCTCGGACGCCTTCTTGTCGCAGTATGAGTTTTGTTCACTCTCCCGCTACCCTTGTTCTGTTTATTCATGAATGATTCGAAGCTCCGGGAGCCATATCTCGGTGAATACTCCAGCAAGGAATCAGCCGACCGATATGCAGGGCTTCGAAGAAATAGAGGACGCTTGCACTTGGATGCCGGGACGTTTGATATGCTTCTGTTGGGTGCCGCCCGTTGAGGCAGTTGAATCAAGTCGACGGACGTGGTGTTGCCAGATTGTCGCTGTCGGTCAGCGGTCGAACAAGCGACCGCGGTAGGGTGATCTTCGATGTCAGGTACCGCTTTCTCGCTTTGATTTCGCTGTCACCTAGCACGTTAACCATCGACAGCTAATACATGGCATCGTGCCGGGCCTCACCGCTAGCAAGTCGCCCATCATCAAGGTCCCTAGAGATCCTGCACAAAGCAGGCTATCGCACAAATCTCAAACGATGTTATGCTCACCGAGAAGGGAAGTGGGGAGTTTCAAAGCACAGAAGCAAGCAAATATTAAAGGGACGCGGTCTATCTTACGCCTCAAATGCAGTCAAGAGTCACGCGGCACTTATGCGCTGACAATCTGCAGAAGAAGAGATCTGCAAGTGGATGGGACTGCCAAAGGCGGCACATCGCATTCCCGCGTTCTTTGCTTTTACGCAATCCTGGCCGGCATGGCCGCTTGAGAGACCGACGCATGCAGCTAATGTTATTGACTTCACATCACACTCTCCTTGGCGCTGGCAATTGGGCCACTCAGAGGCGGCCAGACGAGACTCAAGTGTGGGGACGATTTGGGGGTTGAAGAGGCACAGCATCCAGGATGCGACTGTCGCTAAATTTGTTGCCTTCTGAGGAGGCAGATAGGCTATCGTTGGGACTGGGATGATTGGCATATCGAGTGAAGAATAGCGAGGCATGCTGAGCATCCTTCGATCTCAGATGGCCCAAAAAGGTCAAGATAGCGGCTGATGGAGTGACATGTCGCCAAAGAAGTTCTCGGTTTTTTCGATGACACGTTTTTCCCGCCATGAAATTCGCGGAGGTGTGGTGGCTGCATGATGGGGGTTGATGCGCGGCTGGGCGCTTACGGGTGCCAACCAACAGCATTGGTTTTCCAGGTGAGCCTCGGCAACGCCTACCTCCATAAGGACGGCGATTCTCGTGGTTCTGTACAGGTGGTTACGGCAGCACACCTCGTCAACTATTGCGGAACTCTAACGAAACGGGGACTAAGATAGACAAGGTTTTTACGTACAAACTGGGGAATGTCAGTTGCTTTATATAAGTGGCTTCTCCTCAAGATAATAAGATTAGCTTCATCATATTACATCGAAAACCGAGTTATACAGCCGTCTTAACTGTGATTTGGGACGGCCATGCAGATATCTTGCTTCAAACAGAAGGAACTGGAGCTGCAGTGGAGTTTGTTGTGTTGCATAACTTGTAGGATCCTGATGCTCCCATATCGAGCTTCTATTTCCATGCCCCAAACGCTGATGATGTCTTTGACTATGACTGTGGGTGTCTGCCTACCACGCCGCAAACGCTGTGTAAAATTAACGCCATAAACTCCTGCTAACCATTGATAAAGATAAGTGCGAATTCATGCATTGCGTTCTCTCCAAACTTCTTAAAAAGCCTGTTGTTCAGAGTACCCCTGTCCCTTCGCAAAGCGCGCAGCTTCCCCCCTTCAATGATATCTACTAGCAGTGCCATGTGTTTACCTTACGCCACATACCTTCTAGCCTGTTTACGCGGGGTTGAACCTCGCGATCGCGCCGTATCCCAAGTCGGCCCGGCATTGGGGACACAGCGTGTTTCCTGGCTGGCTGGAGAGCCGAAGATAGCAAGACTGGCACATGGTGTGACCTGGGAATGGTGGCTGGAGTCAGTGATTTTATCGAACTCGACATAAACATCTACGACTTACCGCACTTGAAGATCAAGATAGGGTTGGTATCCTCGCAGATAGGACATTCGGCGTCTTCGGGAGGATAGCAGAGTACCATGCTCTGGTCACGATCACAGCATCGTCCAGACTTGCGAGCGCAGTCGCCACAAGCCATCTAACAAGACAAGATTAGGTTCTTTCCAAAGTCATGATTTGGAGTGAATGCGGCTGTGTATGACTTACATGGCGGCACCCGGCGAAATAGAACTTCCTCGGAACGTCAACGGCGCAGACACAATTCCGAAAGGCCTCGTTGCTGCCGGCATTAGGTCGTTGCATGTCGATTGTAAGCCACGAGCGCAAGTCCTCGTGCAGGGTAATGCCTCGACGGATCCAATGGGTTGGCATTATCTGATCGAGGACCGAGAGCGACTGCGTGATGCTCAATATTGTGGAAAACCGGACGTCCTCATTGTTTTGGCTGGCGATGGGATGGATCTGTGCCAATGCCATGATGTTAGGTCTGTCATTGCGGGTGGCAACGTTCCCGACCTCTGCTGCGTAGCCAGGCGTTCGAAGACTGAGGGGATGTTGACGCTGACGATCAGACCGGGGTGCTGGCAAAGGCGAAGAATCGAAAGACTCTGGAGCTGGGCTCGAGATGTGGGCAAGCATTGGCGCAGATGATGACGCTTGCAAGGTCGGCTGAGTTGGTGCGGTTGATCGAGGTTGGGGAGTTGCTGGAAGCATCTGGGCCCGAGATTCTGCCATGCTATCGATAGCAGACCGTGAACCGATGAATTCTACCTCGTCTTCTTCCTTTCCCCGTGAATAATTTCTCTCAAGGGCAGAGTGTCGGCCGAGGAGAGAAATTGGAGCGGGGGAGGAAATGCGAGACCGCGGTGGAGCATTTGTGCCACGACTCCGAAAGACAGATTCCAAGTGGAGGAAATCTTCCCGTGATATGGTCCTCCCCAAAACTGTAAAGCGAGGGTCGGGAACACGTTGAGGTTGGATCAGGGAACCTCGATCACCCTCTCTGCAGATCAGACGACGACGTCGCTTGGAGGATGGAGTGTCAATGGCGGACTCTTCATCGCCATCCTGGAGATCAAGTCCTCTCTTGGGCTGCCTGTGACTGGACATAAAGTCGCTCGTTGGTCGTGGCTGGGAAGGTGCCGGATTTCGGTCGATGCTGCTACCAATAAGCTGGTCCAGTCGGGTCGTAGGTTGTAGTGCATCAAGCTGAGACAGCCTAGGCAGAATTGTTGCATCGATCCTCGTGGGTATCATGGATGCGGCGGACAGAGTCCAGTCCCTGGGCTGGGGTGGCGAGCGATCCATCTCGTTGGTCGTGGTGCGTATTTGGGCAGTGTTGGAGTCGAAGCTGCACGTCTCTGCAATAAGTGAGGGAGAGGAGAGATGGCAGTCCTGCACCGAGAGTCTTGATACTGGCTGTTGTGAAAAGGCGGTTGTTGGTGTTGTTGGTGTTGGGGGGAGAAGTCAGCCCGGAGGTGTGTCGTCGTTGAAGTAGGTAGAAAATGGTCGTAGGCAGTCACAAGGCGGGTGCCTGCTTGACTTATGGTGTCGGTGTTCGGTAGGTGCGGCCGTTTCTTCTGTCCGTCGACGGTTGGCAAGAGCTACCTTCCTTCGAGAGTCGATTGGTTGTGATGAAGAATAACGGCGACGAGAGGTGCCAACCTTGTGTTGTCGACGAAATGCAGCGGTCAGTTACTACTGCTGGGGAAAGTGTCAAGTTGGTAGTCTTCAGTCCTTTTCACGGTGCTGGAAGTAGTTCATCGAACCGTGGACAATACCCGTCGTGTGCGCTCAGAGGCTCTTCTGGCCGTAGGTTACCTGGAATCGTGTTGCCCCAAGCTGCAGTGATCTATCAGTAAAGGCGACTCCGATGGCCGAACGCAGATTCAAATAGGCAACAACTGCGATGGGCGGTGGTGTCGGCGGTGACTTAACTGATTCAGGGCTACCTGAGCCCGAAACGCCCCAGTTGGTAATGAAGAAGAAGGCAACACATCAGTTCTATGAGACAGACCTCTCGTCAACGTCATACCAGACATTTGTCTTGGATCTACCCAAGATCCAAACAAAAGCCAAAAGATGGGTGATTCTCTATGTCTTGACATTCATCTATCCAACTTGAAATCTCCGGAACTAGAGTTAAAGCCAGAGTCTTGCACTGTCTTTCATACCACGTGTGCCCACTATGCGATGGGGAGGAACCCGAATAATTTTAGCAGCTTAAAGTGTCGGCCGATTGGTATGACTGCCGTGCGGTGCCTGTTTTGGGATGACATAGCAATTGAACCATGTGATCTCGGTCTTTTTGACACGGTCTTGCGTTTCTTTCCATTTTCCAGATAAAGTATCACCAGAAACTTTAGTGTTTGTATTGTTTTAATCTCGCTTCTACGGTCTTCCTGCCTCCGGCCAAAGATCTAGAGACACACACACCTTCCATCGGTGGCTTTGGTGTGCTTACTTCCTACGGAAGTTGAAGAAGGTTGAAAACATGCGGTCCTTCTGTCCCGAGGTAAATTCGTTCGTGCTGGTAGAACAAGTCAGTCACAATTCAAGGCAATATCAAGAGAGGAGCATTTTACCAAGCATCATCAGTGTAGCCCATGTAGTTGTGAATGGGGTCCAAACCGGGTTGGTTTGGGCAAGAGTCGGAACCCTCGGGACAGCCAAAGATCTGGGTGAGCTGCGCTGGCGTGTCTGAAACAAAGTCGCCAGGCTCTGAGCAGCCACCGGCAAAGGTGTGGTTCAGACCAAACCAATGGCCACTCTCGTGAACCGCAAGATGGCCAAGGTTCCACGACTCGAAAGCCCCCTGCTCAGCGGTGAAGCCTGGCATAGTCATTGCGCTCAGCTGGCACGAATCCTTCCAAAAGGTCAACTCATCGGTTTCGGCGAGAGGCGTAGGCCACTGGCAGTAGCCTGTAGCACCCGGCGAGTAGCTGCTGAAGAAGTACAGGTTCAAAGCATCATATCCGCCCTTGCGAGTCGCCTTCAGATACGTATTGTACTCTTCCTCGTGGTAAACCCAGCCCTTGTCAGGGCCCTCGTTGATGAGGAAAGCGGAACCGGTCAGGTTGTCGACCGTACGCTCAGTCGAGTTGAGCACAAGGTTGATGTCGTACCTAGCGAAGGCCTCGTGGAGAACCTTCCATTGCGCATCGACGATCTCGTCCGTGATCAGGTCCGCTTCTTCCTCGGTGCTGGCGAGATGGAAATTAACGTCGACAGTGAAGTTGCTCGGGAAGTTCTGACGGCGAACTGTCTTTTCCGTGTATTGGATGGCCGGGTCTTGAATAGCGCCCTCGTCGGAGACGAGGCACCCTCGGCGAGCTACGGGCTGCGCCAAAGAGCTGACTGCGGCGGCACTGGTGAGGCCAAAAGAGGCCAGTCCTATGATAAGACCCTTCATGATCGCAGCAAGATTGTCAGCTTTGGAGTTGCTGATGACGATGAACAGTCTCGATTGCTTGTTATCAACAACGCGGGCTCACCGGCTTTTTATCAACAACAAATTTCCCCATGTTTTCCTTGGCTTGATGCAATCTACGGATGCTGAAGGTCGGATCCACTTTATTCGTATTGATGGCCGTTTCCCACTTATCCTGCTTGGCGATTGGCCCATTTCAGCGGTTCACCAACTATTTTCAGTTGCTGTGCCCGGGATCCCTGTCTACGCGGTCGGTAGCGGGAGCTGGAAGGCCAAGCGCCCGGCATCAGAGCCGTTGATCACCTTCCATTGCGGAGTTAAGAGAACTACCTTCCCTAATAAGCATAAGCTATCCCGGAAGCGACGTAGAAAGTCTCGGTTTCGCGACGATATGGTATTCCCTCAGTCCGGAAGTCAAAGCCATTGTCGCACGAGACTGACGCAACAATCTGCTCTTTCGACCGATGACTGAACCTCAGGTACCGTCTAGCAGGGATTCTATCGAAATTGTCGCCGATTGAAATGAGCTAAGGACAAGCTTAATCGACGTCACCCCACAAAAGATTAGGCTCCGGAGTCTCGTCCGGCGCGGAGGTGTGGATCACTGCCGTAGCCGGTCGATATCAGACTCGGCGACGGTGGGCGGGGACGTAGCGAAGATCAATATGCTGGACTCGCCTCCATTTGAACACACACAGGCAGACTCATTCGGTCGATGTAGGTTTTAGGTCATTTTGCCTTATCAGCCATCCAATAAAGTTCCACAAAAGTCTTGGCAAGCTGCCTAGGATCATTAATATGGCACCGGCTTGCAAGCGCTGCTAATAAAATAGCTAATCATGTTGATGAACTAAGGCAGACAAGATACATACAGTACACAAGTTCACTTCCAGTCCAAAATGCAGGGTGTGTCCGACATCTAACGATCAATCTATTCCGTACTCCTTTTCTAGGCTTGAAGTGTTCTAAAAAATAAACTGCCTCTTGCTTTCAAGACCAGAATTCAAAGTACATCCAACTCTTCCAACAACGATTCCTATAAGCCTCCCAAGTCCTAGGTTCTTTTGACTACCTGGCTGCATCTCCTTCATTATCCAACACAGCAGCCCTACTTTCATCACCTCACAACGGGTAAATAAACTTTTGATTCTGGCGATCCGTCAGATCGAGATCTTCCTTGTACACATGGACAACCCTGTCCCCAGTGTCCAGGACATCGTTGTCGTCCGAACTTCCATCAGCATCCAGGTTAGCCTGCCTGCGTCGATTCTCGCGGACGAGATACCAGCGGATCACAAGGCACATGGCAGGTGATATGAACCAAAATGCAGTCATGAAAGCCCATGGTAGAGTGTATCTTGGTTTGTACTTGGGTTGCCAAAACCTGAAAAACATCGTTAGCGGCTTTTCTGCTGGAGAGCTTAGCGGCGACTTACTCGGGCGAAATCATATTTGCAGCCGATGCAGCAACCACACAGGTTGACATAACGGTAAGCTTCTTCGTATACCCGGTCGTGGCGGTACCAGCCCAAGAAAGACCGAGCAGATAGGACGGCTTGAATGTTGAAATCTGAGTGCCAACAACGAGCGCGATCTTGTTGGACCAAGGGGCAGCAAGCTGTGAAGGAGTCAGAAGACGGAAAGCTAAGTCATGGTATCAAAGCCTCACCTCAATTATACCCCCAACGAAGCATGGGATGTACGATATCGCGCAGGTATAGCCAGTGCCAAGTCGAGTCCCATAAAGCATAGCGGCAGATACAAGAACAAGAAATGAACCAATCAACGGCTTGGCAATATTGAAAAGCGCGCTCTCTGCTGGCGTGAAGCCAAAACCAACGATAATAAGAGGAAGCTGCTGCGAGGTGTTGTTCGGAAGTTCGTTGAAGAACATATGGAATCTGCATTGCCATCAGTGAGTTGAAAGACAATGGACAGATGACAACCCACATGAAAAGCCAACTTTTGGGGTCTGTGAACGCTTCTCGAACTTGCGACCACTTCCATGTCGAATTCTTGATGCCCGATTGTGTGTCGCGGATCGCCTTGATTGTGTGTACCTTCTCTGCGGTCGAGAGCCATTTCGCCTCCACGGGTGAGTTTGGCAGGAAGAAAGCCAGCGGGACTGCCATGATAAAGGTCAGGATCACACATATAATGTGCAACCACTTCCACGACGACAGCCCGCCAATCAGTGTATGAGCATCATCGAGGAGGATCAACTTGTAAGCAACCATGGTGAGAAGCACGTTTGCGAAGCTGCCCGAAGCCCACCAAAGAAGCTGAACCCAAGGACTTTTCTTTGGAGAAAAGAATGCTTGATGAAGGATGGTGGTGCTCGGTACAATCTGAGACTCGGTCTGTTTTGATCAGTTAGTCGGACTGTGCTCATACACATATTCCAAAGCAAGGGAGACTCGCCATGCCCAACAGAAATCGCAAGGCTATCATCTGGCCTCCTGTCTTGACAAGTACATGCATTGCGAGCAATAGAGCCCACAGCAATAGCGATCCAACGATGAACTGTTTCTGGCCAGTTCTCTGAGACAACCATGCTCCTGGCCAAAGAGCAATAAGGTAGCCAGTATAAAACACCACAAAAAGGTCATTGTACTGTTTCTTCGTCATGTCGACATCCTTAAAGATCCCCATAGTGCTAGCTTGCGACAGTGTGGACTTGTCCAGGTGGATCAGGAAGGCGATCCACCAGGTTTGACCAAGCAGAAACCAGACGTTCTTGCGCACAAGCTTACCTTCCATCTCCGCAGTGAAAGAGCCGGCTTTCTCCTTATTGAGGTTGTAGAAGAGTGTGGTATCGTCGACTTCATCCTTACTGACGGCATGCTCATGTCTGCCCTGTCCGCTGCCATTGTCGGATGGCTTCACGTCGAGAGGAGTGCCGTCGTTGGAAGTGCGGACGGTCTTCTCGTTGGGGTTGTCTTCCTCAAGACCTCTGTCTCTAGTCATGACGGCGGTGGTATGAGCGGAAGTAACAAAGTGGGGTTGAGAAGCCGACGGAGGTTTGCTGCTGACTTTCTTGCCTCTCAAGCACTGCTAAGGACGAGTGAAGACGCCACAGAGCGGGTGAAGAATGCGGCTTATAACGCAACATGATTCCTGTTGACTTCTGTTGGAAGCTCGTCTCACCCCTGACCTGTTTGCCTCCGGGACCCTCATCCTTCAGATGCGTCTCCGCTTCGCGCTCCTTATGCCCTTCTCGTCAACTTAATATCCGCAAGGGTGCTTGCTGCGTCAAGACGTCGAACCAGAGCCAACAGTTGCATCTCGGATAAAGCGGCACATACTTTGCCAGGGGCAGTGTCTTATTTCGACGTCTCTCTCTGTGGCCAAGAACGAACGCCAAGAAATCCATCGCAGCTGTCCTTGGCAGTTCAGGACATCAAGGTTGCTCGTGTGTCATGCAGGACGCGCGGATCACACTAAATTTCCTACTCAGGCAACAAATCCCAACGAGCTGAAGACGAAGTTGGGAAGCTCTTCCGTCCAATTAACGGAGATTCAGACGTTCTTGGCCAGCGGCCCGAAGCGGCGCGGCATACTTGGCTTTTGACGAGCTCAGATGAGATACATCACAACAGCAAACGACTCATGGTTCCTGCGAGAATTACAGGTCACTGAGGGGAGGGACCTCGGGAATTGACATCATGCAACTGTGTTTACTCGCTATCAGGCACAAAGATCAAGGCTCACAGCAACGTAGAAATTATCGGACTGTATCTTCTAAGTACATTCATTGGTTCGAACTTCCAATGTTTCGGGGGCCCTTGGGCCCCTCCTCAAGCCCGTTCCCTCTGCGCGCTGTCTCTCTCCATCGCCAGTAAGGGCGCATAAACGAGTTGCTCTGCTCACCATTCAGCAGAATATCGACAGCGTGCTAAAATAGCAAATCAGCAGTGATTGAATGACATGGATATTTGAAGTACTCACTTCACCTAGAACGGGGAGAAACTTGGCTCCATGTCCACTTCCGCCAGTGCAGACGAACACGGAGTTATCGGCGTAATTCGGCACGTAGTCAATCTAGCACACGGCCCAAATCAGCAAGACCGAGCAATTTATCCTACTTCAAAATCACTTACCACAAAAGAGTTGTCAAGTGAGTCAGTGTACCAACACATCTTTGTTGAATAAAAATCTTGTTCTTTGAAGTCCGGGAGGAAAATGGATACGAACGGCTTGATAGCCTCTCTGGCTCTGTCCGGTACAACACGAGAATCAGCGGGCGACATGGGCACAGACCATTTCCCGTCCTGCGTGAAGCCAGCATCAGGGGGGGCAGGCTGGAAGTTCGTGAACTGGAGAGTTGTCAATTCCAAGACCTTCACAAGTATTGCAAGCATTTACATACCTTAACGCCCCTGTAGCCGATCTTTATGAGGCCGTCAGATGTCCGAGGAAATACATAGATACTTCCGATGTCTTTGCCATCGACAGTCCGGGCAGCGCTCTTCCAAGTGATCACAGGAAAACGCTCAGGAGAGTACTTATCCCAGAGTCGCTCGTCATCCTTGTCGACCTTGAAGGTGACGACGCTTCCGGCTGAGGACTCCAGGTGGTACGACAGCTCGGGCAATAGTTGCGTGGAGAAAGATCCGGCTGCCAGAAACATTGGTCACTGCAACTGTTAAATTGTGGAGAGCGAACTTACCAGCAATGACCACAACATCGGCCTTGTGAACAACTCCGTTCTTGGTCTTCAGGCCAATAGCCCTTTTCTTAGATGACTCCGGGACGTTCTCTTCTATGAGACTCCCAAAACCACCTTTCTGGGGCCCGAAGTGGAATACGACGCCCTGGCGTTCAGCTATCTTGTAGAAGTAAGCGCAAGCTTCACTGCACTTAGTGAAACCAGCCGTAGAGTCGAGAACTGCCTCAAAGCTCTGATTCGAAGATGAATCCGGGATAGCAAATTCAAGGAGCTTCGAGTCCCAACCGCGCTCAGTGGCACGCTGGCGGTCAGTGGGATCACTTTTCACAAATTGTGTATCACGTAGCCCGTCACGTTCAAAATTACGCAGTGTCTCACGCTCCAGTGCACCAAGATCGGCGTCGGGTTGGACGCGAAGCATGCCGCAGCCGCTGAATAAGTCAGACCGCTCTTCTTCATTCTTCTCTTCGCGGCGTAATTCGTTAATTTTCTCCCAGGCGCTGCGACTCTCAAGCGCTAGGCGTTGATAGTGGATGCTCTTTCCGTAGGATGCTCGAAACTGCAATTTAGATAATTGTTAATTGCTACACGTCACACATTAGAGCGAGTGTGCAGGGAACCTACGATCTTGTTATGGTCCACGGAAGCTGCCTGGGTGCTGTGGGCGAAATCGGGCGAGTATCCCGACTCGTCGTATTGATGTCTGTCAAAGACATGAACCCGATTTCTGGCTGTTTTTTATCAGCTCTCACAAGTCCTATATAGGTCTCTTTTTCGGGAGAAGGCGCCAAGACTCACGCTTCTTGCTGAGGGCAACCGCCAGCGATAGCCCGAATATGCCCGCTAAACAGGTCGTTAGTAAGTCTGCGGGCCTATATGGTCACTGCATTCTGCCTACCACCGACAATAGCAATTGACTTTGGTTCCGACATGATATCTCAATGCGCAAATAACTTCACAGAGATCGGGTAATCGTTGCGTATCATGTTGGTTTGGCAAGGCGCGGGGAAGAGCACCTTATCATTAGTCAGTTAACCCCGAGCTCCGAAGTCGCAGACCGACGCAGCACTTCGGGAAACTGTTTATCTCCCAAGGTGTTTGACGATCTGCGGGGACCCAACGTGCCATTTTCGCTCAGATGATGGTTGCATTTGACCTGCCCAATGAGGTAACGCTGTTCAGAAGGATCCCAGAAGGATCTCAGGACCACTGAGATTTACAGGCGTTACGGCAACAAAAAGCGAAAGGCCAGATGTGATGAGCGTGCGGGCCAATAACGGCATCGCTGTCAAGACACGTTTGATGTTAAGGAACCAATTAACAAATTTTTGCCGAAGACCAGACTTTGTATTCGCATGCTTATCATCCAGCTCATATCTGTGACTGTCGCACAAACCCTACATCTAATCAATGAATCCACTGGCCCATCCACTCTTGGTACAATTCCTTCGCCTCATGGACCATTCCCAACTCAACTCCCAAGTAGCAACTCAAAAGAGTCTCTGACGGAAGAATAAAGCGAGGAACTAATCCAAGCATGAGTCAGAGCCGTATGCTCGCCGATAAAGATCGTGCTCTTCTTCTGTGAAGCTAACAAAACGATCACTTCAATCTCCGCCACGATAGTTTGTGATGAGACCGGATCCTGATTCGTTCAATCCATACACGGGATATTACAGAGCTCCGACGGCCTAATCGAGTCACGGTGAAAGTCACAGCCATGCTGGTGTAGTCGTAGTCCTTAGACTCCAACGTCCTGTTTGCCGCGCCGGGATACCATGACAGACGTGTTCGACTGTTGCCGGCTTCGTCATGAACCGGTTCCAACTTCCGGATTTTGCGGTTCAAGATCAGTCTGTCTGAGACATGGGGAATAAAAGCGTCGGACATGCGGTTGAAGCCTTTGTCGACACACTTCCACTCAGTCTCACCGAGAGTATCGTCAGACCCGTCAAGAGCTAAGTTGGAGTTGTGCACCATCTCATCCCAGATGACATCGTAGTCAGTGGAAGTCCAGATTGCATCTGTGACATTCTCATCTGCATCTAGACGGTTGCGCAGCAGCGACTGCTCGCTTCAATCATCGTAGCCTAGGTCCATCACTTGCTTGTGAGCCCCCCAAATATCGACTTGTATTTCCTTGATGAGAGTCTCGTTCTTCAAGACTTTGTTCATTTCTTTCTCAGTGTTGTTACATTCCGCCGATGTCATGACCGGTGGAGCACCGAGGCTTGGATCTTTCGCAATCTCAGCGGGGGTAGGTACCCTGCCATCCAGATGTCTGCCCGTCCCAAAGGCGAGTAGTTCGTTAGGATGGTGCTGGATCCATGGAATAAAGTCGATTCTGTACTTCTCATCGCTTTCGTTCATTCTATCGAGGAGGTCGGCGAGTTGAAAAGTCATGCGGAGATCAGAGTACGCGTGCGTGGAATCGTCGCTCTTGTATGTGACTTGGTGGTAAGGTAATCTCATCGGGCCCATCTCGGCGAACTCTTCCGTATCATCGACGAATACTGTGCGAAAGCGTCCTCCAACACGATCGCTGGCTTCAATGATTTCCCAATTATGGACGCCGACACTGTCCAGCATCAAGGCAGTAGCGAGGCCTGAGATGCCACCTCCAACAATAACAATTGAGGCATTGGGACTCTTGCGGGCGGTGAAGTTTCCAGGGAGGTCTGCTGAAACCAATGGAATCGAAGTCTTACAAAAGGGGTCGTCCCTCCCAAGTAACTCTTCTTTCCAAAGGGGTGTTCTGAGGTGCTACTCTTCCAAGAGCAGATGGGCAGAGTGAGACTAAGAAGAGGGCAGAGCCTAGGAAAGACGAAATGTATGTCATTTTGTCGTGCGACAAGTGCTCCCTTCGCGCCAAGGGTTATAAAGTAGTGCTGGCGCTCCAGGCGTGGTTGACGTTCTCATCAAGCAAGGTCTCGCAGACGTGGCTGCCCGTTGTCTGAATGGTCGGCAAGCAATATCTTGGCACTTCCAACATCGCCTCGCCATTCTCGTCATCAACTCAGCTTCCAGCGGTCAACTACCGAGATTTCCTTGATCTCATGATTTTTTGTCTTGGACCTTGAGAGCTGAGCTGCACTTCGTCCCGCCGAAGCTTCCGAGTTGTCTCCATCCGATATTTGCATTCGATTTGTAGTAATGCGACCAACTTGGCAAAACCTGCGCAATACAGCGCAAGGTATTTTTCGTTGCTACCTCTCAGATGTTGATCTCTCGCATGGGCTCAGTGAGATAGATCCCTGAAGTATACGGATACATTTCGCAGGGTGAAGAATTTCAGGTTCGAATGGAACCTCATTGCAGTAGCGACTGCGGTCCATCTTAGCCTGCCGAAACTTAATTGCACTCGAGGCGAAAAATGCTTGTATCGTTCAAGGCATCGTTAACGATTGACGACGTACCTACTCTCGTAAGTTTCAGGTGCTGTTGCTCAATGGCCATCCGGGTTCCATTGATGCAGTGGTGATCACAAGCCATCAAGGTTGAATTACAGGGGCGCCTGCAGATTTCAACCTCACAAGTACCATACGTAGCATCGCATGGAAGCACTCGGGTTATTCGTCATATGGGGTGTGCACTCGCGTCCGAAATCACTCGCTTAATTTCTTTCACTCAGGGGCATTGCCAACCCTCTTGGGTCCACCCATGAAGGGAGAGTGATTGTCTCCAGGCTGCCGCCTGTTCTACATCTTCATCATGTAGCATATTTCAACTCATATTGAGTCTTCTTTTGTCCTAGTTGGAACATTGCCTTCGGAAACTTTGAGACAGCCTGAAGGTCTGGGGTTGCATTCGACGATGATATCATGATAGTCGAAGCGCACACGGGATTCTACCCAGTTTCCCAAATTGGTGATCAGAAACTTCTCGGCAAACGACGATGTCTCCGAAGACGACCTTTTCATCAATCTCTTTGGAATTCGTTTCTAGAATGTCCAGGTTCTTGGATACTTCTATGGGTCTGTCAGTAGACGCGCACTGTCATCCCTTCTTAGTTTGGTTGTCCAGACTCCAGCCAGTATGTGGAAGACCCAGGCAGGATCCCTCATAGCATCTCAAGCTCGAGTCGTGCACTTATCTTCTTCGTGAACCTCATTCAAGAAACGTCACAGCAAGTCAAAGTCACGTCTGCTCCAGCTCTTCTGGTGGATCGCTACACTCAGCGTCCAGGTTGCAAAGCGATATCCAAGCAGCCTTCGCCGAGTCGGTTTTCCAACATGATTATGGCGCGTATTCTGTGCTACCGGCAAGTGCTGTTGTTCACTGACTCATACAGCCGCTCTCCTTAGCATGTGCCTGGCCTCACAATTTTGCGTCACTAAGTTTGGACTGTCCTTTCCATTCATGAGCTATCAAACGCCGATGCAGGTCCTGTTTAATTCGTATGGATAAGACATCCTGTCAGGTGAATGCATTGTACAGCGGTAGTATCGAGATCTCCGTCAGACCACAGGTGAACGGCAAGTACAAGATTAGTTGTGTGAGCTCCCTCTTAGCCAGAGACCATACCAATGCACTCCCACTTCGTTACTTTAAATTTAATATTGCATTCATGCGACCTCCTTCTCCTTTATTTGTCATTAGGAATCACTACTATTTCTACTGGGGATTGAACCAAGGTGTGCCAACAGTTGTCGCCACGTCTGCTCCCAGAAGATGATGAATTTGAATTCCAGGATGGTAGTTGTTCCACCACAGGCAGCTGACGCCGTCCTCGTTTGTACAAATCGCGTCTGGCGCTCCGTATTCTTGTGGGTTCGCAATCGCAGTTTCATATGACTTCGAAGGTCTGACCAGCCAGGCTTGAGCATCCGGATGGGCTATTTTAAACTTTTGAAAGTTCTTTTCCAATATCTCATTGTAGAGCTTGACAGCAGCCGCAACCTTTGCGTTGCTTTCTGAGCCTTTTTCGATCATCAAAGGAGTGAGTTGCTGGGCTATTCCAGATCATTAGTGGGATTTCGTGATTGACAGCAATGCCATAGTCAGCGATGGCTTTTTGTCATTGCCGTCAATAGCAACTCAATGAAATTAACTTACGAGCACATGTGAGAAACACAAAATTTCGGGCACCGGCATCGTACAGGCGCTGAGTCTGTTCGAAGTAACGGGCAGAAACCTTCGGGTACAGAGAGGATGTGTCGTTTCTGTCAAAAGACTGGCCAACGTCGTTGTTGGCGATCCAGATCCCAATCAGAACGTCGTCCCAGGACCATGAGGTTTCCTGGTGGACGTATGCATCGTAAAAGGTGTTGACCTGGTCTACGTAGGTCGCAACACCTTCCGTGTATGTTGGAATAAGTGTGCTGTCTGTCGTAGCACCTCCTACAGCCAGATTGTAGGCTAAGATCGTTGTGTGATTAAACTCAGAGATATCAAACCCTAGCCAGTTGAGGCCGCCAGTCGTCGTTGATCCAGGAAAAGAGGGATTGCCAATTGGATTCTTGCTCGAGGGAGCGGTGCCGTTGACAAAAAACCCGGTCTGTGTAGTAGAGCTCCCGCTAAAACTTTGTCAGCCAAATCTAGATGAGGGCGAGTCGATAAATCAAGTCTGAGAGTGAATGAGGGACAACTTACAAGGTTACAAAGAATTTATTTCCGGCCGGATTAGACCGCGGGACAGGAGATGAGGCTGCTTTTGTCACAAAAAGTGATACAGCGAAACGGGAAAGATTGTGACCGAGCATAATGGCAGGACGAATTGCTTGGGCTCTCCGCTGACCGATCAAATTTACAAACTCCGAACCATGAATTGGTGGATGCCGGAGCATACCTGGGGAGTTAACAAGCTTATATATGTACCGTACCAGACTATTTTCTTTTTGCCATGTCCACTTCCTCCCCATTCCGCACAAAAGCCGTCACTAGGCCTCAGTTCGGGTTGCCGTCGAGGAACTCCCTGGAACCTGGCCGTCTCTTGCACCTGTCAGGCGCGTTGAGATTGAACTACCCCACCCCCGTCCACAAACCAAACACCAGGTGCATGCAGTGCCGAAATCCGGGTTGGTCCGATGACAACCACAGCCAAATCCCTGTTCAGAGAAACTCTGCTCCATTGATGATCTCGCCATCTGCATCGCGACATCAGAAGACGCGGACGGTAAGTCTCCTTTCTCAATAAGGCAGAGCGCGTATTCGCTCACCTTCGGTTTCCAATTCTGAGGCCCGAGGAGGTGCAGGTGATGCGCGAAATGGGCACTGGGCTCGAGAGATTGGGGTAGTTGGAGTTGCGTGGGTCAGATCTGCCTTCCGCACAAACTATGTGCGCTGTGGATGCTTCTTTCTAGCTAATGGCTCACTCGTACTTGATGAATACAGGACTAGTGATGACCTTCCCTCCACCATACTCTCTGCCCACAAAGTACACCGCCCAGTCACCACCACTACCAGACTCTGCCTTCACTGTGAAGCTGCCTTCAACTCTTTTGGGCAATGGAACATCCAACAGACCATCGATGGACACAAAGAGGCCAGCACCGCCCACTATGTCGTCGCGCACCCCTCCTTCCTGAGTAAAGTCCTTTGCCGTTGCAACCAAGTTGAACCGAGGTTGCGGGTTGTGGGGGTTTCCTTTGAGGGCGTCACCAACTTTGACGTATCCACCTAAATGGCCCGATACGCTGATAGTAGAGGGGGTTTCCGATGTGTCATCAAATGTCAACACCATCGAAATCCCCGCTGGTTCGGGTCTCGAAGACCACCTGGTTTTGGGAAAATTGCTTGATCTCATCTTCGGCATTGTGAAGCACGCCCCCGAAAGGTCGAATATGCGAGATTACCGCCCCGGGAAGGAGGATTGATCCGTGCCAGACAGCCTCACGATATCTGTCGTAAACGCGAGCCCCTCCCCAAGTCACGCGAATCTTTCTAGGAGTTGATGCCGTGGCGTGAGTTTCTGCTTCTTTCTGGAGATCCCGGTGGAGAATCCGACCACTCGCATCCCAAGCCTCGATGGAAGAGTACCCTCCCGCACCAAAGAAGCTGTACCTGAGAACGAGTTTCTCATTATCCTTCACAAATACATCATCGCCTTGAAGATGTCCGTTGTCGGTGCGTACGATCCCAACTAAGCGTTCGCCTGTTGTCGCAAACGTACGCCTTGCCCGCAAGGCCTTCGCAACCTCACCACGCTCCAGCTTGTCGGCCAAGACGCCGGTCAATCCAACCTTCGTGCCAAAGACGGCAGTTCCGGGTACCCCGCCTCCACATCGGCCCCGGTGCTCATCCGAATTGGCGGAAACGCCGAGTTTCCAGCCCCGTTTCACGGCGTCGCGAAGAAGCCACTCAAATAACCCCCAAGCGGTGCCAATTTCGAGAAGACGTTCCAACTGGGGATGGTGCCAGGCTAGGTTGCATCGACGACCGCCAACGTGGGGGATCAAAAGGTGGCTTTCAGGTGAATGAGCGTAAGTCGCGTAGACTTCATCCAGTGGCCAAGCGCCGGGTATCAGCTCTGCCGGTCCGTCCTCGTTCCACTCGAAGCTACGAGCTACATTCCCTTTCTTGTCAAAAGGGAACTCGGGTTGACTCGTCTTCGGGTCATCGAGGAAGACGACATTGTGATCACCTGAATCAAATCAGTCTTCCTTCGTAAGAGCACAACAACATTCGAATCAGGTTTACTCACCCCCAGCGGCTGAGTTGCCACACCATTCTGTCCCAGGGAATACGACAAATTCGCCAGGCGAATCAACTCTCTTAATGATCTCAAGCGTGTGCTCCCACTTCTCTTTGGTAATGTTGAAATCATTAGCAGTGTATCCGACGACGTCAAGGCCGGCAATTTCCTTGGCGTAAGAGAAGTTGTATGTGGTCGAGTTGGTGCCGACAGTGTCATCGGAGTGAACGTGAAGATCAGAGTACAACGGCCGAGGGATGGGTAGAGAGGCATCGACAGATACCTAGTCTGTAGATGTGGCAATGACAGATCCCTCACCATCAATTACTGCCACGACGAGATCGTAGTCCCCATCTTTGACGAACTCGTATGTGTCATTCATCACCGTCCATCCCTGAGCTGCGAAAGGCAAAGTTTTAGTCTGGACAACCTCTGCCTTGGAGCCAACTTTGATCAATTTGACTTCAGCTTTCAGATTCCCTAGGTCTGCTGTCGCATTGCCCCAGATGTCCTCGGTATGGACGTGAAGGGGGGCGGGAACGCCGGGCCTAACAACTCGGGGAGTTATGGTCTTGACTCTAGCAACTGGTCCCGATTTGATTGGAAAAGCAATGTCAGGCTTGATGGGAGCGAATCTTGAAGTTCCGACTGGATCAATATACCACCTCATCAAGAACTTGTCTTCAACGAATGTTTGCACTCGGGTACCACGCGATCCCCATCGTCTGTCGCCAATTCGAACAGTAATCTTATCTCCGGGGTTCATGTCACCGTCGACAATGATAACGATGATGGCCTTTTGGAATGGTCGCTCGTGGCCCTTTTGGTCGAAACGAACAGCCAGTGACTGTACCGTCGCCGCCGTTTGTCCTTCGTGGAGAGGGCCTGGCGTGTATTCTAACGATACGTAGTTGTCTTCCTTTGGGTCGGAAGTCTGAAACAGCGCCCAGTCCGAGTAGAACTTGAAGGTTCCTTTGATCCAAGCTCCATCAGCAAGGCCACTGGCACCAACCGTGTATTCCACGATGAGTTCAGTCCATTGCCCAGCAATGAGAGTCTTTGTGTTACACTCAAGACTACCCAAGAATGGCAAGCCTTTCGTGTGACGGTAAAGTCCCTTCGGGGCGAAGTAATTGCCCGCGAGATTTGTGAGCTCCTCGTCGGACAAGGTTTTCATCGCGGCGATGGGTTTTGATGGATGCAAAATGCACGTACGGAAGGCGCGACCGCACGAATGACATTTAGATCAATTTCATCTAGCTAGGCTAGTGCCCTTTGTATCACTAAGTTTATTGGGGATGCTTGCATGTCGGAGGTTCTCCGACGCAGATGTGCCCCGAGTGGAGTGTTGGATGATCGAATCCGCCGGGAAGATGACGTGCTCGGGCGGATTTCCCACTCCAAACTGTCAACGGCAGTGATATGCCCGACGTTGGAATTGTTCCCGTACCTTTTCGTCGAGTTCTACTTGAACAATTTTATAAAGCTTGTGCCGCAGCAAAGTAAGCAAACACAATACAATTCCAATCAGTGGCAGTTCTAGCCTAAGGTACTTCAAGTCGCTGCGTCAATTTGGGACTATCGCGTACTTCTGCGCTACTCCAACATCCATCGCGGAGATTAATGCCTTTCCACGTGGTGATTTATTCGCTATTGAAACATGACCAACGCCTAGGTGCCAAAGCCTGATGCGTAGGCACCGACGATGATACTCCACACCAAGCACGCAATATCGCTCCTTCCCAGTTGTCTCTTGTCGAGCTTACTGGCCTGATAAGACTTATGTTCGGACCCAGTGATTCGGATCTTCTCCGCAGATCCAGTATGGTGTGCTCGGTTTCGTCTGGGTCAAGAGAAAGCCCTGCAGAAGAATGACGCTGAATTCCGAACTGGAGTACTGGAAACAACCAGCCATGTTTGTTGCTACTTCATCTTTCTCGGTTCAAGCAAATCGAGTATCAACTTGATGAGGTCTTTCCGAACGAAAACATCAACCCCTCGTTGACATCATGGGCACCGCAGACATCGTCTCGTTAGATCGTTCCCCTTCCGCGAATCTCGTCGATGGCGACACGAAGCAGGTTTCATCGCCGGTCGATTGGACGGAGGACGAAGAGACGAAAGCGAAATGGAAATGAGTGTTGAAGTCGCACACCTATATCTAGAATTCTTGGGTCTAACATGTGAACCAATGCAGGTTAGATTTGATCATTATGCCACTCCTGACACTCGGCTTCTTCTGCTTGCGTGCGAACGAACGATAGCCCCTAAAGTCCACTGCCATCTGACGTAAAATATGACTGCAGAACTCGATCGAGGCAATATCGCGAACGCAATAACAGATACCTTCATGGAAGACGTAGGCATCACGCAATTTCAATTCAATGTTGGCCAAGAACTGCTGTCCCTTGGGATTGTTCTCTTCGAGATTCCGTCAAACATGATTTTGTACAAGGTTGGACCGGGAAAGTGGTTGACCCTTCACTTATTTTTCTTCGGTTTGGTTAGTACGTTCCAAGCCTTCCAGCACAACTATGCCGGCTACCTTGCGACCCGGTTTTTCCTTGGAGTTTCTGAAAGTGGTTACATCCCTGGCGGTCTCTGGACCTTATCAACATGGTACACACGCAAAGAGACTGCCAAACGGGTTATGATATTTTTCTTTGGCAACCAACTGGGCCAGGCCTTTGCAAAGCTAATTGCATATGGAATCCTACATATGAAGGGAGTAGCCGGGTATCCTGGCTGGTTCTGGCTTTTCATCGTGATGGGAGCCTTCACTATTGCCAGCGGCATAGTAGTAGGATTTTGTCTCCCAGACGCGTTCCATAACCCGCATAGCTGGTTTCTGCCACAAGTCAACATCTTTACGGAACGAGAGCTTCACATCTTGCAGACGCGCGTGCGCATCGATGATCCCAACAAAATGAACAAGAAGCAGCACATTGGGATCGCTGCTTTCAAAAAGGCCGTGAGTCTTCCTGCATCGCCCTAATTCTCTGATAGCATTACCGACTATTGCAGTTCTCCAACTGGCGCATATGGGTGCATGTTTTCATCACTCTCGGCAACAACGGACCTTTCAGAGGTTTCGACACCTATGGTCCGACCATCATCAGAAGCTTCGGCTTTCCCTCACTTACGAGTAATGCTTTGGCTGCTGTGGGCTTGTTCCTTCAAGTACCAGTCTCTTTTGGCTTCAGCTACATTTCCGACCGGTTGTAAGTGATGTCTTGTCACGTTTATAACTAGTTGGAGGGCCGGATGCTAATTCCTGATTTAAGTAACAAGCGAGGCGAGACTACGATACTGGCAGTCGCAATGCACATGTTCGGCTACATTCTCAACCGCATTTTTACGGAGATCAACAAGCGAGGTGTGCGGTATTTTGGAGTCGTCTGGACGCAGACGTTTGCCTCATTCCCGCACCCTCTCAATATCACGTGGATGTCGCTGACTTGCACTGACCCGGAAGAGAGATCACTGGCTATGGCGATGTGAGTTTTCCAGCTTCGTCACCGAACACAATTCGGGATTCTGATTTTTACTTTCAAGGATCATCATGAGCGCGAATATTGCAGCAATTTATGGAGCGCAACTTTTCCAAGCCGATGAAAGGCCTCTTTACCGCAGAGCTTTCGACTCAAACATAGGGATTCTCGCTTTTGCACTTGTTTTGGCGTGTATCAGATATGGTCATGAGGTTTACCAAAAGCGAAGGGTTGAATGAGAGTTATGAGCGTACAAGGACACCAGAATAGCCGGCTTACAAGGGTTTTGGACAGCTCTGCGCGAAATCTACTGTACATGATGCATATTCCTTCAGTACCTTATCCGATGCTCAACACATACGTTTCCTGCATTCAGTTTCGACTCAGAATGCCGCTGGGCCTTCTCCATCGAAGAAGACCTCACCAAGGACACTCAACATGACTTTCATGCCCTCCCACTGCTCCTTCACACTACCACGAATCTGCTCTGGCGGCAATACGAACCCGAAATCGCCAGTGTCCCGCAACTCGATCAAGTATGACCATTGAGTTTTGCCAACGGCGTAAGCATAGTCGAAGCTTGCTCCAGTCGTAGGATACAGAGTCGCGCAACTTGGGCCATACGTGAAGGTGACACCCTCAACCTCCCGAATGGCATCCGAGGCTAGCTGAGCAAGCTTGATGTGCTGGCCAAGAGTATCAATGTAGTAGGTGCAGTTGTAGCCGACGGGGGTCAGAAAGTACTGGCTGTAGCTGTGCCAGTCGATGTAGAGTTTCAGCCCACTTGCGTCTCGCAAAGTGTCCACAAGCTTGTGCAGTCCTTCCATCTCCGGGGTGTCGCCTGCCTCGATGCCTTTGTATGTTTGAGAACAAGGGTCCGTAGAAGTCCCAAGAGGATTAGCATCCCATTTGTACGGCCAATTACGGTTGATGTCGCGACCATAACACGTCGAGTTGGTTGAGGTTGGGGCTGGTTGGCGATTCTTCCGCCACAATCGTTCCGTTGTTTGAGTGTACACAAATCCATCCTGCCGAGGTGTCAGAATACATACTGCTTCATTTGAGCTCGAGCACAGAGTTCTCACTGGGTTGACAAACGGGAACACCCAAAAGTCATAAGTATCCACAAAAGCAGTCGTGGTGTTGTCAACGCCATATCCCTGGATTAGTTGCAACGTGAGATATTCCATAACCTGTCGTCCATGACCTTAGCATTTCCACGGTGACCTTTTGTCGCGTTAGCTTACCGGCGCTACTATCCATTCTCTGGCATGGACAGTCCCGTGCCAAAGCACGGCCGGTTTTCCCGGTCCGTCCGAACCCCAGAAGTGAATGCCAAAAATGTCTCTGCCTTCGAACGAAGTCCCCGACGAGACTATCTCTGAGTTATTGGGAAAGGCATTGTGGAGTGCCTCGAAGTATGCCTTATGGTCGTCATAAGGGTGGTAGCTATCGTACCACTCGAGATCGTCGATTTGTCTCTTCCAGGTGGTCCCTGTAGCTGACTCGGAGGCAATTGATACTGCCAAGTTCTCGTGCATTACATGGTATTCAAGAGCCAAAGTTTGAAACCTTTCGATCTGGTTTGGCGCAATAGCGATATCGATGTGCTTGTTCACTACCGTGTTCCACTCATCATACTCGATGGATGACAACTTCTCCAGGACGGCAGCTGAGTTGGCGCCTGTCGTGACGCGAAGTACTTGGTAGCCATCGTATGAGACCGGACTGCTCGCCGACACCAAACCACCGATTAAGGCGAACAAGGCAAGAGGATGCATAATCATTGAGCTGTAACGGGAAGACTGCAGAGATGGAGAAATCAAGTCTCTGTGCTTCGGACGTATGGTCTGGGTTTATCTATGTCCATTCATGCGAGCGACATTCTCTGCATTTCGGCGTCATCGGAACCCAAGAAAGCTTCACAAATACGTGCTCCGATGTGTCCCCTCAATATTTGGAGAACGTTGCACTCAACTCTCTTGGATTACGTTTGCGCCTTCCGAATCAATTTTAGATAGCACTTGGCAGGCTTGGCATGCCTTATCATTGAGTTCGTGCCAGTAATATTTTCCTCCGTTTCTAAATGCCGATATTGCGATTAGGCAGTGCAACTGATATTATATGTTCCGCCCACGATCCTGACATTCCTTGAAATCTGGGCGTAAGCGTCGTTACATCTCAGATCGTTCATTGAGTAGACGACGTCATTTGACACAAACAAAGGTCACCTCATGGATTGCTCTTTCATCGTACTTGGTGGATTCTAGGCAGAGGTCAAGCATGTCCTAGAAGATAACAAGTCACTTCGGGATATCTTGAGCGAATAATTGACACACTGCAACACGAAGCATCAAAACGATGGCTTCTTCATCTTTCGATGCATCCCTCTAAGATCCAGTCATGATAGGCTATGGTGTTTGGGCACCCTTTGGTTCCTAAGAGGCGAGGTTTTGTTGTCACATCTTCCGAAATAGTTCTTTGACGGTGATGACCAGATCAAAGAAGCCATGCATCATGTTTTGACTACAGACGCATCGAAAGTCGCATTCGCAAAGGGCTTGTCTGTTCCCCGACCTTTGTCCCCAAAATCTGCGGGAATCTTGAAGAGCTTTCAAAGCCAATGGCTTCCATCGTACTGCGTTTCAAGGGTTTATTGACTCAAGACTAGTGACCAGCGGGCTGCGTCTGGACTTGTCTGTAATTGACTGGAAGAACTTCCGCGCAGAATCTTTGAGACGCAACGACGCAGTACCATTTCGATTTTGAGCCACCGTCTCCCCTAGGTCCCATTGCTGGAACTTCTCGATTATCTTTAAAACTTGCACTTGGGCTCGTGAGTCTCGCAAATATCACACCAGCAACCCAGACAAGTCGACCACAGCCTTCAATCCATTACTTGTTGTGCTCGCAACCATGTCGTCAGATTCGGGTACGATGTATTCAGCAGCTTCCGACGACGAGAGCAGTCAACATGGCAGTCACGGTATATCTTATACGGAGCTAGCTGATATTGTGGCTCAGATGGATCATCTCAACCTGGACCCAAAACAACAAGGCCGTGACGAGGTCTTGTCCAGCCCTCTTCTCACAGTGCCCGTCATCAATACATCCCCTCCTTCGCAATACGGTCTCTTCGGTATAAGCCTCTCCGAGGATTCGCTCGCCACTGGGGTTACCAGAGTGCATTCCAGAATCTTTCACAACGTAGCCTGTCCCTCGAGCGTGTTCATATGCGGTAGTCAAGGTTCCGGAAAGAGCAACACGCTAGCATGTCTTCTGGAGAACTGCTTACTCCCTAGCTACTTGGGCAAGTTGACTCTCCCCCTCACTGGAATTATCTTCCACTACGACAGCTTCATTTCGGACTCGGGTGGTCTCCCGTGCGAGGCAGCTTTCCTTGCATCCAACAAGGACGTTTCAGTCAGGGTATTGTGTGCCCCTACTAACGTTCGCACCATCGAGGTAATCCTGGAATCTTCTAATCCACTATGGCAGCTTTGTTTTCTAACCAACATCTTGGCAGAGAATCTACAGCGGCATTTCAAATCTCAAGATTGAGCCTTTGAGGCTCAGCGACCGAGACCTCAACACCAAGCGCATGAATGACCTGATGGCAGTTGGAGAGGGCACCATGCCACTGTACATGCACGTTATCAATCGGATCTTGCGAGAGATGCGCATTGAGCAGCAGAACCTTGGCATCCCTTTCAAGTACAAAACCTTCAAGAAGCGTTTGAGCGAGGCAGACTTGACCCCAGCACAGAGAAGTCCATTGAGTCAGCGCCTTGATACGCTTGAAAGCTTCATGTTGGGAGGCACGGGTAAGGCTACCAGGACTAGTATCGACTGGACGCCTAAGGTAATCATCACTCTTCATTATTGACGACACTATTACCTTCTTCATATGGCTAATGATTTGTCGCAGTCGGGTCAACTGACCGTCGTTGATTTGTCTTGCCCGTGTGTTACGCCAGAGCTGGCCTGCTCTCTATTCAACATCTGCCTGTCCCTCTTCCTGGAGCAGCAATCTCCCGTCGGAAAGGTGGTTGCTCTTGATGAGGCGCACAAGTACATGAAAGAATCCGATGAGAGTCAGACTCTCACCAACTCATTGCTGGAAACCATCCGCCTGCAGCGCCATCTTGGCGTCCGAGTCTTCATCTCAACTCAAGAGCCCACGGTTTCTACCAAGCTTCTCGACCTGTGTTCCATGACGATTGTACATCGATTCACCTCACCCGACTGGCTTCGGACCTTACGCCAACACTTGGCTGGTGTCTCTTCCATGTCGGTGACGATGGCCGGTGAGGAGGAGTCAAGTCATGCAGTTGCGCCCATCGCAGTGGGAACAAAAGATCCTGCGTTGGAGCTCTTTGGTATGATCGTGTCTCTGCACACTGGACAAGCACTTGTATTTGCTCCGAGCACGGTTCTTGGCTTACGGAATGAGCGGAATGTAGTTGTCCTGCAGCGACTAGCTCATTGGGCTCTTCGTATCAAGGTTCGGTCCCGCCTGACCAAAGACGGAGGAAAGACTGTCATGGCCTGAGTTTTGCATGAGGTTTGCAGTTTACCTTGTTCACTGTAGCGAGAGATACCATGATGAGATCACGTTTTGGGAAGCGGGGCTTGGGGATGCGGCTAGAATAAGTTCAACATCCAGATTTATTAGTCATGAGACAGAGTTCGGGTTTTGCAATCTAAGCAGGCATATGACAATATTCTGATACTTGAGCAAGCATCGGCCTCAAACCTATGAATGCTATTGTTTTCGTTCGTCATGACCATTGGCGTCATCAACACGCATGCTCTGAAATGGCGTACCCGGGGAAGGCAGGGCTCCCATCAACTGAGCCGGCTTGCAGACTGGTAGCTACACCATAGAACACCATCTTCATTGCGGATACCCAGGTCTGAGATAAATGGTCAGTAACCGTCGCTGTGGTACAGCATGGCAGATAAGTGCGTGGTAACTGACTGAGGTTGATAGTAGTTCTCTTCAAGTTGCAGTAACACTGCATGATAAATTTGTCTCCCTCCGTGTCTATAATTTGGCAGCCACTGCAGTCGTAATGGAATCCACCGCTGTCCTTGTTAGCACTCCATTGTAGTAGGTCCCGTGAGAAAGAAATTGGACTTACTTTTGCATCCACGCCAGATCGCCGTTCAGGTTTCCAAGGCATTTGTCGAGTTCCATCCTGTTGGCAACTTTGTCCCCTGATTTGGGGTGGCAATTCGCATAGAGGTCGACGTAAAAGCTGCCATTTCTTCTTCCCCGGTTGGCTTCTAGTTCAATGTTTTCGCAAGCTCGCTTGAACCAGTGGCCTGTAGGATCGCCGGGAACTGCAGCAACGGCGACGATCAATGTAGCGATGATGGAAGTCAACTTCATGTTGGCGGTATGGACGAGGTGGAACTGGAAAGGATATGACTTTCTGGGACAGTGTGCCGGTGTCGAGGCCTGGCACGAAGGCATAGCGTGCAAGTGGGAGATGTCCATTAATAAAGTCTACGAACCCTTGGTTGAAACCTTTGTCTGAAGTCCAGAGTAAGCAATGGGAATGGTGAGAGCCAGGGTCTCGAGTATCACGAAGTGAACAAACCCGCGTATCAGTGTTTATTGTCACTGGCTTTACCCAAACATCACCATTTGTGAGCGTCCATCGAGGGTGGAAGTCAAGCAAGAAGCGAAATACGGCTCGCCGACATCATGGCGCTGTGTCTACTCGGTCATTTATCCACCAACCTGCAGTCTGCAGACTCGATGCATCATGTGTCCTACCCGCGGCTCAACTACCTTTGTCCCAACCTTGGAGTTTGCCGCCATTCCCTATTGCGAGACTCAACAGTGAAGACTGTGCAACCAACAAAGTGACCGAAACAATCATTACCCGCTGCCAAACTAGAGCGCTGAGCTTCTGCTCCATCTCCACAAACAAGCACGAACGCTGTTCTTATAGCGAGGGAAGCAGCTGCACAACCACAAGCTTATTTCTCTCTTCCGAACATCGGTCTTTCACATCAAAGCCAATGCGCAAAAGTTGTGTGACGTCAATCCACGACCGTCGACTCGCGAATATGTACGCCGCGTTGGCAGCGATAAATGAATCCACGCAGTTTGCTAGCCGGCGAGAAGTTTGGGAAAGCGGACGCCGCCATAATTAGCAATATCGAAGATCTTGCGAAAGATTGCACAACAAAAGACATATTTGAGTCGATTGACACATTCATTAGAATAGGTAGACATATTCGGTCATCGTCATGCAGCCAGCATCAAGCACATGTTGACGAGGTCGGCTAAAGTCCGGGCACATGAACCACGGTGGCGATGATGGCGAAAACGAGTCATTTTCAGACCGCCAATCGCTCGGCAGAAATGGAGCCGAAGGGGTAAAACAAGACTCCTGTCTGTGTCTTCCTTGCGGACGGCGCCGTCTCTTCGCGGCGGTCTGTTCCAGTCAAAGAAACAAGGACCAAAAGATGACAAAACAAGACGCAGCCAATGATGGGTCAATTTGAGAACTGTCCCAGATACGTGTTGAAAGGAAACGACGGGACGCGGTTATCGGAGGGCCGTGCTGAGCCTTTTCTTGTCTCTCTTCTTATCTTACGTCTTAATTACTCACTCACCGAAACTCACAGCTGACGGTCTGACAGACAGACAGCCTCACTGAAACTAGGAGCACACAAAATGTCGACTTTCCGGGGGCGACTTGCACTCCGTTCTCGAGTGGATCTCACATGCGCCCCTTCCAGTGTATCCGGGGTAAATCGAGATGACACCGATGAATACTATGGAGAAGCGGCCAGTGACATTTCCTCTGCAGTGAGTGACTGACACGCCGGGCCACTGGCGCGGGAGCACAAGCCACGTCGACACACAAAAAGTGCAGTCTGGGCCCCAGGATAGGGCAGCCAAAAATTTTCACGATACCCTCATTTGGGAAAGCGGGTCTCCGTCCCCGTCCCCCCCCGTCCCGCCATCCGTGTCTAGGCCTTATCTCTCGTGTCCTTGCCCAAAAGGGTGCGAATAATGCGTAGGTAATGAATAAGCTAAACCACCGTCCACCTAGCGCGTGATGGCTTTTTCTTCTCCCATCTCGTGAATCTCATCTTATCCACTCCCGACAACTCATCATCCATCCACATCACCACCACCGCCAACACCAGCGCGACGGCACTGGAGACGGGCCACACAAATGAGGCCGGCCGCACACCCCGCGCCGCCATCGAGCAGCCTCCCACCCCTGCGGAGTCTCGACACCCTCACCGAGTCCGACATCACCGCCGCCCTCCACTCCCTCTCGACAATCTACTGCTCACTGCCCGTCTCCGTCGCCTTCCAGCTCAACCCGGATCACAAATTGCCTCACCATGCCTCGCCCGCAGTCGACTCCGGTTACGTATCCGAGACCGACGACGACCATGAGGAGGTCGACGGCGTAGACCACCACACCGCCGCCCTCCGCGTCGACGCCTTCGAACGCAGCTTCGTCGAGCGCTGGCTGACCGGCTTCATCGCCCGCGCCGAGACCCTCTCCTGCTTTGAGTCCGAGGAAGCCTGCCAGCTCGCCCTGGACCAGGCCTCCTGCGTCCTTGAGTCCTTTTTCGCGCCCGCGGAGGACGATGAAGCCGAGGATGAGAAGGACCAGGACTACACGCGCGACTTTTCCTTTGAGCTTTCGCTTCCCGAGAAAGAGAGCCGCGTACCCGTCACCGTGCGCCTCAACGACCGGCTTGCAGGCACGAACTCCGCCGACCCTGATGACGTCGGCTTGCAAAGCTGGGGTGCATCCATCGTGCTCTCGGACTTGATGTGCGCGGATCCGGCTCGCTTCGGCCTCACTCAACCCAGCCTCCGCTCGTCGCCGCGCATCATCGAACTCGGCGCCGGCACGGGTCTCGTCAGCTTGGTGCTCGGGAACATACTCCCTCACCTCGGCGCGCCAGAGTCAACCATCGTCGCAACCGACTACCACCCAGCAGTGCTCGAGAATCTCAAGGCCAATGTCGCCATCAACTCTCCTTCGGCGGTGGAGGCAAGCCTCATCAAGACGACAACACTGGATTGGTCTGCGCCTGACCTGCGCGCACCCCTCGACACCCCGGCGGAGATCCTCATTGCGACGGATGTCATCTATGCTCCGGAGCACGCGACGTGGCTGAGGGATTGCGCGACGCAGCTGCTCGCGCCGGGCGGGGTTTTCTGGCTGCTGGTGACTGTTCGCCGGAACGGTAAGTTCAACGGGGTCAGCGACACGGTGGAGGGCGCGTTTACGGCGAGTGACCGCCCGCGCGGTGAAGATGGCAAGCAGCTGACCATTTTGTACAACGAAATCATTGAGAAGCGCAAGGAGGTCGGACGCGGCGACGAGAGCGGCTACAAGCTTCTGAGGATCGGATGGGCTTAGAATATACACAATTATAGAGGCGGGCACAGCATAGACACGAGGCACGAGACACGACATTAGACAGACGTAGACCATAGAACCTGCAAAGACCATAGAAGGCAAATCGAGTCCCTTTCGGTAGGGGACAATTGGGAAATCATAATTCCACAACTTTCAAGTCACCTTACTCATGCAGGTATCATGTGCCTATTCAATATCCATGTATTTCTGTTTTCATACGTATACGAGTGAGAAGGGATCCGAAACGCCAAATAAGGTATGCTCGCTAGGGAATCGCGAGGCTATGCCTGAAGAGCCTCTAAAGAAAGGAAACAAAGATAGAAACAACAGGTATGAAGCGGCCTGGCATCCATAACCACGGCCCGTGTGCGTTTGTCTCGCCAATCCTCATTTACTCCAATCCTCTGAACCTCCTGTTAAACTCCTCCACAGCGACAGCCACCATCTTGTACAGGAAGGCACGCCCGCTCTCGTCGCCGACGGGAATGAATGGGCCATTTGTGCCGCCTCTGAGGGTCAGGCTCAGGCCCGTTCGCTCCTTTGCGATTGTCTGAACGTCCTTGAGAGGCACGTCCCACTCCGATGTCAGACGCCGGCTGCGAATAAGCAGAATCCGGGCGTAAGTGACCATGACCACCATGTCTTCGCGAGGCAGCTCAAGGTGTGCAATGTAGTTCTCGTTGAAGTACTTTCCGTTGTCGACTTGCTTTAGCCAGGACTGGCCGAGAGCTTCACGGGCATTGTACGGGCGCACGATACCGTCAGACGGCACGAAACGCGCAGGGCGAACACGGTCGAGTTCTGAGCCATCAAAGACGGTCGTTGTGTTTCGAATACCCTCAGAAACGTTCGAGGCCATGTCCAGGACGCCAATAGCGGGCTTGGTTGCAAATCCAACGACTCCCTTGCCGATACCCTTGAAGAATCCGAGCGCTCCTTCCTGCTCCGCGCCTTCGAGCGGCTTGCGCACCAGGCCACCAACTCCGGATGCAGCACTTGTGAAAAGGGAGTTTGCACCTGTGGTGACACCGTATAGGGCGTGCTTGGGGCGGTTTCGGGCGCGGGTGATGCGGCGTCGATCTTGGAATTGCTTGTCGAGGGTTGCAGCTGCGAGGCCCTTGGACAGACTGCCAGTGAACTTGGAAAAGGAGTCAGAGAAGCCATAAACAGACTTCTTCACCAGGGATGCAGCACCCTTGGCAACGCCGATTCCGAAGTCTTCGGGCTTGTCCGACAGGATGAGTCCTTGGTAGGGCTCGTAAAAGACATCAGTCAATCCTGAGCTGATGTTGTTGAACAGGCCCACAGGGTTGCCCAGGAAGTCGGCAGAGCCTAGAATCTTGTGGATTTGGTAGAGCACCTCCTGACTGTAGTGATTCGAGATGTTCTGGGTTAGAGCAGGAACCGACACTCGAACATTGTCAAGCATAAGAGCATTGAGACGAATGGGTGCATCGTTGACGTTTCCTATAGCCATCGTCATGACGTTGAGGAAGAACATCAACGGGTTGCGCGATGATGTCTTGTCCTCGGCGTTGACGCGCTCCGTGCGCATGAAGGAGAGGTCGAGTTGCATGGGCTGGATGTTCAGTAACTCGAAGTAGATATCCTGGCCCGATTGTTGCTGATTCGGCTCCGGAATGTCGAGCTCTTCGTCGCAGAGCTTGCCCTCCTCATTACTGTCAGACCATGCAGCTCCAGGAATGTTTGAAAAGTCAAGAACAGCATAGACGAAATCCTCGTCCAGTTCAATCGTCATCTGCTGCATCAAAATGGTGGCGTATTTGATATACAGCACACCATAGGAATCATCCTTCACGCGGGTGACCATGGCGTGAATCGAGGGGTGCGCGTCGACTTCTTGAGCTCTCTTCGGGACGACGCTAGGGTACAGGATCATTGGGAACAGGCCGCCGTAAAGCTGATTGTCGATCTGGATCCACTTCACTGAGAAGCTGACCGTCTGAGTGAGCGGCGCGTCATGGTAGCGAAGGGAGACATCTCTGAAGGTGACGTAGGCGAGCTCCTTCAGTTGCGAATTGATGAGTGAGATTCCGATACCCGAAAGCTTCAGCTGGGCTCGGAATGTCGCAGTTGTCTCCTGATCCTTGACCTCGAATCCATCGGTGCTGGTACGAGCGCCAGACTTGGACTTTTGCCTGTAAAGACTCTTGGATTGTCGGAAGTTGGACAGGATCAAAGTCTGAGTCGGACCGTCGGCGGCGACATTGATGTCGATAATCTTCTGCTGCCCAGACGCAGAGGTGAACTTCATTGGAATCTGATTACCGATCTCAGCCAGCTTGACGTGTCGCTCCTTGCCATTGACGTTGATGATGATCTCGCGGAACTTGGCGGCAGGGAAATCCCAAGCGTAAGGCATGATGCTGCGCGGAGGCAAACGGTACTTGATGGGTCTCCACCCGGATCTGTCCTCAACGCCATCATCCTCCAGGCTAGGGTTCGCTTGGTAAAAGGTGAACTCGGTGTCACTCTCATTCCTCATCTGGTAGGGCCAATTCTTGGTCTCCATACTGAGATGCAAGAAGACTGTGGCTCCCTCCATCAAGATTTCGGCGCGGATCAGTCGTTGCCTCTGCCCTGCCTTCGCGATCTTGATGTGGGTCGTGCCAATGTCAGAGATGTTGAAAGGAGAAGTCCACTGGTTATTCATCCCGGGATGGCAGAGGGAGAGTTGCTTGACGGCAGTCTTCTGCATGAAGTGCAGAGGCTGGTGCGCGCCAGGTTTGAGAGTCATGAATCCCGATGAGCTAGACTCTCTGACATTGATCTCCTCGCCAAGCTTGTTTTCCAGGACGAATCGCGGTGCCAGGGTGACAACCTTGGTCATCTTGTACTTGCCCTCACCCGCCTCAGTGGTGATTCCGATGTGTACTTCAGTGTTTCGAGAAGGAGAGGGTAGCACCACCTCGGTTGTACTGCCAATAGCGTCGAAGCTCTGCGGCTTGCTCCATTCCGAGTCGGCAATCTGCAACAGCGTGCGGTTCCTATGGTCGTCGTTGCCGAAGGAAAACATAAACGGCGTTGCCTTGGGGCGGTCTCTTTCAGACCTGTTGTAGGACAACGTGGATTGGCCTGCGGCTGGTCGAGCTCCTTGCAAGAACCCCTTCGCGCGAATCTGCATGTCCAGGCCAGTCTTGTTCAGGATGATGTAGGGGCTGTAGACCGTTACTCGGAATGCACCTCCACTGTTGGGTATCTTGTGGTAGTGCAGTTTCAGGTTGAGTTGAAGGCCATCGGAATCCTTGCAGAGAAGCTTGTCTTCCTTCTTGAAATCGTCCGACTGCCCAGAGTTGATAATGGCAAAGTCGCTGGGCTTGAAGACTGTGTCTTGCATGTCGACGCTGAGAAGAAGAAGATGGGAAAGCTCAACGACGTGTACCGGACTAAGGCCACCCTTGCGAAGGAAGTTTGCCCAGTCTTTCTTGGTGTTCTTGTCGTAGATGCGGTACTTGAAGTCGTACGGCAACAAGTTCTCGAGGATCACTGGTGGCGACAACTTGATGCGCATGTAAGGATAGTTCCTGTAGGGTCATTAGAACAGTGATGTAAGGAGTGTCATGAGAACTTACTTGGTCAATGGGTTGGATCTGTCAAATGTAGCGTTCAGTTGGAAGTAGAACGGATCTCCGTTTTCGCCCTTGCAGACCATCGTTCTTGTAGGTCGCTTCAACAAGTCTCGCCACCAAAGGGTCTCCGACGACCAAGCATAGCCAAATCCGGAGTCGGGACGCACAAGGAGGGACTTGAGAAATGCGGCTCCAACGGGCGCCGGCCGGCTTTCGCCTGGGGCAATCTTTTCGATCTTGAGGAGATGCCCCTCTTGTGCGTCGTAGACACCCAATTCAACGGGAATTTGGGTCTCGTTCTCCACGACAAGAGGTGATCGAAGGGTGACATACTTGACGTTGTCCTTGCCAAGGGTAACTTCAACCAGGAGACGATGCAAGATGTTGTCAGTCTTGGGTTTGAGACCGTAGATTGCCTCTCCCTCACGGTTCAACCTGACGTTTTTGACTGGGTCGAAGCCACTGCCTTCTAGGTGGATGCCGACACTACCGGTGCTGCTCTCGGATGAGAGATTCTCACGCATTTTCTCCCAAGGCTCGAAGCTCCATGGTACCTCTTGACCGTCTTCTAGACGGGCCGTCATGTTGTCGTCTGTAGTCGAGCTCTTTGACTGCACCACCACATCAAATCCAGTGTAGTTCCTAATTCGATACGGCGCATCGACGCCGCGCGGCTTGCCGAGGACGTCCTCGTCTTTGCTGAGGAAAGCAAAAGATTTGGACGCCAAAGCGATGGTGGCGGTTGTCAAAGTAACGTCAAAGACCTTCTTGGAGGCGACATCAATGGACATTAGACCAGACTGAGCATCCTTGGCCATTCCGATACCAACTTGCCAGGGTTCAAGAAGTGGCTCCCATGCGGACTTGGAGAAGTTGTAGACGTTCGTGTATAAGTCGATGGCAGTCTCAGCCTTGAGATTCGAAGACCAGTCTTCGGCCGTGGCGGTGAAGTTCTTGATTCCAAGATCGAGGATAGGAAGTTCGTGAACGTCGCCAATAAGGACAACACGAATTCCTTCAATTGTCGCAGACAGCTCTTCGTGCCGCTTGGGTGGCTGCTGGACCGCCGTTCCGTGAGGATCACTGTTCGCTTGTCTAGCCTGAGATGCTGCAATCTTTTGCGTCTGTGTCTTCGACATCGTGGTCTTGTTCGCAATGGTTGACGGTCCCTTGCCGCTGGCTGTTCGCTGCTTAAGACCAGCTTGGCGTAACTGTCTCGCCTTCTCATCTGCGGCCGATGACGACAACTTCGGGTCTTTCGGTTGCTGGTCAGAGAGCTCTGTGGCTTTGCTGGCAATCTGGAGTGCGAGTAGGATATCTCGGAGAGACAGACGAAGAATCAACGGCTCAATGTCAGCATGGATGCTAGTGATGTTCGGCTTCGAGCTATCCATGGACATTTGGACGGAAAAGTCATCGATAATACGAAGTCGGGAATCCTCAAAGCGGTCCATGCGGCAGAGGAACATGCCAATCTCGGATACTTGGAATGTCAAGGCATGCTGTTGGGACAACAAAACTTGCTTGGTGCCAAGAACAATGGCCTCGGAGCTCGAGCTGAGAGGGTTGGCGATCAGGATGACTTGAGCGTCGACGATGTTTACCCTGTAGGCGATGCTCATGGTGGTCTGGGGTTTCTCGTCTCCGCCATCTTGGGTCTCCTCCTGTTCGTTCTTGCTGCTCTTCTGCGATCGGGCCTTTGACCAAGTAACCTGCATCGAGTCTGCGTCCGCATCGGACTCGTCAGGGGTGTCGATCAATAACGACTCATCGTCGACAATCGAAGGTTCCTCGGGCTGTAGACCAACCATGACGAAGTTCTGGATAGCGAAGAGATAGTCGAGGGCGAAGATGATTCGGGGGCTGTCGATAGTAACGATGGCGATGAGGTTCCTGTCCTGTCCGCCAGACATCGTGATGCTCGCCATGAGCTGCTGCACCTCCTTGTTGGACGATGTCATGATTCGCCGGAACTTATTAGTGTCCCTCGGGCGGCTGTCATAGATGGTGAACGAGTGGATAAGGAACTCGCCCTCAAGAGACCCATCATTAAGCATCCGCGTCTTCATTTTGGTGACGTCCAGGGAAAAGCGCGAAAGGCTAGCATCTTCAAGCTTGCCGACTGGCTTTTCGTCAGGGGCCAAAATCAGCTCCATACCAATAGTGTTGACTTGGAAGACCAGGTCAAGCTTCGTCCATGTTTTGTCTTTGGGTGAAAGTTCAGGCCCGAGGTCAACTAGTTGCTGCTCATCGCCCTTGCTCTTATCGGTTGGCAGTGACTTCGCCCTTTGAAGAGTGTCTTTGTCTACCTCGCGCTCGGCTTCTTGGTTCTGCTCGTCGGCATCGCCGGCAAACGCCGCCGGAACGGACTTGGAGATCTCCATCAAGAAGCGGAGTTGATACTGTGTGAGTTTGAGATTGAAATCAGACATGCTGCCCTCAATTTCCAGTTCGGGGCGCTTCGTGCCGTCTTGATGCTCCGCGTACGTGACGTTGAAACCCAAATCAACCTTGTCAATCAGCTCCAGCTCTTCGGAGAGATCTCCCGGGTAGTTGAAGTCAGAAGTGAGGCGGATGTTTCGGATACCAGCGTTGATCTTGGTTGCTATTTGGGAGTTCTCGGAGTCATCCAAAGGAGCGAACTTGTTTTGTGCATAAATCTCTCCCAAGTATGCAGTGACAACGTCACGCTTGGGCTGGCCGTGGTTGACCACACGAGGGAAGACCACGATTGGAGTCTTGACAACCACATCGTACTTGAATCTGGACGTGCTCTGTTGGATTTGGTTGGCCTGGTTTGCGGCGGCTTGACGAGCAGCATTGTAGATGGCTTGCATCTTGCCAAACTTGACCAAAAACTGGATGATCTTCCTGAATGGCTCTTCAAGAAAGTTCAGCTTCACTGATCCAGCCCGAAGATAGACCGACGAGTCATATCCAGGGTACGCCTTCTTGTTGGTAGCGTCGAAGGTCTCGTATCTGAAATCAGCCAGCTCGTCACCTTGGATGGAGATGAGTTGCCTCAAATTAGACTCCTCGGAGACGCCTTGGTTAATGTCGTCGACCAAATTGAGGTTGCCCAGCTTGGCATTCACCCGCATTGTCTTGCCCAAAAGGAAAACCCCGACGTCGGCGTGGTTGAAAGACAACGTAGCCAAGCGAATTCCGTCGTTGTTGAGGATCAGCCGGATACTCTTCAGGTCCACCTTGACCCTGATCGAGCCTGAATTTGCAGGTACATCCTCAGGGGGGCTGTCGATTGCGATCTCGACATCTTCCTCGCTGTCATCCTCCGAATCGGAGATTGCCTTCTGCTCTTGAGGCGTTGCCGCTTCGTTGTTGTTACCGGTGAATGTTGCCAAGATGAAGTCCAACAGAGTCAAGAGCGTTTTCCGAGTCACGACTAGATTGATGGTGGAGATCGCAGCTGTGACGTTCGTCTCCACGCCTTCGTACACTGGCATGAACTCTGGTGAAAGGCGATTAACCTTTGTGAATTTCACACTGACGAGACTGCGGTTCTGCTCGTGATCATCAGGATCCCCTGATGACACGATCGACTTGAACTCCGCCGAGGGATTGTCGACGAAATCATCGATAGTGACCGACCCAAGAGACACTTCAGCTGACATGTCGTATGGTCGCAGGTAGAACAGAAGATCAAAGTTTTCGGCGACAAGCTCGACAAGCAGCGCGTCGGGCTTCTTTTTGTCTGGGTCACTACGGTATAGAGAGCCCTTGAGGGTATCGACCTTGAACTTGAACTCGAAAGAGCGCTGCTGTAGCTTGAGCTGTTCCTTATCGTCTCGGCCGCCGTCGGCATCCTCGAACTCATCACTGTCTTCGTCATCGTCGTCAATCACAATCGCAGTCTGTTGCTGCATGAAGGGGAATTGTGCTGATTTGCGGCGGGAAGACTCTTTACGAGAGCGAGATCGAGTCGATGCGGTGCTCAAGCCACGAGGTCTAGTCGTCACAGCGGAGCTCTGTGAGTCTTTGATCTGCTCCGGTTGATCGTTATCCTGGTTGAACTTGGGGATGGCGACGTCAATGATCCGCATCAAGTTCTTGTATTTGGTATCCGACACGGTTGCGTGCAGTAGCGGCAAGTGGCCGGACACCTTGAGCTTGGTCAAGTTTGGAGCCTTGGGGAGGATAGAAGTTTCAACCACAAAGTCCACATTGATGCGCTCCACCACATGGAGATGTTGTGTGTCATCTTTCTCGGCTAGCTGAGCCTTTGTAACCTCGATGGATGGTCCTATCAGTACCTGAGTGGAGGAGAGCTTGACCAAGAATTTGTCGTACATGACGGACTCCAACCGCTTGAAGTCTTCGTCCGTGTATGATTGTCGCTGTTTGGATTGGATCTGCTTCATGGTGTTTTGATCAACCAGTTCGCTGTTGACGCTGATGTGACCGGCATCCAGAATCAGACAGGTGGACTCCTTGACGTTAATGCTGACTGGTACGATAATGAGAGGGGCCTGAAGGTCGAGCTGGGCGTTGATGGTCTTGTGTTCCTCGAGGGCGAACTCAAGACCAGCCCGTGTCTGCTCCCTGAAGGTTTCTACCGTGGCACCGGCGGTCTCCATGAGGGCGGTGATGGACTCCATGTGCCTCTCTGGAGGTCTGAAGAAGTCGGCAACGCCAACCACGAAGTTCGGGTTCCACACAATCTCCAAAGGTTTGAGAGAGCCGGACAGTGCTATGTCGCCCTCCTTATCGATAGGGTTCTGTTCAACCTCGAAGTGGAAGAAGGGTTCATCCTCGTTGTCCTCCAACTCTTCAATGGTCAGCTGTTTGTGCTCGTGGACTTCAGGTGCATCCTTGACGCGAACAATCTCGGGGAAGAGGGAGTCGGGAGTGGTGCCATCGTTGACACGGAGGCCACCCAGGCTGACGTCGGCGAGGAAAGAGTCGGGGCGCTGTAAGACCTTGGCCTTGAACACGTCGAAGTGAAGACTAAGGAGGTCACTTCTCTTGCCATTGTGGCTTTTCTTGAGAGTGAAGCTTCCTGTGCTCAGCCATGCCTCAACCTGCATCTTGACGGTGTCTCGAGGTACGTCAACGGATTCGGCGATAGCTGTCTTCTCGTCCCAATCGATAGCGTCGTAAAGCTCCTTGCGTTGCTCCTCTGTGATCTGCGTGTTCTCGTCGTCGTTCTGAGGTTCCGGTTGCTTCGCGCCGCCACCCCAGACCCAGGACACCCAGCCTTGTTGTTGTTGCTTAGGGGGCTGGTTTTTCAGGGCTTCAGCGTTCTCCTTTTTGAGTTGGTTTCGTGCCAAGGATCGCCAGAACCGCAAGTCTTCGTAGTCGAGCTTCCACTCCAGTTTGTTAATGTCATCGCCTTCTTGCGAGGACAGCTGTTGCTGCTGTTTCCTCTTCTTGAACAGCTCAATGTAGCGCTTGCGATCGTCACGCCGTTCGCGGAAGTAGTCCCATGACCACCTGCGGTTCTTCTCGTGAATCTTGCTGAGCACCGCATCTCCGGCGAACTTGAGCCATGCTCTGGGATCCTCCTTTGGTGTGACGCCCTTTGGCTGGAACTTCTTGTATTCCTGGTGTCGGATGAAGTAATGGAAGAGGTCCACCATCATCAGGCCATCGCGGTATTGGTCGTCATCGATGACCAGGCCGATCTCCTCGAACAGCAAGCTTGCCTTGGCTTTGGGTACGTGAATGTCACCCGTCTTGTCGAGAACTATCTTAGCCTTTCCGTTGACAGGACGTAGGATGAATTGGTGGTTGAGCTTCGTATCCTCTGTCGACCCAATCAAGCTCTTAAACTTGCTAACCATCTCGTCGTGGGGCATGGGCTCGTCGTCGTCGGTGGTGATCTCTCGTCCCGGGCCAAGCAGCTCTGTGTCTGTGTTCCAGTAGACAGCAAGGGCGCCGAGGGTGGCGAGCTTGTGGGTGCTCTTGGTGGAATCTTGGATGAAGGTTGGTTTCCACTCGCCGTTGGTACTGATCGCGCTGAACTCCTCCAGCGTGACACCAAGAGCAAAGGGGTGGCCAGGTGCGGAGATGGAGTCTTCGTATCTGATGTGGATGTTCTTCACCGTGACTTGCAGGTTGTCGACGATCTTGGTGACCAGGCTCTGCGTGAAGCTCTGGCTCTTTTGCTGCTCCTCTTGGCTCATGCCCTCTTGTGATCTCTCTTTGAGGAGTTCAGCCGAGTCGAGTTTCTCCATCTTAATTCTCTGTTTTCTGCGCTCCTCCTCGTCCTCATCGTAGGCAGCTTCCTCCCTTGGAGAGGCAAGCAGGAAGACATCTTCGATAAATACCTTGACGGGGGCTCCACGGAGATTGGACCACGGGATGATGAGGGTCAACTCGCCGAGGTGGCCTTCCATGACATTGATGGGAAGCTTCAGCTGGTCGAGGGCCTCCCTCCGCAGCTCGAGGTTCCTGAGCTTGACATCGCCAGACCAGATACCGACCTTGAGCTGTGCTGGGTCGAAGTTCTTGACGTACATGCCCAGAAACCTGTTGAGCAGGCCGGCAACGAGTCCCTCCAACATGGTGTATATATGGCGCCGTTACCCTGGCGAGGGAAACTCAGTGTTGGGTATCTATCGTGGTGCGGCCGTTGGAGGCATGGACAGGGAGGGAGAGCGTCGGAGGGCCGTAGAGCTCGATCGGGGCAGGCGGGGTCAGGTCCGGAGGGGCTCTGCGGGCATGAAAGGATAGTCGGACTCGGGATATGGGGGACGGGGGTCGTGAATCAGGTCGTAGTCGTGATAATATTGGGTTGGGTATCTTTTTTTTTCTCCCAGGAACAGGTAATATCGATGGTGGCTCGTCGATGGGGCGTGCTGCCGTGTGCCGCTCGCCGTGTCTCCGGAGGTGGGATGACAACTAAGCGAAAGTTGCCAAGTCGAGGAACTGTATAACGTCGACCTCGACAAGGACAGATCTGTCGGCAGGTGTGTTGCGTGCGATGTTGGGGCGGGAAGGCAACGAGCGACAGGGTTGGGGTTTGGTGTCGAGCTGGGTGTTTGTGCATGATGACGCTGCCTGATTCTCGATTCTCCCCCGCAGTGCAGTGCCAAAAACAGGCCGCCAGCTTGGCCCAGACTGTGGCGCTCGAAGCGTTGAGCCGCGGCGGGGTAGGTCTACTGCAGCCTTACTAGATGCAGTTAGCGCCGAAGGGCACGTCCTCTCGTGGGCTGGGAAGTGGCACATGAGGCGGCTGCAAGTAGGCCTCACAACTTCCTCGAACAATTTTCCAAAATCGACCAAAGACGCCGTCGTATAATCCAACACTCATATTTACTTGTGAGATTTTTCGATGATTTTACCCACAACTCTATGGCGAGCAGCGGCAGCGAAACATTCCCACCAGGTAGCAGACTGGAGAAGCTTGGGCCATCCTTTGATAACGTCGCACCCACCCCAGCAGCTGTTCGTCCAATGCGGAGCCTCTGGCCCGGGCGTGGACATGGGCAAGGTCTCCACATTACGTCACCACGACCAGCGCGAAGCCAGAGCTCCCAGCCCTCCCTCGCTGCAGCAGTAGCAGTAGCAGCAGCAGGAGCAGTAGCAGCTGTGTTCCGGCTGCCCTGTGATACCGAATAGGCTGGCCCAGGCCTGGCTGGATGGCTGGATGGCTGGACTAATTAGATCGGCCTGGATCGAAAAGCAGAGGGGAAAGCTGCTGTTGCTGCCCTGCTTCTGCCGTGCCAGTTATCCGATGGGCGGGACTTGCCTTACATCAATGTGAAGCAATCGGCAGCTACCCTGCCGGGCCTTGGTCCAGAGACGAGACACTCAAATAAATTCCTTCTTCACTGCTTGGCTCGTCATTTCCCCAAAACCTGCACCAGCGACTGAACACGTTCTTTATCTGCTGTGAGAAGCAATTGCCCAATTGACAGACATCCGGGTACACGATCAACGTGTTCGACCTTCCAAGACTCTCACTTTCCTCTCCTAGCGCTCCTGAAAGAACCGAACACCTTCACGATGCTTCGCTCCTCGCGACAGCTTTTGCGTCTGGCCCCGCGCTCAGCGGCGGCTCCTTCAGCAGCCTCCCCCGCCTCCTTCTCCACGAGAGCCTCGCCCTCTGCTCTTCAAAGCTCCAGGAGGCCTTCGGTGGCTCTCCAAGCCCGGCTCTCCCCGCTGTCACTCGTTGCCCGCTACACAAACTCTCCGTATGACAAGATCGACAAGAAAGCCGAGGCAGAGATCGCAAAGAAGAAGCTCGAATCGGATCCGGAGCACGTCTCGACCGAGTCCTCAACGCGCCATGTCTTTGAGCCTGCGCCTGCCAATCCCGAGCGCGACCAGGATCTCCAAAAGGGATTGAAAGAGGAATTGGTACGTCTACATCCGCGATCCATTAGTTTCGACCACTGACAAAGGTCTTTCAGAACATCGTCAAAGACACTTTCAACTTGAGCGAAGTTCCCAGGGAACCGTACGCTCTTGGTCTGGCCGGCACCCTACCCTACCTGGCAACTTCGTTGAGCACCATGTATCTCAGCTGGGATATCAATCTTGAGTGGCCGTCGTCTTCGACCTTTGCAAACAACATCTACATGAACCAGGAGTCTGCGCAGTACTGGCTCAGCTTGCTTGAGCCCATTCAACTTGGCTACGGAGCCATCATCATCTCCTTCCTCGGCGCTGTTCACTGGGTAAGCCCAAGCGCACCACCCCAATATTGGAGCAGAAAGATTAACCAAGTTGCAGGGAATGGAATACTCCGAAAAGACCCCTTCGGCGACTCGTACAAAGTTCCGCTACGGCATGGGTGTTCTCGCTCCCATGCTCGCCTGGCCGACTCTCCTCATGCCGATCGAATATGCCCTAACTGCCCAATTCGGTGCATTCACCTTCCTCTATCTCGCAGACACTCGTGCGAAGAACAGGGGCTGGACCCCGCAGTGGTACGGAACATACCGCTTCATCTTGACTGCCATAGTTGGTGTCTCTATCTTCATCAGCTTGGTTGGCCGCACCAAGATTGGAAACGCTCAGCCTCACATTGGTCAAGAACTTGCCGAGAGCAAACACTGGGCCAAGACCGACAAGACCCGCGATTGGGACAAGTTGGAGGAGGAGGAGCGTGAGAGGATCAAGAAGGAGAAGGAGGAGGAGGAGAAGAAGAAGAAGGAAGAGGAGAAGAAGCAGAAGGCTGAAGAGAAGAAGGCTAAGAAGGGCGGCAAGAGCAAGAAGGAGGAAAAGGGCGCTGAGAAGAAGGACGACTCTGAAGAGGATGAGTCAAACTCTGAGTCGGAGTCCAAGGATGAGTCCAAGGATGGCTCCGAGGACGAGAAGAGCGACGAAGGCAAGGATGAGAAGAAGGAGAAGTCCAAGGGCAAAGAAGAGAAGTCTAGTGGCGAAGAGGATGACAGCAAGGATGAGAAGAAGGATACTGAGAAGGAAGACAAGAAGGACGAGGCCAAGGGCGAGAAGAAGGATAAGGATGACAAGAAGGCCAAGGATGAGAAGAAGGACGACAAGGAGGGCAAGAAGGAGAAGAAGGAGTAAGGCTCCCGCGTAGTAGCAGGGAGGTTATTCCCTTTGTCAGCATGTACCGAGCGACATTTCAGCAAGTCATTTTCACCGATTGGGTCCGGCGTCAAGATCACGATCATATGAGCTAATAGCAAGCCATTTATCATGTTATCGTTGTTTTCCCCCATTGCGTATGCTTCTGCTGTCTGATACACTCCAACCCAAATGGCCCATCACCATGGTTGAGTTGATGTCAGACCGTCTTAGAGGATGATCTACCTACGTGGTTTGGGTAAAGTCAGGAAGGCGTCCCATCAAACCTATGCCCTCGCGATGCCCTTAAACCTGGCACACGAGTACCTGCGACGTAGGGTATGGCCAACTGACCAGATGGCGTAGGCTTTCATCGCCAGGACCTTGAGGCTCAAGAAGTTGCATATATGAATCGTCTGTTAGTTGATGATCCAAAACTGGCGAGTTGAAGCCAAACCCCATCGTCAACAACCACGTAATCTGAGCAAGTTTCAACAAAAGCCCATCAACCGAAACCAGCACTCGGAGACCCCGACGCACTGGCTCTCCTCAACATCTCCCCAGCCTGCCATTTCAATCTTTACCCCGGACTCTGCAGCCGACGCGCGGCTGATGTTGGACACGTCGAAACAGTGACAGGCCTCCGGCTGGCAGGAGCGCGTCCGAGCACCGGACATCCGACTCTGCGAGGCGGCCAGCGCATTGGGAGGACAACTCAGCAAACGGTGCTATCCTGATCCTGAGAACCTAGAAACGGTGGAAGGAATGAGGAAGCTGAAGGCGACGATGGGAGACCTGGCAGGCTTCGTGAACTCTGCGTCTGCCGTCCCTTCCGACGGTGAAACGGAGCCCGCCGGTGCGTCCACGTCCCCACTCCTCCGCTCGCCGACCCTCCACTCCTCCGATCCGCCCGATCCGTCCGTCGGGCCCACTTGGGAAGCCATCCAGCTCCGAGGCTCGCCGACCATTATTACTGCATGATATCCCCCGACCGAACTTTCCGGTTGCACTAAGAACATGGGGAAACCAAGGAATGAAGGCATGCCCAAAGGCTCCACCGCACCGTTTTTCTTTTGCAATCCTGCCTCAAAATCCCCTCCCCAGTCTCTCGTCGATTGCGCCGATTAGATTCGGCACGGATTCCACAGAAGGTTCTGGGGTTTCAAAGCACTGCGCGATGCACGGCCTCGGCGGGTATTCCATTGCCTTGCGCTGCAGACGAACCTGAAGAATGCGTTAACGCTGCCTGCCTCCCAGCCACGGAGCACCTGGTCCGAGTTCGTCGCAGCTTTTTCCGTGCCTACTCTACCTGTTGCGTCCCCCACGATCCAGCTGCTATTTTCATGATGGCGAGGCAAAGTCTTAGTTAGAGTGCAGCGAAGCATCGTGTCGCCTCGTCCTGGCAATGCAATTTACCCCCCCAGCCCAGTGCCCCTCTCCGGAATGCGCTCCGATCGGCGTCAGCACCAGCGAAAGGCTTCCAGCACCGCCTACCGCCGTCGAATTCCTCCAAATCATCACGAGACGGGGTTGCCTCCTCTAGTAAACCGTAGCACCGCGCGAGGCGACACCATCAATCTCATCATGCAAACTGCTGAGTCGTATCTCCCATTCTAGCGCATTCCTCTCAGGACTTTGCTGCCAAAGTAGCATGATCAGCACCAATGACGTGGGGGGGATTACTCGACGGAACTCTTCCGCAAACCCTCAAAGCCATGTGGCACACAATGTCCAGCCCAACACTGTAAATCACGTCAGGAACGCAACATAAGCGCCGGGTACACTTTTGCCCTGCGAATTACGATTAGTCTACTCAACCATCATGTCATTGCCAAATAAACTCGCCCCCCGTTCCCGTTAAACTCTACCAGAAATCCGGGTTCCTCGCAACCCGCTGCATTCAACTGACGCGCCCGCCCGCCAGTTCCCCACGAAACGGAAAACACGGTAAGAGGGGGAAGATGCTCCTCTCACAAAATCCCAGCTGCAGATTCATGATCCCGGTGCGCGACTTCTACTGCGTATAACACTGATGTCATCACACACTTTCGTAGTTCTACAAGCCCTCACCAAGAAACCCTGATAACGTCGCCTCCGAAGCGGGAACCACAAACCAAACCATGCCGTCACCTACCTTAGCCGTGTTCTTGAGCTGCCCGGCCCGCGGCGACGGGGGCGCACACAGGGGGATCCATCTGCGGTCTGCGGCGGGAGGGGCGCGTCACCGCGTACCCGACACACTGACGTCATGGCCACCAAGCCGGGTCTTGCGCCGCGTCTCTGACAAGGCAAAAGAAGTTGATTTAATCCTTTCCGTGGCAGAATAGCTGTCCCGAACTGTCCCTGGAACCGTTTTGACAAGCTGTTGATCTAGCATCTTGCAAAAGGACTCCGTAATGGTACTTTAGTCTTTGGCGTGATCCCCTGAACAGATAATACGCCGCCCCGTAGGGCCATCTGCAAGCCCCGCAGGCTCCGTTCAACATTCGCCGCGTCGCATCGCCATCCGTGAGGCCGACTCGCGACGGAGCGAAAGACGGCGCCAGATGCCCCTCTCATTCGCTCGACGGAGCGGCTCCGCCTTGCATCTTGTGCCTTGCAATGTGGCACGCTACCGTTCATGTCCCTTCACGCCCCGATTACCTAGTTACGTAGTGATATACACGGCTTGACTGATGAGGAGAGACGGAAGTACTGCGCGGCGGCCAGCCAACCAGACCGGCAGGGTTTCTTCTCGGGGGTTTTCAGTTTCCAGCAGCTTTGGGGCCTTGGATGTTTCTTTCGACGCACCCCATCAGACCCCCTCTCTGCCTCTGTAGATCTTGTACTCCGCGGAGAGTTTTCATCCCCTACAAGCGTGTAAGATCGCCAGTAGTCGCCGCAGCCGACGCGAGGAATGCCGCTGAACAGGAGAATATCTCGCCGCAACCTGTTCGACGATTGGATTACGGACGGCGGTGCGGGAGCGCTTGCATAAAACAAATGTGCCCAACAAATGTTTCTGGTGCAGCTTGTCATCCGTAATGCTGTATCAGATAACCTTTAGGTGAGTCGGGCAGGGAGCAAGGTCACAATCACACACGCGCGTACCTTTGATACAGCCCTGCCGGCCGGCAAGGCGCTGTCATGCGGACATGCCACAACTGCGACCGATCAGCCTTGACCACTGAGCACTTGTCTTATTCCCGCCTTGCTCATATTATCGCCTACTCTTTTGTTGACAAGTTCCGTCTATTTACGTACAAAGCCAGTGCCAGCCCAGCACCAGCAAGGCACCACGTCCTCGTGACCGTCCACGGGAAGAGGAGGAATCCTTGATCCCAGCTCCCTCACCGAGGATTGGTCACCTCTCGCAGACCAGGTGATTCGCAGCGATAAGCCGCAATCGAGATCCTTTGACATGTGCGACCCTGCTTTCCCCGCGATTGCAGTGTAACTTGGCCCCCTAGCGAGGCGTGGTCCCGACCTACACCGACTGAATTGCGTGCGTCGTCAGGCGCGGCCCGTCGCAAAAGGCGGTACGGCTCAGAAACAGCCTTGGTCATTACGGGAGAAGCGCCGCGCGAGTGACCCGGCAGACGGCAGCATGACCTGCGCATCACCCGGAACGGACTGTCACTTGTGGGGACTGGACGGTCAACAGGTTTAACATCAACAAGAGAGATTGAGCCAAGGGAGGGAAAAGACAACGGGCGCGAGAGTATCCGTCCCCCCAACGGCTCAATCACACCCATTCTAGAAACGCCGTCGATGAAATGCCAAGATAAACCCGGAGCTACTCCGAGGAAGTCTTTGGAATGATTCGATGACTCGAAATCTTGAACATTCCGACGAGTCCATGACTCCCTGATGAAGAACAATCAACCGCCGTACCTGTGCGAAGCTTTTCCCTTGTTACAGGCTCTGTACCGAGCCGCAGCGGAAAAGCACCAGAAAGAAAAATCTTGAGATGACGAACGCAACGGAGTCAAGCCGAAAGACAAGAGGACACACAGTCCAAGGAGGGCGCCGTGCCTTGGCCTTGCGGTCGTTGCGCTTGAATGCTTTGTTGAAGATCCGGCGGGGACTGATTCAGGCCGTTTCATACGGGATGGTGCAATGTGGTTGAATGAGTCGGCAGCTGCGTATTCTCGGTAATGCCCGAGTCGGCTCAGCGCATACACGTTCTTTTTTGTGTGTGCTCGAGCTGCTGCCACTCACCCACTAAACGTCGTCGCTCGCGTGGGAAAGATGATGAACTTGAGACGATCATGTACGTGTCTTGCCCACCGTCAAGAGTCAGTTCAGTTGCTCGCTCTTTTTAGACTCTTCGTCGTGCTGTCAAAAGATTGGTCCGAAATACGGTTCGGCTGGTTTGGGGGGTGTCAGAAACGGAGACCAACTAAGAGCGATGAACGGTTTAGTCCCCCCCATCTCCCTTCCCTCCGCCATTTCACCTGCGTACCTCGCAGATACTTGACGGACGCTGGCCGGAGTGGACGAGACCCCCAGGCGGTGAAATGGCGCCGAACCACACCGAGCACGCCCCCCTCCATTACGGTCTCTACGGGTTATCGTCCTCCTGGAGCCTTGCGCGAAATCCATCCCGCGGCGCGCTTGTCCCATGGTAAAGTTGGAGGAGCAGCGGTATTACCCCCCTTCCCTCGGCACAAGGCACCCCTCCAGAACGCGGGGAATGCAGCGATCGCCCGGCCACAGAAGAGACCCTGATGCACAGAGCCCACTGTAACCAGAGCACATACTCCCTCAAGCTATCCGTTCTGGGAATCTGGAAGTCGAGGATGATGTGCCGCGTGTAGGTCATGAACGTCCATCTCAGGTAAGCATCAGCCACAAGAAGAAGCATGTGAACTTTTCAAGAATCGCGAATGAGAGAGCCGTGTTCCATTGTGTGTAACAGTTTGTTGGTTTGGAGGGGGAGAAACGATCGACGCGTCCTGCTCCGGCGACTGGCTCAAACAACGACGGGCCGGTGTTTGGCGGCCGAGGCCCCCTCCTCAACGTGGCCGAACCAACAGGCCCGCCAGCATCCGTCGCACCGGCATCTTCATCTTGGCTCCGGCAGGGGATGCGGCTGCTGCGGGTATGTGGTTGGGCAACGGGGGTGGCAGAACGCGGGTGACTTTTCGGGATCGAGGCACAATGTCACGAGGATGGAGGAGGGGGCCCGTCGGTCCGTTTCTCGCAACGACGAGGCCAGGTGAGCGGGCAGCGCGGCCGTGCCTTTTGTCGCGATGTCCGCCTGGTGACCTATTCGGGCAGGAGGGGCAGCATCGGAAAGGTTGTGTGGTGGTGGGCGAACATGGACATCTGATTGTGACATTTTCCGCGGGATGGGGGAACATATGGTGAGGGGTGGTGGTGGTGGTTACATTCAACATCTAACGGAGTCAACTTGGCATGGAATAGTGGGTGACTTTGATCGGGAGATGCTGTGATGTATCCAACTTTAACCCCCAACATAACGTGGCCTTCCTGTGTCAACAACAGCAACGTCGACGTGGAAAACGTAGGCAAAGGTTACTAGGTAGGTTGCGAAAAGTTGCGTGCGCCAGCCAGGACGGCAGCCGTGATGCGATTTATTTCGGGGCACGGCTTACACTTACAGGCTCGTCTCGTACATTGTCGTACCACGGGCTTCATCCCCCCGTGGGCTTCAACCCGGCCCAACGCGAAGACGAGGGATGTGAAGTCTAAATCCTTCTGCGAACAACAGGAGTCATCGCTACCCGCATCGCTACCCGAGCGCCCAGGCGCCATCCGGCCCTGCCTCTGCATCGGACTCGCGATGGAGGGTGGGTTACACGCGAGTGACAGGAACCAGATGTACAAAATCAGATAGTCTGTAGATGGTTTCTGCAGAGAAGAAGTATGCGAGGCTCAGCTAAGCTAAAAACTGAGCCCCGGCCGACTCGTACGGCACGGCAGCCAGGCAGACCAGTAACGCCTCCAATGGAAGGCCTCCGTATTGCTTAAAGACTTCGATATGGCATAACATGGGCAAATAAAAGAGTCAGGGGCCTCACCAGCGCGGGATACGTTTCGCACCATCTGCAGTAGCGCCCGGTACGAGACGGGCAACAATGAAGATTTAGGTACGCGCCAACGGTTGAAAGAGCGCCGTCCGTCTCGGACTCGAAGCACCAAGGGCCTGCTACCTGACACCACGAGATGGTCCGACTCGGTCTTCTTTGACCTAGGTGCAGAATGAGATGGCGGGATGGTGAGATGGTGAGATGGCGAGATGCGGCCGCCAGGCTATCAGGTATCATTAGGGTAGATTCGTGCGACTGGTGGATATTGCCAGTGTTGGCCCCGGCTGCCCGAACAGGAATGCCATGTTTCTGGTTATCGCAATCGCGGGAGGAAAATAAGCTAGGCACGTACGGCATGCGCTTTGATGATTTGATATTGAGATGAGGGGTGATGGCACCGAGGCCAAAACGGAGCCGGGGGGGGGCAGCGCAGACTAAAGAAAGATGGAGAGACACGACAAGCTGTTGGTGGCTTTTTCAGCCGGCAAGACGCGCGCTGCCGCTGCCAGAGAGAGACACCTGCGCGAGATGCGCGGGCGATCTATCGAGGGCGCGCGCGCCGCGTCGGAAACATGGGGGAGGAGGAGGGTGCAGGCGAGATATTATTGGCGATGGGCTGGCTTGAAATTACATTGTCCACTTTGATGTCGTACAGCGGTGCGCTTCTTGCCCCGGATGGCGCGCAAAGATGCGAGATGACAATCGACGGGTATCGACAGATTTGTGTTCTGTTTTTGGCGTTTATGGATACTATTGGTCTCCGGGGGTGGAACTGGTTTGACATCGGGTCCGCATCTCCAGCCGTAGGTTATGGGTTATGGGCACACAGGAAAAGCGCAGTTGGTCGTCATCCGAGGTGTTCTCCATATTCAATTTTGCAATATTCAGGCCCAGGGCCGCCGATACGGATCGTATCCGCTGCCGTGTTGCTCGGTGCAGGGAATGACCCTTTCTTGCACTGCCCGCCAAGGATCAGGAGCAAGAAACGACACGGACGACGGGTGCTGCCCACAGAGCCAGGGGCAAGTGCCTGCCTAGAAAACGGGAGCCAAGGCTGAGGGATGAGATGAGAAAGGACCTGTGGCCACCGTGTGTCGTGTGCTCCGTGTTGGAGACGACCGCGCAAGTGCTTCATGTCGGAGGGGACGGGACTACGTAAGATGAAGGGTCAAGGTTTTCAGCAGCAACGTTGTGTGAGGTATCGTGTCGTGCCGTGCTGGTGGTTACTGGTGAGGGATGGATGGGCTTGAATGTTTCTTCGCCGTGTCATGAGTGAGACGGCGATGTCGGTCATGTTCCGCCCAGAGAAGCAAGAGGCAACACACCGCTTTGCACATCAGTTTCCCGAGTCAGCGCGGTGTCAGGTACTGGAGGCTCAAGTGATGAGGGCGAGTGAGGGTGTGGTGAAGGACAAGAGAAGCCAAGACTGCGGGTTTGGAATCCCAGTGGTTCTTTTGGATGATCGGCGGGCAAGCTGCGGAATATACATGGACACCATTTGATATCAAGACTCAGAGACTCAACAGGTGAGGACGCGGTATCCGTCCGTATGGGCGATACCGAGCTGCAGGTGTGAGATTTGCGAGCAGGAAAAAGAAATACGGCCTACGATTGACTCTGATGGATGCCACTCGACTGGAGAACTGGCGCGAAAAAAAAAAAAAAAAAAAAAAAAATCAGCGGGATCCATAATGGCGGGCGATAGACGGAGATAAAACACGTTCAATGATTGAATGACACCCGCCTCAGTGACAAGCCGCGACAGTGACAGTGAAGTGACAGTGAGCGGCTTTCTCAGTGGAAGAGGTGAGACGGAGCGTGAGCCGTGCGCGGAGGGTCCCACCAGCGTCTCCATCTTTAACTGGGGACGCGTGGTGCAGCCCTGCAATTAGGGGACTCCTTGTCCGTTCATTGGACGGTGGTGTTTGGTAGACGTCCCGTATCCGTATCGCATGCACCGTACCAAGTACCGCTCCGTCCCGTTTCGCCCGTTCCGTATTCCGTCCAGTCGGCGAGCAGTTCACCTCAGTGTGCCTTTTCCACTTCCATTTGTTGGCCACTGGCTCTTGGCCATCCAACCATCATAGAAACACTTCAACGGAAGGCCTCCAGCCCGACAACCCGTCCGAGGCGCCGCCGCCGCCGCCGCCGCCCTGCTGAAGCCTCACAGCCTCTCGATCGCTCATTACCTAGGACCGCCAGGGCCGACGCGGATTGCAACGGGGCCAATGGAAACGGCTGAGCAACAAGCTCGGCACGACAGCTCCCTCGCGAGGTTGATCGGCCAGGTCCCAGTGGTCCCTTCGGCCACTGCCTCTGCGCCGCCTCCTTAGCCCAGGGCCCTTGGCTGATGCTGGCTGATCTGACTTCTGGTTGGCGGCCCTGGAATCTGGAGGCTTGCTCTCTGCCCGTGTACGGATGCCCAGGTAAGGTTAAGGATAACGGGGCGGCCCCCTCCAAGCTCGAACAAGCCTGGCACAGGCCGCGGGCAGTGACAAGACAAGCCTGAATCCCGCCTGAGCCCTGGAGGGAGCCCCTCCGAGCTACGCTGGAAACAGTGTCCAGGGCGAGGAAAACCTGGGGCAGTTCAGTCCAGTGCCGTCGGCCGAGGTGCGTGGTGCCCGTAGAGCGTGGAGGAGACAACTGCCGCCCTCAAATCGTCCGTCGCAGGAGACTGGAGTACATCCACATCCGACTTTACCCCCTGGTGCCCTGGTGCCCTGGCGGCGTTGCAGTGCGGCAGTGACACTGACAGCGGCGACAGTGACAGACGGTGACAGTGACTGAGGTGCTGGACCCCCTCAATTACTCGTCGATGCACCAGAGTGCCCGCGTCATTACTCGCCGCCCGCCCTGCCTTGGCCTCTCGTTTCTGGTCAGTATCATCGCTGTAATCCTCGGCGTCCCTCCGTGGATACCTTATCTTACCTTATCTTGTACCTTTATCGTGGATCCGTAGTGTACGCTGTTGCGCCGTTTACGCAACATCGTCGTCAAGGGCCGTCTTGAGCATTTCGCCTCCCCGTCATCTTGGTGTATTCCTTATCCGCAGCGTCCTCAGTCTTGTACAATCTGTATAGCTGTTGATCCGTCATAGAACCGTTAAGGGTTGAAGAAGAGCTCTCACTACACCTTTAAGCTGATGTTCGTGATTTGAGGCATCCCAACTGTGTGGTGCCTAGTGCAGGTTTGCCCCTCTGAAACGGAGCACGCAGCCAGCCGTCGCAAAAGCAAGAAAACACCAGAAACATACAGAGCCGGACATCGCGAGAAAAACAAACATCAGCAAACACGAATAGACAATATGTAGATTCGTATTCCATGTGCTGGGTATCCTCTGCTGTGTACGCCGATACATCGCTCTCGTCTTACACAACCAGTGTCACTTATTGCTCCCCTGCATCTACCCATCCCTATCCCGATACCACTCTGACAGATGGCATCTGAAATATCGCTCATTCAGCTGCCGGACAGCCAGCCGCCGAAAAGAATCGCGGCAGTAAAAACCCCCCAACCGCTTCGGTGCCGGCCACGATCCAGGCCTCAGCCCCGGAGTCCAGACTGGCGGGCGAGCCTTACGGCAGTATCAATCCGCGTGGTCTGCAATCTGTAATCCAGTTAGGCTCGGCCGGTTCGCTTCGTCTTCCCGCTTCCTGTCGTCCACGTCGGCAGTCTGTTTTTCGATGGCTCTCCCATCCGGCAAGGCGGTTGGGCGAGCCACAGCCACATCATCGCGTCAGGCCTTGACCGAAGCCTTACGCCGGCGGAGGCCATCATCACCACGACCGAAGACGGGTGTACCGCTCAAGTACCTATCCCGTTCCGGAAACCCCCGCATCTGGAGGCCAGCCAGCCAGCCAGCCTGACAGATTGTCGATGACTCTTCCCATGGCTGAGGTGCGACAGGTCGACAGGCAGCATCAGCAGCAGCGGTATCGAGGCAATATCCGCCAATACGGGCAATTCTGCAGTGCCAGGTGTGCATCTCACGCACCGCAGTCAGCCTCTCGGACCCCTGTCTCCGCCATTCTGACAGGACCTCTCACGGCGTGTTCTGACGGTGCTCTGAGACAGCTGAGAGCACAGCAGACCGTGGCCGGCAAGTGGTTGTAGTCATCCAGTCACCGAGATTGAGATATTGTCTGATAGTCAGCCTGCACAGTCCCTTTGCGTCGGGCTGGTATGTGTATATGTGCAGGATGTGATTCTGTGTGGTGTTTGCCTTGCGTTGAAGATGTTCGATCTATTAGTGCAAAGTGATTGGTAGCTGTCACCATTACATTACGGCAGTCAGTAGAGAGAGGTGCCGCTGTGGAAGCACCAAACGTAGTGCACGCCTCGCTGGACTGGAGTGGACTGGACTGGCTCCGTCTCCGTTTCCGTCGCTCCGTTTTGTGGCTCATGACGGTTTGAGGTATCCATCCGTAAGGTGGCCGAAAACTGGCGGGCTCCACCTTCACCATTTTGAATTTGCACAGACCGACACCCCCTTGCTCCTTCCCACCCTTAATCGTACCCCCTGTACCTCCTTCCCCCCCTGCTCCCCTGCCCCTTCCCCCCCTGCTGCTCCCCCCCTCCGTCCGTCCCTCGCTCCTTCCCTCCTGGCGCACTTTCCACTTTCCCACCCGACACTCGCACACTCACACCTTCCCGCCACGCGAGTGAGGGAGGTACTTGGGTACTTGGGTACTTGGGTACTTGGGTACTTGGGTACTTCCTCGGTCCTGAGGTGCGCTTTCTGTGTGTGCGACCTGAAAATAATACGGGGAAGGTGCAGGCCCTGAGGAGTGAGGCCTGAGGGAGGTCCTTTTCTGCCTTGTGCCTGCCGCCTGAGGGTGTCGCCTGCCTTGTCAAGTACCCTGCATCCACCATCCACCGTCCACACCTTCCACAACCTGGGAAGGGAAATCCCACAATCCCTCTCTCCTGCCCGTCCATATTAACCCAGCCGCCGTCCGCTTCCGTTCCGTCACGACGGCCTCTTCCCGTTCTCTCTTCCACTTCTCTCCTCCAAGATCAAAGTGTCGACACTTTTCTACCACCCATCACCAACTTCGATAATAGTGCCGGCACTGCCCATTCTCGGCTCTCATCGTCGTCGCTCATACACACACACACACACATCTCCCGCTGCCTCTTCCGTGATCCACGATCCAGCCTTCTCTCCGCCTAGCGCTGTCTCGCCTCGCCCTGTCCATCGGCAACCAATCTTGAAGAAACGAGAACAAAGAAATCGCGTCTTCTCCTGTGCTTCTCCTGGACCCTTCGATATCCGACGCCCTCTTTCTCTTTGTCGCTTTCGTCCAGACCCCAGTCCCTCCCGCCGTCATCCCGAATTCCAGCGGTCCAGACTTCCCTGCCAGTCCAGACAGCCAGCCCACACACCCTGATTCTATTCTCAAGGGTCCCTGCTATAGACGCTTAAATAACTCGCGCCGCCATCATCCCGGTTGTTCCCAAACACTTCAATCAACCAACTCATATACGCGAAATCAACGCATTACGCGCTGCTCTCTGCACCAACCTGTACACAAACAAGCATAAAGGGGCCGCCATTCCATCCCATCTTGCATACCTACCCGCCCGCTTCGATTCCACCCAGAGCCGCACAACATACACACACAACTCCACTCTCAAAATGTCACCGGCACAAGATCAGTACTACTACGTTATTCCCAACGTCAGCACCATGGACCCCAACGCTAGGGAAGTCGACCTCGCCTCCCAGAGCTGGATCCAAGCCACCATCATCGAGGACGATGACCTCATGTTCGGCGGCAAGTCGCTGAGCACTTGGTACGAGGAGGAGAGGAGACGTTTGAGCAACACCTCGTCAGACGAGGAGGAGCATCGCGGTCGCCAGAGGGTACGTCATGAGCAGCCTCAGTCTCAGTCTCAACCGAAGCAGCACGTGGCTAACATTCCCAAGGTCCGCAAGCACCACTCCTCCCACAAGCACCACCACCATCACCACCACCAGTCGGCCCAGCACACCGGCTCCTCCGACAAGAAGCACTGAGCGCACCTTTCCCGATTACCATCTCCTTCGGTATAGACAGCCTCAACCACGATACCCCTCGCGAGCGCTCGAATTCACTCAACATACCCTTTTCACGTCGACATTTCACCACACCTGCACCATTCCGCAAACCGTGGATCGACTTCTCTTCCCTTGACCAATACCCGTCTTCACCTGTGTGGCATTGGGTACACCGGCGTTTGTTTTTTGTCAGCGTTGCATCTCTCGGTCGGATTCACTAGAACGGCTATGTCATAAAGAGGGACATGGACCAGCATGGGGACCACCGGCGCCAATCCGAGGAATATGCATGATCCCTCCGGCAGCACCTTTCGTTTAATTGTTATTGCATCCATCGCAACGGCCTGCGATAGCGTTCATGATTCGCGCATCTAGAAGGTTTATGGGTTCAGCACATCACCAGCACCAGGCATCTTCTCCCGGCTGTAACGCCGCGCGAGTTTGGCTTGTTTTGCATCGAATGGCATTCGCCATATCGAACAACCCGGGGTTGAAATTCTGCAGCGGAGGTTTTTCGCACGACTCGTTCCGATTCTGGAACAGCGTGGCTACAGGTTAGCAGGATGAGATTGTTGCGAGGCAACGCATGTATCAGTGGAGCTCAGCGTCTGTTTCGAGTAGCGGTGAGAATCACCCTCTCCACAGCGACATGGGCCTCCGAGATTGAATACAAAGAAGTTAAAGTAACTCTTGAGCACCTTATCGTTGACGTGATTATGCAATCCTGGACAAAATTTGGGTCTCTGTATTTTGATATTGGACCGCGATGCAGCGCCAACACAACTCGCAGCAGGACAGCACAGCACAACACAGCACACACCGCCGCCCAAAGACATGTCTTGGAGCGCATCGCAAATCTTCAAGTAGAATCAAGACACATCAAGACAATCTACCAGACCGACATTCCCTCCCACGCATCTACCCGTCTACTAATTCGCTAGTCTGGCCCTGCCCAACAGTTGAGTCACCCACGCCCCTTCTGCCGCGCAGAAATCCAACAGATCGGGCTCCGTTGAAGGTTACCATCGACCCTGACATTCCACGCTGTCTGATTGGAAACCGAACTCTCGTTAGGGCTGCAGCTGTCTGGCCGGCTGGCTCGCTTTCTGTGATTGCACCACACCTCTCCCGCTTTCTCCCTGATTCCTGCTGCAACTACTACCTACCACGGTTGTCGACGGGTCTGGAGAAGAGGGAACGGAACGGAAGGGAAGCGTTGCATGCGCTTGCCGCTGCTGCTGCTGCCAACTGCATGCATGCGTTAGCGCGTTCGCCCGACCGGCGGGTTCTGCCGGGACGTGGAGGTGGAGCTGGGTTGGAGTCGTTGCCGGGTCCTCCCTACGAATGGAGCCCTTTGTCCGGCATCGGATGCTGCACACTTGACGGCGGCCTGGACGGTGGTGGGTGGGTGATGCCGATGCAGTGCCGAGATTGACGGTTTTGAATGCGGATGAAGGTGACCGGGTCTTACCGAGGGAGTTTGACTGCGATCGTGATCGTGGTCATGGAAAAGAGTGATTGTCGAGATGGCGAGGGTAGGAAAGAGTGGTTTACTGGCCTGACTAACTGTTGTGCGCTGCCCTTTCGGCCGTAGATGTTTGGTATTCAGACTTGGGCACGAGAATGAATGCGTACTGGGAACACTTGAGAGACTCGGATTGCATCCAATCGTGCTATATAAAGATGGAATTGATGAATAAATGAATGAATAATATCGCAATTTACCACTCGCGGGGTTTCAAGAAAGGGTTGATGAGGTGTGATGGTGTTCTGCGTGGACGTGAATCCTTCGTATACTCACTCGGGCAACAATTATTGACGAAAAGCAAGCATATAAGCAATATGCTCGTCTATTCCGGAGCTAGAGGCAGTCAGCTATGCGCTGGACAACCAACAGCCCGGCTGACGCCTCACGTCTTTCCCCAAAGAGGCAATTCGGTGTGTCGTACATTTGGCAGAGCTGCACAGCCCGCTCGACTTTTTCCATCACGGGAAATTGAGAGGGTGGTACTGCTGCGCACGTCGTCATTTCTTCAGGCGAAGCTGGTGGGATTCTCATGATGTCAGGCAGTGTTGCTGGGAAGAGAGTCTCTACAAACAAGGCAGATCATTGATACAGATGACGGCTGGCTGTTTATGTATTCCCGATGGGTATAAAGACCTTGGTCTTCAGCAACTTCGACAGCAAGTCTGAATATCGTTTAATAGCAACACAATACGATTGAACCCCATACTTCAAGTACCAATCGATACACCACGTGCCTTTGTCCCGCGATGAAGATTCAGAGCTTCTCAACAGCGCTTCTGCTGCTCCAAGGAGCTCGCGCAGATGCAGCGTCCAGCAGCCAAAAGGGAATTGAATGGGGTGACTGTACCGAGTTCAACAGCACCGAGCCCATTCAGTGCGCGAACTTGACGGTGCTTCTCGACTACACCTCGCCCAACTCAAGCGAGACACTGGACTTACAACTTCTCCGCATCCCTGCCACTCGGCAGCCCTCAAAGGGCAGCATCTTGTTCAACTTTGGCGGTCCTAGTGTAGCTGGACGACCTACCATGGCTAGAGCTGGAGGGGTTTTCAGGAAGTAAGTGACGTTTGGGACAGGCCTGCGAAGACATTGTTGCTAATACCATGTTACTAGTGCTACCAGCGAGTATCATGACCTCGTCACGTTTGACCCACGGTAAGCTTTGCTTGACAGAACAGCCGACATTGGCATGCATACCTTACTGACTTACCACTAGTGGAACTGGAAACACGATCTCATTCAGCTGTTTCGAGGACCAAGATGAGTTAACCGCCCACCTCCTCCGCAGCCCTAAAGCCTGGGCCATCATGACTTGGCCGAACTTCTGGTCCAACTCCTCAGACGTGACTCCAGGTAGGCTCTGGGCCTCCACGAAGCTCCTTGCCGACAAGTGCTACGAGAAGAACAAGGAGATCGGCGGCGTGTATGGCACCGCGTTTGTGGCCAGGGACATGATGCAGATTGTGGATGCCCTAGGCGAAGATGGCCTGTTGAGATATTGGGGTATGGTTTCGTCCCTGCTGAGCATCGCATCAATTGCTAAAACACGCTTCATAGGTGGCTCGTATGGGACTCTCTTGGGCCAGACGGCGGCTGCCATGTTCCCCGACAGGATCGACAGGATGGTCCTAGACGGAAATCTCAACGGCCATGAATACTACAACGCCTGGTATGTATCTCTCCTCCCTCTCAGAAAGTACCTCGTTTACTCATGCAAGCAGGGATGACGAGCAATGGGCGAGCTCCGACAAAGCCTTCAGCGCCGTCTTCCAATCATGCGTCGCAAGTCCGTCCACCTGCCCCTTGGCCCACCGGAACCAGACCGCCCAGGAGCTCGAAGACGCAACTTATGCCCTCATCAACGACCTCAACTCCCGCCCCGTTCCTTTCAACGGCACTCTGATCGACTACAACGTCGTCAAGGCGGGCATCATGTCCGCTTTGTATAGCCCGTCCTATTGGCCCATTCTCACAAATGGTCTGGACGCGCTGATGTCCGGAAACTACACTCTCTTCGCAGAGACGTGGGCTAAGTTAACGTCGTCATATGAAGGCATCGGCGCAAGCTCCGATGCGCAGCTAGAAATCAGGTGTGGCGATAAGATTGCGCGGGTAGACACGCTTGACGAGTTTCTCCCCATAATGGACAGACTGGGACGCAGCAGCAAGATCTTTGGCGACGTCCAGGTTATCTTGGAGATGACATGCGCTCAGTGGAGGCTGAATGCAAAGGAGCGATATGCCGGGGACTTTGCCGTGAAGACAAGGCACCCGGTGATGTTCATTGGGAACACGGCTGATGCGTTTACGCCGCTTGTTTCGGCGAAGAACATGAGCGATGCCTTCGAGGGAAGTAGGGTGCTGCATGTTGACGGATATGGGGTAAGTTCTTCGTGAGCGAATTGTGAGGCATAAACTGACAATTTCGGTAGCATGGTTCTGTCGGAATATCGAGGTGTGCGGCGCTGGCTACGGCCGACTACTACGTGAATGGGACATTGCCCAAAGAGGATGCATTTTGTGAACTGGATGTTCCCATCCTGTAGAAGGCGGATTCCCATGGGAATCAAGTCGAACGATCATTTCTGTTGTGACTTTATCTTGTCGGATTTCCTCTGAGCTCTATATCATTGCTTCTCACCACTGCATGCAGTACATTGCATGGTCTATATAAACAATCTTTGGTTTATTTGTCTATATTCTGCCACTCTCTGGATCTCCTCTAAGTCTTGCTTCACGACTTACTGAGTTGCAATCAGCATGCGGTGACAGAGGCATTGATGAACAGCTTCTCCCACTTCATGAATAGGCTGAGCAGCGCAACAAGTGCTCCGGCAGTCATGACCAAGATATAGGTCTTGCTAATGGAATCCACGATGGCATCCACAACCCTCGCCTTAATGCCATCGTCGAGCTTTTGGACAAAGCCCCCTGCGACCCCAGAAATTTCTGTTTTTGAACTTGGCCGAGACGAAAGTTCAGAAGATCCTAACAGAGAGTTGGCAATGGCAAGCGCAGTGGTATTGCCGAGATATTTTGCCAGTGTCATGAACCCAATAACAGCCGCGACGTTCTTCGGGTCAACGACAGCCTGCGCCACGGAGAATGACGCTTGAATGAAGATGCCTATTACGAACCCAATGAGGACGGTATACCCGTATATGGCGCTTTAGCTGCTGCTACAGTCGACCAGATACATCAAAGCTCCCCCGCCGACGCTAATCAGACTGCCGACAAGATACCACAGCATATAGTAGCCAAATCTGGCCATCAAAAGCCCGTTAACAAAGATCGCGACGACTAAGACGATAATTAGGGGCAGCAGTCTGATTCCTGCATCGAGCGCACCGTCGTTTCGAGTGAATTAGAAGAATAGCGGAACGAAAAAGATCGGGATGAAGGCCCCAGCCGCGGAGGCACTAGTTGACGCGAAGAGTATGAGAACAGTTCGGGATCCAAGAAGTTGGATCAGTATCAGGCGACGGGGCAAGGTGGTGAAAACGGCCCATCTCTGCTGGACACCCAACAGAGCAACCAACACAGCAGCAACAACGAATAGGGCTATAATCTAGCCTGAATTCCACAGGTAGGTGAGGCCGCCAAAGTTGATAGCCATGATGAAGCTCACCAGACTCCCTATCAGCAAGAACATACCTGCGTCGTCTAACTGTGACGCACGTTCTCTAGGTGACACACCAGGACGAGGGTCCACGCTAGGAAGGAGGAAGATGTACGCTGGTGCGCAAACAGCCCTGATGAACAGGTTGATATAGAACGCCCATCTCCAGCCAACCGCCAACTGCTCAAAGGCACCCCCAAGCACAGGACCTAAGGCGGTACCTAGGCCCCACGTTATACCAGTGCCAGAAATATAAAGTGGCCTTCATGCTATGGTAGTCGTGGCGGCTATGAGAGTCAGAATGCCAACATACAGCCTGCTCCGCCGATACCACAGATGAGTCTTCCGATGATCACGGCGTTCATGTTTGGTGCCGAACCGCAGATAGCTGACCCAACTTCGAATAAGACACCGTTCAGGAGATACATCCATTTCGACTTGAACTGGCTCTAGACCTGTTCCCATACCATGTTGGTCGCAGTCCCAGCTATGAGGAAGTGCTCTTGCTTTTCGGCGGTTGAGGTCTGGGTTTCATCAGGAGGCGCTGTAGTTTCGCAGCTCGTGTAGTCTGCCACGGTGAACTAAAGAACGGACGATATGGAGGAGATGAGATTTCGGGAGAGAATTTCAGCACCAGTTTCGAATGTTGAAGATACTCTTGAGGATCTCTGTCGTACTGAGTAGTGGCAGTAAGGTTCAGAGGGATAGTAATAGTGGTCTTGAGACCCCGACTGACAGCCACCAAGTACGGTCAGCTCTAACATGGGATTGGTAAGCGATAAGATTCGACTCCGAAAATCCAGCTCGAATTTTCCGAACCTCGAAACATTTTGTTGAATTTCCCGGGGTAAATATACCATGGTCTGCGCTGCTCAGCGTCGCGAGCATACACGCAAGGCAGACAAAATTCCGAAAGATCACGAATTCCCCTTTCGGCAAGCAATATTCCGTCCAAAGAAATCGTCGCTTCATAACCCTGAACTCCCTCTCTGAACGTAGGCTTTTACTCGCCCAAGTATGGTTTCAAAGTGACTGATAGTCTCATCAAGGTAGACTATGTTCGCTCTTGCCTGCTTGCAAGGCTCAGGCAGGGTGTCCATCATGCAGTGACTTTTGGCACCGATTGCAGTCAATACCGTGCTAGCCCTCTGTACCAGATCCATAACGACCATTCGTCTCGCTGGCGTTGTTGAAAGAGACTTGGTATTCCCCAAAGCTGAGCTCAATGTCACCATCCAGATCCTTGGTGGCAACGCAATCAAAACAGGGGTGCGTCTCCTGTAGTACAGTCATCATGAAGAGAAGATCAGTACATGTGACTTGGCACTTTTTGCAGTCGAAAGTCTCTTGACAAGAACTAATGACCTCTCTTGTCACTTTCAGAACCAGGTCTAGTCGCTCCTGCTGTATTGCGGCTGCGATCTTTGCTGGAAACGGAGGTAAATCCAGCCGATGCGAACACGCCGTTCGAGGGCTGTGGTCGCCCGATGTCGCGGAAGAAACTTCGCTCTGAAGTCCAGGAGGAAGATCATAATTATCGAGTAGAGGTAGTTCGGCCACATTCTGCGGAAGGTTTTGCAGGCCACCGCCTGGCAAAAGTTGCGTAGAAGGAATTTCAGGAAGGCTGGCGTCAAAAGTCTGGTTTTGAAGAAGTTCAAATTCAGTTCACGAATCATTCGGTATCGAGTGGACTACTCACATGGATGCCGAAATCCATGCCGTCCCAGTTGAAGTTCTGTACGAGATTGCCCGTCCCGTTGGCGCAGTCTGCCAGTGTAGTTACCGGCTGGCAAATCATACTACTCGTTGATGTTTGCAAATCTAGAGCCCCATTGGATTCTTGCGGTGTGCTTGGAATTGGAGTCTGCGATGTCGGTGTGTGTCGAAGGCCCCTTCTGTCTGTCGACGGCTGATTGCCGTCCTTCCCTTGAGGGGACTTCATGAGCGCTGGTTGCAGCTGGCTATCCCGAGAAGTGTACTTGCACACCAAGCCACGGGTAACACATCTTTCACAGTCTTGCTTTCCACTGCATTTGACTTTGGCTGAACGACAAGCCTCACATGCTGTTGGTGGCCGACGGACAAGGCGTCGAGCAGGTACTCCGCCTTGGGGCCCTGTTGTCGAGCTCCGCCAGTCCAATACGAATGTGTCGGGAATTTCCCGATGTCGAGGGGTGCGCTCTGTTCGGTTTGGTGCCGTGATACATGTTGCTGAAAGGTTTAACACTGCCTGTCGTTTTGGTGCCGTGGCATGACTACGTTAACGGCAACTGGTATTTCCAGCTCGGATAACGCCATATCAGCCAGCGCCCCTTAAATACGCAAGGATTGAAATCCATCACGTGCTAAAACCTCTGAATTACTCAGCATTTGAGAGTCAACCCTTTGTGAACATTGCGATGAGAATCCGTTAGAGGTTATTATGTTCCTGGGTGTTACCAGTGAAGTTTAGGAGCATACGAGACGTTGAAAGAAAATATTTCCGTCTTAATAGCAAAATTCATGTCGATATTTACGATTATTTGATCTTAAGATCATGTCGGAGTTGCTCTATCACAACGTAGGATCACGATTAGCCCCAGGGTTCCTCGTGTTGCTCTTTATTTCGCGCGGCTATTCTGTCAAAGTCTAGTATTCTTGAATCGGCAAAGCCAGACCGCAAGGCAGAGTAAAGCACTCGAAGATTTCTAAGTGAATCAACGGAAACAATCTAAGACTTATTATACACATCTGTCTTCTGCGCCTTTGTTCTTGGCGTTTATTCGAGTCTAAGGATAGTGATATTGAGTATCCAAACGCGCCGATGTTTTTCTGACCCCTGATAGAACATGGTCTTGGAACTCGACAGAGCCAAGCCTAGCGAAGTCGTTTAGAAGCTTCTTGTGGCTGTTTATGGTGGAACATCACATGAGCTTTTTACTTTCGTCGCACGTAAAGGAGGGAGAAATGGCGCTCGAAAATAACATCTAGATGGCTTGTGAGGCAACAGTTGTGAGTGCTTTGTGTATCAGCCTTAAGCGAGTCACAAAGTTGGTCTTCCAGTGGCAAATCGTCCTTCTTGTCTTTATGTTGTCTGTCTCTAGCCTTAGGGACCAGTTACAACCCAGACTTTCGGAAATAATGGAGCCGATGTTTATGTTCCTCAAGAACCGGGGTCGCGGAGATGCGACGCGGTCCACCGATGGGAACGCGATGGTATCAGATCCGTCTCACTTTTCGTCTATTCTGAGGGAAAGGTGCATGCAGCTGACTGGCGGCAGGGAGTCGTCTGAGAGGTGACCTTTCGTGGATGATTTGGAGCACATTTGTCACAAGCTTTGGTCTCGTGTTAATCCAGTATCAACTGGTCGTAGGCAGAGCAGGAAGCTGAAGAAGTCGTACAAAGAATCGCTTTTGCAAATATCAATGCTTCCAGCCGCTAAGCGTCGCACTTTTAAAAACAGAGATATGTGGAGAGTCAAGAGACGATGGTGAAGTTGACAGAAAGTGTGCACTTTCGGTTTGTCACATACGGGCCTTACTTTGCTTTCGAGAGTACAGAGTTAGTGCATCATTAGAACGTGCGGCATCACTTTTGGACTCTCACACTCAACCACGAAATATGACAGCGACAGCCAAAATTTTGGGCAGGTTGTCTCTCATTTCCTCAATCCTACATTGTAGAGTAAATGCCAGAGAGCCACCCGATTTGACCCATATCCTCCACCCGGGAGACAGAGTCGTCTTCATAACAGCATGATTATTCATAAGTCATGGCGCCAGGCTCAGTCCTCCACTTTTCCCGAAATACTCTTCGGCGGGACTTCTTACTTCAACTAGCGATCAAGCCTAGTTGAATCCCAAAGCCTGGTTGAAAAGGGTTGCCGTTGAGGCATCCTTGGTGCCCGCGGAAGCAACCTGGGCCTTGGCAGCCTGGCACGCGTCCTTAGCGGCCTGGTTCGCTTCGCAAACGTTGGTGAGCTGGTCGCAAATTCGGTTGGTAATGATGCCAGGGTTCAGCGCATCCTGCTGGCCCTTCGCAACAAGAGGATCGGTGGGCAAGAAAGTGCCTTCGGTGGCCTTGCGTCCGGGACGGCCCGTTTGGAAGTCCATGGTAGGAGTGCATTTGCCAAAGTCAGCTCCGCCGGTAGCCTGGCGCTTAATGGTCGCGGCAGAGGCGCTGAGAGCGCTGAAGAAGACAACGAGTGCGATCTTGGTTTGCATCTTGACGTGAAAGAACGGATGACAGAATGTAAATAGGTCGGACGACGAAAGAATGCGTTGTTTGAGACAGCGACAGGATAAAAAGACAGTGGGTATTAGAGTCAGAAACAGAGTTCACAGAACTTGGACGGAAATTGAGTTCAACTCAATAATGAAAGACTTTGGGATGAATTGAATCGTAAATCATGCCGAGTTGCGGCGACTCGACCGCCTTTTGTACGCGAGCTGCGCGAGTCCGAAAAGATCGGTGAGCTCAGACTGCTCTGAGGCGCAAGGACGATCATCGCAACCCTTCGGCACTTCGGGCGAAAGCGAGTTCAGACGGCAGTGTTTGAGGTTGGACCTTGAAGATTCAGGCGTGCGATGCAAAAGGCGGCCGCTTAACGCAATGATTGGACCATAAGATCTGCGTTGCGTGGTGGAGATCGGGGCTTCCTTGCGGTAATCAGACGGCATGACATGAGATGAAGCATTTTGGGGGAAGCTGAGGCGCGGAATGACAGCAACTTCGAAACCGAGAAGGCGACTCCATTACCAAACCGAGCGGCTGAAAAGAATCGCAGACTTACTCGAGCGGCCTTCGAAGTTCCTTACAGTTGCCCAAATTAACTGATAAAGGCTCTTTCGGCCACTGGACACGGCTGCTTTCTGCGATCACCGTTGTCGTCGCAAAATAATGCCACGGACTTTTACACCGTCGACCGAAAAGTCACCTTGCAGATCAGACCGACCAGTTTCGGAGTAACCAAGCTTCTGTCAAACTATGGCCTCTCAACTGACGGCTACTGCTCCCGTGAAGCTGTGCTTGAGCGGGTTTCTTCGCATCGTACCCAGTGCCGAATGCCGGACCACAGCCCCGGATGATCGTCCGCCATGGGGCCGAAACCACCCAAGTTTGGGGTCGGCAAGCGAGGCCCAACACGCGGTTCTCCTAGACAGCACAATCAGCCGTAGAACATAGTATGCATCGCCAATTATGAATCTGGCAAATAAAATGAAAATGACTGGACGAACACTGCGACCACAATACTGCATGCACGCATGTTGCATACTGCTTGCGCTGAGTCGAAGGATAGTTTCGATACGGCCCTCTTTGCAACTTGAGTGCTTGGATTCAGGACCCGTACCGAAAGCCCCATCGCCATGCCGTTGCAACGGATGGCGGAGTAAGAAGTATTTTCAGCTTCCGCCAGACACATGTAACGTCTCAAGCCCTTCCCAATCGTTCCATCAACACCTTGTGAGTGAGTTTGTGAACCGCTCGAGTCAATTCAAACCGCTCAATTGAGAAATAATCGGCCCAGAGTATGCTGGCTGCTCATTGAGGGATTTTTCCCCTTCGCAATTCGCTGTCTTGTGACCCAGCCCCTTTTCATGAGGATTGTTTTCGGTTATGACCTGACTTGGCCTGACTCTCAACATCACCATCACCGGCAACTGTCTCTCGGGGATCCGCAGTTGCTGGAATGCCAGAGAGACTGCCCAAAACCATGAGAGACCCAACTGAATCATCATACAAACTTCTCACCTAATATCATTTATTAAACTCGAATTTCGCCTCTGAGTCTCTTGAACTTACGGATGTACCCTTCCGACGCTGGATTGCGGACGGATAATCAAATACGGGTGCTCCTTGGTGGACCGTGGTGATTTGTTCCGCCACTAATCATCTCACTTCTCTCCAGTTGATTGAGACATGTTGAAGTAAAGTCTCGTATACCTTAGCCGATAGTTTCCGCTTTGCAACTCTTCTGCTTGCAAAAAGTCTTGCCAAGTCTATCTCGACTGTTTGCGTGCCTCAAGTTAACGAACTAAATCAATTGACGGACGGGTGACTAATGATGACCAGCCCGTATCCCTTTGGGGCGGGCTGTTAAGGGGTAGGGCGCGTGCGAGGCGCTGCGGTTGTGAATCTCTGTCGCGTTTGCCCCATGCACTTTGAATCGCGGCTGCAGCTCATCTCCTGTGCCTTTACACGACGCAATTGGCTCATTCCACTGCGATGAGGGTCTTGAAAAGGAGCATGCTCCAGACCATTTGAGGTTTTGATTAAGGTGCAGCAAGTGTAACCGAGGTGGAGTGCACTGAAAAAGTCCGACGGGCAGACTAACGCGAAGCGGGAGCCATAGGCAATATATTGCTATGATTTCGGAAAGTGGTGGTCAGGGTTATGCTTAATTGAAAGCACAGATTAAGAAGATTAACATATCCGCGGTTTCCGTGGGCAGCAGTTTGGACTTAGAAGTCAATCGTTATTATTCCGAGGCTCAGACCACCGTCTCCCACCGTCTCCCACCGGTGGCCATAAGACAAGTTGATAATGGTCGCAGGACTCTCAGCAGTACATGACTCTTGCGCTGCTCGTTTGACGACGTCAGTGATGTCCAGACCGCTAGGACCGCTTCAGCGGGAGATGAAATTCCACACCGGCAGCCGCAGCCGGCGCGGCGTCAAAACATGGGAAATCTGACAGGTGTCACTCTTCCAGAAGCTTGATATCCGCGTCTCATCCGAGTCCTCCGGCGGGCGGCTGTCCTGCCAGCCCTACAGACGCAAATCGAAAGACTTTGACCAACCAGCGTGAATTCAAAGGCAACGCTCCGACGACCAATCGAGACGCAGTGCACCAAATAGGCAGACGCTGGCAATGATTCTGTGGTAGCGAGCCGGCGCCGCCATGACCACGGACTACTCCCGGCCTGCCGTGGCAAATCGCCCACCCGGTGATATGGACGGACCCGATGCCAAGAGTCTGGAAGCCCTCGATTTCGTCCAAATTGAGGCGTGGAGCTGCCAAGTCGACCTCCCATGACCGGATTATGTAACGTCATGAGATACCATTCAGTAGCTATCCCCGTTGGTCCTGCAGTGCGCTGACCAGTCAGGGATTCCAGAAATTACCAGGTTTCTGGATGGCAGTCCCGCAATTTTATCGCCGTGTTTCACCATTGCTCGCTTTCACCTGCTTTGAAACAACTTCTCTCCTTGTCTTTTCGTCCCTTCTCTCTGCCCATCTCACGTCTGGCCTGAAGACCGAGTGCTCCGTGAGTTGGTGTCGGATGATCGACCCGAAAGCATACAACCTTCTTTGCTTCCGTGTTTCTTAAGATCGCACCCCTAAGAGTTCATGTTTGGATGGATTCGAATGATGAAATATCAATGCAACGTGAACTTCACCCTCCCCATAAACAATTCCGCACCAATGGACGGCAGATGGATGAGCCTCTTCTGGCCCCCTTCACGCTGCATAGGCGCCCTTCCCCGGATTTTCCAAGCCTTCTTGTTCGACGCCAGAACCTGCTTGTCACGCAGAAATTGTCCGCTCAGCCTTGGCGTCATTTATGTCCGGCCACAACGTTCAGGATAGGAAGGCATCCCATCACGCCCCTCTCTGCGCCGTAGGATCTCTTCCCCAACTCGGGCAGCCAACGCCACCCTTACAGCGGTCCTTAATCTACCATCGTCCCATCAGTCTCCGCAGGCCTATTCTCCCGCCAATGAGTTGTGCCGCGACACGAACAATTCTTGCTGCATATGGAGGTTTGGGGAAACAGCAGGCGGCAGAAGCAACGAAGCAGCAACGTTGAAGTCTTGGCCAATACTGCCAATACGGCAGATACCCAGGCTAGTGTGATGTGCTCGCTTAGCTCGTGGAGCGGATGGCTCCTTTTGGGCCCAGATGAATACGATGAACGAAAATGACGAGAAAAGGGTTGGCGTTTGTATATATCTCTCCCAAGTCGCACCCCGTCTAGACCTTCCATTCCATATTCTCTCAATTCAACTTCGTTCGGTCCCTAGCACCAACCCCGTTGTACTGTCATTCGTTCCTGAACATCTTCACTTCTTTTCTGTAAAACTTTTTGTTGTTCACCACTTTCACCATGCGTTTCACTACCACCTCCGCCGCCGCGGCTGTCCTGCTTGCGGCTTCCGCCCAGGCTAAGGGCGTCACCAGCGAGACCTCCGACCTTGACGGTTCCGTGTGGCAGGCCATCACTCCCGTTAACGCTCGCAACCCCCTCGAGATGGCCCGCAACCGCCCTACCAAGAGACAGTCCGGCTGGAGCCCCCCCTCTGATATCGCCTCGCCCCTGAAGGAGGTTTGGGACCACTGCAAGAGCACCTACTCCAACTTCTTCGGCTTCAAGAACTACGGATGGGACCAGGTCATGGCCACCAAGGGCACCATCAACGTCTGTGTCCGTTGGGAGTCCACTGCCTCCGTCACCGAGGCCCAGCGCAAGTCCGTTGCCTCCGCTCTGAACACCGCTCACCAGGGCTGGTACAAGTGGCTCTACGGCTACGACAACTTCCCTTACTCCGACATCAAGGTCAACGTTGTCGGCTGGGCTGTCAAGGACAAGAGCCTGCTCCAGGGTTCCACTGATGGCATCGAGGTCTACACCGACACTGATGCCGATGGCATTCCCCAGTGCGCCGAGTCTTGCGGCCGCTTCTTCAACCAGGACGGCGACTACAGCAAGTGCGCTGCCGGTGCTGACCGTCACTACGACCAGTCTCTTTGGCTCACCGACGGCATGTCTGGTGGTGCTGGTGGTGACTGGGGTCAGCGTATTGGCCGTGAGTACTTCATGGGTGCTCTTACTGGCAACGCCCACATTCTTATGCACGAGGTTGGCCACACCTACGGCCTGGATGACTTCTACGACTGGACCCCCACTGGTGTCACCAGCTTCATCATGAACGCCGGCTCCGCTGCCGAGATCACCGACTTCGACGGCTGGATGCTCCGCAACTGGTGGTACGAGCTCTCCCGTGAGCGTGGCTGGCAATCCGGCACCACCTCCGGCTCCGGCAACGGCTCCGCCACCACTGCCGCCCCCGTCGCTTCCGCCACCCCTACCAAGAAGGCCATTGTCGTCGAGTCTGCTGCCGCCCAGTCTACTGAGGCTGCCAGCTCCGACTCCTCCGCTGCTGCTGCCGGTCCCTGGGGCCAGTGCGGTGGCTCTGGCTGGACTGGTCCTACCGCTTGCGGCACTGGATTCAAGTGCACCAAGAACAGCGAGTGGTACTCCCAGTGCACTATTGCTTAAACGCCTGAACAACAACAATACCCACCTTCGGGCACGAGGATCGACTCGAAAGAGGCAGTCTGCTGTACATATCGACGCCTCTCTCTGGTCATTACTTTGTTGCCTAGACATCTCGCCTTTAGCGAGGACAACTTCCTGTTTATAACCATTTGACCCAAGTGGTCCTTTTTTCTTCCGTATATAATACCATCACTCTTTGAAGAGTTCAAAAATCGTGTTCCGAGTAAGCGTGACTTCGTCTGCATGTGCCATGGGCGACTGAATTGTCCACGGGCAAGGAAAGACCATTTCTATGATGCCATCCATGAATAGCCGTGTCCCGGACAAGTCTTCGACGGATGGAGAGTGACCGGAGATTAAGAAAGGCACTCGTAATGATGCTTGGTTTCATGTGCCACGTCTGAGTTCAAAGATGCCCGGTGTCAACTGCCGAGTCGTTGACGAGGAGAGGATGTATGAAAAAGAGGTTCGCGGAATGGCAACCATTTATATGCCATTTTTGAGGCACCTTGATGGACATGGCTCCTCACGTGAGATTTGATTCCCTGCCAGACGATCAGACGGCGATTACGGTTTGCAAGACAACCCAGGAGGCCTGCAGCAGACAAAGAAGTACTCGCCCAGAGGCGATATGCATAATCCATGCGTCAGCATGTCAGATGTAATCGCTTGAATAGGGGAGAGAGATCAGAAATGATTTCAGATTCCAGTTAGCTAGTCAGTAGTGGTGCACTACTTCTGCAAAGACTGAGATTTTAAGCGTGATGTCATGCCCGTTTTGTGACATTTTGACTTCGGAAGTCAATGATAGAGGGGGAAGAGGCCAGGTGCTTTCGGAAAGAGCAGTGCTGTCGGCTTGTTGTCGTTGAGCAGTCTTAAATCGAAAAGTCCCGTCTTTCAATGCACATGCACCAAAAGCAAACATATGTTCTACGAAGAGGAGCAGGTAGATCGCTGGTATTGGCATACGCTGTTTATTGTATCTACGACGTCAAGAAACGAGAGTCTCACTTTAGAGCCTCATGCTGTACAGAACACTTGCAGCAAGCAAGGTGCACTAAACTTCCGCTGAAGGTGCATAAGCTAAGATGGGTTGAGGTTAGCACATGCAGCAAGATTTTCATCAATGATCTCGAACCCAATTATGTTGCAAGCTATCTGCCTCAGGGGATAGCCGTCGAAAGGTCTAGGGGACCGGCGACCGTCGAAATCCGACATTGGGAATTTAGGAATGCTGCGATTCCCAGGTTCCTACCGCTGTTCCTGGACCGGACGGCCGACCCCAATTTCGCCTCAGCCAGCGCCGTGGGGGGACCAACCAACCGCTGCAAATCGCAGGCTCGAAAACCCTGACAGAATCAATAGAGGAACTGAAAAACGGCGCATTCCAGGCTCTTTTGCCATTCTCATTACGCACTGGAAACTACCAAACCGAGGTTTGGCCTTTGAGCTTGAACTTTCAGCTATGCCTCTGCGGCCGGCGCCGACGTCCGCAGGACACCGGCGGTAGTGTTCCTGTTGGTTAAAATTTTCACCACTGTTTTCTTCCCGCTGAAGAGGGTGCCACCGGCGGTCAGGGCGCCAATGAGCGCTGCTGAAGCCACCACGCCATGCTAAGGATCCCGGCGTGACTCACGGACGACCGCCGGAGATGTTGGCCGGCGGGGCAAGCAAGGGCGTGGAAGGCGAGCTTATGTCCAGGGGCACAAAAGGCCGTTGGACTTCTTAAAGAAGCCCGCCTACCGATCGCGCAAGACAGCCTCGAATCACGTCTTGGGTCGTCACACCACGATTTCCCTCTCGGTATAAGACCCTCGGAGGGCCCTTTCGGGGTTCCTTTACCAGCATGTTTTCAGAGACTTGGAAGTGAGAAGTAGGTATATTGGTCAGCTCGCTGACAAAAGCCGGGTATTATTGTCTACCACTGTGTGGTTCTTTCTCTTATTTCTGACGCAACAGCGCCTCATCAACATCGTACACATCTTTCATCTTTTTTCTTGAACTCATTTTTTCACTCATTGACGACGGCCGGCAACGATGCCGCGCCTCACACCACCGGCCCATTCCGGCTCGCACCTTAGACCAGGTTGGTCGTCTGGTGGGTGATGACAAGGCCGGCGACGGCGGCGGAAGTCAAGGTCGACATGACACCGGAGATCAGGGCAGAGATGGCCATGGCACTGACATCACCACCACGGCTGGGAGCAAGCTGGCCCAGGATACCGATCTGGATACCCAGGGAACCAATGTTACCGAAACCGCAGAGGGCGTAGGTGGCAATGAGCTGAGAGCGGGGAGAAAGGTCGTTGTAGGGAGCCTCCTTCATCGCGGAGAAAGCAACGTACTCGTTCTGTGAAAAGAGAGATCAGTACCTGAAAAAGTAAAGACGCCAGTCTTGGGGATTTCACTTACAGCGATGACCTTCATGGCGATCAGGCGGGCAACCTTGAGAAGGTCGCCGTTGCGAGGAACACCCAAGAGGAAGGCAACGGGGTAGAAGATGTAGCCGGTGATGAGGTTAAGGGTAAGAGGGTCGTTGATGTTGATGTAACGTCCCCACCAGCTCAGCAGACCGTCGACGAGACCAATGAAGGCCAGAATGCAGAGAATCGAGGCAACAATGGTACCGGCGATCTTGATACCGAGCCAGGCACCGTTGGCAAAGGCGTGGATGGCGTTCTTGGCCTCGTGCTCGTCGTCATCGGGGATCACGACCTTTCCGGCGGTCAAGGTCTCCTCGTTCTCGGGGTAGCGAAGCTTGGAGATGGCGATGGAGGCGGGGATGGACATGACACAGGACGACACCATGGCCTGGGCGTTAAGACCCAGGTTGATGTAAGCGACGAGGGTGGAACCAGAGATGGTAGCGAAACCGCAAGTCATGATCTGGTGAATCTCGGCCTTGGTCATGTGGGGGACGAAAGGACGGACCAACATGGCAGACTCGCCCTGGCCGATGAAGGGAGTGGCAGCAGCGACGACGGCCTCGGCACCGGACACGTGCAGAGCCCAGAAGACGAAGGTAGCGAACTTGCCGATGAACCACTGCAGGAAGCCAATGTAGTAGAGGACCTGGACAATGGCGACGAAGAAGATAATGGGGGGAATGACACCGCTGATGAACCAGTGGAGGTCAATGACGCTGTCGGCAGTCAGGAAAGCAGTTCCCTGGTTGGCGAAGCCGAGCAAGTCGCCGGCACGGTCCGCGATGAACTTGAAGATGTCGTAGCCAACGCCGGTGCGGAGCACGAAGAGCGCAATGATGTACTGCGACAGCATGCCGCCAATAACAGGGCGCCAGTTGACGCGCTTACGGTTGGCGGAGGTGGCCCAGAAGCAGAACAGGATGACGATCAGACCGAAGATGGAAACGGCGCGGTTCTCGCGCGTGTTATCGGCAGACTCCTCGGAGACGAATGAGCCGACAAGAATGACGGCAATGGTCAAGGCGGCGCCGGCAATGGTGCGGAACTTCTCGGGGATGACGCTGTGGACGAGGCCGGCCGAATGTTGCCAGACGAACTTGATGGGGCGCGAGACGTAGGAGCTGGGGACGTAGAAGAAGACCAGACGGAGCATGATAGCGAGCCAGACGAGGAAAGGCACAACCCAGTTCTTGTCGTTGCGGTGCAGGACGAGCGAGGCAATCCACCAGCCGGTGAAGAGGCAGAAGATGAAAAGGTGGGCAATCCACTTGTTCTTCTTGTAGAAAGTGCGAACTCTGGAAGGCTTCTGAGCACCCTCCTGCTCGGAGGGCGTCATGACACCACCCTTCTCGCCATCGTAGTCGGGAGGGCCGCTCAGCTTGTCCGGGTTGCCCTTCTCGATGTCGTGCGGCTCACTGTGGTCGTGAAGATGGCTCTGGTGGGGAACGGTCGAGTCGCCGGTGCGGGTGTAGACGACGTTGTCGGCATGGCCCTTGGCATCAACGCGGTCGGAGTGGTGAAGGTGGTGATGCTGGTGCTGGTTGGAGATTTCCAGCGCCGGGTCCGAGTTGCGACGGGTCGGGGTGACGGCCGGGCTGTTGCTGTCGGAGGCGGTCTTGTTGACCTCGGTGACCTGGGAAGCCATGGCTGCGGAATAGGGTTTCGGGTCGCACCGGTGGCTTTGACAAGAGACAGGACGGAGGGGGAGGAACTTGACGGCAAGCGTTTGCGCTTGGCTTGGCCTACTCGGAAGAAAATTAAGAGAAATTTTTCAACGAGTATCGGTAGTGGCAGAGGGTGGTGGACCACGGGCTAGCACAGTTGAGGGCTTGCCTGGGTATTGTTGAAAAGAAACGACCACCGATCAGACGGCTCTGCTGCTCATGAAGAGGCGGAGGGGGGCACTGGAGAGCTTGCTGCACGAAACAGACGAGAACCACGAGACAGGACCCTGGATTGACGCGTCCTGAGGGGAAGCCCTTTTTAAAAATTCCCAGTGCGATGATCAAGAAATCCGAGAGTAGTGCCGAGGCTAGGCTAGGACGCAACGATCCTCAACTTACTACGGAGTGCTACGGTAGCTTATCAGCAACCCGGGAGCCAGGCCCAGGCCGGGCAGGCATTTGGGAGTGTGGGATGGGGATGGACGAGCAAGGATCCATGGGAGTTCGCCGCCATTTGATCGAGCTGCGCGCGCAGCGGCAGGTGTTCAGGACGATGCTGGCTGCTCACTCGTCGCCCTCTTTCTCCCGCGTCGGTCGCTTGCCCGCCTGGGTGTGGAGGAAGGGAAGAGCCCTCGTGTGGTTCGGTGCCCATTTCGGTGGATTGACCCAGATTCTGAAGAGCGCGCAGCCAACGAGGGATGCGGGTTGGATGGGTGACAGGGTTGACGGGTGTGGGATTGACAAACAATGGTGGTACAAGAGATACAAGACGGCCAGGGTAGCTAGGGAGAAATGGAGGTCGAGGAGGGGACTTTCAGTCATGGTAAGACGATATCTCGGAGGGGGGGTTGCCACCATCGGTCATGTTTTTCAATTCTTGTCTAACGATTCCCCTCTTCATTCCCAAGTTGCCAAGTCTCTTTGGCGCTGTTGAGAGTCTTCATATTCTTCATCTGTTGCGAAGAGATGAGTCTGTTGAAGAAACTGGTTCACACACAGCGGTGTTCCTCCCGCTGAATCAGTCGCGATTAGAGATGCCAGGTCCAACAAAAGTTTTGCGCTGGACCCCAGGACTCAGGTCCCTCGACCGCGATAAGGATCGAATTTTTTATTGCGGCGTGCGGGTGGCATGACAAGGATTGTGGGAGGACCGAACACTAGCACAGACTTCGCGCAGACCCGGACCAAGCCAACTAGCTCTGCAATGTGAGTGGCAAAGCCAACGGCGCGCTTCCGCTTCTGGAAGGTTGATGGAACGATGGAGACGCGCAGTGGGGTCGACTGAGATTGGAGAGACAAGACTGGCCGTTGAAAGGCTGGGCAAGCAGGCCGGCTAGCAAAAGGGCAGGGCTAGCTTGTGGTGCCGGGTTCGTTTGCATTTGTCTTTGCCCGGCGTTGGATTGGACTGCCTTGGGGACGACAAGAGATGCTGTATCCAGTCGGACGACACGCATGAATCATGGTTCCGGGTCTGCTTCTGTCTTCGGTGACCGGGTGAGCCAACTCATTATCGTCGTCTCACAAACAGGCACACAGGAAGAGAGCGAGAGCCCAGGAGAGAGACACAGGCACACGCCAGAACCAGCTTGGCTTCCGGGGCAGCCAATGACCGTGTGGCAATGGCAGCCGGGGACGGCGTCGGGCAACGATGATTGAAAGCCTCCTGATAGGCTCAACACCGGCCTTGTCCTGTACGATGAAGGTGTGGCAGATCCTTCCGTTCTCCTGGGCGCGACTAAACATTCTGATGGCTGCTAGGGGCCGAGACCCCAAGACACGCCAGTGCACTGCGACCCCCAAACCGCTGCTAGAGCACGGAGGCATGCGGAGAATTGGGACTGGTTGGAGATAGCTGCTTCAGCCGCCCCGGCGCCACAAACGCCATGGATCGAGGGGAAGGGAGGGGAGAACAAGACGTCGCGGATGCTGATATGGGTTGTCTCGTTCAATGTCAGTTGCTCATCTGCTGTTCTGGCCACTGTCTGCTCACATACTCTCCCGATTGTCTGTTCTGTTTTCTACCTTCTTCAGACTGGATACCGTCTGAGCATAGCAAAGCAGGACATGTTCCGCGAAGCTTACGGGGGTCTCACGCCCAGCATGTGGCGGCTGATAGCCAGCGGGAAGGGTGGTGAGATCGGCGATAAGATGTCCTTGGGCCCTGTAATATCAAATTGTAGGTGCGGACTGAAGCCGCCTGAACCTGCGAGCGACTCGTAACTCGGGGGACCCCGTCCCGTGTCAAGCTGGCATTGAGACGAGATGAACGCTTTAGATTAGCGAACAGTCGCCGTCATCAATCACTCAGCGCAAGCGACGCCAATGCCAGGGAGTGTCCGGGCAACGCGTAACAACTGAACCTCCGCGAGTCCTTGTCTCATTTGCAGTCCACGATGATAACAACCACTATCCCTCCCCTTAGCACCATCCTTCTCCCCTCATTTTGGCCTTAGCTGCTCTGTCGGCTGGGGCCGAGAACATAAGCATGATCGGGGGTTCACCAGAGACTATCAGTTGTCACGCATCTCCTAGCAGGCTATCCAAGAGAGGAACGGACATTGAAGCAGAAGCACCAACAGAGGCACCTTGCTGCATCTGCCATCCGCAATCCCAGCATCTCCAGCTGCCACCTCCCCAACCCGGCCCTAGGAACTCGCGCTAGGATGCCATACGCGCAGGATACAGGACAGACTGACGCGCAAAAGGTGTGGCAGGCCCCACGCCACCCCGGGGAAGCGATCAGTGCTAAGGTTCCCGGGCTTTTGACAAGTTGCGACTTGCGTCGTATCTCTGCCCAATTCAGTCAATGACCGCGTGCGCTTACAGCCTACAGATTGGCTAGAGACAAAAGTGCCATGCCTTTCCCACACTCCCCCAGGTATCTCTGCATTTCAGCTTCGGCCGGCTCCGCTTCTTGGACGGGTCCGTTGGTGAGCCCCCAGCGCAAAACCGCTGCGTAATTGAAGGCACGTGAAGGGATCAGGGTGATAAGCTGTAGGTGAGCTCCGATCCTCTATTCCGGGTCCTCGATGGTCTCCGTCGGTCTCCGGTGAACATCGTCAAGCATTTGTCGAATCTGCGCGCGCAACAGCCACACATCTGGTTCTCGATGTGGAAGCTTTCGTATCTAATGCTCTAAATGGATCGCAATTGGATTGACGTCCAGACAATAGTCGCAGCCGAGAAGTTCGGACAAGGCCCTCGACAGAACAGCATTTCTTGGAAGCTCTGATAAGCCGGTTCATTCGGATGCCAGCGTCGCGGATCCAGAGACGCTACCACGTGTGTGGTATCCGCCCCCAGATCCAGCAGGACGGCTGGGTGCCAGCGGCTTTGCCCTTCTTCTCGGCCGGCTGGGCGACTCCGCTTGCCGGCGTCACGGCGGCAGCTCGCGGGCGCACATTTTTGAGCGTGGTCCTGGTTCCTGGATGCACGTCTCTCACCCTCGTTCTTTGCAAACATAACCCTACCGCAGACGACAACCTTATCATTCGTTAGCAGTTTTTCTCCAAGCAGGCGACGTTGATCTTCGTATGCCACGTGCTTTTTTGTCTTACTCCTGCAACATGCCGGCCTGGAGAACCCGCTTCTCGCAACTATTGATGATTGATGAGATCCGACCGACGTCTGGATTGAACCACTGTTCCGCATGTTATATTCTTATTAGCAAACTCGATAGAATGGTAGCGAATGGCGTTCCATCTGCACTCTAAGCGTGCAATTCATTTACTTTTCTCAAGGGACCGGCTAAGAATAGGCCAATTGAACAGCGCCGATTGGGTGCATCCTCTGCGGCACGTCGCCCCCTTGAGCTGTGCATACCTACCACCGAAGTCCCATTACGGGCGGTAAGACACCGTCGTTATTCGATCGCACGTCGAAATTGTACAAGATGGAATAAAACCTACTCGAAAAGGTCGGTCATTGTGTCGTTGTCAGACGAGGAGCGCCAGGTGTAAGAGATGCCGACATTCGCGCACGACAGAGCACTCCACCATAGCCTTCACAACATGCAAAGCCAAAGTGTGTGCAGAAGGCGTCAAAAACACATGTGACTGGACGTCTCGCGCGTAATTATGAGGCTGAGGTTCAATCCGACGAACTCCTTAGTCAGGTTGGGCACATGCTTCACGTCTGTCGGATCGTGCAATTCCTCTCGATCACATCATGAAAATGCGAACCATGCCTTATAGAGTGCTTTCATACAGGCTCAGGGATTTTGCTGCATCAGCCAGTATTAAGTGACCGTGTATCATTGTTTCGTTGAGCATGCTTCATTCCAGTAAAAAGATCATATCAGTTTCCTCCTTGGGACCAACGTCCCGCAATGTGGGTATCAAATGTTCTCAGCAACAGCGCGCTCGCTCTTCTCCTCAACCTCCGTCTTGTAGCTCTTGAAGTCGCGTGCAGGGACCTTCTTCATGAACATCTCATCAAGCTCCTCGTAAGATCTGCCGGCAACCTCAGGTTGATACAAGAAGAGGTAAACCGTGGACAGAATGGAGAAGGCACCAAAAATGAAAGCAACCTTCGCCTGCAAGTTCGCTTGGTCGGGGTTGAAACTGGCATTCATGTTAGTGCTCGGCCATAGCAAAGGTCTCTCACAGGTCCACTCACAGGAAGGGAATGACGAAAGCCCACATAGTCTAGAATCATAGCTGTTAGTCAAAGGCAATTGAAGGAGGTTCAGAGGAATAACACTTACGAAGAGAGCATTCTGAAGAGCCAAGGCCATAGAGGCAGTCTTCGCACGAAGTCGAGATGTGGCAACCTCGGTCAACAAAGAGTAGGCAGTCGCGCCAATGGTGACGTTGTAGAAGAAGCAGTAGATCAGGAGTAGCGCAACTGTTCCCTTCACGGCACCAGGAGTGCCAGCGACAGCAAGACCACCAGTAATCATGAGCAGGGTCGTGAGGATACACATGCCGTAGAGAGTCAGCCCCCGACGGCCGACTCTGTCGATGAGGAACCAGGAAACAACATTGCCAAGCATCGAAATGACTTGTTGGACAATCGCCAGAATGAAGCTCTCCTGGGTGCTGTATCCAGCCAGTTGTTGGTAGTATGTGCTGTAGGCGGACACGAAGTAGACTCCACACAGGGCCTGGATGCTCAGGGGCATGACGGAGATGACAGTGCGACGCAAGTTTGACTTGCGGAAACACTCGGCATAACTTGCGCCTTCAGTCTCCTTGCGCACCTCTGCCAAAGTGGTCGTGATAATGGAGAGACGTTTCTCGGCTTGGACTGCGTCGTAGCCAAGACGGCTCAGGGACTTCATAGCCTTCTGCATTTTGCCCTTATTCACCAGCCACCACGGAGACTCTGGCATGAAGGCCAATACCAGAATTCCCAAGCCACTCACACCATATTGAGAAACGAAGATAGCTCGGTAGGCCCAGCGGTCCTGGCGAGCACCTGTCGCGTTGACAATGAGGGAGACGATGAAAGGACCGATCGTGAAAGCGATGGCAGCGGCGGCGGTCAAGATACCACGGAGAGCCAGAGGCGCGATCTCGCCGATGTACGTCATGCTGACGGTAATGAAGGCGCCAATGGGAAAACCTGCGATGAACTTTCCGGCAAAGAACATTTCATTGGTCGTGCTGGTAGTCTCGAGTGTGATTCCGACGAAGATGAAAATGTAGCTGATGAAATATGTCCACTTTCGGCCGATGATATCTGTAATATAGCCAGCACCAATGGATCCAATGACGGCACTGTGAATAAAGTTGTCAGCAATTGATCTATCATAATCGTGTATTGGTGTCACTCACGATGCCACCGGCGCTCCACTGTAGGCAGATTGCCATTTCGCGGGAAGTACATAGTCGCCATTGAATTCGTTGCCAAAGTCTTTGCGGAACTCGGGGATACTCAGAATGCTGCCGCCCGCCTGGTTGTCGAAACTGGTGAGGATAAGGACGTAGATGGCGTAGACACACCACAGAAACGCCCAAGGCTGATTCTTGATGGCCTGCAAAGGAGTCTCCACGTGATCCTCGGCGGTGGCAGCGTGGCCAATCTCCTCGACGTGTTCGCCCTTGGCCGCGGCGATATCGTCCTTTTCGGCGACAATGGGCGTCTTCGACGCTTCAAGGTTGTGTTCGGCCATGGCTGGCTAAAGTAATTGGTGCGGTGATTCCCCGGGCAAAGAAGTTTAAACTGCTGAAGGATTCTGGGGGTGGCCCCGACGATCTGGGGAAGCTGAGGAGACGAGTCTGGGGAACTGGGTCCGAAGTTTCGGTTTTCCGGGAATGGCCCCGGTTCTTATTCTCAGGAACGATTTGCAACTGGATCTGTTTGAGGGAATCGTAGGCACTTCCTCGGATCAAAGTCGTTCGAATGATGGGCCGAACAGAGCCCATTATCTGGGGCTCTTCCTCGAAAGAAGACTTCAGCCCCGAGTCCTGGGCCGAGCGTGAACGCCTCCAGCCCAAGAGTGGCCTGAAAACCCAACCAGATGGCTGACTTCCTGCGGGGGAGGGGCCGGTTTCTGCCCATGTCGGACTGTGTTCGCATGATGCCAGTGCGTTTCAGTGATGGCGCGGAATTATGGCCGGCAATATGTTTACCAAGGAAGAGAGTCAACAACATGCCTGGTAGTTGGGTCTGCCTGAGTCAGTATCTCTTCCGAAGAAAAGCCTTGGGACTCGTGGTTGGCTATCTTTTGATGTTGTCTAACCTATTTAGGGGTGTTGTGAGGATCCTTGAGATGAACTTGGCCGTGGCCCTGGTCGTCAACAGCGGCAGGGCCTGGACCAGACGTGTCAATGACCCGTCTTCTCGGTCCTAATCTGGGGACCCCACAGTAGCGTGCAATTGCCGACGGTTCTTTGTGGAGAATACCACGAGGACGCGGGGTTCGACCCGGAAAGTTGGCTGTCGTTCATGTTACCTTGGCAAGCTGTTGCTCAAAAACGAAAAGCGCGCTTCTTTACCAGGTTTCTGAACGCGATGGTAGTGCGTAAAAGAGTTCTAATCGCGCGTTGTAGACATTTGGTGTCAAATTGAAGACAAGTCAAGCGCAATAAAACCAGGTGCAGATCATTTACAGCAACTGATGATGGCTGGGAAGCCAATGGTGTGACGGCAGCTCGGCATCATGCTAATGTCTAAAGACCCTCTTTCATCTGAAGACCGGCTTCGATCTAATGACCACGCCAAGGAGAAAAATTGGCAAGAAAACCTGAACTAATTCTGTAAACACCTCAAAATAACCTAGTCTTACCGCGACTTCACCGCAGTTTTACCGCAGTTGAACCCTTGGTGTCCGCGTGATCGATGTTCCAGACTCGGCTTGATTCACAATGTCCGAGGTCACCGCATTCTTCCCCGCAAACCATGACTAGGATCTCCCCACGCCGACTTCGCGATGACGAGGCGGGCCCAATTGAGCAATCGGAAGCGGCAGCCACACTTTTTGCTTTGCCGGACAAGTGGGTTTGACTGCCTTTCTCGGGAGGATGTCACACCGAAGCGTTTACGAATGCTGTTTGTGATCGTGGCGTGTCAAAAACAACATTAACCAGCTTCAACCCATGCTTTCAGCTGTAATTCCAGACCACATAGACGGGCGCGTCAACCAAAGCAGGACGTCCAGCACGCCATTCCTTATCAAGCTAAAATAGTACAACATCCAACCTCAGACCATCATGTCTGATGCACCCGAGGGCATGGTCGCGAGCGTTCTCCCGACAAGATGGAACCGAGAATTCGAAAAGGTCGCCAACGACCTCTGCCCCGAATTGCACAGATGGGCTCGCACACCTCAGCGAGTTATCAAGTTTGACCAAGACGACACCCAGTACTTTGGTGTTCGTGCTGCGCCGGCGGAATGCACTATCGACCAGCTTCCGTCCAAGACTTGGGGAAAGGGAGATGAATTCATTCTCGACTTCGGCGTCCACATGGTGGGATACATATCGTTTCGTCTCGAGTCCCGAGGATCGCACATGGACGCACCTTGCAGGTTGCGCCTTACCTTTGGCGAGTCTCCGTTTGACGTGACCTTGGGCATGGACAACGTCAAGACTTGGATCAGTACCAGCTGGCTCCCGGACGAGGTCATCAACATCGACATGTGCCCTGAGCTAGTGACATTGCGCCGCCGGTACTCCTTCCGATTTCTCCGAGTTGAAGTCGTCGACACATCACCACTGTTCAAGGTTGTCTTTTCGGATATCAAGTGCGAGTGTGTGAGCGCCGTCAGCCAGACGCATTCACTGGAGGCGCTGGACTTTGGTGATGAGCTTCTCCGGAAGATTGACCATGTCAGCATCTCAACCTTGAGAGACTGCATGCAGACAGTCTTCGAAGATGGCCCTCGTCGCGATCGCCGACTATGGAGCGGAGACCTTCGGTTACAAGCTCTCGCAAACTACAGCACTTTCAAAGACTTCAACCTCGTCAAGCGCTGCATCTTCCAGTTTGCGGCCGTGGTTCGCGAAGATGACTCGGTGCCTGCATGCATCTTTGAGCAGCCGCAACTGACGCCTTCATCTGACTACATCGTCGACTACGACGCTCTCTTTGCGGCTATTGTCAACGACTATATGGTGGCATCGGGTGACACCGCTGCCGGCCACGACCTGTGGCCGACCGTGCTTGGATGCGTCAAACGAGCGATATCGCACCTGGACCCTGAAACTCATGCCTTTGATGAAACGAAGGGTGAGGGATGGAAGTTCCTCGATTGGCAACCCGGCTTGGAACATAGCGCGGGCGAGCATGGTGTCCTCCTGTACTGCCTCAAGGCGGCGAATGCTCTGGCCAAGGTCCTCGGCAAGGAAGCCCCTTTTGTGGATCTCGTGGCCCAAATGACCGAAGCAGCGAAGGCTTTTCTTTCACCAGAAAACGTCTTCGTATCTGGCCCCAAGGGTCAAGTGAGCTATGCCTCAGCATCATGGCTGGTCCTGGCCGAGGCCTTCCCAAAGGATGTGGCGCAGACTGCGCTGCTCAATACCCTTTCTCATCCTGAAGCTCTCAAGCCCCTCACACCCTATCTATGGCATCACGTATGCGATGCTCTTGCAACCGTGGGATGTTATGATAAGTGTATTGAGATCATGACAGATTATTGGGGAGGAATGGTCAAGGCTGGCGCTGATACGTTTTGGGAGTGTTACAACCCGGCAGACCCAAAGGCGAGTCCTTATGGCGATGCCAGAAATAACAGCTTCTGTCATGCCTGGAGTTGTACCCCTACCTACCTGCTAAGAGGGAAGCTGAAAGAGTTCGTGGGTGTGAAGGGTACGAAGACGGTGACCATGGGTGGCTTGGATGATAGCTGGATCCAGTCTCAAGTGAGCTGATCGACACCTTGCGAAGCTACCTGAGGCTGTTGATGAATCATCGCGGGACAGGGAACGACACATCAATCATAGACTATAGATCTGCGGAGAACATTATGATCATTTCCCGAATGATATGTGCAGCTTGGCTTTTCCAATAAAATATGTACAGGAAAATATGATCAGCTCAACAGGTGAGCAGTATGACTAGTGTATGTTCTAGTGACAGATCCGCTTAGGCAGAGCCCAGCAGAGCGGTCTTGGGCTTCTGGCCAGGGAAGAAGGTGGTGGGCAGAGCAGGGATGTCGATGGAGGTCGAGAGACCAAGACCGGCGGTGATCTGGCCAGGCATGGTGGTGGCCTCGTAGTTGGCAACAGTCTTGGTGGTAGCGGTGCTGGTGTAGGTACCGGAGCCAGTACGCAGGCAATGTCCAGAGCCGAAGGCGTTCTCGCACTTGTCGACAATGGACGAACCAGCATCGGTCCAGATGTTGATGCTGGAGACGTCGATGTTCTCGCAGGGGACGGCAGCAGCGCAAAGGACGACAACGGGGCCGCGAGAAGCACCGTTGGCAGCAGTACCCTTCCAGTTGGAGAAGGTCAGGTTCTTGTACTCGACACCGCTACCCGAGACCTTGCTCTGTCCGGCCCAGGCAGAGTCGATCTTGAGGGAGTAGGCGTTGCCGTGACCGATGAAGTTCTCGAAGCGAGAGTTCTGGAAGATGCCATCACCGCCGTTGTTCTTGATCATCATCATCTGGTTGGAGTTGACGGTGTAGATGTTGCGGTAGGTGATGTCGGAGATGGCGGTGTCAGCGCCGAGGGAGCCGATAGCACAGCCGCCAGACCAGTTGCAGAAGATGTCCTCGATAAGAATGTGGCTGGACTTGTTCTTGACAGTGACGCTGAAGACTTATTAGCCAAAATTCTGCCCATGTGGAACGGTCACGGAGCCTGGAGCCCGGCTATCGGTCCCGTCTGGCAAATGCGGCAGGCACCGCAAGACAGTGGCCGGGTTCAACCAAACCGATCTCACGGAGAAGAGATGTGAACTTACCACTCGTCCTTGTTGGTAACCTCGACATCGTGAACGTGGACGTTGGTGCAGGCCATCAAGTCGAGACCGTCAAGGCCACCCTCGTTTCCTCCGCGGATGATCATGTTGTAGACCTCGCCGTTCGTGCAGGTGTCCAAGATGATGTGGAAAGCGGGCGAGTCAACGAGAGCAATGTCATGCACGCTGAAGTTGGTGACGGAAACGAAGCGCAGGAGACGGGGTCTGCAAAGTCATGGTTAGAATTGCACGAACGCATTTTGTAGAATCGTCGGTCTCACCCATAGACACCCTTGCCCTCTGCATCTTTGTTAGCATCGCGACTACGTGAATGTAGTATGTTGACGACTTACGCTTGTGGAATTCGTATCCATAGCCCTGCATGGCACCCTTGGAGTTACCGCTGTAGAACTCAACATCGGTGGACTTCTGAACAATGATCATGTGTCCACCAGCAGTGCCGGTGCGGTAGATGGTACCCTCGAGGTTGATCGAGACACCAGAACCGCCAGAGAGCGTCTGCCAAGTGCTCATACCCCATTCTCCGGACGGAATCAGGATCTCTCCGCCAGTCTTGCAGGCATCCCAGGCAGCCTTAAGGGCGGCGCCGATGTCACCAGTGGCACCGGTCTTGGCACCGTAGCTGGTGATGTTGCATGTCTTCTTGGCCGCCTTGGCTTCACGCGTGGTGGACGGTCCGACGGTACCGGAGAGCTCGGCGGCGGCCCAGCCCGGGAGAATAGCGCCCAGCGCAAGGAGTGAAAGGGAAGCGAACTTCATGTTGGATTTTGTAAACGAATGAACGACTAACAGTCAAAAAAATGAGAGACACGGAATGGGAAAGGGAGTGACAAGAACAGCAAAACAGGCGACGATTACCTCCGAGAGGGACTCCTCAGGATGATAAATATGGAATTGTATCTCCTTCCGCTTCCTCCTTTTCCCCCTCCTCGAACCCGTCCAACAGACGACCACCGATCTTAGCTCGGGCATTCTTTTCCAGAACCAGCGCCGCGTCCCATTTCCGCCCACAGTCCCCACGATTCGACCATCGCTTGTGGGAAATTGTACGGAGAGCGGTGTTGAAACTCGCAGGCTGACCACAAATGGCACAAACTGGTCTACAGCCGGGATTCTAGCGCCGTGTTAATTAAACCAACGACACAGACAGTGGGCATGCTGCGCGCTCGCCTGCCCAAATGCCGTACCAAACGGGGGCTACAGGTATGGAATAAAGTAATGAGTGGCGCTATCGGAGCCTGGACACCAGGCGATTCTCCTCATCCCGGTTCCTCTGTCAGGGGTGTTGCCTGCCAGGTGACTTAACATCAGCATCCCTACTCAGCAGCACGCCTTGTAATTCGCGAGTTCAATCTTTCCACGAACAACTTGTTGGAGAGTTTGCAGGGGCCTGCTGGGGAAGAGTGGTGAAACGAAAAGAAACGATGCCGATGAGCCGCGTCATTGTCGCAGTTCGTCCCGTCTTGGTCAAACAAAATCCCATTTGTTTGGCACACGCTGTCGAAGTCATCGGCCAGGGAAAGATTAAAGAGGAGGTCACGTCGCCATTTTCAATTTCTTGTCTGTCCATCTGCCCAGCGACACCCCGACTATTTGGAGATCACGGCATTGAAGACGATGCCGACCGGTTCAAGCAGATTATCTGACCGGCGTCATGTCCCAACAAAAGAACGGCATCCCACTGCCGGCAGCCTAACCCTGACGGCAGTCTAGCTCCTCGATTAAATTGCGATATGGTAGCATCAAACACGCGCACTTTACGGCGGCCTTCTGCTTCCGGACGAGACAAGCTTCTAGCTGCCGTCCTCCCGGGACCGTCGCCAAGCACCGCGCCGTCACGGCGAGGGCCCGTTGGTTCAGGCGGAAGGGGGATGCATTTCGGACAGATCAAGATCCAGGATCGGTGGTTGATGGACCCTCAGGAATCGGGGAAAATTCTCCGTTCATCGCGCAACCATTTTTCTGATGTGTGCGACTCCATCGTGGAACCCTTTTACGGAGTGCTGGAGCAAACCCCCGCACGAGGCCTCGTAGTTGAAGATTATCAGTGAAATTAAAGTCTGGTCCCCATCGGCGCTGACTCGTAGTGGCCGATGACCACACAACGACACGCAGACATGTTGTACTCGTACGACGCTGCAACGTGTCGGAGCTGATAACCAACTTATTAATATTGTGCACGCTCCAGTACCTTTTGATTTATGCCTGGCACGAGCGCGTCGCACAGCCCACTCTGCGGTTGAAGCATCAGAGACGGGAGAAATGAGGGCCTCACGGCTCGCTGTCATATTGCTCGTCGGCTGCATTCAGCTTGCATCCTGCGATAGCAGTCTCGTTTTGAGAATCAATGAAGGCTATTTCGAGAATACACAGGGTTCGCTATATAGCTAAGGGATCATAAACAACGCACGATAGCCCCAATTGGCTTTTGCAGAAATCACGGACATCGAATAAGCCTCCACCACCTTCTTCGGCATCTGACCACACATAGCCTTTAGGTGGCCTACCACTAAGATCTCGATAACCTGCAATTCCCCTCAAAATTCTTGTTGCCAAGAATAAGCTTACCATCCTTCCACTGCAGCTTCCGGCAGGCGACCAGCCACGAGGCTCGGAATCGGAGCCCGGGTACTACTCCAGCTCGTGGCGTCTGACAGCGAGACTGCGCCGCCGCCTCCGACGCGCTCGAGTTCTTCCTGTAGACCTGATGCAGTCTGGTTACCAAGGCTCTATGCCAGTCCTTCCCGCGTCTCAGCCCCAGAAACTCAGCCAGAACCTGCAGCTCAGCCCAGCTACGCTTATCGCGCTTGTTTGATCAGAGCTGCAACGCCTTGCATACAGCTCTGGGCGAGTTTCCAAGCTTCCCATTGGGTCCTTCTCGTCTAGTCCGGAGGGAACGACTGAGAGAGACAACAGAGTATGCAGGTCATGCAGCAACCCCATTATTAGCCTACTGCCGACACACAATGTGTACGGTTGTTCATCAGCCTCCACGGAGGATGCCGGCATTATGAGTCCCGGCCGGGGGAAGTGTAGTTTCCGCCGTCAAACACAGGTCCTCGAAGTATGTTGGCTTACACTAGATGACAGCCCCAGAATAGAAGGACTCACAGCCATAGCCCCATCACAGACAGGTGTGCTATCGCCTCAACATGGCTTGCGGTCCGCAGTGTGACCTACCTCCACGTAGTCGGGTCTAGGAATACACGGAGAATAGTTCCCGAATATGGAATTCTACGTCCCTATGGATTTTAAAATGAAGTTTATAAATTGATCGCGTCTTCCCCATTATGATGCTATTTTCTCCTCTCATCATCAACTCAGCTACTCAAGACAACTCAACAACCTCACCAATTTCCTTTCCTCTTCTCCTTTGTGATTTCCTTATTTTCTTTGTGGATCTATCTCTTTAAGAATCTCGTACAAACATCCGATTATTCTCTTCGCAGACTTAACTAGTCGAACCCTGCTTGATCTATTATCCATCCCATTATCCTCACCATGCATTCTTTCATCTACTTCGCCGTCTTCGCCGGCATCGTCGGTATCACTACGGCATCTCCTACCGAGTCAAACACTGATCCTACCGTCTGCGCTCCGGGTACCGGTTTCTTCCAGTCCTGCAGCAATGGCTTCAGGGGCTGCTGCAAAGCCGACGCTTGCACCATTGGGTACTGCCCCGATGTGACCGTCACCTCATCCAAGACTGCCAGTGTTACGGCGACCCCCATTCCCGAACACAAGGCTCACTGGCAGCCCGAGACCGTCTCCGATCCGACTGTTTGCAAGCCTGGCACTGGCTTCTTTCAGTCTTGCTCAAACGGCTTCAGAGGCTGTTGTAAGGAGGACGCCTGCACTTTGGGCTACTGCCCCCCTGCCTCTGAAAAGCGCGATGAGACTGTCTGCCCTCCCAACACCGGCTTCTTCCAATCTTGTGCCAACGGCTTCCGGGGCTGCTGCAAGGGCGACGCCTGCACTCTTGGTTACTGCCCCGATGTCCCTGCCACCGTTGTCAAGCGTGACGATCCGACTGTATGCGCTCCCGGCACTGGTTTCTTCCAGTCTTGCTCGAATGGCTTCCGTGGATGCTGCCAGTCCGATGCCTGCACTCTTGGATACTGCCCTTCCACCACTGAGAAACGCCAGGACCCAACCGTCTGCGCTCCAGGCACTGGTTTCTTCCAATCCTGCTCCAACGGTTTCCGCGGTTGCTGCAAGGCCGACGCTTGCACTCTCGGATACTGCCCGTCAACCACCGAGAAGCGCCAGGACCCAACTGTTTGCGCTCCCGGCACTGGCTTCTTCCAGTCCTGCTCCAACGGGTTCCGTGGATGCTGCAAGGCCGATGCTTGCACCATTGGCTACTGCCCTGACCTGAAGGTCCGCGAGCCTACCGTAAAGCGGGACGAGACCGTCTGCGCCCCTGGCACTGGCTTCTTCCAGTCCTGCAGCAACGGCTTCCGCGGATGTTGCAAGCAGGATGCCTGCACCATTGGCTACTGCCCGGACGTCAAGAGCTTCGAGACCGTTACGATTGCTCCCAAGACTTCGCCTACTCCTACGCCTGAGGCTAACCACGAATGGCACGCTGATCCCAAGAACACCGACCCGACTGTGTGTGCCCCTGGAACTGGCTTCTTCCAATCTTGCAGCAATGGCTTCCGTGGATGCTGCAAGGCTGACGCCTGCACCATTGGTTACTGCCCTTCCAACTAAGCATATAAATGATCCAGGAGTTGTGGTACAGGCGGTAGTTTGTTAGATGATGGTATAGATTGCATTGTATCAGAGGGTTAGATCAGCATTTTGGCGTCTTTTAGGGATTTATTTTCACGGCGTTTTGGCTACACATAATACAACCACATTCCTTTACATTTTGACGGCCTTGTATTCTATGTGGACTGGTTTTCACAACCGCATTGAGTTGTTAGACTCCCCAAATTCGCCGGATCGAACTTTGCCAACTTCATTAGACCGACTTATGCCTTGAGCAAGTTTCCACTTTTGTATGGGAGTTTCTGTTTTCTGACCAGGCGCAAACTCATTGGACAGACTAGTTACTACATCCTTGGTATGAAGAGCATAGGGATACTATGATAGACGTTCGCCTTGGCCTACATGTAGACCTTGTGAGGTTTCCGAATAACGGTGGTCTAATAAGGGTAGCCTCCCATGTCGTGATTGAAGAAGTAGTATAACTTCTCTCACGTGGTACTCCAACCCAGTGTACATATTAAATTACAGAATGATGGCTGCAAGTCTCTCTGTAGTTGTTGCGACCTGCCAGACCGTTTAATACATGGGACGTTGTAATTTGTGAGCTCTCGACCAGTCGCGGAGGTCGGGCACGAAGTGCGCGAGCTGTCCCCGCAAAACAAGATTAACGAGTTTCAAGTTGACATCAGCTGAAAAACCTTATCTATGTTTCCTCTGAGACCGTCTGTCAGATGACAAGGCTTGATTAACATTTCGGACGATTGATCTGGTGGACGACGTTCCTTATTGGAACATCAAAACGTCTGCATCGGGATATCACAAAGCCAGGTCGATATCTTAGAACTTCTTGTGCATTCTGTCATTACATTATACTAATATGTACTTTGCATCATCTCATGACTTTCAATCTCTTGTCGAGATGGTATTTTTCCTCCTCTGATCCTTCTCCACTGTAGCAAGTTCACCCATTTAAGGGAGGTTCTGGGGAGCGTAGCTCTGGTCGGGGTTGACAGTCTGGCCGTTGACAAGCTGCTTGTCGGTGTAGGCGGGCCAGACGATGAGCTTCTGGTCGGTGACCGAGAAGGTGGTGAAACCGGCATCGGGGCCGAATTGGCCGCTCCAGCCAGAGGTAACGGTGTAGGCGCCGCACTTGGCGTTGGAGGCAGCTCTGCTGGCGGGAGAACCGGTGGTGGTGAAGGCGCAGGCAGTGGCGTCCGCCGTGTGGGTGTTGATGGAGAAGCTGTAGTTGCAAGAGGTGTCCTCGGCGTTGCAAGAGCGAGTGAACTTCTCAATGGTCCACTCGGGAACGGCGGCCATCATGGACTTGGAGTCACGCTTCTCAACGGGGGAAGCGGAGATGGCGGCAGCAGCCAGGGCAGAGAGGAAGATATTGGTGATCTGCATTTTGGAGGTTGGGGGTTGTAGAGAGTTGAGTAAAAGTAGTATTAAGGTTGTGGATTGGTAATTAAGGTGGTAGTGATTGTCCTGTTGGAGTGATGATCCAAATAGTTGCTTCTGGGGAGGAATCTCTGGTCTTTAAGTATTGCTCTGGATGTCAAGGGTGTGCCTTTGGAGGACTGCACGTGAAGGTGCCTGACAACGTGAACGCTCTGCCGAGAGACTCGAACGATTCGTAAAGTGACGTTGCCATCGTGTTCCGGGTCGCATTCTGGGAACCGAGAAACCGTGGAGCATTCGGCCGCTTAGCCACCCAGTCACCGCTTCCTTCGTGCCGTCATTCCATTATGACAACAATGCCAAAGTGACATGACCTTGAGGGTAGGCGACTATGCGATCAGGAACTTGGAAGTTACTCCGGGTGTCCAGGAACCTCGCTTAATTACGTATTGAGTTCATTCTGACAGCGAAAGTGGCTCAACCGGGTCCAGCGCATCGCCCAAAAGCCAGGTTATCCAGCCACCAAAGCCCGTTTTATTGAATGGTGGCTAGTGATGCTAGGACAACACAACTGACAACCCAGGACTAATTCTCGTATTCAAGGTCGCATGCATTCAATTTCTGGGGCAGGTGGACATCAACTCCAGGCGCATGACGTACCGTGATGAGACCCCGAGATTAATACGAGCGCTAACTGCCGGGGCCAATTAACCGTAACAACACGACTCCACGTACTAATCTTCTTCCGGGGCCCCGATCCCTCCGACCATCGTCGCCTTACTGTGCCGCCTCCGCTGATCTGCCTGTATTTCGATTGATTCTTCCTAGCGTTTCTTCTAGAATGCTATGTTTAGCGACCGGCTGAGCCGAGCCGATGCTTTCCTCTGGGTGCTGCCGGAGCCCGAAGAGCGCCCAGCCGGAATCGCGGGGTAGCGGTGACCCGTGGGATTCACCGATGGGCGGCTGAACGCGACGGACTGGACCTGCATTTTCTCCCTTGAGTTGCTCGGCACCTGGGCTCGCTATGTATCGCCACGCGCTATGAAGCAAGCTGCCCTGACCAGCGAGGAAATTGACGGGACCTGCAAGCTGCATGCATGAACTAGACAACGCTAAGATGCAATCAGACAGGAGGATCCGTTAAGGCCAGGTATTGCTCCTCCCTTCTGAGACTGGTGAAAGGCTTGTCGACGAACACGAGAAGGAAGCGGCCGTAGATGGGTCAAGTTCATCCCACATGCATACTCAAAAGTTGATGATCAGGCTGTTTTTGCGATTCAACGAGAGCAACATGAATGGATCGTCAAGTGCTGACATTTGGGCAGTGCTGCTGCCTGGGCACCTGCGATAGTCAACGCAAATCCTGGATTTAAAGTAGGGCTTAAATGCTAGCGGTGTCTCGCAGACAAGTGACACCGCTTGCTTCCGTCAGGGCGTAGTTAAACGTTACAACGACTTTCCGTAATTGTCAAGTGGCCGCTACTAATTGCCACCATCTTCAATTAGGAAACGGATTTACATTTCCGACACTTCAACCCGTCGCAGAGTCGAACACCCGAATTCGTACTCCAGGAGCAAGTTGCATTGGCTTTACCCCCTGCGCTCCGTGTGAATCGAATGTTGCAATTACTCAGTCACCGCTTTCTTACAAACGATTTAAAATGGGAAAACAAATCAGCCCATTATTGATGTCATGTTGACCCTGCAGGGAAGAGTTTCGTCAGAGGATAAGGCGATGAAATGATCTTGTCTAACCTCCCATCGTTTGGAGGATAGACTGGTGGTTGAGTCTCACCTCAGAGTAAATAAAATGTTAATCTCTTAAGCGTGAGATATGTGATGCGGGGCGCGAAAAACGAAAAAAAAAGAAATGCCAGGCCATGAGTTTACTTGAGCTGCCCAGAGGCGGATTCGAACCGCCGTCAACACGGTATCGCTGAGTGACGGAGACCACAACGTATCATCCTAACCAACTAGACGATCTGGGCGACAGGAATCGTGGCTGATTGGAAACAGCCCGAGGTTGCGGGACTCTAGTTGGTGGCGCCAATCGCAAGACGCATCGTGAAGACCGATTCCCTGGGAAGTGGAGCACATTGTGATTTTTTTTTTCCTAGGGTGGGGTTGATTTCGACTGAGAAAGCTAAGGTACTGAGGGATACTACAGCACGAGAAGTCTTTCGTTCTCTCTGAGTGCAGACTGCAAATCTCGGCCGTGCAATCCTTGAAGAGACAGTCCGAGACGCCTCGCTTCAACAGTGTTAAGGAGTTCCAGCAGTGCGTTCCAATCCTGTTCAGTTGTCCCCATGTCCCAAAGCCCTCCATCCTCCTGCTGCTCTCCCTCCTCGTCTTCTTCCGACCACTGAGTCGGGCCCATTCCCATGTCATACTTGTAGTATCGGAGGAACTTCTGTCCTACTTGATCAAGTCCAACACCGTTTTTGTACCTCACTTGCGGCTCACGAGTCCCAACAACCTTCTGGTGCGGTCCTGGAGAGGCGAAGTTCAGAAAGACCTGGTCTTGAAGTTCTTGTCTGAACTTGGAACGCTCCCTCCTGTACTTTGGCAAGGCAGTATCCACTTCGTTCGCGTTATTGTTCGTGTTCTGGTGCCAAAATTCCGCGTTGTAAATGGCATCGTTATGCTCTCCGTTCCATGAACCTGAACCCACTTTGAGAATCTTCAGGCCTTGCATGGTGTCCTTCCAACGTGAGAACACAGCATGCCATCGAACGTCGAATTGAACAGTAATATCGTTCCAGTCTCCCACGCCCTTGTTTACAAACCATTGCTTGCTTGGATAGTTGTCGTTGGAAATCTCCATCGAGTTGCCATCGCTGTCTGTGCCAATGACTGTCGTACCTGTCTCGAGTGGTGCAGCTATATCAGCTTGAAACAGTATGATGCAGTCATCGAGATATAGCTCCTCAAGTCCTCCGCTATCGTTCTGTCGGCCAAGAGAAGCAATCCAATCGATCTGCCATTCGTGGCTGAGAACGTAGTTTCCGAGTGCTAGGACCCTCAGAGCAGGAAACCCAGAATCAGGCCCAGATCCGGGGTTCACGGCTCGAAGGTCTAGCCGAGGGCACCAGCCCCAATAATCCTTGCAGTAGAGAGAAAGAGTCCTGAGATGTTTTGATAGTTCCGGGGAAAGCCACGTGCGTGGAAGGCAGTCAATGTCGTATCTCTCAGGAAAGTAAATGTTGTTCTCTGGGGAGGCTTCTTCATTCTCGTGGGCGATGAACAGTTTCAGGTCCCGTAGGTCTGGGGACGAAATGACTGACTTGAATGCAGCAGACTCCGTCAGTCGTTTGTCATTAAAGTCTTGGAGGTTAGACACGGTGATCGTGTTAACGTGAATCGGCTGAAGGAGCTGCCCATCTTCGTCGCTTAACTTAAGACCTAGAGATGTCTCCCATTCAGATGATCGGTCTTCGTGCATCCTTGAGTGCACCCTGTTCATCCTGCGTTCTTGACGGTTCGCAACTCACGTGCCTGCGAGGCAGCGCATGACAGTGTCAAGAACCCAAAAACGAAAGTCGCAAGTCTCTTCAATTCCGTAGTAAGGTGAGTCGCCATTGCCGACATTTTCGTTAAAACGGATATTGACCGTCTTGGCATTTGCAAGCATTCCGACAAATGATAGGGCGGCAAGAAACTCTTGTGGCATCGGGTATTCTTCGTTGATGTTGTATTTGAACGACGGCCCAACCCAGGAGTCAAGAGATCTCGCTGAGGTAGCCATGAGAAGATGAGGCGATGTATCTCATTTGGGAGTGGGTGCAAGTCTGACATCATGGAAATAGACTGATGGCTACCAGCTGAATACTAAAGATATGAGAAAGATAGAGAGGGAGAGAAAGAAAGAAAGAGAAAGGGAGACCTCACCGTCATGAAAAACAAAACAGCGCGTGGTATGCTTTTGTTGGTTCGGTCGGGTCCACATTCTGCGCCGCAGACATCACCGGTGGCAGCAGGCAGCGACGCAACGGTTCACGATCCATGTAGCTGCCACCTTGTGGTCTGCCAATGCACTCTAATTGTTGTTTTCTCACTGAGTACAGCGGTACAGAGCTAATTCCATTTTACCGCCTCGATTTCCAATGCGTTCCGGAAAAGAAGATAACAACAGCATTGTAAGGCCCATCACCACCAACACCAAAGCTCGTCGCCGAGAGGGTGTGCTACCGATGATCATGAGTTTCGATCTACAAAAATAGAAAAGTTTCAGAGGGGGAAACAAGCTCGCGAATGATGACAAACTTGCAACAACTGCCTTCTCGTTGTTGAGGCTTCAACTGAAAGATCCTTGCGAGTGTGTCTGTCCGAGCACCAAGGCAAATGCACACTGTCACCTGATATCCTCACAACACCGCATTTACATGTGGCTACGTTTATGGACAGTGCGGTTCCGCAGAACTCTCATTCTCACTGCCACACGTCATGAACTCTAATGCCCGACTTTCTCACGCGCTCCTCGCGCTTTTCGATCCCTTCTCTTTACATGTCTCCCAAGCGGCTGGAACCACAAACGGCGGCATCATGTGTTCAGCGTCTCCGTCTTGAATGGCGCCTTGATGTTCCTATCCATATCAGTCGACAGCCTCAGCGTGCAACGACAATATGAACGCGATGATCGACGACGACACCATGCAGCTCGTCCAGAGTGCCGAGCTAGCCGTGAGGATCGGGCCTGACGAGACCGTTATCCATGCTGGCGCCGACAATGGGCCGGGAAAGGAAGAGCACTGGAAGAGTGAATCGTATCTGGGAAGCGGCGGTGTTGGCTTGGTTTTCCGAGAGAAGTGCATTGTGGGACCGTCCTTCGGTCAACTAAGAGCAGTCAAGGAAATCCCGCGACCTAGGACCAAGAAGGACATTGATGTGGATATCATGAATGAACTGAAGGGACTGACTATCCTTTCTCAGCCCCAGGTAATCACCATTCCATGTCTATTGTAGCAAAGCTGACCGCCTACAATTAAGTACGAGGCATACTTCGTAAAGACACTGGGTTGGTACCAGACGCCGTCCAAGGTGTTTGTGGCCATGGAGTTCCTTCCGCATGGAAATCTACATTCGCATCTAATGGATCAAGGGCCCATACCGGAAGCCCAGGCGAGGCTCGTCATTCGACAGGTGTTCCGCGGGCTAGCATATATACATCAACATAATCTGGCGCATCGCGGGCTGAAACCATCGGTAAGCAGGACACAGTTTTCTCCTCGTCATCAGTAAGTTGACTAGTTCTAGAATCTTCTCATCCGAACTCAACCTCCTGGGAACGAGTGGTGGATAAAGATTGGCGACTTTGGAATTAGCAAGCGACCCAAACGTACCATCAGCATGTCCTTGGCAGCCGGCGACACAATAGGCTTTATGGCGCCCGAGATCCTCGGTCTTTCTGGTATAACTGATGATCTTGCGCCCGACATCGCAGCTCAAAAGGGTGACATGTGGGCGGCCGGAGAAACACTCCACTTCATGCTAACATGCGCACACTCTTTCGGCGAGGACCTCGAAGCACTTCGCGAATACTCCAATGATGGTCGATCATTCCCCAACGAGAGGCTCCAAGGCCAAGGGGTATCGTCCCCATGTGTCTCCCTAGTTCAAGATCTCATGTGCTCTCATCCGAAGCTCCGTCCCGATGCCGAACAGTCCCTCGACCACATTTGGTCTCGCATGATAAATCACTACTCAACGTCCTACTCACGAATATCCAGTCAAATCCGCTGCCGTGGACTGGAAGCGCCGTCGGTTACTTTCTCCCGTGACGGAGAGCGTCTTCTCGTAGTTTCTCCCGAGAAACTGTACTTGATCGAGTCCAACAGCGGAAGCGTAATCAAAAGCTACGAAGCTTCGGATCGAACATTTGCGAGCGCAGCAATATCTCCCGACGATACATTCATCATGGTGCTGGAGGATAGTGGTCGCCTCAGTCGATTCGATGCGAAGAAGTTGAAGCTGCTTGAAGAGAGGGGGCCATTTGGCAAGATGCCAGCCGGTGATTGCTTTGTCTTGTACTCACATGACGGCCATTGTGTGGCAACTGCACATACCGGCAACTTCGTTATATGGAGACTGAAGGGATCTGCTTTACCAACAGCTGGTACTTGGCGGACAGGCAACTTCACCGTCCGATCTATGGCTTTCACCACGGACGATAAGAACATTGTGCTGGCACTCGACAGAGCTGTGCATATCATACCGCTGGAACCCGCCATCACCGGGACGGGCTATACTCGGGGAGAAGAGATGATCAAGTACCCAGTCTTTGGGCCTGTTACTGCTGTCTCGCCGGACGGGGCCGATTATGCCCATTGTGACTCGGATTACATCTATCTTTGGCGGGACAACGCCCAATGCTGGCGCCGTCAATACTATCACTCCGTGCCCACCTCTGCGGCTTCATACTCTGCGTCTGGAGCAACCATCGCGACAATCGACAGCCGCGGAGGAGTTACGCTTTGGAGAGCCCGGAGCATGAGCGAAGTCGGATGCATGAAGTTTCCTGAAGAGATGGTGGCTAGAGTTGCAGTCTCACCACCACTGGGGAAGTACATCGCGTTAGGGTTAATGGATCAAAAAGGCCCTAGAGTTGTTGTTCGGGAAATTCTCAGCTTCGTACCGTCGGATTAAACACTAGCAGAATGGTTCTCAGCTCACACGTATTTAATGAATGCAAAAAAGAACAAGGTTGCCTCATGCCTGAATCGAACAGGCGATCTTCTCATTACTAGTGAGACGCTATACCACTTAGCCAATGAGGCTTTTAATTGCCTGTGATTGAATTCGGTTTCTGGGAACTTATTTCGTCTCGAGGTCAGGATCTGTGGTTGTCCCACTTCGGCGTTGGGGCTCACGATGGGGCGTTCAGGGGTTCCGGTGCTTTGTGACATGGACTAGGCACCATACCGGTCTGTGATCCAGAAGCCACGTGCTTCAAAGGCAGAGATTTAAGGTCTTTTAGGAGAGCCAGAAAGGAAATGCAGTTGGATCTGTCTGTTCTACCTACTCTTCCAAGCTTGATGGCACGCTGATATCACGGCTTCTCATGCCTGGTTCCAGGGACCCACAGTTTGTAAACCTTGAGATACAGGAATCTTCGTGCCGTTGACAATGTCCCAAGTATCCGTGCGGCAAATACTTGCAGCCCATGAGTCACCTGACGTGATCTCGTCCAAGATGTCTTTACGCATCCAAAAAGTCGCTGTTCTGGTATCCGTCACGAACTTGAATGCCGTAACAATGTGGACTCCAACCTTGCGGAACCTGGCCGCAGAGTCCGATGCGTATCCTGCCTCGTCGTCCAGGAGAGCCTTTCGAAGATCAGGCTGTTCGGCGTCAACTAGACCTACGTTGACGAACACGAGGGTGAAGTGCATAACCCGATCTTATTGTTCGCGAAACCTGGGGAATGTGAAGCTACACTCCAAGATCTCATCCAGCGGAACTAAGGCGTGCTCTGGTGCAATGACCCCAAAGGGCAGATTGCGACGCCAAATCCTTAGTAACGTGGTAAACTCGGCTCTCCAAGGACCTAGGCTCATTGTCCGTTGAGGGTAAGATCTCTTCAGGGATTCTGGCCGAAGCGTTATCTCCCTGGGAGCACGCGCCGCTGTTTTGACACTGCCTTCACAGATACCGTAAAGTATGTTGGAAAGCCAGTGTGCTGGGTAGCCAACTTTGTGCATCTGTGTAATCAATCGGAGCAAAGCAGTCAAGTTAAGAGGAGCATGAACTGGACGGTCGCTCCAGATCGGGCGGGGGTACGGGATGCATATCTTCAGAAGATGACCGTAAAGCCAATTTTCCAAGGCAGGTCTAGACATCATCCTATTTCGCGGCACCTTCTTCGTTCCCGAGAGAGCCCACGGGAAATAGTTCTCTACCATGAACGTGTTGTCGCCGACCAACTTCTTCATTTCTTCTGGTATCTTTGGAGCGTTGGGGTCTACCTCGCGCACGGCACCGAATTGATCAGCCACTTGTTTGGAATCATGCATGAGCATGTACTCCGCAAGAAAGTGATCGTGGGTGTCGAACATCGGAGGATTGAGAAGGTTATTGAATCTCAAGTTAGAGGGCCGGCCTTCGTGCAGAAGAGGCATCCCGTACATCAACGCCGTCAACGGCCCACCAACGTAGTCCGGTACATTGCTCAAATGTATTCGGTCGTACGCCCCGGCCGGAGACGTTTGGTGGCGTTCATAGCTCCAAGAGGCTCCGTCCATTGTTTCAGCTTGCGAAGAACCTGAATCCGGGTCTCTTTTGGGATGTAGAGCATGAACATATAATCTGTCCCGACACCATCCTCGGTGTCTTCAAAGTGATCGATCAATGTTCGGACGTGTTCCAATATCTTCTCGGCAACGAACTTTGGAATGAATGCCGATGAGTACATGTAAGCCAGGACCGTCAATGCGTCTTCGATACGCGGCAATTTCTGGGCCTTCATGACGCCATAACGAAAGGTCATATCAAAGATAATGAGGGTTCTCGCGAGCGCGGCGGCATTGATGTCGACCAATGTGAAATGAGCCGGAGCCGATGCCATACCCTTTGCAGGACCTCCTACTGATGCAACCGTTTTGTTGACGAAAAGAGCAACTATGGTGACGAACAAATGACGGGCATCGCCACTCCCGCAGAAGAGAAAAGACACCGGATCTTTTCCACTCATCAGCGGCCAAAGCGGGGCGTCAAATAGCGGCTCGGCTTGATCATGGCCGAAAGCATAGTACTCTGGAGCGTCTTGCCTGGAACATATCTATCAGCCAGAACAGGTTGATTTTGATCCAGTCAACCTACAGGGAGCCCTTATATCTAGGCAGGCGGTCTACAATGTTTTCCCACGACTTATGAGCGTCCAATGCGGATGATCACAAGCTTTCCATCTCCTTGAAGGAGGCTCGAAGGTCCTTGCCTGAGGCATCATCACTGAGAGCCTCCACGGCTTGACTAGCCTTAGAAAGAGACAGAGAATGTAGATGGCACTTGGCCATTCGAGTGTACAACTTCTGCTTCTTTGGACCATTCTCCGGCTCGGCGGAGGAAAGGGACAAAGCTTTCTCGAGATTCTTCAAGGAGCCGGCGTAGTCACCTTGCTCAAACTTGATAGCAGAGATGTTAGACCATGGTGCGGGGTCCTCAGGGGCAAGCGAAGCCGCTTCTTTGTACGCCTTCTCCGCTGCAAGGGTTCCTTAATACTAGAGTTGACAGAATGGTGTTTCAATCACGAACCTTCAGTGAATTGGCCTTTACGATAGAACGCGTTACCGCGCTCTCGGGCCGCCGTGGAGTCGGACGTTGGACTCGCAGAAGCCATTTTCGGATGGTGGTCACGCGTCGCGTCGTGTGTCTCCTACTGGTACGGTTCAGTCCTGCAAGGTGGCAGTTTTCGTCCCAATTCTTGACCGCGTTTGAATCCCGCGCACTAGCAGGGTTGGTTCATCGAAGTAGAGGGCACAGGCCCCCTGTCTCAGATTAAGTCATCATGTCGTCAAGCATTTCGACTCTGGGATTTCAATCTTCACAGCTCCTCGAGCTGTATGAATCTGATGGTGATTCAGTATGAATAAGTTCACTTGGAAAGGTTTATCCCACTACCCGCGGGCGCCGACTAAGCCTGCGATACGATGCTTCAACATGCCGATGCAAACTCGGTCCTCCAATTATGCAGCCTTCGATCTGGACTGCCGGATTCTCCACTGTACTAGGGCGGTCCCTGGTTAAATTGACCGAATTTGATTGGCGGGTCGACCTGCCCATTACAGGCAAACACTAGCAGTCTGTACTTGAGGCTGGGTTATGATGTGTCTGATGAGTATCATGTGAAGTGAAGATGAAGTTATCTGGGAAAGTATAAAGGGGATTCTTCAGTAAATTTGAAGATTTTCTTTCTCACATACCTGTTTAAAACTGATTGTTGACTGTTTCCTTTCAAAAATGTCGCCAAACCTCTCTTACGCACACCCACTTTCCCCCCTCAGCATTGAGGAGACCGCCTCTGCAGCGGACGTCATTCGCGCCTTGCACCCTGACACAATTCTTCACTTCCGAGTGATATATCTCAGAGAACCCGACAAGGCAGATCTCGTCAAGTTACTTGACGTTGAACATGCTGGCAGGCTGACACCCCAGACGCCTAGGCCTCCTCGTCTGGCCTTAGTGCATTATGTTGTCGTCGCCAATCACGAGAAGCCCCAATCAATAGAAGCTATCGTCAACTTGGAGAAACTTGAGCGTGTGTGGGAAAAAGCCGTCAAAACTGACGTCCACCCGAGCTTCACATTGTACGTCCCATCATGCGGTTGTCAAGGCATTCAGATCATTAGTCGGCTTCCAAGCTAACCCGGTTGCAATGTAGGCATGAACTTCAAGAGACTGTCAAAATCTGTAATGCGTCTGAAATTCTGCAGTCCAAGATTGCGGCTCTTTCACTCCCCAAGGGGTTCGAAGTGGTCATCGAACCTTGGCCTTATGGCGGTCTCGACATCCATGACGAGAATCGCCGATATTTCCAAGCGCTTGTCTTTGCCATTGACAAACGGAAGGACAACCCAGATGCCAACTTCTACAGCTATCCGCTTCCTCTAATCCCTGTGGTTGATTGGATCAAGCAAGAGGTTGTCCGGGTTGACGAATTGGCCACTGGAGGCGTGGATGACCCTTACGTTGCGCAGCCCAGGGGAAAGGGCATTATTGACCATTGCCAGCCTTCCGAGTACGTGCCGGAACTTCTCGAAACAAAAATACGAGATGATCTCCAAGAGCTCAATGTTCTTCAGCCCAACGGACCTAGCTTCAGTGTCAAGGACGAGAGTCTGGTGGAGTGGCAGAAATGGAGGATGCGCGTCAGCTTCAACCCCAGAGAGGGCGCTGTCATTCATGATGTTCTTTATGATGGACGCAGTGTGCTGTACCGACTATCTATCAGCGATATGACGGTTCCCTACGCTGATCCTCGCAATCCATTCCACCGCAAGCAAGCTTTCGACTTTGGCGACGGGGGTATTGGCCACTGTGCGAATAATCTCGAGCTTGGATGCGACTGTCTTGGGGTCATCAAGGTAAGCTCTTGCGTGAAAAATGCGTGGTTCTCTGCTGACATTTGACAGTATTTTGATGGTGTTCTGAATCGCCCGGACGGTACAGCTCATAGCTCGCCTAACGTCATCTGCCTCCACGAGCAGGATAACGGCATTGGCTGGAAGCACACGAACTGGCGAACAAATAGGGCCGTCGTGACCCGGCGGCGAGAGTTGGTCATTCAGTTCATTTTGACCGTAGCCAACTACGAATACGTATTCAACGTGAGTGCAGTTTTCCTTAGTTTTGAGTAGCAGCTGACATTACTCCCCAGTACAAATTCGACCAAGCTGGAGGTATCACAGTTGAAACAAGAGCGACTGGCATATTGTCTGCAGTTAACATCGATGCTGGCAAAACGGCACCGTGGGGAAATATCGTATCCCCTGGCGTGCTTGCTCAGAATCACCAGCACATCTTCTGCGTACGGATCGACCCGGCTATTGATGGCCATGAGAATACGCTGGTACAGCAAGAATCGCTCCCACTTCAGATTGACACCAGAACAAATCCCAACGGAAATGCGTACAAGGTTGAGGAAAAGCCAATCACAACATCGGTCGGTCTTGATGCCGCTCCCCACAATGCACGACTGTTCAAGATTCAGAATTTGAGCAAGCGTAATCCAGTCAGCGGAAAACCAGTTGGCTATAAGATCGTACCTCCGCCTACTCAGCTTCTTTTGGCGGATCCTCGGAGCCGCCAGGCTCAAAGAGCACTTTTCGCTCATCATCATCTTTGGGTGACGAAGTATAAGGATGACGAACTTTACGCTGGAGGTCGCTACACCTTGCAGAGCACAATTGAGGAAGAGGGAGTGTCAGATGCAGCTGCGCGATGCGATGATGTCTTACAGAATGATATCGTCATTTGGAGCGTATTTGGGCTCACTCACAACCCACGTGTTGAGGATTGGCCCGTGATGTAAGCCCCAAACAACTTGGTGTCGGAAACTTACCACTAACCATATGTGGGCAGGCCCGTCGAAACCATACAGCTGCACATCAACCCGGTAGACTTCTTTACGTCGAATCCAGCCCTCGATGTACCCTCGAACCGTAATTTGACATCTAAGTACGCAGGCGAGACAACTTCAGTATCTGTCAACGGGAAGGACTCGGGGGCGTCGTGCTGTAGATAAGAGCTGCGACTGGAATGAATGTTGGATATGGTAGTTGGTTCTTGCGCTTCCCGCACAAAGTTAGACTCAAGTTGGCTCAAAGAGGCCTGCCGTGTATTATCGTTGCTTTTATTCATTATCATTATACGGTCCTAGAAGACCGCAATCTCTACTCCCCTAGTCTGAGCTGCATTCTCAACATCGAAGCTATCTGAGCCCTCCTTCCAGGCCGCTTCAAGGATTTCGTCAATCATCTTCTGGACATGGAAAGAATCCTTCTTGTTGAATGATGCCCTTACATCGTCCAAGACCTCCTTCCACTCCGGGTGCGCTGCTAACAAGGGAACCTCTACGCTGGCCGTAACTAGTGGATAGATGAGGCCATTGTGAACCAGCAAGTGATGATTTGCGGGTATCTCAACTGCTCGGAATAAGGAGTAAATGGACGCAACAAGGCGGCACATGACAACTTCCGTCGAAGGAGATAGCGCTGAATCGGTTGATTTGTCATGTATAGGCGGTGGCTTCGGTGCTGGGTCCGCAGCGACGCGTTTTGTCCGCCTCCCTCGCCTCCTCACATCCAGGACCGCTGAATATCTCCAGCAGTCCCACAGAATGCATTGCGCATGCATGCCTATCTCGCCAGGCCAGGCCCAGAGCCGCGCCTCTAGGTCTTGTCTCTCACTATCTTCGATGTCAGCTAAAATGTCCAGAAATGACCTCGGTAACCCCGAGACCACCTCTACGCCCCCGAGTCTCCCCCCTTCCCACTTGTCTTGATGCTTCCGCAGGTTGCGCCAAACACCCATGCTCGGACTTATCCTTCCTATCACTGATGTTGGCAGGTCCATGATAGATAACACCTCAATGGAATGGCGTGTGGGGAAGTCGTGGTCGGCAGATGGCACTAGGACGTCAAGCTTCGTGTCAAGATGATAAAGGTCCGCCATGAGCTGCAGATACATGGTGAAGGGACGGGCTTGAAGTAGCTATGCAGCCAAAATTAGTTCGCGATCATGATTCGTGGCAGATCACGCAGCTTAGCAAGGACTTACGCATAGAGTGCAAACGAGGATGCCCGCCGACATGGTCGAGACATCCAAAGAGCCATGCCGACCTTCCAGTTCCGCTCGGAATGTTTGCAGGGCATGGTCGACATGTTCCATCGCCAGTACCGAAAAGCCATCATCCATATATGCTTGGATGGCAGTGCAGACGACAAAAAAGGCCTGGCTCTTTTCTGCCATTGCCTGGAAGTGTGACTGGAGCCAAATGTAACTTTCTGTCGTGTACAAGCGATGCAAACCGGCATTCAGGACTTGGTACACAAGTCAGCCGTGGATCGTGTCTTGGATGTAGACAACTGGGGAAGGACGACTTACACTTATTGAATAATTGCCGTTTTGGGTCAATGTTTGCGCCCGGCGACGGCGCCAAGGGAGAGACAACCCCAGACTCGGAGGCGGAGCCGGTCTGCGTGATCCCTTCGGCTCCGGGAGGGGAGGTAGAAGAGGACGTGGATGGGGCGCTGGCCACCTGCAAATGTGGATCCTCGGTGCTCGGCAGATGATCTGAGTGTGAGAGTTTGCTGGGCTCCGAGCTGGAGCTGTAGAAAGAGACGTCAGGGATCGCGGCTCCAGCAAAGCGACCACGCGAGGCTATTCCGTTGGTCCACTTGAGCGTTGTGTTGTAGCCTTCGCACTGGATTCCGCGCCGTTGGCAGGCCCGACAGTCTGGACGCGTCTCGTCACATTTCCTCTTCCGCCGCTTGCAGTTGGAGCAGCCTCCCCTGGAACGAACCATGTTTGCCCGAACGATGATCTGTGAGTGGACAGTGGAAACAGGCCCTGCGGATAGTGGGCGTCGTGTATCTTGTTCGGCGAGCTGGCTGGTCCCGATGTCCGTCGGGAGGGGGAATGTCTGGTCGACGTGTTGGGCAAGTTTCTTTTTAGGAGATAAGCTACTCCGAAGAGGCAGAAGGAACCGAGGCGCATATATATGCCCTAAGGGGCATGGCTCAGACGCCTCAACCAGGGGTCTGAGCACGCTGTTGCAGCTTTACAAAATGCGGGGACTGACAGGCTAAAGCGAATAAAGTTCCCGGTCGTCATGCTGAAGCTGCTTTGGAAACGGGGTCATGACAAGTTCCTGCAGGGAATCGCTAGTGAAGGGTGTGGCATCAAAGTTGATTTTCACGCGGCGGCTATCCAAACGCGACTGCAGACACACGCGGGAATGCAGCCAAGTCCTGGCATCAGATGCAGTAGGGTCGCTACACCTCTGGCCCTGCAGGCCTGTACGCCCTTATCATTTGACAGATGACTGGGGCTAGGCTACGGATGATCGCCAATAAAGTCTAACAAGTCTGAAGAGGGTTAACCTGGGGCGCATGTCTTATCGCTGGACATCCTCCTGGGTAGACAGGAGGACATAACATCGGTAGTTGCAACGACACCATATCAGGGCCCTATCAATCCAAGATATATCGAATGGCTGTCTGCCTCATTTTCTAGAACTTCTGGATGATCTCCAGCGAACATCAACAGTTAGGCTGGATCCTAGCACTCAATTTACCTACGCTACCGTGTTTCTCTGACCTCTTGACTCCCAACCAAACCCTCCTATGGATAACACCTCTTCTCCGGGTGTCCAATCCACCCCTTTACCCCCTGGAACTGTCCACTTAATAAGCCGTAAGACATACCCACCGCCCGAAACGGCTTCATGTTGACCTGAACTCAGATGAACAAGCCACAGATTCATCCACGTTCATTCTTTCGCCCGTCCCATCTTCGGACCCAAACGACCCCTTGGTACAGACCTACGTGAACTCTCGAGAAGAACGTGGTTTGCTGACGACTGTGTCTGGCATCAGAACTGGAGTAGATGGCGCAAGTATCTCAATTATGGCTTGGCCATGGGGGTGACAGTCGCTGCTTTCACCAAGTAAGTTCTATTTCGACAGTGAAGTTGCTGCGGAAAAGGCTAACGCATGGATCACGCGAATAGCCTATCAATCCAGACCGTCTTCTGGCAACAAATGACCGTCGATCTTGACGTGAGCATCGCCCAGCTTAGCAACGCACAGTCAGCTCAGCTTGCAGGCCTCGCAACCGGCTGCATCTTCTTCATCCCTTTCACTATCAAGTACGGCCGACGACTCACATATTTGGTCTCAACGGCCATTCTGGCCGCTGCCGCTTGGTGGACATCGTCGATGCACTCATACGCAGAGTTGATAGTCACAGCAGTCATAACTGGCTTGGCTGGAGCGATCAACGAGACCGCAGTCCAGATGACAGTACGCTTGCATACCGCAGCCAAGAGAGAAACGGGAGCATACGTTTGCTAACTAGTTCTAAAGATTGCCGACCTCTTTTTCGTACACCAGCGAGGCTCTGCCAATGGCCTTTACTTCATCGCCGTCATGGCGGGTAGTTTCCTCACGCCGCTGGCTGCTGGCGTGCAAGCCGTTTCTCAAGGATGGCGGTGGTCATACTACGCTCTTTCTATCGCGCTCACGATTCTCTTCATCATGTTCATCTTTCTCTACGAAGAAACGAAATACGTGCCGATTACCGTCGGCCAGAGCGAAGAGATCGAAACAGAGCCCACGGATATTGACAACGGTTTAACCAAGATCAAGAGCACGGAGAAGAGCGGACTCGAACTCAACTACACACAGTCGAACGTTGACCGGACTATCCGCATGAACACCTATCGCGAACGCATGCGCCTCGTGACCCCGACTTCGGAATCCCTTCTGCGCGTCTTCATTCTACCCCTACATGTGGTCACGCTCCCTCATGTCCTCTTCACCGCCCTTCAGTTCGCGTCAGGGGTTTGCTGGCTGGTTTTGTTCATGTCTGTTGTATCAGTGGTCTTCTCCGCCCCTCCCTACAACTTCGACACTGCTGCTGTGGGGTATATGACACTTGGGCCGTTCGTGGGGAACATCTTTGGCAGTCTCTACGGCGGACCATTTGCTGACTGGGCCGTCCTTCGCCTGGCGAAGAGAAACGGTGGTCTTTTTGAGCCTGAGATGCGACTTTATCCTCTTTTCCTACCGGTAATCACCATGGCCGGAGGAATCGTTATGTTTGGAGTTACAGCAGACAGGGTAAGCTCAGTCCCAGCTGGGTCATAATAATGACAGAAAACTGACAAGAATAGGGGATGCATTGGATCTACCCCAGTATCGGCGGGGCCTTTTTCGCCTTTGGTCTGGGCGCCAACGGAGACATCACCTTCACGTTGCTTATCGACACCTACCGAGAGGTAAAGTCACCGTAACCGTCAAAACGTACTGGGTACTGATTCCTGTTTCCCAGCTTACCGCTGAAGCTTTTGTGGGCGTGGCCTTCATCCGCAACGCAGTCAGCGTTGGTGTTCCCTCTGCTCTCGTTCCTTGGATGTCGAGCATGGGTCTCAGTAACATGTACATCCTCAGCGGGGCGATTGCTTTGGTCATTGGACTCTTGTACGTGCCGATGATCATCTGGGGCAAACGGATTCGAACGGCCCTCGCGCCCCGGTACTGGCGACTTGTGGAGAAACGCATGAAGATTTAGTGTGCAATTTTATTACCTGGTTGGGTTAGGAAGATGTTTGGGGGCTTGGGCGGTTCGCACCCGCACACACCCGCATATCCACCCGCAGCCTGCAGGGCCCTTGTCTTCCATCCTCCTCGTTGCAAGCCGTATGTCTCGTTGTATCTACTGTCGAAAGCATTGCTGTCCTTAAACTTGGCAACCCGTATTATATTCTTTGGATTGGAAACAAAATATGAACGTTAAGATCCATTGATTTCTCTTTAGAGCTTCTCAGCCGGCTTGCCAGGGAAGTTTGTCAACCGATAGCAATCAATGATTGGCTTCCCCTCAAACATCGTCATAACACCGATCGCAAAGACTCCATTCATCCAGTCATAAGAGCTGCCTCCAGGAGCCTCAAAGTTGATATGCGTGAAGTACTCCACGTCGTCCTGAGATGCCGTGGGGATCAACTTCTCCGTCTGTCCCGGGCCGCTTCGATAGATACCATGTGCGTTGACCAAGATAAACACTCCGTCGTTGGTTTGAAGTGTGTATCGGGCATTTAATCTCGAAAACACCTAATGAAATCATCAGACCCGCGACCGATAACGCGTATCTGATATCAGTCACTAACCTTCCCAGGGCTGACTTGCTCCGCCCAGTCTGCGCCGCTGCGCTCCACTATCTTGCCGTCGATTCTGGGTCCTTTCACCGAACCGCTCAAAATGGGCAATACAAGCCGCGTGGTACCAGTGTTGTCCACGTTGCGTATCTCGGACACAGACGGATCCATATCGCAGACGATCCGATAGATGAAGTCCAGATGCGGCATGCGCATGGGTGGCACACCAACCCCGCTCGGAGTGAACGCGTTCCCCGGGGATGGAGTGTGAGCGGAGTCTCTTCCTGACGACATGTTTGGGGTAGTGTGCTTGCCGGATAATCCCTGTGTTGCAAAGAAATGAGTGATCGAGTCGGGTATTGACGCAGGTCTGGCGCTAATTGGGGTGATAGATGATGGCTGAAAACGCCGCCCGTTAAATAATTGTTTGTAACACGACCAACGATGACACAGATCACGGAGGAGAACCTTCTCTCCCGACTCCATTTGCCGGGGTTTGAGATGCGGGACACACACCTCACCGCGGCCTCGGCACTCGGCCGGCATAGCTCCCCCAAGCTCCGGCGCCATCTCTTTCCGAATCGAGACAATAGACGCGCCGCCACCTTTCCGAGCTTGTTATTGATAACATGAAGATGATCCCAAGTTCGTTGATCTCTTACTTCCTGATAAGCGAGCGCGGCTGATGTACAGTTCCGAGAATCGTTCCGCTGCCTGCATAGTTGTCATCTGAAGTCTTGCATCAGCCATCAAGCCATCCCTTCCCTAGCCCTCCTCCTTCATCGACCAGTAGCCACCAGCATTTTACGATGCCTGCAGCCATGGAGTGGGAAGTCATAGCTTCACGTCACAGAGAGAAGCAACAAGCTTCGATACCCCAAGAATGGGTGTTGTCAGACCAGAAGCTTCAAGAGCTTCGAGGTGCTGGAACACCCAAGGAGGGTCAGTTGAACGCTCTCGATGTTGCACGAAAGTCAGGACTGTTCACGGATAGCGAACTTGAAATCACCGAGTCTTACAGTGCAAAAGAGCTCCTGGGCAAGATCCATGCCGGAAAGCTCACGTCTGAGGAAGTCACAGTAGCATTCTGCAAGCGGGCGGCTCTGGCGCAACAGCTTGTAAGCGATCCCAACAGACTTCATACTTTGCAAACTAACGAGGATTAGATAAATTGTTTGACCGAGATATTCTTTGCTGAGGGTATCGCAAGAGCTAAAGAACTCGATCAACGTTTCAATGAAACAGGAAAGCCCACCGGTCCTCTGCACGGTCTCCCAATCAGCATGAAGGTCAGCTGCCTACCAATAAGAGACGTCGAGCCGACTAGCTAACAGAGACAGGACTCCTTCAAAGTAAAAGGCCATCATGCCACGGTCGGCTACGTTGAGTTCCTCAAGCGGCCTCCACCAACGACAAATTCGGCGATGGTTGACCTTTTGCTGGACGCGGGAGCTGTATTTTTCTGCAAAACGAACGTTCCACAGACGATGATGGTCTGCAATCCCTAAACCCCCTGAAACCTTTTTACTGATCATCCAACTGACGGGGCAATGGCGCAGACCGCAGACTCTGAGAACAACATCTTTGGCAGAACCCTGAATCCGCACAAGACCTCCCTCACAGCTGGCGGCTCAACAGGCGGGGAGGGTGCTCTCGTATCATTCCGCGGCTCTGTTCTCGGCGTCGGTACCGATATCGCAGGCTCCATTAGAATCCCGTCCCTGTGCTGCGGCATCTACGGCTTCAAACCGACAGCCGATCGGACGCCTTTCGGGGGCCAGTCAAACTACCCATTCCCGAAGGTCCACCTGCCTGGTGTGGTGCCCGTGGCGGGCCCCATGGCGAATTCAGTCGACGATCTGTTCTTGTTCATGGAGACTGTGCTCTCGCAGAACCCATGGAGATATGATGCCTCCGCAATCGCCGCGCCGTGGAGTGCTCCCAAATCTGACAACGCCAAACGTTTGACAGTTGGAGTACTTCCGGAAGACCCGGAGTATCCCATGCATCCCCCCGTTCGTCGAGCCCTCGAGGACGCAGTCTCTGCTTTGCTGAAGGCGGGACACAAGGTCATCAGGCTGCCGCAAGACCCTGACTGTAGCGCCGGACTTGGCGGAAGATTGGGATTCCAGTACTTCTTCATGACTTCGGATGGCTTGGACGTCCTCGCAAACGAGATCGGGGAACCTCTCGTCCCTTCTGTGAAGCGAGGGGTGCATCCCTTCACGAAGACGAAGCCTCCGGTTTCTGCGGATAAGCCTGTTGCACACCAGCTCAGCGATTTTCTCGGTCTCCGTGATGCCTATGCCGATAGCTGGCGAAAGACATGGCGAGAACATGGACTCGATGTCGTTATCGGGCCAGGAGCCATCAGTACCTCTGTGCCCCACGACACGTATGGTAACCCAGTTTACACATTGATGTGGAATGTGTTGGATGTAGGTTTATGGACTACTGATGAAGGAATTTTGTCGCTGACTTGGGACAGTATCCTGCTGGTATCATCCCGTACGGCTTTGCATCTAAGGAGAAGGACCCCTCACCCGAGAAGGCTGTGGCGGAATTTGAGGCAGACTGTGAGTTTGAGAGGCCCTAAAACACTGCCTGGCGCAAAACAGAGATGCTGACTGTTCTAAGACGACCCCGAAGCGAGCGATGGAGCTCCATGCTCAATCCAAGTGGTTGCCCCTCGATTCCATGATGAGCAGTGCTTAGAAGCGATTCGGATCATCGACAGAGACATCAGAAGGTAGAGCGTTACCAAAGGCACCAAGAGCAAGGACAGAAAGATGACATGAGGGTTGGGATCATGTTTTCTCTATAGTCTTATCTTGGTCACCCTTGATTTCTAGACCGTGGCGGGTTCGAAACTGCGCCAGCCATTCAGAGTTATCTGCAACGGTCTGGTTCCATTCGTCGTCACTGTCATAAATGACCCGTCTTGATTCCTGCCTGAGCATATCGTCTGTAGGGTTAATCCCCTGCGCCATGTATTCGTCCGCGAAGTGCTTCAGGTGTCGCTCCAATATCTCGGTGAACGCTTTGGAAGTCGCGGCTCTCGAGGTCAAAACCGATGGCGAGGGGAGTGAGTCGGGTTCCTTCAGCTCTGTAGACAATTCCCCCGCAGTGTCTTTGAATCCATGTGTCCGGGAAGAGATTTGAGCAAAGTGATCTTTTGTGCCCTGTTTGGTCGCTGAGAACGGTACCACGCTCATAGACTCCGATCCAATGAGGTACGGTGGTAGAGCATGAACTACCTGCTCTGCAACCGCGGGTGTAAACCCATGCTCTCCTTTCCAGTCCTTCATCGTCAAGCCTTTTCGAAAATGGGCCGCAAGATGGTCGGTTCTCTTGTTCCACGTCAACAGCGCCATGCCACAGAATCCACACCGAGAAGTGATCTCCATGGACTGAACCTTCCAATCGTCGAATCGGGGTAGCTTCTCCAGCTTGTGCATAACGCGCAAGTGTTGAACAAGGTGATCTTTTCGTCCAAAGGAGCGTGCTTCAATCGGTCGGTCGTGGCAGGCGCTATGGTTGTGCATATCGAGATGTTCATCTGTCGGGTCTATGGCGCTGCAGTATGCGCAATGGGGCCGTCCCGTCACTGTCGACATTACAGAGCCTCCACGGGGAGCACACACCCAGGACTCCAGATTCAGATGTCGAGATTTCTCATGCCGAGCCCAGTCATATTTCGTCTTGAAGTTGTCGCAACAAAACGTACATTTGAACGGGCGGTTGTCCTTTGTCGTGATGCTTCCACGCTTCTTCCCAACGCGGCCTTGGCGGGTTCGATTCAAAGGGCCGAATCCAGCTCGTCTCCCTCTTGAAGCCTCTGATATACCAGACCACGCAGAATTGGCCGACTGCATTGAAGAGCTGCTTCCACCACTGTCAGCGCTTGTACCAGAGTTAGCCCGGGAGTATGCTGGCTTGGGTCGACTGTGTCCATCTTGCGAGTCAACTTGATTTGTTCTGAGCGCATCAAAGATAGCTGCCATCGAAGCAGGCTCATCTTGAGGCGGTGAATCCTTCCATCGTTGCAACGGATCTGAGTCTTGCTGAGTTGTAGGGGAGGCGGGTATTGGGATCGGTACAGCCCTCTGTTCAGATTGCATGTATCGGTACCGACTTCGCCTGCGAGGGAGACCGCGGCGTCCCCTGAGTTCTTGCTCTTCAACTGCCGCAGACCAGTTGATGTTGTCTGAAGGCCTTGTAACTGGTCCATGGAGCGGCCATTGAAGGTTGCTCAACTCTTGTGCCGGGTCTTCGTAAGACAGATCGTGTCCAAACCATGACGAATTTTCGCCGTGGGAGATCGGCTCCGTTTGTGCCATGTCCCCGGACCAGAGGTGGTCGGAACTTTCGGACATCAGGCCGGGGTAAGTTGTGCCGGATACGGCGGCATCTGGTGCCGACCATTGCGGGTGGGAGCCGATGAAGTTGCCTCCATCTGAGTTGCCAGAAGCTAGCCCAAGCAGCGAATCAAGAACTTGCTGGTCAAGGTAGGCCTGATCTTGTGTGTGATTTAAGGCGTCATGTGTTGTAGCGCGTGTCGTGCGACGGTATGCACCGCCGCTACCATTTGCAGGATCGCCAGCGGTCATCGGTTTCTCGGAGGCAAGTAATCGTTGAGCTTGGAACAGATTGGATATTCCTTTTTCGCACGCCCTAGACACTGTGACTGGGCACGTAGGGAGTTAAAGGCAACAGTCGCACTACGCCCATTTCCTCTCGTAGCGAACAGATTATTGCCGGTATGTGGAGAATGATTAGGAGAATTCCATGTACCTCCTGCGCCTTAGGGCGTGAAGTTACCACCATAAGCCAAGCGTCTCCGGATCCACGTGACGCGGAGTAAGCGGAGACTTTGTATCTTTGGCAGTCGTGTTGTGCTGTCAAAGCGTGAAGAATTATTTTGGCGTCAAATCCAAACCCCGGAGAAAGGGTGCAGACACCGAAGTTTTTGCAGAAATACCGTCGCTATGCGAGGCCATCTTCGCTTGTAGGTACTCGGCCCGATGTTTGTTACGAGACAATACATGATGAAAGAGGTCCTTGCCACTTCAGGTTTCATGATATCCGTAAGCCGCTACTCTACTGGTTCGTAACGAATTAGGGACGAACCTTCATTTAGCGCCCAGGTTGATTGAGTCAAGCTCATCGCCTCTGTGGACATACTAGACTTAAAATAACCTCAGGTATGTGCCCGACGAACGGCGTCACGACACCAGAACCCGCCTGCCGGCATTTGAATTCAGTTTGAAACTGTCAGTTCTCAACTATTTATGCTATTCACGCCTTACGTCTCAAGCAGGCCTCGCACGCTGAGTCACCTTGACGTTGAACTCCTTCTGGATATGAACCGCAAAGTTCTCCGTCGTCCAAGGTTTGGCGGGGTCTACAATCGTGAAGTCAAACCGCCGAAGAAGCTACGTAGCAACCATCGTCAGCGATCACCTTTGACGTTGCAAAGCGGCAGGTAGGCGGGAACTTACCTCAACATAGACCTTGTTCAGCTCGAGCATGGCGATGTTCTTGCCAAGACACTCCCATCGACTTCCCACTCCAAAGTCCAGCATAACTTGGGTATCCATCACACGGTACTGCTCTTTAGAAATACCGAGCCACCGCTCTGGTCGGAACATATCGGCGTCTGCCCCGAATACCTCTGTCTGACGCATCACTGCAAAAGGAGACCAGGCCACGTTGGTTCCCGCAGGAATGTGCATTCCATAGATCACCTCGTCTTTGTCGGAAACCTTGGGCAATAGACCCGTCGCCGGGGGGTAGATTCGGATCCCTTCCCTTATCACCGCCTGGAGATACTCGAACTTCCTGGCTTCCGCGTCTGTGATTGGCGATGAGATGCGGCCCTCAGCAACACCCGCCTCTATTTCAGCCTGCAAACGGGCGTAGACATGTGGGTTCGTCATGATAAATAGCATTGTGGTTCGGATTGCTGCGGCAGTAGAATCAGAACCGGCAATGATTTGAACAGTCGTTTCACCTTCTGCTTCTTCTTTCGTAAGGCCATGGGAGACGAAAGAGCCAAGGATGTCGCGTTTGACAACGGGCTTCTCGCCGTAGCGCTCCTCAACGGCCTCTGCCGCCCTCCGCATGACATCGCCAATGCCGATGAGATCCTTTGAGCTGGGCATGAAGAACTTTAGGGTCGAGGACTGTAGGATTCTGAGCATCCAGGGCTGCAATGCAATGACTAGTAGCGAAGGCAGGGTTTTCTCCGTGATCTCAATATACCGCATGGTATCGGCGTCGGCTTCCAAATACCCAAATTTCTTGCCAAATCCCAAGGCGGAGATGACGTCCAGGGTGAAGTACTGGACCTTGCGAGCCAAGTCGACGGTCTTATATTCAGACCCAGTCGACAAGTATCGCGTTTCTAGTAGGTGAACCAGCGCTTCAACTCGTTCGTCGATGACATCTTCCACGCCATCGACATCCTTACCTGCGTAGCCGGCTGCGAGCTTGGCTCGAAGAGTGTCATGATATTTATCGTCTAACGCTGTGAAAACACTGTCGGAGTATGGGTCGAAACGTAGGCCCAGATACCAGAGGCCTCGCTTCCAGTGGGAGCGAGCCGCCCATAGAACTCGCAGCGTAGCACCATCACCGCAGAGGACCCAATTGGGCGCAATCCGTACAATGGGACCTACAGAATGGGTTTCATTAGCTTCGCATGCAAGCGGATTGCGTAGATGAGCGTCGCAGACTTGGTGTATATGCGGACTAATTGTATTGGGCATACACATCGCAGGTTGGATGGGGAACGTGGTTAGGCATCCTTGAAAGCGGAATTATTACGCACCATGCTTCTTATTCAGGTCTTGCAGAATGAAAGAGAGTTTGCCGCTGAATTGTGCCCTCATGAGCCAAAGATCGGTCCAGTGTGCCCAGAAGGGCCCTGGAATGTGTCTCATCCGTGCATAGTCACGTACTCGGCAGATGACCAGGTACGCAGTCCATAGCACTGCGGCGACGGATGCCACGGTAGTAGCAGAATACTGCATCCTGAGCTCTTGACCCGGCTGATGGGCAGCTGGGCAGGCACAACCAAGCAAAAAGCAAGCTCAGTTGGCAGAGGATGGGAGCACAAGACGGCCCTGGGGGTGAGACAGGGGTTGGGATGAGAGGGGCGAGGACGCGAGACGTGAAATTTGTCGTGACGGGACCCGGAAAACGGGCACCCGGCGACCTTGGTTGTTGACAAACAACTCGCTGCGCCGCAAAGATTTGATGCTCAGGACTGCCGGTTGATAGCTGCCAGATTGAAATTGAAAGCGGGAGGTGGCTGGATGTACAGGCAGTAGACTTTGTGACGCTTACTAGGTCATTGCACAAAATCCGAGGTCTGGAAACCTGAGCGGGTTCGGACGGCAGCGTCTGATAGTGTGATGCGTTCGAGCACGTCTGAGGGCCAGGATAATTGTTTCGATGATGTACTTGTGCGTTTTTTCAAGCGACGTGCTGACTGAACATACTAATGAGTACCTTCGACTGAAAAAGCAAGACTAATCCTGGATATGCAGCTCTGCTGGGGGTTCGAGAAGAAGTGATTTGCAACTTGCAAGGTGAGGATTTGAGGTCCCGGGCATGAAAGTTAGCTGCAGAAGTAACAAGAAAAGCAGAAGGGCCTGTCAGAAAAAGAAAACGGGAACAGTAAATACGAAAAGCCCATCTCGAATATACCCTGCTGTGAAATGGCACCTAGATATAATCCTGCATCTTCGCGTGAGCTAAAGGTGACATCTTGCCCAATGTGTGTTGGCGTAGCACTGTGGCAGGCCGTCACGATGCATCAACGGCCGCCGGCAAATACGGGGCAGCAAATCGAGTGCGAGGTGCTTGCTGACAGGCAGCAGCAATCTTTCCAGTTTGTGGATATGTTTCCGTTGTAAGAGATGGGAAGCTGCAAGAGAAGACGACTCCCAACCAGGATGGTGACATGGATGTTGGTGATGTTGCGGTGCTAGTGATGCACACAACCTGTAGCTTTGCTGTTCCCCGGCGTAGGGCATCTTACTGAATTCATTTGTCTCTCCAATGTTTGCGACAGAGACACAAAGGCATTGGACTGTGCATCCGTTTAATGCCGTAAGCCTTCGGGCCTTTTTCAGTCTGAAGACGTTTCAACTGGAAGTTGTTTGGTCCCATGATGCCGTTTGAATCCGAACTAATAATTGTTGTTCCATCTCACAGTTGCGATGGTGTTCTCCGTGCCCTTGGTCCCGGGATTGAGACCATGTGCCTAACGCATCGGCCACAACATCCGCAACAGGCTCGGGTAACGGTGGGTGGGAATTGTGGCGCACCTCTGTTCGCTCGGTGAAGAGCCCCTGGCAGCTTCACTTATCCTGCTTGGGACAAGAGTTCGCCTTCATTGAAGCCATGAACCGAAGATGAAATGAGCTGTGTTGTTGCCCATGGGTCAAGTGGGTGGGTTTCCGGGCGCCAGCAGTATTCTTTCGCAAGCCAAAGCACCTTCGATGCCCTCCTCCGTATCGTCTAATGTTCTTCCATTGCAATTCAAGCGCCTTACATTGTCCCCCACTCGACCCCCGAAGATGGCGGGGTTCCGGTGCTGTGTTTCGGCCAGCCAGAGCGTCATTCGTAACACACACCGAGCACCTAGACTCAGAACCAAACGGGTATTGATACGGGCCGCTTATGAATGATGCAGTGGGCGATGAGATACATTTGATGAACTGACAATGGCCTGAATGAAAAGAAACTTGGTGGTTAATTTCCCCTTGGCCCCATTTCCTCTTGCCGACAGCCCAATTGGCATCGCTGAGAAAGCTGTTCGGCTTTTTCTGGACTCCTCATGTCATCATCTTCATGCAGCTACTAGTCGAGCACCTTGGAACCGCGTTAGTGTCATAGTCCCTTGAAGACGCAAGACTCTGTCGGTAAACCACGCGATGCAACCCGGAGCGTGGGCCTTCTCGCTTCGCTGCCGTCTGTCTCTCCTGCGCAGCCTTCATCCCCGTTTGGCTGCATCACATCCCACCGCACTCAGACGCGAGGCCCCTAATTCCGCAGTAGTGTCTCCTCGCACGTACATTGAGCCGGCGAGAAACGTCTGCAATCTGCAGTCTGATGTATCACAAAGAATGCCCAGTTGACCGTTGCCTGAGGCTGGTCTGCCTCTTATTAAAGACATAGGACATTTTGCAGCCCGCTAGGCGTAACCACTCCTCTTCTCCCTGCGTCTGCTTCGGCCTCCTTTGATCTTGATGTTTTCCTCTCTGGCAGTCTTTGCCTCTAATTCTCCCGCTTGAGTCTCTTCGCAGCTGTCTGATGCTGCATCAGGATACTCGGCAGCTCATTCTTCTCAACACAGCCACTTAGGACCCCATTCACAGTTCCGAACAATTGTGAACCCTCTCAGTGGAAGCTCGCGCCATGGTCGTGTCTCCGCCGCAGTCCCCGGTCTCCCCGGTATCTGCCACAAACGCCCACCAAAGGCCCGCCGAATCCCCTAAAGCGGCCCCAACTCCAGCACCGCGGCCAGAAGACGCCTTCTCGCCGCCACCGGAATCTTCATATGCATTGGCGTCCGAACAGGAGCCAGCGCCGCAGATTGTAAGTGAAGGTTGCATGCTAGCTTCATCCATGGACATCCTCCTCGGCGGAAAAATACTAACCTGCCAATAGGAAGCGGACGCAGTCGACAATTCTGACACCGATTCGGCTCTCGGCGTTGTTAGTCTACCATATTTCCATCGTTCACCCGCCTCTCCGCCCCTTGTTGCCCCCTGAAGACTCCTCCACTGCGACTCCAACAGTAGCCACTCCCAGAGCGCGTACAGAGGACGCACTGGAGACATCTGCGAGTCATCCGAGCAGACCAATCGTCTTTCCGCCTTTTGATATCCTGGCAGCGTCACGCATCGGACCACAAACCTTCTTCGCTAGCCAAGGAGTTTGCCTGCTAATTCCCGTTGCTTAGCCTTTTCGCGATTCGTTGACATCGCTGCGGTCAAGCATTCGCCATTACCAGCACGAAAATGGCCGTACGTATCATGCCATGAGTGCGGGGAGTAAGTGATAGTACGTTGTCTCAGTCTGCAGCGTGCCGAACTGACCGCTTCCTCAGAATATTTTCTTCCAAACGATGAGGTGAGATTTGACCAGTGCAATCGAGCCCCGATTATGGGTAGTGATTAACACTTTCATTCGTGTTGAAAGTCGGAGGTCGACAGGTTGGGTAGGCATTCTCCGCACCGCATCTGGGTCACCGTGGCTGACTGCTGCACAGATTTGCAGCATTATGTGATGACTCTTACGATAGGAGGCAATCACTGCCTCTGCCCGAAAAATATGGGTGCCAAAAGAGTGCTTGATCTCGGAACTGGCACCGGAATCTGGTCCATGGAGTACGGTAAGATGGCCCCTCCTCGCAGAGCCCGCCCACTCAAGGGTGAGATTAAGGTCTGACATGATTCTGACAACCACCAGCGGATGCGCATCCTGATGCTGAGGTAGCACTTACACGTGTCAGAATTTCTGCCACTGGCTGACAGTATGGCAGGTGATTGGAGTCGATCTTAGCCCCGTCCAGCCAGACCTGTGAGTTGCCCTCCATTCACGACTTGCCAGTTGCGCCTCGCTCATCATAAGCAGTGTGCCCCCGAATTGTTCTTTTGAGGTATGTTTAGACAAAACGAGACCGTTATTGAGTTTCATCTGACAGGATGTCACAAAGCTCGATGATTTGGAGAAGGACTGGACGTGGTCACGACCATTCGACTTCATCTTTTCTCGCATGATGACAGGCAGTTTTGCAGACAATAGAAGTATCGTCTACAAGGCTTTTGAGTGAGTTTGACCTGTGCGGGTCGTTGGTTTGGTCGCCTACTGATACGCTCTGAAGCACCCTGGAGCCAGGCGGCTATTTCGAGGCCCAAGATATGGCTCTTCCTTTAGGTTGCGACGATGGGACACTATCAGTTGATTCAGACCTTTGGAAATGGGTCCTTCTGGTAATGGAAGGTATGGCAGAGTTTGGTAGACCTGTCACCGCTGCGGAGCAGTGGAAGCAACTCATGGAAGAAGCCGGTTTCGAAGACGTTGTTGAGACCATCTACAAATGGCCCACAAACCGTTGGCCTCGAGACAAGCATTACAAGGATCTTGGCATGTGGAGCTTAGAGAACATGGACCAGGCCCTTGAGCCAGCCACGCTTGCTCCCCTCACAAGAGCTCTTGGATGGAGTTACGAGGAGGTTATCGTTCTCGTCAGCAAAGCCAGAAAGGTATTGAGAGATACGAGCGTACACGCATACTGGCCGATGTAAGGTTCCCCTTCTGAATACAAGGTCAAACTCAATGCTGATATGAGGCCGCAGATACATCGTTCACGGGCGAAAGCCATATAGAAGGGACAAGGGCAGGGCGTGAAAAGAAAAACATACGAAAAGCTTCAGAATACGCAGAACACGAGTCGACTTGCGGATACCCCGAGTTGAAATTTAGTAGGAACAATCTAATCGCGAATGGAATCATGAACACGACTTTTTCCACCAATCGCGGCTCTTCCTGTAAAGCTTTTCAAACCAAGACACGCTGAACATACATATACGATACTCCCAATTGATATTTCCCATGGTCTGAAGCTTCCATATCAACCGTATTAGCACAGAAATGCTGTGTGGACAACTTGTATCAAGGATGCTACACTATATTCTATGCCAATCTATATGAACATGTAAGGCAATGTTGCCGTACCAATCACCAATTTTATGGCTGTCGGCCACTATATTTGTACCTAGTAGTGAACAGACTCCTCAAACTCAATAGCAGGCTCCGCTTCCTTCTTGTAATGGACGGATTCCAGAAATTCGATAGCGGGCTCAGCTTCTTTCTTGTAGTGAACCGACTCGAGGAAGTTGATGGCGGGCTCTGCCTCGGCCTCTGGCTCCCGCTTGTAGTGGACGGAGTCTTCAAACTCAATAGCAGGCGCAGCTTCCGCCTCACGTTTGTAGTGGACAGAGTCTTCGAACTCAATCGCTGGCTCGGCCTCCTTCTTATAGTGGACGGACTCCAAGAAGTTGATAGCAGGCTCAGCCTCGGCTTCGCGCTTGTAGTGCACGGAGTCCTCGAACTCGATGGCGGGCTGTGCCTCCGGCTGAGCCTCCTTCTTGTAGTGGACCGACTCGAGGAAGTTGATGGCGGGCTCGGCCTCGGCCTTGGGATTGGCTTCTCTCTTGTAGTGGGTGGACTCGAGGAAGGAGATGCTGGCCTCTGCTTCGGCCTCAGGCTGTGCGACGGGGGCGGCAACAGCGAGAGAAGCGCCAGCGAGGAGGAAGATGGTGGAAGCCTTCATCTTGAGGTTTTTCAAATTGAGGTTTGGATGGGTGAGAAGTTGAGGGGCAGATTGTGAAAGTCAGGTTGAGAGGGGAGCGGAAATCTGTCGATCATAGAGCAAGACTTCAGGTACATCTTTATACAGGCCAACCTGCTACTTCTGCGAATGCAGTTGCAATGACTTGGACATCTTCGGTGGTCTCGCAAGCTGCACTAAGGCAGAAAGGGAAGCTGGCACTGCACTGACTTGGATGACCTGGTGCTGTCGGCATTGGACCCGACGAAGTTGCCATGAACAGTTTACTGGCCAGCATGATAACAGACTCCACCGACATGCTCCAGGAACTTCTGTTGCGGGGAGGGCCAGGGTCTTGACATGATGACGTACTCTCACTGTATTATGGCGTTCGGTTTCGCTACATCTTCACTTCCGGTGGATCTCACATCCTCTGTCAACTTCGAAATGTGGCATTCGCATTCACAAGAAGTAAGTAAGATGAGCTGCGGCAGTGATGGAAGCTTCCAGCTCAGACGCGACATGAGGTTGGATTGGCTTTGAGGTGATTCGTGCGTCGTGTGCTTCAGTGAAGCCTCGAAGCGGGATGATACCAACACAAGCTTTCTATCAAGAAGATCAAGCCTTCTTGGTCCCCAATTATTAGGACTCTGGCCCGGCAGACCCAGCCCCTTGGGCAGACGGGACCACTTAGTTCGAGCGATCAGATTGAAATAAGCTTTCCGAAGTCGGCTGACTTGACCAGAAAGGAAGGTGAGTACCCATATCAAGCTGTCGAGTCAGGTTCGGGTAAGGGTTGAATGAACTCAGAGCCGGGTGAATGGGGGTTAGAAAGCGGAATGCCGGCGACACCCCGCAGCTCAATTGGACGTGCAAATCAAAGTAATCAATTTCACATAGTATGCTCGTGTGGTGACCAGGAACCGTAGAACGCGCTGGAATCCCCAAGCGCGATATCATGATAGCGAGTCATGTTGGGTCGGGTTGCCCTTGCTTGTCAGCTCTGGCTCGTCCAGACCTTTGGGAAGACTCCTTATCATGTTTCCATGCTCTGGAACTTGACAAACCTCGAGACGACTTGTCATCGATTCTTGACCTCTTGTCCCGAGTCTCTCGACCAAGTCCAATCCATCAAAAATGGCGGGAAGATACTTTCCCTTAACTGAAGCGAAAGATGCCGCGGAGCCTGAGCTAGAGGGGTTTCTCTCGGATAGCGACAAGCCAAAAATGTACCCTCGCGGCGGCTCATCCAGAATGACCTTACGCGACAAGTTTGCTTCCTCCTTATTCGTTGCCAGTTGCGTCCTTTTGGGCCTTTCTGTGTGGATTCATTTGCATCCCAAGCCACCAACAGACCGACAATGCGTCAGGCAACTCAATGTTCCATGTACGTCACAACTGAACGCCACCAATAGTTTCATAGTGTGTTATAGCTAAACCCGACATTAGCACCAGTTCACGATGTCTTGGAGTACGAGGAAGTCCAATTCGACAACGCTTTCTGGAAGCCAAGCCCATACAAGGGTAAGCCGACACCTGAACTGGAGGCGAAATGGAAAGAGCTGTGGTATTGTAAGTTCACCATGCGGGCTTATAGCAGCTGTGGCCACCGACTAAGGAAACATAGATGGCTCTTTCGACTTGCCAGACTCATACCTGCCCTCCATGAACAAGTCCTCTGGTGGCATTGGGGGAGATCCCTGGGCCCGTACCGAGTCTGGAAATCTCTTGGCGGGGCTTGAAGTTTTTCACAACCTTCACTGCCTCAACCTTGTAAGATGGATGATGTCTTTCCCACCAAAATTGACGCTGACTGAGATCCAAAGGTGAGACAATATGCGCACAAAGACGAGTACGACTACAGCAACGATCCAGCGTTTCACGGAAGCCCCGAGCTTGTCCTAGCGGTGAGTTGCCTAGATATCCCGTGTGGCAAGTCTGCCAAGAAGAGCCTGCTGCGCGAGCATCAGACTTTCTGAGACTTGTACTCCTGTGTCTAAGATTCCTCGGCAATTCTAATTTCTTCCAGCATGTTGATCACTGCATTGAGGCGTTGAGAATTCGATTGCAGTGCGCCGCCGACGTTACACCATTTTTGCACACGAAGGGCGGCAAAGGCACGCAGCCGGATTTTAACTCGCAACATAGATGCCCCAAATACGATCGCATTGTGGGGTGGGCCAAGGAGCGGCAGATCATGGTCGAGAAGTCGGACTCGAAGGAGGGGCATGGGCATCATGGATGAACAATTATATCATTAGATCGAATATTAGATAGTGACAATTGATGACGAGATAGGTGTGGCAGAGGTAAACTAATTTGATATGCTTATAGTTGATTGGGAGTCCCATCCTGCTACGATACATCGCCAGATTTTGTTGTCAAATAAATCAAATTGCATGTGCTTATCCCATGTCCGTGAACAGTGGACCATCTTGCGCCGGCCATCGTTTCCCCGAGGGTAAATCAAACAATGGTTCTAGGTTACATTGGCAAGCCCCCAAAACAATAGCTGAACATCGCCAAAAAAGCGACGCTCACAGACCCGTTATGTGCAGAGTGAAATGCATGTGGATATCATCTTAGTACAGACCGACGAGGATGTCACCGCGTACGCGGGCAGTGACGTGGACTTCGGCTTCCAAGTCCAACTTGATACCGACCATGAGAGCGGCCTTGGTCAGTTGACCCTTGTCGTCCACGGGACCCTTCAGGAGGTTGCCTTTAAGCTTATGTTAGCAGGCTTGGCAACGGTGCCAGGGGCTGACGGGGAAGCTTACCGACGGGGCCGTTGGCGTTGCCAGAGAGGTTGGGCATGGGGACGGGCAGGCCGGGCTGGGGCATGCTGCGTCCGAGCTGACCGTTGTTGGGAGGGTAGGAGGTAGGGTAGGCGGGAGCGCGCTGCTGCTCAGCGGCATCGGTCTTTTGGCTGGAGGCACTGAATGCATGAGCGATCTACATGCCAAGATGCTGGAAGAAGCCGGTGGGGTTTTACTTACGGAGAAGACATTGTGGTAAGGAACCGGACGACTTGGTCTTGGAGAGAAGTTTGAAGTTCTTCGGGTGAGCTGGCCTCGTCGAGTTCTTCGGGATTAAGAAGACCTCGTTCTAACAAGAACTGCTTGGATGGTGACTTTGGCGAGGGTTTGGGGCTTTTGGCTTGGGGGACTTCAAGGTCTTTCGATGCGTTGTTGGCTTCGACGATAGAAGTCAAAGAAGAGAGGGAGCGTTGAACGGAATGGCGTTTCTTATCAACTGATGACTCGGATTCTTGAGGAAGAGAAGAAGCTCGAGAACGATTTCCGTTGTTGGCGGGAGGGAAGTTATTATTGTCGGTTGAGACTCGGATGGGTAGCTTGAATGAGAGGGATCTTCTGAGAGCTCCTGGCGCAGCAGAACTGTCTTCGGGTGGAGGAGGTGTTGGAGTAGGAGTTTGGGACGGGGCCGGTTTTGCAGGGGTCTCGGCAGGGATTGATGCAGCTGATGCAGAGAGGCGCTTTGACGACGTGCTAGAAGCTCGGGATGCGTGGCCTGGTCTCTTGGGGATTGGTGGCTGCTGCTGCTGAGGAAGAAGTTCGAACTTTGAGGATATCGTGGCGATCGGGGAACCTGTTCCCACGGACTTTTGCTTTTTATATTGTTCTGTTGCGGTGTTGAGAGGTTGCGATTGTTGTGGTTGTTCGGCCTGCTTAGCCATCTTCAAGTTGGAGGGGGAACATGAGGAGCTTTAAGCTTCAAATGCGAGCGCGGCCGAAAGAACCCGGTATAGATAGTTGATGCTATCATTTTTCTCCGTCCGTCCATCCTAGACAAACTTGCAACAGGAGCAGAGGCGGCTCTGGAGAGCCAACTGACATCGTCCGATGTTGAAACCAGCCGCTCGGATCGAATTTCGCGTGCTGTGTTTTGTCAGACTTGGCCAGACCACGCCGACCAACGACTCTCGCTCATGCGGATAACGGTCGCGTTTCCAGAACATCTGAAAATTGGCCAGCGTGGTACGATTCGACTGAGTAGATAGAACGTTTTTTGGTTGCATCGGGGCTCGTCTGTGTCTCAGAGTGTCTTCATGGGAGGCTCGGCAAGGGTCGTGTGCCCACCATACCCATGTCAGCAACCCTTATGCCGGGGAGTTTCAATGGCATCGATCAGGGGTCCTCGAAGATCTGCAACATGGGAATCGCATCTGACATTTTGCAAATGAGCCCATCGAAATCCGATTTCTCCTCCGCTGCGGTAGCATTTGGCACATCTACCAGGTGCCTGCCGGCGCGTTCCACAAACATCAGTCGATAATCTTCAACTTATTCAACGTCTGTTCTGATCTTATGGAAGTTTCAAAAGGATGAAACGGCTCAAGCAACACCCTGACTTAACGGGGTTGAAGATCCCCCCGAAACCATCGTTACCACAGTAAACCCCCATTGCCACGTCGTCTGAGCCGATGCTCAACGGCCCTCACAATCCACCCTTCAAAGCAAAAGAGACACGTTGCTCGACGAGAACTATCACTTTACAAGAAAACAAACACATTTCTCGCGCTCACCTGCCCTTGTCGCATTGATTCAGGCGCTCATCGAGAGCTTCCCATGGGCCGTTTTTTATCTTTCGATTTTCGTTGTCAAGCGTACCTTGCAAATCATTGAGACGCTCAAGTGGAGATGGTTCTGTCACTCCTAGTCAGCTTCGGCACGGCCGTCGGTGCCCATGAGGGCATCAAAGCCTCCATGGCCAAGTCCCGAAAGGAGGAGCATCGAAGTCGGAAGAACAACCTTATTGTCCACTGCCCCAAGTCATCCCAGTACAGCCCTTATCTCGAGGGGCGGCGGGTGGTACTATCCGGAGACAGGGTAGGTGACCTCCCCACCACAAAGTTTGACAGATGATCTGACAACACAACAGCTTTACATTGACACTGGCACCGCTCACGATGTCCCTTTCGGCCATCCCTTCGAGGGATACTACATCCCTTATCCCGACTCTCGGTACGCGGGGCTGGTGACCACCATCACGCCTGAAGCACCAATCATGAACTGGGTGTTTATGGACCCTCTCACTTACTCATTCCAATTTGGTGTTCGTGCTGTGGCAGATGCCAACCTGACTGGGCCCTGGGATTGCACCCGTCAAGATCGCCGACTTACTTTCTGCGGCTGGGAAGGATTCTGTGCCGTCCTTGAGGATAGTGGCGTTTGGGGTCTATACTATGACTTCGACGGCGATGGAATGAGAAAGAAGTTTGGCCAAGAGGGCCGGGTGGTGATTGAAATTGAGCTCATCAGAAGTGAACTCAGAACACCAAAGCCAGAACCTGAACCAGAGCCCCAGCCAGAGCAAGACGTGACTGCAACAGCTGAGCAGAAAGATGAATCGGTTCAACAAAAAGGAGAAAACCCGACAGAGCCAGAGAGTTTCAGTCCAGAGAAAGTCGATGCTCCATCAAAACCTGTCCAGGAATTCGGGGTCACCTTGGAGGAGAAGATGGAGAGGATGTATGTTGGAAAGGTGGAGGATGAGGAGACTTATTCTGTAATATCTGAACCATTATCGACAATGTCTACGCTATCGACAGCCAGCGGTGGCATGCCAAAAAAGAGGCGGAAAAGGAGAAGCAGGGCAAAAAAGTACCAGAGCCCGAGCGTTGAGAATTCGGAAGAAGAAAAAGTGACGGCTGAGGTCTAAGGCCTAGGACATGGGATATGCGACATAAGTTGGGGAAGCCTCATGGTTGTAAGGTGCCAGTGAAGAATCAGACGAGGCAGATCTGTAGGGACTGAACTTTCTTTGACGGCGCAAAAGGGCATTGTAGGAGGAGCAAGTCGTTTAAACAAAGCCACACTCTCGGTCAATGACTCCTGGAAACGGGCCGTCAGTCCGAGTGAATTGTGACTGCGGCCCCTAGTAGGATCGCTGGGAGGGGTTATAACACATGGGTCGCTGGCCAGTTCGCGTAACGTCATCCGCATGGGTTTAAGGGTATCGTAGCCGATGAGACGGGGAGACGTTTCCAACTAGGGCAACAGCTGACAGGTGAGGCATTGTCGTCGGATCCGGCTGGGAGGATACCTTACCTCAGCTGTCACCACTCCGAAGGGGCCCTTGTTTCAAGCCGGCGCCGGCCAAATCATTATCCTGCGATGAAGCTCAATGCTAACGAAGGCCGAGTGATCGTAAAATCTGATAGTTGAGAAAAGAAGATATCGGTTGAGCATCACGGGAGGTGAGATCTGACAAGGGCAGATATCTATCAATCAGACATTTTTTCAGGATTGAATATGGCCGAGGCCACCTTTTTGAGTCCGATGTCGATTCAAAGATCCAGGTGTTTGACCTCGTTTCACGTGACAAAGCTGTTGATACGACCTCACAATGGTGGGCAGAGACGATGTTGGGAGTGAATGTCAACTCGAAAGTTTTGATGAAGACCGATGAAGATAAAATGGACTGAGCTCCTCGCGTTTTTCATCCGAGTTCACCAACCAACCAACCAGACACACACTCAATCAGTCAATACCATTTTCATCACAACGGTAGAAAAGAGCAACTCAAACATACAATATTTCAGTCTTTAGGCCAATAACCCGATCAAGAAAGTCCTAAAGTCATCCGTCAAAGCTTGTCAGCAAGTAAGAAACAAACCCTGTGCCTCATTGCAAATTCTGACAAAAAGAGATTAGATAACTTTTCAACCTTACGCAATGCCTAGAAACAACGCCGCACTCAAAGCCATGCGCGCTCGTCAGGTCGAGCGATTCATCTCTCACCTAAAGTTGAATGACCCCAACAACGGGCTGATAAACCTTGTTAGCACTAGCGTTATCTCAGAGGCGAAGAAAATGGCAAAGCTCTCTGCGGGTGACTCTGATGAGGAGTGTTGGCCGGAAACCTGGACCGACGGTAATACTGCTTTCAAGACCTTTTTCAATCGCCATTTCCTCCGATGGGCAACATCTCAGCGTGCTCGGGATGAATATGATGGACCTGCCAAAGGAACTCGATCGCAGGTCGCTAAGCGCCTGGCGGAGCAGCAGTCTGCCTGAAGAAGCCGCATTTGTCACAGGGAGTCTAGGGCTAGAGCACCATCTTGGATTTAATTTGTTTTTTCTGCTATGTATTTAGGGGTGTCACGGGTTCGAGAATATAGAGTAGAGGAGACGCATCAAAAGGGTTTAAGCATATAATTTACGAAAGCGATAGATCTATTGATTCTTTGAGATGATGTCTCAATCGTGAATCTTTTGAGTGCTCATAAATAATTTGCTTTTCGGTGCAATAACAAGAAGTCCGTATCACGAGCTTTTCCTACTACCAACTTCTAACCACTAACTTTATGCCAGTTCGAATGTTTTCCTGATTTGCTCATGAGTCCAACTACTTGCAAGACACAGAGCCAAGAGAATGCGAGCCTTCTGAGGGTTCAGATCGTTCCCAGCGATAATGCCCAGGTCTTGGTGCTGCTTGCTGTCCACAACCACCCCCGCTCCAAGCCTCGATGACTGCACCACAGTGACCTGCCCGTTGGAATCTTCAATGGCTTCACCAAAGGCAGCAATCTCGGCTGGTGTGCCCAAGCCTGGTCCGAACCCGGCCGACACGATTCCTCTAGCACCAGCAGCAACGCAGGCTCTCACCATGGCTCCATCGGAACCGGTATGACTGTACACAATATCCACACGAGGCAATCCATCACGCAGCAGATCAGGCGAGAACTTGTTCCTGGGAGAACTCAGAAGCTGCGACGTGATGTTGACCATGTCTCCATCGACATATCCGATCGGTCCTCGCCATGGAGATTGGAAAGCTCCAACGCGAAGAGTATTCGTCTTAGTGACGGTCCGAGGCGAATGGATCTCATCGTTGATGACCACAAAAACGCCAGGACTGTTGGGATGCGTGTGCTTGTCCTTCGAAAATTCATGAGACGCCACTCGAAAGGCTGCCAACAGGTTGGCAGCTGCTTCGGAGGACTTCCCATTCAGGGGACGCATACAGCCAGTGACGACGACGGGGATGTCTAAATCCAGAACAAGGGAGAGAACCCAGGCTGTTTCTTCAAGACTAGCAGTCCCGTGGCCAACGACGATGCCCTCGATCTTGTCCTTCGGGTATCCCTTCTGAGCCATCGTGTTGCATGTCTGGGCGATCGTGAACCAGTCTTGAGGTTGTATGGCGGTGCTGTCGATCGGAGGCTGGAAGTCGTAGATGACCGGCTTAGCGCCATGGAATATCTCCGAGATCCCACTCTGGTCAAGTATCCGTTGGCCTGAAACGCGTTCGTCTGTAGCGTTGTAGTCCATAAAGTCGAATTCATCCATGGCGATGGAAGCGATTGTGCCGCCGGTGGAAATAAAACCAACTCTTTTCGTCAGCTTCTTGACACCAGAGGCTGTCCTTGGGCCTTCAGATAGCTGCGTTGTAGAAAGTGTGTCATTTGGAATATGAGTATTATCCTTGATTGAGGGGTAAGGTGACGATCTGGAAGGATTCGCTGCGTGGTGCCGCCGAGACGTGATGTTTTTGAGGACTGTCATGTTGAAGTTGTTGTTGCGTACCGCTAAACGAAGTGACCACAGCTCGTTTCAAGGCAGTTCGCCTCAAAAACAGGATTCGAAGGGACTGTCGCAATGTTCAAGGGTAAATAATGACAGATGGAAGTGCATGGAAAGAAAGCACCAGACAATGACGGGAGCTTTGCGCATCCTAGTCTGACGAGGGAACCAAAACGGCTTCGTAAGTAATTTGCCGGCAGTACCATCCCGCGGTTTCTTGCGTAACGTCGGAAGGACGGAAGACTTGCCACGATTGCGCTATCTTCGGGAGGACAAAAGACAAATAAATTAGACCGGGCTCGTGTATCTCAAAAACAAACGAATCAGTACGCCGGTTGGCCCCCTTTCTGTCGCATGAAACGTGTGCGACAAACAGGTGTGTTGATGCCTGCACGCCTGGCAAGATATCCTTTCGTGGGACTGGGCGGCGGAAGACGCGTCCTCAAGTGACATCGGCTTCGCGCATGTGTCTTCAGCCAGCGGATCGGACGTAGCTCAGTAGCCAAGGGCCAACGAGCACGTGTCCAAAGATGTTGCTGTTTGAGGTTGTTGCCGCTTAACTGGAGCAAAAAAGCATATGATCCCAAGATCAGGCCGTCTACCCCGGTAACTGTGCCTTCTGAATCGTCTCTTTCCGATGAGCACGAAAGTCAGAAATGGAGATAAACTGGGACGATGCCGTGGGAACAGGAACAAAGGTAGGCAGGCCTAGAACTCCGTGGGAGAACCAAATGCGTTACCTACCCGTCAAAATTCAGACCGGGGGTCCTAGAACATACAACATACGAAACAAACAAAAGTCGTAATTCGTCGAGGACCTACTTCGTCCTTGTCTATAAAAAAAAAGTAGGAACTGATACAACATGGCGCCCGAGGCCATCGGAGCAGTTTTTTGCCAGAACAAGTGTCTAGGCCATCGCATATCCCGTAACGCCGAAATAGACCACCACACCGGCACACCTTCACTTATTCTTCCTTCTCTTCGTCGTTGTCGTACCGGCCCAGGCGGCCTAACGGGCTCACCATAAACACGTCCTCCCAACGTCCGCTCGCAGCCTTTCCGTCCCAGTCACCGCCACTGTACAGCGGAAGACGGAGTTTTCCCGTGCAGTGCTCGTCGATAAAACGGCAGACCTTTTGCATGTCGCCGACAGTGAAGTCATCCATGAACCACAGCATCGTCCGAGGGATGTCCGCCGGGCTGAGACGTTGGGTCTGGGTGGAGGTAGGTGCAACAGAAGACGCGCGTGTGCTCTTTCTGCGCGTTGGAAGCTGTGGAGACGCGATAAGGGTGGCATCGTCGCTTGGAAGTATCTTGGACTGTCGCCGCGTGGATTTCGGGGTCGCCTGGGCAGCTTCAGCCGGGGGTTGTGATTGTCTGCGCTTTGTGGCAGACGATTTGGTCGCGGGCGTCTTCGTGGCGGGCGTCGACTCGTATCTGGAAGCTGTTCGGTATCATCAGCAAGTAATTAAGCACGGTGTAAAGCCAAACAAGGACCCGAGAAACTTACAGCGTCGACGTTTGTCGCTGGTGGCCTCAGACTGCTCGGCGAGACTCTCACGTTTGCGCTTCGCACTAAGCTTGGCAGGTGTCGCAACAGTCTCAACTGCGGGCTTCACTTCCTGGGCCTCGGCCACAGACTCCTCCATGCGCAAGTGGCCGAGAAGTGCAGCCTTGACGTTGTCATCATCTACGTAACCGCAATAATCGATCAACACGTCTGGCGCGTCGACGCGAATCTTGTTCGCGGGCTCCCACGAGACATCCTCGCCTTCGGCCGAGTAGCCGAGCCACTGTACCAGCACCTGCCACTGTCCGCGAACGCGACGGTGTTTGAGAAGTCTGTAGGGGTGGTAAAGCTCGCCAATTTTGAGGACGTCTTGACGTGTCTGGCCCTTGAAGCTAGCCCAGTATTCGTAAAGAAGCCCAGGAAGATGTTCTTGGATATCCCATTCGGACACGTCAATCCGGTTGCCTTTTGAGAGTGCAATGAGGGTCACGAGGGCAGTCTCGGGGTCGATGGTATGGCCGACAATTTTCTTGATCGTTTCGTACGGGAAATCTGCATCTTGAAGATTTAGCGGTGAACCTGATAAGATGAATTAGTGACGGTGAGTACTGGCAGACTTACCTTGCTCAGAGAGCTTTGAGCGGGGTCTGCCTCGAGGCATGTTTGCTGCGCTTGGACAAAGAATTACTTTTTGGTGACAATGGAATGTGGTGCTTGGAGATGCGACAGGCAAGTTCGTGGTTCCGTAAGTTGTCGCGCTCTAGACGCGTTCGCGTCGATCGGAACCCTGTTTTATTTTTATTTTATTTTTTCCCTCGGTTCCTGACGGGCTGGCCTTCGGGCCCGAAGTGGGGTCCTTGGGAGTGGGGCCCGAATACGCCGTTTAAGTCGGCAGATTGATCTGCGAGGCCCGAAGTAAAATAAGACACCCTCTTCCCGCGGTCTTCCGATGAATAATAGCAAGACTTTGAGTCTTCATCTGAGATACACAATTATTCGGGGGATGTGGACCAACAATTGGTAGTTTAAGACTACCTAGATGATACTTCAGGAGCAAATCATCCGTGTCCCTGTACGCTAACCAGGCTTGTTCCAGCACATGCTTATCATTAGTTGATCTGTGTCTTTGCCATGTCACATACTCTTTACTAAGGATGCGTGCAAGTTTGATTATGAGATCGTTCAAGAGTGCTGTGACGGCGGAAATTGTCCATGCATAAATAGGAGCAGGACCCTTGGAGCTAAATAGCACATATTCAGTGGACTCGAGCATCACACCCAAGCTATCAGTAGTGATTTCCTGAGAGTTGAAGACTCCTCGTGTGTGGCTAGCCTGTCTATGAGGCACAGATTTTCCACGAGATGAATGATTTTGCATGAGAGAAGTAGTCGAGAAGAGGATTTGGGTACCACTTAAATTGATTAGGACCTAGACGGCCGGTGTTATGTTATGTTCATCGCACCAAAACTAAATACAGTAGAAGAATTGTTTACAAATTTGTATGGGTATCCACGTTCCCTCATTCCCAATTTGCTCATAATGCGCCGTGGCTCCGCGCTGCGAACCGCGATGGAAGATGTCGTTGCAGATGTAGCTCGGATGCCTGCGGGTATGGCTTACCTCCCCAGGCTCGAGACATTCAAGTACGGCATGAAGCCGTTTATCGGAAGTTGCCGCTGCCGTTGCAGCGAGACAGAGGGATGGAGCTCTGCTTCTTGATGCAGGCAGTGATGGCGCCGCCAACCCAGGTGACACCCTCGTAAGAGCCATCCCTGAAGATATTGTTAGCTCAAGCTTAATTAATCGATAAAGGTTGAAACTTACTCGTGAGAGTCGGCCATGAAAGTACCAGTCTGCTTAAGCGCGCCAACGCAGCCCTGGAAGGTGCGGCCGTATTTGCGGTTGGTCCAGGGGCGGGTGATAACGACACCAGTGTAGCCAGGGTCGACAGTGCCACGGATGAGGTAACCCTGAGTGGTAGTCCATGTGCGAGAGTAGTCAACCTTGAAAGTGAGACCAAGCTTCTCAATGAGCTTGCTCATGTCGAAAGAGCCACCAGCAGTGACGCCGTTGGAAATCGCGTAGGACTTGGAGATGGTGATGTCGATGCCCTTGCTGCCGGCACCGATGACGACAGGGGACATCTGCACGTCCCAGTCGACAAAGCGCATCTGCTTGTCGACAACGAACTGGTAGTTGGCGTTGCAGTCACGCTTGCCGAGGGCGAGGTCGGTGTGGTTGACGGGGATCTCGGCAAGACCCTCGCCAGCCTTGAGGTAGTCGTGGTCGATCTCGGGAGTCTCGGCCTCAACACCCTCAACCTTCAGAAGAAGGTTCCAAGTGTCCTGAGTAATGATAGCGGCTGTAAAAGTGATACACGGTCAGTAAAATTCAATTCCGGTGGTTGAGACACGCTTACTCTTGCCACCCTTTCCGAAGACAACCATCTCTCCATTGCGGAGGTTACGGTCGAGGGTCTCGGTAATGTTAAGAGCGGGATCCTGCTCAGCGACGATGGGGGCGGGCGCGGCGCTGACTGCAGCAGCGAAGGCCGAGAGGAGGGCGATCATGCGAGTAGAAACCATGTTGGGCAAATTGAAGGGATATTTGAGACCAGAGAGGAGTGATTGGATGAGGATGAGAGTGATGAGGAATAGACAATACTTGGCGGGATTCTTCAGAGGTTTTATAGATATCTGCAAGAGTATCATGACCTGGTGTTTCCGACTCAAGAGATAAGCTTCAGCAGTCACATCAATGATCAACAATGTGGCGCGCCCGCCCGCTTGCCTCCGCCTGGATCGTCTGGAGTTGAGGTTGCGTTCATCCGAGTGTCGGTCACTAGTCAAGCATGTTCCCTACAAGCCTGTCCCCGTAGAATGGGTCACCCTGGACCTTGTTCGTTGGGTGGACCAACCCAGGCAGATTTGAGATCCCTTCCTGGTATATTCAGGGGCCGATCTTCTCCATACCTGGACCCCGTCCCGACAAACCGTCCAGCGAGCCTTCGTTGCGATGCCACACAGAAATGATCAGCCTCGTGTCGTCGTTGGTTGGAGCACCGACCTCAGACGTCTATGACCTACTTTCTTAATTGGGCCTAGCAGCCCCCATACCGCACGACTCAGCAGCCGTCACGAGAGTGACTTTGTGGTCGGTCAACCTCCTTGAGATAGAGGCCTCAATGAACTCCCAAGGTGACAGCCCGATTATCATCACCCCCAAATGCCACTAAGATTGCGGGATTCAACGCCGTGACCAACGAGTAATGTTTTCAATAGCCGGTATCCAATAGATTGCCCACGCCTCAAAGAGGAAAAGGCACACGATAGAGTCATTACGAGATGCCATTATCAGGGTTCCTAGGCGAACACCTCTCGATCTCATGTCTTACTTCCCAAACCGAAGATTTATTTCAACACTCGGTTTCGCCGTTCCGTTCAACTCAACTCAAACCACTCATCAAACCTTCTTGTCCACATCATCCCTTCCACTTGACTCAGTCTTCCCGTCTACACACAAGGCTCTACCTTTGTTTCCTCAACGCAAATCCAATATGCAGATCTCCACGCTCGCCACTTTTGCGGTTCTTACCACCGTGTATGTTCCACCTCCACGCGAGCTCCTTCATGGTTCACGGTTGTACTGACTTGACTTCAGTGCTTTCGCCAAGCTCCACAGCGCAGCTGTCTGCGTCCAGAGCAGAACGTACGGCAGCACTGGCAACGGAACTCCTTATGGCATCACCTACGGCTCCTACAAGGACTACGAGATCGATACCACAGCTACCCAGTGTGCTTGCGGCTACTACAAGAACCGCAACACCGGCAACAAGCAGTGGGACAAGTGCCCTGACTGCACTTTCGATGGTCTCCAGTGCACTTCTGGCGGCTGGCACATTGGTGGCGACGAGGTATGTGATGAGACAGCGTTTTATTGTTGAAAACCAGGCGCTGACTGAAGCCTTACACCAGATGACCTACTACTGCGAGAAGAAGTGTGGCGCCCAGGGAGCTGAGGCTAACTAAGAAACTTGGCGCTGCTCGAAGCCGCAGGCGGAATAATTTTGGAATGGTTTTAATGGATGCAGATGCTTGATACCATGGGAGTGTGGTTGGATTCTCTTCTGGACGTAGATATTCACTTTTACTGTATTTACTTCGACGAAACAATCAATTACCGTTCAACTACACCTTTATTTTTGACTTTCGGGACTTCACCACACTTTATCTTGATGCATAATAACTTAGAGTTTATTGCTGCCGCACAAGCCAACTTTTACATGTCGTCATCAGGGTTTTGGCTTTCAGCCTGCGCAGTAGCGAAAGGCAAAAAGATGACTCGGTAGTTGCAAATGCGCCGGCGTTTCTGTTCAAACAAAGTGCATTTCTTAATTCGACTTCAATGTGCTTCTTCCCTCAATCCTCATTGAATTCTGTAATTCTCTTCTAAAACCTGTGAAGTCGCGCTATCCCATGACCTGAAATCATCAACCTGCTTCGCGGCCCCCAAAGCGAGTTGCACAGCAATACCACTCCAACGTTGCACTCCCACGCAGCGCTGTGGGCTGCCGATACAGTGGCCAAGCCTTGCCACTTCTGCCCAGAATTGGCATCCGCGGGGGTGGGCCTTGAGACTCCAGATGACACCAGAACAACGACTTCGGAGCCCATTCCAACAGTTCCCCTTGCCCACGTGCCCAGATGCCAAACTCTTGGCACGTTGAAACAATCTGTAATATTCTCAAATGCCGACATTGGTTGCCAGCAGCCCAGCAATAACGATTCAGCGAGGATATTGCCGGTTTCTGCCCATTTACCCTGGAGTGTAAATCACAAACGGAAAGATATTCAACGGCGCACTAGTCATGTATGCGGAACGGGGCTGGGGGCTGGTCCAGTGACCCCCTGGGCTGAAGGGTTACTTACGCCCTACCAAAGTGCACCCTACAGGGCTTCAGCTAACGTCGGGTAGACGGCAATTAAGTTTTCAGGCATGCCCCATGTCAATTCAGCTAATGAGCTCGCTGAGATTCAATCATTGTTCGGGTAGGCCCCAGCTGATTTCTCTTTCAGAGGAGGTTCGGTGCAACGTTGAGCTCAGCCCAAGTGCGCAAATATCCACAGACGGTGAGACTTCGTCCGATTAGTGCGGCTGTCAGGCTAGGCCTTCGGGCTAGAAATAGATGTTGCAGACCGATGTGCAGCGACGGCTAAGCTGTTCAGGAACCAACAGCCGGAGGGGTGAGGCTCTTGGTCAGCGGGAACAACAATCTAGATAAGCTTAACATGCCAAGTCTTACTTCGACAGGCATTTCAGGATGCTCTACAGCGCGGGCAGACTTACCAAAGCTTGTTCACTCGGGTAAACGTAAGCATCTGCTCAGCTTGGGGCTCCAGGACAGCTATGGACATGATAAGGGAAATGGCAGACAAAATTGTTTCGAATTGAGAGCCCGATGGCATAAACTCAAAACCTTGGGCAGGAAACTTCCGCTTTGTCTCCATGGTGAATTACAAACACCTGGGGCACGCTCGAGCCCACAGGTGATCCTAATTTCCTCCACCAATCAGCATTGACTTGTTTATTTCAGCTCCAATGGTCCACGGTTAGGAGCACCCTTGTACAACGCAATACTTTTGATTAAGTTTACACAAGGTATCCCTTTTGGGCACCCTCGCAGAGGCGCTGAGCAAGCCGTTCGTACCTTTTCCGAATCCTCGGAACCCCAGCCTGTGCCATCTATCTTGCTCACAATCTCCCTGCAACAGTTTCGTGTCCAGTAATGTTCCAAAACCGTGATGACGATGGTGGATGTCATTGGTTATCTGGACACCATCTGATTAATCTCATAACCCTGCAACGATCCGTACTTGTGTCGGTAACAAGTGGATTACCTGGAGGGTGCGGTTTCCGCGGGACCTACGTTGACTTTCTGGATGTACATTTCCGGGAATCTCTCCGAAGCAGCGTCTTGCGCCTCATCATTTTCTGACAACTGGTTTCGACTCCGACAACTCCGGCCACCGGCGGTGAAAGCAGGCATGGCGAGTCGTGAAGTGGGTGGCTTGATGGGTCGGGACCACATCCAGCTTCCAAGATGGGGTAACGGGAGCTTATTGTCACAGATTGTTGTCATTCGCAGTGCCACCAGGTAAGCTTCTCGCCGGACCTGCTTAAGCACCGTGCTCGGCTTCAATCCCCGCGTCCATGGAGAGTTGGGCATTGGAATCTATCTGCTGTATCTTGTGATGGAGGGCGCCAATGGAGACATGTACCCACCGTCTAGGACTTGGTTCAGGATGATTACGACACATGCTTCCAGTGGACCGCGGACTTCAACGGAGATCGGAAAGTACGAATACTCGCCGTGATTGTTGGGACGGACGGTCCAGGCTCTCAGCCCCTAGGTACCATAAGTGACAAAGAAAGTGTACCGCCGTCTACTTTCGCTGCAGAATGGCGAATGCGAGCATCATGACTAACATCAACGCATTCGACATTTTGTAAAATCACTCGCCAGGGTAAAATGCCGCTAAGTCCACATTAAATGCATTCAAGAGCAAATCATGGCATTTTTGCCGCAATCACGAAGTCTATACCAGTTCTAGCAAAATGCAATATCTGCATTCCAAAGAGCGATGTGATCTACTATCGCCACATCAAGCGGTGAAGCACGCAGAGTAGGTGGGTATATACTAAACATCACTTCATGTGACTAAACTTGAGATATGATATCCTAATCTTCTGCCTGCTGGTCCATTTTGCTGTGTAGCTATGTGGAAAACCCCACTGAGTCAAGAATCGCATACACGTGCTCTGGGGTCGCCACATATGCCAGCCTCGTATCCATAACAAAGGATGATACCATCCAACCCACTGTGCTGGCAACCCCAGATTCAAATTGGACCCGACTAGGTAGTGTAAAGTTAATGGCCCTTTTGCTCATCCCACTTTGCTCCGAAGTCATGACTCAGATGCGGCTCCTTTGGGGCTCCTCATATTTCTTATGTCTAGGGTCCCGGGGACAGAGCGAGCGCCTCCGTGGCCGTGCACCCACAAAGCCCGAGCCACAGTCAGCTATCCTTGTCGAGCTGGACAGTGAGGTTCTCAAATGCGCCCGTTTCAATCTATGAGATGCTTCCTCTTCATCCTTTAACGGAAAGATATCCAGAAGCTAGACGTAAATCGGATCTGCTGCCCGAAAAGGTTAATGGCGGATCATATGATGCACCAAGCGTCTAGAACCTCTGGGGCGGGACCGAATGGCTGGAACGTTCGGTCAGTGTACGAAGACCCTGTCCTAGGCGGGCAGACTGCGCCTAATTACTTCGTGTTGACCAGTAGCACAGATCATCACTGTGATAGCAATCGCGGCGAAATTATACGCGCTATGATCCTACTTCGGTCGCACATTCGCATGAGGCCGCAACGTGACCAGCAATATCATTATGACGAGTCAGCCTAACCAGGCTACAAAGCTGGTCTAGACATCATGGGGTCATCACGTGTACTTTTAGATAGCGAGGACGTTGAATTCGCAAATAGGACATAGTTGAAATGAGTCTTAGTATGCGATGGCAAGAAAGACATCTTACCCTGCTGGCGGAGAATTTCTCGCTCGCAGGTCGCGAGGCGTCTGCCCAGCCCCTTAGATGGCAGCCAGAAGAAGAGAGATATTCGGGATGAAGCTTTCGGCGTGCATGATTCAGTCGGCATGCCGAACTCTCCCGAGGAAGCCTACGGTAAGTCGAAGGCCAATTTGTTGTGTGTAGCCAATGAAGATGTTGCCGCCTCAACTTCGGGTTTAAGTCGCCCGACGTGATGAAAATACGTTGTAACTGGCTGCTCTTGCATGGAAATGTTGGGTCACGTTTATTGATCTCGTAAGAATATGAAGATTCACCGGAGGCCCTGGCATGGCTTGTACACACAATGATTTGACTAAGATCGTGGCGCCGCGGTAACGATCGTATTTAGCAAGTAGTCTTTTTGAATAATATCGTAAAGTCGAGTTATCGAAGAGCAGCTGTGGGAGAAGGGAGAAATCTCAGCGCAAATGTCTACACCGTGGAGTTGAATACGTGTAATGGGAACACAAGGCATGGGCCAAGGTGTAGACAAAGTCGCAATGTAGCCCAGGCTCTTCAGTATCTATACTCTTCCTTGAAAAGTATACATTGTAGGTTTGCCGATATTGCCGTATTCCCCCTGCGACAGCCGGTAGATTTTGGACCTCACTCGGCACCGACGGCTGGTCGAGTTCGAAGTGGGACCGGCTCCGGACTCGGGAGACCGGCCGGATGGAGTCGGCTGTCTGGAGCCATGTTCTGAGAGCCTGATAAGTGCGAAAGTCAAATAACACAAAAGGAAAGAAGAGTAAGGGTAAAGTAAGAAATGTTTAAAGAAGTTGAAAAGCTTCTTTGGGGTTGGTGGTGAAAATAGAAAGAACTTACCAATGGGCGGTTGGTATTCGGTCTCTTCAAGGAAAGAAAAAACATATCAACACACTGAATCCATACAAATCATGGAATACTCTATGCAAAGAATCTCGTGGTGTCAATGTCAACAGTTTTTGACCTCGTTTGGCAACCCAACAACCGTTTACCCTCATCGAAATATCGATGTATGTTTTCATTTGCACCGTTAAAAAAAAGGAGGATCACCAGGCACGACTCACGACTGGGCATTAGAAGCTTTAGAGGGAGCATTAGAATTTCGCTATTTACTCTTTACTATCTAACGCATGAGAAATGCCACTAGGCATACGGGTAACCGTCACGCCGACCAAGGTTTTCCTGAGCCTTCAAAGTAGCCCATAAACAAGCCTACATAGCCAGGGCATAAACTTTGCGCCTATGAGAACAAAATATGCAAGTATCTGGTCTAGCCGCTGATATTCAAATCAGAGGCTCCCTTCCGAGTATCGCAATCGGACGTTCATGAAAACGTCTTGTCCTGGTTCGTGACCTCGACAGTATCCACGGAGGACTCTCGCTTCGAAGAATGATCGATCAAAGGCTTCAATCCGGGAAGAGCAACAACGGTGATGGCAAGAGCCATCTCCACCATGCTCATGGGGTCTGTTATACAATTGTTAGGCGAATGTTGGAAGACAGAAGACATTTCTCAAAGCCACAGTCCACTTACAAACAAGGTTCTCTTGACCAGTGCCAACCTTCAGCGTGATGAAACGAACAATGGTAGTGAAGATGGTCAAGGTACCGAGGACGAATGTCAGGGTGAGGCCCTTCGAGGCCGGCAGAACACCCTGGATCAAGAGTGCAAGTGGGAGAGCGTAAACTAAACGTATTTCTGGTCAGTATTCACGTATGCCCCGAAGATGTCCTGAAAATAGAGAATGAAACTTGCTTACCTGCAAGGTAGCAGGCAAGGTTCAGTGTGAAGTTGAGGATGAAGGGCTCGGGAGCGTAAAAGACGCTGCAAGCACCGTCTTCCTGCGACCATTGAACGGAGACATCCTTGCCGCAGAAGAAGGTATCATCCCAGAGAATTGCCATGTAAGAAATGCCGACGAAGGCGGTGATGCCCCAAAGAGCCTTGCGCATGACGGGGCTGGTGTCGGCGGGGAAATAAGCCCAGTAGAACGCCAGCATGCTCATCTTCGGGAAACCCATTCCGACATCGTAAAAGTAGTTAGAGGCGAAGGAGATCTCCACCAAACGTCAGCAATTTTGAGAGCGCAAGCAATCCGATAGCTCTTGGGAACTTACTTTGGACAACGCAACAGATGGGGCCCAATCGTCCATAACACCGAGTTGGTAGGTCAGGGTGTCGCAAATGATAAGACCGAGAGCGTTGATCGCCGACAGGATCAGAATCCAGTCCGATACCGCCAGCTTCTCACGGAGACGAAAGAGGCGGGCGTAGACACGGAGGCCAACGAATACATAGGAAACCGCCAGCAGAATCCATTCGGATATCTGGTTGCGCGTGGTTAGGATGTGCAAAATGTTGGTCAACCACTTGGGTCAAGTCGGCTTACCATGCAGTCCTTTCCGTCAATGAAGTACGCCATTTTGTCTGATATGCCTTAAATCGCGGACGAAGAGGAAAAGAAACTTGACACTGCGAGTACCACTGCTGTCAAAGTTTTGAGACAGGCGGGACTGCGATCCCATATAACGCCGGACGCCACCACGGAGAAAATGTCCGCCCACGGTGAATGTCGGAAAGCTCTGTCAGCAGCATGCTATGCATGGAAAATGTTTTATTGGCCCAGGATCACAACGACTCTTCTCGGTTGGATGCGCCGAGGATTTGGCAAGGTTGAGTCTGCAACAAGGGGAAGGCGGAGACCGGGGAGGCTTAATCGACTGTTGCGACCGTTGATGGCGAGCATCTCGCCAACATCGGCAGGCGCACCAGTAACTCTGCAGATTCTGCACGAAAGAGCGCCACCCGTTGGTGCATAAATCAGCCCAGGACCCTTTTTTATTTCTTCTTATTCTTTTTTGCCCCTCTGGTGTGTCAGGACAAGGTCGTTGGTTTCTAATATCTGTAGGTCTACGGGTTGAGGTAGGATTGCCCAATTTCTCTGTGCGACTGTGCCGCATATTCGCAGATACGCGGTCGAAGCGAGCCTGAATTGGGCATTGTTTCCCACTCAAAGAAAGCCAGTTATTGGTCGTTCGGTTCTCTTCCGTTCGGACCGGCGGGCCCGGGCGATTCCCGCATGCTGTGGCTCCAGGCCTTGCGCTTTTTGGCCCCCCCTTGTTGGTCATCCTGTTGGTTCCGTCTCTCGCGCAGAGCGTCTTCAAAAGTTCACCAGAGCATACAGCTTTCCCCACTCTTGTAAATGATTTTGTATTCGGTACCTCACAGAAACTTTGTTCTTCCCGTCGGACTCCAGGTCCTGAAATGATTCTCAGACCATCAAGATCCTTCACGCGTGATTAACTAGTATCTGGGTCCGGCCTTGGCTTCATCTCCTTCTCCATCCTCGCGTCGCTGATAGGTTACACTAACGCGTTCCGACTTGTATATCACATCCGATCGCTTGAGAGTGTTGAGTTCCACCTCACTTCCAGATTCGTTTTCGGCGGCCACGCGAGTTGTTGCCATGTACGGATCTCTTCCCGATGAAAGCTTGATGTGGGTATTGGCCGTTGGATGCTTGCTGTATCCCAAACCCGCAGAGCCTGACTGGGCTGTCCCGTACTTTGATGTGCTGAGCCCCCGACGGTGGAGGAGCGATTTGAGTGCAGGCAAGGACACCACCAGAATGGCGGCTGATACCTCAGTCATGGACAGCACGTCTGGTTCCATGTCAGCACAAGAGCTCGGCATGTTCTCCTGATTGCTGACAACTTACAAACATTGGTCCACGCTTTGATGGATTCCACGGTAGCAAACCGGCCTACGCTGGCTCCGATTGTGATGATACCAGTCGAGAACGTGGCGATCAAACCGATGATGTAGCGCCTGCTAAGCTGAAGGCCGTGTAGAAGGGGAAATGGGATCGCAAAGACTGTTTTATCCTGTCAGTTACTGTGCACAGTAGTAACGCACAGAAGCGGAGATCATAGGGACTTACTTAGAAGATCTGATATGAAGTTCAAGACCCAATCAATCCGAAAAACGTCCTTGGAATCGAAGGTGCTGCAAGTGCCTTTGAGGTCCCAGTTGACTGACACATTTGGACCGCACCAGAAGGTATCCAAAAAGCACGTGGTTACAGCGAATGTCAATGTCAAGGCACTGACTCCGTAGAGAGCCTTTCGCAGCAGCGGCATCGTCTTGGGGATGAGCTTGAAGTAGAATGCCAACATGGCCAACTTGGGGATGTAAATGCCGGTGTCGTAAAAGTAGTTGCCCGCGAATGAAACCTTCATCAACTTGATTTGGTCTGCCACGGGTGGCTCCGGTGCTTTCGGGTCGTACTCGTCCATGCCACCCAGGTTGTACGCCATCGCATCGGTTGTGAACAAGGCAATGGCATCGCATAGAGACGCAATCAGGATCCAATCGCTGAGAGTGAGCTTTTGACGCTGTCGGACAAGTCGGAGAAAAAGACGAGCAAAGACGAAGACGATGGCTAGACTCAGAAGAGTGGCCTCGATGGGCTGGTCCGTGTCTCGCGTTAGCAAGCAAACACTGTAGCAAGCACGCAGATCTGGGGATGCACGTGCGGAGTGCGAATAGGGCTGACTTACCACAACGGCCTCTTTTGCGACACCCGCCATGATGGGTGGCCTTCGGAATCAGAGGGTGTCGACAATGTGCTCAGAAACCATGTGTCAAGGTCGGATGGCACATTGGAGACATATATGCCGAACTGGCAAGCAGAAGAAACTCGTAGCGAGTACGTTTGGATTTAACTTTTCAACGGCATGGCTCGTCGGCACCTCGGGCGAACGCCGTCTTCACAACTGATGGCATCGCTTAGGCATCACATTGGATACATCTAGCTTTGGGGGCTTCATCTACTGTCTCAGGCTAAGAGCTGCAGAACTGCAGGTACGGACACTTGGAACCGACCTGGGATGATGCCGGCGTTGGTCAAGCGAAGGACTCGTGCCGCAAGGGGGTGGCAATAAAGTTTTATCTGCTCATTGGTGCTCATTGGTGGAGCGAACATGGAAATTGAGCGGCTGCAAATCCAAAGGATCGAGCCGAGTCGCGAATCACGGAAGAACAGTGTCTGGACCGAGAAGTCGAAGGTACGAAGTGCGAAATCACGTTGTGTCCAGCTTGGAACAAGGGGTGATGGACCAAATGCAGTCATCTAATACTGGGGCCGCTGCAGATGTGCCTCACAGACTATGCAAGCTTTGATGGGGTTTATGTGGGTTGCTGTTGGCGGAGGATTCACCATTTCGGTATGATACTTGCGAGTTTTGTGGCGGGCAGGTTTGATCACTCTGAATAGGGCTTTGGCAGCCGTCGATTCTGCCGTGACTGCTTTCTTTTTGACTATGCAGTTGCCCAAGAAGCAGATGTTGTGGGAATGAATGCTTCACAGAGTGTGACAGGCAGATTGAAGCGATGGACTGGCTAACGCAGCAGGTCTACCCCGGCGAAGTTTCCGATTCAACGGCGGATAAAGCAGTAAAATACTTTCTTTTGTCTCTTAAAGTTCCAGGAAGAACGAGCGAGTCGGATGGTTCGGTTCAACAGAAGAGTCAGTCGTCAGCAGGGTTGTAAGCGACTTGTAAGCGGCCACCCATGGATCCATGCCTTTTGATCTTCGCAACCATTCCAACACGGACGCAGGTAAATTGACCAAGCTGTGCGGGATCGCGGCGGGTAAATGCGGGTCAGAGGCACGGACGAGAGAGTCCCACTGTCAACTCGGCCAGTTTCTTTTTCGTATTTTTCGACTTTTATTCTGAATTGTGCAAAGTACTATCAAGCTACAGATGGTAGTTGAGGGTCAGTAGCATGAGACTAATGCAGACATCTTGGCAAGAGCAGCACATTGCAGCCTTTGGCTTGATTGGTGGAAATTCATCTTCAAAGACTTGGCAGATAGTGCAAGTGGCTCATGCTTATGATGCACAAAACACGGTTCCGCCGAATAGCAAGATGCACATCAATAGCCGAGTACAATTTCCATAGAACGATGTATATCATAACACCTGGCTTATCCACAGTTGCACCCGTATTATTCAACTGAATCATTTCACGTTGTGAACAATACCCAGACATTCTTTCATTTGTGTGATGCTTTCATTAATCCGTTAGGCAAGTCAGCGACCGAAAGTTGGAGACACCACACCAAGGCACTTGTGCGGATGGGAGAGGTAGAGGCCCAAAGCTTGGCCACACTTGACTAGCAGAATAACAAATGCATGGACGAGAACCGCCGAAATGGGGCTGAAGCTGACAAATTTAGCCAAACGAATGTCAAATCGCATTACAGAGAGCCTGATCGATAGCAATGGCGCTGCTTTTCGTTGAGAAAGCCCTCGCTAGGTTCATCAAGACCACATGTTACTGTGGTAAAATGAGAGATTCGACAATTCTGACGCGTTGCGGTTTTGACTTCTGGATGGCATTTGGGAAGCCATGACCGAGCTACCCACTGCGATATCATTATAAACATACACCTCGGCTTCATTCTTGTATTAATAAAGTGTCATTCATTAAATGAGGTTCCCACTTTCGTTGCGCAGCTGAAGAAATCCATGTTCTCCGGCGCTCGGCCGAACTGGATGATCGGCATCAGCGGGGGTGGCCCGTGAAAGAACCCACTTTATCGGGCCAAAATCCCGGCCAACCCGGAGCATTTGCGATCGGGGGAAATGCTTAAATGCGTCGATCGATTGGGGGCCAATGCGAGGTCTTTTGGCACGCCGGCACAGATGTCTGGTGAAGACAGGGGAGCTCTGTCCTGCCACCAGGACCAGATTATTGTGATGGGCGCTGGTCGATCTTGATCAAACCTGGAGAACAATGGACTCGGTATTCATAGCAATGGCGAAGGAACTTGAGTGAGAGAAAGATTGTTTTCATTCAAAATGCATCGCTGACTTTTCCGTGTCGCACACCGGAAACATACTACGCTTGTTCATTCCTTGCCCATGGCTCGACAACGAGTCTGACTTGCTCTATGTCCCTTCCGATCAATATGCAAATTACCATTGATACGCATAGTCGCCCAGTACATGATAGAAAAAAGAAACGCTGGATCCTCCAACTCCAAAATACCCATCAATAGTCGTACACTAGTATTACTGTGATTTGGTTTCGAAGTTTGCATGGCGCATTGCGCTCTTGTCTTCTTCTAAAATCACTTGCTGGCTCGACATGCTGTTCATCTCAACATCGTAGTGCGAATGAGTGTCGAATTGCGAATACTCGCTTCGTGGCCCGCGAGAAGAATTGGATGGTCCGGCGTGCTTGACGCGTGAATTGTCGTGAGAGGAACCCATGATTTTGGGCGCGATAGACCTGAAGAACCTGCGCAATGTCGGCATCGAGCCGCAGATGATGAACAAATTCACTTCGACGAATCTGGATCTCAAAGTGTCAGTGAGCTGTCCGTCATGACGGCATACAAAGACAAAAGACAGAGTACTCACGACCAGACGTTGGCGGGCGCGGCAACCCAAGCCGTATCTGTGGATTTGAGCATGGCTTGGAAATAAACCATGCGAACAACGGATGTGGTGACAGTCCTGTAATCTGAGTCAAAAACGGGCTACAGTGCAGGTTTGGAGAAGCAGACTTACAGGGATCCGATTCCAAACATGATCAACGCGCCAACCTTGACAACGGGGCGCATCTGAAGACGCAGCACCATTGGAATAGGGATCAAAAAGAGAACAACATCGGACACAATGTTTGACGTAGCAATAGCCATGTAAAGCATCGCGCTGTTCAGCGGTCTGTGGGTTTCCGACACCTCGACATATGGATCCCAGTTTGCACGAATCGGCCACGTGCCAAACAGGAGCATCGACGCAATCACGACGGTGTAGCAAAATACCATGACGATACCTGCGGTGATGGCTCGGCGATACCATGGGAGAGGGGAGATCTTGAGATACGCGAAGAATAGCGAGGCTTTCGTTGAACCGTTGGCGCAGATGAATATCGGAGCGACGATGTAGCTGACCTGAAGACATACGGATGTTAGTAGATGCCTCAACCTGTGTCGAGTTCAGAAGACTTACGAGAGCCTGCTTGGCCCAGACATTAAGGGACATTTCCCAAGCGTGGTGGCCCAAGCCGCCAATCGCGCAAGACCCTGACGTCTTTTGCTTAGCAGAAGTCTTTGCAGGCAAAGGATTCTGACCTACAGGTTTGTAAAGATTGCATGGCGATGGAGCATATCTGACCTCACGAGTCAGCGACTGGCGACAAAAGCAACACAAGCAAACTTGCGTCTTGGTGAACTTACCCAGGCAATGAGCATCAATGCTAAATATAGCAATCACGATCAGTTGGAGTTACGTTGGCAGCGAGAGTAATTTCGGGCTCACCATCATCGATCTTCGGCCCATCCGAAAATACCAACTTGGTGTAAAACCTTTGGACTAGGCATACCAGAGCGAGTGGACCCAAGATGCCAAACACCAGGTAGTGTTCCAGCACACTCTGCCGCTGCGGGTTCTCAAAGTCGACGACATAGCCTTCAGGAGGCGACATCACTGTGGTTGTGCCATTCGTGACTGGGTATCCGATAGCCATCAGAACAGGCCACGGGGCGACCACGTCCCCAAAGGATTGCGGCGAGGGCGGCGGTGTAGAACGAGAAAGGCAGAGAGAAGCGAGAAGGAATCAACCGGCGTTTGGTACGAACGGCCAAGGAGAGGCTGAAAGTGACTGAAGATGGCACGGACAAACCGGTTGAGCTCAAGAGAAGGAGAAGAAGCACAAACCAATCTGTGACAGTGCGTCTGTTCGAGATCTGCTGGGTGTATTGTATCCAACCGTCGTGATGGCAAACTCCTTTTCAAGTAATTCGCAAGCCGTCAGAATACCAGTCGGGCGTTGAGTGGTGTTATCAATATCGGGGACCATCAAGCCAAATTCCCGGGGTCTCGGGTCTGTGGTATTAAGTTCATGAAAAGAGACAATATCTCAACGCCAGACCTCCTTCTGAGCAGCCCAAAAGTCATGCCTGTTTGCCTTGGCTTGTAGACTGCAGAAGCTTACGGCCGGTAGGTAGGGCTATCGATGCTTGCAGTCCACGAGACTGTTGGTGCAAGATCGGAGACCCCTGTTCCAACTACCAGGGGAGCTGATCCACCGTGTTTGCTTTCTGGAAGAGAAATTGGGCCAATCCAGATGGGACTGAAGTGCTTACCATATTTCTTGCGCATGAATCTGGCAGGGAGCTGCGGCTCACCGGAGGAAGCAAATAATACCAATCCAGAGGTTCCGGCCGGATATCCAATATTCCAGTCCAGCCGTTCTGATTCCCACGGAGTTCTTCTCCCGATAGAGACACCACCTACCCAAACGTTAACAGATACACTCGCACCGCCTAGAATCCGAGAGTCCTTAAATGGTACGTTACGGTCCTCTTCTTGTGTCAAGATCGTCCCGGATAAAACCAGCGACTCCTGAATCTTCCCAATCTACTCTTCAACCGTTCGACCTTGCCCACATCACACCCCTACTTCTTTCCCTATCCTGTTGATCGTCATCATGGTTCGCATCGTCCCCTTCACTGTTACCGCCATGCTCTTCGCCAGCAGCGTGGCGATCTGCACGAGAAACGGTCTCACGCAGATGTTGACCCACGTCAAACGTCACCCAAGCTACACGCAGACTGAGTTCTGGGACTACTGGTACACCCAGCATGCGCCTAAGGTCGCTCCCTTGGCGTCCTACTTCAACATCTCGCGTTACCAACAGGTTCGTGATTCACTTTTCACCATCCACTATCCCATCTGGGTCACGTCTTGGACAATCGCTTACCCGTCGCAGGTCCGCATTGGAGGTCTTGTGCTCCCTACCGAGGCCGGTGCAACTGAGCCGGCCTCTGATGTTCCTGTCGAGTTCGATGGAGTTGCGATGTTTCTCTACCGCTCTCCTGACGATCTCGCTGCTATGATCTCTCACCCGTACTACACTGAGGTGGTTCTTCCTGATGAAGGCGTCTTCATTGACAAGTCTGCCTTTGGTGGCGGTCAGGTCGCTTCCTTCGTGGGCGCTCACTTTGAGGTGGTGGATGACAAGAAGGATATCTGGATTGGCAGCGATGCAGACAGGGAGAAGTACCAGCAGCTGTTCGATTCCTACAACTAAGAACAGCTCGAAGTCCCTGGGTAGTGATCACGAACGGCGACTTGCATGAACGGCATGTAAAACGGTTGATGGATCTAATCGGAGTGCGAGGATCATTGTAGATGTAGAGGCCAATGATGATACAATTGAACTTATCGCTCACATCTCAGGCTGCCCATCATTGCTGGAAAGAGAGGCGTTCGTGATCGAGGACCGCCATGATCGCGGGTCATCATGAGAACATGTGTCTTGGCTGCCGTGAATGCCCAGAATCCAAGCCTGCACCGATCCCATTGAGATTGCCGGTGAACACCTGGAGTGTCATTTTGCCAAGTGTATGCCAGCGGCAGGTGAAATGTGGAACACCACATGACGGCCATCAGTCAATCTCATCACATCCATGCTGCATTGACTCTCATTGAGTGCACCTGCCTGCACGGCGTGAGACGCCAGCCACGGCGTGGTCAACTCTAGAGACGTATGCCAGCTCACGAATCCCACCTTACTTTTTGATCAGAATGAGCTCGACATCATTGGCCCTATCTCCATGGGAGTTACCCTTCATCTCGTCGGCTTCTTGGGCCCCTGGCCATGGTTAGAGGTCTGAGAAAGTTGGCTCGTGTCACCTGGCGGGCCTTCATCAAATGTTTGCTTCTTACCGGGCTTGGCTGCCTGTACTTCCGGGTCCATGATAGCAGGTGGATACGACCATATTCCGCAGTCATTGTTCTTGCTTCGACAATGGGCTTGTGTGATTTACAACAGGGGCTCGATGGGAAGAATCTCAAGTTTTGACGTTGAAAATCCGAGCCTGGTCGGAAGGTTTGCAGCGGGTCGTCGAGAGAGTGTTGTCGTTGGATGGCGGCCCTACCCCTTGCTGTATCTCTCCTCGGGATTGGTCTGTTGGCGTCGGTTCGAAAGAGAGCAAACTGGACCCTTGCGTCAGAACGAGTTCCAACGAGACTCGGGATTGGTTGCCGCCCAGATGGTAAATGAGCACACCCTTTGTATCGTCTGAGTGCCACATAATTCACACCGAGGCAATGCACGCGCAGGGATCGCGTTTACTGCTTTTGGAAGTCATGGTGCGAATTGTGATCATGGCGGAGCGGGAGCTTGTGTTCTTCTCTTCCCCCCGGACGTGCAACCCCGGCATTGACATCTTGGCGGTCTGATAGCAGCCATTGGCAATCCGTCTCGCCCGGGAACTGAGCGGGTTTGGTCCCAGCTATTATGGCTTCTGTGTCTGGTTAGTGCGGGCGATGAGTGAACAGCCGCCTGAAGTTTGGCATTGAGAAACGATATGTCATATTCAGGCCGTGGTAAAGGCGGCAAATGCGCGGAAATAAGAGACGCACCGAGAAAGTTACCGGAGCTCAAGAGGAATGTCCTTGTTGATTGTGGCGTTGACAGCACGAGGCCCCTGACCCGGTGTCCCGGAAGAGCCCACGACGAACGGGTTGCCGCATACGAACCGAATAATTGGGGCTCTTCCAGAAGATGTCCAAGGCTGAAAGACGATACAGATTCCCGTTCGCTAGTTTGTACGATCCAGACCGGTCCAAAGACTCTGCTCGATCTCGGTTCCATCGAAATCGTATGTTGGGGCAGTGTTGACCCTGCTCTGTAAATATGTGCATCCTCTCGGGCTCTTTGTGATTTCAGTAACCTCCACTAGAGTGAATTGAAAGGGTGAGGCTTCTCAGTGAGCCTTTTACTTCTCAGCAGTCATCGATGTTTCTGCACTGTCATTTACCCTGACCACACCCACTGTGTCATGGAAGGCAACCTCATAGCCCAAACCCGGGTTGATGGCTCCCTAAATAAACATCGGACTTGACCGGAACGAGTCGACGCATCGTTTGCAAGTCCGATGAAACAGACAACAAGAGCCAAGTGACCATAAAAATATGGAGGGTAGCAGTTTTGGGAAATTTCTAATCAATAAGGCTTATCGGACGGTTCCGGGATGGGTTCGTTTGATGAGAGATTTGTGTAGACTCTGGAGCACGTTGCATTGAAATGGTATTACAAGGAACGCAAAATCCCCTACACGCTCGTCTTCGCTCACTGATGAGCAGCTGTGAGTGCTGAAAGGCCTGTCTTGTGACTTGTTGGTGTCCGTGGAATCTTGTCGGATCGCATCTGTCGGCGGTCCCCTCGACCCCGTTGGTATTTGCCACCCCCGTCAAGTTTGTGTTCTCTTTTTGCTAGGCTGGTGTGATTCAACCAGCCTTTTTCCTCTCTGCATTCTTCCCTCCCTTCAGTGGAAGTTTACTGGAGCCTACTACTACAGCCCGCAGAGAGGGCAAGAGCGCTTTAGACGACAGTCCGTAGCGGCGTAGAGCCGCGGGGACGGATTGAAATCCTTGGGATACTCTGGATCTTTTACTTACGCCAAGAATCAGAGGCCCAGCCCGAGTTTGCGGACCTTTTCTTCTTCGTGTGCAAGATACTCACATAGTCAAAGGTCAATATTAGGCGTCCTCCTACTCCGGAAACTTGTGGTGGCCAGTGAAGAAATCTTCGCTTCCATCATTTGACGAAGCAACTTTTACAGCTGACGGAATTGTGCGCAGAGACAAGTCGCTACAGTTTACTCTCTGTGCGGTGTTGACATTATCGTCACAACCTTAAAACCTTTAAAACATCGACACAGCAGGGACCAGGGGAGAAGAGCAGCTCTGAAGATCTGATTCAACAACATAACGTTCCATTTGATTCAATGCCTGTTACTTTACATGAAAATGATCAGGTCAAATTTTCACAGGCTGTCGGGCATATCGCATCAGACCCTCCTGAGTGCAAGACAGCAGCAGAGTCTCATTCTGCGCATTCCAAAGCCTCTGTGTGATGAGAACCCTCCCGTCGCCAGCCCATTCAGTGGTCCTTAGACATACCATCCACTCGTCTACCTTTGCGTTCGGGTCGTGGAAGACTATTGAGTGGTTCAAGGTGATTTGCATGCCCGGTGTACCTTTCATCTTGCCAAACTCTGCATTCGAGGCCATATGAGGCACAGATAGGGTCCAGATATCTGTCAGGTATGCCAGCGCAGAGAGATGAACAGCTTGAGAGTCAACCGAAACCTTTGGGGCGCGTACAAAACTAAGCGACTCGAATCTCGTAGGGTCGGCGGTAGTCTCGTAAGGCAGAAAACGCCAGTCAAACGGGTTCGGCAGGGCCTCCACGATGCTCGGGGGAATACCCATGTAACTTTTGATCGCTTTGTAGCCGGGTTCGATGTCCTCTGGAGCCTTCTTATTCATACTCGGCATCTTCATCCCGTATTCGAAGATGTTTGATGGATCTTTCTTCGTTGTGTACTTCTGGAAACTGATGAATGCCATGAATATGGGCTTGTCATTTTGAATGGTCCGCACGACTCTGGTGGCAAAGGTCCGTCCATCTGCAACTCTCTCGACATGATGAACAAGTCTAGAGTCTTTGGAACCTTGGCGTATGAAGGTTGATTGAAGGGAATGCACGTAGTAGCCGGGGAACGGCAGCGTCTCTTGGGCCGAGCGGATCGACTGCGCGAGCAAGAAGCCTCCAAAGATGCCTCGAGCCTCTGAAGGAGGGTCCCACGGGCGACTGTTTGTTTCGGTCAGCCAGCTCTCAAGATGCATCAGCGTAAAAGCAGATACCGGTCTTATTTTGAGCGTACTTTTCGTTGGCGTAGACATCTGACCCGCCTTCAGCATAGGGAACGACTGAAGTGCATGCCTCGACAGGCATCACAGGGCGGCGTGAAGTCATCTCTTTCGACAGGAGAGACAGTGATTCAAGATATCCTGTTATCAGGAGACCAAAATTGAACGGTTCACCGCGCCACCTCGGCGATAGCCAGATCATTGGCGACCAACCACCTGCGAGCCCAACCGCCAAGCAGCTCGCCAAACGCCGCAACCTCGGCAACGGGCATCACAACCGCATTTGAACTGGTTTGACTAAGCACATCCTGCAGTGACACCCCGGGCATTTAAGCGTCGGCCGGGGAGGACATCTCGAAACCGCTAGCACCTCCGGGGTTTCGTCGGTAGCGAGGGTGTTGGAAGTGATCCAATCAGTTGGGCTGACGCATCCCACTAATCCCCGGTTATCTTGACCTGTCAGCAGCGAAATAAGGTAGCAGCTTTTGCAGACTGCTGGTGCCATTGCATTTGTTTGCGATTTACTGCTATCGTGATACGCCATGGGAATCGAGGTTGATTTTCCGCATGAGAATCCATCGAATTCGCTGGGCGTTAAAGCTGCAAAGACAAAATTTTGATAGCAAGGCATGATAACTTCAGATAAACCCACATCGCCCTGTGTATGCAAAAAGCCTTCTTGAGGGGCCTCTCGTGAGAGTGTAATCAAGGTTTAGCGCCTTGATAAAAGAGACTCTATCATCTATTCATAAGTCATACAAGTCATATCGTACACAGTGTTGCGATGAAACCCCATCAATATCTCTTTTTACCGTGGCAACCTCTCCCACCCGGTTTTCATAGTTCCCGTCGGAGTGAATCGAGGGAAGGGGTGTGCTTCGGTGTTGAATACGACTTCAGTCAACGACATGTAATCTGTTGGGGAAAACAGCAAGTACAGGTACTTGAGAGTTTCGGCCTGTAGAATGCTTCGTCAGTTCAGATCATCAGAATTGATTCATCATTCATTTCTTACCAGCCAAAAACTCTCCATATTGTCCCTTGTTGACGGTGGTACTGTTCGCACATCATTGAGACTCGTGAAGCCTTCTCCGTCAGGGGCCATAGTGTGCTCCCGAAAGGCTTGGAAGATTTTCCAACCCCATTCTCGGTACATCGAATCGCCAGTTACGCGGTACATCATGAATAGACTTTCAACTGTTTCGGGTCTCTGCAGGTTGTGCGCATCCAGAGGCTTGATGATAAAGTCTGTGTGCCATTTCGACAGTGCTGAAGTGGAACGATGTCAGGAAAAGCCTGCATTCACTAGGAAAATACTTACTGCTACTAGCACTACGCTGCTTTCTATCCCCAGGTTTCGGTTGCAGGTCGTATTCTGTGGCGTTGAACCATGCGATCTCCGGCGCAAGTCCAGTGTCTGTGACAGCGTACATGCCCCAACAGGTTTTCATGAGTTCGATGGCAAGTTTCACATCATTTTCATGATAGGGCGTCCATTCCGGATCGCGACGAGCTTCGGCTAACGTTCGGCCCTCCGTAGCCTAGGTGTATGGTCAGACATGAATGCAAAGGGCCGACTAGGAGATACTCACACCCATAGCAATAGTACCAGGAAGAAAGCCAACAAGATGATCCATTTTGGGCGAGAGAGCACCTCCAACCCCCGCGGGAAGTTCAGCGATGTACTTCAAAGCAGCATTGCGTGTTGTGGTGACGAGATGCTTTTGAATCCCATCCAGTACGTCTTCCCACATGTCACGATAAATCGTCTCTCCCGTTTGGAGGTACTGCTTCGCGAGGTATTCTACTCCTGAATTAGCACACAACATATAACAAGAGGATAAGTCACTCACCATAGTATGAGTCACCTCGACTTCCGAGCCGAATCTCTCTTGTGGTGAAGCGACCATGATTGGGATGCACGAAGATCGGTAACAACCCACCTTCCATCTTCTGGTCATCAAGTACCTTCATCACATGCTCGGCCTTTTTCCAGTAAACATCGTTCCCTGTCAGATGTGATAGATATTTCATCTCCAACTGCACCGTAGCCGCCTCTGCCGTCGAAGAACAGCCGCCATCGGCATGGGATGGGATACCCTTCCTCTTGCCGATGTTGACACTGGCGTAAGGGATGCGTGAGTTGCTGTCGAAAGCAACAAGTAGCCGGTCCGCCAAGTCGATTGCTTTGGCAAGGTACACAGAGTCTCTCTTTGACGCGACGTGGGGCAGTTGCGTCGAAAGGTAATGCGCGGAGAGTAAACCACCCAGCATGCGGATAGTGGTCTCGAAAGTGTTGACATCCTGGTCCTGGTCCCAGGTGAGACTGCGGTGAAGCCACTTGCGTGCATCAGAAAGAGGCTCCGTCAAGTTCATGAGCATCATCGTGTCGAGGCTGTCAACGATGATCCATCCTAGGCCTGATGGAGACATGTTCCTGCCTGTCTTTGCAAGCGGGTGGAACACATCATTACCTGGAAGCTTAGCATGTGCTTCTGGTCATTACAGAATGCAGCAGAATTCACCCCAAGCGTGCTTCTTGTATGCATCCCAACTGATGACGAAGGCTTCTTTGACTTCTTCCCTCCGAGCGTCCCAATCAGCGAATTGAGAATGTGGTGAAAATTGCGAGTACCCAAGTGCATGATCTGAGAAGTAGCTTGCAACGAACATACTTGCTAGCCCAATAAAGCATAGCATGATTATGACGTTGCGTATTCTGCGCTGCATATTTTTCCTGCTGTGGTGGGATGACCGCCTGGCTCTTCGGATGTCGTCGCCAATTGATTCGGCGGTCTTAGAGACGGAGTAGGACGAGTAGACTGAATCTGCTGACGAACTTCGTCGTCCGCGTCTGGTTGGTGATGACGCCATATCAAATGGCAATGAATGATGAAAAGTTGAACGGACACAACAATAACAGTGTTCTCGGTTCCGCGAAGAATATGTACACGATGAATCTTGGGAGAGTGACGAGTAGCCTGCAACATGTCTCCGGGCAGTACGGCGCTTAGCGTCCGCGACAGCGGTCCCTGCCGTGAGCATCCCGATGTGGCGACCGCCGAGGCCGTCGGCGGCTACGTCAAATGTGTTGGTAGCATAGAAGTCATGGCCGCATAGCATTGGACCGGCGCAAATGCCCGGTAGGCCGGCGTTTTGGTCATGATCTCCTGAAATCTGAAGTTGGCATTCCTGCTCAGGTTAACATGGCCTGAGCAATTACGAGCTGGCTGATGCTATTGGATACCGAGGGACTGGGTCGGGGAGGCAATGACCTTAAAAAAGACGAAGCCCGGTGCGATGTCGTTCTCTCGAACCAACGGAGAGCTATTACTCGTCAAGAGCCCATAAGTCGATGGTTGGTTGGCATGGGTTTCTCTTGGTTCTCTCCCGCGCGCTACGGTCGCCGTTTGTGGCCGTTGTTGATGATTGGTAGAACTGCTGCAGCATTTCCTCAAAAGGGGGCAACAGCGCGTAAACCAGCGTGAGATCAGTATGCGCCCGTGGCCTGTCCCCATTTTGGTTTCCTTGGCATGAATTCATGTCTGCTTCCAACGACCAACATGACCGTTGGTGCGTTGTTCATCTGCACCAACAACGAAGATTCGTGTGGGATCACAGCATCGTGAGATGAGTCCAAGATTGAAAGAAGCCCGACTGGCGCCTAGCTAAAACCTGCGCCGCACTTCAGCAGATACAATGGACCTTATGGCGGGCCATGAGATGTCTTCATCGCGAGAGAAGAGTCGCAGCCGCCAGCGCGCCGGCGGGGGATGAAAGACCTTATCTTCAGTCGTCTGCCTGTTGTTAGTCACGGAGCGCATCAGTGAATGTGATCCATAGACGGTGTAAGTCGGGCAGATCATGCCCGGCTTTGACCTTGTGGTTCTCCAAAAAGTTTTGCTGCACCAGAAGTTCTCACGATCTTTTCGTTAATTATACTTTTGTCCATCTTTTAATTTATTCCAGAGGCTGTTTCTCTCTTCGGTGACAAAATGGCTGAGCCATACCCTGCGGAGACGAATGCGTCCGGCGAAATCACATCCTTCATCGCGCTCCCAACAGTCTTTACCCCGCCGTCCAGTTGCTCAACTGTCTTCCGACTGAACGGCTTCAGTATAGTGGCCTATGATCCAGGCTTCGGAATTGACGTCGATACGAGAGTCCGATGCGCACCGGCCGCTGTAACGACATGGTGGGAGCAAAGGCGACTCGGAGTCTACAATGGCGACGGACACACTGCCATGAGCATCGGACCTTTGACCTGCCCTTACCAATGGTCCACCGTCGCTTCGTACGTGAAAGATGAAGTCAGTACGCTGGCAATGTGTTGTCCGCCGTAAGCCACGTCGCATCTGTTTTCTGGGTCCTCTCTGACTGACTTATTCAGAGACTACACCCTAACGAACACGAATGGCCATGCCGGGTCTCTTGTCGGAGACTGCCGGTCCAACGTTTTGACTGGCGCCGTCCTTACGTTTGCATCTTCTAATGTGTCAGAGGGCCGGTGGAGGATGAACACCACTACTGTAGAGTGGGAGTCTTTCATCGGTGCGATTGCTGTTGTGGGATGGAACACTCTTCCAGGGGCTACCGGCGCTCCATCCAGTTTATCTGCTACCGCAACAACCAACCTGAATTCCCCAGCACAAACAAATACAGACGCTTCAGCGCTTCCCCGGCAAACAGCACCCACAGAGCCGACACCCACGATACTGCCGTCCACCCCAACAGAGATCCACACGTCAATAAATCAAGGCATTCCGCTTAGTACAACTATCGGGATTGGAGTCGGAGTAGGTGTCGGTGTCATTGCAATTTTTCTCGTTGCGTTCCTGCTCTGGAGGAGAAGGCGACGGCAATTGCGCAACTCAGAAGAGCCCTCAGCTTTTGATGAGCGGGCACCAATACCGTACGAGCCGGACAAGTATGCGTACCAGTCGTACTATCATGAGCTTTACGGTCATCAAGATGGAAGACCAGCGGGAATGGCGGAGATGCCTGTTCCCCAGTATGTTGCGGAGCTAGATGCACGATACCCCCGAGTTATTTGAAGGATTAGATCCATATGATGTATGATATCTGGAGTAATGATTGATAGAACTAGGTCTGGCAAAGATCACAAGCGGCAACGGAGAGACAGCGGAAAGACTCGATTTAAACAATACAAGGCAATTTATTGGGATATCTTCATGCCACGGCCTACCAATTTTCTCTCTTGATCTTTTCCCCAAACAAATGAAAATTATTGATAGACATTATCCATACGCCAGTCTCTCTTTTCATGCCCAAAAGTATCACCTGACGCCAAGCGCTTGCAAATAACAAGCATCAATCAATCAACTCGCTTTAGACCCGGCACTCACAGGGCTGACAAGCCCGATCCTGCTCATCCGACTGAACACACTGCCGGCCTTCCTTCGAATCTTGCTCCCCTCAGCTGGCGTGCTCACGGCCGGCGTGGTCAACGTGCTCGCGCTCATCGGGCTGACGACATCCTCATTTTCCGCCTCGGCGTCGGCCTCATCATCTGTGGTGCGACTGCTTCCTGTGGTCATGCTTTCCATGCTGCTCCCGTCGTACTGGACGGCAAGGCTCAGCCGCGGGCGACGTGCCAGGGTCTGCGTTGGGGCTTGCGTCTCCGGGACATCTGTCTCCAGCTCGACCGGCGAAGCGGTGGTGATTGCTGCGCCGATGTTGGGCTGCGTGCCGCTCGTCATCTCCGCGATGGAGTTCATGAAGGGTTGCTGCGCAGCGGTCGAGCTGCGGTAGACGTCAACTGAGCTGGATGAGCTGGCGGAGGTGCTGCTCAGTCCCCGCTCCACTGTCTTATTGGGAGTGATGGTGGTGGTCAGCCGACGCAGGCTGCGGCCCCATGCCGGATGGGCCTTGGGTGAAAAGACTTCAGAGATGGTTCGCCGCTTGGCGTCACGCAGTTTTCGCGCGACAAGCTCGAACTGTTCTGCCATGGTGGGGTGCGCCATGATCTCCTCCATGGAGATGTGCAGATTGTGTGAACCCGGGATGCCTAGCTTTGGAAGCTCTTGCGTGAGGGCCTGAGAAAGCTGTGCAGCGGGCATCATGCTTCCCCAAAGATCATAAAAGGCCGCGTTGGGGAGCTGGCTCTCTGGAACGCCAAGGGACCTCGGGTCAAGGATCTCGGTCCAGACTTTGGAGATTTTCTTCTGGATTGAGGCACGGTGGTCGTCGGACATGCTTGCGCCAACGTTGGTTGTCTTTGGCTCCATGTCGATCTGAGGGAGAGGGATCTGTGGCGTGACGGCACAGTAGTCGGCGGTCGAGGGAATGAGGGGATGGAGCATTGACACAGAGGTCAGGAGCTCGATGGTGGAGCAGAGCGCCTTGAGAGTCTCGTTGGCGAACAAGCTGGGAATGCGGTTCTCGCAGAACGTGATTGAGATGTCTCCGCAGCTGGGGTTGTCCTGGGTGGAGATAACGTGCAAGTCGTACATGTCGCGGCTGATTGGTTCCACGATGTTGAACTTGCACTTGACTGTGCCCAGGTTGAAGATGGCGGCCTCCTTGGCGGCATCCTGGTGGCGGTGCTCGACGACGGTGCCGAAGCGCGTCCAGTAAGGAAGCTTGGTACACTTCTCCACTACCTCGAGCCAACCCATGTTCTCGAAGGGGATGCTCATGACGCGCTGGCCATGAACGTACTTCAAGAGCTCAAGTGGGCTGCTGAGTGTCTCGGCGAAGCGGACGCGGACGGGGATTGCGTTGGAGACGGGACCCAAGGTGCCGGAGATATCGGAGCCGTCAGCGAGGCGGAGATGTCTGCCCTCAATGACTTCGCCGAAGAGAACATCGCCAGAGCCAGAGAGGTTGGCAAGGACCATTGCCCATGCAGACTTGACCACCGTGTCGAATGAGATGCCGAGGTTGGCAAGGGACATGACGGAGACGTTCTGGGAAAGGGTCTTGATGTTGGAGCTCAGAGCAGGCGGCTTAGCGTGGGCGACGACTTGGGTCATTTTGGCACCGTCCAGAAGGGAGGTCCAATGCTCCAGGGCGCCAGCGACATGAGAGAGCTGTGCGGAACGAACGAAATCAAAGTATGTCGCCCTGCGTGGCGGACAGGAGGGGGCAATATAGATACTCTTCAAATGTTGCAGCAATAGAGAGATGGACGCATCATCGTACTGAGCCCCGGAAAGTCTCAGGACCAGGTTAGACTGCTTGCCGGCATCGACGAAGAGAAACTTGGTCATCGGCGTCTCAAGAGCGAACGGCGCAGCCTGGTCCCTCTTGATCAACTTCTCGGTCATGTTTGCGACTCTCCACGTCGGAACCTCGACTCTTCTGAACTCGGGGTTGAAGGACCTAAGGGCCACCTGGTAAACCCGCCTCTCATGCGTGACGAACGCCGTCCTCAGGATGGGATGAATCTTGGCAAGGCAGATACAAACAGCCTCAAGCTTCTTGGGATGAACAGGTCCAGTAAAGCTGAAGGTGAAGTAGGTGAGGCTAGAGCTTCCCTTGAGAAGACCGGTCTCGAGGAACTTGAGTTGAGTGGCGGACGCCTCTGCGACGTCGGTGATCTCCTCCCGAGATATGCCCATCTTCGGCGCGATGATGTCCTGGATGAACTGCTCCTCGAATTGCATCTCTGAGCTTGAGCCCATGGAGGATGAGGCGTTGGATGGCAGCTCGGCAATGTCGACAGTGAACTCCGCACTGATGGTGATACCCTGGCAGAGCTCGGTGAGGGTAGCACCGCGAAGGATGTCAGGGAGTGCAATGATGAGACCCTGCTTGCGGCACTCGACCACGAGCTGGGCAGCAAGGAAGGTCTCGCCACCGAGAGAGAGGAAACTCTGGTTCCCGCGGATGCAGGCGGCATCGACGCCTAGGAGAGTAGACCAGATCGACCGCATGCGCTCTTCAACTTGGGTGAGGGGAAGGGGCTTAATGCCAACCGTCTGCACATCATCGGGCGACGGGACGGTTGACAACTCCAATAGTTGTTCTTGAGATAGCCAGCTGACCATCTTCTGGAGTTTGCGGCGGTTGACCTTGAGTGAAGGGGTGACCGGAAGATGTCTGACAGGGACAAATATGGTTGGCATCATATGCGCGGGGAGACCGCTGCCCACCGAAGACTCGATGAGCTTCTTGGCGATGTAAGTGCGCTCGCGGGTCGTAATCGTGATTCTGGTAAGGTCCTCCGACCCCTCAAAGAGCTTCTCGCCCAGCTCAATGAATGCTGCCAATGCAGGCTGGGCATCACGAGTGATGATCGAGTCCACGGCGAGATCCATCCCTTGGCCAAGGCAGCGACGGAGCTGCTGTTCAACTTGAGCGACAGGGATAATCTGCCCCTTGATCTCGACATCATCGCGACCGCTTGAGACGAAGTCAAGCATACCATCGTCCATGTAGCGAACTCGGTGGCCTGTCTTGAAGTACCGCGTCTTCGGCTTCCCGTCCTCGAGTGACACATCTGAGTCCTGCGGGAGATGTGCCAGAGGCTGTCCTGGAACGAAGCGATGCGCAAGGGTCGGGCTCTCGATGATGAGCTCGCCAATGGCACCAATTGGCACGAGTCTGCGGTGGTCTTCGGGGTTGACAATCCAGAACCTGCCGAGGAAGGGTCGCGCGACCCGAGTCAGATCCTGCGGCCTCGTGACCTCGAGAACCGAGATGCCGAGAGGGCAAATGTCTGGAGCACCGTATGCCAGAAGTACCTTTGTCTTTTCAATCCATGGGGCGCAGGTATCCTCGTCGAGGCGTCGAGTCCTGAAGCAGACGGTTCTCAAGCTGGGAATGGCTGCCGGAGTCATCTTCCTTGCCAGGACTGGCGTCAGGTAAGTCCAGTTGACGTCCATTCTGCGAGCGGCGCCGACGATGTCGCTAGTCTTCTCGACGCTGGAAGGTACGCATACGCAACCGCCGTGTACGAGTGTTGAAAGCAGCTCAATGAGCGCCGTGTCGACGTTGAATGAAGACAGCTGCATAACGCGGCTGTCGGCATTGAGATTGAGTGCTCGGCCTTGTGTGACGAAAGCTGCAGAAAGAGCAGCGTGGTGGAAGATGATGCCCTTTGCCTCTCTGCCGCGCGATGAGCCAGGAGAGAGGAGGATGCATGCGGCATCATTCGGCGCAGCCATGGGAAGAGGCGACTCAAGAGGGAAAGTGACGTTGAAGAGAGAGTCATCAACGACGATGACGCCCTCGATGATTGACTCGAGGTACTTCCAGTTCATGTCGGTTGCGATGAGGATCTTGGGCGAGAGCTGGCGGATGAAGGTCTCGACGTTGTTTCGGTCTTCGGCATCGATAGGCACAAAGCAGCCACCAGCCCTATACTCATGTCAGTAATGTTGCAAATCGTTAAACAATTGGAGAGCACTTACTTCAAGACGGCCAGGATGCTGATGACTGCCCACTTGTTCTTGTCCAGGATGACCGGTACGGGTACACCAGGCCGCACACCCCACTGCACGAGATAAGTGGCAAGCCGAGAAACAAGACGGCCCGTCTGCCTGTACGAGAGGTGGCCATCCCAGGCGCAAATAGCCTGAGCATCTGGTCGAAGCCTTGCTTGCTGTGAGATGAGCGCGTGCACGCAGCCGTGAGATGCCTCGTTAGCCTTGTCCGTCTCCCAGTCACTGATCAACAGCTGGGCGTAGTCTCTGTCAGTGAAGAGATCGATGCTGTTGATGGATCCATTAGCGCTGCTTAGGATGGAGAGCACAGCACGCCCGAAGGTGTTAGTCAAGTTCTGAGCTTGAGAAGCAGTCATGACTCTGTGGGAGACACCAGTGATCAGCTGCCCATTGACAAGAGTCAGCGAGAAGGTGACATCGTAGTCGGGAGTGTTGAATGCCTGGACACAAGCAAGTCCCATCGGCGGCCTGGTCGAGCTGAATCTGCTCTTCAGCTCATGAGGCTCCTCCTGGTAGGACAGGCAAGTGTTGAAGAGCTTGTCTCCCTTGAGACCCAGAGCATGTTGAATCTCTGATATGCAGACGTTCTGATGCGGACGGAAAGCAGCGGCGTCTTCCTCTACAGTTCGAAGAACCTCCACAACGGTCTTGTAGTTCTCCAGTCCGATCGCACAGGTGGTAGTGTTCTCGAATGCACCCACCGCCATGCTCAATCCCTCAGGAGCACCATCAGCGTCGCGACCTGCTGAGCGGTAACCGAAGCAAACCCGGCTTGACCCCGTGAAGGCACGCAGAACAAGCGCCCATGCCAGCCGGACAACAGTTGCCCGACTGATGCCTTGGTTGCGGCAGAACTCATCAATCTGCACCATCGGCAGGTCGATGAAGAAGTTCGTGTGTTGCATGATGCCCTCGGTGACGGTCATCAATCGCGGGAACAAGCATGGTTGAGTCTCCTGAAGACGGCCCAGCCAGAAGTTGAGGCTGTTTTCCTGGCGCGCTGACGAGATGTACTGCAAGCACGCAACATGCGACGGGTCCAGAACTTTCATGGGTAGCTTGCTGGAGTTATACATCCTCTTCAGGTCCCACATGATGTTTTGGAGGCTCAAAGCCTAAAAGAAAGTCAGCACGTGGATCGGGTGTAACGAACGGGACGAAGGTTTCTTTCTTACATCACAAAGCGCATGGCTGATATCGAGCCTCAGAAAGGTACTGGCATGGGACCTGCAGACCGACACCCGGTGGCGCGGGTTGTAAGGTGTTGCACTCATCGGCGGCAACGCATTAAGAATGGCCACCGGGTCTGTGCCCGCCTCAGCGTCGACGAAGAGCATTTCGGGCGAACATTTCCTCAGCACGACCTGGTCGAAGAGCGCGTGGTCGGAGATGCTGTCGATGAAAACCGTCCGAAGTGCCGGGTACTTGGCAACGATCTGCTGCCAGACCGAGCAGATCTGAGCCTGATCTGCGACGAGACCGTTGGGGGCGGAGAGCTCGTAGATGGCATGGTTGTGGCAGGTTTCTAGGTTCTGTGTTTGGCTGATGAGTATTTCCTGCTGGAGGGCGGTGACCGGGAAGACGTCCTCGATGTCCTTGGCGCTGGTGAGGCCGAGAGCAACCAGGCGGTCGGTGTTCAGCTTTGCCAAACCCTCGTAGGTCGTGTCCAGCATCGGCACATCAGACAAAGTAAGCTCCTGCCCGCGGTAGCGAAGCCGACCAATGGCCTCGTAGAGGAGGTGTTCATAGGTTTGGATCCATTCGGTAATCTTATCCTGGTGCTTGCAGTTCTTGTTGTAAATGATCTGGACTGATGCAGCGCCCTGATCTACCATGGCTGAGACCTCGAAAAGAGCAATTCTGCTGACGTCCGGGCCGATGTCTGAAGCATCGGTTGAAAGCAGTCTACCGGGGATGGTGAGCTGCTCCAAAACGCCCTTCTCTCGTTCCAGTTGTTGGACAGAGCCAGCGTAGGTGAACATGACCTCGAATGGCCAGCCTTCCGAGTTGCGCGAAGCCGCTTCAGGACCAAAGTACCTTGAGGCGAAGTAGTTCCAGCCACGGCGAATGATGGATCGCCTCGTGTCCTTCATCTTTCGCAGAACTTGGAGAAAGTCGTCGGCCATATCGACTTGGAGCGAAACCGGGCAGAGGGACGTAAACCAGCCAACTGTCTCGGTAATGTCGATGTCCTGGCTCCAGGGCTCTCGTCCGTGCTCCTGGTTCCAAACCACCGGCGCCCGGCGGTCGTGGAATGTTTGGCTGAATGACAGCATTAATGCGGCCAAGTAGATGTCTGACATGTCGGTTCTGAAGACCTGGTTGCATGCTGTGTGGAGAATAGCGGTCAACTCCGCAGTGAGAGTGAAGCTTGCCGTCGCGATGTCGTTGTAAGTGTTGAGTGAGTCTTCGAGGCCCCAGTAGTTGTACTGGCCGCTCGGTAGCTGGTAGGGAAGCGCCAACTGATCTGCGTGGTTGCAGATGTACTCCTCCTGGAGCTCGTTCCATCTTTGGAATGGCATTGAGCGCTCAGAGAACAAAGTGCCCTCGCGCAGAAGCTCATCAAGGTCGTGGATGATAATGCGCCATGACATCATGTCCACGACGAGATGGTGAGCGAGGAGGTAAACAAGTTGCTGCCCGTCATGTGTGCGGAAGTGTTCGACTGCGAACACGGGGCCAGTCTCAATGTTAATGCTGGACTGCGTTTTCGCAATGATGCCGAGAACTTCCTCCGTGGTGCTGACTGAGTGATAGCGAAATCCATACGAATCTTCCACCGTTGGTACTATTCGCTGCATCCAGCCGTCGGCAGTGGATCGAAACCGGGCGCGCAACATGGAGTGGTGACCGACTACTGTTGCAATGGCGGCGTGAACGTCCTCGAGAGTTGAGTTGTTCTTGACGCGCAGCAAAATGCTCTGATTGAAGCGGTAGCCACCATTCGGGGCAAGTCTTTGTTCCAGACGGCCGCCGATGCCAGTGTCAAAGTAGAGTTGCTGCATTGGTGACAACTTGAATCCTTCGAGTGACTCTTCATTCCATGCGGTCTTGTGCTGAGTTTTCCGGATTGCGAGTGCCGCTAGTTGGCCGAGCGTTGGACATTGGTGAACATCCTCTGGCCTCACTACGATGGACGCCGTCCGGCACTCAGCGACCAACATCATGGCGGAGATGTCATCGCCGCCGAGCTGACTGAATGAGAAATTCATGCCGACCTGCTTCTGTGGTATCCTGAGAACATCGGCTACGGTCTTCTGCAGGATGCGCTCCATCTCGGTCAAAGGCTCCTGGAAGAGCTCATGAGATTCAAGGCTGGAAATCTGGTGGTACATGTCTTCGTTGATGTTCTGAATCCATGTCTGGAGCCGCCTCCGGTCGACGGAGCCCTCACCGTCGGAAGGCATCTGGTCGAGCACGATCCATGAGTTTGGTACTGAGTGAGCCCCTTCTGAGGTTTCGAGAGCCAGGCGGACTGCTGCGACCTGGCTTCCAGCAAAATGCATTTGCGACTGAGGAATGAGGCGGATACTTGAGAGGCTGGATTGGGAGACCCGACCGGATGCCAGAGTGACGAATGCCACGAGCTTTCCCTCCAAGTAGCCGGCCTTTGGCCTGATAACAGCCGCGCTCGTGACCTGGGGTGTGGACTCGATGAAGCGTTCGATGGCGACCTGTGGTGCCCTCAAGGGTGCTACTTCGGCGCTGTGGGTGGATTCGCACGATGATGTTGAGTAACCGCCGCTGCTTCGTCTGGGACTTGAGCTGAAGACATCGGAGGGAGAAGCGCTGTCTTCGTCGGACTCCTTGGACGCAGGCACAGGCACGGTCTGGCCGAAGGGGGTGATGCAGGTCTGAAGCTCCGCCAAGGTGTGACAGCGAAGAATGTCGCTCGTCCTGACTCCGAGTCCGAGGCTCATGCACCTTTTCCTTAGCTCGATGGCGGCAGGTCGATCTCCACCGAGGTCAGCGAACGAGTCGAACAGCTCAATGCTGTTCCGCGGCAAACTCAGCACGGCGGCTGTTGCTGAGAGTAGCCTGTCCTCAACGGACTCTGTGTGTAGTAATGACGACATTGTGGTGTCGATTTTGGGGAGTAATTTGGTGCTGACTGAGTCGGCCATGTTGGTGTAAGTGGGTGAGGTGGTCCGAGTCGCGATCTGATCTGAAGAAGAGAAGAGAGGCTGCAGAAACAGCGTTGAGGGGGTATCTCAATAACACATAAAACACACAAACAAAGGTGGCGGCCGGGTGCGGGTGGCCGACTACACAGATCAGACGTCGGTCCTTTAAGGTGGTGGACTTTCTTCCTGGGTGAGGGTCAGAGGTGCCGGGTGTTGTTGGTTGGACGGGATGGACAGTCGAGGGAGTGTTTGGGGGATGACGCTTTCGGGGGCCGTTTGTTGGTACGAGGTTCTTTGAAGAACCAACGACTCTGTCACACGAGGGCAAGGGACGATATCACCGGTAGGAAGCAAGCAGAAGCAAGAGAAAGAAGACGGTGAGGGGGGAAGCGGGCGTTGATGTGGTGAAATAATGTGGAATGCGCAGCAGATGGCTACCCACCCAACCCAAACCAAGACCAGAAGAGGCTCTAATCATCCATCCTCTTTCTCACTCGAGAAAAGAGTAAGAGCATTGGGACGGAGGTTTCTTGCTTACCTACCTTAGCCATGCCCAGGCAAGATGGAAAACCAGGGTAGGTACCGGGTACTGGCAGCGTAGGGCCAGGTTAGAGCTAGCAAACGACCAGGAACCGGCATGGTTGTAGATCGAGCTTCTTCCCATGGCCGCCCCATGGCCCCGGCCCCTCTGACGTGCTGGGGTCCAGCTTGTCGCTGCAGAAGGGTGGGGGAGACAGGCTTCCATTGGGTGGGTGGGAGGTCTGAAGGAGTGACTAACGAGACGAAAGACTGATGGGATGGGAGGAGGAGAGAGTGCGAGTGGCAGCAACTTGCGACCGCACTACACGTAGGGTTGCTAGCTAAGCTGCTAAGGTGCTGAGGTATGGCCGCGCCACGCCATGCCATGTCACGGCCTGCCGCGGCCTGGACATGCATACCCGCGTCTTGCTGGAGATTGTCACTCGCGAGTGTGGAATGGGGGCCGGGGCCCGGGGGCCGGGGGGTCGTCCAGGCAGTTACTTGAGAGTGTGGAGAGCAGCTTAGGCAGTGAAGAATGCCTTGCTCGTTACCACATGAACAAGTTGATACCACCTTATTTGCGGGTGCCACAGACACCCGGGAATAGCTCTGCAGCGAAAGCGAGACGGGCGACCAAGATAGGGACGAGGGACCAGGGTAACATGTGGGATAGAAACATGAAGATCGGAGGGTGGAGCGAGGCAGAGGCACAGGCACAGGCACAGGCAGAGAAACAGAGGAGAGCAAAGGCAGAAACAGACGAGAGCGCGGACTGCGCCCCCTCGGCGGCCGTGGTCCGTCCTCAGCAAGCTCCCAACGGGCCGTCCAATACCAACTTGCAACAGAGCAAGGGAGGCAGGCATGCACTACGCCGTAGGTCATTATTGTAGTGTGCAATGCTACAGAGCAAAAGACGACGACAGCTGCGTAAGGTAGGTTGGTTCTGAGCCACGCGGGCAACGATCTAGCCGTGGTGGCCCCCAGTCTTTTCCGTGTGCCCGTCAAACAAACAGAGGAAGCGCGGCACTACTGGCGAGCAAGGATGGTGCTGGATCTTTGGCTGTGAGCCTGTGATGGAGGTGCAGTCTGGGTGGATAGCTGGCGCGGTCTGGTAGTGTAGGTGTGAGGTGACATTGGATTGCCGCGACAGTGCGTATGTCCCGTTCAGACCTCTTGATGATGCGTTTGCAGGAGGAAGAGGATTAGAAAAAGAGACAGCGAATGGCGATGGCGACAGAGTGGAAGAGCAAGTTGGGACGGAAGAGAGAGAGAGACAGAGGAGATGGAACAGCGGGGACAGACACACAGGGCAGAGGCAAGATAAGATACATACAAGTTCCCAACAAGGTAATCATCATGAACATACGCCACAGCTCTGTCACCATGAACCAATCAGAGTCTCTGAATGGCTTCAGTCTCATCAGCCACAGCGACAACTCGTCACCTCGACACAGTATCTGATCTCTGCAACAGCAGCCACAGCTGATAAATGCAGAGTAGCACTGCGTAGTACAGTGATCCCTCGCCGTCTCGCAGGTGCCATTGGACGTGCTAAATCGATCCAACAAGCGCCGTCCCCTCACCCTCTCCAGCACCCACGGTGCGGCTATGTTCATGGTGCCTTGCCTTAGCGGAGGGGGGCTGAGCTCTGGAGCTGTGCAACGCTGCAGCTGCCATAATAGAAACAGACAGACCATCCATCCGTCACTGCCGAGCCATCCAACAGCCACTCGAGATCGCCAGTCCCTGCACACACAACCCTCCAGCATCATCCTCTTTGTGTTGCGGTCCTCTTCGACTCTTCCGCCCCGGGCAAACAGACAGTCTCCAGGAAGCACCGTCTCCCGGCGAGGGTCTTCCCGGTAGGACGGAGGCGGGCGGCGGGCTGGACAACGGCACGACAGAAGCTTCAGCGCTCTTCCCGTCCCTCCAACACCCCAAAAATGGCAGCCGAGTTTCTCATCTGCCTCTTGAGTAGTAAGCAGGCTTCATCAGCATGAACATTAACGCCTGTGTCCACGAATCCGGATCAGCTGTCCGACACGACTGGCAGCGAAACTCAAATCTCCAACACCGGCTCCTGCCAAGCAGAGACCACTGCGTATTCAGCTCACCGAAACCCAAAATATCGCACTCTCTCTGATACTGCATCTCCAGGGTGTCTGTCACTCGCTCGCGGTGAAGCATATTATTACTCTTGCAGGGTATTTGCCTTTCCAAGGATGTTACTTAATCACAGGTCTTTCTCCTCGTTCCATCCTCGGTCTGGACTCGCAAGGGCTGAGCACCTTTTTCCCCCGGGACGGTGAGATTGCGAGATATTCCGTCCCCTCCCATAAGAATTAACTCTCGTAACCACCATCTTCCTACACCTAAATAACAGACTCTACTGCGTATATTTCCACTTACCCCTCTGCACATGCTCGGACGAAGACTCGCCTTCAAGCTTACACCGCGCAGTCAGCATCCCTCTCATGCCAACCCCTTCCACAACCAGCACCTTTCTGTCAGGTCCAACCTTGTGCCCCGAGGCAATGTCCACGAAGCTCCCGACAATTTCGCATTCACTATTCCACACCTTGGGGAGTTGCTGATTCCCATATTTTGCAGTCTCCCATTCTCCAATTCTCTCAGTCCCACCACCACGGCCCTCGGTCACGTACGCGGTGTACGCGGCCGGCAGCAACCCCTCCGCTCACCGGCCACTGGACCGCGACCCTGAGCCACCACCAGGGTCCAACATGGTTATCGTCATGATTATGCTGTTGGTTGGTTTCATCTCCCCGGTACATTAACCCTTACAAAGCCCCGCCCCGCAGCGGGAAACGGTCTACAGTGATGCCCATGCCAGCGAGGTCCAACCAACGGGCCCTTGGTAATGCTTCCTTGGGCCGAACTGACTGCCAAGTGGCGGATATGACAAAGAGACTCGGCCACGAAACACCATAATCCACTCCGTCTGACCAAAAAGTTTCACGAACATGGACACGGAGACTGGGGGAGTGACTGTGACTGAGCTGCGTCTTCTGCACACGAGGTTTCGACAAAGCGTAGGCTCACGGACCAGAGGCGACGGCATCGGGACCCGACCCCGCCAAAAGCCCGTCGCCTCCTCATCGCCTCCCCTCCCCTCGCTCTTCTCCCGCGGAGACAAGCAAACGGAAGGGTCCAGGTGATCAGGAAGAACCGTCCCAACAACTGCTGACCGTATCTGGCAATCATTCAAGCTGTAAGGGGTGGCTTCGCTCCCCAAAAACTACGCTCGGGGCCGTCTCGGTCACGGTCGGCCAACCTTAAAAGGTAAGCCGCACGTACTCGGAGGAACAGAATAAGTTCACCGCCGACACAAACCGTAGCACTGCCAAGATCACGGATTGCTCCTGCCTGTCAAAAAGGCACGGCAAGACTCAATCTTCGTCTGATCATCTGCCAGAATCGACCTGGCCCAGATTCCCATCCAGAATCCCACTGATGAAAACACTGTCCTCTTCCAACAAAACCCATTTCATCCTCTTTTGCCAGCGTGTAAGTGACGATGTGACATGTCCAACTCCTTCTCTCAGTGCGGCCTCAGCACCGCTGGATTTTGCATGCCCACGCTGTCAGGAACATGTGAGAAACATGTGAGAAATTCAAGGCGGCCAATGCTTACCCTCAAATTTCGGTTCATGAGCGCTTCACCCTCGCCAGAGTCGGAATCAGCACCACTATGAAATCATATCGATCCTCTTTGGCGGAGCGCATCTGTCCACCTTGAGGAACTGCCCACGGCCCCCGTCACTCATGGCAAACCTCTGCCAAACAACGCAGCAAGACCCCAAACTTGTACAGAGTACAGAATCACAAGTTCCGCCTCGAAAACCGTCACCGCACGCCCCAAAATCCTTCCAGTGTAAATCATGTCACCGTAAATCTTCCACTCGCTTCCGACAGTCCTCGCCCCGCGTGCCAGCAAACCCAAGCCGGCGCCCGCTCCCCGTCCGGAACTCCGGGGACGCGTTCCAGTTCGAGTCGAGTCTGTTCACCCGCGTGCGACCTGAAGTCCCAACAAACCCCTGCGGCAAGCCTTTTTCGAGGCAGTGATGGTGCGGCGTAGCACCAGACCAGTTCTCTGCAAGAGCCGTAAGCGAACAGAAAAAGAGCCCGTTTCACACGCTTCTTGGTCGCACGCGCTGTGTGTTTCTTTGTAGAAAAGAGCTCCACCCACCCGCAAGGGACGCTGCGATGCGTCTAAAAGAGCTGCCTAGCGTCACCCGCGCCGCCAATCTTGCCGCTTCTCTTGGGGGCAGACGCTGGTGACGCTGGGCAGGGGGGCTAGGTTGTAATTACGGCTTATCCCCACTCAACGTCAGCCCTGCGGACGAAACGGGCAGTGAGGTGCTTCAGCTACAGGCGGCAGGATAAGCTGTCAATATCTGTGGTAGATCATGGCGGCGGGAGGCGGACGGCAGCCGAGATGAGCATTGGCTAGGTTGCCGCAGTCTAGTGCGCCTAATCTGAGCGGCAGTGACGGGTGTCGCCCTTGATCGACCGCACGGGAAGGTATTTGTTTGCTGGCTAGTCTTGATGACGGCTACAGCGGTTGCCCGAGGGCCCGGTAGGATGCAGTCAGACGGCGTCGCATTCGCTGGTTCTCATTGACATTGTTCAATCGGGTTGTGTTCCTCCAGGGGATCTACTTTGGGGTCGATGGGGGAATCTCTATCGCCCGCTGCTTGACTTGAGCGATGCCATTGGTTATCGATTTTGCATGTCGTCAGTCGCTGGTCACGCACATAGGACTAACGGCGAAGCAGGTTTTTGAGCATGGATCGAGGCATGCTGGTGTCATTGTCAGAATCGAGATCTCCTTTGATACATTTAGGAATAGAGAAGTCAAGGGTACAAACAGATATCACCGAATGACATCCAAGTTGATGCCTACGTAGATTCGATGTGCTGGTGATTGAAGACCTTGACCGGGTGAGTCGGAAGGAAGACTTGGCTTGGTACCAAGAGTCTCTAACATCAGTTCTTTCCAACTGCATGAATGTGACTGCATATACAAAGACAGACCGGATACGCCTGATCCCGTTTGAACCAGGTGGTCCTCAACTGAGGTGTTTGAGGTTCCAACGACTTGGCATGACGCTCACTGGCGTATCTTACCAGGGACGTACTCGCTGTACGACCACACACATAGGAACGCCCGCCTTAAACGGCCCACAAGCCTATGTTCACGCGCATTATTGAAGCTATTGATCACGTTTGTTGAAGCGACATTGCCATCTACGGAGAGTGAGCGCGAGCGCGATAGCCGCCTGTATGCCGAGCGCGAGTCCAGAGGGTGTCTATATCCTGGGCTGCGTATCTCTACTCTATTGGCAATTTGAACGTCTGCAGCTTTGCTCAGTTCCAACAGCAACCCTGATCCAGTGTACATAGCCTTCCAAGTCTCCTTGCAGGGTCGTCTGGCATGCTCAAGATGGCCCCTCACGTGAGAGATAAGGATTCAGGAGTCTTCCTATTGCAGTTCCACTGGCAATTTATGAACTTCAGAGTGAGTAGGTCTCATTCAGGAATCATGCCAATTGCGGGAGCGGGACAAGTCTTCGGAAATTTGTGCTGTTCACTGCTGTCTTGATATCTCAAAGCCATGTGTAGTTCATCGTCGCAAGCACTTTGGGGTGACTTTTCACCGTTGAGCACTGGGACAGCCAGCTTCATCATGATTGTTTTCCACATAGATGTATGTAGTGGCGAAATGACATGTTGTGTAGTTGTTCAGAATTTTTACCGTGAAGCTACTCTGTTGCTTTTGTCGTCATTCCCTTTGTAGTTATCAATACATCATGCGCGATTTGGTGAAGCAGAGTCTCATCGGGTCGCAACAGGGCCCAAGGTAAGTTTTGTTCCGGCATGCTCTGGGTAATTGGAAGGGTTCTCGTAGATCTTGCTTCCTTCTTTCAGGATCGAGTTCTACAAGTATGTGCTATCATGAGCTGCCCCCATCTACCAAGTACAACCTACATGAAGAACAGTTGTCCATTTATTCTCTGTAGAGTGAATTATGCCCCTTTGATATAACACATATTCTATATTGCCTCTTGAATCGCCACATCTTTTGATATCCGTCAAACTTGGACCAATTTTCGAGCTCATCGTGATTCGTGAGGGCCTAGGAACTACCCTCAACACATGACTACTCCATGTGCTTAAGACAATATTTTTCCAAAATCCATTACTTAGTGACCGTACCTAGTCCCGCCGAACCACTCCAGATAGACTGGAGCTTCAGAGAACTGAGCCTGACCAGATGTACTCCTCGATACCGGGCTGGATTCGGTGCTTACGTGCCCATGACATTCATATCAATACGAGCCAGCTCAGCAAGGCGGCCTTCCTCATGTGAATGACTACAAGTTTGTTCAACCAGATCATCAAATGAACCATCCACGAACGGGCTTAGCAAATAGAACGTTGAATCATTAGAGCACAAAGATCTATGCACATAGGAGAGTGCCATACAAGGTGCCCAATCTATCACCATCGTTCTTCGAGGCGGATTGTACGAAGATTCTCGGTCATGTAGCGGCGCATGCGGCGGAGTATCGCCATCGGTCTGGTTCATGCACGAAAGCACCCCCACATCAAACAGCTAGATATCAGGTTCGTTATCTCAGGGGACGTCAGGCAAGGCACACCACCAACCCCTGAACCAACATCCAACAGAGACAGCCCACAATCTTCACCAACACGAACTACGCGGCTGAGCATGCGCTGCGGCCCCCAGGAACGGCCCGCTCGCCAGGCACCTCGACATACGAACCATCTGCACAGCTCGTTGGTCCAGGGTCACATTGGGGGCGTTACCAAGACCAACCAACAGACCTCGGCGGTTAACGACATCTCACCCTGCAAGGCACACTCTAGCATACGATGAAGGTTCATTGTATTAATCCAAGATGATCATGCTATTCAAACGCCAAGTCTACACATCCCAACCAACTCCCCCGAAGAATAATGTCCTGAACGAAAGTCGAGAAATCCCAACCAACCTCACTATGCCCATCTACTGCTCAACCCTCCCCTCAACCTTCCACGCGCTCCCCCTCAACCACTCCCCAAGCACCTTAATCACCTTCACCGCCTTCGCGTTCCCGTCCCGAATAGTCTCCTCATCCGACACCATGGCCCCCATCTCATGCATATCAAACGCGTGAATCACGTCCGGCACAAGCAACCACTTCACACTCCCCCTCCCATCCCTCACCTCCCACCCGAACCGCTCGTCCTCCGTCTCCAGCTCCTGCGTCTTGGCCACCTCCTTCCTCCCCACCACCGCCGCCGTCACACTCTTCCCACCCAGCTTGCATGCAAACTCCCACCCCTCCCAGGCAAGGTAATCCAGCTCCGCGCCCACCACGCACACATTGTCCGGGAAGTCCGCCCTGTCCGCGTACTTGGGCGAGAGCAGCGGGTCCTTCAGGTTCGCGCCGTACGGCACGTACGCCCAGTCGAACACGGGCGCGAACTCGAGCACGAAATCCCGCTGCTGCCCGCGGATCCCGGGTAACATGCCAATCTTGTACGGACGGCGGTGGCGCTTCTTCTCGCAGGGCGTGACGAAGTCCACGGGCGGGTAGATCGGCATGACAGCCTTGGGCGCGGCCGTGGGGTGCTGCCGCACGCTCTTGAGCTGGCTCAGACACAACGACAGGTTTCCGCCGGCGCTGAAGCCGCCGATGACGATGCGGGATTTGTCGATGGGGAGGGAATCGTCCTGCACGGCGGCGAGGTAGAGCGCCTCGAGGTCGTGCAGGCCGTTGGGCCAGGGCGCCCAGGGGGCTTTCCAGTAGTTGAGCGCGACGACGAGGGCGCCGTTGAGGTCGGCGAAGGTGCGATTCCAGGCGTCGTCGTCGTCGGGCACGCCGATGGAGAAGCCGCCGCCGTGGATGGAGAAGAGCGTCGGCAGGGTTTGCGGGGATGTCTGGTCGTAGTCTGAGGGGAAGAAGATGCTATCCGGCGTCGTCATGTCAGTGGACTGCGCAGGTACACGGCAGAAATAAAGGAAACGTACCGGATGAGGAGGTTCGGTCTGCAGGGGTACTGCTTCATCAGGTCCGGCCTCTGCGCGGCCGACTTTGGGAACCAGTACGTCTTCCAGAACTCGAAGCTGGCCCGCTGGTAGAACCAGGACTGCAGCCAGGACAGCTTCGTCCCGTACACGATGCGGTTCATGAGGGGTGGCGCTTGGCGGTAGACTTGCTGGGGATGGCGGGAGTCGTCGTCGACGTCCCCGTTCGTCTGCGCGATCATTTCGCCTTCCGCCATGGTTTTATAGGTTGCGCTGCTTCAGCTGCTTGGCAACGGCCTTTCCCCAGGTGTTTTGGCGTGAGGTGGTCGCAGATGTGGACGAGACCGTGTGCTGCGATGCGAATAGGTTCTGGGACAACAAGGGGAGGGCAGCTTCCTGTGTATGTGTATGTTGCATGCAGAATGCAGTGACAGGATGGTACTCGGACGATTCTGGGCATTCAGGATCCAGGAACAGGAACGAAAGGGGTTTGCAGCTACCTATGTAAGGTAGTCTACGTGCGGACTCGGGGAGGTGGACGCTCCCGAGAGAGAAGCTGCTCGAAGGGACGGAGGTTAGCTAGTGATGCCAAAAACTTCAGACGTAGACGTAAGGCCAAAGACGACACGAACGAGAAGAGTCAGCCCACGCGAGGCTGTCCGCGTCATCGTGCGTTGAAGCAGGCAAAAGGGGGCGTTTTCTCTGCAGGTCGTCTCGTCTGGTTTCACGAGTGAAGCTCAGGGACGCGGGCAGAGGCAAGAGACCGAATTTCCGGACCGTGTCGCCATCAATGACGGGCCTGGGACGCAGTTCTTTCGCAGTAAAACAGGCAGACTGTGAAAGAGAAGAGACGGTTGACTCACGCGAAGATAGATGCCGGCGTAGAAGCCCAAGGCGATGACAGAGACGAAGCGGACGATGATGTCGGCCAGGTTGTGCGACATCCACGACAGCAGAGAAGATGAGCGGACGGCTCCCGCACCCTCCCGTGCCTGATTCATCCTCGTCCCCCGTTTGCTTTCTTTTTTCCCGCAGCGGCGTGTTATGGACAGGGAAGGGGGCTGGGTGGGATGGCCACGTTCATGCTGCTGCTGTCAAAACACCAGACGTGCGCATCTTGTTGGATGCATGTGCCTCTTCCTCCTCCTTCTACTCCTCCACTTAGTACTCAAGTTGCGCCTGAGCGAGGTTGCCCCTCGGCCGGCAGCATCCCCGGCTTATCGCTTATCGGAGTCGGGGAACTAGGAACCCCCCATTGACTTCCATAACTTAGCTAGCAGCTACAAAGTGTTTAGTCCAGGGGTCCTATGGTGTCAAAGCTCCCCTGATTGGACCCTTCAAGCGCCCCGAGAGGATCAAACACGGTATTCAATGCTCACTCTCCCCATCCATATATACGTTCAAGATGTCTGGAACCCCTCAATTGGAGTATAATGTGGAAAGACTCAGCCGGAGAACGAGTTCGTTTGATGTCGTGAAGTTTGCCCGACTTTGAAGAATAACAACTGGTATCCCGGACTTTGTGTTTGTTCCGGCGCAGTCCGGAGCTCCGGTCTGGCCTCGGGCCCAGCTCCGGCGGGGCGAGTACTAAGGATATGTCGATGCAGAAAAAACATTTGCGTGCACAACAAAGGAGGAAACCAGTCTTTCCCCATCAGAGATGTATGGAAGTCAGAATACAGTCACCAAACAGGAAGCAGTCAAGCATGCTCTGTAGATAAACCAATGAGTGATTTCACAAAGATTGGTACTGAGGCAAAAGATACAGTTTAGCATCAACATATCCCCTCACAACTCTCCCATGATTCGTTTCCAACGTGTTCTCCATTCAATCATATTCTACAACCATGCAGCGTAAACAAAACACATATAGTACAAGCAGACCCGTCTACCCACATGAATAAAGACATCTATTCATCTCACAGGCTCGACGGCTTCTGCACGACAACCTCCTCATCGTCATCCGCCTCCTCAATGCTCGTTCGCCGCGCCGCCTCCACGGCCGCCTGCACAGGCTTCTCATCCTCTCCCGCCACCGTCTCCTCGCCTTCCTTCTCGCTCTTCTCGTCCTTGCCGTCCTTGGCGCTGCCAAACGGCCACAGGCTTCCAAACGCCTTGCCTCCAGACCCAGGCGGGTGCACCGCAAGAGGCTTCAGGATCACGTTGTCGTCCCCGTCGGATCCCGGCGCCGGGTCAACCTCAGGCATGGCGAAGTCCCCAAACTCCTCATCGTCGTCGTCCACCTCGTCGTCCGAGTCGTCTTGCCCGTCGAATCGTTGATTACCACCCCGTCGCGATACCCCGCGCCACCACGATCCCCGGCCTGACGCACCCCACGCGCCAGTCACCGCCCCAGCTGCTCCAGAGCCGTGATTGCCGCCGTCGTTATCGTCATCATCGCTGTCGGCATCTTCATCTTCCTCGTCGTCCGCGAACGGATTCTTGAGTCGTTCCCCCTCATCCTCGCCCTTGTCGTCCTTGGCGTCCTCGTCGCCGTCCTCGCGAGAGGCCGTTGCAGCGGCATTGTTCTTCTGGTGCATGGCGAGCCGGGCTGCCAGCTGAAGGCGGGCTCTGGAAGGAGGAATGTTCAGCGGCGGCGGAGGAGGCGGCGGTGGCGGGATGGATGGCGGGTTAAGAGATGATGATGAGTTGTTCAATGGGTCGGTATAAGCCCGGAACTATTGAGCGATATTAGCTGGGCGGTCCTGGCAAAAAGGCGCACGCGAAATGATTCCCCGGATGCAAGTCATTGTCGTGAGCCCCAAAAGGTCGAGTGGATAAAAGTCCAACAGTTGTGCCTGGTATCCCAAGGAATCGACGCCGGTACGGACGGGGAACATGTAAAGCCTATACACTACTCGCCGCCCTCCCTGTCCATCATGAAAACGCGCCCCAACACCACCCGGGCTCTGACATGTCCTGCCTATTCCTCCAGTGTCTCATCCATATCGCTTCTGTTCAGTCTCCGTCTAAACCACGCCACGACATCCAGCGAGGGCCGAACCATACTCATTTCCTCATCTGGTTCCTCTCCGCCGCTCGTCTCGCCATCTCGATACACAATAATCGGTTCGTCATCATCATCGTCCTCATTGCCCAAAAGCCCAAGTCCAATGCCATGACCAGCGTAGGCGTGATCCTCATGGAAGATGTGACCGCGAGGGGACCTTCTAACTTCATCTGCGTACTACGCATCTTTACTGTCTTTCTCCTCGTCCGAATCGGGGTTGTTGTCCAAGAGTGACTGCGTCCAGGGGTCCAACGCGGGAGTTTCCATCTCACGGAGCTCAGAGAGCATATTACTCACCTCATTGTTGACGTCGTCCTCGTTCTCTTCTTCACCTTCGTCTTCCTCGTCGCTAGAGCTGCCGAAACCGGACATGAGAGTACCCGAGCTAATGGCAAAGGGTCCGATTCCGTTGCCGCTGTTCTCCTGCAGGTCCATGTTGCCGTTGAGTCCGGCATCGGCCAGGGCGCTTGACCCGGTGTTTCCTCCAGAGTTGGAGAAGGATGAGCCGAGGCCAGAAAGACCGACTGCGGCCAGTCCGTTGCCAGACATGCCGGCGCGGTTGCCAAGGGCCACCTCTGGTCGGACACCACCAAGAATGGCGTTATCACGCTCTCTGGTCTCCGCGAGGGCTCCCTCCACGTAGTTGATCCATCTAGGGTCCATCACCCGCTCGAGAACCGTCTCCGACAGCAGCTCAGGAGGGTGTCGTTCCGTAAACTTGACCACCTCTTCAGCGATCAGAGTCAGGTGACCCATGTAGCCCATGCGGGTCTTGATCTTGGCCTGGGACTCGTCGCTAGCGAGCTGGCCTTGGATTATGGCAGAAGTGATGTCTGCGGCCTCGAATAATGATACGGCCAGCGTAGGGTTGAAGCCCCTGTCCATCGGGCCATTGAAGACCTGTTGAACGATATCATATACCACGTTGTGGAGAAAGTTGTTCCACGGGTAGGCGAAGAAAAATGACTACTTCCGTTAGCTCGATTCTGATGCGTTTCTGGGGCTCTTTGGCTTACTAGGATGGTGGGCACAACGCGATACTCTACAAATTGTTGCTTGAGGTAGTCGCCGACTACCGGCTTCACAGTGCTAGGGTCGGGCCGCTCAGGGACGGCAGGCGGCTGGTCTGTGTCTGCTCCCGGGGGCGCTGGCGCTGCGGGTGCCTCTGGGGCCGGAGGAGCCATCGGAACTTCCGGGGCAGGAGCAGCTTCTGACTCGGCCTCCTTGTCCTCCGCTTTGGCAGGAGAGGACTTGGCAAAGAGCGGCGCGGGCATGTCTTCCGGTCGGGGAGAGATCGGGGGTTCGGGTGCGGCCGGCGCTGTCTCAGCCGGCTCGGTCTTGGCCTCCGACTCGGTCGCGCTGGGGGTGTAGACGACAGAGGAGTCAGACTCGTCACCCTTCTGGCTAGAATCTTCTGAGACAGCGCTTTGGTTGGCCTTCTCATCCAAAGACATTTCTCCAACCTTGGAGATCGTCACGTCTTCCGCAGTCTTTTCCGAAACGTCCTCCTTGGGCTCATCCTTGGTCTCCACTGGCTTTTGCTCCTCGGCGGCGGGTTCCTCAGCCTTGACTTCGGTCTCCATCGGCTTCTCTCCCTCGGTCTTGGTTTCCGTGGCAGCAGGGCTCTCCTCGCCGAGAGGTGCCTTGTTCTTGCTGGGTGAGAGCGGCGCAACAACCAGGTCGGGGTCATCAAATCTCTGCTCCTTAATCTTGTCGTCTGCCACGTTAAGCCTAGGGGAGCTCAGGGGTTCGTCCACGAAATCGTCTTCGTCTCTGTCCAAGAAGGATGATGCCGGAGCAGCAACAGGAATCTCCTCCTCGGCCTTGACGAATTCGTGGGAAGTATCCTCGTTCATTTCGCGGCTGGGTTCGACCTCCTCGAAGCCGTCGTCGTCTGAGATGTTGGTCACTTCCAGTCTGCGACCCTCCTCGGGAGATGAGTGGCCGATGCGCATGGTCAGGTCGTCGGTGGACTGGGCCTCCTCGCCCCGGTTAGGGGAGAGCTTGCCTTCCGTCCTCAGTCGCTGACGCTCGGCGTCCCGGATTGCAATAACGTCCTCGGAACCAACCTCGTTGAGCAAGCCCATGTTACTGCAGTGCAGCAACTCGGCCATCAACTCGCAGGTCTTGAATCGGTCGAAGCCGAGAGGCTCTATCTTCTCGCCAAAGGTGGATTCCAAGCGATCCCTGTGAGCGGGTGCGTTCATGATCAGGTTGACAAAGTCGGGAACGTGTTGCGCAAACAGGCGCAGGAGAGTTCCCAGGTAGATGGGATCTCTGCTCGAAGGCATGGAGCTGGATTCGGTGCCGACATCGGGGTCGTAATCCGAGTTGTTCTTGCGGATCACCTCAATAACGATGCCCACACCAACCGTCAACGGGTTTCCGCCTCCTAGCATGTACTTGATGAGTTGCTCGACGCAAGGCTGCGACACCAGCTGCCGCGTAAGCTCGTTGGGACCGATGCACTGCTGCTCGTTTTGTGACGCGTTGGCGGAAATGGTGATGATGGCCTTGATGAAATCGCCGGCCGCCGTCTGGACAACCCAGCTGTGTTCGGGGCTGAGGCAGGTAAGCAGAGTCGGCACGACGTCCTGGGAGTACAGCCACTGTTCGGAGCATCGTTAGTGTCAGGTCGCTTCTGGTGGCCGCCAGAAACACTCACCTCGACAACACCCTGGCCGCCCTCGGTGCGGTCCAGAGCAATAATCTTCAACAATAGGTCCATAATCATGGGGCATTCAACGTGGCGCAGCAGGTCTGACACGGCATCCGGAAGTGATTTGAGCAAAATAACCATTTCTTCCGTCTTCTTGTCGAACAGAGCCTCGTTGACCTTTGTGAAATAGCTGGCCTGGAGAGGGTCCAGCGGGGTAGGGCGCTTCAAGAATTGCCAGAACTCGCGAATCAAGGGCTGGTTTTCCATCAAGGCCTCGTAGATGGACCAGGTGTCGGAGGAGAGCACCTCGGCAGCGACGTAGGCATAGCGATTGCGCTTCTTCTCTTGCTCCTCTTCGTCATTGTCGGTGTCTGTGGCGCGCGAGGACGCGCGGGGTCTTGAGAAGGGAAGCAGGCGGCCCTTGCCTTTGGACTCGTCGGCGGGTGCTTCTTTGGGTTCTTCGGTGTCGGCCGGGGTGGCGACGGGCTCTAGTTTCGGGGCAACGACATATTCGAGCAGGGTCTTGAGGACGTTGTCCTCTCGGAGGTATTCGATAAGCTTTGTGTTGTGCTGCTTAAGCTCCTGGATGAGATCGCTCTCGTCGAGCAGGTCTTCGACGGTGAAGTCGGGCTTCTCGAGGATGGTATCGATGGTGGAGATGTTGGCGTAGCCGCCAAATCGCCAGAACATTTTGGCGGATTTTGTAGACGATCTATGTCACGGCGCCGGAGGGATCGCGGCGACGATGGACACAGAGCGGAAGCAGAGTTAGGTGGTGGGCAATGCGGCGGTTGTGCATGCGAAAGTCGGTCGACTGTCCGGGCAGGCAAAGGCTGGTTCGTAGGTGGGTAGTTGAAGGGGTGACTCGAATCGAAGGAGGGACAGATGCAGTCTATGCCAGTCTTTCAATGCATGCGAAGCTCGTTAGGGTATATCGGTCGCTTGGAATAACTGGTAAGCTGAGGGCGGCAGCGAGATTAGCGACGTGGTCAAGCGGAAGGTGTGGTGTCAGCCGGATGCAGCAAGGACGAGGGCTGAGGTGAGGAACTGAGGTGGTGAATTGTGATGTCGCCGGCGGAGTGGAGGGGCCGGCGCATCGGGGTCGGAAAAAGAGGAGCTGATTGATTGATAATGGAGGGGGAAGAAAAGGTGCGGGAAAATTGAGGGTGCAGCACAGAGCAGCAACAGTACGGCGGCACAGCAGCCACAGCTGGGTGCAGTCGTCTTTTTTCCGGGGAGATGATGATGGGGAAGATGGTGATGTCGTCCAAGTTGTCGCCCACGTTTAGTGCGAGTGCAGGAGAGAGAGATAGACGGAGGAAGCGAGAGAGAGAGAGTACGCGCGCACACTGCCTCTTCGTAGCTGCAGCAGGAAGCAAGCAGGGCAGCGAGCGAGCGAGGCGAAGCAGAGAGGCAGCGAGTGGTCGGGGAGAGGCAGAAGACGGGACGGGACAAGGGTTCGCACGTACAAAAGTGGAAAAGGCGTCCAGTCCAGTCGGGTGTTGTACAGCGGGCGGCGGCGGACCACGGTATTCGATAAAGGAGAGAGTGATATGGAGAGGACGGGCTGATGCCGGAGCCGTCGTCGCTCGTGAGGTTGGAGGCGACCGTCTCGTGCTGCGATTGCGGTCGTTGTTGTCGACGTTGTGGTCGTGGTCGTCGTCGGGTGCGTGGAAGAGGTAGAGGTAGAGGTGGTGGTGGTGGTGGTGTTCGGGAAGAAGAGGTGGATTGGGAAATCGCCGTAGGTACACTACCAGGCTGGGTAGGGTTAAGTGGGAACCCGATGTCGTCGAGGTCCAGATTGAACTTGCGCAGCGGCGGATTTGAGGAAGGTACCTTAAGGCTTAGGTATGGACCTTCTTAGGTAAGGCCCTTCCACTATTTGCTGATGTCCGATATGCTAGCAGCCACAGACTTCAGTACCTTAGGGGTTCGAGTCGCTGGAGGGACGAGAGGCCTTGGAGCGTTCAGTGCACAAAGTGCCTTTCCTCCTCCCGTCAGTTTTCCCGACGGCATGTGCAGCACTGGACCTTGATTTCGGGCTGAGCTGGAGCGACGGGGGCCCTTCCCCCCGGTAAGGTACCTTACCGGAGAGGTAAGGACCTGAGTGAGGGGCATCCATCGGGTGCAGATTGGGTTGGTGCACCGCCCGTGGAATGGTGTGGTGGTGTGGTTGGGTTGCTTCCCGCCGCCTTCTAGCCTCTTGTCAGGCCGCTGTAGCCCTTAAGCGAGCACGCGATAGCGAGTACAAGTACTCCCAAGCCACTTTTGCGTGCGTAGATACACCCACAGCTGAGGTAAGCACAGGCAAAGCACCAGCACCTGCACCTGGCTAATCGTCGAGGACTCAGATAAGGTCGAGAGAGAAGCCCCGATCGCAGACAACAAAAGAAAATAACAAACGCAATGGTGAGACTAGACGGCTGCTTCGGCCTGCTCTAGGTCTGACCTGACTGCCTTGTTTTGGACGCTGTCTTCTCTGCGTCTTCTTCTGCTTCTGTCACATTCAACTGCGTCCTCGACTCGTTCTGGTGTATGAGGGGCTCACAGAGTCAGAGTCCCCCCAAAATCCATGTGAATGCCCTCAGCTGCAAATCTGTCCAATGCCGTCCCGTTCCATTTCCCATCCATGGCCACGGTCGAGATTTTCAGAGTGCCCCTCCTTGCCCTCCTGCTCCCACTGCTGACCCCTCCAGGCTGAGGTGCCCGAGGGAAAAAATTGGGACAAGTGGGCGCCCGAGATCCACGTCGACTTGCAACTCAATTGGTGCCCTGGCCTGGATGCCCTTTTTCGCCATCTGCCTGCTCCAGTCAAGTCCCATCCTCGTTGTGTGCGTCTGTTGAGCAAGGGTTTTGTTGAGCGAGTCCAGACGAGGATAGGGCCCCTCTAACGGCAATTGTTCTTGCTGTGTTCAACTCTCTCTACATTGTATCTTACTTGGGTACACAGGCATCTTCTATGGTGTTTTGGGCCACTTCCCGCTGATGCTTCCAAATTGATGCTCCCACAAGTACCTTTCCCACCAAATCACCATTGCTGTTGTGCAGCACTCGGGTCGTGGTACAAACTCAATAACACAACGACATAATATCGCCCCCATCACCAACGTCGTCTGCCATCATCCTCAATCAAACCTGCACACGACCCTTGGGGAAAAGGGACATCAAAGAGAATTAAGAATCCGTCAGCGTTTCTTATTCCGAGCTGTACCACCCTCCCCCGGCACCATCTCAGGGGCTGCTTGTTCATCTCATGTCTCTCCCTGAATCTTATTCCCCTGTCCGAGTCCTCCATCGTTCCAACCCCCCATCATCATGTGCTCACAAGCCATGCTGCCTTGCTGCCGCTGGCATGTGAGCCATTTCCCCATTTTGACTTCCCCCTCGACATGCACAACACCTTGAACACGTAGGAAAACAGAGACAGCCACCCGCGTCTTCCCACTGCGCTGCTCGTCCCGTCGTCCACCGTCACGCCTCTCATCCCACATCAGGGCCAAATCAGCAGTCTGCCGGCCGTCGTCTCTTCTGCAGCCCCCGGCTTGCCACGTTGCTCAACCTCCCTGCAGAACACACCTCCCACTCCCACGTTGTCTGGTCACAAGCCAGCTTGGAGACGGCTGGTCGGCTACCTACCCCCCGATCCAGCGATCCAGCGCCTGGCCTGGACCGTTCAAGTCAGATCTTCCCCCCGTGGGCTCCCCCAAACAAAGTTTCCCCCCCGTGCCGCACGTCACCCGCCTAATATTTCCTCCGACGGGCGGTGGCCCAAGCGACCCGTGGTCCGCCATACCGTGGCTGCCCGCCCGCCTCTAAAAATAACGTGCAAGCGCTCGCGGAGGCCATTAAAGCGACATTCACCACCTTCACGTTCTGGGAGAATCAGAATGAGCCTCTGCTGTTCAAATTCACTAAGGCGTGGTCGCAAGTTGCAAGTTGTGAAGGGTGCGATTTTTGGACATCTCGATCGATGTGCTTCTTCCGTCATGACCACTGGCCCACGGCGCCTCAGCCTGCTTTGCTGCAGGTAAGCTTGCCGTCGTAACGAGATGCAAATATGCGTAAAGTTCGACGATCAGGATACTAGAATGGTAATTTGTCGATACTCGGAAGCATAGCACTGCCCGAACATGCAGCAATATCGCAATGCCTTGGGTCATGGCCTATTTACCCGACCACGTCCTTTGATGTGGGTAGGTAGGTGTAAGATTGTTGTGCAAGTTACCCTCACATGTAATCCGACCTGAGCTCTCACCCAACTCATGGCATAGCTACGACATGAATTATATCGGGTTTTGTTAGTGGGGAACAGAGACATTCAGAGACGTTCGGCCCTCAAAACATATGGAGTTCCGGCATCCTCGACCTCACTCGGGGTTTGGCCTAACTCCTAAAATCAATATAAGCGACATCCCATTTGTCAGCTCGCATTTGCCATGGACTTCCACGGTGCATGATAATCCAAGGTAACACAAACCCACCTGTGCCCAATGGTTCTTGAAAGAAGATAGTCGTAAAATTGAAACGCACACTCTATGCAGTAAGCAAACCATTGCAACGGCGCAATTCAACCTCCTCGCGAAGAGATGTGCTTGTTCAGGAAATCGCGCCAACTTCGGACGGCCTGGTGTCATGTCCCAATACGTCATAGCCGGCATATGGATTTCTCTCCCCCCTTTCAGAAACGCCGTCTACACAGTAAAGCTATTGTTTGTAATCCAGTCGGGCTAACTAAAACCTCTCGTCCACTCTTTTGGCCCCGTTTCGGCGCGTTGGATGGATTTCAAAGCTCCACCGTGGGCGCCAGGCTGCTCTGCCAGTCTGATGTGCGGTTCATCGACCGTCCGTTCGGCCTGCTCTATTGAGTTTTGTGTTCGGATTGAAGCCATGGGTTGAAACAGATAAATAGTTGACTTCGTCCTGCGTTAGTAGCTGTCTTTGAATACCATGTTATCATCACACCAACAAATCCAGCATTCACATACTTGATACCAGCTACCTTCAACCTTGCTAGCATCAACTTGCCTCAACCTTAACTTCAATCACAATGGCCAAGCTCAACGCTCTCCCGCAAGGCTCTACGGTCCTCGTCACCGGTGCCAACGGCTACATCGGCTCTCACATCGCCAACACCATCCTCGAACAGGGCTACCGCGTCCGCGGCACCGTTCGCTCCCCCAAGCCATGGCTTGACGAGCTCTTCCAGAGCAAGTACGGCAAGGACAAGTACGAGTCCATCACCCTCTCCAACTTTGAGGATGAGGAGGCCCTCGCCAAGGCTTTCGACGGCGTTTCCGCCGTTGCTCATGTCGTAAGTCTAGAGAGGTCTTAAGCTACGTAGACAAGTCTGACAAGTAACCAAGGCATCTGATGTGAGCTTCAGCAAAGACCCCAACGCAGTCATCCCCTGGGTCGTCAAGGCCACCGAGACCGTCCTTGCAGCAGCAGCCAAATTCCCCGCCATCAAGCGCGTCGTCCTCACCTCGTCGTCTTCGGCAGTGATCATTCCGGAGACTAACAAGCCAGGTGACCGCGTCGATGAGAGTATGTTCCAAGACACACCTACCATTGTCCGTTTTCCTAACATGCTGTAGACACCTGGAACGACTCCGCAGTCAAGTCGGCCTGGGATCCCAGCCTGGCAGAAGACAAGAAGCCGTACTACATCTACGCCGCCTCCAAGACCGAGGGCGAGCGGGCGGCGTGGAAGTGGGTAGGGAAGAATAAGCCCGGCTACGTCTTCAGCACCGTCCTGCCCAACTGCAATGTAAGAGCCTCCCCCCTCATTGCAATGAAGCCCGCACACTAACACACTCCAGTGGGGAGAGATCCTCCACCCCGAGATCTACGGCTCGACGATGGGCTGGGTCCGCGACGTCCTAAAGGGCGACTACGAAGCCTTTGCGCTTTACGTCCCGCAGTACTTCGTCGATGTCGTCGACACGGCCCGCCTGCACGCCATCGCGCTCCTCGGCGAGAATGTCGAGTCGCAGAGGATCTTCGGCTTCGCGGAGGAGGTGAACAGGTCCGACGTCTTCAAGACGCTGCGTGCGCTGAGGCCGGATAATGAGAACATCCCGGAGCCGGACGAGAACGAGGGGCATGACCTGACGGAGGTCGTGCCGGCGAAGAAGGCGGAGCAGCTGTTGAAGGACTATTACGGACGGGGATGGACTGGGTACAAGGAGAGTTTGGAAGCTGGAATCAGGGGGTTGTAGATGAATCTTGCGATGTGCGACGGGCATGAGAATGTTGTACATACTGCAAGTCTATTGTGTTGGCCAAACTAGCGCGCTTGAAGGATGATATTTGAGCTCAGAACAAAGTGCTCTTTGAATTGTAATCCAGTATTAGTTTTTGTGAGGCATTGAGACCAAAATAATGCCTCACACATTCATCGGAACTCCTTGAGTAACAGTTCCTTGAGCAAACCTGAGCGGACCTACCCCGGCAGCAGGATTCATCAACCGTAGTCTCATCATGATATGTATCACCATTACGTACCGAGGCACAATCCTCCACGTTTTGTAGCAACCAGCAAGGTCCCCGAACTTCCACATATCATAGCGTCTGTGGCGCTGAATCTGATAAGGCAAGTGACATTCAAGTTTTGATCTTCGACGGACTCGCCCAAATATTCATTGAAACAATATCCAGGAGCTTAGCATCAAACATAGAAGAGCTCTTTTCCTACGAGAGCCGCTTTTCTTCTCATAACCCAGTATTAAATGGCCGAGTCAGCGCACAACAAGACTCTGGGGCAAGAATCCCCCGAAAGTGACGATGAGGACCAGCGCTTTGCCAACCGAGTCAACCAAGCTTTGAGAGAGTACGTCGACATGAGACACGGTCAAGGGCATCACTGACAATTTTCAGTTTCAACCATACCGTCCCGCTTTCACTGCTCGCCTGCAATGTCATGATGATTGCGGGCTTCGACAGAGTAGATGCCAACTGGCAAGCTCTGATGGTCTTTGGCTGCTTGGTACTTCTCAGGGTCATTGTCGGTGACCTGGGGCAATGGCTCACAAGTCTAAGAAGGAGATTCTGGGTATGGCTGACAGGATGGAGAGTCTTCAATCTTTCTTCGATTGAGGAGAAGTCTTAGAGTGATGAAATCTCAGGTCATCATCACCAGTTGCTTGTTGAGTTGAACTATCAGGGTAGTCGCGGAAAGATACGTTCCTTGCACGTCACGTGGAGATTAGATAAGAGACCCACCAAGTAGTAGCTCCAGTGTCGGTGCCTTTGAATGATGCACTTCCCAAAAAGTACCCTGACTTGAATCCAAACATTTGGCCTCCTCGACTTCGCGCCGCCGCCTGCGCATCTACACAGCATGGCCAGTTTTCCAACATTCGACCCCTCCCGCTTGACGAAGAAGGCCGCCGCGCACTACTCGTCCGAATCAGAAGAGGACGACGATGACTTCCTCGCGCCGGTCGCCGATCCGTCGCAAGATGACTTCAGCGACCTCAACCCGCGCAAGCGCCGGCGCGTTGGCAATACGAAAGAGCGTGCTGCACTAGGCATATTCGCGTCAGATAGCGAAGACGATGGACCTGGTCGGAGATGGAAGAAGAAGAGCCTGAGGGACAAGGGCATGAGCTTTGTCTCGACAGGCGCGACAACACTCGACGAAGACGACGACGACGCGAACGATGCGAATGCCAAGGAGTACTCCGACGATGATGAAGACGACAACGAGGACGATGACGATGAAGGAACTGGAGGTGTTGGCCTCGGATTCGGTGGAGCACAGCGAGGCTTGGGCTTCATGTCTGCCTCGAAAAAGGACGGCGACGACGAGGAAGCAGCACCGGCACGTTCCTTTGCAAAAACGAAATTTGACGGCAAGAACCCACTCGGCAGAGGCTTTGTACCCTCATCTGCGAACGTACCAGTCTTGAACCCCGACGTCGCCGATACACCCTCGATGCCCAAGATGGCTCGGCCAAGCGCTTTCGGCGCGAACGGGGCCAAGGGCAAACCGAATCCCAAGTCCTTTGGCGCCAGAATGATGGCGAAGATGGGTTACAAGGAGGGCGAAGGTCTCGGAGCGGACGGGAAAGGTCGCAGCGTTATTATCGAGGCGCACCTCCGACCGCAGGGTGTTGGTTTGGGTGCGGTCAAGGAAAAGTCAGAACACGAACGCAAGGAGGAGAAGCGGCAAGCGAAGCTTCGTGGCGAGACCGTCATCGACTCGGACGAGGAGGAAAAGAAGAGGAAGCGGGAGAGGAAGAAGAAGGTTGCAAGTGCGGGCGACAGCAGTGCCAGCACGCCGAAGCGGCAGAAGCCAAAGTACATGACAGCCGAGGAGCTCAGGAAATCCGCCCCAGGACTGCACATCCCTGAGGCCTTTGCGCCCATATTGGACATGACGGGACCTGGCAACAAACTCCTCACTACCTCCTCTGGACTGTTGACGCCGACGTCTGCGGCTGTGGTGGAATCTCCCGAGGTGGCGGCAGCACGGAAGCTGGTCAAGCGGGCACACGCAGACCTGGCGGCCTTTTCAGAAGAATGGAGGAACCTGGAAGAACGAAAAACATGGGTGGACCTGGAGCTCCGGGAGCGGGAACAGGAGATGGCTGACCTCGCTTCGGACTTGGGCAGGCTTCAGCTGTTCTCTAACATTGTCACCAACGAGCTTCCAGCAGCCACGGAATGGTCGGATGTCATCCGGTGCCTCAACAAGGCAGTGGAGCAGATTGGGTCTACGACAGGAGAGATTGCAGATCTCGCCGTGGCCGCCATACATCCCTTCCTTCGCGACCCCGATTGGGACTTGCTCGAGGAGCCCACGCGGTTTGCTACAGAGCTCAAGGGCCTGGGATCGCTGCTCAAAAAGTCGGGCGAGGGCGACAAGAGCGTGGACAAATGGGACTCGACGGGCCTGAGCAACACTGACCTCTACCGCCAACACCAAAAGGCCACGACGCCGTACGAGAGCATGATGTACAAGCTGTGGTACACAAGAGCCATGTCAGCCATCCGCGACTGGGACGTCTTCAACCCGACACCTCTCCTGGCCGTCCTAGAGGCATGGAACGACCTGCTGCCCCCCTTTGTGCGCGCCCAGTTCCTGGACGGCGTCGTCCGCAAACTGGAAACAGCCGTGGCGGAATGGAACCCGAAGAAGAAGCGACAGAGCCACAAGCTCCCGCACCTCTGGCTGTTCCCCTGGCTCCAGTACCTCCCCTCGTACCACCTGGACCCCAAGGGCACCGGGCTGGTCGCGGAGGTTCGGAGAAAGTACAGGCAGCTCATTGACGTGTGGGAGTTTGATCGCGGCGTGATCCCGGGCCTGGAAAAATGGCGCGAGGTCCTCGGCGACCAATGGCGGCCGCTCATCACGGGCCATGTGCTGCCGGCGATGGGCCGGTACCTGCGCAAGAACTTCAGGATCGACCCGAGCGACCAGGAGCCCTACCTGCCCATGCTGGAGGGCGTGCTCAAGTGGTCTGACATCCTGACGCCGAAGGTGCTGGGCGAGGTGATTGTCGCTGAGGTGCTTCCTTTGTGGCATGACAAGCTGAGCGAGTGGCTAGGGCTGGAGGAGGCCAGCTTCGAAGAGATTGCTGCGTGGCTTGAGTGGTGGAGGGACAGTGTGTTCCCCGAGAACATTAAGAACCTCAAGTCGGTTCAGGCAGAGTTCAACAAGGGCTTCGCCACCATCGAGAAGGCGTTGGAGGGTATGCTTTAAGCGGGATTCGGATTCTAGGAGCATGTCAAGATTTAGATACTTAATTACCCCATACCCTTCCCTGGTATCAGGTCGAAGCTGTTCAATGGTAGGCCTCACAAGCAAAGCCAGATTCACTGCCGTTGCAAAGTCGTCCCCTCTTCTTGCCATTCGCCCAGAAAAAACACAGAAACATGCCCTGTTTGCAACATGCGATACCAGTCAGAAACGCCACCAGCTCATGCTACAAGACTTGGGCGGCGGAAGATGCCGTCCATTGTGATATTCCCAGACGGCGATTACACCCAGCTCGGACTTGGTCGACCTGTCATATACGCCATCCCAGCTCTTCTTCGGCCGGACGGACGGACATTTCCCCCAACCAGATACGTTGCGACAGACCCTTGGCCGGGGCCAGCTTAAGGTTCTCAAGTTATGCCATTAGCTAACAGAAAATAGCCCTGCCCCGAGCTCTTGATACCAAGCTTTTTGGGAAACAGGATTGCGGGTCGCAGGCGTTGTGGGAATGGAGCTTGGAAGTTGCAAAGCCAAGCCGCAATAAGCAGCGGAGCATAAAACATGGAGATTGGGAGAGACAGGCACACACACGACAATCCGAGCGCTTGCTGGGGTGTTTGACGGAAGAAGAGATTTCTTGGGTTGCTTGACGGGAAGTTCCCTGCGGCAGTTGAGGTTCGGGAGGTTCCTTGGCGGTGTGACACGCGAGCGTGATCGCCGGAAAGGGGGCAGAAACACCGTGACGGCGAGGAGGAGTTCGCGATCATTGGATGATGGGGGTGTATTCCTGGAGCAGCCTGTTGCATTAGGTTATTCAAGGATAATTCTAAGCTTAACCTGGGCCGTTCAATGAGCATTCGAGAAGACGAGCCAAAGACGCGCGAGCCTATGGGCTTGCTTCCACATGGCCGAGTGGCCGCTTTTCCTTTTCCTCTTCCATGTTGACCGCGACACCGTTGAATGCAGCCAAGATGCCATCGCCTCGTCTGAAGCAATGGCGCAAAGTGGCAGTTTGAGCCCCTGAAACTGGACGAACACCTCCCCCGTCAACGTAGATCTTGCCAGCCAATGAAATGCGCTTATGTAAACACCAAGAAGAAGTGCCAAAGAAGTTTAAAGCAAAAAAGGTTCGGGAAGTGGGAGCCTCATCCCTTTTACGATCCTTGTTCTTCAGTCTTCTTCTCTTCACCCCTGTTTCTCACCATGTCTTCAGCTCTTCCTTCGTGCTCCTGTGCCTTTCGAGCCCACGTCACCACTTTGAAACAACCACAGCCGTGAAACCTGGGGGGCCAAAGTTGAAGAGGAAGAAAAGAATATTCGGACGAGCCCCAGAGCAAAGCCTCCCCAATCACAATGCTCAGTCTAGCGTAGCTGTCATAGACACCGCCTACCAACGTCCGATTTCCGACTGTTATGGCCCCCTACGAGATCTCTCTCCGCACGGCAGCACGATGCTCCGAGCTCGTTGTGGCCCCATTGGATCCGCCTGCCACGACGAAGACGGTGGAGAGCTGTGCTTTGGGATACATTCCCGCGGGATTTGGGGGCCGTGATGATAAGATCGAGAAGGCTTCTTCGCAATGCGGAGGGTCCACTGCGGTGACCTGGAACAGAGACACAAGGAAACAAGCCGATTCTCCGATGCCATGAAGTTATTTCTGGGTCACTTGTGTGGCGTTCAAGTGGAATGCCTGGCGATCAGACTGTGATATGATCTGACTGATGATGTCCCGGTGGACGTTTCTCTACCGGATGATCAGGAACCAAGACGCAGGAAGACTTGTCCAGCCCCCAATGGCAGGGCAAAGACCAGCGGTAAACTGCACTCGGTCATCACGAATGTGACCGTCTGATTCAAGTGAACAGATATGGCTACGCTTTCTAAAGATACAAGAGCGGCCTCGAGGATGTAAAAACACCCCGATATGCTCCTCCTACGCGCTCACTCCCACCGATGGCCATCGGCAAGGTAACACCAACGCAAGGCGAAGCAAACATCCGGTCGATGTTACTCGCCACCTGAGTCCAACTGAACCCCGGCCATCATCCATCAACAACGCCGCGGACCTGTCATCTGTAGTTCAGACCATCTTCACGGCTCCACCAGCACAGGCCCCTACAACCTTGTGCGGCACTTGGCGTCGTCTCATCACGTTCCCAAAACAGGGGAGCAGGGCCACCGCCAACCAGGGACGGACTAACCACCCCGAATAGCCTCACGGGCGTCTTTACACTCACAATTTCGCTTGCTTCTCTTCCAACGTCACGTCACGCCTGGCGCTATCGTTGCGCTTGTGGCTTTCCCCAGACCGCCACGGCACTTCCCACCACACCCCTCCTCGGGCGGCCACATGGGCTCCCTCGATTCTTGACACCGGCCAGGAGCCGCCATCATCCCCCCCCCCCCCCCCCCCCCCCCCCCCGGTCTAGAACCACCTCATCAACGTCTCAAATACGGTTAATCACTAGCGTGAGGCTGTCGCTGCACGCTGTCAAGGATGCCATGTTTGGGCCTGCACCGCCAAGTTGGCGCTAGCTCCCCTACATCCCCGGTCGTGAACAGCTGAGATGCTTTGCATACATATTAGTACATATCAATGTCATCCCGTCTCCCGCGCGTCTCCGGTAGCCGGTCGGATGAAGTTGGTCTTCTAGGGCTATCATCTCGATAGTGTTCTACAACCACCTTCGTGTTTGTGTGTTTTGTGTGTATTTTCGTTTCTCTTCTTTCTAGCCTTGACGGCACCTTTTCACACTCTTTGCCCAGGTGGCTTTACTGTCTAATCTTGCTCTCTATTCCAGAGGCAGGTCCCTGGCGTCTTATTCTAATAATCATGTCTGAACGATCGTGTCCCGTTTCGGGGTCCATTGGTGGTGGAAGATGTCCTGCGGGAAATCACGGGCAGTCTGCGAGCAGGAGAGTTGGTCCCCGGGGTTGCTCATTTTCGGGATACACGCAGCCTGGTGACCTACATGCAGCTTTCGACGTGAGTGAGGAGGAATAGGCGGTTCAAGGCCACATGGAGCTGACTCTGGCAGATCCCTCGAGGCGTCGATGTGGACGAGTGGCTTCGTGCCCGGGAGCGCAAGGCCATCAACGAGATTATCTACGCAGACATCCCCTCGGCGGAGACAATTACACATGTCAAGAACGTCGACACGCTTGTAGCCGACGACAGAGACCTCTTGGCCGTGGCCCTGGGCGCTCCAGCCCGCCAAGTCATCCTCCGAGCCGAAGGAATCGGGCACCAAACCGGGTGGAAGGACGGCTACCTCAGCGCCGAGTACGGCTTTCAGCCGCCCGACTCCAACGAGGCCGCCGGTGCTCTCGCCAACAGCCCGGGACGAGTCTGGTCCGACCTCTGCGAGCGCATGCCCGGTTGCGTTTCCAGAGGACGCGTCCGCGAGTCCGTCGCCGCGCTGCCTCTCGTCGAAGGAACGGAGGACAATATTCCCGACCAGGCCTTGTGGGCGGCCATCGTTGCCCTGGGCATGCTGTGCTCCATCTACCGGTACGAAGACAAGAATGACGGATACGATGGGGTCAGCATCAACTCCATTTCAACAAAGCCCCGCGTCGAGATGAGCGACGATCTTGGGCCTGAGCTGGTTGGGATCCCGAGGACGATTGGACTTCCGTACTGGCAGGTTTCGAGACGCATGGGACGCGCCATCCCGCACTTGACCTTCTTCGACCAGGCCTCGTACAATATCAAAGTGCGGGATCCGACTTCGATCTACCCCTACATCGGCCGCTTCGATAATACAGACTTGCGATGGCCCATGTTCGGAGAGCGGACCGAGATTGCGTTTTTGAAAGGATGCGCTGACACGTCGGGTTAGTACGAAATCGCGTTTTGAAAGACATACACAGGCTGACACTTTGATAGCATCCTTCCAGCATGGCCCTGATGCTATCGCAGCCTGCCAGGAACACGTCATGAACCGAAACAACGAAGGCCTCCTGCGAGAAATGATCAGACTCAAGGAGATCCTCGAACGAATGCCGAACGCCTTTCACTCCATCTCGACCAACCCGAACTCGGGCGACAACTACGTGTCTGCCGCCGAGTGGGTGCGATGGGGCAAGTTCTCCGCGCCCCTATCCAAGAGATGTCCCGCCGCTTCGGGCCTCCAGTTTCCCCCCTACCTGCTCATGGACGCCTTCCTCGGCCGCAAGAAGTACGATTCCTTCCTGGGAAACGAAGGCCTGCACCTGAGAGCCTGGCTTCCCTCAAACCTGCGAGCGTTCATCGCCTCTGTCGAGTACCATTACCGCATCCCCGAATACGTCAAGCAGTCTGGGGATCCCCGTCTAATGGGCGTCTTGGACGGCATTATCGAGGCTTACACGGGCGAGCGTGGGTTCATGGGAACGCATCGGTATAAAGTGTTTGGCATCCTGGAGGTGGCGTCCAAAACGGGCCGCACGGAAACGAACGGCGCATCGGGTGCCTCTGACGACTCGGGAAGACCATGGGAGGAGGTCCATCGCCAGTTCTCGGATGCTATGAAGGAACGCTTGGAGCCATACCGCGGGAACATCCCCGTCGAACCTCATGAGATGCGCGGAACGTTCGAGGAGTGCCGCTACAAGTCACGCATCCTCACGCGTTCCTTCGTCGACTCAGACCACGAGCGGTCCATCGCCATGGTCACCCTCGACCTGCACAACACGGGCATCACCTTCCAGCCGGGTGACCGCCTCGCCATCATGCCCCTCAACAGCTGGGAGGAGTGCGCCAAGGTCGCCGCGGCTCTCGGTCTCGACTCGATGCTCGACGCGCCTGTCCTCCTCGACCGCAAGTGGTCCCGCTTCGCCGAGCATCTCGATACCGTCTCGAACCATGGCGTCGCCAGCCCTGCGTCGCAAGTGAAGAAGTTGATGGTCAAGGATATTCTGCGTCGCGGCCACCTTGCCCCCTTGACCCAAGAACTCGTCCTCAAGATCCATGCCATGTTGAGGGCGTCATCCAACACTGTCCTTCAAGTGCTGGCAACAGACGAGTGGCCAGTCCGTGGCTCCCTCGGTGACCTCCTCCAAGCCGCCGTGATGGATACACCGACGCACATCTGGGACCAGGCGTTTGACCTCTCCAACGACGTCCCCTGGCTGAGCGACCTCATCCCCGTCGAAGTGCCCAGGACATACTCCATCTCCAACTATCCCGAGGAACTCCTCCCCAGCACCCTGGACCTCACCATCTCCCGCGCAGAATACAACCTCTGCGCCACCTTCGCCGGGAAGTCCACCATCACCCGCTCCGGCGTCAGCAGCGGCTACCTCAATCCCGCCGTCGGCTCCCCGGACGACTTTGTGTCTGACGAGGACGAGCTCTTGGTCGGTATCTCGCGCCCGATCGCCTTCCAACTTCCCCTCGACGCCTCCGCGCCTTGTGCATTCTTCGCCGGTGGCAGCGGCATCGCGCCCTTCCGAAGCTTCTGGCAGGCCCGCTGCGGCCGCTCCGTCGGACGCAACATGCTCTTCCTCGGCGTGCAGAACCGCGAAAAGTTCTGCTACGAGGACGAGCTGCGGCAGTACGTCAACGCCGGCTTCATGGAGGTCCACCTCGCCTTCTCCCGCGACAGCCGCGGCCTGGCGTACGACCCCTACATGCGAGACCTGGTCGAGCGCCGCACCGAGCCGCGGTACATTGACTCGCTCATCGCGGAGCAGGGCGCCAGTGTGTGCGATCTGGTCATGTCGAAGAAGCAGGGCGGGCTGGGCGGATACCTGTACATCTGCGGCTCGGTGGCCGTCTTCGACTCCGTTATGAGCGGTCTGCGCAAGGCCATCTACAACCATCGCACGGCGACAATGGAGTCGACGGACCTCATCATCAACACGGCCTTCGCCGAGCGCCGGATCATGCTGGACGTCTTCATGACGCCCAAGCCGCTCCCCTGCAACCGTCCCACGATCCCGCTCTCCCAGCTAGCCTCCCACACCGGTCACCGGCCCGGGGGACGGATGTGGATCAGCGTTCACGGGTCCGTCTACGACGTGACGGACTTCTGCCCGATGCACCCCGGCGGCACGCTGATTATCAAATCGAACGCCGGCGTGGACTGCACCAAGTCGTTTGATAACCTGGCGCACACTAACAACCCCGAAGTCGCCAGCCTGCTCACCAAGTACTTTGTGGGCCACCTGACGCCCAAGCCGGAGTACCACGACGCCGAGGAGCTCAGCGGCCTCTACGACATGTGGTCCGCCTACCTCCGCACGACCGTCGAGACGCTCGTCTCCCAGCAGTTCGAGATGGACGACATCCTCGGCTCCTCGAAGCTCTGGTTCCAGGGCAGCCTCATCAACATGCTCGGCGTGCGCATCTTCTACCAGTACCAATCCCGCCTCCTCCAGGGTGGCTTCTCGGCGCTCTTCGGCCCCAAGTTCCAGGAACTCGTGCTGAAGCTCTCCTTCGCCATGGCCAACAACGCCGCGTCCCCGGGCGCAGACACCAAGCTCCCCGACATCCTCGGCATCATCGCTCGCGCCAAGACGTCGTCCGACGCCGTCGCCACCTCCAAGGAAGTCTCCCGCATCGGTCAGTTCATCTGCGACTCGGAACCCGCGCGCTTCATGGAGCGCGGCATCATGGACTACGCCAACAAGTCCGTCCAGCTCGACATCGAGCTGCTCGAGGACATTCGCGAGGAGGCGTGCCACGGCATGGACGCCTTCGACACCATCATGAACCTCGACGCGGCCTCGGACGCCCAGCGCGTCACCGCCCTCTGCCAGTTCCTCATGCAGATCCTCGAGCGCATGGCGAAGCGGCTCGAGGTGTTCTACTCCAAGCTGGCGCAGTGCTCCATCTACCAGCCCGAGATCGAGCGCAACCCGGCGCGCACGCGGTGGAATCTCGTCCGGCGGCGCATCCGCGACGGGTCCTTCTTTGTCTTGTCCCAGAACGCCGTTGTCGGCGCCGCGCCGGGGTACAAACCCGTCCAGGAGACGGTCGAGTTCGACAACGTCCTCTCGCAGATCCAGCAGACGATCCGCAACGCGCCGCAGGTGGCCGCGCCGCTGCCGCCGACGACGCAGACGATGCAGCTCAACGAGCGGCACAGGGTGCGCACCAAAGCCCCCGTCAACGGCGCGTCGGCGTTCGAGTCGCACCAGAATAGCAACGCGCTGAATCGCATGTCAACCTTCATCGACAAGAACATGCGCGCGATCCGGAGACTAAGCAAGATGCCGCCGATGCCGCTCAACATGTCCTTTGAGCAGATGGTCGCCGCGAACCAGCCGCAGTTCCCCTCGCACGGCGTGACCACCCCGCCGTCGAGCCGCGGCTCGAGCCGGTCGCCTACAAGGGGACGGGCTCCGGGCCCCGCGAACGCGCTGCACATCCAAGGGTTCCCCCACGGGCGCGCGCCGTCGCGGGCCGAGGAGTCGATGGCCCGGATCCCGCTGAACCGACGCGGCACGAACGGGTCCGACGGCGGGCGGTCCATGTCCTCGCTGTCGTCGCAGCAGCACCATCATCACCAGATGATGATGATGCACCACCACGGGATCCCGACACCGATGGCGACGCCGCCGCTGGACTCGAACACGGCGATACAGAGCATGGTGAGCCGGTTGAATCTCAAGTCGCGGAGCGTGGCGGGGTCTCAGCCCGCGTCGCCGGCCTTGTCGCTGGACGAGAAGGGGCGGATGACGCGGTTATCGGCGGGGTCGATGCATAACCCGCGTGCGAGGTCGACGAGCACGTTGAGGACGTTCAAGTTGGTTGCGAGCCAGGAGCAGGCGAGGATTGCGCCCACGTTTTGAGGGGTGGTAGCTTTGTGTGCGGCGGACAGGCCGCAGTAAAATAGGATTTCATTGTATCAATTATTGTCTATTTCTGAAGTCAGCCGTTTTTGGAGTCTTGACTGTGAGTGAAAACGTGGTCCATTGATTTCGACTTCGCGATAATTTGTTTCTCTACCGCCTTCTGGTTATCCATGAATCAACCAACGGCGTGTGGCCTTGGTTCTTTGATCGACAGAAGTACTTCGAAGCTGTTCAATGGTGCCTGTCTTGCTTGACTGCGACATCTCGTAGGCAGTGGCGACGATCACCCCTTGGGGACCAGCAAAGGCAGCAAGATGCTCTCAGATCACCTTTTCTAATGCATTGTTTGAGCCTCCTCGGAACTTCCTGGACTCAGCAAAAAGATCAAGCCAGATCGCATCTGATGGCATTGTGTCCAACCCTGACTGAGCAATCGGGACAGACTGGTGAAAGAGACGAAGAGACGAACTCCAATTCATCACCACCAGCCACAGGTGAAGCACCCCGGTTGTGTGTGGCGAGTGAGCAACGTGGCTGACCACCTCACTGTGGCGCAGTCTCCCGCCCAGAAGCGCCATCGCAGCTCCACGTCCAATCAGCGCCCAACCCTCCCCCTCCTGCAAATGCAGCATCGCCACATCCCAAGCGCATCTCTTCCTCTCTCTCGGCGCGTACACCAAAGTCCAACAAATCAAGCTACCCATTCCTCCACCGCCGGTCCCATGATATCATCCGTCCCCTTGGCGGGTGTCCCGACGTAGCCACCGCTCCGCCCGTCCTTGCCGTCTCAGCATGATCGCCCAGACAGGGACCACCCCAGGAAAGCCATGTCATTGCCAATCTTTCTGGTCTGGCTACCCACCGCCCCGGCATCGCCTCCGAGCTCTGTGGTGTTGGTGTCATTGTCAGTGGGCACCGTCAGAAACATCCCAGGCTGAGCTGAGCTCTGCTCTCCCTCGGTCTCGCTCACCAAGACCCTCGACCGCGCGACGGACTGCGCCCGGCCACAGAGACGGATGAAGCGTTTGTTCTTGGTTGCCTTGCCCCCAACCAAGTGAGTACCTACGTACTATTAGCTGTTGCAGTACTACATGCACATGCACATGTGCCACCAACACTTCAGACGTGACCCTGCCTGCTCTGCCTCTTCTTTCATCTGATCTGCCTCGAACCAAACCTGCAGCCGCCGCGAAAGGATGGAAAGCAACCTCCGGCCGCCTCGGTACAAGTGACACTCTCCGAACCCCCAAATCAAGGTTAAATCGGCACCGTCTCCAATCGCTTGCCTTGCCCGTTGGGCAGTGCCACACCCATCTGACTCTTGAACTTGAGATATAAGTGACGCCCCGAACTCTACTTCCAACTTCCACATATGTTCTTACTTCTCACCACTCACCTCTCTGTCTCCAACCATCGTCAACCCATCACCACCTCGCATCCTTCAAAGCGAGACACACCCACCCAACCCTCACAATGGACAAACCAGCACAACCGCCTCCGGGCCCTCACCCCGCCACGACGTCAGATCCGAACCCGTCAGACAACAACTACATCTCCCCCGCCAGCCCTCCGCCAGGCTACGCGCCACCTCACCACCACCAGCACACCCCGGGCCCTCAATCCCAAGGCTACGAGATGCCCAAATACGGCAGCCCTCCAGACCCAAACGCCGGCGGAGGCTACTACAACCCCCAACAACCACAAGCACAGCAATCCTTCCCCCAAGGCGGCGGCGGCGGCCCCCAAAACTTCGCTCCGTACGGCACGCCCCTCCCCGCCCTCGGCCCGCACCCGGCGCCCATCGAGTGCCCCGACTGCCACGCCCGCGGCGTCACCGCCGTTGAGTACACCTCGGGCGGCTTCACCCACGCCCTCGCCGCCATCGTCTGCTTCGTGAGCTGTCTGGGCTGCATCCCGTACTTCTTCACGTCTCTGAAGGACGCGAGGCACAAGTGCGCAAAGGTACGTTCGTCTTTCATTTCGCTTTCGGTTTTGTTGTTCCGTGTATCCTGAGACGAACATGGGGGCTGACTCTGACTTTGACATGGCAGTGTGGGATCCCGCTCGCGACGTACCATCGCAGCGGTCGCACGGAGGTTCACTGGCACGGTGCCTACAACGGTTGAGGCCTGGGATTGACCGGGGTTGTGGAGGTGTGTTTCCTGAACTGGAGGTTTATTTCGAGCACATGGGGAACGAGTTCGTGGATGGTGTTGTAGCATGTCATTTGTGGTGGAGAGTAGGAGGAAAACAGCATCAGGATTATTCATATTTCGCGAGGTCACTAGGATACCCTTCTTGTTGTCCCATCAACACAAATCAAGGCAGTTTATTTCAGCATGCATCTTCTTCCAATTTCGTGAGCTCCATATGGTGGTCGAGTTCTAGGTGCGGAAACCAAATTGCCATAACTCTTGTCTCACTCTAAATCAGCCATGCCGAACAACGTCAGCAGCCACAATTCCCCGACGGCCGGTCGTCATCTCCACACCCCGGAGACCGTTCGCCGCGTTCCCCAGACAAATCGACGCCGACGTCTCAGCCGCAAATTGCTTGCAGCTGGTGCACACAGCCCGGCAATCACGACACCACAAGCGTCGTCCCATGCTCACATCACCGCTTGGAAACCAAAAGCGTCTGTTGAAGCCCAGCGAGGACATGTTGCGGGTATCTATTCGATTATGTACAGCTCCCCTAAAATCTATATCAATCAGCGAAGGGCATCACGTAATCGTCAGATGGTACGCCGTACTTTTGACCCCTGTTGACGCCTGCCTCCCGTATGACCCATTGCCTCGTGTGAATCGTTACGCCTTCAAGTTTGCTGCCGACACCCCTCTCTCTCTCTCATTCTCGGCGCCTCGACCTCGTACGCTCCTGCTCTTCCACCGCGGCGCGGCATCGCCTCATTCGGCGTCTGTTGTCTGTACTTGCTTGCACTGTACTGTACTGTATCCACAATGGTGCCGCTCTAGTTGGCAAAGATGCGGACGTTCAAGTCGACGCTTCCTGTCGCGATCACGCACCGGATCGAAACCTCGGCCGGCTTTGCTGCCTTGCTCGGGGTCCCGTTGGCGCCATTCTGCCCGTCGCCGTTTGTTGCCGCCTCGCGAACAATACCCGGTGCCCATCGCAGGCACGAGACAAAGTGACCATGCACGTCGTCCAGCACCTTGACGCACTTGCCCTCCTGAGCGAGATCCCAGCATCGTAATGTCTTATCGTCGGATACACTGAGGAGGTACTTGCCTCCGGGATGGAAGACCAGAGCGCGCACCCAGTTGTCGTGGCCCGTCAGAGTCTTTATGCAGTTGCCCCGGGCATCCCACAGGCGGATCACCTTGTCACGACTGCCCGTCGCCATAAACTCCACCGTACTCGTTGCTGGTGGCGGCTTCTTGAGGCCTGCCAACGTGGCCAAGTGCGGGTATGCCGTCGCTGGCGCAAGTGTGCAGCACTCAACCACATGTTCGTGGCCGACCAGCGTAAGCTTCACCTCGGGATTCGCAGCGCTGATGTCCCAAAGGCGACCCGTCTGATCGTTTCCGGCCGAGAGGAGGAAGCGGCCGTCGGGCGACGGACAGACATCTCGGACCCAATCCGCATGCCCCCGCAGGGTCTTGACGCAGTACCCCGTGGAAACATCCCAAATGCGCAGAGTCTTGTCTCGACTGGCTGAAACGAGTAGGTTTCCTGAGCTCCCCGCGCCTGCAGCGCCCGATGGTATGAACCGCACCGCACTGACGCTGTGATCGTGGCCGGGCAGCGTTCGGATGTTTTTGTACTCGTCTGAAGGGTCCCAAAGCTTGATTGTCAAATCGCTCGAGCAAGAGGCCAGCAGGGTAGCACCTCGCGGCCCTCCAAAATCGACGTCCAGGACTGCCTTGGTGTGACCCTTGATTGTTCTTTCGAGCTCGCCCAGCTCCCAGTCCCAGATCTTGATGGTATAGTCCTCGGACCCCGAGGCCAGAGACGAAAAGACGGGGTGGAAGGCGACGCAGGTAATGGGGTCTCGGTGGGATTGGAGGGTGTGGCGGGCGGGGGAACGGGGCAGCCAGCTGGTGGGATCCTGGTTCCGTCGGGAAAGCGAGGTCGGTGTCGCGTTGTCAATCTCGGATTGTAGCGAGGCAGTTCGGGACTCGAGCTCCATGATCTAGACCGATGTCAGTCTCGTGCAACCAAGCGTATCGCGATAATCGGGATGATGGACCTTTTTCTGTAGCCTCACTACGCTAGTCCACTTCTTCTCGAGGAGACCTTCATATTTCTTGGAGGTGGCCGCGTCAAAGGCTTCGCCGATCTGCAGCTCCTCCCGCAGGGCATTGGCGGCGTTGGGCAGGTTGCTCGAGGAGAGGTAGGCGATGATGGCCTTGTGCCTGCGCAATGCTGGTCAGTAGTGCCCCGCAAGACGTTTGGCGGGTTGACGAACAGCTCCTCGGCTTGCCGAGAGGTAAGGATTTGGCTCATTGCGGCGGAGGTTGTCGTTAGTTGCAGCAGAACTCGAAATCGCGGTGTATGTCGAGTAGCAGCAGCGGCAGCAACAGCAGCAGTAATGCGCACAATGACAAACAAGAATGCACCTCAGGCTTTCGCTGACGAGGGCGTCGTTTTCTAAAGCGCGTGGAAAGTGCTCGGGACTGCGGGGGGCGGTGTCGCGGCAACCTGCGATGGCGATGCGCGACTGAGACCAAAGTCGACAGGCGACAGGCTGTCGGTGGGTAGGCAAGGTAGAATCTGCAAGGCTGCTATGAATTGATGGGCCAAGGGGTCCCGGGGTGTCTTGGGGATGGCAGCCTCGTGGGCCGGGGAATTTTGGACTGGACGGGACTGCGGACAGCGAAAAATGAAATGCAGAGTCAGGGCCGACCGGGCCAAGTGGCAGTTGCGAGAGAGCGAAAGGCGGTGTCGGAGGAGGAGGAGGAAGAGACCTGACCACGAGTCGGTGACGGTTCGGGGGTTTGGTTGAGAGGTTCCGGCTCGTATTGTTGGGTGTCAGTGCTGCTGGAGGCGGCCGTGTTTAATCTGGAAGTTAGGGGTTGGGCGCCCAGGCGGTGGGAAGCATGTCTGTAGTAGTAGTTGTCTCTAATATGCTATACGGGCGTCAATGAACAGTCAACTTTGCAGCCAACACGCAGTTGCATTCGAGGCGATGACGATGGACAGCAGCGCAGAATGCAGGGTTTGGAGAAATAAAGAATAAAGACTCCTGGGTTTGGAGCGAGGGGTGAGGCTCGGTGACGCTGAAGGTGGGCGGCCAAATGTTTCATGTGCTTCCGCCTCCAAGTCCCGACCTCACTTGAAGAAAGTTGGTGGAGGCTGCTGCTGTTGGCTGTTGGCTGCTGCTACGAAATGGCAGTTCAGCGTTCACAGTGGCCGGCTGATGGCAGACGGCAGGCGGCAGATGAGCAGCGACCCCAATTTCCAGCTGGAAATGACTGGAGAGAGACGGGAGACGTGAACGGACCCCTCCACGGGGAATTAATTTGATGTGCACAGCCTCAGCCCTGTTGGAGAGCGACTGTGGCTGGAGTCCCTTCCTCAATGCTCAGTGTGGCTGATGCACTTGGTCCCTGCAGCTAAAGAAGCCAGACCCTGCCAGCTGGCGGCCGTGGCTTTCCCCAGTGACATCACCCGCAGCTGGCTGTTTCTATGGCAATGGCCCAAATGCTGGTTGCCAATTGGCGGCGGTCCTGCATCGACATGTGGTAGTACCTGCGCCGCAGCCATTGGGTTGGGTCGGGAAAGAAAATCTGAGGGTCACAGCATCTCGGGCAGAGAGATGATTTGGCTTGTCTCTGAGAGCTGCAAGTTGAGATGGACCAGATGTCAAGTTGGGATGGCGATGGACATTTGTCACTCAGCCACTGCGTCTGAGGTCATTGCATTATGCCATGATTTATGATCATCAAGAGTGGGTATTTGGAAGTGCATAGTAGATAGGTTCTGGGGAGTGGCTTACAACGGCCATTAATGCATGAAATGGACAAGTGCATGTCTGCTGGGAAAGAAGAAAGAATTAATCAATCCAATCTCAGGGCTACACTAGCCTGGCCTGGTCCAAGCAAGGACTTGGGACAGAGGCCGGGTAGGCTTCACAGGGCTGCCGAAAAAGGCCCAAGGTAAGGCCGAGGTGAGAGAAAAGGCCATCAGAGGTGAGCCAAGGTGAGAGCCAGGTGAAGCCCAAATGGAGTCCTGTCAGTGTTATCAGCTCTTATCCATTGGCTGCTGTGTGGATGAGTCATGTGATATTGTTTACCTCTTCTGAGAGATACCCAATCATGCCCAATCATCTAGTGTGTCTCCACCTCCAGCATCACAAGCGAATCAAGAGGCTCAGCTCAGCCCAGACCCACTGCACTGACCAGCCCAATGCCCCCCAGTGCTGAGTCTGCTGGCTGCTCCATGCACTGGACCACACTCACAAGCAGTCCAGTCCAGTCAGTGAGTGGTGGTGGTGAACCCCCAAACCCCATCCAAGCACACAGCACACAGCTGCACAGCAAAGGACGGCAGCTGCTCCTGTCCTTGTCCTGACAACCAGAATTCCCTGTGCTCCCCTCCTTGCTGGCTGCTGCTGCTGCAGGTCAAAAAAAACAAAAGAAAACAGACAGCACCCCCGGCCCCATTCCTCAAGAGCCTGAGGTGAGAAAGTGAACAATCGGACTGACGTCGATTTTTGCATTCCCCTTGGAACAACAAACCACCACCACCGCTAGAGGTAAGGTAGTTAGTTGCTTTTTTTCACACTACCTGATCTACCTAATTCTCCCACCACCACCATCTCCCGTCGTCCTCCAACACGGGAACTCCCTCTGCCGCTGCAAATCCTCTGGCGCGTCGTCGCTTTTGCGTTAGGCCTTTAGAACTTTGACCCCCTCTTGTTTCCACGTGAACAACCCGCACATACCTTTGTTCATCGCACATACCTTCAAACTTGTGTGCTTCCACCTCCAACTACCTACATACCTCACCACACCCCTACACGACTTCCTCTCTTGTCACTCGGGCAAGTCACTGCTGCTGCCGACCTCCTCCTTCTACACAGAACAGGAGACATCTTCCACAGTACGGTACCCTCTCTGCTGTACCGCCAGGTATCCCCCCATTGACTTGGCCGACCCCAGCACCTCTTCTTGCTCGCGCTGCCGCGACAACCTCACCACCTGATTTGGCCTGATCTGGTCCAGCTTGGTTCGACTCCCATACCCGCCCAGGGTCTTCTATTGTAAGTCATGCCCTCCCTCTCCGGATCACCACCTCCCCAATCCGGTCGCAGCTGCCGGCAGCCTGCATGCCTCCCTCCAGCCCTCCGCCGCTCCCAATATGGATCGCCGAGTCAAACATACCCGTTCCCTCTCCAAGCTAATTCGAAGAGTAGCCAGTCTCGGGAAGCCAGACCTCTTCGACAAGGAGAACCGACATACCGACCCGAGTCCTCCGCCGCCTCTGCCCCCGACTCCCCAACGACTACCGTTACAAACACGCCAGCAGCCCTCCGTTCCGATGGCCGAAGAGGAGGACTTTAGCTCCCTCCCCCTCCAGGACAGATTTGCCCACAAGGTAGGAACCTGCTGGAGCCGCGCGCTCTTTGAGGAGGAGGACGTACGCTGACGCGACCTAGGTGTGGAAAGTGCGCAAGCAGGGCTACGAAGATGCCGCCAAGGCGTTCGCTGCCACCGCCGACGAGTACGACAATGCCTTCAGACCGTTCCTCTCAGACACCGGCCTGTGGAAGGGCGCCGTAGCAGACTCCAACGTCGCCGCTCAACAAGAAGGTCTCGCCGCATACTGCGCCTTCCTCAAGTTCGGAGGCAAGGAACACAGCACAAGGACACGCGGTGTGACTGTTGGACCCATTTGCGAAAAGGGTTTGCCGTCAACACGTGCCGCCGCTAAAGAGTCTTCACTAGAGGCCCTTCTCCTGCTCGTCGAGCTGGACGTTGCCGCTCCCGTCATCGAGGAAATCATTCCCGCCCTATCCAACAAGCAGCCCAAAGTTGTCGCCGCCGCAATCACCGCCCTCACCGCCATCTACCACAACTATGGCTGCAAGACCGTTGACCCCAAGCCCGTTTTGAAGCTGCTCCCCAAGGCTTTCGGTCATGCCGACAAGAACGTCCGTGCCGCCGCGACGAACCTCGCCGTCGAGTTCTACCGATGGCTGCGCGAAGCCATGAAGCCCATGTTCTGGGGCGATCTCAAGCCCACCCAGCAGACCGATCTCGAGGCGCAGTTTGAGAAAATCAAGGCCGAGCCCGCCCCCAAGCAAGAGCGATTCTTGCGCTCACAACAGGCTGCGATGGCCCGCGCGCCACCTCCCGGTGCCGAAGGAGAAGAGGAGTACGGGGGCGATGATGTCGAAGAGCCGGCCGAGGTCGACACGTTTGACCTGGCGGAACCGCAGGACGTCTTTGGCAAGATCCCAGGCAACTTTTCCGAGGCTCTGGCTTCGTCCAAATGGAAGGAAAGGAAGGAAGCCTTGGAGGCCCTGTATGCGGCGATTAACGTTCCCCGCATCAAGGACGGCGACTTCAACGAGATCAACCGCGGCCTCGCCAAGTCTATGAAGGATGCAAACGTTGCTGTCGTCACCCAGGCAGCTCAGTGTATCGAGGTCCTGGCCAAAGGACTGAGGTCGGGCTACGCCAAATATCGCACAGTCGTGATGCAGCCAGTCATGGAGAGGTTGAAGGAAAAGAAGGCCACGGTTTCGGATGCGCTCGGCGCTGCTCTGGATCAAGTTTTCCTCGCCACGAGTCTGACCGATTGTCTCGAGGACATCGGCACTTACCTCGTCCACAAGAACCCTCAGGTCAAGGAGGGTACGATGAAGTTCTTGATTCGTTGCCTGAGGACAACGCGCGACGTTCCTAGCAAACCTGAAATCGCCTCCATCGTCGAGTCCGGCAAGAAACTTTTGTCTGAATCGAGCGAAGGTCTGCGTTCAGGAGGTGCCGAGATTCTGGGTACCGTCATGAAGATTATTGGTGAGCGAGCCATGAACCCGCATATGGAGGGTCTCGACGACATCAGAAAGACCAAGGTCAAGGAGTTCTACGAGACCGCCGAAGTTAAGGCCAAGGAGAAGCCCAAGGCACCTCCGCCAGCACCGAAGGCTGCTGCAGGCCCGCCCAAGAGACTCGTTGGAGGCAAGAAGCCCGCAGGCGTCAAGAAACCCGTGATGCCTGCTGCTGCCCCACCCGCCGAGCCCGAACCGCTTTCTCCTCCGCCAACATCTCGCCCGAAGCCCGCCAGCAAGCTCGGAATGGCGAAGCCGTCTGGTCTTGCGGGGCTCAAGTCGAAGCGGCCTCTGGGCGCTCCGGCGGCTGCTGCCCCTGCTGCTTCTCCTCGCCGTCCCGTCATGCCCGAAGACGACGAACCCGCCCCTCCCCCACCTCAACCCCGCATCGGCCTCGGCCGCGGCGGTCTCGCTGGCCGATCCCTCGCCAAGCCGGCCGCAGCCCCCGTTCAAATGCCCCCTGCATCGCCCCCGCCATCAAGCGGCCTCACGGCGATGGAGCGTGCTGAGTTGGAGGAGCTCCGAGCGGCCAACGAGCGCCTGACCCGTCAAGTCGAAGAGATGCGTCATGAGAGGAGCAAGCACATGTCCGAGATCCAGGAACTCAAGAACCAGAACGCCAACCTGATTGAGGACCACACCCGTGATGTTCTCAGCATCAAGGCCAAGGAGACTCAGCTCGTCCGCGCGAGAAGCGATGCTGAAGCGACGGAGCAGACCAACGACCGCCTGAGACGCGAGCTCGACCGACTTAAGAGGGCGCTCAACCACGCCGAAGGCCTCAACTCAAGACAAGGCATGGTCAGCCCAGGTAAGCATGCTCTCGTGATCTTTCCAGGGGGTTCCAAAGCTAACAGAAACAGGCATCACATCGCCTACTCATGACGACGCAGGCATTTACCGCGACAACTCATACGGCACATCGTCCTCTAGACACAACCGCGCTAGTTACGCCAGCAACATGTCTGAGGAGAAGGAGAATGGAGACCACCACTACCCGCGCTCAAAGGCTCTCAGCCCCGAGCTCAGGTATACCGGCAGCGCTTCGTCAGGTCGCGGCAGCCCGGCTAGAGGCTACCGCAGCTCCGGGGCCACTCCTGTTGACGAAGCACCACCACCACCGGCACCTCACTACTCCGCAGGCGGCGGTCACGGTTCAAACAACAACAATGGTGGGGTAGAGAGTTGGAAGCGTGCGGCTGAGGTGACCAGCCAGCTGAAGGCGAGGATCGAACAGATGAAGGTTAGTATCCCCCAAAGTCATTCCTGAACTCATCACTGACAACATCCAGGCAAAGCAAGGATTTGCTCGCCCATAAGCTGGGCTTAAAATCGGAAAAGGAGGCATTGTCAGATATCATGTGAACATGAAGGTGGTTTGGTAGGGGGGTCATGATGGTCACGGTCGGAGGTGTACTAGTTTTTGGTTGCATAACATTGGCGTCGGATGCATACCCATACCTCAGTCTGGCCTGCAGTTGGGAGCAGACATGTTTGTGTCTGAATGAAGTTATGGATTTCTCTAGTTCCTTTTCGGCCTCGTCTGTATAGCCCACGGGCGCGAGTGTACTTTTAATTCATGAAGATTATGAACACCTTTCACAGGAGCTTTTAGTCAATCGTTGCAATGGTGAGTGGGAGTTGTAAATTATGGTATCTCATTTCGACTAATCATTTCCCATTTGAGTGCGAAGTCCATTCTGAACTCTCTTCACCCTCTCTCATGTTCTCATATACGCTTGCGCCGCCATTCGAATTTTTGTTGTTCGGAGCATCCACGCTATCCCATCCAATATTCTCCATTATCTCCGTTTTGTTTTGCGAAAGCACTCCGTCGTTACCCATCACGCCGTCCGCCAATAACCCGCAACGGCATCAGGCCGGACTCATCCAATCGTACTCGGCGTTGTATTTCTTCTTCCACCGCGGCACATCCTCGGGCGCGTTCTTCTCCCGCTGCACCCTCTTCTCCACGGGCTTGTCGGAGTAGGGCGACGGACGCATCGCGTTGGGGTCCGTCACGGGCGAGCCTTGGCCGGCGTCTTGGCGGTTGTGCAGGTCGATGCGGACAGGGTCGACGCGCAGCTTGGTGTTCAGGTCGACGTTGTCGACGCCGATTTTGCCCGTGTGCTGGCCCAGGTCCGTGGGCGGGAGGAGGAGCTTGTTGTCTTTGGGGAGAGGGGTCGGGGCCGCGAGGGCGAGTGTGCTGAGGAGGAGGGCGAGGGTTGTTGTCGTTGCGCGCATCGTTTTGTATCTCTCTTTAGATGAAAGTCGCTTTTGGTTGTTGAGGTTTAGCTATGGGTTGAGCTTGGAAATGTCTGTGGTCATGATGTAGATCTTGGCAGGTAGCTTAAGAGGGGACGGAGAGGTATCTGAGAGATTTGTCTTATAGTTTGCATGAGAAGCTTCTGGTTCTCTGCGGTTCCATTCGATCGGAGGTGAGGGGGAGAAATGCGAGCGCGCGCGCGCGCCGCGGCGCCGCTGGGGAGGGAGGAGCTTGTGTGAACGGCGCAACGGCATGAAAGGCAAAGCTTATCGTGAGGCGCGGGGTTGGGGAGGCAAAAGGGTTGGTCCTGGTGTTGGAGGGCGTTTGAGATGAGGTCATTGATGGGGATTTGAGACGAAGTTTGTAAGGTGGAAGCTTTGGGCACCGTGGTGGAAGGTTTTGGGGAGGAGGGGGAAGAGAAAGGTGTTTGCGGCCCGAGGTTGGTTGGTATGGAGGGACGATTGGATGTCCACATTGATGGGCAAGCTCTTTTGGCTTGGGATCGAGAGGTGCTTTGTGTCTTGAGAGCGTTTTAATGTCGAGATGGCAGGCCGATGGCGTTGTAACGGTACTACCTAGCCATATTGGCGTATGATCCCGGCCACTTTCATGCTGTTGCGACGGCGAATAGGCTCGTGCCGTTGGGATACGCTAGCTTCGGCTGCGTACCTTAATATGGACTTCACCTCGTTACTCTTCCATCAGAGTCTCGATTTAACAAATCAATCCAATATCCACGTGATATCGAGGGCAACGTAAAGATAACCATTTCTACCCTGGTAATAACCATGTCAGTCCTGAAGTGCCCAGATTTGAGCCCTCGGCCCCTCATGGGCTTTGAGGCATACCATTGTATCATGCGGCCACAGCTACTGGCAATGAAGATAACCCTCTCAAGCAGATAAAGCAACGTGGTATGCCATTCGCGCTAATAGTAAAACCTATCTTCACCCCTCATGTTTGACCTGAGAACAACCTTCTAGAGATCACTGTGCTCGCTGCGTAAAGAGCCGTCCCCTCCGTCGCCAGCGTCAACGTGTGGAGCGTCACTTGTCGCGCCGGCCTCATCACTAGCCCGAGATTCATCATCCACACTTTGATCTGTCTCAGAGGTATTGGATTCATCTTGATACAAGAACGCATCTTCATGGTATTCTCCGAAGTCATGGTACTCATCATGCATATCCGTCCGCTGCGGATAGCATTTAAAGCACAGGTCGTAGTCGTCGCAGACGAAGCACTTATAGCGGGCTCCAACCATAATCTGTAGATACAAGTACCGTCAGCTCCTATATCACAAGTGAATATTCCAAGAGAAAATTGGAGACAACATACCACAAAGCAACTGTTACACCACGGAGCAGAGGGATGGTTAGTCCCGGGCGGTATGCTGTGGAAGGCGGGATCCCAAATTTCCTTGGAACCGTCAGTTCCCTCGCGCTCCCTCTCATGCTCAGCCGGCTCCAGTAGACCCCTGGAATACTCGCTCTGGTTGCTGAGACAAGCAAGTTTTCTTGCTGACCATTCCCCATCGTAGCTTTTGGCCCATATGTCTGCCCCATGGTCTCTGACAAGAATGTTGATAATCATCGTTTCGTCTGATGTCCTACATGCCCACATAAGAGGTGTCCACCCATCATCATCTTTTAGGTCAATGTCATGCCCTTTGGGAAGCCTTCTCAAAAAGAACTCCAACAAAGTGACATCGTCGGATCCAGCTAAGAAATGGAGTGCAGTTCGGCCGAAAGAATCCTTCGCCATCAAGTCAGCGCCGGATTTATCAAGAATTCGAATAGGTCTCATAATATAATTCCAGCGTCCGCGACCACTCAAGTAGTGAATCGTTTGTCGACCCAAATCGTCACGGACTTGGACGTTTGCACCATGACGGACGAGATATTCTAGAATCCTTCGCTTCCCGGTGTAAGCTGCGGCCATGATGGGATGACTTTGAGAACCACCAGGCGCGTTAACGTCCAATGCTGGATCAGCATTATTGACGAGATACGTAACCACTTTCTCTTCCATTCCAGAGTTGATGTTGCGGATGACCTTATACAGCAGCGAGACTCTAGATGGCTCTGGTCCGGGGAGGTTGGGGTCGGCATGAGCATCGATGAGAATCTTGAGTAGCTGGAAGCTGATGTTCTCTGGGCGATTGGCTTGGAAGGCCAAATGCAGCAAGCTTCCAAATCTAGAGCCATAAATGTTCACCCGAGCTCCTTTGCTGATGAGGTACTCTGCGGCGGCGACGTTGCCTCTTTCCACAGTAACCCCTAGGGGCGTGAGACCATCGTTGTTGGGAGAGTCTATCGGAGCGCCACGTTCAACCATGTCTTGGATAATCCAGACCGGTGTCATGGATCCTACTCCATGAAGTGTTGTGTTCCCTTCGTCGTCTGTGTTATCAATATTAATTCCGCGGTTCAGAAATGTCCGCATCATCTTGCTACACTCTTCGGATCCATCGAGTTTGGCGGACTCTAGTAGAAACTTGGCGCTCCCAAGCCTTTCATCTATCTCAGCTCCAGCTTCAATGAGGAGATTTGCGCAATCATGACTGCCTTGCTCGACTGCTTCAAATAATGCCGTAACTTCCTGCTTCGAGTCGTCATCGCGTTCGAACTTCAAATTGACTTTTATGTCTGAATGCGCCAGAAGGCGCTTCAAAACATCAACATAGTTCCACCTCGCCGCCATCATAAGTGGGGTGCCATAGTCAGACATTCCGTTGACATCCGCACCATTGTCCAAGAGAATTGACACAAATGCCGGCAAATCGTAAGCGCCGTGAAGAGCAGTCCAGCCATCATCCTTTTTCCAGTTAATTTCGGCTCCATGCTTCAATAGCAGTTCAACTTTACGGGTGTCAGTGGCTTGGTAACATGCGACGAATAGAGGAGAGTCCGTATCCTCCGGGACGTAGTTTGCCGACGCTCCCATCTGGAGAAGAAGCTCTACTACATCGAGAGAGCACTTCCAAATAGCGAATGACAGCGGTGTTGTGTCATCGTTTTGTTTGTCAACGTATGTCATTTCAGCACCCTTTTCGACAAGGAGCCTAATGAGATCCGTGTCTCCCGTTTTCAGAGCTCGATGCAGAAGCATTTCCTGTTCGGTGTGAAGCTGTTGTGGCTTCGCACCTCTCCCAATGAGAAAACGGCAACTGTCTGCGGTATGGGGGAAGCCACAGAGGGTGTATAAAATCTCATCGATGTCGGAACCGCCTTCAAGATGTTCTAATTTCTCAACAAGCACACGGATACAATGAATTCTGCCAAAATTGCAAGCGCGTGTCAGATAACCTCGCACATCGAATGAGCTTCCTTCGGGCTTCGAATTGTCGTTAAGAATTCCAGCTTCAAGGAGTCGAGCAAGCGCCTTATGTGTTCCAGAATTGATGGCGATGTCAATGGCCGATAAACCCTGGCTGTCCTTGTCGTTGACGTCGGCCCCGGCATCCAGAAGCATCTGAACGACCTCGGGCTGCCCCATATTGGCAGATAGATGTAAGACAGTTCTACCGTTATTGTCTCTGGTGTCTATGCTGACTCCGGATTCCAGCAATAGCTTGACCGCTGCTTGTTGCTCCCAAGAAATGGCTTCACGAAGAATCTGATCCATTTCAAGGTCATCTCTCTCGTCCAAATATTGCTCCGTTCCAATTAAAACGGAAATCAAAGAATCGTGACCCAATGCAACAGCACGCTGTAAAAGAGGCCTAGTCCAAGAGAATTTACCCAGTAATGCAACCTTCTCAAGAAGCCTGGCCAAAGCAAGCTGATTACTAGAGCTTGCGGCCCAATTGATGGCGTCGAGCAAGTTTGATTCTTGAAGCGCAGCATTCTCGAGAAGTCGGTAGACTATGTTGTTGTGGCCATTACGCGCGGCCTCTGTAATAGCCAGCCAAGTGTCCGTAGTCAGCCAATCAGAGTCTCCATAATCTGCAAGTTGTTGAGAAAGAATATCTTCAAGGCCTAGGGCAGCCGTCATGGGCAGAGAGGAAAAATATCCTCGGTGTATGCGGGTGAAGGGATTCGAAAGAAGATAGTGCGCCTCCGCCCACTTATTGCGTACATTCGTGGTATCGAAAAAGCGAAGTGCAAGCGCCATTGGTTGGTTGGATGGACAGCACGAGTGGTAGTGCTTAGCCCAGAATTGAACAGAGTATTCCAAAAAGTCATGTTGACGTAAGAGAGGCGTCTTGAGGGCATTTTTCCCAAGGGAATCAATGGAAAGCCTAGCATATTCTGGCTGAACCTCCTCATGCATCAAGTATTTCAAGCAAGCCTCCGACAGAAATCCATGCGCCACTGAGGGATCTTCGTCTCCGCCATCGATAGACGATATGGTTGTGCTGTAGAATGACTCATGCGAAAACCGAATATTGCAACCTTCAACCACGATGATACCAGCAAAAGTTCTCGTTATGTCTTGAAGAAGCTGATCGTAGTCGATATCAAACAATGGAGCGGTCGATGTCAGTGACACCGCAAGAGCCTGTCCAAGTGCCTCGAGTGTCATTGGTTCCGCAGCGTTTCTAACCCATTTATATATAGTATGGGCCTTGTTCCGTTCGCAGGGACGTATGGAGTGAAGAACGGTCGTAAGAACGTTTTGCGGTGTGGCTGAATGGAGTTTTGTGATGACCGCAGCGACGTCTGTAATCGGAACTCCTCGCCCATAATTTCTCAGCCAGTCTAGAACAATGTATCCAAGATATGGAGCTCTTTGATATTTTGTTATCATAACCTCGAGACTCGTTCTCAGCCTAGTGAAGGCTTGTCGTTTCCGGAGTACGTCTTCGAGGCATTGTTTGAGCTGTCCGGCGTTATATCCCCCCTCGTCGATTGTGTATCCGGTCAGTGGCGCTGGGTACTCTGATAGAAATATTTTATTTGATATCGGAAGGCACTCATTCAATGATGGGTCTTGGTCGCATGTCGTGATAATCAGCCGGAAGAAAGGATCGCTTCGCATCTGACGATCCAAGACATTTCTGATGAACCAAACACGCTCATCTTCTACACAGTTGTCAAAGCAACTGAGAAATATCGTAAGTTGTTGGGCACGTAGGAGTGCCCTAACATTCATAAAAAGTCCGAATAGAACTGGGAGAGACCAGTTATTGTACATTTCCAAGATCCAGAACGTTCGATAAGTGGCTTGGGATTCGTTGACGTTTGGTCGCAAATGCCAGATCACTTCTGCGAGAAACTTCGCCAGCATAGCTTTGATGCTATTGCACCTGCTGTCGAACTGATCGAATTGGAAGTAGAAGGTTGAAGTTGACGTAGTAAGTCCTGGCGGCGGATTCTTGCACTTCTCGTCCTCGTACCGAAGATAAAGATGTTGGGAAACCATTGCCATTCGTGCCACGTCTTCCTTCACTCCTTGGATACACAAAGTGTAGGGACCTACACTCCTATCAAATGTCTTGAACTTTTCGTGAGCGTAGATCCACTTCAAGAACGATATTTTGAAAACATTGGGATCGTGGTGAACAGTTGGCGGTTTGGTACATGGCGCCATGTAAAGGAGAGCGAGCTCGTTGGTGAGGTCGGGTGGATGTGCTCCCAAATCTGAAAAGATGTCAGGCCCGAGAAAACTTCACTTAATGAATAAACATACATCTTTGGTCTGCGCGGAGTTGTCGTTGAACAATATCCACCCAGGGGCCACCCCTGGTGAGTGACGCGTGGTCATTGTGGAAGTCGGCATGGACATTGTCAAACATAATATATATGTCTGACGTGTATCGGCTGAAAGGCGATGCACGCCCAACAGGGAGATCAACCCAAGCTGCATGGCAGCTCTGGTTATGATTGAGGGTGTCTCTTTCTGAGTGTAACTGAGCTGTAGATCGTGCTTGGATGTTCGATTGGTCAGCCCGAAGGTCGGGACTGCGAACAAATGGGACATCCGGAGAGAATTCCACGGGACCGTCTGTTGCTTCAAGACCAGCAACGTTCGAGACGGTCTCATCACAAAAGCCGTCTCTAGTATCGCTTTCGACCTCTGAAGGCAAAGTGGCATGCGTGGCGGGTTCCAAAATGGCATTTTCAGCCGTTGTTGTCTCGTCAACGTTGAAGTCCTTGACAGCAAACACATTGATGTATACGAAGCGAGACAGAAATTTGCCATCCAGAAACAGCATATTTATGTTGCATACTTGATGCGCAAGATTCTTGATCTTTCTTAAGAATCCAGTCTCGATGTCTGGACCGGGTAACTTCAACAAGTTATGCAACTCATCTTCAAAGATCTCAATGGACATAGTCCGATGGGGACAACCGAGAAATATCTACAATAAATGAGTCAGAAAGATGGAGAACACAAAACAAGTAGCGGCCAAAAGAGTTTCTGGCTTACGATTGTACTAGAGTGGAGTGCAATTCTAGTGCGAGATGCCTCTAAATCGATGGACTTCTCACGCAGGGTAGCTTTTGAAGCCTCGAGCAACACCTTTTCAGAAACTTGTGAGCCTGTGTGCTTTTTGGGGGCTTTGAATCGTAAACAAACCTGCTTCACAATGCACCCACCAATATCATGACACACCCAGATTATCGGTCGGCCAACTTCGGACTCGAATCCGTATCAGCTATCACAGCTCGTAACAGTTTCATTTATTATCAACTCACAGGTGACAGAAGACGTCTGTTTTCGGCATACAGGCGAAGAAGGTTTTGGGCTTCTAGCTCAATTCCATCCGGTCGGAAGATGCGGGCGGTGCTATCTGTGGCGTACAAATAATCAACCTGCCGTGATGGGATGTTGCTAAGCAGCTGTTGCTGAAGCCATGGACTACCATTTTCTGACTTCCACACATGCTTATGATCATCTCGAAGCCCATGGACAGTAATCACGCTAAGCATGCGTCAACGTTCTGAGACCACGACCACCCTCGAACATGACGTACTCGTATTTGGCATTCCAAGGAGGCGATCCGATCGTGGTAAGACCAAGTTCTCTGTATTCACTCTCAATAGCGGGTGTTACTGGACGAGTCGGCGGGAAAAGGGCGAGAGTATCTCTATCTGACAAGTCCGATGAGACTGCAGATTCAACATCGGCTTTATTGCACTCCCGGTCGTCATGATTGATGATGGCAGAGTCGGGCTCAGCACTTGATTCGACCTGAGTGTCCATTGCAATTTTAGCTTTGTGGACTGGAGAATGCACATGGACGTTTCTCTGCCACGAGCTGGACACAATGCCTGCTTGACAGACCACGGGTTCGACGATCACCGCCGACCCGTGCGAGCGGAAAGAGACGAGATAGAGAATACTGTTGTAGCAAAAGATAGAAAGAAGAAAGACCGCGAATAAGCAGACTGTGAGGGCCTTGCCAAAGAATCGAGGATCGAGAAGGGGAAATTGAAAAAAAGACCTGAATGAAAAGCGGCTGACAACTCGACTCGAAGGACACCACCATGGGTGCCCCGCCAATGGAACGCGGTACCTCCGAAGTACTCCAAACAGAGAGGAACACTGAAGACGGGTGATTGGTGAATACTTTCAAGGGTATTCATGAGCTTTCGATATTTCGTGGAACCGTCACATGTGCTTGGCAAATGTGATATGACAACAGACGGATAACCTAAAGCGGAAGCTTCACCGGCTATCGCCTGCAACTATGGTGCCATGAATCCGCATGCACTCAGCCTGCAACGTACTATGCGCTTGATCCCTGCCCCTCCACCACCGTTACTGGGCTATGTACAGTGCTTTCGGAAGTTCGGGCTCGGCATGAAGCTATCAGGTGGTGCACCATAATCTAGCAACTCAAAGCAGACGCCATAGCTGAGTCAAAGAGGACGGCAACGACCGTATGCGTGATAACAAGCCAGGATCATGATGTTAATGGTCTCTCACCGACGAAAAGCGTGGGATAGCTAACGGATGGATGATATCATGGATACCAAACTCTGTCGATAGAACCTCACCCAGGTCAGTGGTTTGTAAACCGCCAGTGCACCATGAATATTATTCTACCCTACTTCTGAGCATTCGTTAACATGGTCGTGAAGGTTACATCGCTCAGATCTTGTAAATCAATAGCCCCCAGCTCTTCAGTATTGTAGGCCATCAACCTGTTCGTAGACTTCAGGGTAGGCTTCAAGTAGATCGGGTCGTCTTCAGGTATCCTCCCTGAGAACTTCTCCAATGTTGACGTTTTTTTATCAGCCGTACACTTCAATGTCGGGAAACAAGTAAAAGTAGCTTCGTCTCTTCTCCTTATTCTCGCAGAAACACGGACAGAAGCTGGTACCCCCGCTTCGAGTGTCTTGTTTTCCAACAAAATCCATTTGGCGATACGGTACGGTGGCATGTTGTCGATTACAAGCATATTTCCGCTGATAGTTGCTGCCTCTGTGGTCTCCCTGCTGACGATCTTCTCCCATTTTGCTGTAACCTTTGATTCAATTCCGTAACTAGCGCCAAGGCCTCCTTCGCCGCTCTGAGTGATAGTCTCTGACTGGGTACTGGGCAAGAAGCTATACCTTCCATCGAAAGACACTGCTTCAACTTCAGGGACACAGTTGTTTGTATCCGAGACGTCGAAACGAAGCTCGATTGCCGCTCTCGCGATCCGACGCGATCTCTTCTGAGGATCGAAACGAAAGTCAAAGACGAGGACTGTCGCCCAATCACCATCTGAGGACATCGTTCCGTGGACGACGTCTATGAGCGTGCATCTAATGTCAATGCCACGGCCAGTCCGCTGGAGTACTTGCGAACGTTGGAAGGGGTCCCTTGGGTTGTTTCTGATGTGGAATCCGCTGCCCTCGCTGCCATCTTCGAACATGCTAATGTCGAAAACCTCGACATCATCTTCGAATGCCAGACCTTCGCGGCTTTCGTCGTCGATTGCTGGTATGGACATTTGGTTGACCAAATACTGTTGATTAACGTTGTGAGTGAAGGGATTCGCGGTGCCCAGAGGCATAAATTCTTTGAGCCAGGATTGTGGCAGGATATGCCTTTAAGTTCGAACTGATGTCACGACAAATAGCTTGCGTACTTTGGTCAGAGTAGACATTTATATTTGGTTTGGCAAAGGGCAAAAGAAACCACCTCATACCGTCAGCTTAGCCCCGCCTTTCGCGGCTGTTGGCACGTTACTGGGTAGGCTGGACATCAAACTCATCTCCGAAGATATCTGTTCCGACCGTTACATCCTCTAAGGTAGCTACGCCAACATCAAACAGACTAGAATTACTTAAACAATCAGACCTCTTGCTTTAGCTCTAAGGCTACGTATCGTCCGAGAAACCGAACGCCTGTCTGGCTCCTTGACAGGGTGTTCCTTACCTTGGCGTGAGCGCCAGGTGAGCACTGCCAGTTGCTGGAGGCAGCCGATCCAGATTGCGGATTTCTCCAGTGCATTGTCAGCCCAATCCCAAGGTCCCAGTGAGTCGCTTGACTGGCTCTGTCGGATTACTGTGCGTCAAACGATAATTGTGTACTACCTTACAAGGTATGTTGAGCCGATTCATTTCAACCGATGTGATGTATCATTGACCTGATTGACCTGCTTTACCTTCCGCTTACGATTATTCACCGACAGCCTGCTTCAATAGTGTGGCTCGGATGTGCTCGTGTCGTCAGGCTGTAGGCATCCAACTTGCTGACGGTCCGATTGAGGGGCTGAGCCGCCAAGCAGATAATCAATAAATTGCAAAGATGGTGTGAAGCCTGCAGCAGCCGGTCAAGCCTGTTTATCCTTGTGACATAATCCCCCAGCAACAACCACCTTCAACAATGCGCCTCGTATATGCCATTTACCATATTGGTAGAACAGTCCGCGTTTCTCGCACGCATTCTTCCAATCAAATCTGTCGTGAAGGGCTGGCTCGAGTCCTATGAGAGTAGACTTGGTATTTCATGTACTTGCAGACTACTCCGCAATCTTGATCACGTCAGGAATCAGGATTCGCTCAAGATGGGCTGATGGGTATTCCGAAACACCTGGTCTAGCCTACAGAGGGGTTGCAGGGGAACTAAATTTGAGGCGCCGGAGATCTTATGGTATCATCACGGCCAGGCTGTGACCGGAGAAAGGGAGCTTCCTGCAGACTTGGCAGATGGCATTTGGTCACTCCCAAGTCACTCTTGAGCCCCCCGAACATTGGACGCCCTCAAATGTCTACTTCGTCGCAGCCAAACACCTGCCTCATCCAAACTTTCAACTTTCCTGTCATTGTTCGTCCATAGACATTGGTCAGGATATCCTCCGTCTCGTATTCTTACCTTACAGTCGGCGTGAGATAACTTCTACAATTTCCTGACGGTTTGCGCAATGCCTGATTCCGAAGACAGCGACTTGGGCGACGACTTCTCGGATGAAGAGGATGCTCAAATCACGGAGAGGAGGGACGAAGCAATCGCCGAGTTAAAGGCTCTCAAGAGTGAACCCTCTCAAGCCACCATCGACAAGTTTTGGGATGATTACGCGGACGTCGTGGCGTTGAAATCCGACAACACAACATTTTTTCACGAAATTGTCCAAGAAGTAGGGAAGAGACAAAAACAGAATGGGGTCGACGCAGCGTCTATCCGTCCCTTGTTCATGGTACTCGTCAAGAAACTCCCGAAATTGCTGGAAGAGACGGACAATAATGGCGAAACCCCGCTGTACAGCGCAATCAACTACAGAAAGCCGAAGACCTGGCGCCTGGTTAAATACACTTTACAGTGTTGCGATAACAATGAATGCGTCAAGAAGCATGTCATCAACTCACTGAAGCACTTGGGTGGGCGCGGTGGGCAAGCATGTTTAAATTTGGCGTTTGAACATGAAGTTAGCGACAGTGTGCTCCGAAGTCTGGTCTCAATCGCCAACGCCGAAGTCCTGGAACTCGTGGACAGTTCTAAAAAAACGCCTTTCCTCCATGCAGTCCAGTATGAGCAGTGTGACGAGAATCGAGTGAAACTCATCCGTCTCCTTCTCGACAAAGACATGGAAATCATCGACAGACATCGTACAAGGGACAATCCTAGACCACGCGTGACGACCTTTTTGGATCTCAAATATTCAAAGGGTGGTTCTGCTGAATATTCAGTCTATGGCGAGCACGAAAGAACGAGGAGGATCCATCTTGGGAACGTAAAATTTGGGAAGGATCAAGAACCTACAACGCGGACGGTTAGGAATGAACTCCAGAATCCAAAAGCAAAGGACTTGAATCCTGACTCCAAGGTAAACGAGTCGTCGAAATCCATGTCCACTCACTCAAAGAAGTTGAAAGATCAGACCACTGGGGACCAGGACAGTGGTTCTAGACCAATCGTCCAGGATCGCGAGCAGCTGAAAGTTGCGCTCACTTCAGCCACAGACGAGAAGCAAAGATTTCGACAAGAAAAACGGCGAGAACACAGACAGGATAAAGCAACTGAGCAAGACGTATCTCGCGTGGAAGTGCTTAGAGGGCGTCCAGAGGTTGTGGACGAGGCAACGGGGAACCAATCCGGAGCTCAAGCCAGCTCAGACATCAAGAGCAACCGGGCGGCGAACACGTCTCTGAAGAGAACGAACACGTCGAACCCGACCACCCATGGTCCCAAGACAACGGAAAAGAAACCTTCTCCTTCTGTTAAAGCCAAAGCTGAGCCTGGAGTACTGGCCGAAAATTCCGAAAAGATTCGAGAAATGTTGAAGCTGCACTATATGCGTACCAGAGACGTCGACCGTGCGACATCTTTTCTCTACGGCAAGAATGTCCAAGGTATGATTGGTGTATTACCCGCGGACTAACTTACACTAATAATAGGACGATAGATGTGCACATATGTTTTGAATATGTTGGCCCCCGGGCGATCAAAGACCACGAATTCATCACAAGATTCGGGAGAGACCCCGATAGTGGTCTCAAATTTGACGAAGTGTTGAGTCACGTAAAGTTTCCCCCGGTGACTGTGGAGCGCACAGGTAAATCAAATGAAGAGCATATAGGCAGATCAAAAACAAAGCTTCCGGGGAATCAAGATCGTGGTAGGCATGACATGGAGTTTTTCTTCAATTGGCTGTACGATAAAGGTGTGCGTCGCATTCTCGAGGTTGACGTTGACGATAGAGTTGGCACTGATCACGGCGAAAATGACTGCAACGACATGCCTCACAGCGACGAATCGATTCAGAAATCTCTCCAGAAAATCGTGGTCGAGCATCTAAATTGGAGAAAAACAGATTTGGACCCTCAAGTAATATGTCAAGTCAGCAGTCACACAGAAGGTCAAAGACTCAATAGTACTGATAACGACTGCGTACCGCGAATCAGCAACAACCTCCGCGAGGTGACGTTACAGTGGAGTGGTAACAACACAGCATTACGCGCGTGGAGCGAACCCGAAGGGTTGCTACAACTACCAAACCTTGAGATTGTCAATCTAGACCTCGTGTCATCATCTCATGTGCGTGTTACATCTCCTTTATCGCTGGACCTAACCTTTCCGCATTGTTCGAAACAGTCGTAATAACAAAGCGGGCGTTTTACTAGATCTATGATAACGGTTCATACACACGAAAAAGACTTCAAGAATTTCAAGATCGCCTCAATCCACATGCTGTCACCAAAAAGACGACACTGAGCTCCGCAGAACCAGAATCAGTCACGTCGCAAGGTTCAGCATCATCGTCGAAACAAGAAAATAGTTTGGGGGGATCAGAACCGCCCAAAAAACGTACAATCACCGTCAACCTTCCAGAGAGTAGAAAAGAGGTGAAACGACCACCAGCATCTGGCGATAGGCGCGAAACATCGGAAGAAGGCCTGCCAGATGACGAACACGAATGGATTACATCCGTAGGCGAATTCAGCAGTATCATGTGGGGTCTATGGAACAGCACACTTAGAAGCTGCCAAGAACGTCTGAAGGCTTCAAAGGCGAATTCATCCGCCGCAGTGAATGGGGCACAGCTCCTTCAGAGTCTAGGCAAACCAGTGACTGTTGCACTCATAGATGACGGTGTTTACTCCTTCGATCCGGCCTTCTCAAACAGAGTCATTGAAGGCAAGACCTTCGACTACCACGATGGTTGGATCGGGCACCATTATGACTCGGCCCGGGGTCATGGGACGGAGATGGCAAAGTTGATTTGCAAAGTCTGTCCGATGGCTGAAATATACTCCATACGACTCAAGACGGAAACGGGTCAAGATGGACAGCCCACAATTGACGCGACCTCCGCAGGCTTGGTATGTCAACAGGAGCTGCTTGTATTTCCTGATGCGTGGCGATAAATTGACTAACCCTATGTTAGGCAATTGATGCCGCTCTGGAAAAGAACGCATCGATCATCTCCATGTCATGGACAATACCAAAACCGGTTGAGGCAAGCAAAAAGCGATTCTTGGATGGTATACTCAGAAAAGCATGCCAGCGAAACGTTCTTTTGTTCTGCTCGCCACCCGACAGCGTAACCAAAAACACAGAGGGTCAATACCCATGGGCCTACGAGCCAGAAAGTATTTTCCTCATTGGAGCTGCACATAGCGATGGAACCCCATACAACCGTGCGGGTAAAAAGGTCAATTTCATCTTCCCTGGAGTGAATGTCAACTTAGGCAACGGATCGAATCAACGGAGCCGTCTCACTAAAGGTACTACACTGAACAAGGAGGCGACGGGTTCAAGCATTGCTACTGCACTTGCAGCTGGTCTCGCTGCATTAATCATGTGCTGCTTCAAAACGAGCGCAATCCATCTCATTGCGGAGAGCATCCAGCAAGACAAAAGCTACAGCTCAAGTTCGGCACGCGTAAGCCCTGATCACGTTGAGAAAATGTCACGACATGAGACTATGGAGGCAGCGTTCACTAGAATTGGCAATACGGGGACCAACAAGTTTGTTCAGGTCTGGAAGATGTTACCACCTGGCAATGCATTCTTCGACGAAGATAGCACTGAAGACGAGAAGATGAGATGTGTCATTGACTTCTGCACCTCGATCTACAGCCACACTTAGTAGCACATGGATAGATACAAAATGATCAGATAGCTGCAATTGAGGAAGTTTGCAATGTACTCACCAAGGTTCAAGCGCCATGATGCTGTACTTTGCTATGCCGTCTTTCAAACGTCTCTCAGCACACCCAGGACACCATACCAGGAGATGATCTATGAGGTTGGCATATACCCATGCGACTCCGAAGTCATAAATGGGCCTAGACAACAAGTAACCGAGGGAAGCTGGGGTCTGGCCTAGACAACTCTGCATATGACAACAAATATTGCCCCTGGGCTGTGTTGAGGGCTTGATCATTCTTGTGGACCCCCCCGTGGTGTTTGCAAACCCCGAGTTAATATCAATTGTCGTTCGAAAGTAAGCCTAGGACGATACTTCGTAGTGGCTGAGGATGCTTAGCTTCCTCGTCACTTGAATACCGAAGATGTTCATGCTCCTGATGAAGCTGTCAAGCTGACGCGCCTGGTCGCCAGCGCCATCTGCGCCATGTGAGGGTACGCCGACCATGGCAGTCTCATGCCCACCGCAATGGCTACATAAGTATAAGCAACAGAAAGATTCTTGTGTCCCAAACAACAAATGACTTCCAGGCATGCTCGTTCCATCAATGGACAACAGCGTCGTTCTCAGTGCCTGTCACATCGAAGACGACAGAACACACGAGGGCCGCAGTCGATATATTTATGTCTGCTCCGAGTACATGAAACCTACGGCCATACGAATAAACGCCAGAAGAGAAAACCGGACAATGCACAACGGTGTCTATGATGCTTCCACGTGAAAGGGACCTCGATGCGCAAGGTCTGATACAGCTCACAACAATCACTGACCAGAACCATTGGCCAGCCTTTCACGGCTTTCGCATTGATTCATCGCCGGACAACTGCTACTGGATCCGATTTCTTATATACGAAACCCATACGCCTAACCCATTCCTCTGAGCCTATGTCCTCATGTAGAAACGCCCATCCAATAGGGAATCTAACCCTCATCATACCCAAACGCCATACCAATCCGTCAAACTTATCTATCTTCAACGCCTCGGCCCAGAGCTACAACACGCCGCCTCCCCGCTCGAAAAGCAACATCCCTTCGTATCCGAAAAACAACACCCCTCGGTATCCGAGAAACAGCACCCGCCGCGATCAGAAAAACAGCACCCGCTCCGATCCGAAAAGCAACACCCCCCTCGATCCGAGAAACAGCACCCAGCGCCATCGCTAAAACAGCACCCAGGCTCGCCCCTCATCGCCTCCCACCTCTCCTCGTCCTTGCTCCCCCCGACGCTCATCGGGCACGTCCTCTGGTACCCGCGCTCCTGCGGGAGGAACGCCGCGTCCTCCCCTCTGACCGAGCCCGCCGGGCTGCTGGACCCCGGCGGCGTGACGGCAGGCGCCGTGGTGGATGCGGGTGTGGACGCGGTCGCCTCGTACGGGGGAGGAAGGTCGAGCCGGTCCTGGTCCTCCCCCTCGACAGGCACGCTCTGCCTCTGCTCGAAATCCGGCACCTTCGTCATGCCGATCACATTCCCCTTCCCCGGATCCATATTTATCTTTTCTGTTATTAAAAGATCTGTTTTCGGGGTGGTAGGGTGCGGCCGGCGGCCAGGCTCGGCTCTGGCTCAGATCGCGGGGGAGAAAAACTGGAGAAATGGAGCACCGCACGCACGGCGCACGACGCACGAGGCCGGTGGAGACGGGTTGCGGCGGCCGTACGTAATGAAATGCCCACGAGAGGATTTTCTCAAGTAATAATTGTAATTGATGGAGCTCCCGGCGTCTGGGGAATACCTCACCGCGTGCGTGGCTATATGAGACGTGGATTACGCGGGGTAATATGGGCTCTTTCTTTGAAGCGATGTGTCAATTGAACTGATGCCAAGATTGCAGAGTCTGGGGAAACGGACGTCAGTGAGTTCATATGCATCGGTCGCACGGAGGACGCCAGCTCTCAGAGGTCGCCAAAAACATGCCAAAAGCCGTCGCAGGATGCAGAGAGGACTCGTCAGCTTCATCGTATGAGCGACGAGGCCTTTCCCGTTGGGGACGTGTTTTGTGGCTAGGTACTTCAGCTCTCAGGTAAGTGGCTTGCGGCCAAACGCCTTTTCTGCACACGTGTGGAATGTCATTGGCGTGATATCGAACGCTGGCAGATTGGCTGACGACTGCCCACAGATTCACGCGACCCTTTGACGGTTGCTGCCACAGAGGCCTCTCATTCTGCGGAAACCAAGTCGCCGCGCGCAGGTATGCTGCGGCACAGTCACTCGCAAGACCACACAATCTTCCCATCTCAGAGCTGGCGACTGACCAATCTCCAACAACAGGTCAACTTTTTCCCGTCTCGGCGGGTGACTAAGCTGCCTTCAAGCACAGCAAACCGAAGCCGCCGCTGATAGGAGCCAAGCTTGGAATGCAGGCACTCCTGGGGCCGCCCATCCAGAGATAAGAAGCCGCTGTATCATCGCGTTGAAGCCAACCCAGGGACCAGGAGCCAACGGCCAAGCCGTCCTGTCCGATTCCCGAGACGGCCTTGCCGCCTGTCTTGCGGGCGTTCAGCCCTGGAGTTTGAGGGCGAAGACGCCAAAGAAAAAACCTCCTGAACCCCCGATCGTGCCTTATCAGCGCAGCAGCCCTTGGCCATGCCAGGCGCTGCGCGGCGGGTGATCATCGACGGCCCCAAGCCCTCGGCAGACTGGGTGTGCATTCCTCTGCCTAGAGTCTAGCGGCGTCAGCGGCAAGGTAGGGTGATAGGGCAAAGCAGGGCGGCGTCATGGTCAAGGACCACGGTCGCCTCGCATTTCAGCTTCGACTGCAGGGCCAAGATGTCGGAATGTTCTTTCTCGACGCATGGAAGTTCTGGGCAGCCCTACGGCGGCGCCTATCTCTCAGCTGGAGATTCTGGAGGCGGCGCATGTCAACGACATGTCTTCTGTTCTGTATATCCAAAACAATTGAAGAGATTCACGACGGCGCGGCCGAGATATCAGCGGCCGCGTCAAACTTAAAGCGTCCAGCCAGACGATTCATTAGCCCCCGTTGAAAACGTCTTCTACGCCTTAGCCGTCATCCTCGCGATGTCTTCGGAATCGGATGTGGATCACCTCATGATAGGATGCAGTGGTCGAAAGCGCCTGCTTCACCAACAACCTCCGATATCAGCATTATGGACCCCAGGGGTCGCGCGGTCGACATAAGATTGCAGACACATCGTAGCGGGTCCTGTCACCTACTTCGGTCAGTCCGAACGCAAGCGACCCTCGTCCCATCCCAGGTGCCCACAGTTTGGGGAGATAAGAGCCGAGGAAGCAGAGGCCAACGCCTAACGCAAGCTGTTACGTACGAGAAATTCTTTGCGCACGAATGAGCACCTCGCGACGCTTCCCCAGAGGATGCTAATCCACCACCGTGGATTGGAGCAACGTGAGGGGAAAAGTGTCCGCTACCTGTTCGTTAGAGTGGCATGCGCCGCTAACGCGAATCATGACACGGCGGCGCGGGATAGCTTCGTTCTTCACATGCGATGAGGGGTTTTTGACGAGCAACTCGCGATTTTCGGGGCACTGGCGTGCAACTCAACTTGCGCGGATGTAGGGGTCGCCATAGCGCCCATTCCTCAGCCTCTTCACGTTGACGGGATGCGAATCCTTCCGCTGGGTAGATGCCGTTGTGATGCTACGTCGGCCCTGTCGTCGCTGATTTCGCATGACAGACGACAGAGTCGTGCGCGTTTGTGGCCAAGATGCCATCAAGGAGCTCACTGCCGTTTGGAGTGTCTTTTGGTCGAGCCAATTTTGAATACGGGTCTCGCAGGACTGCCGCCGCGCCAGTGTGGGTTGGTCCGACTGCCTGCCGGCACGGCGACAATCGAGGTGCGTTGGCGCTGCAGCCCGGCGTTGAGCTCAGAACGCCTCGATCCCCTTTCACATGGACCATTGTTGATAGCTTTTGCGTTTCGACACAAAGTGATTCGGAAATACCGCCTTTTCAGTTGGAAACTCGAGAGATATCAAGACGAGACACGGTCATCAGCGAAAACGTGGCTGTTCCGCGAAGCTTGAACGAGCCAAAATCATCGACGACGGCTTCGACTGGGTGTTTCCCAGGAACTTCCAGTCCGTCCGCCGCCCCTGTTCACTGGCATCGCGCTCCGTGGCAACTGAGTCGTGTGACGCGCTGCGCACCAAATGTACAGCTCCTCACTGGCCATAGCCATTGAGTTGCCCGCTCGCGGCCTCATCCTCGGAAAGTCTCCCCTGACCAGGCTGACCGACATGTCCTCGAACTGCCTGGCGCCTAACACTCTTGGGGGGGTTTCCCCGAGTTCGCCCCAATTATTGTGGGCTTCTTCCAGGGAGCACTCCGGAACGGTGGGCATCGGACTGGGGTCTCGTCTGGCAGCCCAAAGTCGAGACGGCTCCGCATGAATTGTGGTCCAGTGGTTCTGGTCCCTGGGTCTCCAGCGCAGATAAGTGTTTCCGTCTCGAACTTCCGTTTGTTTGATATCGGAACCATAGATAAGACCAACAAGCTGCAGCTGCAAGCTGCTGGATGACTTCACACATATGCCTTGAAGGGTGCGACTCGTGGGAGTCTCAGGGCAGCTCTGATCACCCTCAGATTAACGAATCGAGATGCAGCGACACGAGATTGGAGACAGGGCCGATAGAAGAGCGCTAGAAGCTTGAATCGAACGCTCTAATCTGCCCATGAAGCAATGATGGCTGGGATTTGCATGCCATCCATCTGTTAGCTCGCGACGGCACCTAGATACCTGCCGCTAAACCAAGAATAGCGCCGTAATGTGGTGTGGTTGGTGTGGTGAAGGCGACAGGATTGGCGAGCAAACGAACAGCAGGTTGGTGGCGCCGAGAATGAGGGGGCAGACAATCCCCCAACCCACCATGGCTCATGTGTCTGCCACACCGAGAACGCTGAGCAGCCGCATTGATGGCATGTTCGAAACAAGTCTGCAAATGGGATGAGCCGGGTCGCACCAACACCACCAATCCCTTATCGCATTGCCACCTGTCAGGTCGGTCCACGATGGTTCCGGCCGTGTCTCTGTCCTATCGGAAAGCATCAGCTCATCACCAGACGTCATTACCGAAATTCTGTCATTGCCCTATCGCGATGGAGAGGTGCCCGTACGACCAGGCAGCCAGAAAGGTGCATCCCACGCCGCGGTACCCGACGAACTGGTAAGATCACTACCGGAATGGATCTTTGATGTCAAATGGTCAGCAATTGGTGATGAATGCGACAGATATAGATGCGATAGGGCATATACCGGCGAAGACGTGGTGCTGTCGTGTACACCGCGTTGCAACTGAGAGATATCAACTAGGGGGTGGGACCCAATCTCCCACCCTCCCTTGCATTTTACTGCAGAACTTGCTTCCCAGGCGCCAGGCTTCGAAGAGTGCACCGTCTTCGAAACGAAACGCACTGAACTACTAACTATAGTGTAAAAAGACCCTGTGGCTGTCGCCTGACCTGCCGTGAGCTGGAAAAGACACGGAACCGCGCCGGCCAGGATCAACAAGAATGACGCTGCGCGGGAGAGCTAGGCAATGGCACAAATGGCTGTGAGCGCGAGCGTGAGTGGTCGTGACAGCTAGCGTCAACCCGACGCTAGCACTTCCACGACCTCGATGTTGACCCTGTCCTCCGTCTCCTGCACGACGTCGGGGGTGATGCAAGGGTGAGGGAAACCTGGGGCGGCCAAGATCGGCCATGGCCCACCCACGCATGCATCGATGCATACCCGGGCCAGCCAGCTGTCTGCAGCAGGTTGAGCCAACAAGCCAGCTGTGCTTGGCGATGCAAGGTCGCGAGAGGGAGTTGCCATTATCCGTAGGTGCCGTGCCCAGCTCCGAAGAGCCGCTGCAACCTTGGACAACAGCCGCACAGAAGCTTGTGGCTTGTCGACAGATTTTTCCGCCTAGTGAGCCTCCTGCTCCTCATCGACGTCTGTGTTGTCCAGCAATGTTGCGCATGATGGTCGATAAACCAGCAAATGCCATCCCAGCCAGAGGGTAGCGGTTCAGATTCGTCCCCAGCGTGCTGGACCGGGACCTAGACTTCTTGGACCTGGACCTCTGGCTGGCCCCCTCTCGCTGCCCAAACCCAGTCAGACAGTCCCAGAGACTCGTGCTCGCTTCTCCACTTGCTCCATTTCCACACCCAAGTTCGAGGGAACGAGGGCCGACTGGATCCTCAGATAACGTTGAGGAGGCAGCGCCAGTGGGTGAAGGGAGGGGCGGCCACTTTTCCGGAGCCATTTGCTAACGGCTTCAAGTGACACCCTGCCCATTGGCCAACCAGCACCGCCAGCGCTATCTGCACGCTCCAAATATTCAATCGCCCGGATGGGGCGCTGCCGGTGGAGAGAGTCTGGAGAGCAGATTGCCAATCCAGTTGCATGGTCCTCATTCTCCCGAGTCCCTCGTTCATGTTCCCCCTCCTGTCACCCGGAGGCGTGCGCCTGTCTGTCTGACTGTCTCGTCGTCTCAATAACCCCCCTTCTGCTGCGACTTTGACTGTGGCTGTCGCGTAGGCAGGGCTTCTGGTACCTCTCCTGGCAGCCGAAAAGAGCTTCGTACCCGCGCCTGGATCCCTCGTTAGCGCGCCATGCACCTCGGATAGTTGTCCGCCTAACTCACCTCAGCTCTAGATTCGACACCCGGTGTAGCTTTCGCTGGTTCCCGCAGCCCGGGGTACGTATCCTGAGCACGTCCGAAAGCCAAATCGCCCCCATCCCACATAATACTATGCGACAAGTAACGGGGTCGTTGTCTAGGATGGCCTGCCATATGCCCGTCCACGCCAAGATCTGCGTCTCTCGCCCGTCGAAAGAGAGAGGGGGCAGGCCCGGCAAGACACAGGCCTCATCAGAAGACCAGCCCCAGACCCTTCGCCTCTTATGTCCCATGTGTAATTTTCCATCGTCAACGGATTACAGCCTAGTGGCCTTCCATGCATGACTGATCCGCTTGCCGCCCTTGACAAGAACCCTTAGTCGTTGCGCGCCGGTGCTTGTCTCGTTCTGTTTTCCTTCAAAAGGACCTGGCCTCCCCCGTCCCATCTTCCCTGAGATCGTGCCGTATCCCTCTCCTTCCTTTTCTCATCCCACTCGGGTCTCACTCCCGTAATCTTTGTTTTTGCAACAGACAACCGAGTCTGTTCACCCCTCACAAGTCTTGAGTGATACAAGCCTCGTCGACACATCATCATCATGTCTTCAGACGGGGTCACCCCCACCAAGGTGCTTGAGGCCGATGAGAAGGCCTCTGGCAGCCTTCCGGGATACGACAGCGGCAGCGGAAACGCCATCCGCGGCGACATCCACGAGGAAAGCTGGGCCACCCGCAACGGCCTGAACGCCGAGTCCTTCAAGAAGAAGGAATATGGCCGCGGTGTCGTCGAGCTTGACCGTGCCATGAGCACTCGTCACCTGCACATGATTGCCATCGGTGGTTCCATCGGTGCTGGTTTCTTCGTCGGTTCCGGTGGCGCTCTGAGCAAGGGCGTGAGTAGTCGCCGCCATAGATGTAATGCGCTTCTTAGCTAACGGATTTCTCAGGGTCCCGGTGCTCTGTTTATCGATTTCTTGCTGGTTGGTATCATGATGTTCAACGTCGGTAAGTGTCGAAAAGGCACCTTTTCGCAATGCGTAACAAAAGCTAACGAGCCGCAACAGTGTACGCTCTTGGTGAACTCGCTGTTATGTACCCCGTCTCTGGTGGTTTCTACACGTACTCGACTCGCTTCATCGACCCGTCCTGGGGTTTCGCCATGGGCTGGAACTACGTCTTCCAATGGGCCGCCGTTCTTCCTCTCGAACTGACAGTCTGTGGTCTCGTTATCGGATACTGGGATAGCGAAACCAGCGTCGCCGTCTGGATTACCGTCTTCCTCGTCGCCATCATCGTCATCAACATCTTCGGCTCCATCGGATACGCTGAGGAGGAATTCTGGTCGTCGTGCATCAAGCTGGCCGCCACCATCATCTTCATGATCATCTGCTTCGTCCTCGTGCTCGGTGGAGGCCCCAGCAGCGGCCGCTACAACACTTACCAGGGCGCGAAGCTGTGGTATGACCCTGGCGCGTTCCGCAACGGCTTCAAGGGCTTCTGCTCCGTCTTCGTTACCGCCGCCTTCTCCTTCTCTGGAACCGAATTAGTCGGTCTCGCCGCCGCCGAGGCGAAGAACCCCGTCAAGTCGCTGCCCGGTGCTATTAAGCAGGTCTTCTGGCGTATCACCCTCTTCTACATCCTCGGTCTCTTCTTCGTTGGTCTGTTGATCCCCTCCGACGACCCTTCTCTGCTGTCTGAGTCCTCGTACTCTGATGTCAAGGCCTCTCCTTTCGTGCTCGTCGGCAAGTACGCCGGTCTTAAGGGTTTCGACCACTTCATGAACGTTGTCATCCTCGTCTCGGTTCTGTCGATCGGTGTGTCCGGTGTGTACGGCGGATCGCGTACTCTCACTGCCTTGGCTCAGCAGGGCTACGCCCCCAAGATCTTTACCTTCATTGACAAGTCTGGCCGCCCCTTGCCGTCTGTCTTTGCCATCCTCATCTTCGGCCCCCTGGCCTACGTCAACCTTAACGCTTCCGGCCCTGTCGTGTTCGATTGGTTGTTGGCGCTCTCTGGTCTTGCCGCCGTCTTCACCTGGGGCTCCATTTGCCTGGCTCACATTCGCTTCCGCAAGGCCTGGGCGTACCACGGTCACACTGTCGATGAGATTCCTTTCAGGGCTATTGGCGGCACCGCTGGTTCCTGGCTGGGTCTTTTCCTCTGCTTCGTCGTTCTTGCTGCTCAGGTAAGTTTTGGTTTCACCCCTCAGAGAAAGAAGCAAAACGCTAACTCCAAGACCAGTTCTACACTGCTATTGCCCCTCCCGGCACAAGCGAGCTCAACGATGCTGAAGGCTTCTTCAAGTCGTACCTTGCTCTCCCCGTCGTCATTCTTTTCTGGATCGGTGGCTTCCTCTGGAAGCGCACCGGTTGGCTCCGCACCTCTCAGATGGACGTCGACACTGGCCGTCGTGAGCTTGACTGGGACGAGATTCACGCGTACCGTGCCAAGATTGCTGCGATGCCCGCGTGGAGACGTGCCATCAACCACGTTTGGTAAACGGGAGAATGATTGTTTGAACGAGAAAAAGAAAGGCTTCCGGGTTGCACTAGCTCAGTGTCCGGGGCCATGGCAAGTTGCCATTCCATGTACATTGTAATGCAGGACCGCCCACCATCCATTAGAGGGGTGCCTGCCGGAACATACACGTTCCCGTCTATCCATTTCTTAGCAAAATCAAGATACCACGAGTGTTTTCACCTACCATATGCTAGTTGGCCCGTCTCTATGTTGTGAATGTCTCCAGCTAGATTGCAGAAGATGCCGTTGGTTGCACCTGGCAGAAACATTCCAGGGCGATGAAAGAAGCCGCTGGCGTCTGCGTGGGGGCTGATGTGGCGGCTTGGAGTTCTTATATACCGCGAGGGAAGGGCCAAGACAGCCAAGCGGTGGTGGTGTCTTATCTCTCTGGAAGCACTGCCAGCTCAGCCATCTCCTACTTCAGAAGCAGTGGCCGGATAGGCTAAATGGCAATCAATCTTGGGAGACAAGGGCTCTGTCGAATGAGATAGCGCGGGGAGGTCTTGGGGGGCTTGGGGGTTCGTCTTGGGTCATTGGCGAGGAGATAACGCCAGACCACCCAGAAGAGCAGGTCGCAGGGGATCTCCGGGGGTTGTCGCCGCTGTTTGTTGGGCCGTTTCAATCGATGTCTGCTGTCGAGGACTTGTTGACGAGCGTTTTGGGGAGCTTGTTGGAGGGTCTAGCCGGATCCAGAGCTGCCTCCTCGACGACGGTGCAGGGCCAAGGGGTCGAGATAGCTGCAGAGGGTTATCGAGGCCCTTCGTCTGCTGAATCGCGGGGGCAGTGTCTGGCGTGTCGGGCGTGTTGAAGATATCGGCTGTCAACGCCGAAATGACGGGTGAGGTTCCGACGATAGCGATTTGGTGCTGTGTCGCGGTGTACGTGGGAGGCCGAAGTCGGTGAGGTGTTGTTTCTTCCAAGATGGAGGTGCTCCTCGGGCGTTCCATCATTCGAATGACTGGAATCGGACCAAATTCTTCCGGGTCTCTGAGATTTCCTTGTTGGAAAGTGCGAATGAAAAGTAGCAACTGCGCTTTGTGTCGAGGAAAGAGCATCACCTCCCGTTCGTTCTTTCTGTTCCCAACCGTCGCGTGGTCGGTGGCTCCTTCCAGCTTAAAAGGCGTTTCCTGTTAGCGCCGCAGGGTGTCAAAGACGCCTTAGAGGGGACGCCCTTCAGCGGCCCCAGAGTCAAACTGCCCCATAACTTGCTGTCATTATGGCGCCCTTTGGGGACATGTCCTCCACAACGACCCGCTAACGTCAAGGTAGGACCCCACCAGTCTCTCTGTAAAATTTCCCCATTAGACCCTCTTCGGGGAAGCTTTCTGTTTCTCGTTACACATGTAAATCATCCGCGTATTCGCCATCAAAACCTCGCATTCTCCTCTATTTCACTTTTGAGATTTTGCGTCTCTCCATCTTTCTTCCCACGTGTCCAGGTATTGTGTCAAACGAGGACATGCTTCCGCATTGGGCGTTGGTGCTTCATCCGGCTTTATTGGACAAGACATCTTCAACACTCTGAGGCTTCCATCATCTGATTCGTCCAGGAACATGTTCATTCTGATCGAATGTTCCATGTCGCTGAGAATCTGGCCGCTTGCTACTGTTAGTTCAGGCTTCACGAAATCATGAAGCGTAAGGGAAGCTACCTACCTGTAGCCTTCAAGAGTGGACGACGATGAGGCAGTGTTTGTGTTACTCGTCATGATGGTGAATGAGTGGTTTGGGATGAGCCACGAGCTTCATAAGGGCCTTGAAGCGAGCTAATTATACAAATCCCGGAGATTGAAACACATGTTGGAATCTCACATCGTGGCAGAAACCCCATGTCCATCTGTTTTGCGAAACGGCGCAATCAATCTCACCAAGACGGACCGGTGCCATCCCTTCGGACCAACGAGCTGCACCGCACGGCCGGGCTACGGCGTGGAAATTAAGTGGAGACCCCGCACTCGGTCAAGTGGGTCCCCTCAGCCGCAATGCGCCCCCGAGTTTTGCGCAGCGGCGTAAAACTCGCGCCGCTCAATCCTCACTCATAAGCCGCTTGCCCCTGACATTGTCAACCTCCCTTTCGCTCACCTCTGCACCCCAGTAACAATCTATCGACAATTGAATTGAAGCACCATCTGGATCTCGGCGCCAGATGCTCATACTAGGCTCATAGTCCTCGCAGTTGGCGCCACTTTTGCTTGCTTACCCCGCCATTGACCCTGTCCCAGGGACACAACGACAGTCATGAGCCCCCCGCCGCCAGAAAAGGGCAAGGCCCAGGTCCCTCACGACGAACAATCGAAAGGCAACGACGAAAGTAATCGCAATGGCTTACCCGATGCGACAGACAACAGCCCTGAAGCTGAGGCTGCTGGCCCGGACCTCTCTGTTTTCGACCCAGAATTCGTGAGCGTTGAATCACAGCAACCGGAATTTGGCCAATCCGAGTCGGCCCAAAGTCCGACGACCGAAATCGAAGAGCAATATCGAAGACCGCGCTTTGAGGACATTGTTCCTCACTCTTCCGACAGCGAAGCTATGGCCACACCTCAAGCATCCAATGCCAGCACACTTAGTGAGACACCCGTCAAGGACGAAGATTCTTCCAATGAAGAGGGCTCATCCAGCACTCACGATGAAGACCCTGACGGAAACGAGGACCCTTCAAAGACGGTCCAGCGAATGATGGTCGACAGTGTCATGACATCCTTCATGGACTGGCTTGATGTCAAGCTGAAGGTGAAAGGAGAGGAGGAGAAGGCGGACCTTTCAAGTCTTCCTTTACTGGGGGCACCTCAGCCCATGACCGAGGGCCTGAACTCAACCCCAAGTCCTCGATTCACAGCTCCAATGCCAGTCTCAACGGGATTCGCTCCATTCAAACCCTTGACTGGTACCTTTGGCTCCGGTCAAACTTCAGGCACAGATATGGCGGCAGAAAGCTACACTATCATACATCAGAAGCAAAGCAGTATTGAACGTCCGGGGCTTTTGAAAAAGGAAGAAAGAGCAGAAGACATCGGGGCGAAAAGAGCGAAGCTGGGAGAGCTCAGAGCGACCAGGGAAGGCCTGAGAAGTCACAGAGGAATCCACAAGGAGTCTCTCGTCCAGTCCCTGGTCGGTACCTCGTCAACTGCAACATCGAACTCAGCTTCATCCCGGGACGAGCCCAGGAGACCCCGACGTTCATCAAGACCAGTGGATACACAGTCTGCGCTGAGAAACCTTTCTTTGTCGGAGGAACCTGCTGAAGATGAGCGGGACAGCACGATGCCAATGCTGGCGTCGCCTCCTCCACCACCCGCTCCCAAGGCGAAGTCTTTCTCGTTCTCAAATCTATTAAAGAGAAGTAAGAAGAAGAAGAGTGTGGAAGAAAGTGAGGAAGAGAAGAGAGGATCAGGTCTCGAAAATGTGGAAGTTGAGTGCGAAGAAGAAGACGAGGACGATGAGGAGGTCTCGTCTGGTGCAGCGGCTGCATCCGAGACGGCAACTAGCCGAAGGGGTGAAGCCGTGGAAGAGCTCATGGCATACCCGCCGGGGGAATTGGACCTCGACTCGGAACCTCGTGGAAGTCCGCCGACTGTAGGAGGGCCACCCCCCACGCCTGCTGTTTTAACAAGCTACGAGGCATTTGAAGAGAAGCAACCTCCGTCAAAGAAGTTCTCGAGGGGAGGAGTAGGTTGTGTAATGCCCACTATGGAGTATGGAAAACAGAAAAGGCTCAGATCATCCTCAACGGGCTCTGATGTCGACTCACCGGCACCAGCCAGTGAGGTGGCAGCCCAAGACAATGAGCAACGTGAGCGACGTGAGCGGATACGTGAGCGGATACGTGAGCGGAGACGTGAGCGGGAACAGGAGCGAGAACGTCAAAGGTTCGAGCCTAGAGGTTCAGTATCGCCTCCAGGCTCAGTGAGCAGATCTGGGGCTTCATCGAAAAGGAGGGAATCATCGGCCCAAGAGCCTCCAGGTGGAGCTGCACCACGAGCATCGGCACGAATACGCCATCCATTAGCCATGGTATATCGTGACATGCAATCCGGGAACGATGCCTTATCGGATCAGATAGCCAGAACCAATGAGGACGTAGCACTAAGACCAACGCCTGATCGCAGCGACTCTCTGCGCTCGCGCGAGCTTTCTGAAGCATGCCTACCGCAACGGCGCGCAGTGGTGTCGAACAGCCGCGTGTACAGAAAGCCGGATCTACCGGGCCGCGAAGGGAGATTGTTGGCATCAAAGCGCAGCAGATTGGATGACAAGGACAACGGAAACGAAGACGAAGAAGGAAAGGATGGGGATGGAGATGGGAATCGTCCGCCTCGCGCCAAGCTTCCCAAGGTTCAGGAGGACGAAGTCAGCGGTGCGAAGCTGGCTTGTCCTTTCTTCAAGCACAACCCGCGCAAGTATAAGAACCAGCGTCCCTGCTGTGGTCCGGGGTGGGATCACGTTCATCGCATCAAGTAAGTCTTTGCCACCGCAACACTCAGACGGGAAGCTAATGCACGATACAGGGAGCACATATACCGCAAGCACTCACTCCCCAAGTTCTCATGCCCGCGTTGCTCTCAGCCGTTTGAGACTCAAGCAGACCTGCAAGCCCACGCTCGCTTGCCTACTCCATGTGAAGTCAAGGAAACGGAGGTGTTGGACGGCATCACCCAAGATCAAGAAAAGAAGCTTCGGTCGCGAAAGAAGACCAGCGGTAAAGAGCTCACCGAAGCCGAGAAGTGGACCCAGGTCTACAGCATTCTCTTCCCAGACGTCAGAGAGCGAGAGATCCCGTCCCCATGTGAGTCAATTATCTCGTAGCTGTCAATAGGACTCAAAAGCTGACAAGCTCCAGACTATAATACAGAGGACGCCCAGACGAATCTAGGCGGATACGAGGATTACCTCCGTCGCGAACTCCCTACCCAGGTCCGCCGACAGCTCGAGAAGGAAGTCGAGCAGCAGTTAAGCTTCGTCGAGGAAGGGATGAAGCAAAAGGTCATTGAGATCGCGCGCAACTTGCAACTTTCCTTGTTCAAGAGCTACCAGCAGATTGAGACCCAAGAGAGAGACACCGAAGGGCCGTCACCGAGCGCCGGCTACATTTCGAGTTCTGACTTCGTCTCGTTCACCGCGACGGATACGTCGCCGTCGACGATGACCACTGCTGGCACGACACCGGAGATGCCAGACCCGTTGGAGATTTTCGGCGGTGACCCCGCGATCCCGGATTTCAACTTTGACTTCTTATCCCAGGACCCGTCTGCTCAGTCACAAGGGCCCGAGAAATCCTCTGATCCGGCGTTTGGGATAGACCCCTATGCTACGTCGGGACCACCCACGATTCAACCGGGCATGGAGATGTTCGGAGGTCAGCAGTTCGGTATGCCATATTACGATATGGAGGGCTACGATGAAAGGCAGGGCACAGTCCGAGACATGAGCGTGCTCAGCTATGCGCCCTGAGATTCAGGCAATGAGTAATGACTAGTATTTTGAGATACCCTTCAATATCAGCACGAGATTCTCATACTGGATTCTGTTTCAATTTCCCACATGATGCTAAGTATTTGAACGCCCGTCGGATACGGGCTGCTGACGCCGACCGGCTGTAACCAAACCTCTTAACCCCGGTAGGATGCTCAGTCTGATGTATTATTCTGCCCCGGCACAGGCCCGTTCGACCTCGTGAAACAATTGTAGCGCTTGGCACAGCTGGCGCCGTTTCCAAACGCCGTTCACCCATTTCTACGGCCATCTTCCGCTGAAGAAGCCAGATTTTTCTCCCGCTAGTCTTGGCTGAATGGATCCCTTCTAGATGCCAGCACCAACCGAATGATCTACATGTCGTCTGATTTGGTCCTTCGGGCGCTTCCTAGCGCGTACCATTCAGCTGGTATCATAACAGCCCAGTGTTCGCATCACACGGCAGAGTACGACATCAAAATTTGCTGTACATTGAACATTATGGACTACGAGGGTCACTGCGGCCATATGAAATGTTTTCTCATTAGTCTCGTGGTATCTTCGAACTGCCCCTAAAACCCTAGACTCCTGTCATGGCGATGTCATAACATGAATCGGCCGTTGCTGATTTACCGGATCAGAGCGCCATACACTAAACTCGACCGTCTTGCTGATTCCTCCCAGAGGTTTTGGTGTTTCTATCCGCTCAAGATCGACGTCGGATCTCGAATGCCCACTGCTGCTGAGTATATTCACCTGCGAACTCGTCCGCTTGCCGCCACGGACCTCCACCACCCTCTCGCTTTGCTGCGTCGCCGGATCCCAGTCCTCTGGCTTCCGGCCCGAGGTGAATCCTCGTAATACTGGGCGGCTTGGACAAGTCGGATCGTACACCTGTGTTGTGAAGACCAGCTTGGATGCCAGTACATCGATGCTGAGTGCCGCTCATTAGTGTACAAATCTCACGCATAGCGGAGAGGCCTTCGACTTACAACATGACGACGGGGAATAGACATTCCAACGTGTACGCAAATCGATCTAACTGGCTCGCGGCATTTGTCGCGCTCTGGGCCGTCATCTGAAATGAGTACGTGATGGCTCTCATCGTTCCGAGGATGGCAAGCGTCGCAAGTCGGACCTCGGTACTCCTCATGAGGTACTTGAACAGACCACCCTTCAATGCCGCTCGAATCGACGTCGATTTGACCTCGGCAAATGTCTTCAGTAGGAAGAAGGCGCTCACGCATTCCAACGTTGCGATGAGGACGAAGTAGGCGATGTGGAGATTATTCACCGTGCTCTGCAGATTCGTGTTTCCTCGCAGGATGAATTTGATGCGTGAGGTGGCGATCATGATCCGGAGCGCAACGAGGGCGGCGATAATGATCCAAAATAGGCTGTTGAAGATCATCCACCCCCGATCCTTCAGTATCCTGCGCAGGAGCACGTAGCTATAAAACGACAGCCCGACCTCCTGTATCTGCCGCGGTCGTTAGTCTGGTCCACGGCGTTGTTCCATTTCTCCAAAGACGAACCAGCCAGAAAAGATCCCCGAACGCTGAAGCAGCTGCCTTGTTCTTCAGCCCATACCCTTCGTCATAATATGCGTAGTAGCAAAGACCGTTTGCGATGGCTCCCGCCGCGGATGAGATGATCGGTACCACAGTGATCTGAGAAAAGGTCGTGATCCCGACGATGAGGAGCCCGAAGAACACGTTCGCAGCGCCGATGGTGCTGAGAATCGACCAGCTCAACTCGAAGTAGACTGGTAGTATTGGCGTCGACATGATGCCGCCGATGGAACTACTGCGTGGCTGCCGGGCTGGCGCATGGCGTACGCGGAGCGGAATGGGGTGGCATTGAGAACCGCAAGACTAGTTAGAAAGCGGCTGATCACAGGCTTATAGGCCACCCAAACCTTGCAACTGCACCTTAATCATGAACAGGTTGGATCCACTAGGCGCGTCTATTCCCTCTGAGAGCCGTCCATGATGCCTCGAGCTTAGACTTTAGCGACTGGGAGGGGAGAAACAGACGGAGCTCCATGGGGCGGACACAAACTACGCCTGGTGAAGGATATTGCCTGATGAGGAGCTGTCCGCCTCGGCCACTCCTTGCCTCTGCCACGCACATAGAAACCTTCAAAGCCTTTGGCCGCAGGTGTGGCACAGTTTGCCGGGCTGTCTCGCTAGAGGTAACTCTTCGGGTACTGGGATGTACCTTCCGAGAAGCTCGGATTGAGCGGAGAATACGGGAATTATCAACGTCCGGAAATATGTAGTAGACGATGCCATGTGTCTTGCATAGGATAGGGATGTATCACAGAGCGCTTATCAAAAGTCAGCAAATCGGTTACACGGAATTGGAAAAGCCAACTGTTCACAAACACCTAGGTCCAGCGAGGCTTTTGGTCGCATAATCCCATGGCAAATCGAAGCCACTTGGCAGCCCCAAGATGATGGGAGGGCACATGGCACAGTCAGATGGGATGATTCGCCGAACATGTGAGGATGGATGCGCTCCATCAACTACACCACTGTATACCGACTGAGGGCGGATAGAAGTTCCGCTAACGGCAGCATACTTCCGTCGTAGAGTATTAGAGCAAATGATACAGCGGCCAATGATAGTTTCGTGAACTTTGAGCTGCCGCTGAGCGGTAGCCCGCGTCTCACCTTACGAGTCCATATCCAGCTGTCAGAGTTTCGTGGCGCGGCACTTGCGAGTTTCCAAAAAGCTTAAAGCGACCCTACTCCTCCCGCTGCTCGGGGAACTGACATGGAAAGGTCCTTGCAGAATGATGTGCTACTCCGTACCCACTCAAAACGTGGGATTGTTGGTCCAGGGGACGCCATGGTGGCGAATCCAAAGACCCTCGGGGCGGGGTCTAGATGTAGGATGGAACCACCATTTTGTCGAACACATGCTGAGATGCTGCAGGTGAAATGTGGAGATGGACCCTGCTGTATGCGACTGTGACGACCGGTGGCCGTAATGTTAACGACAGCATGTGTGATTATGAGATGATCTGCGTTGACATGCTTAGCAAGCTCTTGGCGGAGTCATGGTGTCAGTGTACTTCGTGTTATCACACCAACTCGTAATCTTGATGGCTGCCTCCATCTCCAACACTCGAAAACCTGTTGGTTCTGCGCCCATTACCTAAGTGTTGTCCCAAGTAGTGGCCGGGTTTTGACTTCGCGCACGTCTGAAGGCACACACCAGAAGGCCGAGCGCTTGGACGGGTTGGAACACGGACTCAGACGTCCTTTCATTGGATGTATCCCACTGGCAACACCTTGAAGCCAAGTGAACAGCACGTAATTGGATCGCGAGTCGTGCCTGTTCCGCATGTTCACGGCTTCGTCTGATCGCCTGGGCCATCTGAAAGAACGCGCAAATGCCGGGCCCAAAGAACGACGATGCCGACCCGTCGACTCAGAAAAGTTCACATCCCGTTTAACAGCCGGCTGGACATCGGACTATGATTCCACTGTCCGAAAGAACAGGAAAGAACATAGGTTGGATAAGAAAAGAAGCATTTGAGTCTATTTTACTGATGTGGCGGCAATGAAAGCCGTACTTGACCTACTTCCGAGCGGGATGCCCAGTTTGGACCGAATTCGATGCTTAGAAATAGTCGAGAACAGCGAAAAAATCACGCCCAGTCAGACAAAAAAATCCTTGACGATGAACTCAGTAGCCCTTGGTATGGGCGAGCCTTCGGTGTTATCTGCTCGGGCATCGGAGCTACTCGAGGTTTCAAGTCCCTCAAGACACACCAGTCCAACTGACACGGTCGAACGCCCTTTCGTGAACGACGACTCAGCACGTGCGTCTTCATAGGGCTATTGCGAAATGGTGTTCGCGATGGGAACCTATCCGAAACAGAAACCTGTCGGGTCTATTCTATGCCTCCGCGCGCCCCGCGCGCCCCAAGTGCCGCACGAGAGATGAGGCAGTATTCGTTATCCCACTCCCCGCGGCGACCTGCCATCGAAAACTCTCGAATGATTCGCGTAGCGCGTCTGCACTTGGCTGACAGAGATGGATGCGGTCCCAGGACACACCATGTTCGTTGAGTGTATCCATAGCGTCTGCGCCGCTTAGCCGTCGTTCACGGTTGTCAATTGAGTCGATCGGGTCTCCGTGGTCCGTCGTCCGGCGCGGCGGCTTTAAGCACCGCTGAAGATTTGAGTATAGGTGACATCAACTGGTTGACTGCCAGCTAAGCACAATTGATGGAAGGACGCAGGATTCAAGTCATTGATCTCATTAATTCATATCCCAGTGCTAAGCCATGAGGCCCTGGTCCTGTGTAGAAACAATCCTCTCCAAGACGCCCACGCTGAATGTCGCAATTCCAAACGCCCTAGCTACAGATGTGATTTTGGTAGCAAACTTTTCTTGCCGGCCTTCCGGACTTCGCCGCTTTTTGTCCTCAAGAATCTCTGAAGACCTGCCAAGCTAATGAGATGAGCTGGCGCAAGTCGATAATTCCTCTCCTCCGTTCATCCTCCTAAGCCATCATGAACTCCTGCGATTGAGCTCTGCCGCTATGAGCGATGGAGGCATCGTCGAGCATCGAGAACCCATCGTCGGAACCTAGTGCTGATATTTCGGATTTCCGCTCATCATTGTCGAACATGTCCCAGTCCATTGATGAATCTCCTCCGGCTGCTGTGTTGTTCATCGCTGCTCCCGCATTGGTTGTTGTCGCATTCGCCACCATACTGGACGAGACCAAGTTCTGCGCAGCGCCCGAGATATATTCTTCGATGAAAGAACATCCACATCCACCATGCTGAAGGACCATATTCTTCAGCATCAAGATTTCGCTCCGCAGTAGAGACGCCTCAGCGTGCAGGCTCTTGTTCACATTTTCCGCAACAACCTCCTGCGACTGCAGCTCCTCGATGCCCTTCTGCTTCTTTTGCCGGCACTTGTACGCCGCCTCTCTGTTGCGGGCGCGGATGCGGTTCTTCTTATCTTCGGTTGTTTTTGGAGCCTTAGTATCGTCGGCGCCGCTCACGGATGCCGTCGAAGCGCGTCGCGCGGCTGCGGACTTTTTCTGCACCTTTGCTCCCGTCAATGATGTCGTCGTCGCTGGCGCGTCTGCCGCTCGTGCCTTGGGTTCTGCGATACGAGGTCTGCCGCGCCGCCTCTTTGGCGACTCGATTGCTTCCGCCGGCAGGGGTTTCGTCTCTTGCTCGGGGCTAATGATCAAGGGGTCGACTGGAGGAGACTTGATGGTCGAATTCGGCGGCGACAGTACGGAGCTCACTGGCGACAACAAAGAGTTGGTTGCAGGCGAGTCCTGCCACACATGAGAGCTCCGTGTTGAGGGGGACGATGTGCTGTCGGAAATGATTGACGCCGCGTCGGGTGCTGAAGTCAGGGCCGAGGGCGCGACGAAGAACTGTGGCGTAGTGTTGGAAGCTTCATTTTCTCTTTTGATATTCAGTTGTCGCTGGAAGAAACACTCCGCTTGTTGCTGGTCTGATTGAGGTTGTTGTAATTGTTGTTGCGTGGTATATTCGTCTGTCGGGATGGCGAAAGAGTCAGAGAGTAGATCGTTGAATGCGCTACTCGACAACCCACTTTGAAGTGTACTCACACCTGCTGAGCCTGAATCCATGGTTGCTGAGCTCTGTGGCTTGTGATGTTGCGCCGGGGCAGAGAAGGTTTACCAGGGTATCTTGGCCTGTCAGGATGTGGTTGGCTAGGTTCGGGGCTCGGAATAGCGTCGCTCTGAGTGTGGCCGTGCTTTGTTGGTTGCCAAGGATATGGAATGGAGTACTCGAGGAATTGTATATGTGAATCAAGCAGTATTCAATTCCCAGGCTAAAATGGCTGTAGATTGGCGAACATATATATATGGCATTGCGAAGGGGGCGAAAAGAGGAGGTCCTGGGTACTTTATACAAGCCCTTCGCGGGGAGCAGGACCAGCACTCCAAGTCCGGTCTTTTGCCTGGGACGAACACGACACACGAGAACCGGCAGGACAGTAGCTCAACACGGTGGTGGACAGACAGGCCTTTGCCAACTAGATCGAATCTGGGCTTGAGGAGTGATACCGTACAAGGGATAGGACCAATCAGGTAGCACAATTGAATCTCAACAAGGTCGAGGAGCATGAGCAGCCACAATGCCGAGGGGGCTTGTGGATGGGCATCCCTCATCGAGATACTAGACATGCCGTGCCGCGCTTGAAAAGACCGCGTACCCGTGCAGGACCAAGCCACTTTCAGGCCACTAGGACGGTCCAAAAGCACATGGAACAGTTCCAGAGGCAGAAATTGGAAGAGGGGCAGCAGCTTGTCAGCTAACACTGTACAATGACGACTGACGTCCCTCCAACGCCATCTCTACGTCCTGCTTTCATCGTGCCAAGGGAGGGGCCCCGGAGATAACCTCCGGGCACGATGGCGCAACTCATTGGGCCGCCACCGCCCGGAAATCCATCCGGACCGTCGGCCTCTCTCAACGGTCAGTCTCTTCCCCACACATTGTTGGACATTAACCAAGCAATGGATGGAATGGGGAGCTCGTGGCTGATCGGCCGGGAACTTCTTAATGGCCCAGCTCTGGCGGCACCAGTTCACGCACTAACATGCCACTAGAATGGAATCGTGTGCCCAGTCTTCCTAGTGTTCCCAGTGTTCCCAGTGTTTCCAGGCACATTAGACACCCCTCACAAGACACCGCTCCACGAGGTGTTTCCCATTCCCGTGGCATCCCCACCTCTTGCTCCCATCATCCCACGCAAGTTGTGCAACTCGCCTGTTTTCTGCCACCCTCCACAGAGCAGCCAAGCAACTGTCCACGTTTCCCGAGTTCCCGAACATGCCAAATGATTGGAGCTTTCCACCCTGTTAGTCAAGAATTGTGGCTTTGAGTGGCGAATACCCTGGTCTATGTGGCACATTCAGCACCCCCGAGCCCCATATCCTGCCAATGGAGGTCTTTCGGAGAGCTTTCCATCGCACACGTACTGTCTCGAAAACTCAACAAACAAGCACATGAGCTTTATCGCCCCCGTGAAGATCTTCCAGCACAACGTCACACGCGCCATCATTGGACGACGGAACCATCTCCTCGACCTGGCATTACAAACTGTTCCTGAGTCACCCCGTCGGGAGCCGCACTATTGCAACCCATCATCTTGGTTTACTAATGCTAGGCCGCGCACGACCTTCGGGGTTCTCTTAGTGGGCGGGGCAAACTCCGATGGACTTTTCAAATCTCGATCTGAAGAAATCCCATGCTATCCACCCGGTGTATCATGCCGCGGGGATCGTCAGGTTGTCCGGAGAAGAACCTCCTGAAAATTCCTGCAATTGCCTGCCGCAACTGACTTGATTATTGGTTTCCAGAGCTTTCTTGTTTTCTATTCTTCTTCGCCCCCCACCCTCCAGTCGTGTACCGTCTACTGGGACACGTTGGAAACAATCAATGCCGACATATTGGGTCTGAGCGCGTTTTCTTTCGGTTTCCACGATTGCAAGATCGTGATGAAGACTAACATTCGTTGTTTTCAACTAACCCACCGCCCTAGTGCCGCCGGTCACTGAATCGGTCGGCCCAATGCAAAGGGCCAGCAACGTCATTCAGCACGCGACCGAAGGGGCCGACGCGATCGGTATATCGGCATTCGAAGCTTCAATTGACGGTCTGGACTCGAACGGGCGGTGAATTATTCGCTGTCCAGTTGTCTAGCGCACCAACTCACCTGCCCAAATCGTCAATCGCGAGCATGCCAATGCCAGATTCAACCTAGGCCGGCCGCATCTCCCGTCGCCGGCGTTGAGGCCAGTTTTCCAACTAAGCTGAGACTAACCAGAGACAGGCTGAAAGAGGAAACCAGGAGGCGCTTGTTGCTTATGCTGCATCGTGGTCTTGAACCTTGTGTCCCACTTGCCGACCTTGCGCGCCCAAACCCGTTGATGATTCTTCCCGGGGTCGATTGCCAGAGATCGGTCCGGCTGCCGTTCTTTGCACCGTTTCTGTGCCGGGACGGTGCATCGATGCAAGCCCAATTGCGGGCCCGAAAGCTCCGCACTCTTCGGCCCTCGATCGAAGCACACACTATCGTCTGGGCTTCTGGTAGATGAAGCTTATCGGAAGGAAGACTTATGATGCTGCGCCGCTCGCCGGCGGGAGTGGCCGCCTGCGGGGTGACCTTGAGATCCATGACGATCGTCAGGTCGCCCAGATTGCAGCTCGTCTTCGGCTAGTCGGAACCCAATCATCGCTACCAGAATATGTCTAGGACACAGAAGTTCGGCTGAGAATCTGGACAAGAACTCGGCACGAGGCTTCGCAATGCTTTCACGGAAGGCCACTTCCTGCTAGATTCAAGGGATCGTCGACGGGCGCGTGTAAAACATTCGAGAGTTCCCCGCAAGGTGAGGCTTCACGGAGGAGATTCCGGAAACCAATAAGAGCGTAGGAGGAGCGAACCGCAACGGTTGTTGGCCGTTTGCGGCTCCTCAAAGTCCCTTTCCGGCCCCCAATTACTCGCTGAACGCCAACTCATCATCGAGTTACAGCCTCACCACCTCCGGGCAACGTTCAGACGACTGCCGAACGCGGTCTCGGCCCAGATCAGCCAGATCCCAGATCGCCTTCCGAGACATCCAGGGACATTCCACTCACCAGGGTTTCCGCGTTGGGTATTTATGCCTTTGAGATGCACCCAACAACCTTGCAGAGCTGTTGAATAACTGGTCTTGGACACTTTGCTCACGAACGCAGCATTGAAGACAGATAAGATGTGACATTGCGCCAACTCGTCAGATGATCTTCTCATTAACTGCCAATAGCGTCGATCAAACCTTGGTGAATTAGAACTCTGTTTATTCATGTGGAATGGAATGTCTTGGTCGGAACGATGCTCGACCAATTCCTCGGCCCGAGGAGGCCTCACAGCAGTCGTCCCGTCGGCGGCTGAACGCCCGACATCACAACAGCTCCAACCGCGGATATCCCGTCCTGAAGACGTTCTCAGGGTCGAACTTGTTCTTAACCCCCTTCAACCTCTCCAGCGTCTCCTCTCCGTAAGTAGCCACCCAATCTATATCCGATTCAGGGGACAAATTGCGGTAGCCGTAGGGCAAGGTCAGACCCTTTTCTTTCAACTTGGCTATAAGACCATCATTCCACTCTTTATAGCCTTCGAATTCCGTGGTTTCACCTTGAGCATCCTGGACACCAGCGTTCGGGTTGAAGATACGGTGGCGCTTCCGCAGCGGGTAGCACGCCTCCGGGTTCGGCTCTAGGACCCTGCCATGAGCGCTGTGAATGACGTTCGCGCACCACGGCCCAGGAGGAGGGTTGGCGGCGATAATGTTGTTGATTTCTGGTGTCATGTACTCAATCGTACACACTCGTGGGTAGTAATGAGTACCCGACGGGTTGGGGAAGGAGCTGAAGAATTCGTAATCGGTAGCTGTGGGTGTCAGCGCTTGTTGTAAACGACAGGCCAGGATGCGACATACTTTCTGCTACAGTGTCCAAGAGGACCGTCCCAAGAGATTTGATCTTACGATGAAACTCCCAGCCCTCGTCGAGGTTACCATCCGTAGGTGTCCATACGAGGAAGAAACTCAGGACAGGCCCAACGCCAGGCATCGCCATGTGAGTAATTTCTGCCGCGGTATTGATAGGCAAATCCTTCTCCATCTCGCTGAAGTTGTTCAAGACCTGGCCGGTCTCAGAGTTCGGAAATCCTACGAGACCACCCAAGCAGGCTGTCTCAGGATACACCTTGAGTCGAAGCTCGACCACGATACCGAAGTTGCCGTTGCCGGCACCGCGAAGTGCCCAGAGCAAATCCTTTCCGTCAAGGTGCTGGTCAGTGTCGACCACCTCGCCGCTCGCGAGGACCAATCGGGCCCCCAGGATCTGGTCAACACCAAGACCATAGAAGGCGCTGGAGTACCCGTATCCGCCGCCCATGGCCCAGCCCGCGATTCCAACGCCCGAACACCATCCGTGAGGCGTCAGGAGTTTGTGTTCATGAAGGAACTTTGACAGGGCGAGGCCTATGATACCGCCACCGACACGGACCGACTTCCTGTCCTCGGCGACGACGGCGCTGTCAAGGGCGCGGAGATCGATCATGATGCCATCTTTCCCTTGGTTTTGAGTAAAGCTAAGGTCGTGTCCGCCAGCTCTAATACCGAAGGGCAGGTTCTGAGCCTTTGCCTCTTGAACCACGGCGGCGACCTCGGCGTCTGTTCTTGGTCTAAGGATGGCAAGAGGCTGCTTTGTCGCTGCACCATTGTAAAACGGTCTCACGATCACATAAGATTCTGATGAGGGTGTGTATATAGGTAAATCGGGATACTTTTCGGCAAACCCTTGAAGCTGGGGCGCATCTTTGGCGATCTGTTCTCGTGTTGACGCCTCGGGGTTGGAGATGCGGAATTCGCCGGTTGCTTCAAGCGATGCCATCGTGATTGGTCTCGTCGGTATCTGTTTACGCCAAGTTTCTGTTGCAGATTCCTTCAACGAGAGGGTAGCCTGCTTTTATTGACAGCCTGGACTCTTTATCAATCCACCAGACCCCTCACTCCAACGCAAGTCGGACCAGATCACGACGTGTTGGAACAGGGGTCTTCCGGACCCTTGAATGTGAAGTGTGACGGATGCTCCTCTTGAAGAACCGAGATGCCCAATCGCCATCGTTGAGCTTGAAGTGGATCGCGACACTTGCAGGCTGCCGAGGGGCTAATGCCGCTCACGTCAGCTTCGGATGTTGCGCAAGTCGAGAGATTCAATTGGCAAGACTCCAAGACGCTAGATGCAGTATAATGGAATCCGACACAGTCTATATTGGCTTATGCGTTATTCGTCATATTCTCAAAGTCCGATGTATTTGCGACCGAAAGAAAAAAAAAGCATCGCAGTTGAAAGCAAAAGCCCGTTCTAACCATACGCCAGTTTACCCGCCAAGCAGCCCCGCTCTCCCGTTGGTCCAACATATCATGCCGGAGATGCACTCTGGAAAGGGACTTTGGTAGTCAAACGTTACCCATTCTGTGAGGTCTTTTCTCAAGTGGGCTATCAGTGCCGCTGAAGAGTCGATATTGCAACGGCAAGCTGCAGAAATGCTGCAGGGTCTCCGAATGTGGCGCGCCGTACCTGCACCGCCGATGTACGACCCATCATGTTAACACGCGTTCTTTTTCGACAGTCATGCGATGGAGGACTTGATAGGATTGATCGGAAAGTTCGAAAAGAACGTCGACGTCTTCCGACTCGGCTCCCTCATTGGCAGAAGGGATTTGAGCCACGTGCAGCACCAACTTTTCGAAGACTTTCACACCCTTCGCATCGTGAATGTTATCAATCCACATAACCTTTGCGAGATTCCCCTTTGCTTTTGGCCAGGTTTGTGCGAGCGAATTGCGCAATGAAGACAGCTTTGGTAACAGCCATACATCGTCGTTATCATCGAACACGGCCGTAGACCCGATGACTAGTATCCAGGCTAGTAGAAGTCTCGATGAAGGTGTTTGCGCTCGCGACAGGTCAACTGCCTGTAGCGTCTCCCGAAGCCTGTTTGATAACCAGACGAAACGCAATCTGGCACCAAGAATGTGGAGATAGAGTGTCGCAATGAAGCCAAGCATGGCCAGACGCAAAGATTCCGCCATGGTACCGTCATCCAGCTCGAGGTAGAGCAGCCGATACTGAATAGAAGTCATGAGTTGTTGGAACTTGATAGGGTCTATCTTCTGTGTTCGGAACAAGATTTTCACCATGCTAGAAAAGTCTTGTAGATCTTGGAATATGTAGCCGAGCCGGAGATCAAGAGACTCAACAAAGTTTCGCATAGGAGAGGGCCCTTGTGAGGGTGTAACTCCCCCGGGTGAAGGACCTAGAATGGAGGCGAATGCCGGCTCGTAGGAAAGGTTATCGCTAAAGTACACCGGACTTTCTCCCGTGATGAGCGACCAGCCGATATCAACGCTGATCTGGGTAAGCCTTCTGAATAGACGCGGCCGACACGATAGACTCACCGGCATATCTTTGCAAAGAGCTGTAGGTTATGTCTAAAGCTCTCAATTCCGCCTCTTAGTTTGACTATTTGCCGAAGACCAGCAACATGCGCAGCTGATGCCGCATGATCTCCGAACATCTCTGCCACCATACTCATAGTCACAATTGTGGCGACCGTTGAGTCCGCGATGGCCATTTCCTTGGAAGCAATGTTCTCGTTCAGATAGGTCAACGACTTGCAAATATGGTAGTTGGTTTTCTTGCTTCGCTTGCTTCCCAGAAGCCAGTCATGTAACATCGCGACAGTGAAGAGGACGGAGTGTAGATAGGCTGGATCCACCAGCAGCCAATGGAACCACGGAGTCTTGCTTGCGTCAAACCGAACGCACCACTCAACAGGGTACATGGCTTCCTTGATTATGGCATAGACTAAGCATTGATGAGTATGACTGGATCTGATTGGAAGGGAGGTCCAAGACGACGTACATTCGAATAACATCTCTTTTGAGCTCGAGTCAATCTCATCTGCAAATGGGCAAGCAAAGACGTCAAAAGGGGTACGCAACAGTCTCAGAAGACCCTCCGGTTCGTCTTCATCACTCAGGCTTGCAGGGTCTTCTATCATCAGGGGGCTCCATGTCGACTGAGGCACCGTTGGCGCGGGATCTGACGTCCGAACACTGTCCGTAGTTATTGGGGCCCTGTCGCGGTTCGGCACGACCCGCGGCTGTGTTGCGCGTGTGTTCTTTCCTCGCATGACATGGCTTCGGATCAACTTGCGGTCACCCGAGTTTGGCTTGCCATTTGAGTCTGCGATGACAAAGGCAAACCCCTTGTTCGCTGATGAAGCGAGTCAGACATGAACACGTTGACAGACATAGAATGCCATACCACCGGACTTCTGTTTTCCCATTATGGACCGCCAAGCTCACTGCAGTGCCCCAACATACGTAGAGTCTGCGGTTTCCAGGCTGCCAGCGATGATCGCCTGACCTGAACTTCTTCCGGCTGCTGTCGGGTTGCGCGTGGCTGAAGCTATCGGAGATGAGCAATGCTAATTCCGCAAGTGTAAGTTTTAGATGAGTGGCCGACTCTCGCTGACCGGAGTAAAGCTGTAGGCCAAGAGTTGAAGTCTACTGTTGACCCAAAAGGGAATGCAATGAAGAAGCTGAGGAGTTAAGGTCTCAGAGACAGGTAGGCTGAAGCAAAAGCCGTTTGGTGCGAAGACACGTGCCCAATGGATCCTTACTGTTCCTTCATTCATCGTAAGCCTACGCAGTCGCGTACCCCGCTCCGGTGCTGAGCGCCACAAGCCCAGCCATGCTGACACTCGATTGTTGCCCTCTTCCGGCCTAGCGGCTTTCTGCGAGGATTCGTTCCCCAATAAGATTACTTAAATGGGAGAGCAATCGAGGAAAAACACACGGGTATCCGCTTTTAAACCCTTTTGTTAAGCCCGGAGCACGCGTGGTGTATCCCCGAGCTGTTCCGGGATCAAGGCGCAATCAAGTGGGGCTTGGTGCCGGTCGGACTGGGTGACTCCCGGGCTCGGGCCCGGTGACGCTTCCGAGCATGACCATTTACCCCTTTAGGTCATCATTCGACGTCTTTTCATAAGGGCAAAACAAGAGACTTATGCCCAAAAATGGATGGGCGAAGCAATAACGAGCTTCATTATGTACAGGTGCTGATGACTTCATGTCTTTCCTCAAAATATAAGAACACCACTGAGACGACAAGATGGAGAGACTCAAACACACCTTCAACGACGACATTGAACACTTACATCGCAATTTCCCCAGAAAAAGCTTACAGCAAATATCGCATACCTATACAGCCCACCACATTGCCTCTTATCATGACGAGCTCCATCAACCTCCCGCCCCTAACCTCAGGCACAATGGGTTTGACAGTGAAGGCCATGTGCGCCAAACCGCAAATGCCTCCCAACGATCTCTCGCTCTCCGGACAGACTGCAATCATCACAGGTTCCAACGCCGGGATCGGTTTGACTTGCGCGGATATGCTGCTGGAGCATAAGCTGAGCCATCTCATCATGGCTGTACGATCTCAGAAGAAGGGAGAGGAAGCCGCATCAAAGTTACGCCAGACGCATCCTTCAGCCAACATTGAAGTTTGGCCTCTGGACATGATGTCATACGATTCCATCCAACAATTCGTTGACCGGTGTGCCACGCTTCCCCGCATCGACTTCGTCATCCTCAACGCCGGTATCGTGAAGGAGCATTTCCAGCTCTCGCAATATGGGCATGAAGAGTCAATCCAGGTCAACTACCTGTCAACGGCGCTCCTAGCCATACTTTTGCTTCCAGTTCTGAAAGCAAAGAAGTTTGATGGAAAGGCTCGGACTCTGTCCATCGTCAACTCGGGTACATCCTTGATGGCCAACTTCAAGGAAGCCGACAAAGTACCTCTTCTACCTGCCTTTGACGACGAGACGACGTTCAACAACCTTGAGCGATATCCAAATTCGAAGATTCTGGGCCAGTGCTTCATCATCAAGCTTGCCGAGTACGTGAGAAAGGAGGATGTTGTCGTCAATCTCGTCGATCCAGGCTTGACTAAAGGAACAAATCTACACACCAACCTGAGCGGCATACTGAAGGCTTTCATGGGAGCGGCCAAGGGTCTTACTGGAAGACCACTCGAGAAAGCCGCATCAACCTATGTCAATGTCGCTGTGGTGAGAGGGGAAGAGACTCATGGCAGCTTCCTCATGGACTGGGAGATCTCTCCGTAAGTTTGCCTTCCAAGTTAGTAAGAGCTTAGCTAACACGACTGTCAAGATTCGCCTCCATGCTATACGAACCAAAGGGAAAGGCAGCCACCGAGCGCCTTTGGGAGGAGACTATGGAAGAGCTCGAGTTTGCCGGGGTCCGTTCGATCCTTCGGTCCATGCAGGCAGGCTCGAGATAAGAACCGGACGATTTCCGGGGAACATTTGGCCCGCCAGTCTGGATTGCTCTTTGGGTTGCTGCAGTTGGGTGGTATGCATAGAGTTTGGGCCTTGACGGATCCCATCGAGGCGATGTCTCTGTTGGACAACGGCCACCAATTTAGCGAGTGTGCAAATAGACGGTTCTCTCATAGTCGAACATATGAGCTTGTTGATTCTTTGGTACTTCGTGGCTAGCTTCATTACTGTAATAGAAAGCGTTCTTCTTTCGGACTATTCCATGTATGTCTCCTTCTTGTCTTGTGAGCCCAACGAGAGTTCTTCGAAAGTTCCTCCTTGGCAGCGTCGAAAGTTCCTGCCGTCTCACTTGAAGTATCGGTCGAGAAGTATCGAATGGCAGAGCCGTTGGCGGTGGTATAGTATACTACGGCATCACTGCGCCAGCCTAATAGGCCTCGGCCAACCTCCCAAATTGCACGCATGGCGTGTTTTCGGTTCGCCTCCACAGCTCTTGACCAGAGGCCGGATGAGATGATTACGTAGATTGTGAGAGTTGGAGGATGCTCTCAGCCTTAAACAGTTGGATCAACAAGCAGTTCGCATTTCCAAGGCGCAGATCAGCATAGCGTCTGTTCGCTGTCTCCGAGATTCTGGCCATGATCTAAGCGAGGAATATCAAGTCCGTACCCAGTTGACTTACATGGTGATCCTGACGCCATTCGACCCGGTGGCAAGACACCCAGTTCGTGAAAACGGGTGTCTGAATGCACCCATCCAGCTGATAGAGACCTTCACGCAGTTTGGAGGGCACCCGATAGGCTAGAACCGGTTCGAATTCCTCGCGCAGAGTCCCCTCTCATCTGGCAACTTCACGATACTACCCGAAGATCTGGAAATAGCAATGGCATCGCGGAGGGAGGCAATCAACCAACAACGGTCTCGCACTCTCTCCATTAGCCTCTCAAGGACCTTCCGCAAACTGATGACCCGGTAAGATGGCCGATTCCAGCCATGCAACCGATGCCAAGCGGTCGGGTACACTCCAGACTCCCAACAGCCTGTCAATGCATGCCAAGAATCATTATCAGTCAGGGATAATGAGGGGGGCAGTCCTCGACCAATAATTTAAGCTGCGATAGCAATTCTGCTCAGAGGCATTTGAGGAACATGGTGGACTCAGCTGGGGAGCTGAGGTTTCCTGGAAAAGACAGACTACCAAGACTTCCAAGACGGCACCATGTGCCCAGACGGAGCATTGGCATCGCCAAGTCAGGACCTAAAAGCCGCGAACCGAGACATCGTCTACGACGATTTGCGCGACCCATGGTCTTTACTACGGCTGCAATAGAGTCTTTGGTGATACTTTGAATCCAGAAAAACCAAGACACTGTAGAAAGTTCCCATCACAAGCTCCGAATGAAGAAGGCCCCTTCTACATAGCCGGAGAAGTGCTGAAAGTGTGCCCCGGGCGAGTCAGTGTATCTCGCTGCCAAGCGCGCCACCGCGGTGAATCGGTTCGAATACGGAAGCTTCCTTTGGCCGGAATAGCCACATGACTGAAGGTTCCTACCAGTTGGTTCGGTGTTTGGGACAGTAGAAAAGTGTCGAATGAGGGGATCCATGGTTACGAGCCTGCCTTTCACGGCCAAACCTGCGGCACGGCGGCTGCACCATGAGCGCCCTACCGATGGCATCGATTGAGTCGCGCCGCACAAACGTTCCTGACGATAGCTTGGCGCGAGAGAAAGGTCTTGGCGGATGGGCCTGACTTTAAGCACTTTGTCGAGCAAATTGCCCCGGAGAGATAACGATCACGCGCGCTGTTGCAGTTGCGATAACGGTGGAGGGGATTACGCCATGCGACGACGGACCGGGGAGGGGATAAGATTGAGGGACGCGCGCCTCCAGTTGGTGTTGGGGACGGAATCGACCTGCCCGAAGAAGAAATCTGGAGAAGAAACCAGTCCCGGTCTGGTTTAGACGAAGCGAAAGTCAGCTCGTACGACTGGCCAGCTGTCGCAGGGAACTCGTTGCAAATGGCTGGTGTACGTTGTGAACATGAAATGAGTACCTTTTCTTCTCCCTGTTGGCAGATGGTTCGAAGGACATTTCGCCTGGAGAATACGAAACCCGCGTTGCTTGAAGAACATGGTTTCCTTTGGTGAGGAGAGGATGCTTTAGGGATCATTGTTAGCGTGGGGGAAACCGAGGTGCTCGGTTTTGAGAGAGTAGGATTCTGGCCAAAGCAATGAGAAAATCCAGCCAATGTCGGGGCAGAAAATCAGCCGGGGCGATTGATAGGACGCGTTGTCGACCCATCTAATAAGCTGCCGATACTAGGAGCTCGCGAGGGGGCTAGCCAGGGTCGACATTGGTGGTCCCTCGCCGACCGTCAAAAAGTTCCTCCAGAAGAACTCTCCTGCGGCAGACGAGCACAGGTTAATCAACTTGCCACCTTCTGTCTGGCCGGATGATACCACTGGAGGAGGCCTGACGCATGTGAATGGCCAATGGGGCATGCAAATCCCCGGACGTCTGGCCGATAAGACACGGGGAGACGGAGCTGGTGCTTGTGAGAGGGGAAAGGAAAGACAGCCGGGGCTGGCCGTTGTCTCTGGATGAACGTGCTTCCCGTCCCACGAACGTAACGACTCGACTTTTCAGCTGTTCATCTCAGGCCTGGTGAGGCGGCGATGGTGTGCAGCGAGAGCACATGGCGGACAAGCTTTTTTCGGGCAAGATCTCTTGACACTGCACGGATGGCAAGTCTTGGGCGTCTTGGAAGCATATCGCGATGGTCTTGGAGCTCTTGGAAATCGCCTTGGAAAGCTTGTGAGTCTTGGTCGGTCTTGGGAGGCTTGGGAGGCTTCGGGGACGGCGCCACTCCCTCTCCCTCGCAGGGTCCAGCGGGTTCAACGCCCATCTTTGATCATGTCCGTCTTGGTGTTCTGGCCAAATTTGCCAAGATGTTAGTCGCCTATGCCGTCGACTAGTGCACAACCCTGAAGACGGAAAACAGATGCCGACGTTTGATTCGTTGGTAGGGCACAGCCATGCGTTGCGTCCAGCCACCACACCAAGAGGATGAACAACCGTTTTCCAGCATCCTTCTATGCTTCTTCGATGCCAGCCTGACGGTGCTTCCCGGACATGTCTCTCGGCGGCCACGATGTCTAGAATGTTGCATTGTAACGTGGTGTTGTCGAGAGCTGAACCAGAGCTTTTCGGTCTAGTCAAGTCTCTTCATGTTGTATGTGTACTAGAAGCGAAGCGGCACAGCGAATAAGACTCGCAGATCTTCGACGATTAGGGTCGGAAAGCGTTCAAGGGCTCAAAGCACCGTGCCCGGGCGCCCTCCCAGTCCGCTCCGCGACCCCAACAAGGGTTCACCTCACCATCCCCCCATCTTATCGCGCGCTCCCCGCCGGCCCCCAAGCAAGAAACGGACTTCAAGACGACGTTCACTTCTTCCGCGGAGGCTCCCTCACACTGATCGATCACCGGGTCAGTCCCACAAGAGGTACGACTTGCCAGACGCAGGGCGTTGAGTGTACAGTACGGTACTGCGTGCACCCGCAAGCCCACGCGCGACACAACGCACACAAGCAGCGCTGTTACGGTCAGTGCCGAAAGAGACCCCGAGATGGGCACAGATGGCACGCAGCGACGGATAGCCACCTTGCCACCAGCATCCCCCCGCCACTGCTTTTGCCGGGGGAGATTGCAGATGGTGTGGGAGCCGTAGCAGCAAATCATCCCCATGCCGGTTGATGAGAAGGCAGGATTTACGAATAGAAGAGTTGGTTCGCCGACCGACAACCTGTCTTCAGCCCGATCGACACCGAATGAGACAGGGCTGCACTCTGTCTGCGGGCGGAAACGTCGCACCACGATGAAGCCATCGCGATTGCGACTTGAGTTGCGCCCAGTCCCAAGAACCAACGTCCTGGTTTGATTGGGAGGATGGATTGCCTGCACTCGTCGTACAGTAGTTGCTCTCAAAAGTTCCTCGGCCGAGAGCTGTCTAAGTTTGCCTTACCAGATCAAGGTCGTCCGAGGTCCCGACTGCATGGGATGACTGAAGGCCGGCGGAGACCCGCGAATCTAAGGAAAGAGATATGCGCCATCTCAGGCTTGAAAGATGCCAACGGCGACAATGGCGGAAGCTCTTGCGCCTTGAGAAAAGGTTCCGTACCACCCATGCAATGCACCAGGGATCCCTCTGCGTTGGACTTGATGCCCCGTCTGCAGGTTCGCAGTGACTGGGACTGATCCCGGTAGGTAGCCGGGAGGTGGAGGTGGCATTCGTTTCCGTCCGTCCCCCCCAATCCAGGAAAAGAAGTGAGGATGAACCACAAGAGGGCCGCAGATAGGCATCTTGCCGTCCATGTTTGTTCATGGAAAGCTCATGTATCCGTACCTTCTCTGTCCTGATATGGCCGGGGCATCTTGCCTCGATCCTTCTCACGTTCCTTCTTCTTCATTCTGCTCTTCGTCATCATGTCTCTCATCCTTCCTGTCTCACGCTCGGCTGGGCAAGCCACCCAATGCGGGCAAAGTAAAGACGCACATCGATCCCTCCTCCAACGCCCGGGAACCTTTGATATCGGCCATGTCGAATGCAGAAGGTAGAGATGTCTGCCGCCAGGGTTGCACTGCACCCTCCGGCTGCACGTCCAGACGAGGGGGGCGGCTGGAAGTCCAGCCCTGAACATGATCACCCATGCCACATCACCCCTGCCTTCTGAAGAGGAAGCTCTGTCCATCCCAGCCTATGCCGTCGCAGCATCGAGTCCCATCTTGGGGGGCAAGGGGTCCTTTCCTGAGGATCGTCTTGTGGCAACACTGACTGTCACCATCGTCCTGCCCGTTCGTTGCCAGGCGGTTGGAACCCCCGGGTCCCACCCGTCGATAAGCATATGGATGGCGAGCTTGGGCCGGTCGCCCTCGTGGCACTGGATATTAAAAGGTCTTGATGTCCTCGTCCCCTCTTTCCCCGTTTCTTCTCGTTTCTCGGTCACTGGCATATTTCCAGCCCATAAGTCAACGGGTCCTGCAGATCAGCCCCTCCGTACCTTACTCAAGGTGAAGAGTTCTGACCCAGCGCAACCATGTCCGAAATCCGTGAACAACGGCCCGCCGCCCAGGGCGGCGTGGTCTCCAACGAGAAGGCCGAGCCCGTAAGTACAATGTCTTAGGAGGCTCACTTGAGCCTCAACTCACAGGACGGTGTACTAAGTCGCTTGACCTAGTTCGTCGACGCTCATCCCGAGGGCACCGACTACAACGAGCACGTCGAGATGGAGCTCAACGTCACCGAGGACGATCTGCTTGAGGCCAAGGAGCTCGCTTCGCAGATGTCCCTTGAGGAGGTTCGCGAGATGATGTTTAACGTCCACAAGATCCACGAGAAGGACCCCAACTTCCCGCTCGTCATTATCGAGAAGATTGAGGCTTTCCTCCAGAACGACGACGTCTTCGAGAACCCCGAGAAGCACGAGACTCTGATCCAGGAGATGAAGCTCGAGGCCGCCCTCATCACGGGCAACTCGCCCTACTCTGAGGTGCGCGCCGTCGTCGACAACCATGACGACCCCACCATGCCCTCGTCGACCATTCGTGCATGGGTTATCGGTCTGCTCTTCTCCGCTCTGCTCGCCTTTGTGAACCAGCTCTTCTCCGTCCGCTACCCGTCTATCACGATTTTGGCCAACGTTGCCCAGCTGCTCGCTTACCCCTTGGGCAAGTTGTGGGAGAAGGCTCTTCCCGACGTCGGCTTCACTGTCTTTGGCTCCCGTATCTCGCTCAACCCTGGCCCGTTCAACCGCAAGGAGCACATGCTCATCACGATCATGGCCAACGTTGCGTACAACATCCCGTATACTAACTACATCATCTGGACTCAGGTAGGCTTCTACCCGGTGCAACTTTGCACCTTGACGATGAACCTCAACTAACAGTACTCTCCAGTGGCTCCCCCAGTTTTTCAACATGCCGTATGCCGCCAACTTCGGTTACCAACTCCTCATCTCGCTGTCAACCAACTTCATCGGCTACGGTCTGGCCGGTCTCTGCCGTCGTTTCCTCGTGTACCCCTCGTACTGTGTCTGGCCCGCGTCTCTGGTGACCATCGCCCTGAACGCTGCCTTCCACAGCGACAAGAACAGCACCGTCGACGGTCCTTTCCGCAGTGTCTGGAACCTTAGCAGACAGAAGTTCTTCTACATCGCCTTCGCTGCCATGTTCGTGTGGTTCTGGTTCCCCAACTACATCTTCACGGCTCTCAGCACCTTCAGCTGGATGACCTGGATCGCGCCCAACAACCGCAACCTGGCCACCATCACCGGCTTCAACAGCGGTCTTGGATTCAACCCCTGGCCCACTTTCGACTGGAACATCCTGTGAGTACTGCCATTGGGTTTGATTCACGAGAACACTTACTAACGGGCGCAGTCTCTTCGACAACACTGACCCCTTGATGGTTCCCTTCTTTTCCACCTTCAACAAGTTCCTCGGAACTCTCATTTCCGGCTTCGTCATCATCGCCGTCTGGTACACCAACACCTACAACACCGGATACCTCCCCATCAACTCCAACAAGGTCTACGACCACTTCGGCAAGCTGTACAACGTGTCGCGCGCTGTCAACGAGCACGGCCTCTTCGACAAGGAGGCCTACGAGGCTTACTCCCCCCCGTTCCTGGGCGCCGCCAACACCATGATCTACATGTTCTTCTTCGCCATCTACACCGCCACCATTACCTACGCCATCCTCTACCACCGACATGAGATCGCTCTCGGCTTCAAGGCTCTGATCGGCAGCTTCCGCAAGAACAGCGACATCGAGAAGGACCAGGTCCTTGACGTCCACAACCGCCTCATGAAGGTCTACCCCGAGGTTCCTGAGTGGTGGTACCTCCTCACCCTCATCGTCGCCATTGCTCTTGGCTGCGCCGGTATTGCCGCTTGGCCCACGTACACCACCGTCGGCGTCGTCTTTTATGGTATCATCCTTTGCCTGATTTTCGTCGTCCCTGTCGGTATCATCAAGGCTATGACTGGTATCGAGGTCACCCTCAACGTGCTTGCTGAGTTCATCGGTGGTTCCTGGGTCGAGGGTAACGCCCTGGCCATGAACTACTTCAAGTCCTTCGGCTACGTCACCTGCGCCCACGCCGTTTGGTTCTCCAACGATCTTAAGCTTGCGCACTACGTGAAGATTCCCCCTCGTCATACTTTCTGGGCTCAGATGGTCGCGACGCTCGTGTCTACCCTCGTGTGTCTCGGCGTCTTGAAGTTCCAGATGACTAGCATTCCGGGAATCTGCACTGCCGATGCCAAGTTCAAGATGACCTGCCCCGGCATCAACACCTTCTTCACCGCCTCTGTCCTTTGGGGTACTGTCGGTCCCAAGAAGATCTGGGGTGCCGGTGGCCAGTACACCGAGACCCTCCTCGGTTTCCCTCTTGGTGTCGCCGTCGTCCTCATCTTCTGGGGTCTCGGCAAGGCCTTCCCCCGCTGGAAGTGGATCCGCCAGATTCACCCCGTCGCCATGATGTACGGTGCTCTCGTCTGGGCTCCCTACAACATGTCCTTTGTCTGGCCCTCCGTCCCCATTGCGTACTTCTCTTGGGTCTACCTCAAGAGCCGTTTCCTTGGCTTCTGGTCCAAGGTAAGTTTTCACAACCCCCTCTTTACCGTCATTTTTGCAGTCACTGACCTTCTTTGCAGTACAACTTCGTCCTCTCCGCTGCGTTCTCTTGCGGCATTGCCATCTCTGGCATCATCATGTTCTTCGGCCTTCAGTGGCAAGATATTGAGGTTGACTGGTGGGGCAACAGCGTCGTGTCAGAAGGCTGCGAAGGCCTGGCCTGCCGTCTCAAGACACTCGCGGACGGCGAGTACTTCGGCCCTCGCATCGGCGACTTCCACTAAGGGATTCCGTCGTTTGCGAATCTCGCGGCCTGGCCGTCGCGGTTGTGCTTTTCGTGTGTTTTCAGCGCATGTATGATGTGATGAAAAAGAATTTGAAGACCAGAAGGAGCGTGGTGGAATTGGCGTAATTCGGTGAATGTAATGAGACAAAGTATGAAGATGAATACCCCCTAAACACTCTTTTGCATCTGGCGGAAGATTTCAATGAAGAATTTTTCTCTTCCGATCTGAACCTCGTGAGTCTCTTTCGAAATCAAAGGTGCGACTGACCAATCGGCTATGATGTGAGGTGACCGTGTGCTTTGATCGTGACCAGTGACTTTCAAGGAAGCGACGCCTGGCATGGCGATGTTGGTTGTCTCGTCGTGATCTGAAGGGTGCGATTGGGCAAGTTGGTTCCCGCAAACCCTCTCAGGATTGAGATCTCGTTTACAGGCCGGGCTGATTTCTTTGATTGTCGAACTTTCGAAAGCCGAAAGCAGCAAAACCTAGCCATAACGTCACGAAGCTGAAGGTTGGCAGTCTGTATTAATATCATCTTTGTACCAACATCGCCCCCGCAACGGTTGCCGGATCGGTGCCGCACCGGCGTGGCTGTGCTAGATAGCTCGGCGATCTGGCATGACCAGTGCATACTGGGGATGATACTGGCGGTGGGTGACTGGTTGCAAGAGAGGCCTGAAGATTAGGTTGTGGAGTATTCAAGATACCTGAACATCGTTTTGGGGGAATTCTCGCCTTTTCAAACAATTTCACCTTGGCATCAGCAGGCTTGAGGATAGCTTGTGTTTGAGTCGGTAAATGAAGTTGCCGAGCGGGCTGTGGTGTGGTGGCCACCGATGGAGCCAACGCCTGTGTAACGTGAGATGTGCGGAGCAGCCTTTCAAGATGGCAGCCTCTGAGTTATAAAGACCCGGTGGTAAGAGAATTTCACAAAGAAGAAGTTTTTCTTAATCAAGTATTATTGCTAGAATGATCTAGTCTTATCAATACCGCAATTTCGACCGGCTCTGACGGCACAGCTGACAGGTGTAAAGTTCACCCGGCTTACGACACGGAAAGCGTACCCGAATCTGCCTGCTAGTCACCGGAACAATACCATTTCTTGGTTAGGCATATTTCTCGTTTGGGCAATGAAACATTCGCCATATCAAACTGTCTTTATTCACATCCACTTCTCTTCTCTCTGATTACAAAGAGACCACCTAATTTTCCTACGTGTGGGTGGCTACATTTCCTGTGGACTTGGTGACTTTTACGAGGACGACGACGAAAGACGACGATGATAATCCTAATAATGACAGTAACTATGATAGCGACTATAATAGCAATGATGATAGCGAACACACAGCAAAAGTAGTCGCTCTAGCACAGAAAAGTCGGGGGTCTGATTAGAAAATTCCAGGTAGCACAGCTTGCAACTAACGTACTGGGACCAGCTCGACCAGCAAGTCGAGAGCTTCAGTTTAGACGCCTGTAGTCAAGTAGGCTTCTTAACCCTATGATAAAGATCAAGACTTCCTCGCCTTCACCGCCTCACAAGAGAATATCACACTGAGTTTGGCAAGGCACCAGACATAAGCCCAAGGTAATCTCAGGTGATAGAAAGAAAGAGATGTTACGAGACGTTCAGCGTAGTATATTCGGATTGGCTCAAACTATTGTTACGGTGATTCTAGAAGATGCAAGCTCATCAGCGCCAAAATCCTTTACGTCCTGAAGAACTGCGCCAATTCTTCTCATACAGCCTGGCCGGTCCATTGCAGGAGTGACATAAATCCCGTGAGCGCAGGGATTCTTCCGCTCGGGGTCTGGTCTTCCTGGTCCGCCGTACGTGTAAGCCAATATCAACGCGTACACTTCCATTGATCTGATGAGCTCTGCACTGGCCTCATAGCTTCGGTTGATGGTGTCCAGCATGCCGAAGCAATCATCGCCTCCCTTCTCGCTTCGGAACAGTATATGGCCTGTGGGCCCCTTAGCATCGGAGAGCGACATCTTGACCAGGGGCGCCTCGAGCTTGATCCAGCCGTCTTTCACGCGACCAAAGGGGTTATCCCCGTCGATTTCAACCTTGGTTTCAAGAATATTTGCCACTTCTTCCGTCACCCCAAGTAACCCGGTCGCCGGTATTCCGTCGACTGAGGCCCAAGACCATGAGGGTGCGCGGTACTGCTCGATGGGTTTACAGCGCAGAGCCTGCCAGCATAAGCATTCGATCAAGGACCCACGCCAAAGACCGGCCAAGTATTCATCTCTGAAGCCTTTGCTCAAGGACTTAGCAATGCCAGAGAATGCTGGAAGCTTATCCAGAGGATTTGTCAACTCTCGCGGGCCGTACTCCCAGAGGAGTTCGTGCCAATTTCTCGTCAAGGTGGAGGAGTGGTCGAGTCCTTCCCACCTAGGATTTGTGGGATGGGCGTTGTTGCGACGCTGGTCAACGTACTCCACAAGCTGGGTGTCATCATTGATGAAAGGTATGCGGTAGTTCAGCTTCAGTCCTTGCTCTGCTTCAAACCCTTCGAGACATTCCCAGTACATCTGCTGGCTTGAGAAGTGCAGAATTCGGCGAGCGAGGACACGTTCCTGGAAGCCCCACGCTCTCTTCGTGAGAGGCTCCTTTTTCATCCGCATATGAAATTGGTGAATGGTATCGTGATCGAGGGTCAAGGCCGTTGCCAAGATGTACTCATCTGGAGAAGAACCCTTCCGTGAAAGTTTGAAGTAGGTTTGAGGGGTTCGAGCTGACAGTAAACCTCCATTAGTATCGCCGGACTTTACAGCGGCAAGCGTCAGATACGAGTTCGAGTACACAGCAGCCATTTGCGCTGACTCTCGTTCCCAGTCCTTCAGGTCATCCTGACAGATACACAGGCTGTCGATCCAAAGGTATCTTACCCCGACCATCCGAGTCAGAGTTACAGCGTCTCGAAGAGTTTGCGGAAGTTGATTGATATCAATACCGTCTCTTCGAGCCTGAATGGTCTCACCGGTGGTAACAAAGTGTTTCTCCCCCTTTCCCCAACAGTAACTGAGGGTGACATAGCGGTTACAAAGGTCAGGGTCCGGCTGAACGAGTTTAATGATTGACCCAGAGTCTGACGTGCCAACGTCCAAAAGGCGAGTTGGCATTGGAGCTTGCTGCGCTTTGCAGTGCGGGTGCTCATCGCAGGCTTTGAGCCACTTGAGAATGAGGTTCAATGTGGTTTGGTTCGGAACCTCTTTCACAACGCGGTCGCTAGAGCCGATAGATAGAGGATCATCTGTCAGTTGTTTCTGTCAGTCACAAGATGCAATCAGAGCGGCTTGGGAATCCAGACACTCACCTTCATCAGAAGCAAAGCCGATCGATGCGACGGGCATCAGGCAATATCGACCCTCGTCTTCAACGCTGCTACAAACAACCCAGAATCCATCGCCGCCAGACTCGCCACGTTGAGTCAACCACATGTTCCAGTCAGGAACCCACTTGTATGCACCCAGATTTGGATGTTCTAGTGTCTTAATCTCCTCCAACAGCGCATCGACCTCCTTCTCAATTGCCTGACATAGAACACATCCGTTGATTGATGCTTGACGGAGCGAAGCAAGATCGGGATGGTACGGAATACCCATACATGGAATAGGTTTCCCTCTCTCATGATCGTCCAAGATAATGTGCTGGAATCTCTGTTTCCCACTTAGAGTTCTCGTGGTTTTGTCGTCAGGAAAGGGGGGCAGGTCTTCCAATGGAAGAGACTGACAAAGGCTACAGAGAATCATGATGCCTAAAACCCCGCGAAAGGTGTGAGATGATGTCCAAGCCGACAGCACATTCGCATAAGTCGTTTCAGATCACGGAACTACTGCATTTGAAATACAATCGGTTTGTGTAGCTTTGGTGGCGATAGAGACGCGGATCATTCCTGTCTCATGCCGTCAGCAGTGTCATGCCCCTCCATGTGACTACTATTCACTGTGACTAACGTGAGGGCCAAGCCATGGATGCTTAGGGGCTAGGCCGGCCGCCTGCAAGTCTGCCTCGGCGGATCCAACCTTCAAAGATCAACGCAAAATTATGGAAGACCATTGTTCTTCGCATACCTATGTGTGCTCGCATTTACTGCGCTGGCTATCAAGAGACACTATGCCGAGAGCGCACCGCGGAACAAAATAAATTATCATTCTTCTCGTTTCCGTCAACTCTGTTGTCTCTGTTTTCCAAGTCGTCCATGCAACTCTCCGTCCAGTCTCCGTCCGGACGGTAAGACTCTACCGAGAAACCGGAACTTGAAAATACTAGGATGGACGGGGAAAGCCAGACACCGACAGAACAGGCAGAAAGGCAGCCAGCCGGGCGGCCGCTTATTTGCGCGCCAAGGAAAGAGCTGAAGACCCCCTGTGCGCCAGGTTGCCGTTTTGCTGCCTGCAATTGGGCAGTGCAGGGTTGATCGCTGGTGCCATCATACCTAAATGCTGACAGACAGTAGGCGAACTAGAGGAAAGGGACTTTGGTTTCTCAACGTGTCATTTGGCAGTGCACACACAGCCATGGGTTATGGCGGCTACGTCTCCTGAATTCAGCCTGCTCTTCATATTGAACGCTCTTGTACATTCTCGAAGGCCAAGTACCACTGTCGCCCCCTGGGTGGTCATGTACCAATTAACCTGTCTCATACCCCGGGAGCCTTGCCATAACCTCACGTCTTACCAATACACTGGAGTCGAGATCATTAGCGCCGAGACTCACGACTGGTGGGCGCAAACAAGCTTTAATTAAACTATGGATGCTCCTAGCCCGATCTAGCGCCCGTTGCAAGGGCTTTCTGGACCCCACGTTCTGAAATACCGTGTTCCTGCGGCACAGTTACCAATTTCCTTGGTCTTGAGCAACCAGAAGGGTTGCTTAACCCCTGTCATCATTGCCGTGTCGGCGGGATTTGTAGGGATTTGATCGTTTTGCAAGAGTAAAAAGGATCTTCATGCTGGATTGCCAAGACATGCGATGTCTCCTTGCACGACCATCCATCAAATAAGCCAGACGGCGTGGTGCTCCATAGTGAACCTAGCGAGTGGGAGCCGGAGAGATCCAGCCGATACTTATGGAGACCTCTTCGTCTCTTCCCCCCAGGGGCTTGAAAGGTAAATTTCTGACTTCAAGTTTGTCGATGTCACATAGAGTCTTTCGGATTCTGGTTTCTTGCCCATTCCCACCCGCCGCATAGTTAGTAGGATTTGCCATGGATCAACCACGACAGTCTGCCCAACCAGGACTCGAGGTCACGTCACACTACGACACCACTCCAGTAACTCTCGAGGCCCACCACTGGACATCATCATCACAGAACGGTTCAGCTCCAAGTCACGATATATCTCACGAGCAAAAGATACTAGCGGGCCATGGGTATGAGTCAACGGCACACAACAGCGGATATACGGGGCGCGCATACTACCAGAACGAAGCAGGAAGCACAGCTCAAGACAAGGCAAAGCCCAGAAGGCCTTGGCTGCTCATCGCACTCGGCGGAGTGGTGACGTTCGTTCTTGCAGGTGTTGTAGGCGGTATAGCAGGCTGGAAGATCACATCCAACCAGAACCAAGAGCCAGCCCTAACTGTCCCGGGCTCTGACGGTAGCACGCCATCAACGAGCGCAACCAAGATAGTACCGAATTCAGGGCTCGCAGCTGTTGGTTATCGTTACGGAACTGACATAACCCTACACGTATGGTTTCAGGGACCGGACTCTTTGTTGAGACGGTTGCAGTACATGAGCATCTACCAAAACTGGACTGCACCATTGGAGGTCGACGCAGCGCCCAAGGTGGGCTCGCCCTTTGGGGCTAGTCAGTTCTGGACGAAGCCAGATGAAGTATGTGCCTCCTCACGTCACCCCAAGTTATAGGTGCTAATCAACGAAGCCACTTCCGGTCATCCCCCAAGCCGAGCTGTTTTACATTGGATCAGGCGAAAAGATATTGGGCGTGAACTGGCGAGAGGGGTTCACACGTGGAGGCCTAAGTGACAGCGTTAACAATGGGGGATGGACAGTCGGCAATACCGGTACCCAGATGGCTGCTTACTGGCCCTCAACCATTCTTCAAGCTTCAAATGGGGATGTTATGGAAGTCTTTTTCAACTACAAGTCTCCAGGATTTCAAGAGCCCAAGAGGGTCGGTATCACAGCTTCCCCTGGCTCGGCGCTGGCCATTCTACCCCGAGAAACTACCCACTCCGCTGGCGATCAAACCGCAGCTTCTAGTGCGCGTATTATCTACCGCGATACCACCGGACGCCTGAAGAACTTTGACCGATCCTCAGGCGGCCAGTCTCTCACGTCTTCGGGCGAGATTCCCGTGACGGTCGATTCGAACTTTACAATGGCTGCCTTCGTAGTCGCGAGGGGCGAAGTAGGCGGGCAGAAGTCAACGGCCGTCAACACATGGATTTTGTACCAGGATTCCAAAACTGGAAAGATCTCATACGTTTATGAGAACGACTCTGAGGGGTGGAAAGGCCCAGAAACGGATCCGGTATTCGAAGGAGCTGATAGCCCAACCCACCTCGCATGCGTCACGGCTGCATCATCCACGATCCCCGAGGTCCCATTGGAGGCGGCACACGATTTGAGCCATTGCTTCTTTCAATCCGGACGCAAGTTGAAACATGTCCACTTTGATGGCAGTTCGTGGACGGATATGGGCTTCATTTCCATACCTTGAGGAAGCATAGCGACGACGAGGACGATAGCGATCACACAGAAGTATGGTGGGGTTGACGTGATGCTTTGGCAAATTCTTCTACCACGGTAGAATTACAAGCTCGCATAACAGAGCTTATGAAGTGAGCGAATTTGAATTATAATGAGACTATGGGTTCAACGTATCTGAACTCCATCATGGATATGGGACATAAACAAACAGTAGCTTTGCTATCCGGGCCGTGTACGTAATTCAATATTATTATCACCCGCCATCATCCCTTTTATCTTTGACGTTTTCCTCTTTCTCGTCCCTGTCGTCGTCCCTGTTGCCGTCCCTGTTCGTCCTCGTCCATCTCTTGTCTCTGTGGCCGTCCCTCTTATTGTCTACCGGCCCCTTCCGGGAGGATAGCCACAGTCATAATTAGGTTACAGAGAAAATAAAACAACTTCCCCATTGTTGTCAACTATGGTGCGTTATCCTCAAGAATAGAAGAACCATGTCTCGAGTCAGTGCCCATAGCCTCCTCTGGCATTGTCCTTCGGGGCCAGGCTGACACTCAGGTCTTGGGCGCTGTAAGTTCCCAACGATATAAAGCTCCTCAGTTCATGTGAGCCATCGGGGGAAACAATGTTGCCGTCGTCGTCCACGGTCATAACCTTGCTAGGGTGAAACGCGGCTAGAATGAATGTGACCAGGAAGATGAGAGTAGCATCAAAGATGTAAAGAAACACCTCAGTTGTTTGCAGACTAAGACACGATCAGCAATCGAAAATGAAAAGTTCGAGCTAGAAGAAACTCACTATCCATCGTAACCTTGGATATACTCAATGACGCGAAATAGCGAACGAACAAAGACTAGTACGCTGACGCCGTACAAGATCCAAAGAAACTTGTCCCAAGAGACGGCGTGTCTCAGACGTTGCCCTCGGATTCTAGAATCTATAGAAATGCGCCGGTGGAAGACTCCAGTGACGGCGATGAAAAGAGCAAAACCAATGAGCTGAATGAAAAGGCCAACGATGATGACATTTTCGCCCAGTTGAATCTTACTCGGCGACTTGGCATTTGTGAGAATACCTCCACCTCCGCTTTGTACCAAGAATGACAAAATATCGCTCGTGATGAACACCTTTGTAAGAATTTCAGGCCTAACGGGACTATAGTCGCGTCCATTTGCTAGGATAATCAGCCGACCTAGCATACCGTAGATGGATGCTGCCAACAGCGAAGGGGCGATGAGTAGCATCAGGGACTGCAGCGCGTAAGGCATAACCTGCCAGTTTGGTGTTTGGGCTGCCGATATAGCACGAGACACATAACCCAGGATTTCGCAGACGATGCCGACTATGAATGGGATGAAGTAACGAGTTTGTTTCTTGTAACATAAGATCGTGTGCGCGGCGAGGGTGAAAGAGAACAGGACGATGAAAACGCAGGCTGCAGCCATCGATGGGTCGTATAGATAGAGAGATGCCATAACCTCGCTGTCGCGTCGGTGAAGCGTTGATGCCATGGTAGTTCAATCGAATCAGGAGTGTGAATGAGGTATAGAAGTTTGTTTCTGGTGATTGATCCAACAAGCTAAAGATGTTGCGTCTTAGGTTTTTTTTATCTCACTGGTCTTTTATAATAGAAATATTCTTACTACATGCACCACAGATAATGTTCAGACATCACCGGCTTCAATAATCAATGGCGGACTCAAATGCACTCCTTTCCGCCATAGCCAACTCAGCCTCAAGTCTAAAATAGCATCATGGTGGATTTAGGCGCCTGAAATTTGCCCGTCACGGAACGCGTATGGTGCCTCCCGTTGTCAGGATATGAGCTACCAGACTACCGGCTACCAAAATCAGTTAGCACCTGCCATTAAAGACCATACATTTGGCGGAAGATTCAATCACGACGGTAGATCGTGTGCCTTGCAGCGTCCTCGAGCTTCCGATAAGGCAGGGATCATTGTCGACGGACCACTTTCCATGCCTGAAAAGCTTCTTCTCGGCCCTACAAAGGCGGATCGGTATTGTCAGCGGGGCCGTGATACACGTAAATGCCTTTATTGTGGAGATACGCGTATTTCATGCCATCTCAAGGATACCATGTCTATGAAAGCGTAATATTTGCTGAACTAACAAGCTCAATAGATGGACCCTGCGCTTTGCCACCCGACTGGGATGTCAGCTACAGACCGGAGTTAAATCATCTTGGCGGACGCCGTCATATTTGGCGGGATCTTTTCCTCGCGTTCCGTGGAGTTTTCCATGGTCGGCATTTCAGACCCGAAGAGTAGCTGCATACCCAGAGAAATCTGCCAGCGGCATATTCAACTAGGATGTTGCGCCGTCAACATAAGAAAAGCAGGAAAGGCTGCACTGAGTGTAAGCGACGGCATATGCGGGTAAGTCTGCTTCTAAACCCAACACCGAGGCTGTTTCGAGGCTGTTTCCTTCTCATGCGAACGATATCTGATATTCTTTGGGCAGTGTGACGAGCAACGGCCCACATGCTTCAACTGTATCAAGGCTGACCGCCTCTGCTCCTTTTCTAGTGAGCCATACACAAGGGTTAGTCGGTCTCACAGTTGTGGGAATACGTGTAATTGACGCTTCAACCAAGAGCCAAGATTCGACCCCCGGATCCGAACATCGTTCTGCTGGGGCATCTCCAAGCGGCAGCTCAACGTGTCCCCAGGTAATCGGAGACCCCGATGCTGTTAACATGCTTCACATGGAGCTACTTCTCCACTTCAGCTTCGATGTGTACGCTCCCGAGTTCGATGACAGCCTTGGTAGACCGGCAACCGAGCTAGCTCTGAAAATTGCCCAGACGGCTCCTTTTTTGATGCATGGCGTTCTGGCCATGTCCGCACGTCACCTTTCCATCACCCGGCCCGAACAGTCGGCGCGCTACCTCGATCAGGCATTTAGGTTGCAGACAAGAGCCATCGAGCTATTCAATGCGACACACGACGAGAATAGTCGAGAAAGGTGTATGGCTCGGCTACTGTTTTCCTCTGTCCTCGGCCGTCACATATTGGCGGACGTTCTTCATGACGACGGCTTGGACTTTCCAAGCTTCCTTCATCGCTTCGTTCATGGCGTCAGAATTCACGGCGGGGTCAAAGCCGTCGCCGCCCAACAGGACTGGGTGTCCCTTTTGGAGACTGAACTTGGGCCATTGATGACCAGGGGCCTCGCTGCAGACATGTACGACAAGACCGTACAGCCAAACCAGGCGCTGCAGTCTCTGATAGCACACTCGCCTAACTTGGAAGAAGAGGACAAGTCTGCGTGCGAGATGGCCATTCGTCTTGTGGATACGGGTCTTCATGATCTGAAGGATCCAGACAGGGTTGATTATGGTCGGCGGATGATGTTCACTTGGTCAATTATGCTCCCAGATCGTTACGTTCGTTTGCTGGAACGACAGACTCCAGAGGCTTTGGTTGTATTGGCTCGTTATGCGATCTTTTTGCATTTCGGGCAGAACTTTTGGCAGATTGGGGACGCTGGGTCGTACCTCCTTCGTTCAATTAGTAACCATTTGGGACAAGCGTGGCAACCGTGGCTCTCGTGGCCAGAGGACATAGACCTTTAGAGATGGTTTTAGACAGAGAAAAGCTCTTAATCAGGGAACCGGGATACGCCAGAGATGCGTTTACTATGCAGATGAGGTAGACTTTAACGCGAACACAAACTTGACAATTGAGCTGGACCATGTGCTTTGGACATCGGGCATAAGTTACAAAAATGACAGCCTGTGACTCTGCGCACAGTAAACTCCCAGTACTAAAAGCTGCGGGTTGCCTAAGACGACAGGAAGTAAGGCAGGTCACAGTTTGGGGTTGAATCTGCCGCGAAACCGCTCTCCAAAGGTGTAGAAGGCGACCAAAATTGGAACCAGAGTCAGTGCTATGAATCCCAACAAGCTGTTTCCCCAGCCCAGGCCCAACGCCGCATACATTTCCAAGCCAGATAATGGCAAAAGTGCACCGAGGAGCGACCTCAAAATCGCTAGCGCTGCTGTTACTGAGGCAGCGTACTGCGGATAGGCGTCGATTAGATAGTTCTGGATACAGGTCTGTTGTCTTGTGAGTTGGTTTCTGGCGAGGATAATTTTGTTAGGCTTACCATAGTGCCCATCAATCCAGCACACATTACCAAAACCGCCAGCATTGGAACGATCCAATGGACCCCATTTTGCACAGTCCATCCGTATAAAAATAAACCGACCGGCATCGCTAGTCCGCAAGGGACGGTCATAACTGGCTTGAGTCGATCCTCAGGCTTATGTGCCAAGCCTTTGGCTTTCGTTCGCTTCACAATCAAGTCGGTTAGCTGCCCGAAACCGAGTACACCGGTGACCATTCCTATGCCTGCAGGCAAGAAGGAGAGACCACTAGAGGCTTCATCGAACCCGTAGTGCTCTTTGAAGACAAAGGTAAAAGTTGCGATGAGAAGGTATAAAATCCCGTAGGATAGAGCGATGTAGAGCGCATTGAGCGTGACCACCGGGGTGGCCACTAGTAATTTGATCGGGCGAATTGCAGCAAGGCGGAGCTTTTGTGAGATTGAACTCTCCTGTTCGAGCCTGCTGCGTATGTCTTGGTTGCCAGTTTCCTTCCGAAGACGACTGGCCTTGTATTTCAGGAGAGCGGGAGGGTATGTTTCGCGTAAACCGAGGATAGAGATTGGTATGAAGATGCCAGCCTGGGACGAGAAGTGAGGTATTAGAACTGCGACGATGAAGCGATGTGATGGTGTTTAAAAATGGGTGCTCACCAAGATGCTGATCAGCCAGAACACCCACCTCCATCCAGCGGCACGTATGAGATAGCCACCAGCAACTGGCCCGACACAGGGACCGAGCAAGGGACCCAATGCCCAGATTGAGACAGCTCTACCTCTCTTCTCGGACGGCATCATATCTGCAATGCTTCCACTCCCAATCGTGAGCGGTACGACGCCACATAGGCCCATCAAAAGACGAAAAGCAAGGAGAGACCCAATACTCTTGCTCAGCGCTGCCCCGACCGTGAAGCCAGTGAAAAGAATGTTGCCGTAAATGTACAGATACCGTCGACCGTAAACTTCGCTGATAGGGGCGACGAGCAAAGGGCCAAAAGCAAAGCCGAGAACATATATCGAGAGTAGAAATGTTGCAGTGATGGAGCTATGGTCGTGGAATTCTTGCATGATCAGCGGGATACCAGGCGCAAACATGGATGAGCCCAAAGGTCTGTTAACATCAGCATGAAGAATGACGAAAGTATCGGCAGAGTAGGAAGTATGCAGTGACTGACGTTACTATGCTGAGTAGGGATAAGATGGCGATATTCATCCATTTCTTCCCATCTGGCCAGTTGAGCGGATGCTCTGGGTCGTTAGGCCCGTTCCATTCCACGGTGGTAGGGTCTCCACCCGTCCGGCGATAGCTTTCGAGATCATGGTTTGAGGATGTTGAGAGAGGGTCGCGATGTTGTGGTTGATGCGTCTTTGAGGGAGTCATCTTGGAGTCCTCGAGGCCGGCCTTTGAATCTGATACTTTTGCCATAACTACCATTGGAATAAAGGCAGTCTGTCACAAGTCGTAGGAAATAAGTACGAACGCCCTCCTTCGTTGATAAATGCTTCTTGTCAAACGAACCCTGTCACTGGTCCTATTAGCATGCGGGAGAGGGGCACAATCCCTGGAAAACGCGTATTTGAGGCGCCATTTCTTCACTCTAGCGACGATAACAAGGATTCGATGACAGATCCCAACCCGTCGTCGACATTATCATGTGGGGCATGTCCAAATGGTCTCAAGCAGCATCCTTGACAGGGTGGTCGAGTGGACAGCATGGATTCGCAGTCAGTGACTTCTTCGTGGCGGCTGATACGTCGCATCCCTGAGCGGAGATGATCTTGGGGTTTCAATGCCAGCTTATTTGCAACCTCTCATGAGCCATCCTCGGCCCGAAGTTACTGTTACTGACGGTTCTGAATAGAATATTGGAGAAAAGAAAAGATCTAGTTGATTAGCAAGATTGTCGGCTCCATGCAGTAGAGCATGATCGTGACAAGATGGCCACACATATTAAGAGCGATGATGCAGCTCTGATCATTTTCAGAGCAGGTAAGCTAGGGTGGAAAATTTCACAAGGATAAGTAGATAGGATGCGATGAATAAGTCCTTCACTGAAGCCAAAACTTCTCACGGTGGGTTCCAAGTATTTCAAAATGAACGCCAATGTAAAAGACACCACCAAGATGGTAACCAAATTTGAAATGACAAAATGCGAATGGCCGAAGAAGAAGTATGATGAAAGCAGTAAGGACCCCGAGGACGAACAGAAAGGACGAAGAGGACGACGAGGACGACAGACTTTATGTGTTCTGTCTAGTCATCCCGAAGTTGTCACACGGTGATAATTCAACTAGCAGAGACCAACCTCAACGCAATAGTTGGGTGATTCTGGTAAGCTCACTACGTTCATGTGAATAATCCTGGGACAGACACTGGCGTATTCGGACTGTGCTGACGCGACGAGTAAACTTGCCTGAATAGGTGCACCTCTCGGACTGCTGTAGCGTTCAATTGGGCCAACTCCGATGCTGACATTACCTCCACTAGTAGCTAGCGGGCGCCCCTTCTGTCTTGCTAATCGTCCAGACATAAAACATCACACAATTCACAGCAGGTGCGGGGTTCTCTTTCTACTTGGCATAAGCGAAGTTCCGCATCTTCAGGCAGCCGCCGGAGTTGGATCGGGCAGGCATACTCGTCATTCTCCACCCGGACCGTCAATCAACTTCATCCCGTTCACCAACCTCTCGGAGCAACGTGGCCTGTCACCGTGTCCGCCACCGTGTCCTCCGCGCCCGGAGTCTACGATATCCATCAGAAACTGATAAAATCGTGCCGTCGCATAGTAATCAATACACCATCATCCCACCCTTCCTCGGTTCAGACTTCTACGGCCCACTCAACATGGCCGCCTCTCTCGACGCAATCCTTGCGAGGAACACGCCCGCTCCCGATCAAGATGCAGCTGGAAAGGTTCCTGGTGCCGCATTTATCGTCGTCAACAAAGATGGTATTAATTTCACCTACCTTTGATTCACATGCCGTTCCTGACCCAAAGCCTAGGCGTCCTTTACAATGGTTCAGCGGGTCGCATCGACCCTGCCCCTGGGTCTCGCCCGTGGAGCGCAGATACATTTACCCATGTGGCGTCTTTGACGAAGATTATCACCGCTACTAGCATTATGCAGCTCGTGGAACGTGGCTTAGTGGATCTCGACGTCGATATGAGGGAACTCGTTCCGCGATTGGGACACATGCCCATCTTGAGAGGCTTCACCGAAGATGAGAAGCCTATCCTCGAAGATCACGAAGTACCAATCACCCTGAGGTAATCAGCAGCATCTCTTCCTACGTCTTGCACGATAACTTAACACAGGTGACAGAATGCTCCTCACTCATACCGTTGGGTTGAGCTACGACGTTATCGAGCCAGACCTGATGAGATGGCACAATGCTGTGGGCCGTAAGGCGACAAATCTGGACTGGAGCCTGGATGGCTTCCATACGCCTGTACTTTTTAAGCCTGGCGAAAGCTTTTACTATGGAACAGCGATTGACTGGGCTGGTCAAGCGTTGGAGAAAATTACCGGCAAAACGCTCGGCGAGTACATGTCGGAGAACATATTCGACCCGCTCGGCATGAAAGACACGGGCTTCTGGCCGGAGAAGTTGCCCCACACCGCCGACCGGACCGCCACATGGTCCTACCGAGGCGAGGATGGATCCAGTATCGCACCCGGTCAGCAGATGTTTGCCAAGGAACACCCGGTCGAGAGCGGCGGCGCGGGTCTCCTGACCACTGCTCAGGACTACAGCAAGTTCCTCCACGCCCTGTTGACAAACCAGATTGTGAAGAAGGAGACGGTAGATGAGATGTTCCGTCCGCAGCTCAACGAGAAAATCGAGCGAGATTCACGGGAATTTGCGAACAAGTCGTTGACAGCGGTTGAATTTGGCCCTGAACTCAAGCTCAACTACGGCCTCAGTGGATTCATCAACATGGAAGATGCCGAAGGGAAGCGCAAGAAAGGCAGCATGGCATGGAGCGGCATGTGTAATAGCCATTGGTGGATGGACAGGGAGTCGGGTATCGCAGCGGTACTGGTCGTACAGCTCATGCCGTTTGGTGATCCAACCTTCGTCAGGTTGTTCGATGAGCTGGAGCGAGCAGTCTACAGTGATTTGCTTGCAACGGCTTAGTTTGGAGTTGAGATGGCGTCGTTGCCATTCTTTTTTAGATCCTGAAATGTTTCCTATATCAACTCGACCAGAACCTGCGCTGTAATCAAATAGGGTATCTTATTAAGCTCGTCGTCCATTATCATAATGCTATGCTAAGTATCCCGTCTATCACCGGACTCTAATTGCCGTATACTCTCATCAGCACCCTTCCGAGCCCATTCCGGTGATGAAGGACCCGAAAACGTCGGCGAAGTAACCTTGGTGTACCAGCTATCAGGTCTCCCCGATTCTGGGTTTCGCAGTGGTACCGACCCAATCCGGCTCAACCTTTCAAATGGAAAAATGAAGTCTCTCGGCTCATGCATTATCCGTGTTCCCTGTGAAACCTGCTCGGAGGGGTTCACCGACGAAGACTCCATGCCCAGCTCACTTGTTCTCAAAACCCCTGTTAGGTGCTGCGTTTGAAGCTTGCTTCCTTTCAAAAACTTCAACTCAATGGGCGCAAAGAAGTTTCTTGTTGCGCCACTCGAGTTCGGTGTGAAGTGGTGTCGGCGCATTACCAAAATGTTGACAGCTGGGAGGCACGCGCATATCATGCCGATGCTCACTTCGGCCGTTCTGATTTTACGGTCAGCCTAGATATCCAGAGGAATTCGAGCCATGATTAATGGTGACTAACCCAAGAAGGTTGAAACGGATGAAATCTACCGGCTCATCGTTCGACTTCTGCAGCTGTACCACGAGAATCATGCGAACAATGCTCGCGGCTGTGGCTATCCCTCCCGCGCTAAGCATGGCGAGCACCTTGAGCCTCTTCGACCAGGACATTCTGAGTGTCACGGCTACGGGTATCGGGATAGTCAAAACTGCGAGGTCGGTTGCGGCGCTGACGGCTGTGTCGGCGACAAATACGGCACGCTGGTTGAAGCAGTCCGCCGGTAAGTCCGGATCCCAGAAGCCGGCGATGGGTCGGCAGATCAGTGTCTTTATGACAAGAACAGGCGCATAGTACCCGACCATGAATATGATGACGGCGTAGGTGGCTATTACAGTCTTTTTGTAGGTTCCGAAGACCCTGATCACGATGAGAAGTAGGGTGAGCTTGGTGAAAAAGGAGTTTGGCCCGTATACGAGGGTATCGGCGTACAGCCCCAGAGAGGAGTTCAGTTAATAATACCTGAAAGGGATTTTGGCGATAGTTACCTTCTTGAACCCAACAAGACTCTCCTTAGAGATTTCGTAAACGTGATAGCCTCCACCATAGTGTTGCACTACCGTCTTGTCAGTAAGACATCTGATGTTGCCCTGCAGTGAAAACTCACTCACGAGAGCTGTGGCACTGTAGGCAATAGACAGGACCTATTCATGATGAGAAATATGTCTCCAGACATGCTTGGTAGTGAGCTTCATACCCACGCCACAAGGGCCATCCCTGGACTAACTCAGCGCCGGCTACAACTCGGGAGAGCTCATAGTATGCTTACAGTCATCGATGTGAAAAGGCGGCGTCATAGCCCATTTCACATAGCAGCGGATCATCATAAAAATGCTGACAGATACGATAGACAGGATCTGTGAAACGAGATTGATGGTGTGCAAGACATCCGTTGGGTTTTCAAAGTTGGGCACTACGCCTTCCGGCGGGGGGGCCGCCCCCACTTGGCTAGACATTGCGCATCGGGTATCGGCGTGACTAGAACTCGTCGGGATTCAGGAGGATTAACGGAGCAAGGCATGCTAGCAGAAGCGAGTGTGAATCAGTTGGAAATTTGCTGTCGAGCCACCAGGTACTGTCGAGAAATTGAGCGTCGCGGTCGGAGTCGAGTTGTAGACATCGTGACGAGAGCAGCGCGGAGGTATGGGCATCACACTTATTTAGACGGCTTGGAGCTAGTTGGAAGGACGCCTCAAGTAGCCCCTGGGCTGGAAAATATGAGCGAGCAGCCAGTAAGAGGTCAGCTAGTGATAACAAACCTTAAAGACAACTTAAAACGCTAATCACGGGGGATGCGGCCGGCTTCGGGACAAGCTTTCTGAGCGGGGGCGACGCCCGTCGTCGACGCCCGGATCGTGGCAGGGTACTTCGCCTGGAGGGGTCCGCGTGGGAAGACAGGATCTGTAGAGATGACAAGGGATGGTGGAGATCGGCTATTGTGATGGCAATGATGGGTTTTGAGATCGGGAAGTAGCACCGCAGCTATGGGTTTCAGGCGCAGATGGAAGATTACTTCGGCGTGGTCTAAGAAGCGAATTTTGCGTACCACAAGTCAGGACCCCAAGGTCTAGTCTGCGAAGATGCCCTTTCCCAGAGAGCGTTCGAGCCTGATATCTCAGTTCGGTAGGTGGGTGGCCTGTCCGCGACTCATTCCGTTGCAGGAGCTCTTTCGGATGGGTGGTCTGCGCTGATAAAAGACCGGTCTAGAGGGTCGAGTTGGCATGTGCCGGATCAGACTCCGACTGAGGACTTTTGTGGTCTGAAGTATCGACTCTGACTCGTCGCGAGGGGAAAGTCATACCGAGCGGCCGGACGATGGGGATTGAATGCGGGGTTGCAATATTGCGTACTCGTGGCCATGTTTCCCGAAGCTTTGAGGTTGCTTAATTCAGCCCGGGCAGATCAAGGGTGAAATCTAATTCACCGGTTGCCAAAATATGCCCACTGTAGAAGCTTCGAATCGGGATGGAACTGCCGTTTGCGGTCCTCGTGGTGAAAAGCTACTGTGCTTTGTGCCGAACCAATGGGACCACCATTGTCTTGGAATTCTTCTAGAATAATTCGAAGAATGTTCCATCGGAAAGATTAGACTGAAACTGTGGAAGCTATGACAAAATTGCCGTGGCAAGGCAAGATTAGTCGTTGATAGGGGCTAGTGCGAGGTCGCGAAACCGAGGTAGTTGCTTGGCGGATGAAGTGGGATATATACGGCAATATTCTCGCTCATTTCCTTCGGACAGGATGCGAGTTGTAGTGAATTCTCTCTGAGCTCTCGGCAACTTGGTTCAGGTCAAACCCAGTGGCCTGTGAAGAGTTTATCTAGAACGACCCGTCCTTCTGGTTATGACATCTGCGCAGTTGAGGTTTGTCTTGTGCCAAAAGTCCTTCTCCGTGATTCTCCCACCGGCCCGCTCCACTGCCGATCTAAGGTGAGACTTCGAATCTGAGGCATGTGTTCTTCGTTACAAAACCATCATCGGCAGATATGAGAAGCTGGCCTTGCGCCTCCTCAAAGTGTTTTGAAAGTTTCCTTAGGAAGAGCTCAGGTATCACGCAGCGTTTTCCCATCATCATGATAGTCTTTGAGAAGGCGAAATATAGGCTAGTTCTGTCTCAGACAGCTGAATTTCGTGCAAGACGATATCATCTGACCTTCATCTAGTCATTCCTATCAAGCCAATGCGCAAGACCCGTGTGCTTTTGAAAGAAATGACCCAAAGCTCAGCCGGCAATCCCCATCCGGGCATGTATGACTTGCCTCGTGCCAGACAGATATGGTCCAGGACGTCGTAAAATAGGGGTCTCATTAGTCATGCTCTGACGTGACTCGTTTCGTGGACTTGTGCATACGTGAAACCTTTTGAATGCTTCATCTGCCCTCTGCTGATTAAGCGGCGAAAGAGAAGCCGCCGGGGTCGAAGCTTTGCCGATGAAATGCCATAGACGTACGGTTTGAATTTGACATGGGAATCTGGTTGATCTTGTGAAAAGCTCTGATAGGTTGACAAAAGAACACCTCGTTGACTTGGCCCTATTACTACCCCTACACCTAAAGTCTTCACAGTCTTAGTCTGTACTTTATAAATATCGTTGCAATTCTGACTTGCGATGTTTTGCACCACTTTTTTTAGCCCCGAGCCATATTAGTCTTCTAAACCTTAGTAATTAGATTTCGAATATCAAATGATGTGTAATTACATGTGTGTAGTTGGAGGTTTGTCCTTTACCACAGTGTGTCCTTGTTTGTGATTCGCCTAGCCGTCTCGCAATGCAGATAACCAGATACAAGATCAGCGACAGGTTATCATACACATCTCCAGCTGGGAAAGGCTCGAACGCTAGAATTATTTATAGGGGACTCTATTCTTCCCTTCCACAAAGAATTACCATTCAAGATGGTTCCTGGCGGTTTGAAGTGCATTCGTGGGACAAGTACATACTAGACGACCATCGTCCGATCTCCAGCTTTTCTCAGGCGTATTCGCAGGATAATGTTTACTTTTTGGGTCTGGAAACCTCGATGTTCTCAATGATGTGACCTTGGCCGGCCAAGACGATGGATCACCTTGAAGGGTAAGGCGTTTTCAGCCGAGATGAGACTGAAGAAGTGGCCAAATCAGCCTCTTTCAGCGGACATTGCAATGCCTGGCTTTCATGGCGAAGATGAACGTGGATTCAGCTTGTTTAGATTGGACCCGGACCACGCCGTGTGGCGCTTCTCATTTACGGGCGCACGAGGCAGTAGGAGGCGTTTGACGTGCGCGACGACGTCTGCAGCGATGAGTGGGGGACGTATACAAAGGGAAGTCAACGACGACATATCGCCAGAAGTCTTCCCTGTCAAGGTCTTACATCTTGGGAATGGACTTCGTTAAGAGGTAAATCAACGGATATCACTCGGTCTGTACCTTTTTCTAGGGACTTCTCCTGAAGATCCTCAACTTCAAGCTTACGAAAGACTTGGCTTAGGAAGTGTTGCCAGCCAGACTGGTGAAGACGAATTCTAGAGGTCTATTCGCATAGGAAAGACTAGAGAGAAGAGCTTCTAATAATTATATAGTTAGAGGATTACTATCTAGGCCGCCCCTTTCCAGCTAATAGGGCAGGCGAATTAGAATACTAATAGCCTAACTAAAAAAATGATTTCCTTTGTTGCTATTACTATCTTAGTTATCCTTATTGCTGTTGTTATTATCGTCCGTTGTCATTATCCGTTGTTGTCGTCCGTCGTCGTCGTCCGTCGTTATCTTCCGTCGTCGTCCTTGATTATCGTCGTCCGTTGTTATCCTTTATCATTGTTGTCTGTTGTTATCTATTGTTTATATCCTCGTTATCGTTTTTTGTCTACTTATTATTATATATTTTCTTATTATTATTCTTATCTTTATTAATATTTTTGCTCTAACTATTAGTATTATTATTATTATTTCAGCTTCCCTACTAAGTATCTTTATATATGATACTACTTATATCCTTTTATTACTATCCGCCTATATAGCCAGTAGTATCCAGCTAAGTAATAAAAATCTAAAGTTACCTAGGAAGTCCAGATATCAATAGCTTTAAGTCTCTCTCATTTAACTTTGGAATTATGGAAATGGGGAACGTATCCTTATCCTACTTTCAGCTCGCAGTACTTACCATACTCTGTATTATTTAATTGATGGCCAGGGAAGCCCGAATACCGCTCGCATGCCGTTCCAACACCAGTCGCACTCACACAGCAACCCGTCATGATAATGGTTTTTGTCCACTAAGCGCGTGAAAATACACATACGAATGAACTCCCGGATCGACTAGTTCCGTCCTCACCCTCCCCAGCAACTTCTCGACCTCATCTGCCGTCCACCCTAGGCCCCTCGTCAGAGGCCCAATGGTCACAGCATGCAGCCCGTCGTAGATAACGCTCAGATTATACAACCCCACCGTTCTCAAAGACTTGCTCCTCATCCACCCGCCCACTGGCACCTTCCTCATTTGGTGTCTGATGTTAGTGAACCCCGCAGCTGCAAGACGCGCCGGATTGCGTTCCGCGGCGTGCATGTCGACCCCGAACCGCGCCAGACCCTGGCTGATGAGATCCACCATCTTCATAGGCGCAAAGTCATCGGGCATGGTCCCGTCGTCGCAGCCGTAGACCCAGCGCATTTCTTGGAGCTCGATCCAGCCTCCCGGTTTGAGCGTTCTAGAGCGTACGTCAGCTGACGAACCCGCGTGTGTGGTGAGTGAGACGGGGGAGACGATTACTTGTACGCTGACTCGAGGAGCTTCGGCCACTCTTGTATTGAAGGCGCCATGTTTCCCAGCCGGATGAAGTCAAATGAGCCGGGCTCGTGGAACCATTCTGCCTCGGCGTCGTCTACTACGAACTTGACGTTCGGCGGAACCCAGTCTGGCCATATTGGTGAAAGATCGATGCCCGTGACTGCTGCTTCGGGGTACTCGTCGCCCACTGCTCATCATAAGCCCACTCAGCTCTCCACTACATGCCTAAAGCAAGGAAAACAACATTACGCACCATCAATAGCCCAAACCCCCGTCCCGGTCCCAACATCCAACACCTTCTGCGGATTCCTTACAGGCGCCTCATGCAAGTTGCCGCTCATCATGTGCACCATCACCAGATGCTTCATAAACTCCCTCTGCTGCTCACTATCGTCATTCGGAAAGTGGTACCGTCCCTCGCGGTAGCGGTGATACCGCCGGTTGTTTTCAAACGCGTAGTCGCGGACAGACGGCGAAAGCGACATCGTCCCGGCGTGGAGGGACGGCGCCGGCGAGGCGGAGGCGTAGCCGTCGTCGGCGTCCATCTCGAATGCGTCGATCGTCTCATCGCCGAAGGTTGTGGGGGCTTGATGGGTTGAGTTTGAGGGTGCGGGGGATGCGGGGGCGGGTGCGGTGTGCTGGTGCGCCGCCATTGTGAAGGCCGGATCTTGCGCGTGGGCATGAATAGTTGCGCGCGCCGTGGCGGGTGGTCAAAATGAGAATGGCGGCGGTGTGAAGCCGGTTGACGTCGGTGATGTGGGAAGTGGGAAGGCGTAGATATTTCATTGTCCACCCGCGGCAGATGGGACGGGACCCTGGCTGTTGCAGGGGTGTCGAGGTAGCATGGGATGACGCCCGGGCGCTCTTGGTATTGACGTGGGTGAGATGTGACTGTAAGCCGTTGAGTACATCTGAATGTATGGGTTAGTTACGAGACTGCTGCTGTGAGATTCAGTCGAATGCTGCGGTCAACGGCTAGGAATTGTCAAATGCGAATTGTGAGTGATGCAGATGGATCTGGGCCCGAGAAGTCGGTAGTGAGTATTGTGTCGGCATCCCAGGCCTCGGATGCTGCGATCCCGCTGCAGGAGACCCAACCCGGCATCTGTAGCGAGGTCAGATGCACTGCCGAGAAATCGAGATGCAGGCCGTCTCTGCAATTGAATCGGTTCACTTGCCGTACTTGATCATGAAGCTCACTCTTAAATATTTGGCTACATGGATAATTCCACGGCCAAACGCTTTGTCACTTCTGTCACCCAAGCACTCGACCACCGTGGTCAAGCGGTACTTGAGACCGCTTCTCCATGAAACTTGTAACAAGACCTCGATTCGATCTCCATAAATTGTGAAGTTGTATTTGTTCTGCTCTCATTAGTTTGAATACCATACAATCCGAGTAAGTCCGGTTGCTTCGGCGCCTAGGGCCCAGCAGCAGCTCCGCACAAGTGGGGCCGTCCGTGTCGGATCCGGGCCGCCGGCGGCAGCTAAGATGGCCGTGAGATCTCACACTTCCTGCCCTGGCACATTAAGTGTAGGCGGGCTGGAGAGATGAGGCAGTCTACACAGAAGGACTACAGACAAGAGAGGCACGCCATCGATGGTACAGCGCCTGGGTAGAGATGTTCTCCTACCCATGAAAGCAATGGTCGGTAGCATATCGAATAAATTTAGGACTCCTCTCCCGCTATCGCGTTATAACTGGCGTAAGTGGCAATGGATCTTTGTCTCCCAGCTGCAGCCGGGTTGAGCTGGAACGCACTCCGCTCAGCCTCACTCAGCAGGGCTGCATTTACACCATGGCTAACAAGCAGCCTTTGCGCCTGAGCCACATTCAGATGAAGGCTCTGCTCGCCCGTCTCGTAAGTAGCGCGCCATTGCTGATGCCAAAGCTCGAGGTACCTTTTATGTTTCTTCCACTCTTCCTCAGCGTCTGCGCCTGCCGTAAAACGCATTCGGTGAAACATCTCTGACCATATTCCTTCGCTTAAAACGAAGTTTAGATTGTGTGTGTTGCCCTGGTCGTACTTCATCTCGTGAGCCATATTTATGGCGTCTCGCAAAGCCTCCCTCCTGCCCTTCGGCGAGGCGCCGATGACCCTGCACAGAAGTTCTAGTCCCCGCTCACACAGCCAGTGAATGACGCGATAGAGGTTTGTAGCCCCGAGTCCGGCGAAGATTCTGTCCTGGCCTCTCGCTAAATAGTATAAGCCCTCGGCTACAATGAGACGGAAATAGAAAAACCCAAGCCAGTGCCAGACGTCTTCTAGTGCTTCGAGCTCTGGCAGTGTAAGTCTTCTGAGAAACGGAATCGCGTCGATCGTCTTTCTGGAGGGGATTGGACGTTTTCGCCACAAGGCGGCGTGGTGATCGTAGTCAATGAGCGCTTTCGCGTCCCACGTGGGCGTAGTGGAGAATAACGCGACAAACTCGTCTTTGTTCCTGGGACTGCAGTGCCAATCTTCCAATCCCAGGCGCGTTTTGATATCTCCTGGGAGATCAAGAAGAGTATAAACTTGGGACAACGGTTTGCAAACGTTCCAAAACCATCTCCCGTGATCCTCAGAGTACTGAGATGTGTCGCGTCCATCCGTATAGCGCGCGACGAAGTCGGACGGGCTACCGAGGTTTTTGGGTGTTCCCGAAAGGTGACGGCGGAGGAACATTGTTCGGTATTCGCGAAAGACGAGCTGTATTTCCGGTGTCGACGTCACGAATGCTAGGATATCCTTCCAGGAGAGGGGACGGTTGCATTTGAATATCGCATCGATCATTTCGAAAAGAACTTCCGAAGGCAAGGGCGTGAAAAGGGTCTTGCGTGCAGGAGGGACACCTGGTCGCTCGTTACCGTCTGGAATGACGGCATGTTGGAGCGAATTCATCATGCCGACTTTTGTGAATGCGTGTGAAGGTTTAGGACGTCGGTTGTCTCGAGGAACGATTTGGCGGTGGATGAAGGTGAGTTCCGAAGTCCGGTCCATGGTCTTGGGTTGTATCCGCCTCATATACCTGTTCCTCGACTAAGTTCAGCCAGAAGATAAACTTTTCATGTATGAGAGCACTGGATTTTCGTTTTTTCTTCTTCTATTTTTTTTCTTGTGGCTCCTACTCCATCACGGTGCAAGGCATCAATGTTGCGCCTCATTGTTCTTCCGAGTGAGATGGAAAGGTGCGGGCTGCGTTGTTCTGACTGAGAGACCATCTATGTTCGTAAACACCAAAAACTCAATCCCACAGACGACGCATCGTTACATTTCAACCAGCATGCGCCACACTGCGGCGAGACGGTTTGGACAACGCCAGTATCCTAACGAGCCAATGGGACTGAAGAAGCAAGAGCCGATGAACGAAGCCAAGAATTATACGGTTGTACGAAATGATCTGAGAAAACCGGGGAAGGTCATGCAAAAAGGTGACCAGTCGTGGTGATGCGCAGGCATCGTATGATGCTGTGACCAAAGGTCCCGCGCTGATAGTGGCATATCCTCTTTTCAAAACGGCCCTCTTGTCGAGGTTTTCCGGGCGACTCTCGCGAATTCTCTGTCAGGCATTGTTCCATCGCTGATTGCAAATGCTCATATCAGGCCTCTCATCGCCGCAACAGGGCCGCAGTGTTTCATAATACCAGGTGTCGTAGCAGCATTGCGGGGTTGATTGTGTTCAAATCTTACAGCGGGGTTCTTACTGCAAAGTCCACTGTTAGCCGTAGCACGAACCCACAGATTGGGGTAGAATTGGGGATGGAGAGAAAAAGCCGCTCAGGAGCCTGGAGGGTGGAAGTGGGCATGAGAAACTATCCTTCATTTAAGAGGCGGGAGACAACTAGGCAAGTGGGCTAATGTCAGTTGATCAGCCACTCGAGATGCCCAGCAGCTTGCGTGTAATCATGTTTGCAGGTTGATGGGCGACCAACAGAAGCAAGCAAGGTTTTGCCCTGCATGGCCCTGCAAGCCCAGGCCCCCCACAGTGAAGTGCCTGCTTCCGAGAATCACGTTGCACAGCAGCCCGAGAGCTGCTGGTGTCGTCGCGGAGGGATTTGAACGAAGATGAATGCTGGCGAGGCTAGGTACCAAAGCTAGACTTGGGGTACAGCTCCGGTTTGACCTTAACATGACATGCACGTCAATTCATTCTCCACCTCGGTGTGTTCAGAGAACTTGGGACTGTCTTGACTGATAGTTGGCCTGCCCGGTCGGGAAGAAGCTCTCTCAGACGACCTGCAGATCAGGCGCGGGGCCAAAATCATGATGCTGCTTGTCGTATTTAGTGATATCGTATGCTCAAGGAGCATCCGATGCCGGTGCCGCCACGCATGCCCTGACATACTCGTGTGGTGGTCATCAATCTGGCCTGGATAAGAGATGGTGGGCTCGAGAGGGTGGACGATGAAAGACGGGCCAGTAGGGACTGCTTCCAGGACGTTTCCACCATCCCCCGCGACTGTAAGGATCGAGTAGCATTGCATCCGAAAGAGACTGCATGCTCACCGACAATTCCATTGTGGGTGACCGAGGCCGTTTACGTTGAAAGAAAGAAAGGGTGGTGCTTTGACTGGCATGGTGACAATGTTAGGATAGTGATGCCATTGGGGGAACGAGTCCGGCAGGGTGCGTCGGATGTAAGGTTGGGTATCCGATACACCGCATGTTGAATACAGGGTCGTGAGACAAGCGGGGAGATTTGGAATTGAGTATGCTCGCTTGGTAGGACATGATGCTTGAGAAATTTCAAGGTGTTCGTGGCTGGAGTTGAAGCTCACGACGGATGGAGAAGAATTTGGCATGAGGTAGAATGGGAAACACCCAGCCAGATGCACAGTGAAGGGTACGCTACGCTGTGGCGGGACACTAAGGCAAGCTGGCGGGGCCGTTGCAGGTGGTGACACCGACGCATCTAATGGAGGGGAAGAGAGGGGGAGGCAGCTTTGATGTCTCACAGTAGAGCTGAGAACGGCGAAGAAACGGTTTGAAGTTCCCCAATGGGAGTTCCTTCGGACCATCTTTGGCCTGGCACATCTGGAAGGAGCTGGGCATGTAAACGATGCATTTTGAGCAGCCACAAACGGCAAGACACTAACGGCTGTAGTTTGGGGAACCGTTAGGCCAGGGACCACGCTGTGCAACCGTGGCTTCCGGCTTAGAGCTCGACGGCATGATTGCAGGATGGATGGACTTTCCTCCATTGCTCTAGTCTTTCTCGCCTGCCCGTGTTACCTTCTCGTGTCATTTTCTAGCTCAAGGAATTGATCAAGAATCGTTCCTAGCAGGAAGTAGTCTGACCTCACTGTGACCTTGCCTGATGTTAGTTGTAAAAGCTGAGGTGGGGGTTTTCATGTCAACCCGCCGTTCACGGCCGGCCCCTCTTTTACCGGTACCCGTCCGTGGCGCTACCCCGGTACGTATCTTGCCCGGTAGTAGCTACATCACCGGCCGGGGAAGGACCTCCTCCCTATAACCATTTTCTGGCCTGGTACTTTCTTCTGCTATTGTTCTGTTCTGGCGGCGTAGACACGGCAGGATCGACTCATGGTGGTTTCCCGTTCCTTACCATGCATTGTCACTTCCTGAGGCAGCCAGCCACTCACCTCCTCTGCTGCCTCGCATCTGTGGCCTCGCATGTTCCTGACCTCACACCGGCGTCCGTATTCGCCTTCCTTCTCCCCTGTCTCCTCTTCCCCTGTCGTCCTTGGTCCCGTCGTCCTTGACTTGGCAGCCCATTTCGAACACAAAACCCAGCTTTCTCCTCGTCTCTGCTGATATTCACCTCTTCACCACTGCTATCAGCTCTACGAACGGCTTTCATAGACGCCATTGCTGATATTTCCTTCTTTTCACCACTTCAATTGGCCTCATTTGAATACACACAGCAACCGTCGCCATCATGCCAACCGACCACAAGCAGCCGGGTCGCCAGTTCTCGCTGGGCACCTCGGCCCACCGCAAGAGGCAGATGAGCACCATGCACGAGCAGGGCAATGCCTTTGGCCCAGCTTTGACGGTAATAATCCAGGAATCCACCTCATAATATGTCACTGACAGATCTAGACCCTCTACTGTGGTATCTCGGCCGTCTTTTCCGACTCTCACACGGCCGTCGTGGCTCTGGCCATCCACGATACCGTCTACCTCATTGACTTCACTGTCAAGCACATCAACCTCGACGATCAGACACAGACAGGCAACGACGCCATTGCTGACTACGTGATCAACACCCTCGAGGGCTATGAGCACGAGAACTTCTCCAAGTTCATCGGTGCAGGTCTACCCACCACCCTCAAGTACATGAGCCCTACCCTATGCTCCCGCCTTTGGCTCGACCTCGACATTGTCCCCGTTGTCCTCCGCCCCGACGACGAACACAAAGAGCAGAGCTTCTGGGACATCAAGCGAGTCGATGAGCAGGCTGATTCCATGGCCCGCAAGTGCATCATGTAAGTCACCCATCCTGCATCTACCCCGGTCGCACATCCAGTGGATCCTCTCACTGACAGCCCACCCCCAGGAACTTTGGCCCCTCTCTCGTCCCCCTTCTCCAGGTCGGCTTCCGGGGTATCGTCCAGACTGATGCGGGCTTCCGCGTCCAGCTCAACACCATCCAGAACCACAAGGACACGTGCGGGCCGGCGACCTGGGATGCCACCATGCACTATGCCAAGAAGCTTCGCGAGAACAAGATCAAGGTTGCCTTCTTCAGCAGCACTCCCCAGGGAGGTGGCGTGGCCTTGATGCGGCACGCCCTTGTCCGGTTTGCGCGTCTCATTGGCGTCGACCTGACTTGGTATGGTACGTTTTGTCCACCTTGAGACAAGTCCGTTGAGCTGTCAAAAATCGTATGAAACTGACATCATACCCAGTCCCCAAGCCGAGGCCCGGCGTCTTCAGGGTCACCAAGAACATCCACAACATCCTCCAAGGTGTCAGCCATCCTGATCAGCGCATCTCGGATGAAGAGAAGCAGTCCATCATTGACTGGATCACGGACAATGCCAACCGCTACTGGCTGTCTGAGGGCGGTCCCCTGCGTCCTCCTGAAGAGGGCGGCGCCGACGTTGTCATGGTGAGTTCTCCAAATCATCCCCTCCCCCGCGCCCATCTCCAATTCCATACCCCCACTCCCTGAGCTACCCCTCCATGGTGCACTGGAAGTGGGATCATCCCCACAGGAGCTCTGCATTGGTGTTTGCCCCGCGACCTGGCAGTGCACCGAAGCTTCGGGTCTGAACCATGACTGACTGGTGTTGTCGAACAGATTGATGACCCGCAAATGCCCGGCTTGATTCCTCTCATCAAGAAGATTACCCCAGACCGACCCGTTCTCTACCGATCTCACATCCAGATCCGCAGCGACCTGACTTCCAAGGCCGGCTCTCCTCAGGAGGACATCTGGAATTTCTTGTGGAGCAACATCCAGTATGCCGACATGTTCATCAGCCATCCGATTCCCATCTTCGTCCCGCACAACGTACCGCGGGAGAAGGTTGTCTACTTCCCAGCCACCACTGATTGGCTTGATGGTCTGAACAAGCCTCTCAACAAATGGGATACTGGCTACTACGGCCACATCTACAACAATGCCTGCCGCAACCAGCGCATGACAGAGCTCGAGTGGCCTGCCCGCAAGTACATCGTTCAAGTTGCTCGCTTCGACCCGTCCAAGGGCATTCCTACCGTCATTGACTCTTATGCCGAGTTCCGTCGTATCATGGAGCAGAAGGGCGTCACTGACATCCCTCAGCTCGTTGTCTGCGGCAACGGTTCAGTTGATGACCCTGATGCCAGCTTGATCTACGACCAGACCATGGCTCAGCTCGAGAAGCACTACCCTCATCTCATCAAGGACTGCAGCATCATGCGCCTTGAACCCAATGACCAGCTGATCAACACAGTTCTTGCTAATGCCCACGTTGTCCTCCAGCTGTCCACCCGCGAGGGCTTCGAGGTCAAGGTCTCGGAGGCCCTGCACGCGGGCCGTCCCGTCATTGCGACTCTGGCTGGCGGCATTCCCCTGCAGGTCAAGGACAAGGTCAACGGCTACCTGGTCGAGCCCGGTGACTACAAGGCAGTCGCCGGCCACCTCGTGGACCTCTTCACGGACGATGAGCTGCACAGAAAGATGAGCTACGAAGCCGAAAACGGTGTCAGCGACGAGGTTGGCACGGTCGGCAATGCCTTGGGTTGGTTCTACCTGGCTGCGAAGTGGGCCGAGGTCGGTGTTAAGCCCGGCCTGCGCGGCGGCGAGAAATGGGTCAACGACATGGCCAGAGAGGAGGCCGGCAAGCCCTACAGGGATGGAGAGAACCGTCTGCCGCGTCACTTTACGCAGAAGAAGGACATCCCGGTTGTTTCTGGCAAGAGCAACGGCGAGAACGGCCAGAACGGTCAGAACGGCCAGTGAAGCGGGTGTTTTAGGAACATGTGTGACGAAGCAATGCTTAACGGTTGATGAGTCTTATCAAGGGAAAAGTGGTTGGGACCTGTTACACTACGAGATGTATCTAGAGTAGCTTCATTGTCCGTGCCCAAACAATTCGTTTTCGTCGTCCTGATTGCCGTCGTTGTCGTCGTTTCATCATCGTCCTTTACTATCTTCCGTTATCGTCGTCGTCTCTATTTCTTTCGTTCCTTCTACTACCCTTCTCGGTCGAGCAGTCCAGTAAATATAGTCATTTTAGCACAGGGAAATAGGCAGCCTCAATTGTTTTCCCCACTTTGTTTTACCTACCACTTGTTGGTGTTTCGAGTGAGGGTGGCGTCGGTGATGGTGCTGTGGCTCTGACCGTTGGACATCACAAGACTAGTGGCCGATTGAAGCTGACCATGCCGTAAATCTCACCACGCCCGTTTAGGAAGCTGGGCTGTACCCATTCAGGCTGCGGCTAATCCTTCCCAGTGATGATTTTCCACAAGTTCTGAACCTCCGCAGGAGCAAACAAAGGGTCTGGCCGTCTGCAGGATCCAGCCGGGGTGATCCCAGGCTGCAGCAGGTGACAGCCCGCTGGCCGGTTTCCGACGAGTCCACTCGCGCCCCCGGTCGGCCCTCGGATTGCGCAACATCTCGAGTCTCACCGCGAATCAGTCACTCGTGGGACGCCACGCGTCCAGGGTCTTTTGCTAGGCTGATCCTCCGGAGTGATAGATAAGCCTAGGGACGTAATCTGACGTTTCTCGACTGCCTGTTTCTCTCTTTTTCTTTTGTTTCTTTCGATTGCACAGGTTTTATCGAACGTCGCTTCATTCCCATCTCGCGCGACACAGGACAACGAAGATGGTGCGGCTTTCATCAACGGCCATCCTGGCACTCACCCTATCGCCGGTGATTTCGGCATCGGCCTCGGCACCGGCACCAGCGCAACCTCCGGCGCCGTCAGAGTTTGGCCCGAGCGCGCACCACGCACGCGAGAACGCGGCGCATATCTTCAACGCGGTGCATTCTGCGATGAGGCAGTGGGGCAGCTCGATCCATCACAACGGGCTGGCGGTGATTCCCGCGACGGTGCCGCGGGGCACGATGCTGTTCCACGGGGCGAGGGGGAACTCGACGCCCGAGGGGTTCGAGTGGCTTGCGTTTGAGATGGAGCATTCGGAGGGGTTTGCGAGGAGTTGGAGGGGCGGGGGGAGGCCTGCGCCAAGGCCGCCTTCGAAGCCTGGGAATGGGAAGCCGCCGACGGGTTTGGAGAATAGGGGAGACGGGGAGGGGCAGAGGAGGTTACGGGATGGGGATGAGAAGAAGCCTGAGAGACCGCCGCCGCCGCCGATGGAGAATATGAGAGGGTACTTCCACACCTACCGCGCGAACCGGGACTTGAAGCTGTTGTACATCGACGGGATGGCGGCGGGCAAGACAGACATGGGCACGCTCGACACGCAGGACTTTCTGCTGCGCGGGGTGGTGGACCAGCCCAAGTTTGGCGAGTTCGAGCGCGCGGGGGATATATGCGCGCTCGTGAGGTCGTGGGGGCTGGACGGGGTTATTCGGATGGAGATTGGGTTCGAGAGCATCTACTGCGACTTTACCGACGGGCTGGACCTGGTGAGCGTGCTGCGGCGGCCGTGGAGCGAGGAGTGGGTGAGCGCGGGGGGCATGCCGATGTTTGAGTGGGCGAGGGCGGTCGGGCAGAGGTATGATGGCATCGGGGGCGGGCGGGTGAGGGTGGGGTTCGGGGGCATGGTGAGCGGGTTGTGGTATCCTGTGAATGTGAGCAATCCGGCAAGAGAGGATATGCCGCGGTTGGGGAGGTTGGAGGAGGGCGTGAGGGAGGCGATGATGGAGCGGGTGAGGGAGAATGCGATGGGGGATAAGGGGGGAGTGGTTGAGTGGCAGGGGGTTGTTGATATGGTGGTGAGCAGGTTCGCGGACCGAATCGGGGCACTGGCGGAGGAGGGGGAGCATGGGGCTGATGAGGAGGGGTTCGTGAGCCAGGTGTTGGTTGTGACGAACAGCTGGCTGATGTATCCGCGAGATGAGTACGACGTGGAGGTGAAGGGGATGGTTGGGGACGCGAAGGAAAGGTGCGTGAGGCAGTATCTCGCGCCCGCGGAGGTTGTGAGGGACGAGTGGACGATCGAAGATGGCCTCACCCACACGGCTGTCGAGACTGTTCTTCAAAGGATATGCGGGGATCTCTACTCTGCGCGGGGGTTGTTAGTTGACGCTGCGCCGAAGCTTGCGGCTGCGTTCTCGGCGGAGGCCATGAGCGAAGCTGTCGACGGGGCCGGGGGCGAGCTCGGGGCAGCGGTCGAGAAAGCGCGCGAGGTGATGAAGGGGTTGAAGGAGTATCTCAACTGGAGCGGGTGGAAGAAGTGCAGGCCTGGCTGTGCGGTGGACGAGGTCTGCTTCGTTGCCATGTGGCCGTTTGGTATGAGGGGGGATCACTACAGCCCGAGCTGTCAGAATCGGACGACGATGGAGGGACGCGGGAGGGGGGCGCCCGGGCGCGATGAGGAGGGGTATTGGGATTGGGAGCCGAGGCCGTGAGAGTTTAGAGGGTTTGAGATGATGAATGTGTTTGTTTCTATAGAGTTTGCAGGACTTCTTCGCGGAATATATCATGATGCCGTTTATGCACTCAGCTCAGCTTGTGCTTTAACGTATATGATGACTTCAGAGGCATGATTCACGGTGACATTTATATATATATATGCACGGCCTTCATAAGAATAGGAAGAAACATCAATCACTGGGTGGCCGCGGAAACAATATCACAACCCTCCCATATCCAACCCTAACGAAGCGTAGGTAGTCATATATAAATAATGCTTCCGCATATATCCTAATACTATGGAAAACGCTGATGAGATCCAATATCAAATACTCCAGGAAACAAATGCAAAACCCGAGCACTCTCTGCATGTTGATCGCACAATCCTCACACGGATCCGCCGGAGGGCGTGAAGGAGCTGAGGATGTCAAACCGTAAGATTTCTAACAATCAGAGATATATCTGGAACATTCTTCCTTCACGTTAAGTTTACTGATCCACGTCTTGATCTCGACCGCCGCGCCCTCCGGAGCACGTCCACGTCCACGGGCTGGCTTAGCTCTACACAAACCAGAGTGCATCAAAAGCTCAGCGTACATACTGCATCCTCTCACAACTCACAGGGTCCAATTGCGGCTCACGCAACTAATGGCATGTCCACAGAATCCATCAAAAGCCCCGTTATGCTCTTCTATTCCCAGCTCCGCGGAGAACCTCAGCCAGCCGGGGCGGGCCGGGCGATGACATTTTCTCACCTACCTGGGGAACGTGACCACGATGCATGTTTGTATGAGGTAAGCCTCCAAGAACCGCTGTAGCTCACGCCGTTCCGAAAAGTTCCTCGTTTCCGCGGGGGACATTATGTCAGCGGCAGCAGTGTAGGTGTTTTGTCGGCGCAGTTTGGGCGCGTGGCAGGGGCGGAAAACGGGTTTTGGTTCCCGAGGCGGTCCAGGAACAGCGCTGCTGCGGCGTGGGACGGGACCCAGCGATCGGCTTCCAGGGCTGATGGCGCGGGACTGGCCGCCGTGCTGTGCTGTCATTGCTGCCATCGATGGATGCTTCTTGCGCGCGCGCGGAATGTCGTCCTATCCCACCGGCTGACGGGTCCAGATCTCAATCATCTTGCTTGCGAAAAGTTTTCACGTCTTTTTGGATTGTCCTATGATGAACATGATTTGGAATGACGCATTTTTACTCCCGAAGGAAAACGAATGAAGCTTCTCCGGGAACCTTGTCCATGGGTACACATGTGCAATGATGCCATGTGCGGTTTTTCCATGCTGTTCCAGTTCAGCCCTCGTTTGTTGTTTTTTTGTGCGGGAATATCACGTCCGCCTCGGTAACACGGAACCTTTTTACGTGCGAGAGGATGGCGGCCCAACAGCCTGGGGCAGGTACGCAGGCGAACAAGAGGCGGATGTTTTCATTTGAAAATTCCCTTTCAATTTATTGGGGGTGATCAATGTCTTTGCCTTCAGGCGTTACAGGAACACACACGTAGGTATGTACACACATGCACACATAATAAGGGTAGAACATACACAACAAGGTGGCTTGTTGGAAAGTGTCTGGCGGGAGTGGCGGTGCGACAATTGTGTATTGTTTTAGAACTTTGAAACAAAGTGTGGGAGAGTCAGAGACAAGGCAATTTCGCTCAACGTCTTGGAGGCGAAAGCTGGGGCTGAATAGGGAGCTGAAGCTTGGTGATCCTTCGGTCGCGTGGGTGTCTGGGTGCCATGTGGTGGTTTCGTCGCACCGGCGCGCGCCCTTTGAGTAACAGAACGCTCGAGATCGACTGCCAGCCAATGCAGCAGCTTTTGGTGAGAGCTTCCAACGACCGTGGCCGCCACTCCTTCAAATTATTCTGGCGCCATTTCTCCCGTGAAACCTTTTTGGCTGCTGGCATTTAGTCTCTCATCGTGCATGGGCTCTTACCTCAGACTGCAGAGGCCGTGGGTTCTGTCAGATCTTGCATGACGAATTGCAGCGTTGCAAAATGGCATGTGAAGTCGCAGAATCCCCACAGCAGATCATCAAGACCTCAAAGTCTTCAAAACTGCCGCGCATAAACATCGCTGTACAGAGTAAATCACCGCTTCATGAAAGTACCAAACAAAGGCACCAAATCCAGAATGCAACAGCCACCCGTCCCACCAGCGGAAGCCCACTAAGCGTCCCGCCAGGCGGCCGTTCCGCAGAGTCAACCCGCCACGAGGCGTGCCTGAACAAGGGTGGGCCCGGCCCCGACCGCCGCGGAGATGCACAAACTCTACGACGGTCCGATGTCAGGCCACGGCAAGAGGATGTTACGGAATATCCAGTTTTTTGGTCCCTGTTTCCTCGCGGCACCTTGGCCCATTCTACCCTCCGCGGTTTAGTCTCCGGAGCGGGCAGGTGGACCTTTCCATCGGGACCACTGAGCGCTCTGATATTTGTCAATTCGGGGCCACGGGGGTATCATCGTAAGATGCGTAAGATGGATGGTGATGAGTCGTGCAAGCCGATGGGATTTCCGCCTCATGATATAAAGCCAGTGTCCCGGCTTGAAACGATGAAACGGAAGGAAAGTGTGTCACCACCACTCATCAGAATCTAGACAGCCGTCTTCCATACACACGGACGATAAGAAACATCAGACCGAAGCACTGGCTTCATCATCATACATTACTTACCTCACAACGCACATCTGGTAGATGTCTGCCTTTTCCAAGACATCTCGTCTCCTGCCACGTCTGGTCCGCCACCAACGACTCATCAATCGAAGCTTTGCAACCTCGTCTGCCAGGATGGGCCTCACGCAACAACAAATCGACATTGTCAAGTCGACGGCACCCGTCCTCAAGGTCCACGGCGAGACCATCACCACCCTGTTCTACAAGGACATGATCGATACCCACCCAGAGCTCAAGAACGTCTTCAGCCTACGCAACCAGGCCAACGGCGAGCAGCCGCGCGCCCTCGCGAACTCGGTCCTGGCCTATGCGACGTACATTGACGACCTGCCGAAGCTCAAGGGCGCCGTCGAGCGCATCGCCCACAAGCATGCCTCGCTGTACATCCGCCCCGAGCAGTACGACATCGTCGGAACCCACTTGATGAAGGCAATCGGGGAGGTACTGGGGGATGCGCTCACGCCAGAGATCGCCGACGCGTGGACGGCGGCGTATGCGCAGCTTGCGCAGGTCTTCATCGGTCGCGAGGCCGAGATGTACAGCGAGGCGGGCTCGTGGACAAGCTGGCGCAAGTTCAAGATCATCCGGCGCATCGACGAATCCGACGTTGTCGCCAGCTTCTATCTTGCACCCGTCGACGGCAAGCTGCCGCTGCCCAAGTTCAAGCCTGGCCAGTACATCTCTCTCCAGGTCCCCGTACCCGAGCTGGGAGGTATCACTCAGCCCCGGCAGTACTCGCTCAGCGACGCGCATACGGGCGACTACTACCGCATCAGCGTCAAGCGCGAGGCGACGGTGATCGACGGCAGTGCGGAGGACAAGGGCAAGGGTCTGGTCACGGGCTTGATTTCGAACATCCTGCACAAGGAGTACCAAGTCGGCGACGAGGTTGAGCTGTCGCATCCCCAGGGCGAGTTCTTCCTCGACGTGACACAGGCCGACAAGGCCGACGTGCCGCTGGTCCTCCTATCCGCCGGCGTCGGCGCCACCCCGCTGATGGCCATCATGGACACCGTGCTCAGCCCGGAGAGCAAGACGCCAAACAGGCCCGTCAAGTGGGTGCACACGGCGCGCAACAGCTCCAGCTTGGTCTTTGCAAAGCATGTCAGGGACCTGACCCGTCAAAGGGAGAATGTCAGCGCTCACATCTTCCTGAACGAAGTCAAGGAGGGGGATCAGAAGGGTCACCATTACGACTTCCACGAGCACCTCGATCTGGCAAAGCTGCCTACGGCAGAGCTCGGCCTGGCGGACAAGAGGACCGAGTACTTTGTCTGCGGGCCGAAGGAATGGATGCTCAAGGTGAGAGATGCGCTCGAGGGCATGGGTGTCGAGAGGGAGAGAGTCAAGCTGGAGCTGTTTGCGACCGGTGACGTCGCCTGAAGTTGAGGCTGCGATGATTTGAGTATTGAGTCAGACAGGATGAAAAGTTCCGTGACGGGGATCTTGCGAGGGATGAAGCGTTAGCGGGGCGGTGGTCTTGTTCGAACATTGTTTGTTTTTCCCATGTTGGTGCGCGCCTTGCTTTGGATGTATGTACAGATAGACAGATACCTCTCTCAAATTTTGGAACTTTAATTTTTGACAGGTTTTAGAGAGCTTCCCTTGTTGGAGATCTCGTATAAGTGACGAAAGAAAAGGGTTGAACGTTGGTTACTTTTTTGTCTTGTGGTGGTCGTTTTTGTTTGGGTGCCTGGCTCTCCCTCGGTTGAGCGCGGTGTTGGAGTTGATGTTTGCTTTTTCCCCAGCCTGGCTGTTTCGGGGCGATGAGTTCTTTGGGCGCTGAAAAATTTCTTTCAAGTTGGAAAAATTTTCACGATCGAGCGCTCAGGCTTGACTCGGAGGCTTCTAGATGCGAGATCGAACCCTGTCGTGTTGCGTGTAGATGAGATGGCTGAAGAATGAAGTTGAAAGTTCGAGTGGGAGCGCGGGATGAGACGAGACCGTAAGACGGGCGGGCTCAACGCTCGTCGTTCGTCTCATCAAACGGCGCCACATGGAGAGCAACGTCCATCCTTGAGAATTAGTATGGCTCAGTATAAGACGGCCAAGATACTCGTTCGTGCCAACTGTCTTAATAACGGCCAATTAATGGTGATTGGCAGTTAGCTGGCCGTTGGACGGCTGGCTCGTCGGGGTATCAGCCGCTCGAGGGCGGGTGAGGAGGACGAGGCAAAGGAATGGGGGTGGGCGCTGGCTCAGGAAGACGGGAGGAGGGCGGGAGTGTGGCCAAAAATAAACTGGGTAAGGTGACACGAGGGGGAGAAATCGTATCACTCGTCAAAAAGAACGTTGCTTATTCGCAGAGCTAGGCGAAAGTAGCCAACGACCAGAGAGAGACTTGGCTTGGGAAGAGCGAATCGTGTATTTTGTGACGACGATTCTGGGACCAGGCGATCAGGTACGGCGGACGGCTTCAGGTTGCCTCTTTCCCCGGCGGACGGGGGATCCGGTTGGGTTTCCGGCAGGGCAGAGGAGGAAGAAGCAGGGAGGGCGTGGAAGATGAGGCTGCTCCAGATCAGATGCTCGATCGTCATCGACGCGTACCTTAGGGTGCAGATGCAGATGCGGATGCAAGATTCAGGTCCCCCCATCCGGTTGGGCGTCGTCCGCGATTCCGGGAAAGAGGCCATCTCCATCGAGCTGGACCGTCAGATGTGAGATGCGACGAAAGCCAGGGCAGTCGCAGGGCAGGGGCGAGAGGTGAGTTGTGAGTTGTGATGGACCCAAGGCCGAGGTGATGGTGTTGAAGTCGGGAATTTGGGAATTTGTTGGGTCAATAAATTGCTTCGATCGGCTCAGGGGTTCACCTGTGCTGTTGCTCATCATGTGCCCGAGGCAGGTGGGAAGGCGCGAAGTAAGGTAGGTAGGTCACGGGTAGGCAGGTGCCTGCGTCCAGTCTGCTGCGAGGAGGTCTGCTTCGGCCGTGATTGGTGAGACCACGTGCCCGGGGACCCGGAGCGCCGATGTGCCGGCCTCGCGCTACCCGGAAAGAGGAAAGGGCGATGGGATCCCAGGCCGCCACCGTACCGCCTTCCGGGACGGGATCGAGCTGATCGGACGGGGGGAGGCAGGAGCGAGCACGGAGCACCGGGCAGGTGCACCTACCTAGGTACGGTAGGTGGTAAACAGTTCGTTCGGGCAGGTGCACTCCCGCGCAAATAGAAGGAGCACATCACAGGGAGGCAGGTGCGAGTGAGTAATTGCTTGATTTTCTTGGGCAGGTAAGGTAGGTGCGGTGCAGTGTCCCGCTTTCCTTCCTTCCCGGCCGAAGTGAACACTGAGATGTGAATGAGGCAGGCGGGGGTCCGCGATCCCGTTCCGCCCGCTCCTTCCCCTTTCCCTTCCCCTTCCTTCCCCGCTCTGTCGCATTGATGAATCGTGTTTGCTTGCTTCCTTCCTGCTCAACTGCCCTGCTTCATCGCATCGTCTCCTCCACATACTTCGTACTCTCCCTTTGTCATATTTTCCACTTCTTTTGTTTGTTTGGTACCGAGCGATTCCTCCCGTTGTTTCTTCATCGCCCATATCCCGGTCGCTTTAGGCTTTCTTTCCTTGCAGCAAACAGGGGCCGCCTCGACATGCAGCTGCTTGACCGGCATCAGCACCCAGCGTCAGTCAGTACCAGCAGCTGCAGCAACAAGGGCCGCAGGGCTTGCGGAACAGGGGACCTTCGACCCGGGCGCTGCGAGTCCCATCGATCTGGAACCACCAAACTTTCTTCTCGATGCTTTGCTTCTTCTTCGACCTCACACTCCTCTTCTTTCGATCCAGTCAAGGCCCATTTCGCGACATGGCAGTCCTGGCCGCCCGCATCCTGCTCCCTCGCACATCTCGCAGAGATTTGCACGCTACGGCCTCAACGGCATCGCCGCCCTTCTGCTTCGTCATATCTGACATCGCCCATCCTCCCCCCAACCGTCGATTGCCCCAAGGGCCTTCGCCCAAGAATCGTCCAGGCATTACCCACGCAATGACACTGCGTCGCCGGAACACCTCCGGAATACACTGAATCCCTGCTCGGCCATGTCTTGCTCGGCCACGATCCTCGCCCATCACCGTCATTCCAGGGGCTAGGAAAACGACAGAAATCACAAGAGATAGACGAGACGGCCAGAGTTCTGGAAGAGTCACCAGCATTCCTCGGTACCCTCCCCTCATCTGCCGTCCCCTGTCAACCTGCTCTGAATGGCAATCCTGGAATGCCGGTACTCAAACTCTATCCGCCCATCATCTCATCGCCCTCCATCACGGGGGAGAACTCGCCGACCGACCCAGACTGGGATTGGTCTGGATCGTGCTGCGCTGATATTCACACGCCAGCCGGAGGGTTGGCGGATGAATGGTGGATCCGGGAATGCCCTCTCATGACCGGCTCCCCAACCGACCCCTCGCGTTTTTCGTCATATCTGGAATCACGGCTTCATGGCCGGCCGGCGGGCGCGTTCTCCTTTTCCTGCGGGTTGCGTTGCCCAACATCGCCGAACCGCCGTCGAGCCCGACGCTGGAGACTGTCCATCCCAGCCCAGCCCAGCACAGTCGCCAGCTTCCCCCACGGACGCAGCCATTCAGCTGTCAATCCCGGCTACTGGTTGCTAGCATGCGCCGAGCCGCTGTCAATCGCCGCCCGCGATGCTCGTTTGGGTGCATCCCCCGTCGATATTGCCCGTCGCCGTCAATATCGTTCCCTCCATGTCGCAGTGCAGTACTTCAGCGGTTCCTGCCTGTGCCGGGGTTGAAGAATCGAGCTATGGATCAAGAGTCGCAAAATCGATAGACAAAAGCCAAGTCCGAAAGGGAGGGCTGCTGTCACGACTGCAACGCAACACAACCTCACGCACGCAGCCCACCTTGCATCCTGTCACTGTACTGTCACTTAGATGGCCTGCCACACACATGCACATCATCCTGCGGTGCCCAGCTGGACCTGTCAAATGTTAATTTTCCCTGAGTCGTGTTTGAGCGGCACCGGGTCGCATGATCTGATGCTCATTCCGTTGCCTCTCTGTGGCCATTCCGTGGGACGGCCCGCATTTGCGCCCTGCTTGGCTGCGACGCTGCTCTGTCTGTTATGGTCCTTCAATAATTACTATGCAGCAATTGTGCAGTTCCCGAATTCCCAGGTCAGCCAGGCCCATCATTAGCATACGGCCGCTTCTTCATATCGTCGCTCGCAATTCGGGACTCGCAAAACAAAGGCTCTGCCTCGTTCAAAGAGATGTCGAACGAGATGCACCGATCAAAGGCGTCATGCCCCAGATGGACAGACCAGCTCAACGTCACCCGGTGTTACACGACGCCGAACATGAACAGGTCCCGCTGCGATGCGGTCGGCGTCGGTCGGTGCAGAGACCAGCTTCCGGCGCGGCCTTCAGGGGCTGCCACGAGTCCGGGTCTGGGCGACGCGGACACTTCCGCCAGTCCCATCTTGTGCGACGCGACTAGGTCCTCGTACCTTTTCTCGGTAGTCCTTCGAGTAAAGACCGCACGCAAAAATGTCTCTCCATCAGGAGCCGTAATAGCCAATGTCAAACGACGACTCCCAAAGCCAGCATCGCCGAATCGTCTGCCTACCCCCATCGAGCCAACTTGCAAGGATTCAACGACACACACCGAATCCTGCTACAGCCTAGCCATCAACCTCTTCAGCCTGTCGTCATACTATTCAAGCCATCTGGTCGTGCAGCCCTCTGACGTCCGGATTTGAAGATGGTCCCGCGGGTGCCAGGCCGCCAGGGTCTGCCTTGAGGGGTAGCGGCGTGAATCCCCCCTGTTAGCTCTTAGCCACATCGCGTCCTCAGCTTCTCGAGACATGGCGCTAGATCTGCAGGCTTCCCAATCCGGCATCACGTCAATGGAATGCACGTTACTCATCTCGACGGCGTTTCAACCGACTCTTTTCTCGCGCAGCCATCACCGACTTCTCTCACCTCTTGACACTCCTTCACGCCCGCCAATGCTCGCCAGATGCGCTTGCTTGGTCTTCCCGCGCGACAAAGAGACGGCGCCTTCCTGCCATACTCTCGGCCGTATCCTTATCGATCTAACCTACTCGAACCCACAACGGGCCCTATTCAACGGCCATTCGGTGCATGGTTCCCTCCTAGCTCAAGGCCACCTAGCACTATGACCGCCTAATTGTGCACGACATTGCTTTTCCTCCGATGAAGATGCTGTCACCAGGCCTCTGATTTGCCATCGTCGGGGACGGCTCTGCTCGTGCTATTCCCGACTTCGCCGGGTGATCTGGTCAGGGCAGGCAGATTCGCCTCGTCGGAACCTCCTCACCCTCACTCGCCTTAGGCGGGTCTCACCTGGGATCATTCCAAGATGTGACCATCTATCCAACCCAGGAGGGATCGAAGAGCGAGACTTATCACATTTTGTCACTGTCGCATCTTGGGGCAGATAATACTGGGTAAGGGTACCCTGGCAGGACCGGCCTGTCGGTTCCAACATGGCCCGGGAGAGATTTGTGCAAACAAACAACGCCAGGAAGCATCCAGCAAACACCTTCAACGTCTCCCCGCCTCCCATATTCGCAATTTGGCAAGCAAACATCACGAACCTCAAATGTGGCTGTGCGGACGGGTGAGGTCCGCAACCACGTATTATCCGACCTAATGTTGACCACATCCATGGCTCCTTCGCCGTTAGGCTTGCCCGACCCATTATCAAGCTTAGAATCATCACTTCTAGATATTGTCGAGTCTGGACTGTTCTACTCCCAGGTACTGTATCTCTATTGGCTCCAATTCGAGTCCAGCGGCGGCCGCGGGGACTAAGAGGGTCCATCTGGGGGCCCTACGGCAGGCTGGTCAACGTCCCAAAGACTTTGCTTAGGAGGACAGCGGACGGCTCAATGGCAGTGGGAGAGGCGGCCGGCCTTCACCGTTATCTCTGCCATCCCGGGTCCGCTGACGCGAGGCGTCCCTCTCATACCTCGGTCGCGAGGCTAGTTGCTGAGTCTTTGAATCGACGGGGTCGCACGGCATCGAAGTCGCACCGTTTCTCCACGACAAGCGGTAGACGCGGAAGCCAGCGAGGAGCCGTCGTGCATGATCACCAAACCTGGCTTTACCAGCCGGGTCTTGGCATTCAATCCTCACCCGTGGCTGCTGCTCTCTGCAGCCACTTCTGCATACCCGATGGCCCCCTGTCGACCACTGCCCCCCAGGGCCATACCGCACGGTGGTGGGGAAGAGCTTGGGGGGGCCCCAAGCAGTGGGTTGGTTAGAGGGTCAAACAGACGCCACGCCTCGCGGATGTGAGCCGTCATGATGAAGAAGCCTTTCACATCTTTTCTCTCTTCTGACGTCCTTTCTTTGTCGTTTGCTGTGCCTCAGCAGTCCAATCTCTCTGTTCAAACTTCGTTTTTCGAGGTTTCATCTGCTCCACATCCAGGACCCTGGTGGATCTCCCGGCCCCTTGCAACTTACCCTTGAACTTCTCAGTTCAGACCCCAGGGCATGCTTGAAGCACAGACTCGGGGGCAGCGCGACGTATTCCTGAGCTAGTGCTTTTTTTCTTCTTTCAGGCATCGTCCTTCATCCCATGGCAATGGGGTTCGATCGGAGAAAGTCACGAAGGCCTGTACCAGTGTGCTGGGCCTCCGGGGAGGTGCCCATTGGCCGTCCGTCAAGAGCAAGCGTACTTGATGACCCCCCCTTTGCAGTACACCCCGTTCACAGACCAGTCCATGGTCCCGGGGAGGTTAGCTCAGATACCATCCCGTCCAAGTCCGATGAGCAAGGCCCAACATCCTCGTCCACTCTGTTCCCATGTTTTACCGTGGCGTCCACGGCTAGTCGACGTTGTCCAATGGCAGCGGCCCGACGCCCATATGCTTTTTCGAGCGGGCTATAGTCGAGGCGAGGAATGGATCAACCTGTGTTTGTCGATGTCAGTTGGTACTTCTCTCCTACCTTAGCTTACACATCTTACACGCGGTACACCTCTCCCCTGCCCACACTCTGCAGCCTGCGTTCATGTAAAAGCTCTTGTCTCATTGCCCAGGGATCCCTCCCACTTTGCTTTACTCGAATGGACCCAGAGCTATTTGACTAAACACCGCCCCCCGACTCTGGAATCCTCGCAATTTGCTCTTGTTTTGCCAACGCCGAACGAACCATGGCAGTGACAATGGCTGACGGTCCGAATCGGAAGGCCTGCGACCGATGTCATACGCAGAAGCTCAGCTGTAAACGCGTCGGTGACGAAGCTTGCGAGCGATGTGTCAGGCTCAAGACGCAATGCAAGTCAAGCCCATCCCTGCGGTATCGGAAGCAACACCACCAGCAGTCGACAGGCGATATCCTACGAAGAAGCATTCCGTCGCCCAAAAGCCAGCGATCCAACAGTGGGAGCCACGTTGTGCAACCCGATCTGTGTGAGTCTCGTGTCTTTGACTTGTCTGGGGGGCTCTCCCTTACTGACCATTACTGTGCAGCCATTGTCAAGACCCAAGCGGGTGATTCTATCACGGGGAACCCTGGATTTGGGGATCATGCTGTGTCTCCAGAAGCCATGCTGGACATTGTCGACTTCGACTTTGGCTTTGGACAGCCGAGCCTCTACCCCAACCCAGCGCCAAATCAGCCTTTGCCGCCGCCATTCCACGGTGGCATGGAAGACCTCATGGCAGGAGATTCAATTTCTCACGCGTGGAGTCCCCCGCAATCTGCAACATCGGAGTCGGCATTCACGTCACCTGTGGCTCCACAGCCAGATCCAGCCAACCACGTCTATCTTGGTAGTCCTGGCCCCTTCAGGCAATCAGTCAGGCCTGGTCAACAACTCGACATCACTCCGGAGAGGCGGCAGAGAAGACGTGCAAAGCAGAGGACAAGGCAGATTTCCCTCCGACCAGCTGCAGGTGGGCCGGGACCGTCTGCGGAAGAGTGGATGCCCCGGATCATCAACGTCAACTCCAGGCTCTTCGAGCTTTCGTCAAGCCTCCCACACCAGGCCGAAGCTTCTGACGAGCCGTCTCGATACAGCATGGCATCCAGTCCCGAAGAGGGCAGTGCAATGATGACGCCTTTCCCGGTGGACGAGATGTTCAAACTTTCGCGCCACTTTGCCGAGATACTTGCGGAGATGGCACCGATCGAAGACGCCTCCCCCGCTAGCGACATGGAAAGGCACCAGCCGAGTAAGGGACTCGACTCACTTGCGGATCCGGCGACTTGCCTCTTCATTCTCTCCACATATGTTCGACTCCTCGACATGTACCAGAAGGTGTTCAGCTGCATTCACTTTCAACTAGGACATTTGCAGCCGGCCAGCCTGTTTCAGTCATGGAAACTCCCTGGTGTCACTGTCGGATCTTTTGCGGTAGACTCGACGCCTTCACTGCAAATGTCTCTTACGATTCAATTAGCCGAAGAGTTTCTCTTGCAGATGCGGCGAGCAGCATCATCACTGGACCCGACTCTGCGATCGGCAGAGTCTCCAGCAGGAAGAACGCTTGACGCGACTTCCATGTTTTCTGGGGTGGTGGATGTCTCATTCCAGGCCCTGAAGAGGCAAGAAGAGAGTCTTGGACAGGAACTAAAGGACCTACGTAAGGACATGGAGTCCTTCCTTGACGGATGAAGATATATCGGAGTTACACATGTTACATAATACCATTGTTCGTTTAAGCCGCATCTCTCCATACACCTAGCAGAAGTGTACGAATCGAGTTTGGCGTGGAGTTGGAGTTCGGCGTCGCTGTTGAAGAAGAGAAACAAGCCAGACTTAAACTGGACTACCAAGACAAAGAAAACGTCTTTCATATGCAAGTACCCCGACTTCCCCACGAGGTAAATGTGCACTGAATCTCACACATTGACTTTGGTACCAAGATTGCGGACCGGTGCGCGCTTCCGAGGCCGCAAAATACCCAGCCCCGTTTTCGACGTTGTTACGCTTCCGTTCTCGTCGAGCCAGCCAAGACCTGACACAGACCACATGTCGGTCGTCGTTGAAGAAGAGGCGTCTCTTATCAAGCCTCCCGACAGCCGATGGCGCCAGTGACTCTGCGATGCTGGACGGGAGGCTAGCTAGGTAGTAGTAGTCCCGTTCCCGGGCAACTGGCCGACCGCCGAACGTGCAGCTCAAATCCCGGCGACCGTTCGAGACACGTTCGGCCACGGAACTCCGAACCACCCACCCCTTGCCAACATCATGAACGCCGAATGTTCTTCTCCCACCGCCACACGCCCCATTCCACCCCTTTGGATCCACCCCAACCGTGGCGGATGGGGGCGTGTGTCTCTTCTGCCCCCTTGCTTTTTTGACAGCAAGGGCACAGGCGTCATGATACCGACGACGCTGGTCTGCGAGGGAGACATCGCGAGATTGATGCCGCGGGCCTGTTGACTCCTTTCCCCTTCGCCGTGTAAGTGAAAATTCTATATATCCCTTCCCGTTCTTCGCCCGAAATGATTCAGTTTATTGGAAGCAAACACATCAACTCAACTTCTTCTCTATTATTATACTCTTCTCTCCGCCTTGATATCTCATCCCTGAGGCCATCATCCCTACCACTTATACCCTTTATTCCTTCCCATAATACATAATCATCCTAGAGATACCCCTGACAGCAATGTCTACCTCCTACAAGATCCCCAAGTCAGAGCCCATTGCCATTGTCGGCACTGGGTGCCGCTTTGCTGGCGATGTTAACTCCCCTTCTCAACTTTGGAGTCTCCTATCCAACCCCAAAGATCTCACACAAAAGGTTCCCGCCAACCGCTTCAATGTTGAGGGCTTCTATCACCCGGATGGAGAGTATCATGGTGCCACGAACGCCACCCAAGGCTACTTCCTCGAGCAGGACCACCGCGTATGGGACGCAGGGTTCTTCAACATCACGCCTAAGGAAGCGGAGGCTATCGATCCGCAGCAACGTATCGTGCTAGAGGTCGTATACGAAGCCATGGAGTCTGCCGGATACACCCTTTCCCAATACGCCGGCCGCAAGGTCGCCGTCTACGCCGGTCTGATGACCGCCGATTACGACTCGCTATGCCAGCGCGACGATATTACCGCTAGCCAGTACTTCGCCACCGGTAACTCGCGAGCCATCCTCTCCAACAGGATATCCTACTTTTTCAACTTCCGCGGCCCCTCCATGACCATCGACACTGCCTGCTCATCGAGTCTAGTCGCCCTCCACCAAGCCGTTCTCAGCCTGCGATCCGGCGAGTGCGAGATGGCCTGCGTGGCCGGCGCCAACATGATGATCACGCCCGAGCAGTTCATCACCGAGTCCAGCCTGCACATGCTCAGCCCTACCGGGCGTTCGAGGATGTGGGATGTTGGAGCGGACGGATACGCGCGTGGTGAAGGTTTCGCCGCGCTCTTCATCAAGCCCCTCTCTCAAGCCCTGAAAGACGGAGACGCAATCATCAGCATTGTCAGAGAGACGGGTGTCAACTCGGATGGACGAACTCAGGGCATCACGATGCCGAACCCCCTGGCCCAGGCCGAGTTGATCAAGGATACGTACCGCCGATCGGGTCTCGACTCCCAGAGCCCCGCGGACCGATGCCAATATTTTGAGGCGCACGGGACGGGCACCCAGGCTGGTGACCCTAGGGAGGCGCAGGCTATTGCTACTGCATTCTTCGGGAACGAGGCGTCGACTGCCGCTGATAGCGATGACAAGAAGCTTGTCGTCGGGTCCATCAAGACGGTCATCGGCCACACGGAAGGCGCCGCTGGTCTGGCTGGCCTACTGAAGGTGGTGCACTCCATGCACAACAAGTCGATCCCACCCAATCTGCACCTCGAGACCCTGAACCCGAGCGTCCGACCTTTCTTTGGCCACCTTCGCATCGCCACTGAGCTCATCCCCTGGCCCCAGGCCCCGACTGGGCAGCCTCTGCGAGGCAGCGTCAACTCTTTCGGCTTCGGTGGCACCAATTCCCACGCCATCATTGAGCGGTACGAGCCGAGCATCCACAACGAGGTCGCAAAGCGCTTCGATCAATCTGTGAAGCTCCCTGCCACCAAGCTCTCCGTCGCACACGATGCTAGCAAGCCCAGCGTTGGTCTGCCTCTGGTTCTCTCCGCCAAGTCGCAGAAGTCTCTGGTCGCAGTTGTCCGCTCCGCCAGAGAGTTCATGGTTGGTAACCAGACATCGGCTGATGAGGTCGCCTACAACCTCTACACCCGCCGTTCCGCCCTGACTTACAGGGTTTCCGTCTCTGGCGACTCTCGCGATGCAGTCATTGCCGGTCTGGATAACCTCCTCTCCAAGGCTGGATCCTCCTCCAACCCCGAGCTTGGTGTCCGTGCGAAGCTCGACGGCAACAAGCCCAAGATCCTCGGCATCTTCACCGGCCAGGGTGCCCAGTGGTCTGGAATGGGCCGCAAGCTCTTCCACTCCAACTCCGTCTACCGCAGCGCCATTGAGAAGCTCGAGGATGTTCTCAAGACCTGCCCCCACCCTCCAACGTGGTCCCTCATCAAGGAACTCATCCACCAAGATGACGCCTCCCGCATCAACATCGCCGCCCTCTCCCAGCCTCTCTGCACCGCGGTCCAGATCGCCCTCATCGACCTCCTCGCCAGCCTTGGGGTTTCCTTCCACACTGTCGTTGGCCACTCCTCTGGCGAGATCGCGGCAGCCTATGCCGCCGGCGTCCTCTCTGCCCGCGACGCCATGCTCATCTCATACTACCGCGGCATGTCTGCCCACCTTGCCGGCGGCAAGAATGGCCAGAAGGGAATGATGATGGCCGTCGGTATGACGCGCGCCGAGGCAACTGCTCTCTGCGAGCGCGACGACATCAAGGGCCGCATCTGGGTTGCCGCCAGCAACGCGCCGACCAGCGTCACCCTGTCGGGCGACATCGATGCTGTGAAGGCGCTGCAGGCCGAGTTGTCTGCGGAGAACAAGTTTGCGCGTCTCCTGGTCGTCGACACGGCGTACCACTCCGCCCACATGGAGAAGCCGGCTGCGGAGTACATGCAGGGCTTGGCCGCTTGCGGTATCGCGCCGAAGCAACGGAACGGAACGGTGTGGGTCTCTAGCGTCTACGCCGATGGCACGGACCCGAGCGCCGACGAGCTCAAGGCAAGCTACTGGAAGGACAACATGGTCAAGGCTGTGTCTTTCTACGAGGCTATCGACCTCGCTCTGAGCTCTCAGGGCCCATTCGACTGTGCTGTCGAGGTCGGTCCTCACCCGGCTCTTAAGGGTCCTGTTCAGCAGACTGTCAAGGCCGCGACCGGCGGTGCGCTCTCGTACGCTGGTCTCCTCGACCGCAAGAAGGACGATAGACACGCCTTCGCTGAGTTCTTGGGCTTCACATGGTGCTACTTTGGCCCTGAGGCGATTGGATGGAAGGCTCTGGCTTCCAACTCAACCCAGCCCGGCCTCTTGTCGTCCAAGATCGAGCTACCTTCCTACCCCTGGGACCACAGCCAGATGCACTACCGCGAGTCGCGCATTGCTCACCAGTACCACTTCCGCGAGCAGGGACCCCACGAGCTTCTCGGTGTTCGCACTCGCGACGACACCGAGTTCGAGCTTCGGTGGCGCAACATCCTCAAGCTTGAGACCATCCCCTGGATCCAGCACCACAAGTTCCAGGGCCAGGCTTTGCTTCCTGCCTCGGCCTACTGCGTGCTCGCGTTGGATGCTGCAAAGGCTGTTCTGAACGGCCGCCCGGCTTCAGTTGTGGAGTTGACAGACCTCGAGTTCATGAGCGGAATCTCACTCGAGTCCAACACTTATGGCATGGAAATCCTCGTTGCGCTCAGCATCCAGCCCCCGGCTACCAAGGGCCGCCTGGCCGGTAAGGTTATCGATGGCACATTCACCATCACCTCTTGCTATGCCGACGGTGTTGCGCCTATGCAGAAGAACTTCACTGGCAACCTGCGGATCTACCTCGGCGAGCCATCTGAGGGAGCTCTTCCCGAGCGCGACCCCGCCGGAGCCGAGACCCTCCCAGCCGACACCGATGCCTTCTACCAGATGATGTCAGAGATTGGCCTGGACTACACCGGTCCCTTCCGCGCTCTCGAGGGTATTGATCGCAGATACAACTTCTGCACCGCCACTCTCAAGAAGTTCCACGACTCGGACACCACCGGCCTGGGAGTCAGCCCCGCGACGCTCGACAGCTGCTTCCACTCCGTTTTCGCCGCCTGCGCATCCCCGGGCGACAAGTCGCTCTGGACTTCATTCTTGCCCAGAAGCATCGAGAAGATCCGCTTCAACCTTGCGCTCTGCGACGGAAAGCCTACCGACGGGGCCTCTCTGGTTGTTGACTCCATCATTACCCAGGAGATCCCGCGCACCAAGACCGCGACGACCAAGTTCGTCGGCGACATGAGCATCTTCAACACCCGCGGCGAGATGGAGATCCAGGTCGAAGGCCTCATGGTTGCTTCCTTCGCCAACTCGAAGCCCGAGGATGACAAGGAGCTGTACCTGCACACTGTCATGGACTTCGACCCTGAGCACGAGATCGTCACTGCCGACATCAGCAAGGAGGACGTCGCGACTGAGCGCATCCTACTTGAGAGCTGCGAGCGAGTTGCGCGATTCTACATTCAGGATGAGTCGGCGATCAAGGAGATGGGCGCGCCGCCTACCTTCTTCACCCCGCCAACTTCGCCTCTTGCACCTAAGGTCGCGGGGTCTGAGGCTCAGCCCAGCCCTTGGAAGTACGACACTCAGGAGTCATTGGAGGCTTTCATCCTCCAGTCGCCTTTCTACCATGCTCTGGAGTTCATCCGCATGCTGGGAGAGAACATTCCTGATGTCCTGCCGGCGATGATTTCCACCATCATCCAGGAGGCCAAGCAGCTGCACCGCTTCCGCTCCCACGTCAGCCGTGTTGTCTCTCAGATTGCTCACCGCTACCCTCGCATGCGAGTGCTCGGTCTTACAGACCCCGAGGCTGGCCTCTCAGAGCACATCATTGGTGGTCTCAAGGGCTCCTTTGTGTCTTACACCATCGGCACCGAGACCGAGAAGAACTTGCTCGCCAGACTCTCAGGCCCTGAGGCAATCAAGAAGAAGATTGACACCGAGCACCTCAAGCTCCTCGAGTCTGAGGACAACTCGGCCCTTCAGCCTTTCGACCTGGTTGTCCTGAATACCTCGGTGGTAAAGGGCATCGAGCAGCGTGACAGGCTCAAGCAGGTTCAGAGTTTGATGAAGCCTGGTGCTTTCCTCATCCTCATCCACGAGTCTATGAGCCCCCTCCGCGACAGACTTCGCCGCGCCTTCGGTGTGAGGGCCCAGGTCAACGCACCCCTCACTCCTCCCGAGTGGCCCGATCTCTTGGACGAGTGTGGTTTTGTCCGCGCCGCAAAGAAGGCCGAGCAGTTCTTCGCCCCTGACTTCTCCCTCATCGTCCGCCAGGCTGAGTCTGAGATCAAGCAGATTGCTCTGAACCCGTTCAACGGCTCTCTGCCCAAGGTGGCGGGACACACTCTCATCATTGGCGCCGGCTCCAACTCGGCCGATCTGGCGGCTGAGGTCCACCAGAAGCTGATCCCGGCTTGCAGCATGGTCGACATTGTTGCCGATTTCGACTCGCTCCAGCCTGCCTACTTCAACGAGGTCAGCAATGTCATCTTCCTCGCTGACCTGGACGAGCCGATGATGAGCAGCATGACATCCGAGCGTCTTGATCTTCTCCGCGCCCTCATGGCACCCGAGAAGGTCGTGCTCTGGGTCACCATGAACTCTCGCGCAGGCAACCCTGAGCATGCTGCTACCTATGGTTTCTCGCGCTCCATGCTGGCCGAGATTCCCAGCTTGAAGCTGCAGATGCTCGATCTCGACTCTCGACGCGACTCTGTTGATGCCGTTGCCGAGACCTTCTTGCGACTGAGCATGAAGGAGCTGCGTGTTGGCGGCAAGGACAGTGAGTTGCTTTGGACGCACGAGAACGAGATCTTCATGGAGCAGGGCCACAGACTTGTGCCTAGAGTTATCCCCTGGAAGGAGGGCAACGACCGAGTCAACTGCCCCCGCAGACTCGTCTCTTCCGAGGTCAACACCCTCGAAAGCTGTGTCGAGATTGTCTCTTCCCAATCTGTTGACGGCTCCGCGGTCTACACTGCCAACATTGTCGAGGGCGAGATCCTTGACGCTATTGTCCCGGACCAGAGCGTCATCATGGTCAACTACAGCTCTGTGGAGGTGATCAACTTTGGCCTCAAGTACGCCTCTCACGTCTGCATTGGTAAGGACGTCTCTACCGGCGAGCAGTCGCTGGCGATGACCAAGGCCAACTCTTCCTATGTCACGGTGCCCAACTCCTGCGTCTTCCCTCTTGGAGATCGCAACATCGAGCCCAAGACCCTCCTCAGCCTTGTCCTTCGCTATCTGGTCACCTTTTCTCTTGAAGAGGAAATGATGGGACAGACTCTCCTTCTTCTCGAGCCCGACACCGTTCTCTTGGAGTGTATGAAGGAAGTCTTTGAGCCAAAGGGTGTCAATGTCATCTCCTGCACCACCACCCCGATCAAGGTCAGAACCCCTGGCGAACGCTACATCCACCCCTATGCCAGCAACCGCGAGCTCAAGGCTCTCTTCCCCGCCGGTGGTGCCTCCATCATCGACTTCCTCCCCGAGGGCAGCGAGCTCTCTGAGGCCATCCTCGACTGCCTCCCTGAGAACTGCGAGTACCACTCCCGCTTCTCCCTCCTGACTTCAGAGCACGTCGTCGCCCTCGGAGACTCCATGGACATTGAGCCAATCTGGGAGACCGCCATCGAGAAGGCATTGGAGAGCATGACTGGAATGAAGGGCCAAATGGGCATTCCCAACATCGACTCTGTCTCTGTCCCCGGCCTCCTGGACCAGTCCAGCAGCGGCAAGCCCTTCCAGGTCCTCGACTGGCGCGCCGACCGCACCGTTCAGCACATCGCCAAGCCTCTCCTGGGAACACAGCTCCTCCGCCCCTACAAGACCTACGTCCTCGTCGGTCTCACCCGCGACATGGGCCAGAGCCTCTGCAACCTCTTCTACGAGCACGGCGCGCGCCACTTGGTTCTCGCCAGCCGCAACCCGAACATGAACCCGCAATGGATCGACGATCTCGCCGCCAAGGGCTGCGAGGTGCGCATCGAGAGGCTCGACGTCACCAGCATCGAGAGCGTGAGGGCCTTCAAGGAGAGGCTTGCCGCCGAGATGCCGCCTGTCGCTGGTGTCATCAACGGCGCCATGGTCCTCGACGACCGCGTCTTTGCGCAGATGGACGAGAACACGTGGCAGAGGGTTATGCGCCCCAAGACTGTGGGCTCCAGCAATCTCGACGAGATCTTCTCTGACTCTGATATGGAGTTCTTCATCATGACTTCCTCCTTTGCTGCCCCCGGTGGCCATGGAGGACAGTCAAACTACGCCGCTGCCAATATGGTGAGTACCCCTTTCCCCTCCTGTTTACTTCAGCGCCGCTAACATTCCGCAGTACATGAACGGCCTCGCCGCCAACCGCCGCCTCCGCGGCCTGCCCGGCTCCGTCCTCAACATCGGCGTCATCTACGGCCTCGGCCTTCTCCACCGCGAGCGCAACGACATCTACGCCTTCCTCGAGAAGGACGGGTACCCGCCCATCTCGGAGCGCGATATCCACCACATGTTCCTCGAGGCCATCGTCACGGGACGCCCTGTCGACGGCCAGATCTACGACATTACCACCGGCCTGAGCCGCTACAGCACAGCCAACCCGGACCCGCTGCACTGGCACCGCGACCCGCGCTTCTCGCACTTCACCGTCGAGGACGACGCATCGGCCGCGGAGGAGGGCGAGGGCAAGCAGAGTCTCAAGGAGACGCTGCGCGGCGTGGTGGACGGCGGGGTGGATGCCGTCGCGGAGGTGCTGACGGAGGGGTTTGCGCGGTACCTTGAGACTGTGCTGGGCCAGAGCGAGGGGAGCGTGAAGGGCGAGCATAGCGTAGGCGAGCTCGGCATGGACTCGCTTGTTGCTGTGGAGGTGAGGGGGTGGTTTTACAAGGTTGTCGAGAGGGATGTGTCTGTGATGAAGATTTTGGGGAGTGCGAGCGTGGCGAAGTTGTGCCATGAGGTGTCTGAGGGGTTTGTGGGTGAGAGGACGAAGGCTTGAGCGATGCTTTTTACTATACAAGATGTGGGATACATGTGGGGCTTGGATAGGATATTTGCAATTTTGGAAAAGCTTGGGAGGGTGGGTTTGAATTTGGTGTTTTGGCTTTGGTTTGGCTGTCTTACAGATTGGTCCAGGAAAACGGCGGTTGTCTTTTTCCAAGTTTTGTTCGGTATGGGTTTGGTCTTTTGCTTTTTGGGTTGATACCACGGTCATTACATAACCTCTTTTGTTTAGACACATTTAAGAAACAACCTTCATCAACAGAATTTGATACCATGGTGTGATATTTTGGTTTGCTTCGTCAAGAAACGCGATGGCTTGGGTGTCCACTACTTGATACATATCCAGCAAGCGGTACCTAGAGGGGTTTTTAAACAATGAAGCGCACTTCCAATGATTCAATACACCTAAATGATTTACAGAAACGCGGAGGCCTTTTCATTTCACGCTCGCTTGCTGTCGGAGGCCGGTAAGTCCACACTCCGACCCGACCAGCCCCCCCATGACCCGTTCAATCGGCACGTGTACGACTTTTGGCCCGGCACGGGATGAGCCAGGCGCCGATACACAAGCGGCGCAGCCATCTCAGTTGGACCCAGGACCGATTCGGTAAGCCTGTACGGCGGAGCGGACGTCAACTACCCCCGACCATCATCTTATTGTGGGGCCCTCTTCGAGACCTGCATTCTTTGTCCCTTCTGAAAGCGTCATGACTGGTCGATGGTGCCGCTGTAATGAGCGATCTTGGCCGGGGTGCTGGGCTGGAATGCTGCAGACCCGACGACAGGGAAATCTCGAAGATTGTTTCCGCAGCCACTCCGCAGCCTCCTTTTACATAATGTCGGTGACGGTAAATCCGAAATCAAGACCATATATTGCTTATATTGCTCATTTATGAGCCGGCCTCTGATGTTTTCAAGTCTGCAAGATTCGGTCCTTGTATCATCTCTTGCGTTTTCTCGCAGCATCTGCTTCAGAAAACCCAACAACGAAGCATACTGAATAAACCACGATGAGCAGTGCACAACAGGTGAGTAAAATCAAACAACATTCGCTTGTCTCCAGCCTTCAAGTTTTGCCTAACACTTTCTCTCTACGAAGAAGGCCTCTGGCCCGCCGTATGTACCAACGGTAGCTCTTCTGGGTCTGACTCCAACCTCAACCGTCGACATCCCAATCTCCGCCGTCCTGATCGCATTCTTCCTATGCTCAGCAGTAGCAAACGTCACGATATTCAGGCGCAACCAAGCCCGTGCCCACAAATTCATCCCGTCCATGGTTCTTTTCGGCTTCTCCATGGCGCGCACGGCAGCACTGGTCCTGCGAATCGTCTGGGCGGAGCGGTTGACGAACGCGAGCCTGGGCATCGCTGCAATGATCCTCGCCAGCGCCGGCACCGTGATCCTCTTCGTCATCAACCTCATTCTCGCCCAGCGCGTCCTGCGCTCTCTGCATCCGCGATTTGGCTGGCACCGGATTCCGAGCTTCGCCTTCATGTTTCTGTACTTTTGCGTTGTGGCCTGTCTGATCATGACCATCGTTCCGACGGTTCTCACGTTCTACACCCTCGACACCTCAGTTCGCCAAAAGGCTCGACAAATTCAGCTCTTCTCCGGCACCTATCTCGCCCTACTGGCGTTTCTCCCGATCCCTATCGTTGGTCTTGCAGCTGCGTTCCCAAAGTCTACGAAGCCAGAGCCTTTCGGCAGCGGCTCTCTCCGGACGAAAATGGTTTTGGTCCTGGGTACCGCCGCGCTATTGACCCTGGGCGCTGGATTTCGCATCGGCGTTAACTTCACGACGCCACGGCTTGCTTCAGACCCGGCGTGGTATCATCAGAAGGCATGCTACTACGTCTTCAACTACGTTCTCGAGATTATTGTCGTGTACACGTATACGTTGTCTCGTTTCGATAGACGATTTTATGTACCAAATGGAGCTAAAGGACCAGGAGACTACGCTGCCGGCTTTGCCATGCAACACGCTGAGAGTCAAAGTGCTGATGGGTTCGCCGATATGAACGCTGAGAAGATCACGGTCTGAATAAGACGGCGTTTGAGACGCACATCACAATGTATGGTTCAAAATAGTTCGATTCTTTGTATTACAGCTGAATACATCAGCTTTATTCTACTAAGGCTACGCATATTTCGTACTAGCAGCACGCGACTCCAAGTCTGAAGCTTAAAGTATACTAAGAGAACTCCGTATCCGACTCCAGAACGTGGACTTCCTCACAAAAGCCCCATTGCATTCGTTTACCTGACTCTGAACCCTGTCAACATCATTCCCATCTTCAAACTCAACAGCATCCTCGTACAGATCATCAAGGTTAAAACCCTTTGCTTGCGCATATAATCTCAGCCCTCGATATGCAGTGAGTGTAATGAAGGAAGAAGCGTTCTCTGTAACCCTGAAGAAGGCCTCCATGCCCTCTTCAAAAGAGGAATAGTGGTACTCCTCAAAGAGAGTATTCAGAAACCGCTCAAACCCGTCCAAGGTCTCGACATCCGTCTGTCCGGTGCAAATCTCTAGCCCAATAGCGAAGTCAAAGACGTCATCCAGCCAACGGCAAAGATGATTCTTCAGGTGTATGAGACCGGCTTTTCGAGCTAGGGTGCGAATCTCCAACACGTGCGCAACAAGCAGCGCTCGGTAAGGCTCGAACGCTTGACCGGCCTTTGCTAGAAGAAGGGAATTCACCTCGTCCGTCTTCAAGTAGTCAAGGACTGTTCTATGAAGAGGTCCGACCCTCTCGCCGAGTAATTGCGGCTCATTCGAAGTTGTCGAGATATGCAGCAGATCTCTACATTGCGCAACTAGTTGCTTCTTTTTGATGCGTAACATTTCTTTCGCAGCTGGGTCAATATCCGGCCAACGCCCCAGAGGGATGGAAGCTTCGGATCTGATCCCTCCGCCGTGACCCTCAAGATTGACGAAGAGAAACGTCAACATCGGAAATGGTCCATTGGCGCGAGAAACCATTAGAAGGGTTCGTGCCGCCGGCATCATATAGACTGGTTCGATGGTGTCTAGCATGCGGCCAAAGTATTCTTCCAGCTGGTTGGGAAGCTCCAACATGCGTCGATTTAAAGTTGGCAAATCGTCCTCGTTTCTCAGACCTCTTAGCAGAGATCTGACGACCAGAAAAACCCAGAGAAATACGCCCTGAGCCCTCTGGGATATCTGTTCAATCAAAAACTCTGCGTCTCCTGGGCTTTTGGTTTTGAGGCTTTGAAACTTGTCATTTTCTCCAAGACTTTCAGACGTGAAGAGCAGGATGTCTTTCTCAGTTAGTTCGTGAAGCTCAAGCTTCCAACGGCTTTGCCCGAAGGCGTCTGTAAACTCGTTCCATGGCCGACTGGAGACACATAATTTGATGTTATCAAAAGATGACAGCCTGTGCATCAATGTGGAAAGCTCTGCGTGATCGCCTGAGTATTCATCCAATCCATCAATGAAAATGCAGAACCTGACCGGGGAATCCCTCCCATATTCAGATACGCTGGTCAGATTACCCAAATTCATTAGGCAATCAAGCAGCTCCCCCCTGGTCCATGGCAGTGGTTCCAGCAAGCTGGTTTCACTCCACCGCTTCGGGCACACATTTTCGCAAAGATCTGGTCGTCTGAGGAAGATGTCTTGAAGCAACGTGCGCATTAGCCCTTCCTGGGACATCTGCAGCGACGTTCCGGCACTCCAGAAATGGTGTTTGGCGATGATGAGGTTGCCACCACCCCACATTTTCAGACTCTGACGTGTTCTTGAATCGTTCGTCAAGAACTTCATCAGCGTTGACTTTCCAGATCCTGCCTTTCCGCTGATCCAGTAGAGGCCGTGTTCCGATTGGAGCCATTCGTTGAAGCGCAAACTCGAATCCTGAAAGATCCACTGAAAGGTGTTATCATGAGCCTGCCGAATGTCCAGTTCTCGGTCGTAGATCTGCTCAAAATTCAGACTTCGGACAAGACCCCGAGCTTTCTCGAATGGCTTAAAGTGAGGAGAAAGAGCAGAAAGGCTGTTGACTATTTCACGCAAGGCTTCTTCTCCAAAAGCACGCTGGTCTTCCGGTCTTTCTCTCATAAACTGCCGAATAAACTGAAATTCCACGTGAAGGTGATTCTTCTTGGCGTACAAGGGAGCATTGGGAGACAGCGAAGTTTCCTTTTCCACATGTTTGTAATTATCCACGAGATTGCGGTTGAGTTCCATTAGTTGTGTCCTGTAGATGATGAGCTTACTGAAGTTCAAAGCCAGCACCCTTATGACGAGAAGAACTCTTACCTGACATGAAGGTTTGTTTGAAATGATATAGCTTCTCTGAGACGGAAGATTCTGGCTTCGAGGTCTTCAATTTCCTGCCTCTTAACCAAGTGCTTTGTCGAATGCACAAGACTTTTCACAAATCGATCCATCTTGCCTCTTGTTTGGCTACATTCCAATCGGCTCAGTAGTAAAAATAATTGCTGGCTCACATCGATGCAGGATTGAATCATTCGAGCCATTTCCGGGAACTCTTCGTTATACTGCTTGATTTCCATCTTCCCCAGAAGGGTTCGCAGGTGACTCACGACGTCGCTCATTTCTTGGGTTTCCTTTTTAGCTTCTTCGGGACTGCGCCAGAAAACGTATGCCTTGGCAACGAATTTCGTGCCCAATTCCACGAACTGAAGGACATTACCGGCCAAGGCGAGAGCCTCCATCGTAATTGCCTCACAGCCGGGTTGGCTGTCTTCTACTTGCAAAGTTCGACAAGAAGAGGCCACGATGAAATGGAAGTCTTCGCAGCCTGATCTTACCTCTTAATTGATATTGAGGGGTAAGCGGTTGATGCATGCCAAGTCCTCTGTGCAACCTCGTTTCACAGTCCATAACTATCAGCCTGCATGAACTATGCCGCATGTAGCGCAGCTGACGTGGTCTACAACTACTGGCTCATAATGATTTCTTCCCAAAAGCATGTCTTGGACCTTGGTAGAAATACAGGTACGGCACGGCACCCTTCGCTGACTGGTCACATGACCCAAGGCCCCTTTTGAACTATGTTCCCTGTGCATTCATTTCCACATTACATCGCATCTAAGTATCCTATCACCACATGTATCGGAACGTTATGGCCCTATCACCCTGAGCAGACAGTTCCTCTGCAGTGTATCGACTGTCTTCGCCTGCTGCCATGTGCCTGTCACGTTTCTTGTTGATGCCGATGTATGAGAAGATGAGTATGAGGGCAGCGATGATGCCGACAGAGATGAAGCCGAGCTCAAGTCCATGTCCAAGGATGTATCGAGGAGCATCTTTTTGACGGTAGAAATTGGACGCCATGGCCTACAGATGTCAGTCAAGTCAAGGATGATTTTGCGTTATTCGGAATCTTACACCACCCAAATTGCCAACACCGATTTGTAGGGCCATTCCAGCGCTACGCTTATAACTCCCGGAAAGGTTGTTGGAGAGCCAACTGATGACTCCAGGGAAGGCGGGATAGATGGCGCATGCAGCCACGAAAACGCCGCCGTAGACCACTTTGGGATTTGAACTTGAGATACACCTATGAAGAAATAAGTGTCAGTGTTGCAAAATAGGTTGTGTAGTTGGCAGGGCCTTACATGGAAAAGCCAACGATCATCATGCATAGGAATCCGACAATGAACGGGCTTCGCTTGCCCAAGCGGTCGGAAAGATAAGCAACGACGACTGCGAGGATTGCGGCCGTGATGTAGATCGGAACTGTCATAAGCTGGGCGGTGCTTGACGTATAGTTGAGGTTTCGGATAATCGTGGGCAGGAAGAGACTGATGCCGTAGAGAGGGCAGACAATCTGCCTTGTTAGCACACAATCTCCCATGGCCCAGATTCTATACGTACCCCCCAATAGACAAATATGTTGATCCAGATTTGCCAATCTGTGAAAGCATCCCAGACATATTTCCACTGGAACTCGTCGGCCTCAGCAACTTGGACGCGGTTGTCTGACTTTCCTTGAACCTGGCCCTGGTACTTGAGGCGGTAAACAACGAAGGCTCTCTCTTCCTCGGTCAAAAACTTGGCTGTTTCAGGGAAGTCATGCAACGCCCAGAAGGCAAATACTGCAACGATGACGGTGACTATGCCTTCGAGAATGAAGATCCATCGCCAGCCCTCCAGGCCGCCGGTGCCATCCATCTTGGAAATGGCGAACGCGAGCAGACCGCTGAAAGCACCAGCAATCGACGCAGCGGAGAAGAACATTGCTTGTCGAAGCTGGATCTCGTGGCGACAGTACCACATTGTCAAGTAGTACTGGTAGTCAAGTCAGAGTTCCATTTCAATCTGTCAAGCCGGTCTAAAACTTACAGCAACGCCAGGGAACAAGCCAGCTTCAGTCACACCAAGGAAGATTCGTGCGACTAGCAGCCCATGGTAGTTCCTGACAATCCCCATAAGCGTCATCACTGTGCCCCAGGCAACCATGATCGTGGGAAGCCAGATGCTTGGTCGGAGTTTCTTGAGCAACAGGTTGCTCGGGACTTCGAATGCAGCGTATGTGAAGAAGAACACCGTCAGACACCAGTTGTACTGGTCGGATGTCATTCCCAGATCTTCTTGCAATCCTTCAATCTTTGCGTTGCCGATGTTCCCGCCTGTGGCTAATGTCAATTAGGTCCTTGAATTCGGTGGTGATTTTGACTAACGGTCGAGGAAAGATAGGAGATATAGCAAGGCCAGCATGGGAATGAGGCGGATGTCCATCTGTATCGCCTCAAAGGTTAGTCGTGTGAATCTTCACGGCGCAAGTGCTGTTGTAACGAGAGCGCTTGCCTTTCTCAAGATCTTCTTCTCGTCCAAATGCGCAAAAGACGCAAGGGTCGTTCCCTGTGCGGTCGCGATCGCATCGATGCGCCCAATCTCGTCCTTTCTCGTCAAATGTTCTGGTTGACCATTTTCCAGCTCCGACACGTCCAGCTTTTCGGAGTTGGTAAACATGCCAGCCATCTTTGCCAATTCAATGAAGGATGGCAGTAATTTGCAATCGAACTGTGATCCTGTTCCCAAGCCTTGGTGGAAGCGATGGTCGGGGATTGGTTGACGAGGAGCTGCTGAACAAGAGATGCCAAGGACAGAAAACGGTTTGTGCAAGGGTTCGTCGTCGAACACCCCAGGCCATCATGGTTGGCTCATCTACTAGATATAAACCTTCGGATCACTATCCGCCGGTTCGGCCCAACCCACGGGCCACTAAACAGGTTGGCCATCGTTTGCATCGTCAGCGGCTGGGGTGAGCCCCATCCGACGCCGGCTCGGCAGATCGAAACGGCCAATAAGTTTATCGGCCTCTCAAGATTCCGGGGTGATTGTGGGTGTCAAGGCCGAGGTAGGAGGCTACCCCGCGTTTCTTGATCTTATTTGAAGTACGCTTGGGGTGAACGCGCAGCGGAATGATGGCCGCTGCAACGCGTGACCCACGTGTTCTGGTCTGGATTAGTTGGAGATTGGTTGGAGGCTGGTCGGAAACGGCACAGATATGTTGAGGGATCGGCGGAGCGGAGAGGTTGGCGTGGGTTGTGGTCGTGATGTCACTTGGAGAATGCGGGGGAGGAGCCGGTGTTCGGTCCGCACCAGAACTAACATAGATCACGGGATCTAATTCCGGCTCGTCTCTGCACTGCAGAGAGACTAAATTGTCCGGCGTTACATTTGGCCTTCGATGTTTTCCTGTGAACCAAAGAAAGTCATCATATGTAGATAATATCTAACGTTTTGTCAACAGTGAGACTGGTTCCAGACCTTGACTCTATGTTCATAAATATCCATCTTGGAGGTAGTTGTGGCATGTCTACTCCGCAAATAGAGCCATTTATATTTCCTGGCAGAGAGGAAATCGTTGACGAACCTTGAAGCAAGTTGAATGATGTAGTTGCGAATTTGGCACAGCGTACCGTCTGCTCAATTGACAGTACCGCTCCAATTTCCTTGTGTTTTCCTGTATCCTTCTTCCCTTCTAAATTTTCTCTTCAGTTTACCGCCTTTGGGTACACCTTTTTGACTGCCGTATGAAGTCTCCCTGTATATTTCGACTGATGTATGATTATGTCCCGGGTTTCCGATTACACAAACGCCTTTGACAAGTACTATCTATGAACAGTTACTGCCTAATATGACAAAAGAGACTCTCTTCTTTGCTTGTATGTCTGATCGTTCATTAGCCATGAGTTCTCTCAAATTCCTCCAGGAGAATATTGGTTTTATATCTGCTTACCACGCGCATTCAGCGCCGTGAAGTATGACACTTGTTAACGTTCAAACTGTGGTTTTCCTTGCTGGCCTCTACCTCCCGTCGGATTGCAGCGGTTTGCTCTTCGTTTGGCTCTGTTGCATCGGCTGCGAACTCGGCTTCCTTGATACGTTTATTTTGCTGAACTGCATCTTCGTTTCCGGTGTTGGCAATGGAGTCGAGCATGTCGTAGAAGGCTTTGTCGTCTTGTGCCGGCATCTTGAATGAAATCGTTGAATACTGAAGTTATCAAAGACAAGAACAAATGGTCAACACTCGAAATTTTATTTAACGCAAGATTTCTTTTTGTCTAGACGGTGTATCCTCTGAGACCAAGTTGGGATAGCCCACTGACGCAATTGGCCGAGCACATCTCAGTGACTGCGGAACGACCGGATCCGACGGCTAGGGCGGGATCTAGGTTTTATACCCGCCAAGCCCCGTTGTCTCGCATTTCACAGTTCCTCATCCTACAGATCCGGCATGCCTGTTCCTCGTCTGTCACATCATTGCCTTCACTTCCGCGACATTTAGCGACTTCAACTTCACACGTGCTTTCGGAGCTCTCACACCTCAAGCAGGCGTTGCGGGGCCGAACACCCGTCGGCCATGGCGGATGACTCGGCCGAACAACCCGTCTTAAAGCGGAAGCGAATCAGCGTGGCCTGCAACAGCTGCCGCGCGAAAAAGTCCAAGGTAAGCTCCAGGAAACCAAGTTTAGAGCTTGAATTTTTTGACTCTTGCAAGTGCGATGGGAAGCGGCCGGTATGCGGTCGCTGCGCTGGCTATGATTACCACTGCTCATGGGGAAACGAGGCGACGCATCGCGATGCCAGTTGCACGCCACCATTAACGTCCTCCGAAGCAAGTAATGCAGCAAATCCGCAGGAGGTTTTTGATCGGTGCGAAAAGGCTATACGAAGTCTGGCCATCGATGTACCTCCTGAGGGCCGGGCCGAAATCAATCAAGGCCTGGCTCGAATCCAGGCTGCCCTGTTCCACGAAAGCTCGCCGGGGGTGACCACGATTAGCCCAGCCAGCATCACCGCCAGTAGTCCTGCCCTCATCCAACGCATCCAAAGTCCCAGATATGTTGGCGAAGTCAGTGACATTCATTTCTTCAACTTGGTTAGACAAACGGCCGCACCTCGTGGCGGTGATGGTGGTTCACAAGACGACACGGGAGAGGTTGACAACTACGACATCGATGCACCAACCACGATGGAATATCTACAGAACCCAATCTCGGATATGCCAGAAAGGTCGCAAGTGCACAGGTTTCTGGGGATCTACTTCTCCACTATACACGTTGCGTACCCTTTCGTAGAAGAAGCACCATTCATGGATAAAGTCAAGGACCTACAAGACGGAAGCCCGGCCCCTGATTTGACTCATTCCTGGCTTTCTCTCTTATGTAAGTATCTAAAGCTTGAACATATGCGCTTAGAAATGATGCGCTGACATCAGCAGATGCATTGCTTGCTCTTGGGGCCTACTATGACTCGTTCCGAGCAGACAGTCGGCCAGATGGCTCATCTCATCAAAAGCTGTTTCAACGCTCCTTACTTTTGTCTCGCCATGACATGCTCGAACGCTCCTTAACGCAAGTCTCGGCTCTGTTAGCCCAGTGCTTTTATCTACTAGCAACATCCGAGATCGACAGATGTTGGGCTTATCTCGGCCTTGCTGTCCGCTTATCGCAGAGCATCGGCCTACATGCCGACATTCAGGACCATGGTTCGAGCCAACCGAACTCGGAGCGACCTCAGATTCGAAGCAGGGTCTGGTACTCCTTGTACGTCCTGGACCGGTTGACGGCCCTGCAACTCGGAAGACCACCTGCGATCTCGGATCACGACTGTCATGTTCCCATTCCTTCTCGCATAGATGGTCTAGATCCAGACATCAACGATGATGAGGCACAAGAGATTTCCAAAGAGGGTCGGGCTGGGGAATATTTTGTCCGTCTCATCGAGTTTTCTTCCATCATCGGTCGAGTGCTGAGGGAATGCTATCACCCAAGGCGCGACATCGCAGCCAGGCTACAGAGCACCAAAGACTGTGATTTGCTGCTTCTGGCATGGAAGCAAAAGCTGCCAAGATATTTGAGGTTCGATCTTGGTCATGCGTTCGAAAAGTCGATTACTTTGAAGCGTCAGGTATTTTGTCCAGTCCGCGTTGCGAGTAATCTATCGGCTGACTCGGATATAGCGGAACATGTTGGCCATCAAGTTCCACCACCTGCGGGCTTTGATCCATCGACCCTACCTATTCCATACATCCCCCGACAAGAGTCTCTTGACTCAAGATCAAACATGTCAAAGTCGAGAGTACGGAAAGATATGCGCTACCGAGGCCCAATCCATCGCCTCTTTGATGCATAATGTCACTGACACCATGGATATCGTTATGAACTATCCCTGGTGGCAGATGATATCTTGCCTAGTCTGCGCAGGATCCATCATGGTCATGGCAGGAGCTCTAATCAAGCAGGACGCCGGAGACGATACCACCGTGGTCGCCTTACGAGAAGACGTTGAGACGTGTATGGCTGTTCTGAAGGCTTTGGCCAGCAACTCCAACGGCGCAAACCTTGCGTGGGATATGATGAAGAACATTCGAGCACGCTGTACACGTGCTTCCGATAGACCTACCTCCGATGACCCGAGCTCCTTGCCACCCAGCGCAGCTGTTCAACCCGGTCAAGGGCTAAGCCAGTCTACTTACTGTAGCCCCTCAGATACCTATGCCATACCTTTGGTGGCACCAGATACTGCTCAATCTGGCTTCTCTGTGGAGGCGAGTAATGCCTTGGATATGAGCATGGGGTTTGGGGAGAACGTCATGTGGCCGATGATGATGACAGACACGACATGGCCCGGCTCGTTTCTTGATATGCTTCATCCCTCATACGGATCTCAAGAAAACAACTAGAACACCAAATCATTTTATCATTACTCTCTACACTCATCATATTGGAAACAAAGTGATGCCCATGCCCCTAAACGCCTCAATCCAATCGAAATCTCCCGACACCGTCTGATTTATTTTTTCGTCTTTCTTCTGCCACATCGTTTGCACAACTTCCCATTGTCTCTCATAGTTAGCAATGTGGTAGCACCGGGCTCGCTGCCACCAAAGAGTCCAAGGTCGTCGCGCTGAAGCGTCACAGGACGCAATAAAAGCAGGCCACATGATCGGCGCCATCCTCTGTGTAGCACACGAAGATGTCGAGCGATCTTTGATGTCCTCGACTGCATGCATGTGCTCCGCGATCCTTGCGACTATCTCATCCTGGTCCTCGCTGCGGCATTTCTGAACGCGGCGGTGGTAGTAGATCACCGTGGCCAGGTGCCAGGCATTCGCATGGTGTCTGAAAATTTCGAATCCATCTTCGTCCTGGGAGATTGCTTCATGAGCGCCGTCGCGTTCAAGAGTCCAAGAGCATAGTCGATCTCCGAGTGCTTCGCAGGCTTCAAGCAGACTATCTGGGATCGGCTCGTGAGAGCGTTCGTACCAGGTTAGATACTCTGCTAGCCGGCAAGTCTCCTGGAGTTCGGCGGCAATTTGAGGCGTGATTCCGTACATATATCCATAACAACAGCTGGATGGATGTTGGGAGGCGGCGGGTTCATCTCCATCTTCTGCTGGGTCTATGGACCACGGTCTCGGCGACGAGGAGAATGTCATGGTTCGAGCCAACAAGCAGAGAAAGTCGCTGATCTCGTTCAGCTGCTGCGTTGCTCTGCTGATCATCCTCCATTTCCGACGCCGTTTTCTTAGTTGTTTCGTGCCTTGCAAATGTACGGCGAAATCGGCCTCACATCCAGACATAAACTATAGAAGTTAGGTCATTTTCAAAGGCATAAGGAGGTCGATATCCTCACATCTATCGTTACCAATGACAACATGGCCACCATCAAAGTCTTGTACTCTGCAGTCGGCATCTCGATGCTAATGGCGGATTGTAGTAGAAGTAAGGCCTGCTGTCGATGTCGCGCGCCAATCTGGTGGTACCTGACTTGAGAGGGTAGACAATTCCAAAGATGGAAAGCTGATGATGCGAGAAGTGAGTGAAATATGACTGATTTCACTGTGGCCTTAGGTACTTGTAATCGAAGTTGTGCTGGGGAAGTGAGACTGGATGCTGCTTCTAGTGCGGCGGGGACGTATAGCTGTCGGTAAGGATTTTGAGGATGCTGAATTGGCTGAAGCATTACTGCGACGTGCTCGGCGTAATGATGCATCAGTCTATCTATAACAGCATCACCGGAGATACTGGTAGATATGGTATACCGTAGGGGACTGCCCATATGATATGATATTGTGCCGTTATCGGTCGAATTTGTCCAGTTGTTATGGTTGCTAGTCTCCAAAGAAGCCCCCAATGCTTCCTGAAAGATAGCTGGTAGGGACTCGTGAGCAGCGATAGGCTCGGGAACAATATCAATAACGTCCTCTTCATCTTGTTGCCGTGGGTCCGTGTTGATGGGAGTAGAAAGACTTTCCAGTGTCAAAGCTGCCTGTGTGTCATCAAATGCTGGTTTTACTGGTGAAGTTTCGGCGTTTAGGTTGTTGTCGTTTGCGACCTCTGAGGGAGAAACTCCACGGCCGGCGCTGTCCAAGTTACCGCCGACTTGCTGTTCGCGATGATTACTAGACGTCGAAAACACGGAAAACGGTCCTTTTGATATCAAGTTTTCTGAGCTTGTGACATTGTCAAGAGTGTCTAGAAAGCCGTCTATGTCATGCATTCGATACTGAGGACCTGTGTCTCTGCCTGTTGTTCCATGAGCCGGGCAGGTCTGCATGGGGAAAGACAAAGAACTCACCAATTCGAATTCTTCCCCTCCCGTTGCTGCTACTCGGGGGCTTCTCATTCTCATTTAGTGGATCATTCACTCTGATCCACTGTAGCTTGATGCCGTATCCGCCACAAGGAGTCTTTATTTTCTCGCAATTCTTGCAGCTTGTAGGTCTCTCATCGCACTTGACCTTTCGTTTCTTACACGTCCAGCATCTACTTGAATGTGAGCAGGTCTGGCGGTGAGATCCACGAGATTTGCGGGAGACAAGTCATACCCAGTGAAGGTCATTGAGCGCGTTGCACCTTTTGGCGGCATGGTCAGGCAACCCAACTGAGGGGAGTAGCGTGATAAGGATGGGTGCTTCCGTAGGCACACAAGTTGAGCATTCAACCGGCGGTCAAAAATCACTGAAAGTGGCTTTGGAAAGCTGAAATCTTTCAATATGAGGCTGCTGAATGAGACCAACTTCAGCACGCCATCCGGATGAAGTCGGCAGAAACGCGAGATAGCGATGAGTAATGTGGATAGCACTGTTGTACAGTGCTATCAATGAAGCTAAGATCGAACAGCACGGTATCATTGCCGGAAATGCTCCGGATATGGTTCCATAACACTGTGTTTCTCTAGTTGCGGGCTCAAAAGCCTCATTGGCCCGCAAACCAACTCGGTCCAGTTATGCGAATCTTCTGTAGAGGTTCGAGAATCTCACGTTGTATGGCGAATCATGGGACTGGGAAAGTGAGAGGGACCTATATTTCATTTCGTATGATTGAGTTTCGCCCTGAATCAATCGGCGATACGACCAACTGTCCGAGCTGCTCGCACCGCTGTTCATCTGAACGTGCACGATCAGGGGGGCACGATCGTCTGCCCACGACGTCCGCCTCGTCAGGTCGTCCGATCTTTTGGCACGGCTTGGCAATATAGCATGACAGACACGACCCAGCTTCTGCAACCCGGCTCAAACGACGTCTTCGGCGGTGGTCCCACTTAGTGGTGACAGCGACATTGCGTGGTGCTCGAGGATGGTTGCTTCCAGGCTGTGGTGACTGAAACGGTGCACCAGACCTCAAGGCCTCCCTATGATCTGGGCACGCGTTAAACCAACCTGATAATGTCAGAACGTTGGTGGCTGCAACACGCATTCTTTTGTAGTGTCAGGTTACGAGGCCGTCGCCAACTTGGTTAATATCTTATTATAATTCGGAACGCTAAATAGTTGATGTAATATCCATAATCCTCCTCTTCCGCTATAGGGCTGTGCCTATCCTGGCATTTCCGTCGTGTTCTGGCCAGTGGTCATTACTTTCGACATCATGGACGTATCCATGGTAATTATATTTTTGTCCAGAACTCTCTTGTTCCGACTTGTTGGTCGTTTCTGTGGCTCCCGACCGTGTTTTCGCCACGTATATTGGCAAGGTGTCGCTCTGTAATGCGTATGATTCCGGCGCGTGGTCGCGCGCCCATAGTTTTCGGGTCACGATCTGGTTCATGGTCTGGACGGTGGCCTGTTTCGACACGTCCCACCATCTGCGGATCAGGAACCGTGATATGATTGGCAAGTTGCACACAGCTGCGCCGACGGCGAGTTCCATGTACGACCAAAATGTTGTAGTTCCGGACCAGCCTGTTTTGATGAGAGCATTACTTGGTCAGCAAAATGAACAAAGAAGGGTCCATAGTGAACAAAAGGGTGGATTGCCCAAGAGTTAAGAGGAAAGGGCTGGGTTGTCGTACCGAATGCGTCTCCATCACCAGCTCCGTGGTCACGCAACCAGGTGTAGATATAACTATCTGAGGCAAGTCAGAACAATACGTCAATTACATGAGTCAAGACGGCCTACCTTGGTAGAGGAAAAACGGAGTAGCCAGAACCAAGCTGAAGATGGAGGATACCACGGCCCTGTAGTAACGCAGTGTGAGTTTGAGATCACGAAGCTGTAGCAGGACGGAGTAGCCATGGATGTGTCGGCAGGCAGACTTACAAGAATCCGAAGCAAAAGACAACCAGAATGTAATTCCTCTTCTCCTTGTTCACTGGAATTCACAAGTTAGCAAGTTGACTTTTAACCAGGCCACGCCCGAGACATGGATACATACTCGTCTGCGTGATCCTCAACAGTGGGTACATGGGTAGCAAGAACACAGTCACATCGAGGACGACCGTGACGATGCTAACGCCAAAGTTGTAAGTGACATTTGTGAAGCAGTACTCAGCTGCCGTGTCGTGGTTCGTCCATTGCGCCGTCGGATGTACCCCGCAAACGAAGACCTGTGTCCCGGTGTATGCCAGCATGAACAGGGTCACGGCCCCAATGAGGGCGTCGATGAGAATGATGTATCCCCGCCCTTGGTGGAGGAAGAGCTTCCGGAAGAGGAACAAGAACGCAAGTCGCACCACTCCGATGCCAACGCCTTGCAGGCAGTTCAGGATGTAGTTGATCTACGGAACTGCTTTAGTATCACCCAAATGGCAACAAGACCGGACACAGGATGCTTACCTGCACATGAATGGCGTACAGAGGGTTGAATACTGGATGGTCGGTGTCCTTGGTGTCCAATGTGTAATCACTCCGTGGCCAGGGTCCCTCTGGCAGAGGCCATGGGTCCCAATCGTGCCGACCAGTGACGCGCTTGACGGCACCTGCATGTGGAGGTCAGCATCGTGAATCTGGGGTTTATCCGAGATGCTCGCAAGGTCGAATCCGAAATGCTCGCGATCTCATCATATCCGGGCGCATACCATATAGAACAATTACTCCCGTCGCAATGGCAAACAGCTGACACAAAAGTTAGTCCAAGTCCGAACCGTATGTGCCCATCGATTCATTTCAGCATTTATCCGCCGAGAACTTACAGAAGCAAGAATAGCAGAATAATCGTCGGCTTGGGGTCGTGACCGGCGCTCTCGTATCGACGCAACTCGGAGAAACAGCGTCAAGAGGTCGATGACGGTCATTACCGGTACGATCGCGTACAGCAGTTCGAAGGTGACGAAATTAAAGAAGCCGATGTTGGTGTTGTTTGTGTCCTCCGTCAGATATGCCCGCTTATTCAACCATGTCGTCGTTATCGTCGTGACCGTCATTCTCTCATCGTGGCCTTTGGATCGTCGTCGACACACCCGGGGGACGCGGACACGCACTGGGGAAATCGTGGTTCGAGGTTGCGAGTGGGCTGGAATAAAGATTGATCAAAAGCGGAGCACTCCACGGTATGTATATGGGGGAGGACGGGCGAGGAGGACACCCGGCCCTTGGGTGATCGCCCTGCCCTGCCTGCTGCGATTCGCTTTTCCATGCCCTCAGGGATCGCTGAACCTCCCAAGGCCATAGCGTTTCGTAAGGATTAGTTCCAGCTAGCTAAGATTAAGCTCCCCTCGGAGCAGGTCCTGAGTTGGAAGACGAGACGGGGATTCTGGCATCGCATCACAGGCCCTCGCTTCACTGGGCACGTCAGCCTGGGAGGCTTCATGACTCAGTTAGCTGCGTCTGCGTCTGGAAAGGTTATCTTTAGAGCACGCAGCCATTGGCTGGCCCCTATGCCTCAACCGACCATTCGCCTAACCAGAAGAGACGATCACGGCATCTTCCCGGGCTGAAGAAAAGCGAAAAAAGATCTTTTGCAAGAATTTAGAGTGTCGGTTAAGAGGGGATTCGGGACACGGCAATCTGGAACTATCGCATCGCTCTCGCGTACGGAGCATAGGCTTCAACAACCGAAGACTCGAATCAACCGAAACTCCTCTTGTGTGGCTTTCTTTGAATGCGTGTTCATAGCGGAAACGGAAGTGCTGAGCCGTAATTGGTTCCCCCGATCATTTCGTATCGTTGGTTCAGTCTTCTTGGGTCTTTGTGTGAGAGATTGTGAGCGTAAGCATTCTCCGCCCCTGAACCCTGAACCCCGGCCAGCCAATACGGAGTTGCTAACTCGTTCAGTGCACCGCCTGTAGACACTCTCCGTTCCAGACCTCGAGCTCTGCCGCTCTTCCTCGAATCCGCCAAGGCAAGGCCGGAAATGCCTACTGTATCACCCAGAGGTTTTAGTGGTGGCGCAGACCATCCATTTGATACCACCCACGCGGGCGCAGATTCGATCGAAATGGCCTTGCCATCGCAATCCGCGACAGCGATCAGACCGTTCGCCGAAGAAAAAAACATGGCATGCTTCTAGCTCGCGCCGACCGCCCCGAGACGTCGGCAGCATTGGGCTCGCTAGGCGATCGGCAGAACAGCTGAAAGATAACGGCAGCGGTGGCGCCCAGAAAACTGGTTTCAGCAGATGAAGCGTTCAAGCGAACGAGCACTAGGGCCACCGCGCCATCCCGCAAAGGGCGGGCTAAGCTTGTGGAATGAGGCCATTCGTGATTTCTCGACGCGGTTGTCGAAATGCCGCCGTCTTTCCTGTCCTTGGTTTTATAGACTTGGCGAATCCAGGGGTAGCTGGGCTTCTGGTGACTGCGTTCGCAGCGTGCCTCGGGCTGAATCAAACGGGAGAGCCCGAAAGGCTGGTTTGCCAAGCCATTCCGGCCCCATTTCCGGGCCCCGAGCCCCAGACCTGGCCTGCGGAAAAGCCCACCGAGGACGAGATAATCAAAGGATGCCGGGCGGACCTGACTCGCGAACGGTCGATCTCAGTGGCAGGTTCGCACTCAACCCCGATGCGTGGATGTGTTCGCAGGATCGCGGATACGTGCGGACTGGTCCGGACTGTGAGGAGTTTGAGCCGGTTGATGGCCGGCCAGCTGGATCGACAGCCACGTTTGCAAGTTCCGCCGAGATATCTTGCTGCTTGGACAGTCGGCAGACCTGAGATCCTCGGATGCCGTGGATTTTGCCGGCACTGTTGGGGCCAGACCATCCTCAAAGACTCTGTGACATTCGTTGGTGGCCTGACAATCGTTTGTGGTCTTTCTCATGGTCGCGGTGGATGCCTGGGGGCTCCAGGGGATTGCGCGTGTCGATGAGATCGGTGTCCGTGATGCAGCATGGGCCAACTGACACCAGGGACCTCAATCTTTTTGACTTTCATCGATGTTGTTGGTTAGCTCGTGTCTGGTCCGCACGTCGCGCTGGCTGGTCCCAAAAAGCAGGGAGGGTTTTCGCCTGGCCCAGGAACTGACCCAGGGATCATTTACAGGCTTTAGGTGATAGCTTCAACAGCACGGGCTCGTCGCTGCCTCTTTAAACATCGACAGCCTGTCGTTGGTGTTTTCTTCAACCCAAGGCTGTTGCGTCGCAACGTTGTTACCCATTGGATCTCTATGGATTCCGACGAGATACCCCTGACCAGGCACAATATTTCAGGGTTGCTTCTTCTTGATACGTCAATACCATACAGATGACGCTTTGAGCTTGAACAAGACACGACTAATACCAACTGGACCATGACCAACTGCAGCTGGACGAGTTGGACTGTCGCATGCTTGGTTGAAGCCACTCGCCTGGCAGTCCTAATAGAGGGCAGTTCGGTCACCCACAATCTCGTATGCCCCCCATCAAACTGTTCATCTGTATGGTGAATGGTCCTCGAAAAGTCGATTAGGCCGAGTCTGGAAGGCCGCTCGCTTCCTGCAACCGAGACCTGCATCGACCAAGACAGGAGAGAAGGAGAGTACTATGCTTTGGTGCTATAACCACCTTCCCGGTGCGAAGTAGACGACGCATAAAAGTATCCGTACCTCAGGAAAGTTTCGTGTACGCATCAGTCATCAGTGTTCCGTCCAGACCTTCTTCTTGACAACTTCGCTCCACAAGGCTTTCGAAGGCGGCAAGGAGTGGTCTGGAGGTCTACATTTCCCATTTCCATCATTGTCGAGATCTCCGTGGGCAGTTTGTAGGACAAAACGTGTATTGAGCGTCGAGCTGAGCAAAGCTTGCCACCTCAAAATTTCGGGTGTCCATGACAGCTCCGTCTTGGGTAGCAGGCCTGAGTTGGTTCAAGTTGTGGACCTCGTCGGCGTCAGCTGTCCGCTTTGGCCATGATTGTAAGGGCCGATGAGCCGCATAAAATGCCCGAGCATGTGCAAACTGAAGGCAAAGTCGGTAGAAATCACGGGAAATCCTCCGCCCGGTCCTCGAGGAGTTGGTTTCCGCCGGATAATGTGATGGATATCCCATCCGAAGACTGGAGAACTGTTCCTCTTTAACTGGCATGACCCTGTAAGTCACATTATTTTCCCAGGCATATTGTAGCCAAACCGCTCACTCTTCATCCTTTCAGTGATTAACTGACTGAACGCCGTCAATTCTTGTTAGGTATCAACAACTGCTATAGTACACGCATACATCTCATTGCTTATTTCTCAAAGCGCTTGGCAACGGTCTTCCAGTTGACGACGTTCCAGATGGCGTCAAAGTACTCGGCCTTGCGGTTCTGGTACTGCAGGTAGTAGGCGTGCTCCCAGGCGTCGATACCGAGGAGGGGCTCGAGGTTGCCGGTGACGGGGTCCTGGTTGGCGCGGGTGACGACGCCGAGGGTGCCGCTGGTCTTGTCCTTGACGAGCCAGGCCCAGCCGGAGCCCTGGATGCCGGCGAGGGAGGTGTTGATCTGCTTCCTCAGGGTGTCGAAGGAGCCGAAGTCCTCCTTGATAGCCTTCTGTTGGGGGGTTAGCAAGTGTTCACAGGTTTGCTAGGGAGTACAGAGGGGAGAGAACGTACAGCAAGCTTGCCGTCGGGCTCGCCACCGCCGTCCTTGCTGGCAGGGGCAAGGTTCTCCCAGAAGAGGGAGTGGTTGACGTGACCACCGCCGTGGAAGTTGATCAGAGGGGCCTGGGCAGCGGCCTTGGCGAAGTCGCCCTTAGAGTTGGCCTCCTCGACGGTCTCAAGAGCGGTATTGAGGCCGTTGACGTAGGTCTGGTGGTGCTTGGAGTGGTGGAGCTCCATGATCTGGCCTGAGATGTAAGGCTCGAGGGCGCCGTAGTCGTCTGGAGGGGCATTGTCAGTGCTGCGATAGGAAGCTAGAGAGACGGCGCTACTAACAGGGCATGTCGGGCAGAGTAGCCTTGCCGCGGACGAAGCTGGTGCTAGCCATAGCGGCAGCAGGCTTCGCGGCACCAGCTCGCAGAGCTGTGCGGAGGACGGGAGCGGTTCGGAGGAGAGTGGACGACATTTTGCGTGTTCTATGTCTGTTCTGGTGTCAATTGGTGTTCCTGACGATACTCCAATTCGAAATGGGAGCGTTGGGAGCAGAAATAGAGGGAGACGCAGTACCTTTGAACGTGCAATTGGTGATTGACAAATGCAGCAGAATCGCAATGACAGCTTCAGGATGATGTCAATTGCGGGAGGTTCGGTCGGCTATTACGTGAGGGCACCGGTGGGAGCTCGGATCTCCAGAAAAGCTGCGACTGGTTGCCGAGCGGAGCTCTCCACTGCTCTCAGTGCTTCCAGCGGGCTCGCTGCTTCTCGGTGCACCTTCTGTCCGTTTCTGCGAATGAAAGCAGAATGTCGTCATCCACCCAAGGTGGGGCAGCCTGTCACCTCGAGCTTTTCACAGCCAATCCCAGCCAGCCGGGTTCCCAAGTGTGCATTCTTAGGTAATCCAGCCTCTTCCATTGGCTGAGCCACCAGCCACACTCAGGACTTCTCAGCATCTCAGCCACATATGCTGTGGCTGGTGCTCAATGGCGGGGTTAGACTTGGCTTTGGTGGGCTGGCTGCTGGGTCGCGTCAACACCGCAACTCGACGCGTCGAGCTTCGACGGTAACATCGTCAAACGGCCGTTGCTTTCCTCAACATCGACAACACCTACCGCAAACCGGAGCAGCCGCCATGTCCTACTACGACATTGACTCCATCCTTACGGATGCTGAGGTATGCCGGCACTCTCTTCAGCGCTGCACCACACTCCTCCATACTCTGCACCGATCAAAGCATACGTGAACAAGGCCACACAGCTAACGCAACCAAGAAAGTTCCCTGCAAATTCGAAATCGACGCTGCCGACCTAGGCTATCTCGACAACAACCCATCGCATGCACTGAAAGCCGGCACCCCGATCACTCTCCCCCTCTGGCTTGCCGAGATGCTCGCCCTCGCCAGCACCGGCGAAGACTCCAAGGCCCCGGTCACTCTCAACCTGCCTCCCGCCCTGTCGAGCCAAGTCGTGCAAGCCCTCAAAGCCGACTCGCGAGCCGTACCCGTCCGAGATCAATGCGCCCACTTCTACGGCCTGGGCACTCGCATCCTCGACCTATTTGACGAGCGCGAACTGAGCGAGGTGATGCGCAAGACGTTTGTCACGCGGGCAGCCGAGATCTCTTTACACGCTCGCAAGGGAGGCGATGATGGCGTTGGTGGCTCTAGTGAGGACTTCCTCCGCGGTCTGGATGAGTGGGAGCGAAGTCTCTTCCGCAAGGCACACGACGGCACGAAAGCCTCCAAGGAGTGGATGGACAAGGTCAAGAAGCACTAGAAGAATACCCCGAGTGAAAACACTGTCTGCCTCGTGCGATGCAAGGTAGAGCAAGGCGCTCAAGAATCGCACGTTGGGATTTGGAGGCACCGCGAGGCCATACCGCCAAGCCAAGTTGCATTGCCAAATTACACCATGCAGGCATGAGGCACTACATGCGAAGCAGCATCCAGACACGGAGCAACCGCACTTTCGGCGCTGCTAGTCGGCCCCTTCGGCCCAGCTCCGGAGACCGAGCTGGCCGGACGTCTGGCATCAACGTCAAATTGAACTTGGAGCCGGCGGCTATGCACCCCGCGAAATTGTCCGGAAGGCGAAAATAGTCACCGTCAGACGCAATTGTCCGTGTCCCAGGTTAAGCCCGTTTGTCACAACAGAGCGCGGGGTCGGAGGAACTGGCGGGGCTGACTCGCTCTTCGGCTGTGGGAGGTAAAGCCGAACTGACAGAAAAGCACGACCAACTTAATGATTAATGAATGATAAGCAACGTCTAGAACGACCTTTTTGCATAATACAATTGCCATTTCAATCAATCTGGTTTGCTGACGGGGACTCGCTGACGGGGACTCGCTGACGGGGACTCGCTGCCGGGGACTCGCTGCCGGAAATGCGGCTGTCATGGTTTCACATGGGAATCTTATCGAGATCCTTCGCCACTTATCTGATATCTGAAGGAAGGCGGGGCAGTCCGAGGAGATAACAAAGCGCATGGCTGTCGGCGGCTTCCGTGCCTCCACAACGCTCCCGTTAGCTCTCCCAAAAACATATAGAAAGGCCCAAATCGTCCCTCATCTGGCTTTCTTGAGTGAAGCTGATAGACCGTTTGCAACTCTCAACAGAAAAAAATTGCATATTGCTACACAGCCTCTCTCAATGCCTCACGCAACTCCCTCGACCACAATGGCTTCTCAAGCAACCATCACGCCGCTTACCCCCGCCGAGGGCTCGGCTGTTGATTTTGGAGCAGTCGTCTCCAACGTTGATATCGAAAATCTCACTGGTAAGAACGCATGAAGATACAAAGTGACGTTGATGTTATACACGTAAGGGAGAATACCCGTAAAATCGGTAACCTCCTATGGTAAGCTCTTCGATCTCTCTGACGTTGAACACAAAAGGCTGACATCTTCCAGATGCCGACTTTGACGCCATCCGTGATGCTCTCTTCAAGCACCAAGTCCTCGTCTTCAAGAACCAGAGCCACGTGTCCCCCAAGGCGCAATATGAAATCACCCAGCGCTTCGACCCGGATGCCGGCGCCTCCTACGGCCATGCCAAGACCATCGACGCGAAGCGCTCCATCTTGCACCCCGACCTGAAGACCATCCCCCACCAGCCCCAAGTGCAGGTCATCGGCAACGGCTTCGTAGAAGAGTATGAGGGCCTGAAGAACATCCAGCTCCGCCACCCTCACCACCGCACATTCCACGCCACCACCATCCCCGCCGAGGACGACCTTGACTTCACCCGCTTCTACCGCTGGCACATCGACGCAGCCCTTTACGGCCTCGCGCCCCCCGTCGCCACTACCCTCCTCGCCGTCCGCGTGCCCGGCGGCCGCAAGCAGAGGCTTCGCTACGACGACGGCACAGGCGAGGAGATGACCGTGCCCCTGGGCACCACGGCCTTCGTCTCGGGCTACGCAATGTACGACAACCTCTCCCCGGAAGACCAGGAGTTCGTCCGCACCACAAAGGTCGAGTACGCCCCGCACCCGTACGTCTGGATGTCCAGCGCCAAGTCCCGCTCCGACGGCCTCGGCCTCGTCTCAGAGGACAAGGAGGTGCCCCTCAGCGACCTGCCCCCGATCGAGGAGGACAAGATCCAGATCCTACCCATGTGCTGGCGCAACCCCGTCACGGGCCGGCTCGCGCTGCAGGTGCACCCCTCGGCGGTCCGGAAGCTGCACCTCAAGGACGGGTCGGTGGTGGAGAACCTCGCGGAGGTCCGGGAGACGGTGCACCGGCTGCAGAGGCCCGGCATTGCGCCCAAGAACGTGTACGCGCACGACTGGGAGCAGGGCGACTTTGTGGTGTTCCACAACCGCGGGGTGATTCACTCCGTCGTGGGCGCATTTGCAGAGACCGAGGTTCGGTTGTTCCGGCAGTGCAATATCGCTGCGAGCAAACTTCCCGAGGGCCCGGTCGAGGTCACCGCGGCTGTGTAGGGGAATGGGCTTCACATGACTTCTTTCTAGCGTTTTAGTAAATTTGCAAAATGAAACAGAGTTACTTGTCATCCGTCGGCGCAACCCGCTCCTCCGGTCGTGACGTCCGGGGTTTCTTGACCGCCGGGTTTGACTTCAGCCTCGTAGTTCACACGACCATGTTGCCGGTCTTCCGGGGGCGATGCAACTGTACGCCGAACCACACAGCCGATTAGCATTCACCCCCACGGTGATATGATTTAGGCTTTCGCCCAAGGTTGAGTCTCTGGCGAATAAGGTTTGGTGACATATGTCAGACCTCAGATGAAGCTCCGAGGCAGGCTGGCTGTCGGAGTCAATGGCAGCTAGTCAGTCTCTCACGACATCGACATCCCCTTTCGAGCAGGCCGGATGACTGGTCATAATCCACAATGGGATAGGAACTTCCGGCAGTCGTTTTCCAATGCAGCCATCGTGCACTGCCGGTGACTCACGGCACGACGACGATCTCACGCACAGGGCGATTTGTAGCTGTGACTTGATGTGCTTTTCGGCACACTATTGAAGTTTCCGGTCACATCGGGCGGGCGCACGCAATGACGATCGCAACTGTTGATTCCGTGATCGGAGGTTGCATCGGACCCCTCTGGCCGAGTAACACGGCCGGCTCGTCGAGCACAACCCCGCACCCCATCGTCCCACGAAAAGTAGCACGAAGCGGTGATCATCAGCTCATCGTTTGCCTCAAATAGGTAATCCGAACGGAACGGGAAAGAGGCTCTGCAAGAGATCGCGACTGTGTGATTGATTGATCTAGCCGATTAAAATATGGGGTATTGTGTGATGATGTGAGCAAGCCCTCAATGCAAACAAAAGGGATTCCAAGCCATGCCCGTCCCGCCGATCCGCCCTCCGTCCATGTAGGCCGTACCATCCGCCGAAATAATTGCCGTGTGAAAATGTGAAACCAAACTTTTTGTATGTGTAAAATGGGGTATCATTCTAACCAGAGCCATTATGCTCCGCGCATCGCTGAAGGGAGAAAAGATCGCTGTCCGAAAAGAGCACCTAGCGTCTAGGCATGCTTCCAGAACTTCCACTTCTGCGGCTTCTGACACGCGTCACACTCCGGGACGAGGTACTTGCTGAGCTTCTTCCAGCCCTCCTCGGGAAGGGACTCGATGGAGTCGTTGAGCATGTCCATGCAGGCGCGGGTAGCTATTCTCATGTTAGTCAATCTTGGCCTATGTGTGTCTCGGACCTGAGATTTGACTTACGCATCATCTCCATGGCATCCTCGCTGTCAGCGGCAATCTCCATACGGGTCGAGTTGTAGCAGTGGTACTTCTGCTGCAGCTCCAGCATGCATTCCCACATCTCCTCGAGGTCGGCGCCGTCAGCGGAGGAGCGGCGGCCGGTGAGGGAGGGTCTCGGGTTCGCGGCGTTCTCCACAGCGGCCGGGGCGGTGGCCGGGGCGTATTCGGTCATGGTGACGTGGGCCTCGGGCTTCTCTGAGTTGGTGGCGCAGGGCCTGATCATGTCGTCCTCGCTGTCGCTCTCGGGCCAGGAGGAGTAGCCGGAGCCGCTTCGCTTGGGGAAGTTTCGTTGTTGACGACCGAACATCTTGGATGTGTATGTGTGGATGTGAGCAGGTGGTGATGAGCGTGGGTGTATAGCTTCTTGGTGCTAGTGTATGAATCTGTGTTGGGAATCGATGGGTAGGGGCTCAGAATGGTGAGGAGCAGCCCTATGTTTATATCAAAGTCGAAAGCAGTGCCGAGCAACGAAGTCAACAGGAACGGTGACGAAAGGGGAGGAGGGATTCAAGCCCACTATATAAGCCGCGGGTGCCGGAAGCCCTATGCAGTGATCACCAATCTAAAGCTCAGATCGTTCGAGACGAGGCGCCCTAAAAATCTGAGAAGCGATGGCGATCAGACCCGCGGCGGCGCCCAACGGAACCAGGCCGATCCCTACTCATGCGGTCACTGAGACTTTTGTTCAGGCCATTCCATCAGATGGGTGGGCAATTTGGGTGGCCGCAAAGGTCCGTCCAGGTAGGGACCAAGGTAAAGGTAGGGGTGGGTGTCATCAAAAAAGCGTGGCTAGTGTGGTGTGGGCTGGCGGTACGTATGTTGCTCGTTGTACTAGGTAATAGTTGAGGCACACACCCTTGGACGAGAGTGTGTAGCCAGTAACAACGTAACAAGCGCGCAAGCGTTAGCCGCATCATTTTGCAAAAAGCGACTTGACGACTCCTGAAGGGGGCCTCCTTTCAGGCCGCAGAGTCTTTTCTTCTGAGGTAATTCGGCCTAGAATGAGTAATGAGGATGGGGCCGGGAGGGTGCGCTGAGAGCTCCGTCTGGCCCGGACGCTGCCCGGGACAAGGCATTAAACTGGGCCCTGGCAAGCAATTTTTTTCATCGGTACCTCTTTTTCACAGCTTTGCTTTTGGCGCGTTGCCTCCTTGCTTTCTAGAAACCTGGGACGAACACGCGAATGATGGGACGCAAAAAGGGCCGAACCACGCAATGTCTGAGGGCCAGCAGCAAGAAAGAACTGGAGCTTCGCACGCGGGAAGTTTTCGTGGCTTGACGTTTTGCTCCTTGTTTCCATCATGGTCCCCTGGCGAGAAATGAATTAAGTGAAATTTTCTTGTTGATGCTGCTTGAATTTGTTGTTGCCGGGAGGCTTTGGTGAGGCGGCAGATTGGTACGTATCAAGCAAGCCACTTGGACAAGTTGGACTAAGGTTACAGCTTAGAGGGTATCCGTATCCGTACATGGTACTCATCAGCTTAGCTTAGCTCAGTACACATCAGCGTGCAATGCAGGGCCAACAACACAACATTTGGATCCCAATCCCAAATTGAACCTGAACCCGCCCGCACCGGCCGGCATCCAAACCTCCCGCCCGCGCGCCCTGCCCTGGTTCCCATAGTCGTCCTGCTATGATGTGATGGGCGGTGTCAGCTCTGCGTCCCTGAGTGGACGGAAACAGCCCGCCGCGACGTGGACAGGGTGGCTGCGGCGGTCATGCGATTGAAGAGGGCAGCGCATCATCACATCCGCCCAGGCCGCAGATGACATCTGCCGGGCGAGGAAAGGGGGTTGCTCTGCCGGAGGGGGGACGTTTACTCCCAGATACAACACTCGGATCTACACCTTGGCTTTCTGGCTGTGGTGGTGGTGGTTCGTGTTTTGCTGTGGCGCATGGTTGTAAACAATGTGGCTCTCTTTCTTTTCTCCCTGGCGACAACTAAGACATTGCACGCACTGATTGACCGCCCGCCGCCCCCATGATGCGATGCCATGCGCCCATGAAGCGATAAGGCTTATCCAGGGGCCCGAATCGTGCTATTCGCCAGGGCAGGTTGGCGAGCCCCCTCCTGACCTGCGGTGAGGGCCCTGGAAAGGGTTGAGAGTGTCTTAGACACCGAGACATGCGCCCAGCGCCGGCACTTGCGGGTTGGATCAAATGACGGTGACGATGCGGGAAGGGCGCGGGAGGATTGGGTGTGCAGAGACATGTCAGATGAGTCTTGCGAAGAGCACGCAAGATAGAACCTCACGCACCGCCGCCGCAAACGCAACCACACACAAACTAAAACGGGCGGATTTTCAACTCAACCTGCAATTGCAAGCGCGTGTCCGTGGGGGGGCCGTAAAAAATGATTTTCCCAATGGCCTCAATTTACTGGCGGCGGGCCTCATCATCTCACGTTCCCGTCTATTCCCGCAAAAGAGGGGCCGCCAACACGCAGGTGGAGGGAGGGGCGTTTTACGTTTCACAGGTATCCGTACCTCTGTACGAAGCATGCTTGCTGCATCAGGGAAACGAGAAGAGAGTGGGAGAGAGGGGCCCGGTGCCGCACCGGAGGAGGGGCGTGCCGAAACTCGGTGAAGTGGGCAATAGGCCGACTCCTGGGCATCCTGTTACAAACCTCAACTGTCTTTCGACGCGGACGGAGAGTATGGAGTACACCGCTGAGGGCTTCGGCAACCGGCAGCGCCGGTCGTTGACGATACTTTTACGCTACCTTACCACCCGTCCAAGTAAGAGAAAAAGGTAAGATGGGATCGTCGTGGCGCGGTCCATGGCGCCATGGCCACATCATCAGCCGGACACTTCGGGCCATGCCACCACCCAGCCCAGCTAGACAGGATGACGACCGGACGAAGCTGCTAAGACGAAGGGCCAAGAAAACACGGGCTGATTATTACAGTCTGACGAAACCCGATCCTTCGACAAAGCTTGTGTCGACGTCTGGTTTGCCCGATAAGCGCCTTGACAGCACGAACAGCACAGCCAAAAGGGGTCGATGGCGCTCTAGAATCCGGAATATTGGGGTTGGCAGTTTGGCAGTGCACCACCGAATGCGTCATGTCATCTCAACGCATCCCGTTGGGCGACTCACTGGCGTTTTTGATTTGTTGTTATCTCGTCACTCGGCCCCCAAGCAGCACAACTTCACATGCTCACAGCCACAATTCTCCTATTCTTGGCCGCCGCTTGGCTTGCACGCTGATGACCCCGCAAAGCCACACATCATTATCAACGCCAAGGTCAACGACGAGAGAAAGAGGGTTTGTTGGCGCCGTAGCTGAGCATGCACGCCCGCAAGGAGCCATCTTACGCGAACATTACTCAAGAAGAAGAAACCCCTCAGCAATCGGGCGATAGCCACATGCTGTTGGACAAACCGTCCCCGATGCAACGACTCGACGCAACGACTCCCATCCTTTGATGCGAGGCTCAGCTTTCCCCACAAAGTCGCAAGCCGCAGGTGCCGGGCGGAGCGCACTCCGGGAACTAAAGTTGCCAAGCCGCTGACGGCGTCGTCAGGTTGAGAGAACCGCGACCGCTAACGGCTGAAGCTGACACGAATATTCGCAGGCTAGAGGCCCTACGTGTCAACATGATTTCACGAACACGGCGATCGTTTACCTGGGGCGTCTCCTTGGGCAGCTATTTACCTGTTGATTTGATTAAGCTTTGGGTCAGCCCTGGATAAAGCCCGACTAGCCCAGCTCCACCAGCGGGTCGCGTCACTCCATGGGAACCCAAGTAAATATTGACGAAATAGAGTTAGCTTCGACCAGGCAACGGAGGCTGATGATCGCCAGCCCAACAGTCGGCGCCCAACTACCGACGAACCCTGGAAACAGTATTTGCTTAGGCTTCTGACGATCTAGCATTGTGGAGATGATAAGGCTTGAGTTCAACGAACCCCTCAATTGAAAGACATTGTGCTACCCAAAAGCTTGAGTTACTGCCTTGATTTCGCCTTGCTTCAGACAGGTTCCCTGATCAGGCCCAGGTAAGTGCACCCTTGACGATGTCCTTTAAACTCTCCTGCTCGACCCCCAGCAGATCGTTATCCACCCCGTCCAAGACAGACCTCCCAGCTCCATCCTGGTAAAGCTGGGCGACAAGGAACGCAACATATGCCCCCTTGTAGTCGCCATCCTGCAGCTTGATCCGCCCCTCTCGCCTGGCCTCGTCCGTGCTGACCGTCGTGGTCTTCCATTTCGTGTTTGTCTGCTTCTCCAGCTCGGCAAGGATCTTTCTCTGGGACGTAGTCAGAGCAGCGATGCTAACGTGTCGGTTCTTCGTTTCCTCGGGGTGCTCGAAGACAGCTGCGATGGGCTTTCCGATTTTGGCGATACTCATCGCAGTGAAGGGTTCATTGCCTGAGTCGTAGATGGTAGCCGAGTGCTGTTTGAGATCAAAACCAAAGTCTGGGAACAGCCCCAGTGACTTAGCAACAGGTTAGCAACAAGATCAACTCGAAGTTTGCTGTTTGGTTGGATGGGGACAACAGGAACAGCAGAGACGACGAGACACGACAGAAGCAACAGAGAAGATAGGGACGACCAAGACGATAAGGATAACACGGTGCTCACCCTATCAAGCAAAGGACCATTGAAGAACGATGTCCAGGTGAAGTTGCCATTCTTCTCTGCCTTCTCCTTCAAAAGGTTCAAAGCCTGCGCCTTCTTCCCCAGAATGGCGCGGTACTCGGGAACATCATTAGGGCCTTTCGGAACACCAAAGTCGCTAGGGATGAACCTCTTGACGCCAGCCTTCTCAGCGGCATGTATGACATCGACCTGTCTATCCAAGACAGCGTGGCCGAGAAGGCAGAGCACGGCGTCCTGTCCTGACAAGATTTGCTGCAACGACTGCGGGCTGAAGTCGGTGACGGCAATTTTCACCTGCGGTGGGAAACGCTTCCCCTCGCTAGAGTGCGTAACGATAGTCACAACAAAATCGGCAGCCAGAAGGGCGGGGACGGCATGGATTCCGATGCTCCCGCTGGCCTACATGATATTATGTTAATCGAAGCGTAAACTCGCGAGCACCGGCAATGAAGATTTGGACAGCAACTTACCCCAATGACTGCTACGTTCTTGATTGAGCTCATTTCTTCGTCAATGTATCTTGAATTTTAAGTGAGTAGTGATAGTTGAATTAAACAATGATGTCCTGTCTTCCAAATAGTTCTGTGATCTTGATGATTGCTTCGCCACCACACCTTATACTACCCCGACCCAAGGAGCCAACGTTATCAAACACCATACTCTAATCGATTATTCGCGGTTCAATTAATAATTTATTTTCGGATTTCTCAGCAAGTCTCTTCAATTAGGTTTTGAGACAGGTCCTCTGCCTGCGGTGTAAGTCAAGTCCGGAGATAAGAATGACACAGGGCGTTGCCGCACGGTTTATGCGGGTCTTGTGCGATTGGTGCAAGTTTCAATCTCGCCATCCTTGGGATTGATTGACTGTTCAGTCTCATCTTGTAAACCACAAGGAACAATCGGCAATCGGTGAAAGGGGTGTACGCAGTCGCATTATATGACGGGCTTTGCGCATTCCAGGTGGCCGTCTTCCCCCAGTGCCAAGCCCGGACGGGAAGGCGGAATCGCCATTGTTCCACGGGCTGAAGACTTTGGACGCTCGATCTCTATCCAGCCGCTACAACGTATCTAATTCTTCGAAACATCTTAGTTCGAGCGTACACCTTCGTGTATCAAATTCTGGAATATCTTTTGTCGCACAAATCCATGTGGCTGGGGCATACATCCCAAAGCTCGAGACCCGGCGGTCAAAGACGCTGTAGCAAAAAGGGTCACCCGTGTGCCACTTCCACTGGCTGTCGAAAGAGACGTCACGTATTGTTTCCCTTAAAGTCTTGTAAGAAACAAGTGAAACGATTCTTGAGTCACTCTTTCCCAAGTCCCTCCAACTGTAGTTGAAAACCGTGGAGCAATGACCACAGATGACAGAACGCCCTCGCTTTGCTCTTGTCATATTCTCATTGTTCCAAACGTCATCATGCTTATGATCCATGGGATCCCGCATTGTAAGGCCTTTTGATGCTGGATCAGGTGGTGTTCCCATGAAGATATGCGGGAATATCTCGCGCCACTTGAGGTGGGGACAGACTTGACGAAGGCTCGGCTCATTTTCGAGTAAACCGAAAAGGTATGGTACTGCATTCCGGATATTTCCCTTCTCCTTAGATGGTAGCAATGTAACAACAGTTCGAAGTAATAGTTTTCGTTCAGCTATGATGCAGTTTGCAACCAGCAAAGCTTTGGCTTCGTGGCTGGCGCGTGTGAAAAGAGTCCTAGAAGATAGATCTGCCGGACTGTACAAATCCAGGCGATTGCGATATGAACTTAGAACAGCCCTTATCATGTTCCAATGTAATTTGGGCGGTAGAAGAGGAGACGAGTATTCCCTTTGTGTCCTTAGACCCCCAAATATTGACATCTCCCAGCAGGGTCGGGTACGCCGAACACTTCCTTCCAAATACTTAGGTGGCTCTGAGGATTCTGGTGGATGAAAGATCTCGCACCGATAGCAAAGGATGTCTCTCATGCTAGGTGTTTCCAACTCCAATTGCTGGAGAAACCTGAACCTTGTCCATGGTTTCATACTCAAATTGAAATCGACGAGACATTGCCGCCCGACTTTGAAGAGCATCATCCTACTCGTCAGAGCCAACATTGCACGATCCCTTGGGGCCAGATCTTTGGCTACCAACAAAATGAGCTCGGCCGGAATGATTTCAATCGTGGCGTACCCAGAGATGAAGTAACCGTTGACTACTCTGGGGTTTCTAACGAGGTTAGGCTTTGGGTGAACTTTGCGAGCGCGTCGGAAGACATTTTGCGAACGCCCTTTCGGTGCCCGAACTGTTGGCGCTGTGTAGCCTTCAGGGACTGGTTCTATTGACCTAGCTTTTGGATTGTGGGGTTGGGCCTGTTTGGGTGCAGGAGACTTTGAAGATCGAAATACTAGGCGTCGTATCTTTTGGGAAATAATGTGAGGCATCGCAAAAGATTGATACGCGGCGAAGCATGGTATTAGAAAAGATGTTAGGAGTGTGAAGTGAGCAAAATTCGTGGAAGAGATTCTGCATAGTTTGGATATTTACGGCCTGGCTGATGCTTTGTCTCTAATATTTTACTTTGAATGTGGATCGTAGTTTTAAGCTGTAAAACTTTGCTTACCCGTTGTAAGTTTATCGAGAAACCAAGGTTGCTGGCTTGAAAGCTTACCTTGTTGTCATACCCTCCCTAATTATTCGTCTTCATCTATCGCCTCATGTTGCCATCGTCGCCCAGCGCTGTCGTTTCGTTATCGCAATAGTACGAAACTTTTAGGTCAAGGTTCAGGAGAGCTTTGGGTACAATGTCAAGAATGATAAAACGAATGCGGAAGATTAAGGGCCTTGAGAATATCTCGGCGGGATGCTGCAGCTGACTTCCGTTGTGCGGGAGTGCCAAAGAGTGAAATAACAAGGATTGGGAGCTTCACAACTCTACGGTAGGTTTACAGCCGCATATCAGAACAAACTGATAAATGTAAGAAACGGATTTCAGGTTTACATGTGTAGAAACATCAACTTTACAGTGCCACTTAACTTCCTTAGCCATGAACGCACAGAAAGTTCCACAAGAAAAAGGCTTTTGTTGCATTCATTGTCTCCATCTACAGTCGCTATCAACAGAAATAGTCCCGGTTGACTTCATTCCTCCACGATGACGCTTGGTCTATCTTGCAAAAACCTAGAACTGGCCTCGTTGTACTCCAACTTGCCCTCGCCGCTGTGTCGATCAGATTCGGCCATTTCATTCGCCACTCTGAGGTCGCGCGATTGGGGCGAGCTTGGCGAGCCAGGCAACTCTGCAGGGCTCAGGGTATTTGGCCTCAATCTTACTGCATGACAGTGGATACAACCATTGAGAATGGAAGTCACAATCAGGCAGCGGCCAAGACATTTTACAACACTCAAACCTCATAGTTTAAAATGTTCATCGAAACATTGAATGAAGCCTTTTATCGTAATCGACAAACTACCAAGTCTTATGGTCTCATGATACGCAAAGGAACAACAATCGAACGATGGAGAATGACTCGATAAATGCGCTTTCTGGTGCATCATTCGCCCTACCGTCGCATGTTCGTCACAGCGAAAGGTCGCCGACCTTTCCCGTAGAGATCTTTGAGGCCGTTCTCGCAGACGAAAGCCTTACCCAATCAGATTTGAAGGCACTCCGACAAACGTGTCAACTTTTTGCGTTTCTGGTAACAGATCGATTATTTGAACGCATTGGCATCTCCCGAACATGGAGAGATCGAAAGTCCTTCCTGAATATTGCCGCGACGCCGCACCTTGCCAGAGCTGTTCGCACAGTCGCATGGTATGAGCTGCCTGGCAACGAGTCTAATCTGCGCCTCTTCTATGGTCCAGGGAGGCACCCGGAATTCTCGGACGGCCCGGAGCCTCCTAAGTGTCGCCTCAAGAACTGGCGCAAAGGCAAATACCAACGGAAAAAGTTCACGTGGCCGAACCTGTCCCGAAAGGAAAACGCGTGGCGCAATAAAATGTTTGTCGAAGCGGCGTCTCTATTCTGGTGGAAATTGGATGTTTCCTTCCAACCTTGTCGGTTATTCAGTCAGAACTCGATAGCGGCGAACGAGAAAATCGCGGCCGACTTCTTTCCTGTTTTCTGCGACTCCTTGCGCGCCATGCCGGGCTTATCGACTTTTGTTCAGGAGCCCATGCATCCCGATCGACCGCTCCAGGATGCAGTCGATGGCTACCCATTCGTTGCTCAGCTCTTTCAGAGCCACAAGGAGTCAATCATCGACAAAGACTTCTTCGGAATCCATCGTTTCCTCCAGAAAGCCATATTTGCTTCTCGACAGTGGTCAGGTGGACCGTCCATCGATGAACTTCACCTCGCTCATATCAATTTCCACACTGCGTCATGGGGCATGGATGGTTTCCGTCTGCTCAAACGCCTGCATTTCTGCTGTATTAACCGGGATCCGGACGGGATGCTCCATTTACGCGAGATTCTCGGTGCTTCGAAGAACTTGTCAAGCCTACGGCTTTGCTTCGACATTGTCGGGCAAGAGATCCCCTCTTTCCCATCTGAACGCGTTCCTAGTTCCGAAGGTCTGAGGTATGTGACTCTCGGCCGGACAAACCAGTGCCTTTTTGCTTCCCTACCGCGCATGCCCCGGCTGGAATCGCTATATTTGGACGGAGTGCCTTTCTCTTTGAATGGGTTGGCCTCTTTTCTCGAGGAGAATGCGGATACGTTGCGGCACCTTCACTTGAATATGATTCCCGGATACTCCTTGCCACCAGGATTCATAAGAAATATTCCAAATTTGAACTTAGAGACTTTCGGGCTGGAACATGGCGGAGTATGTCGCATTCACCGGACTGGATCTACGGCAGACAGCATCTTGGACAAGGGGACCCAAACATTCGATGATGACATCTACCTTGACAGCGATGGGTCCTACGAGCCAAGAAACGACGATTTGGATGAACTGGAGTCTATCACGGAAGACGACATCACCGCAGGTCAGCCCGTTATGCCCTGGGAAGATGACGAACGACCAATGTATGCTCGCGAACATATGTCGCACCTCCGCCACCTGGAACAATTTAAAGCAGGTGGTGGTGAGGGACCCGCAATGTGGCATTTTAAAAAGCGGAATGGCGAGGAGGCGTGGGGAGAAGACCCGTTGGAGTTCTGGCCAGATTGGGAAGGGAGTGAGGCAGGTGACGTACGTGAGCCGCTGTCTGCTCATTGCAAAGCGTCTGCATTGATACCGAGAAAGACGAAACCTCTCACGAGAAGCTTCTTTTCTAAGTGGGATGAGCCTGAAATAAATGGTCGGATTGTAAGGATCGACAAGTACTGGAATAAAGCTGTGGCCGACAAGAACATTAACATCCAAGCAACAAGTCCCTATCAACCCCGATACATAGGTCCACATCACCTCCAATTCATACCAGGATGGTAATGAGGCTAGAATTACACTGTAGATAGCGGTTATAGAGGTTTTCAATATAGAAAGGTGGCGATGTCTTGATATTGAAGGGAGCAGTGGGATATAGGTCGTGGATGCGTGGAAAGCAAGCTTAAGACGACTCACGCTCTCATAACACACGCTGGAGGCTATCTGCAGAGGGTTTCTGTGACCTAGCCCATCTTAGCCCTCACAGCATCAGAGTCACACGGTAGTTAAAACGGTGTATTCGCAAGCGGTAACCTGCTTTATGAAAGTATGGGAAAAGATTTAGAGGGCAGAAGGATATACCGCGATTGACTGAGTTATTATTCGACCTTCTATGAGGAACAGACTGACTTGGATGTCGAGTCTTGGTCTTTCAATTTGTCGAATGAATGATGAACGACGCGCTCATCACATAAGGTATGTTGCCATAGGGGATAGCCTCCATGTATTCAATCTGGAAAGTTACTCTCCCCCTTGTCCCACGCAGCAGATGTCTGCCAAACTGTGTCGCGTGACATAAGCGTGGTCCGATGGAACAGTTTTCTCCTGACTCACTGATAAGGGTTTCGTCATAATTTAAGCCCCAATCGTTCCCGATGCATTGGGTTTGGCTACACTCTTAGCGCTTGGTGTCATGATGTTCAGAACAAGAGTGTGATGAGACCCTGGATGTCACTGATGTCCTCAGCAGCGGCTTTCCAGACCTCGTAAATACGGTAGATCTCGTCTACATCGGCCTTCACTATATTATGGCCAATTGAACCCTGTTACAACGATGGGTTAGCGTTCAGCAGTTGCGAACCCCGAATGTCGGAAAGAAGACACAAATCGATCATGGAAGACAAACGATGAGGACATACCGGAACTTCTGGAAGGGCTGTCTTGCTGAGAATGCCAATGTAAGGGACGTTGGACCATATTCTTGGTCAACACGGACGGAAGGGCTGAAAGTTTTCGAAAGCTCGACCGTGGCGACTCGGTGCCCTTGTCTACCCCTCGTAGGACAACTGAGATGCTTTTGGTGGCGGTGTTATACGTGATGGTGATGATCGAGTCTGTGCTTATGGCGGGGTTTAGTGCTTTGCCAGGTCAACTGAAGCGTCGATGAACTCTCTGATGACAGACTCATCGACACCTGAAGAGTCGTGCTGATATTTGGAATCGACAGAGTCTTCAGGCAGAATCATGTCCTAACTACAAAGTTGGTCGCACCGCCTTTCAATGCCCAGAACGGATTCGCGTTTGAACTTGCGTTCGCCACTGCCATGGTCCCATTGCCAGGGACAACGTCGTAGCGGACGACATTGTCCGACGCGAGGATAGAAACTCCTGGGGCGACCTGATCTGCGTTCATCAGCATATACATCTTAGCTCAAGGACTGCACGGATGTCGCAGAAGTCTTCGACTTAGGTGGTATAGTGGTTCGAGTTGATATCCAGGAGAAGATCGCCAAGTTGCGCTGATAACTTGTTGCAAATACAGTCTGCCCCTATGCTCAAGCTTAGACATGATTCAAAGTACTTGAGAGAATGGTTGCCCGAGCTGACAAAAGAGGCGGCAGTGACCGCTCCTGGTAGGCAGGCAAGAAGCAAGCTGAGACATATGATTGATGGATCAAGAAACTTCGCAAAAGAGATTGTGACGACTGGCAATGATGTGGAATCCGGGTTGACGAGATGGCCCATCGCATTCTGACCCAGTATTACTTTCTGGGCCAAGACTGCGACAGCTTCTCGACTTTAGATCCCTTGATCTTCTTCGTCATTGTAGCTTGATATCAACTGTGCTTGGGAGACCTCGTCACCAGCCCGCCTGCTAGAGACGTACGTGGTGACCACGCAAAGCTTGTCCGAGAGATCGAAACCACAGGCGCTGTCCTGTTGAAGAATGTCAACAACACGCTGCCTCTCACTGCACCTATGAACATTGTCGTTTTCGGCAAAAATGCTGGCGATCTGACCGACGGCCTCATGTATCAATATCCACCTGCAACAAACGTCGGGTTCAATTACGGGACCTTGGACATTGGTGGAGGGTCTAGCAGCGTTCGCCATACTGTACTGGGTCACGCCCCTGGACGCCATCGAGGAGCGTGTGAAGCTTATTGGTGCTTGCGTGCAGTATCCTTAACAATGAGCGTCTCGCTGCTGGGGACTTTCACAGTATCCATCCCGTACCTGTAGTGTGCATCGTCTTTCTCAAGACATTCGCGGCTGAGGTATCGACCGCGTCTCATTTGAGGCTGATTGGAACTCTGCAGCAGTTGTCCCGCAGGTTGCGAATATGTGTACCAACACCTTGGTAGTTACCTACTCCGTCGGCATCAACACGATGCCATGGGCTAGCCACCTCAATGTTAGCGCTATCATCGCTGCTCATCTGCCCGGGGAACAGAACGCCAATTCCATTGCGAACGTCCTTTGGGGCGATTACATCCGGTCTGGTAGATTACCATACACCATACCAGCGACGGAAGCGGACTGTGAAATTGCGATCACGAATCTCACCAGTGATGGGGTAACTTCCCCGGATGCCTGGCAATCCAACTTCACCGAATGTCTGATGATTGGTTCCTGACATTTCGATGCGATGGGCATCGACCTTTTGTATGAGTTTGGGTTCGGTCTCAGTGACACAACCTTTGATCTCGCGTCAGACCTTCCGGTCAAAACCTTGACGGACAACATGACATCTTTGGCTCTCGCAAGCAATGGCTGGTCTATACCTCTGAGCGAACTGTTTATCTCGGTGTGTCAAAAACGAGTGATCGCAGTGGCGCAACCATTGTTCAGCTCTACCTGTCGATGCCCGCCGATTCGGCCCATCTGGCACGCCCGTGAGGCTTCTTCAGGGGTTCTTGAAGATTGAACTTGTTGCAGGTGAAACCCGTGAGGTGGCCTTTGAGTTGGACCGGCGAGACGTCAGCTATTGGGATACCACTGTGTAGACCTGGCCTGTTCCCGCTGAAAAAGTCCGCCTCGAGGTTGGGTTCAGCTCTAGGAATCTGCCAAAATCGGCTGAAGTAACAATCTTCTGAGGGCATGCCTCTGCTGCCTGTACGTTACATCAATTCACCAAAGACGATGAAGAGGGATGACAGTGAGAACCACAGCGAGGACGCGAGGGGCGACATCATGGAACATTACTGCAGTAGAACAAATGCCTGAATTCAGCGATTCTCTGTGAAGACCACACCTGCACGGCAACTTGCTGCGCAATTTCAGGCGCCATCCTGTGAGCCTATCGCGCTGCCTTGAAGTATGAGACCTTCGCAACCCTGTAGTCTCGATGAACCGATTCATGGCGGTAATGACGTAGAGGAAAGCCCAATGGTTTGGTAACGCTAACGGGGTGCAACAGAGTTCCAAAGGTCTGGATCTTCAACTGTTCCGCGCCATGGATTCCTCGGCGTGAGATATGCCCAATTATCTCTTGGCACACCAAGACACAGAATGCTTCTACTGACACAAGTCAAATCCAATAGCGCCAGTTGACGGTGTGAGAGTCTGTTGACAGGGATGGGTGGACCTGCATCAGGGGGTCCCCGATCTGTTGGTCTGATCCAACGATCTCACCCCCCTTCCCGCCCTTCACCCCACCGGTAGCGTCATCCAGTCCACTGTCTCGGTGAGCGGCCGCGAACCCCACCTTCACCTTGATTTCTACCCCGCACCGCCGAAGGTGAACCGGTTTAAAAAATTTCCAACGTCGGCCGCCCGTTCACTCACGCCAAGTCTCACTCAACTGCTGCTAAAGAAGCTAAGCTTTTGAAGGCTGCGTCATCCAGAAAGTCCCTCATTTACATTCCTTCACCAGGCCCAGAACCCCGAATCCAGAGCTGCCCAGAGACTAGAGGGAGCGCCACGATGGACGAGCTAACGGCGTGGGCGAAATCCCACGGAGCCGCCCTGCACCCATCAGTCGAAATCTACAACGATCCAGCAACGGGAAACTCATTCCGCGTCTCCCCAGCAAGTGCCGGTGTCAAACCCGGCGATACGGTCGTCACCTGCCCCCTGGGTCTCACGCTATCTTATCTCAACGCCACCACCACACCGAACCCAGGCTTCCACCACGAAGACACACCTCCCTTCCCACCATCATTCCTCAAGAGCGTGCCTCCACATGTCATTGGTCGCTTCTTCCTCATCAACCAGTACCTTCTTGGCAAGGACTCGTTCTGGTACCCTTACATCAGGACCCTGCCACAACCAGAACACCTCCAGTCATGGGCACTGCCCCCGCTCTGGCCATCCGACGACATTGAGCTGCTGGAAGACACCAACATCCATGTTGCCATCACCGAAATCAAAGCACGCCTGAAGTCGGAATACAAACAAGCTATCGCTGCCTTCGGCGAAGACCCCGTCCGCAAAGACTACACACGCCTCCTTTACAACTGGGCCTACTGCATCTTCACCAGTCGGAGTTTCCGCCCGTCCCTGGTCATCCCCGCTAGCCGGCAGCACACCCTCTCCCTCCCAGAAGGCTGCGCCATCGACGACTTCTCTCTACTCCTCCCTCTCTTCGACGTCGGAAACCACTCGACGTTGGCCAAGATCTCCTGGGACCACCCGGAAGATGCCGTCGACACCTGCGCGCTGCGAACGCTAGACGCCTACGGCCCAGGCGACCAGGTGTACAACAACTACGGCACCAACAAGACGAACGCCGAACTGATGCTGGCCTACGGCTTTCGGATAGCCGAATCAGAGGGTTTGCATAACGACTACGTTCACGTCCAGAAGCGAGGCGCCGCGCCCTCGGCGGAGGTCGGTGCTGGGTCGGCGACGAAGCCCAGGGACTATCTCATCTCCCTGCGGCCGGTGGCGTACACAAGTTCTGTGGCTGCGCGGTTCGTGCAGCTGGTACCTGACGTCGACGCTGAGATGATCTTGCCTGCGTTTAGGCATGTGCAGGACACCATGATCTGGGACCTAATCCTGGCGCAGACGACGGAGGAGCACCGGGATGAGCTGTTGCCGTTGCCGGATGGCGTCGAGGGTGCTGCGGTGAATCAAGAGCGATTAAGAATGGTTCTGACGGGTCGTGTTCCGGAGGATTCGACGCCGTTGTTGGAGCAGACTGTGGCAATTATTCAAAACAAGATCTTCCAGGAGCTGGAACGACTCGATCAGTCTGAGTTTGAGCTGGACGAGTCCGAGGCAACCAGAAATCAGCTCATGGCGTGTGAATACCGGAGGCAGTGCAGGAAAGTTCTAATGAACGCCCTCGAGTCAATGGGGATGACTGAAGAGTCAGCGTGAGGTTGTAGTCAGGGTTGCGACGGAGTATCAGAGGCTTCTAAGATTTCCTTAAGGGCAAGAGCCTCTCATAGAATACGGATACCATGAGCATGAAGTCAAACCAAACATGGGCAAACGGCTCATACGCTTCGGTCATATGGACTTGAAAAGAAACGACTTGTATGAATCGCGCCATGAATTTGTGAGCATATTCATATGTTTACTTGGTCGATTTTCGTTAGGAAGCCTCCTGCTGTATGCAATTGTTGCTCACCAAATCGTTCGGTGAGTTCGCGCGTGATAAAAGTTCTGGACAGTTACAAGACGGAGCGACATCCTGCTTGCATGACACTCGGCAGTAAATGACGGTGAATAAAGTTGCATGGGTGCTTCCAAGTTTGGAACAGGTTCAAAGAGAATGATCGGCATTAATCTTATCTGAGATTGTGTCACTGCACGTAGACTCAAACTGTCTTGAAATGAGTGTGAAGCCAGTAGGGACGTGTAAGCAGCCTAGATGATCGCCCGTTCATTCGGAGCCGCTGTCCTCTTCGGATCCGATCCAGGCTCAATAAGAAATTAACCGTTTCAAACTCAAATTCAAGAGGAAAGGCACACACAAAGCAATATTTAATTAAACCAGCAATCCAGGCCTTCTCCTCAAGCTCCCGCTCATCCGGCGGTGCCAACCAATGTGGATCCCCCGCGTTTCCCCTTTGGGGTCGGGGATGCCCTCCCTCCGCGCACCCGCATAAACACCACGCTACCCAACCCACTTCGCCATCTCGCCAACAACCCACAACCCAGCTTCCCCTCGTTCCTCTGGCGGTTCATCCCATTCCCAACCGATCCACGGACCCGGGTTCTGCGGTCTAATCAGGCACGCCAGGCTCCGCTTCCGTGCTGCCCCTGATCTTTTCCGCCAATGGACCGGCAGCAACGGCGAGGCGGGGGTGACAGCTGACGATCCCGGTTTGGATATGGCTTCGGAGACGCGGTGCCGGCGATGGACGGGTGGTGAGATGAGGCGATGGAAAGATATAAAGCCGGTGGGATGAACGCTCGAGATTGTTTTTAATCTGGCCATTTGATCGCCAAGCCAGAGTTTTTCCTTCTCTCGTCTTCAGAGTTCCTCAAGATGGCTCGTCTCACGGCTTCGATTCTTGTTGCGACCGGCCTTGCTGGCGCTGCCAACGCGCAGGCTGCGGTGTGGGGGCAGTGTGGAGGAACAGGATGGACGGGGGCGACAAGCTGTGCTGCGGGGGCTTATTGCTCTTCGCAGAACCCTTGGTACTGTGAGTTGATGCTTTTCACGGAATTTCAGATTTGATACTCATGGAGTCAGTCCAATGTGTCCCTGGCACCGTCGCCGCGTCAACTTCAACCGCCGTTAGCGTCCCGGCCACAACCACGGTCCGAACAACGACGACCACCGTCCGGACCACCTCGTCCGCCGCCGCGACGGCTACGGCCACTAGCTCACCCTCCGGAGTGAAGTACTTCATCACCTTGTAAGCCTCCCTTACCCTGTACCTACTGAACAGTCACCAACACCTCATTCAGTGGCGACTCCTACTCCCAAACAGGCTTCAACATCAACTCCACAAAGCCCAACCCGCAGAACCCCCTCGGAAACCCCGATCTCCCCGGCTGGACCGCCTCGGGCGGCCTCGACTGGGTCGGCTTCATGGTGACGCAGTTCAACGCCAGCCTGGTCTACAGCTACAACCTCGCCTACGGCGGCGCCACCACCGACGCGACGCTCATCGCGCCGTACGCGAGCACCGTGCTGAGCTTCATCGACCAGGTGACCGAGTTCTCGCGCAGCCTGGCGTCGAAGCCGAGCTGGGCTCCCTGGACGGCGGATAACACCCTTGCTGGGGTCTGGATGGGTGTGAATGATGTTGGCAACGCTTTCTGGCTGAGTAACAGGGAGACGCTGCTCGTTCAGGTCCTGGGCAAGTACTTTGATCAGCTGCAGATTCTGTACAACGCTGGAGTAAGGAAGTTTGTGCTGCTAAGCGTACCTCGTGAGTCTTCCATGATCCGGTACCTTCGATAAAAAAAGCTTCTAACACATAACAGCCACGCAAAAGACGCCCCTGATGCTCGCCAACGGCGCCGACTCGAATGCGCAGCTTGCGGCGGCGATCAAGCAGTACAACGATCTCATCAACAGCAACCTCGCAGCCTTCAAAGCCAAGAACTCGGGTGTGACGTCCTGGGTTGTTGATACCACTGCGGCTTTTGACAAGGCCATCAACAACCCCACGGCTTATGGCGCTCCTGATGCTACTTGTTACAACGCCGACGGTGTCAGCTGCCTATGGTTCAACGACTACCACCCTGGCGTGGCCATTCAGAAACTTGTGGCACAGGCTGTTGCACAGGCTGTTGGCGCACCGTTCTTCAAGGGTAAGTTCAGATTCCAGTACAGGGTCAACGTAACTGACGACGTGTAGTATAAGAGGCAAGCTTGGTGCGTAGATCTCTTAAGATCCTAACTGAGAGGTTCTCGTATTAGAGAGGGTTTATTTAGCAGACAAGCAAAATATAAAATGAGTTTTTCCAAGTTATGTTGCTATGATATCAAATATTCTGCTTCTCATGCGAGATCTCCATATGTATAACACCCTCGCCATCGTATTACACCTCCTACTTGGTTTGAATTCATCAACACAACTTCCCTCAGGCGCTTTTGGCAATATCATCGCTCACAAATACAATCCGATCCCCGCCAACCCGCGCCTTCCCCCATGCCGACTCAACATCCTTAAACGCCTCCACCGTGACACCCTTCCTCTCCAACTTGGCCGCAATCTCAACCATACCCCCAAGCTCCTTCGCATACTCCTCCATCGTCCAGCTTCCAGGCCCTGCCCCCCTTAACGCGACCCTCTTCCCCCTCAGAATCGCCCCGGGCAGCATCATCGTCTCATCCCGCGACACAGAGCCGATGTGGATGTATTGCACCTCCCTCTCCGACTTGGGCAACGCCTTCAACATCCCCGCGGCCGCGTCGCCGTACACATAGTCCAAAACGACGTCGACCTCGCCCAGCTTAGACCAGTCCGTCTCGGGCTTCAACACAATCCTCTCGTCAAGCGGCATCTCCGCCAGCGCGGCCTCGTTTCTCGCGATCCCAATCACCCTGCCCGCGCCCTTTGATCTCACAACATCGACGGCGACCCGCCCGCTGGCGCTCGTCGCTCCGAGAATGGCGACGGTGAACCCGGGCTTTTGCGGTGCTGCGCGCGCGGAGATGGCCATCCAGCTGCTCATGATCGGGTTCATGAACGCTGCGGCCGTGACCGGGTCCGCATTGTCAGGCAGCTTGGCGACGAAGTGTCGCTCGATGTTGACGAATTCTGAAAATGAGCCGGACTGGAGGGAGGCGAAATAGTACCGCTGGCCTGTTGTCGGGTCTTCGCCGACGCCGTCGACGCCGGGGTAGTGAGGCAGGGTGGTGGAGGTGTAGTGCTTCCCGGAGGCGCGGGAGAGGACGAGGCGGTGGATGCCGGCTGCGAGGACGCGGAGGCGGATCTGGGATTGTGAGGGTGCTGGGAGGTCTGGGACTGTGGTGTAGGTTGGGGGAGAGCCCCAGGCGTTGACGATGGCGGCGTGCATCTTTGGTGCTTGGACTATGTGGTAGTGGTGTGGTGCGAAGATGTTACGTGAGTGAGAGATAAAAAGAAACAAAAAGTGAGAGAGGCTGGTGTTCATTGTGGTTGAAACTTTTGGCATTCTTGAGATGACTCTTATATACAACCTATGCGCACACATGGGACCGTTTTCATAGACCGCCTCCACTACCAGGTGCGCGATGAGTAAGTGGTCTCACTGGAATGTAGCAGAGAGGCACATTGTGGCTGCGAGATGCTGAGTGTGCGTGCATACGAATACATAACGTGCTTTACGTGAAGTGGAAGCCCGCGCGGTCGGCGTTATTCCAAACCGCCGGGGAGCCGCGCGCGGGTCCCAAGACGGAATGGTGCTCGCGCTCGCGGTGATGCAGGCGATTGGCGGCTGAACCAAGCTTTCCAATTACATGCTAACTATTTCCCACATTGGGCAAGTTTCCTCATCACGCATCCAATGCTGACATTCGCCGTGTTTGGCATGTTTTGGAGAGGCACATGCTGACTACTCCATGTGGCGTGGCAAGTTGTTTGTTCTTCGCTGTAGGGCTGACGGGCGCGCGCGACAAAAGTAGCTAGGCGCGAGCGGGGACCTTGAAATCGCCGTCGGCGATTTGGGATCTCGACATTGAGGGCTCTTCTTTGTTGAGTCAAGCGTGGAGTTGATTCGGAAGTCGGCACGAAGAAAATGACGTGTTTCCCTCCGCCGTCCACGGTCCGCGGATCATCCGTGGTAATCATCAATACCCTCCGTAATATCTATCCAAATCGTCGTAACTCAGCTCGTAGTCGCCCTGCATGCCGCCTTCCATGATCCGCTCGAACCGGTCATAGCTGTCCATGCCGCCATCATCGTCGTCGTCTGTCCAATCCTCGTCTCCACCGTAGTCGTCGTTACGGATGCGACTCATCCTCTCCTGGGCCTTCACGAACTTCTTGTACTGATAATCGTAGTCGTTTTTATCCACCTTGTCACGGACTCGTTCAGACAAACGAGGAATGCAGGGCTGCTCGGCGGAGCGACCGATGGCCCACTTGATGGCCTCGCCTAGAAAGGCGTCGTTATCGTCGCTGGCCAAGTACGTGTCCACGTTGGCATCTGGCTTCCCAAGCATTCCGTTCTCTGATAATATCTCCTGCAAGAAGGCGACAAAGTTCTGGATCTCCCAGTTCAGCTTGTAATAATTGATTGCAAACTCGCCTTGGACGATTGACTCCACAACCTGGTCCAAAATCTGAAGGACCTCGATGTGGCGCATGTTGCCGACCCGCTGAATGCGCTGCAACATGTCTTTCGTCCTTTCTTCACTTGTCGCCTGCCTTGACTTTGCAAACTTTTGCGGAATGCCGAAAGGGCTGACGTTGGAGTCGACTGGCAGACCCAAGTGATGGCGAGCGATATGAGCGATGTAGTCCATGTTTCCACGCTCCCAAATCTTGATTTCCGCGTAGCGCTCGTGGAATTTGGCAACACGGTCAACCTTCTTGAGGAGATCACCCCAGACATGGTACCGCTTGCCGTTAGACATCGTCGTGTACTTGACAAGGACATCGGAAGCTTTGAGCTCGCTCGTGGCGGGTGCGTTGAATCCGAGGAGATCCGTCCCGTGGAAGGCCAGGAACTTGTCGAATTCTGGCCAAGACGGCATATCAGGGTAGTCCCGCTTGGCGATGGTGTACAACACACCACTCCAGAGGGGCTCAGGCGTTCGGGTAAGAAGACGGATGCTCATGATAGTGCTCTGCAGTTTGGTCCGGAAATCAAGCAACGCGGGCCAAACAGGCTCGCAGCGGAACAGCTCATACTCGGGGATTCCCTCGTCAAAGGGTATGCCCATCATGTCCGCCCGTCTCTCCTTGTCTTCCAACGTGAAATCCTCAAAGACGTAACAGTCCATGATGTGGAGATCGCGCTTCGCTTCATTCTTCCATTCCGATGTGAAGACGGCGTCGCACGTTTCGATAGACTTTCTCAAGCACTCGGCAACAACTTTGCCCGTTTCTTGCAGCTGTTCGAATGCGACTTCCACCTGGGAATCGATGATGTTGCGGATGTCAAGATAAAGTTGCAGGGAGAAGATGAAGTGAGATGGGTACATGCGCAGTTCCAGTACCTTCTCGAAGTCGAGCTCCATCTTCGGTTGACCTGGTATGACGGGAGGCTGCTCCTGAGTCTTCTTCAACGCCTTCACTGTAGCGATCTCCGGGAACAGGTCAAACATGCATGCGCTGTTGAATTGCATGAAGTCGGCCAAGGTGATGGGGCCGTACTGGGGTCGTCTGCGAGCTGAAGGAGGGATAGTCGGGACCTTCCCTGGCGGCATGTGATCGAAAATATCCCTGATACCATTGTATGCGGACCATGCGAGCCAGTCTGACTCCTCGCGCCAGATCTTCTCGTCTTGTTCCTCCTTCGTCGCGGGCTTGTCGTCGTAGTCGACATGCTCCATGCCGTATTCGAAGAACAGCATCTCCATCATCGCGTCATACGTGCCAAGCTTCGAGAGGCCATTTTCGCGAAGAATGGTGAGAAGCTCCCTCTCCATGCTGCGGAAGAGCTCGGCGGCGGCGTTGGTGATGACGGCGAGGGTGTTGAGCGAGACGGACTTGTCGTAGAAGTAGTCGGCCCAACGCTCGGCGACGTGGTTGCGGATGGTGTTGAAATCCTCGAAAAAGCAGTATATGAGCATATAGTAGTCGAGGTCCTCGTTGTCGACATCGTCGGGATCCCTGCCCACCGAGAAGCGGTCGACCCAGTCGCTGTCTCCACCCCTGCCGGACTTCTTGGCGCCACCCTTGGGCTTGGAGGCCTTCTTGCCCTTCTTGCCCTTGCCGCCTTTACCCTTCTTTTGGGCCTTCTTAACCGGCTTGCGGCCTGGAGCCTTAGACTTCGGGGCTTCCTCTTCCTCTTCCTCAGAGTCAGACTCCGAGTCGGAATGCTCGGGATCGACCTCTTCTGCCTCGGGAGCCTTCGGCTTTGGCGTCTTTGCAGGCTTGCCTGGCTTCTGGAACTGGAGAAGGTTGAACATGTTATCCAGCAACTTCATGTCCAGGCGGTCGCTGGCCCTCCGAGGCTCTTCCTTCTGCTTCGGGCGTACTCCAGACACAGCGGACTCGAGCACGCCGAGAACCTTCTCCAACACCTTGATAATATGCTCGTGCTGCTGGTTGCTCAGCTTCAATTTGCCGGTCTTGTCTTGGTCGGCAGTCTTGGAATAGAACCGAGCGCTCTTCTTCCTCAGGGCCACCACATCCCGCAGGACCAGGATCGGGTCCCATGGGATTTCCTCAGGCTTGCTGTTGTTGGCGATTGTCTCCGCCATGTGTTCCAGCTCGCTCCAGTGCACCTTGTCAGAGGCCGCGTCCAGCTTGGGCTTTCTCGTTCCAGCGGACGAGCCATTGCCTTCGCTGGCATCCGGCGGTGTCGGGCTTGGCGTGAATTTGCTGGCGGTTTGCTTCAGCCAGTCGGTCACCCGCGCCTGGCCGAGCTTGTAGCGCTGCCAGGTGCTGGGGGACTGGAGCTTCCCGTCCATTGTCTCTTCTGGTGAACGATTCTTTGCTACTGGATACTCTGGTGAACTTGATTAATGGGACAGCCGACGGGAAATGTGACGACGGGCGGGGATATCTTGACCACGTCGCATTCCATGGTGGGGTGGGGCACACTTATTAAGAAGCTTCCTCCCATTTAATTGACACCTCACCGAAGCCAGCCGTCGGTGATTGTCGGTGAGTTCCTTTCAGCCTTACATGACAAAACCATCACTATTTCTTCGTTTCTCAGATCGCTTCATGATTTCTGCTGTGTTTTTCAAGGGCATTGATCACATGGAAAATTTGGACTTTGACTTGATTTGATTGTGACTAACTACCTCTGCTCTGCTTGCCCTCTGGTCACTGCATCTTACGACTCTCGCAAGATCTCTGCCCTCACTTCAACTTTTCCATTGCGCCTTCGTTTGAGCGTTCTTTACTTCCATGAATGACTGCAACTCCATCAAGAGTCATAAGAGTCAGAAGTGTAGGCATCGCTAGAATGTCTGCCGCAGTTGTTGCAGTACCCGCGCGACACTGTGCCGGCGGCGAGGTTGTCGGTGCCTCCGCAGCTTCCCGTCTCGCGGCGCTTGCTGCACGTTCTTCTTGAGGTGATGCGAGTGTGGTGGATGCGGCCACACTTCATGCACTTGTAGCGGACATTTCTTCTGTAGCACATGGCGGGCAACGTTGATCGATGGTTATCTTGTTTGGTGTTTGGGCGGTTGATAAGATGGTGAGTTGATTGGGCTGGATTGCAATTTGTATGCGAGGGTGTGTTTGTTCTTCTGTGTTGTTCTGTGGAGGAAAAGAGAAAGCCATCTACCGGGACGGCCTTGACATATTTATTCAATAGTTATTTCTGCGTTGTGACACAGAATCTCTCGAAGCCTGCAGTGATTTAGACGTAAAACTGTGAGTTCATCACGATGTTTGCCGCAAAGGAGTCAAGTCAACAGTTGTGCGCACTGATTTATGGTCAGCCGGCAAAAATGGCTAGCTCGATCGGGGTGCCTCAGTCTGCGATCGTGACCATAACCGCGAATTGGCTCATTCAGACGATTTTAGAGCACATACGCCGAGAGCCCAAATATTCAAGCCGTCCCTGCCTTGGCTAATATTGATGAAGCCCTGGGAAACGTTCCCACGTGTTGGAAACACCGTACATGAGCAGCATCCATAGCTCAACAGCTCGAAGATCCATTAGTATCTACTCTTCAGTGGTGTTGATGTCCATTTTGTCTACTTGAACTGCCATATCAAGGCCTCGCAATGGTTAAAGCCAGTCTACATGTACTCATCAGAGTTTCGCAACCGCCCGTGACTCGTAAGTGGCTCTCTCCTTATCACTCAGCTCTCGTCTTGCTGGTCCTCCACGACTGCCATCGCCCAAGAATGCGTCTCTCTGGTTCTGGTACTCCTTACGGAAACGCCATTTGTGAGCCAACGATGGTGGTAGCTCTCCTCTCACAGCCTTTGCGAGATACCCGCCCAAGACAGGCAAGAATTTGAAGGCACTACGATCAAAATGGTGAGATACTGGTCCAAGACTCTTAGGGTGACATCAACTTACTGGCCACATCCAGCCCCGCCAATAAAGAGGTTCTTGTAGTCTGGGTGGTTGTCCATGATGAAATCCCCTGTTGGGGTATCCGTGTACCAGCACATAGCGACTTTGCTGAATGACCGATCCGCCAGCTCAGGAACTATCTCTCGAAGTCCTGCTCGCATCCTGTCCTCACCATCTGCCGGGGCAAAATCCGGTCGCTCCTTTGATACAAGTGGAGGAGATGAAACGTTCGGAGTCAGCTTTCGGTCGTCGTCGCCCGGTGCTCGCGTATATCCCCAGCCATGGACAGCCATTTTCAACGTTTTGGTGTCCTCGTGCGGAGGGAAGTTGAACCAGCCAGTCGTGTAGTTGATGTAGATCGGAAGGTCACGATACTTGACCATCTCCTCATCTGTCAATGGAAGATAAGCCAAGACTTGAGCCGTGGAAAGAGTCGAGTTGTACATAGGTATGAGTCCTGAGCCCCAAGCGCCTGCAGTCAAGATGAAGCGATCGCCTTTGACCGATGACTGAGTTCCAGCAAGAGTGCGGACGGCCGTGATGGTGTTATGAGCGTTGGTCTCGAACCCCACCACCGTGCCTGCCGGGCCGCAAATGAAAGAAATCCCGAGCTCAAGACACTCATCACGAAGTTGAATAATGGCCTTGCTTGCATCTGCCCATCCGGCTTGGTTGTGGTGATATGCAGAGAAGTTAGGCCCTGTAAGGGTACCTGTCAGAGTTGGGTAGATGCTTCTGGCAGTCTCGGCGTCCTTGAGAATCGACCATGGCAACTGATGCTTCGTCAACTGAGCAGTGGTCTTGTCCATCCATGACTCATCTCCAGGCTTCGGCGAGCCTGCCAAGATGTAGTTGGTTTGATAGAAGATCCCCTTGTACTTGGGGTCATCACGCCACCTGAGGTAAGCTTCGTGGGCAATGCGGTGATAGTCTTCGTCTGCGTAGTCGAATCTGATAACGCGGGAGATATCAGTGCTGGAGCCATCTGGAACCTTTGATAGTCAGTAAATGCCATCTATGGAGGATCTCGGCTCTTACCGGCGGCATTCGTCGATCCAGGACCTTGATGTTTTTGCAGCCATCCAAAGCTAGTTGGCGGGCGACGGATAAGCCAAATAACCCCGCACCAATAATGACAATTTGGGCGTTCTTATCCATGCTTCAGTGTTGGTGTTGGTGTTGGTGTGGTTGCCAGAAGATCTTTGATGAAGTCTTATCTATGCATATTCTCATGCCGAGATACGCTGTTCATGGCTTAAAGTAGGCAAACTCCTTCGGTCTCAATTAGGTATGATGCCGAAGTCCCACAGGCATCGGCCCCCACGAGCCGATTACGGGGCCGGTTCCCCGCACCGAGTGCTCCCAGCAATGGCGGACATCCGTTCACGTGACCGGAAGGTGCTGCGCAAGAGAAGCGTCCTACGCCGTGGAGTGACGGTTACACGAGCTGAGTTGATGGAACCCAACAAATAGAAACCCCATAAGAGAGCTGGCTGTCTAAGTCCAAATTGTCCACAGCTACGTCTTCCGCCAAGTTGAGATCCAATGAGAGTTGCCTCTGTGCAGCCTGTTCTTCATACAACGATCATCAACTTCAATCCCGGTATGGGATGCTTCAATTTCCAAGCTCGGCAACTGAATATCTAAGAATCGTATTACCAGTGAAGTCGGTTGAAACTGAAGCACTTATCACCTTCAAAGTCATCAATCGGACGACAGATTCCAACGGTTGCACGAGCATCTTGGCGGCGAACAAGACCTTCGGAAAAGCAGGCTAATTATTTAAGACAATAATGTATTCTAACTTCCGTCCAGAGTTGAACAGTCCAGACAATACGAAACTTGCTGCACTCAAACTATGTTGTTTAGGGACTGGCAGTGGGCACGGAGGTCTTCCGTCTCCAGTTCGCCACTGACCCACTATGCTGAGGTTCAAAGCCCAGTCGCACCCGTACCCACTGCCCCGGGGCACGATTCACAAGAATCCGGGGTAACGATGGCACAGGGCTGGCGACAACAATTCGTATCACCAATCCATCACTTTGCCGGCCACAGAAGTGATACTAGACATGTAAAAGCTGGGCTCGGACAAGGCTCAGAATACGCAGCGAGAAACGAGACAAGGGTTGAGACCGATGAAGGCTAGACCGGTAAAGACCACCTCCATTCATGCTTCGATTTGGTACTGAAGTTCCTGCTACCAAGTCGCTGTTCCTGAATAGAAATTCTCAGGCAGTTTCATCCCAGGTTTCCCTTAAAAAGAGTCGTTTTTCAAAAGAAATGATCACGAGCTTCCGGGTTATCTGATGTCATAATGGGTACACGTGCCGAACCACCGCCAACAAGCGGTTTCCCGCTGGCCGCCGCTCAACCGGCCTTCGGCTCGCTAACTGAGGATTTCCCCGCAGCACCGGCTTGCTGCCTCATTATCAACGCTTCGCTTCGCAGTCCAGCACCGTAACATACAGTGAAAATTGTTGCTGGAAACGACGATTTGAAATTCTTGTGCACGCTGAATCGAAAAAGATGTCTACACCTGAAGATCTTGTGAAGCTCGATGACTTCCAGAACATCTTCTCGCTGAAAGGGAAGGTTGCAGTCATATCTGGCGGGTCGCGTGGATTAGGTCTTCACAAAGCCAGCGGGTAAGTTCAAGAACACAAGGTTCTATCTACCACTGGCAATGATGATGGCTAATTAGCTCTCCAGCTTTCTCCAAGCAGGGTGCTCCCGCGTTTACATAGTTGCCCGCAGCGAGGGCCCTTTGAACGATGCCGCAAAAGCCCTCAATGCACTCACAAACAAAAGCCCCGACGCCCGGGCAATCGCGATCGTTGCGGATATATCAACTCAAGCAGGATGCACACAGATGGCCGCTGAAATTAGCAAAACCACGGATCATGTCGACATTTTGGTTGCCAACGCCGGTGCAACTTTCATCGGCCACATGGACGATTACAAGGAAGATGATTTCGACCGTGTCATGAGAATGAACGTCAGCAGCATCTTTTTCTCGGCCCAAAAGTATGCCGGTCCCTCAAGTATTTGACGTTGTGCGCAGGGATGTTAACAACTTTCGTAGATTGTCTCCGTTACTTCAGGCCGGGGGCACAGTCCAGGATCCATCTCGGATTATCATGGTGTCTTCAGTGGCGGGCGTCGTTGTTGGGGACATGGGTGAGCACGGAAGTAAGTCACATTAATTGAAGGACTTTGTCACTGCAAGCGCTGACAATTTAAATAGCATACGCGTACGCCGCTTCCAAGGCAGCTGTAATTCATCTGATGAAGAACCTAGCCGTGGAACTTGGGCCGAAACATATCACGGTGAATGTAGTTGCACCCGGAATGGTTCCGAGCCAAATGAGTGCGCCGCTGATGAATCGGCATGGTGGTATTGAAAGCGTCTCGAAGCAGGTGCCGGACCAGAAGCTAGGCAGTCCCGAAGATGTCGCTGGTGTAATGGTATTCCTATCTTCGAGGGCTAGCAAGCACATCAATGGGGCAACCATTATGTTGGATGGTGGAAGTTATTTGGTTCGAGGTTGTGCCTAGTCATGCATTTGACAACATTCATCTAAGGGTGGAATTGTTACACATAGACCAAAATACGACAAGCACAGACTCCGAATATGGTCTCATATCCCCTTGGTAGTCGCAAGTGCCATGGTCTGGAGGTTTTGGTGATGTCATAGGACTAGGCTGTAGCGATTTCAGTCGTCCACCATCGGATTGCTTGGACAACTCCGCAAGATCTCTTGCGTTCATGCCCTGTTGATGCTGCCCTGTGATCTATGGTGGGTGAGCGGGCTCTGAGCGGGAAACCGCTTCTACCGCAGTCCCGCTCACCCGCCGCCCAATGCATCTCAAGCCGGATCAGGTAAGACGTCACCTGGCCTGAACCCGAGACCGACCGAAATCCAGGATAGCCCTTGAAGCAATATCAACCCCACGGGGTAATCGTCCGAGGTCTCCATACGCGTGGCTGTGGAGTTTACCCCAGGTTTTCGAGGCCTTGGAATTAGCACCGGACGAAGTTAGCTAGAGTCGTCATAGTCATTTCGAAGGAGACACAAGGCCAATTATACATAAACTCTTAAATGCGTATCAAATCATTGACCATGTAGGTAGGCTCTGTGAAGCTTCGTCTGCTCTCTATACTTGCAATTCTGTACCCTTCACATATCACTATATTTGTCCAACTTCAGGATGGGCGGCGGCGCAGTAGCTTGCGGTGCTTCGGGATCCGAGTCGAATTACAAATCAGTTCGAAATAATGCCAACAGCAAGTGGTGGCTGGATGCAGGTGAGACGATCCGTCTTCCTGAGGTGACATAGACGTGCTGATCTGCTAGGACTGCGGAAAAACGTGTTCCACTGCGTCGGTCTCTGCGGCACGCTCTTCTTCAATGGCTGTAAGAACGACGCTCATTACTCTCCCAGATTGCATGCGGTGAAGACGCATTCCAACTAACGGTATCCCAAAGACGACGGAAGCCTATTCAATGGTCTTCAGACGATTGACGCTTGGCAAAATTTCTTCGGCCATCCCAAAGGCAATCTGCTAGGTTTGATGAACTCAGCTGCACTGTTTCCTGGGTTGATATCTCCGTATTTCGCCGAGTTGATCGCAAATCGATTTGGAAGAAGATGGGCCGTTTGGATTGGTGTTCTGATCAATGTGAGTTTGATAACCTGCTACTCCTTGCAATACTGACCCCTACATCGGTGCAGATCGCTGGCGCTGTGGTTAACTCCGCGGCCATCAACCTTGGGATGTACATCGCCGGTCGTGTCTTGATGGGCATTGGCATCTCTATGGGGCTGACGATTGCACCGACCCTCCTGCAAGAAATTGCGCATCCTCGCTATCGAGCCCAGATTGGCAGCATGTGTACGTGACAAGCTACCTATTGGGAGACAACAGCCTGGACTAGTCTCTGACACATCTTAGATACCTGCATTTACTATATCGCTGCCGTGATCTCAGCCGGCGTCTGTCTCGGCACCAGACATATTGAAGGAAACGCTGCATGGAGAATCCCTTGCTACTTGCAGCTTGTTGGGCCAGGCGTGACTTTAGCGATGACCTTCACCATGCCGGAGTCTCCCAGGGTAAGTGATTTCGTATTCTTAACCAAAAGCCTAAGGCTAATGTCTGTACTAGTGGCTTGTTAGACACGGTACTTCCGACGAAGCTCTACAAATCCTCGGAAAATACCACGCAAATGGCGACATCAACGACCCCCTTGTTCGGCTTGAATACGAAGAGATAATGGAAAATCTGCGGGTTGATGAGGTCAACTCTGAGACCAAATACACCGACTATTTCCTGCCGAACAACCGCCCTCGCCTTTTTTTGCTCGTCGTTATCGCAATCGGGACGAATTGGGTTGGAAATGGCATTATATCATACTATTTGTCCCCTATCCTGAGCACGATTGGCATTCGGTCCACGGAGCAACAAGCGGGACTCAACTTGGGCTTACAGATTTGGAACCGTGAGCTCCTTTCCTTTTGCTTATTATCACTCTGTTTGAAACTTCACGTGAATGAAAAGAGGATGAAACGCTGACTGCTTTCCTCGCCAGTAATACTCTCCACCTCAGCAGCACTTTCTGTTGATCGCGTCGGGCGCAGGCCTCTCTGGCTCACCTCAACCATCGGCATGTTCTTTTCGTTTATCGTCGTTATGGGACTTTCCGGAGCCTACGACACCCAAGGGCAGAAAAAAGCAGTGGGACTCGCCGTAGTCCCGTTCTTGTTTGTTTTCTTCGGCTTTTATGATCTCGCGTGGACCCCATTGTCGAACATGTACTCGGTCGAGATCCTGCCCTACAACCTGCGAACCAAAGGACAGGCAATCTACAACATTGTTCAAGGATCCGCGAATGCCGTCAACCAGTGGGTCAATCCGATTATCCTTGAGGCGATTCACTGGAGATATTACGCGGTTTATATCGGAATTCTGGCCTTTTACTGCGTCATTATTTATCTCAGATTTCCCGAGACGAAGGGACTCACCATTGAGGAAATCGCAATTATTTTTGATGGGGATAGAGCCAAAGGTATCAACCGTGCTGCACGTGTTGTCCGAGACGAGCCTCACGTTGTCGGCGATGGGCATTCAATTCGGTCTGAGCATGCGGACAATATCTCCATCAAACAAAATGGCATGGCGGGCAAGAGCAGCGGCAACGTCACTGCATCTGAGCGAGCATGATTGCTACAGCAATTCCTTTGAAGAGATTAGATCGTCTGATCTGACGAATAGATTATTGCCTTGAGTGATGAATTAGGCGCAGATGAATTCATCGGCGAGAAGGATGGGAATCTGCAACCAGGAGAGATAGTCATATTCGCATAGAAATTGGATGTCAATGACCATTCGTATTCGATTTTGTTTGAAGATTATGAATTCGGTAGAAAAGCTTCAATAGAATGAATCCTAATGCGCTTTATGACTCTGGCCATGATGTCCGTTTCTTTGACAGTCATTGGGGAAGCGGTTTCATTGTGCGATGAACTTCCGAACCAGGAAAGCTATTCTCATCTCATCCAATATGGTCAGGATTTCTCACTCTTTGAAAGACTGTTTGCGCCACGTTGAAATCAAAGTTGAGTGACCACCCTGGAACCCCTATCAACTGTAGTCATCACTTACGGTAGGTACTTGATGGAGTATATGTGAACCGGCGCTTGTGGCAAGTGGCCATCGCATCAGGGGCCCTCCAGTGGATTGATGACGTGTTGCCACACCATCAAGGAATTCAGTGAAGCAGGGAGTCAGCGGGAAGTCAGTTACCGCTTCCCGCTTCTATGTCTGGGTGTTGCGGCACGCCGATGCCGACCCTCCCAGTACTTCGGATGCAACATAGCTGCGTTTGAACACAGAAGGGTCGATGCAGGCTAGGCGGTCGTACCGCAAGCCGCACATGAATAATTGAATTCGAGGAATCAGTGCCTTGAGAACGATATCTAAGTGATCAGCTTCGTCAGGGCTCCTGTTGAGCGTCGAGATTGATATTTTAGGATCGTAACCTGCGCAGGTGCTCAAGGCAGACGGAACACCCGGTCTCCAATCTCCGCCATCGTATTTCCAAACCTAGACCATCATTATGAGTCCCCCCACCGTCGCGGAGCTTGCCAAGCTCATTGATCATTCCGTCATTGACTCTTTTCACACTGAGAATGATCTGAAAGAGGGAGTCGCCCTGGCCAAGAAATATAAAACGGGGCAGTTTGTCACGCAACCTTTCCGCGTCAAGCAAGCTCGTGAGCTCTTGAAGGGCACCGATATCAAGCTCCAGACCTTTGTTGGTCTCCCTCATGGAAGCGATCACACCGCTGTCAAAGTCCTCCAAGCTTCCCTAGCTCTTGAGGATGGGGCACAGGAAATCGACATGGTCATCAACATCTCCGCATTACTTTCAGGAGATGTCAAGTACGTGGAAGAAGAGATTAGGGCGGTTGTTGAAACAGCAAAAGTGAGTGTCCATCAGTCTCTCGCTACCTACATAGGTTGCACTGGCTTACCCCACCTCGACATGTAGCGGTATGATGTGGTTGTTAAGGCCATTATTGAAGTCTTCTTCTTGAACGATGAGCAAATCAAAACGGCGGGACTGGCAGCCGAGCGGGCTGGTGTTGGCTTTGTCAAGACTTCGACTGGCACTAAGCCCGACAAAGTGCCGGATGTGGAGCGTGCAGTGAAAGTCCTGAGATCTGTGCTCAAGCCCACGACGGTGATAAAGGCATCTGGTGGATGCTACACCACTGATGCTATCTTGACCTACTACAGGGCTGGCGCGAGAAGATTCGGTGCATTTGAGACAGCGAAGATACTTGAAGGCTATGAGGAGTTGCTGCTCCGGGGTGCGACAGGGCTGGAGTAAGACGCCACTGTGGATGACATGTAGCTTGCCTCATACTGAAGAATAGTCTTTTCCTGGAGAAGGATTGTGTCTTGAGGAGTGATCTTGTTCTCGCTTTGATAATGGTGCCCTTATCATAGTACGCTTTTCTGACTCTATTCACACGAAAGGTTGACAGAATAAACTGAAGTAGCCTTTTGATAACATAATATCTCTTTCGTAACTGCCATGTGCAGAGTTTGAGACAACAAACCTAGAGCCCAATGCGCCATGGGATTCAACTCACATATTGGCAGAGAGACAGCATAGTTGTGAATGTAAAGACGGGGATGATATTATGGTTGAAGAGCCGTGAAGCATGGTTTTTATAAGAGGCCTCCAGCATCGTCACATCATTCGGATGAATGGCCTGTATAAGTTGATATTTCTGATGAAACATAGACAGCTTTGGGCAAATTTAATGAGTTCTATTGCCAATTCAACCTAGCTGCATTCACCTCCGGCCTATGTGCTCTCTGGAGTTCTTGTTGCACTGGTCTTAACCTTTAAGGTTAGCAATCTCGCTCTCTATGGCAGCCTTAGCCTTCACATCCGCGTCTCCGAAAGCCTTGAAAACATCCTTCAACTTCTTCACAACTGCTGGATCCGCCTCAATTGCCTTCGACAGCGCTTCGCCATCATTCGCTAGCCAATCCGTCTCAGTGCTGGCGAACTTGCCGTCCCACGTGGGCCCAATCAAGGGGTCAATCTTCATATGCCCTTGGAGCCTGTCTCTTGTCTTGAAGTCCTTGTAGTACGGAGTTTGCCTCTTGAGAGGAGGATCTTTCAAGAAGGGGTATTTTGATAGTGCAGTATCGTCGCAGGTCGTGCTCTGAAGTTCCTCGAGGTGATGGGCGAGAATTGTGATGTGCTGGCAACCCAATTCGGCCGTGGCAATGATCTCACCAATGTTCGCGTGACTGTATTTTGTCAGACCGTATTTCCCAGGCAAAGCAAGACAAACTCTATGGACACTTACCTCGCAATGACGATAAGGGGCTGGTCCTTTCCCGTTGCTTGGTACATCTTGGCGTAAGTCTCCAAAATATGGACTAAACGGGGAGCCATCGGGTGCTTCACAAGGGCGATTAGCATGCCATAAGAGTTATGCGCAGTCAAAGCTCACCGTCATTGCGGGATCATCTCCCTTATGCATCAAAGAGTCATCTTCGTAAGCGGCAACCTCTGCAAGGTGTCAGTCCGTGGTCAATTACTTCCATGGGTATGCTCACCATTGAGATACGGACTCACGAAAAGGCATCCTGCTTGGCTTGCCGCAATGGCCTGCGGAAGGCTAAACATCGAAGTTCCCAAAGTTCTGATTCCCTCCTCGGTCAGAATCTTGGCAGCAGCCAAGCCTGGGCCCGTCGATGCGATCTTGATCGCATATTGATCACGCGTGATACCATGATCTCTGAAGGCTCGGTCATACGCGTGGCATTGATCCAAGACCTGCTGCTTATCGTGAACGTGGCTGGGCGATACTTGTACAAGAACGCGGCCGGTGATGTTCTTCCGATTGTCTGCGCAGAACTGGACGGACTGAACGCCGAGTTAACCAAGTTCGATGACGTCCTTCACTTGTGTGCCAATGAATCTTACAACGCGGTTGAACACTTCTTCCCACCCTTGAGATCCGTATTTCTTGACATTTTCCAAGAAGATGTCCCGGTATTCTGCCTGGAGCATGGTGTTGCAGCAAATGACCTGGTTCGATGTTTCTGGAATTGGTCAGCGCAAAAGTGCTTTGATTAACTTTCGGAGCTTTCGGAAACTCACGGTTGTGGGGTTTGAATGGCATTTTGGTAGAGACCTTCGGGTCGATCGCATCTACGTCTACATTGCAAACTCTCTCAAGAGCTTCTAGCAAGCTCGTGCGTTTCTCGTTGGCCATGTTGGTAACTGTTCACTGATTTGCTGCTCGTGCGAATGCAATAACAACTTAGAAACGAGATCAATAATTCAGCAAGGTACCTAAATTTCTCTCTAAAACATGGAAAAGCTGAATCAATAAGAATGCATCGTCATCTTCACATGAACCTGCCTCCACAGTAGGCGCCATCGCAATCCACTTCGCCGAAGTTTTGCCGCGGGAGCAATCCCGCTTCGTCCGCTTGCTCCGCCGGTCACTCAATCGAGTGCGGATGCGCATAGTCCCCACATCAACTTGCATCAAGCTCCATCGCTGTATGATGCTTGATGGAGTCAAGATAGCCCGAACTTGTGCTCCGGTATAAGGACACTGGAACTTGGGGGATGCATCGACGAGTGGTAGATAGTGCGGTTAGTGAATAGTCAGAACCGAGTTTGAAAGGCCCTCAAAACCTGTCACACGATGTCTACCTCAATTCCCACCAACAAGAGGACGGCTGTTCTCAACAATGGAAATCAAATTCCAATAATTGGCCTGGGGACGTACCTCTCAAAGCCAAATGAGGTTCGGGATGCTGTTCTAGCGGGGTAAGCATACACTCTTGAATGGGTGCCACAGTCACTGAGACATTATTCAAGATGGAGATGTGGCATGCGGCACTTTGACTGCGCTCAGTTCTATCAGGTAGGATTTCAGAATTCCTCATCATCCATGTCTCTTGCGTTAATCGGGATTCCAGAATGAAAAGGAAATCGGTTCCGCAATTGAGACTCTGAGGAAGGAGGAGCCGGCCTTCAAGAGGGAAGACCTCTTCATCACTAGCAAGGCTTGGAACTCGTCAGTACAAAAAGAAAGGTGGTCGTAAAGATAAGCAATCACGCTGACAGCCTTGGAGACATCATCGACCCGAGAATCTGAAGAAGGCCCTCGACCAGACTTTGAAAGACTTAGGCACTGACTACTTGGATCTTTACTTGGTAAGATGAACAGCCCAGTCACACGTCATAACGACAGGAGCTGATTGAATAGATTCACTGGCCAGTCAACTTCGCCGCGGTTGGTGATGCCAAGTCCGATACTGGCGTAAAGCTGGAACCATCTGAGGGAGGCAACATGCTGCTCGACAGGCAACTGAGCTTGACGGCTACCTGGGAAGCTATGATCGAGGTTCAAAAGGCTGGCAAAGTAAAGAGGTGATGTTCATCTTGATCTGGACGTGACTAAAGCATATGATGTTAACATTCCTCAAGCATTGGCGTCAGCAACTTCAGCCCGGCGCACATTCAGAAGCTCATTGACGAGACTGGTGTAGTTCCAGCTGTCAACCAGGGTACGTCAACACTAATGTTCAACGTATCTGAGATGATTGATCCTTTCTAATGTAGAGCTCATTCGTCTCAACTAGTTGAAGCTCATCCTCTTCTGATCCAACAGGAGTTGCTCGATTACTGCACATCGAAGGGCATCCATATCACCGCTTACATGCCGTTTGGCGGCGATGCAGCTCGAGGAGGGGCCAGAGTCCTTGGAAATCCCGCGGTGGACAACATTGCTCGCAAATTCGGTAAAGATGCAGGCCAAGTTCTCGGATCATGGGGAATCAAGGCAAGTATTTCTCTGGTTTCAGGGACGTCTCTCTAACACGAGATCAGCGAGGGTTCTCCGTCCTACCAAAATCTGTGAAGGCATCCAGGATCGAATCCAACTTCCAGGTCTTTGACCTAGACGGTGACAGGTAATGTGGATTTGAAGTCTTCCAAGCATAGCATTAGACTAACAATTGGTACTCTTTGTGTCTACAGCTATGAAGCTCTCACTGAACTTGGCCGCAAAGACCCTGCTCGCTTTGGAGGTCTCCCCTTCACTTTCAACCCGGCTTGGAAGGTCAATGTGTTTGACACCCCTGGAGAACGCAATGCGGGCCTTCATGAACCATTCTGAGTGCATGATCATTGTCAGCTTAGGCGCGAATGGGATGATGTCTGAGCAAAGGTGGTTTCTGAAGTATCTAGTTAAAACCATCCAACAATATTTGCAAGTTGACTCATCAAATCTTGTCAGATTGTGCCTTCTGCCGCGTGTCGTGAGACAGTGCTTGTCCGTAGTGGAAGTCCTGGGAGTAACAGCCAGAGCAAGAAGCAGACCGCAAGGACAGAGAGTATAATGGGCTGTAACACAGCCACTCCTTTAGCTTGAGCAATAGCTCCCACCATGAATGGAATGACCGAGGCACCAGAGGCTCCGATAGCTGAGCAAATTCCGATGGCAGACACCCGCATTCTCTGCGGCAGGAGACGAGACAGGCAAACGATGACTGCAGGGAACACGGGGCCAAGGAAAAATCCTGGCAAGAGACATCAGAAAAGTCCTTGGGTCTTGGCAAGAGAAGAATCATACCTAGAAATGCAACAATGATTGCCGAGGAGATGAAGTTGGGAATGAGCCAGTACAAGAGTTGCATGATGATGGCACAGACCAAATACACGGTCACGGCGTGCTTCTCAGACTTGAAAACACGTCCAGTGACAAAGCCAAGGATGATCCGACCGACAGTGATTCCCGCCCAGAAACCACTGGCAGTAAGTCCTGATGCAAAGGCTGAGCCGCCGCGCACATCGATCATGAACGTCACGAGCCAGCCGCCGAGAGCGACTTCGGACCCTACATAAGCCAGGAGGAAGGCGCTGCAAACTAGCACGACCCTGTTCTTGAGGCAGTTCCAGGTGTTGCTAGTTTTGAAGCTGTTGGCGGCCTTGAACACTCTTGAAGAAGGGTTCCGCCTCATGGGTGGCCGGCCTGCATTCTCACCAAGCGGCATCGCCTGCAAGGGGACCTCAATTGTTTGTTGCTGTCCCCGGGACTCGCCAATTTCTTCTCGGTATGCCTTTCCATTTTGGGGGTAGAAGAGGGAAAGGGTAAGAATGAACTCCGAGGCAGCCATCGCGACCAAGACGTAGTATACTTGGTACCAATGCCAGCCCTGGGAAAACAGTGCACTTGCGGTGACTGGAGTAATGGTCGCACCTAGTCCGTAAAAGCCATGCAATAGTCCCAGAAGCTCGTTTGACTTGTTGAAGCCCCCGACAAATGAGTTCCAGGCAGCGGTTTTAGCGCCCGATCCAAGACCGACGAGGATGTAGACGACAATGAGAACGGGGAATGGTGGGTGAAAGCAGCCGACGAGGTAGGCTGTAACATGACAAGTCCCCGCCATGATGATGACTCCGCGCTTGCCGTAGCGTAAATGGACGGCGTGGTTCGATACAGTGCTCATGATGAATCCCAACACAGGCGATAGGAAGATGAGCGATACATGAAGATAAGTGATGCCGTAGTATTCCTCAATCTGTTACCCGAGGTTAGATCGACAAAGCATGAAAGCATGAAGACATCGGAAAGATGATCTGTTCGGGCTGCACTGCTAGACGAACCTGCGGAATGAGAACCTGGAATCGTCGCCAAATCAGTAGAGAACCTCGCAATGGGAGGGCCACACCGCACTAACACCGTAAGAACTGTCATTGCTGCCCAAAAGCAGGAAACACCAGAAAATCGCGCCTAGTTTGGCAATGTTAATGCGCGGGAAATCCCATCTTTCATGCGTAGCTTGCTGGTGTGCATCGTCGGACTCGGGTTCGGGGTTGGCTGGCTGGACTGCACGAGACCTTTGGCGTCGAAAAGGCCTGTTGTTTATGAGAAACGACGAGATCGGAGAGATGAGCTTCAGGGGCGACATGGTGAGGATGAGCAGTGCGCACTAAGATAAGTACCAGTACCTTAGACCGAGTCAACACCAAAAACACAGCTGAAGACTGAGAGTCACAACCCGGGGAGTACAGTTCTTATTTATCATTAGCAATCTATTGTCTCTGATAAGGGTTTCTTGAGAGGGTCCACTCATTGGCTTTCCCCCCTTGACGAAGCCATTTTGAATCACGCATCCGATACGTACTGTTGTTACCTTGCACAGTGTTCGGTTTCTCTTACTGACAGCATGATGCAGGCCGCGCACCGGCGCTGAAAAGCATCGGGCTCAGTGGGTTTGCTGCTATTCCCGCTACAACGCGTGGAAATATGGGGGTCCAGGCCTAACCACTCAAGGATCCGGGCTGATCTGTGTGACGCCGACGCGGAGAGGGTGCGGGGAAGTTGGCTTCCAGGCTGTTTACCCCAGATTCGTGCTCTTTTCATGTTCAAGAGACAGCATCTCAACCCTCCAGGATGCGCAGATCACCTCACAGAGAGTACTTACATCAACATACTGGGTTGTAATCATACACTGAGACTCAAGCTCTTCCCAAGCTCGACATCAGCCACCGCGGAAGCATCACATCGGAATCTGCATCATGACGAGTCAAGGCCGGACAAGGCCGAACTACCCGCGGCGGCGGGCACCTGTTGCCTGTCACTTTTGTCGATATCGGTAAGTTCAGACCTCTGTTCAGCGTCCAATTTGGTCAGATCACTGACGCTTCTTACACAGCAAACGGAAATGTGATTCCCAGCGCCCTGCGTGCGGTTTATGTGCCGTGTCTGGCGTTGACTGCGAGTACCCAGAGCCTTCAGAAGACACGAGGTACAAGCCATGTCCCTCGGCTACTCAAAGCCATTCCACTGAACGATCTCAAGCTGACAATGTGTTTTACGGCTTGATTCTAGGCAAAACCCAACGCAAGCCTCGGCAAATTTGCCGGTAGATGCTCTCTTGCGCCGGCTGGATCAGCTCGAGAACATGTTTAAACAGCAAAATGGACAGCGGCAAGAGTCTCAGCCGACACAAGACGGTGATGAACAGCCTACGTCTGAGCGACCAACACCGGGCTCTGCTCACCAAGACGAAGGATCTCCAAGTTCACATGGCTCGCCACCACAACAGACACCTCCAACTGATGACCTCACAGGCCAGTCTACGGATAGTCCAACTCCTAATCTCACCGACTCGACTTTACCGACAACTGTCACAGATGGTGTAACCATCACGGCATCGGACACGGACCAAGGTAACCAACATGAAGCCCAAGGGGAGCTAATGAGCGACGTTTACGATGACTCCATGCTCGACAACATCCAAGGCTTTGTATCATACCTGTCATCCCATGGTCCGGCCATGACAGCGTCGCATCCCGTTGAAAAGACATGGGTCTCAGCCGAGCCACCATATCCAGTGATCGGCCATGGCCAGCGCTGCATCACCTGCGGTCGATCCGACAGCCGCTTATTAGATGACGCACCTATCACCATCCCAATAGGCCACCACACCTCCACCGGAAGCATGTTCGCTCTTGAACCCGTTCGTCGCCTGATTGGCGACTATCCAAGAGATTTCTTCTACCAGGTTGAGACATGTCGAACCAGCATCCCAGAACTCAGCTCTCGACATGACCTGTCCCTCCTGCTCGCATCCGTTGACTTCATTGGCGGTGCCACAGATGGTCTCATTTCGAGCTACTTCACCAATATCAACTCTACGTTCCCGATATTGGACAAGACGTCTTTCACGGATCTCTTTCATCGGACTCTCAGAGGTGACCAGTGCGAAGATGTCGATGCAGCTGTCTGTCTGGTCGTTTTAGCCCTTGGGAAGCTGACCAGCACGGACTATGAGGATGTCAACTCCACAAACCACTCATACGGCCTTGAATATTTCATCCCTGCGTATCAGATACTGACAACGCAATGGGTGACGTCCTTCGGCACCGATCTTTCACTGCCGACAGGTCTGGTCCTCTCCGCTATCTACATGTCTTGCCTCGCTCGACCATTGCTTGCTTGGAAACTCGTATATATGGCGTCCAGTAAGCTGCAAATGATGGTGCCAAGTCGGAACCAGGGCAGCGTAGCTTTCTCAAACGCAGAGAATGAGACCGTCGGTCGCCTCTTCTGGGCATGCTTTCTCCTGGAGTGGTAAGTCAGAAGCCTGCGCATACTGGGCCCTGCTAATGAGCATGATCAGTGACAACTTAGCTGAACTACACGTACCACCGAGCGGTATTGAAATCGACATCGACCGTATGCAGTATCCACGGCTAAGTAGCCCCGATGAAAGAGACGGACTCGTGTTCCTTGCTCTATGCTCGGTCCGGGGCCTTCTAAATCGCATCCATAACGCAGTGTACGCGTCAGGAAGCCAGGCCCCTCTCCAACCAGCAAGCACGCCAAGCTATACTGAGAACGACAACTCCACTGGGTCACCATCTTTATCAACAATCTGCTCACTTGAAAGAGTATTAAATGAGCTTACACGCCAGCTTGAGGTTTGGTATCACTCGTTACCTGACAGCATCAAGCCGGATCTGAGTCATAACGTGCCTACTGATGCACACGAGGCTTCACTGCGACTCCGATACTGGTCAGCCAGGCACATCATCTCACGTCCGTGTCTTGTATACATTCTGTCCGTCAGCACGGCTGATGAGATCCCTACCTACGTCTACAAATACGCTGAGACCTGTATTCAGAGTTGCCGCAACTACATTGAAACCGCTCTACAGGTCTTGACCAAACGCACCCCATACGTGTGGGCTATATGCCAAGCGTAAGTTCTGCCTTGCTGTTACTCATCGCAGAATGCCACGCTGACTATAGTGACTCCGTCCAGGTGCTTAGCAACATCTTTCGTGTTAGCCACGTCATCGGACTCACCGATCTTGAAGCACCTGGTTCCTGACATTGAAGGGATCGTATCTCGACTCATAGTTGGCATGCAGCGTTGGGCGTCACCTGAGTCCAGTATAGAGTCAATCATTTGCATTCTACAGTCCATCCACCAGAAACAGCGACTAGCAAAGCTCAAACGCCGGCACCCGTCGACATCACTGGGTTGAAGCATCTCGTTATATCGGTTTAGGGAGCTGTTACTCTATGGGCTATATCTGACATCTGGCTAGTCTAAGTAGAGAATCTTAGTCCTCCATTGGCGCAAACGACACTTCCAGTGCACCAAGACGAGTCCTGACCACAAATCATACCAACAACGGCGGCAACCTCGGTCCAGTAAGCCGGGCGTCTCCCAGCCATCTTCTCATTGGCCAACTTCACCAACTCCAGCCGATCGACTCCATCACGAACAGCCGTCAAAGGAGCGGCCAGTTGAAACGGCTCCAATTGCTTCCAGAACTCCTCTCCCGCCGCCCAGTACATGTCGCCCTCGACGGGACCGGGGTTCACAGCGTTAACGGTAGCCCGCTCCACAAGTTCTCTCGCCCATGTCCTCGTCATGGCCTCCAACGCAGCCTTCGTTCCGCCGTACAGGGTGTGCGTCTTGAAGCCCATGCTTGAAGCAACGGAAGAGATGTTAACGATGCGGCCCGAGCGGTCGTGTGGCAGGTACGGCAGGACTGCCTGCGTGACCATGATGGGGGCCAAGACATTGACGGCGTAAATGCGGTGGAACTCATCAGCTGGAACCTCGCCCAGGGCATAGTCACCGCCGACGCCAGCATTGTTGATGAGGATATCGATGACGAGAGTGCCATCGGCTCGGGCGAAGTTGGCTTTGGCCGTCTCGACGATTCGCTTGCCTGCTTCCTCGGGTTGGATCAGGTCCGTTTGAAGAGGGACGATCTTGACGCCGTGCTTTGAAGAGAGCGAGGCGGTCAATTCTTGGGCGGCTTTGGTGGAGGAGTCGGACGTGTACACGCCCAGAATATTGGCGCCTTTGCCTGCAAGATGCTGTGTAATGGCAGAGCCGATGCCTGAACATGTTAGCAGAAAGCTCTTTCCAGATGGAAAGTCTGTTCACCTCGGAAGGCGCCGGTGACAACGGCGATTTTGCCTTCAAGAGGTCGAGCTGTGTTAGACGCCATCTCTGCTTTAGGAATGTGTGTCGAAGTTCTTCTTCGTCGAAGGATCTGGATTTGAAACAACACGAATGACGAATCAGAGATACGGCAGGTGAATCTTGATGTAAAGCAAGTACAAATGAGTAGGGTGATATCACCTTTGATGCGTTTTCTACTTTTCTAATACTCGGTCCATCTTGTAGCGAGTCGCGTCCATGCCGTTGCTTTAGCATGCGTTCAGGGCCAAACGATTGTCCCTGGCCCATACGGTCCGACATCCGCTGGCTCCGATACTTTCTGAAGACGAAAGAGCTGGTGGAACAACGCAAATCAGTCAGTCACGATGCTGGCGGACTTTTGCGGAAGAGCGGGAAGAGCACCGCCTTGCATGTGGGGGAGGGGGGTCTGCAGGGACCTTTGCGTCACGCCGCATGTGCTACACATAGCGATGTAATAGCAACTTTGACCCTCTCTTTCGCTGCTAAAGTTTTCGTTCTCACGAGGACTTCTGCACTTGTTTCACGAAATCAGCTCTCACTATCTGTATTGAAGATAATCATCGTTGAGGAGGCATCACCACGCGGCGTCATGAGTAACACGGCAGACCCTTCGTTTCGTGAGGTGAAGGCACGGCAGGGCGGCCCAACCACTCGGGCTGCCGATTTATTCCGTCTTGATGGTCGGACTATTATTAGTAGGTGGCACGTCGAATCTCTGAGGTTCCTGAACTAGTGAGCTTCAACGAAAGGAATAGAAGTGGAAACTGACGCGATCCCAAATAGTAACTGGCGGCGCGGGCTATTTGGGCGTCGAGGTTGCCCAAGCAGTACTGGAGGCCGGAGGGAACCCCGTGTGCCTCGACATTGTCACCAGCCCTCCTAGCGAACCTTGGAGTAAGTTGACCATCCCTGGATAGCCATTCCCCGACAGGATCTGTTCTCAGATTACTGGGAGAGTATTTGACGGGTTCAATAAGCGGGACGCGAAGCTGACTTCCGACGTTCCCAGACCAGCTGGAAAAGCTCGCCACTAAGTTTGGCTTGCAATTATCGTACTATCACCTGGACGTGACCAACGAGAACAGCATCACAACTGTATTCAACCAGCTTGCACCAACACTCAAATGCCCCATACGAGGCCTGGTAGCCTGCGCCGGTGTCTCCGATAACGACCCCGCGCACGAGTTCTCTATCGAGCGCTTCCGCCGCCTCATGGAAATCAACGTCACCGGCACATTCGCAGCGGCACAGGCTGTGGCTCTGGAGATGAAGAAGGCTAACGTGGACGGCAGCATGGTGTTGGTCGCAAGCATGAGCGGCACGAACGTTAATAAGGGAGTCGATACGGCTGCGTACAACTCTTCCAAGTCTGCAATCTTGCAACTTGCGCGGTCGCTGGCGGCCGAATGGGGCTCACGAAAGGGCATGCCTCTCATCAGGGTCAACAGCCTGTCGCCGGGGTACATCAGAACCCCCGCCACCGCTGAGGCGCTGCAGAAGCCAGGCATGGAGAACCAGTGGACCGGAGACAACATGCTGTACCGCCTGAGCTCCGTGGACGAGTTTCGGGGCCCCGTGCTGTTCCTCCTGGGAGATGCGAGCAGCTTCATGACGGCGGCAGACCTCAGGGTGGACGGCGGACACTGCGCATGGTAGATATAGGGGAATAAGGAATAGAGAAGAGAAGATGACTAGAATTTGCATCGAGTAATTGACTTTCAAAATCCACTTTCTCAAGTATTACCTTCTCAATCTCGCAATACGGAGCCGCCCAACATTTGGCAAGGTTATGTCGGTTTCAATCATTACAGTGAAATGTAGATGCGCCGCTGCTGGAGCACGTAGCAGAGTCAACGGGATGTTATTTTCTCGATTGGATGAAAAACTTCAATTTCTCCACATCTAGACCAACACGAGATTCTCCTGGCAGGGAAGCCTATTCTCTCTAATGTCCTTCGCATTGAGCTCATCGGTGCCAGTCGCTCGCTCCCAAGCCTCCTTCTCATCCTTCACTATGCCCGCCTGAAGGTGCCTGACAGCGAGCCGCTTGTGGGACACTTCAGCGGGCGTGTCCACATACCAAAGCTCCATCATCAACGCAGCAGCATCGCTCCATGGAGTTCTGTTCAACGCACAGTAATTTCCTTCCACCAAAACGATTCGAACCTCACTAGGAATGGCAATATCGTCTGCAACAGGGTCTTTTGTCGCATGATCAAATGAAGGCGCTTTCGCTTCCACCGGAGATTCGGCGACAAGCTGTCGCACCAAGGCCAGGAAGCCTTCAGCATCAAATGTGAAGGCGGCTCCACGGCGATGTGTAGCGCAGACTGGATCTGGCATCGAGGCGAGATGGGCGCGGGAATAGTGGAATCCGTCCATCGCGAGATCTACGGCTGTAGGTGCAGTCTTTGCACTCGGACGGAACTTGTTGATGCGAGCGGTGACCAACCGAGCCAGCGTGGTCTTTCCGGAGCCAGGCACGCCTGAAATCCCAGCGACGATCCTGCGTGAGGCAGGCTGTGAATCTAGGGCAGCTTTTAGCATGTGTTAGCGGCAGTTCAACTGTATCTCGCCCAGGCACGACAGAAGCACTTACAGAGCAGCTTCTTTGAAAGTCGGTCTACCTCCATCTTGACATTTGGCTCAAGACTCGTCATATCCTGCATATCGACTAAAATTGAGATCGGATTCGATATAAGGTGGTAATTTCAGTTCTTAGATGTAAATGTGTAACAGGTAATGGTTGAAGATTACCATCTTGATGCGTTGAAGGGCTTTATGCTTGCTTCACAGCAAGCGGGTGGCGGATGGCGGGATCAGCGCCAAATAGGGCCTAAACTTAGCTACCAGCACCATGACCATCAAACCACGAACAGGGCACAAGGAAGAATATTGAGGGACGCATAGATTTCAACGAATGACTGCAGCTGTTCTAGTTACAAAAAATGAATTATGTTTTCTCTCGTCTTTGCCTGTGGTGGCGCGACTAATATGGCTTCAATCCAGCTAACTTCAACATCATATCGTTCACCTCGGGCTTCTCTAGCGGCTCGTCCCTGTTGCGTGGATCAACCGTACCATCAGGAAGATGCGCAAGCTGAGGCCGAAGCCAAATGTTGTCGTGCGCCCAATGGGTCGTTGCGCCATAGACGTTGAACACGCGAGCTTTCTCCTCAAGAGCTTCTCTCTTGGCAAGTTTGGCGGGAGAGTAGGATGCGTATATTACGGTTCGGATCGTTTTGCTGTTCGCCGTGGGCTCAGCTCCCCAGTGCACCGTTCGCGAGTCCCACAAGATCAGGTCGCCAGGCTCTGCCTTGACTTTGCACGCCTTGAGCCCTTTGCCCTCGAACCACTTCATTTCTTCCTCACTGAAGCGGCGCCAATCAATTTCAGGCCAGGAGGATCGATCGGCCTGAGTGTCGAAAAACTCGGCGTTGTAAGCATTCGAGCCCGGTAGCACCATAAGCGAGCCATCCTCATCGTCAACATGGCTCAGGTTGATGATGCCCTGGATGCAGTGCAGCCCGCGTTTAAAGGGTGACTGGTCAACATGGGGCCATGGGGCGCGGGGCGGCTTGTCCTTTCGCCCCGGAAGAGTGATGTTCAGCGAGTCGAAGGAGACGAGTAGCTCGTTCGTGTTCCAGACTTTAGAAAAGGCATCCACGACTCCAGGTTCCATGCGCGCATCCCACATGAATTTCTCGTGGACAACGCAATAGTTGTCAAAGGTGTTGAGCTTGCTCTGTATAGGCATGTTCTCGGCCAGCCAGGTGTCGGGGTCGTCTAAGTCCAGCGGCAGGCCGAAGGAAGTAAGCCACTTCAGAGCCCGTTGCTGGTACTCAACCGCACGTTCGCGGGGAATAGCGCCCTTGACTACAGCATATCCCTTGGTGCGCAGATCATCTCGCCAGTCACCATAGGAGGCGTCGAGTCTATTAGCAAATGTCAATAACATTCCAGCAAATACTGGGTGCGTAGACACTTACTGTAGAAGAGGGCTCGCAGTAGTGGTCTGGGTCGCCATGGTTCGTGAGCAGGCGCTGAATCGAAGACAGTTCGTAGCAATTGAATAAGTTGGCTCAGCGGGTTTGGTGGTGCAGTTGAATCTGCTTGCGGGCTTCAAGATGCCTGGAGCCGAAGCAACGTTCGCTTTTATGCGTTGAATGCTTGCCACTTGGGTGAACAGCGATCTCCTCAGACTCATAGTGTTACTGGACTTGTTTACAAGCTCTGGTAGTGATGCCGCTATTCGAAGCACCCACAGCCCCTGAAATGCCATGGAACTGCCCTGAAATAGAGTACTCTGCCTTGTGTAATGCTTATCCCACCTTCCACACCATGTAATGTCCATGTCGTCACTTGATTCCGAGCAATGAGATCCTTGGATTTGGATATCATACGATCCGGGGAGTAGCGCTTCAGCGGAAGCCAATGCCATTGGAAGGTCCTCCAGTCCGCATCCGAGTGGCTCTACTGTGCAATTGACGAAGAGTTGCTACTGTATCGTCTATCCCGTCCACCTTGCGCGCACGGCGGGATGCGGACGAAAAATGCCTCGCTCCCGCTACCCGCTCATCCGCCTTCCCGCCGACCCACATCTCTGTGGATACCCCTGGCGCAACGATGTGCCGGCCAAGGAGGCGGGCGTTGGCTTCGGTCTAAGACCAGTTTGCGGGAAAGCGCCCGCTGACTGCATCGAAATGGCGGGAACGGAAATGCTGTCTCTTGGACATCAGAAAGGCATCGGGATGCTGAAGTGGACTGGGCACGGTGGGTCGGAAGCTAGTTCCTTACATGTAGAGCAGCACCACGACATCGTATTATTGTGAATAACCTCGACCTGACCTAGGTACGATTTCGCGATTTTGTTGAACCCCTTTTTAACATAGTCTTGAAAATATCGTACTTGCTTGGAATTACAAGATGACTTTGACCACCGAAGACACGAGAATCCCAACCGAGAACAATGCCTGCGTTATGCTGGGGATCGACAAACTTGGTTTGGAGGGCCGGCCTATGCCTCCTTCGCCAGGAGAGTATGAGTGAGTACTAGACAGCTAAGGAAATGATTTGGAAGTTCGCAATCCGAGACTAAACTTCGACTTAGAGTGATAGTAGCACCAAAGAAGACGGGCATTTGGTAGGAGTAATTCCGTGGTATTGAAGGCGCAAACACTCACAATTATGGATCGACCAGTGGCTCAGATATGCACTTATTTTTAGAAGGTCGTGTAAGTTTCTTGCGAAGGGGAAGCCCAGATAACGATGATCTTTTTCTCACTTTAAGTCGTCGATTCCAGGCAGGGGAGTCTTCGTTCTGTGACCCGTTGATTCTTGGCCATGAAGCAGCTGGTGTTGTTGCTCAAGGTGAGCGCAGCCAAGAACGGCGATGTAAGGTGTCAGTTGTGGATATAAAGTGCTGATGATCATTATCAGTCGGATCGAAGGTCGCGTCCCTGCAAGTTGGTGATCGAGTTGCACTTGAGGTAAGCTTCTTCACGAGTCGTAGATCTGACAGCAACACTGGCTGACTTGGATACGAGCCTGGATTTTGCTGCCGCAGGTGCGAATTCTGTAAAGGCGGTGAATGTGAGAAGAACCATCTATCTCACTATGTCGAAATTTTCCAACTAACTGCTTTGAAGATGGGCAATGCGGTGACTTCAAGTTTGCCGCGGCCGATGGTTTTGACGGAACATTGCAAGGCTTTTTCACCATCCCTGCCGATTTGTGAGTTTGGATTCAAACGATGTGTTCCTCCTACTGACGTAGATACTAGCTGCTATCGCCTGCCAGAGGTATGTGATCTATCAAATCCAGCAAGGCATCTGAGCTGACAAGAAGCGCGCAAGTCTATGTCATTTGAGGAGGGTGCCCTGGTAAGAATCTGCCCCTTCCAGTACTTGCTGAACGGATCTGACCAACAGTCAGATTGAACCTCTCGCTGTCGCTGTTATGGCTGTCAGCAGTGTGGCGAAGATGAAGCACAATGCCAATGTGGCAGTTTTTGGAGCTGGACCCGTGGGACTCCTGTGAGTTTATCTCTGCTCCGATCTCGTAAGATCCATCTGATAGGGGTTAGAACCATGGGAGTTGCGAAAGCTCTTGGGGCTAGACGAATCTTGGCAGTTGATGTCAACGAACAAAGACTCGACTTCGCCAAAGACTACTGCGCAACGGAGGTTCACGCCGCCATCCCTAAAAACTCTGGAGAGGACAACATGTCTTACTCTAAGCGACATGTAAGTCTCCTAGAAGCCGGGTGCAATGGCCTACACTCGATTGACTCTTCCCAGGCATTCGAGATCATGAAGAAATTTGGACTGGGCGAACGCGGAGAGGGCATTGATCTTGTTGTAGAATGCTCGGGCGCCGAAGTTTGTGTTCAAACTGGAATCTGGCTCGCGAAACGACGTGGCATGTTCGTGCAGGTCGGCGCTGGTCCGGCAAACAACCTCATTCCAATGTCCATCCTTGTGAACAAGGAGGTCACTGTGAAGGGAAGTTTGAGGGTACGTGTTATCCGAAACTTCGCACAAATTCTTCTCGGTGGGCAGACGCTGACTATTTCAAGTATGGGCCTGGTTGCTACCAGCTAGCTATCGATCTTGTGCGGCAAGGCCGAATCAACTTGAAGCCCCTCCTGACACATCGGTTAGACATCCACGTCCCCGCAGATGGTTTCGATAAACTAACGTGATTCTCACAGTTTCCCTTTCAAAGATGCCGCGAAGGCCTTCAAAGCAATGCAAAATGGAAAGGGGGATGATGGAAAAGTGACAATCAAAGTCATCAGTAAGTTTTCATGCGTACGATCTCTTTAGCCAATAATCATACTGACACCCATACAGTTGACGGGCCTCTGGCTTGAATTCATTCAGGAGACAAACTATTGGGCATGTCAATCGATGTATTGGGGACTTTTGGATGTATGGAACATGTGCATCAAGGTTGTACATCTATCATGAAGTACTGTCCCTTCAAAATTGGAATCCATAGAAGATCTACTCCACATGCCCTACACACAGACTTGAAAGATTATTTTCACCGTCGCACGCTGGTTGAAATTAGAACCGAATGGCATAATGCATCTAGCCTTCCATCGAGAGAATCGACGACATGACTATGAGTACTAATGAAACACACATCAATGAAGTACTGCCGTCATATAAATTTCATATGAATACACAGGTCAAATCGTCTGCGTATTCTATGCTGGGAGGCTGGAGTAAACTGGAAAGATGACATCAGTTGGAAGGTGGGCTTCAACGAATGTCATTTAAATTCCACATCACAAGATCACCCACAATCATGTGGAAGAACGGGGAAACATCTCATCACACGATGCAATATGTGACGAATAGTCTTAATTCAAGGTCTACGCGACTGAGCACCGGCTTTCTACACGATGACTTCGCTCTTCAATCGGCTTTTATGATGACTCTCAAACAAAACTGGCGGTCGATCTCCTGTATGAACATTAGATACCGACTAGTGTGATATTTTAGACGGGAACTCACGGTTGGTAAGGCTCTTCGAGAAACTTGATCTCCTCCTCACTCAGCTCGATCTCAAGTGCAGCAAGAGTCTCTTCGAATCGCTCAATCTTCGAGACGCCGACAATGGGAGCAGCCACGGCGTCCTTATGAAGAACCCAGGCTTGAAAGAGTATTAGTATCAACATTCAAGTGGAGGGGATGGCTTGGGCCGACATACCAAGACCGATCTGAGCCATGTTGTATCCCCGCTTCTCGGCCAGCTGCTCAACCCTTCGATTGACTTCTTTTTCCCACTCTGCGCCAAGCAAGCCTTCATCGTGATATGCATCCGAAGTCTGCAGTGAATGTCAGTAAGTTATTTTCTTATCAAAGGATAGGTCATTCTCACTGAGCGGACAGTCTCGTAGGCACGAGACAGAGGCCGCGCCAAGTCTGGTCATTTTCACTCGTGATTAGCTGATGAACCTGAGGCACTGCGTTTGAATTTGAGAGGTTGGCAATACTTACGACCTCTTGCGAGAGGGCTCCATGGGGTCGAGCCGACGCCAAGGTATTTCAACAGTGGCATCATCTCCCTTTCTTCCTCTCGGTATAGGAGATTGTAGAGGTTCTGACAGTTGACAAACGGAGTGAGGTTGTTATTCAGAGCATAGTCTATGATCAGGGTCAAGTCAGATTCTATCCATTTTAAGGACTGATCGTGAACGTACTCTGCATTGCATGGAACTGCCAAGCCCAACTGCTACTGATACCGATGTAGCGTACGAAGCCTGCTTTGACTACATCATGCAGGGCTGTCATGGTCTCTTCAATCTGCGGAACACTGTCAATACGTACAGGAGACACATAGGGTAACCGCGACAAAGGCGTTACGTACCGGTGTTTCATAGTCAAATCGATGAAGCTGCAATGCCTTCGTTAGCTGAGCGCTTCCCCTTATCCCCGACAAGCTTACCTGCAGGACATCGATGTAATCTGTGTCCAGCCGCTTTAGCGCCAGCTTTACGTTATCAAATATGTGCTGAAGTCATCTGCTGTCAGTAAGGCGTAGGAGAATTCAAGAAATTTGGATCATACTTTTCGGTTGTTCCCAGACGTCATGGTCAAGCCTGCCGGGCCTTGTTTCTCGGAGTCTCCAACCGGGTGAAAAGACTAACAGAGATTCTTTCAGTTGAAATGCCGGGAATTGAACTTGTAAAGCCTCCTTACCTTGGTCATCACCACGACAGACTCACGTGGAACGGTTTTGAGGAACTTCCCAAGAATCTCCTCGCTAATACCGTTACAGTAGAAGTTGGACGTATCGAATGTGTTGAAGCCCAGTTCCCAAGCTCTCTGTTAAAAGGTCAGACGAAATCCATCCTGAGAAATTTTGATCTAGAAGACAGTGAATGTTTACCTTCAAGTGCTGCAGCGCCTCCTCCTCCTCGATGCGCCACGCAACATCTTTCTTGGTACCGTAGGTTGCCATGCCGAGAATGAGACGCGATACCTGGATCCCAATATCAGCCAATGATAACACAGCAACATCTCATGAGACGCGTAAGTACCTTCAGTCCACTCTTCCCCAATCGTACGTATGGCATTTTCGGGGCCGGCTTGGAGTGTCCGAACTCCGTCGGCACCGTCCGGCCTTGATATCCGCTGTTGATCATGATTGAGGATGTGGCAAAGTGTTGATTTGGAGATTTTGCTAACTAAGGTTCGGTCAAGACTTCACTTGGGTACGGTATCGCAGTCTTCTGTATTTCCATGATCGTGAGCTTGTCTCTTATACCGGAATTAATCATCTCCTTCAACAGGCCCCAAAATCTTCACATCACCGCGACACTTTCCCCCGCACTTCCAAACCAACAAGACTGCAGGTGCTTCACCCTTTTCGGGGCGGCTACTGCCAGCTAAACAAGGAATGTACGATCAATGATCGCTGACATCATTGTGAGCCGTCTCAAAACAGTGGGAGGTTTGCGGAAGAGCGGGCTGGCATAGCGGGCTGGCATACTCTGTTTCAAGCGGAGACGTTTCCGCTTGGCCGCCTTTGACCCAATGCAGTCTTCTGCATACCACTCGGTCTACAACTTCCTCTTTAGGACGCTTGTATGCGAAGTCTGATTATCGAATCGCCAGCTTGTTGCGAGTTTCTCATAGCATTGAGCAGATGTTCAGGAGCCAAGACGGTTCTTCAAAGAATGATCTTTTCCTAGTCGGAATTGCATTTCCAAAGTTACATTGTCAAACATTGATGATGGTGTAGATCGATGTCTTCGTGCCGCAGCGGCGGGTAGGCGGGAACGCGGAGATGCGGATAGACCATGTTACGCATTATGGACACGGATTCTGGCAGTGCGATGACATCAAGCAAGTTCGGGAGGCAATCAAGGCACACGTAGCTGCCGAATTCCATGCGTCGACTCTCGCCAAAGCCAATGATGATTGGGTGTGTTGGATTCAGCAATGGCAGTCTTCAATCGCTAAGGATGGTGGTTCCTGTCCTTACGTCCGATGCACCCCAGGTTTTCCCCAGACCCACCGACGCGTTACCCCGGATTCGTGTAGTGTATTCCTCTAGCTTGTATTTCCAGGAAAGCAGTGAGAACGTAGTTAGCTCTAGTCTAATGTTGGTGAAAAGGAAATATACAAATGATGTTTACTGCCGTAACGCCAGGAGCCCAGTCTGTTGAACCATCGAATAATCAAACAATGCCAAATTCACTTTTCGATTCCCTTTCAAACCATTGTCCATCGCGATGGCTGGCCTAAAGTCCCAAGTCCGAAACTATCGGTCCATGCCGAACAACACGAATGTTTCCTGGTTTTTGGATCCATGTAATCTAGGACTTCCGTCCTTGTCTGCGATTGCCGTATGTCTGGCAACTTTAGATTGATCAGGTCTCCGTGTCAACATGATTCATTGTTTGGGGTGTTGTTTTACATTGTTCTTTAATGGCTGTGAGTACCTTCTCCACACCAAAAACTCCTAGCTCTTGTCTAATGAACCTCCACTGCCACAACAGACGATGGAAGCTTATTGAACGGACTCCAAAGCGTCGATCGTTGGCACGAATACTTCGACAACCCCAGCGCTACCACATTGGGCCTAATGAACTCGGCTGGATTTCTTCCAGGTATTGTGGCGGGCTTTTGTGGCGACAGACTGGCTCAAACCTTTGGCAAACGGTTGACCCTCTGGATCGGAACCTGTATTACTGTGAGGCTTGGTTGACATCTGTCGGCATGATTACCCTCGCTGACCCAGTACTATGCTAGATCGTTGGTATTATCCTCATGTCGGTATCTACCACCACCGGGATGTTCTGTGGAGGGCGGACTATGATTGGCTTTGGAACCCCTCTAGCCGTCACAGTATCGCCCTCGCACCTTCAGGAAATTTCGCATCCTAGATATCGTGCTCAAGTGAGCTCATTCTGTAGGCTCTGTCGTCTCTCGGGATCTTTCTGGCTCTACCGCTAACTTTGCTGTTCGTCTATTAGTCACTTGCACATACTACGTCGCTGCTGTGCTATCAGCTGGGGTATGCCTAGGCTGTATGACTATTCCATCAGACATGTCCTGGCGCATTCCATGCTGGACACAGCTCGTAGGTCCGATATTGACTTTGGCCCTGACTAGCACAATGCCAGAGTCCCCAAGGGTGGATGCTCTCTCTCGATTTGATCATTGGAGGAAGTCACTAACCCTTCTCTTAGTGGTTGGTGAAGAAAGGTAGGCTTGCAAATGCCCGCACAATTCTCATCAAGTACCATGCGAACGGAAAGGAGGACGACGAGTTGGTGGAATATGAGTTCCGGGAAATTGTGGAAGCATTGAAGCTGGAGGATCTCAGCAAACAAACCACATACCTTGACTTCTTCAGAACCCCAGGAAACCGGCATCGACTATTGATCTTGGTCGTGCTTGGTGCAAGTCTGAATTGGGTTGGCAACGGAATCATGTCCTACTACTTGAGCCCCATCCTTGACGGGATCGGTGTCACCAACACCCGCTCTCAACTTCTTATCCTCGTCGGCCTCAATATTTGGAACTGTTCGTCCTACAGCCATCCCTCTTACTCACACAGAAGGGTTGAAGCTGACCTTAGAGAAACAGTGATTTGGTCCACTTCTGCTGCTATCAACATCGACAGGATTGGCCGCCGACCTCTTTGGCTCACCGCCACCAGCGGTCAGCTAGTCACCATGGCTGTGACCATGGGGCTTTCGGCTGCGTACACAGAGTATGGTATTAAAGCCGCGGGAACAGCCGTCATACCCTTCTTGTTCCTCTTTTATGCGTCCTACGACATTGCTTACACACCCATGTCATATGGGTAAGTCTACACGACGATACTTTGACACGAACCTGCACTGACGCATCCTTAGTTACCCAACTGAGATCCTGACGTACAGCCTTCGAACCAAAGGGCTGGCCATTTATATTGTGGTAATTGCTGTAGCTGTATCGTTGAATACCTGGATCAACCCCATAGCACTCGATGCTTTGGGCTGGAAATAGTGAGTTGTGTGCCCAGCGTGGATATCGATCCAGTTTAAAGGCTAACATAGTTCTTCCCAGCTACTCAGTCTACATTATAATCAATGCTGTTCTGTTTGCCATTCAATACTTAAAATTTCCGGAAACGAAGGACCGTACTATTGAAGAGATAGCAACGATATTTGACGGTACACAAGCTACCACGGTCATGTACGCGCGAGGCGAGAGTATGGAAAGGGATGTGCGAAGTGTGAGAGAGGAGCCGGAGGACAAAAGCATGTAACGCTGTTTCGGCTTCCTAAACTTGGATCGAATATCTACATATATTTATGCCTCACTCCGCCTCCGTTGGGTAGGACTCAGGAGTCATGTTTACTTGAACCCCTCCCCTCTTAGCATACGTAGAATCTGCAAATGGCAACGGCCACCCGCCTTCCTCTTCTGGGGTAGCAAGCCAAAGTCGCTGTAGCCATCGCTTCTTAGTAATATCGTTGTCATCCTTATATGCCGATCGCGCATGCAAGTTGTGCGTGTTCGTAACAAACTGCACATCGCCCTGCTGTAGAGTCATCTCCAGCGACAAACGGTGGCACATCTCTTCCATCACCTTGATCGCCTCCTGTTGAGCGTCAGTGTACTTTGGCAGCAAGCCTGCCTCCCAAAATCTCTGCAATGCTCCCACATAGTACGAGTCCCACTTCATGCTCAGCTTGCCATTGTAGTATTTTTTTTTTGTTGTTATATTTAACGCCGTGGCGGCAAGGGCGCGGCCGCCCTTACGGCCGACCTCCCGAGGGGTATATGGCGTGGAGGGCCGCCGGCTCAAGCTATATACTCTACAGTACACGCCTCTTCCTAACGTCCTCCAAATCTTGCCCGTGGGCTACTATGTGTTCTATTCGTCCCTAGTTCCCGCTGGTTCCCTAGTTCCGTTGTGGTCTTCCGATCCTCTACGAGGAGGGGGTTGTTACTAAGGTCTAGGTCAAGACCTAGTCCCTAGTACCGCGGGCAGATCTTCTGGAAGAAGTCTGTCACGGAGAGAAAGGCCTGGAAGCCTTCATGATCAGTAATTAGCCCCTTATAGTACTGCTCAAGAGATCCTATAGGCCCTATAGGCTCCTGTGAACTAGAAGGGTGGAGGGTGGGCCACTGAAGCCGCCTCACTAAGGTCTTTCGGCAGTAGACTAGGTGGTCTACTGCCTTTGCCTCCCCGCAGGAGCAGGTAAGTAGTGCTTCTGTATGGTTGAAGCGTTGGTGATATTGCTCGAAGTCTCCATGCCCTGAACGGGCTGCTAGGAGATGGTGAAGGATCGCCCGTGGCAGGGTCAGTTCAGGAGGGCAGGCGAGGAAAGCCTTAAGCCCTAGTTGGGTGTAAAAGGGCGTTGCCTCTTGCTTCCACCATCTTCTATGCTGGCGGTATATTCGCTCTCTAGCAAGCCGTTTGATCCCTGATAGGGTAGCTAGTTGGCCCCTAGGGACTGGCAGGGTTGTGCCCTCCTTAGCTAGGATGTCTGCTTCCTCGTTTCCTTTGATACCCTGGTGCCCTGGGGACCAGTGGGTTTGTATGTTGTATATCCTAGCTGCCTCTTGGATCTCAAGGAAGGCAGCTTGTGAGGAGTCTGGGGCCATGCCTCGGATCCCCTGGATAACGCTGGTATTGTCGATACAGATATGTATAGGCTGGCCCTGGGAGGTAAGGAGGGCCCGTCGCAGCCCTGCCCTCGCCCCTTCGGCCTCGCCATCAAATACTTCTGCTATGCCGAGGCGTCCGCAGCCCTGGGCTATGCGTTTATTCTTACGGTAGATGACAAAGCCAAATCCTGTAGCGCCATCAGGGGCTTTAGAGCCATCTGAGTAGATGATAGTATGCTCTTTTGGCACCGTCTTGAGCCAGGCCTGGAAGATCCTGGCTGCTACTTCCTTCGTCTGTGTAACTATAAGGTTATAGGACCCTGGGAGGTATTGCGGCTGTAGAAGTGCTGGCCTTGGGCACTTAGGTAAGAGGCCAGCTGTCCTTTGGAGCCTGGTCTGCTGCCGCCCTGGCTGTAGAAGCCTTGGGACCAAGGGATGTTGTTGGTCAACCTTCTGTAGGCGTGTAGCGAAGCGTAGTCGCGCTGCCTCGAGGGCTACCTCTGCTGTAGGTAGGCCAGCATCTCGGATGAGGGCACTGGTTGGTGTGGTCCTCCAGACAGGTAGGATAGCCCTTGCTGCTGCTGTAATAACTCTTCCGACTCTACAGGCTAGACCCTTCTGCCCTGTGCCAACTGTAGCTATCTGTGAAGCAGTACTGCTACTAGTACTGTTGTTGCTGCTTAGAGCTGGCTTAGTCAGGCCTGCATACCAGGTTTCCGCTCCATATAAGGCTATCGGGAGGGCGCAAGCAATAGCTGCTTTTCGAACTGCAGCTGCTGGGAGCCCCCCTTTTGTGTTTGTAAGGTGCTGTAGGAAATAGGCTACCTTCTTTGCTGCTGCTACCTTTATTCCTACATGGTGTTGGAAGGTGAGTCTCCTGTCAAACCAGACCCCTAACCATCTTACAGGCTTTGTTGAGGCTTTAATAGTCAGGCCTCTCGCTTGGATATCGGGTAGGTTTGTTGTCTGTTTATGTTTTCTGCTGAAGTGGATTGCCTCACACTTAGCTGGGTCAAAGGCGACCTTATTTTCTGTTCCCCAGCTGAGGATACTGGTGATCTCCTGGCCTAGGGCTGTAGCGTTCTCTTCTAGCGAGGGGCTAGTAGCTACTAAGCCTATATCATCTGCATAGCCAAACCGTAGCTTCTGATCATCAGCTAGGATATCAGCTATATAGAGCAGGAAGAGGATAGGTGACAGCGGAGAGCCTTGTGGTAGTCCACAGGATAGAGGGAAGTCCTCTGTAGTAGTATCCTCTAGCCTGACCCGGGCTGTTCGGCTAGAGGTGAAGGTGTAGATCAGCCCGATCAGACTGCTTGGCCAGCCCTGCTGCCGTAGCCTGATAATAAGTCGGTTTCGTAGGACGGAGTCAAACGCCCCCTTAACGTCCATTGTTGCTAGCGTGGCTGTAAGCCCTGCATCTAGAGCCCTCTCTATCTCATGGGTTAGGCAGGTTGTCAGGTCGACTGCAGCCCTCCCTGGTAAGGCTCCAACCTGCTGTGGGCTGGCGACCCCTTCTAGGATGGTAAGGTAGGCCATCCTTTTTGCTATCAACCGCTCTAAGCCTTTGCCTAAGCAGGATAATAGAGATATCGGGCGCCAGGACCCAGTCTTAGAGAAGTCTGTTTTCCCCGGTTTCTGGATCATAACAACCTCCGCTTTGCGGAAGGGTCTAGGGAAGTAGCCTACCTGTACGCAGGCCTGGAAGAGCTGCTGTATAGGCCTAGCTACTAAACCCCAGGTGCATTGTAGTAACTTTGTAGTAATCCTATCAGTCCCAGGGGTTGTAGTCTCTGTTAGAGTAGCCTGGCGTACTTCCTCTATACTAACTGTATCCTGCCAGGGTATAAGACGCCTTGTGACCACTGGGATAGCAAAAGGGTTCCCAGGTAGGTCATCTCTAGCGCTAAACCGTTCGAGTAAGGCCTTTCGTAAGGCTTGGGCTCTGTCGTAGGTGTTGCTGATCGTCTCTCCTTCTACTATTAGAGGCGGGGCTTTAACTGCTAGGCTTGACTTCCGCCAGCCTATGATCTTATATAGATCTTGGTCTGTCTTAGCCTCTTCAACCTTAGTAGTCCAGTAGGCGCGTTTTGCCCTTCTAACGGTTGTTAAGAAGACCTTTTGTTCCTCTAGGATAGGGGGAGGTATGACCAGCCCAGGTTCTTGGGCCTGTTGGCGCCTGGCCTTAATAGCAGCTTGGTGGGCTACTGAGCATTCTTCTGTCCACCAGGGGGCTCCCCTACCCTGATTAGTCCGTCTCTTGCCTACAGCTTGAATAGCTGTATAGAAGAGGCTGACCAGTTGGGCAGCTAGGGTGTCTAGCTCTGCTGGGCTGGGCAGTTCCCCTAGAGTAGGTAAGGCTGTAGCCCCAGCCTTTACTAGGTCGATCAGCCGTGGTAGGGCTGACTCTGGTACTGAGAGCTGGTTAGCCTGGCGTCCCTGTTCCTGGGCCCTACTCATAGGAATAATTGTTGTGATGGCTTCGTGGTCAGCCCCTGGGTGTAGGTGTGGGCTGATATAAGCCTCAGTAAAGGGGATATTTGAGAGGGTTAGGTCGAGGGTATGCCCGTGGGTATGGGTAGGGGCCCCAACCTCCCCAATAAACAGAAGATCGTAGCCTTCCGCCCATTCTGCAATATCGTCTCCTCGATTTCGGCTAGGGGACCCAGGTTCCCATGAGGAGTGGTGGGCGTTAAGGTCCCCAGCAATAAGGGCTCTCTCTGGCGGTTGGTAATCTAGAAGGAGGCTGGTTGCTTGGTTTATAGGCTCATCTGGCGGCCTATATATATTCATAATAGTGAGGTCGCCAACTTTCACCCACAAGATATCTCTTGATTGGGTAGGCCTTTGTTGCTGTATTTGCAGCCTTAGACCTTTGCGTGTGTAGGTCATAACCCTAGGCCTTGTGTCTCTGCTGTTCCAGAAGTCAACTGGTACGTAGGAGTTAAAGCCTGGGTGTGTGTTAATCTGCATCTTATCTCTATAGCCTATCCAGGGTTCCTGGATCAGGACTATATCGATCTGATCTGCCCAGCAGAGCTCTAGAAGAGCTGTATGAGCTGGGCTTCTCTTCCCCACGTTACACTGGGCGACCCGTAATACCCGTGGGGGAGCCGTCCTGAGCCTACTGCTCCGAGTCGAGGTCGAGGTGGGTGTAGGCATTAATAACGTTATAATCAGGCTTCTGAGCTACCCGCTGGACCCTGCTGCTTGAGGTAGCTGGGGTATGCTGGGTAGGTAGTGGTGGTAGGATAGGGTTGCTGTCAGAGACGTCTGCTTCAGCCTCAGTCTCGTCCTCCTCCATACTGCTAGAGCTTGCTGTATCGCTAACGTCCGCTACGATGATTGAGTCCTGGGTAGGGGTAGGGGCTCGTGGTCGCTTAGAGCCAGGCTGAGGGCTCGTCAGGCTGTTGCTAGGTTGCTGGGTGCTGCGGGCGTGGGTGCCGGCCTGACTGCTCTGATAGAGGGCCTCATAGGCCTTCTGCCCAGCTTTACGGATCCGGGAGAGTTCCTTCCGACCTGGGAGGGTGGGGGAGCCGTTAACCACTAAGGGCCTTGCTGGGCAGTCCTTATGGTTGGCTTGGAAGGGGCCGGCGCAGTTAGCGCACTTCGGTCTGGCTATGCAGGGCCAGGTCTCATGGGAGCCTGCGGGCCTGCTGCAGTTGCTACAGAGTGGCTGTCGGTTACAGTACCGGTTTGAATGATATCCCTGGCAACCAGGGTCATGTCTGATGAGGGTCTTTTTCTTCTGGATAAGCTGAGATCTGCTGCTTTGGTTGAAGAGCCTGAAGGGTAGTACTTCTACAGAGAAGGAGATGATCCAAGAGACTTCGTTTGTGATAGGATTCACGCCAAGTTGGGATTGGCGGGCCCGGATAGGCTTGCATCCTGTCTGTGCAAAGACCTCCTCTTCAACTAGAGTAGCTGGGTCGAGGGTATCCCCATCGATAGTCCATAGCTTAGCAGGGCAGCGTGGGACAACATAGGTGAACCACTTAGTAGGGGTCTCAACCTTATAGGCTCCAAGACTGTCTGCTAGTTTCTGTTTGTCCGTAAGGAGGGCTTGCTGAACCTGCTTATTCAGGGGTCTCAGTGAGTAGCCAGTTGCGATGTGGTAGATATGTGGGATATCTGCTAGCCGCAGGCCAAGGGCCTGGCAGACCTTCCGGCGGAGGGCAAAAGGGGCATGCTTCCTAGCAGCCGTTAGGCCCTCCTCGGGGATGCGGGCAAAGACCCGGAGGTCCTCCTTTGGCTGGGCTAGAGTCTGAGTCTGAGCCTGGGGATGGATTGGGTTTTGGGTGCGGACCGGGGCCGGGGCCGGGGCTTGGGCTGGGGCTGCAGCTGCAGATTCAGCCGAAGCTACCACCTTAGCCCAATTCCGGCTCGGGGTCGGGGCCGCCGTTCCGTTCCCCATGATCCTCTTCAAGGCTTGAACTACGTAGGTTGTAGCCTCCTTCGCGATCTGCTTCCTAGGCCCCTCAAAGCAAGAGACCACGTTGTCTACAGACTGGGCGATAGCCATAAAGACATCCTTTCGGGCTTCGTAGAGCTTGGCCTCTTCACTAAGGGCTGTAAGGACAGCTCCAGCAGCTGTCCCATTCACAGTTGAGGGTCCCTTAGCCGTTAAGGGGGTTGTCGTAGAGGCGTCGGGCTGGCTTCCCACGAGGCTGGGCCGGGCTGGCTGGGCCTCGGTATCGCGGCGGCGTTTAGCCCTTGAGGTTGGGGACGGCTCCGGAGGGGCTCCAGAGCCTCGATCAGGGCCGGCCGAGGAGGCCGGCATCGGTCCAGAGCCCGCCGGAGGCTGCGAGGCCATCGCGGGAGGGCGCTGGAGGCGAGAATTGAAGGGTTTTCCGCTGTTAAGAATTTTGGTGGTATCCCACGTATTACACTAACAGTGGATGCCAAGAAAAATTAGGCGAGAGGGAAGTTGTTGCCATTGTAGTAGTAGTATCCCGGCGTACGCATCCATTCGTTCTCGCCTTCGTTCGTTTCGCCCTTTCGGTCGTAGAACCAGTGTGGCAAACACAATTGCCGAAGAATGTCTGGTCGCTCCTTTCGTAGGATGTTGTAGATATGGTGCGTAGAGACGACTTGCGACTGGCCACCCTCCATGGCCTGGTGCAAGCAGAGCAGTCCGACGATATCACTCTCATCAGAATGGTAGGTCTGCGCCTTCTGAGTTCGATAAATCCTTCCCTCGCCATTGATGTCTTTCCCCTCTGCCAGATCTTTGATGTGCCCCAGCATGTGGCCTTGGCGGTTCTGGCTCAGGCGACGTCCGATGTAGGAGCCTAAGCCAAGGTACGCGATCGAGGCTTGTCTAGTCGTCCAACTGTGAACGGGAAGACCTCTCAGCACGCCGAAGCCAATGCCATTGATGAGCTCATCTCTGACTGACGCGAGAGTATAGGCAAACGACTTGGGAAGAATAAAAGTTGACTTGTCGACTTCGGAAAGTTGTAAGTTGTTCTTCTCGATGTCGTGAACGGCACTTTCAATGTGGGTGACTTCGTCAGGTGAGAAAACTCGGAGCCAGCGACTGGAATCAGCTTCCAGATCTTCCTTCGTCCATACAGTGCGGCCGACTATAGCCTCTGGCATAGACTCGTAGGGCTCTAGGAGGTCATACTCCGGCTCTCGCTGCCCGGAGCTGAGGCCGAGTCCATAACCCCAAGTATGGAGTGTCGTGGTCTCTGGGGCTGCGGTAATCGTAGACATATCGGAAGGTTTGTATATTTCAGGAATAGACGAAAACTATTGAGAATAGTCATTGAGGGGCAGATAATGATCTTCCGGCCGGTTGGTATTTGCGCTCATAGAAACGCTGACATGGAGTGAAGTTTGTCGATCCGATGGGAACGCGTCCTTTTGTATCCGAGCGTGAAAATGCCATTCAAAAGCCCTCGGAACAGCTTCAGATATCTGCCTGATACGCTGCCCATCCTCCTTGTCCATCACTTCTTCCTTGGTTGGCTTCGAAGTACGGGAGCCCTTCCGACACAAGCTGTACGCTTTCGTGATTCGAATGCCGGTTTTCCTTGCAAACTTCGCATTGTCTTTCCTCGGAGGAAGATCGGGAGGCTAGTCGGAGTCGATGTGTCGAGCAATCACGTCGCTTCATCTCCTATCATATCGGTGTGATAAGGCAGCGCCCGCACCATCTTCCCGAGGAAGGAGACTCCGAGGACCCACTATGGCGCCAACGCCACCCCTGACAGCATCATTCGCAACATCTCAAGAAAACTGGCAATCGGAATCTCTTACTCTGATGAAGATCTGTGTGTATTGCCTCTGTTGTCATCTTTGGGGACTGAAAACAACCGAGGATCAATGCACTAGGCATACTGCCGGAAGAAAAGCCATGGTTCCCTTCGCTATGAGGCAGCGAACGGCCATCTTCGATGTACATAAAGCAGCAAGCGCACATGCTGGCAAGAAAATATCAAAAGAAAAGAGGCTTCAAATTCAGATTGTACATCTTCCATAAGCTTCTAAGACCAGATCATGTCATCCAACACCATTCCAACGGCAGTTTTGAAGCTTCAGACACCAAGAAGTGACAGTAATGGTTCCGCCCAGAATTCTTCCCGTCCCCGGGTCTTGGACACGCACATGGACGGACTCTCAACCGTTGATGGCTCAGGTGCCACCATCGGGAGAAGCGCTCTCATAGCAGGTATTCCAAGATTCACAGATCCTTATCAGGAACGTAAATGGGTTTTGGCACGGATGGCTGGAGCTTTCCGAGTGGTTGCAAGAAAGGGCTACCTCGAGGGCACTGCTGGCCATATTTCAGTCCGCGATCCAGTTGACCCTGACACATTCTGGATAAAACCGTAAGTCACTTATCCCGCCCGAATCTTCGTTCCGCTCACCCTTATTGACGACCCGCGAAAGCCTAGCCCGCCACTTTGGTCTCATGAAGGTGAGCGACTTGGTGCAGGTGAACATGAATGGTGAGATCATAGGTGGCAATCATGTGAGTTTGGAAACATGACCGAATTCACTGTACTCATACTAAACCAACGAGGCATGCATCAACAATGCCGGTTTCAACATTCACTCGGCTTTGCACCACGCCCCTCCCGATGTCAACGCAGCGTGTCATTTCCACAGCATTCACGGAAAAGCTTGGGCATCCTTCGGACGACCACTCGAGATGCTCAACCAAGATGCTTGCACCTTCTACAATGATCATGCCGTCCATGACATGTTTGGTGGTATTGCATTTCAGGCGTCGGAGGGGGGGCGGATCGCGGCAGCATTGGGACCCAACAGGTGCGCGATATTGAAGAATCACGGCCTTCTAACAACGGGAAAGACTGTCGATGAGGCTGCATTTCTCTACACTCTGATGGAGAACTCGTGCCGCGTCCAGCTTCTGGCGGAAGCAGCTGATGCTTCTGGTATTAAAAAGTCTATCTGTCCTCATGAGGAAGCGGAGTATACGTATCGACTGACCACTCCCGAAGCCATGTGGTTGGAATTTCAACCCGATTATGAGTACGAGCTGGCGGTTTCAGGAGGCGACTTCCTACTTTAACGTCGGATACCACGATAGACAACGGACGAAAAGAGTTTTGACCAACATAAATATAAATACGCCACCATTGCTTGTTCCTTCATACTCTTCGTGGCCTTCTGGTCATGTGCTTGATGAAATTCCATACGTTACACAAGGATTATATTGACCTAGCGCAGGCTAGGGGCTTCATTTGGGTCAAAGAGCCAGTCTGACAAGGGCCCGTTCTCAGATGCTTACAGTTACTACAGCCTCTGCGCCACTGGTGTCTAGTCGAAGGCTTCCTGGCTGCGTGACGGCGCCGTAAATTGTTTGCAGAGAGAGATTGTTATCGATAGTGAATGTAAAAGACTTATGTGTTTCTTTGAGATGGAAATGTGATTCACCTTGTCAGTCTGTTCCCGAGTGTGTATAAAACACCTCCATCAACCCAGCTACGATCTAAGCAAAATGAGAAGGAGCAAGCCTCACTCACTCGACATCATAAGCCACCTGTCTTTGCCAATCGCATTTTGGATCTTACACCGCTTGATTTGACACCACGACAACCATAATGCAGCTCAGCTCTCTGACTCTCGCCTTGGCCGCTGGCCTTGCCGTCAACGTCCAGGGCGCCGCTATCCTCGCACCCCGCAACGAGACCGCGCCAGTTCTTATGTACAGCCGGGTGGTCGAGGCTGGAACCTTGGAGTACTGAGGCTCTACTTCTGAATCATCAGCCACGTTCGATGGGGATGCCGCCTGGGAGAACCAAGCATCCTGGCCTCCGGTCGCTTCGCCGGCGGGATCCGAAGCCAACGCCCAGTGTGGCAGTAATAACGTCTTTTGTTCCGACACAAACGGCGCCCCTACGGACTTGTGCAAGAGATTGGTCAATACCCTGCTCAACAACCGCGGTGTCATCGTCCCCAGCAATGTGAATGGTATCTCGCTGACCTCGGATCGCTCCATCTGCTGGATTGGTTGGAGGGACACGATTACCAACATGCCACAGGTACGTAGTCTGGAACATTTCCTCCGCTCTCCTTTGGGTGGGACTTAACTAAGATATAATTCATCAAGGGCAATCTCATTGACGCCGCTGCGACCACTATTGGCAAGTGCGGATCTGATGATGCCGTTTCGGGTTGGGCAGAAAACGTCAATCTCAACAACGTTTGCAGCCGCCAGTGTCTTTCCGACCGCTTGGGCTGCTGGTAGACTGCGGTGTCGCTTGACGCTTGAGTGGAGGCAGATGTATCTGTTTCCACAAGATATCTGCAGTAAGTCTCGATTTGCCGATCTACAAGGCGGCTGGCCTGCAGAAGAAATTGTAATACACAACGCATGGGTGGCAGTTTCTTATTTTGTCTCGCCGGCAACAATGAATTGATCGTGGGGACTCTGAGAGCTCCAACAGAATGAGAGCAAACTCTCGTCGTTTGTGTATTACTTAGTTAGGTAGTAAGGAATTGAAACTCCAGTCACCAATTATGCCTTTCACTTCCCTGACAGAAACTTTGCTCATTACCAAGAACAGTCCATGAAATTTGCGGCGACTTCCAGTACAGCATACTTCGTGTGGGCTTCCATGGCGAAGTAGGAAGCTCAACACGGTGATCATCATCTTCCGGCTGTAAACTGCCACTGCTTGGCCTTCAACAGGTTGTATAAAACCACCAGCGTTGGAGTCGCGACTCCGAAGCTGCGCGCGGTACGAATAGGGTTGCCAAGAATGACCTCAATCTCCATTGGTCGTCCTCTAATAGCATCGACCTGCATGCTGGGCTTTAAGTGTGCTTCCTTGGGTGTAAAAGCGACCATATCTTCTTGGATCCCCGACGGAAGCACACAACCGGCTGCTCTTGCGATTTCCACAACTTCGTCCATGGCGGGGCGAATGAGTGTGTCAATACCTCCGGCATCCTGTGCGGTCCCCGAGTCCATGTTTGTCAAGGCGCAGACTGTGTTGAAAGATGCATTCCAGATGAGTTTTCTCCATCGATGCCAGATGATATCTTCTTGAATGTTGCACTTCGCTCCCCCAAGATTGTACATGTCTGCAAATTTGACACATGAGTCTCGAGACTTTCCGTGGCTCTGAAACGGAAAGGGTGAGATCTGGAGGATGTCCGGGTCATTGTGGAGAAGCTCGCGGCCGTTGAGCTCACATCCGATCATGGGGACGCCTGACAGAAGTGTGGCTTTTGGAAAGGCGTCAACGAAAGGTTGTTCGATGTCGATGCCGTTCTGGACCAAAACGATCGAGGTGCGATCCAGAGTTACAGCGGGAGCGATGATATCCGGGATCGAGTAGATGTCAGGGAGGTTCTTGAGGGCGACGACAACATAGTCAAAGGGGCCGTGTTGGAGAGAATCGTGGACAGTACACTCAACTGTCCGTTGGTGTCAGCTTTAGAAACCTCACGTTTGACAAATGACGTACTACTATGAGGTCTCCAAGAGTCGATCTCCCCATGGTCGACGCTTTGGATTCGGAACCCTTGGCTTTTCACCAAGTCAAAGTTCGACCGCAGGATGGCCGTGACCGTTGCCTGCCCCGACTTCTGCAGCGCAAAAGCGCACATGGTGCCGACTGGACCGCAGCCCACAACCAGTATCTTTACTAGCTCCATAACAAATACGAAACCATTTGCAAATTGATTGATGTCCTATTAGTGGATTCGATTGATTGTTCAAATAAAGATGGGAAACACTGTATACATATCCCCGGTATCTAAGTGCGCCGCAGGCTTTTGCCGGCGGCCTATTCTATCTTTCTCCATGGCGTCTAATCTGACGCGGCAAGAGACTGCGAGAGACTAACTTGACTAGCAATATTACTTTCTTCCCACGAGGCGTCCTGCAGAACTCTTGAACTTTTGCCACGAGCTCACGCTAGGCACCTCGAGGTCCTCCTCCGCCTCCAACTCGGCCAACCCACTCTGCAGGTCGACGTCTTCGGACTTGATGGCCCAGGTATCTCCCCGGTACAGGAAGCGGTGCACAAAATAGATGACCACGAAAAGTGGAAGGCCAATGTACGCCGAAAGAAAGTCTGCCACCGACCATCTCGACGGGAAGAACACCGTGAATCCGTTCAGCAAGCAGAGAATAGCGAATACGACCAATGAGATCCATGCACCTACTGGCTGCAGCCATGAGCGAGCGGTGAGTATTTCCTTCGGCACTTGCTGGGTTTCACAGGCCTCCCGGAATCGCAGATAAATGATCCCGCAGCACACCCAAGAGATGAAACCACCCGTGTTAACAAGATTCAGAAGCCAGTTGAAGACGTCTGCCGCCGACGAGTTGACGTTCATGTATGCCAAGAGCGAGAACAGAGAGCTGGCAATGACAGCGTAGATCGGAACTCCCTGCTTCGTGCACCGTCTGAAGATGGCCGGGGCGCTTCCTTCGCAGGCCATTGAGTAGAGGGATCTGCTGGCCAGGTACAAGAATGAGTTTCCTGCGGACCAGGCCGCGGTAACGATAACGGCGTTGATAACGCTGTCCAGACCTTTGATGCTGGCATTCTTGATGCCGACGACCCAAGGGGATGAAGCAGCACCCGAACCGCCGTTCGTAAGAGCTGAGGCATCGGATGGGCAGATGACAGAGATGGCAATTGTGCCGCCGATGTAAAACACAACAAGACGCCAGAAGAAGTTGCGGGCGATCTTAGGCAGGTTGCGGCGGGGTGACTGGACTTCCCCGGCCGTAACGACGATCATCTCCGGAGAGAAGGTGAAGGGCAGGACGCTGCTGAGAAATGTGGATAACGCAGCCACAAACCTGCCCGCATCACCGTCGACAATCATAGTCTTGGTGGCGCCGGGATGTTGCCAGTACCGGAAGCCCAGTCGGTCATGGCTGGGTCCACCGCCCCAGAAAAGGATGAACGAAAGGATCAGGAGGCCGACGATCGTGATGACTTTCAAGCTGGCGAACCAGAACTCGGTTTCGCCATAGAACTTGACCGGTAGCAGGTTCAGACCGACCACCAGCAGAAGCATGATAGTGATCCAGACCGCATTGTTTACGTTTGGGTTCCAGTACTCGATAACGAGTGCGGACGCCGTAAGTTCGAAGGGAACGAAGATGGCGAATGAGTAGAAGTACAACCATCCCATCATGAAACCCAAGCTTCGAGAGACGTAGCGACTTCCATAGTAGTTCATCGTGCCGCCCGGGAGAGGCAGGTATGTCGAAATCTCGACGACGGCGGTAAGGACCATGTAGATCAGGGCGGACATGACGACGTAGCTTCCGACCAGGAATGCCGGCCCGCCTCGGGCCAAGGTGCCGCCGGAGCTGACGAAGAGGCCGGTTCCAATGGATCCTCCCAGCGCGATGAACTGCGCATGTCGTGATGATAGGCCGCGCTTCGTTGTCAAGTCTCTATTTTCGGCGACATCGACCGACTCTGGGCGAGTGACCTGCGGGTCGACGCTGTGTTTCGCCTCGCTGTCACTTTCGATTTTCGGCTCCCTTTCGACCGACATCTTGGCGACTGGGGCTTTAGGAGAAAGAGACCAGTGTAGAATGGAATTAAAAACACGTGTAAGGATATGTTCGCCTGCAGAATATATGCATGTTACTCCGAGAATCCACCGCTACGCCGCGCTCATTATATATGTCGTTACGAATCCCTTTAGCGGATTCTACACGACGTCGTTCACGATCACGTATTTGACGTTTCAGAGATAAGAAGTCGTCTTATCTATGGTAACGCAATTTTAGCTTTGGATGGTGGCCATGTCCTCCCGCAAGATATCGGAGTCGGCTGCTCCAAGCCGTGTGGCCGGAAAGTGGGGTCTCGGAGTCTCCTTCCTTCGGCATGCCGCATGTGATAAGCGCGAACATCGGACGTTGGTCGGAGATGTTCCCCGCGCTCAGTGTGTGATGCCTGCAGTAGTTTGGTGGTATTTAAAATTCAGGCGGGGGTGATTGCCGTTCAGATCGTTCTCACAAACATCAGCTTAATCATCTCAGTTTAACATTTCATGAAAATGAGATTCACTGACGCCCTTGTTTTGGCCGGGGCTGCGCAGACGGCCGCACTCAACGTCGGTCCAGACTACCGGTACCAAATTGAAGGTATTTCAACCCCGCTTTAGCAAACTGAGAGGCAAGTTGACTTATCATCATCAGATTTGGATAAAGACCTCCCTTTCTCACAGCCTGTTACGTTTGCCCATTTGGAATGGCAGAGATGTCTGGCTGAATCTCATAACAAGGTGACCAAACTCAAGCCGCTGGTCTCTGCACACCGGCTAATCAACGTTTCCAGCCTCTTGATGTTGCGATCTTGGGTTTTCCTTACGATACGTCGACATCATACCGTCCCGGAGCTCGCTTTGGGCCCAGAGGTATCCGCGCCGGATCATCTAGAGAAAAGAAGGGTCGCAGCTACAACACCGTCTGGGGTGTCGACCCATACGAAGAGGGCCTCGAGATTATCGACTGTGGCGATGTACCCATCACCCCTTTCGACGCCCAGCATGCCTTCAAGCAGATGGAGCAAGCGTATCGTCAGATTCTCTACCACCCAACGTCGGACAACAGTACGCAGCCGATGTCGCATAAGTAAACTCTGTGTAATTTTCGCTGACATGTCAACAGATCAATGGGAGCACCCAAGAATCATTAGTCTCGGTGGCGATCACTCCATCGTACTGCCCATTCTTCGTAGCCTGAAGACTGTGTACGGCCCAGTTTCTGTTATTCACCTTGACTCTCATCTTGATACGTAAGTTAATGTCAATTCGCGGAGAAAAATGCTGTGCTGATTGGATCTTAGTTGGGACCCTTACGAAGGATATACTGGTATCGTGTCTAATCAATCCGCAATCACTCACGGTACCTTCTTCTGGCACGCCAGTCGCGAAGGTTGTGTGAGGAAGGGCACTAGCGTTCATGGCGGCTTGAGGACTAAGCTCTTCGTAGGCATCTTGCTTCTATCATGTGTACTGAATTCAACTGACAGATTTCAGGGACCGAAAGATTATGAGATCGACAAAGATGTCGTCGGCTTCACCATCATTGAAGCCCACGAGATCGACGACATTGGAATGAATGGCATCATCGAGAAGGTTAAGAAGGCTGTTGGTGACACGCCTGTATATCTGTCCATCGACATTGACGGTAATCTACCATTTACTTTTCAATCACAGAGCAAGAGGCTAATTGGGTTCAATGAATGCAGTCCTGGACCCTAGTATTGCTCCGGCAACGGGCACCCCAGAGTCAGGAGGCTGGACTACCCGTGAGCTTAAGAGGTTCTTGAAGGGGCTCGAAGGCTTGAACATGGTTGGCGCCGACGTCGTGGAAGTCAGCCCACCTTATGATACTGTTGCCGAGACGACCTCAGTCGCTGCGGCAGATCTTATCGTGGATATCTTGGCCGGCATGACAAAGAAGAAGGCCTTCAAGCCAGCACCTGAAGTCAAGGATGAGCTTTGAGGAGTTGTCTCTGTACGAGCCAATAATTGGCATGCATGCGTTGGACCGATAATTGATTGTGCTGGTACTACTGGCGATGCAGCTGAGGCCATCGCAGATCAGCTTACGTTGTATTACGAACAACTGTTCTCGCCAATAGGCTCCGTCGTTTTAGGTGTTTGAAATGTGGCTGTGAGGTTTTTCTAAGTCATACACACGCAATGTACTTCCGGAGAAATGCTGTCACACATACGGCGCATTTATCCGATTAATCACTTGAGCACTTGAGCTGAAGCTTACGCTCAGTGTGACAAGTCAGAAAGCCAGGAATTACACAGTCATCAACCGCGCGGGATGAACACAGTTTCTATCCGTGTTTGGACGTCAATCATTTACGATCAACATCGGAAGCAGTGTGTGTACTTGTATGCAGAAGAACGACGGCTCGGTCACGGCTCGGCCCGCCGCCTTCGCCCGGCGCAAATGTTCTTGAGCCGCGCGGGAGGGCCGCTACTACCCCACTTCGGCGGCGCAACGACTCCATAGCCGGTAATAATTCCGGATTGGATCGGGGACGTGACTGTATTTACCGCGCGGCATACCCCGCTCGTGGCCACGGCAGATCACTCAGTGGCCAGCAATTCCTGCCGTGCTACCATCCCTCGTCACTTTTCAGAACCTGTGTAGGTATGAACGGTCCGAATGGCTCTGCTAGAAGTAATTGCCATGGCATGACTACCGCGCGCTCATTGATCAGACTCGGGTATTCTTAGTCTGCCGTATTCTGGGTTGGTTCGTGTTATGAAATATTTAAGACGATGGCTTAGACCTTGGTTTTGTGATATTCTTCTCTGCACAGCATACTTACATGTCTTCTTCAACTGAACCTTTTGCATCTGCATCAACATGTCAATCGTCGCGGTTATTGGGGCCACCGGTGCTCAAGGAGGCTCGGTCGTCAACCAGCTCCTTCAAGACCCAAAGTGGAAGGTCCGAGGAATAACAAGGAACGCGAATAGTGCAAACGCCAAAAGCCTGGCAGAGAAGGTACGCATAAACGTATTTCAGGATGAATTCCTGTCTCATCATGTCTTTCAGGGGGTCGAGGTCGTAACCGCCGATGTCAACGATGAGTCTAGCCTGGTCAAGGCCTTCGAGGGAGCAGCAGCAGCTTTCGTTGTGACGACTTATTGGGAGTCCGTTCCAACCTTGGGCCGTGATGGAGCAGGCCTGGAGGAGCTCGAGCAGCTCAAGGACCTCGCCAGGGCTGCCTCACAGTCAACCACTCTCAACCACTACGTCATTAGTAGCTTGCCCCACGCAGACAAAGCATCCAACGGGAGGCTGAAGGTCCCTCACCTTGACTACAAGCAACAGGCCATAGACTGGATGATCGAGAACACTCCTGAGTTGTGGTCGAAAACGACAGAGTTCTGGCTGGGTTGGTACACCTCGAACCTGGCTTTTTTGCCAACGATGAGATTCACTCCAATTGTACGTTGAGAGATAACCATGATTTGTCTAAGCACATGACATCACTGACCAGATTCCTCTTCAAAGCCAATGTCTGCAGGGTATGCGTTCATCGTTCCGTCGTCCCCATCCGGCATACTCCCCATCTCTGGCGACGCCCAGACCAACTCCGGTATTGTCGTTCGCGGAATCCTGGACGCTGGTGCAAAAGCCTACGGGAAGGTTGCAGTCTGTGTCACGGACTACAAGCCCATGACCCAGTTGGTAGACGTATTCGAAAAGGTCACCGGCAAGCCCGCGGTTTACTTTGAGATATCCGACAGCGACATGGCCAAAATCTGGGGAGACTTTGGTGCGGAGCTAGCGGCTCAGTTGAGGTTCAGCGAGGAGTTCCCTGATTGGAGTTCGCTCGCCTCTGGGAGAATTATTTCACTGGAGGAGCTTGGTGTTCAGGGCAAGTTGATCAACTTCGAGCAGGCGCTGACGGCGTTGAAGGATAAGATCATTTGAAAGTTGGGAATGCTAGCAACATTTGGATCTCGCAAAAGACTCTGGGCTCGAGAGTATTGCTTAGCCTCTCCAGTGATATGATTCCAGCTTTTTACAGATGACTAGACATCCGTGGGACTAAAGGGCTTAACCCAAAGTATTCATGCTATTGACACTATTATTATGAGAATTCACTCTGAAACAGTGATTCGTAGGTTTCCCTCATATTCAATGCTATTGTTCTACTCCCTTCGTAACTCTTATTCATGTCTACGAGCTTTTCTCGTAGGGAACCTCGGCCATAGTGTGAATTATCACCATAAACCCAGCATGGACCCCTAACACTAAGGTACTCGCAAATTCTTGACCCATGAGCTGAGGCCATTCAAATGCGTCGATCCAATCGGTGCATATTTCACTAGATCATTAATCATAAAACAAAACAAACACTAACGACGCGGTGTACCTAAAAAGTGAGACCGTTTCATTAGGCTACCCTTACTCTAACTCAGTTGGCGTTGAGGATGCCTGCTTGCTTCGACCATCGTACACGTCGTCTATCTCTATTCGTGGCTAAAGTGTAACGTAGACGTCAACAGACAGCCGGTGCCCAGACAGGCAACTCTTTCGGCGGCACAGACAACTCATCCCAAACTCTTCACCGCAGCAATGTAGCGACGCCCGCATGCCAGCATCCTTCCAACAACGAGACAAGGCGCAGGTTTACGCGCTGGCCAGTGCCAACCACGGCGTTTGCCATTACGCCCGCTCGCCCACCTCATCAGCAGGGCACCGTTACACAGAAAACGTCTCCCAAATACCATGGACGCATTCCCTCGACCCGGCGTGTTGGGTCAGGAACTCCCACTGTGGAAGATACCTCGACCGGTTCTCGCGCGTAGCGGGCGATGTTCTATCGTCACACCCGGCACCCACTGCGTCGAGCTGATTCGTCGCGATGCCACTTTTGAAAGGTCTTGGCCGTCACCAACGACAGGTCGCGAGATGATGTCGGAGGGGTTTGTATGGTGCTGCACCGTTGAGATGCCTTGGTGTGTGGATCTTTTCTCTTCCCTTTTGGAGGTGGTTGCGTGTTTGCCAATCGTGCTATGCACCCCAGCCGGTGGGGGCGCAAACTAGAGGAACGTGATGGTCGCTGATATCTGAGGGATTCAGCAGCTCTGGGCGGTGACATCGACATGACGGCTGGTGAGATACTATGTTTGGGACGGAGTAGTCCGTCTTGAATGGCAGCATTTCTTGGTTTCAACTCCTTGTTTACCAGCCTCGCTACCAGAATTCGGACATCGTTGAATGACGGTGAGGTAACTTGACAACTGACCGGTGATATCTTGAGCGACCTGAATATGAAAGCCAAGGCTGAGAGATTATATGGTTGTCTCGGGAATAACCAGCCTGGTGGTGCTTCCTACCGATGTGGAGGGATGCGCATCCGTTCGGGATCTCGGCGTCAGTCTAGAAAGGTTCCAACAGCCTGGGGAAGGGCTATTGGCTGTTGGAGTATTGGAGAGATATGCACGAGGCTCGGAGCATATTTTGTGGCTGGCCTTCTCGAGATATGACCACGATCGATACAGATAGGCTGATGTGATATCTTCTCCTGTCCGTTCGTCCGTCAACCAGGCTGTTCAGCTGACATTCAAGCCACGACACCCCGCAACGTAATGTTGATCATAACCTGGTATTGGAGATATGCCGTAGAACATGCTGGATAAGACCTTTTTCGAACCCAATTTTGAGTCCTGAATCAGCCTCCGGCAACGAAAATAGCCTGCCGGAGAAATGCCAGTGAACCGGTTCGTGTTGCCTCCTCATGCCGTGTAGCATGAACCCAGAGGCCCGGAGAATGGCACATCTCGATAGATCAACCACGATATCACCTAGATTGCTCGTCTTAACCCCTTGACATATCACACAGAGTCGGATCAAGAGTGGACGATTCGCAAGGATTCAATGTGATGAGGTGGATATTTGAAGGATTGTAATTCGCTTGTTGGACCCTTTGGGTGAAGTTCGCCTGGTTTGCACCAACGACTTTGATAATGGAACATGGGTTTTGGCGATGGGGCCCATCGGAGGCGGGCACGAGGGCCGAACCTTCAAATCGCCAGATTGGCTTTTCTGACCACGAAACTGCCCAGCCAAGTTCCTCTTTCCTCCCCTCCACCCGGAGCCTTGCGGAGATGTCTCCTCGTTGAGAAGGTGCTGCCGTCGAGGCTGGCTGCTACTCGGGTTCCCTCGATTGGCAATTTCAGCCGTTGACGTTCGGTTCCAGACAACGTGGGCATGAAGAGCCGTTCTGCAGAGGTGTTTGGTGCGACCGCGTCGGCAGGTGCAGACTATGCAAACCTGACAAACATGTATGCACGTGGGCAGGTTTTTGTCACGTTCCACGACGTGTTATCATAAAACGCATCGAATCATAATCGAGCTGATGCGCCATAACGCGGGATGTCCCAGACTTCTGGGACCGTTCTCTGCACCTGTGTGCGTGAATGCGGATGCACAATGTAATGACATAAAGTCACGCCAGATATCCTGGAGACAAGCAAGCACGCATTGCCTTCTGAATGAAGTGGCCAATCCAACATCACCAATACCGCTAATGATGCAACTTGCAGCGTGGAGGTGCATCATGTACTGATACATGCTCGGCGCCCGATAGGATATGCCCCTGTTTGCCTCAATGAGACGACCATTTCAACTGCATCTCCAACACTCGTTAGAACCCCAATTGAGGCCGTTGCAGTAGTCATGCCGCTCGTCACATGGGCTTCACGCCATGCACCCCAGCGCAAAGGATCTTGGGGATGACTCCGACGCACCGATCGTTGACGCCCCTGGAGATTTGGCGTTCCCTCTCTCCAATAATTCGAAACCTCGGTCAAGAAGTGGATACCACCGCTGGTCGCTTTTGGTCGGTCGGTGAGGAACCCTCGCAGGCAAACAGATGAATCACTGGACACGTGCTGAACGACTACCACTTTTCCAGCCCGGCTCAGTGTCTTGGCGTGCCAATTTAATAGTAATCCAGACGTCCTGCCTGACGGCGAAGACGGGATAAGGCAGTGTTCCATTTCCTGATGAATGGATGTGTTGCGCTGCGGGGTCCGACGCTCCATTCGAACAAAGCCAAAATTGTGCTTGTGAACAGAGTTGGTGCTATTGAGCTTCGACGGACTTGCAATAAAGTCAGAGTCGCCTGCCATGTCATCCAGGTGAGGCTTACGTTGGTATCAGCGGCAGTCATATCAAACGCGCAAACAACACTGCCGTTTTTTTTTTCACGGTTTCCCGCCGGTAGGACCTCGTGGCAACGGTGATATCGAACGAAAATCATAACCCAGATCCCATCAGCGCCCACCGGCGACGCAATGGGGATAACGTGGCAAGCGAAAACGAAATGATGATGCTCCCAGCGGTCAAGCAAACGTGGATTTGGGCTTGCAGACCAGCCGGCAACCCCGTCTGGCTCAATCTCGAACATTGGCGCATGGACAATGCGAAGGAAACCATTGTGTCGAAGATCCAGAAGGGGCCCCTTTGTTTTCATGTCCTCGGGGGTGGTTTGAAGGAGGTCGATGGTGTCAAGTCTATTGCTGGATATGCCACGCAATGACCGCCAGACTGCCCAACCTCTGGAGAGCCCTGTCGATGGCTCGTCACATGAGTGATGGCATCTGCGAGACTTGTGCGGCGTGGCAGGTTTTCGTTGCATTCGGAGCGGCGAGAGCTGAGTGCCCCTGTAGAGGGCAGCAGGATCAGCATATTGGGCAGGGACTGGGCGGGGCTCGTTGGAGGGTTTGAGTCGCATCACCGTGTTTGTTGACCCTCCTGACAGCTGCAAGACATCGATTTAAGGCATACAAGGTGCCTATTCCGTGTTAACAGCCAGGGGCTGAGGAGGTCATGGCGGTATGGCGATGAAGGCATTTGTCAAAAGGGCCCCCGTAGCGGCCAGAGCCACGTCTACCGTCTGCAAGGAACAATGCGCTTGGGCGTCAACTTGTTCGAAATGAGGTGGCAACGGAGCGGCATTCGTCCCTGTAGAGAATTTCGAGTCGCAGTGGGTGGGTTTTGCGTGCAATCCACCAGCCCCTGTGTTGATGAGGACCTGGGAGGAGCATTTTCGGTGCCGGGCCGTCGTCGTGTTCTGCAGAATAGAGTTTGACACATTGCTATTCATGGGTTGCGTGCGTGTCCATTGAGCCCCTCAGTGCCGAGATGCGAAGGGGATTGACATCTCAGTAAGGATAGAGACCGTGTTGCAGAGATGAGGAGGAGCGTTGAGAGATTACGGCGAGATAGTCGATGGAGATGCAAGAGTGATGCGCGAGAATTGCTGCGAGCGACGGTGGTTGCTGGCGCCTTCATAGTTGCATACGTCTCTTTCCTTCATAGACCGGACCTACCTTAGTCTTCATCAAGCAGGAATTACCGCTAAATCAGGATACGTGGCTCCTGCCCCTCAAGAAGCTGACCGCCGTCAAAGGGAAGAGCGCGGAATCCATGAGGCCCTCCCAATTTCCCTCCCACATTCATCCTCGTCCTCCCAGGCCGCGTCACGCCTCACCGCCCATTGCGTCTTCAAACAACAATGCCGTTGATCAGCATGCATCTATGCTCCCTTGACGGCTCAGGACTCGCATCAAGCATCGTCAATGGTCCATGTACCGCGAGCTGAAATCTTTTCGAACCGCCCGGGCTGAAAAAAAGTCGCCCCCCTCGCAGGTCCCTGGGGACGAGACAACAACAATTAGACTCCCCTGTCACCGCCAACGGTCATTGATCTTCAGGCCTTGTCAGCTGTACCAAGACCACCGTGCGCCTGTAAGACGTTTAAATCCTTCCGGACGCGAATCCCTGCTATCCCTGTCAAGGGGGCCGAAGACTCGACCTTGGACACCGCCTGTGGTTCGCGTTGCCCACCCGTGGGAAAGGTCGGCGTCCGTCAGACAGCAACTGGGTCGCTCAGCCGCCGAAAGGGCCCTGCCGTCGCATCACGGGACCAATGCAACGATCTTCAACCGTCAGAAAGCGTCATCTGCAGCCACAACAAGGGTCTCAATGCGCATCTTGCACCACATAGCGGAGCTGGGGCCATTGACAAGACTTTCAGTTGACACCCTCAGTCAGGTGATGGAAGATCGCGGGGTTTAGCCAACGACGAATCGTCGTACAGCAGCTTTAGTGCTTCGCCGTTGCAGAGCCTCCGCGAAGACGACCGTATCACGTCGAGAGGCGGATACACGGGAAGCACACTGGTCCATTTCCCACCAAACGCAGCTTGCCAGACAGCTTTGATTCCCCAGCGGGCGCACAGATGGGTTGCTTTGGCTTATGCCAGCGAATCGCTCAAAAGGGCTTTACCCACCATTACGGTTGAACGCAACATCACTCGTCGACACCATGCTCGCGCCCTTTAGCAGATATCAAGGACGGAAACGGTGGACCAAACTTCATTGACGGTTGTCAAACCTCTACCTAGCGCTACTACGTCGCGACCCCCATCATCTCCCGAGGCAGGATTCCGTTTGCCAAAATTACAGGCAGTCAGACCCATCGCTCAAGACATGAGGCTCGGTGAGCTTTCATTGTGGAGAGTGCCCACAATCTGTCAGTGAGACGGGCCGTACAAGGTTGCAGAGGGCAGACCCGTTGATGAAAGGCCCTCGGAGGACGTGCCGTGCAAAGCAGGTCGGCAATAGCCCTGAGACTCACAGACACCGCTGTCACGGAATGGAAACAACGCTCTTGGCTCCAAAAGTGTCGCATGCCAGGGAGCTTCACGCCGACATGGCAACCGGTGAGGAAGGCCCCGCTGCCGAAAGGGGGTGCGATGCCGAGGCGTTGACCGACCGGCCAGACCGCCAACACCAGCTGCTTGGTGATGGTGTGGTGCTTTGCTGGAAGGCCTGGCGATGACAGTCGCAAACTTCGCACTCCTTCGCTTGCTGCCCTCGCCAAGGAGATATTGGATAATTCACGCCGTAGGGCTCGCGTCGGTTGGTCACTGTGGACCTGGGGTTCGGATACATCACACAGTTGGGGAAGCTCGGCACGGTGATGTGATGATGAACGGCCGAACGACCAATATGAAAAACTCGTTGGCATTCATGCCACCAGTACCCGCGCCATTGACGAAGCCTTGTCATTGGAGCGGTCTGCAATAAGTTTGCTCACCACCGGGTTTCGCATTGGTTGCAGCAAGCTGAATGTCAAATTCGTGGTTTCGAAGCTCCGCACCGGTCAATCAAACAGACCAGGTGAGGGGAAGCCCTGGACGTTCTCTGAGTGGCAGAGGGGAAGCTTGCTCGTTGCATGTACAGGCTGCATCTTTTGGCCTTGATGGCGCAGCCAAAGTCAATCAGGTGATGGCGAGCTCGAGAGCGACTTCCAATGGCTGTTGAGTTTGGCGCAACCACCAAGTTCATGCCGGCACTGGGAGGCCCGAAACCAAGCAATCCGAGTCCGCGGTTTGTCATTCATGGTCCCTTATCACAGTCTTCCGACGAAATGAAGCACACGACATCCCGCATCTTTGATGCACTACTTGCCCGCCGGCTATCTGTCTATCTTATCTCAGCCATTTTCTTCAGCAATCAGGCGCCTCCAGAGAAGCTCAATTCCCCCTGGGGTTCACCCTTCGAGAAGGTGACAGGAATAATGGGAACGGCAGATAAGCAGACAGTAGATCTGTTAGGGGATATGAGATGTGACAAATAACGGGGAGATGGGGGGCCGATGCGACGCTCCAATTTCTGAGAAACTGAGGCCCTTCCTTCCCTTACGCCCATCTGAGCAGCGAGCGTAAAGTCGCGCCGGCCGAGGCTCATGGGCAACCGGACCAAAAGCTAGAAGCTCGTCTTCAATGTGAGGAGCAGACTTTCTGACCGAAGCTTGCGACATTGAAGCTTTGCGAGTTCTGACGAGGAGATGACAGGTTGGCCACTGGCAGTGGTGGACAGGACCCCTGGTGTCTTCGTCTTACTTTACGCTGACTGTCGTTATGTGGGAGGCGGCATGCAACTGTCAGGCTCCGATGAATGGGCCATAGCTTCACGCAGACGGAACAGGGACATGCTTTGGCAACTCGGGAGTTAACATTGGGCACTCAGTCTCACCCGGTGCAAGCCGAGCTTCAATCGACTTCAGAGGTAACCTCGAAGCCCAGGCCATCTCGCGATGCTACCTGGAAGCGTATGCCTCGAAGCCAAATTTGCCAATGTTTCTGTGCAGCCTGGTCTAAGTTTACCTGCCGATGCACTGCAAATCCGCAGCAATACCGCCACGATGCAGCGTCAATTGCACCCCCAAAGCTGCACAGCCCGCAGCCCTACAACGACGGTCAACTTTGCCCAAAAGGGGTGTATTTTTTGGTCTACGAAGGGAAACGTTGGACATCCAAAACGGTTTCTTCAAAACCACTCAGTTCAACAGACGATAGCATATTGTTGCGCTCATTTCTGACGAACAGATTTATCCAGCAATGGCCGGCTTGGCGACGAATCCTCTTGCACAAAGAGCGTATCCACATCTTCACCGGTCACCCAAGTTAAGCAACTGGAATGTGATCTGCTCCCGACCCATGCCAGACCATGGTGCAGACCGCGCTGCGGGCCACGCCGCACATGGACCGCCGTTGAACCATTCGGCTGAGCGAGATGCTGCTGCGGTCAGTTGTCATGGCCAGCAACCGCCTCGGCTCCGGCAAGAAAGCCACACCGGTCACCTCTCATCAAAGGTGTTGATGCCCATTCCGCTGTAAAATCAAGTTCAGCGGTCGCTCAAATGCATCCGAGGCTCAACATGGCATCACACACACATATGCCCACATGCTGACCGAGGCCACCTAGCATCTGATGCGGTCGTCCTCTCACCCAGAGTCTTCCCCGACAGCCCCAGACTTTGGTCTCGTTACGATGTCGCACAGCGCCCAAGACAACGCTTGCCAATGAGCGTTTCACCGTGCCTGACGCAGACGCTCAGTTACCTGCGTATGTACGAATGACTACCGCAGCAACGCATCGCAACCCGGAACTATCCCTCATGTACAAATGACGTTGGAACGATGCCCGACATTCTCGACTGCAATGTCAGCTGAGACGCACAGCATCCCAATCGCTAGCAAGACATTGGATTCCCATCCCTCTGATGCCCTTACCCGAAACCAAAGAGCCTGAAAGGCAATTACCCGCCCGAAGACACATCAAAGACACGGTCTCGGGCTATCGGAATCGGCGATTGCGACTTTTTGACACCCCACGGAAAAGCCAAGTGACACAGCATCCCATCTTGCTGTTCATCCTGCTTCAAGTCCCTAGAAGACCTGACCCCGGGAGAGAAGCAGCAAGCATTTTTCAGATGACCATCCCATCGTGCGCACTAAGACGCGCACTAGCCCCCCACACCCCTTCTGGCTCTCATCATTCCCACGTTGGGCAGGTCGTCGCACCAGAACAGATACCACGCGCCGTCGCGCTATTGTGCCTCCAGCTCGTGGCGTGCGCGGGACGGTCCAGCTTTGTCACCAACGTGGCTCACTAACGGGCACCAAGAATCCTTACCGGCCTCTTCGCTCCTCGGCCTCAACAGCGAGAAACAGGAGCCAGAGAGGTTGTCACTGTCACCCACGGCTAATACCCCACGCCCAATTACCGTGGGTTTCAACGACCACATCCTGGTTGCCCATCCCAGTCACCTTCCCCTCTACACCAAATTGCTCACCGAGGACTTTCACCGTCCCCCTTCCTTTCTGTCGCAGATGCCCTCTCTCTGCCTCGAGACTCGAGATAATCCAGCACTCGAAGAACGTGGGCGGCCCCGGCCCGCGTGGGATGTCTGTTCCCCTCATCCCAAATCCCACGCCGTGCCTTCCACGCGAACTCTCACTCGATAACATTCTCCATGACGAAACATCTCAGTATCAAACCAGGCCTGACGGCCGTATCCGTACAACGCGCCCAAGTGAGACTCTTGACTAACACGCCAGCCAGCCCGGTGCCCAATCGGTACCAGAACGTCAGACGTCCAGATTCGCCCCCAAAATCTGCCAACGCCTGCACTCACTCTCAGTCTCATGCACCGCCCCGTTTCCGTCCGGGAGCACGGAGCCCAACTCGCTGCACGTCAAAGAACGATTGCACAACGTCCTAAAGCACAGCACCTCCTCTCTTCACCGGTCAAGAACCACTACCCAAGAGTCCTCCCCACATCCCACCTCTTCCTGCTTGCTCTGAAGGCCTCCACACCAAGGCACTGACAGCTTGCCGGCTGGCAGCACTAAACAACCCTGTGACGTGTGGTAGCGTAGGAGCTAATTAGTCCTCCTCCCTCCTGGCCCCCTCCCCTCTCCTCCTTCCCTGCAACCCTCAGCAATTTAGCCCAGTTAGTGAGCGGTATATGGGAGCAAGGGGAGAGAAAAAGGCACATGGGATGCAAGCTGGCCTGCACACGCACACACCACACATTCATTCTCCCCCCTCTCATGGAATAGCAAAGACGTGGACGTTGCGCTTGTCATCTCAACTAGTGAGCGGAGGGTGTTGGAATGAGACGTGGTGGTAGGTGTGTGCGGTGCCCGATGCTTGAACCTTGGCTTGCTCCCCTTTCGCATACAAGTGCGAAAAGCAAAATGCAACATTGGCTCATTGAGCAGAAAAGGTTGATGAACTGGTAAACGAGTATCGGTAATCTTGAGTTTTTGTTTTTTAAGCTCCGTCTTCTCTGTTGGTGGATGTTCTGTATCTGCCAAGCGCATCTTGGTTTTGTGGTTGTATGTACAATGTCGCTTCCCGAACCAAACCTCCCGATTGCCTGGTTGTCGTATCTGGGGCGGTGGCAGCGGACGAAGCTCTCTCTCCCCACGGCTACATAAAATATGCAAACACTCGAAACACATGCGCTGCTAAACACCCGCCGCCGGGGTGTACACACAGGAAATTCCCAAACTCCTGCCACCGCCTTAAATTCCTCCAAAACAAGACCATCATTCAACAAAGCCCTGCCAAAGCACTGGATAAAGACCATCCCATGCGTGTGAGACTAGCAGCCTTCGTCGAAACACCCGCGGAAAAGACCGCAGCCCCAGAATCCAGAGCCGACAAGGCAAGAGGGCGGGCTAATGCAAAGCCACGAGAGGTGTGGTGGCTTTCGCTTCGCTTTCTCCCATCCCCTCCCCGTCACCCACCACGGTAGTGGAGGGTGCAGCAGAGTGTGGACAGAACCGGTCCCGTCGCGCGTGTCCGTTGACCGGGGGGGACCAGGACGGCCTTAGCCCCGGGGACCAAAGTCGGCTCGGCGTAGGCGCCCGAATAAAGTTGGATAGTCTGCAACGCCGTCGTTCTTTCCCTGCGGTCCTTCCCGCCGTCTGGTATCGTAGTGCTGACTGATGTTGCTTGCTGTGTGTTGTGTGTCTCTTCGTGTACCCCAAAGCCATCTGTATCTTTCTGTTGTTCCGTCTCTTGCGTGTAACCCAAAAACTCAAAGCCCGCTTGTCCCATTTGCAACGCCATTTGCAATGCTGTATCCATGATAACTCCTTCGAATCAGAACGCCGTAGACCGATAATGCAGGTTCGCACCTGCGGAGATAGTGTTTTCTTGTTCTTTTCTTTTCTTTTGCCGAGCCGAAAGGGATCCTCCTCTTGTGGACTGGGCGAGACCACCGATGATCATCGCCCTCTCCACCCTCACATCACCGACTGTGACTGCAGACGGGCAACCATGAAGTCGTCTCTGCCCAGGTCCATTTGCGTGTCACGGAAATGCTGCTTTAGCGCGATGCAGCTCGTTGGCAGACTGGTGGGGATTCGTCGTTCTGCAGCAGTTGCGCAGTAGTCGGAGGTAATGTCGGCAAAAGCACCCCGACTAGCTGTCGAGCATGGTGTCTGTGTGACCACCATGTCTTGGGTGCGTTTCCCACCCAAAAAACATCAAAGGGATGAAAAACCAATGGATTTCTCAAGACAAACCCCGCATCTTCCTCATCCCGTCATCGAAGAGAGCTTGACCCGGGAGGTCGGAGGGAGCTGTTGGGAAATGCGAAATGTGATGGGCCGGAGGCGCTGCGTGCCGGATCTGCGCTCGCGCGTTTGCCCAGATGGACATAATTTGACGCGGTTGACTCTGATCGACAACAGAGCAATCAATTGTGGACTCGATTACAAGCCGATGGGCGTGTTGTTGCGCCTGATCATGTTTTCCCAGGGGATGGGCGCCGAAGGTTTGCATTCACCTGCGAGTCGAGCTGTCAGTTTCACATCCTGCATGAGAAAAGAGAGAGCACATCTGAATGCAAGCAAGCGAGGCATGCTGTGCTGTGCTGGTGCCTCGTTCGACCCAAATTGTGCTGCTGGTGCTGCCCACTCTGCCACCCATGCCAGTCCCATTTCCGGCTGCTTGGTTGGAGTTGGGTGGGGGCAGCCCAGAGGGTCCTTTTTGCAGCAGATGGAATGAACCCCTGCAAATCAAACGTGGGTGGGAGAGGCGCTGCCACGGCGGAGCGAGGCCCGCACGAGAGACACAGAGAGGGGGGAGGAGGGAGAGAGGCGGGAGAAGCGTCATGACATACTGCAAAGTTCATCGCCCCTGCCGATACACGTTAGTTGCCTGCCATTCGGAGGTCGAAAGGGGAAAAAGAGTTGGCTTGGGCCTGGAGGATCTACGGAGGCATAGGGGAAAAAGAAATGGTCGTGACGTACCTGTACTCGAAGTGCGTGACGCACGGTTGACAGCGCTGCTGCGTGCGGATGTAAACTAAGCACCAGCGGGAAACGATATAGCGCTTGTGACTGCAGCGGAATTCTCTCTGCAGAGAGAGCACGTTAGTCTCTTGACGAGTTTCTTTCGTATGGGCCTCGGAATCAGATGCGTACTTGAGTGTAGTCGCACATGTTTCGTTGGTGAAGTATTCGGTGAAACTGTGGACGAGGTGATGGTAAATCGGGCCCGGTGGTGGTAGTGGTGGTGGTGGTGGTGTAAGTCGATGTGAACGCGGGTGTTGACGAGAAGCCGAATTGCTGAGGAGAGAAGCGAGGCCGTGGGTGTATTAACAGTTTAAAAGAAGGAAACAACAAGGTTTGGTCGTATTCTCGCAGCTAGAGCGTCGTGAAGGCTTCGTACAGAGGGAGGGTGGTGGGCACGATGTGATTTTAAACTCCAAGGTCGTTGGGATGTGAATAAGAGCGAGGTGGGAGGAATGGTTCGTATGTATATAGCGTGTGTTGAGTGCTTCGGGGACAGAGAGGCGGAGGACGGACGAGGAGGTTATGAATTAGAGTGGGCAACGCTAAAAAGGAACCCACGAAAAGAATGTTGCCGGGATCAGTCTTGCAAGGCTTGCCGGTCCATATATACGCAAGTACCACTACGTCGGAGGTATGTGAGTGAGGGAAGACATAAGACGGAGGAGCCAGCGCGAAGATGCCTGTGCAAAGACATCTCTGTCTGAGAGCCCGAAGGGAAGCCCAGTCAGCCCCCCAACGAGACTGGCGGGTGCACCAAGCATCTCGTTGGCCCCAGTTCCACGTCGTGATTGCCCATGCCGCTCTGCTGGACCCTCAGGCCTGCGAAGCCAACCTTGACAACCGACTGAGCGAGCGGATCGGGCAGGAAGAGGAGTGGACGAGTACGAACACTGGTCGTGGTAGGGGGCCGGGAGGGTGCGGTGCAACACGCCCTGGAGCCACTGGTTTTGACCTCTCAGAGCGCTGAAGCTCACCATCGCTCACTCGTTCGTTCCTCCAACCTTGGTATTCAGTTTCCTTCAGGCTCAGGCCGGGCCGAGAAGAGGGGGTGTGCGTAAGGTGAGTTTGTTTGGGCTTGGGAGCAAGCAGGTAAGGTCTGGTCTTGTCTTGGGGGAGTGTGCCGTGTTCTCGCTCAGCACCCAAGTCTCCAACGTCCATGTACCGTACACCGTGCTTGCTGCGCAGCACCGGATTGCCCACGTACTTTACGGGGTAATAAGGCCAACCGAAGGCATGACATGCCCTGCTGCGAGACCCTTCTTCTGCTCTGGGTTCGCCCCCTGGTCCTCTCCGTCCAGATACGTGATTGCCCAGTAGGTACTCCGTCGTCTGTCTCTAGTTGGTGGTCCGTTTTCTCACCGGTCGCGACCTTTATATCGGTCTGAGACTTCATCTGGTCTGGTCTGCACCGGTGTGCTAGCAGAGTCGCCGCCAGCTAAATGAAGCAGCCAACGGGAGCATGTATTTGCCCAACGGGCCCGTGTCTACCAGACGGCGGCACAGCCAAACAAAACAAAACAGCAGCAGTGGCATCGGCAGCAGGCGCAAATCGGTTTGGCCACCACAGCCACGCCAGCAAGTTCTGCTCGACCGTCTAGGCCTTGTCGTAGGGCAGTCTGCCCAATTTTGGTCGCTGGCACTAGTCGACGCCAGGGGAAATCCTCCCTCCGGACCGTCGCAGAGGAGCAACGAAACAGGCACCCGCCGGCTCATCCCCTAGAAGCTTGCGTCTTTACCAACTTCTATTCGACGGACGGCTGTGACGCGCAAAATTGAGGGGGGGACGCAAAACGGGAGAGAGCGCGGGTTGCACTTGGGATGGCGGTGATCCTAGGCCTAAGTACTGGCGCCTTGCCTGAAAAGGAACACTTGAGGAAACAGAGTTTCCTCGCTGTGCGAAGCTAGCCCCCTTGGGAAATATCGTCGGGGAGCTCCTCGTTAGTGTGATCCCAGCTTTCATGGTCGTCTTGATGCTCTGTTGCCTCCCTCCCTTCTGCGACAGCTCCATCAACTCCTGTCAGTCCGTCCCTGTCTGCCTTTTGCCAATTACCAATCGACAATGGGTCCCCAGACACATGACTTTCGACTTCCAGGCAGGGATTATGGAAGAGTGAACGCACGCTCTCTGCGTGCCATCATGACCCAGACATTGCGCTGGGAGCTGCCGGGGTCCCTCGCTCAAGGGGTCTGGGCGATATTGCTGGCTGGAGCGTCCCGTTGAATGCTGGCAAACGAGACGGCCCCAAGGAGAGAGGAAACAGTCCCGTCGAGAAGAAGAAGACGGAACTGACACTGAGCAGCAGGGTGCATCAACCCTGTCGGTATCTTGACTCCCTCGACGGGTGGACGGGTGGGACACTGGATGCGCCTGAAGCCGGACAGGGATGACGACAAGAGCCGAAAGTTAAGGTACCTGCGTGTGGCTTCTGAACGGACGGACGCGGTCCTCTGTGCTGTGCTGTTTACACAAATAGTAGCTCTTCGCAATCGCGTCAGAGAGACGTGAACGTAAGGGAGAGCATCACACAGCTCAGCAAGGGTAGGTGCTGGCGCAGACGACTGGTGCCGATGTGGGCTTGGCTTAATGATTGAGCGGTACTGGCTGATGGACGACCAGTGGTCACGGGCAGTCCAAACAATTCCCCTTGCTAGTCCTTAGCGCGCCCTTTTTTGGTGGTGATTCTGGCCCCGATTATGCGCCACCTGAGTCAAGCAGTATTTCCCATGTCTAATGAGACTCTGGAACCTCAAGAACGAGCATCATGGTTGTAGCGATGGTTCATGACGGTCAAAAAAAGCCTAGCAACTGATAGAAGCTAGTTGCCTCACTTCTGATGCGAGTTAGGAACGCGCATCACCCAAGACGACCATTGCAGGGCCTTGGCTGGTGATAAATCTTCCGTACAATGTAACAGGAGGAGAACGGGAGGTCGAACATGTCTGCGCCGTCTTGGACCTGCCTCATCGTCGTCGCATGCAATTGGCCGCGCGGGCCGGGTTTGTCTTATGCATGTCTTGTGCATCGATTTCTTGTAGAGCCCGGTATGGCGATATTCATGCCTCGGCAGTCCAATTACTTCTCGCGTGTCCAATCTCGTCCGCACCCAAGTCAATGGACTGCAATCTGCATCGATGAGGAAACTGGAGAGAAGGTTTTGCGGACAGCTAGCCACCGCACGTGGCGATGACCCTGCGCAACGAAGATCATCAACGAGTTTGTCAAACCGAAACGACGGCCAGGCCACTTCACTGCCAGTTCGTGCCACTTTCTGGGCGGTCCATTGCAGATGAGCCAGCACGAGACCCTCTTCCTTTTTCCAATAGCCCTCAAGGTGCCGACGCTAACACAGCTTTTGCAGCCTTGAAACCTGGGCGTGGAAGCCCCCAACGCTGATACCATCATCTCCGAAGAAGAGATAAGGTCACCGCTTCTTCTGGCTGACGACATCTTCCATGAAGGACTTTGGGCATTAATCTTGCATCGTATTTGCCGGGATCGCCATCTCGAGTCCCACGAATGAGTAATTTGTCCACTTGCTGGCACCCTCAATCTTGCTGTCGTCTTCAAGCGATGATTGACAATCTCCACCATTAGCACATAGAAACCACCACTAGTCGCAGAACTTGTCCCATTTTCGGGGGCGTTTCAAATTCGCCTTGTCTTCGCTCACCAGCTGCTCTGTGTTCTGTTTCTCCGACTGGGTCATCCCTTCACCACGTGGAACGTCATTTCGACCGGCGGCGGGATGTCATCAACCGTCAACGGCGGTCCCATTGCTTTTCAACAGTCGTCCAGCCTTCCCGTCAGCCCCGGGTTCGTGCCGCCCGGCCCCGTAGCTGCTGTGTCGCTGATGGGTGTTCGTGCCTCGTGTTCAACAGGGAGATTGCCCGTCTTTGGAGATGGGGTAGTCCTCGTCGACAGACGAGAGCCGTCTGACCCACCGCGGCTAAGACCTCAAGCCCACCAGCACTCCAACGTTCTGGAGTGCTTCAACGGCAGAAGGCGTGACTTGGTTTGCAAAGTTGCATCTGCGATGTCGAGATGAAGTCTGGACTCGCTCTTGACTCAACAGGCCTGTGTCGGCATGTACCGGTCCTTTTGCAGATAGAATTCGACCATCTGTCTTGGCCCTTGTCCCATCCTGGGTCAGAATCACCGTGCGCTGCCTGCCGCTGGCGGCTGCAATGGAAATCCTAACGATCACCCCGTCGCAAAGCTTCAGCCCCAACGGTTAACCTCATTATACTTTCTGTGTTATCCGGCGACGTTGCATAGAAAGTCAAGTCAAATTTTGACGTCCGTGGAGATGCTGCAAGAGTCGAAAAGGCGTCGCGAAATTCGGCACCCGTGGCTGTGCGGTCGTCCTCAAAACCGCTGGAGCATTGCTATTCGTTGTTAATCCCGAAGATCTTCTGGTGACTCCGCCAGCGGTACCGCGACTCCTCCAAATGGAGCAACATGTTCCTCCAAGGCGCAGTGCGCTGGGTCCTATCAGGATCGACAATTTGTTCTTCACGTGGTGCGCAGGTGCCAGTGTGACTTCGATGCATGTTACTCGGACCAGGGTGTGAACTTTGAGCCTTGATGATGATGCCCCAGGGAGGTCATTTCTGCATGTCAGTGCTTTGATGAGAAGTTAACTCTCGAAGCTCTGCACTTGTCCGGCGGGGTTTGAACTTGATGAAGACCCGAGCGCGTTGCTGGAAATTGCCAGAATTGGTCAATATGGTTATCGCATCAGTCAGGTGACGCGAATCTTCGCCCGGCGGTGGCCGAGCAGGATGTGATACCACTACACCGACATGTTCAACCGATGTGTCGCAATTAGAGAGAAGCGATGGCTCTTCAACGGGACAATATGCCAGTATTCAACACTGGTTGGTCAAGTGCAATGTGTGAGGAAACCAGCATTTTCCTTATGTCCGAGCCAACCGGCGAAAAGCAAACCACTCAGCAATGCCTTTCAGCGGTTGAGCAGTACCTGGAGCCCTGCCCTGGCCATTTTAAACTTTCGAGGGAACCAATATGCGGGCGTCATGAAAATCCTCTTGACCACAAAAAGCACTCGATGAGCATCCTGCTCCACACCGGTCAAGATGCCTCCAGGGGTGCAGTCCCGCTGCTTGTTGTCACGAGTGGCTGTCGAGGACGCAAGTGGTGAGATTGAGCGCTGACGAGTCAGGTGAACCCCTGCGCTGAAGAACTTGTCATCCCGGCTGGAGCTTCTAGCTCTGTTCTAGCGTCCGTGGAGATGGTGTTGAAGAACCAGAATTCGACACCACCACCATTTCCATCATAGAAGCGCGTGTGTGTATCAAAGATCCGTCCTGTGATGAGCCTTTTTCTTCTTTCCTCCCTTGCCGACGGCACTAGACAGGGCTCTGGTGATAGCAAACTGTCCATGAGACATTTACCAAACTTCTGGTGAGTGTGAAACAGGCTACCTCGCGATCACCGTTGTGAAATGGCTTCATTCAAGGCCATTTCCGTCGATAGCGCGAAAACCCAGCGGCCATGTCCGGGTGGGACTTGTGACAGTTAGCTTCCCATACCTCAACTTCTCAAGGCAGACGCTGTGGATGAAAAGGAGCTCTGGAGGCTGTTCGTGGCTCTTTACCCAATCCGTGTTGGGCCCTGCTCTTGCGTGGATGTTTCTTCAAGTAGCGCCGTGGATCATGACCGGCCGTTCCGTTCCTACGGTGCAAGATTTCATCGACGACCGATTGTAATGAGCAGCAAGGCTTGACCTGCTTTCTTGCCCGTGGCAGTCCTCTCGTCTAGAAGCCTCGAGGCCAGGGCTATGTGGTGATGCTGGCAACCCGGCTAACCAAGGGCAGTAAAACGTCCCAGCAGCCCGGCTCGTGAGCAACGGTGGCTGGCGCCAGTGCCGTTGAATCCTAGCCAAAATGGCAGCTAGGCCAATCAACAGCTGTCCCAGCTGGCTGTCTCAGCGTCCCAACGGCATGGATCCGGAATCTGATTCGTAAAAGGACTGCGGGCTGCATTTCCGATATGGGTATTTTCTCTGGGGCTTCATTTAACAAACAGCAGAAAACCCCTTCTTGCTCGGTCGCTGTAACGCGGATTGAATGAGCAGCGACATGCCCTCCATGATCCATCTTTCCGTCGTTCTGTGGGAGCTTCGGGGGGAGCCCTCGACACGAGACAGAGACAGCCTGGGACAATAATGCGGTCGATCGCGATGTGGATTTGCGTCCGACGCCCACTCAGACCCGCTAAAGCCAGCTGGCTTCGGAGCATCAAATATTGCCCAGCTGTGAGGGCATGTGGCGCTGCGGCATGCGAAGACGCCGTCCTTCCAGGTGTCCTGGACGATCACCTGAAGCCGTCATCGGTCTGTCGGCCTACTTGGTAGCCAAGACGTGGCCACTGATGTCGCTTCCAAAGTTCCAAAGATGGCTCGGTTCCGTTGACGGTCAACGCTCCGGACAATCCGACCACTTCCAAGGGCAGGCAACGCGCATCGGTCGGATTCCACCCGACGCCAGCTCAAAGTATTGTCAAATCGATTGCAACCTATCGCAAAGGCTGTGCGGCCCTTCGCAAATGTTCAATTACCGTGTGAAAGCCACTGAGTCAGAAACCCGGCAAGGAAAGCAACGCCAGCTGTGTGATTGCTGCGTTCGTCGTTTCTTCGCGCCGACGAGCTGGTAAGCCGGGCGGTTCGTCCCACCCGCTCCCGTTTGTGTTCTGCCCGCATGTATGTATACATACGGCCAACATAGCTGTGGGGAAGATGGATAACACCGCCTAGCGGGAGGATTGCCCCAGCAGTGCCATTCCGCCGGGTGCATACGTTCCTCGACAGGCCGCTGAAACCTCGTCTCCCTACCGACCTTGAAGGGGGCGGAGCTGTCCGACTTCTCCCATGGTCGACTGCGATGGTTGGGCATCAACTATTGCGAATATCTGGATCGGATCTTTTTATGCCGAACCCTGGTCGCTGATTGGCTCAATGGGCGATATACCCCGAGATCCAGCCAGCCCTCTTCGGCGAGCGACATGGCCTCGTCGGCGAAGGGTAAGCCACTGTCGGATTGCGCTGGGTTATCAGATTTGGTTGTGACTCTGGTGGATAAATAAAGAATCGTGAAGTTGTTGGTATCGTCGGCATATGTTTCACGAACTTGTCCGTCGGTTGGAGGCGGCCCAGGGGGTGCTGTACCCTGCGTGCGTTCGAAGCGGGCGGCGATGAGCTCGGCATGCAGACATGAAGCGCAGTCATTGGCGACGGTTCCACGTCTCCTGAAGAAAACACGCTCACCGATCGGCTGACCGGTCAATCGATCATCATTCCTAGTGGCCATCTCCACTGCGTAGTATCCCCCGTCCGCAGGATCGCCCCATGTTGCCGTTCATTTGGGTGCCGACCCCATCTCCAGCAACGGCATCAAGCTGCAGGTCGAAGTGGTCCAGCCAGGTGCGGAGACGCCGAGTAATGAGTGCCTATTGGCAAGGCTTCGGTCTCGGTGGCAGGGTATCGAGCCAAACTGCCGAGGCAGTGCCTTCCCGACTCGCGGTAGCCTTACGGCGTCGGGCCGGACGGCGAGATACTGCTGGGCATTAATACCAGCGACTCCATCGTGAAGGCGAAAGAACGAAAGCGAGTGGCAATACTGACCTCGGGCTAACAATGGCTGGTGCACAGCTTGGGTCGTGGCGGCAAGTGTCCGAAGTGTCGTTGAAATTTCGTCAAAAAGGGGCAGCCGGTTGGGACTCGAGCTCGTGGCGAGGAAGACATTGGGTCGAATTGTGTGGATGCCCTTGCATAATTGACTGGAGGCAAGGACATTGATCAGCCGACTCGGTGTGTGTCAGTCTTGTTGTCTTTATCCAGGATCGATCCTTCTGGGGAACAGAACATGTATCGAGTGTAGTCTGTGACCGCCAACACTGAGGACCGTCCAGGCCGAATCCAGCTCCTGAGGTCGTTCAAATTGACTTCTCGCGTACCATCTTTTTCGTGATGTCGACGGTCTTGGCAGGTTGGCATTTTTTTGTACAGGAGCGTCAGGGGTCGACTGATAGTCTCGCCTTGGTCGGAACGTGGCTGGAGGATGACATCCCGGAGTAAGTTCGCGCGCTGGTATCAACCAACCGTGAGATAGATGTTTTGGAGTCAGATTGATTTTTTTACGACGTCTCTGGTCAGATTTTGTCACTGGGTGGTAGTGGTAATGCTGAATGTTGGAAGGAAGCTGCAGCCTTGCACCTTCCATTCCTTGTGAATGTATAATCCAAGAACCTTTTGTAGCGGGAAGTCGCCCAACGATTGCTTTCCTTCCGGTTTTGTCACGTTCGCAAATTTAGCAGGAGCTTCTCAACTGACATACACAGACAACCAAACTTAATGCGCCTACCTACAAGATAGGTTGGTTCTATTGTCCGAGTAAACGTGTCATGCGGAGAGCAATGTTGTTTTAATGTCACTTATGCTGTTATTCACAGTGAGTTGAGTATATTGCATAACGTTCGATTACAGTCTAGAATTCCCCAGACTATCCATATATCTCAATATGCAATGGTGAACTTGCCATCAATTCCCGCGTACATGGAAGCTAACTACTGGAAGCAAACGGGCTGTTGGCCAGCGCGTGCCTGATATCCTCTGCTGCAACGCTCTTCTTAAATAGACTGGCCCAGCTGCTCAAAATGTCGAAATGAAAGTCTTGGAATGCCTTGAGCTGGAAGAAGTCGGGAAACAAATGAGGAATGTTTGGGTATACCATCAACTTGGTCTCCACCCCCGCCTCCCTCAACGCCCTCTCATAGATGAGGCCATCATCTCTGAGGGGATCTGCACCGCTGACCTGTATGTATGTTGGCGGCATTCCATGATGCGGATTTTGGGCGTTGAACGGAGAAAAGTCCCGGGACTTGAGATCAGGCTCATAGGCGATGTTGAACATGTCCATAGCCTGCTGATTCAATCCAGGAGCCCCGGCGCATTGTTCTCTGGAGAAGAAGACGTCTTTGTACTTCTCGGGGACCACCTCGGGTTCGAGAGTCCATGGAACGCCTAGCCAGAGCCCGGTGACGGGAGGACTCAGTCCCTCGTCGACTGCCTTCTGCGTCGTGACCGCGGCCAAGTTTCCTCCCGCCGAGACGCCTCCTACCACAAATCCTGCCGCCAGGTCAACCTGAAGCGTCTCCGTGTTCTTCGTGATCCACTGAATCCCATCCCACACATCGTTTGGTGCAGTGGGAAATTTGTATTCCGGGGCTCGGCGGTAAGACAAGTTGATCACAGTAACACCCGAAAGCTTCGTGGCAAGCCGGGCATACGGGCTCAACTGGTCGCAGTCACCGAACATGAAGCCGCCGCCAAACAGCAGCACTAGAAGCGGATGTTTCCCTTCCGCAGATGGCTTGTGGACGTGAGCTTCAGAGGAGAAGCCATCTCGCATGGTGATTTTGACGGAATACTCGGTACTCGTATCTGGTTGCTGTGTCGCGATGCGCTGGGCTTCCATCACGGATCGAAGTTCGGCACTTGGGGGCGCAAGAGGAGGAAAGGGGTGCGCCTTCATGTGCTGGTCAAACAGTCAGGATGCTGATACCAGCAATTAGTGTACTCAAAGGCCTGTGTACGAACCTCTTCAAACTCGGTCCTACGAAATGGTTTAATTAGTTTAATAGTCAAGAGGAATAAGCCATCACAGACGCATGAACGCACGACAGGACGCCCAATGGCGCTATCTTTTCTCTAGTATCATACTGCATTTTGAATATGGAGGCTTATCAAGCAATGAACGAAGTGAAGGGTAAATGATGCTCGTGTGATCGTTTACGAAGCCAACAAATCCAACAGACTGGAACGAGATTAGACAATGGGCGATTTCAGTAAATATAGCTCTTGATGCGGGGTAGCAATTCTTAGATCCGTTCATCACGCAAACGATTGTCCGTCTACACCGACTCGTGAACGAGTCTCATCGGCTCCCACATGCCCCGCCATACGGGCAAACACCGAAGTACCGACAGTTGAACTTCACGGCCTACGATGCGATAATCCCTGAAATATCAACTCCACTATCCACGAATAGCGGCCTTTCGGAAACATCAAAGTCCGCGAAAGCCACACTCCGGCATGATGCATAATTGGCTCCCATGGATTGGTGCTTTTGGGAGGTGAATGTCCATGTCAGCCACATTTGAGGCTGTCAAGCAAATATTGGGTCACATATGATACAGTAATAACAGTATGATGCCGTGAGATCAAATGAGGTTGACTACCACCCATCATTACGTCTAAGGGCTTTTACGTGTGACTTGTGAAGCTGACATTCAAGCCGTAGACTATTGCATAGCAGCCCAAATTGACCGTTGACGTCCGATGTGGGTTGGTGCTAGTATGAACCTATTGTTCGCCAAAGCCGTTGCCGCCATCGACACTGCAAGCTTTCCTTTTCATGCTCATATAGCCTAGTCCATCACCTCTTTCAACTACGCAGGTGGCTGGTATTCTCTCGAGAGATAGCCGCACCAAAGGATACCGTCCTCGTTACGGATCTTGCCATCTGATAGACAGTTTTAGCAATGAATGTAACACCCACGGGTTAACAGAGCGAAGGATACATACTAAGATTGATGGTGCTCCTCGGATTTAGAAGCTGACCGCTTGATTTACAATAGCATGCCATGCTGTACTGATCGTTCTCCTGGTCGACGATCTTGCAGTTTCCGCATTCGTCGTCGAAGAGGCCCCTGAAAACAATTTACCGCATTAGAGAGGTTGCAACCAATGGGTTGAAAAACAGGGAGGAGAGAACTTACAGCTTTCGCCATCCCATTTGGCCATCGAAGTTGCCAATGCAGAGCGCGAGATCGAGCGTGTTATCCTTGTAACTGCCATCTCTGGCTCGGCATGAAGCTTCGAGGGAAACAAGCTGTCCATTGCCATTGCCCTCACCCCCCTTCGGACGCAAAGTCAACTTATAATCCTTGCAACTCTTCTTGAACCAGCCGCCGGCGGGGTTGCCTGGCACGATGTCGGCGGCCGCGGAGCCAGCAACGAAGGCGACGACGAGGATAGTAACGGCTGAGGTGAATTTCATCTTGACTGATCCAGTGACGAAGTGCATTGATACGGTAAGGGGTGAGAAAGCAGTAGGTCTGCAGGGAGGTTCCGGGAGGATGAGCGGCGATCGTCGAAAGATATTTAAACCGATGTCTACCTTCGAAAATGAAGTTTGTTTCAAAAGAAGCAGCAGCGAGCCATATGACGCGCAAAGAAATGGCAAGAGCAGCCACGGCCGTACCTTCCTGGTAAACAAGCAATAAGATCGAGGTCAGAAGTCCGTTTGTCAATCAAGTGATCATTGGAAAAGAAAACCACAACATTCCTGACGGGAGAAGGCGCCACTTTGCAGGGCTACTTCTTGATAAAACTTCGTAACAGGCAGTGAGTGGCCTGGTTTACGGCCCAAATTTGCGAATATCTTTGTCTCGAGATAAATTCGAGGCAATCGTGCGTTTCTTGTACGACAACAATTCCATTATGGCTTTCATGACAATATGCAGTTTGTGTACTCATGTGGTACGGGACCTCTAGGATTTGCTCGGGTGCCAGTAGGAGGCTGTTTGTTTCGTGCTACACAGAGACCAATTGATTTGCCTGAGGGCATCGCCGCCCCCAGCGCTTCATCAGTTGTCTGTAATTCGATGACAATTGACCGGAGACGCAAAGTGGTGAGAAATTATCATGGTTCAAGCCAAGTTCCTGGTTCGACCGACTGTTAGACTGCACTTTTTGAAGGAATTGCCCATGTGGTGAAAGTGGGTTCGATATACTGATGTTAATACCTTCTCCGCTTGAAAAATAAGCGCAAGAGAGAGAACAGTCAACTAGCACGTGTCAAGAACGGGCTTCTCCGCGGTATATTCGATCCCAGCCACTCGGATCCGTTGAGTTCAATGACAGTGCTTCGTCCTCTACCGGTGCGGAGGAGACTCGTCAGTTCAGACCTGCGTTAAAGGCATTGGTCTCAAACATCTTGCAAAATGTTTAGAAAATACTGCCATGGTATATTTTCAGTTCTCGATGTTTCCTGCTGAGCTACGTCTATCTATGGTCGTTTCATGTACCAGTAGACTCCCATTCCAACACCTGCTACCACTGCTAGCCTCTCCACCAGCTTACGCAGCAACAATCGTTCACCAGCTCGGTGTCCTTGCCTCTCAAAGAAATCTGCTCCCGAGTTTGTCCACGGATATGGCGTCTCGGGCGCCGGCACGTCAAGAAACTTGCACAGTGGAACCCATCCATCCTTCGGGCCTGAAAATACAAGCATCCTTTCCGGAGTCTCGCGCGTGATAGCTTCGATGCGGGCGTGATGCTCGTCATAGGGTTTTCGTCCCGGATCTGCCTCGGCCCAGCCTCCGTAAGCCGTGTCCATGATGAGGCGGAGAAACGGCCACCATGCAGCGCGAAACGGGTCCAAGGGATGAAGTAGGCGGAAGACAAGGGACCGGCGCAGCTTGAATACGGTCTTTTCCATTGACGCACGCCACGGCTCATAGTCGCGTTTTGATACGATGATCCGTGCTTCTGGGTAAGCAGCGGCGAGATCTTCGGCAAAGAGCAACGCGTGAGGGCACTTCACGACGTCGTAATCCCCGAGCAGCTTGTCAAACTCTTCACGACCGTAAGGCTTACAGCGGCCATGATACTTGGCTTCAATGGCTTCGGTCCAGAGTGGGATGGTCTCTTCCCAATTCGGCCACATGGCCTGGAATGAAAAGACTTTGTAGCCGAGTTCTTCCAGAGCGCTGTTGAGGGCTGTTCGTTCAAGTCAGTATCCAACGATCATTAGAGTTGAAAGTCAAAATCTGCGTGAGGATTGGGATGAACTTCGCTAATTGGATCACTCACATTCTGTCGCAGTCCTTGGGAGACCAAGAAGGAGCAGCCGCATTGGGCGCGTCCTCGTCTTTTGGACGGAGTCAATCAGGCGCGTTTTTTGTGACATCGTTGCGTCTTTTGAAGCCAACTTTGCTGTTAAAATCGATGAGTTGAATCGATTCGTGGCCCTTTGGTCTTTATTTCGTCCACTACCCTGTCATTCGTCGTCCACTTCCTTAGCTGAAGCCCACCGGCGCCTACCGGATAGTGCGGACAAGCTTTCCACTACAACAGGGGCATGACCTAGCATTATGGTCACACATATAGCTGACTCGTATTCGTCCCGAGGCAGTACGGAAAGTTTAAAACGTCGGAACCTGGAGCTGAACTCAATTTGATGCTGATCCATGAGCTCGGGTGCAGGCGTGTCTCCAGCAGAAGGGGTGTAGACTCTTCTGTTGTGGAAAATATGCCGAGAAGCAGGCTTGTTGCTACTCTCCTGGAATAGGCTTTAGATCTACAAAATCATGACGATGTCTGTGGAAAAGGACGAGGAAAGAAACTGCGGCATTCTTTTGGACCTCATGAAATCCGACATGTTTGGAAAAATTACGCATATTCTCGGACTCTTTCTTGTTTAAATCATCTGCTACGGGTCCCCATGAAACCATTTCAAAGCCTGCAATATCACAGTTCCCAAATCCTCACGTACACTGGGGATCATAATGTCAAAATGGTCCCCCTCGACAATACTTTGCCGCAAAACCGGTCCTGTCAGTAGTCGCCACTTTTCAGTCAGGTTGGCCGTCACATCTGCTGATCGTGGTTCCTTCAACCAGAGATCCTGATCAGATCTGTCCGTTCTTCTCATGATAACGTCTTCCATCTCGTGTCTTTTCTCCAAGACTTTCGTTGGAAAGATATCGAAATTTCCATAGGCGGACCATACCAGCTGCACTGGTACCGTGTTGTCGTTCGCATCTATACCCAAAGTCGGGAGGCTGTAAGTGCTATTCATGAGTATGAGATGCAGCATGTGCTTTCTTTGCCACTCTGGCATGGCATATGATCCGCGTCCAGACCACTTGAAGAAGCCTGTTGCTTCCAGATGATCCAGTGAGATCGCGTTGGGGCCATAAGAGAGCTCTGATGTGAGTTCTGCGTATGAATCAATGAGAAGCAGCCCCGCAACCGTTTCTCCCTGTTGCACGAGTTGCCTCGCACACTCATAAGCAAGGCGGCCACCAATTGACCACCCACCAAGCAGATAAGGCCCCGAGGACTGAAAACGACGAATTGCTTCGACGAAAATGTAACAATACTTGTCCATAGATATATCAGGAAAGCTGCTCATACCACAATACGGAGACTCGAGAGCAAAGATGCCAGTGTTGGTCTGTGCGGACAGGTGCGGTGGAAGGCCGGCGTACACAGCGCTGCTACCGGAAGCATCCGGAAGAAGAAATAAGGAGCGTATGCAACGACTGGAGCCCTGCAACAGCACAATTCTGCTTGAAAGCTCAGTGCTGCTGGCGGAGGCCGTTGCGGCTGCATCTTGGTGAGCGCCGTGTGTGTTACCCTTCCCGGCAACAACCGCTTCGAGATGGTTTACTGGCTCAGTCCTCCCGTCTTCGTCTGCTATGATCAGATTGGAGCAGATTGCCGAGAGATCATTGACGGTTTGCGCCTCGAGCAATGACATCAGCGGCACTTCGATCCCTAGCTGGACTCGAATGGCATCTGCCACAGTGGGTGCCACCAAGGAGTCCATACCCAGGTCTGCCAGCAAAGTTTCTTCTTTAATCTCTGCGGGGTCGGCGTAAGTCTCTTTAGCAAGAATTACAATGAGCGTTCGAAGCTGTCCATTCCGGTTTTCTGAACTTGTCTGCCCGGGACCATTGTTCGACCCATTGTGGGACAAACTTCCGTTCAAGGCCGCCGTTGTCGAGGGCGCAGTGAGCCGGGTCGAATTTGACAACGCTTCCGTTGTCTCAGTCGTGTTGATGGAACATCTGAGTAAATTGGGCTTGGGTTCATTCTTGCCTTTGAGCCTGTGGAACGTCATGCCAGTTATGGTAGCTACTGGGCGCAGATCGTGCTCCTCGTCGAAAACTGTAACGCTAATGATAACGTCACCTGAGCTGTCCGACTCTCCCTTTACATAGCATGTGTAGACGTTGTTGTCTACCGGAGCCTCCCAGAAGCGGATGCTTGCACACTCGGTCAGAACATACACCGCTCCAGGAGTAGCGCTGACGCTCATGTTCACTGTGAAGCCAGCAGCTTGCATCGCACCATCTAGCCAGACGGGATCCAACATGAATGCCTGCTTGCCTGGCTCCCTTGCTGTTGTCATGAGCTTTGCGGAAGCTTCGTAGCCGACTGGCGACAGTACAATATCCTGAAGGACATGATACTCCGGGGCATAATGCATGACTGGTGCCCACATCTTATAGATCATTGTCCATGTGAGGCGGTTCGCGTCCGTGTTATTTCGCAGGCGGGTCATACGAGATACTGCTCGGAGGAGAGATGTTGCTGTAGTCCTGGCACCAAGAACGTTAAGATTTCCTGTCGTCCGCACAAAGCAACTTGCGTGGTGTACTCCACGTTCGCCTGAGAAGGTCACGGCGTATTCAGGAACTCCTCTGACCTTCTCCACACTAGTGTGAAGAATATGAACTGGGTTGACACGCACGTCGTCGGGTATTGTGACAGCTGCCTGCAGAGACAATGACCTCAATTCAACAGTGTCAAGTTTGGAGAGTTCGCCCATGAGCTGTATCGCGGCGTCGAAAGCCATGTCAATCAGCACGCCTGCAGGACAGATGGCCTTGTTTCGCATCACATGGCCAAGTATGAGGCCCCTGAAGGGTTGCTCCTGAAGATTCGTCTTCTGCATTACCCTGAGGCAGTGATCTTCATCATCCTCATCTGTGGTAGGGGTGTTGATGGCGGTTGGTGACGATGATCGTGAGGTCGACATCGGCGATGAAGAGATAGGCCGCTTTTGATGAAGGGGAATCCAGAAATCTTTGAGGTCGAATGCGTAAGATGGCAATTCCAGCAGCCTCCCGGCTTGTTTCATTGATTTGTGATAGGCGCTCCAGTTGATGTCAATCCCGGCATTGTAAATCTTCGCCAAGCCGAAAGCGATATTGTCAATGCACCCATGAGTACTAATACCCATACCATCTAGTACTTCTGCCAGATATCCTTCAGTTGGACTGATGTTAGCAGCGGTCATGTCTTTGCATATCCGCGTCGGTGAGATAGTCACAAAAATGGTCTTCCGGCCCGGGTTCAAGTCGATTGCAGATTGGATAGCTTTGGCAAAAAGGACTGGCTGGCGAGTGTGCCTTACCAAATGCTCTGACCAGGATGGGCAGGAGTCCACACGTGATCCAGTCATAGTCGACACGAGGTTGATCTCTGGATGGTCTTTGAACAAGATCTGTTTGGCGCTGCATCGCAAACTCTCCAGGACGTTGTCCATTTGACCGGTATGGAAGGCATATGGTATTCCCACCAGGGCACTCTTGATATTCCGCTTCTGAAGACGGCTTTTCAGCTCCAGGACGTCGTCAAAAGATCCGCCAACAACCGTCTGTGAAGGCGAATTCTTGCAAGATATTTCCACGGGACAGTCTTTGATGAAGGGAATAAGGCGTTCCTCGTCGGCAAAGACAGCAAGCATGCGTTTCGTATCGGCCTTGCAGAATTCTTGCACCAGACCAGCACGAGTCCCTACCAGCCAGATCGTATCTGAAGCAGAGAGAATACCAGCTAGGTGAAGCGCAGCGTATTCTCCAAGACTATGGCCAAGTACGACAGAGGGCTGGATATCCCAAGCTTGCCACATTTTGCAGAGGGCAAGCTCGAATACGAGGAGTGCAACCTGCTCCAACACTGCACTTAACGATGCCTTTTCTGAAGCTGGGACAGTAAGGTGATCGAGTACGCCAGAGAAGCCCAGTGAGTCGCACAATTGGCTGTAATCACAAATGGCTTGCCTGAAGATGTTGTTAAGGCTAAACAATTGCTGTGCAGCACCGACCACCTTTCCACCCTGTCCAGAAAACACGAAAACAACGTTTGGCAGCTGTGATGGCCGAGATGACTGAGGTGATGTATGATCACTTGCTTTCGTGCTATCTCGTAGCTGCCTAGCAAGGTCCATGGTGTCTTTAGCTGTGTATGCAGACCGGTATGGATAATGGCTGCGCCTCTCACACGTAGTGTAAGAGAGGTCATCAATGGGTGTGGTGCGCTTCTCCTCCAGAAGCTCAAGTAGCTTCAACCTATTGACCTGGAGAGCAGACGGAGTCTTGCCCGAAATCGTCACGACTCGGTGGTGCTGTTCAATCGTTTTGGCCTGTCGTTGGTCAAAGTACTCTTCGGCCTGGCTTGTGTGATTCGTGAAGCCTTCGACCAACATGCTGGTGTTTCCACCGGCTGCCCCAAAACAGTTGATAATGATGTTTGCGCGGGCTTGAGAATTCTCCGCTTCATCTTCTGGTATCAAAGACACCTGTTTCGAATTGATAGAAATGTCCAACTTGTCCAGATCAGGGAAATGACGGTTTGCAGTCGTTCTGACCCCAATGTGTGGAGGTATTTGACCATGACGAATCATCAGCAGCGCCTTGATGAGTGCTGAAATGCCAGCCGCACCTTCACTATGTCCGGTATTGGCCTTGACGCTGCCAATCCGTAGTTTTCTAGACGAGCCGTTGAGCACACTACTGCGGCGGCGCTGGCGGCCGCCAAGGACAGCTGCCACCGCTTCAACTTCAGCACGATCGCCAGCTTGAGTGCCCGACCCGTGCACCTCGACATACGACACGTCTGCAGGATACCTTAAGGACTGTTGGAGAACCTGGCGCAATAATGACTTTTGGGCCTCTGTAGAAGGGCGCGTGATGGGATTGGTGTCAGTTGAGTGATTTGTGGCAATACCCCTGATAACACCGTGTATAACGTCGCCGTCTTTGCGAGCGTCGCTCAAGCGCTTGAGAACCACAACAGCGACCGTTTCTGCTCGAGTGTAGCCGTCTGCCGCGGCATCGAAAGTCTTGCATGCTGTATCTGAGGCACCCAGGAAGCCGCCACAACTAAGGCCGGTGTACATGCCTGCATCTGCAGCACCTGAGATGATACTAACGCCGCCAGCAATTGCCATCTGGCATTTGCCTCCTTGGAGAGACTGAACGGCGAGATCCAAAGCCATGGCGCTCGAAGAGCAAGCAGTGTCAACAGACAGTGATGGGCCGTTCCACCCAAAGAAATGGTTTAGACGCCCCGGACCGAATGCACGCATGCCTCCAGTCACGTAATAGGGGTCATCCTGTGCCATGTTGTGTTCCCGCCAGTCGTCTGTAGCTTGTCCGACAAAAGTACCCACGTGTTTTGTATGAATAGATGGATTGTATCCTGACATATCCAAGGCCTCCTGGGTCGTTAGTAGTAGAAGGCGCTGCGACGGGTCTGTCTGCAGAGCAGCTCTACCGGACATATTGAAGAATTGCCGGTCGAAGTGGCCTGCTCTATCAATGAAGCATCCAGTTGGCATTGCCGAACTGGATGCTCCAGAGACTCTTTCCTGTGGCATCTTCAGGTTTCGTCAGCATGCTGGACGAGGCAGTCTTTGTTGCCTACATGTATGCATACCTGACTTGATGTGTCGCGGCCTTCCCAAAGAACTTGCCATAACTCGTCGACACTCTCAGCCCCAGGAAATCTGCCGGAGTAGCCAGTAATAGCAATCAGATTGTGTTCATCATCGTCCTCGCAATCTTCTCGGCTCTGTTGATGACTGTCTTTCACTTTGTAATTTCGGTCCTCTATCTTGTGTTGCCGGTCGAGGCTAAGTCCAGAGATCGTTTGGACTTGGCGACCATTGGCTGTCAGACGACGATGAAATGCATTCCACTGAGCCGCCGGTCCAAAAGTGTAAAGTTTTGGGATAGAAGTATCTGGTTTCAAGAAATCCGTCAACGTCCCAAGAACTGTTGATGGACGCGACGGACGCTGCAGGATGTCACGGATTGCCTGCCGCAATACGTCACGAAATGAGCCGCCTTGCAGCACCTCGCCGGTGTTTGATGACAGAATTCTCACTCCGGGTGAAGGTGGCGCGTCCAAGAGAGGAGAAAATCCCAGGATATCGTTGTATCTAGAATCGGGTGATGGCGTTCTCAGCTACCGCTCCCCATACGCCTATTCGAGCTTGGCAGGAATGCTCTTACGGTGGTTCTCTAAGATGTTCTGCGTGGTACGCAGCGAAGATTGGCAGGTCTTTCTTTGCTACATGACCAAAGGCACTTGAGCGGAGAAGACTCAAAGTCGAGGGTGGCCCAGAAATGACCGACCATTCATCCAGCTCATAGCTCAGATATCCGCGCTTGTGAGCAGGTGTCTCCTGGGTAGACACGTTGTCAATATTGGATGGTCAACGCAAGAAAGATACGGGCAACTTTAGACACGCATAGAAACATAGGAAAGAGAAAGATGTCTCACTGTATAATCTTTGCAATACTTGAGGGCATCTACGCAGTCCTGTCTTGGCAGCTGAACTGCAACAGCCCAGGACAAGCCTGGGCGATCCTCAATTTCTCGTGATCGTTGAGTGGCAAACTCAGTCAAACGCCTCACAATATTGAGTGTCTCTGAAGTGAGTTGAGCGAGGTGTCTCTCGTCTGTGGCTGATGCAACAGCGCACGCCAGGATCAGTCCAATACATTCGCCAACGAATACCCTTTGCTGGTTGTGTCGAAGAATGCTCGGATCGGTCTGACATTTCCTACAGACAGGTGGGCATAGCCCGTCCATCAGTGACCATGAATCGACTGGGAATGTCTTCATCCTTCTGATGTTTGGAGACAACTCACAATATTACAGAGCCAAGCTGCGAGATGCAGGGAACAAGAGCAGATGCTATGGGGTCTGTTTGTAAACCCAGATCAGACGCGGCCATTTCCGCCCAATCAAGAACATGGTTTGGTTCGTCCGTATTATCTTTCAGTCTGAGCTTCGAGTAGGCATGCAGACAAGCTGATGATAGTGTGGCTCGTTTGCGTAGATACCTCAGGGCATCGGCGTACGTGCTCGGTGCCAGGGATTGGTCACCAAAGAAAAGAACCGAAGATGAGGTTGAGCACATAGCTAAACGAGCGCAGCTAACATGAGCTGACCTGCATCAACTTTGATCAAGATGAGTAATTTGCAGCGACAGCAAGCTTTGGTATGGAGTGCTCCAGGTGAGTCGCAAATTCCAGTAGACTGCGTGTTCGACGAGTGCATTCGCTTCCGACGAACAAGCATCCAAGACAGAAGTTGGCACTGGAGCGTCTGTCTGATTGTATAGGGTGTCCCTAAAATTCCACCCTTCCCGAGACATGTTCGTCTGTCACGATGACTGAGTGGAAATCGGGGCTGACGGTTCATCCTACTCCTTCCCTCTTCCAAGCCGCTTACGGCCGACCAGGCATCGTGGTCACTTTTGCACAAGTTCCTCGGTTACGTATGGCCTCTTGTCCAGGGCAAAACTCAAAGTTGGTCTTTGCGAGTACGCGCGAACAGCATTGACCGTCTCGTCAAAATGACTCGTCACAGCGGTCAATAAACTCTAATCCTGAGCTGACCGACCGGACTTTTCGGACACGGCGATATTTACGAAGACGACCGAGTCCCGAGGGCAATCGGCATCGCGTAAAACACCGCCAGTTTCTTCCACTTGCAAGGAAGACGGCGCAAAGCAAAACTCTATAAGAGGACCGAGGGGCAGACTCCACTCAGGAACTTGGCACAACCAAGTACAGGGGAGACAATGGGATGGTTTGCGTGTTAGGGTGAGTTTCGAGAGTCCTTTTAAAAAGGATGGCATATGTTAGCCGTGAGTAGAGGCCCATGAGTTTCTCTGTCCAATCTTTCGTCCAATGATCTGAGAAAATGGTATTCAACACCAAGACTGAATATTCGGAGGTGCATCAGAGCGAAGAGGGCTCGGATGGGGAAGGTAGTCCTAGGATGCCACCGCCATCCAATAGACTTACTCACTCTGGGTATCGCATGCTCATGGTATCTACTTTCCTTTGCTGCATTGTTTCGGTGGCGGTAGGCTTCTTTCTGGGCACATACGGCTTCTCTCTGGCTGCGCGACAGACAGCATGCGTTCCGGAGCCAAAGAAGGCTGATCCAGCCACCGGACTTGGCATGGCGACGATTGATGAGGCACCTTTTATCACCGACGGTATGTTCAAATGCTGTTGCTTAACTTGGCATACGATTAACACCAAAGTCTTAGTGCCGCTGGTCCGTAAGAAGTTTGAACATGACTCTTCGTACAACTTCACAGCTCCTGGTGCCAACCAGAAATGGCTTGATCTGATCTCATGTGAGTCTCAATGCATACTGTTCTATCTCTCTGACAATCACTGACCACAAAATTCAAAGTTGGCAAACCATTTGTTGCGCTAAATGACCCAGCCAAGTATGGATTGCCCGACTATTTCCACAAAGATGCACTTCAACCTGAAGGTTTGCAGCCTGTTGCTTGGAATGTCTTCCATCAGCTTCATTGTTTGGTACGAGACCTTGTTTGGCAATTGCTCGCCGCCTTGTGGGCCATTTGCTAACAAGTTGGGGATCAGGTGTGCATTCGCACAACGTATATGAAGCTAGCTTTGGACTTGGACGGCGGCTACGACGTCTGTACACGCCAGCACATTGAACACTGCTTGGAGAGTCTTCGTCAGGTAAGACATGATTGATGTGATCCAAGTGTGCCTTACTGTAATACTAACTAAGGGATCGCAGGCGACGATGTGCGCAGGAAATATGAATATGGAGCGATTCGAATTCATCCATTACCCTGGCCACGATGATTTTGTTCCTAAGCTGGTCGGTCAGCACGAAATGCACACGTGTCGTGACTGGGAAGCAATCAAGGGCGTCATCAAGAGAGTGAGGGCTGAAAACATTCCCGTCGACAAGTACGGCAAGCGTGTTTCTCAACCTTGATTTCGTGGTTATAGAAAAGTACGCAGCGATTTGTTTTGGTGGTCATATAGCTTGATCAAAAACGCCGCTAAGAAGTAGATATAACAGGGAGAGATCGCCGTTAGAGATTTGAATTCCTGGCCGACTGACAGATGTGTGGGCAGCGTCATACTCGAGTAATCCTGTATTATGCATTGAAATATTGAAATATGGCTTCTATTTGCTCCAATATCCAGTACATGTAACATGGCACGGGATGCACTCGGGACATCGTCTATCTACCACAGCGCTTTTGTCACCTTCCCATAATCAATCTAGAGCTACATATTGATGGCCCAAACTTTTGAGAGACCTAGTGCTTTACTTGGTAAACCTTGTTCCCAAAGTGATGCGTTTTCCGTGCACTAATACCCCATTCATCCTTACTCGTGGACTGTCAGTTGAAGTTTGCTCAAGAAGACGGGATGAAATTGTACGCCGCCGGAGTTTGTCACAGATCCTTGCAAGGTTCAGGGACTTGCCTGTTCCCGCTGCCTTGAGGCTTGCCTCACAATGGTGAAATTTGCTAAGGTTTGGACAAGCAACGGGTCGGCCGGTGGGATGGGACGGGCCCCACCAGAACCGAAATCTACGGTGAGCATCGTCATAGTCTGGGAAAGTCTCTTAGATTACCGGCACAGTCGGCAGAAACATTCATGTCGAGTCAGACCCGAGACCAATAGGCCCCGGCTTGGCTGCTGCGCCCCGCGTTCCGACCTTCTGGCTCCGCGATATCCTCGCGTTCCCGCCGGAGTTCGGGCGGATGGGTCCATGACAGGTGACGACAGTGAGCTCCATTGAGTTGAGGCCGACACATTCTGGTCCCGCTTCACAGTACTATGGGCCGTCTTTTTCATTGTCCAAGTTGAAGAGTACCCGTCAACAGTCCTTGACATACCTATTTGCCATTTGCGACGCAAGGCACGTCTCTCAATTGCAATATGTGGTCCCGGGCGAGATGGGTGTTCAGCATGATGCTCTTTTCTTGGGCACCGCCGACACCTGATGCCATCTCAAAGGATGAGGAAGACGAAGCTGATTATCCCGACACGGAAGAAGAATATCAGAAGGAGGATGCCAGTAGTTTCAAGGGCATGCTTTCCGATTGGCAGAAGGCAGAGCCCCTGGGACTACAACTGTCACAGTGTTGGCATGAAAATTCAGGAGATTCAGGAAAGGCTCAGTTTAGAGGCCGTCGACTTGCTCTGAGCCTTCTCCGATGTCTTCGCAGCGGCCTGGTTCTAGGGGGTTTGATCGAGCTTGCAGCCATGTTGACGGCCGCAATCCCGCCGATTATTCTACGCTGGCTTCTCGTGGCTTTAGCTGACCCAACAACGAATCCCGATCCCGCCATGTCGAGCAGTACACAAGACGCTCACAAACCACACACTATACGCATCTCGCACAGCTATACTCTGGTGGCCACTATGGCAGCCACGCAAATGGCCGCCGGTATACTCATCAACGCCTCAAGATACAGGCTGGAAGGTGTTGGAGCCCAAGCTAAGGCTGCTCTCACATACGTGATAATGAACAAGGCCTTCTTGGCCCCGCCATCCTCATCAGCCACCAATGTGGTTCGAAGTCCACAAGATCGCAACAAGGATGGCCCAGAACAAACATGGAACTCTGGCACCGTTTTCAACCTCACATCAGTGGAGGCCTCTCGTATAGAAGACTGTATCAGCGGCATCAACGCCATATGGACTGTGCCGGCTAGCTTTCTTCTCGCAATTCCTATGTTGGCCACCAATGTTGACGCATCGTCGCTAGGCGGCATGATCGTATTGCTCCTGGGTCTACCTATTTTCACGCGCGTGTCCCTCCGTATCTGGGATGAGCAGAAGGCTCTCAGTGGATTCTGTCGACATCGTGCTGCGTGTACTTCACAGGTTATCCAAGGCATTCGTGGCATCAAGCTTGCGGGATGGTCATCTCAAACAATGGTTTTGAACAAGTTGTGCGGGATGAGAGTTGTTGAGTTGGTGACGGCAAGCCGTTTGTGGCACAACCGAGCCCTGCTAGAAGCGGCGTGTGCTTTGTTGCCAACTTTAGCCTCTATGGCAAGTCTCATTCTGTATGATACTCTGCATGAGGGTGTGCCAGATCCAGCGAAAGCTTTCTCATCCTTTGCTCTCTTCTTGGCTCTCAAGCCGCATGTCAACCGGGCGGCACAGGCAGCAGTCCAGTTGCAAGATCTCCTTGTCGGATGTCGCGCGATTGAGATGTGGTTGGAGACGGAAGAACCGCACGAAATGAGAACAACCTCTGCGGAGTGGGCGGTCGATGTTGCCCAAAACACTGTTCTCAGTTGGCCAGCCAGATCGTCGGCTGATGACTTCCACCTCTCTTTCAACACCCAGGTTCAGGTTATGAACGGTGAGCTGGTAGCTATTTGCGGCCGCCCAGGGTCTGGCAAATCCTCTCTGATGCACTCTATTGCAAGTCAGATGTGTCTCGAAACAGGAAGCTTTGAGTTGGGTATCGGCTCAAAAGCGGCTTTGGCTAGCCAGACGCCATGGATTAGACAAGGCACAATCCGGGGCAACATCATTTTCGACCAGAAGTTTGAGGAGGCCAGATATTGGAAGGTCATCAACGCTTGTGCTCTTATGGCCGATCTCGAGCGCATGCCCCGACGAGATCTCACCGTTGTTGGAGCAGGTGGCCAAGGTCTCTCAAGTGGACAGGCACAGCGCGTGAATATCGCCCGAGCGATTTACTCAAATGCGGATATTGTCCTTGTTGATGATTGCCTTCGAAACCTTGACCCTTCAAGTAGCAAAACGGTATTTGAAAATGGTCTCTGTGGCCTAGCAAAAGATCGCACACGAATTGTCGCGACGAACCAGGCTTGGGTGGCCCGTCAATGTGACCGGATACTGTGGCTCGAAGATGGAGAGGCTACCTGGCTCAATTCTTCAAGCAAACTTGAAGACTATTTCTCATCCCTCATGGGAGAAGAACCTGTGGAAAACTCCTCAACCCAACAACAGGAAGCTCAGTCTTCCCCATGGCAGGCTGCAACGAAAGCCTCTACCCCAGATTCCAGGAGCACGTCGGAATCACTACCATCCTATGAAGACACAAAACGACGTGACTCCTTTCAATTCTATCTAGGACTTAGCGGTGGGCCAAAGGCAGCGCTCGTAGCGGGTGGTATTGTCTTCTCATGGCAAGTCATTGCTGCAGCTGTCGTTTTATGGCTTTCTTTATGGACATCTGACCGGTTCGGTCTTTCCGGCTTTACGTCAGTGACGCTATTTGCTATTTTTGGTTTTGGCGAAGCGCTACTAGCGTATGTCTTGTGCCTCTCCATCACCACGAAGATGTTACATGCAAGCCATAGCTTGTGGGAACGATCGGTGAGGCGAGTCGTTGCTGCGCCCATGGGTTTCTTCCAAGACTCTCTACTTGGTAGCATCATGGATCGTCTCTCAAAAGATGCGGACATAACGGACAGGGAGTTGATAGAGTCGACCCGAAACGCTACACTTCATCTCGCACGATTACTTGGTGGCGTTGCCTTGATGCTCGCGATGGAAATCAAGGTATGTCCTGCGGCAATCACAACATGAGTGATGAATACTTACGAGGTTTCCCTTAGCTTTTACTTGTCGTCTTACCGGGTCTGTCTGCAGTCGTTGCCATGATGCACAGATATGCTCCACGCCTCAAGGCTGTTCGCTGTCGGGAGGCTGAACTGCGTGCTCGTGTTAATGCTGCATTTAGTGAGAGCGTCGAAGGCTCCAACTCTATTTCAGTCTATCAAATCGAATCGTCGGCTCGGTCAACTTTGGTCCAGCGGCTAAATGGATGGAGCAACGTTCGACTTCTGGCCGCCGCAAATTTACGCTGGCTTGAAGTCAGACTTGACGCGATTGTGGCTACTACTATTGGGCTGACCGGTGCTCTTGTTGTCGCTTCATCCGCTTCACTATCACCATCAACTGTTGGTCTCATCATGAGTCAGGCTCTAGTTCTTCCGGCTTCTTTGAGACAAGGCATGAGATTTTCTACTAGCGCCTTTCAGTCTATGGTTGCAGTAGAACGTCTGTCATCTTATGCTACGAGTATACCTCGCGAGGGGGAGACAAAACGCAGTTCAAGGTACCACACTGCGTATGACGCATCATGGCCAGTCTCTGGAGACTTGGCCTTCCGGAATGTGAGTGTTTCTCATCGTCAGGAACCCGGCAAAGAAACCCCGACAGCGTTGCGCGATTTATCTTTCAGCATACCGAGCGGTATGCATGTTGCGGTCGTAGGCCCGACTGGCGCAGGGAAATCGACACTCGTTTCTCTCCTATTGCGCTTACTTGACCCGTCGACTGGCACCATCAACTTGGACAGTGTATCCATGATTGGCGTACCACTTCATGTGCTACGATCCCACATTGCAGCTGTCCCCCATGACGCTGTACTGCTTCCCAATAGCACCATTCGCGAGATGGTCGATCCTAATCACAGCCATTCTCCGTTTGCGATAACTCGACTACTATCGGACTTGGATATGCTGGCCGGTCTACAGAATGAGCCGCCTATGGAGCTTGACACCATAGCTGGTGAACAGGTAGCCCAAGGAACAGGGAGGGCTCAGCTGTTGGCTTTGGCGGCTGTGTTGCTCAATAAACCGCGAGTATGTGTCCTCGACGAGACACTTGGGTGTTTGAACGTTCAGGCAGATGCCAATGTCACGGAGATGGCGAGGGATGTGTTGAAGGGCCGCACGATGGTAGCAGTCTCACATCGTATGAGAGTGGCGATGTCATTTGACCGAGTGCTTGTGCTCGACGAGGGTGGAGTACAGGCATACGGCACGCATTCGGATGTATGGAAAAGCAGTCAGTTTTTCAGAGAGGCTTGCAGTCGGGATGGTATCACTGCTGAAGGAGTTCATCAGGCTAGAGTGTAGCATAACTTGTTTGAAAACATTTGGTTTGAAAGAAAACAACTCATTGCAAGAGTCGCAAGCGGCAGACATGGATGCTCGGTGTGTGAAGTTTCAACAGCGAGTCACAACGGGAGGACATTGCCATACTACGATTGGGTGACCTCCCACTACAAAGTTCTTGGAGGTAGCGCTAGACTATCGTACCTTGTCCAAATAAGCTGAAGCGAATTTCGTAACACCGTAATGACTCTAAATCTAAAGTTTACCATCCAACTATACTGATCGTCAGCACAGTCTTGCCAGCCGGGAATATCGTATCTGAATTTCAAAATCAGGATCGCTCAAGGTATTATACATGGAACTAGCAATTCTATTAGGTATTTCTCAAAGATGTCCAGACTTTCAAGCTTACGATTTAAAAGGGCTTCTGTAGGGTTGGGCAGTGCCGCTCCTACTACAAATTGCAAGTAGCTACCTTGGGAATAACAGGTAGCAGGGTTTGTTCATGTGCTTGAAGATCCGGATATGGAATTTCAATTTGACAAAAAGAGAATTTCAATATATCTTGAGCTCAAAGACCTCAAAAGACTTTGCACCCCAACTGTTTGGTGATCTGCTGGTATGGTTCGTGGAATCGCCTCTATTAATGGGCTATTCCTACATAATGTGCAACGGCTGGGAATCTTGGGTATCTTCATCGCGAGACAAAGTATACTCCAGGATCATGATCCTGTCCACCATAGCCATGGATATCGGGACTTGCATCATCAGCAGGATCTCTAAAAAAGCAGACTGTTGCATCTGGAACCCCTGGAAGTCTTTCAGGCCCTTCGTCGTACGATTGCACCACCCGAAGTGAAGTACAGAAAACAATCCCTCAACAGAGAGACATGTCATGATAGACGGAAAACCCTCTGACTCGTCACCTGCTTCTTTTCTTTCCAGGCCATGTTCCAGATTGGTAATGAGAAGTCAGACCCTCACCAAAAGCTCGGCTGCCAATCAGTAACAGAGAGTACACAGAGTGGAAGGCTCACAGAGAATTATCTAAAGTAGACTTCTCTGGCTTCGCTGCCTTAGGAGGGAGGCGGACTCTTGAGTAATGAAGGACATTCAAACAGGCTATGAAGTGCTCCTATTGCAGGGAAGCGCCCGTCTGAGAGGTCGCGCTAGGACAGATAAAGTATGCATGGCTAATATCTTAATTGAATTTACTAAAACCGGTCCCAAGGCTAGAGCTGTGTATCATCAGCTGGACAGGTAGTAAGATCAATGGCAGCAAGAAAATCTACAAGGGATCAGGGACCTGCCATTCCGTTTACCGACGGGGTCGTCTTCTCTTGTGCTCCCAGTGGCGATAGAGACTTGATATTGGGAAGACTACCTAGAGCCTTCTAAAAATCGCTCAGCACGTCATTCTAGTAATGGCTTTGAAGTGTATCAAACATGTGAAAACACTGCCGACTTCGTTCTGTCAGGGCCGACACCAGTCTCCAAGAACTCGGTACACAGCAATCATATATACAAGATCTGTGTCGAGGGGGTTGGTAGGAAGTGGCGAAACTGGCTGGCTCACGTTTTTAAGGTGAAGACATTCTCTTGCTCATTGACGGTAGCATCACTCCTGAAGGCGATTTCTACTTCATCATGACATCTGGCAACTACCTAGCACACTGCATGATTGAATCCTCGGTACGAGCTGGGAGAACTGTTGGCATGTGCATCCCTATCACCCGATTCAAAGAATTGCGAATGGTCTCGCCCACATTACCCATCTACGCCGGAACTGGGCCCTTCCTTTGGTTCAGGTGCGAATACTGCAGTGATCCATTCCCCAACGTGATTCATATATTTGTGGCTCCCACATCGGGAAGATGTGCCTCGGACATTTTCATGCGCCTACTACCAACATTTTTTTGCCAAAGACTGACTACCTAGGCTGATATTTGCAAGTTGTCTGCTGATTTGGCCTGGCAATCTGGAGCGAGTGCTGTTTCTACTGCTCGTGCCTACCCAGAGAACTCTGGCTTGAAGAACATGCCGCTGGTAATCCTCTTTGTCTATCTTTTTTCTTCTTTGCGACGTCCAAGTTGCGCATGCCGATGATCTCCTTCAACTACGTTGCGTGGGTCATTTGAAAACGGGGTCCAAAAAAGAAAAGAAAAAAAACCGAAAGCAAAGCGCGCGAGGACAATGGCGGTAGCTCGGACCTCCGAAAGCCCGTCTGCTGGTCGACCACCTCTTCCGAAATACGCAGGAGTACTCAGCAAAAAGTGCCGAGTTTTCCTCCAATACAAGGTACCTAACAAAACGATACTATGCTGGCTGGTTTCAATCAGAAAATGGAAAGATCAAGATTGGGGCAGTAAGTCCCCCGTTATTGAGAACAATTCGGTGGCCGCCGGGGAGCCGAAGAGCCAGAAGCCCACAGCCTCACCTGCTCGCACGTCCCGATTTCGTGGAAATCTTCCTTGGCCCGCACCATCCTCCGTGGGGTCGCAGGGCCTGTCTCAGGGGCGGAACCTCTGATTTCCTAAGTAGGTAGGGCTGGAGTAGTGGTTAAACAATTAGTGGAGAAACATATCTCAACCAGACGAACGACTGGAAGATAAGATTAGGTCGGCGGCAGTTTGACTCGGATTTAAGACAAACAAATGAGAGCTTTTTGCGTAGATCGTTAAGCTTGGCATCATGCAACAGCCCGTTGATCTGGTGCTACGATTCATGGCTGGGTGTACCGGATCCGCAGCCCGGTATTAGCACATATTGCCAAGAAGCAGTTACTACGAGATTTTGGCAGTCTCCACTAGGGATAGGGGGGATTTAGAGAACTGTAACCCGCCAGCCAAGCATGGACACGGTAGGGAAGCCTATGCATAATGGACAAAATCCACGAGTACGATAAATTCGTCTGATGTTGATGGCGAACTTCATCGGTCTTTGACAGATCGAGCTTCCAGCATCGCTGTGTCCGATCCATAATAACCCGTGCCCAACCCTTGTGTCCTCATCAGATCCCACCGGTCGCCTTGTGCAACGTGAGGCAATTTCCCGACCTTCTACTTCGGCTTTCTAGTGTGTCGCGACCCAAGAAATGGAGTGGCCAATATATCATGCCCGGTCTGGCCGCTGGGCCAGTGGAGTCCTACCCATTTACTCGTGGCTGAGACAAGGCGTTTGCTTGGCACCAGTGACCCGGCATATAAGAACATGACGCATCTCTATGATCAACCTTTCAACCTCTGCAGGTCGTACCGCATCCCAGGATGGCATCGTTCAACATGGCTGCCGGCGTGATCGCCCTTCTTCTCACAGGAGCCGTTGCACAGGCCCTTCCGGACGGCGCACCCACGTTGCCGCAACAGGCTCAGATCATCGACCAATTGAGCCAGAATGTGCTGGAAGAAGTCTTGCCTCCTTATGAGGCCAATGCATCGACGGTTCGTGCAACCATAGCTCGAGAAAAGGCTACGACTTACAACAATCGCAGGAATTCTTATGGCGTGGCGTTAACTCTTCATCGCTCAAGGAGAGACCATTTCACATCTACAGCACGGAGTTCTATGAGGTGATTGGCAATGATCCGTCGCTCACCCTCATCGCGACCTCGGAGTCCGACCCCATCTTCCACGAGGCAGTCACTTGGTATGTTCACTATGCTAATCTGGGTGACCCAGACCTCGCGCTGACTAGAGAAGGAATCCAACAACTGACGAAATGTTCTTCGTCCAAAATGCGGGAGATCCAGACGCAGGCACCGGCTTGAACAAGTCTTCTATCATACAGAAGATCTCCCTTCTGGATGCCGAAGAACTGAGGAACGGGACTTTCGGTGCTACAGCAGTGCCAGTACATACAGTGCCATCGACCCCACAAGTGATCAACCCGAATGGTATGTCTCCCACGTGAAAGATCCGATGTCGTATGTGTGCTGAGATTAAGAAGGCGGCACCAACTACAAGGGTAACCTGGTCTTTGCGGGCTCAGGCCAAGGAGACCGTCTTGCATCAGCGCTCTATCTGATGAATCCTGTCGAACCATACAACACTACAGGTGAGTGGTATCCAGAGTCGATCACAGCATTTGATGAATGGTTGCGCCTAACGTCCTATGTGCAGTCCTGGTCAACAACTTCTTTGGCAGAGCTTTCAACTCACTCAATGACGTCTCTGTCAATCCCCGTAATCTAAACATTTACTTCACCGACACCCTTTACGGATATCTTCAGAATTTCCGGCCGGCGCCCGGCCTGAGGAATCAAGTTTATCGACTCGATCCTTCCACAGGTTCACTGTCAGTTGTGGCTGATGGGTTTACTTTGCCAAATGGTAAGTCCCAAGCCCAAGCACCCATTGTTTGATTATGGCTGACTTAGGTCCAATGCAGGGATCACGTTTTCACCCAACGGCGAATACGCCTACGTCACAGACACCGGCATGGCTCATGCGTTCTTTGGCGAGAATTTGACAGATCCTTCGACAATGTGAGTTACGATTGACACTCATCCGATGCTATGGAAGGAAATGGCGCTGACTTTTGTAAGCTATCGGTATAACGTACAAGAGGACGGCACCTGGGAGAACCGGAAGACGTTCGCCTACGTTAGTCCTGGAATCCCTGACGGTAAGCACATCCCAGAGCGTGACTCATGTGCGATTGTTTCTGACTTTGACTGGGTGCAGGAATTCACTGCGATTCAAAGGGTAATGTGTATGCTGGCTGCGGGGATGGGATTCACGTGTGGAATCCATCTGGAAAGTTGATTGGGAAGATCTACTTTGGTTCCGGCGTCTCCAATTTTCAATTCGCCGGAGATGGCCGGATGGTCATCATGGGACGGACGAAATTGTTTTACGCAACTCTTGGTGCTTCGGGAGCTCCAATCTCGTGAATAGAAGACGATAGGCATCGACTGAAATAATATCTGAGAAATTGGGCATAACATACCCGGACAGCTGAGGTAAATGAACTCCGCGAAATGTGTATTAAGTGCGCTGGGTGCTCTATGCATCCTATTATTCTATCTGTTCCCAAAGTTCTAGGTTCCAAGGCTCTGGGCCTCACACATCTTCTTGTACATGGGACCCTTTGCCAAAAGTTCCTCGTGAGTACCTTTTTCAACGATTCTACCGCCGTGGAAAACACAAATCACATCAGCGTGTCTGATGGTTGACAGCCGATGTGCCACAGCGATGGTAATCCGCTCACCAGACGAAGCTGCCTGGTTCAACGCTTCTTGCACAATGCGCTCTGATTGTGTATCCAGTGCACTTGTTGCTTCATCGAGTAGCAGTACACGAGGCTTACGGATCAAGGCACGTGCGATAGCGATTCGCTGGCGCTGGCCACCAGAAAGTTGAGTGCCATTGGCTCCGCATTGAGTATCGAAACCTTCGGGCAGGGAGCTGATGAACTCCCATGCATTGGCCATACGGCAGGCTTCGATGATGCTTCCATTAGAAATGGTTGACGGGTCTTCTGTCGGAATACCCATGGAGATATTGTGCCTGATGGTGCCTGGATAAAGGACAGGCTCTTGCTGTACGAGTGCGACGTCTTTTCGGAAAAGCCACGGGTTCATCCGATCAACATCAACAGAATCAACCCTCAGGTGACCGCTGACTGGATCATAGAACCTCTCGAGTATGGCAATCATAGTGCTCTTTCCGCATCCAGATGCTCCGACAAAGGCCACAAATTGTCCCTTCTTGATCTGAGATCTCGTCAGTTTCAATTTTTCCTGGTTGCTGCATACAGGACACAACTCACCGACAGATCGACGCCCTGTAGGACCTTTGTTTCAGACCTCAAAGGACAAGAGAACTTAATGCGCTCAAGGTCAATTGTTGAGTAGTCCGAGGGCCCAACGCATGCATTCTCATCAGTTTCCCGAATCGATGGCTTCAGTTCGGACAGCCAAAAAAGGTAATTAGCTGCGTTGACAGCTTTCGTCATGCCTTTGGAACATTAGTCGGCAAGCATTTGCCACTCAGAATGGACACTTACTGCTAGAAAAGCCAAAGAGAATGGAGGCCTGTTGTCCAGAAAAGAAGACGCCCAGGAAGGCGACGAAGAAATTGACCGTGCTCATGTCGCCGAATGATACCAGACGGCAGCCATACCTAAGTCAACAAGTAAGCGACGAAGTAAATGGAGTGACTTGAGTATGAAATACCAGAATCCAAGGGCCATGAAAGCATATTCAACACTCTGTGTGAAGGCGAAAGGCAGCATGATGAGCAATATCGGCCTCCGAGCGAAACTGTTGGCGTGATCTAGCTCCCTCGTGTATCTTTCGAGAACAGACTTCTCGATGGACAGGGAAGAGACAGTGCGAATGGCAGTAATTGCCTCGGATGCGATGGAGGCACTGGAAGAAAACCTCTTGGATATCTTTGCATCCATAGCAGACTCCATCCTGATGCGAACATAACCGGCAAAGAGCATTGGGGGTAGGCCAGCGAAGACAATGACGACGCCTAATCTCCATCCGTATGCCAACGCCAGAATGCTGCAGGCGAGAACGCTCACAATCGACACGAGAATCAAAGAGATATTGAATCCCATGAGTTCAAACACAGCTTGAGGGTATGAGTCCGTCCTACTCGTCAGAGCCCCAGTTGTGTTCTCCGGTCGATCGAAGAACTGAAGATCTTGTTTGAGCATGTTATCCACAAGCTCCCTTCGCATTTTCTGGTTGAAGGTCTGGGTAGGCGTCAGCTTAGATGAAGACAAGTATGACATGAGAGGAGAGGTTGAACAGACTGTAGCTATGGTATTCGAGCACCATCCAATGACAAAGTATACCACAAAGGCCCCAATACCGACAACAAAGAACATGAGGGCGAAGAAGTTGCCCTTCTTCTGCATCTGTGACCCAGTGAACTTGAAAACCTCGATGAACCTTGACATCAGGATGGCCTGTCCGGGGTACGCCGCCGCTGTGAATGCCAAGTCAGCAACAATAAACCTCTTGAGGGCAAATGGGCTTGGCTACATACCCGCAATGAAACATGCTGCAGTCAAAGCTGCGTAGTACCACCGGAGTTCGGGAGTACATTTCAAAAGCCGCCAGACCGTGGCACAAAATCCAACACGTTTCCAGTTGTCGAAGTTGTCCTTGTCGATCCGTTGCTCCGCCCGGAGTCGCGTTGCGGTGGAGTATCTTGTCAAAGCATGACTGAGGCGGACGGACTTGTCTTCGTCCTCGGCAATGGTGTCAGAATTGGAAGTGCTGTCAGAAGATTCCTCGGTGATTGCTAAGTCCTGGGCCATGACGAGTCGAGAATACGCGCCGTTCATTGCTAGTAGTGCGTCGTGGGTGCCCTGTTCGATGATCTGACCCTGTTTCATGACAACGATATTGTCAGCATCTCGAATGGTAGCCAGCTTGTGTGCGATCGTGATGGTCGTTCGCCCTCTTGAGACGTTGTCAAGAGCTTGCTGCACCACCTGTTCTGCATGGGGATCAAGCGCGCTAGTAGCTTCATCGAGAAGAAGAATCCGGGGCTGGGAAATAATGCTGCGAGCAATAGCGACACGTTGCTTTTGACCGCCAGACAAAAGCCCTCCACGCTCGCCGATGACTGTGTCGTATCCATTTGGGAGAGTCTTGATGAAGTCGTGTGCGAAGGCAATTTCTGCCGCTTGTTGAACGCGAGCCAGCTTGGCTTCACGAGGCTCGTTCTCCCATGGTGTCCCAACGAGTCCGTTCACAATGTTGTCGTATACGGTACCACTGAAAAGGATCGGTTCCTGCTGCACAAGTCGGATCTGCTTCCGCAGCCACTGGAGGTTGAGCTGTTCGATTGGCCTTCCGTCCAAGGTGATTGTTCCTGATGCAGGATTATACCATCGTTCCAGCAAACCAACAATTGTACTTTTACCAGAGCCACTGGCACCAACCAAGGCTGTCGTCTTTCCAGCTGGGATGTGAAGGGAATAGTTGTCGAGGACTTTTGTGTCCGGACGCATGGGGTAACTGAAAGAGACATTCTCAAAATCGATGTTGCCGATGACGTTTTGGGGTTGATCACCAGATTGGTCCAACGGATCTATTATCGACTTCCGATCGATGAGTCTGAAAAGGTCTACCGCTGCAGTAGCTGCTCGGGTGAAGTCGATGAGGTAGGGAGTAATGGCGGTCAGGCTCGAAGCTGCGACGATGACGGACATCAGGACACTGAAAGAGGTCAGCAGCTATTCTTGGATGTGATTGGTGTTGAGCTCACATGAAGACATCTCCGGGTGCTTTAGTCTCGCCTCTCGCCAGCATGCCAATAGCTTGCCAAAAGCAAAGTCCGATGCCAGAAAAGAGAATGAAATATTCCGCCGAAAATAGGCATCCCAATATAGGATTCTTCTTTCTCCCAAGCTTGGCTGACTTTTCGAGGTATGTGTTGAAGTCCGTGATCAGCCTGGATCGAAGCGCAAATGCCTGGACAGTACGAGCGCTAGCAAGAATGCTCTCCGCAAACAATCCAGCCTGCGCGTTCCAACCGAGGATCTGAATCTCAATCGCGGCTTCTAGATAGGATGCCACGCTCATCACAAAGATTGTAGCTGGTGCAATGCAGCCGGTGATGAGGGTTAGCTTCCAGTTAGTGACGAAGGCCAGAACAAATGCTGAAATGAAGGCAGAGAGACCCTGAATGACGAGGCCAAGCTTCTCTGAGATTCCAGCTTGAGCCAGTCTACCATGAGAGGTAGCTTGCACCGCGACCGAGCCGCCAATGCCCGAGTCAAAGTAAGCTATCTCTTGAGTGAGTCCTGCTTTTAGGTATGCATGGCGAATGTTGCGAGTGATCCGGTATGCGGCGAGGGTAAACAGGGTGCTGTAACCGTAGGAAACCACAAATCGGCCGATGCCAATTAGGAAGAAATAGAGCCTAACTTTGTTAGTTTCTGCCTCTTGGATTTAGTGATAAGTAGGCGTACGCAAGTCGCGCTGATTCGCTGCGAAATTCTCCTGGCGAAGATGCGCCTGTGGTGAAATCGGTGATCACAGTGATAAATTGACCGAACACGAGGTTCACCATGGCCATGCCGACGCCAGATGCAAGTGCGCAGGTTGCTGCAACGAGCTGCATGGAGATATCGGTGGTGTCGCCATATCGAAATATTCTCTGTCGTAGGAATCCGCGTCAGCTACAAATTCTAACACCAAGACATTCAAAAGGAGGTATTTGGTTACGAAGTAGCTCGGCAGAACTCCAGGATCACCTCGGGTGGTAGCTCCCTGCTGGTCGCCAGTTTTGGCTGATAATTTCTCCCGGGAAGTGCCCATTGAAGCTTCCAGCTGATTAAAATTCAAATAGAGAGAAGTGAGTAAGGAGTTTGACAGTATGGGAGAAAGATGAGATGAAACAAAGTAAGATCATTCCATCTGGGCAGTATTACGAGCCTTTAAGTGGCATGAGAGTTTTTAGCTCGGCAAGCTGGACTTGTTCACTGAGAGTCAACAAGATGAACGTCCGCGCTCGCGGACGTGGGACATACCGCCTCCGATAATTTCGACGCTACCACTAAATTGCGTCCCCGTCAACAACAATCATTCAAAGCTGTCAAAAGGCCGATGTTAATTACTTTGTCTTGGAATGAGTCCCGCAGGTCCAATACTGCGAAAAGGAGAAAGCGGCGTTTCGGAGGGAGTTCATGTTGCGAAACCCCGTTTTCCAAGATCACGTTTCCGCGGACATCAGATCGCCTCGCTCATGGAACCCACGGAGCCCGAGTTACGACGATGACATAGCCGGGGTCTCGCGCTTGAGGTTCCGCTCGAGAGATTTGCTCATCATTTAGACAGACTTTCAGCTTACTTGTCGTCAAGAGCGTCATGAATGAACCATAGATTCCTTTTATTGCAATGCATGGATGGCAGTCGCGAGGATATTGGTAAGGAACCCATCTGTTTTAATGGGCTAAATAAAGTACCACTAATTGGGATTTTCTGCCGCACTTCTGCCGCACAATTTGTGCACTCTTTCAGCTTTTCTACATACGTTTACACATCCAAGTGCCATGGAATAAGTTATTTACCTTGTTACTAAAAGCGGGTATCCCTTTTCCCTTTCAACTTTGCATTGCTACTTCCATGCCCTTGATGTTATTGATCAACCTAAAGAGTAGTACTTGGCAACTATTGACACCTGGAGAGAATTTGCCTCAGGCTTTTCTGATTGATACTATCTACCAAAGAGTATTTCTAGCAACGATACGTAGTATGCCAATAGCTTTATTTCCCGCCGTTATTCCAGGGATTCTGGGGTCAGGTTATCAACCCATTTATGAGAGATTCTCCTGGGCAATGGTCCATGCGAGAAGGCCTCAAAGAGAGATTTCACAATCTCTGGCTCTGATCAAAGCTGTGGCAGTGGGGTCCGCCGAAGCAAAGAGGCCACTGAATGAATCTTCTTTACGCCCATCCGTGGCCCATTTCCATTCGTACTTGGTGAGGAGATAAACCAGGATGACCTTGATCTCGTTGGACGCGAAGAATCGCCCAGGGCAGGAGTGCAGACCATGACCAAAGGCCAAGTGTTCGGGTCCGGTCGTCACGAATTGCCATTTGTTCTCCTGACCTGGTTTTTGACGCATATCTAGGAACCGCCGCGGATGGTAGCCTGAAGCATCCTCAAACATAGCGGGGTCTTCCATCTTGTCAAGTGCAACCATTGTGTAGGCACCTTGGGGAATACGAGTTCCGTCGGAAAGTTCAACCGTTGTTGATGCCACACGGTGCATTGCCGCTGAATATGTTAGCAAAGGGGAGAGCTACATCCCGGAGGCTCTGGACTCACCAATGTCTCCCAGATGATGACGCTGAGACTCTTTCATCATGCTGTCTGTGAACTTCATGTCTTGCAGAGCCTTCTTAGACCAGCCGTGTGTTTTGATCCGCGAACACATCTCCTCTCGCAAAGGTTCGAACCACTGGGGATGGTCGCAGAGATCAGAGATGATACCACTCAACAGCTCCGAAGTTGTGTGAATGGCGGCAAATGAAAGTCCAAGCTGTGCGAGACCATAATCATAAGCTCTGCCCTTGGCAACCTCGTCCAGCCATCCAATGGTGTCGGCAACCTTTGTGGTTTTCTCACCCGCGTCGCGAGCAATACGATTCGCTTCCCTCCGCTTGGCAAAGACTGGCTTGATGATCTGTCGCGCACGAGAAGCCTCTGCCTTCAGGGTTCGGACTTCGGGCAGAAACCAGTGAACGAAAGGTCGGAGAAACGACGGCCACTTTGACAAAGCCTCGGCGGCAATCATGGAGTGAACAGTATAGTTGACTGAAACGTCCAACCATTCTTGGTTTGCGCACAACTCGGGGCCTACAAATACACGTGACGAAACGCGGGCGACGAGTTGTAAGAGCACTGACTTGAACTGACACTCTGTCCAGTCTATCGAACGTCAGCAAGGCTGTTGCAAAGGTGGGAGTCCTCGGGGTTAATGGATACCCTTGGGGGCGCCAAGAAGGTCCTCCGTCGCCTGCGCGGTCTCCTCGGCCAGATCTGCTGTGATGAAATCTGCGTTCTCGTGTAAGTTCTGAGCCATTCACAAGTTATGGAGCGTTGTCTTACTCAGAGATTGAGTCAATCTCCCTCTTACCATCTCCACAAGAATCTGATCTTGAGGGCCTTCAGCGAACATCTCAAATCCGGGATAACTACCAAAGAATTCCTATCGCAACGTCGGATGTTTTAATAGCCGCACATGATGTAGGACAAGGTAAGAAGAATCATACGTTGACGTACCTTGTGAATGGCCCTCCTAAAATCCATTCTGGTATCGTTTCGGATCTCATCCGCAAATTTGCCAGGTAGGATGAGTTTTGGCCCTGAAGTTGTGATCACCTGGAAACAACCGGAGAACTGTTGACATATCAGTATGGAAGCATGAAGTCGGCTAAGAAGGTCGTTTACCTTCTTGAGCCCCTCGCGAAGGATGTTTGGACCGTCCACAAGCCATCTCTCACGAGCCTTTTGGAGGTCGCAATGCCCATCTGGAGGAAGTCCAGCCACCGGAAAGCCCTCATGAAGACTCTCTCTGCACATGAAAAAGTATATGATGAAAGGCGCCGTTGCAAGCAAAAGATACGGTAAACCGAAATCTTTACCCTCGCCGAAAAGTAGTGACGCCATGTTGAGTGAGCGTATGTCAACAGCCAAGACTAGCTAATTTGCAATATTGGTAGTAGACGTTTTCAGAAAATTGAATCATAGCAAAAGGCCATTGTTGTTTTACGAAGAATGGCATGCTTTATAACTCATCCCTCTTTGTCGACTATTTCCTCGCTCACCAGTAACATTTCTTGGCGGCGAGACGAAGCTTCGGGTGCCGAAGGTTGGAGACTTCGATTAGGTTGACACCCCTGACAGGGAACGATCCGTCTGCTGTGGTGATCCAGATGCATTTCGCCGAGTTGAAAGGGTGGAGCGGGACTGACGTCGTGCCGCAGGCCACCGTCTTGAGAAACTCTTCCCCCTCCGAAACTCCGACCAAGACGACCGAGGCGGTGAGTCAGGAAACTGAGATCAGACTAGCTCGCATTTACCGAGATGTACCTGGTGGAGATGGCAGAGATGGAAGTTGCTCTCAAGTAATTCTGGCTTTGCCAGAAGAGATTTCTGATAAATCAGTGCTGGGTTAAGCGTCTTGAATTCAGACTTTCCTCATCCCGAAGGCCCACCCCAAGGCAATCAATGAAGTTTGAGGCCCAAGCTTGACTTGATTGTCATATCGCGATGCCATACTTGATTGATTGCCAATCAATTGCAAGTGTTTGGCAAATATCCCTACCTATACATAAGGGGGCCCCTAGAAGAGAGGGCTCTAGAGTGTAGAGCAGGGAAGCCCCGGGGCCGGGGTTTCGGGGCCGGGGAAATCGGCATGGATCAACAGCTTTCCGGATTTTCCATGATCCCCCTCAAGGCCGCTCCAAGCTCCCCCCCCCCTCCACCTCGAAAGAGTCAAGGGAATCAAACAATTTTGAGGCTCAAACTTGACTTGACTGCCTGCCGACAGCTCCATTATTGATTGATTGATTGATTGATTGATTGAACTTGACAAGTTTGCTTGCTTTGAGGTGGGACGAGTCGGCCCCTCTCCAGCTATTCCGTTTGTGAAGGCGAAAGCGGGTATGAACATAAAGATATACATGAAAACCGTTGAGTCGCATTCGGGATAGGTATGACAAGCTCGGGTATTTGTTGTTCCTCCAGGGACATCTTCATATCCTAGAAAAGTGTTATCTCTGTCATGATTGCTATTCCCCAAGTGATCGTTCCGACGTATTATCGTATGCTAATTTCATTGTTGATTCAATGACACAAAATATCCTAGCTCTAAAATCCTATTGAAATAATGACTGCACCTTAGTATCACAGTCTTAGCTTGTGGTCTGACTACCGACATAATGATCATAAACACAGACTACAGACCAGCCCGCAGAAACCATGCCACAGGCTACAAACATTAGTATTTGGCTTATATTAACAGACCTTTCTTATTCTAGTTTTAGGGAGTTTTGCTGTTATTATTACTAAGAAGAAGTGACGAGGGCCGGGGCACCTCAAAAGCAAACTCAAACGACCAATCCTGCCCAAAATATTTCGATGCGGCCTGCCTCCTTTCATCGCAGTTGAAGCTGCATCATCATTGTGCACGCATGCATGCTGTGTCCTACCCTGACATGTTCGTCGTGTCCACCTGTGATCTCCGAAGGAAGCACCTTTTTCGCCAACATCAGTGGCGCAGGCAAGTAGATCAAAAGGGTGTTGGCGGACCACTCCACTGATGAACTGCCCTTCCTATCAGCGTCATATTTGAGGACACTTGTATGCCTAGTGCGAGACTTCTAGATCGACAAGGTCATTCATGCTTTCCATTCTTAGCATTCAGAACGCTCGCTATTGAGTACACCAATAACGAATGACATTTGGTACTAGCTCTCTGCGAGGGAAAATCCACGAGCCAGACTGAAGCCACGATTCACTGTAGCGAAGGGGTGCTCTGGCTAGCGAGAAGAGTGCACCGCGGATCGTCGCCCAACTGGTCCAGTATCTTTTTATTTACGCTGTCGCCTGATCGCCGTGGCGGCGTGGCGACTCACACCACGTATGGCATGCACCCGTACCGCTTGCATGCCGATCGAAGGATGAACTGGGCGCAAGATTCGAGGGAAAGCCACAGATATAAATGAAACGAACGAGTGTACTTTCTGGCAACTAGGATGTGTCCTTAGGGTGGTTAGACTCAGTTAAAAGTTCAGATCAGACGTCAGAAGTTCGGAGAAATGACCATCTGTATTGGGGGAGGTGGCATTGGCGGAGGGCAGTTTGAGGGATGTGATTGGCGGAAGAGTGGGACCATACGAATCGCCCTTTTCCCCCCCCGGATAACTCCTCCCTCTTCTGAGAAATGTGGTTGGTGGAGGGAGAGACTGTAACATAACTTTCACTCCGCACGGATAGTTCCTCCCAGCCGTCTCTGCCGCTTCTGTCTCAATGCAGTCCAAGTAGTGTATTAATATGGTAAGCGAAGGATGAGAAGCGGGGAAAGATAGCTTTGATGTTTCTGTTAACGATGTGGAAGTCCAGTTGTGGAACTAACAACGGAAGATGCCGCTGCTCAGTCTCCCACATACACTACATTGAAACATCGGTTGACGTATCCTAAAGGAGTTGAATGACACGATATTGTTTTGTCTTGATCAAATTTCGGCCGATGGTGTAGCATTACTTTACCTTCACGGTTGATTCTTGAGCAGCGCCGTGGCACTTGGCTCCCTTCCTCCTACCAAGGATATGTAAGGTATATTTAAGAGACACAGCCTACACGATCACAATGTTACTCATTGTCTTGAGAGCCATACCTTTCTGCTTGACTCCATCCGATCTTTAAGCCCTTCAGCTCATTCTCTCGTTTACAATGCATCTCTTTACTTCTATGTTGTTCGGGTTTGCCCCTGTTCTCGTTGCTGCGCAAGTGAAGGGAACCGCGTATGGTTTTGCTAAGGGCGTCACTGGTGGAGGCTCTGCCACTGCTGCGGCTCCTAAGGACATTACAGAGTAAGCTTGCTCAAATGGCTAGGTTGTCTGAAAGAACGGAAAACTGATCGGTGGACTCGCGATTATAGGCTTGCCACTTGGCTGTCCGACAGTACTGCCCGTGTCATTCTCATCGACAAAACCTTCGACTTCGTCGGCTCGGAGGGTACTGCGACCGAAACGGGATGCACCAGCACAACATGCACCTTGGCCAACGGCGGTCAGGATTACATTGGCAGCAACAGTTGCACCGGAACCGGCATGGTCTCAGCCTCGATCTCTTACGATAAGGCTGGAGCGACTTCTTTGGTTGTCGGCAGTAACAAGAGTATCATCGGGGTTGGGAGCAAGGGTGTGATTCAAGGCAAGGGTCTGAGGCTTCCCGCTACCTCCAAGAACGTGATCATTCAGAATGTGCACATCACGGTAAGTCGTCGGATCTTCATTACCTGGTTTCTTGCTGATAGACATAGAACATCAACCCCCGCGATGTCTGGGGCGGAGATGCCCTCCAGCTCGAAGGCAATGACGGCGTCTGGGTAGACCATTGCAAGTTCAGCAAGGTTGGCCGCATGTTTGTTGTTACCCAGTACGTTCACCACGCTACAGTACACTCAGAGAAACACAAATAACTAACTGCTTTATCAAGTTTCGCAGCCAGCCGCTTGACCATCTCCAACACGGAATTCGATGGCACCACCACAACGTCAGCCACCTGCAACGGGAACCACTACTGGACTGCGATGTTCATCGCAACCGGCGACAAAGTCACTCTTGACCGTAACTACTGGCATGCTTTGTCCGGCCGAGCCCCTAAGCTTGGCCAGAGCGGTGCTACAACCACGGTCCAGGCGAGCAACAACCTGTTCTCGAACATGCTGGGACACGCCTTTGACGCTTATGCCGGCACTTCCGCCTTGATCGAGGGCAATGTGTTCGAGTCAGTTACCCTGCCGATGACAGCCGAGGCCGAGAAGGTCAGCACCATCTTCAACGCTCCCGATTCGGCTTCTCTGGCCCTCTGCTCCAGCAGCCTTGGCCGCACCTGCGTTGCGAATTCCTTGTCCAGCAGTGGCAAGTTTGCCAGCATGAAAGACACATCTGGTCTTTCCGCCATGGCAAGCGCCAAAGCCTACCTCGTCACTCCTATCCAGGCCAGCAATGTGAAGAGCACTGTTACCGGCAATGCCGGTGTGGGAAAGATCTGAAGCTCGAGCATCGTCTCCTTCTTGACCATTTGGTTGCTGCAGGTGGCCTGGAAAACCTCATTTCGTTTCTTTCCTCTTATTCTTTCACACTCATAATTTTCATGTATAAGATACTGGATATTGTACATAAGCAGCACCACTTTGGGTTCAAACTTGTCCTCGTCAGTCAAGGACACATAGGCTGAATGAACAACCCTAAGAGTAGGATGCATGAAAATCGAATTTCAATATTCGTATAGGTGTCGCAGTAGCTAGTGATTCTAGGCTCCCGCGGCTGTGGTAGCTTCTGAGAAAAAGCCATGTGCCAGAGTCTTCAGAGAGCTCTCCAAGCTGTGGTAGCTTTCATGTGGGAATTTCCTTGCCATGGCTAATCGAGCGGCTCTAATGCAACGCTTCTATTGACCCACTACGCCGTTGATTAGCTGACACTGAACCCGCGCCTGGCATTGGTACACTACTAACTTACTTCGCGACTGTGCCAAAGTCACAGATTCAAGGAGCTCTAAAGTTTCAATAGAATGATAATCGAAGCTCGGTATCAAAGTCTTAACTTGTGGTCGGAGGCCCAGAGTAGTGGTCACGACCCCGAACTACATACCATCCCGCAGAGAAGATGGCACAGGCAACGAAGACAACAGATGCATAATTGACAGACGCTGCCGTGACAGGAAGGGGTGATGGCATGCAGAATAAGGGTACCGCCAACAGAGACCAACCTCAAACACCATAATTAGTGCGAGACATTGCACGAGGGACAGGGGCGCATACCTATGCTCACAATGTTGCAGAAGTAGCCCATCCTCCCAAGGTTGAACGCCGCCGTCTTCAAGCTCTTACGCCTTGTCGCAAGGCTGATCGCGATCGGTGTTGCGTACGAGCACGTCAGGCAAATAACACCCACGCCAGAAAATGCGCTGAACGCGACTGGGGACCCGAAGTATATGAAGCCTAGCAGAATCTCTACAGCCATACAGGCCATCATCGCATTTAGCGGAACCTCGAGTGTAGGGTGAATCTGTTTCCACCACCGAGAGCCCGGTATGGCACCGTCTCTTGCAAATGCCCAAGTACATCGCGAGGATGCTGTGGAGCAGCCGATGCCACAGATGATTCCCAGTATTACCAGTGGCATGAGTAGAGCGAAAGCGCCGCCTGGCGAACCGACGGCGGATTTTATTATCGTCGGAACAGGTTGGCCAGCGGATACGGCGAGTAGTTGTTGAATGTCAGGGAGCACGAACACAAGAGGGATCAGAAATAGAAGGCCAGCGACTGTGTTGATACAGGCTGTTGCCACCATGGCTCGCGGTACTTGGACTGAGGGTCGCCGAACCTCCTCACACATGCTGCACAGAGAGGCAAGTTAGTTAGCGTTCTGAGACTAAGTGTATTGAGAGAACTTGCGATATAATCATGCCGGTTGACGATGTAGCATAGACAGCATGCATGAGGCCAATGCAGAAGGACCATGCATGAGGCCACCCAGATTGTGTCTCGAAATGGGTGAAAACGTATGCAGCTGGATGTCGGCCATTCTTTGCAACAGCTAGGACAGCAATATTGATAGCGAAAACTCCGGCGAATGTCCAGAATATAGCAGCCGTCTGCCTGCACCTCAGCGAGCATCCTTAATGGTATAAGTAGGAGGCAGACTCACGTCAATCCATGGTAGCCAGCGATTTCCGAGAGACGAGACGGCGTTGCACAACAACGTTATAGCGACGAAGATGAGGAAGACTTGGTATGTCTCACCAGGAAATATTCCCTTGCCAGGTTCGGACTCAAAAACATTGATGCAGGCACCAAAGAATTGTGCAGTTGCGAAATTCACAGAAAGAGTGATGGACATGTTTCCCACCACAAACAGCCAGCCACAGATCCAGCTTGCGAGCGCCCGATACTTGGGCGGCGTTAACATTGCTGCTTGGTAATAGACACCTACATGTCACGTCAGGTACTTGAAGGAACGAATATTGTTGGCAAACACCATTGACAAGATGAAAGTTGAAGTTCGTACCTCCCGCAGTTGGATACACACTGGTGATCTCGCCAAGAGAGGCGGCAACGCATATAACAATCAGCGCAACCAGGAGCCATCCCCAGATAATGTTCACTGGACCGCCCCCTATGAGAGGATAGTTCAAGGTGGTTGCGAGGCCGTAAGGGTTCGCTGCTAGCACAAAGGCCATGAAAGCGACGTGAGCCGTAGACCGGTTTCGCTTGAGCTGAGGGTCGTAACCAAGGTGGCCAAGGAGATCATCGGCCAGCGTCTCGCCAGAAGCATCTCCACTGACACGATTGTCGCATAAGTCCTCGCGGTAGCGTGACTTGGCGGTAACAGCAGAAGAGTCGAGAGCGCCCGGATCCTGCGGTATGATCTGCGACATTTTGAGGAGGTTTGCGGCCGAATGTGTGGCAAAGATAGTGAAGGGAGTAGCCAAACATAAACTCAATTTGACTTCTGGAGGTGCGGTTTCCGTGTGGAAAGTTTTCAAAGAGGATGTGGTTTTTCTCAGAAGCTTTGCTGGTGAACCATGTACGCGGGGCCCTTGGGGGATTGCCTTCAATGCTCCCCTTTCGGTGACGTAGTATTAGGCCGCCGTACCTTCTCCTCAGGGCAAGCCCAGGAAGGAAATTTGCTGAATCCACTACCATTCCTTGCCCCTGAGTTTCTGCCAAAAGCATGCAATACAATCTTGGATGATGGATATCCAATCATCGGTGGGCGGGCGGGCCGAGCCCGGAACGGCATGGCAAAGCTGTGCGGAGAGCTCGGCCCCCCGAAACTCCGCACTTGGCCCCACTTTCCTGCATGTATAAGGAAGCTTGCCTCCGTCTCCGATCCGTTCGATTGTCTTTCAAGTTCCTCACCCCTTGCCTCGTCGGATGTGGTTGCCATCTTTTACCCCGATACAATCCGAACTTTGCCATCTTTGGTAACCGCGACCTTGATTTGGCACTGATTAGGCCTATCATCAGTCTAATGATGGAGACTTCGCAAGAGACCACAGACTCTGGTCCAAATTCAGTCACAGAGCATGTCGAGCGTGGGGGCAGCGACCGCCACAATCTTTCTGTGAGTGGAGTTTTGTGCATTTGCCTTCGACCCCGTTTGGATCCTTCTGAAGCAAAAAAGACGGGTTGTTGTTCCCGCGTGGCGTGCTGAATTTGTGCTGTGAATGGGTCAGAATCGACTGACATACCTTATTCTGACAGTGTGACAATTGCCGTCTGCGAAAGGTACTTTCACACAGGATTGAAACCAGATACAGAAGTCGACTGTTTTGATATTGACGGCCTTTTATCAGGTTGGCTGTGATCGTCAGAAGCCGTGTTCACGATGCCGCCGCCTAGATGTACAATGCACGTACATGATGGGATACAAAGCAAGACCGAAGCGAGAACGCAGTGGTGTTTTGATGGGTCATCTGTAGGTCATGCATGTTATTTTATCAACCGGTCTTGGCTAAGCCCTTGCAAGTGAGGAAAAGGTAGATGACATTGCTGAAAAGCTCCAGAAGCTGTGCATCATGTTGGAGGACAGCAGCCGGCCCAAACCGGTTAGGTCAACACCCGATCTCGTGGGTTCGAGCGGAAGTCATCAGGTTTCAGCAGACTCAGGGACAGTTTATCAAGGAAGTCAACGGGACCCCCAAAATCCTGGCGACCAGGTGGAGTACGAGGGTGACTCCTCCCTAGCTGCCCACGCGGACTTCACGACTCGAGTTTTGGAGAATGCTGTCACTACAGACCTGCCCATATCCCACTATGACGAAATGGCGTCCATGATGAAGGATATTCGAAACACCATCAGGACAGTAAGTACCCTTGATAGTAATGTCGCAGGCACCTGTCATGCAACACCGCCCGGCAGCGAAGACTATCCGCAGGAATCACTGCCGCCCGTGCAGCTCACGTTGAACTGTTTACGTATGCTAAAAGGTTAGTGACGTAATTGTTTTGCTGGAGGTATCCACTAGATGTTGCGGTGCCAATCAGGCTGTCCTTCATTAACATCACCTGCAACAGAAACTCCAATGATGAGGTACTTCTGGATGATGCAGTTTGAATCCGTAGGCCAGGTCACTGAACAGCTGCTCGGCGTCTACTCAACCGATAGAGCCCCATCGATGGCAGAGTTGATAATCGCACATATTGGTCTTTACTGGTTGTTCACTCAAAGCGGTCAATTCTCGACTGATACCTCTGTTCAACGGACGTATCTGTCTTACGGCTCTGCATGTCAGAGTCAAGCGGATTCTGTCCTCTCAAAACTGTCTTTCCATCTTCCCACATCGGTAGACTACATTCTAGCCCTTACAATGGCTGTAAGTACGGCCCATCTTTTCCGACTATAGAGATCTACCATACATAGCGTATTGCGCAAGATTGTTCTGACAGCGGGGACAATCCAGACCGAATATTGTATGGGCCAGTGTAAACCCACTATGGCATGGACCTACATCAGTACCGCATCTCGAATGAGTCAAGCCATGGGCTTGCACCGCATAGCTTCTCAACAGGACCATAGCTTTGACTCTGAAACTCGCCAAAAGTCCAAACTGTTCTGGGCAATGTTCATCTTGGAGAAGAATCTCTCTTTGCAACTCGGCCGATCTTCGACACTCCGCGATCACGACATCACGGTCCCACTGAGGGCCATCAAGATGGGATACCAGATAGGAGGCTCGCTAGGCGTTCTTTCTCCAAAATGGCTACGAATTTCGCAAATCGAGGGCAGGGTGTACGATGAGATCTACAGCCCAGAAGCACTGCATCAAGGCTCCAACACGAGGAACTCTCGAGCTCGGGGTCTCATAGCTGACATGAAAGAGATCATCAACGATACAGATCCTTACGAGGTACATAGTGCCCAATAGTCTTTGTGGTTTGCTTGTATCTTGCGGATTGCTGACTTGATTTTGTAGAGCGAATTCCTTCAAGAAAGAAGACGAGTCCTTGGCAACACAATCGACGACATCCTCATCCAATGCGACAAGATCTCACACCTCTCTCTGATGTGCTTGATATACCGCAGCATATGCCAGAACAACGAACCTTTCTGCGAAGAATGCATCAGCACAGCTAGAGAAGCTCTTGAGGAACATACAAGAAGCATGTCTCTGATCGACTCCCGCGACACCCACTTATTTGACATGTGTATCAATTGGTTGCTTCCATCAGTCCTAGATTTCCAATGTGGAAAACGCTAACATCTCCGCACAGGACGCTTCTTTCATCTACTTTTGTTCCATTCTTTGTCATTATTTGCAACGTAATTTGGACACTGAACACGGCAGACCTCGAACTCTTAGGCTCATTGGTCAGTTCTCTGCAGGCAGGCCAGGATCGGGATACCTCCAGCACGAATCATCTCCTCAAGACCTTCAAACCGTTGTACAACGCGGCGTTCAAGTATTTTGAAGCAAAGTCTCATTCTACCTCAGGGGCGGTGCCCGACAACATTACCTTCGAAATGGCATATCACCAAACAGCACCTGTGGCGGATCCAGTACAATGGCACAATATCTCGGCGCTGACGTCGCTGGACCAGTTCATGTCGCATTCGGCCCCGTCCACCACAATGGCTCTTGATAGCACTGGCTTCACTGATCTACGCAACAGCTCTTCCACATCACAGTCTCAGCCGACTGGGGCTGCTATCGATGACACGAATTTGGCTCAATCTAGTACTGCTCATCAGATCACTGAAGCAAGGATGCAGGCTGCTCAATTGGAGGAGTGGTTCCTTCAAAGCCGCCACGTTATGGACATGATGGAGGATGCTCGTCGTGATGGCTAAGTGCCAGGCATGCCGCACAAGGATGTGTTTCATTTGCCTAATCTAGATCACATTTTTGCTTCCTCCTAGATATTCTCCATAATGTTAGCATGCTCGGTCGCTTTCTCGCCTTCAATTTCGATCTCTAAGCCGTACTGAGTTCATGACAGTGTGGCATAGCCTCCGAGATTATATGCCGCCAACCCATCAAGCAGGCCCATAATCCTCTTCTTCATCCTCCTCCGCCAACTTCGTTCGGGAGTCGACCAAGGCATCATAGCACTCTTGTCGTCGGAACCTAGCCAGATTTGGCCACCCATGATCTCGATAGATGTCGCGAGCATCCTATAATCATTCGCAGTGCGGTCAGTCTGACATGCTACCAGATCGCATACAAGATACTGAAACTAACAAGGAAGACACATACCTCAATCCCGGAGTCTGCTACTTCATCCTCCTCTTCCTTCCCTTCTCGAATGGCACCCCAAACTTCGGGATAATACTCTGCGTCCTCTGTATCAGGGCGAGGCAAAGGCACCAAGTCAAGGGAATGCAGGCTGTCAACAAGCGCTTCAAAGAACGGCCCGGCAGGTCTCGGCGGCGTCCACAGCCACGGCTGATCGTTCGGGGCATCCTGGACCTGCTTGTTTCCAACATCGTAGACAATGACGTTGCCAGCGTCAGTATCGATGATCCACCACTCGCCACTGTCGCTGCCCTCGCCCCCGCCGCCCGCGATGGGTACCAGACCGTCGGGCATCTTCTCGGCGAAAGGGAAGAGACCGTGGGCGCACAGCTGCCCGGGTGTGGCCTTGTCCGCGGTGAGGTTCTCGTTCAACTCGGGGTTGTCCCCAAGGTAACGCTGCGGTTCGCTGCGACCTATAACGGGCCAGCGGTTATCTTCGTGGGTTTCATCGACGTCAAGATACGGCAGGTGTTGTAACAGGTCAATGACGCGCTCGTTGAAGCCCAGGAGGCGCGTGCTATCGGCCGGCAGGAAGGTATCATCACCCCAGCGCCCGCCTGGCGGATACTGTATGAGCGATGCAGGAAAGAAGGCCATCTGTGTCAACGTTTCGAAGTACTTCGTCAGGCCGGCAACGATGACGTCTCTGTCATAGCCAGTGGGATACGTCGCAGGATCTCTTCTCTCTCGTGGCGGCGGTCGAGATTCGTGCCGGGAGGCCTCTGCCGTTCGCTTCCTCGACTCGTGTTCCTGTCGATCCTTCAAAAAAGGCTTCCAAGTCTTCCCGGCATTTCTCACGATCAAAGGCGGGTCCAGGTCCGCGGCCGTGCTGCCAGCCTGCCAGCATGTAGGTCTGGTATATGGAGGACGCAAGCTCTCCGCGATCAGGGGTGGAGAAGTCAGACTCGATGCCGTCGACCAGGCCGGGGATGGGGTAGTAGTCCTTGCCGAGCATCGCGTTTATCTCTGCGAAAAAGTCACCCGGGCTGTAAGATGGTGCCTTTTTCCACTCGGTCTCGAACTCCTTCCCCAACGCCTCGCCGCGTGGTGGTCCCGCGTACCTGACAATCCGGCCACTCTTACAGTCCATAAGCCACCATTGCGGACCGTAAAGCGTGTATTCGCCAGCAGGGTACGTGAAGCTGATCATGTCTGGAGGAAGGTGAACTAGTTCAAACAAACCCTCCAAGTGTTCCTCCAGCAGCGAGCTGCGGTCTCGCAAGTATCGCATGGCTTTAGTCTTGGGGAAGATGGGCCATTGCCCCGTATGAGGGCCTGCATCGACGGGCCGCAAGTAGGGAAGGTGGCGTAGGAGGTCCACGGCAGTATCAGACCGGCCTAGGATAGTTCGTAGGCCATCCACGTCTAGCTCAGAGTCGGTCCATCCCTCGGGCGGGGGGTGTTGGATATCGTCGGGCGATAGATAAGGCGTTGTGGCTAACTTGGTGTAAAACTGCGTGAGGCCTTGGGCTACGTCGCGATGGAACGATACGCTCTCCATGGGGAGAGTTGAGAGGTGGTCAGAATTTCAGGAGGCCTGTAACTTGTACAATCGGGTTTCAAAATCCAACTGTTAACACTTTGGAGCACGAGAGAAAAGTGGCGGACAGGGGTAAAACGTAAACAAACATTTATATTGGCTATCTCCAGCCGGCCGGTGATCACTTTATGCTCGGAGAATGGCAGAAGGTGAACATGAGAGGACACTTGGGGGGTCATAGGGGCTTTATATGGAAGAAGTTAGTATGTATTGGCTTGCATCCCTCTTGCATGCATGATGCACACCACTGGCAGTAAGCACGTTGACTAAGTCTGGGGCTCTGCAGGAAAACAAGACTGACCACAACCCCAATCTTCTTGATTGCCCAATGACAAGGGAGCTCATTGGAACAAATGGAATTCATACATAGTATAGCTTTCTACATCACCTTACATCAGTTTGTTCACAGCAGCGGGGCCTGGCTCAGGCGTGATAAGCGCCGCCGCTTCGGCCGCTACCTCCGTCGCCGTCGCCGTCGCCGTCGCCAGCGTGTCGGCAACTCACTCCGTCACGTGCGGATCCCCGCTGCCGAACGCGGTCTGCCGCGGCGACTCGGCATCCACCCATGCGGCAGCCCGAGCTGTGACCTGCGCATATGGGAGAGATGCAAAGCCTTGTCTTTGCACGGGAGGTTGCCGAAGTGCTCAAGGAGCTCCTCCTCGGTCGGCCACCGCGTGCTATTTCCTAACGCTTAGCGCGCCCAAACCCATCGAAAGTGAAAGTACACTGGTCATAGCTAATGCACTTTGAATTGACAGGCGCGAAAATTATGTCTGATTCCGAAATCCAGCGGGTTGCCGATAAGAATGGTGTTTCAGCCGCCACGATCCTCATCAGCTGCCATGTTAACAATGTCGTTGTGGTCCTACCTAAGTCAATGACGGAGAAGCGAATTTCTTTTAACAAGGGGGTTATCTCGCTCTCCAAGGAATATCTGGACTGACTTGACGGCTTGGCCGCCAAGGGAAAGGCCAAGAGAATGGCACGACTCTTTGGGGATTCGACCTGGGTTCGTCGACTGGTATGCCCCTGTCAAATCGCAGTAATCCATGGTGGAGCGTAGTCAGAATAGCTAAAGATAGATTAAATCATACAGTACCTTCGTGCCACTGAATCAAATGCACAGTTAAACCTTAGCCATTTCGTTCCTTCTAGCTTTGCTCGGGTCCGTCCAAAGCCTTCCACTAACACAGCCGTTGTTTAAGGCATCCAGTCCGGCTGGAACATCTGCGAAGTCGATCTCACACAACTCCAGGGGGACTTTTCCATCTGCCAACAGTTTGAAAACAGCCCTCAAGTCATCCTGACTGGCGCCAAACGAACCGATTATGCTGATGCTGCGTGTTACCAACGCCGTGACGGAGACTGTGATGCTGGACGCCGCCAAGCCGACAACCACCACTTTGCCACCTTTCCTGGTTTTCTCAACAGCCATACTCGTTGTCTGCCCTGTGCCGGCAAAATCAATAATGACGTCAAATTCCACGCCCCTAGCTTCATATAGGTTTTCGAAGCACTCATGAGCACCCAGGCGGACTGCCTCCTTCAACTTCGTGGGAACCACATCAACGGCGTATACATCCGCTCCTAGCAGGACAGCAAATACAAGTCCCGACATGCCTAGGCCTCCGATACCAATGATGCAAACCGTCATCCCCGGGCGCACACCAGCTTCGATTACCACAGCGTGATACGCAGTCGCCATGGCATCCGTTGCGACCGCCGCTTGTGCGTAGGATACATTTTGAGGTATTCGTTCCAGATGTGCCGCAGACGCGAGCGCATATTCGGCGTAGCCCCCATCACAACCAAGACCGGGTGCTGATGTCCATTCTTGGCTCTCGAAGGGATGGGAACGCAAGCCTATCGCTACTCGATCGCCAGGCTGAAGCCCCCTGACTTCAGATCCAGCGGACGCAACAATTCCAGACACCTCATGTCCAAGAGTGATGGGTGTTGTCACTAACCCGTCCCCTTTCGGTAGATGACAATCTGAATGGCAGAGCCCAGCTGCTTTGACCTGTATGAGAACCTGGTTGGGGCCTGGCTTAGGAATTGGGATGTGCCGGAGGCTCAATCCAGCGCGTGGTTTTTCAAATCGAAATGCTTTCATTGTCTAGCATTGGCAGACGTATTAATAACAGGATACGTTATGTATGCGGCAATATATCCGGTTGATGAAAACTTGCATGTAAAATACCAAGAGCTTCAGGCGCCATAAGATGTCCCGACGGTGCTTCTTATTTCATCAAACATGCCAGACCGAGGTCTACTTACGTCATAACGAATAGGTTAAGTCCGGCCCTTCCGATCTCATCACAAACTTCAGCGGATACAACATCCTAGAAGTCGCACTGACATGCAGGGAATGATCTCCCGAAGATTCGGCCGCAGTCCATGCTTAAGGCTCGGCCGAGGTTACGCCCGAGCTGTCTTTATTCAGACGATGAACAATTATTTCACCGAGTACGACATTTGCTGCTACGATAATACCCCTCTGAGAGATTTACGGATTATGCGAGTTGGCGTGTAGCGACAAATGAATCAGTAGTAAGGCAAACAAATCGCAGTAAGATGAACATGTACCTTAGCTTACAGCATAAGTGACGCCCACCAGCCAGATCGGTTCACTGAGGACACGGTTGCAGTTCCGCATCGATCATTTCAACAAGGCGCTTTTGCATTATAATTTCACACTTCCCCTGCACTAATCATCACCACGCTGTTTTACCCACCACGCAGTACAATCCTATTACTATTCCTGAGACATGTTAGCGTCTGTCTCCACCGCGCCCGCCCTGTTCGTCGACAATAGCTGCAATCTGTAAGTCATACGCGATGTTTTAATTCTCGAACTAGGGGGGGGCGAGGTGGTTTTTGAAGTCTGGTTCTCAGTTGTTAATCCCGCCGATGCAAAATGCGCCCTGCTGACAGGCGTGCGGTCTACTATCCTTGGTTACGACTTCAGCGGTGAAATCTTCAAAGCAATTCCCTGCTGTACTAAACTCGGACCCCGGCTGCGAGCTGGGTTAATGAGTTGATACCTTTGCTACACGTGAAATAACGTTCGCTGAGACTGACTTGGAGAGGTGTAATGAGCTAGCTGAGCTGCATGGCATTGCTACTGGCGACTTGATGGTGATAGCGCGCAGTTCCTCCTGCACTATGGAGCTAGAAGACCTATTGGATGATGAGGACTCGGATGAGGGCTGCTTCTGCGGATCGCCCGCGTGTCAGCTTCTTCGGATGAAGGAAGGGGATACTTGGCAGTGAATATAACGGCTGAGTCTGTCACACTACTAACATTCGCCAAACGCAGTGACTCCATTGCAGCGGCGGTTTCCAATGATACAAATCCCATCACTGCTGTACGGTTCGCGACCTAGAACCCAAACGTCCTTGGGGCATGTGACTTCCTGGTCCCAAACCAGTATGTCTGCATCACTCGTCGCGTGGCTGTTGGGTAGGTCCTCCAGAGTCGGAAATTCCCGACGATGGCGAAGGGCCGGTTCGTGGGGGATCGGGAAGCACTCCCAGTCTCCCCATTCTGGAAAACCCAACCTCGCCGCCCGCGAATGTGCAAGAAGGCATCGCGCCGGGCTGCAACCGCTACGTCCAGGCCAACAGCACCCAACACGATTGCCTCATGCTGGAAGATCGCCAATGACGGCGGTATCTCGCAAGCGCGCCTGTTCGAGCCCAACCCCGTTCTCGGCGGGTCGGGCGAGCGCTGCGATACGCAAGTGTGGCTTGGCTATTACTACTGCGTTCGCACGACCGGCGAAGGCCCGACCACAACGGCCCCGCCGGCGACGACGTCGGTGCCCACCTCGGAGCCGACGGCCGTTCCCACGCCGTCGCCCATCCACGAGGGCACAACTCCCAATTGCAACAAATGGACTGAAGCTCAAGACGATGATGACTGCTGGAAGATGGCTAACGACGCCGGCATCGAGCTCAGCTCCTTCTACAAGTGGAACACGGTTCTGGCCAACGGCGATAGCTGCGACATGATCTGGCCCGGGTACTTCTACTGTATCGGGGTGAAATCAGATCCGCCAAATATTACCACACAAGCGCCCCCAACGAGTACGACGGCGACGGCGCCGAAACCTTCGCAGACGCAGGCGGGGATTCCGGCAAGCTGCAGTAAATTCGCTCAGGCCCTATCCGGCGCCTCGTGTTGGCAGCTGGCCACCGATAGCGGCATTACGTTGGAGCAGTTTTGCAGCTGGAATCCTGTTGTCGGATCGGGGGGTGAGAACTGTGGGACGCAAATCCGGCCTGAATACTATTACTGCGTTGGCGTTAGCGGGTGAAGTGGCTTTCGCGGCATCTACCAGGAAGTCTTGATCTTCATAATTACTTAGTTCAGCTACTGCCTGAAACATCACTCATGTTCACAGCTGATATGGAAACTGAAGAATAAATGTGCATCTCTCAAGATTCAATGTACAAACAGAGACCCAAGTAGGAATCTTGATCGATCTGTACTTTCTGTCTCGTTAAGGTAAATAGATCTTGCAAATTCTTGACCAGTATCCGGATCGCTCGAACTAAAAGGAATGAAACCATGGAAGAGAATGAAAAACTGTAGGAGTCGATCCTAGGACGCAATAGCCGCCACTTCCTCAATCTTCGAGGGATCTAGCTATTCAACTAACCCGAAAATAACGTGTCGGCCTCTCCTTCAATCATTGATCGCACTCAGGACCTTTCAAAGTTGTTTTAGACCATAGCTTCTCAAAAGAACTCCTGCAAGGGGACTCCATAAAAGAAATAATTCCGACCCTAGACCAAGTGTCGTTGCTCTCAGACTGTAGGACCATCACAACGTCTACCTTATTGATCTCCCATCTGCCCCAGTAGATGCATTGTCGAGATCCGCCTTCTCGAAGGCTTTGTAGAAACTCGCATGGATCCCACGGCCCAGTTGACAGGCGTAGGGTTCCATACATCTTGCCCACAGTCAACCTCGGACGTTCGGACGAGTCATCGTACGAAAACAAAGAAGAAGGTACGAGGGGCGCTCGGAACTGGAGATATGTCGGGCTTGTCTCAAATCTATCTTCGACCCGCACACCCTGAGCACACTCGGACAAATCAAAAATTGTGCCCGTTCTGATATTGATCGACATGTCAGTAATATCAATGCGATTTAGTGGGAAGTGTTTCCCAAAACCACTACTTTTCAAGTCAGCTTTGCCAGCCCAACCAGCCCACGACCATGATGGGAAGTTCTCTCTTCGTCGTGGTCTCGGTTCATCGATGTGGTCTTCAGACCGTTTCTCATGATATCACGTCAGTGCGTTGAGAAAGGACACCAAAGCCTTGTTTGGCACGCAAGATAAGAACGGAATTCCATGAATCTGGAGTATTTGACTCTTTGAGTTTTCAAATTCTTGAACAATGCCGTACAAAGCCTTCAAGGAGTCAGAGTCGTGCGTCAGGTTTCTGGCGGTGTACTGCTGAGCTATGTCGATGAAGCGGAAGAAATTATCCATTGGTGAGATGGCTGCTTCGTCGAAAAGGCCATATTGTTTATCTTTGTTGCCTCGACCAAAAACTCCTGCCCGCATGATGCTCCTGAACTTAGATTTGTCCTTGACGTGGAATGTGTCGAAGGGTATCGAAAGGCTTTCTTGGCAGTTCCTAGCATTACACTCAAAATAGACCTGGTCATCCGTGAAAACAAGTCGACTACGGCTAAGAATAGCCTCTTGAAGCGTCCAGCCCCTTGTAGACCATTTTGATGATTGTATGGCTACTTGTGGATGCCTGAGCGTGGAAATGATGTGGATATCCTTGATCGTAACTGTGGGGGGTGGTTTTCTTGGCCTGCTGTGGCTGATTCCAGGAAGTCCGTATGTTGGATCAGACCCCGCGGCAGCAATTATTGTCAGCTCTGCATTATGGTAAATTGAGTCCATCTGTCTGATTTGACGTTGCTTTTCTTCCGGGTTGTGTTGGTCGATGCAGAACTTAACTATCCAGAGGTACGTATAGCCCATGTCGATACAGACCTTCATAGCATCACGAATGACAGCTGGAAGGTCTTTTTGGGGAGGCATTTGACCGAAGACCATTTCAGAGCAGGGTGCCGATGAGTTATCTTCTTGTGGAGGTTTACCCCATACGTAGCTCAGAGCTACGTATTTCGCCTGCGGCAAACCACGTTCCAAGGTCAACGATTGGCAATTAATTAGCCAGAGTCCTTCAGTTGTCCGTGTGACTCGGGAACACAGCTTTTTGTGATGATGCTGGCAATACTGGAACCAACTTCTCGCCAACAAAATGTCGAAATTTGGCGCCACCATCCGCGGCGTAAAGATTGTAGGCTGGGGGGACCCACGTCGACGAAAAATGAGGAAGCCTTGCGTCTCACCGCGTTTGGACATGGCCAGAGAATACTGGTATCTTGTGAATTTGTCAAATTCAAGGCCGGATGGCACAACAGCCAAGTAGCGACAACCTTCCCCTTCAAGAAGACGTTGTCTTTCAGAGGAAGCGAACTCAGAATTCACCCAGATGTTGTCTCGGGCCACTTCATAAGCACGCAACTCATCCAAGTCCTCCTCTTCTTTGAAATAGAATGGAAGATTTTCAACGGTTAGCCGAGAATTGCAGAGCAGAACACACAATTCGCAGCCCGAACCCGATGGCTGGCGGTAGTATGTTCCAACTTCGGCAATCGTGACCTCGAGTCTCGGCATGTAATCTTCGGCATCAGCGCGGGTAGCGGTACCATCAAATCCTTTTTCCAGATCAAGTTCTAAGCACCTAGCGCAAAGATTGTTTGAGTGGTTAGGGCTTGCAGAACGCTCTCGAATTGGAATTTCAAGGGTCGATCCCCTGCGCTTGAAGCGTGTTTCAGGAGGGCTCGCAGTCATTGTCTTGCGAAAGATTTACCCAGGCCCTTGGTTTTGAAGACGACACAAAGAGAGAAATGATTTGGGCGTTCCATATGAGTATCTGATGGATGTCAGAGTAAGTGAGATCGTAAGAAGTTGGCCATAGGAAGAAACGTCGGATACAAGTAAAACTTCCACAACGCTCCGTGGACTCCGCTATGCATTTGTCGTTTGTATCTCAACGTGTTTGAGCACCATTGGTCAAATACCACATGCGTGACGCCGCTCGCCTTGAAATGAACCCCGCGATAAGCCCGTAAGCCTCTGGAACCCTATCCTCGAATGGAAGTTGGCGATGTCCAACCCAAGCGACGCCTTCATGCGCGGTACTTCTGGCCTCGAGGCGAAGCCCGAACGCTGATAAGAAAATAACCTCGATCAATGCATAGTGCAATACCGACCGATAATGAGACATGTGATTGGGATGTGTCCATAAATAAGGCGACGAGCGATGCAGCCAAAAATGTTCATTCGAATATTTGCTAGGTGTGACGTTGAAGCCTGGGACGAGCGCTTTTGTTTCTGAGATTTGCGACCAGATCTCTCTTTGTGCGAGAAGATAAAAAGTTCACGTAGTTCACAAGGATTACAAACACCCGGGGTGATGTTGTGGTGTTACAGGTGACGCTTTGAATGTTGTTGTTGTTGTTGTTGTTATATTTAACGCCGTGGCGGCAAGGGCGCAGCCGCCCTTGCGGCCGACCTCCCGAGGGGTATACGGCGTGGAGGGTCGCCGGCTCAAGCTATATACTCTACAGTACACGCCTCTTCCTAACGTCCTCCAAATCTTGCCCGTGGGCTACTATGTGTTCTATTCGTCCCTAGTTCCCGCTGGTTCCCTAGTTCCGTTGTGGTCTTCCGATCCTCTACGAGGAGGGGGTTGTTACTAAGGTCTAGGTCAAGACCTAGTCCCTAGTACCGCGGGCAGATCTTCTGGAAGAAGTCTGTCACGGAGAGAAAGGCCTGGAAGCCTTCATGATCAGTAATTAGCCCCTTATAGTACTGCTCAAGAGATCCTATAGGCCCTATAGGCTCCTGTGAACTAGAAGGGTGGAGGGTGGGCCACTGAAGCCGCCTCACTAAGGTCTTTCGGCAGTAGACTAGGTGGTCTACTGCCTTTGCCTCCCCGCAGGAGCAGGTAAGTAGTGCTTCTGTATGGTTGAAGCGTTGGTGATATTGCTCGAAGTCTCCATGCCCTGAACGGGCTGCCAGGAGATGGTGAAGGATCGCCCGTGGCAGGGTCAGTTCAGGAGGGCAGGCGAGGGAAGCCTTTAGCCCTAGTTGGGTGTGGCAGGACGTTGCCTCTTGCTTCCACCATCTTCTATGCTGGCGGTATATACGCTCTCTAGCAAGCCGTTTGATCCCTGATAGGGTAGCTAGTTGGCCCCTAGGGGCTGGCAGGGTTGTGCCCTCCTTGGCTAGGATGTCTGCTTCCTCGTTTCCTTTGATGCCCTGGTGCCCTGGGGACCAGTGGGTTTGTATGTTGTATATCCTAACTGCCTCTTGGATCTCAAGGAAGGCAGCTTGTGAGGAGTCTGGGGCCATGCCTCGGATCCCCTGGATAACGCTGGTATTGTCGATACAGATATGTATAGGCTGGCCCTGGGAGGTAAGGAGGGCCCGTCGGAGCCCTGCCCCCGCCCCTTCGGCCTCGCCATCAAATACTTCTGCTATGCCGAGGCGTCCGCAGCCCTGGGCTATGCGTTTATTCTTACGGTAGATGACAAAGCCAAATCCTGTAGCGCCATCAGGGGCTTTAGAGCCATCTGAGTAGATGATAGTATGCTCTTTTGGCACCGTCTTGAGCCAGGCCTGGAAGATCCTGGCTGCGACGCTTTGAATGGGGACACAGCAAACATGCAATTATTCATAAGCTCATGATTGAGACAGACGATTCTTAGCACCTGATAATAAGGAAGTTACACCCAGAGAATCGGACTTGAGTAATGAGCTCGAAAGCCAAACTAAACATTTAGAATAGTCACGACGAAACACTATCTCTCGTTCACATTACTACTTAGAGCCATGTAGCCTTATTCACCAGGATAAATCAACTTTTTCCTTCTATGGTTCACGGCAGGTTAACCAGGCAGCATGTTTCGCAAAACTTCCTCGCAACTTCAAATATTTTAAGTAGAGGATGTTTAAACCGTCCACATTACTATGTTTTCTCTGAACAGCTTACCAACTATGATTTCTCTCTTGTTGGGAATGGACACTAACTGAAACGTTTCCTTACAAGTTGCTCCCATACTTTTGAGAGAAGCCTGGTCGACCTGACTGGGAAAAAAGCCCGCCAAGACTTCAAATGTTCAGCACCACCCTTCCAGCATCCATCATCATTGCCAACGATCCCCGCCCCGTATTCCTCATTTTGTAGGACATGGCTTTGAGAGTTAGCAATAAGATGGCGGGCGTATCCTTAGGTTCAGAGTTACAAGAGAAGCCAGACATCTAGGACTGGATCTCATACACGACATTCAAGCTCTGAAAAACAGACTATGAGCGTGCCAGCAAATAGAAGACGATACTACTATAAAGCACCCCGATCAAGGTCACCAAGCAGAGCATTTGACAGCAGACGCCAATTGAACCTGTCTTCAAGGATCGCTGCGGTTTGTCCGCGTCTCCCAAACATGGTGTTATGTACCCAGCGGTCACGTCACGAGAAGCAGGATTGAAATCGCATGGATGGTTGTGCACTCGTCGTCAGTCATTGATTTGGGTATACGAAAAGTATAAAAACTAGACGGCCACGCCGAGTGGCGGCGGGCAAAGAAGCCAACGAATAAATTTCAAACAGGCAAAACAAAAACACAAAACTCCCACAGCTATGCACGTCTTTTTGAAGCGAACGCTTGATGCGGTGTCCTCCACTTCCATCCTTGTCCTCGTCCCTCGTCGTCCGTCATCGTCCTTACTTCTTCTCTGCGATTCTTCTGCTCCTCTTCGCGGGCGTCCCGTTGACAGCCCCGACGACCTCCTTCTTGGCCGCCGCAGTCACCTTCTTCGTCGTCTTGGTGACCTTGGCCCCTTCCGTCTTGGGGCCCGCGGCAGCCGCCGGGGTGCCAGGTTGACGGAGCTTTGATGGGGCCGCCGCCTTGGCGATCTTCGTAGTCGCGGCAGGCTTTGTAGTCGCTGTGGGCTTCTTAGCCGTGGCAGCGGGGGTAGCAGGGGCGACAGGGGCAGCCTTCGTCGTTGCTGTCGTCGTAGTCTTCGCTGGCTTCTTCGGCGTAGCCGCCCTCTTCACTCTCGTTGCCTTACCCACCTCCTTCTCCTCCTCCTGGCTGAGCTCCGGCGACGGGGAGAGCAGAGGGGGTTCCTCGCTCTGGCTCCTAGCCAGCTGCTCAGCCCACGAGACGTTCTTCCCGTCCTTCTTGGCAGCAGCGGCGGCGCGGGTCTCGACGGTCGGGGCAGCGTTCTTAAGCTTCTCGAGCATCTCGTCCGCCGGGATCGCGCCTCCCTTGTTGTTCTTCGTATTCTGGCGAGTGAGGGTCGCGAGGTCCTTCTCACCATTCCTGACCTTGGCGACCTGGTGGCGCATGGGGATTCTCGTCGCAGCGGGCGTCTCACCACGGGCGGCAGCACGCTGGGCGCGAGTTCGAACACCGGGAAGGGGGCCGTTAGCGGGAGGGGCACCGTCGGGGTCTGCTTCCAGGACGGGTGTCACGTTCACTATCCCCTTGTCGTCCTCACGGTCGTCCTTTTCGGGCTTGCCGGGCGTATTCTTGTCGGCCTTGGCCTTGCGCGGCTTCTTGGAAGCGGGCTTCTCAGGCGACGACTCCCGTTCCTCGACGTTGTCAGCCTTTCGCTTGACCTTCTTGGGGCTCGGGCTGTTAGCGTCGAGCACGCCAAGAGGCTGACGGGTCGAGGACGGGGCGGGCGAGGCGACAGTGCGCGGGCGTTCGACGGAGAATGATGGAGTGTCAGCCCAAATACCCTGAGGACGGCGCTCGGGCGTGGCGGACAACAGAATCGGGGCGCTCGGCATGGGCGACACAACAACGGGAGCAGTGGTAGCTGGCGCGGTGGCTTCGGCGGCACGGGCAGCGCGCGAGGCAGCGTGCCGAGAGACAAAGCTCCTAAGCAACGCCAGCTCGGAATCGTCCTCGACCTCTACCTCAGCGGTCTCTGCTACAAGAGTCTCTCCGGCCTCGGTGGGTACTTGCAACACATCGTCATCCTCTTCTTCGAGGTCCTTTTCTTCACTATCCTTCTCGGGGGTATTCTGCTGGACAGAAATGATGGGGACTGGCGAGGGTGAAGCTGGCAGAACGTTGGGAGAGGTTGGTGCGGCAGACTCGTTCGCGTCGACAGGTGACGAGGCGGCAGCAGACGCGGCGATGGGCGACTCAGCGGCGACGGGAGAAGACGAGGCAGTAGCGACAGCGGCAACCTCCTCCGTGAACACGGCAGCATGCTCGTCCGGCACCTTAAACCGAACAATCAAACGTCCATCCAACCTCTCAACGAAAACCTTGGCGTCCTTCGCTTCCTTATTCTCCTCAAATACGCGGGCAAGGGAAGCCAGAGCGTCAACGGGCGAGCCAGTTCTCTCCTGCGACGATCCGAAAATGTCCATGTTCTCTCTCACGTCAACCACGACAGAAGCAGGGGACGAGCTTCCAGCCTTGGGCGACTCCTCAATAGCGGGCGCGGGCGAAGCCTCAGGTTCCGAGCGAGAAGATGCTGAATCAACCGTGACGGGATTCTGCACCTGTGACTCACTGAGCTCAACCACCGAAGTGGGAGCAACCACCGGCGACTCGGATGCTGGATCTTGGGGAAGATCCTGCACCGACGAGTGCTGGTCGGAACTGGCGACGAATTGGAGAGATGCACGGCGGGCGGGCGAGGAGAAGGAGAGGGGTGCGATAGCGAAGGCTGGAAGAGAGCGGCGCTTGTTCTTGAAGGCCGTCTTGGCGGGCGTGCGATCCTTAAACACGACGACCGGGCTGGCGACGGCGGGGCTTGCGGCGACTTCGGGCTCGGCTGCAGGCTCAGGCTGCTCTTCTTCCTCGACCTCCTCGACAAATTCGGCCTCGTCCTTCTCGCTGGTCTTATCAGCGCTAGGTGAAGACATAAATGAGGGGCACTGGAAGGTAAACCCGGGACCAATCGGCGAAGAAAGCGGCTCTTCAGGAGCGGGAGAGGGCGAGGGAGGCTCGGGAATGGAGGCAAGGCTTTCGATTCTCGCGCGCAGGTTGTCAGCGCCTTGAAGCAGCCTCAGCTTGCGACTTGCGCTGGAATGGTGCGTAGCCGTCGAAGGGAAGTGAGGCAGCTTGGGCGTCGGGCTCTGAGGCTCCTCATCCTCCTCAATAATCGAGACTTCGGGTTCGCCGTAGGCGGCAATAAGCTGTCGAACGTTTCGTGCGCGACGTGTTCTCCGGCCCTGGGCCTTGTCTGATTCCGCGATAAGATGCTCGAGGACAAATTCATAGGAGAGCTCGGGCTGGGGGAACTCGAGCAGTTGCTGGATCACCATATGCGTGAGTAGATCATTACTGTACGCGCGCTTGGGCGTCCCCTTGTAGCTGCGCTTCGAACAAACGGGTACCATAGGCTCGCCGTGCCTCTTCATATCGGCCAGGTACTGTTTGCGAATTTCACCAACGGTTGGGCCCATTGGGAGGTGGAAAAGCTGGTTGCGAACCTCGCCTACATGCCTGTTAGATAAAGCCATCTTCACAAATTGCCGGTGAAACTTACGCTGAGCGTCGATGATAAGCCCCAGGCCAAGACCTTCCTCGATGTCATACCACGAGGCGACGTCGTTGCCCAGGTCCTCCTCGGTTCTCTGTCTCTTGCGAGAGCCAATCACATACGACTTTTTGCCGATCTGAGCAATCACACGGAATTCAGGCGCAGCGTCGAGCTCGTCCAGGGTGAGAGACTCTGCGACCTGCTCGAGAATCGCCTTCTCTACCATCAACATCTTGGCCTCCTGCTTCGTGCGGCGCTGGCTCTTCTTTCTGTTGACGGCGCGAGCCTGCTTCTGCTGGAGACGCGATGACGGGAATGACCAGGGTCGTGAGAGGGTGGTGTTGTAGTCAGTCTTCTCGAACAGCTCCGGCTGGAAGGGTCCACTACGGAAAAGGGTTAGCGAGGCCAGCACAAATACCATCGAGATGAGCATACCTCAAGGCGCGAGCAACGTCGGTCAGGTCGGTCGTCGCGAAGGTATACGTCTGGAAACCAGTCGTGGGCGCGTAGTCTGACATCCAGGTAACGTCGTGCATTGAGATATCAATCTTTGAGGGCGACTGGAAGATGCTGCCAGCGTCGGAGGCCTTGGAGGGCGTGAATGAGCTTATCTCGGAAGCCTTCGCAGGAGTATCCTCCACTTGCAGCTTGAAAATCGGCGCCCTCGAGGGAGTTTCCACCAACGAAACCGTCTGCTCGTCGTCGTACTCCTCCTCGTCGAGTCTGCTTGCGTTCGACGCGGGCGACGGGTCCTGTGAAGCCTGTGACGCGGCAGGGGATGTGGTCGACATGACCGAGAACTCTGAAGTCTCTACCATCGAGGGCGAGGACTGGGGTGAAGGGTCGCGTGACAACTTCGGTGTCGACGCGGTAGCGAATTGGAAGGATGCTTCGTCGGCGAAAGACACCTTCTTCGGTGAGGGCGTCTTGCTCGTTCGGAAACACGACTTGGTCGGGCTGAGCTTGCTCGGCGACAGATCGCACGCAGACTTTGGTGTCGAGCCGTTAACCGACATGAAGCTTGCGTCCTCGAGTTGCAGCTTCTTGGGCGAGGGCGTCTTCTTGGGCGAGGCCCTGTCCCGGGCGAGAGACATGACGGAGAATCCGCCAGATAGGTTAACGCGCTTCTTGGGCGACGTCGTCTTCGCGCTCTTTGGCGTCGTGGGTAGGCTTTTTGAGGGTTCGTTGTCTCCGAGGGACATGGCCGCGAACTTTGGTGCGTTCTTCTTGGTAGTCGACTTTGACCTGGGAGAGGGAGCGCCACGCTTCGTTGGCGTGGTGAACCCGAGGTTCAAGGAGTCGAGGTTGGCGGTCATGGCGCCATTGGGGTTAGGCGTGACCTCCAAGTCTGCGAAACCGGCGAGAGCCACCCTAGGGTTCTCGCTGGAGGCGAACTTGGAGCGCGAAGGGGAATTCGACGGCGCGTCGTGCTGACGCGCCGAGAGAGAGAGGCCGGAGAAATTCATCGTATGCGATGAAAAGACATTGGCTTGGTGAAGGTTGGGGGTGGAAGTGATATGAAGCTCAGTGTCCGTAAATTGGAAAATGAGGTAATCGAGGAACAAGTTGTGTGGTGGTGTGTCGAGCTAATTGGAAAGCTATAGCCAATGCAATGCGACTGTGGGTTGTCTGGTTGGGATCCGGGAAGAGGTTGCGCGCAGTTGGGGTAGGTAGCGCAGAGAAAAGGGACACGGGCTCCGGGGGGCCGCAACTCGAAAGTAAACAATACTTTTTAGCGAGGCAAACCCGACGCGACCAACCAAAAAGCGACCGTGACGCGCTTCGACTTTGAATAACCGAGAAGAATCAATGACTACGAAAGCCGTATCGGAAGATCAAGTCCAATTCCAGTATACAATTGCAATGACGAGTATCTCTGCAAGCGCATGTATGTATAGCCTCGAGAAATGCTTCAACAAAGGGTTCAAGGTACCTGCCGGTTTGCTCAAGACGAAACCGGGACCAAGTCACTTTTTGTATTGGAGGGCATAACAGACGGCAAATAATCGACCTAGGGTCCCTCCCAAAAGTGCGGCTCATTCTGTTGCTAGCAACGCCTCTTTCCCTCCTCCCCTCCCCTCCTATTGTTCTTGGTTCTTCTTTTGTTTACATTCCATTGCATCCAGCCAATCGGCAGCTCCCGACGGCAGGCGCTAAATTGAATTTCTCAAAAACCCCTCCACCGCCTTTTTTCTGCTGCGCGGTTCCAGCGTCTGCAGCGGTGATCCGTGCGCCTGGCTCTGGCACCCCACATCGCGTTTCTGGCCAATCATGAATTTCCCGTGGCGTCAAGCAAGGCTGAAGGCACGTGATTGGCGAAAAAAGATTGGAGTGGCGCTCTGGAGATTTTCGTGATGGAGGGAGCTTGGAGATGGAGCCGGTGAGAGCTTTCGGAACGACGACGACGACGACGATACGAACCGATACGTAAAAGCCCCCGACGGCTAAGCCGACACGAAGAATTATCGATTCAGTGATCAAGACTCAGAGCTGAGCACAACCGCCCATCATGCCGCAAAAACCGATGCGCCTGCCGCCTGTGAGCGTCCTCCGTGTCAAGCAGCCCAACAAGAAGCCCGAGAACCCGTGCATCGCCGTCATGACCTCCGTTCTTGGTGAGTCAACTTCACCCATCCACCCTGCGATTGCCTTTTTGATTCGGTGCCGGGGGTTGAGAACTGCGCTGCGATGATGCGCACTGGACCAACCCCAGTAGACACCCCAAAATCACCACCCAAGCTTCCATCAGAACACCAGCTAACACCTCCATCCACAGCCTGCTGGGCCTCCGCCGGCTACCACACCCAAGGCTGCGCCGCGCTCGAAAACAGCCTCCGCGCCTGCATGGACAAGCCCAAGGAGTCCAAGAAGCCCTCCTCCCCGATCAACTACCACCTCGGCCGCATGAAGGACCGCGTCGTCCCCCACTCTAAGGACGTCAAGCCGACAAAACGCAACTTGTAAACCCGGGGCAGTCGGAGACACAGAGGAGGAGGAGGAGGCTAGCAGGATGGGGCGTGTTGGTGACGGTGCGCGGATGAGTAAGACGAACATGGTACCAGCCATCGTTTTCGTAGGATTGGGCCAACTGTTGCCCACCCATGGCCCAGTTGCCCAGCGGCCGTGGGATGAAGAACGAATTGAGATTTTCTTACACCGGAAGAGGCGTTTTAGAGCATGGCTGTTGTACACTATGTATCATATCTGGCAAGATACTTTGCCGCATTCCACCACAAAATATGGAGAGCTTTATGACCAGCAATATTCACAAGTTAGTCTTGGTTGTGACTTATTAACGCAAGGCAAGATGTAGGCATAATAGGCATTTCTTTGACAGGCTCGACATAGGTTGCACGCGAGGATGACTGATTTCAATGCGACTTTGCGCCAAGACAAAGCAATTTCACAACACCATCACAAGCACAGTGCATATTGTAGGACCAGAGTCAACTTGAAGGATCAGCAACGCCTGTCCATTCTTCAATAACCTTTAGCTAGCGCCAGTCAAGAGCCATTCCCAAACTGTAGCGAACGAAAGGCCAAGCATCTCACTTCCGGCCGATGCTGTCCACCAGCCATCAACCCTTCAACACCCGAATCAAAATTCTCCGTCATCATCAAAGTCGTAACGATCGAAAGAGGGTCAGTCATTCCAAGAGTAAAACACCAACGTAAGAAGTGAAAAATAAAAAGTAGAAAGAGTGCCTGGATTCGTTTACCAATGGCCCTCAGTCTGGTGTCTCGTTGGCCCGATGGGCATATGCAAAGTCCGCCCAGAGCTGCGGGTCGGGAAACAGTCGTAAATATTTCCAAGAAAGAGTCCGGTTGAAGCGCGACTCCACGCCTAAAGTGGTACTTGTGTGTCGTGGGGCGGGAGGGGAAAAAGTGATCATGATGATGGTGCCGTCTAAATCTCGCAGGTCCGAATGCTTCCTGGTTGCAGAATGATTACCGCTACAAGCCCGCCTTGTAGACTGGCAGCCACCTGCTCCGATTATGATGCGATGCTGAGAGGTATAAAAATAAGGTGAAACAATCTGCTCCGGACGCCTTGTATGCAAAGAAATGCCCCCCGATGGGTATATGGTATGATGCGCCTGGGAAAGTCCTACTCTCCCAAAAGACCTACTTCGACATAGAAATGGGGCGTTTAGGCCGTGTCTCCAACGCAGAAGAGTTCGATCTCGCCAACTCCACCTTCACGCCATTCGATAAAGGCGATCTGGATATCATCGTCACTGGCGATGGTGACGAAATCACCGTCCTCGTCCTGGTAACGCAGCTTGAGCATTCCCTTGCTGATGCTGCTGTTCGTGAACCGTGCCAACTTGGCGTCGATTCGGTCAATCAGTGACTGGTAGGTAATATTGAAGGCAACGACCAGGGTAACGTAGTTTCCGCTGTCGACAAAGTTCACCTTGACCTTGAGCTGGGTAGGAATCGGGAGGTCCGGGCTGGCGAGCGGGTTCGACTGAGTTGCGCTAACACCGGTGCCAAGTGGAGGAGACAGCACGGCATTCATTGATGCAGCAGCGTCGATGCTGAGCTGCCGGTCATGCGCAATAGAGTTGGGTGTTCCCTGGCGGGGGTAAATCGGTTGTGCGGGGAACTGTGACATGCTGCCGCCGTAACTTCCAGACTGCTGGTGGCCATATTGGCGCTCTCGCTGCGCACCAGGGCTCTGTGTGTTTGCGCGCATGGGGAGGTCGTTCATTCTGGGGGAGCCGGTCTGGGATCGGGGAATGTTGTTATCATGAGCAGGATGCAGGTGTGCTGGGATACTGGGCACCGTAGGAACGGGCGTGCCTCCTTGCGTGCGGCGAATGCCACCTGGGCCGTTGATGTCGGGTGTGCTGTACGACCTGCTGCGCTGCTGTTGGGCGGCGCTCTGGCTGTTGGATGCCATAGCAGGCAGAGAAGGTCCACGCGGGTTTCTCTGGGGAGCGCCATCCCTGGACGGCGCGCGAGGCATAGCCGGCGCAGTGTATCTCTGGTTGGGATCTTCCCATCCAGGCTGGGGCGTCAGGGACTTGGGGAACTGGTAGTTAGGGTTAGGGAACATGCCACTCGCGGTACTCGTACGCGATGACACTGGCGATTCGGCCACGGGCGAGAAGTATGAATCGCCGCCACGGGCTCCCGGGGATGATGCACCTGGGGGAGGCATCTGTGTTTGCACGTTCAAGGGCGCGGGAGGTTGCGGGAGCGGGAATCGGGGTGGTGGCGCCCTCACCATGCCGGCAAGGCTCTCGCCCGTAGCAGCACGTTGCCGAAGGCTGGTGCTAGACGCGTTTCGAGGGAGCATGGTGCCTCCGGTAGACTGTGTCGGCATCGGGAACTGGGCTGGTGCGGACGCAGGTGGCCACATTTCGTCCTCGTCGTCATCGTCTTGCTGATTGAGATACGGGTTCTCGAGCTTGCCGCCATGCTCACGAGTCCAGGCGAAATCGGGTGCGGCCGAATCAGGGCTCGTTGATGCCTTCGGGGCGTTGTCCTTCCGCTGCAACTCGAGGGCGTTGGCCCATTTCTTCATCTGTTCCTCGTTTGTGTACTTGATCATAAAGTTCTCGACACCGGGGTCGCCCTTCCACCAAATCTGAACGCTGTACGATCCAGGCTTGGACAGAGAGACGACGTCGGTAACATTCGTCATGAAAATCCGGCCCTTGAGTTGCAATCTTGCGTTCTTGTTTCTGATCTTGGGTCCAGTCGACCGCGTCTTGTCCTTCTTATCCTTGCTCTTGTTGGCCGAGATTTCCTTACAGCAGAGCAAGATGCACTCGAAAAGGTAAATCTCGTACTAAGTCAGTTAGTACACTTATCCCGAAATATCGAGGGGAAGTGCAAAATCAACTTACGTCTTTCTCTTGCTCGCTCTTTCCAGTGACGACTGTGTAGACGCCGTGCATTAGCAGCCTACCGAATTGTTCTACGCGGTGGTTCTTCCAGTCATCCACGCGGTTTCGGAGATCGTCGAGGGCTTCGTCCAGAAGATCGCGATTAACCTCTTCGTTGGCCCGAGAGAGCACTCTTTCGGCCGCCTCAATACCTCCCGCCAAGTCGGCCTTAATTGACTCGTCTTCACTCTTCTTCAACAAGTCCTTCAGCAGAAGAGGATACTTCACCAGACGCTGCATTGGCTTGAGCAAGAAGCCATCTAGGGTGTTGAAATCGGCTGCGACCGGGTGTCCAGAAGCTTTGATTTGGTCAAACACCTGCCCGGCGACCTGAGCAGCCTTTCGTTGGTTGGCGATGAAAGGTCGGTAAATGTCAAAGGACTCCTCGTACGTGACGAAGGGAGCACCCCATTGCTGAACGGTTTGCGGCATGGAGTTTGTCGTTTCCACTCGAATGAGGAATCTACGCTGGAAGTCGAGAATGGCGTTGATGTTGAGGAAAATCTGATGGATTGTGTCGCCAGTAATGATACCCTTCGTCTCCAAGCTGCTCTTCAAATCGTAAAGGTTCTCCAAGTCCTGCACATACTTGCGCTCCGTGTCAACCAGTTCCTTAATAATGTGGTCTCTGTAGCTCAACTTGGAGCCGGGCTCCTTGGGCATGTCATCTTCAGGGTAAGGCTGCAACTGTAGCAGTAGTCCTCTTTGTTCGGCGAGATCGAGAACGAGGTTGACCACTTGGGTTGTCTGCGATACAATCAGATTCAATTCTGTCGTCAAAGCCGGAGTCATTCCGAGGCGCGACTGCGAAGAGGCGACTTTCACATACCTTGACAAATCCAGTAGTGTCGTTTCCGAGGACGTCGCTGATGACGAAGCATTCGGCGGACGGGATGCCGAGCTCTTTGAGACATGCCTGGATAAACTTGAAAATGGCGATCTTGGACTTCTTGCTCTCTGACGCCGCAGCGTTCGGACCGTCGATTTCGAGGGGCTTTTCGGGCTGCAGGGCATTGTAGATATCCAAGAACGGGTAACCGGTGCGGAAAAGGCTCCACAGTGACTCGACGGGGTCGGTTGGGTCCAACTCTTGCAGATAGGGGTCGAAGCCTGGGACTTGTGCTAAACGCTGCTTCAACGACATGCAAATCTGGTAAAGGGATCGGGAAGCATCGGCCTTTTGGTTGATGATGTTCGCCGTCGCGATAACAGGGCCGCCATTCTGCGCCGGGGTTATGGTCGAGGTGCTCGCAAACGAGTTGATTGAACCGGCCGATGTGAACGCTGTCGAGCCGGAAAGCTGGCTGGCGCGGGGCGCATTACTCATGGTATTGGGTAGACCACCAATTCCGTTCTGGTTCTGGAATACGGGAGCGGTGTTGTTTCTGAGGAGAGGAGCATGAGCCATGACGTCCTAACCCATCCGAATGTAGGAGGGGAGAGGAAGCGAAAGGGCGATTTGTGGGCGAGGGCGGTCGGGAGAGGCTGCAGTCGGCTGGGTATCGTGGGAGGAAATCGGGGGGTCGAGGCGGTGGAAAATTGATGAAGCGCTTTCTTGTCCAGAGGTAGGAACAAGGTTCACGTCATCCAGCGCAAGGGTTTCTCTCAGCGTCGGTCAAGTCGGGAAGGCTCCGGGGTTTAGAAGTGTCGGTGGTTGGGGCGAGAGACGATCTGGCGGTCACGGTCGGTTCGCAGCAGTCGGGAGTCGTCGCAAAAGGGGCGCCGTTCTTTCTGGTCAGGCGGAAAGCGAGAACAAGGGCCTTTGTTGTTGGGCGGTCGGCGTTGGGTTGGCGCTTTTGTTCGGGTGTCGGAAGCCCCTCTGCTGCGATCTGCAAATGGACAGCAGGTTCGAAGGAAGAGTGCAATCGTGTCGAGAGTGAGAGTGAGTGTGACAGAACTGCCGGCGCCGAGTGTCGGTGGAGGAGGAGGAGGGAGAGGTTGGGCAGGTCGGGCGGGTCTGATTTCGAGTCGACGAGTCGAAGTTGCGGAGCGGTGCGGAGCGATGCGGGCTACCGGGGCGAAACGAATGCCTCTGTTACCCCTGTTGGAGTCCTAGTGCCTGTCCTCTTTTCCCTTTCCCTAGCGCTGTATTATCTGCTGGATCCCCAGGCGAATTTTGGGCGAGACAGGTATCTGTTCAAACGGACGGGTTTGGTTGCAAGTTTGCAGACCAAGTCGAGTCGGTGATGTCGCTCAGTTTGGGGGATGGTATTGTTGTTGCAGGACGCAGAGAGCTGCAGACGGGGTGCATGAGCGAGTCTTGATTCGACCCAACCTGTGACCTGAGGGGAAGCGATCCGGGATTGGGGCTGGGACTGGGACCTGGGTTGGGTGCGCAACCGGGACGAGGTTCTTCTTGGGAGGTGGGAGAAGAGAACAAGTAGGAAGAGGGTCAGGGTAAGGCGAGGTAAGGCAAGGAAGGGGAAGCCTTGACAGTTGAGGGACGGGTTAGTTCGAGGAGGGTATCGTGCTGTACCTTAAGGCAAGGTAGGCTGTGTGCATGTGCGTTTGTGTGGTGTGTGTGTGTGTGTTGGTGTGTGTGTGTGTGTGTGTCTCCGGCGTCTCCTAGCCCATGGTGGTGGACTGGAAAGGCAACCCAAGTGAAGAAGGTCAGGCCAGGTCAGGTCAGGCCAGCCAAGTCTGATTCCAGCATGCAGTTTCTCGTTGGATGCGGTGTCGGTCTTTGCGCTGTTGCGAGAGGAGGGAATCTGGTAGGGAAATGGGGGGGAGGGGAGGGGAGGCCTGGGAGTACCGGGTACATCTGGCGTGGGTGTGAAGACCGACCAGACAGATGGACAGACTCCCGCGGCTGGGAAGACACAGATAGCCTGAGGTGGTGAATGACTGCTGGAAGAGCAAGCACCCTCAGGGCACGTCGCAGTACCTTAGGTAGGTACGCACCGGATGTTCCTTCCTGGCAGTGACGCTCCCCTCCACCTCAGGTGCAGCATGTACGCAACAGCAGCAGGTAAGGTAGGTACGCTGTACCTCTCGGGCAGGGAAGGAGCGACCTGGGAAGCCGGGCAAGGCCTCTCAGGGCCTCAGGCTGCGCGCATTGATTCCGATGGAGGTTTTGGGCGTTTCAAATTAGCGGGTTGCCGCGCTAGTCTTGATCGAGACTGGCCTCCCGTCGCAGTGGACAGATTCACGTCTCCCATTGATTGGAATGGTGCCCGCGTGGCATCCTTACCCTACGGAGCACCTCACCTGGCAGTCCTGCTTGCCCTGGGTGGCTCGCTGCGTCCTTTCAGAGTTGCTTCAACACCACAACTAAGAGCATATCCATACCCATCTACGAACACACACGCAGTCGGGCCTACATCATTGGTACAGTTCACTGGCCAGAGAGAGGCTCCGACGTTCGACACCTGATGGTGTCGAGAGAGGGCAACGTACTGCGTAGTGGTGGGCAGCAGGCACACCAAACCCTCGACCCCGGTCCTGCAGCTGCGAGGGAGAACAATTCTAGCCGGGTTGAAGAAGGGCAGCAAAAGAGCAGGGAGGGCGACACGGCGTGCACTGCATTGTTCGAGAAGGTCAATGGAACGAGAGATAACACAGGCACGTAAAAATAGGGGTGGTGGTGAGGGGCATCTATCCAGTCTGGCTCCTTCTGCAGATGCAAAGCAAGAGTCTGACCCAGAGAGAGAGAGGGAACCAGGGACAGACACAAATAATGGGAAACATCGCGAGAATATTCTCGTGCGATCCATATCAGCAAAACGGAATTCTGCCCGTGTACCATTCTGCCTCCTTTTGACGTGAGCCATCATCATGCCCTGAATGACGAGCATATCGCCAACGGGCATCTCCCGGCATAGTAGCCGTGATATTGCTGCCAGTATTACAGTGCCATCCCACGTAAATGAAGTACACGCAAGACGTCAACGACAGCCGCTGCCCGCAGTTCCTCCTCGGATCTAAGTTGGCCGCCGGTGGTCCCAGATTGATTGACCAGGCTCCATCACCGCTGCAGTACGTGAGTACTTGGCGCACCACATCTAATGGTTGTCTCCTGTGCTAAGCACAAATGCCTGACTTGCTTACCTGCCGCAATCGCTGGCCGTTGGTAATCGTCAACCTTTGATTCACTATCGTGCCGGAGTAGGCCGTACTATGCAGTAAACCTTCTCGCCTGGATTCCCCGCTGCAAATTTGGATTGATCCGTCATCGTCGTTGCGAAGGGCAATGAGCCGACTGCCCACTTTCCTCCAGCATCTCTCAGACCACAGTTGACTGCAAAAGTTCTCATCGAGTCGACCAAAGAGTAAGAGACCCAACAACTGCATTGCAAGATGGAGCGTCTCGATGAGGTGATTGCTTGATAAGACAGGGCGTTCCCACTAAGGAGGTAGGGTAGATCCCGTGCAGTCCTTCCTTCCTTCCTGCGCAGGTACCTCATGCGTGCAAAGTACCCCGTACCTGCCTGCCTTCTCCTACCAGAAAGAAGGTGCCTTCCAGTCTCCATGTCTCTTGCTCCCTTTCCCGATAAGGCAAGGAAGACAGGTGCGATAAGACACCCGAGGGAAAGCACCGAATGTCACGATCACGAGTCTCGTCCATTGTACCTTTTTGCGACTTCAACTTCAGCAACACCATTTAGATTTACCCAAAGCTGCGTTTTCTCCTTAACCCTAGCCAGTCGCAGCGTCGTCGGACGTTGGCCACCACTGCGCAACTGCCATGGTGCTGTCGGGTTCGGCCGCCTCATGCTCGAAACTAGCAGCGCGCCATACTGCGTCCGCCGCCCAGCACAGCCCTCTCGCCGTGTCGTGTCTGCAGTCTTCGGGCCTCCCCCATCATCTCGCCGTCTCTTCCCCGGTTCAGATCACATCGCTCTCCGTCCCTTCTAGCAACCAACGCCGGCTGTTGCTCTGCCGCTTGCTAAGGTAACGACAACGAGGGCCAATGCTTTCGATGGAATCCCTGTGCTGGGCTGCCCGTCAGCACTCAACTAAAGCCGCCCGACCGACAGCTGCGAGCTTGACTACCTACCGCCCGCGGGCTCTCAGACAGGCGCATGAGCGTCTCCCATCCGTCTGTTGTTTCGATGCCTCAATGCACGGAGCTACCCTGCCAGATTTCCAACAAAACAGCCCATCCTGGCCTTTTCTGACTCTGCTCTCTTGTCCCTTCAGGGTCTCTTGAAGCCTTCCTTTCGAGCGCCTTCTGCAGAGTCGCTGTCAGTCTGCTCGACACACGGCCTTTCCGTCGCCCGTGGGCAGAAATCGTCATTCGCCCAGCACGACCCATCAAAAAACCTAAATCGTCTACCGGATGATGTCTGTAGGTCCAGGACTGAGGAGCAGCAGCCCATCTTTACGAGAACTGCGGGTTCAGCCCGGCCAGACCCTCCATCGCGGCTAACCAAAACACGTCAAGACAGTTGAAACACCCAGTTCATGCACTCTGGGAGGTTTTGGAAGAAGGCCGCTCCACCACGACGAGAGAAACGGTTGGAGCCTCACATGACAATTATTTTGGGATCAGGTACGAATCGAACCCATACCACCCCAATCAGCCCTTCTCTGCAACAAGGCCAGGGCCAGGCCGCACCGCAAGGCGACCGCGGAACCCACTCCGAATGAAGGGCTCTCCAAGGAACTACTGCTGCAACCGCCGCTGCTTTGCAACGCTGTGCCTTGTTTGCGATGCCTTGCAGCTCTATCTGCAACCCTCAGGTTACTTCCTACTTGGCTGTGGGTGGCTATTGACACTAGGCCCAACGCTCGCGCCTTCTCTTTCCCCTTCGCGTGGCTCTGAAAAGCAAAGTGCGAGCCTGTGTCACCACTTTCACCTCAGCCCCGGACGTGAGGGGCCTTTGAGGCTTCAACGGTGCGTCTCACTCTCGGCCTGGGCTGTCCGGGATGCTGCCCGGATGGGCGGTTTTCTGCAGGAGGGTGGGATAGAGGCGTCGACGGTGACTGATCATGGACGCCGGAGCCCTACTGAGGCGGCATAGTTGAGACTCAGCGCCCGCTTGAGGGAACGGGGAAATGGACTGTGCTTGCGACCGGCTCACCGGTACGCGGGCTCGTTCGATCATGCCTTTCGGCGACGCAGCAGCCGCCGAAGCCTGCATTGCAAGTTACCGCGACCTCTGCCCCTCACCTCGTCTTGGTCTGCAACAACCGTTTGATCAGGCATTGAGACCCAATAGTATCCAGACGACAAAATGGCACGAGGGCATCAGAAGGAAGTAGCAGTTCAAGTGACCAGGCGGCGGCGTCTAAGGTCTGGCCAAGATATCGCTATTGGCCATTGGGCTGAGGCTCTCGAGCCAGTCACCAACTCGGCATAGTCTATCGGGACAAACCTCCCGCCCATGCACCACATCGGCTTAACCCTCGTTGGTGGGAGTCGCAGTGGATCCGACCAAGAGCCGAAGCACCCCGGAAAATCCTTTTAGGGTGGTCCGCTGTCTCTCTGAAATTCCTTTCGAAGCGGCAGCCCGCCCGACCGGAAGATGTCACCGCTCCGCACGCGAGTGAGGTGAAGATTGAGTCTTGCGAATGCGATCAAAGTTTCTTGGCCGCAGTTGCTGCTATTATTGCGCAACGGCCCGAATCCTGAGTTGCTTGGGCGGATAGCATGGAGGGTGGTGGGCACGACGGGTTGGTTGCCAAGAACCATGATGCCATCAAGCAGATTCTGCGCAGCTGGGGAGCGAGGTAGACCCGGGCGAGGCATGGAAAAGCGAACACCCAGGAACTCAGTTTGGGTTTGACACTGCTCTGCGGGCGACATATTGTGCTGACTGATTGCGACGGAACCTTCCCTTGCCTATGTGCCGAGTTGAATCGCGCGTCTCGGTCGCCTCATTGAGCGAGTCGTACAGTACGGTTGCTCTGCGCAACATGTGGACTTGCGGTGCAACGACGGGTTTGAGCAACGATGGGTTCCTCTTGTTCAAGAGGGGGCAGAGAAAAGACGCAAGCATGTGGGTAACCGGAGCGGGCGACCATCGGGGGAGGGGTAAGAGAGCGGTCGGTGCGGCGGCCGAACGAGTCGACATGCTAGTGGAAAGCCCCGACATTTACTGCTTGCTTTTGCTGCTCAATTGTCCGGCTCGGCGATGGCGAAAAGAGGACAGCCTTGGAGAAACGCATGTCTGTTGTTTGGAGCTAACGATATTCGCAGATGCAGTTCAGCTCTGTCAACCTGCCAAGCAACGAATCCTAGCAAGCTGGTCATATTTACGCTCGCGAGTGAGGGGGGAAGCTACTATTATTGATCAGGGCAGATGTTGCCGCTCGCTGATCTACACGTGTCATTGACAGGTGGCTGGAAGGTTTTTCAAGAGAGCAAGGTAACCTTGGACAAGATTTGCAGCAGCAAACAGGACTGAATGTTCCGCGTTGATCGATGCGGCTGAGGGGTTAGATGCAGATCATGGTATCTGGCATCTGCACTTGTGGTGTCTAAATATGCCTCGCATCGGCCCCGTGTGCAGGGCTTGCAACCGTTGATGTCAGCCACAGTATATCATTGATATGAAGAGGCAATGATGCTGACTCTGCGCCTGAACAGGTAAGAGTTTACAGGTGAGGTCAAGACTGGCGTCGAGGTGACGATTTTGAAGGAAAGAAGCTTCGGGAGAGGTCTCAGAAGAATATTGTCGATATGTGATGAACCAGTGTCGGAGGACCGAGAGGCTTAGCAAAGTCAGTCTAACGATGAGAGACATGGCAATTAGGTAAGGATCATCGGTGACTATGGGAATCGCATTTTGACCAGAGGCTCGGTGCTCGGGATGTTTCTTCTGCAAGGTTGGAATGGGAGAGATTGAGTTTTGGTCTTTTAGAGACGGCAACAGCTGCGAGGGGAAAGGCTATCTTGAGGCGTAAATAAGGTGTTGGTGCATTATACAGACACTAGTACACATGAAGATGAGAGAGTGTGGGTGAGGCACCAGGAGAGGGTTTTGATTTCACACTGTGGAAAGGCTCGCATTGGACTGCGTTGGAGTTGATGATGACAGACTTCACACAGTACATGAGGCATTGCGGCTGGTGGTGGAGGGGGATGGAAATGGCTTCGCTGGGGCTGCCGCCTGGCTGTCCGCTGTCCAATTCCGCCTTTTGATCATGCACAGTGGTGCGATCCACCGGTAGACTCCACCTGTGTGAGGTCATGGTCATGGTCTTCCCGCGATGGCCTCTGGATCTGCAGCCCGCCACTCTGATGTGATGACATGCAGCGACTTAAAGCAAGATGATGAAGCTAGCTGATGGTGTTGTTGATACTGTCGACGATCAGAGGGGAATCGCAGATATGGGGGACAGGCTGTAGGTTGGCATAAGCTATCGTGAGTTTTCTTTCTCGGGAGAAGAAGCATTCAAGGTGATGGTGCCGCATACCGACGACGACGACCACCACCACCGATATTGCCGCCGATTCGCCTCCCGGCCCCGTCGCCTCCGTTCCTAGTGGCCGCCCGCGCAGCGCAGCGGCGGCGGGACTCCGCACGACTGAAAATCGGCTCAGGGTTCAACGCCACGGGTGGAATGCTGTGGAGGGGGAGGATCAGGGACGCTGGACCCCTGGACGGGGGGCTTGCCTCTGCCTTGTTTTCTCTGCTCTGGTGCCCCTCTTGCTGGCTCAGGTGCCGCTCATTGTCGTTGACGGGCAGTTGAACTGGTGGTGATTGTGAGGGAGGTCTGGTCTGTCAGTCTGTGTCGCTGTGCGTCCTTCCATTTGCGGCGGGCTGCCTTTTCTTGTCCTCCCCCAAGCCGGCCAATCCGCGACGCCACAGTCGTGCAGCTTGCAGGTCTGGCAGGCGTTGCATTGTTTCCAGCGGGAGTGTCCCCTTCCCCTTCCCCTTCCCCTTCCCCTCCTCCAACTCACTGCGTAGGTAGTCAGAATTGCCAGAACAGAAACAGGCTCCAGGCTGCACCTGCTGCGACCCCCAAAGCCGCCCACTGCAAGAGGTACGGGATACCAACCAGCTCCTCCAAAGCCCCAACTCCCAAGACCAAGGGCCCCCCTCCCCAGCCAGTGAAGGCGCCTCCTCCAGCCACACCTCACCCTCCCGCTCTCACCCACCGACTGACTGACTGCAGCTTGGAGGCAGGCAAGGCAAATATTGCAACCAACCGACCAACAACAAGCAAACCTGACATCCCATTTCGTCCCATCTCATCTCCTCCTTTTTGTTCCTTTCTCCCCTTCCATCCATCTTCTCGACCCATCCATCAACCAGCAAACCATCCAGCATCGTTTCCCTGCTTTTTCCTTTGGATGCAACACTAGACGGTACCGTGCCATTGCATCGCGGTCGACATCACCACCGCACCAAACATCATCCGCCCCATTTACGTCACCCGCACCGCTGACCCTGGCATCAATTCGCAACCCAACGACCAGAGTTGCCTTGCCAGTATCGCCCTGCCTGAGGCTCTGAATACTTGCTTTGAACTCGCTCCGTGCGGCTGCCTCCCCCGTCCGTCAGCCACCGTCGTTGCCGCTGCAAACCAAAACCCAGTCTGATCCCCCGTCGTTCCGCACAGCTTCCGCCGCCGAGCACGAGCCCTTCAGCCTTCTTCCGCCAGCCCGCATGGCCCGCGACGACACGTCCCATCACTAGAGTTGTAGCGACCACAGCCCGCGCTGCATCTCACCACCCCGACGACCCCCGCCGCCCACAATGGCCGCCTTCATCTCTCAGCCCGACGAGGGGTACTCAGAGGACCCCCTCAACCCCAGCTTCAGCGGCGCCCAGGATGCCTCGAGCTCTGGCACCAGCGGTAGGACGCCTGCCCACGAGGAACTGACGGCCATCCTCCAGAGGCGCGTCCCCAGCTTGACCAACGATGAGAAGATGGGTAAGTATCGCGACGAGGAGTCTCTGATGCATACGAACTGACTGTGTGTTCCTGCAGAACTCGCCATGACAATCATCAACAACATGCCCACCTCCGGCGTCGTCGAGCTCGTCAAGCGAATGCACCCCCGCCTCTACATCGACTTCATCCAGTACCTGCCTCCCGAAGTCTGTCTTAAGATTTTAGGCTACCTCGACCCAGTTGCTCTGATCCGCGTCGCCGGCTCGTGCCGCGCGTGGCATGACCTGGCTCTCGACAGGAAGCTGTGGGAGCAGCTGTACCACCTTGAAGGCTGGAAGGCCGACTACGAGGCGATCCAGAGACACGAGGACAGTCTCAACGAGCGGCACAAGAACTACACCCTCCACCGGGTTCGATCATCCGAGGACGGCCACACGTATAAGAAGCGGGCCATCTCCGAAGACAACGATTTGGAAATGACCGACGTCGACCGGCCCCTAAAGACGGAGGAGTCCGTGACCGGCAACAGCATTTTCGGTAGCCCCGCGTCGTCCTTCACCGGCTTCGGCAGAAATTCCGCCACGCCCACACCTGTAGACGTCGACATGGACCGCTCCTCAGGGTCCAAGAGCCGTAGTGCGGACAGAGTTGACTCCAAGGGCAAGGGCATAGCATCCCCGCTCCACCAGAGTACGCTTGTTGGGGAAGATTCGCTGCCGTCCATGGTCCCGACGAACGCTTGTGATGGGCGCCCCCCCGGTGTTCCAGAGTCCAAGCTGTGGTCTTGGGACGCCTCAAGCTCCAAGTATCGTCTCAACTGGAGGTATCTTTACACGATGCGTCGGCGTCTCGAGAGGAACTGGGAGCTCGGCAGGTATTCTAACTTCCAGCTTCCTCGTCCTGACCGTCCCCAAGATGGCCACACAGAGTGCATCTATACTTTGCAGTATGACAAGGAATACCTCGTCAGCGGTAGTCGGGACCGCACAATCCGCATTTGGAGCTTGATCAACTACAAGCTGTTAAGAAAACCGCTTGAGGGCCACAACGGCTCCGTTTTGTGCTTGCAGTTCGACGCGGATAAAGACGAGGACTTGATTGTGTCCGGCAGCAGTGACTCTGATGTCATTCTCTGGCGATTCTCGACAGGTCAAATGATCCAGCGGTTGTCACACGCGCACACAGAATCTGTGCTCAACGTCAAGTTCGACAAGCGCATCTTGGTGACTTGCTCAAAGGATAAGTCGATCAAGATCTTTAACCGTAGGCCGCTCAAGTACGGCGACCCCGGATACGGGGATTCTGACATCATCTATCCCGTCCCAACCCACGTGCGAGACTACGGATACTCCAATCCGATGGACGACCTGCCGGTCAAGCCCCCTTACACAATGATCGGTGTCTTGGACGGCCACGGCGCCGCTGTCAACGCTGTTCAGATTTGCGACAATGAAATCGTGTCCGCCAGCGGAGATCGCAATATCAAGGTATGGGACTGGGCGAAGCAGGTTTGCATCCGAACCGTCGTTGGCCATAGCAAGGGCATTGCGTGCGTGCAGTACGATGGCCGAAGAATTGTTAGTGGCAGCAGCGACAACGAGGTCAAGGTGTTTGATAGGTTCACTGGTCTCGAGGTAGCCAGCCTGCGCGCTCACAATAACCTTGTCCGAACCGTTCAGGCTGGGTTCGGCGATCTCCCGTACAGCGCCGAGGAGGACAAGCTGGAGGCGAAGAGAGTCGATCAGAAATACTTTGAGGCGGTTCAGAAGGGCGAAGTCAGTCCGTACGGTGAACAGGGCAGTAGCAGTCGCCGCAGCAGGCCTAGGAACGCCGGCAGCAGCAAGCCCGAAGACATCACAGCCTACGGCGCCAACATTCCTCCTGGAGGTGGCGGCGGCAAGTATGCCCGCATCGTGTCCGGCTCGTACGATCAGACTATCATCATCTGGCGCCGCGACAAAGAGGGTGTTTGGAAGGACGTTCATCGTTTGCGTCAAGAAGAAGGTGCGGCGGCGGCGCAGGTTGCCTGGAGAGCGGCATCTGAGGCAAAGGCCCAGGCTCAAGCCAGGACATCCATCAATCAGCCCATCATTGCGACCATCACCCCTGAGTCCGCTCAATCATTCATACACATGATTGAAATCACGGTACCTCAAGGACCTCAGCACTTGCGAAGCGCCCTGATGGAGTACCCTACGATGCTTGCCTACACTTCTCACATCCAGGCCACCATTGCCAGAGAACCTAACCCGCGCACGAGGACTGAGCTGAGGCAGATTCTGCAGGCTGCGTCGTTGGAAATCCAGTTTACCCAAGCTCGTGCTCGAGCCGCTGCGACTGCCGCTGCCACCCGTGAGGCTCAGCCGCTTGCTCCGGCCACGCTCCCTTCGCTTGAGCTAGACGACAGTGCGCCCGGCGGGTTTGACTTGACGCAAATCGACTTCTCTGCGCCCCCGTTCCGCCCATCTGAGGCTCCTGCTGTTGATGTTGAAAGACCTGCGAGACGGCACTACATTGCCCACACGACAACTGCCAACCTCGAGTCGATGCGCACTACTTCAGCGCCTACGAATATCCCTCAACGATCGGCTACGCCCGGCGCAACGCAGACGCCATCACCGGCGGTGCAAGGGCACTTGCTGATTCAGGGTCAGAACCAGAACCAGGGCCAGGCTCGCTCATCGTCGCAGCCCCCAGCCAATGCGCAGCCCACACAGCCCGGCGCCCCTGTGCAAACGCAGGCTACGCCCGTACCGGTGCAGGGAGCTCAAAACCCGGTGCCGGACGCTGATGGAGGCGCGGCGGCGCACCACCCGCACATTGCCAACGCAGACAACGGGCCCGCGCGGGTGTTCAAGCTGCAGTACGACGCCCACAGAATCATTTGTTGTAGTCAGACAACTGTCATTGTTGGGTGGGACTTTACGAATGGCGACGAGGAGCTGCGCGAAGTGGCGCGCCTCTGCCTCTTTGGATCAGTAGATTAGATGTTGGACAGCATTCACAGACATAGCATAGTTGTATCAGGAGGGGAAGTTGACAGGTTTATCATGGCATAGTGGCGTTTGGACGGTAGATGTATAAATTCAAAGAGTAATGGACGACACGTGCTCGCAAACTGGCCCAACGCCCTCAACGCCGTGTTTTCCGTGCAAACAATCATCACTTCTAACCCGCAGCCTCCTTGACCTTGGCACCCTCCTTCGCCGGCTCCTCGTCCACAAAGTCGGGCAGCTCGTCCTGCAAGAAACTCGGCACGGTGCCCATCTCCGGCTCCAGCTCCGCCTCCATACCCAGCGCCTCCAACTCTGCATCTAGCTCCGCCTCATCCACATCCTCAGGCACATCGTAGCTCCTCGCCAAACTCTCCTGGATATCATTCCCGATGTCCATCAAATCCGCCATCTCGTCCTGCAGCCGCTCGATCTTGTCAATGTCGACTTTCCCGTACTGTTTCTTGAGCTCCTTGTTGGTCGTCTTGAGGGCGTCGACGGTGGCCATTGTGTTCTTGAGGTTGTCCTGCATCGTCTGGGCCTGCTCCATGTTCCAGACCTGGGACTGCAGCTGGTCGCGCTGGCCCTCGTACATTTTGCGGCGCTGCAGGACCTTGAGGGCTTTTTGCTTGATGGCGTTCTTGCCTGGGCCGTCGCGCATTTTGGAGAGCTTGGACTGGTAGGTTTGCAGCTCGGCGGTCAGGGCGGAGAGTTTCACGTCGATTGAGGAGATGCGGTCGTCGATGTTGGTTATGGCGGAGTTGAGGGTCGGCTTGGGCCCTTTGGGGGCGGCGCCGAAGAGGCGGTTCATTGTGAGGTTGGGGGTGCCGCGGGCACGATATGGGAGTGGGTTGGCGATGTACGGTTCTGGTGGTGGTGCTGGTAGTACTGGGAGGTGGAGGGTGGTGAGTGTTTGTTTTTGAAGGTGCTGGTTGCCTGGATGACGTTGCGTGGACGGCGGGTGGTGATGGCCGGGAGCTTGGGTGCGTATCGATAGACCCCGCGGTGGGATCGGAGCCGAGTTTATCCGATGTGCCATGTTCCATGCTGGCCTGTAGGTCGTGAGGCTTGGCTGACCAATCCCGGTCTTTCAGCTTCATTCCGGGGATTAGGAACCGAGATCAAATACGATGTCGACTGCCGAATACCGAGCATCGCAATTTGTGCGATTCTAAAATTTCCTGTTCACACTTTCAACCTATGCTACTTCTCCGTGTTTGGATAACTCGAATAACCGGACAAGCGTCTGTGTAGGCCAACTTCATCTACCGATTCGGCTCAAATCGAATGACATACCACAGTCCCCTGGCTGACCTAGCATGCATTCATACCTGGTCTTCTCATCACAGGTCTGCATTCGCAAACTGAACATTTCGATATGCCGCCGCCCTGCAAATGCCCATTCTCAGGGGTAAGCCATCCGCGTAGGTGCCACGAGTCGGCCGCTTACCCGTTACCTAATGGGTTCTCCCCCGTGCCGGGCATCGCAGCAAATGAAGCACGCCAAGATTACCATGACTAAAAGGATACCTGTTGCCATTTTCCGTGTCCCTTTTATGTGAGCAACCCTGCGAGGCTATCATAAACTCACAAACCCTCCCTTCTTCTCCCATCTACGTTTTTAGACTGTCCCTAAGAAACCGGCCCCCAAGGAAGAGAAAAGACCTCCCACATGTGACTGTGAAGACGTGAATGTACTTGCGACGCAGACGTACAATGAGACGGTCGGAGCAGGAGCTGGCGCAGATGGAGGAGGAGAAGCTGTGGACGGGCCGCGAGCCGATGCTCAGCCCGCGGTTTGGGGATGATGACGAGGATGAAGAGCCCGCGGCCGCTGGCGGCTCCGAGACGGAGGCGTGTCTCGGTGACGACGAGGTGAGAGGGCCCGTCGAGGAGGGGGAGGCGTTGCCTGTATACGTGTCGATGCATCGGTAAATGCTTTCCGTGGATGTGAGAGGTGCAGAGTATGTGCTGACCGAGGCCAGAGTCCGCCGCCTCATTGTCGCGAGCATAGACGACCCGTACACCGTCGACCAGCTCAGCGACCCGCGGCTCAATGTGCGCATTGTCCGGCCGCTCGTGGACAGACTCTACAACCCAAAGGACGTCACGATAGGTACGCCTACACCCTCACACCTGCAACCCCCCAGACACTGACATCCGGCACAGTCTACTGCCTGCTCGCAAACCGCCTGTACTTCCTCCGCCAGCACTCCTCAACAATCCACCAACCCCTCGCCAAAGCCCGCGCCGCCCTCGCCGAACTCGTCGCCACGCGCCTCTTCCGCCGCTTCCACGAAGACAACCCGGGCGCGCAGGGCCTGCTCGCCCTCTCGCGCATGCTCGTCGGCGGCTTCGACCCCTTCGAGGGCGCGCCCTCCGCCGTCGAGTTCGAAGGCCGCAGCCGCCGCCAGTGGGCCGTGCAGCCGCGCCCCGGCGGCCACGAGCGCAAGCTCACGGCGCTCGAGCTCGCCATCCTCTCTGAGAGCAAAGGCTTCATCGCCTCCGCGGGCTGCCAGCGCGTCGTCACCGCCGTGTACGAGGGGCGCGTGGTCTACACGCCGCTTAGTTTTGTCGATATACTGCCAGATCACTTCGAGTACCGGCCCATCTCGCTGTACGACCCGCGCAAGGCGCCGATACTCAACCACTACCGCCTCATCGTGCCGCGCGCGCGGAATCTGATCGAGCTGGGGCAGTTTTTGTTGTTGATGGTGCTGTACTTCATGGCGATGCTGTACCGCCGCAGCAGCAACGAGGTGTACGAGTTTTTGTTTTGTATATACGCGGCGGGGTGGGTGCTCGACGAGGTGGCGGCCATCGTGGAGCACGGCTGGGCGGTGCACGCGCAGAACCTCTGGTCCTGGCTCGACGTGACCTTCTCGTGCATCTACGGCGTCTACATCCTCGCGCGCGTGTACGACGTCGCGGCGGGCAGCTTCCCGGACGGCCACGGCCCGCACGTGCTCCCGCTCGCGGCGCCGATCCTGCTCACGCGCGTGGCGTTCAACATTGCGCCGGACAACATCGTGCTGATCTCGCTGCACGCGATGATGGCGGACTTTTTGTTGGTGTCGCTGCTCGCGTGCTGGTGCTTCATGGGGTTCTTGTTAGCCTTGCAGTGGCTGATCGACTCGAACGACAACCTCAACGAGACACCCTCCTGGTTCACGATCGGCAAGTGGATGCTCTGGATCTGGTTCGGGCTCGACGGCACGGGGATCGAGGAGAGCGTGCAGTTCCACGTGCTGCTGGGCCCGGCGCTGATGATCGGGTTCGCGTTTTTGGGGAATACCCTGTTCCTGACGATCCTGGTGGCGATGCTGACGAACACGTTTTCGAAGATTGTGCGGGGCGAGGAGGCGGAGGTGCAGTTCCGGCGGGCGGTGCTGACGTTCGAGGGGGTGAGGTCGGACGCGCTGTTCATGTACCCGCCGCCGTTTAATGTGTTTGCGCTGGTGGTGCTCGCGCCGGTGCGGTTCTTCGTGGAGGCGGAGACGTTTCATAGGGTGAATGTGGCGCTGATACGCGTGGTAAACCTGCCGACGCTGCTGCTGATCAGCCTGTGGGAGCGGCGGCTGTTCTCGCGGCGGGCGCGGAGGGGGGTGGCCGGGGGAGGAGGGAGGAGGCGGTGGTGGAGGTTTTCGGGGCTGAGTCCGCACGGGGATATTCAGGCTGTGTTCGAGACGCGGCCGCCGCCTGATGTGGCGGATCTCATTGAGGGGCTGGATGCGCTGGAGGAGAAGGAGGAGGGCGTGAGGTTGCGGGCGGGGGTCAGGACGGCGGTGTTGGAGCATGATGAGTGAGGTGGTTTACGGGTTGTAGGATTATGTTGGTTAGATCATGGGTCTTGGTAGAATAATGGGCGTTTGGGGGTTGGGTAGACTTGGGTTTTGAATAGCATTTGCTGGCGTTCATCGGTCCAGTATGATGAATTGAGTCTTCTGTTTTGAAGCATGCATAGTCCCAGGATATTTACAATCGCGGTGAACTACTTCAACTGACTATGCTATAGTGGCTATACCAGCTGCACTGGCATCTCTCCTTTTATTACTTCTACTAGTTGTTGTCATTTCTAATTTTACGAAGTCTGAAGATGTTTTCCCTGCATCAAAGATGGTCACCAAGATACGGGGAAACCAGGCAATCTATTGCTCCTGTGTCACGGAATGCTTTCATAAATACAAAATAGGCAGGAAGCAGACATAAGGTATATCAGGAATGCAAAGAAGAACGCCTTGATTCAGCCCTATCAGATGTGCGGGTCGTCCCGCGGCGGACTTTAGACGATGGCAGCAGAACGTGGGGGTCCCTGCCATGCGAATGTCACTACCTATTGATTTTCTGCTATTATGCAGTAAAATTGGGTGTTGGTAGCCCCTCCACTGCAGCAACACCAAAACAACGCCCAGCTGCCACGCTTCCGAGGTGCCGAGAAACACGTGGAGGTGCATCCCATCGTCGCCAAACAGAACCAAACAGAGCCAATCTGACGTGCAGCAGCCTGCAGCACCAATCAACCACATTACGAATCCTCCGTCAAGCAGGCACTAGCTCTTCCAGTCGACCACGGGAGGGTCCGCTGGTCAGTGGTGGTTGGCCTCTCTGCTGTGTACTTTTTGTGCTCGCATCTGATTTTTTTGGGAGCCCCTCGTGGCCCAACCAACCTCAAAAAGTCACACCCCGCCATCGCATCGCATCGTCATTTGACCCCGCGACGCACTCAGGTCACAACCACCTCACCACCGTCGCGCGACGACATCCACGGTTTTTTTCACCTGGCGCTCATCCCAACTTTCCGACAGTCACTACCGCACAGCAACACATCAACCACGAAAAAATGTCGCTTTTCGGAAACTTCGACGTCGCGAAGCTGGCCTCCCAGCTAGGCGGCTTCACCATCCCCGACGATCCCGAGATCCAGCACGAATACGGTGAGCCTCTTCACATCACTCCCGCAGGCTCCTTCTGACCCGCCCCCAGGATCAAAGGACTTTGGCTACAGCAACCACGGCTCCCACCCCGGCGGCTACGACGGCCAGCCCCCCTCAGGCTACGCCGGCGGCCCCCAGAACGGCGCCGACGAGTACAAGCGCGAGCACCCCGACGCCTTCGGCACCGCCGACCCAGAGCGCTCCGCCGCCGCTTCCTACGGTGCAGGCGCGTTCTCTGCCGCCGCAGCCGGGACCTACGGCGCCCAGGCCCCTTATCCCACGGACTCGCCACGCCCAGAACACCGCTACGGCGACCAGCAGAGCCCCTACCCCTCAGAGTCTCCGCGCCCCGAGCACCGGCCGTACGGGGAGAGCGCGAACCCGTACCGCCCGCCGCCGCCCGAGCACGGCTATGAACGCCCGCCCTCGCCGCGTCTGCCGGAGGGCTGGGCCAAGAGGTTCGATGAGCGGAGCGGGCGGTGGTACTACGTCAGCCCGAACAACTCGACGCAGTGGGAGCCGCCTGCGCCGCCCTCGCCCGTCGTGTCGCCGCCACCGCCGGAGCCGAGGTACGAGGATCGGTATGCGGGAGGAGGGCACTCGCCGCGTCCGGGGTATGGTGGACACTCGCCCCAGCCGGGGTATGGCGGGCACTCGCCGGCGGAGTATGCCGCTGGTGCTGCTGCGGCGGGAGCGGTTGCGGGTGCTGCTGCGGGGTACTACGCGGGACATAATTACGAGCAGGGTCAGCCTCATCAACAGCCGCAGTATCATGATCCGAACCGATCGTACGGTCAGCCTGGATACGGCCAGCCGCAGGGATCGCCGTATGGACAGCCTCAGGGATCTCCGTACGGACAGCCTCACGCATCTCCATATGGCCAGCCTTCAGGATCCCCGTACGGTGGCGGATCGCCGTATGGGCAGCCGCAAGCTTCGCCGTACGGCCAGCCTCAGCAGCAGGCGTACGGACACCCGTACGGTGAGCAGTACGAACAGGGCAGCGAGGAGAAGAAAAAGAAGAAGAGCAGCAGCAGTAACATGCTTCTCGGCGTGGCGGGTGGTCTTGCTGTTGGCGCCATAGGAGGAGCCCTTATTGCGAACGCTCTGGGTATGTTGCTTGTCTCTTGTCAAGCCAGATTACTAACAGTTTTGCAGACTCCGACTCCGATGAAGAGCGCCACCAGGAGCGATACGAACGAGGCAGCGATTCTGGATCCGAGCACCGCTACCGCGAGTACGAGCGCGACGAGAGCGACCGGGAGTCGTTGCGGGAGGCCAGGAGGGAATACGAGGAGGAGCTGGCCAGCGCGCGGGGGTCGAGCTGCAGCAGCAGTGATCGCGAGTCGTTGCGTGAGGCGAGGGAGGAGTATGAGGAGGAGTTGCATGATTACTATGATGACTGAGACAGTTGCTAGATGATGATTAAGTCGATAATCGGTTCTTAATGCATAGAGATACCATTGCCATCAAAGTTCAAAAGAAGTGATTTCCGTTGGCAACATCATTTCGAGATGATCCAGCAAGAAGCCCCTGTCCCACCAGATAAGGCTGGTTCGCCTCACTGTAAACATCCTGGGTGCCTCCTTCCACCTCCGCGATAGGGGAAGCCCCGCAACAACCACTCCAAGGAAAGTCAGCCAACCAAATATATCTGTTGGACATGACACATATAGAATGAAAATGAGGAGGATGAGAGTGGTTAACAACAAAATTAAGCGTTCCATTGTCCCTTTTTCTAATGCATAGCTGCGGCGGTTCCTTTCCAGGGCTCGGTCTGGTCTCGATACTTGCTTTTCTGCTTGTTCGGATTTCTCGTTTGATTCTTTGCCCGCCGCGCAGCGTTGCCGTCTAGTTCTTCTCCCTTTTGTATACCCAATGGATGAATGACGACAAGTGCACAACCACACATCCAACTGGCGCTGCGTTTTCGTGATGTAGTGTTTGAGACGAGGTGACCTGCGGTAGTTGAGATCCAGGCTCGATAGACAAGAACGACAAACCAGATTTGTTCTTGTTAGGTTTCTTTCGCTGCGTCGTTTAGGAGTGCTTTATAGCAGAGGGGCTTTCCCCGTTGGTGGTGTGTTTTCAGCCATGTTTCAAACCTTCGATGCTTCCAACCATAAAAGAGGGGACACCATTGAACTCGGCTTTTTTTCGAGCAATCCACCATTCGTGGCCTTGTGTGCAACGAGCTTGTTGAGCTTGAGACATCGTCGTTGCGACGGTTTCGAAAGTATCGGTCATCGTTGCCCCTGAAAGTGCAGGATTCTCGTTGTGTAATATCATGGTTACATATGCCTCACCAGTTGCGGAATACTTCGCGAGAACTGATTGATGACGATGGACGACAGATACGCAATATTGGCTATTTGCGAGAATGTGACAACACTGAATGCAACAGCTTTGTAGGCACATGAGCATCACCAGCACCGACATTGTGTTTGATTGATGATGCGACACCTTCGCAATCGGTTGTGTCAATGTTCAATCGGCAGAATGAGTATCTTATATGCTATCATAGTTACCACAATTCAATTGTTATTTGCACAAGGTGCGGTTGGGAAACATCAACTTTCAAGAAATGGCGTTTTGGTTCATTACATTACTACCTTATCTGCTAACTCTCATCCCATCTCAGAGCTTCCAAACCTGCAGGTTGCGGTACCGAGCCACCAGGGGCTGCATCTGCCTGAACCCGATCCTGCCATCCCGAATCACCGGCCCAGTCGACTTATCATCATTGAACTCAAAGATGGGAAGCTCATTAATCCTGAACTTGACCTCCCTCTTATCCTTGACAACCTCGATCTTGTAAAACGCCCCTGCGGCATCAGGGACAGGCGGCAACGGATCAGCCCCCTGCGCAACCAAATGAAACCCAGGCGACTTCCTCAAGTTGGCCAGGTGGAACGCCCGCTCCTCAGGCCACCGCCTCCGAAAGTACGACGCATGCAGCGTCCGGATGTCGCTGGAGTGGTACTGCGGGTAGCTCCCGTTGCGGGGCTTGAGGCTGGGGTTGAAGATGCTGAGCTTGCCGTCCTCGGCGGCGGAGGCGGCGCCGAAGAAGAACATGGCGAGCCCGGGCTCGGCGCGCGGGGAGAACTCCCAGGTGATGCGGATGCCGTCGGGGAAGACCTCGGGCACCCAGTAGACGAAGTAGTCGTCCGGGCCGCCGGCGCCGGCGAGCTCGATGGTGCCGTTGACGGCGGTCACGTTGAGAGGCCCCTCGGGGATCCAGGTGGCGACGTCGGCGGTAGAGTTGAGCGGGTTAGAGTAGAGGAGTTGTTCGGCGGCCATGGCGGGCAGGGCGAGGGAGAGGAGGGGGGTGAGAAGGCGCATCTTGGGAGGGGAGGAGGATGTCGGGGGAGGAAGTGGTTTTGATGGAGGGGTGGAAGGGCCCGGTGGAGGTTCGGCGCGGGTGCGGGGCGGGGTGGGCGGCGTGTAGTCGGATCGTCCCCTGTGCGCGGGTTGCCTTTGGAGATTGAGGATGAAGACGATGGAGAAGGGTTACATTCTCAGACCGGGCGGCTGACGGTGCCTTATGAATGTTTTCTGCTCAGTAAATGTTTCCTCATTTTAAGCTCCCCCTCTTCTCTCATCTTGGCGCGCGGTCGAAAGAAGCGCGTCGGAAAACTTTCGTCTTGCGCCAACGGTGTGATGCTGCACCGAGATGGACCGAGTCCGGGGTCCCCCGGCGGTGGGGACGGGGGAGGTTGACGGATGCATGAGCTAAACTCAGAGGGGCAGCTACTGCAACGTCTGCGATGTTGTGATTGTGATTGCGAAAGGTGTGATTAATCAAAGAAAATGTGATTGTTTCTCAATAACACTGAGTGCTGCTGGGGTTTCTTTTCAACATTGCGTATCTTGATTGCTCGTCCGTCAAGCACGCGATTCGAAGCGTCGGATGAGGTATGAGCGATGAGTTCATCGGATTCCTGCGCATCATGACCCCCGGCCGCAGTCAATCGAGGTCCGGATGGCTGGTTCATGTTCCACCAATTGAAGGGTGGAGATCGGCGTTGCATCCGGCAATGAGCCTAAATCTGACTTGGAGATGAATGGTGGTCTGTTGTGACCCTGTAAAGCTTGCCAAGATGTGAGCATCCTTGGATTTGTTCTCATCAATGGGACGAACGCGACGCCGAAGCATCCGGTAAACTTCAGATCTTAAGAGAGCGGGGCTGTCCGTTCGGCTGGAGCAACGATTTCCACTTTCAAATCGCCGGAACGGAGGTAGCACGGAGCGGCGATCCTCGTCGATTGATTGAGAAACGAGATTCTATGAGAAGCGGTATTTGTATTTGACGAAGCGGTGGTCGATACTGCGATCCAATCCGCCATGTTGCTGTGATGCATAATATATACAAGAAACATTACCTATTAATCCCACATTACCACGTGTTGTATGAGTCGATGATGTTATCAACATCACTCTCATCGTCATCCTTATTCACCGTGACCCCGACTCGGGAACCAGAGAACCTCTCAGCTGGCCACCCCTGCATCGTCCACTTCGCCTCGACCACATCCCCTCCCATGATGAGAGTATGCTCCAAAAGACAGCTATCGTTCTTCATCATGGCACCGCTCAACAACCTGCTCCCCGTCCGCAGCACACACCTGTCCCCAATCTCGAGGCGGTTCAAGTCAAACTTGCCGCGGGTGTTGATATGCGCCACAACACTCGCATCATCCACCACAACCCGGTCTCCGAGCGTAATCAAATCCGGCTCGGTGAACATCAAACTCGGCTCCCCGTTGGCGAACAGCGCGCAGTCCTTGCCGATCTTGGCGCCCAACGCGCGGAAGTACAGCACCATCCAGTGCGTGCCCGTCAGCATGCCCAGCACCCCGTGCCCGCGGTAGCAGTGCCGCCGCAGCCGCTCGATCGCAAGGAAAAGTTGCCACCGCTGGCAGTACGGCGACTTGTCCCAGTCGTAGTTGCCCGGCTGCCGGCGGCCGAGGAGCAGCCACTTGGCGCCGACGACGAGCGCGAGCGCGACGACGGCGTGGAGGGTCATGAGGACGGAGATGCCCGCGAAGGAGAGCGCGTAGAGCAGGATGACGGCGTACCAGTCGTTCTTGCTCTCGGCGTGGAAGATGTCGTAGACGCTGTTGATGAGCTGGATTGAGGAGATGGTGGGTACGTTCCAGTAGAAGGCGGTGAAGACGGTGATGAAGGTGGAGTAGAGGAAGATGGTGTACGGCCCGAGGACGCGGTAGGATGCTTGGTTGAGGTAGAAGGCCCTTCCGAACGGGGACGCGTCGTTGGCGTCTGGCTCGGCTGCCGGTGTTGTTGGTTTCGGCGCGGGGGTTGGGAGGGGTTTGCGCGGCACGATGAACCTGTCGGCGGCCATGGCCTTCTCGTTGGGGAAGTACCGGCTCGCTCGCTTCTCCTGCTTGAAGCTCTCGCGGCCGGTGGTCAAGCATACGGCGTCTCCGCCCTTGGAGCCGACGAAGGTGCCGCCTTTGGCGTACAGCTTGTTCCGTCTCGTCAACGCGCCGGAGCCCATGGTGGTCCGCTCGCCGACTTCCACCCCCGGCAGGAGACAGACGCGGTCGGCGATCATGGCGCGGTCCTGGATGATGATCTTCTCTGAGCCGATGCTGTCTGAGGTGATTAAGTGAGAACGCGACCCGAAGACGACGTCGTTGCCGATGTCGAGGAGGTGGTAGTCGGTGATCACGGGGCCGGTGCCGGGCCAGTACACCCGTTTGCCGATTTTCCCGCCCATCATGCGGACGGCGACTGAGGTGGCCTCGTAGTGCGAGCCAAAGAGCCCGGTGACGTCGTGGAGACGGGCACCTGGGAGGAGCTTCCGGATGAGATCCATCCGCCAAGTCTCGATGTTGCCTCGGGTTTTGTTGAGGCCGCCCCTGAGCGGGCCGAACATGGCGTCCAAGAGGATTTTCACCAGGACGGCGAAGCCAAATACGAAGAAGGGCGTGAATATGGATCGCAGGATCAAAGCGAGGTAGTGGTATCCCACACGGTGGCTGTGGGTAAACCACTCGAGGATGTCCCTCATCGGCGAGTGACTGCTGAGAGGCTGGTTGAGGACCATGCCGACGAGGCCGCTGAGCCACGGGATCAGCGACAGGAGCCAACCGATGGCTATCAAAGGCATGGTCCCGAGAACTGTGAGCAGCCAGTGTGGCTTCGGGGCCTTTGTCGGAAGTGTGTCCCTGTTCGATTCATCCGCATCATCCAGCTCCCAGCTGGACGAGTTGGGTCCTATGCAGGTGTTGGGCGGGATGACGGCCCCCGGCGCAACAATTGATGAGAAGCCCACGGAGGCCTTCTCACCGATGATGATGCGTCCGAGGTACATCGAAGTGTTGGCCTCCGCCGCGAAGGGGCGGCAGATACACTTGGCGAGGACGACGCCGTCGCGGATGTCCAGGAGGTCCCACTCCCCAAACGAGACGCCGGAAAGTTTGACGTCTTTCCCAATTTTTGCTCCGAGCATGCGCAGATACAGGCACATCGTGTAGTCCGAAAAGCCAAAGACGCCCTCGCCGCAGAGGCTGACTATCTTCTGGACCATCCACCAGCGGGTGTGGTAGAGGCCCCACATGGGATAGACACCTTCGCGGTAGCGTCCGATGATTGCCCATTTGGCGATTATGCCCGCGAACGGCATGGTGATTCTCATGATGATCTGCGCGAAGACGATGGAGGCCGTGAGGTTGAAGAGGCGGCCCGGGACGGATTCGTTGGTGGGCCAGAACTGGGTTTGCGCGAGGGCGACGAGGAAGACGGTCCACTGGAGAGCTCTGCGCATGGGGTAGAAGACGACGAGTGGAAGGAGCTGGACGGCCATCAGCCATGGGTTTGTCGAGCTTTTCGGTTCGGTCGTGATGAGATGGTCGTCATTTGCTTTGGCGTCTTCGTCGTGGAAGGTCGAGGCGGAGATCTTGTCGATGTGCGCTGAGATCTCGGTGACCGTTCCGTTGTTGAAGATGAGACTGATTGGAATGCTGGTGTTTAGCTCTGACCGGAGTGCGGACATGAGCTTTCCGGCGCTGAGGGAGTCTCCTCCCAAGCTGAAGAAGTCGGTGTCCGTTGGGATATCGGAGGGGCTGCATGAGAGCACCTCTGCGAAGATCTTGGTCACCTTACCCTCGGTCGTGCTCGATAGACCCTGGAGCTGGTCGGCGAGGAGCTGGTTCAGGTCTTCTTGGAGTCTCGTCTCGTCGATGACTCCCTTCTCAGACTGAGGGAGCGGCAGCCTCATGGCGTGGAACTTGCTGGGAATCATGTAGTTGTGGACTTGAGTCGCCATCTCCTGCCGGACGTGGTCCAAGAACTCAACACTAAGGGGCTCTAACCCGGGAGTCTTGGGTGCGAGAAAGGCCTCGGCCATGCCGAGTCTCGAGTCGAAACGGAGATAGCCCTCAAAGCTCGCCGGCGTGATGGAGCACAGGCAAGCGGCTAGCTCGTCAGGATCTATGATGCACAGGCGAGAGGATATCGGCACGTCGAGGGAGGTATCTGGCGGAGGGCAGTCGGCTTCCCAATGTCTCTCGATGTAAGGCGTTGTATCTGTCAGCTCTGGCAGTTCCAGCCTTTCAGTCAACTTGATTCGCAAGATCTTGTTGTTCTTCTTCGGGAGATCGTCCATGTACACAATGCAGACGGGCCACTTCGCCTGCTGCAGCGATTGCTTGAGTGCGTTCTGGATAGTCTTCAAGTCGACTCGGGGCCTATCCACGGCGGGGACGATGGCGACTCCTACAACCTCCTGAAGAACATCATGAGTTGCAGAAAACGCGAGCACCTGTGAGATGCGTCCTGAAATCGGCGTTCCGAAAGCCATCGATGCGGCCATGATGGCATTCTCAACCTCAAAAGGCGAGATTAGCTCCCCGCCGCGGTTGATGACCTCCTTGCTTCTGCCCGTGATGTACAGATACCCGTCATCATCCATGTATCCCAGGTCGCCAGTGTCGAACCAACCATCTCCATTGAAGGGCGAATTGTCGAAAGATCCGTCCGGTTTGAGGTATCCCGAAAACACCGGCTCTCCTCGGACGCAAATCCTTCCCACTTCGCCGGGTGCTGAACGTTCGTCGGAGTAGTCGAGGATGGTCAGGTCCGGCCCCGTGCTGATTCCTGATGTTCCTGGGCGGTCTAACTTGTAGTCTAGCGGAGGCGTCGAGATCGGCATGCACCTAATGTTGCGTCAGTTGCGATAGCTTGGCGCGAGAACGAGCTAGACTTACTCAGTCATTCCGTAGCTCGGCAACACGACGCAGTTGAACGTGTCCCTCAGCTGGCAGGCGAGCGATGGGAGCAAACCACCCGCCGCGTTGCATGCAAGTCGGATCTTGCTATTCAGCAAGGCCGTAGGTTGTGACTCTGCCCCCGCCAGAATGACCGAGTGCATGGACGGCGATGCGTAGTACCACGTCGGCTGGATCTCCTCGTTCATATCCCAGAAGAGACTTGGGTCAAAGGCGGGGCAGCATATCGTTGAGCCTCCGGAGAAAATGGGCGCAAAGATGTTTCTCACCAAGCCACCGCTGTACACCATTAGCTTGGGCCAAAAGCCTGTGGTTGTTTTGCGGTTTCACTTACACGTGGAACAGCGGCATCATGTTGAGACAGATGTCCGCGGACGTCAGACCCCACGAGTCGACTACAAAAGAAATGCCTGCAATCATGGAGTGTGTGGTCAAAGGGACGACCTTCTTCGTCCCCGATGTCCCGCTGGTGAAAAGTATCAATGCGACCTCGTCGGCCTTGTTGGGTCTTGGGGTGTCTGAGATTGGCAGAGGGGAGCCCGTCATTGTCTGGAGAGTGATGTCGTCGCCGTGGTTCCACTCGGCGAAGACGACCTGGATACCGGACTTGGAGACCCAAGCACTGTTCAAATCCAGCTTCTTGTAGTCCTCTGGCGTGGTGATGATGCACCGCGCGCCGGCCTGGAGAACATCGGCCTGGAACTGCTCCGGGCCAACCGCGGGGTTGATGGGCGCAGCGGTGTAGTACGTTGCAACGGCCATGGCCGCCGCAGCCAAGAGCGGCCCGTTCGGAAGCGCAATGGCGACAATCGGCTTTCGTGTCCCGTGTTCGAGGGGCAATCGGAAACATTCGACAAAGTTCCTGAGACCGCGGTGGGTGACGTAGTTGCTGGGACTCGTCGACCGCAGCGCTGGCCTGTCGTCCCGTCCGATGAACTGCCCGAAGGAGTGGTACGACTCCTTCACCAATCTCCTCGTCTTTTCGATGAGCCATTTTGAGTCCTCGTCGGGGTTTGTTCTGGTTACTTCGGGAAGACATCTGGTGAGTCTGGTATGGCAGTCGATGAGAGGCAGTGGGGGCCAGGAGCCTGGTATCTCGGTCAAGAGGGTGTACAAGAGAAAGAGGGGCATGAGCGAGGGCTCCTTGGGTGCGTAGAGTGATCGGAGGATTTCCTCGCGGTCGAAATTCGAGGATTGTAAGGAAAGAAATCGTTCATCGGTCTTGATAAGGTCGGGGGTTAACTGGTAAAGAGCGTCGACTAGACCCCTCAGTTCGTCGTGGTTCGTGAGTGTCATCATGAAAGATCGTCGCTTTGTAACCGGCTATTTTGGGAAAGAGCCCTCTAAAGTTGACAGAAGCGATCGACAAAAACGAGTGGAAGCCTCGAAGAACCTAATCTGAGGCGGCTTGGTGAAAGCTATCGGTCTCGATAGAACCACTTCACCGCAAGCAAATGCGATGCGCAAGAAACGAGTGTGGACGCACACAACAACCTGGTAAGGACCGTGATGATGGGCTCGAAGAGCGCACCGTTGAAGAAAAGCCCCCGAGACGAATGTGCAAGAGGAAGAAGGACAGAAATCATCAATCCTGGCGAGACACCCGACGGACTCATTGCAGGACTTACACACAAGAAGGACCGCATGGGCGCCATGCATCTGCCGTCCAGACGCCGAGCCTGGAACAGCCCATAGTGCAGCCATCGAAACCCGATAGAGGTAAGGAGGAAAGGTCTAGCGAGTGTCTCTTCTTCCCTAATCGCGAAATCTCTCCCGGAGCTTGCAGCTTCGAAAAGCAAGCTTAACGTGAATAAAGCCGCGCCATGTTTGCTGCCGTTCCTGACCCTTGGGATAGACTATCGTTGACAGGAGGAAGCTTGGCTGCATCGGGTGGCTCTAGCGTCCAGGTCTTGCGTGTTAAGGGATGGGGCTGCAGACGGGAGATGAGTGGTCTTGCTGTTGGTTGCCATGTGGCTTGGTAGCTGAAAGCGTCTGCAAAGACGAATCAGAGCGTTAGATCGGTACTATCCGACGTGCTAAGAGACAAGATGGTTAATTGTGTTGCCAAGGTAGCGTGGTTCTGGTCTCCCTGCCCCTTATCTCCCCACGCCAAGGGTTTGGCATTTCTTCTCGAAAGTGTGTGTGTGCCATGCAATGAGGGCAAGGGATGGCATATCGAAACCAACAGAGCCGATCAATCAGTTGCGCACAACTTTTTCTTAGGCTCTGGTCATGATGCATCGTTCGAGTACGACATGCTTCGGACTTCAACTTGCCCTTCGACGCCAGCGGAACGCCGTTCCCGAGAAAAGCAATTGTTTAGGCCCACCATCGCATGATCTGTGTCAAAGGCATGTGTATTCGTCAACGATCCCTTACGTCTGGTGTTTAATTTCACGATCATGTCTGATTGCGATGTTCTATGTTCAGCGTTTGAATGGCATTTAGCTAACAAAATGCCCACTTCATGAGGATTTGTAGATAAGACCTGCAGCAAGAACAACCTCTATTAGATGCCAGTTCTTCTACCTTTTGAGCCCAGCCACATCCGATTTGTGGAGATTTACGCCACACTATGAAAATTCTCTTTGATAAATGCCTACTAAGCATCGTGATGCTGTTTATGAACCAGGAAAGCTTCGATCCAGGTTCGCAAGAGTATTGTCAATAAGAAACAGATGCCAGCTCGTTCCCACTGGTCCGGCTCTCTCGGGTAGTTCAGCATGCCGAAATCCATCTTCAGGGTTCGTTCCGTACAATCATCCTACGACCACGTCCTCATCCTGTGATACCCATAGACGTGGTCCCGGGAATGTGGAATGTGGTATCCCACCGGCAGCGCTACCGCGTCGTCATATGTAACTGAAGACGTCCCCTGTAAGCTCTGTTCAACAACAGATGAACAGGCCTTCTACGCCCCTGACATGAATCGTGTGCTGCGAGCCTACAGAGGAATTCGCTCCGGGACTGTAGCTAAACTCTATTCCAGTCTCAGACAAATTAGAAACCGATCCCACCGGTCACCGGCGGACTCGAACAGAGAGAGAATATGGGACTGTGCCCCCAAATGATTGGACAGTACACATTTGAACGGCCAGTTTGCGATACCGAACGGGCCGCTGCGATACCCTTCCAATACCGTCCATCATCTCGAATGAATCGTGATAGCAGCATCCCGGAAGCTTCGTCGCGACTGTCAGCAGGGTGCAGATGGTCCGAACGAATGAGAAACCAGGAGAGATGAATCTACAATTTAGACTAAGCCGATGGGATATCGCGTCGATGCCTTTATAAAACCAGAATGATCTGCAAGTTGTTGGTTCGGATGATTCTTGGTCCCTCGTGAACAATTGCCCAGCAGGTCTCTTCCGTCTTCATTCGTTCAGATCGTCCGATCTATTCGCTCTTTTCCCATTCAATTCGGTGTAGCATATCAGAAAGACTATTTTCAAAATGTCGCCCTCTTTCGTTTCCACCTTGTCCCTCCTTCTATCTGCGGCTGGCGCCGCTAATGCTGCCAAGCAGTGTCCCATCCAATTCGAGGGCCGAGTGCCGACCAACTTCACTCCTACCGACTTCGATACGTCAGCCAGTCCCTTCAACAACGGCTTTGTCTTCGGCAAGGGCCTCAAGGCTAGCGATGTCGTGACCATTCCTTCGGGTCTCAACTCTCTCGTGGGTCGCTGCTTAAGCTTGACGATAGACGACCCCCGTTGCTAATGCCCTGTACAGTTCGATGCGAACTTCAGCAAGCCCTTCGAAGTCAACATCGATGACCGCTCCATCTTTGCACCGACCGAGACCAACGTGCAAACAGGTTTTCGCCGTGCGGAGATGCTTCCAATGAGCAACAATGGCACAGACCCATCCACTGCTGGAATCAAGACAGTTCATTGGAGCATGATGAAGGACCCGAAGAAGCCCCTCAACCTCACGCACGAGTACCAAATGGTCTTCCTCGAAAGCTCCATCTTCAGCTCGAACCAGTACGCGCTCAAGTACGGAGACCTCATCGGCATCCACCCTGCGGACCCTGATGTCTTGGTTCTCTTCGGCAACTCGAACACCAAGCCCTTCCAGCCCGAGCTCTTCAGGACCAAGTTCACGGACGGGGTCTTCCACAACTTTGCGCTGACACTGGACTTCACCAAAAAGTAAGCAGAGAGAATCTCACTCTAATAGCCACTGCTAACAATGTCTCGAAGCATGACCCAGATCTACTACTCCCAGGGCAGCGCCCCCCTCGTTGCTCAGGGCAAGCCGGTTGAGAACGATATTTCTGGCCAAGGACAGTTCCACTTTGGCGTCCTGAAGAAGTCGATCAACGGCACTGGCGACACTACCAAGACTGGTTTCCACGAGTCTGGCATCAACGAGGGTATCATCTTCGGAGGCATCTTCGAGGAGGACAGCGCTGACGGCTGCGTGTCTCTTTCTCCTTAATTTGACGACGCATTGTAGCATTGTTTATAAGGACCTAGACTTTTCTTCAGCCGGATCGTGAGAGATATAGACCCCCATAGAACAGAGAATGGCAAATACCACTCCCGGAAATAGAATATCGACGGTCAATAATTAAGGTATCTAAATGTGATGTACGCTGATATAGGAAAGTACGACTAGTTCGACACATGACTTCTGTGTCTCTTCCTCCCAATTTACGAGCCTCAAATCTTCCACTTCAACTCTTCCAGCACCTCCTTCGCAGCTCTCTGCCCCGCGAAAACCGCTCCCTCCATGTAGCCATAGTGCTTTGTCGACGTCTCCGTGCCAGCCCAGTGAATAGCACCAACAGGTTTCCGAACCCATTCGCCTAGCAACGTCCACATTCCCGGGGCAGGAGTCGCCATCGGACATCCTGTAGCCCACTCATCCTCCATCATTGTGTGAAAAAAGAAATCCTCAGGATCTAAGGCCTCCTGTCCAAACGCAGAAGCAAACCCCGCCAGGGCCACTTGTCGTCTTTGCTCTTTGCTGAAGCTGATAAACTCCCTCGCCTTGCTGCCGACGATAAATCCGGTGAGCTTGGGAGGGTATCCTGACTCCGGCGTCGCATCGTATGTAACACTCAGAAACCCTGTCGGATTCGTGCTCTCTCCTGTCAACCCCTTGTCTCTCCAGAAGGCCGTTTTGTAAGTCGCAAAGACCTTCATGTAGGCCCCCATTGGCGTGTGCTGAAGCAATGTCATCTTTTCGACCGGCAGTCTCGGTTCAAAGTCAATCTTCAGGATGTGTAGGGGCGGAATCGCCGAGATGATCCTCCTGGTCTGATACTCCCCTTTCGATGTCCGCACTGTCGCACCGCTCTCCGTGTAAGAAACGGACCGAACCGGCTCCTGCAGTCGGACCAGATCATCACCAAGATACCCCCTTAGCTTCTCCGCAATCAGCTGACCACCGCCCTTAACGAAATGCTCCTGTGCTCCCCCTTCTACACCACACGCCGAGGTAAAGTTTACAAGCCCCTTGAAGAAGAACATGGCATGAAGCATGGAGATGCAGGATGTGTTTGCCGCAATGGTTGATTCGAACGCCATATTGCCCATGTCGATTGTCGCCTGCGTCCAGGCCTTCTTCTTCATCCACTCATGCACAGTTATCCGGTCCAGAGCCTCCGCATTCGGCGTCTTCCACGGCTCCTCCATGTTGACGGTGTCGCAGAGCTTTTCAAATTTCCGGACAAACATTCCAACATCGAGGACCTCCCACGGCCGCATGGGAGGAATCAAGCCGCTGTAGCTGCGTGCCTTCCCCCGGTACGCCAGCACGATCTTGCCCTCGGTCGGGTGTTTGAAAACGGACACGTCGAATTCCTTGGCAAGGTCGTACATCAAGTCCTGCTTGTGCCCGAGAAACGTCGCCCCGACGTCCCAGTAGTCGCCATTCTCGAGGTGCACCGTCTTTGCGCGTCCGCCGACGCGGTCGCGCGCTTCGAGGACAAGGACCTTCTTCCCCGAGTCTTTCAGGAGCCGTGCGGCTGCGAGGCCAGAGTATCCCGCACCAATGACGATGCAGTCATACGTCGTGGCACCGTCCGTCGATGGGCCGTCCATGATGTTGAGGTCGCGGTCTTATGTCTGGTCTTGTAAGAGAGTAGGGCGGAGTGCAGACGACGGGAAACGTCTGATAGAGTTCAGGTCGGGCGTTCCCGTCTTGAATAAAAGGAGTTCGCGGGATGCCCTTTCGCTTGGACCTGTCAACGGGAACGAGTCTAGTGCTGACGGGAAATTTGGAGGGAAGTGAGCCACGTCTCGGTCGGGGCCAATCACCAACGCCTCGCAATCTTAGATGGGCCAAAGCGACAGTGTCTGGCTCGCGTTGAGACTAGCGTGTTGCTGTCGGCTTGGGCGGTCCGTGGTCTCAGTGACTGCGAGACGCCAAGGTGCGATGAGAAATAATCGTCTGGCTATGTGCGTCAAGTGGGTGTTGGATGTCATTGCGCTCTTTCTAATCTTCAGCGCGATCGAGAAAATAGAACGAATCCTACGATAGCTTCTTGGTAGATTGGAGTTATCCTTCGAATACGTGGGAGGAAATGTCCTAACGTTCATATGATCTGTTGGGTTGAGGGACGTTTGCACACAACATGACTTACTGCCTGTACGATCTACTGTCTCAAGAGATTGACTCAAACGACACAAATCTTATGGGAGCCGTGCATTATCCATACAGCTGTCGCCGCCAGGTTCAACGTAGCTGCGGCGGACCGGAGCTCTGTCCGTCCACAGGCTCCACTCCAGGCCCAAGATCGGCTGCATCTGCGGCCGAAGGTGGGTCTCCGCATGTCGGCTTCATCTTCGAAAGAAGGCTTAGTGACCGGCCCGGGAACTGTAACGTTCGTGCTCACCGTTCGTGCCACCCCAGACCGTATGCAAAGATTCAGTCTTTGGCGAGCGAAATCCCCCTGCATTTGCCATGTCGGCACCGGATACTCTCTGTGAGCGGGTTCAGAAATGTTGGCGAAATGTTCCATCGGACAATCTGCTCTTCCTTACCCAATGAAACTGTGCAGAATCCGCGGAGACACGTTGCTACTGGCCACTTTCATCAAGAAGGTTTTGCTTAGATGATGCAAAAGCCTCTGAGCCCTTTCTCGACGAGCCGAGCTCAGTCACGAACGAAGCCTCTCGGCTTGCATCGTTCCATGCTAAAGTAGATGGGAATTGACTCGGCACAACTCCAGACTTGATTACATTTGAGAAAGTATTGAGGCTTTATAAGGAATCAAGCAGAACACAAAAAATACTTCCGAGTCAGAATGGCAGTGACTTCGGTTTCTGGCTCGGCGATGTTTGCTTCCCTTTGGGCAATCTTTTTCCGAGAACGGGGAGCTTGTTGACTCCGAAATCCCCTAATCCTTGTCATCACCCCATAGCGACGCGCAACATGTCTCCCATTCTATGAACCGAACTCGTATTTAACAGCCGTGACATGAGCGCACCGAAATGAGCAAGTCAGGGTGAAGCTGGCTTGGCAGTTTTGAGAAGTTTTGTGTGATTCAGGCGAGGCCCATGTAAAATATCCCCATGTGGTTGCAAATCTGCTAGCAGAGCTGCGTGAAATTCCCAAGAGCGTTGTTTTCCCCAAGATCGAAGATATCACTACCACCCTGGTCACGGATCAGAAGAATGATCTGAGTCAGCTTTCTCTGCGTCTATGATTCAAGGCCTTTTTCGCTGACCTCCTTTGCGTCTCGTCTAGACCAGGCCAGGTTTCGTAGAAGCCTGGAGAGTTGACTTTGCAGCCGAAATAGAGCTGTGAACTGCCTGCGAGACCGCAGGCAGAACCTGTCAACTTAATGCACTTGTTAATATCGCCGGTCCGGTGACTTTTGCGAGAAGAGTTCGGCAAATGGGTCTGGCTATAGAGGGATGGCACATTGCGGAATAATCATTGCGAAGTCTCATGTCAATCCTGTTTTTCCACAACACATAAAAGGCGGCCCAAATCCAACTCGAAGCAATCACTTTTCCTCCACTGGCGCATCTTCGGACTCTGACAAGTTAAAATATCCCAAGTCTCGTTATCTTCGTACCATCAGCACAATGAGGCTCTCTATCATTGCCGTATCCTTTTCTGTATTTTTTGGAAATGCTTTTGCGCTACACGTAAGTCGAGTCAACCCACTTCAAAATTTGCTCGTTTCGTCACGCTTTTTTTGCGGTTTGCTGTCGTTCAGTCAAGAAACATGACAGGAGAGAATCGGCGTTCCCTCTTAATCCTTTCTTTTCTACGACGCTTTTCTAACGAAACCTTGTTACAGAGGTGCACTTGCACATTTCAAGGATCATCGTGCCTCGGCTTCTCGCAAGTTGAAGACAATCAAAGCTGCAGCGACTTTTGCAAATCAAACTTTAAAGACGGCAAGACGTGTTGAGTGGGCCTCAGAAGCTTGATCCTACAAACAACCGTCCTTCCAGTTTTTCTTATTTCTTCGTCTGTGGAATCAACCTGGAATGCGGCACACAAGCACATCAACTTGGGAGTCTTCGAGGTTACTATGCAAGATTCCAGACGAGAGACTCCAAACTAGAATTGAATGCTTGTTCAAAGCAAACTGATGATTCATGACGAGTTCTCACCTGGAATTGTGGAAGCATTTCATTGATAGCATTGCGTATGTAGGCTTCTTGAGCTATATCTGACTAGATAATGATCCGAGAATTGATAACGCTAGACCAGGTACCATGGTGTGCCATGTATCCGGCTGTTTGCGGAGATCTATCTAGTGTTGACTGTTTCACGGGACAAACAACGTCAAAGCTTCTGCAAACTCAATCAAAGTGATTATGATTGGAATTGATGTACATGTACTCTTACCACCCTCTTCTTTCTGGCAAAGTTATATATGTCGAATTCATCAATCATCTGAGTGCTAGGTATATGGACTCGATCTCCTACTATTTGATGGTCAAGTATTTGCCAGACGAGCATCGGTAAATAGCCATCTGAGTCTTCCTGGTGGTATCGTTGTCTGACGATACTGAAGTCATGGGTGTCTGATACCATCGTATAGTCCTTTCAAGAAAGACTCCGAGACCTGATAGTTCTCATCGGTCAGGACTGCACTTTAATGGCTTTGAGTCTTACGATTATACTTGCCACTGCAGATTCAGCGTCCACAAAAAATATTGTTGGTAAATAAACTCTTCTTCATGAATCATAGGCTTGATGGAAGTTTAGGTACTTTGCTTAGGATGGCAGCCGTCAGCAAAATGAAATCCCTACCTTGCATCAATTTGATACCGAGCTGCTGTATTTCACATGATCTTCAACTAGATACGAAACCAAATGATGATTTTGGCTAAACTTTGGTGATTGATGGCTGATGCTATGGAACTGGAGGTGATTCAGAGCCCGTTGGCAGAATCTCCAAGATGATACGTTTTTGAGTCAGAGTCTCGTGTTTAGTACAAATTTTCATAAGTATAACACAACAACTCCTCGCGAACGTCCATGAGTTGTTTGATTGTGCGTGTGGTTATGTTGGAAGTGCCGACATAGACCGTATCGTCCAACGTGACATTGCGGTCCACCTCGTTTGTCCAGTCATTAGCGACAACAGGACCAGAGATGTCGCTCAGTCGTGTGGTCAGATCCCTTGACTGCCATGACCACCAAAGTCGGTCCAGGTTGGTATGGTGAAGATAGAATAGAGGATCTCCGGCTTGATTGATTGTCAGCAGCACTTCGCAGATTGATCAGCAACAAGATATGGGACTTACGACTGGAGTAGGTGTCAGTCAATGTTCCATATAAACCACCGACGCCCGGATGTCCGGCGCCATGGACGCTGATCTCGGCTTGACGGGTCAGCTGCCCAAAATCAGGCAAGAGCATCAGCCCAGCAATCACGGTGGAATGCGCCGATTCATTGAAGAATTGCGGCATGAAGTCCCGTCTGACACACCACTCGTAGTACGTTGTGCTGGCTCCCGGCCCCATGTGAATCGTCATGTTCGCGAAAGGTCCGCTTGGGATGCAGCCACCGCCTGTTCGGCCATCAAACGAAACAGGCACACCTTCTGCAGTGACAGGAACTCCTTCTTGAGGTTCTTCCAAAGTACCTGGAACCCAGTCGCCATTTCCTCCAAAACCGGTCTCTGGATCGAATACTTCCGAGGCCCCAAGATCTTCTGCGTCGAGAGACCAGTCCCAGTATGGCTGGGCGCCTTCGAAGCCACATTCTCGAATTGCTTGTTCGTAGTCAGAAAGAAAGAGTCGATGCCAAGCGAGAAATGTGCCCTGAGTATGGTTAGCGCTCGCCATTACATGACTTGGGTACTTACGGTGAAGTGCTGCGTCACGGTTTGGAGTATGTGGTCTCCCACAAAGTCCTCAAATCGGTTGGTTGCGCCCGGGAGGGTGTCTTTGGAAGAAGTCGGTTCCTTGTTTTGCAAACATTTCACGGCTGCGATGTAATTCGAACGTTCCTCGACTGATAGCGAACGCCTATCGGTTGAGATTGTCAGCAAACGAGCACTCAAACTTAGCTTCTGGCCGGCATACCATTCTTTGCGCACGAGTGGTTCTGCACATTGGAGCGATAGGACTGAAGCACCAAAGAGGGCGTACAGCCAAAGACATGCCAGGAATCTCATAGTGTGTGGTGTTTGTTGAGGATTGAACTGATGAGCTGCCTGTTGCACTCTTGAGAGCTTTTCATTCAGCAGTGCGCAAACCAGAGCCTCTTATATTCTAAGATCTGAAGGAGGGAAATTTAGCTAGACTGAGCTGAGGCAGCGCTTGAGACCCCGAGAGTCCCGCGAACTGTCCCATCGAGCTCAGCTAAGTCGCTTGTTGACTGTCAAAGGCATCTTCTCTGCTCGACGGGGGAAAACACCGGCGTGTCTCGTTCTGCCGGGCCGTGTGTAGTCTCCGATGGCCGACGTTATGTCGCCCCGACGTTCAGGGTGGACGGAGCGTGTGATAAGTCACATGCAGTCTAATCCTCGGACGTCTGGGTCAAATAGGGCTAGACTTTGCGGACGACATTGAAAGAAGGCTCAAGCAGCCGTGATGTGTGGCTAACATCCCCAATTTTGCAATATGCAGCTACTTGGCGCTCAGGTGAGCCGCCATCGTGTTGTGGGCCAATGGATCCTAGCTTCAGTAAGCGAATTACCATGTGGTGATGATGGCTTTCAGCTGTCTGACTCACGATGGTTTTTCAAGAGAGGGCAGTAAGACGGTGCTCACTTGTCTGGAACGGAGAGCAGCAGTTACACGACGAGCACCTGGAACATATCAATGAGACTCCGGGAATGGCTATCGATTTGAGAGGCTCCAGCGCGCTGGAGAGGAGTTAGGAAAAATCAGACCGCCTAAGCCAACATATTATGAGAAAATCGTCGTGGTTGCTGAGCACTTAGTCCCGGAACTGACTTCTTGGTTAAGCCTCATCAAGACAGCCCGCTATCAACACTACTTGCGTTGCGGAGAAACTTAGACGTATTCACACAGCTGATTGCAGGCACAGTAATCTAAGGTCCTCTAATCCCAAGCTGTTAGCGGACAACAAGATTCTTTCTAGCAGAATTCCGAGCTGCAGCAGATTTTCTGCTTGCATTTTCCTCATATATCACAATCTCAGAGACTTTTGAGAGACAAGGAGCAGCACAGCTCTTCAACTCGCCAGGATGAGAGATTTTAGCAAATCTGAACGTTCTTACGGCATATCAAATGGACCGATTCTGTACGACCCCAATTGTGTCGACAATGGGGGAACTCCATAAACGGCCGTCCGGACACCGAACGCCCCTCCCACATGTTGAAAAAGACCCTGGTCTCGGGATAGTTATCCTCAGATGACAAATCGGCGTCGAAAAGTAATGCACCGAGTGTAACATACAACAACCTGGCCCATCATTAACAGCTCATAATTTGACCTTTTCAGCTGTATGTTTTTTAGACAAGCGAAAATTCTACCGACAAGCCTCTCATGAAGTCCGAAAATACCTTGAAGATGTGCTAAGAGCCAGTAATGGCATATGATACCGAGCCTCGGATATTGCGTGATGGCATAGTCGGTGTCTTGAAAGTTGTAGATGGCCTCGTGTAACGAGATTTCGCATCCCCACCCCCACCCCCACCACTTCCCCGAGAAAAGGAAAAGGGGGCAGCCAGAGAGAGCGGATCGTTCATCTCTCACCGTGCTGGGATAGATGCTTACATTATCATAGAGTGTGCTCTTACCGATTGATTTCTCATAAAACACTGTCTTCTTGAGCAGACTGAGGGTAGCCAAGGCATCGAAGCCTTTACACAAATGGCGGCGGCAGCCATGTCAGGAACTGTCCGCAACGGAATGGCGACCTAAATGCGTAACGTCGCTCTGTGACCAACCTCTGTATTCATCCCGGGCTACGTCACTGCGCTTTTCTCTCTACATGCCAGTTTGCAGAGACGTCGGTGTCCGTCACTGTTCGACGGCGTAATATCGTACACTTCTCAAATCTCGCGGCAGTCTACCGCAACCAAATCCATCGCAAGCACCAAGCACCTTACTCCTCGCCCTCACCATCATCCATCTCCTCATCGTCGTCATCGCCCTCATCATCATCGTCGTCGTCGTCGTCGTCGTCGTCACTATCGGACCCAGAACCTTCGCTCTCCCCTTCGCTGCCCGGGTCATAATCCTCTTCATCCTCGTCCTCGTCATCTTGAAGATTCTGTTCCGCCTCCAGGTGCGCCTTCGCCAGCTCAGACAGGCCCGTCCCAGCGTCCCCATTGGCTTCTGCTTCCTCGCCCTTCTTCGCCTTCAAGTTCTCCGTGAGCTCCATCTTGGCTTTCCTCTGCTCCGCCATACTGCGGTCCTGCAGCCCGTGGCGCTTGACGTAGGACTCGTCGATGCCCGCGTAGTCCTCCTGGTCGAGCATCCCAAACTCAATCTCCTCCGTCGCGTCGCCCTCGCCAAACACCTCGACGACCATGTTGAACGTCCGCTGCAGCACGTTGGTGTAGCTAACCGCCACGATGCGGTCCGTGGGCAGGAAGACCAGCGGCTTCTTGAAACCGTACAGGATGCCGTTCGGCAGGAAAAAGAGGTATCCGTCCTTAGACCCGCGGAAGGCCTTGACGTGCACGGCCTTCTCATTGGGGCGGTGCGGCTGGCGGACGAGGCTGTGGAACTTCGACGGGTCCGCGGCGACGATCTCGGCTTTGTTGCCTGCGGAGCTGAGATGTGTGGTCAGGGCCCAGTCGAAGAGGGTGTGGTAGGTGTCCGAGACGGCGGCGGCGGCGTTGGATTTCGGTCCTGCGATGGTGCCTTGCTTCGGGGGCGTCGAGGGGACGGTGAAGACGAGGGCCTCCTTCTCGGGCGCCGTTTTCGTTGGCAGGCAGGTTCCCCTTGGGAAGAGGACGTAGTTGTGTTGTACCTGGGTCTTTTCGGGCACGGGGAGGTAGAAGGCGTACTCTGTGCAGTTGATTAGCTTTGGCTTGCGGTGCTTATTCCTCCGGGTAGAGGAGGGACGCACCGATGTCCTCCCAAGCGTAGACGATGCCCTCCACGGGCGCAGTGGTGCCCGGAGCGCGCGCGTAGAGGTAGTTTGCGGTGAAGCAGAGCTCGTATTTCTTGCGCTGGGGCACTGAGACGGAAATCTCCTTGATTTCGAGGAGAACATCTTCGCCTGCGGCGTTGCCTGGGCTGGATGCAGCCTTAGGCGCGCTTGCTGCAGCTTTGCCGTTCGCATTTGTGGACTTGAAGCCATTTGCTGGGCCCTCGTCTACCCGCCTGCGCTTCGAGGCGGGCTCTGGTCCGTGAATTTGCTCGTGTACGAAGCTGGCGATGTTGTTGAAGAGGGCTACTCGGTCGGGGGTATCTGATAGTAGCGACGATCAGTTTGAGTGCCTCGAAAATAGGAATACGGGCAATTGGAACTGCCAAACGTACCAGCTGCCTTTGCAATGCCCTTCAGAATATCTGGCCGGGAGTGGAAGACGGCTCCCAGCCGTTGGCTGTCAAGGCCGGACATGTTATGGAAATCTCGAGATGTTTGCCGTCCAAGGTGCGTGTCGGGAATTGATCAGACGATTTGGACGGAATTTCGGGTGCGTGGACGATAGTAGGAAAATCGGTGATGTTTTTGCCCGGCGAATTTGATGGTGCTTTTTTGACGCGACGTCGATCTGAATTTTTGGGTTGTGACGTGTTGGAGCTGCTGCATGGGCGGCGCACTACCTTACACTGAGCTGTGCTGCGAATTGCCTGCCAGTGGCGGATTTAACTCGGTTAAAGTGCCTCTCCAGCTTGGCTCACCTGGCGCCCCCTTTTTTTCTCTCCAAGCCGCTGGCTCATTTGGTACTGAATCGTTACGTCAAACATCCAATGGGACAATGGGCATTGACAATGGGCATTGTTCATTGACACTGTGAAAATGTTTTGGAACTTCTTCTATCGACACACGTACATCTTTCCCAACTTTTCATCCCAAGTTTACAGAGTTCTTGATTCCAGTTTCTTTTTGTCGTAGCCAATTCCCACTCATTCAACACAGGACCTACCTAGTACTCGCTGCCATTGAATCTAGGACGCCCTAAATCATTTTCGATGGTGAAACACAAACTGGTTTTCCACTGCAGAGAGGCACGCAGGACAGCAACCTGCTCGAGGACGCTGGACCTGCTGGTTCCGCCCTTGAAATCCGTCATCTCGACGCTCTTCTCGTAGTTGAAGGTCTCTGCAATGTCCTCCTCGAAACGGGCGTCGACGCTCTTAAGCTGCTCGTAGAAGAGCTCGTTCATCGGGATGCCCGTCTCACGGTGGATGTTGAAGGGGTTGCCAGCCAGTGCGCAGCGACCAATGGATTCCTGTTCACACGCTTAATGATCACGCGGAGGCGCTCGAGGTCGTCGGCAAAAGCCACGGCGTAGGAAAGCATCCAGTGGCTCCAGCGGACGGGCTCGGGGCGCTGCAGGTGGGTGTAACCGGGCACGATGGAGTCGATCTCCTTCTCTACTCGGTCGGCGGTGACCCCCAAGAAGCTGATGAGGTGCCCCTCGAGCTTGCGAAGCTCGTCGCGGAGCCACACGTGCATGTCGCAGACGAACTGCTCGTTAAGGCTTCAGCCGGTATGAAGCTTTCCGGCAACGTCCTTGCCAATGATCTCGCCAAGCCTGCGCTCGTTGGCAGCGTGAGTGTCTTTCCAGCGTCAGTATCTTGATTAACTTTCTTGTAGCAGCGGCAGCATGCATACCCTCATTACCCTGGACGATCTTGAAATTGGCAGCCTCCCATTCCTTCCCGACTTCCAGCAGGCCCCTCTCGATCTCCTCGAACTTGTGTTGAGTAAGAATGCCGTTGTTGAAGTTTGCGCGAGCGAAGGCAATGCTGCCGTAGATACCCTGCTGTGAAAGTGCTTGTCGAAGTGAATATTTTCGTTATACTGCTCCATGGAGGGATCCGAGGCCGCCTGAGTGTCGCCAGTTTCATGTCGGTATCGAGCAGTTATCAATTCGATTAGGGGTGAATGCCCTCGCTCGCAGCCTGTGGAGGGGTAACGGCGATGACGAACCAGTAAAACGACCTTCCCACAGCTTGTTCTCAGCCATTTTTTGAGCCTGAAGCCATCGTGACGGTTGTGTGGAGGGGTATTCGATCATGGGGGATCCAATTGGTATTCGAGTCAAGAAAATATGAAACTGGCAGCCACTTCAGGAAGATAAATTCAAAGCCAGTGACTCAATTGACTTTTCGATCAAGTGCAGTTTTTCAATTGTCCAGGGAGGGAGGGGAGAGCGTTGCAAGGTTCTTGAGTCGTTTGTACCCGCATATCCTTAATTATTAGAGACGCGGAAGCTCAGCCTTGTCTTATCTTCGACCTTATCGCGAGCTAAGGGGAGCTTTGACCATCCGAAGGGTTCAGTTTTCCCCTGAAAGCCCGACGTCACAGTGGAGGATGCGCCAGCCGAAGCCCCTACAGCCAGCCGGTGCTGATTTGACAGCAGCAGCCACCCCGCGGTTGCCTTTTCCATTGGATTTCCAGCGCCAACACCGCTGGCTCCTTCCTTGCCCCCACCGGCACAAGAACCTCACCTCCTGCCATCGTCACCTCCGACATCACGTCTCCCCCTTCACCTCTACCTTCTCGACGCGACTACTACGCGTCAGCCACTCTTCGATTGACCACACTCAGACACCTGCCTGGACACAGTTCGATATCTCTTGGCGCTCATCCACGCCTCCCACGACCGATTCCCCAGCCCGCCCGAAGCTGTCTGCCATCATCATGTCGTTCGCTAACGTCTACACTCACCGAAAGGTAGCTGAGAACGCCGCCAAGGGATGCGACGTCTGCTATCGAGCTACGAGTAGTGTTCTTGTTGCCGACGAGAAGAAGGTGGGCGATACGCTTGTTGCGATGCCCAACGCTGACCACGTCTGACTCTGTCTCAGGACTTCTTCTACGTCTGCCCGAGCCATTTGAAGGACAAGAACTTCTGCTCCCCGATCATTGACAAAGAGGCGGTCGAAGCAAAGAAGAAGAAGGAGATGGAAGAAGAAATTGAGCGGGTCAAGAAAGAATACGAAGAGAAACAGAAGAAGAAGAAGGAGAAGGACAAGAACGCGGACAAGGAGAAAGACAAGGAGAAGGAGAAAGAGAAAGACAAGGACGAAAAGAAGGCTGACGACGAGAAGAAGGACGACGACAGCAAGGCTGCTGATAAGGTAAAAGCCCCAGCCTTGCCATGGATATCGGACTAGACTCCGGGGCATCGTACATGTTTCCCCGAGCTTCGGCTAACAGCTGTCTAGGACGGTGCCGGCACCGAAACTCCATCCGCGGAAGAAGAGCCTCGAGTATTCGCGCTCCACAAGTAGATGATCTCTTGGTCCTGCATATGCCCATGCGACGCTAACCATCTGCCGTCAGAAACTTCTATGGAATGAGGCTCGAAAAAAAGCGCCAGATGGAGATTGCCAAGAGGAACCGGGAGCGTCTCCAACAGCCCAACTTCTTTCCCTCGGTCCCCAAAGGCGCCCCAGGTAGTTAAATGGCTCCATCACATTACATCAAGGCTGGCGGCTTGTACGCTCCACCATAAGCGTCTCGCGATGTCACATCAATCAACGTCAGCCTGCCTGGTCATCGACTTCAACCGCCGCATCCCAGTTCCCAGCAAGTTGTCACGGCTGCTGTGATCCACCCCCCTCACATCATATGCTCTTGATACCTGGGCCACACCTGCGCCAAGCCATGTGCAGGGAATTTGCATCCTAATCAGGCCGGCTGCATCGTGTGCCTCCAACTTGAACCGCGCCGGCTATCATCCGTCTGCTTGAGCAACGCTTTGACCTCGGGTTCGACAACCGTGGGATCCGCTGTCCGAAGGAGCCCTTTTGGTTGGCTCACTTACGAGTGTCTACGGTGTGCTGACTTTCTACTGGTATTGCTTCCATGCAGCGTAAGACGACCTGCAGTAGCCCTAATGGGCTGTTGGAGCGGCGCGGGAGCACGAGCTGCCGTTCAAGGTGCAGTTCCGTTATTATCCCTGCGAAGATCACTGGGGGGTGTAGCTATGGCATCCGGGCAACTTGGAAGTCTCTAGCGGGAAATTCTTCGACAGACCCAGGACTCGATCTCATGCAGATAATTGTGACATTCACAGAATTCGAAGCAATACCCCGGATACCTGCCGTCAACAGCGGCACGCACTAATGAGGGGTTTTCCAACCTCCGTTGCAGAGATTACCTTGTCCCGTTGCCGCCTTGCATTCAGTCTTGGAAGCATCTTTCAATAAGTCTCCCTGCATTACCTCATCTCCTCTTCTCGGAGTGCTTCCCTGGCGTTTACGGACCGAACACGTCCAAGATTCAAGACTACACCACGGCCCGAGTTGCCTCTCAATATCAGCCTTCTGCTGTATAACTCCAACGGAGTGGCCTGTCCAGGCATTGGTCTCGGTTATCGACGCCTCCTAGCCGTTCCGTACGCCCTTGTTCGACTCATCTATCAAGCACGACATTGGACCACAATTGATCCACAACTGTTAGATTTGCAGGGAATTGGAGAAACCTGTCCCTCCATCTGTGCCTCCCAACGATCTCCAGCCGTCATGCTTCATGTCACCCAAGTCCCGCGTCGGGCCTAGTGCTGACAATGCTTACGCTGCCGGGCAACATCTGCGTGTGCCCCTGTCCCACAAATCAGAAACATTTCAACTCGCGGAGTGCACTACATTGAGAGATTGCCAAGAGCGAACCACGGAAGAACATCATGAAGCGGAGTGCTCGCACTCTGAAAGTCCCCCAGCAACTTACATGAGGCCGTCACGTTTTGCGTGAGGTATGCAGCGGATGCCACCCTGTCTCCTGCCACCTCACGCGGACATGACCTGAGCGGCATCGTCGGCTTTTAGATCACCCGAAAAGGTCCTATCACCGGCCCGCGCCAAGGTCCCTTGGAGCCAACCGGAAGGTTCACGTACGCAGCCAAGCTGAGTCGTTTTCAGCGAAACGATGATGTTGGCGCCACGCAGAGTGAACATTGCCAGGTCGGTTTCAAGTGGCCCCTGGGACTTCGGTAAACGCACTCACACCACAGGGTTGCGACAGGGCCAACATGCTGCGACCGTCACCCAGAGAAGCTTAGGGCTGACACCAGCTGCTGGATCCGCGTGTTACCTTGCGTTAATCGGATGGCGATCAATCGACACGCCTCAAGAATCACGGCACCGAAACAATCCATTATTAGCAGCCGGTCTGGAACCTGTGGCTTGCGGCCGTATCGGGTCCTTCAGTGCAGAGACTCAGGTATGGCAACAACATTGTTCCACAGTTGCTAGAGTATCACTTTTGAGGCACAAAGGAGCTCTTGGTAGTACAAGACCAGCTTCAACTTGCAGTTTGACGCAAATCGTCAGCCTTCCTAGGCGTGATTGAAGATGAACACTATGCTAGAAAGTCCACTGGATCTGCACCCAGCTTGATTACCAGCCGCGCCATCCGTCCGACCGGTTAATTCAACAACGATAAGAAAGCGAATACGACTATCTCGTTGCATCTTCGACCCAGTTCCACGCCAGTAAGACCGGCAGGGCTCACTTGTCAGAAAAGGTCTTTGGGCATCAGGTGACTCATGTTGGGGGAGGCCAAGGGTCTTTCTGACCCCACAGCAGATCGTATGCAGTTTTCGAGGACAACTCCGTCAAGATTTTGACCGTCGCAGAGCCTCCATCGCGGCAAATACCGCATCTTACAAACCACTTGAGAATCTCTTCTCGACCAGGCACTCCGTTCGGACGAAACCCCACTAGAAACGAGGTTGTGCCTTAATTCTGAGCCCGGTTACAGTGCCTCGGGCGGCCGCCGCAGAGCTGCGGCGCATGCTTACGCCCCAGCTACCCTTGTAATGGAGAAAAAGAAACTTCCGTCGGCAAAGAAGAGTGATTTTTGGGGTTCTGCCTATTTCTAGGCTCTAGCCGCTAGCCGAGTTACTGTCTCTTTTCAGCAGCCCCTCCGAAACGGTGGCTGGCTGAGCCACGAGGCAACTGGGTGTGGTCAGGTTCAGCAGGCACTGCATATCAACGTCGTACCTGGAGGCATTTGGACAGCGGACACTACCTCGATTAGCCTCACGCTAACCACCGTACGTTGGGCCTTTGGTATCACTACCATTATCACGTCAGAATTACGCGGTGCCACATTCGGCACGAGGCTCTCATCAGCGCGCCCGACTTAAGGCTACCTGACAACAGTGTGAGAGCAGCTGCCTGTCTTCGACGTCAGCAATACCGCACTTCCTTGAAAGCGTTGACAGCCGAGATATGTGTCCCCAAAGAGACGTGATCATAATGGAGAACGTTGACGTTCCGACGTTCAAGGCCAATAGAACATTGACAGCCTTACGGTTTGATGGTGGTCCAGATATGGTTTCGATTCGAGGATGGTGTTTGCTGTGGCTTGTGTCACCATCTTGAGCACCGGACTGTTGGATGGGTAAGCTTGGAAAGCTCAACAAGATGGCTTCTTTACACTCCAATGGCATACTTGCTCTCGCATACAGCACCGCCAAGTTTCCAACAGGAGTCTGCCACGGCGAAGCGAAGAGGTGATCGGGGCGCCACACGCATACATCTCACCATATGGTCCCCCCTCCGGTCTCCACTCTCTGCCCCAGACGACGATCATCGATCAAAGAGCAGAACTCGATTCCGCTCCTAGGGTCTTATTCATGGTGGGGGGAGAACCGTGCCCGTCTACTCCCCTACCCGTACCCAGAAGACCACTTGGAGGGGGGGCCAAAATGCCAAAGTATCTTCGAAAAGAGGTACTTGTCCAGCTCCTGATGAAAGTACCCAAAGCAAACGGGGGTAAATGAGGGGGGGTTGTCAGCAACTTAGCGACATCTCTGCCTCACGCCACTGGGGTATTGTCAAGTTGGGCGAGTTCGCGCCGTGGGCGTGAGGGTATCGTCATGGCGGCATGGCATGGGTGGAGGGGGCGTGGCATGCGCGTGGCTTGACGTAGCTCAATCTCACCGATCTTCTTGGACTGCCGCTGCATATTGAAAATTCTTCTTCTTATCCCGCCCTCCATCCTTGCCGGCCGGCCCACGTTCGCACATCCCCCATGAACTTGAAGATGACTAGGGGTTGTTAGACTTCCAAGGCACATACACAGAATCGTGGGCAAATCGATGCGATGGAGCCCTTTCAACTACCGTGTCGAACAAGGGAACTCCTCGCTTGGGCCTCCTCACGGCGCTCTTTCATCCGAACTGCCATCGACGTCACGGCCAGGGCTGAGTAGTTTCCTGATCTGCCCTGCTTATGAAGGCGTCCGTTGATGGCACGGCGCTTGGTGGCACGGACCCGTCTTAATGCTGAGAAGCGTGATGACAGCTCCTGCGGCGCGGGCGTTTTACAATGCCGTCTGTTGTTTTTTGTTTCTTTTTTTTTCTCCGAACAACGGACGATCTTGAGAAGAGACTGAGCTCAAAATCATGCAAACGTGAAGATGAGAAGGTTCTTTCTCCTCGGCATGGAGCAGACGTCATTGCGTCGTCAATGCTTTATGATGCCGTGTATGAGTCAGGCCTTCCCGGTTTTCTGTTTCCTTGATGTGAGGTGCTGACGGAGCGGAGTGAAGTGCCGGGGGCGCACGCGCGCGGGGGTGGGAAGACGGAGATTGGACGCTTCGGACCTTGGCGGGGGTCTTTGGGAAGCCGGGACGCAAGGCGGGTCCCCGGCTTGGGGACTAGGGCTAGCTGGCTGAGGCGGACTCTTTTTATCAGATGCTTACTGAGCCGTCTGTGTTTGGTTCCGTCTGTGGGGGTGCCGAGGGCTGGTGAGAATGTCGGTGTAAGCAGACCGGCTGTGATCATGTTTTTTGGCAAAGGATGAAACAAGGCGTTTTTGGGGACAGGGCCTATGGGGATTGGGGGCTCCTGTCAGATTTGATGAGTGTCAGCACCCCTTAAGCATTTGAGACTTGATCCATAGGAACAAGATTGAAGCTTTGGCGGATGTCATCGTTTGGCATCAGATATGAGTTCGTTCCTTGGGCTGTTTCAGTCCATGAGGGGGGTTTACGCGTTCTGATGCTGCGCAGATCGCTTGTTTTCGACTTCTGAAACTATCAGGATCTTGGAAGGAGGGGCTGTCAACCCTGTGTTTTGCAGCACGCGTACCAAGATTTGACGGGAGTTGTGGTAATCTTACGTGAGAAGTTTGTTTTGGTGTTTTCCGGCGGCGGCGGCGGCGGCGGCGGAGCATGTGAGTTATTTGCGGATGGGGCATGGGATCAGCAGGCTTTCTTCTCACTTACTCGATTTGAACATTTTGGGACTTTACGTGCTGTGATTGTGATGAGGGATGGTGATGTGGCTTTGTGCTGATGACTTCGGGGGAGGTTCTGATTTGCTGGTTGTTTGAGGATGTCGGCGATTACGTGGAGATGTGGTGATCCGGCGCCTAGTGCGGTTGTGATTATGCCGGTAGTCGGTTCCCGGGTGACGAGGATGTTTTCGATGTCGTGGTGTTTGGTTAGAGACTTCTAGCAGTTAGATATCTTAGGGCCTGGTCTGGCGGTCTGATCTGATGATATACCTTAAGCGTATGAGGAGGAATTTTGAGATTTTGAGCTTGAGGGACGCCCACTAATCCTCTTTATCTGAACGTCCCCTTTGCTTAGCATGTGTTATACCCGAGACGTCAGGGGTTCTTTTGAGTTGAGTCTGGGAGGGGTTGTTTTGATGCTCTTTGAATTTGAAATAAGGTACAATGGCTACAATCTCTTAAGTATGTGTGCTGCTTTTTGAAGGAATCAGATAACTCAGGGGAAATCGTATCATGAGTTCAAAGTCTTGTTCAGCTTCAGAGCTTTGAGTTGTCATGCTTGAGTTTCAACTCATTCTAACACCAGGCTTTGAATCTAGTCTCTCTAGCCTTCTAATAATACAAGTCTAATAAATTCAGCTCGACTCTGAGTGTACACACACTGATCAGTCCTATGTCATTTCCCAATGCATCCCGATTTATCTATGCAACACCTTTAACGCCTTGAGAAGTGTCTATATCACTTCACGCCAATCGCTCCGACCGCAAGCTCTTGCTACCTCCATTGCCAGGTTAAGTTGGTCTCGTTGTCCTTCATTCAACCTGATCCGATAACGATTCAAGTCTTGCTCCCGAATTGTCGCCCCGTGGGTGCACAGCAGAACCGCAACCTTCAACTTGTCCGTCGTAACAGTAGCCGTTTCCAAGCATAGATCCAATGCCGAGGATCCCCGCATGTTCCTGGCATTCACATATGCCCCCATGCTGATGAGCTTCTCAAGGATTTTCTCATCCTTTGGTATAGATGACCGGAACCGCGATAGAAGGTGATGATGCAGCGCTGTGTTGCCAGTCGCATCCGCCACGTTGGGATCAACCTTGTGCTCTGCGGCGAGATACTCCATCACTTCAACGTTCTCGAACGCAGAAGCTTGGTGAAGCGCATGCAGGCCCGTCCCTTGATGCGTGATAAGCGACGAGCCGGCCTCGATCAACGCCCTCGCCATGAACGTCGTCTTTCCCTTGGCTCTCATCCCGCTCGTTCCAAGAAGAAAGTACAAGGGGTTCGCTCCGCCGGTGCTCAACTCCGGCCGGATGTCGAAGTTCGTCTGGAGCGACTCGCACGGAAAACTCGCGTTGTACTCGTCGCAGAAGTCCTCCACATACCTCAACGACCCGTAGTTGCCCGCATCGAGCACAGGCTGCACCGTCGCCCTCTTGTTCGCATCCGCCCGGCGGGCCAGCAGCTGTGTCAGAATTTCCTCCCTGCCGCACATCGCAGCCCAATGCAGCGCCCCCATGTCGAGCCTCCGCGGCTCCCGCCACCACACCTGGTACTCGCACTTCTCGCAGTACCGGAAGCACTCGTTCGTCCACTGCAGGGGCATGGTGTGGTCGTCCTCGTCGACGTCCGCCCCGTTCTCCAGGGCCAGGCTCACGGCGCGCGCGTTGCCCTTCTTGGTCGCGATCAGCAGCGCGGAGGCGTGGTTGTGCCGCGCGTCTTTCTGGTACAGCACGGGCGTGACGAGGGCGTAGAGCGCGCGGCACGTTGCGGCGAGGTTGGCGACTTCGCGCCAGACTTCGAAGCGCGGGAGCATGCAGAAGGGGCAGAAGGTCTCGGTCTCGTAGGGCAGGCAGGAGGACTCCCAGTACTTCTCGTAGCCGAGGGAGACTTCCTTGGCGTGCAGGTCGAAGAGGGCGTCGACGATGCAGAGGATGATCTCCGAGGGCAGGCGGCGGGTGAGGCCGGGTGCGCCGGGTTTCGCGGGCGCGTGGTGGTACGGGAGACGGCGTTTGGCGGCGCCGTAGAGGGGGACGTGGCTCCAGATGCAGGGGCAGCCGAAGAGGGCCGGAACCTTTTCTGAGGGTGTTGAAGACATGTCTGGTGAGAGGTTAGCTACGATGAGTTCGTGATGAGAGATAGGGGTTGAGACTTGCTTGCGTGTGCCATGTCGGAGAACTTCCGAGATATCGCCGGACGGAGGATGAGAGAGAGTATCAATAAGCTATAACACAGCATCAAATATGATGGAGTTTGCGTTTAAGGCTGAAGTTGCGGTCTCTGAGGGGCCAAAGAGAGTGTGGGGAGAGGATAGATGAATGAGTGAACGAGCGATCGAACGGGGAAGTCCACCGTGGCGGGACGAAATGCGATGATGCATTTCCGAGAGTCATTCGCGGGAAATTTTTTCGTCTCACCTTCTCCGACCCCTATTCATTTTCTTCGTTGGAATCAGGGGTACGCCTGCGTGTCATTCAAAGTGTCGAGCCGTTAGGATCCGTGTCATTCAGATGTTGGGGTTGAAGGGGCATTCCTTGTTCAAAGCTTGGTCAATTGCTGCTTACTCAGTTTCTTCAATAACCGGATGAGGACTTCGGAGTGAACTCAAACTCCGAAACCATTCATCTGTAAACATCACGGCTGTGCCGGAACTTGGTGATTATTCTAACATCGCCTTAGAAGCGGCAATTCGTGATACGTCGCAGCACCGTCCCAGCCAGTCATTTCCAGATTGCAGCAACATTGACTAGACATTGGTTCATTCTACAAAATATTCTACAATCAGCCGTAAAACATTCTATAGTAATTTGGTTCGTTGCGAGACAGTTGCGTTGATATGCAGTTTTGACGGCGATCGGAACTGCTGAGCCGATCTAGCCAATAGAACTCAATTCTAAGCACACGCTAACGTCCCTCGGAGGTCTTCAAACGGGCCAACATCACGCCCTTGAATTGACTTTGGTGTGAGTCACTCAAGCGAGCTCATTATTTAGAGCCAGCCCGAGACAACGCGCAATTCAACTTCTCTTTTCCAGACAAAAAGCATCAATTCTCATTCATCATTTTCGCCCCCATTGGTAAGTAGAAATCGCTGCTCTTGACCTGACGTTGACTCTATCAAGTTCGACCAACGAAAATGGCCGACCATGAGGGAAACGCCATACGGACGCAGCTGCGTAATCTCAAAGTCCTTCAAGGATGTCTCGAGAAGTGCGACTTCACCACCTTCCCCGCTTCGCCCCAAGAAGCCTTCACCCGCTGGCTTCATGAGGCCGTAGAAGCTGGAGTCAAGGAGCCCCACGCAATGACTCTCTCCACGGTTGACGCGCAAGGGTGTCCGGATGCTCGAGTCCTGATCCTCAAGAACATGGACCATCGTGGCTGGCATTTTGCGATCAAGGCAGATAGCCCAAAGGGCCATCAACTGTCGAGCAACGGTCACGCCGCTCTGACTTTCTACTGGCCCGAACAAGGCCGCCAGATACGCGTTCGCGGGAAGGCCTACCCGCTTCCTGTGAATGAGAGCCGGCGTGACTTTGCTGATCGTCCTTCCTCTTCGAAGGTGTCTGCTCTAGCTTCCAAACAGAGCCAGGTGCTCCGGAATGAGAACCAGCTCCTTCAAGCTTTGGATGCGGCACGCCGAACTGTGGAAGAGGATCCTGATCTTGTTCTTCAGGGATGGACGGTATATACTGTTGACCCGACGACTGTTGAGTTCTGGCAAGGTGCTCAGAGTCGCCTCCATCAGAGATTGGCTTACAGCATCGGTTTAGAGGCAGGTACATGGGAGAAGCAGCTTCTCTGGCCTTGAAACAATCAGAGCTATCTGACTGGTCTTTAAGAGACTCAAGAAGTCTTGGTGCATTGAGATTGAAGTTTGGGAAAGATTCCAGCACCAAATGCACATGAGATTGATCAAAGATGCTTTGCTGACACGAAAGTGGTCTGGCTATTGATACGTATGGTCATTTCTAATGTAAAATATCAATGCACGTTTGTTTCATAGAATTTCTTCTGAACTGGATTTTGGTTGTGCGCATATGTGATCGAGAAGAACATTCTCAATTTTGAAAGGGAAAATATCAACATCCCTCGATTCTCAACCCGCCGCTGTTCCACCAACACCTTTCTGCCATTAGAGAATTCCAAGTCAAACGCCCTCGTCAGGAATTGGCTTTCGAACTGTCCAGTGTACAAAACGTGGGCCCAATTTAGGTTTTTGTCGTGATCTCCAAGGGTTGACTGGTACCCTGCGAATGTCGCGTTGATCATCTGAAATGCTCAGAAACGACGGCAAGGCATATTTGTCCATAACTTCCAAAACAACATCTTCGACGTCAACAAAAGCCACAACACTTGAAGCTGGATCATTCGTGAATTTACTTTCAAATAATCCACTACTGTTGCGTGACCGGACATCAACTGAAAGCCCGAGCAGTGGCGCAACCCCTCGAGCGCAATTTGCCCAGGGATTTCCGGCACAAATAAAGACCTTTCGGTCATTGCTATGGGCAACATCACTCAGCTGAAGCAACATCTGAGCAAATTCCTTCACAGGAAGTTCGGGTAGTCGGCTTTCATGCGAATCGGCTGTTGTTGGAAGAAGAAGCGCTGGGTATGCGGTCTCATTCCGTGGTGGTTCGGCAATGGTCTTTCCGGTTGCAGTTACATCAAGTGCACGTCTTGATACGCTGAGCCGCTCGCTGAGTTCTAGCTGCGGGAGTTCCTTGAAACCCATTAAACAATGCAATGCAAAGGCTTGTACCTGGGGTTCACTGGGAATTCGTGTTGACGGTATTTCCAGAGCGTTGAATATTGCCATGAAAAGCGTGCCAATCCAAGCCGCCAATCGCTCCTGTGTGTCGTGCTCGTAAACAGGAGAAGTCTCTAGACGAAGCAGAACCTTTAGCGTAAAGACAAGCCCAAGCAGGTTCTCTCCAGCTTCGGTGCTAAGGCACTCGTCGAGGATGATTCGAACAGCAGCAGCTCGAGTAATGTGGATGTGAGAGACTTTGTGGTCAGCAACCCACTCTCTAAGTCCGATCCGGAACATGTTGTGCACTGGGAAAATATGGCCGATTCTTATAAGTGACCTGATAGTATCCATCCTCAGGCTCGTGAGACGTCCGTAAGCTCGATTCTTTAGCGTGGCGCCGGGAATGAAATGGGTAGTCCCTGGCTCAAGTCCCAAGATTTCAGATCTTCTCATCCCTCACCAACCAGTACCGGGAGATATCCCTCCAGAATTCAAGTTATTCTTCCGGAGAGCCTCTTCTGACTGTCTGGTCGCATAGAGAAGATCAAGTTCAAAAACCGCTGAACTTGACCATTTTGAAGTCGATGACAAATTCTCGATGTCAAAAATACGGACCTCTGCTTTAGAAGGCAGGCGTATTTCCGCATCGTTCATTCTTTTCCGAATGCTGCGAAACGTGTCCTCGATCGGGATAGCATAGGCGAACTTTTCGTCTTCCTGTGTGGCAATGATTGTCCCCAACAACCGATTTTCCAAAATGACCCATGAGCCTGAGCAACCCAGTGCTGGAACAGGAGATTAGAAATGTTGAACCTAAATAAGGGTGCTGAGGACAGGAGAACATACGCAAGGGTTTTTGTAGGCGAACTTTCAAAATCTGGAAAGATCCTTCATTCAAAACCATTAGAGAGGTTTCGACGTACACAAGCGCCGGCATAAGCCAAGAGTAGGTGGCAACTAGACACCGCAGTCTCGGCCTATCGCCAGCCAGCGCCGTGAAACGCGGGATGTCAACGATTTCATCTACAAGACAGCGGCCAGTGGGAATTTTGTGCAAGTCAGAAGGCGGGAGGCTCAGGCAATTGCTAATAGATGCGGGCCGAATCATTTTGACGAGCGCCCAGTCAGATCCATTTCCGAAACTATCGTTTGATGCGAAGATTTCTGACAGGACTTCCCCGTGAAATGTTCTCTTCTCATTCGGAGGAGGCTGCTCGTCATCCGAAAGAGACCTTTCTTCGTGAGATGAGGTTGTCGGAGGGAGACTGCCCTCATTCGGAGGAGGCTCCTGGTCATCTGAAAGGGGCCTTTCTTCGTGAGATGAGGGTCCATCAGTTGTCGGGGGGAGACTGCCCTCATTTGGAGGGGGGCCTTCTTCATTCCTTAAAGGGTCATCCTTAGGAAGGGAGCCAACCTCATGCAATGAATTCCGGTGCTCCTCTTCATTGAATAGCCATACCGAGGGGAGCATTCGGTAGTGCCCAACAGTCAGACCGTGCGGTACCCCATTAACCATGACAACACCGCCAACAGTTACTCTCCATCCTCTGCCTCTCGGGTATAATTCTTCTGGGATGTAGAGTATCGAGCCAAGAATGCTGTCGTCTTCTACCGACTCTGAATAAGACATGTTCTCGTCTTCTCCTGAGTCCGAATCAAGGATCATGTCATCATCTCCCGATTCTGAATCGCGGTTTGACTCAAGAGTGTCTTGGTCTGCGGTGAATTGGAGTAATTCAAAGACTGGCTTCCCAAAACCTCCGTGGCGCAGTTTGGGAGACCGCTTCCACAGCTTATCTTCAAGACAATCCAGCAGAACAGAACTTCGACATTGGATCACGAGCTTGATTCTGCGGCGCCCTAGGACATCTTCCACGACCCTCAGCTCAAGAAGGTAGCCGACGTAATCTTTCTCATCGAATTCTGGGCTTTGCATTATCACAGCGATATCTTTCTCCAGCTGCGGTCGAATTTTCTTTAGCTTTCTTTTTGACCTGTCGGGGACTAAGGGGGGATCTGTGGCCTCGAGAATGTCAAAATCCGATCTGAAATACTCAATGACTTCAGCAGCGGCTAGTCGACCTCTCCGTAATATCAAATGTTGGGGAAGATGGCGTCGTGACATTTTGATATTGATCACAATGCAAAACCGTCACTAAACAGAGGAAAGATGTGTGGGGGCGTAGACTATTCTGTTGAAATCAGCAAAGACGCCCAAAGACGTCCAGGTGAGCAAGATCGGCTTACGAGAAGGGGACCTACGAAACTAAGTATCTCGTTCATCTTCGAATTGGGGGAAAAGGCTGACCGTGGCATCGAACTTTTCGACCTGCGGAATGACCCGAGCCTGGCATTCCGGTTAGTAGGTGTGGTTTCACAAACAACGCAGCTGACATGTCATCCTGGTCCATCTGGCCAGTCGCCAGCCGGTCGTCGTGGCTGACATGCATCACGCATATGTTAGGTGCGCTGTATTTCAATAAATGCACCCTAAGCTGCATAATTATTGATTGATACTGCTTGGAGACATCGAACCATGTTTCTCAGCTGGATACGAAGCAATAACTATCCTTCCGCAAAAAGCTGAGGGGTAGCCTAGCTTCTTCAAAAGCCACGAAATAGAATCCAAGAGCCCCTTCGCTAGAAAGGCCATTTACTTTGATACATGGAACATCTACATAAAGTGAGCAGAAGCCCTCGGTTCTCAGCCTCGCTTGGTCATGGCAATTGATCTATAAGGTGACTATTAACATTTGGAAATGAACACCGTCTAAGCCCTAATTGACTGAATTTAAGCGCTGCAGATCTTTCCGCTACGGATACCGCCCACAATAAGATTGTACTTGACTGGTTCAATGTGACCCAAAGTACCGAGGAAGAGAATGAGCGCAAGACGTATTTTGACTTCATCGGATGGCAACTTGAGGACGAAGCCAGAACCAAGGATAGCCAGGCTCTTCTAAATTGCCTCGAGTTGGCATCGGAAGCTGTCACTCTGGCTCAGGAGGAGATAGACGACGCGGGAAATAAGAGGCTCAGAACGAGGGCTGAAGTCATAACGGCAATGGGGGCCGGGAAGCCTCCAGGAACGATATCGGCAAGTATTGCACAACTCGCAGCCCGTTTGGCCTTCCGCATAAACGCGGCGAGCGAATACCAAACTGCGGAAGAATCACCTAATTGGCCCGATAACAAGACGTTGTGCGAATATGCCGCAATCGTCTTCAACGCAGGGAAACTGTCCCTGCCCTCATCATCCTCTGTTGTTCCGGAGCCCGATGCCTCTGAGGTCGCGGGTATTCAGTCGCGTCTGACACATAGACTGACTGCGGTCAACATTAAGAAATACACTAGGATCAACATCAAGGAAACCCAATTCTTACCCAATCACCTCAAGTTGTATGAGACGTATGAATACACAACGCTCTATGTCTTCCGAGACATGAGATGGCTTTTGGACGCCGTGAAGATGGAGTACGTATAGATTGCTGCTTGCTAGAGCGATCACACTAAGTAGGCGAGCTAGGAATTTTCCTGTCCCCAAAGAGGTCATTCAAGAAACCATCGACACGCTCAACTATTTGTACCCGTGGGACAGGGCAACTATGAAGCTGCTCAAGCGAGAAGGTGTAAATATGCACGACTTCCAAGATCCCATTCCGGATCGGCCGCGTTTCCGAGACTTCAAGTACTATAAGCCACGCATGGTAGACGTTGCCTACGAATTCTTGAATCCACCTAAGAGTTGGACGACTATCTGGAAGGATAGAAGAAACTCCATGCAATTCTGGACCTTTTGGCTTGGGTTGTTGATTTTCTTCTTCACCCTTGGGTTCGGCGTTGCTGCTACAGTCCTAGCTGTCTTGCAGCTAGATGTAGCACGACACCCACCTGAGACTGAATAAGGCGTTTATTGGTACTTGTCAAATTGTCTTTCATTGAGTTGAGTCTACAAGCTGAGTTACCAAGCGGGTTGCCTTACCTAGGTTGGGATGGCATGGGAATTTTGATCAGCGGTAGGAAATAGTAATCGACTCGAAACTTCCACCCACCCGCGACTCAGACAAAACCCAAATAGATTACATCCTCAATCCGCATCTCCACCGCAAGTTGTTCTTCTCACTCAACCAAGCAAGGCAGAATGTCTCCCTTTCGACGGTAAAAGCATTGCAGAACCCAATTCCGAGTAAAACGGAAACTCTCGGATTCCTTCCAGCAAAGTATGATTCACAGCCAACTCATTGCAACTTAGAGGACGTGTGTCGCATTTGAGCATCACCCACACGCCCCCGGCGGGCTGCTCCGTTCACCCACGAGTCAGGCAGCCTTACGGGGCTCAATCCGAGTTCATCGCATGATGTCCGGCACCCAGGCAGTCGGTAAAACAGGCACATTAACCGCCGGACTTCGCGGGGTGCCAATTCACCGCCAGTATCCCCGTAGAAAGCTGTTGGGTTTCTGCTCGTGTTCATATAAGTTGTGTTCTTGGCCCGCTAGAGGAAAGGCTTGAGTTGACACCTTCCCATTTCCCCATCCAGCTATCTGATTTCCACCCTCATTCAAAGATACCCCATCATGCGTTTGTCCACACTCCTCTCCGGCGGTCTGTTCGCCGTCTGGTAAGCGGACTCTCCCCAGTTTATTTCATTACCGTACCGTCGACATGAAAGCTGACTCTCTCCGAAAAGCGCCCTTGCCGAGACTTCGGGCTACTGCTGCACCAGCAATGACAAGCAGCAAGTCGTCCCGCACAACGACCAGACGCAGGACTGCTGTCGGGGACGTTTCGACGGCGTAAGTTGACATGAACCCTGACTAATCCGTTCCCTATTAAGCAACCCCATGATGAGATATTCTAACTCTTGGCAGACGGAATGCTGGATTCCCGACAACGGACTCGACGCGCTTACGAGCTGTTGCAAGGGCAAGGGAAGCGCCATGTGCGCCTTTTAATTATTTGATGCAAAAGAGATCTTATGTGTATCTAGATATTACCCAAAAGTACAGCGGGGATTTATCTGGTGTCTCAATGAAAGCACTTAAACCATCATCATCTGACAAACGCCCCCTTTTTCAAATCAAGCGATGCATAAGCTCTTCCCGTACCTCAAGCTACCTCAAATCAGAAAACAAAACCAAGACTTCAATATGACTCCCCGACGCCCGTTCATTTCTCACATACTTTCAAAGCCTCAAATAAGTACGCAGCCCTAGCTTCCAAGATATAGAGCCAGGTTGAATATCATATCTCGCCCAAAACTCATTGGTTAAAAGACATATACCCAGGCCGCTCCAACTCCCCCGCATCCAAATCTTGCCTACACGCCTCGCAGAACGGCAGAAAGCCCTCGAGGCGGTCGACGCGGCCGACGGGGCAGTACGGCCGCGTGCACATCAGCCCGTCGGCGCCGCGGACGGGCAGGAGCACGCGCTGCGCGCACTTGTGCACGACTGAGTAAGCGCCCATCACGGCGCGGCAGAAGTGGCATTTGTTGGTTACCTTGAGGGTGCGGCACATCTTTTCTATCTTTCCGGTTGTGTCCGGTTCAGTCTGGTTCAGTGGGTACGTGGTGGTGAAGGACGAGTTGGCGGGGGAGGTGGTTGGTTGGTGATGCTTTGGATTGGAGGTTGTGTCTGAGATTATTAGTATAGTGAGAAGAGGCATTCTTAAATAGGCTTGCTGAGGTGGTCGAGATGGGGAATTGGGACGGGAACAGTCTTTGCGTTGGTTGACAATGTTGTTGTTTCGGGAGTTGGAGATTGTCGTGGGACAAACCGATGAAAGACCGTCTTTGAGAGTGATGCGAAAGAAACTCTGTCTTGTTCGCCATTGACAACGACTTGTTCTTTTTCTCTTCAAAAAAGTCCCTGTGCTGGCTGTCCTTTACTTCTCTCACATGGCGGGATCTTCCTGGAGGGCTCACCCAAGGGATGTTGACGCTGACGGTGACTTCTGGTCTTCCATTTCATCGCGAGTCGACCCCCTGATCGAGGAAGACACAAACACCACCATAGCACGCCACACTGTCTACAGTCTTCATGTCTCTATGTCTCTGCTCATGCACGTTGCCTTTTAGCCTCTCCACCCTCCTATGCATCCCAAACAGCCCATCCCCAAACTCCAAACACCCCGTTTCCCACGACCCTAAAGCCGTCCCGTCCCAGGCGGCATCCGGATCCCCAAGCTAGCCATCCCCTTCGCGCCCGTCCCGACCTTCTTCACCTCGTCAACCCGCGCCCTCTGCAGACTGAACCCCGGCGTGACCCATCCGCCGCAGCTGCACCTGAAGCCCCTCCAGCTATATCTCCCCACCGCCGCGCCGCATTTGCCGTTGGGACAACACAGCCGGCCCTCGAGGGCTCCCTTCTCGAGCTCCTCCCGCATCCAGCTCAACGGCTCGACGAACAAGTGTCCGCACTCTCCCTGCGCCTGGCCCTGCGGCTCATGCTCGAGCACGAAGCGCGGCGTGGCCAGCGTCCGCCGGCACTTCTTGCACCGCAGCTCCTTCCCCTCCCCCTCCCCGTCCTCCTTCACCTCCTCGTCCTCGAACCGCAACCTCGACGGCGCCTGTCCCGCCGCGACGCTCTCGTCAATCTCCCGCTGGAACGCCCACCGCTGGTAGATCGGGTGCCCCTCCACGTCCGCGGGGCATCCCATCGCCCACCACATCTCCAGCTGCGCAATGAACCCGGGGTTCGGCTCCGCGATTTCCCGCGTGTTGCGCACCCACTTCACCGCCGCCTCGACGGCCTCCTTGGCGCGTTGCTTCACCCCCGCGGCGGTCTTCTCGTCCATCTTGGACAAGGACGCCTTCTGCGCCGCCTCGGTCGACGCCTTGGACCGGCCGAAGCGGCCCGGGTGTTTCCATAGGAGGTACGCCACGACGACCGAGACGGACCGCGACTTGCCCATGGCGCAGTGGACGTACACGGCCGGCGGCTTGCTCTCGTCCGTCTCCAGCTTCAGCTCGTCGAACTCCTTCGCAGGGGGCGGGGCGTCATCGTTGGCAGGCGTGATGACGTCTGCATCCTCGGCCAAGTCCTGCTTCACAGCCGCCTTGAGCTTCTTCTTCTTCTCCTCGAAGCTGTCCTCATCTTCGGCCTCCTTCTTGCCCTCAGCGGCCGCCGACCCAGGATGCAGCCCCTCCTCGATGAAGCGCACCGCCACAGGCAGATGCACCAGCAGATCCGAGTCCTCGACGTCGTCCACGTCAATGACCATATGCTTGTAGCTCTTGCCGTAGTTCTCCCACGTGTCCGTCTCGCTCTTCAGCCCCGCGGGGTCGAAGCGCACGACGGAGAGAATGTGCGTGATGTTGCGCTCCTTGAGCGCCGACGGGCGGCGGAGGGCCCAGATGCTGGACGTTGCGTCGTTAGGATGGCGGGGTTATGGAGGGGCAGGCAGGTTGAAACTCACCCGCCGACGTAGAGCTCGTCGTTCCCATCCACACGGTTCAGCGCCATCTCAACGCAGCTTTTTCTGATGAGCTGGTGTAGCGCCGCAGCCTGCTCCCGTCCGTCGAGATTTTCAAATGGAATTTCCCCGTCGCTGGTGCCTTGTGTCTGCCGCGTCGTCTCACTCTCCTCCGCGTTTGCGCCAAGGCCCATGAACACACACACGCACTTTTTCTCGTCCAAGGCGGGGCTACGTCCGTCTCTGTCCCTCCTGCTGACCGGAAGGTACCTTCCGAAGTGTGATGAGCCGCTTGGAAAGAAGCAAGGAATTGGTCGGTGGAAATCGTAAAAGCAATTCCGTGTTGCTCGGTGTAAAAGGTGCTGCGATATGAGAATGACGCAGTTGACGCAGCGCTTGGGAGAAGGTGAGTAAGGGTTGCGCCGAAAAGAGTCAACGTCTCCACTTTTCGTGTATCCGTACCTTAGTGTACACAGGTATTCGTACTGCAGTCAGCGATGGCAGCAGGTGCGTGCTGCTGCTCTTCTCCTTCACCACCATCAATTCGCTTGCGGCAGGCACCCGCGGTAAAGGTTCGGATGACCTCGTGGCACCAGGCACCCTCCCCTCCCCTCACTTCGTGACTTCTCACCCACCTAGCACAGCATACGGCGTACCTAGGTAAGTACCCCCGAGTTGCCCCTCACCAAGACATTTTCTCACAGCAACCCGAACCCCACTACAACGTGACCCTTAGTGTTCCAAAAGAAGAAGCCGATCGTTTTTCTCCCTCCCGCTTTCTCGCTGCACCGCCCCCTCCCCCCTTCGCCACACTAGTGAATCGCCACATACATACGCGAGTGGCTTGTAGGGCTGAAGTCATGTGACGTTTGGCGGCCTCTTTCGTCCATCACGATGGCCATGATGGTGTTGTGATCCGTACGGATATCCTGGCCTGGGAACGTGTCCGACGCTGACAAGATGGCTGTTGTGCCGAGGAAAGCGCCACTACATCACTGTGAAGGATGCATTTAGCGAGATACTCATCCGCAGGATTGCCCTCGGCCCTTGTCGTCGGGCAGATCATCATCGACACAGAACCAGACTTCAGTCACCAGCGGCACCCAGAATATGTTTTGAATCTTCTTGTTGTCTTATACTATTCTTATTCGCTACTGACCAACTTGTTTTTCCCGGAGCCCGTACAAAATACAACGCGGACTTGCCGCTCTTTCTAGTGCCATCATGTCATCATGTCGCTCCCCTGCTCTGGCCCAACAATGCCTGGTATTTCCTCCAACAAATATGAAAACATGTGCAACTAGACAACTTCCATCAGTATATACCCGGTGCCTGAAAGCCCCCTGCTGCAATCACCAGTACTCCAAAAGCTCCGAAGTGGCAGGCCTCCACCTGTGGACACCGAGCCACATGCTTGAATCGACTACTTTTGATTTTTTGATTTGCTCCAGCTGTCAGCGAGCCGTCTCGTCCACAGCCAAGAGCGGGTATTTTCCAATCCTTCAACTCTGGATAAGCAAAACGAAACGAGATATGTGATGTGGCCATCATCAGTGCAATCCAAATCCCTGGTTGCCGCCGCCAAATTATCGCTTTGCGCTGGGAAACGATTCCTCGTCGGGTATCCAAGTCGCAAATGCCGCCCCTCTCACTCGTCCTTTGCCGCAAATAATGCCCTCCACCGCATCCCTGCGGAATGACTCGTGCTCGCGGGGCTTGCTATAAGCTCGACAACCTCCTTACTCGACACCCATCGCCTCATTCCAGCATGTCGGGTCTTTCAGTCACTTGTCGAGATTGCTCTGGTTGATCGTCTACCTGGGGGTGGGATCCTCATCCAGCATGCAGGCGTTCTCCAACATGTTGGTCCACTTTCCGCTGGTTCCAGCGTGGCTGTGCTTGAGGTGCTGTCGGAAATGGTCTGCGCGGAAGAACTTCTTGCTGGCGTTGCACTCCCGGAACTTGTGAACCTCTTGCAGGTGGCGGATACGCTCCTCCCAATCCTGGTCCGTAGCATGACGGGGTGCCGTCGCACCAGGTCCCCGGCCGTTGCGCGGGAATTCTTCTCCACAGTAGCCGCAAGTGTCAGCTTCTCCAGGTCGGTTGGTGCTGTCGTGGAAAGCGCGGTCGTAACTGTGCAGAGCCGAGCAGCTCCAGCTGTGTCTGCGTACGTGGAGACTGTTCTGGTGGCGTTCCGCTTCATTCTTGTTCTTGAATCGGTTGCCGCAGAATGAGCACTCGTACTGCTTCTCTGCCTCGTGTGCGCTACGTCTGTTAGTGAATTGTCTCGTGCGTGTTGGAAAACCCAAACTTACTGTAGCTCTTCGGCCGTCTCGAACTTCTTTGGCTTCTTGGGACAGCAGTCGCACATGAAGAAGCCCGAGATCTTGGCGCTACCAGGCTTGCCAACCTCGGCGAGCTTGCGCGGGGAAGCGAGTGGCCTGTTTTCGCTGATGGTTCGCTGGTGTGGCGCACGGGACAACGAGCCACGAGGTGAGGGGTTCAGCGACATGGACGCACTGTAAGGCGAGCTGCAGCTAGGGTCCGTGCCGTTTGGTGAAATACCGCCAGGTGAGATACCTCCGGGAGATACACGTCCATACGAAGACGCACCCATGCTGGCGATGCTGCCAGTGAGCAGTGACAGGTTGGAGCTGTAGGAACCGGCACGCCCGCTGGAGGACACCGAGGATACAGACCCCTGCGGGATGACGCTCAACCGGGGCGTGGGGGAGCCTCTCGAGTTACCATCGCGGCGACGCATCAAATCGCCCTGGGTCGTGAAGCCAATCGGGACGCTATCGTCGGGGTCGGCCGATGCGCGGCGCTTGACTCCTGCACCGTCATAGTGCGCTCGCAATGGGTCCTCGATGCGTAGTCTCTTCATTGAGTTGGTCTCCTCCATCTCCATATCCTCCACCTCGTAACTGTGCGAAGATGCATCGTCGCTGTTATTCCTTCTTGACCTGGTGGGCGGCGAGTACTCTTGGCCCAAGTGGAAAGGCTGGCTCCTCGGTGAGGGTGTAACGGCAGAATGAGGAGGAGTGTTGGTGTAGCTGTCGGGCGAATCCAGCACGTTCGTCTTGAGGTGGTACGGCAGGGTCGCGGAGGGCAGGGAAAGCGGAGATCTCAGGTCACCGGACAATCTTCTAGAGAAGGGGTCTGTGGAAGAAGCGCTAGAGGCACTCAACAGAGACACGCTCGGTCTGTTATCGAAGGTCTTTAAAGGGTCGAGCTTCTTCTTCATGTCGGTGAAGGCATCAGCACCGGACTGGAACTGGAACTTGTTGTGGTGCAGTCCGAAACCAGCACTAATGCTTGGCAATGAGCATTCTGATCTGCAAAACATTGGCTCGTTAGCACATTGGATTCAAGACTGACAACAAACATTGGCTGCTAAGGCTGTAAAGGCCGACTTACCTAGACGAGGCCGAGCCCATGCTGGCATAACCCTCATCTCGTTCGTGCCTGTAGCCTGCTCTCTTGTAGTGAGGCCTGTCATCGAAGCTGCTCAAGCTATCGTAGCCACCGTGTTCCCTAGGGCTGTAGGATGACGGGTCGCGGTGGTATTGTCTGGGCTCCTGTTGAGGATGCATAGGACTTTCAAAAGGCATTCGTGGAGGAGGTAACGGGGGCGGCGCGTTGATTCCTCTGTCTGAACCAGGAATGGATACGGCAACAGAAGATGAGTACATGCTGAAAGGGTCCGATCGGTCGGAGGATCTGGGGTTCGAATCTATAAGGATGCTGGGAAGGCCAGCAGGCTCCCTGTATCGTGATGGCGCCTCCATGGTGTCGGCTAATATCTGTGCAATGACAGCTGAGGCTTTGTGACAATCACAGCTGAAGCGGAGGCCACTAAGGTTTATAGTGACGGCAGCACGGGCGTCATGGGTGATGCGCCAGGGGGAATATAATTGAGATCGCGACGGGATACGAGATGTGTCCGAGGCCAAGGAGGATGCGGTGCAGGCCGTGGGTGGCGATGAGGGTCGGGTTCGCCGTTGGTTGGGGCCGGGGGCCAATGCCAATCCAATGCAGGTCGAGAGAAAAAAAAAAAAAAGAGCCTGTCTCTGTGTTGTTGTTGGTGGACTGTCTCCCTCGCAGCGAGCGGACGGAGTGGGCGAGTTGGAGAAGAAAAGACAAGACAGCGGGAACGGGAAACAGGCAAGCCGACCGGTACTGGAATGGGAATTCGAAAACGAAGTCGACGAAAGAGGTCGAAGTTGTACACGGGACAGGGCGAGTCTGGCGATCTATTCGCAGACAGGACAGGTAGAAACAGCAGAGGACCGGACGGCGTCGAGGAATGCGAAGTGCAAATGTCGTCGGAGGAAGAGGAGTGGCCGGTGCTGGGGTGGGCAGAGTTCGGGTCGATGTCGTGGGGAGCGGACAGCTGAAATAAGAGGCGATGTGTGACGACGCCGCTGAACCCCGGGGGGCTTTAAGGCAAAAAAGAGAGGCGACAGGTCGACAAGGTATGGGCGGGTACTGCTTCTGCAATCCTTGTCGAGAGCACCCTACCTTAGACCTTAGCAGTGGGTTGTATTCTGGGTAAGGTACTTGAGCCAGGTACCACCCAGGATGTGCGAGGGCAGGGCAAGGTAAGGTACTTGCTCCCAGGTCCAGGACCAGGTCGGGTACGGCTAGGGGAGGAGGGTAAGGGTAAGGTCGGCAGGTACCTAAGGTAGCCTGGGTAGGCAGTCCAGTCAGTGGTGTCAAGGGTGACAGGTGAAGGAACAAGAGAAGCGTACGGTGGGCGTGGAAAGGGCTGGCGTGGTAGGGCAGGTGGAGATGGAAGAGTGAGGAGAAGGAGAAGAAGAAGAAGCCCTGCTGATGCTGGTGCTGGTGCTGGTGCTGGCGTCGGCAGCGGCAAGCAGAGCGCCCAGTGAGCGGTAAGGGTCAGAGGGGGGCGTGCACTACACTTCTCTCTCGGCTGTCTTTCTCTCTCTCTCTCTTTCTGTCTCTCTCCCGTCTCTCTCACTGAAAAGGTGTGTGCCGTAGGCAGGTACCCTTTGCTGTCGTTCGGTCGAGGAGGAGAAGGAGGAGGGGGGCCAGCCAGGGCAGAGAAGAACACAGGGGACAAAGTACCGCTTTTCCTTCCCCTTCCTTTCCTCAAGGAGACAGGTTGATAGATGGCCAGGTCGGATCAGTGCAAGGCCCAAGTCAGGTCAAGACAAGGACAAGACAAGACAGGAGGGCTGAGAGCCTGTCTACGCCGTAACAGTATGTAGATGAAGGAGTGCCCGGTAGAGGCAGAGGCAGAGATGGATCGCTGGGTAGGCAGGAGAAACCTGGGAATGAGGAGACGCAAAAGACAAGACACGCCCACACGCACACCACACTCACGTACAGCCAGCGGGAGAGGGGATAGGCCAGCACGGATAGGATAGGAGAGGAGAGGAGAGGAGTGAGTGGATGGGGGGGGGAGGGACAAGTTACAACGGGTAAGGTAGGGTAGCGGGAACGGTGTCGGCGGGCAGCCCTAAGAGGAATAGGATGCGGAAGGACTGACTAGTAGCACGCCAGGGAGCCCGACGGTTGGCGTGTGGCTGTTTCTTATGGCTGTCTAGTGGGATGCAAGCACAGAGCAGCGATGCAGCCCTGTCTGTCAATTTTGGGTCGGGGGGTCGGGGTCGGGTTCGGGGGTGCGCGTGGTGCGTCGTGGTCGACGCCGGGGTTCTCTATCCAGACAGGATTTGGGATTTTGGGACGGACGGACGACTTGGGACAGGATCCAGTGTCGATATCGTCGCGGCTGACGAGGATGAGGACGGGGGACGGCGTCGAGGAGTCAGGATGAGGGACGGAACAGAGACGGGGGGACGGGGGACGGGGATGAGGGACGGAGACGGGCTGGCGGGGGGTTGGCTCGGATCGAGAGTTCGAGAGTTTGAGAGAAGGGGGGGTTGTGTGTTGATATTATTATTGTTATGCTGATGACCCTGCAATGTGATGAAGCCCACGCGGATCGGTGCTGGTGTTGCGGTGCTTCTGTGTTGCTGCTTTTGCCGCTGGCAATGTTGCTTTTTTGCTTTGCGGGCGGCAGGGCACACAAGCAAGCGTACAGGAGCAGCTCAGGCAGACGCCGCAGCAGTTAGAGGCAGGTGTGAGTGAACGGTGATGAGTGTGCGCGCGCGTGAACGAAGTGTGTTGTGTGTGGCAGTGACAGCGAGGACGTGTATGTGTGAGTGGACGAAGCGATATGCGAGCGTGGATCTGAGAGTGTGCCTGTCTAATGTAGGCAGACAACCTAGTTCTGTGTGTCTGTCTGCAGTTTGGAGGTCCAAGGCAGGCAGGAAAGGAAAGGAAAGGAAAGGGTTCAAAGGTGTTGACAGCCCGGCGTCGATATTGCAGTGAAGCAGAGAGAAGGTATCCAATGTATTCGCAGGCGTATCGGGGAGGCGCCGAGTACTTGTGCTTTCCTGAGCAAGCAACCAACAAACTTGTCGTATGTAGGAAGCGGCGGCCCAGGCAGACGAGGAGAGATTGAGAGTAGTCGAGCTTAGTTCAGCTGATCGGCCGTCTGTTGCTTCCATGCGCGTTCCTTTCCTTCCACGAGAACGAAAAAAGGGACCTTTGGGGGTTGGTCCTGCGGCACGGATGAGGAGAAGCTGCGCGAGGCAGGCGCAATGGGACGGATACCGTGCAAGGTACTTTTTGACCGAGGCAGGCAGAAGGCGTCTGAGAACTTTTCGTGATGTTGTTCGTTGCTGCCTTTTGCAAGTGCTTCCTTCCTTTTTGCTTTGCTTTGCTTTGCTGCGCTGCGATGACGAAACAAGATGGAGGAAGCCGCCACAAACACCGCACTCACACGGTCAAGAACGGTGAGATGGAAGCAAGAGCTACGGATACCTGGCCTAGCTAAGTCACCTACGGTATCCGTACCTTAGGCAGATCACGTACAGATGGAGATGGGGCCCCACGGCCCAGGACAAGGCAAGGCAGAAGAGAATTATCTTCTTCACCGCATCATCAACCTGCAGCCGCTACAACCACGGCAAATCGACGTTACCGCTGCTTGCTTGCCCGTCTGTCTATCTACTTAGTAAGCCCGTCGGGCACATGATGCATCATCTTGGTGAGGTCCCCGCTCTCTGGTATTCATGGCTGAAAAGCCATTCATTGTCAACGACGAGCAGCAGAATGCATGTGTACGAATACCTGGACCTGGGATGGCACCGAGAGACAGTAGTGTCTTTCGGGCAGGGCAGAATGGAAAGCACTTTCCTCGAGGCACCTTACCTTGCGGCAGGTAGCTCCAGGGGGCCCTATCGGGCTTAGCGCGCCATGCAGAGACCGGGTGGGAGAGGGGAGAGAAGGAAAGAGCAGGGGCTGACAGGCAGGGAAGGAAGGACATGGCCCACGGAAAGCACTCAGAAGACAGGACAAGACTGGGCTGGGCAGTCGCATGGTGGGTCAGGCAGCCAATGGAGTGGACCTTATTTTCGGTACACAGGTTGGGCGTTTCCCTCTTCCACGTCCTCTCCTTCACAGTAACTTCCTTCACTCAGAGGTGAGCAGCAAACCGATGGATGCAGCTTCGACGATACCTTAGATAGATAGATACCTGCCGCTTCCTTGCCGTCTCGGTGCTTTCTTTCTCAGTTGGGACGCAATGAACGAGACCTTGACTCTATCGTCCTGCTGATGTCTGGGTCCCCTCTGGTTATTCTCTCTCTGACCCGACTCAGAAATACTGCCTAATTAGAGTAATCTGAGTAAATGCTGCTGCTGCTGTGTTGCGACGACAGACACCCTGGCTGATCTTACTCATTCATCGATCCCTCTGCGCGCATGTCTCTGTGTCTCGCCCTCTCACTCTTCCTTTCTCCTTCGCTCCTGTCACCGCAGAGAGAGCAGTGGTTTTAACCTACATGCTCGGTAAGGCAAGGAGAGAAACGCAGAAGACGACTGGAAGCACACAACTCCACACTCACCCATTCGTAGCGTGGGAGGGGGGTGCGTGGGCGTGGGAAAAGGGGTGTGGGTTACCAGCGCACACTCTCTCTGCTGAACCAAGCACTGGGGTGGACAAAGTAGGTTCACGCCCCATTCCAATGAACGCGGCCATGGGAAGGGGTGAAGGACGTTGAGAGGGTGGGGTGTTTTCTAGCCCTGCTGGCCCTGCTGGCCCTGGCTGTCTCTCGCACGGGAAGAACAGAGCGACGCTGGAGGGGTGGGTACCCGATATCGACATGCCATTGGACAGTCGTTGGCAGAAGGTGCAGGAGCACCAAGGACCAGTACTTGCCCTGAAGTAGCACTTTCTCTGAGTACAGGTCACTTGCGAGGGCATCCGTATGTACAGAGAAGGTGTTCCTTCCTTTCCTTCCTGCTTCCCCAAGTTGCACCTGCCTTACAATGTGCCTACCTCGATTACACTACCTAACTGCTACCAGTCGAACCTGCCTTCGCCGTAAAGCGGGCTGATGAGGCACCTCGCACAGAGCAGGCAGGTGGCAGCCAAGCAGGGCAGGCAAGGCCAGGCAGAGCAGAGCAGGGCAAAGGGCAAGACATCCAATGGTGAAAAATGCCAGCCGGACACAGATACGTACCTGCCTACCTACCAAGTGCCTCAGCATCGTGCTGGGTTTTTGGCAAGCAAGCAAGCAAGCAGCAGCTTTCGCCATGCCAAATCAAATCCTCCACGATATCCAAGGCGTACGACGGACCGCGGAACCACATTTACTCTACACATGCAGTTCAACAAGTCCATGTCGACGACACTTTGACTGTCTTTCGCCTGATCTCTTGCCCTGTCTCTCTCGCGATTCCTTTGTCAGCTAGGCTGAAGTCTTGTCAACATGATCCTCTTTTCGGCCCCCCTCCTCTCCCCACATCTTCTAAGCTCCTCGCAAGGCAAACACCAAGAGTCATCATCGTCATCAACGCCATCAGCATCACTCATCACCCATGTCCATGACCATGGCCTTGCCAACGGAAATCACGATGGCACCTTACCGACATTCTCTGCCTCGCGCTCTTCGCGCTGGGGCAACTCGGGCACTCTCCACGGAGGAGGCATGGAGATGGAGCTGGAGCTGGAGCCATCTCCAAGTCGAGGTACAAGCGGTACAAGAGTACCCGTACCTCGGAACGCGCCGACAACTCCCTGGGCCCCAGGTACCTGAGACTTGTCAACGCCAGACCTCCGACCTCCACACCTTTCACTGCATTTTCCCAGCCGTCCGCTCGGCCATATGGTGGAGTCTTGGCATCAATCCTGACCACCAATTGTTACAGTCGGCTTCGTCGTCGTCGTCGTCGTCAACCGTCAACGTCGTTTTCGCTCTCGATTCAAGGTGTCCCGTACCAGGGCAGTTTTTTGCCTCGCAAATTACAGTAACCTGCTTTAGTGGGGTCGATGCCACGCACGTCAACCTAGTCCCGTTTCTACGATGAGGACCAGACTCACCGTCCGAAAGGGCTATGCCGGGCGTCGAAGGCAGAAACATAACATACACCGTGACGGCCTGGACGATTCCGTCAACCCAGCCAGACTTTGCTTGGATTCCGCCCTCAACGACACAGACTATTCAGAATGGCACGTTGCCCGGCATGGACCTTTTGGACAACAGCACTACTGACTGTCTGATGCCCGGTGCCTGGACCCAGCGGGGCCGGCATGGACACGAGGATAGGTGCCTGCTTCCATGCCTTAGCGGTTGTTGCTTCGGAGCATCTGAATCTGCGGTCATGCAAGCCTCCGTACGCAGTAGAGGCTCACGGAGCCGCCAGGGCCACGGCAGTCTCCGTCCAAATGCTGCATGTTTGAGATGTTCCGAAGCAACATGCATCCGAACTGCTGAGCCGACCGATGCCAATGAGACACACTCGACGACTAGCACCATTCAACATCGAGCCTGGACCATCTGCGGCTCCTCTGTATCGGAGTCTGGAACCATCGCCCAGTCCTAGTCAGTATTCTATGTTGCCAAGGGGCTGCCATCTGGATACGACATCTCCAATATCTCGCTCCCACTTTGGCGCAGAACCGTCTCGGAACGTACACGGACGGGATCAGCCTGCCAGTCCGCCCGTCTTCACGGGGCTGTGCATGCCGGCACTTCGTCTCTTCAACCAATCAGCCATCGTAAACCTCTCGGGGATTACGCCGTCAGAACGTCTATCCCTGGGGCCCACCGTTTGCATATCTGCTGTCAGTCAGGTCTGCCCGCCGCCCGACCATGCACTCCCCCTTTCGGCCTCGACGTGCAAGAAGCACACTTGTGAGGTATCTCCTACCCACACGATGCTGCCGCTTACCAGCACCACCACCACAGTCAGAGAGGGACGGGACGGCGGAGCCTAAACTACAACGTTTGTGTGCGCACCAGCACACGTCCCCTTTTCATCATCATCCACCTCTTTCCGCGGCTCCGGTCTGGAGTCTGCCACTAAAGAAGCCCGAGATATCGCTCAACCGCGCATTATGCCTCTTTGCATATCAATCTCCGGCTGGCCATTGGGACTTAGCACCAAACCTATGACGCCCCTTACGGACTGTATTCCCAATGGAGCAAGTTTCCGTCCCACTAAACAAGGACAAGATATTCGACGGACCATCAGCCTCGGTCCGTACGCGTTTCTACCATCAACTCGACTTCATCGCCGCGCAGCTTATTATTTGACAACAATTTGGAAGCTCGCGAAATCCCCCGTCTGATCTAGCTTGAACTGCCCGAACTCCCTTTGTCAAGGCAACCCCAGCTCATGCCCGACGCACCAATCCCCAATCAGGCCGCTATCCGCTTGCCGCATAGCTGGGCACAGAACTCCTGGGCTTGATGAGACGCCAGTTGCCCTTGCCGACAATGTTGAAGCACCTAGGGCATCAGTCTCCTCGGGCCAACTTCCAACTTTTGACCAAGCGCCCACGACTCTGAAGTCTTCACGGGAACAGGTGCCCGTATTGGAACGACTATTCACCATGTCTCCAAGCGCCGCAGATGCCATTTCGTCATTTAGGGCTGACACCGTAATATCCTGCCATTCTGGCGGTACCTTTTGTGGCTTCTCACCCCAGTCGACTTCTAGCCAGCCTTCTTGAATTTCTTCCTACTTTCGCCTTACAGAGACGGAGGCCCTAGCTCGCTTACCGGCCTACCTAACTCACCCAGAAACTTGCATCCTACGGATACGCATACTTCATTTTACTCTGTCCCTCATGAGCAACCCGGCTTAGCTCTTTTTTGGTCAAACGCGCCATCAACCAACCAGTTCGAACTGTCCCAGAAAGGTGACAGATTGTTAGACAAGACATTGTCGCACATGACTTGGTATGGAACAGCTGGGCCCAGTATCTTTTGGTCGGGACATCGGCGCCTGTAAGACACAGACATACTTATGCTTGGTCATGCTGCAGCATGAACTTTGAGCGAGGTTTACAGCGTGCATCGTCGTTCCTTTTCGGTGCATTGAACCACCCAGCAACACCAAACGGCCACGAGCAATCCAGGCCTTGATTGCGGCACAGCTTGCTCGTCCCAACTTTCACATGAAGATCCAGCCACGCCGAAGTCATCCCTTCCATCGGTGGAGCAACTGCCAGAGCTGGCCAGCAAGGAAATGCCAAATCTTGCTGTCATTTTTGTCGTCGGAAGTCCATCAACCACAATCCAGTGCGTTTCTTTCCAGAACACGACGGCATGCACCACACACTTGTCAATCTGCACTGTCCACAGAGCTTGGTCTCAGCCAATACCGTGATCAAACCATCCAATTACACTTTGGAGATTCTCTGCTGTTGTTGCCAAGGGGCCCCTAAACATCTGTGCTCAGTCAGCCACAGACACCTCTGTTCAGCTATGCACGCTACGGAGCTCATTCCGACAGCGGCTTGTCTTGCCTTCACACGTCAGAGACGACGACTCACAGCCACAGCCACGAGTCGTTGACGTGGAACAGTGCTTGCCTGGTAGGCACGACAAAACCCGTCCAATCGAAGGGCAAGCTATCATGGTTTTTGGGGTTGCGAACTCCCACACCAGGCCCGTCTTTGTTATGTTCACTTGCTACCGTCTGTTTTGAAATAGTCGCCTCCTGCAGCGGCACAGGACACCAAAACAGCGCCGGAAGGTGGAGGGCAGCGGTGTTCATGGACTCCGATGAGGTATGTCCTGCATGCAAGTCTTCCAGTCTCAAGCGCCGCGCCCTGTTCCTACCATCGAATGTCAAAGTCAACATTCCTTGTCTCACGACTAATCACCTTACTGGTGGACAATCATCGTCGCGCGAGTCATCCTAAGACTCATATCGAATTGAAGAAGGAAACATTTTGAGCGATTTCATGTGGCGAGGCCACAGCCAGCGACCTTCATCTCTGACCACATCCGCGGAGACTGGGAAACCAGAAGCCAGTCGACAGGATTGTGCTGGACGGATTCTGAGGCGGCGTCGCACTAGGACGATTCGAGGCGGTAGTCCAAGCCTACCCCTCTCAGCCCTACACCGTTTAGGCCTCTGATTAGCTTCCTGCCACCAACTTGGCGTCAACATTCATGCAGGGATGTTCCCTCAGGGCTCTGGGCGGAGACAGGGCGAAGATCTCACCGGTGCGAACCACTCGTGCACATTGCGCGCAATCGAAACATTCTCCCTCATGCGGGGAACCGACGGACAACGGACTCATTGACACGATAACGAGACCTTCGCTCGAGATTGCAATCCTATCATGCCAGCAACCATCACCATGTTGGATTGCCAAGCATGGATTGGCAACCTCCAAAGACTGAGACAGCGATTGGGATCGTTGCGAGCGCTTTGGGACACGGCTTGTCATTGTCCCCAAGACCCCAGCTCTTGTGCGTCTTATTCATCATTGGGAATGGTTTGGCCCAATCCCATCGACCCTCCTGTGTTTCGAAGGCAGATGAAAGGTAGTATTCAGCACGCGCCCGAATGTGTCACACAGCGGCAAGATCCCCAACCATTCTAATAATAATTTATCTTCAGGCCCAACTCGCGGCCGTAGTTGCGGCGGGCCACCTTTTCTGGGTGACTGGTTGCATGACTTTAAGATTTCAATGGACGGCATCAACAATCAACATAATGGTCGAATTTGGCAGCGACGCCAATTTTGAAGCCAAATCCACACGTCTAAATCTATCAGGCGAGTCTAGGCAGGATCCAGTGCTTGTTGCGAAGCTGGCGCCCGTAGGGCAAAGAGGAAACCCGCCGTCGTGGTTGAGGTCGATTATGCCTCCGCCACCAGTCCGGGCCTCCGCATTATGGGGTTATCACGGACGTGTCTCCTACTTCGCTAGGCAATTTAGCGGCTCTGGCAGCACGAAACTCGGCCGAGATAAGCACACAAACGCTGACAGTCAATGAACCGCTGCGTCTTAGGGGCGTTGGCTAACTAACGTCATACTGGATGACAAGCACATCTGAACACTGAAACTGCAAAGCGATGAGCAGCACGACAGCCGCCGGACCCATGAACAGTCGTGTACAACGCAGCCACATCGAGCAATCCAAAAGCCGGCTCTGTCATGGCAGCTTCACATAAACTAAGAATGTCAACCACTCAAATGTCTCAGTCGCAACCGGAGTGGTGAATTTAATGGATACGGCAAAGGTAATCCGGAAGAGTCCCCCGGGTCCGATGGCCATTCCCTGACGGCGAGAGGACCCCGGACCAACGGTCTGGCGGAGCTCAGGGGCTTGCCACTGAACCTCAAACCACCGCCGCTCGAAGAGACGCGACTGCTCGATGGCCCCCTCCTCGACTGCACGTCAACGAAATCCACGACTCATCTTGAGTATCCCCCACATTTTCACCGAGGGCCCGAAACAAGGCGCATCTACCTTAGTGGTTGTGAACGGAGACGAGACGGATGGAATCATTCAAACGTGCGCGGTGTCCCAGGATTGGGGATTGCCACTCTACGCGAGGCTAGCGTCCGGTGGCAGAGCTTGGCAGACAACCTGATCAACAAGGGGGGGTTGAATGGAAAGTTCTCTGAAAAGAGACGATGCCACGCACACCTTCAATCACTTGTCCTCGTAGGGCGAGCCACATTAGCCGATTCACCACCATGTAACATAAGGCATCACATCCTAGGCAGTGGGAGTCCCCATGCCTCGGCACATGGAGACCCAGAGGCCACCCTAGGGGCTGGAGACTGGAAGGCTGTGCAGCGGAGTGCGATGGAGCTTGATGGAGTCGCTCCGATGGGCGAAAGGGCGATGCCTTCCGTATTCGACAGAGCTCCGAGTTTCGTCGCCCAATAAGCCGCCGAGAACAGGAACGGCATGAAACATCACCACTTGTCCGAAAGCCAAAGCTTCGTCCATCCATACCGCAGTACTGCATGGCGCATATGCGACTCAATGATCCAAGCTCCAAGCTATTCATCCCTACGCAGAATCATTGCTGAATCATGACCCGGACAGCCGCGGGGGGCGAGACGGTGCATACGACATAGAGTAGGACATGCCAAAGGGTTGCTTACGGTGTACGATGCACCTCAATTTTCATTGACCGCAGCCATTACAGCACATACCGAATTCGCTCACACCCACAACCATTGGTATGCAGGTCACATAGGGGTTTTGGCCCCCTGGTTTCCCACCTCCAACTGCCGAGGGTGTTCGCCGGCTTGGCAGGAGAGAGGCACGTCAGATGTGCAACGATCGGCTGTAGTTTGAACGAAGCAGCTAGCAACACTTGTCGACTCGCTTGATCAACCATACCGGTCGGTGTCTTGATCTCAAGCGGGCAGCTCGAGGCACCGTTCACAGGTAAGCGATGAACATACATGGCCGTGGTGCCCTTAGGGCTTGCGGTTTGCACCGTCGATCGCTTGGACCTGGACGAGTCACGAGCCACGCGACGAGCTGACTCATAAGGATGAGCTGCCATTTGCAGCCGCCCCCAAGCTTCTTTTCCGGTTGTCTGACAGAAGGTGATATCGTGGCTGGGCGGAGATTTGAAGCTGTCAAGTCTTCGGTGAGAGTTGACTTACCGTCTAAGCGTCCCCCCGTCATTGGCGTCCTCTACAGGCAGGGCCTGAACCAATCACGCCCCGGAGATCACCATCGCACTCACATTCCGCAGCGAGGTATCTCCGCAGCGCGGATCACGACTTGCTCGCAGGAAGTCAAATTTCGTTTGTGTTGATCACAGCTTCTAGTCTCGGCTCGAAGACTTCAATGGCCCACCATCAGCGCGCGAGTTGACATCAACATCTGGCATCCTTTCCACCGATAACAGCAGCACGGCTTGCAGAGAGGTGTGACCACCAATTGAGACCTGCGGTGCAGTTCAATGCAGTCAATCCGGCTCCTGTTCAGACCCCCCGTAGATCTTAGTCCCCTGCCGGACGAGATCTTCCACCCTAGCAGGCAGCGCCCAGACCCCGTTGCAGCGCGTGCGTTACATGTCCATTCGAACTTCGAGTAACTTCGTGCTCACTTACACGGCCACGACGCCAGCCTTGTGTCGCACACCCCTATTTTCCATGTTAAGCGATCCAATGATGGCGAGGGCGAGTTTGGGACGGTGCTGCTGATCAAGAGAGGCCGCACGGCTGCTGTTTTTAGCAACATTTCACAATTTGAAGTACTGCGGAAGACACGCCCAGATTCTGCGATCTCGACCAGACAGCTTCAGGTGCTGTCACATTGTCGGTGACAACCAGCTTCGGAGAACGCGCATCTAATGCCGGCTGCTGTGCAGTGTAACAAACGCCTAGCAGCGAGACCCAGAACGCACATGAACCAAACCTGTCCGGGTGTCAATTCTTTTTGACCTGGGTCGATACGGATTCCCGGTGGGTCGTGGGGGCCATCTCGAATTCATCAAACTTTGGGTGAGAAAGCCATGTTCCAGCTAACATCAATCGGGATTCAATATGCGGAATGGCAAGGTCGTCGGGTGGCCGGGTGCCGTGGTATGATTCAACACCTCAGAGCGTATCAAACGAGGCGTTATTCCTTGCAGCATGTCACTGTCCCGCCATCAGTGGCAGCAAATTTGCCAGGCCTGTATTACCAGCGCTGCGAAGTTGCTGTAGCTGCCTACAACCTACGCGTAAGCAAGATGCAGGGCACTATTTCGACTCAGGAACGTCTGTCTCTCCCACGACTAGTTTAGCCTCTCGTTATTAGACGGTGGGTCGCCCAGCCTTCATCTCCGACCTAGACGCAAAATGGCTCAGTCGAGGAGGGACTCTAGTTCAGTCCGTCGAAGATCTTGGGTGACGTTCATCATACCGGACAGGCGCTCAGGCTTGGAACATGCATTAATGATTACTGAACGCTTAACATTCATGTTTTTGCGCTTGGTAACAGCGACATCTCAGTTCGATACTTCTGTGCAATTTGGAATCTGCACTTCTACAAGCTGACTAACTCTCGGTGCTGGAGGAAACCGAAGTGTCCGGGGGCCGGACCCAAAGTCTCCAGCAACGGCGGCGCGCTTCGCCGTGATTGGCATCGGCATTCACAAGGAACAGAGAGAAAAAAAACTTCTGACAGGTGGCCTCCTCACTCTTGGAAAGGAAGAAGCGCAACCTAGTCCGACTGGGTGTCATTGCATGTCGTCTTCCAAGGCAACGCGGTCCATCATGCAAGCGACTGACAAAGGACTGGATGTCATTGTTCCTGTCCCTTTGGGTCGTCGGGGTCTGGCCTCGTATCGGCGGGGACGACAGCAGGGTCGAGGCATGACAAGAGACGAGGGTGGCAGACAAACTATCAGGGTCCAGCAACAATGTTGTCCAGATGTATCTGGCTGTTGAAGACAAGTCTGTTGCAACGACACCACCTGGCAAGGCTTAGACGTTACGCGTTGAGCGTTGACCAACGTCGTAGCTGTGGCGCATGCCTGCGAGTGCGGCCGACACTGAATATCTTTGGCTAACGGCGCTTATTATTCTGACGAAAGTATTGTCAAATGTCGGCCTTGACATTCTTGTTGGTTTCTCGCCTCTCTGGCGGTGGGGAGCACACAGGTCGTGCGACAAACCAATTGCGCATCGGGCGGTGAAGGGCAGCCCCCAACACTGACTCACTATCCAGCGACAGTCTCGCGGAGGAGAAACATAGCGCCTAAATCCATCAACAGGATGATACCCGTATCACCGCAGAGCACCACCGGCATCCGAGATCATCCCCAGGAACACAATGACGCCGGTGCACAAGCAACAAATCACATCCAGCAGGCCATCGCCATGGAATGTCTGCTGGCTGACTCGCACATGTGCCATTTGTTGACTTTCGTGGCTAGAAGTCGTACGAAGATCCTGGTCAATTGTCCTCATAACACCTTCGCTGGCATGCCTCTATGAGACCTCCAGTTGACTAAAGAAAAGGTCTTGGGGCTTAGCTTTCATTTTGATACAGCGCCTCAAGATGCACTTCCCGGCTCGAAAAATCGGAGCAGAAGGCGAAGCCGGCATCTTCATTCCATGGAACCAAATACTCATGACAACGATGCAACCGCATCGAAACAGCAACTGTCCGACACGAACACATCCGGTGGTGATTGGGGTTTGAATGACGCCGCACAAGCTTTTTTGCGCCATCAATCAACGAGCTGGACTGGATTGTCCAATCGCTCAATTCCGTCAACCTGAAATTGGTCCAGGAAAAGGTGTCACCCAAAGCCTCGAGTTCGGGCTGGATGGTCGATACATGTCCATCAAGTTTCACTTGCAACCATTGGGACGCACGTCAGTTTCGTTCGAAGAATGACACACCCGCGGCGGCAACGACATTGGCTTTGCAACGACCTGACTTGGTCCTTTGTGGCTGAGTCAAAGTCTCTGGATATGTCTCGCCTGGCAATGTTGGGGTTGGAAAGGCTGGGGGCCCCCGGCCTGGTTCTTGGGAGAGAAGCGCAACGCACGAACCAATCAAGTACCAAGGAAACATGTTTCAATGCTGGCTTTAATCAGCACTTACAAGTGCATGCCGGAAGCAAAAGGCCGGAATTGCGAATTCAAGCCTGGAAGGGCAGAGTGGCACGCCACAGACGCAGACCAAGCCCTACGAGGAGAATCAAACGAAGCCTCAGCTTAGACATGGTAATCGGAAGCGAACTGTAATCGCCACCGGCTGAGTCGTCCACGCTTTTTCAAGCATGCGACGTTCCAACGTCATCAGCACTTCAAAGCATGGCTGGAACAGTTGGGTAACTCTGCAGAGTCAGGCTTAGAAGGCCATGGGCTCGACCAGGCAAGGCTGGCCGTTTAAGCATGCACAACCAACACGACTCGTCCTTGCGAGCTGCGTGTCAACTGTAATAACTGAGTACGTTCGGCCATGCTGCTTCGTATTGCGGTTTTCCATCGGTATGGGTTTCGTCACGGCACCCTTGCTGCTTAGCGCTAATCGCAACGTCCCTTTCCAGACTCATGGTCTGTAACAAACGCCATGGTGCCAATTGCCTGGTCTCGAAGCTGACAGCCGAATTTCCAACTGCAGCAGCATTGGAGCAGCACCATGCATGTCTCGCGTCGGATGGAACATCTACCAGGCCAAGTCTATATTCGTGCGAGCAATTGTCCTCGACAGACTGCACGACACAGGCAGGCTACTCCAAGAGAAGCCATTGGTAACGTGCAATCAATCACCGGGATTCCAGGCCGGTCTCCCAGACACCCCTGTCGGTCAGCTTGCTTCATTCCCAGAGCTACCACCAACAAAAAGGCAGGCCAGACTCTCTTGGGTCTGAACGCAAGCACCCGGACTGCATGCCTCTCCAACAGTCAACCGGAACCACAGGGCTGAGAGACCTCAACGCCCGCGTCGGAGCATGGCAATGAGTTCCTTGCCCGTTTCGGCGACCTGCATGCATGGGCTGACGAGACACCACCATAATGGTTTGGTGCCAGCAGGCTAGCTCACCAGAGGCGCAATGGACCATAGTTGTTTCGCCCGACGTGGCAGGGCCTGAACGTCAAAAGTGGCATGTCATGACTGACTGAGAAGATCATGGGGACGTGGCTTGTACTGGTGTCTCGGGCATACCAACACCCACAATGCCGATGGAAATCGCACAGTTTTCGACGGAACTGCTTGTCAGCTCATGAACCCACGCTGGAATGGGGAAGACAGTGTCTCTTTGGCGGTCTCGACCTTCCCCCCTCTTTAGTCTTGTGACTCAGCGATGCTGCATGGGGTTTTGCCATCTTTTGGTGATGCCACCCTTTTGGGAAATCAAACCAGGCCAGCCACTTACACAATTCAGCCTTGCCAGGCATGCAGAACTACAGCGCCAAGAGGGAACACAACGGCATCTTGGGTCTCGGTGATGGAAGAACTCCAATATTGGCCAGTGTCTTCGTTTCAAGATGCGCCTCCGTGACAGGGAGACGAGAATGATTATCTAGACATCACGAGACAGATGCGGGTTCTCGCGTCGTCTTCACCACCCGATACGACACCGCTTTTCTTCGATGCAAATACCCGGACCGTGCTGCATCCTACACGTTGGCATTGAAGCCCGGCGTTGGCCACGAGCCAGATAGGGTTGCCGGCTGTCCCCCGCGGCAAGCCTTGCCATATTTCTTGCCTTTCTCTCCATGGCGTGTGTACTTTGGGGGCGTAACGGCAGATCTCCACGGCCCTTATCGTCTGTCAGCAGCCACTGTGCCTTTAACTTGCAGCCTCGATCTTGGCACCCTCGCAACATACCCACGATCCTCCGATCCTGTCAAGCCGTATACTGACCAACGAGAAGCCTGGATTATATCTGCAAGCCTGACGCCGCCGCAAACCAGCGTTTGCGTGGACGCCGTGAGTGGTCGCGCTCCGTACGTTTGCACCAAGGGGCTAGTGCGTTTTTGAATGACGGCTCAAGCACCAAATCTGCGAGGACATGTCCTCGCTCAAAATTGCTGATACGCAGGTCGCGGGCTGCAACTGCGGCCTGGCACATGGAAGTGAGAACCTTATGACAAAAGGACTTTGAATGAAGTGACAAGCTCATTGTCTGCCTTCTCTACTTATTTTTGGTGTCGTCCGATTTGGAACATTGCTTTCGACTCAATGACTGCAGACAGATCTGGTGGAGGGCGTCTAAAGGTGCGACCTCCTATCCTGCATGAGCTTCCATGCGCACCTCGGACTTTCTTCTGGTGGTCTCTCTGTCTGCAGTCAGTTGACGCTTATGCATCCGGGCCTCACCGCGACCTAGGTGCTGCGTCTGAGGTCACGTCAAATTGCCTCTCGACGACGTCTCCGGGCCGTGTGGTTGAGCGCAATCCAAGGGATCATGTAGCATGCCCCCAAGGGGGCGTTGGGCTGGGGTCAACAAGCCGGGGCCAAACAAAGAATGCGCATTACAACTCATATCGTTTCTTTGAAGCTATTGAGGATATTTACGCGTCCTCCATTTAACAGCCCTGGATGACGACGCGCTGCCGAGGCCCGTTCGGGGCTGAAGTGGGACTCATGCCGGCCTAGCTTCCGGATCAGTCGGGTGTCCGTTCGGTGGAGACGGTGTACAGAGGCCGAACCGATGCGTCGAGCAGGTGCGTGGATATCAAAGTGCATGGGAGAAGATCGTATGGTCCAGACAAGGCTGATGCCGTCTGGATGTTTTGGGTTCGCAACGTACCCAAAGTAGATCTACGCGGTCTCCCGTTCTACGGATACGGATCCATCGCGGCAGCATCGCCACCTCCCTGACCTGGACGAGTCAATCTCCGGGTGACGAACGACAGACGCTCAGTCCTTCTTGGACGACGGAGGTGTCAGTGCATTACTCAAAATCCGACGAAGAGCCCACTCGCAGAGTTACAAAGACCGACTTGTCCAGGACGTGGTTATGTTGGATCGCGAACTAGTAGAGAAAGCTACGCTGACATCCATATTTTGGCTCGCTCTAGACCCCGCAAATACACGGGAGAGCTGGAGTTCGTGATGTTCCAGACAAGGACACTCTTCACGTCGCCTCTGGGATGATGCTCCATCAACACGGGGGGTGTCCATCTGAGCTGACTCGAAACGGTCAGGTAAGATGCTGCATCTAAATTTGACAGGACAGCAAGCGCGTTCATCACGAGATCGGCTTTCCGCACTATACGACCCAACAGCCTGACAACGACGCCGAAGGGCATTCGCCTAGAGGGCTGAAAGACTAAGAGACGGGGGAACTGCCACTTTCGGCAAGCGCATGGAATTGGTCCAGAAGGCTTCTGGAACTTTGGAAGCTCGACTGCTTAGTATCTTCGCTGTCAGCTTATGCCGGTGATTCCTTTTGGTCAGCGGCCTTTGGATCTTGAAAATTTGCAAGACACGCGCAAAGTCTGTCGACGCATGCATGTCCTGCAAGACGTCATGCTACCAATGTGTCGGGTGGCATTTGTTCAATGACTAGCCACCTGAGCGTTTACGACGTTGCATGACACGGGATGCAGGATGCAGTTGACTCGCCTGGCTGGAGCCCTGCTGGGCGGAAAAAGTCGCCGCCGCGCCTAATGTCCTTGAAAGGAGGCTTTTGGTTGGGTGGATGGCGATGATCTACCGCCCCGGCCACAGCAGCCCCGCGGTAGCACCGGTTGAGGAACAAGGTCTCGCAACGCCTGAAAAGCCATGCTACTGGTGCCAGTGGGCGTGTGCAAGGCCTCGCTTCAGGTGTTGAAGTTTGCAATTGCGCCGAACCGGCCACGGGTGCGGTGGCGGACCATGTTTGCCTTGGCTGCGGCTGCTGTTGCTTCAGCCGCCGAGGGCTGGGCTTTGGCTGGGCTTTGGCGCCGGTGTTCTCGACACCTAGGTGTCTCCGGTCAACCGAGATCTTCATGTCGCACGGGGTGGCTGGCTTCTCTCACGCTGCGAATGAACGGCTCTCGATGACCTTGGGAGATGACCTCCAAGAGTGCCGGCCCCTGAGGTCTCCTGCTCAAAACAAGCTGCGCCCAGCGATCAGCCATGCCGGAGCCGTAACACCCGGGATGGAACCCTTTCATCGGCGCGAATGCAACGACGCAGGCAAGTCGGGATCAACTTGCTACATACCTTGCTCCTGTCCGTTTCTCACCGGCAGAAGCTTGACAGAGTGACAGACCAAGTGACATTTTCTCGGTGCTTACGCGGTCATCGGAGGGTGGCGGCGGGGTTGAGGAACGGAGCTCAGCTCGTGTTGTAGCGACTCTGTCTCTCTCTGTGAGGCAGCCGTCAGAGCATCATCAAAGAGCATTGTTGTTCCCCATAGCGACTCCTGGCAGAGCTTCGGGACGCATTCCAAGCGGAAAGGCTGTGTTGCCATTCCATTCCCACCCTCACGGCACTGGGTTCGGTATGGGTTTGCAGCACGGTACCCTAGGCCCTAGGCAAACGGCTCGATGGGCTGGTGGACGGCGAAAAAAACAAAAAGCGTGTCACCCTTGGCTCCGAAGGTTCCTGGTTACGCACGCGTTCCGCGGCGGCAGCCAATGCCCGCGGTGCCCCGGCCGGAGGAATTGCTGTCTTGGAATCCCGTCTCCGGCGTCTCGACTGCCGGAGCCCTAACGCATTCTAACTCTCCCCTTCCTACTGGACACTAAAATCCCGCGACGCCCCCGTTTTAGGGAGATTGGTATCGAGGACAAGGCCGGCCCCCCTCCCCATCCCTCCCCATCTCCCCTACCGCTGACCGGCCCTGTTTGTGGATACTTTGGTCGACCGGCGAGTGTGGCAGTGCAAGAAGCAATGTCCAGGAGGTTACGAGGGCCAATCGACGAGTCATATCGACCTTTTTGTGCTGTTGGGCGACAAAAGCCGTTGCTCTGTCTTTCTTCCTAGCTCAAGGAACGAAAAAGCTGGCAAGGCGGGGTTTCATGTGCTTGTTTTTGAGTTCAATCTCGGCAGGATTCCCACCTGGGACAAAGACGGGACGATAGACCAGGGCAATTTGTGTTCAATGGTTCATACCTGTATCGATTTGGACGAAGCTACGATAGCGTTCAATTACCGTGCCGTGCCTACAGGCGAGCGAGACCCCATCATGATACACACACCCGTACGAATACCTGCCTACCTGAGGTACACTCTCCATCCGACACGCAAATCGCCAACCAAGCCCGACGATGTCACTGACTTGGGGCGATTGATCGCTGGAGCTTCGAAAAAGGACCAGGGGTCGGCCCTTTGAACTGCGCTAATCGACAAACTCCCCTAATTATCTCCTTGGACTCCAGTCCGTGGTCCCCTCTCACACGCTAGGGCTTTCCCAGTCCTCCCCCGTATCAACCTCAACTGGCCCTGTCCAGGCCAGGCCCCCGACGTGCCGAGGTCGTGGACGGGGATAGCCTCCCTTTTTGGTAGAGCGCGTTCACAGCCATGGCCGAAACCACGCTGATCATGATCCCGCACTTTCCGCCCTACCGGCCACAGGTGGTGGTTTTAGCTTGGGGGGCTTTGGGAACGCGACGCCAAGGGTCCGTTTGCCGCTAGGACAGCACGCTATCCCTCCAGCTGGGAATATGTCACAGGCCCGTAGGGCGGAAGAGGCAAAGCAGCCTCTATCGGACTCGCTCGTTAGGGCTCATCTGACGGTGTGGTGGTGGTGGTGGTCGATAATAGGGAGGGAGAGACATGCGCCGGCGCCAGCGTTCGGGTGAGCGGGAACCGGCCGTCTGCTGATGCTTCATACTAAAACTAAACTAGCACACCTTCTCGAAGGACACGCGAAGCGAAGAAAAGCAACAGTAATCGCCGACCACTTTGTTGCGCTGTGGTCATCGTCGGGGTTCCATCTCGGACCGTGGCTTACAATAGTCCGCACGCTAGCTGCCCTCGAGAGCGTCAACCTCCCTCACGCAGACGCAGCGCTCGATTGTTGATTAGTATTCAGCAGTATTACACACTGCTTGGTAACAAACTACAGAAACGACGAAGCGATTGAGCTACAAAGCTAGCTACGCTACCGCGATCGAAACCGCGTCTCGAGCCCCTAACAAACACAGATGCCGAGCCACAGCAGCGTTACGCGCGGGGTTCTTTCCACCATTCCATTGCCTCTCCTCATGCAACCTCGAAGCTTGACGGGATCGCATCGCGAACTATTCCCCATACGTGCCGTCTCGTCCGCTGTCAAATCTGCCTTCTTTGCCCAACGTCACTGGCACGTCAGCCACCCGCGCATCAACCCTGCCGTGCGAGATATTGTCAGGGCTGGCTCTGCTAAGGGTTCCTGCTGGGGTGAGGGGGCGTTCCCTCAGCGAGAATGGAACTTAGGAAGAACCCGCCCAAGGCGAGAGAGGGAGGGGAGGGGGCCACAGGTAATCAATCGGTGAAATCTTGACTGGGCCTTTAGGCGTGTGCCGCGCCATTTCCCAGGCGGCGTGCTTCTTCATCGCTCCGTGAACCCCCAATTGACCAAACCCCCCCCCTTCCATGCCGGAATATGGATGGATCAGCAAGGGGTCTTGCACTTTGTTAGAGTTTACGCCCTGGGCTGCTGGACATTGCACGCGCAGTTTTGGGGGCCAACGGGGGCCTGTTTTGCGACTTACGAGGATTTACACGAGGAACCACCACGGCCTCCTCTTCTCTCTGCTGATGCTGCTCTCACTTCGGTGGTAAGGCGAAGAAGGGGTAGCAACTATCCGCAAAAGGGCGTTTCATCCCCGTCTGGTTTACCCATTTTCCACGCGATCAGCAGCTTACGGTGCAGTAGTTGTCCCCTCTTTCAGTCATCTCAAGGATGAGAAGAGAGAATGCCTCTCCCGATCTCGGCCCTATTCTTTTCTGACTTTGATGGTTCTTCGAGAAGGGGCCCCACATTCTTCAGCAACTGTTTCGTTCGTTCCCTCTTGGACCTGCCTGCACTGCCGCCCAGGAACCAGGGGTGTGGTGTGTGGCCGTCATCAAGCGAACGTCGAACAACGGACGACTTATACTACATCCGTACACCACCGCGAAGAATTGAAGCCTCGGTGTGTGTGTGCAACAGCAGCAAGTCAGCCTGTCACCTTTGCCAGGCTTCAGTCATCTTCCCTGAAGGATTTTCTGCTTTCTGCTCTTCCCGTCAGCACAGGCGGCGACAGGTATGTACTTTGCTGACTGGGCCCCATCGTCGTGGAGATCGCTACCGGCGCTGTACCTGTCACGGATGCGAGGGTCTTCCCTGGTTTCGCGATGCCGCCCGACGTCGCCAGACACGGCAGAGCTGCAAAGTGCGGTGAAGGGGGAGCGCCTCCCTCGCCCAGGCCTGATCCTACCGACCACTGGACTGGATACACAAATGCCTGCACACAACACACATACACACAGCACACACTCCTGACACGCAGCACGCGCTGGGAAAAGGAGGAGAGGAAAGGGCGCTAAACAGCCCTGCCGTCTTGTGGCCCTGGAGATCGCACGGCATCGCATCGCGTGGTAACACTGCTAAACGGCGGTGGCCGGGGGTGGTGGTAGGTGAACCAAACCAGCAGTGCAGCATTGCCATTTCATCAGGGCCACGAGACGGTAACGAAGGTTCACAGATTAAGCAGTCCTTTGCGCCCGCCCGGCCCAGCGAATGAATCGACGCAAAAAGGCTCGCCCGCTCGTTGCTGGAGCCAGCTTCTTCGTTGTTCCCTGGCCCCTGGTGGTTCTCGTTGGCCTGATGAAATACCACGCGGCATCCACGATCTCTCTCCAGCGCTTCGGCGGTCCTCCGTACGCTACGGGTGAATCACCTTAACAGTGACCTGATATCGCCGTTGCCGACGGCAATGGCCGGCAAAACCTATTACTATGTGTGTTATCCAATATTCGGCGGGTTTTCCGGATTGACGACACGGGACATGGTGTGCCTTCCACGGCGAGGCAAGCCAATACTGCCCAACATCACAGCCCTTCGGACTCAAAGACCGCTCCGAGAACATGAATCGCGGGGTGTGCAGATAACTTTCGCGTCGTCCTCACTTTATCTTCCCAGCACAGGTTCGTTCCTTGGCCTTCACGGAGCTCGCCAAGCAACGTTGCTTTTTTGCGGTTCATGTTCGTCAAAAAGAAGCTGGGATACCGACTTGGTTCTGGGGGTGGTCCCGCTTCTTCGCCCGTAGGCGAGAGTGTGAATCGTGCCGTCCGGTTCCCTCCCATCCGTCCCTCCCCCTTCCCAGCCTCTGAGTGGGTGAAGAATGAACATGGCTCGGTGGGAAAGTGGGAAAAGAGGTGATCCCCAGACAATAAGGCTGGGTCTGGGCAACCCGGCAGGGCAGCAGGGCTGGCAATCTTAAAGAAACCTGGCCCAGTAGCGGCAGGGAACGACGACGGACTAAGCCTCATTGCAAGAAGTCTCAAGTCGGAAAGAATTCCGTAAGATCGCTGTTGTTTTGGTATGTTTCGGGCACTGCTCCTGCCTCCTACAATGTATATCTGATATGCGGCAAGGTGGTTAAGGTGAAATTTGGGGGTCGGAGGAGGGGAACCGGGGGGTGGGATAGGGCGCTAACACGGTACAGCACGCGCTCCGGATGGGGGGGTGCTACCTCTTGCTGCGATTTTGTGGTTGCAGTGGAACCCGCGCATCACAGGATGGAAGAGAAAGTGTCGTCATTGCGATCGGCTCGGGAAAACAGCGCGAATCGTTGTTAAAGGGGGAGTGGGGAGCAGCAGAGAGACAGCCAGCCCTGGGCAGCGACGGAGGGGAGGGGAGGGGTCTGCCAAGTGGGAAGAGAAAAAGAACAACTGCTTGTGATTCTCTTTTTCTTGTTTTTTGATATGCAATACTTCGGCATTAACCGAGAGATATAAGAGGGCCCCCCGTCCCCCCGTCCCGGAGCCGCGCCCAAGTCAGCATCAGCAAGCAGGCTGTGTCCAATATGTGTGAATGAGTAAGTTTTTGGGTCCCGTTGCTACCTGCACGACATGGAGAGTTGCATTATTGGGCACGCGGGACGCCGGCCGGAGGCGGCGGCGGTGGTGTTCGCGATGGGGGGGGGGGGGGGGCGGTCCAGCAGGAGGGGCAATTGTTTCCTTTTCGTCACTGCGTGTACGGATACCTTTTTTTGTTTCTTTGGCCTATTTGGGAACTGTTGCTATAAAAATACGAAAAAAAGGGACGGGTTTATTGCTTTGTCAAGTGTTCGTAACACGGAACTTGACGTGTTGTGTGCTGCCGTTGCAGCTTGACTTAGTCAGTGCCTTGCTGGGCTAAGAATCCGGTTGTCACATTTTTTTCGTCCCATGGTTCAAGTTTGTTTTACGGCTTTTGCATTGAAGAAAGGGCAATAGTTGGGCAAGTGGTGCAGGAGGAGCCACATGTTGCGTGATTGCCGGGTCTGGGAGAGGTAGGGTTTTCGTCTCATCTTGCCACGAGGCTTAGGTTCACCGTTCACCGTTCATTTGCCCCGCGTGCGGTGCGGTGGGTGTCCCATAGAGAAGGCGAGAAGAACGAGGTCGTCGGATGGCGCTCGTGTTCGTTCTTGTAACAGCTCTGTTGCGGTAGGTGCACTGTTCATCCTGGTAGTGGTGCGCTTCGATGGCTAGGTTTGGGTTGTGCTAGCCGCGCCGGCGCGCGCTACGGAGCAGCCAGGGCGGTATATGTACTGCTTGAGTCGTTGGGGGGATGTAGGCCCCGTCTATTGGCGCTGTTGCTGCGAGGCACGCGATTTGGATTTATGAGCTCTTTTTGGGTTTGATCCGGCAGCACGAGGAGATGTTCTGCCGTTTTCTCTTTGGGCATTTGATCTGGTGTCAGTGACTTTGGCGTGTAGATCTTCTGTTTTGGACTGGGGGTGTGTAGATGGATGGATGTTGCTGATTGTCGTGGTGCCTTATCTAGATTTGAATTGATTGGGCTATCTGGGGTTTATTTCGTCGATTGGGAGATTGGAACGTGTAAAGACGGGATTTTCCTTGGTGGTTGGGATCACGGAGGCGTCTCCGGTGGGAGAGACAGAGAGAGAGGCCAAGCAAGCCTGAGGGGGATAGAGCATGCCGGTAGAAGAGTGCGTGGCATGCATGGTGGTTATTTGGATTAGGGGACGGAGGTTGTCGCGGATGTAGTGTAGTGTGAAGCAGTAGTGCGGATTGCCGTCTGTTAGTGTGAAGGGTTTTGGGGGGAGAAGGGAAGGGTTAGGCTGGGTTTGCTAGCTGGGCTGGGCTGGGCTGGGGTAGGAGGACTTGGAGGTTTGAATTTTTGGAGAGAAGTCGAGGTTTTGGGTTTTTCCCTTCTCGGGGGTTTGGGGTATCCTTCTCCAAGGGAGGGAGGGAGACAGGACTGAGAGGTAGGGGTAGCTTTTGCTGGACCTTGACCACTTTGACATGGGACTGCTTGAGACGGTTTGGTCTTGGCATTCTTCTTGTTTGTGACGCTGGACGGACGGGTGGGATGGACATGGACATGGTCCATGGGTCGTTGTGTGTGTTTTCTTTCCACACCACGCTCTTTGATACCGTGGAAGTTGCTTGATCCCGGGTCTTAAGAGGCGCGGGTTATGTTTTGGGCACGGGATATCAATATGGGACGGGAACGGGTTCGTGATTGAATCATGACAACGGTTTGGCACAAGAGAGATACAGCACGCCCCCCTCCACCTCTCATCGGAGATTATTGCACAATCCCAGCCTGGGCAGAAATATCGAAAATCTCTTGGTAAGGCGCAGCAAGGGGGGCAAGAAGGGGGCTCCCCTGGAAAGGGTACTTTGTCTTCAATTTCTAGGTGACTTCTCGGGCGCAGAAGGAGGCTCGAGGGGATGGACAGTTGTAGAGAGATAGATGAAGGGTCTCCACTGTTCCGTTGCTTGATTTGCGCCGGGACTTTACGGGATTCAGACTTTGTTAACCTAGTTGCAAAGAGTTGAGTTGTCAAGAGAGATTGTGTGGCATGGATGACGATGGCGGCGGGAGATGGCGTCGTCGTCAGCCTTTTTGCGCGGGCCTTGTCAACTTCATGGGGCCGCGGGGGGCCGTTGTGTGGGCGGCCCCGGGCGATGGGCGGCGGCGTTGCGCCTTGGGGGCGGTTTTTTTTTTTTTTTTTGCTTTCGTTTTTGGTTGCTTTTTTGGTTGGTTTACACAAGGAGCTTGTTTTCGGGGAGAATTTTCATCTGGATAGCCTTAAGGCGCCGGGTGAGTGGGAGGAAACACCCGGCGTGACGAGCGAGTCTGGGGCTTGCGGGTGTTGTTTAATGTCCCTTTGGGGGAGGAGTGTGGGTTGGTTGGCTTGTGGGGGACGGTTCCGGTGTTTTGGGGTTGTGGAATTCCGTCCGTTCGGGCCGCTTCGAACGTGGGTGAGGGTGATGATGAGGCAGGCGTATGGGAGGAGTCTTGCCGGGCGGGAGGGAGTACGGGTCAGATTCGTGATGCGTCAACTGGTTACGAGGGTCGTGCTATGAAGTTGAAGTCGGAATGCGGGTGTCAAGTGCCCTTCTGATGTCTCTCAAGAGACCGGACGACAGTACAGTTGCCGTCACATTTGGGAGTTGAACATGCAAGAAGGCAGTTCCCGCCATCCTTAAGCTCTTGCGTACCACAAGGCTCTTCACTGAAATCACGCGCCTTGTACGTCGCTGCCGGTGCCATAGAGAAGCAATATCTCATCCTGTGCCAGTGCTTTTTCTGCAACCCTCTGAAGCTTCAAGCAAAGCCCATTAGTCGAAGCCCATCCAACATGCTTGTCATCGGGCCTTTGACAGATCTTCCGGGTATCAATATTAACTCTTGCATGTTGTTGCTGAGCCTCCGTCCTGTTCCCCAGTCCCAGTGGTCGTCTTCTTCTTCTTCCGCAATCGAGACTGTTCGAGCGGTGGAATTCCGGTGAAGCCTTTGTGTTGCTTACTGTTGTCTTGCGATCAAGGCTTACGCGGCATACGCGGCATAGGCTAATCACTCGAGTGAGCCGTTGTGATCTCGATCGGACTACTCTCAGCTTCGAACAGCGTTCGCCGTCTCCGGGTATGTATGCGCAAGGTGCACCGTAAGCCGAGACCCAGCTTGAAGAACCAATGATTCCCTGTCCTGGAGAGCATCGTGCGATCTAAGGTAGGCGCTCAGTCAGCTGTTGTTCTCAGGCATCACGAGCTCAAGGATCGGAGAGTTGCTTACCCAGCTGACTGGCAACGAGATCGAGGTTCACGTGGCAGATCGCGGGTTGGTTGTGTAGTCGACGCGTTCGTGGAAAGATCACCCGGTCACTCCCTCACCCTGTACATCCCATTACGCCTTCAGACCCGAGGATTGTTCTTGGGTCATCATTCGTAGTTACTGAGTAACATCGGTTGTGACGATGACGGCCGCCGGAGGTGTGGCGCGTGGTTTCCGTGGACTGGCAATATTGTTGTTGAAGCTGTTGTTGTGATCATTTAACCCTCGACGGGAGAAAATTCGGCCAGTTGAGCGGAGTCAAATGGAATTCCACGACGCCTCTCGATACCGAATCCGAAGGGTTTGATTTGTCAGAACAGATTGGCTGGAAGGATTCGCTCCCATGTTCATCCCTAAATCCTCGGAGGTCCTTGCATCTGTTTCTGCGATCCATCGGCACAAACGGGCTTAGCTCTTGGCCCCTTCCGAGATCGAATCGCTGCAGCTTCATGTGAACTCGTGCTCTGCTCTCGTCAGTAATTGGGTCAAGTATCAAAAGGAAAACGTGTACTCGCTAAGTGAGGCCGAAAAGGGGTTTCTGACGAAGCACACAACAGGTTTACAATTCAGCGAATTGAGTACCTAGCCCGTCTCGGTTTCGGTCAAACTGCATGGTTCTCCTGGGTGTTGCCAAGCCAAGTAGGGAAACAGATTGTTACCCTCAATATTGGGCTATCGTAGGAAAGGTCATGCCTTGTACGCAGGGAAATGGGCATTCTCCTCCATAGAAACTCGAAGACTGGTAATATGGCTGTCCCAGGTGTTCGCAGAAATATCGGGAGATTGATCACACATGATGTTGTAGAAAACGGACATTCCTGTGTCGCAAGACGTATGTTTATTGTGACTAATGTTAGCATCGACTTGCCCATAACATGAGTAACTGTCTCAGTTGGTGAAGGTGAAAGCAAAGTCATAGGGTATGCCATCGACTGTTGGTGGACTCCGGCATTTAGGATCCCCGGTTTTTTTTTCTTTGTTTCCGTTCAACCAAGAAATTCGCCATTCGCTATTCATTAGAAAACATGCTGAGCTTTCTGGAGAACACCTCGTTGAATAGAACTCCGGATCTCATGTACCGTAGTTCACTGGCAGTCGATAGGACATAAATTCTCGTAGTTACTCAGATGACACAATTTCTGCTAGTTGATCGATCCGAAGCTGCCGTTCGCGTCTCTATCGCTCGACGAATTCTCTTTTGGTGCGGCATAAAAATGCAGGCGAAGTGAGGGGCTCAGTTCCCGTGTGATCCGTAGCAGAGGAAGTACCTCACACGTGGGGTCCTGTCAGCTTTCCAAAGTCCGAGAATACGTCCGTGAAGTAAGCATGCGGTTGTCAGCAAAATATTCAGTAAGCTGCGCACGCGTTGCTCCGTGTCTTTTTTGTCATCGCACGAAGTCGGGCAGCGAAATGAACTACGCCCGGGGCGGAGCGGCGCAATTAGTATGTAGACGGAGCGGAGCCCTCCGTAGCGTGTCTCGGCCTCCGCCAAGCGTTCCGGCACCGGTAAGCTGGGGGCACCGAAAGCGAGCCCGAAAGCGAATTGCGAATTGCGAAACAGACCGGCCCCAGCAGCCCTAGCCTCAGCCCAGTACCAGCCTCAACCAGCTCTCTAACTGCATGAAGTCAGCAGATCGCTGTGGCGAGCGGCGGCGAGCCTTGCTAATGCGTTACCGGTGTGCTACTACCGGCAGCGGCAGTTAAGCTTGGCGGACGCTAGTACTGGGCTTAGCACAAAGAACAACGACTCGAGGGGACCACAAGGCGATGTGAGTGGCTGGATGAAGTCACAGGTTGACGACGCCTTCTTGCCAGCCGGGAAAGAGCCGGGGTCGCGGTCCTAATGAAAGGGCGAAAGGGTAGGGGGTATTCTATGCTTGATTCGAGTAGCGGGTTTGCTGATGATTGCCTGCCAATGGAATGGTCTGCAGATGGGACAGCTCATTATCAAAACGCCTCATCAGCGGAGTTCGGAGAATTGAAAGTGACGATAAAAGGTTATTTACATGATCCCCTGGCCCCAAGGATTATGGATTTGAAACTTGCTAGACATGATTGGCTCACTTTGTAGATTATGTGCAACATATTGGTTTCTTAGATAGGAGGGAGGCACACTTTTGTAGATGGTGACATTCCAAGTCCATGGTGTAACATTGACCTCATCGTGAACGTCTATTTACTGACGTACGAAGCTGGTAGCGAACATTAAAAGTCGTCAATAAAGCCAGTGTTTCTTAATACACGTATTCGCTGAAGAAAAGCAATCATATCCAATCCGCGTATATGTTGTGTTTCGTGATGGTATGACGTAGCATAAAAATGTTTCCGCGTATAAAAATCCGCTTAGCGGCCAGCCCGGTACGCGTTTCACTGGGAATAGCTACGCGAATGCCTGCAACCATCCATCGTCCCCGCAATCACAACCATGCGCAATGGTAATCATCCGATCTCCAATTGGCTGTGTGTTATACTCGTGGGGTTTTAAGGGTTCATCGCAGAGCGAGAGCGAGATTCTAGACGGAATGATCTGCGGACATCGACATTCTGTCATTTGGCATTGGCCACGAGGGGGGGAGCAGTCGCGGCTGTGGTGACCTCAAGGTGAAACTATACGTGGTGGTTGGAAGAAAAAGGGGGTTGTGGCACAAACGGCGTTCTCGGCATTGTTGAGTATAAAGACAACCTAGAATCATGTCCTGTTCATCGGAAGAAACACACAAGCATCGCAATCATCTCATCTTTCACTCGTTTACTAGGCTTTGCTTAACTTGACATCTTTCAACAAACCCAAAATGAAGTTCTCTATTACCTCTGCGACTCTCGGCCTTGCTTTGGCCGTCTCGGCCAGGCCTGAGCTGATGAATACCAACATGGTGAACAACCCTCACTTCAAGCGGGCCGAACGCGGCGAGTGGGCTCCTGCTGGACCTGATGACTGTAAGATAAAGCCTAAATGCTCTCTTAGACTGGATCACTGATATGTTGCAGTTCGCGGTCCTTGTCCCATGATGAACACCTTGGCGAACCACGGTTTCCTGCCTCGTGATGGCAGAAACCTCACGCAGGACACTGTTGTGAATGCTTTGAAAGACGGCATCAACTTCAACCAGACCCTTGGAGCCATCATGTTTAACCAGGCTACTGTCGCCAATCCGGAGCCTAATGCCACGTTCTTTACCTTGTATGAGCTAAATATAGTCCCTCCCAAAAGCCTCGCATGCTGACCATTACGCAAGGGACCACCTCAACCGTCACAACGTCCTCGAGCACGATGCCAGTCTGAGGTGAGTAATACTAGAACACCAAGACTCTGCTACTGATTTCTGACAACTTCGTCCTAGTCGCACCGACGCCTTCTTTGGCAACAACCACATTTTCAACCAGAGCGTCTTCGACGAGTCCAGAGCCTACTGGACCAACGCTATCCTCGACCCCAAGCAGTTGGCCAACAGCAAGATTGCGCGTCAAGTCACCTCCAGGGCGTTCAACCCCAACTACACTTTCACCGCCAGCGTCGAGAACTTCAGTCTTGGAGAGGTCGCTGCCCCTATTATTGTCTTCGGTGACATGGTCGCCGGAACTGTCCAGAAGGATTTCGTCGAATATTTCTTCCGTAAGTCGAACCCCCAGATCACCACTCAGAGTTGCAACCGTCTAACAATGCATATCAGAAAACGAGCGTCTGCCCGAGGAGCTTGGATGGACCAAGAAGGCTGAGGCCGTTACCCTCGAGAACATCCTCAGCGTCACGAAGATGATTGGTGAGGCGACCAGCCTTATCACCGGCGGCGCCGAGGCTGCTCCTCACAAGCTCAAGATGAGGGACTTGCACATGGGTCTCGGACTCCTGGGCGTTCAGAAGTAAGGGGGAAGATCAACTGGGCCAGCATATTAGTGCGCGTGCCTTGGCAACTCTGATTCCTGCAGCGAAGTCGGAAATTTGTCGGAACATGTAAGGTGCTTGGCAGATTGTACGGGGAAGGTTGGCGTGAAGGAGACTTAAACCTTTCGTAAATAAATTGAGACTGCAGACCTGTGCCATGTCTGGTACGGGAGTAAATAGCACAAATCAAGTCTACCTTAGCATTGAACGTTGTTTTCGTTGTGAAGTGTATGATCTTCGTTCGGCTAAGATTTCCCCGAGTTCCCAATTTTAATTTCTCAACGTCTGCTCTGACTTGCGGCGAACGTGCTTTTCTTTGGCAATTATTGTTTCCTTGGCATCCATTGTACTTGAACGCCGTTGAGTGAAATCACCGAATGGCTCAGAAAAACAACTTCTGGGTCTCAATTCAAATCGGATTCATCCACCAACGTCCAACCCTCGCCGCGCAGCTCAGCGTTCTCTATGCGCAGGTTGCAAATCCTGCACTCCCCTCTGTGGGGGATGTCGTAGTGCTCGAGAATGATCTCTCCCTGGAAAGAGCCGAGAGGGTTGCTTGATGAGCTTCCAGGGGGATACAGCGTCTGCAGCTGAACATCAACCAGGTTTCTGCAACTCGGAACCGGGCAGGAGTACTTCCAGGCAATGACTCTGATCTTCATGTCGAGTAAGAAGAGAGGTCGGGATGAGGGGTTTAGGGATTTTAGGGATCGGCTCTCGTTGGTGGGGATCGGAGTCGAGGTGTCGGGAGCGGGGTACGGAAGTGCGTGACAAGGAGGAGAGGGCATCTCGTTGCGAGACAGGCAACAATGCATAAATAGGTCTTGCATCAAATCTGCTTTTTCCAACCTACGCGCACAACAATAAAGTGAATTAAACTGCTTGTGAAGGTGAATATACGAGATGCACAACGAAACAACTGTTTGGCAAGAAAGCATCTCAGCTGTTACGGCTGTGACAACTGAATGACTGCAAACTTGATTTTGTGAGTCCAAACGGATCCTGATGGTGGGACGGGGACTCGGGCCTGAATCATCATGGTAAAAAAAGCACTGAGGTCAATCACCAGCATGCCTCTAAAGATTCGGGCACGACATATTGTGATTCACTTCTAGCTAACCTGAAGCTTTATTCGAATTGAATGAAAAGATATTACGAGAAAGCAATATGTATAGTGCTGTTTGAGCTGTCAGTAAGCTGGCGTGCCTAATTCGGTGAGTTGTCCCTGCATCGTCAGTGTGGCAGACCTGAGGAATCAAGTTAGTGTAAATGCATGCTATTGCCTGCGACCTGCCGAAAGAAGGGTGTTCGTAACGTCACCACGAACGTACTGCAGCACTCTGCTCCTGTCCATCAATTCTCGCTAAGTTGATGCACACAAGAATTGCCTCAAAATTACAGGCGAGTGGGAAAGGAAGTGAAAGTCATCAAGACAAAGCTGATGCTGCCCCGCGAGTTGGCTCTGGCTCCTTGGGAACTGCAACACAGCCCGAGCAGGGCCGGCCCGCCTAATCTCAGCCCGAAGGTCCTTGAAAAGGAACGATCTCCAACAGTGATCATCAGTGAGAGGTCAACTGCTGAGCAGTGCCTCGTTGGTCCTTACAGTGATCCGCTTGACTCCCGGGCTCAGACACCAGACGCCCCGGCTCTACCGCATGCCAGGGTCAACATCGATCCGAATCCCTCGCTGCTACCCCAAGGCAAGTACCAAGATAGCCATCGAGGCGCAGTCATATTTGGATACTCTTACCCCTATTCAACTTCGGCGGAAGGTCCGCCTGCTTGATGCGGACACGCCATGCTCAACTGATGATGAACCGGTGTTGGCGTAATCCTTCGCTTGGGAAGACGCACATCTTGGGAAAGAATCCGGTCCGTCCAACCAAAAGCCTTGCTGAAAAGTGCCTTCAGTGGCCGCCTGGAGGCCACAATGTCTCAGTCCCTGTCTAGCTTCTTCTGCAGGCTCCCGCAACGTTGCTGCCTGCGATGTACAGCATCTTCTTGGGTTAGTGAGGAGCATCTCCCTCCTAAGGCTGCAGTGAATGCTAGGATCCGGGTTTGAAGCTCCCTGAAAGCTGTCCATCAATTTCTCACGGGAAACCGAATGTCCGTGTGATGAGTGGGCCCAAACTTGCACGGATCCAAAGGAGCATGGATCAAGTTCCTCCGGAGAGGCGGCTATGATCGCTATCATCAACAGAGTCGGCCCGGGAGGATGCCTAGTTTCTTGGGTATAATCCGACTGTCACTCGACGATGCCCAGAGGCCCAAGACGACAGTACAGCGGGGTGTCCTCCCAAAGAGGCAGCGATGCGCCCACGATGCGAAGCCCAATCCAGAAGCCCCTATCCATAACTCGGACGGTTCGAAGGATCACGATCCTAGCACGGACGCGGGACAACATTCATCTAGAAGCCCCGCGGGCCCCGCCTTTGGAGTTTAGAGGCTAGCTCATGTTTGGATAGCCTTGAATCATGTTTCTGCCCCCAATGTTTTTCTGGGCTGTGTCGGCTAACGGCAATTATCTAGGAACAGCCAGGTTGAACACTGGAGCCTGTAGGGCTGGAAGGTACCGAGCGTCTGAGACAGCCTGAGCACGCGAGTTGTCCGCATGTGACGAGGATTTCTTGAAGGAAGGGAATAAGGAAGGAATCTTCCCCTTTCACGTAGCATCCTATCTCGAACCCCGGCTACTTGAAATTGAATCCGTAGTCTTTACGGGTCTGGAATTCAAGAGGATGATTGGCTAGATTACGATTGTCTTGGCCGGGATGATATTCCCAAACCCCAGCACTCTTTTGTGGCTGAACTTGTCGGCAAATGTTGTCGTAGACACATGAATGATCTTAGTCACTAAGTCAAAATCAGGTGAGAAGCATTCAGTCATGCCGAGCGCGCGAAAGCAAGGAGCAACGTTTTCTAGCCATACCCAGAAGCAACGGGGGCGGCTGGCTTCACCTCATGTTGTCGGTCTCCACGTGCTAAGGAAATGAAACTTATTTGGAGTCTTCATTGGTATTTTCAGTCAAGGTTCTTGGTTTGACATGACCCGAAACCAAAAAATCATCATTCCTTTGCTGAACTGCCCTGTTCAAGAACGTGGATTATGACCCTACATAATCTGGAGAGATTTGGCAATAGTGCCCCACAGTGACAGCCAATGGGGGCACCCCATTAAGTCCTTGGTTTACTTCCAGGCGAGAATCTTCGCCGAGCCTTTGACAGTCATGAACAATACTGCTTTTATGGGAGACGCTCTTTATCTCATGGAACTTGGACCAAGTATCAACATGTAGTCTATGCTTTGTTCAAAACCAAAGGCCTTCTGCAGAGAGCTCACAGACTCATCGAAAATAATAAGAATTGTGTTGTTGAACGAAGTAGAACATTGAGTTAAGACAGAGCTGTTGTTTCGACTGCCAAAGAGCTTTCTTGCGGAAACTATGGCAAGCTCATAAATGATAACCTTACTTAAGAAGGGGCGAATTGACGGCGGTGTCTGGGGCTACATTGGAACCACAACAAGCCTACCCAGAGATCTCATCACTAAACCACAACGTCAGCTTCAGGCCCGCTTCTCATATACGTAAGTGAGCCCCGTCTAAATTCAAACAGCAACAGCAACAGCAGTCATGTGCAGAATCACGCAGGATGTTGAATACTGCATCAACTGCGGCAGAACGATACTCTACCGCGACAATTTCGAACCGTGCGTGAGAGTGCAACAGTTCAGTAGATCATGCAGAACCCCAGCGCAGTGGTGCAGAGGCACACTCTACCGACACATCGATGAGACCTACGTTCAGTCTTGCCATAGATGTCATCCACACTCTCATCCTTACGCGGACGACTACGAGTACGAAGATGAGCTCGATGAAGAGGAGGACATACCACTGACTCCGCCTCATAGGCGGTCTCTCAGATTTCCCGCAGAGATATCTCCACCCCGACAAACACTCGCTCGACATGTCAACCGGCTGCCATCTCCCCCTCCCGCTTATCATAGTACAGCAACTTCGCAGCGCATCTCTCAGCCTCCACCGCAGTACAGCCCGCCGCGCCGCAACCTGACCCAGCCTCAATTATACGTGCGAGAACCAACACCCGAGCCAGCTAGGGTTCGATTCCAGTCTTCCCCAGCTTGCCGCGCTCAAACCCTTCCTCAGGATCTTTCAACTCACGAAGTTGAGGAGAACTTCCGGGGCCCGTCTCATCATCACCCGGAATCGCAAAACAATCGGTTGGACATCTTGCAGATTATTGGACAGCGTGATCGTCCACGAAGTGCACACGGGATTCGCGCTCGACTTCATCGTGCATGGCATGGACCTGAGTTTCGATACGATTAGGTGTGTTGAGAAAAAGTTGGATACTGGCTGGAAGATGTGGAGCAAAGACTAGACCAAGACTGTACATATGAATAGAAATTGATTTTTTGACTACTAAAACGCATCCTCTCTTGGTGCCCTGACTCCTGGATTTAAGGCGTAGCAAACCGATCGCAACAGGTGTACAGAGCAGAGATGTGTATTTCACCAACATATCAATGCTTCGGGATCATGGTCCACGACGAATACATCTGTGTATCAGAATTCAAGACCACTGGCTTGATCCTCAATATTGTGGCAAACAAACCAACTGAGGCTTCCATGTCTTGCCCCATCCAACATAAGTCGGATGTCAATTGTTTGCCCCATGTCCACTAAGCAACCTCTCATGGAAGGGCTTCGAATTCTTCGCACAAGTCTTTTTCACCATACCAACCATCAGCTTAGAACACCTAATCTCCACAACAGCGATCATCTCCAACCCTCCATCCTGTGCTTCTCGAACCCGCCATCGCGTGTCCAACACCACGCCCATGGGAGCGACGGTGTGAACGAATATGCCGTCATTCGTGCGAGTGTACTCATTGTAGCTTACAGCGTCGCGGTGACCAAATAATGCCGGTACGCTGTCGGTCACCATGTACGCCTTCGTCGCCTCGGTTGGGTGTATGTCGCTGGGGAGTTTGACCGGAATTTGAAGATCGCAAGGTGAAAAAGACTTCATATCAGAGTCGGACCGTATGTGATGTTCCGCATCTTGAACAAGTGCGAGAGCTTTCTCGCGTGTTATGCTCGCTGGAATCGGCGTGACTTGGGTTAAAGTGGCCGAAGTATCCAACATCTTTGATTGTAGTTGAATTAAGAAATAACACGCGGCGATACCTGCCAGTGCTCGATCTGGTATGGGGACCCCAATGATTTATTGGGATTCGAGCCAGATCGAGGAGCTCGATGACCGAGCGTCCGAGGCCCTTGACACGGGGAAAGTTTCACACATCTACAGTTGTGAACTATAATGTACGAGCTCCTCGGGTTACTGGCCCCAGTACTCGAGGGACTCGAATAAAATGCGTTTACCGGTGGGATGATTGGTTTCATCCCCAGCACGGCATATTACTATGGCAATTCTTGCATCCGGGCGGGCCGAACCGATTTGAGTTACGAGTACATAAAATCCATCAAGAACATCTCAACATACTCGCTGGTCTCATATTTTCTTGGACGTTAATTGATTGAAACTTCGACGTATATTATGGCTAGTAAGGGAGGCTGAAGAGGGGGCAAAAAACACCTGCATCATGACCTTTTCCTTTTCAATAACTCTTTCAATGTGCATGTACCCGAATAAGACTTGCCACATGATCGTTCCTCTTTGCCTTACAAAACCTCCCTTTCGTCATGTATTGACGCCTGAGTGATGATAGAGCACTTGCGTAGACGATTGAATGATGTATAACAGGCGCTTATAGCCGCTTAGTAGGAGTCTAAAACTGTCAGTTGGCGGTTTAAACTCCTTTGACAGATCGAGAATCAGCCAACCAACGAAAACCACGCGTCAGGCACCACTGCTAACGTTATCTCCAGAGACCTCTTGGTGCTGGACTGTATGATCAACTTTTCCTTGGACAAAAGGAGTCCTGCAACCCTATGCTTATCTTACTCACAGATTGATAGACAGAATTCGAGTTTGATTGAAGTGTCGAGTGGTCAAGGTTGAAGCTCTATGCCAAAAGATTCCATAAGACCCAGGACCTTGTTTGAAAGACGCCGTCCCTTTGCTTGGCGATGCAACATAGGTCTCCCGTAAAACTTTAACTGAGAAAGAGGCCAGTTGAATGGCTTCATCCCGCCGGCGCGGAAGGAAATGTCACATTCCACGCATCCCACGGAGGCCCGTCGAACATGGTCCCAAAATGTCTCAATTGTGCCCAAAAAGATACATATTCTCTTGCTAGCCATTTCCCCGCATAATTGCAAATATCTCCCGACAGCCTTCGCTCCAAAAAACCATAGGCCATCAACATCAGACCAGTTCAGTGGACATCATGCGGATACTTAAATATGCTCTGCTGACCCTGCTTAGTGGGTTCATGCCCTACTGACGAGTTGAAGGTATTACTGACTACTTAGCTCTTGGCCTGAAAATTTCGACGGCCGAGTGCACTTCCAAGGATACCATCGATTCAGAACGATATGATTACATCGTCGTCGGAGCAGGCGCCGGTGGCATGCCTATGGCAGACAGGCTTTCCGAGGCGGGCCATAAGGTCCTCATGATTGAAAGGGGACCTATTTCATCTGGTCGATGGTTTCCCAAGGAGACTTTACTCAAATATCAACTTTCTTTCGACAACTGGCGACCGGAATGGCTTAGAGGCACCAATCTCACCAGATTCGACGTCCCAGGTCTGTGTCAAAGAATCTGGGTAGACGGGAAGAATGTCACGTGTGACGACATCAACGAGAACACATCTGGCTGCGTCCTTGGCGGAGGAATGGCCGTCAATGCGGGTCTCTGGTGGAAGTCTCCTGACATTGACTGGGATCAAAATTATCCAGAGGGTTGGAAGGCAGCAGATATGAAGGTTGCCGCGGATGCGCTTTTCAAGAGAATACCCGCAACTGACAGGCCCTCAACCGACGGTGTTCTCTATGCTCCGGAGGGCTATAATGTACTGTCGCGCGCCTTGAAAGCCGGGGGATGGAATCATGTCAACCCGGCAGACAACCCCAACGCGAAAAGCCAAACATTTGCTTTTGCAAACTTCATGTATCAGAACGGGGAACGACATGGTCCGTTGGCAACCTACCTAGTCACGGCAAACTCGAGACCTAACTTCAAAATGTGGACGAACACGATGGCCCGCCGTGTCATCCGCGATCGAGGTCGGATCACAGGGGTTGAGATCGAGTCTCGTGGTGACGGAGGCCGATGCGGCATCGTGAACGTAACGGAGTCAACTGGCCGAGTGGTGATCTCAGGCGGCTACTATGGCACACCGAAGCTGCTGTTCCGAAGCGGCATCGGACCGGAGGATCAGCTCCGCATTGTCCAGCAGAGCACCGATGGCCCCGACTTCATCGAAGAAACCCAGTGGATCAAGCTACCAGTAGGTCGAAACCTTCACGACCACACTGTCACTGACTTGCAGATCACTCACAAAGACGTCAAATATTATGACTTTCAGGTTGGTGCATGGGAGAGTCCAATTCAAGCTGATGTGGAGGCCTACCTGAAGAATCGAACTGGGATGCTCACCATGACGGCGCCAAATGATGGTCCTATCATGTGGGAAGTCGTTGATGGACCGGATGGACCACGTCAGTTTCAGTATACAGCGCGAGTGGCAGGAGCGACCAAGAACTCGATGACAATCTCGCAATTCCTTGGCAGAGGCGGCACATCTGTCGGTGCCGTGACGATTAACCCAAATCTCACGATGTCAATTTCTACTCTTCCATACCAGCAAACAAAGGAGGATAAAGCGGCCATCATTGCTAGTATCAAAAATCTGATGAAGGCCCTGTCAACTGATCCTGACATCGTATTCACACATCCGCCCGCAAATATGACTGTGGAACAATACATAGAAGAGGTATGATCACAGGCGTTTGGCTCGGCCTTCTGTAACTGATGCTAATAATTTACAGATGCCTGTCAATCTCCAAAGACGGCGTGGGCTTCATTATCTCGGTACCGCAAAGATGGGAATCGACAGCGGTCTTGAAGGTGGCACGTCCGTCGTCGACACTCACACGCGCGTCTATGGTACAGAAAATCTGTTCATCGTCGATGCTTCGATTATGCCTGGAATGGTCACAACCAATCCGTCTGGACCGATCATGACTGTTGCGGAAAGGGCAGCTCAGCGCATTCTAGAGATACAAGGGAACATCTTGTCTGGTGGTGTTGCGGATGTTTCAAAAGGGGAACAGAAGAGTCTGGCGAACCAACCGTTGTACAACATCCCTCTACTTACTTGCGCGCTAAGTATTGTCATTTTACGGGTGGTATTCTAAGCCGAATAACACACATCATCGCACTAGACAGTCGCGAAACTTCAGTAGCGTAAGAGTGCTTGTTGCGGCGGAGGTTAAACCTGTTTAACTCACAACTTCTGGCTGGTTGGATGTGGGTTCAGTTTAGATAACGTCTTGTTGAACCCACTTAGCTAGAAATGGCAATCAACAAGCATACACTCTATCCCCACCGAGACTCCGTTCATGCTAATACACGTTGATGAAGGTCTCAGTCTCTACACAACCAAAGAGTTGACAGATTTCAACCGCCGTTGCTTCCGCCGCCGAAGCTGCCTGACCCAATTCGAACACCACCTACGACGCAATGACCGACAGACGGGTCGCACTGACGCTGAGGAGACCTTCGTCCGAAGCCGCCGCTGACCAGGTCAGGATCAGGGCCCTCGACATCTCGGGCGACCATAGGAGATCCGCCAGCCTTATCGTCCATGATACTGTCACCGTTTTGAAGGTCTCCGCCATCATGCTCGATGAGCACGAATTTCTCCGTTGCTTGGGTAGTAGCAGTATCGCAATTGGAAAGGGCCACAACTTGGCCATGCTGGTCGGCGCAGTAAGGCCTAGCATCGGCAGCAGCCGCAAAGAAGGCGGCGACTGCGAGCTGCTGGAGGCCCGAAAGGGAGAGGTGAGTGGACTTCGTGTTTGTGTGGCTAAGCTCTTTTTTAGTTGAGATGATGGTAGTAAAGTAACAGGCTTTGATTGCTTGTGACGGCAAGCTAGAACGAACTTTTAGGACGAACGAAGATCGTCGTTTTATACCATTTGGCAGAGTTTTATATAGAAGATTGAATGAAAAGAAAGGAAGAAACTATTCATCTTCCATTGCCGGGTTGATGGTGAAACAATCTGCTCGTCAATTTCGCCAGGGACGAACCTCGTTAGGAAAGGGTACGAGTGCTTCGGACTTCTACGACAGTCAGATAAAGACTTGTAGGACACAAAGGCTTTTCTGTCATAGCTTAGGTCTCGAATAAAGCACAGTTGCGTCTTGTTCGTAATGTCGGGAATTGACTTCGGCGATGGAACTTCCTAAAAGCTTTGTACATAGAGATGTCCGCATCATCACGACTATCCTCGGAAACTTTGGTGTTGTGATGCCCTGGCCCGACAACTCGGTCCGACAGAGCGAACGGCCAAACCCAATTCTATCGTTCATTCGGAAGGCGTTCAACCACCATGAACCTTGGAAGAGGGGAAGTGCTAAACGCAGAGCTTCCGCACACAGGTAACCAACTTAGACGCACTTAGTGATAGATCGTGTCATGGTCGCGTATGCCCTAGCACAGCTGCTTCTACGAAACGCCCTTGTGGACTTAAGGGAGCGTGAAACCGTAGGAAATACCTTTAGCCTTCAACTCTATGAAACTCTAGCCAAAAGTCGCCAAATTGTGCGAGAGTATCAAAATTTCCGTCGGTTGTCGGATTGAAGCCGAAACTTACCGAGGATTTCGTATAAGGGGGATCTGCAACTAGCAACTATGGAACCACACAATGTGAAATCTTTCTCGCCGGTTGGTATGTATCTGTCACATTCTTGATTTCACTAAAACTTCGCAGGGGGTCTGTGGTATGGGGATCGAAGCCCATGCCCCATATAAGAATGAGACTCCTTTTGGCTCAATCTTTCGCTCGGTGGGGTGACATTCGAATTATTCCATAACGCTTTCAGCCAGACACTGCTCAACAGAATGCGTCGTATTCCAGTCCAGAAACGGCCGAACCATACGCGCCCGGTCCAAAGCCAGGGTCTAGTTTTCGCAGACCTTGTAGCTCCCGGTGCCTCGGAGCCGTATTGGCCGGACGACCGGTACTACTCGTTTACCGAAGAAGAGATACACCTTCTCGAAGGCGCCGCCAAAGACGTTTTTGCGATGTGCTGCGAGGCAGCAGACTACCTGACAGAAAACCAAGATATCATCACCAAAGACATAGCGGTGCCCGCTTTTGCCTTGAGCGAGATTAAAAGTCGTGGAATCGAGAGCCTGCATGGGGCAGTATTTATGGACGCTTCGATGTGTGCTTTGGTGGCTTAGACCATCCGGACCCTCGATTGCGGCAGCCCAAGTTCTACGAGTTTAACGCAGACACCCCTACCTCGTTACTCGAAGCTGGTTCAATCCAATGGCTATGGCTGGAACAGACTGGAAATGGAAGCGATCAACACAACAGTATCACCGAAAAGCTTATCACGGCTTGGCAACGCAATCTTACCCATATCCAGCAGACGTTGGGACACAAGCCTGTGGTTCATTTCGCTGTAGGCGAAGGAGAATCTTCGGGGGAGGATGCCTTCAATGTGATGTTCTTGATGGATACTTGCCAGCAGGCGGGCTGGCAGACGAAGGCACTTACAGTTGAGGAGATCTCTGTCTCGAAGAATGATGGACGATTTTACGATGCAAACGGCGACCATCTCGACGTCATCTTTAAGCTCTACCCGTGGGAATTTATGGTGCAGGAGGCATTTGCGCAGTCTTGCTTCCAGGATATGGGGAAGATTGGGTTGCAAGACGAAGCAGGAAACTATGTTGGAGGGACCATTTGGATCGAGCCGCCGTACAAAATGTTATGGAGCAACAAGTCAATTTTCGCCATCCTCTGGAGACTGTTCAAAGACGACCCGAGGGGGAAGTGGCTTCTCCCGACGTATGTCAATGAGGCACCCTCGTCAATGACGAGTTTTGCACGCAAGCCAATCTTTGCGCGAGAGGGTGCCGATGTTGTTCTACAACGTGATGGCAAAGTTATACAGGATGCATCTACGGGAGATTATGGCGCTGAAGGGTATGTTGTGCAGGAGCTTGCTCTACTTCCAGAGTTCAGGGCCGCGGATGGAAACACATACTACCCTGTGATAGGATTGTGGTTCATCGACGGCGATCCGGCAGGTATGGGAATCCGTGAAGACCGGACACCGATTACGACAAACACGTCCGTCTTTATTCCGCACTCGATTGAGGGTGGACCAGCGACGTACGAGAAACAGAGAATCCCTGACAACGAGGAAATTGAGGAGCAAATGAGAGTAGCTCCGTTTTTTGACTCGTTTGGTTGGGAAGAGAATGAGATTGTGAGCTTCATGAAGAAGATTGTTCTTAGTTGATAGTTGTTCAAAAGTCAAATGTTGATAGGCAAGAATGTAAGGGAAAAAGTAAAGGCATTAGTGCACAGTATGCTCACGGGCACGAAATAACCCGATGATGACTCTTAAGGCCAGGTCAACTTCAACCAAGAAGACTGCAAAAAACAATTGGTTCTCCCCTTCCAGAATCGAACTAGAGACCTTTCGATGACAATGTAACCATTACAGTCGAACGTGATGAACCAACTACACCAAGGGGAGTGACGGGGCTAAAGCCCCGCTTGGTGAGATGATTTCGATGGAGCCGCAAGCGGCCCATAGAGCGAGGGTGATGACGGCTCCACAGTTGACTTCATCATGATGCTTAATGTGAGGGGATCGTATATCGAGAAAGCCACTTTAGTGTAAACTTGTTAAAGCAATCAGATGAACACGAGATCATGGTTTGATAAGTATAGGTATATTATGCAGAATATCCTGCTGACTCCGGGATTGATAGGCCAATAGACTGCACGTCCACGGACCCCTGCAGCTTTAAACCGGGAGACATGACGTTCATTTTTTGTCAATGTTATTGTCGTATCTTTTCTTTGTCTCTTTTTCCTATGTAAACCTTCAGATTCAAAGAATCACACATCATAGCGTTTGACTATCTGGCAGCATGTTTTCGAGAAAATTGACGGTTACCGCCACGCCAAATGCCCATTTTCTTTCCGGCGACCTTTAGTTGTCCCAGTCCCTAATGCCAGCATAAGTTGCTCCCACTGTGACACCTTTCACATCATTATCTGCCGTACCGAATGCCAAGTGCAAAACGGTACCATCGGTCGAGTCACTGTACTCCGTCGCCGACAAGCCCTTCCCAGAAACTGCCCCCCACATCAACCTACTCTCAGCCAGGTCATTTCGCCAATCGCCATCGTCGTATTCCGATAAATGAACGTGACCGCCCTTTTGGTCAATTTGATTCGGGGGAAGTGAATCAAAATCTGAGAGTCCCCACGACGAGAGCGGCTCGGGGGTAGTCACTGTAGATAGCTCGCGATTCGGCCGGAGAACGTGACAGGCAGCCGAGATAGCAGCCGAGCAGCTCCCGACCATTACTGTTTCTCCTGAGAGACGAAATCGTGAGGCGATGACTGGGACGAGCAGTATGGCGCATAGGACGACCATAGTCGCGATGGCGGCTTTGAAAGATAGAAGGATGTTGATGTACATGGTGACTTGTCCGTAACTGCTCGACACGATCTGATCTGGCGGAATGGCCTCCAGTGCTTTACTGCGTCAGTGGATTTCACCAATGGAAGCTTCAAAAGAACTCACGTTCTATAATGATGGCGTATACGGAGTTGGCACACAGCCAGTGAACCAACAGACCCGCTGCTTGCATGACAATAGCATATGGCAGGGGGATCTCCAGGAACGGTTCAGACTGCTGCTGGCCTTTGGGCACGCTGACGCGAAGTGATTTGAGGTTCAGGCTGTAGGACGTCCATTCCCTGGCCATAAACATGCGGGTGTAGATGACGTTCAGGAGGAGGCAGGTGATGGATAGCCCGAGCTGGGGGAGGTTGGACAGGAGGGATGAGCCGATCGGGTTTATGGCCAAGCCCCCCACGAAGTTCTCGAGGGCTTTGGACGGGTACTTCATTGCGAAGACGGGGTTCTCGGGATCCTGCCCGAAAGTTCCCCATGTGTAGGCGCGCTTCCATCCCCCACTGTCATATCCACGTTAGCAAAGCAATTGTCAAGACAGGACGGATACAGGCTTCTTACACTTCGCTGACGAAAGAGTTCAACGCCAGGAAGCCCAGAGTTAAACCCACAACGCCAATCGAATATGTCTTGATCCAGTCCGAGAGATGGACCGAGCCGCCCCAGCGCTGCGTCTTTTTCTCCCACCTTCGTGGCTCGGCGAGCCAGCCGTACTCCTCCGGTCGCTTGCGGGGTCTCCAGCGGCTCCTCCTCGAGAAGTCCCGCCACCCGAGTGTGCACATGCCTCTGGTAGTGGCATCGGGCAGGCGGATGAAGGAGTCGACAGCATCCCCGATAGTAGCCAGCGGTTTTCTCTTCCACAAGTAGCCTATCACAACGACGCAAAGGCAGCTCTTGAACAGCGCAACGATGCAAACCGCCAGAAACAAGTCGTTGTTGACGCGCACCCTACAGGTACCGACAATGGGCTCCGAGAGGCAGTACTTGACCGTCAGCGTTTCGTTGAGTAGTGGAACGTTGCCTGGCGCGCCCACGGCGTCCCACGAGATGACCCAGTTGTCCTTTTTGTCGAGCAGCTCATCCATCCACGTGCCGGTTTTGAGGTCAAGAAGACCCCAGAATCGGCCCTTTGACGAGATGACGGAAACGTTCTCGTATGGGCCGTGGTCGTTCTCCCATTTTATGGTCATGCCCGTGGCCAAGCCGGAGCCTGTGAATCTGTTGTTACCAGAGTGGAAGCCGTAGAAGCCGGCGTACCATAGACTGTAGACCGTGTTGTTCAGCATTTCAGCCTCCCATGCCTGAGACTTCTCTGCCGTGGTCCATCCTTTGCCGTTGTTGTCCGCTTCCACCACTGCCACCATGTGTCTCCTACTGCGCACATTGATCCACACGCTGTACGCCTCCAGACACTCCTTCCCAGTGAGACGCTCCCAGGACTTCGCGTTGGCGGCCATATACTGCACCTCGCCCGGGACAACATCACTGTACGCTTGGATAGCGGGCCCAGGGTCAGGGCCCACGCCGATGCCGGGAAGGTAGTACTCCCGACCCTCGAGGAACCCTTCCGACGCAACAGCCGTCACCCACTCCGTGCTTGTAGTCGAACCGAAAACGCAAGCGTTGAAGAGCAGGTGAAACGGCACGGAGCTCAACGCAAACAGACTCCATAATACGCCGCGCCACGGCGACACGAAGCGCAGGTTGCGCATGGAGGGAATTCCCACGTCCATCCACCGGGAGTGGCGGTGCGCGACGTCGATATCCGCCCGCGTCGGGGCGGCCAGCATCTGCATGAAGTAGTTTGACGAAATGAGAATCAAGGTGGAGAAAGCGTTGACGAATGCTTTGAGGGCCATCAAACGCACACGCGCCGAGTCGCAGTCGCCCTCAAAGATCTTCGAAATGTTGAAGACGAGTGAGTCTGATGACCCGCGGGCCCGGGTGACGGCGAGGAGAACCCAGAGGATGAGAGTCAGTGTCCATATTGCGCAGACAAAGGTCAGGGCCGACACGCGCCAGCCGCTGAGGGGTTGGCCGAAAAGGTGTCGCATATTTGCCTTCCTCGCGCCGTGAGAGAGAGGGAGTTACGCTAGGAAAGAGCGATCGGAGTTGAAATCTTAGGTGTCGGGAGACATATTAGAATGCCCTCTGACGGAGAAGATCTTCGTCATTGCTGCAAGGGCTCTGTGTTCCAGGTCATGATCGATTCAAGCTATTCGTCGGTGTGTTTGGCGCCAGGCACGTAGTCTTACTAAATGAATGCCAAGACGGGATACTTGCCTGGTATGAAAGTCTGATTGGTTCCTTGGATATGCAGATATCCTTCCTAAGCCTTACCAGCTCTCGCTTGAATATCCCGAGTCGGTAAACTGTGGCCCAGCTGGCTTTCCATATTCGTCTTACGTGAGATCCGGCGACATGAATGCGAGAATTGCTTTCCCTGGCCTCGATGTTGCCGTGCAGACATGCGCCCCTGACAAGGATCAGCGCAGCGCCCTACTGGTACATTAGCGGCGAGTTCTTGACCCCTGATGTTTGGCCAGTGCTAAGGAAAGCCAACCAAAAAAGACTTGATATTCAGACACGTTGATTTGCCTTTTTGCGTCTCTGGACTGACGACAGAATTTCATTCATCACAGATCTAACAGATCTATCACGGCCGCCTGACACATAAACATGGTCCCATGTCCGCACACTTTATGAACGTCTTTGCAGAGGTCTGCATGTAGGGTGACATAGTTTTCCTCAGTTATTTGTCATAGGAAGAGGGCCTGTTGAGCTAGATTCTAGGAGCTACTTAACGAGCAGCCTGTATTTCTCTTCCAGGCTCTTAGTCTATTAGGAAGTATCAGCAGCCTGAGTGACAAGTGGCTAGATAAGTACATCTAATAAATTTAACTCCAAGAATTAAGTCCGCGTTAAATGCGACTGGTCTTTCGAGACTGAACTATGCTACGTGCAGGTAGAACTACTAGAGGGTATTTGTTTACAAGACCACGAAGCGTTCTAATAGACCTCAGAACTTCAACTCGTGGAATGCTATAACAAAAGATCAATACGTCCAGTAGTCTGACTTATAAAGAAAAAGATAGAACTATAAGCCGTTTAGCTAATGCCTGCCCCACTGCGTTATTGTCCCGTTATTCAGCGTCACTTTCAGACAGCGCAACCCAGAATCATTCAAGGCAAACGACTGCAAAAAGAAATGTGGTTCTCCCCTTCCAGAATCGAACTAGAGACCTTTCGATGGATGTGGATACAACACCATTACAGTCGAACGTGATGAACCAACTACACCAAGGGGAGTAACGGGGCTGAGCCCCGCTTGGTGAGATGACCTCCACATAGCCGCAAGCGGGCTATACCCTAGAACGGACGCAGCTGAATCTCCCCACTTGAACCTCTCGTGGTTCCTGCGGCTGAATAAAGGCAGCATGAATGCATGTGAAGCGGGTTGGAAATTCGAGGAAAATATGTAGCTTTCCTGCAATCTGAAGCAGCCGCGCAATGTTTCCTAGGCTTCATTAAATGGAAGGTTCCACGTGAGCGGTACTAATCTGTCAAACATGAGCAGTCGCTAACCTATTAGATTTTCGTTTCTTGTGGCTTGGTCATCTTCCCGAAAGAACTCATGATCAACATCTTGATTGTGTCATGGTTTCTGAAACAGCTGCTTTTCCTTAGTCGCAGCATGCCAATCAACGTCACAGTTAAACGAACAAAGACTGGTCTAGTGGAGGGCATCAGGACAGGAGCTAAGTAGGATTCGTCTGCATATGGCATAACTTCATTGGCAACTTACCGTGTAAGCTGGAACCTGTTGTGTCAAAAGGATATGATAATGTGTCTAAACTGGAAGCAAAATCTTCCTGGACATGGACACCGTTACATGGCCTTTTGGGCTCTGCCCATCTAGTTGTATTAAGTAAGTGTGTTATAATGCTTTACTAGCTTAGTTTGAAGAATACGTGGGAGCACCTCAGAAAGCCTTCAGTGATGCTTCACGTAGATTCATCCTGCAATCAGATGCTAACTTAAGAGGGACGTTTAAATCCAGCAATAAAGAGAATAGCAGTTTCCGTCGATGGCATTTCACTACAAATGATAGCCAAGCTCCCTTCAATACTCGAATCTGTATTTCACTTCAGGTTGTTCTGGACAATTTACCTATTATTTTGTGGATTACTAACAGATGTCTCCTCAGTATACTTTTCAACATGCTCTTCTCTAACCTCACATCCACCGCCTTCGCAATCTTGAATCTTACTGAGTATGAGTGAGAGAGGATGTCAGTCGGGAGAAGCTGTGTTCGCATAAGCTGATCTGCCGCTGTTCCTTTGTGTCTATTCTTCAGACTGACCAAGACATTCTTTATGAAGTTCCCAACGCGTCCACGAGTGTCTATGCAGTGACTCGATCGCCGATTATAATTAGGTAGCCACGCGCACCCGGTTCTCCCTCAATCTTTACTTGTTGCTTGTGGGCGTTGAATATGAACGTACATGGGCACTCTGAGCTCCGCTTAGTGTCTCTATCTTGGTAGCTGAAAGGAACGGGGACAAAGATATGCTGCCCAAACAAGTGTAGATAATCATAGCTGAGAAATATGGCTAAGCTTAGAGAATGTGTCACGCGCACTACCCCTTCAATTAGAATTGATAACTTTCACCGCTTACATCAATAATCCCTGGTTGACAAGGTACCGGACGTGAGGCTTGAAGACGGGGAGATCGTGGATCATCGCCAATAAATATTAAGATGACGACAACAGTTTCCAGCATTTATCAGTCCTTGTATAGAAAAAGTATCTACGGACGTTGGATTCACACTATTAGCGGCGACAATATTTTTCTCAGCTCCAGGCACATCGTATTGGTAACGATGGATAAGTGATAAGACTGTTGGTGGAGTGTTACAATACCTTAGCTACACGGGCTGCGGGCTAGCTACAGGTCTTCATTGAATAACAATTTAAAAACTATTAGCAAAGTTCAGACGAACCTGAAGCAACACTTGTCAACTGAGAAGGTCGGCGTGGCGTTCGGCGTTAAATAGCAGACCATTTCCTGAGCAAGTTTGTAATCGACAAGCTTGAGCAATGGTACTCGGTGATTGTACTTTCTTTGCTGGCCCTCTTATCTCCCCTAGACGCGTGCAGTCTCTATGACACACAATTATTTTGTATCTTAGATGATCTTGGGAGGTTTCTGTCCAATCAATGGTACCTGCTTTCTATAAGAACTTCGTACGTTTGAGATACCGCGGATGGCGCTGACATTCACCAAGCGTTCGATGATGCACCGACATGCTGCAAGGAGAGACACCGCGTTGCCTTGAGGTCCAGGACGGGGATCCTCAAGAGATGGTGTACACAATCTTCTCGGCGCTAACGGGCCGTTCCCCTCCGGCACCAGTCAACAACGCAAACCCTTCCAAAGCGATCCTCTCCAAACCGCCCGGCATCAGGCGCACAGGGTTCGGCTGCACCTTGACAACTCCAGAAGAGGCTGCAGAGCCCATGTAGTTATAAAACTCGGCCGTGAATCGTCTCGCGTGGGGGTTCGCAGGGAGAGTAGCACCTGGAATCAGACGAACCGGAATTAGCGACGGTGTCTCACGTCGATGCGTTAGTCAAAAGGGGGCCAACGCTGACTTGCCTTGGTACAATGTCTCGACTCCCAACCCCTCCCAGACAGCTCCGATCAGAGGCTTGAACCGCATCCTGGAGACGTCGAATCCGCCCAGGGCAGGGCTCCGGAACACGGCGAACTGACCGTCCTCTGCTAGTGTTTGTTCGACCTGCTCAACCGACGGGCTTTTGGATATGGCGTCGATGGCGTATTGCACCCCTCCCCGGGCCGCACGACGCACTTGCTCGACCCAGTCGACATTACAGTAGTCGACTAGAACGTCGTAGGCGTACGGTCCCTGCTTCAACATGGCGTGCTTCGAGGCGCTGGCCGCGCCGATGAGCCGCATCGTGCGGCCGGAGGTCTTTTCAGACGCGCGGACGAGTTGCGCGGCGTACAGGCCGAGGGAAGATGTCGCGCCATATATGAAGACGTTGACGATGCTGTCGTCACCGAGGCCGAGGCCCGAGAAACCTCTAGTGTTGAAGAATGGGCACGGGAGTTGCAGGCGGGCGAAGACGCCTTGGGCAGCCGTCAGACCGCAAAGACTGGTTGTCGCCGCGCTTTCGAAGGACAATGTCGTCGGGATGTGCCACGTTAGGTCGTACTCGACGGCGAGATATTCTGCAAAGGCGCCCGGGCGGAGATTGACGGAGCAGGCTGTTTGTTGCTGCTGTTAGCTAGTGAAGGACACCCGAAGGCGAGGAAGCGCGGCGAAGTGTTGCGAGGTGTTTGTACAAGGTCTTGGGCTGCTACAGCCACGGAAGATATAGTCACAGCGTGTGCTTTGTGGGTAGGAAGAAGATGATAGGGATTGGGTTGTGACTGGGTACATGACGCGATGGTGTTTGAATCCTTACCTCCTTGGACAAACCCGGCTACGCGAGTTCCAATCTTTGCTCGGGCGTCATCGACAACGTCAAGGCCCTCGCCGAGTTGCACAACCTCTCCTGAAAAGTCGCTGCCAATGACGCGGTCGTCTTGGGCAGCGATGGGGTTTTTGGCGTAGAGCGCGTCAACGTGGTTTAGGGCGACGTCGTAGATCTTGATGAGGATCTCTCGAGGACCTGGAGATGGTTTCGGAATATTTCTGACAGAGACGGAGCTTTCGGAGGGGGATAGGACGAGGGCTTTCATCGTGTCGTTTGGAGTTGTTGTCGTTATTGTGGAATCGTATCAAGTCGAGGAGGCAGACTATCCGGCTGTGGGGATGTCGAGGTGGTTCAAGCCCGTGATACCTTGACCAGTCCTTCAAGAGGCTCTTTGGGCGCGTCGGTACCTTTTAACGATGCCATTGTTGTCGACTTTGTTCAAGAATCAAACCGACAGAGTCTTCCTTGATACCCCGTGGAGCGACATGATGGACTTAACCGGAGTTAGACCAACTCTCGGCCGGTCGAGGAAGAGATCATGGACGTAGCATCTTGTCAAACAAGGTATTTTGAGGCTAATGGAATACTTTCTCGCGAGAAAGCAGCTGAATCGTATGGTGTTGATGACTGTGGGTCGTATGCACTCCGGAACGCTTACCACTTGTGGTCACGACAAGGGACCGCACGTGACGGAAGCTTCGGGGGTCCAGGAGAGAAAATTGGACTGGGTGCAAACAACGCGAGCAAGAGTATGGGGATTCGAGGGGATGAATTGGGGCTGATGGTAGCATTTGGGTCCTGTTACTGACTGCCGGCAGTGAGGAGGAGGGATAAGGTCTGTCTACAGCGGAGTTTGTTGGGCTGGGTCTCGCGGAAGGGGGGATTGTGCCGGACACAACAGCGGCTTCATGCTTCCCCACGGAAGATGATCGAGCTTACAGGACAAGATAGGCACCCAACATGTTCTGTAGTGCCGCTCGGCAGCTATGAACACCAGTTTCTGACTCGATATCTCAAGGAGTTCTTCCAGAGGTCCTCAGAAGTGCGAAGACCAACTGTCTTTAGGGAACAGGTCACAGTGGACTCCACCGACGCCGCACAGAAGGCTTTTCTCTCATGCTTCCGATGGCACAACAATCACGATATCAAGTCTGTGTACAACCGCCTGAGATCGTGAAGATGGCAGATGATCTCTACAATACCGTCTATATACTGTGTTACCGGAAGGGAGTGATTGTGATGGACTGTTGAGGTTCGTTCCACCGGTCGTCTGCTGCGCCACACGCCGCCGGCACGCCGCAACACGCACACACCCCCTTTCTTCGCCACCGCGCCAACAGCAGATTCCTAAATAGTGGTTGCACGTTTTTTCCCGCTGCATATCTGACAACTCTGTTTGCTTTTCTGGGGCTGGAAAAACATCTGAGTTTTGGAAAAAGGGTTTCCATCTCGCTTTCCCTCCCCAGCCACGTGCGCGAGAAAGGGCTGAAGGCCGAATGCTGTTTGGGCCACTCCCTTGAGTCTGACGCCGCTGAACGGAAGGGACTGTGATTTTCCATACTGAGGGATTTTCACTCCTTGACGACCCAATCACCGGTGGCTGCCACTTATCCAGCCGGCGGCCCAGGGTCCCAGACTTTCCTATGTTGATGTCTAAGTTTGGTTGGGAGCATGGACTGCAGAGAGTGCGTGAAACGGGTGCTTGGACTCATACTGAATGCCAAAGTCCCGCCCCCGTAAGCCCGCAAGTGCGAGCACATCTCTGGGTAATATCAGCTTTGTCTCTGCATGGGTACAGTTCGGTCAACGGCTTTAGGCTCTTCTTCACAATCTCAGTCTACGATCACGATGGAATTCCAGACTTGTGCGAGGTATCATATGCGCTGCAATTACGTAGAGATATAAGACGAAGAACTAAAAATGGCAGTCTTGCCGGGTATATTCAAGATGCCTCCAGCCCTTCAAAGCTTACTCCCAATAACTCCCAAAACATTTCCTTGCGCCGCGTCAATTACACAATGATTAACTCTCGTGAAAAAAGCGCTTTCGCTAGACATTAGATATTCGTGGCAGAAACATACACACACTACGGTCGAGAGACTTAGTCACAACATCTCTTTTCACGACGACTCGTCCTGCCGGCAGTGCCTGTTCATGCTGGGGGAACCAGGCATCGTCAAATCATCCAGATTCTGCTGTCTCTTGGCGTAAACCAAACCGCACACATTGCACAATGTCATGGGTCCGTCTGGGCCGAGCCGCCACTGGGGAGTATCGACACGATGACACTTGTGGCAGTAGAAGTCGGCGGCGGTATCGCCTTTGCCGCCTTTGCGCATCACGCTCGCATGGCCGGGCGCGATGCTCTGGGACTGGTGATGCCGCCGGCTGTCTGCGCCGCGTCGGTGCTGGCTGCTGGGGTCTTCGTTCCTCAGGGCGAAGATGTCGAAAATGTCGTTGGCGATGTTGTGGGACAGCTGGGCCATGTGGCGCAGGTCGCTGTCGCTGGGGAGGGCTTGGTCGTGGGCGGAGTGGAAGCCGCCCGCTCCAGATTGGCCATGGTAGCCGGGGAAGTTTTCTGAGAGACGCAGCAGCTCTGATGCTCCATGGCGAATCTGTATTTGAATGTTGTGTTAGCTAAATTTTGTTGTGTTGGTTTGTGCACCCTCGATTGTTGCTTTTTCAACCATGTTTTTCAACTTGCAGTGTGCGACGCCCTGTTATTCGCTGTGTGCCTACTCTGGCTGTACAGCAACTGAAAACAGGCAATGCAGCAGCAGAGCAGCGCCCAAACACCCGTAAAAGCAAAAACGGACAGAGAGGGAAAAAGACACATACCCTTTGATGGCCTTCGCCCTGCTTCAACCGTCTCAAGGACAGTCGGGATTGGGTGGCATCCTCGCCGTAAGCAGTGCTGTTGTCCTGCTGAGCAGCATTACCGGCAGAAGCGCCGGGGGCCCCGACCGGCTTCGCCTTGGGAGAGGATCTTCGGCGTCTGCGCGGAGGCGAAAGCTCATGAGTCGGGGAAGAAGGGCGAATGGGGCTGGAGTGGCTGGAGGCCATCAGGCGAACAGTCCGCCGGTGAGGGCGGCCGGAGGCCAGCTGAGGTTGATGCCGTTGCTGCTGTTGTGGGGATAGGGATTTGGGAAAGTCGATGGTGTCAGAAAGGCCGATCTCGAGAATGGGATGCTTCAAAAGATGGGCAAAGCAGCCTGATCGAAATGTCAGAGAAGTCTGATAGAGTGGGGATGCGAATTCGTGCTGTGCGGTGGCCGGTAGGTGGTTTTTTCGATCGATCCTCGATGATGTATCATGGGCAATCGAGATCGAGAAGACGCATGGGAAACCGGTTTACCACACACGGGCAGAGTCTTCTTTTATTTAGGTAAATCGCCACACACACAGACAGACAAGGAAGGCAAGCAGGCAAGCAAACACACATTAGCAACAGCAGACAAGAGTGACAACGGGAGGAGGGGGCACAGCAATACGACCACCCCAAGACGCAAAGAGCAGAGCAGCAGATTGGCTGGCTCCAGGCTGGCCAGTCTCATTGCGCATTCACTTCACTCCATTTCCCACGTAAAAAAATGAGCAGACGATGGAGAAGCGAAGAGGAAGGGAAGGGACTTGCGCAGGGTACCCGACATTGGAACGGGGTGTGGGGCAGGGGTCTTTGCCCGCTTGGCGGGAGTGGGGCTCAGGGTCCCCCAACACGTGAACTGGCCATTCACGTCTCGTTTCGAGAGAGGAGCCCGTACGTCATTGGCGTCGCTCAGGGCGGCCTGTGATTGGCGGATGCTTCTTCCGGCGTCGACGGCTGCTGCTGATTGGCCGCACACCAAAACTGATGGGTGACCGGAGCTTCTCAGGGCGTCTCCGGCGCAATGATGTAAGTTGGTTCGTCTCCTCCGTTTTTATCAAGTATTTGCTAGCAGCTGGTCTTTCGAGTGTCTTCCGAGGCGAGAGGGACCCTCGAGGGGGGTGTTAGCGGAGTAAAGTCCGCAAAGCACTAGATTCGTCGAAACAGAATTCACCATCCATCTGCAGGCAGGCATAGGCATCCACAGCCGAATGGTGGGGATTTGCTGCGTCTTTTTCTACTGTGGTCTGGCCTGTCGAGAACATGATCTGCGTCTGACGTTTTCGCTCGCCAGATCTTGTTTTCCAGAGACAATCTGTGCTTGGTGATCTTATACTCGTGATGATCAGGACCGTTCAGAGCGGGAGGGACCATCTTCGGCATGAAAATGCGGATGCCTCGGCGCTGAACGGAGATTCATGTTGGGGGGTCCAGACTCACAGAAGGGGCCGGCAAACCATAACCAGAACCAGGAGTCAGTACTTTTCACACTGGCAGCCGCGCCCGCCCTGGCTACCGCTTGTATTCCTAGTCAGCGTCCCCTCTCTCTAGCAGCCTGGTCGTGCTCTCCAAAGACACCCAGAGTCGCACGTCTCCGGCACGCCGCATGTCGCAACTCGCAGCCTCTCCTGCCCGTCAGCTGAGTCCCACGGCTGTTGTGGCGAAATCCAGCTGGCCTGGGAAGACGGCATGGCGGTGTGGGAGTCTTTGAGCGATTGGGTTAGCGGAAGAAACATGCTGTAGGACTCTAGGAGGGGAAACTGAGCCTGCGACCCCATGGCCGTCATCCTGCCACGCTGCTGTTTTCATACCAACAGAGGAAAGCCTCTCACTGTCTGACCACCAGAACAGATCCCCACCATGCTAAAGCGGCTTATACAAGGCCGAGATACATTTTACGAAATTTCCTGCATGTTTGGGCGACTTTGGGCCGGGGTTCTGTGTCGACCAAGAGGTATCACCACATATGCTGCTATGCCTCTCTTTGGGCGTCAGCCCCTAGCGGTGGGAGTGGAACACGGAGAGCAACCAAACCAAACGGCATACTCGCCCGCACAATCCCGTATAATCGACCGGACACGGAAGCTTCCCGTTACTGACCTTGCCTTAATTGTATCTGAACTAGGCAATGTCTATGTGCGATTCTAGTGCCACAGCGTTGCCCCTGAAAAGAACTCTTCGGTCCCAAGAGCCGGGCACTCGCGGCATGACCATAGCTGTCAACTCCTGTAGTTATGAAGCTTAGGGCAAGTGCTTCAGAAAATCCAACTGTCGGGTAACCTGGACCAAGACCATCCCCGGCTTCTCCAGAAGCATGTTCAGCAGTGAACCCCACAGTCCCAGCTGTAAGAACCACACACACAGCCTGCTCAGCAAACTCTCGGGCTTGATCTGATGGGATTTTGAGAATCCCATAGACCCTGGCTGTCGTTACACTGTCATATCTCCAAAATGATATTTCCATCAGACGTTGAAAATTGGGCAAAGAATGATGATACGTATTCAAGTCGCGTACGATTATAGGATGATCTATGATCAGCAATATGCACTCTCTCTCAATGGCGGACAAACACAGCCAGAGCGCTTAGTCCTGTCCTTGGTGCGCAGTACGTAGAACATTGCGACAATATCCAAGACCGACGGTTTGGGAGACGTTTGTAACAAATACCCTACGACCGGCAGGCCTAACACGGCCTAACACGGCCTAACACGGCCCGAAGGCAGGGCTGGCTGCATAGTTCCCGAATAAGCAAAGTTCAGCCAAAGTACCTGGGTATGCGAAAGTCGGCAAATCCCTTGGATGGAACGGATTTCTCCCTTTTTGACGTGCTTCTGTTGGACACGCTCATCAGGCCGATTTGCATGACATCCTGTCGTCTCTGCAAATCGTCGTCAAACCATCGAATCAGACGACCGGGAGTGTATGAATTCTCCTCTCTGTGTGTCTCTCTCCATACGTCTCACAGACCCATTAGACTTTGGGAATACCAACAAAAACTGGGCGACAGGTACCTCGATACATGCCTCGGCTGAGCGCCATTTCCGCTCCGCGTTGAACATCGCCACCGATGTGCGCTCGCTTCTCCTCTGCGTGTCTGCTCCCCTATCAGTCGTACAAGCCACCCCAACCCCGCCGCCTTGACTTCCTTGCCTTACTTGGGAGCAACGGGGCTAACGTAGAGGTGAAGCAGCATCGAACGGTCTAGGCCTGGCTGGGCTGGACTAGACTACCCGTTAACAGGTGCACATTCGGAGTAGGGTCCGCCCCAAGCGAGCACGCCGTGCCGCTGCAGTTCCAGTCCCTTTCGCACAATCGCTGTGGCGGGTGGGCCTCTCTCCCTTCTTGCCATCCCCCCTTGCACTGGGTATTCCAGATCTCCCCAGCACAGCAACACTGGCCGCCGCGCAGCGCAGCGCAGCTTCCCTCGACCACGTTCCTTGAGGCTGGTGCACTGCTGCGCGTGGAGGAGCTTCACACACTCTCCCCGTCATGTCCAGCTTCTACACTGCTCGTGACGTCTCTGAGAGCCGCCGCGAAAGGGAGACTTTCAGGTCAGTTGTTCTGCTTTCGTAATTGCTCTCGACGAGAGCGGCCATCTGCATCAGTGGCCCTTCCATATCGCCTCCCGGGGCGGGGTTGGTGGCCCTCTTCCGTTCCACAGCGCAAGCGCGCCTGGTGTCCCAGCTCGCCGCCCAACAGTGCTGAATGCCCTCACAGATATGACCCCTCCCTTATCGCCCAGGCCGTCCACAACGATGTCAACAACATCGTCCCGCCGTCAGAGCTGCGATCCTCCCCCGACGCGGCTCTGACTGCCTTTGCCGAGCTTGGCGTGCTGCGTCTGAATGGTACCCGCGCGTTGATATCTCTGTTCGACAGCAAGTACCAGTACATCGTCGCCGAAGCGACCCCCTCGCTGGCCCTGACCCCAAACGTCAAGCTAGATGCGTCCGACGAGGAGCAACTATTCCTGTCCGGCACCGCAGTTCCCCGATCTGCTGGCATATGCGAAATTGCCCTCGCCGTCCCTCTGTCGCCCGTCACAGAAGATGTTCCAAACGAAAGCGAGTTGCCGGTGACGGTGATCCCGGACATGGCGACGGATCCCAGAGCGGCCCAGCGGCCGTTCTGCCGCCATGCGCCGCAAAATCGTTTCTATGCCGGGGTGCCCATCCGGACGCATAGAGGCATCAATATCGGCGTCTTTTGCGTCTTTGGAGACACGCCCCGCGAGTCACTCGACGCTGTGTCGGTGCGCGCTCTGCGGGACCTCTCCCAAATTACCATGGAATACCTCGACACCAAGAGCAACAGGGAAAACCACCGTCGCTCAGACAGAATGGTTCGCGGCGTGGGCAGCTTTGTCGAGGGAAAGACCACAATGTCCGGCTGGAGGATGAACCCCAATGCAGATTCGTTGAAGGATAATCCGTCTCTCGAGGGTGGTCTCAACCAGAATCAACAGCAGATACAAAAAGAGGAGGAAGAGCTCGCGCAGGAAGAGGCCGCGGAGGGCGACATTCCGTCACCACCAGTACGCCCGCAAGTTTCGCCGCTGCCGAGAAAGCGATCTTCGCCATCGCAACCAGCCTCTGCAAAAGAGACGATCGCGCCGTCGGTTTCGGAGATATCAGTGAAGACTGTAACATCCGGGGCGAGCGGCGAGAACATTCAGCACGTCTTCTCAAAAGCAGCAAATGTGATCCGCGAAGCCATCGAAGTCGAGAGCGTGCTATTCTTGGATGCCACTATAGGTTCTTTTGGAGGCCTGGCGGCCGCCGCTCGTTCGTCCAGCGGACACCGGTCGTCGGGGTCTACCAAGTCAAACTCGTCTTCCAGCGACGAAAGAGGCAGTCCACGAAGCACTGCGAGCAGTGACGCTGGCGCGGAAGACACTCAATGTCGCGTCCTCGGCTTTTCCACCTCGTCATCCTCGAGCATCGACGGGAGGCTCCCGTCCCAAAGTCACGCATCGATATCAGAAAAGTTCCTTATCAAATTGCTGCGGCGATACCCCGAAGGCAAGATCTTCAACTTTGACGAGAACGGTTCCGTTCAATCGAGTGACTTCTCGGGCGATGACACGAAGGCGACACCGACTCCTGTCCAGGAATTGAGCGAGGCTGTGGTTTCGTCCGCGCACGCGCGAGAAAGTACACACGCACACGACAAAACTCACAAATCCCGCCGAAGGGGTCGCAACCCATTCTCACGCAAAAACGAAGGGAATATGCTTACCTCAATATTTTCAGGGGCTCGAAGCATAGCAGTTGTTCCTCTGTGGGACGTACAGAAGCAGCGCTGGTTCGCCGGCGGGTTCGCTTGCACAAAGACCGCGACGCGGGTCCTGACCATCGAAGGCGAACTTAGCTACCTCCGTGCTTTCGGCGCTGTCGTCATGTCTGAGGTTGATCGCATAAACACTAGACTAGTCGACAAGGCAAAGACGGATTTGTTGAGCTCACTATCCCACGAACTTCGATCACCGCTACATGGTATCATCCTCGGTACGGAACTGCTCCGCGATACTCCCCTCGATGCCTTCCAGGGCGAGACGTTGGTCTCGGTGGAAAACTGCGGCCGTACGCTCCTAGAGACGATCGACCATCTCCTGGACTGGAGTAAGATCAACAACTTCATTGGATCCCAATCAAAACGACGACGGAGCAGCGTTGGCGACCGTGGCCTGAGAGGTCGGGACGAGAAGGCAAACATCGAGGCGGGCATGATGAGCATCTCCTCCAATGTGGAGATCGACGTGCTTGCCGAGGAGGTCGTCGACAGCGTCTGCGCTGGCTTCAGCTACCAACGCATGTCTGTCGCCCAACTTGTCAACAGCCGCGCCGCTGATAACATCGAACCGAACGCGATGGCGAGACTGGACAGCATGCAGGCGATGGAGGACATGGCATCGAGCGGCGGAAAACACGGAGACGTGCATTTGGTCCTTGGAGACGTATCGGTCAATTTCGACATCAGCCCAGCCACCTCATGGACGTTTCACACACAGCCCGGTGCGATACGGCGGATCATCATGAATCTGCTGGGCAATTCACTCAAATACACAAGCAGCGGCTTTGTCAACATCAACGTGCACCAGAGCACTGTAAAGGGCAACAACAATGCAAAAGGCGCTCATGTCGAGATCGTCATTACCGACTCAGGAAAGGGCATTTCGGAAGACTATCTTCAGAATCACTTGTTTACCCCTTTCGCGCAGGAGGATAACCTATCCGCGGGCACAGGACTCGGGTTAAGCTTGGTGCACCAGATTGTTGTCAATCTAGGCGGGAGCATTCACGTCTGGAGCAAGTTGAACCTCGGCACCCGAGTTACCGTTCGACTTCCCCTACATGGTGCCATTCAATCTGCCGCAACATCTGGTCCACTCAAGTCTGCGGGCTTCAACGAATTCCAGGCGCAAGTGGCCGAGCTGAGAGGCCTTCGGGTCCGACTCTTGGGATTCCCAACCGATTACGGGGTCGAAAACCTCGAGGGTATATCTGGAACCATTGCCAGCGAAAGTGCCCTACTAGAGCACCTCTGCAGGGAATGGCTGCACATGCACCCTATCGAAGAGCAGTCGGCCGAACCGCTTTACCCCGATCTCATCCTCTCCACTGACCGTCACCTGGACCAACTTTTATATGACCGACGCCATGGCACTATCAACACTCCAATCGTGGTCATTTGTCGCAATGCCCTCGCCGCGCGTCAACTGTCCCTCTCGCCGAGATTCACAACCAAAAACGTTGTCCTCGAGTTTATTTCACAGCCGTAAGTCCACCATCCACCCCTCCGCGTATCAACTGTCAATGTGATACTGACAATACTTTGCATTCAGTATCGGCCCGAGAAAACTTGCAAAGGTCCTTCTGTTGAGCTTCAGGCGGTGGACGAAGCTACAGGCCGGCGTGATCCCTACACCCACGGCCATGTCCCTGGCCACCGATCAACCCACCCCTGCGGAGGCCGGCGACCACAGACTGACGGGGCTGGGTTTAGCCAAGATGGCCCGCAGTCCCAGTGCCAGCAGCACCGAGGCGTTTCCGGACGTGAACACCCCCAACGACGTGTTCTCCCCCGACTCGCAGATCAGCGAGCCGCAGTTCCCTCCGATCGAGGAACAACTGCATCTACATCAAACCCCGCCCTCGGCGACAGAGATCGGGAACCCCATAGACGGCATCGCCCTGCCCGACCGGTCCAAGGACGTCTCGCCGTCGACGCCGAACCTAGCGCCGTCGGCTGCTCCTGCCCCCCACCCCGGCGCGGCAACACCGACGACGCCCAAGCCGGACAAGCCGCGGCTCATCATCGTCGACGACAACCCGCTGAACCTCAAGATCCTGGCCTCGTACTTAAAAAAGCTGGGCCACGTCTTCGACAGCGCGACAGACGGCAAGCAGGCCGTCGAGCTTTTCCAAAAGAACGCCGGCGGCGTCAGCTGCATCCTCATGGACATCTCGATGCCCGTCATGGACGGCTTTGAGGCGACGCGGCGCATCCGCGCGCATGAGAAGGCGCATGGATTGTCTAGGTGTAACATTTTTGCGCTCACAGGGCTGGCGTCCGCGGGCGCGCAGCAGGAGGCGTTTGCGAGCGGGATCGATTTGTTTTTGACGAAGCCCGTCAGGCTGAAGGAGTTGAGTAAGATATTAGAGACGAGGGGTATTTCATGATCATGTGTAATGGGTTATGTGTAATGCATCAAGGAATGATGACTTAAAGACGCGGGGGTTGATGATGGCCCGGAAGGGAAAAAGGTAAAAGGAGGGGCAGGGGAAAGGGAAGGGTGAAAGAACTGGGATGCGCTATGAGACTGGGGGGCGGCAGATTTAGGCGTTTTGGTTCACGTACACGAATGATACCCATCGCCACGGCTAGAGGCGTTCTACTCGAGTTGCGAGACTTTTGAAGATACTCATCCTTATGATGTAAGTAGGGATGGATTGGATGATGACCATTTTGCCGGGCGTCAATCCCTGCAACGGCGGGAATGAATGAGACACTTAGCTATCGATCTCGATCACAGAGCATAATCAGATGAACACGAGATCCAAAGTCTACCATCAGACGACCTGCCAGCTCCACTGGCACTGATTGATAAACAAACAACCCAGCATCGCATCACAATGGCCCTGCCTGCATCGGGAGACGTGCCCGGAACAAGTATCCATGAGCAAAGATCGACGAGATTCCGTGATTCTCTCGGGTAGCGCGCGGCACGCACGTCCTCCTGCGGGCCTTGCGGGGAGTTGGATGTTGAATCTGGAAAGTGCACGTCTGTGTTGGGAAATATCCGCCTCCCCAAAATCAGGAGTTGCAAGATTACATGTAACTCTACGACCAGAATACCGACGAGTCTGGGAGTAAACAAATTCCGGATTCCCCAATTCCTCGTTATAGCAGAAAGACATAATGCTAATGTAATATTGTGACATGCAGGATCCTTGACTACGGCTTCTGATGGGACGATGCCGTGTCGAGAGTTGCCGGCCCGCGCTCTCCCCCGAGCTGCCAGAAGAAGCTCGGCTATGTACCACTTCACTTTAAACAAATGAAGAATTGTCTTGGCGCATACTTCAGTAGCCTTCGAGGAGGACCAGATGTGATGATGAACGACTCTTCCGAGAGGAGGCAGGGAAGACTTGTGATGCATCGTGAAGCGGCAGCGAATAACAACCACCGTAGATATTACCTCCAACTCTGAATGAGATTTTTGGTTCCGAAAGGTTCCCATGATGCAGGCTCAATGCAACCTTCTACATATGTGCGGAAAGGCCGAAGTGGCGCAACAACCCACGACGCATTGTGTGATGAACAGACACGGGGGGCCAAGTTTGGATAAATAGCTGCGTGTCGCTTCAACCTTTTCTTGGGAAATCGGTCACATCTTCAGTCACGACTATTCAGAGTATAGAGTCTAGTCATTTGATCTACCCTTTGAAACTCGGCGCAACCATGAAGTTCACTTCCATCGCCGCCCTCTTCGCCCTGCCGCTCCTCAGCGCAGCCAGCACCATCGACCGCCGAACGCTCTCCGCTGTCGTCACCGTCGACACCAACAAAGTCGTCTCCACAAACGTCCCCGTCATAGAGTAAGTCTCAGCCCCTCTCTGCCCAACCGGCCCATCCGCCAGAACATACCCTTTGAACAGAAAAGAAGCCACGACAATAAGTCACTAACCTCCGCTATCAGGGGACTCGTCCAGCCCGGCGCCGTGCAAATCTCCGCCTCCGTGATCAACGAGTACTACCTCAACGCCACGGCCTACCTCAACCCCGACAAGACCATCGGCTACCACCTCTACAGCCTCACGGACGAGGACGGCTACGGCACCCTCGTCACGCTGCAGGGCATCGGCGACTACCGCTCGGGCGAGTTCTTTACCAAAGACGCGGCGACCGGGCAGTTCAGCCAGAACGGCAGCAACGTGCTCTTCTACAACGCCCTTGCGTACGCTTTGCTTGCGCCCTTGCAGGAGGCCGCGCTGCTTGTTCGCCAGTAAAGGGTTCAATGCCGCCAGTTGCTGGGTGATGTAGTTGTGGGGATGATGAGTGTTTTTTGGGCACAGGTGAAGCTGAAACTTTTGATTCTTGTATATAGTAAAGCACCTTGCTCAATTATTTCAACGGGGTAGTTGTCTGATTGAAATAATTGTGAAAAGCCAAATCGATTCAAAAATAATAGGAACCAATCGCATTATCCCAAAGGGACTTTCCTCTACCAATATTTCTTTCAGATCCACAACTGTTCTCACATTATTCCGATTCAACTACCATGATTTAGAACTGAATCATAGCAGGCTGTGTCTTGCTTACGGCTGGGCGACCGTTATTGGGTAACCTGAAGCAGAGGTCTTGTGTCACGGGATGCGCATGACGAAGAGCCAGTAAGATTCACCAAAAGCAATGCTGTCAGCCATGCACGCAGAACCAACCGTGCCAATCCTATAGGCGGAACCGGACTCGCAAGTGATCTTGATGCAGCTCGGGTTAACGTCTGACCGGAGATGTGGCTGTAGAAGCGCCCGTTTGTCGGGAGGGGTACCGGATCAGGCAGCATCGCGAGATCTCGAATTTCACAAACGGCATCGTCATTCGGAGCTCGCCCTTCGTCGGGGCTCTTCAGGCCTCGGTAGCGAACAATGAATCAGCTTCAGCATCGTAGTACATCTGAGCCAACCGACCGCTCTCTACCTCTGGATCCACGAGCGCATTTTCTTACTGGTTCAGGAGGCACCACGGTCGCGCCTTTCCTAAGTCCCAGCAGTTCTTCTAACCTGCTGTCTACGAGTCTCGTATGGGGTGGGGACAGCAACCCCTACTCTGACTGGTATATCAACAGCGTCCACCAGCAGTTCGTCCCTCTAAAGCATGCATTCAAGCCTCTCGAAAGCTAATGATCTTGATTTCAGATCGTTCGATCCAGCGAAGCACGCGTACGATGAAGCGGTCAAAATCCTACGAAAAGAGCTCACAACAACCGAGCGTGAACTAATATGGCTGGGAGAACACAACTCAATCCAAGATGTCAAATTGGCTCTTGACAAGGCTTTGGAAGAGTACCAGAAGAAGGCGAAGGGTTCTAAGGTTCGAGACTGGCTGGCAAAGTGCTCGTCTCGAGTAATGTACTATGCCGGTAGGCCGATGTTATTTCACGCCAAGTTCTCCAGGAATCAAGCTCATCATGTGGCAGCGGTGTTCGACACATTCTCGCAACATCATCCCGAATACGTATCTCTGGCATGGGGTGCCTTCAAGTTTCTATTTATTGTGAGTGGTCCTGGTCTTGCCACCTCTACCGGCTCTTTGCTGACTTTCTGAGGCGGTTCTCAACTACGAGGAGCTTCTTGTGGAAGTTTCAAAAGCCGTTTCTCGAATTGCCGACGTACTACCCCGAACCGAGCTCCACTCGCTACTCTATTCTACCCCAAGAATGCAGGAGAACGTGGCCCAGCTCTATGTAAAAATCCTACAGTTCTCGATTAAGGCTATCCAGTTCTATAAGAAAGGAAAATTGTCACATTCTATAGCCTCTATTGTCAAGCCCTTCGGCTTGACCTTCAAGCCAATAATTGAAGAAATCAGGGAGAGGTCGATACGTGTTGACGAGCTTGCTAGTGCTCTTTCTAAGGCTGAGATCAGAGACCTTCACGTGAAGGTTCATGGGCTCAGCCAGTCGGTAGCACAACTAACCGGAATGGTGGCTTGTGAGTTGCAGCGCAAACGACCCAAGGTCGTTAGGTTTCGACAACTGCTGATCCCGGCCCAGTGCAAAGCCAGTCAATCCTATCTCTTCAAACACAACACAAGCAAATGTTTCAAAACACGCAGATAGACGCCATACGATCAGCGATACTTATCTCGGACACACCAATAGCAGCCGATAGCTTGGACTGGTGTCGGTCTATGCGAAATCGTCGCCGGCAAAGGTCTTTCACCCAATTACCTTCACCGGCATTATCTAGGCTCAAGCTATGGGTCTCTAGTCCAACTTCCTCTTTGTTACTCGCAGAAGGCAGAGGTGTCACTACGAGTCCGCTCGATTTTGCCGCAGACTTTATTGATATCGTCATTGATCACGGCTACCCAGTTGTTTGGGCTCTTCCATTCACGATAGCCGAGTCTAGCGAGAGAGCGGCACCAGTATCATTGTCCGGAGTTCTTAGATCGCTCATATCTCAAACCTTGGCAGTCAATCCCGACCTTGTGGTTGAAGGTATCAATCCCCTCACAGACCAACATTTTAAAAGTACTTTGACAGTTCAGCAATGGTTTGATATCTTTGAACGATGTATCACAAATTCTTCACGCTTATTTGTTGTGATTGATATGAGCCTCATTGGAATGGCGCTGCAGCATGAAGAGTCGCAAGCTCAGTCACTAAGCACGGACAAGTTCGTCGAGAACATGGCAGCTATTGTGTCGAGAAAGGTGACTGGGGGCCTCAAGGTGGTTATTACTTCATGGAGATTCGGCTCATTCACGAACTTAGACGCCGAGGAAACTTTCAGGGAGAACTGTATATGTACTGATAGAGGACGCCATGTGGAGCTGATGATGAAACAACCTAGGTTCCGAGCGGTAGATAGAGGTAAACAGCGACATACTATGGCTAGATTTAGATCTAGCATGGCCTGAGGAGTCTCAGCGAATGCTTAAACACCTCAGGTTGGGCAGATATAACTTAGAGACTATTGAGTAATCATGCTGGTATAAAACATGGCTCAGACACATGAGGAAAATTGGCATGAAATGTAAGACAGTTGAGACAATGTGAGGCCCGGTGAGGTGAGCCCTGCCGCGCCAAGCTAGGCAGAATTTGACGTGGAAAGCTTTCACCCAATCATTAAAATGTTGAAATGCAAGTGGCCTCGTGCATGGGTGTGTCACGTGCATAAGAACAACGGATGGGGATTCGCCTGAGCGAGTTCTCTTTGTCCCTTATCTACTGCTGTTGTCAGCATTAGCAGCTATATTGAGGGGTTTTGCCTATTCGCCTGATCTCAGGATTGAAGTCAGTGGCCCAAGCCTACCCATCCAGCTATCAAGCAGATCATTGGCCAATGGCCTGAAAGACTCTCTTCGACGCCTGGCATATACTTATGTTACTTCTAATCTAACTTCTTTACCAAAAGCCCGCACTTCTTGTAAGGCCAAGCATAACAGCAGTGTCTGACGCCGACTGACTAGAGCATCAGATACTAGACGTGCTAAATATCATTCAGCGTGAGCACATTTTATCCTACGGGACCTAAAGGTTCCGACATGAATACCGGCTCGGAAGGAGGGATCAACGGCATATTTTTCATCGATCAAACCATTTCGCGCGACGTCAACGAAAGGAGAGAGGAAGCTGGCTTACTTCCCAGACTGAATTCGAAATTTGACTCTTTAAGTATGAAGAAAGTTCTATGAGAACCATTGCTGGGTCTCCGTTGACGAAGCCAGAAGCTCTGCGATTAAACAGCTCGCAGAAGCCCAACCAGCCTGCAGAGGAGTCCAAAGTCACAAGCGAATTTGGACGCATGTTTTCCGGTGTCGGAAAGGGTGCCCCCAGAATTGGCGACCCAGGTTCAGTTACTGCCGTAGCCCAGCAGCCATATACCGACATGAATACAGGTCTTGCGCTTCGAGGCGAGACGGACGGTCTTGGCCTTGAGCCGCCGCGCGCACTTGGTCGGCCTAGACCTGGGATGCGAACAGGACCCATTCGTACCTCAGATATTCGCCCGGATTGGGGGCAGCCTCCACCGACACCACGCCCTCCCACGAAATCAAAGCTCCCGAATATCAAGCCCGTTGCACACTGGTCACGGAGTTGGAAGGCGCCGCCGTTCCGAAAGAAGAGGTCACTCTACTCGACTGTGAAATCATCAAGAAGTTCTAAATGGCGAAGAAACTTGCAAAGAAATCAGGGCCCAATTTTTCACGACAAGCCCCGAGCTGTTGGAGATGATGTTGGAAATCTCCTAGGAGATGCAGGTGATACAGGAGATCATTCAGTCGCCACCTCCCGGAAATCAGTCGAAGTAAATTCTCTTGCAGAATCGCTGAGTACACTTGCGGAGCGACACCTCAACCTCGATGTTCTTGACCAATCCAGAGATGTTTCAAGATTTGTATCTTATCTTTTCGACACAATTCAGATGCTGGAGGCTGAACTCAACTACAAAGACGCCGGATCTGAGAGAAGTGTCAGTTTTACTGGGAGCGATTCAGACGAACCGACCATCCAGAGCGTTCCCGTGGCTCCGTGCTTCCGAACCCTCCATCGAATTTGGTGCGGCTTGCCAGGTCACGATCACGACAAATCCCTTTTCGAAGACGAACCAGTAGCCAAAATCAAGTCTGCATCACCTCTGGTGACAAAGGTCGAAGCCACGAACAAGATAGAGAACTTGGATGCTTATCTAAATAAACATCCACAGTTCTGTTTTATCGTCATCAAAGAACATACTTGTGTTAGGGAACCGGATGAAGATGCATCTGATCGAAGATCCGACGCAACAGGCACGCTCTCCGAGAGATCTGAAAGATTGACAGTTTTATCACCACTCCTCCGGAAGGCCCTCGATCAAGTCGCTCAGTACAACCTTGAAAGTAGTTGCAATATCGTCCAAGATGGAATAAGCATGGATGCTCCTTATCCATTTCTGTTTCATCACAGAGAAAGGCTCGTCCAACTTTCCAAGGACGATGCATACGGACGAGTTTTGTCGCCGTTGCTAGAGTTTTTGAATGAAAACTACACGGACGAGTATGAAGAAGCAGTCAGGATGTTCGATCGGGGGTTCGTGAACGCCCGTCATCTGCAAAAGCTTTTTCAGCCAAACCAGCTGGTCATTTTGAAGACCTCTGAAGACTTGAATGTTTATGCGTTGGACCAAGCTCCGAAGATCTCGAAGGAAGGCATGTCGTTTGAAGGATGGTCATATTTCTACACTGAAGTCTGTTTGCGACAGAAGATGCGGAGAGAGACCATGGATGTCATTGCCAGTGAAGACGTCCAAATCTCCAATCTCAAGGTCCACCCTTTCAGCTTTGGAAGAAAAGAAGATATTGAGAAACTGACTCATAGAGGCCAAGCATTTTGGAAGATGAAGGGGCAACACTACGCATGCTACACTGGCTGGGATCATCAACATGATCATTGCTACGTAGGTCACCCATGCTCATCTTAGCTCGATACAAACCAAAGTGTGGTGCTTTGCTAAACAAACTCAGAACTCGGCTAGATTCATGGTAGATTTGGCTACTCATCATCTCATGCACCCGTCGAACCGGTCGGATATTCCCCTCTGGAATAGTCGTCAAAAGAATCAGCCCTGGCCAGAAAGGATCAAGTTGGAAGATGAAATGACGCCCGAGATCATGTTACTTCTTCCTTCAACCGTTTACGGCTTCAATCTCCAAGACAAGAAGTGGGGTATGAGGGATCCCAACTCAGGAAATTCCCACACGCCGAGTTCTTCCAAATGCTAACGAGTGAGCAGTGGACCTAGAGGTGGACAAGTTCCACCCGGTCGCGTGGAACAAGGACGCGTTCAAGCGTCTGGTCCTCGACGAGAAGACAAAGGAGATGATATATGCTCTCGTAGACATCCAAACAGCAACAAAAAGGATGGACGACATCATAACTGGGAAGGGCAACGGTCTCATAGTTCTTCTTCACGGTAGCCCAGGTACTGGGAAGACCTTGACGGCCGAGAGGTGAGACATGCACGCTGACCAGGCCGGGAATTCGACCCTTACTGAAGTTTTCCCAGTGTCGCAGAAATCGCGGAAAAGCCTCTGTACCGTGTTACCTGCGGCGACATCGGTACTGAGGCCCAAGATGTTGAAAAGTACCTCGCCACCGTCTTATACCTGGGCAAACTATGGGATTGTGGTAAGTGCAATAATGGAACCTTTAATACGGATGAATACCGATGCTTTATAGTTCTTCTTCTCGACGAAGCCGATGTTTTCTTAGAAGAAAGAACATTTGCAGACTTGCAAAGGAATAGTCTAGTGTCAGGTCAGTGTGGAATCTTGCTACAAGTTGTTTCTTTTCACAGTATTAGGTATCTAATCACATGCGAATAGTTTTTCTACGGGTACTAGAATACTACGAGGGTATCCTCATCCTCACGTCGAACCGCGTTGGCCACTTCGACGAAGCGTTCAAGTCACGTATCCAGGTGGCAATCCACTACGAAAATCTTTCCAAGAAGTCTCGCAAAGCCATCTGGCAAAACTTCCTCGAGATGATTGAGGATTCTGCAGATGAAGACGCGAACATCGCCGAGCTTGAAGGTCATTTGGATCAGCTAGCCTCAGAAGAGATGAACGGCAGGCAAATCCGCAATGCCTTACTCACGGCAAGACAATTGGCTAAACACCGGAAGGAGCGGTTGGAATGGGAGCACTTGGATCAAGTAATGAAGACTTCGGCGGCTTTCAACAAGTATCTGAAGACTATTCGTGGACAGAGTGACGATAAGCTAGCACGGGATGAGGGGCGGCGATGAAGTCGAAGCAACATGCAAGGCGGGGGACTCTTGGTTTTGGTTTTCTTCACACAATGAATATTATGAAAGATAAACGACGTCCAATTCAATAATATTAATCAGTTTCCTTGATCTGAGTCAAATGCGGGAAAGTAGATCAGACCATTACATCAGACTTAAAGTTCTTTCCTAACACATGGGCCACTGGCATTAAACGTAGAGTACACATCTGCCTAGGTCGCACCATTAATACCAGCTACTAGTTCTGTGGGAGTAGCAACTGATCAAAACCACGCAGGCTGACCGCAACGTTCATTGCCAAACTCCATGCGTGTAGGTGTTCTTTATACGGCGAGCTGCGAATCTTTGTGGTAGAAGCCCAACTTTCCGTTCGATTACCCAACAACAGCCGCCCAGCCGTAAGCAAGACACCCCCAACTTCTCACCTAATCAAGCCACCAAGTTGCACCACCGCCCTTGGGTGCTGACAATTTTGAAGCGCCACCCGGCTTGGGACGGAGGACTGATTGGGTCAGATCAAAACAATATGTGTCTTGACCACTGTCCAACCCCCATGGGTTTGGTTGACGACAGTCAATGGGCAGACTCGCAAGTCAGTATAATCACGCACTGGAACGTTGTGTATATGATCTCTGAGGACAACATTGGTGTTCGGAATCGGAGAGGGGAGGCTGAGTGGTAAAGGAACATGTCCGCTCCCCTTCTGGCTCTGGTGCTGCTGTATTGTTATTGTAGAAATGACAAGCGGACCAAGCCAATTCACGTGGGAGCAAACTGAGTTCGGAGCTCATCCTGCTCCACGGCAACTCTCATGTTTTATTACAGGGTGCTTCAAGCACTTGTACCGGCCTGGCTTCGAAATTCACGAGTTCCGCGTCTCATCCTTTCCTCGTCAGTTTTCTGTTCATGCGCATCGATTGCTGTACGATCACTTGTAAGAACCGCTACCCCGATGATTGTCATCACATCCATGAGTTTCTCAATTGTGAAATCCGGTTTCAGCTCCGCACACTCCACACGCTCACCATACCCATGCCGTGTCCAGCACGCCCTAGCCCCAATATTACGAGTAAACTGGATATCAGCAACCGTATCCCCAACCACTACCACCTTAGAAGCATCAACAACCGCATCAGCCAGCCCAGCATCACGCATCTTCGGCACCAGCACGTCCGTAAAACTCCCAACATCAGGCTTCCTCGTCGCACCGGGCGTCTAATCACCCACAATCAAAGTCTCGAGCACATACCCATCAAGGCCATCGTTCTGCAGCGCCGCATGGACGGCCTGCACGCCCTTGTTGTTAATGATAGCGACGGGGATCTTACGCACTCGCAGGCTCGACAGGACCTGGTCGGCGTCGGGGAAGGCCCGGATGAGCGATTGGCTGTGCTCATGGGCGTACAGCCGGCGATACTCGGCGATCCAGCGGTCCTGGTCGAGGTCCTGGTGTTTGAGATGCTTCGTAGAACTGATGGTGTGGTGGTGGACTCTACGTTCAGGACCGGAGGCCAAGAATTCTTTTTGGTGCAAGAGACATACAGGTCTGCCACCACTGTTTACGCCACCTCCCGCCCTGATACCAACGCCCAAAGTCAATACTGCTGCAGATCGGCCATAATGGTAGCGACGAGTCCTTATAAAGAAGCCATGAGGACCTTTATAAAGCATTCGTGGTAAAGAATGCCTGCAGGTCAGCCCCTCCGCTGTACACGTACCTTCTCTGCGCTTGTCGAAATGTCCCCGCACTCTATGGAGGGGAGCAGAAAGAATTCCGTCTTAGATAAACGAACGCAAGAAATATCAGACTTTAGCCCAACAGCCTCAAGCGTGGACAGAATTCAGCTAAGTGGACCGCGACTTCTAGAGGATGTTCCGCCCGGCTCATCATTGGCTCGCTCGCATTCGAGTCGTGTAGTCCGAGCACACGGCCAGCCGCATTGCTCGATAATTTCCTCAAGAGACGAGATAAGCCTCTGCAGTTGCACAGCTTTGAGTTAAAGATTCGGATTGGAGGTATTGGAACTACACGCCTTGACGTTTAGAAGTCGTGGAAAGACGGAGGAAAGCACGGGGCCACTCCGAGACACATGGGGCAGAACCCTACGCCGGCCCGGACCAGACTGCCGTCCCACGTTGGGAAATGTCCGTACCCATATGCCCGGATCCTACCCTGGTACCTTATTCAACCGATTCCATGGCCGCCAAAAGACCCTCCTTCCACCAAAGTCCCTGAACCCACCGCGGCAGCCAGGCACCCATTCCACGACAGCCACGACTCAAACGGCTCTCCCAAGAAACACCATCCCCAATCAAGCACTTCTTAATGCAACGAACCCAATTGGCCAGGTCCCCTTTCTGCAGGATTGTGGACCCGAAAGCGCCCAAGCAGTGACGCCGCGCTACCCTTGACCTCTTGGACAGATTGAGACAAGGGGCAACCGGCGCGTAGGTCTAAACCGGAGTCGTCAAAAAAGAAGGATTCAGCGCTAAATTCTGACGTAAAACGCCCGCAAATATGAATTTAATCTTCTTTCTGGGATGGGAAATCCGAGTCTCTGGGCGGGACGAAGGAGGAGGGGAAAGCTGCTGTTCGTCGGGTATATGTCATGCAGCCGTCCGCAACCCCCTCTTCTGTGAGATAGCATTCACAGTCTTGCATTTTCCGGAAAAGGTTCAGTCATCCCATCTGCGGATTTCGTCCTAGGTCACGAACGCATACGAGTTGAGACGACGGAATCATGGCCAGCGCAGCCCCCGCCGTGATTGGAGAGCTGGCGGGGAACGGGACGGCCAAGGCAGGTAGCTTCCTCGCGTTCCTCGCGGAGGACGTGCAGAGGTCGCCGGTGCTGTACTCGACATTCGCCGCGGTCCTGGCGATTCTGGTGCTGGCGAATATGTTGTCGTCGCCTGCGGTGGAGGAGCGGGAGCCGCCGCTGATGAAGCCTACAATTCCTGTGATTGGGCACTTGATTGGGATGATTAAGCATGAGAGTCATTACTTCAAGTTTCTTGAGTAAGTTTCCATGGCGAATGAGGGGTGGGCCTGACGCGATTGAGAAACTCGGAGCTGATCATGTGTGTGATGCAGACCTAGGGGCTTTCGGATCGCGACGCTGCCTATCCTGGGCGGAAAGGTGTACGGTGTGTGGTGTCCTATGCTGGGACAGGCTGTGCATCGCAACAAGGACCTCTCATTCGAGCCGTTTGCTCTCGAGTTCGCGCAGCGGGAGCTGGGGTTCGATAACGATACGCTCAAAATTCTGCGGGATTCGACGCTGATGCCGGAGTTCTTTGACGGGATCCACGCGGGGATGACGCCGACGAACGTGCGACGTATGAATGCGAATGCGTTGAGATACGTGGCCACGGTGCTGGAAGAGATTCCGGCTGGGGAGGCGTTTGAGACCACCAACTTTTTCTTGTGGGTTAGGGACTTGATGACTCTGGCAACGGCTGAGGCGCTGTATGGACCTGCGAACCCGCTTGCGAAGGATGCTAGCTTGATGGAAGAGGTTTGGTAAGTTCACCTGCAGCGTATCTCGCTTGATTTCACTGACACCACGTAAGGGCCTTTGATGCCGGCTTGGGCCTGCTCATGCTGGGCGTCTTCCCATCCATCATTGCGAAGAGATGTTACCAGGCCCGCGCCAAACTTCAGGCGGTGCTGAGCGATTACTACGGAGCAAGGGAGGATGACCACGAGGAGGCGGCGCAAATTGTGAAGAACCGAGCAAACGTGCTCCGAAAACATGGCATCCCTGATAGGGAAGTTGGCACGTTCGAGATTGCTCTCCTCCACGTGGGCACATCCAACACAATCCCGACTCTGTTTTGGTTTGTTGCGCATGTCTTCACCAACGCCGAGCTGGTAGCCAAGCTCCGAGAAGAAGTGGCAGCGATTGCCACGCACGGATCGAACGGCGAAGTGACCATCGATATCGGTGCGATTGACGAAAAGTGCCCGTTGCTTGTGAGCTGCTACCGCGAGTCCATCCGGTTGTCGAACAAGGGCATGGGGCATCGCCGTGTGATGAAGGACACGACCATCTCCGACGGCAGGGGCAACACGTACCTCTTGAAGGAAGGCTGCAACATTCAGCTGTCCCACGAGGTCTCGCATAGCTTGGAGAGGGTCTGGGGAACAGACTACGACAAATTCGTGGCGGATCGGTTCGTAGACAAGAAGGCTGAGGGAGACATCATGATGGAGAAGGTCAAGAAGGCTGCATTCATCCCCTTTGGTGGCGGAAGGCACCTGTGCCCCGGACGCAACTTTGCGTTTGCTGAAAACCTGGGGTTCGTGGCTTCGCTGGTGTTGGGCTTTGACGTGACGACGCTGGACGAGAACAAGAAGGCAACGACTGCGGCCCCAAAGATGGACCGGTGTCCGATGACGGCTGCGGCAGCCCGGCCGATCAACAATGGCGAGGGTTTCGGTGCCCGCGTCGCGAGACGGGAGGGGTGGGAGAGGGTCAAATGGCAATACACCAGCTGAGTGGTGTGAGGGTCCTAGGTTGCCAAGCCGTAGAAATCATTTCGCCCATTGATTCTGATCTGTTCAGAGAAGTGCTTCTCTTGGCACTGAAGCATGATGATGCAGCTGTACGACTGACGTTGGTGATGATGACAGGCGGCTCTCAATGGCCCCAGTCGTGGAGGGGCTAGTCGCGTGTCGCAGGCCTCTGATCAGCGCTTGTTGACGTCCGGCATTCGGAATGTGGAAGGGCAACCGATGGCGACGTGTTGCTGCAGCTGGGGTTCGACGGAGATTGGGCGGTGATGAGTGATGATGCTGAAAGTGCCGGGAATCAAGCTTGAAGCCCACAGAACGAGACCGGGGTGGAGCTGTCAAGGCCAAGACCAAGACGTGGGACCTGCAGCTGCATCGAGCTCATCGGAGCTGGAGCTGGAGCTGAAGCTCCTCTGGGCTGGCTCAGCCACAGCCACACGTGACAGCCACCGACATTGACGTCATGGCGGCGTCGTACCAGCAGGAAGCAATGAAAGCTGGAAGTAGGAGCGACGGGATACTTGTTTCCCACTTGGGTTGCTGCTACATTTCTTGTCCTCCTCTTGGAAACGAAAATGTCACTGTGATCAAGTAGACAAAAACTCAAAAAAAGAACATCTCGGCCCAACCCACCATTCCAGACCAACACATCTCGAAATGAGCTACGCGTTCCGTCGCGTATGCCTTCAATTGCCTGCCAGCATCGGTACCAAGCATGGCTCGCTGTGTCAAGCTTTCCGCCCAGCCGGAGTCGGCATCGGCAGAAGCATCCCAGCTTTCGGACGCGCGGCCAGTCACTCTGCAAACCGCCGGGATGAGGTCGAGAACGCCAAGGCCAAGAAGACCAACAGGGAGGACATGCACAAGGAGGAGCAGAAGGAGAAGGACGAACGCGCTGAGCTGTTTGCCTTGAGGAAGCAGGAGGAGAGGCCGTGGCACCGCGCTGGCAATGAGGTTGAGCAGCGGGAGTCGTCCAAAGATCCGACAAACGGTGATAAGACCCGCGGTACGCACCGACTTCCCGCTTCGAATGCTTAAGCTTGCAGTGCCTTGCATGCTGACCCTGCTTTAGGACGCCTGCTCACAACTCCGACCCGGTTATTGAAGCTCATCCTGCCGCTGCCATTCTACGCCGAGCAAACGAGGATCACACAAGCCCCCAAGAAAGACGGCGAGAAAGATGGTGAACAGGAGGAGATTGCTCCCCTTGCACTCCTCGTCCACCCCCAGCAGCCATTGTCCTACCTCGAGAGGCTGCTCCAGGCCGAGATCCCACCAATTGACGACGGCCGTCGGGAGCGAATCCCCAGGATATACTTCCGAGCCGAGGCGGACCATAAAGGAAATGACCAGCACAAGGCTGCGACGAAGAAGCAAGAGGGCAACGTTGCCTCGTACTCCGGCCTAGGACGTGAGGGCCCGAAGAAGAAGCAGGACGATACCAACTGGGTCCGCTGGAGCAGCAGCACCGAGGTAGGTGACTTTATTCGAGACGCTGCACGCGGACGGGAGTTCTCTATCGGCATCGAGGGCTACGACCAGGAGCTTCGCGTGGCGGTGCCCAGCTTCAACGACCGAACATACTACATGCGAATCCGCTTGCGCAAGTTGTCGCACAAGGTCGAGCATTTCGCGAAGCTGAAGCAAGAGTGCGACACCCTCGCCCACCGAGGCGCCCATCGCATTGCCCAAGGCGGATTCGGAGTTCTGCTGGGCTGGTGGGGAGTAGTCTACTATGTGACCTTCCACACCGACTTTGGCTGGGATTTGGTCGAACCGGTGACATATCTGGTGGGCTTGACCACCATCATGGGCGGTTACCTCTGGTTTCTGTACATCAGCCGAGAGCTCAGCTACAAGGCGGCGCTCAACGTGACGGTATCGAAACGCCAGCAGGCGCTCTACCAGGCGCGCGGGTTCGATCCGCAGACATGGGAGCAGCTCGTGCACGAGGCCAACTCGCTGCGACGCGAGATCAAGATGGTGGCGACCGAGTACGACGTCGACTGGGACGAGACCAAGGACCTCGGCGGTGAGGAGGTTCAAGAGGTGCTCGACAAGGAGCGCAAGGACCGGCGACGTAAGCACGACGAGGAGGACGTGGACGAGGACGAAGACGATCGCGCGCGTGAGCGCAAGGATCAGAAGAAGCAGGGGCAAAAGGAACCCGAGGGCGACGACAGCAAGAAGGCGTCGTAGAGGATTTGCCTCTTTCCAGTGCGATACCCCGATACAGTGTATGATGTTATTCACCGTTGCATCTCGAGCATGATAGACAGCGATAGTAATAAGCGTCCAAATGTTCCGTCATGAGCTGTTACTGGCGATGTGAACGGGAAAGTGTTGGTGTGTAGATGCTAAAAAGTCAGGCCGAATAGAATGCTGAATTGAAATTCCAGCTCCCCGGGGCCCCCAATGCAACCTCCTCACTTGGTATCCCCGTCACCTTGGCAAACAGCCCACCTCTGGCGGTGTATCCCGGTGAAGACGGGACGTGTCGGCCTCACCGAGCGATGCGGGCATGAGCCTGCACAGCATTCTCACCAGCCAGCACACCCAAGACGCTAACACGTGCGCTACAGAAAAGCTCACAGGCGAGGAGCCACCGTCACCCAAGCTCCAGGCCTGTACCATGCCCTTATCGGTTGGTGGCACCCGCCGCGGCCGCCAGCGGGAGAGCTTCACCCCACATGATTGACGCATCATCATGCCACCACCCAACCAACAGGCCCCTGTTTGTCAGAATCTCCCTACCCTCGATATGCGACGGCGATGAATGGCCATCTCCGACCGAAGGAGGGGTTCTAGAAGGCCTCCCCGGATCTGACGATAGCCGCATGTGCCTGGGGACATCTCACGACGTCCGTTGTTCGCGTTGTCGCGTCTGGAAGTACTTATTGTCGCTAAAGAAGCTGCTTCTCCTCGACCCCGCCGTCTCCCTTCTCGGCTGTGTCTCTCCTCTCTCCCAAGGTTCTCCCTTTGCTCCCAGCACATTAGCAATCCCCGACGACGGCAACTTGGAGACGACCACCTCGAGAAATACCGCAGCGCACACCTCCATCTCGCTCGTGCAACCACACCGACTCACCGCGACCTGACCCCTCCTTGGCCCCTCTCCCGCCCTCCACCAGGCTTCCCAACCTAAGGCGACTGCCCTAAGGGTCGTAGCTCCGCTCCACCGCCCAGAGCACGCCAGCCCACCACCATGCCTCCCCAAATCATCCACCTGCCCGACGGCCAAAAGTTCACAGTAACCCCCGTCTTCGCCGGTCTCTTCTTCAAGTCCCACGAGCTCAACACCCACAACAACCCGTTCCCCATCGGCTGGACCATCGTCCTAAACACCGAGGACAACGACCCCGAGCCCTTCGGAGATGCCGCCGTCAACGGCGACCACAGCGACGATGAGCGCGCCCGCGTTGCCCGCCGGCACATCCACAGCTTCAAACAGCCGACGCTGCAGAACGACAATCTCTTCATCTCGTCCATTTCCCAGCCCTCGAGCACCGAGTTCAAGCCCGCCGCGAGCCCCACCCGCCAGATTGCCATGATGCTTTGGGTGACCCTGTACTGGTACTTCCACCAGCCCCGACCCTCTCCCTACCTCGTCACTGAGGCCTCGCGACTCACCCCCGAGGCAGCCCGTCCCAAGGGCGAGTGGCGCATCAACATCAAGCGCGACGGCGTCTTGCGCGGGCGGAACTTGATACCCAAGTTGGAGCGCATGGGGTTGATTGCCTCGCTGGACTCGGCCGTTGGGACGAGATTGGAGGACAACGGGGAGGAGTGGTCGCAGATGTTTGTCTCACGAAAGATGTTCTGGCAGATACCCGGTCGCTTGTTCCTGTTCACATTGCAGAAGACGGGCGGCGCAGGACCCTCAGACTCGCCGACGGGCAGCAGACCGACATCGCCTGTCCGCGCCGACTCGACCCATTCCCGCCACCACACGCCCATACACACGCCGCACCAGTCGACCGGCAGCCGCTTCGACGTCGACCTCCCCGGGGGCCCGCCGCCCATGTCTGCGGTCCTTACGCCCAGCTTCCCCATCGGCCCGTTCTACTCAAGCTCGCATCTGCCGACGTACTACCCCCCAGCGCCACTGATGTACACAGTCACAGACGGCGTGCGGCACCCCATCCGCCCGAAGCCAGGCCGCATGGGCGAAGTGTTCTACTCCCGCTACATCCCGAGCGCCGGCCAGTACCTGTCCTTCCGCGTCGCCTCCCTCGCCCCGAACGCCGTGCCCTACCTTGGACCAGTCGGCCCAAAGCCGGCGGAGAACCTGCATCTGATGAGCCTCTCCGACACAGCGCTCCTTCAAAAGTGGCTCTCGAACCCACGAGTGCAAGAGTTCTGGGGCGACTACACGCCGAACTTCCTCGAAAACGCCCTCAGCTCGAAGCACTCGTTCCCCGTCATTGGCATGTGGGACGGCATTCCGTTTGGCTACTTTGAGATATACTGGGTCAAGGAGGATATCCTGGGCCAGAAGCTGGGCAACGACGCCGACAACTGGGACCGCGGCATCCACCTCTTCATCGGCGAGGAGTGGGCCCGCGGCCGCGTGCCGGCGTGGCTGTCCAGCCTGGTGCACTGGTGTCTAACGGACGACTACCGTACGATGAATGTTTGCTTAGAGCCGCGGATAGACAACACAAGGTAAGACACCCTTTGGTTCTGAGTGTGGTGTTGGTACTAATGGACAACAGGTTCCTCCGACTACTGGAGAGTGCAGGCTTCGCTAAAGAGCGCGAGATTGCGTTCTCCCACAAGCAGTCGTACTTTATGCGGATGAACAGAGACGCATGGGACGGTCCGGCGTTGTGATGCTTTCCTTACGGTTCTATTGATATTCCACAAAAGGAGGGAGCTATGTGACATTTTGCAGCGGTAGTGGGTTTGCGACATGAGAGACAGCGAGCGTAGAGATGCTTATTTACCTTCATACATACATACGCGGGACACGAAATACCCGATTCAACCAGAAATCAGCTGCATAAAGAAGTGATTTCGTGATTCCCATGCGCTTCACTCGTGGCATCGCAAAACTGACCCGGGACGAGCTCCGACGATCAACGGCCTCAAGCCACGACGTCACGGTGCAGTCACACCCACCGGGTCGCGTGGACCTGACAGGGACTCCCAGCGCAAAAGGGTGGGGCCAGTGACAATTCACCCAGCCAGGGGGGTCGGGTCCCCCAGCCTGCCGAAACGGCAACCTCCGACCGCTGACTGGGCCCTCCGCTGAGACAAAGCCGTTATCTTGTGACCGACAGCCGCACCACCCAAACTCTCCCAGTTCGCGATAAGACGTCTCCCGCCCCGACAGCAACGAACTCTCCGGTTTCACCGCTCTCAATGACCTCGCCGCGCCAGACATGACAGGCCGCTCGCCCTCGTCCTCCGGCCTCCTCCCCATGCCCGGCTCGCCGTCCTCGTCGTGGGCGCTCTACCGCGCCCGCCTGTCCGCCATGTTCCGCCACGCCGACACGCAGGTCGTCGTGGCCTTTTGGCTTCTCGGTGCGTTCCCGTCGTCCGCCCTTTGCCTCGTCACCCCCTTCCTGCTAACATCTCACGAAAAAAAACAGGCTTGATCAACAACGTCCTCTACGTAATCATCCTCTCCGCCGCGCAGGACCTCGTCGGCTCCGCCGTGCCCAAGGGCGTCGTCCTCCTCGCCGACGTGCTGCCCTCCTTCTTCACGAAGCTCGTCGCGCCCTACTTCATCCACCGCGTCCCCTACGCCGCGCGCGTCTGCGTCCTCATCGCCCTCTCCGTCAGCGGCATGCTCCTCGTCGCGCTCACCCCGCCCGACAAGTCCGTCGCCGTCAAGATGGTCGGCGTCGGCATCGCAAGCCTCTCCTCCGGCGGCGGCGAGCTCAGCTTCCTCGGGCTGACGCACTACTACGGCCCCATGAGCCTCGCGGGCTGGGGCAGCGGGACGGGCGCCGCGGGGCTGGTGGGCGCGGGGCTGTATGTTGCGCTCACGGACTGGTGGGGCTTTTCTGTGCGGAACAGTCTGTTGTTTTCGGCGAGTCTGCCGTCGGTGATGTTTGTGAGCTTCTTTTTGGTGCTGCCCAAGGGCCCGTTGCGGGCGGGGAGGAAGGAGGAGGAGGAGTATACTGCCGTGCCGGGGGCGGACGACCTCGAGGAGGACGACGTGGAGGAGATGCCGCGGGATGCGGCGTCGTCGGCGCTGCTGGCGCCCGGGCCGGGGGTGACGAGCACGGCGTACTCGGCCACCAAGCACCACGATGCGTCGTTCGACGCGAACCTGGCGCGGGCGAAGCGGCTGTTCTTTCCCTACATGCTGCCGCTGCTGCTGGTCTACGTCGCCGAGTACACGATCAACCAGGGCGTGGCGCCGACGCTGCTGTTCCCGCTGGAGTCGTCGCCGTTCAAGGAGTTCCGCGAGTTCTACCCAATGTATGGGTTCCTGTACCAGCTGGGCGTCTTCATCTCGCGCTCGTCGACGCCGTTCTTGCGGATCCATAGGCTATACCTGCCCTCGTTCCTGCAGGTGGGCAACCTGGGCTTGCTGACGGCGCAGGCCATGTTTGACTTCCTGCCTGGGGTGTGGGTTGTGTTTGTGGTTGTGTTCTGGGAGGGGTTGCTGGGCGGCGCGGTGTATGTGAATACGTTTGCGGAGATTATGGAGAAGGTGCCGGCGGAGGATAGGGAGTTTAGCCTGGCGGCGACGAGTGTGAGTGATAGCGGGGGGATTTGCATTGCTGGGTTTTTGGGGATTTTGATGGAGGTGCGGTTGTGTGAGTGGCAGGTTAGTAGGGGGCGGGACTGGTGTCGGAAGATTAAGGTGGGTTAGAGTATTAATGACGCCATTCAGTCTATTATTACTATTATTCTTCAATGTTTAAGACGTGGACTTAGTTTGTGGTGAAGTGAAGCTATGTGGCCATTATGAGAGGCATCCCAGACGGCGGCCTGTGCGACCGAACAATGATGAGTCTCGTCTTTTGACGAAGACGAGTGTGGGGTTGACTAAAGAGTGCCTGAGTTTGCTGTTCCCATGGCTACAGTTTGGTAGTACCGTATTCTTTCGATCGGAGACGACGGTGGTAGAGATAACGATAGGGGCAAACGACGACGGCAATAATAACGATAGAGGCGATAACAACGAAGACGACGACGACGACAATAGCAATAGTGTAGATATACCTTACTCAGAAAGAAGCCTCCCTAGCACATGAAAGGTAGGTGGTCTGAGTTGGGGAGGTATCTTGGCCGGGTTCTGAAGACTTATTCACGTGTCAGCAAGATGCTCAGGCTCATTTCGTTGACGTTGCATCGTGCGCCGTCGTTCGAGAGCCGTCGTCCACGTACGGCTCTTGCAGTCCCCCTTGCAGTAACATCACACACCCCATGAATTAATTGATGAAGGCATCCACATTGGAAGAATGAGTATATATGCATGGGCGCTGACTACGCCTACAGTATAAATTGAAACACAAACAGACCCTTGAAGAGCTATGCAGGTCAAGCGTGGCAGTCGGAAGCAGAACCCCAAAACCGCACCCCCTCACAACTAAATTAAAAAAACAGAAAACCTCACCTAACCCATCCCCAAAAGACTGGATAAACATTTTCCACAATGACCAAAATGCCAAGATCTCATATTCCGCCATTTTACACAACCAACAACTCCTCCTCGCCCGACATGCAAAACCCGAGCTCGACCGCCGTTCGTATTCCCGAGCGCCAACCACTCGTTCGGAGATGATAACACGCGCGATTGATATCTCGGAAACGGCCCGAAATGTGAGACAACAAAGTCTCCGGAGTCGGATTTGCCAAGAGGACCTTGCGGGACGGGGTGTTGGTCTGATACCTTTCAGCTCGTGGGGGTCACCTTAGGTTAGGTTGCGGGCGGCTCTTGGAGAGAGTGGATGCCAAGCTCAGAGAGGGATGCTATGGCGGCTGTGAAAAGAACCAAAAGGTTTCTCGCACGTAAATAGAAGTGAAATACAGACGTGAAGTCGTCGAAATGAGACTGTGGGACTCTCTATTCACTATCGCTATTATTGCTGTTGTTGTCGTCGTCGTTGCTGGCGTCGTCGCCTTCAGTCACCTTCATCATCACTATCTCTAATATTACCATCGTTTCTACCTTTTTTTTTTTTTTTGTTCATCTTTTTTTGGGTGGCACGTATTGCTATCGTCTACACTCACAGTAATCCAGTATTCTTAATCGAAATATAGATTCGAATAGCAGAGTATGAGGCCAATGAAAATTGTGAATCAGACGGCGTCGCCAAGTCATCACGAGTTCAAAAGAGAAATGTGTCACACACAAAGCTTACTCGATGCGCTGAAGAAGAAAGTGAGAGGTGCTTTTTTTCCTGTGGTATCTAACATGCCTGTGATGCATCCCAAAAGAAACTCGAAATGCTGATGCTACCTTTGACGCCATCGCCATGCCATGAATATAAGAAACGTATCCCTACAGAACGCAATGCTTCTGTTTGCAAGCCAGGTCTACCCTGAATTGTCTGTTGTCTTTTGTCGTCTCCTGCCGCCGTCGTCTGCCGTCGTCGTCGTCTTTCCCGTCGTCGTCTTTTCCGCCGTTGTTCTCCCCCGTCATCGTCCCCCGTCGTCGTCCCCCATCGTTGTCTTCCCTCATGCCATGGGAGGAAACGGTGACCACCCGTAACTCATAGCGACCTGGTCCAGTCCTACGAAAGCCACAACAACTACGTAACACGAATGGGCACCATGGGGCTCGTTGGCATCCTAAACAATCGGGCGCGGGGTGCTCGTCTTGCCACCAGTCCAATAGTCGGTCTTCCGGACGGCTCTCACTTCGGGTGCCTTCCAATCTGGCAAGGACTCCTTCGTCTCTCTGATCGCGTCCATAACCCAGGACTTGATCTCACAGAGAGCGCGGCGACGCTGGATCCGTTCTTGCTGCTTGACTTTGGAGGCGAACTCGCCATCTTCGGAACTGCCGAATGCGTGGACGTGAAACGTGACGAGCAGAGTGAGCGTCTTGAGAGAGGGAAACTGTCGTATGAAGTGGATGCCAACTAGGCATTGCCCTTGAACCCAACACGGACGGAGACCCCAGTCCATGGCGAGGTGCTGGATGTTGGCAAAGTTTGCTGCATCCGGCATGATGGCGCGGGGAGGAGCTGTTTTTGTCAGTCATAATCCTCAAATTCAGACAATTTCAAGCTCTTACCTCTATAGATATAGAGCGTATCCTTCTCGCAATTGACGTACGCCCCACTTCCGCTTGCGCTTGACGAGTGCACCAGCTCAAACTGTTCTTGCGTTCTACCCCGGCGGTGCTCCCTCTCATAGAGTAGCTCTGCACGAGATTCTCGGCAAACCTGCAAAACCGCGGGTATCGGCGCTTGGCGGCGAAGGGTGTGCTCCATGAGGCTGTAGTTCATGGCGCGTTCGATCACGGCAGGCCGGGGCACCGCCAGACGCCAGATGCGAATGCGGATTTCTGGCGGGAGATCGTTGAATCTGTGGAAAGAGCGGGTGAAGGGGCAACTGAGATCTACGCTCGCTAGACTCATAGCCTCTGGGTCGAGCAGGGAAGAGCCAGTCGTGGGTGTTGAGAGTGGCATCTTGAAGGTGGTGACGGGTGTGGTGTGAAAGTGGCGTGTTGGTGAGATTTATGGTGTAAGCGCGGGTCGTGGTCGTATGGCGACTCTTGCAATCTCATCAGGAAGGAACAATCCCGATCGAAGTGAGTAACAAAAGCGGAAAAAAAGAAGATGAAAAAAAAAAAAAAGCTGAGTGAAGGGTTTGCCGGATGGAAGTCGAGACTCTAATAAGAGAAGAGAGGGAAGGGGCGGTCCAGTATCAAATCCGACTCTTATCGCGATGGGAGGAAGTCGTGCTCGGTCGTCCGGTCGGGTTCGGACTGGCTTCTGCGGTGAAGGGAGCGCCTTCCAGGGTGAGGTGGATTGGATTTTGGGCAGGGGCGGGAAGGTGCAGCAGCAGATTCACCAGGGTCGTAGGTCGGGCCCACGTCTGATACCGCTGTTGTTGCTCTCGGGTTGCTCTTTCCGTCTGATGCGGCTGCGAAGTCTAGAACGCCAGCCGACTTGGCGGTAACTGTGTGCGTTGCAGTTGGGACGTTTCGCTGCGCGTGTAAGGTGATTCTAGAAAAACGGTCCGAAGGCGTTTAATATGGAAAAGAGAGAACAATGGCAGCGGCGGCAGGCAGGCAGGTAGTCTTGATGGTATCAGGATCTGCACAATCTAAGAAAAAAACGACAGAAGCAAGGACGCGCCTGGGCGAAGATGAACCGGAACGGAGCCCCTTTGATGGTTTTTATCAATGAGTAAAAAATAAGACTATCCTAAGGCTATTGCATGACTCCCGTTTGATAGTACCAAGAAAAAAACCATCAAAAAATGAGGCAATGAAAATTTCTCGGGTCCGGTTCCTTGCCGCCTTCTCCTGCCATTTCTCGCCGTTGACTGGTCGCTAACACCTCACTAAACCGTCCCGTCCCCTAGGAGCATGACACAAGTCGCCAAGCGGTCAATGCCTGGCTCGATCTTGAGCCCATCTCTGACTGAATTTGACTGAATTTCCGGGCGCCTCCCTGAAAATCTGGCCATGATTGGACGAAAAACGTACTCTACCATTTCCAAGGAAAAACAAAGCACCCATTGACTGATATCAAGTCAAACGAATAGGGGACAGGAGCGGCCCGTCAGTGGCATGTCAGTGAGCTGTTTCCCCATCAGACCAGAAACGATTAATAGTGGGGCCCCAAACCACCGACTGCCACCACCGGGAACAACGGGCGCCAGCGAGGAAACAGCGCAGGCCAGAGGCAAAACACAGGCACATTCTGACGTCGGAACAGCCTCATTTCGAAGAAACGGAAAGCCACCTCTCGGGAGCGCCCTTGCCTTGGCCCCCTTGGCTTGCAACCCAAGGCAGCCCCCGTGGCCTACGATGAATGGGCCGTGGGGGTCCATTGAGACATTCATGCGCGACACCGCACGCAGTAGCATCCAGTATTGGTGGTTGTGACTGGACCGCCTACTTCGCACAGCCCCCGGTGATAAAATGCCCGATTTCTTGGCTCACTCGCCGCCAAAGGCAAACACGCACGTCGTCCGATGCTCCGCTGAGCCTCGTCAATCTCCCGTCGCCTGAGCCGTCTCATTTTATGTGTCTCGTCACATCGTACCAGATTGTTTGATCTAGTTGCATCTCAAGGCCAAGGCCAAATTTTTCAAACGCCCTTTGCGCACCATCTTGCGTTGCCGATCTAGTCCCCTTGGGCCACCACCACCACCATTACCACGACTCACGGTGCTGAGAAGCTAAGCTCCATGCCGTGAAGTCCTATTGATCTTACAAAAGGCCATAGGGGTTCTTATCTTTTTGTTATCTCAATCACGCCTCACTCATATGTTCATTTAATCTGAATACATAACTTACGTAGTCTTCAGAACATAGGATATCGGTCGCTGCAGGATGGTGCTCGGACCAAAGAACCGCACCTCAACGACATTTCTCACGCCAATGCGGCAACATTCATGTTCTAGAACGCTGCACGGAAAGTCTTCAGCTGAAAAGCTTCCGTCCCATGTCGGCCTTTTCATTAGCTCAGAGGGTTTTGATTGGAAGGCTAGCTGAAGTATTTAGACTGGCATTTTGGGGAAACCCTGCCTTTTGGAGTTCTTAGGGAGAGAGGGAGGGGACGGTTTGGAGATGATGTACCTATGACGCACTCGCGGCTCACGGCACCCCCTGTGAAATGTGTCGTCACCACCATTGACAACATTGCGATTTCAACTTCTGATCAAATTATTTTGAACGTGATTGGTTTTGCCCGATCCTGTTGACAACACCGCTTCACCGACCAATCTATCCAGAAAGACCATCCATCTCGGAACACGACCCCGATTCGCACGTTAGACGGCAATATCAAAAGTCAAAATGTCGTTCACACGAGCCCTTGCAGTCCGCCGCCCAGCCATCTCGAGGAGTATCCCGCGGGCCTCAATGCCCATCGCAGCAGCCAGACAAGTCAGATGGGACAGCGCCAAGTCGAATGACGGAGACCTCGGCGGGCCGGGTGGCCAGGAGCCTGTGCCTCCACGAAGCGGCGCGTCGCAGAGTTGGTGAGTTGTCCTTCACTTCCATCGGTTCTTTTATATGTTACTGACTCCAATCAGGCCTACTTTGGCAGCGATCGCTGCTGTGGGAGTTGGCGTCGGGGCCTACTTGGTTCATCTGAAGGGAAAGCCCAAGGGCACGACGACGCCGGCAGCAGGGGACTTTGATAAACTTGCGGAGAAGGTTACGCCGGGGAAATGAGCGCTTGGATGAATGAAATTTCGAAAATAAAAAAGCTGGGCAGCTCAGATTGTATCATCTTTGTTCACGACGGAGAGCCAACAGACTTGTTTCGTGGGCATCTCTTAACTTAATATACGGTATATCGACAGGACCTGGTAGCTGTTACACTTATTCTGAGAGACGAAATTGCCTTGCCTCCATCAAGTTAAAATGTCTGATCTTTCACCCCAAACCCCCGAATAGACCGCCTCTTTCTAGGTACAGCAGTCGCACTGGGCATCCCCATCAGCCGCACGTTCTTCGTTGATGCAAAAGAGGGATGGCTTACCGTGACGTAGCTGTTAGCAGCAGAGGTTGTGGACTGGCAACTTCCAGAACCGACGTGCTCGTTAGAATCACAGGTCGATTGCATCTCCAATGCGTAACAAGTCTGGAAGTTTGTCTGGAACACTGTCAGTCAAAAGGATATTCCCCGAGGTACACAGTCTCTCCGGAAGGCTTACGCATGGCTGCACGACGGTCCTGCAAGCGGCGAAGATTGCCGGAACGTTGAAAATGACCAGAACGATGGTGATTGATCGCATATCTGTAGGACGAATAAAAATACTGAATACCGATGGCGCAACTAAAGAGTGTAGTAAGATCTGATGTCGAATTGCGATAATGAGGTCAAAGAACAATGTAAGTGAGCGTCATCTATCCAAACCAAGTATTTATCCATTTGCCAAACCAAGCCTTCAGTTATCTTATGATATTGCATAGATATCAATAGCACTAAGAACTGCGGCTCGACTTCGGAGAGTATCGTCATCGCCGACGGCGTTTGAACCTCCGCCCGCCAACGAGTCCCTGGCAACTTTAGTACGATCCGCTATCGCGGCTGGTGGAGTCTTTTGATATTAAATCGGGAGTTCACGCTGCGTAACGGTAATCCGTATTCACCGAGAGCGCTGAGTAAATCGCAGATCTAATAAACCTACATTGATCGTGGTGAAGCCAAGCTTGACGTGCCCCCTTGATGACGGGCAGTCACTGACTCGATCCCGTAGTGGGGCGCCGTGCCTAGATACACATACTGTTCAACGTTGTCTCAACACTGAGTATTTGGGGCCATTGGAATGACAAAAAGATAGGCCATTGCACATATGGTTAGAGTACCTAGGTCTACTTTCATCTCATCGGCATGAAGCCACTTGCTGGCACATCATTATCATAATCATAGAATGACTGCTCACACAGCATCAACTCGACCCTATGCTGCTTCATGTAATTCTTGATATCATCCAGAAGCGTATGGTCGACTTGAACAAACTTGATTAGAGTCTGACTTTCTGTCTCTTCTTCCTCAGCGTTGTAGAATGGCTCTGTCGCCCTGAAAATCAAATTAAGGCCGGCGACCTTGCCCTCGTCCTTCATGTCATGAGCAAGGACGGTCATTGCTTTCTCCACAGAATCGAAAGATAGGTAAGCTCTGTGCGATCGAGAGTTGAAGAAGACGCCTTGATTTATGAGGTAGAGCTGACCTTGTTGAGATTAGCATTGTCTATCCAAGATTTCTAGTGTTTCGTGCTGTTACCTCTGGTCTTGGCTTTGACTCTCGAATCGGTTGGTGGCGACAGGGTTGCGGTCCGCTCAATCACAGACTCACTTCCTGTTTCAGAGGTGAGGTCAATCATAGCATTGTTGAAGGCTTTAAGATGATCGTTCATAGCCTTCACAAACACGGAAAGGTAAGTGTCTTTCTCAGGGTTTGCAGCCTCATGACTATGCAGTTCCTTATCCGCCATCTTGTCTGGCCAGCTGCATGAGATGATCTGAGGGTATTCTCTCTTCACAGAAGACGCGCCTACCGCGCCTGTAGGAACGATGACTTGATACGCCTCATCTTTTAGTCACTGAAATGGACAGGTTTGGTATGACGATAACCTGCTCTGTGCCAAAGTTAGAAGACCGATCGTGTGAAGACTGCAATATAGACACGGAAAAGATACAACACGGACTCACCAACATGCTTGAACGGCAAAATGAAGATTGCGTCAAGCCTAGGAAAGAGGGGTTTAGTGACGCCCCAGTAGTCCTTCGGGCCGCAAAAACGGATGGAGCCGCTTCGAGGTCCGCCGAGTCCCGACATGACTTCGAATCTGCCATCGCAGGTAAAGGGCGCTTGAAAGGGTACACGGGGGCTCCCGAATGCATAGAGACCACACCCCAGTCCGGGGAATTTGGAAGACCTGACGCCTTGGTAGTACTGCTGTTCCCATGCGCAGCCTGCCTCCCGGCTTTCGGCGCTGGTAGTTCTCCGCTTCTGAATTCCGTTCAGGTTTCCCGCGTCGGCGGGGTCCATCATGCGCTCCAGCTTGCGCCTGGCGACGGCTTTTTCTTCTGGCGTACGACAATCGGACAAGGATCCGCGTGCAGCCATGATGCCGAATGAGATCTGTCTATAATGGTACGGGTAAGCTTTAATCGGTTTAGTGCCAGATTTTTAAGCCTGGATTTCTGAAAGTGATGTTGTCTGTTTCGATTGTGAATGTCGGGTTGTCGGGCCAAGTGAAGGATATCATCTGCGGATACTCACGTTTTATGGACGATGATCCCGTCGCACCAGTGGGCACGATGATTACATCGTACATCTGCCCATCATTTGATTTTTTCGGTGCGTTTGGGAGCATAAATACTTGCTTTATAACTTGGTCAGGGGGTGCCTCACTTCTGGAGAGGAAGGGAATGCCTACCGATGTGTCGGAACGGAATCAAGAAAATCGCATCAAATATTCCGTCCTTATTGAAACCAAAGTAGTTCTTAGGTCCACAAAGTCGAATACTTCCACCTCCAGGGCCCTCGGTACCAGAGCTGACCTCGATGTTTCCTGCACAGGCGAACGGCGACTGGAACGGAACCTCCGGCGTGATGAGACGACACCAGCCGCACCCCATGCCTTTCATATCCTCATCTAGCACACTCTTGCCTTGGTAGTATTGCTTCGTCCACTCACGCCCTTCCTCCTTGCTGTCGCTGTCGGTCCTCCGCTTCTGGATGCCGTCCATGTTCCCCGCATCGGACGCGTCCCGCTTCCGCTTAGCGGCCCCGCCGGCGGCCTTGCCCCCGCGACCGCCGCGTAATGAAGTGCCGCGTTGAGGCATGGTAACGATTCTTCAAGTAAAGAAAAAAGGATTGGCTTGAAGAAGTTTTAAGCTCAGTTTCTCACTGTTCAGAGCAAGATGCGGACGATGGAGCCTTCGGTGTGCTGGGGAAACGGTTCAGGGACCCAGACGTGGACGCGTTTTGTGGCGCTGGCAAGGAGCTAGGGAGGAGACGATCTGCAAGCATCAGGGGATGAGGTCATCGGAAGTTTAGAGTCTACCCCTGCGTGATTGACGCTATTGTAACTTGCACCGAACAGAAGATATCTCCGTTTCCACGAAGTATTATATATTTTGCTATTTTGAAGTTTGAAGTGATTTGTTGTTGTGAACTTGACGACGTTGCGTTGTAGACGGTCAATTGAAAGAAATACTCCATCTTCCATTTTCAACGTTTACCCTCAATGGAGGGGACTCCTACAGCATCTTCACGGCAACACGAGAAGACATTTTTAGTAGATGTATTTCGTTGATGTTATTGAATTCGCTCAAATCACATATGCTAGCACACGTTTATCGTTTCTCTGTTCGTCATAAGTCATTCCCCTGCATCTACCATGCCTCCCACATCTGGGCTCCCATTGCAACCAGCCGGTTGAACAACTCATCCCTGGTGACAATCGCAGTGAGGTGGTGCTCCTTGCCCATAGTATCGGTAATAACAAGACCATCGGCAATCTCACGATCAGTCGCCCACCCCACAAAGATCTTGGACTTCCATCCGAGACCTCCAACCTTGCGGATTTCCTGGGAAACAACATATGTTAGAACGTGACACCTCAAGCTTTACGGGGGAAAGTCTTACTTGAATATCTCCAGTGGCTACAGACCACACAGGCTTCACATCTTCCGCCTCCGTTGTCCAACTCAACGCCGGAGTCGTAGCGGTTGCCGTGATAAATGCGTGACCGCGCTTACCCTTATACCTCGCCGGGAAGCTAATCGGACCCTTCTCAGGGTCGGGTTGCTTCTTGACGACGCCGAGGCGGTCCTTTGCGTGTTTGGCTCCGACCTTGGCCTTGACCTTGTCCGCGGCGAGTGTGGTATTGATTCCACCCTTGGCGGTGCTCTTGATAAAATTCAAAATCCGGTGGCCCTTCTTCTGCTTGTGCTCCTCGGTCTCCGACTCCGCCGGGGCGAGGGCCACTTCGTCGGGCTGGATAGCTTCGTCTATCTCGTCTTGGTCGACGCCTTGTAAGTTCGTGAGTCGTTGAGTGTGAGCAGGATGCCGTTGAAACTTACCAAGGTGCTCTAGGCCTTGACCCGCAGCGGCGTGAGGCTCATCAGGAGGGGGCGTCGAAGAAACCGGCGGCGGCGGCAGGGGCGCCTTGTTTCTCTCACCAATACGGAGCAGCGTGATCGTAAGCTGGGCATTTGTGGGAATGCCCTTGAGAATGGTGTTTCGCAATTCAACATACTTTTTCCAATGAGGGTAGGTGCTGGACATTGACATACTTTAGACACGCGAGCAATCAGAGTTGATAGGAATACTGACCGGTTGATGAACACCAGGCCTCTTTGAATAATCGGGTCGCCGAAGAAGGTAAAGCCGACGATGAATCCGGTTCCCTTGATAAGCATGTAGGAAGTTGTGAAGATCGATCCGAGGAGCATCGGGAGCAGGACGCTGGCCAGGATAAGTCGGGGTCGTTGTTGGGGGAATGGTGGCGTCGGGCTGAGGGCGTTTCCAAATCGTTCGTACGTATCAACCAACTTTGAACAAATCAGATATGCCTCCACCAAAGCTGGCATACGTGTCTACTCACATCCGCAATAGCATGCATCACAGGCCTCGCCTGGGTCCAGACCGTCTCAGAGACCGGCTTTTTGGTCTTGTCGTGCTGAGTAGGCGACGTAGCCCCACCGGTCTTGTCCTTGGCGTTGACGACATCTTCAGTGATATTAGTAGGGTCCGGCGCAGCGGTGTCGGTGTGGGGATCGCCTTGAGGATGTTTGCCCGCCGCGGTGCTGATAACCAGCGATGAGATGCTTGTCACAAAGCTGTGCGCTTCCTGTTCCACGGCTTCGCCAGCATGCTTCTCGGGGGCTCCCGTTATGGAGTCGTCGGAAGCAAGGACACCTGACGCGGGTTTCTTGACGCCGCCAGTCTTGCTGTCGATGAGGGATGCGGGGGCGGGAGGGAAGCAAAAGGTACGGGCTTCGGGAACTAGGACAAGGACAATGAGGAAGCTGACGAGAACGGGGATAACAAAGTCAAGCAGCCATGCGACGGTGTAAACGGATAGAAAGGCCGAAGTGCGCTTCCACTCGCGCCACGATCGGATGCGGACGATGTGCTTCCAGAATGAGAACGCGCCAACGATAACTGTCATGTACAGGCGTTCGACGTGGGCCCGAAGCTTGTCGGGCGAAAACTCCTCCTCGTCTGCAATGTTAAGGTCGAGAGACGCCAGCTGCAGGGTGTAAGAACCTTAAACCGGGGAGGGTTGGATGGGATCATTGGACGAAGCTTACCGGTGGTTCTGGGATCGATTTGACGTGAAATACTTGCTAGGGGCACATCAGTATCGGCCACCAATGGCACAACATTCAGTCTTAGAGTGCATCCAGGCCCTACCTTGTCGAAACGTCGGACGAGGATCCAGAGTTCCTCATTTGACAACCCACCGACCATCGGCTGCGCGACCTCTTTGGCGTGGGTGTTCCAGCCCAAGTTCTTGACCTCGACCTCGTTGTGGTCCATCTGCGCATGTCCCTTCTCTTCGATTGGCGTCTCCTTGGTCGCCATGTCTGCAAGGTGGTGGCTGTCCGTGGGCCTCTCGTCCTCATGTGCCTCCACGATCTCCGGTTCTTGTCCCATCGTGGATTGGCTCGAGTAGCTAAAGTCCGATTGAGTTGGCGTATTTGAGGGGTCTACGATTGGGTGGAGTGCTGCTGCTGCAGTTGCTGGCGGCGGCTGTTGCTGCGCCGCTAGCTGCTCGTCGTCTTCGGTTGAGTGTCCCTTGAACATGGTGTCTGCAGGATGTCGGGGATGGAGACCAAAGGGTGGCCCTGGATGCAAAAGCCAGGGAGCCCCTCGTATTTTGAAGCTGCAATGAGCTCGAAAAACATGGTTTGGAGCCAGGTCTAGATCCAGCCGCCGCCGACGTCAAGCGCGTAGCTGGCAACAGCTTTCCGCTTTGGGCAACGGACTCATGACGTCACGAGACGCGCATGCACTGATTGGTGCTCCGACAGGGAGATCGCGATGATCACACGCGGAAGATCTCCACATGGATGGGCTACGCGGGAAGGAATGACACCTGTTTACCGGATGATTGGATCCTCTCGCCTGCCCGTTTGACGGCTGCTGTTGCAGCTGCTGCAGCTGCATTCCTGATGCAGAAGGGAGAGGCCGCACCGCACGTTCGATCCCTGAAAGTTAGGGAAGTTGAACATCATCCGAGCTCGATGGGGGCGATCATTGGCCGGGCTTCTTCGTGTTTGTCTCGAGAGACTAGAGCCAAGCTACTGCGTTCGGAAGTCATATCATCAGTGGACAACACCATCGTGGGGATGTCGTGGACTGCGCTCTCGACGTAGTGGAGGCCATGTAAGTCTCTTGAGAGTAAAATGACCGCTCGATGCGTGTTTCTCAATCGCTTCAACGGATGCATTCTAAATAGAACGCAGACATAACACAGCAACTTTCCCCGGCATTTTGCTTTGAACCTTATTATCCTCGTTTATCCCTTGAATCCTAGAGACACAACTAGTCCAGCCTCACCCGCGGGGTTGGAGACCAGCCTCTCGCCTGGACCAGCCGATCCAACACCTCACCGAGCTAATCCTGCCAAAACAACCTGTTTTCCCAAGAAACAACACTCATGGTGCCTCTCTCCCACCCTCAGCTGCCGGCTTAGCGGCAACGGCTGCCGCCATCGTGGTTCCACTCGGACATTTCTCTCCAGGCCTGCTCCTCCACGCTAACCACAGCTCAGACGCAGCGCCCGCGTGGCTCCACTCTAGGGCTTATGGCGATCTTGCAGTCGCACCAAACGCAACAACGGATCACCAAGATCACCATACGGAAGGGTGGCCGAGTTGGTTATGGCGCCAGGTTAAGGTCAGCTTAACATCTGTTTCCTGGTGGGGCAACCCGCGCGAGTTCGAGTCTCGTCCCTTTCATTTTTCATTTTTTGTTGTACATGCAGATTGATTTTTTTGTTCCCTTACTTTTTCTTCACAGGGACCACATGCCTGCTGAGACAGTCGTTTGATGTCGTCTCTATGGACAGGAGCGCTGCATCAGGTGAGAGCTACCAGGCGAAACAAATAGTATTTACCTATGCACCACTAGATCATCATAAAGGAAGGTTCGAAATATTACTTCAAATACTCGTATTTAAGTTATAAAGATTACTTTTACGTCTAAATCATGCATTAAATCATGCCTGGCCCTTCCCAGGATGCATCATTAGTATCCCGCCCACCACGTGTAGTTGTTCGTCTGCTCCGCGGTGTCCCACACCAACGGCACGCTGGTGTCCTCCGGCCTCTCAGGCCACGCCTCCGCCAGGCCCTTCCAGACCTTGACGTCCGTCCAGCTGGCCTTAGCACCGCTGGGCTGCGCGGCCTCACCGGCGAAGAAGCTGAGGCCGGTGCTGTCGTTGCGCGAGGGGTAAATGCGCGCCGTCAGCGCAAAGCGCTCGTTGACCCAGATCTCGAGCAGCGAGTTGTCGAGAATGACATGGAAGGTCAGGTCCTCGGTGGCGGTGGTGTTGCTGCCCTTCGCGTGGATCTCGTACGGCTGGAAGTGCCCGACGAAGGTGGCGTTGTTGAAGTTGGGGAGGAGCGAGCTGCGGTCGCGCAGCACGCGGATCTCGGAGGCGGCGGGGTCGAAGAGGATGGTGGTGCGCTCGGCGTCGTCGGGGCTCTGCGCGACGACGATACCCGCGGGCCCGGAGAGGAGGTCCGCGCCGGAGAGGGTGGCGGTCAGCTCGTACGAGGAGCCGAGGTCGGCGGCGACGGACTTGGAGGCGTCGGCGAGCTCGCCGACCTCGATGTCCTGCTCGGCGGCGCCCTCGCGGAGGAGGGCGATGACGTCGGGCAGCGGGCGCAGGCCGAGGGTCTGCGCGGTGTAGCCGTTGCAGCTCTCGATGCAGTGGGAGCCGTCCTGCTGCTCGCCGCAGTTGAGGACGCCGGCGGTCTCCTTGACGAAGAGCTCGACGGGCAGGTTCATCGCGCCCTGGTAGCCGAGCTGTTTGGAGGTGTTGAAGGCGTAGTCGGAGGCGATGTCCTCGTTGGCCCAGCCCCACATGACGCGGCGGCCGTTGGCGGAGCGGGTGTCCTTCCAGGTGGCCTGGGCGTAGGAGATGCCCCAGTCGAGGGCGCCGCCGGAGGTGGGCGTGAACTCGACGGAGCCGTTGTCGCGGCGGGTGACGTCGCCGCGGTTCCAAAGGGCCCACTGCTCCTTCCAGTGGGAGGTGGTGTTGCCGCCCTCGGCGCCCATGGAGACGAACCAGGCCTTGTCGGAGGAGTTGCCGATGGCGAGGTCGAAGAAGGAGCTGACCTCGAAGTTGTAGCCGTACGAGCCGGTGACGTCGGGGGCGCCGAGGGAGGAGTTGGCGGCGGGCTCCCAGAGGGCGCCGAGGAAGGTCCACTCGGTCAGGTTGGAGGCGGGCGCGGAGTAGAGGGGGATGCGGGGGCCGATGAAGCCGGGGCGGGCGGCGCCGGGGAGCGTGGCGGGGACGTCGCCGGTCTTGAGGCCGGAGCCGAGGACCATGTAGTAGTGGGGCTCGGCGACCTGGAGGAGGGCGTCGAGGTCGGTGGAGGGGAAGAAGCTGGGGTCTCTGAAGCCGGTGACGTTCCAGCCCTCGGGGGGCCCGTAGATGACGGTGCCGACCTCCTGCCAGGTCTCACCGTGGTCGTCGGAGGTGAACATGGCCTGGACCTCGGTGCCGGTGATGTACGGCTGCTTCCAGTTCGTGGGCAGGGCGTGGATGCCGGTGCCGAACGTCAGTAGGGTCCCGTCGTTCTGGCCCTCGGTGTTGACCACCTGGGTGGTGCCGGTGAACTGGGAGAGGGGGCCGGAGGGGTATCTGCCGGCGGCGAGGGAAACAGACGAGTCGTTGGACCAGTCGCGGACGTCAGTCCAGTGGAAGAGGTCCTTGGACACGGCGTGGCCCCAGGAGACGTTGCCCCAGTTGACGTGGTTGGGATGGAACTGGTAGTGCAGGTGGTACGTCTCGGTGGCCGGGTCGTAGACGGCGCCGCAGGGGTCGTTCATCCAGCTGTGAGGCCCGAGGAAGTGCGAGCGCGGCCTCCAGCGCGTGAAGAGGGTGTTGTTGCCCGCCGTCGCGAGGTACTCGGGCGTGATGGTCGTCGGCACAGTCGCCGCCGCGGGGACCGCAATGGCCCCGAGAGACGCGATGGCCGTGAAGACGGCGCTACCCTTGAGAATTGCCATGCTGTGCTGTAGAGACTGGTAAATCCGCCGCTTGACGTCCCAGACATTCTGGACGGTGAACCGTGAGCGGTTCATCTTATATACCAACGAACCAGGCGGCGCGCATCAGACGATCCGACCCCATCCAATTCCCATTCCACCCGGGGAAGAGGCTGTCAGGCAGGCCGTCGATACGACGTCAGCCAGGGCCGGAGCCAAGATTGAGTCTCCGCCGTTAGACGCAAGGATACGGAGTCATGATCCCGGGCTACTGCGGCTCGGCGAAGCTGGTCATGACGAATTGACGATGGCTAGTCGAAGATTGCCTACTATGGGCACACGAGCCAAGGGAAAGGTCGTTCCTTGGACTGAAGTTGCGGGCCGAAAGGAACTGCACCACGCGGTCGGGAAGTCGCTGGTATGGGGATGGGAATCGCGGGGCGGCCAAGCCGGACTGGAGACGCGCTACCCCGGCGGCGGTGGGTAGTGGCACTGTTGGTGGTGTTGAAGGAGGGAGAAATTGCGGGAGATGCGGAGTCGCGGGGGTCGGTCGGGACATAGTTCGCTGAAACTCCTCGTGCGGATGGACTGGGGGAGAAGAAAAAAAACAAACGGGCTGGCCTGGGCGTTTGTTTCTTGGCCTCATATCGCGCTCTCGCATGCATGATAAGCCAACCTAGCACGAAGCATAGCTGCACGTCTTTCGTTCCCCGGAAGTCTCTGTCCAGCCAGGGCTCGTCGTCTGACTGGCCAGCCACTGCTGCGATGCAAGAAGAAGCAGACCGGCAACCAAAAAGGCGCGTAGCCAAACCGCCAACTCCAACATGGGCGCATGACTTCGTGGGGATTTGCAATTTCCAGCGGTGCTTTGCTCGCTGTTACCACGCATGGGGGGACGCAAGGTTAAACGGCCGAAGAATCGCCAGACCAGCCCCGCCGCCAGATGGATCTCGTTGGATCTGGTGCGAATTTTGGGGGCTGTCACGCGCCATGCCATTCCGACCTTGGTACATGTGCCAGCACCCTGTTCTTAACTGCGTCTTGTTTGCGTCGTTCGTACCAGTCAATCGGGTGGTTTCTGGCCCAAGCTCGCGCTGTCGTTCGGACGACTTCCACTGGGGCAATAGAGTTCTGCGGAGGCATTAAAATGAGTTTGCGGAGGCAGTGTGGGGGAATAGTGGGATGCAGAGTCAGGTTTTGTTGGTCATGAGCGCACGCAAGAATGCTTCCAGAACGAATGCTAGTGAGCTGATGGCCCATCGCGAGCTGTCAAATTCTCGCTATATTTACTCATCAGTTCCGCCGGCCAGCCTCAGCAGGTTTTGTCGCTAATGCGAAGCCGATCGGATGGTTCTGGAGTCGGTCTGTCGGCAGTCGACAATGATGAGGAATCACGCGCGGGACAGGGAGAGTGGGCGAAAACCCCCGGGTTTGCCGACGGAAGAACGCATCTCCGCAATCTTCTGATTTTTCTTTCTTCTCTGGTCTCGTCAACGGCAGAACTCTCAGTAAGTGCAAAGGGTTCTTCGCCCGCAGTGTGTGCAAACCCAAAAGCTATAATCTACGAGCTATCTGTCATTTCCGCGAGTTGGAAGCGGAATCCCGGTTTTCGATCGGTGGAGCGGGGCCGATACCCGCAATTTTGCGCGGCCCGCATCACCGGGGCCGAGCGCCCAGTCTTCCGCTCGACAATCCGCAAGCTTCGCCGGATCGTCATTCCAAGTTCCGGTGCGTTTCCGTATATTTGCAGTCCAAGAGCGTGTTCCATCCTCGTAGAATTGTGGACTAAGCCAAACAGCTCATTTTTCACTTGACCTTGGATAAGCAGCTTGCGTGAACGCAATTTTCGAGTAACTAGCACGACTGGTAAAGTCGTACCTTCCAAATGGACCTGTCCGCCATAGCCAGATGCCTTCCGAAGCAGGATGTCATCTTTGTCATTTCAGAACTATTGTTCACTATCACAAGTAGAAGCAAATCACTGGGAGATGTACATAACAAATTAGCAACCACTCCTGAAAACCACCCTACATGGACATCGGACCGCAGTTTACGGAGTCCACGGGATGGGCGATCTTACCTTTACAGACTTAGATAAGAATTGAGAGCCTCATCCCTATAAGTTGCACCCAATGGCACTCGGCTATGCAAGCTGAAGATCATGACGGAGGAATGCTGCCTTACCCCGCTTGCTCGTGCCAGCGGATCTCTTATCACCTGCGGCGACACGTGGCTAGCATGGGACGTCCCGCCATCCCTTGGGCAAGTCCGACTTCCAAGAGTCGTTCGACGTCTATCGTGACGTCTCGGATATACCCTCAAGACGATCACGGAAGATTGAGTGTGCCATGACTTCCGCAGAACCCGAAACTATCATGCTAAGGACCCTCACCGAGGGAGTCCCCGACGCAACACAAGAACCAGCTTCAAACACTGTCTCCCAATTTCCCAACTGCCCAAATGGAGGCAAAGCCTGGCTCAAAGTCGGGGGCTCTTGGCTCATTTTCATGAACACCTACGGCATCGCGTCAACCTACGGGGCTTACCAGGCGTACTATCAGACCGAGAAACTCGCCTCAACCTCGCCTTCGGCGATATCATGGATCGGCACTACCCAAGTCTTTCTACTGGGCTTCACCGGTATTCTGGCAGGTCCTCTGTACGATAGCGGATATATCAGAAGTCTGCTCGCCGTCGGTGGCTTCCTTGTCGTTTTTGGCTTCTTCATGCTCAGCTTGGCAGCGGAGTATTTTCACATTGTTCTCTCTCAAGGTGTTTGCATTGGCGTCGGCAAGTGGCAATAATTCTTGATACCTGTTATTCATGGAGCTAACGTAATCTTAGGAAGTGGGCTACTTTACGTACCTGGCGTCTCAATCGTTTCTAACGCCTTCACCACCAAGCGCCCCATCGCCACTGGCATCGCAGCAACCGGATCAGCCGTGGGCGGGGTCCTCTTCCCCATTCTCTTCCGGAATCTCGAGCCGCGCATGGGATTTCCCTGGGTCAATCGCATTTTCGGAGTCTTGGTCCTTGTCACCTCGCTCTTCGCCCTAATCCTCCTCCGCCCAGATCCCATCCAAAATCCTCCCCGCAGGCGCGGGGGCGAGCTGCTAGACTCCTCGGCCCTGAAAGACACACCTTACCTCTTTTTCTGCCTCGGCCTCTTCTTCGTCGAGCTCGGCTACTGGATCCCGCCCTTCATCATCGCCCCCTACGCCCAGCTCTCCCTCGGCACAAGCGCCGACTTCGCCTTCTACCTGTTAGCATACATGAACGCCGGCTCGCTAGCCGGACGCATCCTGCCCGCGTGGATCGCGCAAGTCCGCACCATCGGGCCTATATGGGTCCTGATAGTCGGGTGTCTGAGTCTCGGGGCGCTCATCCTGGGGTGGATTGGCATCCGCGATGTGACGGGCATAACCATCTGGGGCGTCTCAGTCGGGTTCATGTCCGGGATCGCTGTGGCCTTGCCGAATGCTATTGTACCGAGACTCGCGCCGTATGCCAACGTTGTCGGAGCTAGGACGGGGATGATGTGGTGTTTTGTTGCGTTTGCGGCGTTGATTGGGGCGCCGATTGCGGGTGTTCTTGTCGATACTGCGACGAATGATTATAGTCGCGGTCAGCTCTTTAGCGGGTTGAGTATCTGCTTGGGAGCTGCGCTGCTCTGTGTGCCAGCTGTCCATGTTGGTAGAAGAAAGGAGGAATAGGAGTTCAGGCAGTTTGGCATCACCTGGAAGATTAGGTGCTTTGGCTGTCACTTGATGAAACTCGACTCTTTCGCTTCCGGCGACAGTATGCTTTTAACCAGAGCCTCGGATTTTCACTACTACGTAGTAAGAATTCTGTTCAGTGGACTGCGAGGAATGAACGTCACTAGACTTGGCGATGCGCGTGTTTTACTTCGGGGGAGTTGATTTTGTTTACATCTACGATGTTCCGTTTCCTTTTCGTATGTACAATACGACCCCTAAATGTTTGTTACCCTCTATACTAGTAAAGTGCTCCGCTAGAATCGACGCTCTCTATTGAGTTACTTAGTATAGATTCTCTATTCGCTGTCAGACCTTAACCAGTTATATACACTTACTAGGGCAAAGTACCACGCTTACACTCTTTCAGGGGGTATATTGTAATCAGCTCCGCGTGAACGTCCTTGATGGATTAAAGGACGTGCCGGCGACTAAACAAAACCAACAACACTACCACGTGCTCTTGCTGTACCTGCATCGTGAACAATCGTTGGCATTAGGTTCGGAACTTCTCCGCGACGGTGTTAAGGCAAGTGGGGGTGGAGACCTGGACACCGGGGATGCGTTTCAAGGTGAGCAGGGTTGTTGACAAACCATCCTCAAATCAGACAACATGGCAAGCAATCTGTGTTTTCTCTCTTTCAATGAAGTGAAGATATTCATACAATTTTTATACTTTCATGTCGTGATAGGTGTAGATATTGTCATTACCTGAGGTCTTGACATGTGTTAGAAGAAACAAGTTATTTCAAACTAGTTGGGAACAATCATATAAAAACTGAGCTGATCATGTTCAACCGTCCCAAGAATGTTTGAGCGTGCCTTAATTCTGGGTGAACGCTTTACCTTGAACTCCTCACCGCTCGATCGAGATTTTCTCGCTCATGACCCCAGCCACCGAGCCAGGAACGGGATCGAACTGTCCAATCCTGACGGCACTCAGCTCCAACAACCCCACCATCGCCAGGCCCTTCTCCAATTGCCACGCCGTTTCCTCACCAGCTTCCCTGCCTCTCGGTTCAGGTCGGCCCCATTGGTGCAACTCTGCCTTGGAAATTCGTCGGTATCGGGTTAACGAGGGCGACGTGCGCGGCCACACAAACCCCTGCCATCTCCAAAACCAGAGTGCCAGACTCGCGAGGCAGGCGCGCCATTCCCCAGATTTCCCCCGCACCCATGGACCGAGTGTGGGACGGGGGGGAAGGGTGATCGTCTGCGGGGATAAGTAGCGGAAATCGAGGATGAACCTCGTCTTCCTCGGAACCTTCTCCTGCTTTTGCTCACTTTTTTGTTTCTTTCCTGCAATGCGCGCGTGATTGTATGCAGCTGGTCAAGGTCTCGAAAGCTTAAAACAGACTCGCATACAGCTTTGAAGCTTGTCGCAACGTTTCAACCAACCCAGCCAGCCTCTTAGGGCTCACCAATAGTAACGCAGGATGGGCGGCTTTCGCGCGGTCGAGGATCGGCCCACGCCGAAGGAGGTGTACAATTGGCGCCTCTACATCGAGTCTGCGATTATTGCGACAGGATCCCTGCTGTATGTTCCCAAGCTTTTTGGTTCAGGTTACCCGCAGAGAAGACGGAAGATAATGGCCCCTAACTAATACTTTCTGCCTAGGTTTGGATACGACTCGGCGTTCATCGGAACAACGATCGCGCGAGCAAGTTTCGTGCGAGACTTCGGCATCACTTCGGCTACGTCGAAAGAGATATCGTCAAACATCACTTCGGCCTTCCAGGCTGGCGCGCTCGGCGGCGCGCTTATGTGTTTCTTTAGTATGAAGCCGTAGCTATCTCGTAACGATGAAGCCAGGCTAACTGTCAAAGTCACCGAATATGTCGGCCGTAAATGGGCCCTCATCATCAGCAATCTAGTCTTCCTCGCGGGCGCGATTCCCATGGTCGCTGCCACGAATGATTTAGCATCAATGTACGCCGGCCGAGCTTTGACCGGCTGGGGCTGCGGCGTTATCACCGCGACTGTGCCGTCCTATATCGCCGAACTATCCATTCCCTCAATTCGTGGTATCCTCACCGGCCTGTTTGAAGTCACATACCAGACCGGGTCTCTCATTGGTTTCTGGATCAACTACGGTATCAACCAAAACATGAATCCGAACAGCTCCGCGTCCTGGCGCCTGCCCATGGCCGTCCAGCTCATCCCTGCAGGTGGCTTGCTCATCGGAGGCTTCTTCCTGCACGAGTCGCCGCTGTGGCTTTACAGAAAGGGACGGGAGGAAGAGGGAGCAAAGGTCCTCGTGGCGCTCCGACGTCTTCCGGAAGACCATCAGTACATGCAAGAAGAGGTGGAAATGATCCGCGCGAGACTTGCTGAGGAAGCGGCCGTCGCGAAGGCTTATGGCAACGGGTTCTGGGCATACATCCGCGGCTCTCTGTCTGAGCTGTCGCGAAAGGGCATGTGGAACCGCCTTCTGCTTGTGTTTGCTGCCTTCACTTTGCAGAACATGTCTGGTGCCGCAGGTAAGTTTGAAGCATTCCTCGCCACAGATATTCTCTACATCCGTCGCGTTTCATGCCGAAATCGACAGTCTCTAACAAACTGTCAGCTATCAACTACTACTCTCCAACACTCTTCGGCTCTATTGGTATCTCCGACGTAGCTTTGTACACCGGAATCTATGGTTTGGTCAAGGCCGTCGCCTCCATCATCTTCTATGGAGCTCTCATCGACATTTGGGGTCGCCGTCGACCAACGATCATATCTTCACTAGCGTGTTCACTTTGCCTGTGGTTTGTCGGTGCTTATGTAAAGGTAAGCTTCTTCTGGAATATCACGAAATCCTGTTTTAGCCTCTAACAGCTTCAGGTCGGAAACCCGGCCCCAATCATTGCTGCAGGTGGTGAACTCTCGTCGTCCACTAAATCTGGTGGCCAAGCTGCTACTGCGGCTATTATGATTTATTCCGTCTTGTGAGTTTATTTCGTCTCTAAGTCGTAACTTCAGCCCTTAAATTGCATAAACAATTAAAATTAAGCTAACACGTGCTCCCCTAGTTGGTCTTTCGGTCTCAACGGTATTCCGTAAGTCGCGACTAGATGCAATTGCGTGACTGCAATACTAACTCCTCTTAGTTGGATCGTTTCGGCTGAGATCTTCCCCGGCGCTCTTCGAAATCTTACTGGAACCTTCGCGGCCTTCACGCAGTGGCTCATTCAGTTCATCATCACGAAAGCATTGCCGTACATCTTCAGCAGTCTCGACTATGGCGTGTGGTTCTTCTTTGCCTGCTGGATGCTAACGGCCACGATTTGGGCATTCTTCTTTCTTCCTGAGACCAAGGGTGTCACTATTGACCAGATGGATACACTATTGTATGTTCTCATCTGCTTCCTCCGAAGACTGTGTGCATCTCGGTGCAACTAGCTAACTCTGCCACTTAGTGGATATGAAGGTGATCGTCAGGTTCACAGCCAACAGGCGAAGGCGGACGATGGGAAGAGTCTAGACCAAAACATTCGTGAGGTTGACCGTGTCGACGAGGCGTAAGGTGCCTCAAATTAGCATTTAGAAGCTCTACACACCCTTAAGGCCATATCCGGAACTTATCTAAATGCCGCCGGCATATAGTTGGGATGACCCGGCGCAAGTGGGATTCAGCTTGCCGTATTTCCGACCACGCGTCACGCCGAAAAGGGGATGGTGATCTGCCGCCTGCACGTACTATGCAGCAAGCCTCAAATTATAATTCTGCCCGCATCGTTGCTTTGAGCGCCTTGAGAATGTTGCGCATGAGACAGGCGCGGGAAGTTGCAGTCCCGTTATCCTGAGACTCAACGCTCGTTAATAAGCTCCGACTAGCGCCGGGGTGGCCCTCAACTTTGAACGCGCGCGCGCTTGAAACGGGGGGCAAGTGATGAGACGGTACGCCTTACTTACGGCTAGACCTGCTTCTGTGCTGGTTGACGCGCAATGAACAGGCCAGATCGGATTGACGAGTAAGGGCTTTTTAGTCATGGCTTGTGATGAGAGAATAATGCGAAGGAAAGTGTTTGACTCGTCAACGGAGCCGAGCGCTCGGAGAGGGATCGACGGTGCAGTGAACGGCACATCATTGGCAGCTCTTGGCGACGGACCTTTCTTGGCGGTGTTGTTTGGACGGACGGAGATCATGTGGTAACATTGTCGTGAGCACAATCTTCAGACGAGGATCGGTAGATCACCCAGGACACACCCCGGTCAAAGACACCAAGGACTCAAAGTCGGGCTCTAATCCCCTTGCCTAATTACTCCTTCCTGCATGGCAGCGTCATAAGAAGTTAGCGGGCGATAAGCTTAATCCTCCAACATGGCTAAAACAACGATGAAAAAGAAGCTTAGGGCTTTCGGCACTAGTCAGGAGTTTATGTCGCGAGAATTATGTCAAGTCCCGATAGCTTAAACTTTCTTTTGCACTCCACCTTGCCGCGGGGAAGGCGGCAACGCGGAGAAAAGGTGGAGGCCGGCCGCACGCCTCGCAGGGCGGCGGGAGCCGCGAGTAGCGTGTTTACAGTCTGCCAGACACCGGATGAGCATCCGCTACTCACTTTGTCCTGGTACGGATGTGGAGCCTCGTTTTCGGGGGCCCATGTGGAGGGTGCCCTGTTATTCGTTTGGAGAAGCCCGACGTAGGCCTCATGTTACGAATGCGGTCTGACGGACCATGCAAGAGGCATCTTTTGCCCTGATATGATCGCCCTGATCTGCAGAGTTCGTCCCAGTCGACCGGCGACTTTGTGGCGCCACGGCCTCGGTAACCGGAATGAAGTGATTCTGCCCCCGTGACCTCCTTCTCCATGAGCAGATTCTGACTCTCACAACATGCCGCAGATCATCGTGATTACTTGATGGGATGTAAACCTCGGGTTGTGCGAGGCGGCCGGATTTCAGATTGCTGTCTACTAGGTCATTGGGATGAAGCGTGACATCTTCAGTTTACTTCCCGCTTCGCAGAGAGCTATCACCAACTTGGACCTAGTGTGGCTTCCATCTTGAATCCAGCCAAGTTTGTTTCCTCCTGCCTTGCTGCACCCTATGAACGGACAGGTTCGCGTCAAACAGCGCAATCGCGGCCGAGCGAGGGAGCCACGTATCTTGGCATCTAAAGTGGAATAATGTCCCGAAAGCTTAGAAAGGGAAACGGGCCTTGGCATCTAGGTTCAGCCCAAAACACATGTGCGGCTAAACTTTCTTCGTCTCGACTCCACCCAAAAGCTTGTCGCTTGTCAATACTTTCTGACTTCGGACGAGAGAGCGGGCGCAATCTCCGTGTGGGTTGCGACACTCCGGGAGCTTCAATCACGGAAGAGCGAAACGATCTCGAAAGCATCGCGGCTGAAGGACTCGGAGCCATCCTGCAGTGGGTGATGGCCAGATGGCTCGATGTCCCTCGGACAACGGCACATGTGCTCCTCCATTAGAGATGATGACTCGCAAATGGTGATCTCGGGACAGTCAACGGATTCTCTATATATATGAACCGGAAATCGCCCATCTCCTCGGGCTTGATTATTATCCACATCAGACATTCACGTCCTTCACGACTTGCATCCATCGGCTGGTCCCTCATCAACTAATCCTATTGGTCTATTATTAATACCATTCGGTCCTTCTTAAAAACCTTTCAAAATGCGTTTCACTCAGCTCATCCTCTCCATCTTCCTCTTCTTCTCCTTCGTCGCTGCCCTGCCAGTACCGGCACAGGCAGACGGAGAAGCTGTCGAGGCACTTGAGGCGCGGGCCAATAACGGTGGCAAGAAGGGTGGCGGCGGCAATAAGGGTAGCTCCAAGTCAACTGCCAAGGAGGTCAAGGGCATCGACAAGAACATCAACATCCAGAAGAACGAGTCCAAGGACGTCAAGAAGGTGCAGAAGGCCGAGGGAACCAAGAACTTCCCTAAGGAGAAGGCCAACCTCCAAAAAGACATCAAGGCTGGACAGAAGCAACGTGCCCAGAACCAGAAGAACGCCGACCCCAAGAACAAGCAACTGAACGATGGCCTGAAGAAGGTGAGATGTCTCGGAAATGCAAACCATGCGATCTCGGTACTAATATTGGAACTTTAGGTTCAAGGTGCCCAAGCAAAGGAGTCTAAGCAAGCCAAGGGCCTGACCGGCAACCCTAAGAAGGACAACGCCACCCTCAACAAGCTTGGTGGCGAGTTCAAAGACGGCCGCAAGCAGAATGAGAAGAACAAGCAAGCCGTAAGTCTCCACACATGCCCTGAGGCAAAAGAATCTGAGACTGATGCAATTACAGGCCAAGAAGGGCGGCAAATAGATGCGAGGCCGTATAGACGTGAACAGCTCTGTGGGAACCTACGGAATAGCTTCGTGCGGGACGATTTATGCCGGGATGGCGATGGCGGAGTTCAAAAGATGTAATTTGAGACAGTCCAGCGTCGAAGACCTCTAAAAATGAGACTGCGCCGTGCGCTACCTCTCACGTGGTGCTGTGAATTTGCTGGTGATATCTGGTGATTTGAAGGTTCGAATATTTCGTCTCTGATGCTACCGTGATATTGCGAGACTGAGTGGCGGTAAGTGATCAGGCAAACCAAGCATTCGCAGGGCAGGTGAGATAAGTGTTACCTGACAAGTGAGGTCTGTCTCAACTAACATCGTAAACCATGAACCAAGCCTGAGATTTTAACCCATCATTACCTTTGTTGGTGTACAGTGTCTGCCCAACTTGGCATTGATGACCTTGAATCGCACTCCGAACAAATATATTAATATGATCTTGTGATGTTGTATACAGTGAATAGTCTGATGTTCACGAAATTCGGCGATGAGAACCCCAGCTTGGCAAGCCCCAGTCCTGTTGGTGCTCAATCACAGGGCACCAACAAGTCGAACCATTTACTCGGCTGCCAAAACCCCCCAGTCGATACAAAAAGCCCCACGGATTACATCATTCTGCAAAACATGGTCAGCTGACCCAGAAGAAAAGAGGTGATCCGGCAGTCGGGAACCATTTCCTCCACCGGTAGCTCCGTTCACAAACCGCGACATGGCGTCTTCTCGGCCGAATCCACATGCATCCTTCCAGATCCCTGACCACATCAGACGCCATGTGAATCCATTCTATGGCCGCAGGACCAATGGGTGTGATACCTGCGGCTTCAAGCCAGAAAGTACCTCGAACCTAAGTCGTGAGCACGGCCTAAGGACCTGGACCGATGCTTCCCTATACTGCAACTTCTGTCATCTCATCGTCGCTCTGCACGATGAGCTCAAGACAAAGCACGCGATAGAGTTTGCAGACCTTGACAAAGGCAAAATTGCTGTGTACAGTTGCAACGCTCGCGACGGTCGCAAACAGTTCCTCCTGGGCCCCAATACGCCAGACATGAACACGCCTCCAGCTGAACGGGAGACAATCTTCTTTTACAACTTTCCCGGTACGTTGCAATTCTGCATGACGGTTTTGCTGCAAGTGAACTCGGCATAAATGCACGTTGTACTTATCCTTGAACTAGATTCTCGGTTTCCATGGGAGGGTATCCCTTATGACCGTGACATGTCGGACACTGCTGGCTCAGAAGAATGCCTCCTTCTTTTGAAATATTGGATGGAAAATTGCCAGGCTTCACACGCCGATTGCTCACCTTCAGATCACCCTCTGCCGACTAGGGTCCTCGATGTCACCGCCAACCCCCCAAAGCTTGTCATCACGGCAAACCTGTCGCAAAAGGACGAAAGATACATCGCATTGAGCCACTGCTGGGGGCCATCTCAGCCACTCAGAACCTTGAAGATGAACATCGGGCTGCATCAAGACGGGATCGACCTCAGCAGCATGCCGCAAACCTTCAAAGATGCCGTCGCCGTGACACGATATCTTGGCATGCGATACATCTGGATCGACTCTCTCTGCATCGTGCAAGACGACGTTCTGGATTGGGAGTACGAAGCCGCCAGGATGGCTGACGTCTACGGCTTCGCCTATCTGGTTCTGGGCGCATCGTCTGCGTCTGACGGTACAAAGGGCTTCCTGGGCCGCCGCCATTACTCCGGGGGCAGCGTGACGGTCCCCTGCTCAGCGAGCCCGCGCAAATTCAGCAAAATCCACTATCGACCGGTGTTGAACCACAGGAAGGCGCTGTTCTACGCAAACTTTGATGGTCCATTGTCAGAGCGCGGATGGGCTTTCCAAGAGAGGGCTCTTGCTAAGCGCTTCGTTTCATTCGGCGAGTTCGAGCTCCAGTGGGCTTGTCGCTCACTTGAAGACTGCGAATGCGACGAATTCGACCTCAGGAAATCCCAGGTGGGTATAAAAGGGGACAACAGCTGGAGGTTTAGGGATTCGGTGGGAATACATGCCAAAGGAGACGAAATGTCGACGCAAGATGCCCATTATTTCCATCGTCAATGGAGGAAATCGGTCGTCACATCCTATTCAGGGCGTAAGCTTACCTTCCAAGCGGACAAGCTGGTCGCTTTGTCAGCGATCTCCCGAGTCTTCCAAGAGCGGGTGGACGACGACTTCCTCGCAGGATTGTGGAGAAAAGAACTAGTTCATGATCTAAGCTGGAACAGATCTCGGTTAGAAGAGTCGAGGGGATGCCTTGGTGCGCCGTCATGGAGTTGGGCTTCCATCGACGGTACCGTTTCCTGGTGGAAATCCTCCTTCGTTGAATCATTGAGACACACGGAGCCGTGCCAAGTTGTCGAAATAGAATGCACTCCGGCCTCTGAGATCAATCCCTTCGGGTCCGTGGAAAGCGGATATGTCATTCTGGATGGTCTTCTGATCAAGGCCACGGCAAAATATCTCCACAATCCACCGCCGTCGCAGGAGGGCCGACACTATTTTTTGACTGAATGGCCTGCTGGGGAGTTCTTCGCAGACTCGTTTCTAGGGACTGCCGATGTCGAGCTGAATGGCGAGGCTGTCAACACTGCTGTCCGAGGCACACTTTCCAGTGCGCACTATCGACAAGAAGCGGTTGAATATCCTGTCTGGTGCTTTCTTTTGACCACAGGATGCTTTGGGCGCGAAGACAAGTATGCTTACGTGCTGGTTCTCGGGAGGTCGGTCTGTCAACCGAGTGTGTTTGAAAGAGTTGGGCTGGTGGTTCTCAAGTTGGGCAAGGAATCATTGCCGAGCTTCCTTTCGCCAGGATTCTTTCCAAATTGGCGCAATGAAAGAGTTACCATTATATAGCATAAATGTAGGACACACGAATGAAGAAAGCGTATGATTGAAAGTCTTGTTTATTCTACACTAATGATGGGATACCTCCTTAAAAAGCAACGCTCGCTACATGAATTTGTAAAAGACTATTAGAGTTTATATCTGGACAACCTATGTCCTCATTGATCTGTATTCATTCCAGGGTCGCACTCATTGAGTGGCGAGACCCTTTCCCTTGGACTCCTTCTTCGTCTTGGACGAGCCAGAGTTCCACTTCTTGACGCGGACAAGGTAGTACGACACAACAGCGACGAAGATGTTGAAGAAAATGAAGGCCCACATGATGCCAAAGTTGCGCCAGCGCTCGTCGTAGAAGATGTTGCTGCCGGAGAGGTACTGGTCGGCGTTGCTGAGCGAGCAGTACCGGCACGACTCGGTGGCGTCGGGGTTCTGCAGCTGGCCGGGCGCCATCTTGAGGTAGTCGGCGAGGTACTCGCCGCAGGTCTGGTTGGCGGGCGGGTTGAAGACGGAGGTCTCGTCCGCGGAGCAGGTGACGGGGCGGCCATGCAGCTGGGTGGAGACGATACCGGCGACCCAGTAGGTGAAGGGGGAGACGCGGTACATGAAGATCCAGAAGCCGGGCAGGGCGGTCGGGGACTGCAGGACACCGCAGAAGGTCAGGCTCATGAGGACGAGGAGGGTGACGACGCCGGAAGCGGTGAGGGCATCGGGGAAGGCGGCGATGGTCATGTGCGCGAAGGAGGAGGCGTAGACGAGGAGCTGGATGGCGAAGAGCAGGACGGTGACCTGGCGGACGGAGCTCTGGATACCGATGACCGGGTAGTAGAAGCAGGCGAAGATGAGGATGCCGGTGACGATCTGGTAGGGGATCTCGACGATGATGTTGGCGAACATGAAGGCCTTCCAGGAGTAGGCCTTGCTAGGGCGCTCGCGGACCTCGTAGAGGGAGCGCTGAGTGACGAAGTGAGGCTGGATCTGCTGGACGATGGTGGAGAAGATGGTGATAATCATGAAGACGGCGAAGACGACGTTCTGCATGCCGGCCATGGTGCCGTTGGCCTTGTAGAAGGAGAAGCCGACGAAGAGGCCGGCGGCGATGCCGAGGACGAACTTGGCGAAGACGTAGTTGGGCATGCGCCAGTATTGCTGGAACACGCGGACGGTGACCTCGGTGAGCTGGGTGGTGAAGGGCATGGCGAACTCGGAATGGGCGCCGGCCTCCTCGGTGCCGGCGACCTGCTCGTTGGCCTTCTCGAGGTGGATGCGCTCGAGCTCGGCAGAGACACCAGTGCGCTCTTCGCTGGACTTCCAGACGCTGTGCCAATCCTCTCCGCGCGAGTTGGTGCCGTTGTTGACAATCTCAAGCATGTACTCGGCAGGGTTCTCATCATCGTCACACTTGCGAGCACCATGAGACTCGAAGTAGTTCAGAAGAGTGCGCGAGTTGTCGCCGATATCGCCAAAGTACACAGTCTTGCCACCACGGGCAAGGAAGAGGAGACGGTCGAATTGCTGGAAGAGGATAGCGCTAGGCTGGTGGACGGTGCAGAGGACGGCTTGGCCGGCGTCGGCAAGCTTGCGGAGGAAGGCGCAGATAGCCCAGGAGCTCTGGGAGTCGAGACCACTGGTAGGCTCATCGAGGAACAGAAGAAGCTTGGGCTTGGCTGCGAGTTCGACGCCGATGGTGAGGAGCTTGCGCTGCTCGACGTTGAGGCCTTCACCGGGGACACCGACGACGGCGTCGGCGAAGTCGCGCATGTTGAGCATGTCGATGACCTCCTCGACGAAGGCGTACTTCTCCTCCTTGCTGACGGTCTTGGGCTGGCGGAGCATGGCGCTGAAGCGCAGACTCTCGCGAACGGTTGCGGTAGCCAAGTGGAGATCTGGGAGATGTTAGCAATCATGCGTGAGTGAGAGTGAGGAAGAGGCTGCTTACCCTGCTGCTGAACGTAGCCAGTCTTGCGCTGGAAGCTGGCGTCGAGAGGCTTGCCGTTGACGAACATGTCACCAGTGATGACACCCATAGTAGTGCGCTGAGCGAGGACATCGAGAAGAGTAGTCTTGCCGGCACCACTGACACCCATGAGAGCGGTGAGAGTTCCGGGCTTGACCCAGCCGTCGACGTGATCAAGCAACCGACGGGGCTCTCCCTTGATCTCGATGTCGTAGACAACGTCCCTCCAGGTGAAGATGTCCTTCTGGGGCGGGATGGAGCTGACGTTGGCATCGGGCTCGCTGTTCTTGCTCTTGACCGGGACGGCCATCTCCTCGTTGGAAACACTGCGGTTCACGCCGTCCTGGAGGTAGGCGGGAACGTGGCCGCGCTGGAAGACGAGGACCTCGGCGGAGCTGGTGGTGGCGGAGTTGAGCTCAGTGGCGACGAAGTAGATGATCATGAAGAAGAACAGGAAAGCGAGCAGGATGCCGAAGTTCCTCCAGACGTGGGAGTAGTAGTACTGGTAGTTGGTGTTGATGAACGCGTCGCCACTAACAGTGCGCTGGCCAGCGATGGCGCCGACAGCAGAGCAGATCCAGGAGTCGCCGTTGAGCGGGGTGTACGAGGGGATGATTTCCGAGCAGGTGAACTCGCGACCGTGGAACTCGTTGGCGATGAGGATCTCGAAGGCGTAGAAGATGGGGTTGATCCATCGAATCCAGCCAAACCAGTCGACCATCTGGGGAACGCGAACGACGAAGCCAGTGTAGATGACAAGAGCTAGGACCAGGACACCAGCAAGCATCATAGCCTGCGACACGGTCTTGGTAATGGCGGCCATTGTTCTGAAGACGGCGCTCATGACGAAGGTGGAGATGTAGGTGATCAGGAAGTACAGGAAGAACTGGCCAGGCTCGCGTCGTAGTCCGGCGAGGAAGTAGAGCACGAGGTTGAAGGTTGTTGCCGTGATGAACTTGATCGGGATGTCTGCGGTGATTCCAGCAATGGCTTCAGCGGCAGGATGGTAGAAGGCGTAGGAGGCGTGCTTTTCGACGATTGGACGTTGATCGTAGAGACTGTTGATCTCGGAGATGGCAGTGAGAGCGTTCATGAGGATAGCCTGGAACAGAACAGAGCCCTTGGCGTAGAAACCGGAAGTAGAGTCAGGTGTACCGTAGAAGACCGAGCCGATGATGAGAGCCATCATGAGATTGATGACTGCTGACGTTGCTGTTGCCGACATGTCGTTCCATATTCTTTGGTAGGCGCGCTTGGTGGTCAGGCCAACCTGCATCGCCATGGAGATGGTGTAGGGGGACTTGGGGCGGACGTGCTTCGCCTGCCTCTCGTTCTTCATCTGCCGCATCTCGGTGAGAGCCTGGCTGTTGGAGTCCATAGGGTAGGCCTCCTGGTGCAGCTCAATCTCCTGGCGGAGGGCGGCGTACTCGGGGGACTGACGCCAGTACATCTCAAAGTCCTCCGGCGTGCGAGGGACCTGATTCTCCATGCCCGGGCGGGCACGGCGCTCCTGGGGGTTGGTGACGGAAGTGAGAAAGTCACCGGTGGTCTGGCGCTGAGGGCACTCCCATCCCATGCGCTCGAAGTACGCTTTGGCGGCGCTGGCAGGGCCGAAGTAGATCTGGCGACCCTCGTAGAGGACGACGGCCTTGTCGAAGAGGTCGTAGATGGCCTGGGAGGCCTGGTAGATGGCGACGGCGTTGGCGCTGCCGGTGAAGTCGGACGCGAGGCGCAGAGCCTGAACGAACTTCAGGGCAGTCGCGGAGTCCAGGCCGCGGGTGCTGTTGTCCCACGCGCACATAGGGGATCCGGCGAGCATCATCTCGGCGATACTGACACGCTTGCGCTCGCCGCCAGAGACGCCGCGGACGAAGTCGTTGCCGACCTTGGTGTTGTAGGTGTGGCTAAGACCGCAGACGGCCATGACAATCTGGGCGGCCTTCTTGGACATCTCATCGCGGGTCATGCCCTGGAGTCTCTTGGAGGGTGTGCGGACGGCGGCGGCGAACTCGAGGGTTTGGCCGACCGTGAGATGGGGGAAGTGCTTGTCAACCTGTGAAAGATGTGTTAGCTAGATGTCACAAATGAGATGGCCGATGAAGTTACGAACCTCTTGGTTGTAGACAGTCTCGCCCTTGAACTCCTTCACCATCCTCTTCTGAGGGATACCGTTGTAGTGGATGACAGAGTCGTGTCCCAAGCTCAGGCCGTGAAGCTCACCAGTCATGGTCTTGAGAAGGGTACTGCATCCGGATCCGGGACGGCCCAGAACAATCAGAAGCTCGCCGCTGTTGAGGAGACCATCGAAGTTGTGGAGGATCCTCTTGGGCTCCTTCTTGCCGAAGCTCAAGTGCTCGCCGATCCTCAGGGGCGCCGCGAGAAAGGAGCCAACGGTCTGCTGGAGCTGCAGGGCAGCGCCTGTTCCGGAGACGTTGAGATCCTTGTAGGCGACACCGGCCTTCTTGATGCTGATGCCCTCGTTGGACATCTGCTGCATGATTCTCTGCAGCCATTTTGAGAGGTCGAAGGACTTGCTAGTGGGGTCGAGGGAGGGATCGTTGGTTGCGATGTTGGAGAGTTGCGGCTCGCCGAAGCTGACGCCGCTCTGGCGCCGTGACAAGGTGGTTGCGATTCTCTGAAGCTCTCTCCTGTCCTCCTCCTCAATCATCATGGTGTCGCGGTGGGTATCTCTCGTAGGGCTGGACAGGGTGGCGTTGTCGTCTGATGAGTCGCCATTGTTCTTGCCGGTGTTGATGGGGGCGAAGCCGGCCTCCCATTGTTCTGATGAGGCTCTGCCGTTCATTGTGATAGAGGAGCCTGTTGAGTCTCGTGTGTCGGTTCGTTGTTGTGCCATGGTTGGGGGTGTGTTGCCAACGGCTAAGCTCAAGTGAGCTTGATATTATTAAGTAGTATTTGATCTTTGAACAGTGTGATTGGTGATCTGTGTGTTTGATGTCGATGTATCGTGTAAGTTGAAACGTTCACAGACGGTTACACTCGATAGTTGTTGATGAGATCTGGGGAAGTAACAAGAACGATAGCATGAATGGGATGACTGTGTTATTATATCAAAAAAGGCAGACGCGAGAGAAGTGTGCGTTTGCGGACATGAACCAACACCGGGGCCACCGAACAAGGCGCCGCAAGCCCGCCAAGCCCAGCCCATCTTTCCCCCAGCGCTGAAGTTTGTTGCTGGTACGCGGCCGAGTCAACAATCGACTCAAGCTGTGTTGTGTGTGTGCGGAGTTCGCAGAGCACCCGCCCGACCGCCGGCCCCGGTGAAGTGGCAATGAGGTCATGCCCCTGTAGTTCCCGCCCGACGACCCTTCTCACCACCCCGAAACTGTTCCATTTGCGGGAAGGGCTGGATATGTCAGCCCGTCTGATGTGTGTGTGCATCTGTATGCGTGGGTGGTCCCGTCTTCTCCTGTGGCATGGTCTGTAGGCTGGCCGCTCCCGCGTTCCCAGCACCATGGATTACGGTCCGGGCGGGGTGTTGAAGGCACAGCTCGAGTCCGCAACCCGTCGTCGGGGAGCTCCAAGGCCCCGAGAGGTGCTTACCGTAAGCCACGCAGGAGCCGCGCCGCGGCCCCAGAGACGAGTCAGGGTCGTTGGCTAGGCCTGTTGCGGCGGTGCGATCTGCTGGAATTCGGCCGAGGTGTCCTGAACTGTGTTAACCATGTTCCGATTGCATCATGGTGCCCCCCCCATTGGGCACTAGCCCACGGCACTCGTAAAAATGACTGGTTCAGTGGATTGTTCCCCTTTTCTCTCTTTGGTCCGTAAGTCCGTATATCTCTCTGCCCTGCACTGCTCGTAAATCTTGAGTTGCAGTGATTTCCACTTTCCGCTGGCGGACCCTCTTTCGGGAGATTTGCGTTCTCGGCAGGGCTGCTGCTGTTGCTGCGGCTGTCAAATACGCACCGATGTTATGAGGCTTACCAACAATTGAATCTCCCCGACTGCGGATTTGACTGGTTTTTTTTGCAGTGGATCCGTCGGACTTTGGGGGAGATAGGGGTTGCGATATGTAAACAAGCCAGATCACTTTGCTTACCATGTACGAATACAATTTCCCACTGAAAGGGCTCCTCTCTTTCCCCCCTTTTCGCAGGCTGGCTTTAGTCAGTAAAGTCGGAGTTCAACATGTCGGGCTCCGGGATCACTATCGAGAGTCCGATCTCTCACAATGACGCCAATCCGCAGCTCTAGCACGACGCATAATGTTGAACGGCCAGATCCATATTTACGAGACTAACAGCTAGCTAGCGGAAACAATTCTTCAGTATCACTGTGTTTCCACGTGCAGTTCATGAGACGGTTCATAATTCTAGATCTATTCCCCCCCCCTTATCTCCAGCCCCATCCCGTCAGTGTCCCTTTCCACACTTTCGGGCTCTCGAAGGCATGCGACCGGCTGGTGGAAACTTAGGCCGCTGAGTCAGTCCGTCCACCTTCGACCGCTTTCGCCGCCAGCAGCACGCGGATCCTCCCCGCACCGACACGCCGAACTCTGAGAAAGATCTGCTGGGTTGGCCCCGGCCCGACTCCCAAGCTTTCTTAGGACGTGATTCCAGAACAGCCCGTTGACGTGTTTTGCTCTCAGAATTTTGGTAAGCATTCACACCGTCGTCTTGGCAAGCATCAACTCCGCACACCGAGTAGAGTAGAGTTTGCACTGCGTCACTGAAACTTTGGCCATTTCGGCCGCAATCCCCTGAATTGGGCGATGTTGAGAGAGAATAGAGGTGTCCTTCGACCCATTACTCCGGGTTCCCGTCCGCAACCCTCTCACTCCTTCTTGACACCCACTTTGCCGATCTTTCTGAGTCCCCAAATGGTCACAAGCAGGGTTGCGCCGTAGAGCGCGAAGCAGTACCAGAACGATGCCCGATAGCCCTCCAGCAGCGCCGTTGGGCTCTCCTTATCCGCCACACCTGACTTGGCCGTCACGGCACTCGCAATCGCGCCCGACGACGCCAACCCCACGCTTTTGCCGATCTGGGCGATGGTGTTGTACACACCGCCCGCAACACCCTGCGTCCTCGACGGGAACAGCGAGGTGATCAGCAGGTTCGAGATAGTGAAGAGCGTGTCCGCGCCGATGGCGTTCATGAACATGGCCCAGAAGATGCAGTACCAGTAGTTCCACGCCGGGTCCGCAACGGCCATCAGGATCGGGGACAGCGCCGCGAGGGCCACGGCGATGAGGATCGCGAGGTCGGCCCGGACGCGGTGCACCACGAGCCCGGCGACGACGTTGGCGAGCACGCCGCCCACCGGGGCCGGGAGGAAGCGGACCGAGGTGTCGATCGCCGAGAGCCGCTGCACGTACTGCAGGTAGAAGGAGCTCAGCTGCTCTGTCGCGTTGAAGGCGCCCCAGACCATGAAGACGCTGACGCAGATGCTGGTGAAGCTGCGGTTCTTCCAAAGAGAGTTCGGGATGATGGCTGGGCGGCCGAGGCGCTCTTGCCGCTCGACCCATCCGATGAAGCTGCCGATCAAGACACCCGAGACGACCAAGAGAGCAATGTTGGCCGGCTTCTTGATGTCACTCAGGCTCTCGGTCATGACGCTGGAGGGGCGGGTTAGTTTGTCTCCTCGTCTCATCTTTGGGATTTGCCGATCGTCGCAGGGCTGGACTTACGCAAGAACATAGGATACCATCGCCAGGAAGCCGCTCGCCAGGAACGCCCCGATCCAATCCACCTCGGTCAGGAAGCGGTTCCACGTCACCGGTTCGCGCTTGCCGATACTTGGCAGCCACTTGAGGGCGATGAGGAAGATGACAGTGTTGATGATGGCCGCGATGTGGAAGCCCCATCTCCAGCCGATGGTGTCTGTGAAGACACCGCCGACACTGAGACCGACGGAGAACCCGATGGGCTGGCCGCCGCCCATGGAGGCGAACGCGATGTTGCGTCGCTTGCCTGAGGGGAATGCGTGTGTGATGATACTGACGGCGGATGGCAGACACATGGAGATCGCGATGCCGGCGAAGGCCCGGAACATGATCAGCTGGATTCCCGTCTTGGCCAGGCCGCAGGCCAGGGTGAAGGCCGATTGGAGGAAGCATCCCAAGAGATAGAGTTGCCGAGCTCCGAAGAGATCGGCCATGGCGCCTGACAGGAGCAGAGTGCAACCACAGGTCAGGGCGTACACCGAGGCAGGCCTTCACGGGGTGTTAGCAATGGTTCACCGGCAAGATATCGCTAAGGCTCATACCAAAGCAGCAGGTTGCCTTCAAGATTCACATCCTTTGCCATTGCAGGGATGCAGACGGTAACCACGCCAGCCAAGAGGGAGCTAATTCCGGTGATACAAGTCACCGATGAGATGACAACCACCGTCTTGCCCTTGGAAATGTCTTCATGCTGGGCATCTTCTGCGGGAAACACAGGCTGGTTGGGTCTCGATATAATTGATGATGAGGCCGAAAGTTCCGCCAGAGGCGATGCTGGAGCGTTGAAAACCTCAACCGTAGTTGTCGACATTGTCAACCCTGACTCGATTCACAACGTCGCACTAGGTCGTGACCAGGAAGACTACCCTTTTCACCAGACAAGAAGATCACTCAGAAACTGCTAGTCCTCCAGCACTATATCACCATAGACCCAGCGAACCGGTCACCCGGCGTAGAAATACTTCATTGTGCAAAATTTCGACCGATGTGCCCGAGATCGGCCGAGCGTGGAGCCCCGGAAGAGCCCCATGTTCGGATGTGTAAAAATGGAACCATTCAGTCTGTAATGGGGAAAAATTACTTAATAGTTTGCGGATCCGTCAGGGCGTCACGGCTTTTAAGCATACGTCAAGGGCGCAAAGGGCGTGCGCGACATATGGCGCCAACATTTGTTGGTTTTGAAATTTCTTAATGTCCGTCGGGGTTTTGTAGTTGCGATGGCCATGACTCAACCAAGTCGGGGGGTTCAACGCGCTCATGGTGCTTCTTGCATTCAAACAATCATTCACGCGATGGTTAGCGGTTGATAAAAATGAGTAGAGCTTGCATTAGCACGTGCTTTCTATTAAAAAGTGTAACTTCATTCCTGCTTAGAAATGAAATGGACTTTCCTGTCTTGAAAAAAAGGTGACATGGAAGGACGAAGACGAAGATGGGGAGGATATGAGTATGACTGCCACCGCGTCAGCCTGGCGGCCGACGTCGTACTGATACAACTCAGCCCAAAACTTTTGAGCACTTTCTTCCACGAATTGTCATCAAGAGGAGTCTAAAGAGATGCAGAACTTCCTCATCATTTTGAAGCTGTTTGTAACAGCAGTCATTTCACTCTTCAGGGCGACTGTAGCGGATTGATGCAGGATTTGAGCATAAATACCTAATTTTGGCGAATCAGGGCAGGATGCCTTTGGCTTTCCTTTAGCAATATGATCAGTGGCGTCGATTGAAAACAGGTTGATAGTGTTCATGTATTCGACACGGAACAGAAACTAGAAGAGAAAACTGCAAAGAAACCCTACGTTAGGACAATCTTTATTAGTCAAATACATGCATTGTTAGGTCTGAAGACTAAGAACTCAAATATGCATTGTGCTAACACCCAGTATTGAGAACAGAGTGATTTTGGCTAATATGATGACTTTTGAAAACAGATCGGAGCATGCCATATCTTCAAGGCCCAGTACTGGTGGCGCCACAGGCCTTACAAGAAATTTGTAGAGTTGTAAGTCCGTTTCTATCGCAGTCCAGGAGTACGTTGATAATCTTGGGCATAGTGATGTGCCCAAATTTCGCACGCGAAGACAAGCCGAACACCGAGAGGGATTTCGCCACTGATCCGAAGTAGAAGGAAAGCTGATGTGGAGAAGCAAGCCCATGAAATAAATGTTCCCTCTACTAAGATGCTTTGAGTCCCCGCTAGAAAGCCTTGTCTCCTTTTCTGAAGTTGCGCTGACTCTTGTACAAGCCTTATCTGATCACTAACAATAAAGACATCCATGAAGACTCGAATATGACAATGGCCGCGCTTTCACACTTTGAAAACAGCCAGCGTCAGCTAAAGAACCGGACGCGCAGAAGGCTAGAGCTTGAGGCTGCATGAACTATCGCGAAACTTACGCGATGCTCACGTGTATTTGCATCTGAGTCAAGGCTGCATCATCGTCCGCACTTAAAATGATCATTGTGCCTCCCCACAAGAGAGTATAGCGCCTACAGGTCATCTCTCGTAGCAATCGAAACACCAAGCGGCGTACTGTACGGATTGTCTGTAGACGTACTTGACCCATAAGTGCCTGAATAAACTAGGGTTGAGCAACCAATCACACAGCTCGCCATGGTCAAGCACCGGTATTTATTGTTTATTGGGCTGCACGGAGAATACCAAACTTCTAGGAGGGTTGTATCGTATGCAGTCGGGTTCGTCGCACTACCCGTGATCCTGGTCTTCCACAGCAGCGGGGGCGGCCGTCGCGTTCGCATTCGTACCAGGGCACCCATGCCCCGCCGTGAGATCTAGGACGAACCTCCAATTCACCTCTTGTTCGGTGCAAAGCCCATACACAACTCATGGGAATCAAAGAATCGCATTCTGGAGCAGAAGTTGGCGTAGTATATATAAGCTTGGGCTGTGATCAGGCGAGGCATTCTTCATGGGCTCGCACACTTTAAAGCTCGCCAAGGTGTCGACTTTCTGTTGTTCAAGTGGGTCGCTCTCGCGTTCGCTTTCGTACGCCACGTTAATCTCGGGATCTTGCTTCTTAACCCCTTCAAGCCTCCAACATCTGGGGATAGGATCTGATCATTGCCCGATACGCAGAAGTCGGAATAGAGAGCTGAGACTTCTACAGAGTTCGCCCTAACTTAGCGAGATTTTTCTCTGATTGTTTTGCCTCTCCCGTGCTTCATCATATCATCCATCCGACAACATCATCACCATCGACAACAACAAGCATCCAAAGCTTCGACGACAAGCACCAGAACCAGAATGGCACAGCCCAATCCGAAATGCGACGACGAAAGTCGCGTTAAGGATGACGCTGATGCTGAGCACCACTTCAATGTTTTCAATCAGCCCAAACGACTGCCCGCATGGCTCGATCACTTCAACGCGAAAGACCTCAAGATTCTATTCAAGTGCTCCTTAGCCGTTTGGATCCTCACTCTCTTCATCTTCATTAAAGCCACTTTGGCTGTCATCGGGCAGGCTGTCTTCTTCGGATGGTGGGACCCATGGTATCTTTCCTTTCCTCATCCAGGGTACTGACTGCAGTCGTAGTATCGTTCTCTTCATGATGCCGCCATCTGGCGTTGTCCTCATCCATATCCTGAGCGGCCTGATGATCTGCGTTGGTCTTGCAATAGGGTGGGCTTGGGGTACGATCACGATGAAAGCCGCACTGGCTACGAGGCCCCAAGCAGACTTGATGAGGCAGTTTCAGGAATTGCAACAATCGCCAAACGCGGGAGAACCCAACTTTTTGCAAATCGCCATATTCGAGGGTCGTCTGCTTGACGTACGAGTCACGGCGACATACTTCTGCATGATGGGGTTGTTTGTCTATTTAATGGTGAGTCTGGCGGTAGCATTTGAGCTGGTGCGTAAGCATGCTAACTGGGAATTAGGCTCGTATCCGAGTCGCCGCGCCAAACATGACACTGGTCGGCATCTTCGCCCTCATCACCGCCGACATCTACCTCACGAGTGCTCCCACGATCCCGACATTCCAAGGAACGATCCCCAAGAGCATGCTGATCCCGGTTGGAATTGCCGTGGGTATTGGTGCATTCTGCAATATTGCCATATTCCCGCAGTCTACGTCAGAAATCGTACTGGACGGTATGGCGGACCTGTTGAGCCCCATGAAGGGTTTTATCAAGGCTCTGACTTGGCAGCTCGCAAACCGCCAGAGTCGATTTAGTTTGGATCGACTGTTGCAGTTGAAGAGCCAACTAGCGATGGCGCACAAGAGTCTTGGGTCCTCCGTCGGATTCCTGGCCTTGGACTTTTCTTTCCGTAAATGGAGTCCTGAGGATGTTAAGTCCCTACAGGACCCGCTCCGGCAGGTTTCTGTTGCCTTCAACGGAATTTTGCAGCTGTTTGTTACCATGGAAGAGAAGAGTCTCAAAGCCAGTGCTCTCACCGAAGCTGCCATGGCTCTCGAGGACCAAAAGGACTCTGGTAACAAACAGCGCCCGCTCGCTTATCACATCGCCAGAGCAATCGGTGTCCGCGACAGCGTCAAACATCCAGACACGGAGAAAATGCTGGAAAAGACGTTAGATGTAGTATCATCAACCGCCCAGCCTTTGTTGAGTGCGTTGGGTCAAGCTCTGGACGCCATCGTGTCTGCACTTGAAGGAGAGTCGACTTCATCGGCCGACTTGGAGCGCCAGCAAACGCTGAATTTGCTGAACGAGGCACTGGTCGACTTTGAAGCATCCACTCAGCAGCTTACAGCACTGCACTCCCATCTATTTGACGCCGATGGTAGAGTCATTTACGACCAGAATGGCCAGGTACCTCCGCTATACGGTCTGATGGTGGGACTCTTACTACAGGAGAGACTCATCAGCTTATCCCGGAAGACCGCGACGATGCTCGAAACAGTGATCAAGATCGACCAGTCCCGACCTCGGAAAAGCCTTGGGTTGCCGAAGGGGTTGCAACGCCTTTTTGGTCTGGGTCTATCCCAAACTGAAACTCCGAGCACAACACAGGGAGCAGTGGACTTGGCTCGAACCATGTCCACAGTCTCACGACCGGAGAAGAAGTCTCGACTTTTTAGCAGAAAGAAGAAGACCAAAGAAAAGACCGACGACCTCAACACGGCGGCCGCACTCATCAAGAGCATGAGGAACCCTACGAGCCGAATGAGGAGCAAGCCAAGCATGGTTTTCCTAGGCCTAATTCATTGGTTCACTGACGTTGAAGGCATTCACGCTTTACGTACACTGGTGGTGACCATCGCTTTGGCGCTGCCGGCCGTCATCCCCTCGTCTGCAGGCTTTTATTACCGCGAAAAGGGATTCTGGGCCATGGTTATGGGCCAACTCGCTATCGAGCCGTACATGTCGGACCTGCTGTCTGGAATCATTATCCGAACACTTAGCACAGTGGCAGGTGGCATCATCGGCTTGGTCTGTTGGTACATCGGTGCGGGGTCTGGTCCAGGCAACCCATACGGCCTCGCTGTTGTGATGGCTGTGCTGATCATCCCTCTCATGTGGTGGAGGCTGTTCACACCACCAGAGCACTTGGCCGCGGGCATCATGCTTGCCGCCACTGCATACATGGTTGTTGCGTACAGCTGGATCGACTCGCACGTGCCGACCTACGGCAATCCCGGTGTTGGGTATCAGATCTTCTGGCGGCGAGTTCTTCTGGTTCTCGTTGGAAACGCTAGCGCCATGCTCATCGGACTATTCCCTCGGCCAATGACGGGAAGTCGGCAGTATCGACACATTCTGTCCACGTCTTTACTGGGGGTAAAGGACCGCTATGCTCTGCTGGTGTCGACTTGGCGCATGCCTCCTGAGGATCTCGTCCAATTCATCGAGAAGGAGACAGCCATGTGCGATGGGATCTTGGACGCCATTGGTAGGCCTATAGAACTGACCAAGTTCGAGTTCTCTACTTCCAACATCGACACTGAGACGCTTCGAAGAGCGACATATCTTTGTAGGAGCATCAATGCAAGTTTGGCAGAGCTCGGTCTCTACATGACCGAGCTGCCACTTCCGCTCCGGGCTCGACTCATGTCTTCCATGAGTATCGATGAAGAGAACCTGGTTGTGGATCTAATGTCAACATTATCACTTGTTCAACAGTCTTTAGATTCGGGCGAACCGTTGCCTGCCCTATTGCCAACGCCTCTGATAAGCAGAGCTCTCAGGGCTAGAGAAGTTCAACGGGCAAAACAGGATGACTTGAATGTCCGAGAGCAGCTTGAAGGCCACGATGGCAGGCAGTTGATTGGGGCCATCAACGCCTTCACACGCTTCCTTGGCGCGGTCGATGATCTCGTGATGGTGACTAAGAAGGCAGTTGGAGAGACATCTCATGTCAACTTGGAAATATTTGGAAAGGGCGTATAATTGGGGCTGTTCAGAAATCGAGCCGTTCGGCAATTGAGGTCATATGGGTGATGCAGAATGGTATGAAACGTAAGCCAGCGTTTGAATACAACTTAGTTAATAAATTGAACATTAGATGTGATGATGATGTATTTGATTGTTTTTGCGTCAGTCGCGGCCACTATTTGGTATTTGCTTTGCTGGGACGAAGCCGAGGCAGTGTTAGGGGCGACCGTTACTCCCCCTGCGCTTCGATGCCACTTCCATAGATGCTTGTGCCGCAGAATATTGTTAGATTTCTTCATATGCCTGTCCAAAGATATGTTACCAACGGCCCTCCATGGACCTAGACTATCGACTAAAATGCTGCTATGACCGGCTTGATAAGCCGCAGTGCCGCCGTACGCTGGGAAGCGTGCCGTCTTTCGCACACCGCGCTTTTTTGAAAGTCTTTTGGCCAATAAACCGAATTCCTGCACTCCTTTACTGATTATGTCGCCGTTAAGCTAAAAATTGTCTCTTCCCCTGATAAAAGACAGGCACGGCCATATCACCATTTGACGGCCCTGAATTCCTTCGATCCTTCCTCATCCCGAACCTCCTCCACAAAAGGCTTGGGTTTCCATGGCCCAGGCTTTCCGATCTGATTGGGCGCATACGACATGATGACAGAGGATTTAAATGAGGAAATATTGGGATACCAACCTTCGTAGGGGTCGTAGGACTGAAGCTCGAGGAGCGTTTTCTGCATGGCCCTCGCGCTGAGCCCACGTAAAGACCGGAGGCACTGCTGTCGGCTCTGATATTGTCCCACTCGCAAAAGTCCCACCAGAGGCCGGATTCCAGTCGAGAGCTTGTGCCATATCCAGCAGAATTCATCCAACCGAGTCCAATCTTCGTGCTGACATATAGTTTTGAGTGAAGCCACTGCCCTGAGGCCTCCAGGAGCCTTGATGAAGAGAAGTTCTTGATCGCCGCTGCCGCCTTCGCCCACACAAGTGATGCGATAGAGTGGTGATGGAACCCGCCAGGCAACAACTTGAGCTGACTGGAGAAGGCCTACCTTGGCCAGCTTGTTGACTACTGATAAAGGCATCCTCTCAAAATCACCAATGCCCAAACTCGGGCTTAGATCCTGGAGCCAGGCACGTTCTCGGAAATCCAACGGTCCTAATCTCCCGTCATGGTACAGGCCTCTTTGCATAAGGGCGGCTGAGCGTGACAATACCGCGGGATTCTCGAGGGAAGCTTGCACGCTTGGCAATGACAAAGACTCACTCAAAAGTCGGACACTTTCTGGCCACAGCGCATACGGTCGATTATCAATGGCTTGAACTTCGACCACCTTACGCACAGCGTGTCTGAGACGAGGTGCGAGGGCCATGCAAAGCCAACTCCCAAGGGACCGGAGAAAAGCCCCCGGTCTCATGATCAGGTCACTACCTTGCGCCCACACGGCCTCGATACGTCCATTGCTGCCCCAGAGCTTTGAGACACCGTCGCGGACAACTCGCGCAACTCTATCGAGCAACCGCGTCTCCTCGGCCGTGTCAAGAACCTCGCCATGACGAAGGACGCATTGGCAACAGATCTCGAAGATCAAGATCGGAAGCTTGTCGCGGGCCACACTGAGGGCGGTTGGGTTTCTAAGCTTCCACGGAAACACAAAGTCAACATCATTGCCTTCCATTAGACGGTCTTCTCTTGCAACGCCTATCAACTCGGCTTCGTTGACTAGCTCTCCGATTGCCATCACGTCTACCGGACGAAGCTGCTGTTGCGGCCATCTCGTTACTGGGTCATCGAAAGAGCGTTCGACGTAATCAATCAGGCGCTCGGAATGCTCCGTTGGGTTGATGTCGTTTGCGGTATAGTCGACTTTGGCGTTCATGAAGCGGAGGTAGACGGCGACCATGGCAAGGTGAAGCAAGTCATCGGGTAGCATACGTCGAATTGAATCAACCAATTCGCCGATGATGATGCATTCATGCGCGAGAAAAGAATTGCGGAATGTAGTGCTGGTGAGATTCAAGGCTAGAATGTCTCGGAGTTGTATGATTTTGAAAATCATCAAGATAATCTCGGGTGGCATCCGATCCAACCTCGTCTTTCCCTGAGTAGATGCGTTCTCCATGTTTGGGATGAGCTAGTTCGTGACTCTGCGCGGAGATATGGCCATGGATCGAGAATCTGTGTGACTGTAAAAGAAAATTTTCAGGGGGCAGCTTGAAGAAATAGAGGGTAAAAGGAGCTTGCAGGAACACCTTGGTGAGTCAAGTTATGAATTGTCACTGGGCCAATGGTCGCTGTTTTCACGAAGTCGAAGGCGCCACATCCATTTTCCTTTCTCCAATGACACACACTGCCGAGACATCAGGGTAGAGTTTACGCTCGCAAGCAAACACCTTACGTAACTTGGCGGGTTTCGTATCTTTCGAGGCCTTCGCTTCCTTCAACACCCCAGTAGGTACAGATAGACTACCTTACTGTATAATTACTGTTCAAGACGTGCGGGATTGACACTCAGCAACAGTCGACGCTCTCTCTCACCAATGAGACATTTACAGTCAACTGAAACTTTCGAAAAATAAGCCAAGGCTGGGGAGCTTCAAGTTCTTGTCCCCGATGAATAAAGGGTACATAAGCTAGCTATTCAAGGATCCGAAACCAGCTGTCGGTCACTTACACCCGAAAGCAGGCCCAAGATGTTCTATTAAGTCAGGAGTGGAGACAGAATGAGACTTGGACATCAGTCCCCACGCCGACGTAAACCGAGCGACTAACCTCCCAAAGTGGAAATCTGAAGCAAAGCTATCTCCGCTGAAAACAAAATTTGCGTCGCTTTCCGAAGCTCTGACGGCGCTGAGTGTAACTCGTGCCCCTGTTCGCTATCTTTCCCGCGGAAAAGTTCGCCGATTGCCGGAAAACTCGTCGGGGAACTACCGGGAAACTGCCGGGAAACCCTTGGTGTAAGGGGATTGGTGCGGGAAACCCCTCGTCCGCAGCACTTGGGCATCCTGAGTCAGAGTACGGGGCTTTAAGAATGTTCCTTTTGATATTCTCGAAAAGTTATCGGGTCGTTTGGGCTGAGCGCTTCGGCTTGCGGCGGCAGACATGGGAGGTGTAAGTGCCACGACGATAGCAACGCTTGGATGAGTGTAATAGTCGGCGGTATGCACTCGGCGGCTGCTGAGAATATAAACTAATGTCTGGCTTGATTAAATATTTACTCTCTTAGTGTGTATGTGAAGTAACTACTGAGGTTGCCTTGCTTTGACGATACCCCTTTGTTGAGTTCTCTGTGCCGTTTGGACAACTATCCCCGTCATCATGGACGACACCACGCAGCCCCGAGCAGGGCAATACCCCAAAGATAAACACCAGACCGACAACACCTCCAGCTCCCACCCATCACCTTCAACGTCCGTAATATTCGACACATCCGACGAAGACATCGAACAAAATGCCCCAACGAAAGAAGCCTCCAGGACCTCCCCCGCCGACGCCGACGAACCACCCCCAGACGGCGGTCTGCAAGCCTGGACACAGGCCCTCATGGCACACCTCGTCGTCATTAATACATGGGGCACCATCAACTCCTTCGGCATCTTCCAGACATTCTACCGCGACTACCTCTCCCGGCCGGCGTCAGACATCAGCTGGATAGGCTCGATGCAGGTCTTCTTCCTCTTCGTCGTGGGCGTCTTCACCGGACGGCTCACGGACGCGGGATACTTTCGCACCGTCTTCGGCATCGGCTCTGCGCTTGTCGTTCTGGGCAGCTTGACAGCGTCCTTCGCAACGGAATACTGGCAGCTGTTCCTGTCACAGGGGCTCTGCATCGGGCTCGGGATGGGCGGGTTGTTTTGCCCGGTGATGGCTGTTTTGTCTACGTACTTCAAGCGCCGACGGAACCTGGCTATTGGCATTGCCATCAGCGGCTCGGCTACGGGAGGCATGATATATCCGGTCATGGCGCGCCAGCTCTTGCCCAAGATTGGTTTCGGGTGGACGATGCGGGTGATGGCGTTGGTGCAGCTTGTGACTTTGCTGGTTGCCAACATCTTTATGAGGTCTCGGCTCCGACCGAGACGCGCCGGCTCGCTTGTCGAATTGTCGGCTTTCAAGGAGAAGCCATATCTCTTGTTCACGATTGGCATGTTCTTTGTATGTCCTTCTTGAACAACTCCAACCTCTTGCAGGAGATGCTGACCGCTTTTAGAATTTCTGGGGTGTCTACTTTGCTTTTTACTAGTAAGTCACAACAATGATAACCCCTTTTAGCATCAGACACTAACACGAAGTAGCATCGGCCCCTTCAGTCGGGACAAGTTGTCGTTCTCCTATGATACCTCGATCGATATTTTGATGATAATGAATGGAGTTGGAGCCATTGGCCGCGTCATACCCGGCTTTCTCGCAGATCTGTTCCTGGGACCTCTCAATGTCGTCACACCCGCTGCTGCAGTTTGCACTATCCTTCTGTTTTCTTGGATGGCAATCAAGAGTGCTGCTGGTTTATACGCCTGGGCTGTGATATATGGTACGTCAATGTTGAGCTGCCTTGGACACCTGCCCCCTACGCAGTTATCGAGTTTAAGATACAAACATCGCTAACGTGTTTCCGACTTATAGGCATCTTCGGGGCCACGGTACAAGGTCTTTTCCCAGCCGCCCTATCGTCTCTTACGATCGACCTTCGCAAGGCAGGCACACGGATGGGCATGGTGTACTCCATCGTCAGTTTTGCCAACCTGACCGGTCCCCCTCTCGCCGGCGCGTTGATCAAGATCGGCGGGGGAGAGTACACGTACGCCTTCATATTCGGAGGTCTCTGCTTGTGCTTAGGAACATCATTCCTCATTGCTTGTCGTATTGCGAAAGGAGGGTGGGGGCTGGCAAAAGTTTAGTCATCGGAGTTTGAGTGGTAAAAGGAATATGCATAGCGTGATAGGTTGGATAATCAACGAGAGATGAATAACAGTTATTGATTTTAATGCTAGAGCTCTTCTGATATTAGATTCAATCGTGCTCTTCAGATAACTTCAACAATGTGTCGACCATGGTTCCGGCCCCACTCTAGATCCCGACCCGGGCGGGTTACTCAGCAAAGATGCAGGCACCTGAAGAGAATTAAAAAGCGTTGGTTTCTCTTGCTTCAACATACCTTCCCCTCACGCCGTCTTGGCGCCTCATACAGTAATTCCCGCAAACTGGAAGCAAGCGATGGCGAACTTCCAGCCCATCGATATGGCAATAGCCAACCCAAAGCCTCGTTTCGTTAAAGATCCGGAAACGAATCGGAGCTCAAGGCAATATCTACTTCAAATGGCCGACTACGATGGAAGCCATGACTATCCCTATTGCTGGGGATTTGCCATCTTTCGCACCGCTTACGAGTCTGATGAGGAATTCACGAAGGCCGTTGAGCGGCTCAACAACTACGCCAAACACTGGGCCTATCATGACCTCGCTCGTAGCCGAGGCCGAGAGCCCCAAGACCCTCTGCCTAACCAGGATCTTTCAAGTCGGTATTACAGCGACATCATAGAGGACCCGGGACTCGCTGGAGCAGATGTGGAGGAGGTTGGAAGACGGTTCGATGACTGGGTCAAGGAACATCTCAACTCTACCGACAAACGCGATGTTCCTAATGCCCGTTTTAGATTCTGCTTGATGCTTGACCAGCAGAGTATCGATGCGATTCTGGCCATGCCTGAGGATCGGGAAACTGTTACTGCCGTTATGGATCCGCCTAGGAACCAGCGTTGGATCAAACTCGTCACTGGAGAGCAATGGGCTGACCGTGGATGGCCGAAGCGCGGTAGACTATGGTGTCGTGCGGGAATATATGAATTCTGGGGGATGTGGTTCGAGATAGAGGATCCGGATTTTATCTACGAGGAAAGCGGATGGGCTGAAGACCCGTGGTCCGAGACCGACGGGGCTTTGAATTTTTGGGGTATTCCAGGCGTTGACTGGTAGTATTATCCTAGTGCAATAATGTGAATGGGACTACATCGCGTGGCACTCCATGTTCAGAGCTCCTCCGTATGCTCCCAGTCATATGTTGGCCCGGAGCAGTACGCGTTCCCAGACACCAAACTGCTCGTGCACTCCGAATACTCGCTCCCAAGTGACGGGTTAGCGGCGACAAACAGTGCAATGTTGATATCCGACGACAAGCAGGTTGTAGCGCAGCTATCACCCTCCGCGGATATATGCCATCTTCCACATTTCATCGTTGTTCCCTCCGCAATGGTTGCGTTGTTTGGCGGATCGATCGGGAATGACGTGTAACCCGTTCCACCGGGATGAGGACGGTATCTTGATGAGTGTAAGAAATAATACGACCACAGGATAGCGGTAGACAAAGCTCGGTATTGTCGGGGATACTGTTGCAGTCAAAGATCTGAGGGTTCATGCCGTACAATGCAATGGCCGAGACATTATTGATAGAGGCCACTTGCTCGCACGATGCGCCTCCCTGACTGGCGGTGTGCCACTTCTCGGATACGCACAAACTTGACCCTTCATCAGGTCTTGGGGACACTGGTGGGGGAGCATCAGTCGGTCCGGTTTCCCCGCAAGTCTCGTAGACGAGTTCCAAGTTGCTCTTATAATTATCATCGTAAATTGTATCGTCGTAAGTTGAATATGAAATACCCTGCGTGAGATCAAGACGGTTGATGTTGCATTCGGAGCACATCTCGGACTGTGGCATTTCCCGGATCGAGGTGACGCTACTGAACTTAGCGATCAAGTCTGTAGTTGTTAGCCTCATCGGTTCATTGAGTTGACTGATCGTCTATCGGTCCAAATCATTGCAGTAAAGCCCGGTTTCTGAATCTTTGAGACAGGTCTTGTTGTATCCTGCCTAACATACGTCCTCTATGAAGAGTTAGTATCTCCCTAGAAATATTATAGCCCTAATATCTAGCATCAACGTTATTAAGCTAGCTTTGCAGTGACTGTCACAAGCCTTTCTGCTTAGGTTAGCTAGGTATATGAATAACTATATACCTATAAGGACTCTTAATATATTAGACGTGAGAGTTTAAACCTTATAAGTATAGGAGAGTATCTGTCACGGTCTATGGACCGGTGTTCGGCCTTCGGCAAGACCCTCAGCCACGACTCATTGGACCCACCAAATCCAATGGCGCATTTGCTAGAAGGTTCCAGGAATATCGACAAGGTCAATGGCAAGGTTATAAGAATGCCCAGGAAATAGGGAGGATACGGTTCTGTTTCCTGTTCTTCAAGAAGATTTATTGTACTCGTAGTAGTAGGCTAGACCAATGGCATCGACCTTGTCCTAGACCCTTACAGTATCCTTCCTAGACTATAGAATATAAGACCTAAGGATTAATTATATTTATATTCCTATTATTATTATTTACTTTATTTGTATATAGTCTTAGCTACTACTACTATAGCTTCTAATTAGTAAAAAGATTATAATAATTAGTAGTACAACTTAATATCTTTTTTTATATAACCTTTTTTTCTCTATAACTTTATTATTATCTTTAATAATAGTCATAAAAATAGTATAAGAGCTATGGAATAATCTTTAGATTAATACTTAACTTTAAAATATAACTTTAGGATTTTATTATTATATTAAGTTTTTTAATATAATGTATAAGAAAAAGTAGTAAAAAGAAGAGAAAGTTTATAAAGAATAGCGCTTAATAGTTAATAATTATATCTAACTACTTAAGTTTTCTAACTTTATTACTTTTTAGTAATACTTCTCTTTTTAGTAATAAGAATCCTTTTTTAATAAACTAATTATTAAGAAGAGCTATAATATTAAACTTAAGACATTAAGTAATAGCTAAGAAGTTATAAATTTTTTAGTAAGAATATTATAACTATCAATATATTATTAGTTTTAATAAGAGATTTTATAATTAAATTATAATCTTATATCTTATTAATTAAAATAATAATAGTTAATACTTTTTTTATTAATATAGATAATAAAGTATAAAAAGAAGAAGTTAGTTTAGAGTATAAATAAATACTTTATTGGTTTAACTATATTATAGCTATTAATAATATATTTAATACTGTCTTTATTATAACTATAAGAATTATTAGTATTAAAAGTATATTTTATTTGAACCTCTTAAGAGGAAAATAATTTTATATATAATAATAAATTTACTTTCTATGTAGCTATTAATAAGGTAGTTATATAAAATAAAAACATAAACTAAAATACTTTTTAAAAGTTTTTAGATTACTAACTGTTAACATATAACATTCTTTTATAATAATAATAACAACAATATAAGAATAATAACAACGCTTAACTTACTTTAATATTCTATATAAAATAAACTAATAACATTTAAGGTATAAAACCTTATATAAAAATACTCTATTTATTACAATTTATAACTATAATGTTGATTATGTAATACGTATAGTTACGTAGGCACCTTATGTAATTAGCAGTTTAGTGAGTTACGTTTCAGATTATCTTTCCCCTCACTTTTCCCTACTAGAGGATGCAACCTGCCAACAACAATAAGAGTAATCACAATGCATCAATTCCTTTCTTATTCTCGATACGATTAAATGCCTATAAATGCTTTGGATTATTACATTTCATCATAACATAAGCCCATCTATAACCCTATACTATATAGGCGTATATACCACGCCCCTGAATACGCTTATACCTGTGTTAACATTAGTTTATAATAATAATCTAATACTAAAGTAATAAAAGAGGTTATATTTAACTATAAATAATTATTAGTTTATAATATTTAAAGAGCAGAAGTTCTTAACTTAAGAACTTACTCTTATATATAAGAGGTATTTATTTTTAAGAAATTATCCCTAATAGCTAAATAGCTGTTAGCTTTTATATTAATCCCTCTATTATTTATATACTTGAAAGAATATAAATAAAAGAAATAAAGAAGTAAAATTAGTAATACTATATATAAAATAATAAAGCTATAACTAAATTAAATAGTTATAACTATATATATATACTTATAATAAGAGGATTAACTACTTAAAGTAGTTTAAATTATTAATAGTAAATAGTTTAATAGTTTATATATATAATTAACTTAATAGGAAAATACTTAAACTTTAGTTATTACTTTATATATAATTAAGATAACTATTATATTTTAGTAATTTTATCTAATTATATAATATTTTACTTACTTTTAAAACTAAACTACTTACTAAGTAATATTTATATAAAGATATTAAGTAGAGGTTATATATAATATATCTAAATAAACTAGATTTATAAAGGAGGTTTTAATACTTTTACTTAAATAAACCTCTTATATTAGCCTTTTTTCTAAAAAGTAGTAGTAATAAGTAAAAAATGCTGCTCCCTAGTATTAAGAAGATTATGTAAGGGGCTGGCCCCTAGGCTTGTTCAACGTATAGGTGCCGTCGATTGACTATTCTAAGCTGAAGAAGGAAGAAAGGACTTTACAGGGATAGGCACCTAACAGCGGTGAAGCAGGCCGGGTTAGGCGGCGTACTGCGGCAGAATAGTGGGTCCAACGGAGCCGGATCTCGGTAACTGCTCCGGCGAAGCCGGAGATATCAATCCGGGCTCTAGCCCGTGACATCACCCCCCCGCTCCCCTCCGGCGGCGCGCCCGCGGCGCTAAGGCTGGGTCTCCATCGTGCTCCATCGCAGAGCCATAACGGCGTTCGTAAGCCTCCATTGCTTCTGTCCCCTGGAGCGTCTCGACAGGCTCCCAGGTCCTCTCTGTATATCCTTCCCACTTAACCAGAACTTCGCGGCGTCGCCCGCGCCCTCGACGCTTCCAGGTAGCAGCGTCGATACTCTCTACACTCCAGGTCTCTTCGCCTTCATCGTCTATAATTGGTGGCGGCTGCTCGTCATCTAACGTTTGACCAGGTAAGGGGTCGTTACCTGCGCGCTTCAGGATATCCACATGGAAGCGTGGGTATATGGCTGCCGGTACATCAAGCTCTACCACGTATGGTGAGATGACTTTCGTAACTGTGTACTTGTGGTGTAACCAATCCAGTTTCTTGCAAGGCCTAGGGGATCTGTAATGCCCCATGTGAAGCCAGACTTTGTCGCCTACTTCTAGTCTCTCTGTAGGCTGGCGCTTCCTATTAGCCAGCTCCTCGTAGCGTTGCTGTGTTGAGGCGAGGGTCGATTGGGCCATATCCATCACATCTTGAAGCCTTGTTACCAACTTGCGGGCTTGGCCCTCACGGGTGCCTTCAGAGCTTGCTGGGTCTGCTTCCTTGACCTTAATAGGCTCTGGGTTGTATCCATGCTCTAGGAAGAAGCTACTCATCCCAATAGCGCTATTATCGCGGCTACAAAGCGCTAGCTGAGCTGCTGGAAGGTTACATGCCCAGTCCTTCTGTGAGTAGGTGACGTAGTTACGTAGGTAGGCCTGGATCTCCTGGTTCATCCTCTCTGGGCCTCCATCAGTCTGCGGGTGGTAGGCAGTGCTAAGCCGCTGCTCTATTCCTAACAGCTTACAGAACTGCCGCCAAAAGCGGCTTGTCCAGTTACTTCCCCTATCGCTCACAATCGATGTAGGGACGCCGTGGAAGCGGAAGTGGCAGCTCAGGAATCGTTCAGCGCAGGCTTCGGCTTCCATACTTTGCATAGCTTCGAGGGTTACGCCTTTACCTAGCCGGTCGATAATTACCCAAAGGAACCTCTCGTTCTTATCTGTAGGGGGTAGATCTGTGATGAAATCCATAGCAAGATCGCTCCGTATACGCTGTGGTATCGGCAGTGGCTTTAGGAGTCCCTTGCGGCGTTCTCTCCAGATATGACTTCGCCCACAACCATCGCAGTTACGGCAGAAACGCCGTACTAACTGCGACTGGCCAGGCCAGTAGAAGCGTCTGCTGACTAGCGCGAGGGTATTATCTCTACCAGGGTGGCCACTAAGCACTGAGTCGTGGATACTTTGGACGATACGAGTACGTAGCGTGTTCGCCTCCCTATCCAGGTCTTCGCTACCTGGTACCCAGATCCGATCTCTGAATAGCAGTCGGTTACCGTTATCGATCTCGCACTCAGCAATCTGAACCTTTAGCTTGAGGCTAGGTGGGAAGCTTCTTTCTCGTTGTTTCACAGCAGTATAGGCCCGCTGGTAGACTTCGTCTCCTGCTTGGGTCTGATCCCAGAGCTGCTGTAGTTCTTTATCGTCGGTAAATACAAGCATCGCTGGTGCTACCTCTACACGTCGTGTACGCGTTGAGGGAAGGGCTACTTCGGGAAGAAGCTGGAGAATCCGGCCTTGTTCGCGCTCGTCTTCTAGGGACGTAGGTACGTCTTGTTCACGTCTAGAGAGTGCGTCTGGCACTACCGCTTCGCTTCCTGGGCGGTACTGTATCTCAAAGTTATACTGAGATAGCTCCTCTGCCCATCGGCTTTGTCGTTCCGTGAGCTTCTGTTTCTGCATAAAGTACTTGAGGTTCCTATGGTCGGATAGGATCTTAAAGCTCTCAACGCTCTGTAGCTCTGCCCTCCATTCTCGCAGGCAGCTCATAATAGCTAACATCTCCTTATCGTGGATTGGGTAGTTGAACTGGGCGGCATTCAGCCGCTGCGAGTGGTATGCTACTGCGTGACGTCTTCCGTGCTCGTCTTCTTGCGATAGTACTCCCCCAAGAGCGAAGCCTGAGCAGTCAGCCTCAACGTAGGTTGTAAGCTCAGGGTCTAGTTGGTGTAAGACAGGCTTTGCTGCAAAGATCCTTTTTAGCTCTTGGAATGCTGCTTCTTGTTCCTTACCCCAGCAGAATGGGGCACCCTTCTTCGTAAGGGCTATAAGGGGCCCAGCGATGTTTGAGTACGCTGGGATAAAGATCCGGTAGTAGTTTGCAAATCCTAAAAAGCTCCGGACTCCTTTAACTGTCTTTGGCGCAGCCCATTCCTTAATTGCTCTTAATTTCTCAGGGTCGCAGGAGATGCCTATACCAGCTGTAACAATAAACCCAAGATACTTAACGGTCTTCACAGAAAACGCGCACTTATGCGGGTCCAGCCGGAGGCCAGCATCAGCTAACTTGCGGAGGACTAGCCGGACCTTCGCTTCGTGGTCCTTTTGTGACCCATTTGAGTAGATCAGTACGTCGTCCATATACGCCGTCGCAAAGTCGTCAAGGTATTCTCGAAGTACGCCATTAATATACCGCTGGAACGTGGCGGGGGCTCCTGTGAGGCCAAAGGGGACGACTAGCCACTCGAATAGTCCATATCTGGTCCGAAATGCTGTCTTATGCTCCTCCCCTTCTGCAATTCTAATCTTATGGAACGCTGCTACTACGTCCAGTTTCGTAAACCACCTTGCAGCGCTAATAGTCCGTAGTGTTTCCCGAATCAAGGGGAGGGGGTATCGGTCGCGCTTAGTGAGTTCGTTGAGGGCGCGGTAGTCAACACAAAAGCGTATCCCTCCTCCTGGTTTCCGTACGAACAGTACTGGGGCTGATGCTTCGGAGCTGCTAGCGCGGATGAAGCCCTTGTCTAGTAGGTCTCGCAGGGTCTTCCGGAGGACGAGGAGCTCTTCTCGTGACATCCCATAGAGCGGGCCCCATGGTAGTACAGCCTCGTTGCCCTTACTGTCCTGCTTGATAGGGATCTCGTGGTCGACCCCGGGGCGATGTGGTGGGAGGTTAGCAGCCTCATCGGGTTGGAATAGCTCGCGAAATTCAGCTAGAACAGCTGGCGGAAGGAGAGCCTTAAGGTCTGCTTTCTCTGTCTTCTTCGCGAGGGCTTTCTGTATGTCTGCCAGGCTAATAGCCCGCACTTCATATGCTGCAGTTTCTCCAGTTTGTCGTTGCGCCCTCTTGTAGAGCGTTGTAAAGGGGGCTCCTGGGAGGAGTCGAGCAGTTCTAATCTGGCGTATTCGTTCTGGCTCTTCCTCGCCTTTCAGTCGTAAGTCTACACCACCTCTCCTATGACGTATCTGTTGCGCAGAAGCGTCATATACGACGCAGTTCCGTTCCATCCACGGTTTCCCAAGGAAGAGGTCATCCCCAAGACCGCGGACAGTATACGCAAAGATCTTCTCATCATAGCCACATAGCTCTAGGTTAAAGACAACTACACCTGTCGCTTTCGTGGCGCCTGTAGCGTCGCTGAAGCTGCCTAGTATCCGCTCTGAGCGGTCTACTATTGGTAGGCGCAGCCTGCGGGCGAGGTCATGGTCGACAAGGGCGTATAGGTCGCACCCAGTGTCTACCAGGGCGTCTGCTTGAGTGCCCTTATGTATGCGGGCAGTGATCACTGCTGATTTGCTGCTCATGCGATGCTTGAACTGCTTCCATTCGATGATATCACTAGGCTTTGCCTCCAACGCCCGACTTTGCGTTGGAGTTACTCTTTTCCCGAGCTCTCTTCAGCCTCAGAGCTTCCCAGCTCCTCTGTGGCACTATCGTTGCTGCTCTCTTCTGACTTCTTGGCTTTCTTGACCTTCTTGATCTTCTTTGGCCCTGGACGCTTTGGCTTAGTGCACCGTGTAGCGATATGGCCGATGTTGTTACAGTTATAGCAACGCCGACTATCCTTCTGCGGTTGTTCACTACCCTCGGACTCAGACGAGGAGGAGTAGCGTCTGCGGCGCTGCGGTTCCGGAGCTCCCTTCTTGTTCCTCGCGCGGCTTACGCCGGTCATCACCACATCACCATCGTTGTCGTGGTGCCTGCTTGCTTCGGGGGCTCTAGGGTAGTACGAGCTGCTTCTGCGCGTTGTAGCTGGAAGCCTCTCCAGCCTTGCGGCTACGTCTTGTACCCGCATGAGCCATCCATGGTAGTTATCGACCGGAAGGTCGACAGTAACGAGGGCTCGTTGGAGCCGCGTACTAAGTGCTCCCTCGAGGAGGGTTATCTTCGCCTGGTCTGCCCAACTAGCCCCCCCAGCTTCTGACAATACTCTCTCGTATCGGGGAAGAAAGGAGGCGAGGGATTGGTCGTCCCGCTGACGGATCGTTCGCAGCGTAGCAGCTGCGCGGGAGGCAGCACTTGGGTCCTTGTACGTACGGTCCAAGTACCTCATGAACTCAGAGGGGTCTCGCTCGCCCCCGGGGCCTCCGGCGGCGTAGAAAGTAGCAACAACTTGCTGAGGGTCAACGTCGAGTCGTGAGTTGATATAGTACCAAACCTCGGCGTTACCCCCCATAAGTCCTGCATCTAGGGTTGTCTTATCGCGCATTTGCTGAGACCACGCTGGGTAGTCTTTGCGCCTTCCCGTGAACTTCGGGGGATTCGGTAGGGGCTTTCTCCGCCCTTCGGCTACCATTACTGTATCGTCACTCGGAGCCTGTATAGTCGTATCGGCTGTGGACGGGGTCGGTACGCTACTCGTAAGCGGCGTAGGGGTTGCTCTATCCGGTGACATAAGCCCATTCAGAGCTGTCAAGAGCTGCGTCATCTGGGCCGTCTGCTGGGCCATTTGGTCCTGAAGAGGACGTATGCTTGCGTTAACCGCTTCGTTGATCCGGCGGTCAATCTCGGCGTTCATCGCGTCGTTTGCGCTACCCTCTGGCGAATCCATCGTGTCGCTCTCGTGAGGTTTCGCGTAGCGTCTTCTGTTGTTGAGCTTAGAATATGTAAGGGGCTGGCCCCTAGGCTTGTTCAACGTAGAGGTGCCGTCGATTGACTATTCTAAGCTGAAGAAGGAAGAAAGGACTTTACAGGGATAGGCACCTAACAGCGGTGAAGCAGGCCGGGTTAGGCGGCGTACTGCGGCAGAATAGTGGGTCCAACGGAGCCGGATCTCGGTAACTGCTCCGGCGAAGCCGGAGATATCAATCCGGGCTCTAGCCCGTGACAGATTATAAATAATACTATTATTACTACTAATAGTATTATTATTATAGCTAAAAATATTAATATTACTACTATCAATAAGCTCTCCTCTTATATTATTAAACTTAAAATTAATATTATAATTAAGTAAACTGTAGCTAATAAGATTTATACTACTATAAATAAAGTCAAATAAACTGAAATTACTACTTTGTACTAAAATTACTATTTTTATACCTCTATTATAAAGATATAAAAGATTATAATAAAGTATTTTACTACTATTAATATTAATATACTTCTTATTAAATATAGTTATACTTTATTTATATTTAATTAATTAATAAGTTGATAAGAAAGATAATAAGATAATTATAAAAGAATATAATAAAAATAAAATAAAAAATAAAGAGGAAATATATTTATATATAGTTTAAAAGAATAATTAGGATAACTATCTCTAAAAGAGAAGTACATATTATAAGCCTTTCTACTTAAGCTAGCTAAGTATATAAATAATTATAGTTATACTTATAGGGACTCTTAATATATTAGAAATAAAAGTTTAAACTTTATAAGTATAAGAGGGTACCCTTTTTAAACTATAGAATATAAAACCTAAGGATTAATTATATTTATATTCCTATTATTATTATTTACTTTATTTATATATAGTCTTAGCTGCTACTATTATAGCCTCTAGCTAGCAGGAAGACTGTAATAGTGACTTCCTGCAACCTGAGTCACGAACCGAGTCAGTCAGCGTCTTGTTGCTGAGCGTACCTCTATATCCCGGCTCTTCAAAATGCTCACCCAAAAGTCGCACAGGACCTTTGCGCTTAACGCTGTCTTGCATGTCTCAGGCACATTCTGGTTGCGGAGTCCATTGAGGGTGAAAAGTTGAAACCCCTTGAAATCACGCTGACCAGTGACATCTTTGGAACGCTCCAGCCAGGCCAGAATGGAAGACAAAAATCCATTGATGTTGTTTTTGGCCAATGTGGCAACCCCGCCAATAGGAGTCACGATCTTTACGATGGCCTTAGTACACAGGCTATACACCCATAAACCCGAGCTCTGCTGGATCTCAACAGCACGATTCTGGCAGTCGTTCGTGCTAAAACACTCCTGGCTATAGTCAAAGAACCATGAAATAAGGCCCAGCACCGAGTATGTACACTGCGGAAGAGTCGATGATCCGCAAGGCCCACGCAGAATAGCACCGCGCGTCGCTGGTACAGGAGAACACCAACAGCACCCCCGAAAAGGAACAACCCATGTCACCCTCCATCCCGGCGCCCGCGTGGGTTGTGGGTCTTGGCGAACTCGCAGCGTTGAGAAGCGTGCGCGAATCCCAGCAATCAATTGGCTCCTTTTTTCAACGTCCGCCAAGCTCTCCAGATCTCGCACATCTTTCGTGTCACAATGATTCTGGGAGAGCTGCTCCTTCAGCCATTGCCGCATTTCTGCAGGCGTTGATCATGCCACCATTATTGCATAGCGACCGAGCCTGCCGAGTGGAAACGACAAACCGAGCGCCCAAAGTGTGCCGTGTTTCGCCCTTTCGCGTCCGCCAGCTCCGCCCCCGTCGGTCAGCAATATGGAGCTTCCAAGACAGCTTATCTAGCCTGTCATCGACCACCTCCCCGCCTCGTGTCTTAGTCTCCCAGCTGTCGCAGCTAGCTGGGGTCTGGAAATATCAATGCCACTAACGCGAGGCCAGCCGGGCGGACGAGGCAGCCCAGAAGCATGCGCCTGTCATCTCGCCCACGCAGCCCATCCAGGCACACCAAGACCCCTGATACCACATCGTTGCCAATCCCGCGCGAGAAGCCGCCCTGATTTGAGGCTTTCGGCTTACGACAGGCCAGAATGCGCGATCCATATAATCGTCCCCTAGCCCCCGGACGCTCGCAGCATCCACTCTCTTAATATCCAACGCGGATCATGTCGTGCTCATTCCTCATCGCGAACCGCCGTGTTGCATCAAAACAGAATTACTAGAAAGATAATGCTTTGAAGGCCTGACTCGTAACATGAGTCCCCATTAACGCGGCCGAGCCGTGTCCCGCCGGACTGGCCCCGCCGAACATACCCGGAGCCGAGACGAGCATCTTCCACTTCCCAACACCGCACCTCCGTGCCACCGTACGCCGGGCGAGCCGTCATGGCGGCGGCCCTCCACCAATATGACTACATCTTTGCGATAGCCACCATATTCTCCTTTCTCGATGCCTGGAACATTGGTAGGGGCATCCCATCTCGCGCTCAAACCAACTCCGTCCCGTCCACTGACTTAGCCCAGGCGCGAACGACGTCGCCAACTCCTTCGCGACCTCCGTCTCCTCCCGCTCCCTGACCATGAAGCAGGCCATGGTCATCGCCACCTTCGCTGAGTTCGGGGGCTCCGTCTCCATCGGCTCCCGCGTCGCCGACACGATCCGCAACCGCATCATCGACCCGCACCTCTACGACGACCGCCCAAGCGTGCTACTGCTCGTCATGATGTGCGCCATCTTCGGCTCCTCCGTCTTCCTCAGCATCGCAACCCGCAACGGCCTGCCCATCTCGACGACGCACTCCATCATCGGCGGCATCGTCGGCGCTGCGACGGCGTCCGTCGGTATTGGCAAGATCTCGTGGGGCTGGGACGGCGTGTCGCAGGTCTTTGCGGCGTGGATCGTCGCGCCGGGGTTATCGGGCGTGCTGGGCGCGGGGCTCTTTCTTGTAACTAAGAAGTTCGTCCTGACGAAGACGAACGCGGTGAGGAAGGCGTTTTACTCCATCCCGTTCTACACGTTCCTGACCTTTGGGGCGTTGACGAGTAAACGAATCTCTCAGTTGATTGAGTTCGCCCATCACTAACATATTTGTAGTGCTCATGGCGTGGAAAGGGGTCCAGACCGAGGTCGAACTCACTCCCGCCCAGATCCTCATCGCCGTCTTCTCCGTCGCAACCGGCGCCACCTCTCTCCAGGCATTCTTCATCCTCCCCTACCTCTGGCGCAAGATCGTCAACGAGGACTGGCAGCTCGAGTGGACAATGATGTGGAAAGGTCCCTGGCTCCTCAACCGCCCGCCACCCCCTCCGCCCCCGCCGGGCGTCAACAAGATCAACATCAAAGATTACTACCGCGGCCACCTCACAGCCGACGAGCTCGCCTACGTCCGCGCCTCCGAGACCCTCCTCGAATCGATCCAGACAAGTCAGACGCCCTCCGACCTCTTCAAAGACGAGCCCGTTGTCCTCCTCCCCTCTCCGGCGCTCGCCCTGCCCCAAACCCCTTCATCCGCAGAAACAGTGACCTCCCGCCGCTCCTCGGAAGACATCATCCCCCCGCGCCCGGCCGGGCCCTGGAACAGCCTTCCAGTCCTCCTCTGGCGCCTCAATCGCCTCGTCCTCCGCGGCCTCGAAAAGGACGTCGTCAGCCTGCAAAAGCGCAATGCCCTCCTCAGCTGGGACATCGAGGACATGCACGCGCGCGCCCCGCACTACGATAACCGCGCAGAGTACATGTACAGCGCGCTGCAGATCCTCACGGCCTCTACAGCGTCCTTCATCCACGGCGCCAACGACGTGGCCAACTCCATCGGGCCCTTTGCCACAGCCTACGACATCTGGCGCTCGGGGAGAGTGGAAACAGCGGTCGGCGTGCCGCTGTGGATTCTATGTTTCGGCGGCGGCGCGATCGTGTTGGGGCTGCTGACGTACGGATACCATGTAATGCGCAACCTCGGGCACAGGCTGACGCTGATCTCGCCGAGCCGCGGGTTCGTGATGGAGCTGGCGAGCGCGATTACGGTGCTGATGGCAACGCGGCTGGCGTTGCCGGTGTCGACGACGCAGTGTATCGCGGGCGCGACGGTGGGTGTTGGGCTTGCGAATGGGGATTGGAGGTGTATTAACCCGAGGTTGGTGGCGTGGATTTATTTTGGATGGTTTATTACTGTGCCTGTCACGGCGCTGCTGTCTGGGTCGCTGATGGCGTTGATATTGAATGCTCCGAGGTGGGAGGGGGATCGAATGTGACAGCCATGCAAAGCCCAGTTGGTCTGATTCTAGAGATGTAAGAGAGTTTTGCTAGCCGGAAAGTGCCGGTTGGCTATCCGGGCAGTGTCTATTATCGTCTTCCATCATCGTCGTCTTTCGTCATCATCATCTATCATCGTCCATCATCATCATTATTATCACTACCCCTATCTTTTTCCCTACTACCGTCATCCTGATAGAAGTATTGGGTACGGTGGAGTTATAGAGTACTCCGCCCGGCTGGTAAAACTCAAAGAATAAACTAATGTCAACTTAGATGAATTACATGTGGTAGCCTCAATGATGATCGATTGAACATAAAGTCAGACGCCGCAACAAAGTCGTCATACGTGCAGTTGCTGCATCGAGAGCTGTCTCTTCTCCGGCTTCCTGGTTCATATCGTCTTGTCTGAGACATTTCAATGTAACGCCAACACATACAGCTGGTCTTTGATAAGCTGACCGATAGGGGAATCCGGGGGATGTCAACAAAACCTTGCCCAACCACCGAGCAGTGGTAGACGCAATCACCCTCCTGTGCAGGGAGTTCTGATTCACTGACTCCGATATCGTGTTGGTACTCTATGAGGAGGTAGCACCCTGTCTTTATGATCTCCTTCATGATTGTGGCACTTAGTGCTTGGAACTGTCTTGCTCCTTTCTGCCGAAGCCGAGTGCAATATGCCGTGCGCCGGCAACTCGGGCCAGACGTGCGATGGATCCTACAGACTGAGCCTTTACAACAGGCAGCTGGAGTGGCAGCCGATGAAGTTTAGGTACGAAGGCTGCTTCACGGAGCTCTCGACGGGCGGAAGAGCCCTGGACGGAGGTAAGTAGTCAGCAAGTTCGTACCAACCTTATAACATCATTGAGTGCCAACCCTATCTTCTTTGTCGCCAAATGGCCGTTCTGGCCAACGACGGCATGACGGTTGAAAAATGCGCGAAATTCTGCATCGACAGGGGTTTCTCCAGGTTCGGTGTGCAATTCGCTCGCGAATGCTTCTGCGGCGCCCAGAGGGCTGCAGGATCCGTAGCCGCCGCAGAGAGAGACTGCAACATGGCCTGTAGCGGTAATTCGGGCCAGAAGTGTGGAGGGACTGGCCGGCTCAATGTCTTCCTCTAGCCGTGATCCATGTCCAGGGGTAAGGACGGACAGGCAACACTACCAACTCTGTACCTTAGTCTAAGCTATTGTACCTTGGCTTCTCAAAGGGCCCGGTCCCAATAGGGAAGGTGGGGGCATAATTATCATCCCCAACACCACCACCACCCCTCTTTCATCGTACGCCCTTCCCCCTCTCAGCTCCCTATAACACAACTTGACAACACAGGCGCCATCGGGTTGCTGCCTTTTTTTCTTTTTTTTTTCCGTTTGTTTTTCCCCCATTCAGACGCAAACCACAATGGGTGATCTGCCAGTCCGGGCAGCAGAGCAAGCGGCTACAGGCGACTTAGAGCAGCGCTTGCGGTCTCGCAGATACATCCACGCGGATGCTGTAGCAGCATTCGAGGGTGAACGACTCCCGCATGATCTCGGCCGAGAGCTCACGCGTCTCTGCGTCGTCCGCGGCATTAGGTTCCATGCGGACTTCTGTTTCGGCCCAGCCGCCGTCCTCCGCGGATCGCTACCAATCTTTACTCGTACCCTAAACGCGAGAGCCATCATGAGCAATCGAATCCCAGACATGGACCCCGATCAACCCGAAGATATGCCCTACTGCATATGGTTTCCTGACCTTCCCTCGGAAGACACCCTCAGAGAGCTCGTCCGGTGCTTTCCCGCCATGGCCTACCAGGCCGCGCGCGCGTGTGCTGTCGCCGGACACACAGAGCTCTACAAGGAGCTCTCCGTTCAAATTCTGCCCGAGGTTTCTATCGCCGAGGAAGCCCGCGAGAACGGCAACCATGCCATCTTCAATATGATCATGGAGGCGCCCTTTCGGTACAAAGTCTTTGACGATTACAACCGCACGATTAACACCACAACACCGAAGCCCGCTTTTTTGAACGGCGATACGGCAATCCGACCGTACCTGCTGGAGACCCAGGCGTTTGGACCTCCAGTTGGTTGCATGGATGACGAAGAAGGGGATTCCGAGCCTGACGACGACGAGTTGGATCCCTGGGGCCTCAGCCCTCCGCTCGGCTTCATACAGACTCGCTTCAACATCACCGAGGATATGAACATCGATCTCGACGGGAATGGTGGACTTCCGGGTTTAATTACCCCAGTAGTCCCGAATTCTGATGAAGAGGCATTGAAGATTCTCTGCCAGCCGCTCCCAGTCGACCTGACCACCTGCCATAAAGACTTGCTCATTCTCATGGCAGCATACAACGGTGACATCGATCGGTACCATCGACTGCGACGACCTCGACTCCTTGACCACGAGATCGGATGTATTGTCCGCGGAATATGTATGACCAACCCTTGCAAGAGGAGGCCTTTCGCAGCTTCTGACATTTTCTGCAGATCATAATACGCCTTTTGCCCAATGGTGGAAAAGCCAGCCACTACCCGAGGGCGATAAATCGCCCATCCGCAAGGCCATATCGGCGCGAGGAATCATGAACAACGATCTGTCTTACATCCTGTCTCCAAACGGAGCCTGGCCCCGACTGATCTGGTATCCTGCCGTCGCTGCTTCCTCGACGTATGAGGCTCTCGCACGCCTCATCCCCCCAATGCGGCCCAATGTCGCTCGTGCTGCCATCTTCTCGGACAATCAGACGTTATTCGATAGCCTTATTGCCGGGGACGACGGTGGCGAGCCCGTCGAGCCGAGTTTCAGTCTTCTGAATGAGTCCAGGCGAAGCTACAATGTGTATTATCGTGAAGCTCTAGAGCGTAAGGCGGGGGAAATAGGGCTTGATATGACTCGAGGTGTGCAACGGCTCGACCCGTTAGTGCAAGAGTTGCCACAGCATGTATACTTTTTTGACACAGAGTTGCCCTCGCCGCCCCCTGGGATTGGAACGAACAAAGGCAAGCCGGATTCTGTTTACAATGGCATGTCGTGTAACGCAAGCTATGTCGAGACGTACATCTCTATCCCCGAGGAGTGGAGAAGGGCGCCGGAGGGTTACCAGCCAGAAGACGGAATCACGCTTATGGACCTGGACTACGAGCGGTGGCCGCCGGGATTTTCGAAAAGACATCCAGCGGAAACGCACGCATGCCAGTAGCCCCGTTTCTCTCGCTTCTGCATGACGTCGCTACATTCCTAGCCGTGATTGATTCTGGATACAATGGCTTCTATAGAGGTTAAAAACTCAAGTCGACTTTCTGGTTTGGCGCGCACTCGACATACTTCCGAAGCCAATAAAGCTTCACCAACATCGCGGTTGAAGGAGACGACGGCGCTAACGCTGTTGATAGAATCAATCTTGTAACCTGTATACGCCAATATTGGTGGTGCACTACCAATTCTCAGAACATAGCCGTATTTTTCACACTCAATTGACGGAGTGACCGGACGGGCGCTGTATATGGGGTCTAAGAAGGGATCCGGGTATTGCTAGTCTGGAAACCAAGATGGTAGGCCGTCTAGACGCTCCTCGGGATGCATATCGTTAACTTGTGTTGATAATCTTGAGAAGCGGCATGCGCTAACGCTGTATGTAGCCATCTTAGACAACACATTCTGTATCGAGTCCCCGTAATCAACATTGACAGTGTTTGCCGACCAATCCCAGGTCATTGATGATGCTATGATTCGCATACACATAACCCCGTGGATCGGTGGCACTGTATCCAGGGATCTGTAGAAAGAAGTAGTTCCTGGAGCACCCAGACGCGTTTGAACCACGGTCGGGATAGAAGATCATGACAAGCGACTTGGAGAAGAAGGTTTACCTTCGCCTGCTCGTGATGGCATTCTACGGCACGTGCTTCCTTAGTGTCCCAAATATCTGACTCGGGAACGTCATCCTCGTTGACTCTTCTCGCGGCAGCGACAACTTTAGCCGCATCGCCCTTTTTTTCCTCTAGATCAACTACTTTTGCTGTGTGCTCGCTATTATTATGACTACTATCGTCGTCGTCGTCGTCGTCGTCATAGTCGTTATCTTCGTCCTCTATTGTCGTCGTCCATCGCTATCGTCTATCGCTGTCGTTCCTCATCGTTATCCCCTGTCGCTACCCCTCGTCGTCGTCCTCATCTTGTCTGGTGGTCTTCAGTGCAGCGCGAACACACGCATCTCCTTACCAGACCCATCGTAAGGTTCCCCGGGCACGCTGTCAACATAACCTTGTCCAATCACCCAGTAGTGCTCGACGCAGCCCCGTGCCAGAAAGGCAGGCCACCGTTCCAGATCAAAGATGCCTTCGAACGGTTGACCCGTTTCTATCCTGTGGTTGTATATTGCCTCCATCACTGTGGCGTTGATTGTCTCGAGCTCTCGTACCTCCTTCTGCCGCACGATGAGAAGTGGCTTTTCTTGCGGCACAGGGGCAGTAGGGTCGCCTAGGACGATTAAGGCATCTCCATTGCGAGCCTGCCTTGGAACGAGCGCACAATCCCCGCTGTCGGTGACGGCCAGTCGTCTTCCAGGAAGATCCTCATCAATCATGTATCTCAGGTATCTCTGAAGAAGATGAGCAATGCCGTAACAGACGTACCCCTCGGTCCAATAATAACCAGCTCGCTGTGTGCTCGCTTGCTTGGATATCCATCGAGAAAACAGGGCAGCAAAGGCCGCATCCCCTGAAGATTCATCGTTCGATTGCTGATCTAATGTTTTGAGGAATCGAGCCCATGCATGACCATGATTCTTGCACAGGGTTTCGTGATGAGATAGAATTTTGGACGAACTTTCAGAGTCCCTTTTTAGCCATTTTAAGGCTCTCACCTCTTGAGAGCTGCTGTGCAACTGCAAAATTGTTTGTTGGACTTCAAGGTATTCCTCTGTAGCCTTCAGAGCATTGGCAACATTGCGGTCCAGAGGAAAGACAGCGCTGACACTCTTGATCACATCAACCTTGCATCCTGTGTGCGCTAGGATCAATGGGACATCATCGACGTCCAGAACATTATATTCTCCCTTATGAGCAGGTTCTTGTTGCCGAAATGTAATGGTAGAAGCAGGGTATCTCCAATCAGGAACCCAAGATGGCAAGCCCTGGGGACGCTCCTCGGGGTGCATATCGCAGATCTGTGACATCAACCACCGTATACCTTGCGTGCTGACCGCATAAGCAGCCATTCTGCTGAACACGGCCTGCATAGAATCCCCATAATCAATATTGACGTATTTGCGTGCGGATCGGAAGTCATTAATGATGCCGAGATGTGCAAATATGTAATCTCGTGGATCAGTAGCGCCGAGTCCCCGACGCATCTTGAGAACATCCCAGAGAGACTTCCCGACACCCCTAGCTTGAGAATTGCGGGTTTCGTTCATGTCATATAAGACGTCCAGCAACGCCCGATGTGTATCAGGCATATTTGTTTGCTTGCGAAGCAATAAACGGCAAAAGCTGCCCCAACGAACCCGTTGACGACCGCACTGTATCCAAGGATCTTTGGAAAAAACTAGTTCCTGCAGCACCCATATACGGTTGAACCATGGCCTCGTCAGAAGATCACGGGATGCTGCGACGACGAGAGCATATGCACTCGCTTGCTTTGCACGAACTTCCGCGACAGCAGGTGCAGCTGCCTTGCCCTCATGATCCATTTCGTAGTCAACCTCGTTGGTCTTCCATTTAGTAGCAGAGAAAACTTTGGCCGCATCCTCGGTGAGTCGTCCGAAGTGAATGATAGTATTGGATGCCACTTCGTAGATCTTCCCCATGAGCCTCACTTGGTTATTGCGCTCAAGTATGTCACTCTGGTTGATACAGAGAGCATCAGCCCAAATCCTCCGGGCACGTGTAGCGTCACGCATGTCGCGAAGGGCATCGCTCAGGGACTGCGTAATGGGGAACTCTTTGCCATCGAGATAAATCAGACATGGCCTTTCGTTACTTCCCCAAACGTAAGACAGGGCTGTGTAATTGTCGATCAAGTCGTAATTACACTCCGACAGCGTAGTGCAAAGTAGGGATCCCCTGAGATCGGCGTCGGGGGAAGCGGAGGGTTGGAGGACCAGCAGCCGGATGGAGCCCGGGGACAACGGTTCGTACTGATACGCGGTCATGGTTCCGCCGACCTCGTCACTCGCAGCGGATGATTGGCGGGCTTCTCGTTTTCCCCGTGCGCGGTATCGGACCGATGCGGCTCGCTGTCAAGAGCCCGGCTCCGATGGTCTGGGACTAATCTTCCGGTGTCTGCGCGGTTCTTGTTTACTTAATTACTCCTGTCGGAGACGACGACAACGACGACAACGACAACGACGACGACAACGACGACGACGACGACGACGACGACGACGAGGGACGACGAGGAGGGACGACGACAGAAGCGACGAAGACAGAAGCGACGACGACAGAAGCGACGACGACAGTAGGGTAGAGTAGGCCACAGGAAAAGTAGTCGGTATAGCACCAAGAATAGGCGGTTTCCTAATTTCGACCGAAAGTGGCAATGCACCCCCGAAGTTTGCTGATGTTCCCGAGTCCCGCGTAAAGCTCGCTCCGACTGTCCGACTTTGTCTGTGTGCGCGCGTGTGCAACTGGGTTGTACGATGCTCGCAATTTGCAAAGATAGCAGCAGCTCGTTGGCTCATGGGGCACAACGGTTTCCCGTGAGGTTTGAACTCTGCCTAAAGTGCATCTGCAGCCTCATCTTGGCGGAGATGATGCTTCGGCTCTTCGTCCAATGCGGTTGCGATGACATGTCTCCACGTGACCCGGAGCAATGCCGATGTTTCTGCGTCGAGTCAGCTTTGGTTTCACGACATTTGCTGTCTTTGAAGGTCGCTGAAAAGTTTTTACACTGCTTGGCAAGTCAAGAATTGAGAGAAAGGTGGACTGGAACGGATCAATGTCGTGGTTTTGCGCTTCTTCTTGCCAAAGAAAGGCGAATTTCTGGAAGCCGTCACAAGCGGATGGCAGTGGCGACCGAAACAGGATGAAACCTTAGTCAGCAGTCTGCGAAGCGCTAGCGGGTGGGTTTCTGGAAGATCTGGAAGGAGGAGCAACCCGTGCCTTCCAGATGAGAGAGAACGACAGTGACGGGAAGCAGGCGAGGCAGGTCCGTCGGGGACGGGGGAACCTTCCGGGGACTTAGGACCCGTGGGCGGCACCTGCTCTGCCTTCAATTCCACTTCAATGAGGAAGTAGTGGATTCATCCGAGGCAGGTTCAAGATTTTCCGAGCTGATCCGAGCTTCTCGTCTTGGGTCGGGATGAAAGCCGACACGTGCTTCGCAACGGTCGGTGATCTGCGTGCCTCTGGTGTCGAATCACAATCGCCCTGGGTCCAACGCGGGTCGACGACGGGCCCAGACCCAGCATAATCACCCTGGGGGAAGGTGCGACCGGGCCATCCACCTCTGCAAGACTGCAAGACTGCGAGAAGCTTGGGACAAGCTTGGAAAGGGACACGCTACCAAGTGCCTAGCGTACGAGGTACGACTGCGACTGCGACTGCGCTAGCAAACCCCCTCCGCTTCTCAACTCCTCCCCCCACCCGTCCGAATGGCGCAGGACCATCGACGAGACGAGCTGCCCCTCACTTCGACATCACCGACGGCACCAATGATGCCACAGGCCCAGAGGCAAACCGAAGCCGTCTCCAAAAAGTCTCCAAGGGAAAGGGAAAGCCGTTATACCCCTTTCTGCAGGCTCCACAAACGACGTATTCGTTCCTCTCGACTCCTCGCCCAGCTTCACGCGTATTGGATGCGCGCATCCAAAGAACCACGACCTGACGACAGGCGCTGCATGTCGCCCATTCGGATCGACTTCGCGTGGTGGTGTTCCTGCGCAGGCCCTCCACTTTTCGTTGTTCCATGAATCCATCTCCAACACGCTCCAAGGAATAGGAGTGAGCCATTTGGTCATTGATGCGCATGCAATCACACCCTCTGCCCATCTCAACCAAGATTCTCCTCATCTTTCTTTTCGCATTGTGGCATCGCAATCCAATTCCCACCAACCCCCTTTTCGCCCCTCCGCCCAGAGAGGGCAGACGGTGCTCGCAAGTGGTGCCGAACCACTTTTTCGATTCACCTTCGGCGCTCACCTACACTATTCTTGGGGTTTCCCCTTGCCTATCACTTTCCACCGCCCACGCACACAAACAGCCATCATTGGACCGATTGCAGCTACTCCAATATGGATACGGGATATTACGTACGCTGCGAATGCGACGCCTCAGTACGTACTGTGAACACTGACAATGGATCTCGCCTTAGTCGTGGCTGTTAAGTGGGGTGTTCAAGATTGACAAGCATATCAGCCGTTCACTATTGTCGGGGGTTCTGATTCGTCTCTGTGGCGCTCGCTACTGCTGTGCTGCTGCCGTCGGTTGGGGCTGCCAGCTGAGGTGAGCTGAACACTTCTCCTGCTTTTCTGTATGCCTTCGAACATCATCTGCAGAACATTGACCACGGGCTGACTGCTGCTGGCCTTCCAGGTTCCAGGACACCTGCCGAAGAAACGCGCTATTTGAAAAATCGTGATGCACGGCGCCAGAAACATCAGATGAGATGGGACGTCCGTTCGCTGGGGAGCATGTTTGGTGCGTCTGGGCCCGTCACCGGCTTGGGGGCGGACGCCAAGCATTCTCCAACATCCACGACGCTTCCCGCCTCCTTCAACCAGTCCGAATCGTCAGCCGTCGGGAAGAAAGCCACTATCTGTGCCACTGGCGCTCGCTAGCAGACTGACAGGTTCGCTATTGCAGTAGGCAACGAGCCTGGAGGCGGCCTTTTGACCAAAACCCCAACGGAAGAAGCCACCATCCATGTCGCGTCTCCTCACTTGGTTGCAAGGTTTCTATGGGTTCGCTTTGAGGCGCAGCGGGTGCCGCCAAGGAGAATTTCCGTGGCCAAGAGCCTGGATCGACCCCCCTGGTCGTCATTGTCGTTGATGGGAAACGGCCTCCGCTCTTGTGCTTGACAAGCGCCATTTCTCTCGGGCCAATTTGCTCCAGCAGCTCGGCTCGCCAAACGAACCTTTTTCCTGCTCGCTTTCTACCCGCCAGTTTGTTGAAGGCTCGGGAAAGGAGAATGAGAACGAAAAGAAGAGCCGAAAAACGAGTTGGAAACAAGGAATCAGCAGGCGAAACTCGAGTCGAAATTTCATGCCCACCCTCCTTTTTCTCCAATCAGGCGCGTATTTCCGTGCAGCCTTCTCCAACTTCGGCAAACTTCCAACTGTTCCAACTGCCCAGCCGTCGGCCGTTGGTCCCAAGTTCCAGTCCAAGACAAGTCTCGAAGAGGCGCACACCACTCCCAGCCCAGCCAGCCAAGGCCAAGCCGAAGAAAGACTAGGCCGGCGTGTGCCCTTTTTCGAGAAACATTCTCCCACCGCCTGCGTTGCAGCATCTGAGCACCTCTGCCTTTGGACCACAGGCGACGCTGGCGCTCACAGTTGCCACGTCCAGAGCCGTGCACGGAATTGAGTTTCAAGGGTCCTGGGTCCCGTCCCACTCGTTCTCCATTCTTTCTCGCTTCTGACGCGTGTTCTTGACTCTGCCAACTTTTTCAGCGTGTGTGAGTTCGCACTGAGATTTCTCTGTGTACGGTACGGGTACAGGTACGGGTACTGGTGCCTCGATGAAGGTACCATAAAAAGAAGTCTGGAGAATTGGATGGGGACCCCGAATCACGGTTCACCCGCGTATGGTCCAATACGCGCACCGCATGATTCAACAGCACCCCGAAATTCATCGTTTCAGCCTTTCAGGGTCCTGTCAAGGCCCTCGGTCAATCAGATAAGCTGCTACCGGCCCACGGCTCCAGCGTCCCGGCTGCTGTCCTTGGCCGCAACTTCTTTGCGAGTCGGGTCTGCTGTGTGCCCTCGGTTCCCCGTTTTCCCCCATCCTATCCCCCCTAAGCTTCCCAAGACAGACGCGAAGCTGCACAAATGCACAGTGAAAGACAATACGCTGCGCCACGGGGCTAGCGAAAGCACCAGCGGCCAAATTACTGGATTGGAGCAGGGGGAAACAAGATTGGGAAAGAAAAGAGGGGTGTGTGAGAGTGTGAGAGTGTGCCGCGGGTCGCCGTTAGCTGCTTGCTTGTCATTCTGCGCTTGGCGGAGTACGGCGCGGCTTGGTGAATGGTAGGTGAGCAGGAGACGAGGGGATTTTCCCATTTCCCGTTTGGTTTGGGGGCCCAGATTGATGGATGGAATGCCCGCACTCAATCTCTCTCTGTCCCTCTCTCTCTCTCTCGCATCTCGCAACGGCAACGTGGAACCTTGAACCCACCACGCACACTGTTTCGATTCCGACCTGCCTTGCTGGGAACAAGCTGTTTTCTGTCCTTTTTGGCCCGCGGTGCGGTGCGGTGTGGTGCCTGCGAGCTTGCAGTGTGCCTGACTCCTGTTCTCGTCTTGTTCCTTCCCGGTCCCCAGTCATTCTCAATTCCCCCATTGCATTTGCCATTCACCAGCACCACCATGTTCCCAGTTCCCAGTTCCCAGTCTTTTTTATTTTTCCTGGGCTTGGGATGTGCAGCGCGGGATGGACGACAAGAAAAGTGATCCACACCACCACGGTCGTCACTCGTACGGGGTACGACGAGTCTTGGTCGCCGTCGGGTCTCCCTATCCCAGCCCCATACCCATCCCCATCTCCATCCCCGTCCCCATGCTGTCCTGTCCTGTCCTGTCCTATCCCATGCGAAGGTACTGCCTCGCCTGTTGCCTTCCCGTACCTGGCCTTGCCTGCCCGTCGTTGGCCTTTATCCTACCCCCATCCGCCCGGAATTGTGTCGTCTCTCTCTCGTCTGATGATGGCGCGACTCTCCTCCGACACTTCTCTTTTGCCATTGTGAAGGTGGCCAAACAGGGATTCGATCATCTGAAGCTCGACCGGTCTTGACTCTTCAGCCTTTTTCCAGGCCCATCCAGTCAAGCAAGCACCAAGCTTCTGTCGAGGGCGATCCGGTAGTAGAAAATAGCTCAGCTCCTGCCACCGACTCTTGCATCTGGGCGCAAACGGTCCTTCTCATTCTGTCGAACTTTGTCGATTTTCCGCTCCTGCCACCAGCCCACCCGCCCCAATCATCGAATTGCGAGCGACTGCGACCCGGAAGGTGAATTCGATTTCGACTTTTTCTTCGACCGCCACGTTTCGTTGAGCGCCTTCTTTCCTGATCGAGGTTTTGTTGACTTGCTTCGCCTGGTCGACCAACACACCTCCCGGAGCCCATCGCCAGGCTCCCGCATTCTCACCTCTCTCGAGCTCCTTCCCCCTCGAGACTTCTTTCCGCCGCTCTTTTTTGCGACCGACACTTGTCGACCATCGAACCGAATTCCGAGCGCATCGCATAATACAGACACCATAAGCCATCATGGACCGCGACACCAGGATAATCACCCCTCGTGAGGTCGAGGGCCTCATCGCCGACGGCAAGGTCATCGTCATCCTCGACGAGATGGTGCTTCGCCTCGACAGCTGGCTCCAGAAGCACCCCGGCGGCCGCTTGGCTATCCTGCACATGGTGGGAAGAGACGCGACCGACGAAATCAAAGTGTAAATGACTCTCAACTTACCTCGCGGACATTTTTCTTTTCCTTCTGGCTCCCGTCCACCACCACTCTGCTTCGCTATGCGCCACAAGAGATCTGGGTGGGATCCCCCTGGTCCATTTCCGAATTCGGAAAAAGGGTTCAGGAGGCTGGCAGAATAGCATCGATGGACCAGAAGTCTGGTTAAGCTTATTTTTGCAGCGGCCCCTCAGGTTGGAGAAAGCGAAGATGAGGGTGAAGGATGGGAACGGGCCATTAATATTTCGCATTCGGACTTGTCAAGACTCCGTCGTTGATGTGTAAAGTGGAATTAGTGTGCTGACATATCGCTTCTTTTAGGTATCATTCGGCGGCCACACTGAAGACCATGAAGGCCTTCCGGATAGGCCGGAAGCCTGCGGGTCCTTGGGTCAACATGACACCACCAATTAGGGGCGGCGTCTACACCAAGCAAGACACCACGCCTGCAGATGCAGCCGCAGATGTCTCCGATGCCCCTGCCGACATCGTCGATTGCCCCTCGTCGGATCTCGACGAGGATTCCACAGACGATGCCGTCAGCGAAGTCTCCGATGGGACCTCCCGCACATCCCTGACATCCGACTGCAGCTCTGCCGAGGAGGACGTCAAGGTCCAGGACAAGGTCGACACCGGCATCCGGAGACGTCTCGCCGCCCACGGCGATCTTCAAGACTTCACCGACGATGGCCTCAAGCTGTCCAGCCGCAGCCAGGCCCCCAAGACCGCCGCTGAGTTCACCGACTGGGCCATGCAGCAGGGCATCGAGAAGGATCTCGACGAGTATCCGTCTCTCGACCCTGCCGTCCAGCAGGATATCCAGGCTAAGTACCGCGCCTTGCACGACCGCATACAGGACGCCGGTCTCTACGATTGCCCTTACCTCGACTATGGCAAGGAGATGGCCCGCTACACGACCTTGTTCGTATCTTTCCTCATCTTCCTCCACTACGAATGGTACATGACGTCGGCTTGCTTCTTGGGTCTTTTCTGGGTAAGTCATCATGTTCAGTTTGATGGACCAGGACTAACACGACACAGCATCAAATCATGTTCACCGCCCACGACGCTGGCCACGGTGCCATCACGCACAACTTCTCCTTCGACACCCTCATTGGTCTCTTCATTGCCGACTTCTGCTGCGGTCTGTCTATGGGATGGTGGAAGAGCAGTCACAACGTCCACCACCTAATCACCAACCAGCCTGTAAGTCAGCCAGCTTGAATCTGCCCGAGGATTTCACTAACACGCTCAGGAACACGACCCCGATATTCAGAACGTCCCTCTCTTCGCGACGTGCCCTTCTTTCTTCAAGTCCCTTCGCTCCTCCTACTACGACTTCACCTTCGTCTGGGACGCTGCCGCCGACTTCCTCGTCCAGTACCAGCGCTTCACCTACTACCCTGTCATGGGCATCGCACGCTTCAACCTGTACCTCCTTTCATGGCTTCACGTCCTGTCTACCAAGTCCTCTGCTCTCGGTAACAGCAAGGCCTGGTGGATTCGCCCGACCGAGATCGCCTTCATGGCTTGCTTCTGGTACATCTTCGGCTACCGCCTTATCCTCTGCACGCTGCCCACCTGGCCCATCCGTGTCGCCTTTGTCCTCGTCTCCCATATCATCACCATGCCGCTCCACGTTCAGATCACCCTCAGCCACTGGGGCATGTCGACCTCGGACCTCGGCGAGAGCGAGTCTTTCCCCCAGCGCCAGCTGCGTACCACCATGGACGTCGACTGCCCTGCCTGGTTGGACTTCATCCACGGCGGACTCCAGTTCCAGGCCGTCCACCACCTCTTCCCCCGCGTGCCCCGTCACAACCTGCGCAAGGCCCAGGTCTTTGTCCGCGAGTTCTGTGCGGATACCGGCATTCCTTACTCTATTTTGAGCTTTGTTGATGGAAACAAGAAGGTTTTGGGTAGACTCGAGGAAGTCAGTGATCAGCTCAGAATCATGCTCAACTGCCAAAAGTACATGGCGGAGACTGGCGAGAGCGGGCTGCATTAGATACATATAATACACGCATCAGGACGGCGTTCAGGGATTTCATAGAGTAGACAAAAGTTGATTTTTTAATTCAAAATTTTCATGATTTGCGCCCGGTGAAATTATGACTCCATCATCTTGTGGATAGTCTAAGACTGGAATATGGGCCCAAGAGCTCAAGCAAAAGCACCCAGACAAGCCAATTCTTGCTTCGGTCAGCTTCGTAGTAGCTGTACGTCACATCACCCAAGCTCCAAGTAAGCTCCATAAAGCTCTACGCAAGGCTTGGCCCAAGTTTTGGAACAGGGACCACCCCATCATCGTTTTCCGAGAGGGCTGCATATCCGGAGGGAGGGATGGTGTGCAGATGCCACATCACTCTTCCAGGGATGACGGTCCCGGGGATGAGGCCGTGCCGGTTCCCGCCGCTCCGCCACCCTAACCCCCACGCTGGTGTTTTAAACGTGGGTAGGAGTGTCCATGGCGATGTGGCGGACGGATCGAGATGGAGATGTCGGGTTGGAGGCTTCGGAGACGAGCACGCGAGACGTGGGAGGCCGGCACTAAGAGGCCAAGTCCCGATGTAGACTTTTCTAGGTCCTAGTTCGTTACGAGGGTGTCTACGCATGCGGTCCCTTGAAGCCATTCGACGACCAGGTCAGGCGTTATCACAGAGAATACTTTGCGAACCTGAGTGCAGATAGTGCAGTGCCTATCCGTCCATCTGACAGATGCTTTTCTTTTGGAGGGATCAACTCAGGATCCAACGCGTGGGACTTGCTCTGATCTGATCTATGTAATCCTTCCGTGTAGACGCTCCTGTTGGACGGTAAGACTACTGGCTGAGGGACCGCGTCTGGCCTTTGGTGACTGCTGAGTCGTATACAGTATGACGGACCCGGCGTTCAAGGACATCGATGGAGAAGGCGACGAACATGAAAGGGAAGGGAAAAGAGCAGAAAGATGCGGGGAGCTAGGCATATGAAGAAGGCTGAAGCGGGATTCTGAGGCTCGAACAAACATCGTGTTGGGAGGGACTGTGTGCGAATATTGCAGCCCGAAACGTTTGGAAGACACTACCGGGGAGCGCACAGCCAGGTAGGGCACTCGTGCATGTGACGTGTCTTTTCAGAGAGGCAGCACGCTTCATTCTATATTCGCAGGTTTCGGAAGCGGCTTGCAGGCTTTGGACAAGTCAGCTGGTAGGGGGCTTCTGCACATGCAGCAAAGAGGGTCGGTCGTAGTCTGCCGTGTTGCCTGATTTCTCCCGTCTCTCCCCCTTCCTCACTCGGTATATAAGATGGTAGAATCTTCCATCCTGCAAGACCAATTGTCAGCAGCCTAGGTATCTCTAGCATTCAAAGATTTTGACCACTACACCCATACCTACGCCAACGACTTGAACCCTAAAGCATGACTTAGAGCTGCTGTACAACTGGGGATGGTGACTTGTACGGTATGGGTGTTCGTGTTGGTCTCTAGTTCTAGTGGGTAGCCGGCTTCTTGCTTCGCAACTTCGACACCTCTAGGCAGATGATCTCAGCCGTACGACTCGTCAACAATACGTTGATATTGTTTTCACCACCGTCCTGTGCACTGTGATCAACACTGTCCGCAATATTCCTCTGGCGGTAGACTTTCTCATCGTTTGTTATCGCGCCATTGCCCTATTCTATCACGAGTCCTCTACAGCCTGCTCATAAAGAAGGACAGTCTTGGGAAGCCCACATACGTGCTCAGACCAGACATGCCACTTTTGCTGCAAAACCTTCTCCTTGCAGTAGCAAGTCTTTTCGGCGGCTGGTTTTGGATCAGCGGAGTAGCAAAGGTGGTTTCATCGACTTGTGAGGCCAAAGGAGCTGTTGTTGTATCCTTCGATCTCAACAATCGCCGCTGGAAGACTTTTGCAGCAACCATGTCCATCATAGCTGGGGTCATCTTCTATTGTGTCTTCTTAGTTCACTTGCGCTACTACTCGAGAAAGGAGATTACGCGGAAGTCTGTGGTTTGCGCGGCACGGATCGTCCAGAGGCGCATGAGCTCGATCAAGACCGGAAGTTCATCGGCTTCGAGAATTGAGCGAGCTCAGAGGCATTGGTATAACCATGGAACGATAAGCATCTAAATGATGCTCTGATGGGCAGATCGTCAGAGCCATCACGCTGTATGACCGTGCTCAGGTGGATTGCCCGAGTTTTCTCGCAGAGAGGGGCAAGCCCTCTGCGCACTATAACAATAAAAGATTTTTGAGGGCTACTCTGATTCTCGATTGGTCCGCGATAGAACAGGTGACCGTTTTTGTACTGCAAAAAATAACCCCGTAGGACAAGAGGACCGGGCCGTCGCAGCGACACCGAGGTCAGAGAACGACACAAGATGGCGATTCGATCCATTTATGAACCTTTCAAACGCCTAAAGAAAACCCAGTCAAGCCGAGACTCGCAGAAAGGTTCTTTGGTACACTGCATAGAACCACAAAGCATCTCTTCGAATATGTCTTGGTCAAAAAGCTAAATGGTACGAAAGAGGCTACAATGTTGTAGTGTTAATGGGACCTACGGGCTGACGGGAAAGGCGGGGGTTGCATTCATGGATCCTCTCGGACGCCACGGGGCTTTGCCAACGCACCGTAGATCGACCGACTATGACTAAAGAAATGCCGCAACACAGACAGTGAAAGCCAGTTGACAGAGAGGTCCTTGCTCTGAGTATACGTGTATTAAGAAGTACGAATATACATATTTTGACGGAATGCGAACATTTCGCAAACTCGTTGGCAACGACTTGCATCCTAACAGCTTGGTAGAAAGTTTTCACCAAGAGCCAAGTTCCCACCTATCCTCTTCACATAGGGGCTAAACGAAGTTCAACTTCCATCACGCTATCAAGCATTGTTTTTGATTCATACATGGAACTCAAGCCTGCCAGAGGTTTGAAAGTCAGCGAGTATAATTCAACTCAAAGACTGCTTTTTTCTACACGCAACAATTGTAATAAACAGAAAGAAAAACCCGAGAGTCTCGTAGCCTTCGGTAACAGTAATAAACGGCCCGAAAGACGGGCCACGGCCTCCGCGGCTGTGTCTCGGCGTCGCCGACCCCGCGCGCGGGAACCCCGTACCGGGAATGAACTTTAAACTTTGCCTCCCGTAGCAAGTGCGGAGTGAACGGGTCTTATTTTAGCCAAGCAGCGCAACGCATTCTGTGTAATGCAGACAAGCCCTACTTGCAAATCATACACAACAAATTAGGGATCAGCATTCTGAGCAAGGCTTTGAAACAAGGAGCTTTTCTGTGCGGGCGGCAATGGGGCCTTTTCTTCTCATTTTCTCAACTTGATTAGTGTGCGATTCGCCAGGCTTCATTCTGAGCAAGGCTCTCAGTGAAGTCGGTTTCGGTATTGAACATCTCCTTTTTCTGAAGATGCCCTCGTTCATCCATAAACAGCGCAACTCAGCAAGTGCCAAGAGCTGTGCTTGAGTTACAGCGAGTGCCGTTGGTCGATGTGAGGCATAGCTTTGCAGGGTGTTACAGGGATCATGATAGCTCGTTATTGCCGACGTGTGTGCTTTGCGATGTAAATGCCTGCCCTGACTCAACCATAAAAACCCTACACCCAGCGACGTGCTACGCGCATTTTCTCCTTTTTCAGGGGACCTAGCACAGCTACTCAGGCCTGTTACTCGCGATCACCGCCTGAACCAATGAATAGCAGTGGTCGATCCTTGTGCGGATCGACCGGTGCAAAGTAGACTTTACTAATTAATGAAGTTGACTTTACAAATTTGCGCGCCAAGACATTCGCATTCTTACAGTCTTCGATTGTGTGATTGAGGGAATTGTATGTATGGCGACGGACTTGAAGTCCATTTCCGTGACTTCTGTAGAATTCAGTATGTTTGTTTGTATAAAACTTGTCAGTCTTCGCAAACCAGGGACAACGCAGCAACAATCGAGAATCACTTTCGTCTGCGTCTATGGCTAGTCGCGTCGAATTGTGACCTTTTCAGTTCCACGAATGTCCAATATGTCGCGTTCTTCGACACTTCACGACGGCCAGTATGTCGTCGAGCTGGGCCTTGGACCGCACGCCAGCTCGGAAGAGACGCTTGCGCCGAAGGGCGTTCATCCTCGATCGTGGGGACGCGCTCGAAAGACGTGGGACACGAGCTTGATTGTATTCCTTGAGTTCTTCACGTAAGAAACCTTTTCTTTCTCTTCAATACGCTGATGCTAACTTCATTAGGACAATGGTTAGCACTGCAGGAGTAGGTCTCACTGACATCGGAGCGCGTGGCAGAATGAATGCTGACCTGTTCGAAAGACGCCTGTCGCTGCGCACCTGCATCATGAGCTTGGTGTCAGTCCTGTTGTAGCAACTTGCATGTTTGTCTCGACGTAAGTGTCAACTCTCGGAATGCCCACAGACAGATGTACTAAGAGAGAAGAAAGATATCTCATCGGCCAAACCATCGGAGGGGCTGTCTTTCCCCCTTTCTCCGAGTCTTTCGGCCGCAAGAAGCTTTACGTCATTAGCACCGTCTTCTACAGCTTGTTCTGCATTCTAATCGGAAAGGTCCCTACCATTGCCGGGATCGTTGTTGGCCGTTTCGGCAGCGGGTTCCTTTCCGCCATCCCGACGGTGATTGCGACTGGAAGTATCGAGGACCTCTGGGACACACACGCGCGAGTGTGGTGGATGTTTTGGTGGGCGTTGTTGGCCAACCTTGGTATCCTCGCGGGGCCTGTCTTTGGAGAGTTGATTACGGCGCAGGCTGCTTGGTACGTAACCACTTTCTCTAGTCTTTGGGTGCCTCGACTAACCTTCATCAGGCAATGGGTGTTCTATGCTGCGGCAATCGTGACAGCTGTCGTGGCAATTCTCTTTCTCACCATCAAGGAGTCGCGTCCGTCGGTGGTGCTGGGTCACGCGATGGCTAAGGATGATGCCGAAAGCAAGGGCAGCAAGTGGCACATCCCGCTGAGCTACGAAAAGTTCGACATTGTTCGACCTCTCCGCCTGCTGTTCACCGAGCCGATCGTGTTCTTGGTAGCTTTCATCAGCGCCATTGCGTTCGGGCTCATCTACCTTTTCACAGAGGTATTACCAATGGTCTATGAAGAATTGGGTTTCACCGACGGCTGGAAGAACATCCCCTTCCTTGCTCTAGTCATTGGTATGCTTCTCAGCGTACTTACCAGATTTTACGACCGCCACGTGCTGGCCAACGCGAAACTGCCCGTCTCCCCTGAGTCGAAGTTTACCGGATATCTCATTGGAGCCCCGGCACTGGCCATTGGACTGTGGTGGTTCGCGTGGACGATCCCTCCATACGCATCTATCCACTGGATAGTCCCGACCCTAGCCCTCGTTCCGGTTGGGTATGCGGTCAACGAGTTTGACCACGTCTTAGCCGGGTACATATCCGACTGCTACGAAACGTACACGGCTAGTAGCTTTGCGGCGTTAGCGCTTACTCGTTCTCTGTTCTGCGCATCATTCCCGCTCTTTGGACGGATTTTGTTTGATGCCCTGGACTTCAACAGGGCATCATCTTTGTTTGCCGCATTGGCTACGGGTCTTTGCATTGTACCGCCGATGTTGGTACGGTATGGCGCCTGGTTGAGAGGAAGGAGCAAGTACGCACATAAGTGATTTTGCATTCATGGAGTTGGGTTGCATAGCGAGAGGGAAATCAAAAGTTTATTGTTTTGCGAAGTTGGCGAATGCCCCGAGTATCATTGCTGCAATGTGCCAAGTGACCAGACCAATGCGATACCTCTACTCAATTCTCTTTCATAGAAATCACGACACCTTGACAGACATAATAGCCACTGCCAGGGCTCCAAGGCGTCTTTATCACAAAACCAGTCTAGCCCTTCTTAAAGTCGACGCTATGAGCTTCATTGCAGTCTCTTTCAATGCCTGAATTCATAAGTCTGGGTCGGGACTGAGGTGTTACACCACCATCTGCTGTGGACCTCATGGTCTCCCATGCACTAAGAAGAGAAAATCCGTGGACTCGATTTTAATGCTGCATAACTTCTACATTCCACACTCCTCCAAACTCAGTCGCGTTAAAGATTTTGCCAGAGGCTACTTCTGATAGGCCTCCACCCTAATCATCGTTGATGAAAACGTTGAATCTGCTCATTGGTTTGATATCTGACGTGGACTGAGCTGTATTTCTTGCGCTAGGGCCAGAGGGCTCATAGTTTGTCATTATTGCTTTCGAAGCAATCGGGTGGGATTTTCGCCCATGCTCGAATAGTTAGATGCAAGTTACGCAGAAACGTTCCTCATTGATGTTCCTCAGGACACTGTGCTTAGAAAATGCCAACGCTGGGTGTTGGTATATTAATAACACTAGGTATGCTAAAATTGGGTATCTTTAAACAATGCTCTCCATCGCTTGCTCAAATCTTATCGCGGCAGTAACCCGTGGTGGCACCAGCAGCAACGCATGACTACGCTCAAGTTAGCCCTTGTTTCGAAATGACGTTCATTGCGTTGAGTCCGACTCACCTTTGTCCAGTCACAGTTGTTGATAGCCTTGGATGGGATGAGGGCGAACCAATTCTTCTTGTATCGGTAGCACTCCTTGAAATTTTGGCCATAGTAGCCAACCTCTCCGGAGTTGTCTGCGCACGCCTTGGTGGTGTCGTCATCCCAGGGAATGTTGTTCTGAATCTTCCCTTGGTACTCAAAGTTGCTTCTCTCGCACCTGCATTGCAAAGTAAGTCATGCGTCGACCAGTTGGCGTTGCGGCGAGTTGTACCAGCATTCCTTGTACTTGGCGCACGCTTCTGTTGAGGCGACGGCGAGCGCTGCAACGGCAAAAAGGGCTGAGAGCTTCATGGTCGATTCGAGTGGCAGACTTTCGATTTCGTTGGACGGCTGGATCTCTGCACTCTGGCAGGCGGATTGGTGTTAAATATGGATTTCGGACTTCTGGAAGACGGCATCCGAGTGCGAGTCAGCATCACAATCACCTGTGCTGGCTTTAAATTGCACAGCATCCCTTAGTGGGGGTACGAATGACTCGATATTAATTGACGTCTAAAATATGGCTATTCGGGGCGTAGATCCCCTTAATAAATGGATTCTCATGCATCATAGTCTCGGGAGCAACGGGAGTAGTTGTCGAACCGATCACCGAGTGATAAGAGCAGCGGTAAGCCCACGTGGTTACGCGGAGATGGGATGAGTCCGTGGCATGCCTCATCCACGTTCAAATCGCGTCTTTGCCAGAGATTATCAATTGAATCGTCACCGCCGTTTTAGTTGTACCACTCTAGGATATCACGATCTTCAAAACTTCTCGAATCAACGCTTGATCCAAGTTCCTCGTCCGTCAGCGGCCTCGAGGCCGCAAGTATCTCGGCCCACTTCACATTCCTCTGCTCAGGTCCGCCGTAAAATTTCGTGAGATCCGGCTTGATGACCTTGACTGCGCTGGTCTCCACAAAGTTATCTGTCGATTGCCGGAATTTGCTCAATCCTTCCTCCGCACCCACAGGGTAGAAAGGGCCTTCGTTGGGGATATACTGGTATTGCATGCACTCATTAAAATGAACTTGCGGTATAGAAGCGAAGAAAGCGTCGTGATCAGACGATAGAGCTTCGGTGAGCGTCGTGATTTGGGAAAAATTGGGCGGTTGCAGGACGGTCCAGGGGTCGCGACAGGTTCCCTGGGTGCAGGACTTGGTGACCAGGAGGATTGCATTGAGGCGGGTGAGCAGTCGCTGATGTGAGGTGTCAGTGGAGTTTATCAGATTGACGAGTTCGTAAGGATCATCCTATCTCGAGTCAGCTCCTAAATAAGCTTGATCCTGGTGAAGCCGTTGCCTACCTGAGTGTTGTAGAGCTCCATCTCGTTGGTGCACCACTTCACAAATAACCACGAGAATTCATTCCCAACCAACCGCAGAGTCTTGTAGCTGTTGTTCAGAATCGTTACAACTTCAGACGCAGCGGGTGCCTCGATGATTCTGGAGCCCCAGAACTCCACGTTCAGCAACTCCCTGCCTACCCCTTGGTTCTGGCTTTTGTAGTCTGAGTCAGGCTGAAGCCATTGGTCAAAGAGACTGCGACCATCGAGAAATGGAGGAAAGTCTTCGGGGTTGACGCCAGCGATTTCTAGGAATGTTGGAGCGAGATCAACATGCGATCCGGGGAGAGAAGATTTGACGCCGCTGGGCACGCCAGGGCCGCGGACAACAATTGGGAGGTTTGTGTCGTCTGCGTATGGAGTGGCTTTACCGGCTGCGACACGGTTGGCTCCGATTGTCCAGCCGTTGTCTGTGGTGTAGATGACTGTCGCCTCCGTCAGAACTTCATCTTCCAGCCTTTTTGCGGAAACTTACTGTAGGTGTTCTCAATGATTGACTTGTCCTCCAGCAACTGCACAACATCTTCAATGATCTCGTCCACTCCCTGAAGTGACTCGATTCTCTGACGGAAGAGCCAATCACCTTGCGCTATTTCTGTCTCGTTCAACTGGCGCAATTTCTTCATCCAATTAGACTTTTGCATTTGAAGTTCATCTGGGGGATTCCAGTTGGGGGGCTTTGGAGAAGTGACGTTGGGAAAGAGGCCCTTGTGTCGGAGAAGTGGGACTGGAGCGTAGAAGTTGTAGTTTTCATGTGGAACGGTGGGGGCTATCGTCAAGAAGAATGGCTTTTCTTGAGATGTGAGGTACTCAAGCCTGTCTAAACTACAGGGTCATTAGTCGGAGTGAAGTGGAAGCGGATCTGAAGAACTCACGATTGTGCCCGGATAATGTCTGTTTGGTGAAAACCCGGATAGTGTCGTGGTCTCCCGCCATTCTCGGACATCACGATGTTGTTGAAGTCCATTGTGTAAGGATCCGTCTTATGACCAGATCAGCCGTCTTTTCCAACCAGATGGTCGATCTATGCAACTCACTAAACTATTGATGAAGTCCCAGCCTTTCGGTGCCGGACTGTTATAGTTAACTGTGTTGTATCCGTTGAGAAGTTTTCCTATATCTGTCTCTCTGAATCAGCTATGTCCTTTGGTGCGGAGTTGCTGAGACTGAGTTTCTTACATTCAACTCTATAGCCTGCCTTCTTCAGCCAGTGGGGCAAGTAGTCGTTGTCTTCGCCGGCTAGAGTCCATTTATCGTAACTCCCTCTTCACCAAATCTTAGTCTCTGCAAGAATCAACCTTCACGGGCCACGAAACCTACCCTGCACCGCTAACATGTGTAATGTTGGTATTGTGGCTCTGCTGACCTCGCAACAGACCTGCACGGCTGGGACAGCATTGCGCTGTGGTGGTCCAGTGATTGGTGAACTCAGTTCCTTTTGAGATCAGCTCACGATGTAGAATGCTTTGAAAATCAGTTGAGCCAAGCCGGCGGTCCTGATCATCTGTCATGATGAATACGATGTTGGGCTTTTTCGGCCTTAGCGATGCCGAAGACACCATGCTTGCTGCCATGATGGCATGGAAAAAGTGAGATGACCGCATGGTTTGAAGTCACGAATGTAGTGATCAAAGCTAGGCTTGAAAGCTCTGAGACAATGGTACTACAGAAGTTGGAGAGGAACGTGAGGGAGGCCGTTCGGTCTTATCGACGCTTATTTAGACATCCGGTGTTGATCTCGCAGGATCTCGCCGGCAATCGCCCGTTGTCATTCGTGCCACCCGTACAAAATTGAATGATCGTTGTCAGTTCAACATCCATCGTGCCCGATCGTCCTGTCGGCTATCGGCCGGGCGGCCAGGACAAGTTAGCTCAATGCAACAATCCCCGCGGTGGTGATGTTGCACCCCTCAAATCACCACATCACAGCAGCAACAAGCCCGTTTTTCTAGAAGAATCCAAGCACACTTTTGATGCATTATTGGTTCTGCCCATTGCGCTAGCTGGCGTGGACTACTCGGCGCCGCAATCATCGGAGTTGCGCTTGGCAGCGTACTGTCAAGATCGACATAGAGGACTCTGGCTTTTCGAACCATTTGCAGACCCTCCCCTTTATATTTCCGTGAGGTCTGTGGTGACAACTAACTGAACAATCCTAGCAGCTGATTTATTCGGTTTAATCTTACGCTCTCCACACTAAAGGATCGCTGGAAGGACTTCGCCCCAGCCTCAGTAATCCCCGCTACCGCAAAAAAGCTGAAGTCTGATTCTCTTTGCGACCCAAAACATCAATTCAGCCTGAATGCGGGTGTGCGCGTTATCCCAATTCAGATGTGATTGTAGTATCTGTAAAACTGCAGGTTTTGCACACCGTACGAGAACTACCGCTTTATACACCCGGCGCACATCTATTCGCGTTTCAGTATTCGTAAAGCACCCCGAGCCTCATGGTTGTAGATTGCTGACTGTGACTCTACTAACGAAATGTGCCCGTATCTACTCGCAGCCGTGCCGGCGATTCCTCAATTTCTTGGCGTTTTGAAGGCTCACAAGGTTTCTTCGGAACTATCCTCTACCTCATGAGTCAAGTCTTTGGCTCTTAAGGATGCTATTATCGTCGGTCGTCCGTCAACGATGTTGTTGAGCAAGCATGGAATACCTGCCTGCATCAGAGTCAGGAAACGAAACTAATGTCAGGATCTGAGACTGTTTCCAGGCGCAAGCGGGCACGAATCACACTCGTGACGATACCCCGCTACGGAGATCATGTTTCATTCTCCAAATACTCTCTTTAAGGCCCAAGTCGGGGTGCCCTTGTAGGTACCCGATAGCGATTTGCGTGCTACCCGAATACTCGGCTCGGTGATAGCTAATGACTAGCTTATCCATGTAACATTTCATATACATGCGAACATGCCTGCGCAAAGGGGCTCATGAGAATTATTACGCGAATGCTTTTCAGCGAGTGAAGGTGCCAAGCCGGGGAGTTAGCGCAGGCCGACAGCTGATTCCAAGAGTCTGTCAACCCACAAGCGAGATGGCCGATGGAAAGATCCGAGTGGGATGAACAGGGGCCACTACCGACCTTGGGCGGAGCTCCATCAGGTTGACAAAATCAATGAGGCTCAGCTTGTTGCGTGCCGTGAAGTTGACTCGTGTGTGAGTATCTGTAGAAAATTGTGCTGATATTACATGGGGTACTGATGTCGCAATTGGCTCAGTTATGCTTGACCAACTCCGTACGCTTTAAACAACCTACAACGCCGACGTAGCGATTTCGTGACGGACGGCGAAGATACAGCTCGTGCTAACCTCAAATACATCCGAAGCAGCGGGAGCTGTCAGTCTGTCACTAACCCTCCCCGCGGGTCAACGAATCCACGGTTTGTCCGACCTTTGACGAACACGTCTGCGCCGCCGCAACATGATCTACTGTCTGGAAATAATTAACTTGTAACATGGGACGGACATTGGGCTGCAAATGGCTCAGGATGTTCACACGAGAGATTTGAGGCTAACGACTTCGTGGGGGCTGTTTTCTCCTTCGGCTCATATGTGAGGGATCATTTAAGCCGCGAATCATGTCTCAGCCGGTGGGATGTAGGGCTCTGTATTTGAGGGTGGGATGTGCGATAAACTTTCTGGAAACAATCTCTTCGTTACAGGAGAGAACTTTAAACTGCGCTTATTCGTAAAGATGCGGGAGGGAGGAGTAGTCCGTTTTGGGATTGGGAAGAGATTTTGGGGCGGACATATCCGTGAGAAAGAGTGGTAAATGGCATCCGTGCCGGCCGAGAGCAAGGTTGCTCCCTGGCCCCCAACTCCGGCTTTGGACCCCTGAGTGGCCAACGCACACCAACGAACCGTCCGGACTTTCACCAGTCCTCCATAGTCCGGGCAGCAAATCCCTTCCTGCGCAGCGTTTTTACCACTTGAGCCTCCAGTATAGACTTTAGATTACAGCTACCGTTTGCGAGGCATTCGGCCAAGAACCCTTACTGAAGGATTTAGAGTGGCCCCCCTTTACCCCTGAGCTATGCCACCTTGGCCCGAAAGCTTGTCAAGGACGTTCTCTCTCGAGTTCTCCGCGTTGTGACTGAAACTCGTTTGATGATGGAAGGACTTACGAATCGGCATCTGATCATCATGCAGTTCATCAAAAGTATATAGCTAGGTCGTCCCGCCACATCAGATGGCTTTGGTTGCGAAGTTTCTCATTCGTTCAAGCATTTTCTTGTCATTCATTCCTTCGTTTCTTGCAACCTGTTGACCAACTCAACATCTGCATTCTTAAAACATTTCGCCAAAATGGCTCTATCCATTCTTTCCGCTTCTCTTCTGCTCGCCAGCATCGTCGCCGGTCAGACGCCTGGTAATGCAACCGATAACCACCCCAAGCTTGAAACATTCCGCTGCACCGTCAAGGACGGATGCGTGAAGAAGACCAACTTCATTGTCGCCGACTCCAGCCAGCATCAAATCAACACCAAGGAGGGCGTCAGCTGTCTCACTGGCAACAACCCGCCCAACGTTACCGCCTGCCCCAACGCCGAGGATTGTGCGAAGAACTGTATCATCCAGGGCATCACCGACTATGCCGACAAGGGTGTCACGACCTCGGGCACTGACCTCCGCATGCAGATCCTCAAGGATGGCAACAAGGTCTCTCCCCGTGTGTATCTGCTCGAGGAGAACAAGCAGCGCTACGAGATGCTGCATCTCACCGGCAACGAGTTCACTTTCGATGTTGACATGGTGAAGCTGCCATGTGGCATGAACAGCGCGCTTTACCTCTCTGAGATGCTGCCTGATGGAGGCAAGAACACTAGCGTGCTGAACAAGGCCGGCCCCGCTTACGGCACTGGATACTGCGATGCCCAATGTTTCAAGACATCCTTCATTAACGGAGTCGTAAGTACTTTGACTGCTGCGCACGGTTATGGATCTTGACTAACACGTGTCTGTAGGGCAACATTGATGGCAAGGGTTCATGCTGCAATGAGCTCGACATTTGGGAAGCCAACTCTCGCGCCACTCACATTGCCCCTCACACTTGCAACAAGCCCGGTCTGTACCAGTGCACTGGCGACGAGTGCGAGAAGACCGGCGTCTGCGACAAGTCCGGCTGCTCATGGAACCCGTACAAGGTCGGTGGCAACGACACAACCTTCTACGGCAGGGGCGCCAACTTCAAGGTCGACACGACCAGAAAGTTCACCGTCGTCACCCAGTTCCCCGCCCAGGACGGAAAGCTCAAGTCGCTCCACCGCTTGTACATCCAGGACGGCAAGGTCGTGACCAGCAACGTCGTCCAAATCGAGGGTCCCCCGAAGATCAACTTCATGAACGACGACTACTGCAAGGCCACCGGCGCCGACCAGTTCATGACTCTGGGTGGGATGACTGGTATGGGCGAGTCCATGACCCGCGGCATGGTCCTGGCCATGAGCATTTGGTGGGACGACGCGACTGCGATGGAGTGGCTCGATACCAATGCCGCTGGCCCTTGCAATGCCACTGAGGGATTCCCCGACTCCATTGTCAAGGTTGAGCCCAACCCCGAGGTCACTTTCAGCAACATTCGCTTCGGCGAGATCAACTCTACCATGAACATGAGGTTGTAAATAGTGTGTCTTTAGTTCAAGACTGTAAATATTAGCCTTTGTCGGTTGCAAATACATCAAAATATGGAAAAGATTACTCCCATTTCTACCAAGAGCCGAGATGATTTGGGCTTTACTGGCTGATGCTGTTCGTAATTGCTATCTCTCTATCGCAACCGTGCGTGTAACTTCGATACCAACATCATTTTGAGACCCGCGACTAGAGTTTCTGAAAGTCTCAACTTCTACGAAAGCACGGTTCTGAGGAGTACCCTTCTTCCGTTTCAAGTCTCCCAGACCTTGCATTTCCCAAGACAAGTTCTCGTCACTGTCCGACATTTGCTTAAACCCATCGCTTCGGACATGAGACGCATGTTGACCGGGTCGGCTTCCGATCGTTGCAGGGCCTTGCGACTTTGACGGCGCAGTGCCAGTGGTTCGTGAACCACTGCCAATTGATAGGCTAAACCATCGAACTACGGTGCGGTCGAACACCGGGCGTAGCATAGGACTCGAGGCCACCATGACGGCGATACCCGACTGAAGCACGCCACTGACAGACGCGGACGCGAAACCTTTAGTGATATTGACGAAATCCGCCGTCAGGGTGTTATACAGACGGACGCCTGAGAAGATGATGGTGCTGTAGTGTGGTCAGATAATTCCCGAGTAACTCCACTTTCTGGTTCTCTCGAAAAGGTTGATATCGACTCACATAAATCCAGCACCAAAGACGACGCAAGTTGCTACTTTGTGTGCTCTAGCCATCTGGAGGCCGCTGACAACCTTGATGGGAAGGACCACAATGACAACGTCGGTAATAATGTCGAATATTGCGACAGCACTGAAGGCGACTGTATAATTGCCACACCCGGTTTTGGTGATGTAGATGTCCCAAGCGCTCTGGATTGGCTGGCAGATGACGAAACCCAACAACGCTGTGTACAACGCCCAAACAGAGGACAGGAAGATCGCAACCCAGCTAGTGTATCGAAACCACGTACTACTACGCGAGAAGATCCGCTGCATCAGAACGATAATGCTTAGCTTGATTGCCAGCAGCTCACTCGCGTACATGACTTGTGCGGCAAGGAAAATCTTGACAAAGTGGGAGATGTGTAAGTCAGGATCCAGAACCTCAACGTCATGTCCTGCACCGCCAAGTACAACTCCTGATATACACGCAAGTCAGCATTCAAGCCTCCTCTATGCTCATATCGTCGATAGCGGACATCGGCGTGGGGTACTCTACCCAGGATAAAACTCGTCGCGACGCCGTAGTAAAGCACCTGATTGGAAAGGTCTGTTAGATAGTTCCAAGCTTCAAAGCGTGAATAATGGGCTTATGGTCATTCATACCTGCCCGGCGAAATACAAATAATCTTCCAATTGAAACGAGTTTCCGGTGATCTGACGGGCAATGAGGCGCATTATCGTCCAGAGGGTGGTTAGCACCATCATGATACCAGCTGTGACCACAAGCGATGCCCCATCCTGTGTCATATGCGGATACTTGTCGGTGATGGTGGTGGAAGACTCCTGTCTGACATCGAATAGAAGAGATGTGATCGCCTCCATGTTATCTCTTCCAGGTCGGTGACTACCTATAACAGAGAGACACAATACTTCGATGGAAAATGCATCACCTTGACGACCATAGCGAGCACTTTGTGTGGCTTATACCAAAAGCCGCGGGGTGGCACATCATTACTTAAGAGGTATGTCTGCGCGTGGCCAAAGTCTTTCTCGTTCCTACATGCTTGGTTCTTGCCAGGGCTAAGGCGGACGTTCTCCCGATGAAGACCGCCCTGCACCGACGTCCAACAGTAGAAAGTCTTTTCGCTTCCGTCATATCACGCTCGGTATCTTTCCTCCCGGTTTTCCGCTAAGCAGGAACTCTGAAGTCGTCAGGTGAAGCAACAAACCCCTGTCTACTACAAGCCCGCGGTTCCACAATTGCATGTCTTCGTTGCAACATCGAACCAACGGAACCGAGTACGACCCTCTGTGCTAGCCCTCTTCAGGAAGCCAGATTGGTATGGAAACCGCATATTCCCCCGGTCTGTATGCAAGAGAAATTGTCCAGGAAGAGGCACAGCTTACCAACCGACTCTGCGTAGGATCAAAACCCAGATCGCGGAACCTAGCCGGTACTTGGCGAAGAACCAACAGAGATTAAGTCGCGCTCTAGATGCTCTGATCGAGCCGGGGAGCTAGGTATAAACATCCGAAAGATATGGTTTCTGTCTGTCGGCCAATGGAATGAGGTGGTTTAGAGAGATTGGGGGGCAAGATTACCGCAGCACTGACCCAAGAAGCAATGTGCGCCGATGCGGGCCAGTAGATGCTTGAATCTCAATGTCCTGGGATCAAAGTAAGAAACTAGAAATGCGTTGTGCAATCCAGACAACTCTGTGCGGTCGCACACTATGCCAAGTCTTTCCTCGACAAGAATGGTCCGGGTAGCTGGGTTTCCATGCCGCTAAGTCGTATCAAGGAAATGCACCTCTGCGTGCCGGGTAACATGCAGAAAACAGCTCACTTGGAGCTTGCTGCATCTTTTCCAAGGGTTGATATCACGAGCGGATCACACGGAAATGAATTACGCATTTGTTCATTGCTGCCATGGTGCCATGTCGATGGCTTTCGGGTCTTGTCTGTAATATTAACCCAATGACCCATGAATCTCAGGCTTTCAAGTGAACCTTCTGACACGACGAAACTGCAGCAATCCACCATTATTTCAGGCTCCAAATCTCTTCGTTCGGCTTTATGTGTGCACCGGGACCCAAAACCATGCAATTCTGGGACTGTATCGTTGTGGGCGGGGGCATCGCAGGGTCCGTCGTCTCAAACCGACTGCTCCAGCAGGATCCTGCCCTCAAGATCTTGCTCATCGAGGCCGGCCCCAACACTCATGCCGTCGAGAACATTGAATGGATTGACATGAGCAGCGCGATTGGCGGCGAATATGACTGGGGCTTTTCATCGGTACCGCAGGTAAACCTCGATAACCGAGAGATCGTCTCGCCAGTGGGAAAAGGCCTCGGGGGAGGCACGATCATCAATGGAGGTGAGCACAAATGTAACATTGCCACAGTCATCTCGGAGTGCTAACGTTTGTCCAGCTGCTTGGGCCCGTGGTCACAAGGTAGACTACGACATCTGGGCCGAGCGGGTTGGCGATGAGAGGTGGAGCTACGAGGGCCAGCTGCCGTACATGCGCAAGACTGAGACACTTTTTGACAACTCGACAAACCCGCTGGCACATGGCCACAGTGGCCCTATCAAGATCCAGTCTCCCGGTTCGACTCATAGGGTGTTTCCCCTGCGTGATGCTCTGCTCGACTCCTGGAAAGAGCTTGGTGTCGATGCGCTCTCCCAGTTTGACAATAACGCGGGAAACAACCTGGGCGTCGCAGATCTGCAAGAGAACCGCGACAAGGGAAAGAGGCAGCTAGCTTCACTCAGGTACTCTCTTGAAGGGGTTACAGTGCTAACTGACAGCCTTGTTGCAAAGGTCTTGGTCGAGAAATCAGCCACGGGCGACCTCGTCTCCCGCGGCGTCCAACTTGCCAACGGAACACAGATCCTCGGCCGCGAGACCATCTTAGCCGCCGGCGCCTACCGCACGCCGCAAATCTTGATGTTATCCGGCATTGGACCCGGCGAGACATTGAACAAGTTCGAGATTCCGGTCGTTCTCGACCAGCCCGCAGTCGGCAAGAACTTCCACGATCACGTCCTCATCCCCACCGTCTGGCAGCTGAAGAACGCCTCCGCGGGCTACGCCAAGGAATCCGGCAACCCCGTATTCAACCAGTCCCAGTACACCCAGGGCGCCTTCATCGACTTCATGACCGTCGTCTCGCTGCCCAAAGACGGCCTCAAGGCCGCGATCGAGCAGGACGAGTGCCCCATCGCCGACCCCGCCGCGCACCCGCTCCTAAACCAGGACAGAGCGCACTCCTCGCACCTGCTGCAGTACTCCGGGGTTTCGGTCGACGGGTCCGCCGTGCTGATGATCTCCGTCTTCTTCATCAACTCCGCCCGCGGCTCCGTCACGATCCAGTCCACGGATATTAATGACGCGCCGCTCATCGACCCCAACTTCCTGGGCACGGCCGTCGACCGCTACGCCGCGCGGGAGACGATCCGCCGCAACATCAGGCTGTTGACCTCGAACGACACGGTGCTCGGTCGGGAGGTCATCGCCGGCGAGCTGGCTGCCAGCCCGTTGACGGTGGACTCGACTGACGAGGAAATTGATGCCCGGGTGCGGGAGATGGCAGGGTATGTTGTTAGCCCCTCGTGTGATTCGTAAAGTTGTGGTTTCGTTGCTAATTGGTTTGTAGTGGATGCTACCATCCGGCCGGAACTGCGTCGATGGGCACAGTCGTGGATACAGACCTGCGTGTCATTGGGGTTTCTGGCCTCCGGGTTGTCGACACTTCAGTCTTCCCGGTCTCTGTCTCGGCGAACTTGCAGGTCGCGACGTATGCCTTGGCGGAGCAAGCAGCAGAAATAATCTTCTCTGCCATGAAGAAGTAACAATCTAGGGGGTTTTCCAGGGTGCTGATGAAGGGAGTCTGTGTCGACGTGTATTTAAAAGTTGATTTGGCCTAGGTTTCTCGGAGTTGCGAGCGAAGAGAATCCACCTATCAATGGCAACTGATAGAGGTTGCAGATACGAGGTGTGTGCGTTCCAGTCAGTAAACACACATATGTCTCCGCAAGAATGAGTTGGCTCGTTCTGAACCAGACAATATAGTCTTGGAACGACAGGCAACGGCCTCCATGGATTTTCGTCATTAGAGACGGACTTTCCAGCGCCAGGCAGCTTGAAAAAGAGGCTGAATTACTTAACGACAGACCTGGCAACCGACAGTCAGTCCGTCTCTGGGACAAGCACAGCTACCATGGTCTCGGGAAGAGCAAAGACAAGCGCCTCAAGTGAGACAAAAGTCGCACGCAAGACTGAATATGCTGAACAAAGGGCACAGTTGCTAAGTAATTCCTCAAACTTCCAGAAGCTCCGGCAGGGTATCCAATCAATAAAGACAGAAAGGAACTCCACAAGAAGTTAGTAGGGAAATTTATCCGAATGAAATAGGACGCTTAGATAGAAGCCTAGCTACCGAGCAGCGGCTGCGCCTGCTTGTCCGGGAAGCCCGAAGATGTGATGGCCCCGGCGCCGTCAAGCCACAGCTGTCGCATTACGTTCTGATTGGTCCCGAAACTGCAAGTTCCCCGGATTTGCTCGTATGGAGTAGTCCCGCTTCGTTACGGAATCATCCAGCCGAAGGCAACTCAACATTTAGACTATACAATCTCCTATTCTCCGGTTCCCGAGGAGTTCCCAATATTAATCTATTATAGTCTTTGAGCCTCAAATGCCTTACACGACTATGAGTCAAGTAGAAGACACGGGCGTGAAGCCGGTGATCGCGGGATGTGCTCCGGGGACTTGAACGACGTGTATAAAAAGAGACCGACTCTGCGGGTGACAGTAGGTAGGCTTGCTCCAAACCATCAACATTTCATTTCAAGTCAGTGGAAAGCATCAACTCGTCCATCGAAACCAACAACTTCCCGCTCGTTCAAGCACAAAAACAAAATGAAGTTCACCGCCCTCGTCGTCGCCGCCACTTTCGCGCTCGTCAGCAGCGTCGCAGCCAAGGTACGTCTACCGCTTCCGTTCTCTTCCCCCCATCGTGAAGCACATGCATTCTCCCCGGTCGTCCAGGTTACATCCTCGAGAGGCGCATGTTCACCAACAAGAAATCGAGTCGCAATAACAGAAGATGTGATCTGATTTTTTTTCTCATATGTGTTGCAGACATGCTGCTGCACCATCGTCAACACCGGCAGATGCGACTGCAATGAGGGGTACAACGAGAGCACCGACTGCGTTGCCATCTGCAACATCCGCGGCAGCAGCGTGTGCTCCCCTTAGATGATTTGAAGTGGTTCAGCAGGGAAGAAGTCAGTGGCGCGGGTTGTATGGTTGGAGTACGGCCGGAAGAAGGGGCTGTGCCAGCATACCTACCTAACGAGCCTTTGAGACCTCCCTTTACTGGAGAAGCAAAGCACGGCAAATACTCCCACATGCTTCTTTGTGGGAGATGCAAATAAGAATAGGATGAGAATCAACAACTGAAAGTTTCACGAGACTCGTTTTGTGAGAGCCTGTCACTGCCGCGACCTGGAAACCACACCATCCGGAGACTTCGTCCGGTTCGGAGTAGGTCTAAAAGTCGTGGAGCCCCAAAGACAATTGTTAGACAGACCCGGCCGCAGAATCATACAGCCTGAGTTACTACGTCAAACAAAAGTTGCTCTCCTCGTTTCTTGTCAAAAAACAGTGCTTGCTTCCTCGTATCACCTCATCGGGGCTATGGCCTTGTTCTAGGTGACAGGATAGCAGAAGAGGGAGGATAGGAGCAAAAGAACAGGAAGGTAAAGCTTAGAGACTTTCCCCTTCTACGGGTATTATATCTAATGATTTATGCTTTTTGCAAATAAAATAGCCGAATTCCGAGTTATGCCTCACGCCTTTTGGCCCTCGTCTTCTCGTTGATGATACTGACGGTTGCCAGAACTACTAGGTAAGGTATCTTAACTGGGTCGTGATCCTTGCGGTTGAAGGAGTATTCCTAGCGACGTCCTAACAGGGCTTGGTAAAAACACTAAAACTCACGAAGGAAAGAAACGATAGAAAACCAATTACTAGTCCATTGCCATGCCTAGTAGGTTTCGGCTACGAGGATGTACGCGTCCTCATAGAATCCCAAAAACGTTATAAAGCTCTGGGAGAGATGAGAAGGCCTAAGAGCCCCATAAAGCGAGTAAGAATCACGACAGCCGGAGGGGGCGTCCAAAGAGGCAGTTACATGAGGCTAGACGATGCGGGTGCTGAGAGCAGACGGCAGTACCGTATAAACTCGTTGGATGGAGGATCCGCACCCGCCCTGTCAGACTAATTGGACTCCCTTCTCCGGGCCCTTTTTAATCCGCTCGCTGTTTTAGAGCCAAAGATCACCAATAGGAGAAGAAGAAGCTGCCCCTGCTGAGCAGGGGGGTGCGGATCCTCCATCCAACGAGTTTATACGGTATTATCTAGGCTTGGCATATATGTGCGGCAGAGATATTTTCCAGATTCCTTCTCGGGGTCTTCAAGAGGTAGGCCCGAGCCACGCAGACTTACGAAGAGACAGAGCCTCTATCACAGCAGCGGGCCGGGGTTCAATCAATTGGGAAAGAGAAAAAAAAGAACAAACCTCCTCTTCAAACCCACGAAAGTAAGCAAGAAAATACCGAGGCGTGTAGTAGGGCAAAACGTTAAAATTTCCGGACACGTCTGCCGACACTCCACGGCGCGTAGATCGCATGTCGTCAACCCAGATTAATAATTCACATCCTCCCCCGACCGGACCGGGCGGTTCATGCGGGGAGTGCAGATTTTGCCTCAAACGGTGCACCGCTGCCGCGCCTCGGGATATTTTGCCCTCCAGAGTTTTCGCGTGCCAGGTAGTTAGGACCGGTTAAGTCAGCCGGGTCAGGTCTCAATCAAACCCAAACCCGCGCGAGCGGCGATCCCGCCCAGCCGCCCGCGTCGGGAATGCATGAGGAACAGACATCGGACGAGCAGTGCCCAGAAACGGTCCAAAGCCGACCACACTTGCCCTGGTTCCCGAGTCCCGACAACGGAGGCGGGAGGCGCGCCAAGAGGAGCAATTAAGAGGTTGACAATGCAGACTGAGAAGGTGGAGCTCCACGGCACAACGCTGAACACGCTGAAAAGCTGGGAGATCACTGATGGACGTGTGGAGCAGGCCTGGAGGAGGGGAGGGCGGCCGGGCATACAGGCGGTTTCCCACCCATTTTTCGCCTTGAAGCGCCGCTATCGGCCGCGCATCCCACCCACCGGCGGCGGCCGTCTACAACCGGAAGGAGACGACGAGGGGGACAGTGAGCGTCGGAGGAGCGCGAAGCGCGCTCCCGCTTTGCCGTTGATGGCGGGACGGACGATCACCTTGACCAAGGTATCCTAAAGTCCGGGGAAACTAGCTAATGGGAATCATAGAGATTTTCAGGACTTGAGTGTTTGGCAAAGAAGCTGAAGCCGGAGCCTAAGGATTTCGACGATTGCTTCTCCCCGCAGACATCAATACTGCCTGGGGAAGACTCGAGTCGAGGGCAGACAAGACGTCCTTCCCGGCGTGCGGTTACCTTGTATGGCAGGCAAAGCTGGGGGTGCCCCAGGGCGTAGTTGACCCCCCGGCGCATCTGATGCAATGCGATGCACGACCACTGGAACCCAGGTCGCCTTTCCTCCGTGGGGGTGTTGGGTAGGTATGGTTCGGGCGGGAAACGGACATCTTGCCAGAGGGATACGACGTCTTTTCCTTGGCCGCGCGAGATCCGGGTCTCCGCTGCGTTGGCGTGCTGTGTCGTTCTGCAGTTTGCTGCTGCATACGCTATCATCTCTCACCAAAGGACACATAATTGGTCACAGGCTGCTATTAGAAATCGAGAGCCCATTGACGACCACACCCTCTCCGCCCCCCGGGACGTTCGATGTGCCGCCGCGGGGGCTGGGATAGATGGGCAGCAGCCATGCCAAGCAGAATCTTGCTTCCTCGGGCGCGGCTGCGCAGAAGGTTCAGGCGCCAATGGAAGCCTCCGGTCTCCGGTAGCCCGCAGAATCGTTCGATGCAGGCTGCACATCTCAGTCGAGTTTTTTTTCTGTGTCTCGGAGGGAAAAGAAGAAGGGTGAGCTGGTGGGTGGCAGGGATCGGGGCGCCAACGCCGTGAAGACCGCGCGGAAAGGCTTGTTTCTGCTTTTGGGTGTGCTGCCTGCCGTTGCCGTTGGCGTGGCCGTGTCTCTTCTGCTCTTTTGCCTGATGGAGTATTCCCGAACCACCGACAGGTTGTCAGATTCCTCGTCCCTGAATGGTGGTTGTTGTCGCGCCCGCTGTAGACCGCCGGACGCCGTGGCAGATTGAAGCTAATCCGGCTGACATATCACAAAAAAAAAAGCGTCACATCAAGCACACCAAAGTCTGGGGAAACCATGGGCGCGGGTGAAGGTGGGTGATGTAGGGGGGTCGCTGCACACGCAAGGTTTGTACGGAACGCTCGTGCGAGAGGAAAAGGTTGGATGAATCTCTTGGCTCGAATTATGATTTTTTCTTGGGGGGATGAGCTGTGTGCGATTGGAGCGGTTTGTTTGGACGGGACCAGGGGTGTTGGATGCTTTTGGTGCAACAGAAGTCTGTTCGGGTGCCGGTGCTTGCGACACAGGCTCTGTTGAGGTGTTGAGGAGGAGGTGTAGCGGGAGCATGTTGAAAGGCGCGGTCCGAGATGAGCAGCCGCCAGACACCCAAGGCCAAAACGAGTTGAGACGGGGGTGTGTGGTTCGTCTTTGCTACTGTTGCAACTTGCAAAAGTCTGGGAGACTCTTCTCTCTCGGTTTGGATGCGAGATAACTGGAGCCGGAAGATCTGGAGGAGGGGAGAACGGGAATGGAGACAGGTGCAAATTAGCGTTTTGGGGTTTAGGAAATCGAACGATTCGGAGCCATGACGTGGGAGGGGAGAGATAAGGCGTAATTCACGTGTAAAATAGTTATTTGTCCCGCCATTGGGGAGCTGCGCTGTTACTGGTCACTTTTTTTTCGTTCTCGCGGTGCTGCATGGATGTCTGTGAGAGAGCGGAGCTTCTTGCTGGACGTGGAGGGGAGCCTGCGGCGGAGCACACACACAGAACGGAGACGAGGAGACATGGGCCAGCGGCGGAGGGAGGGGCACCACTGGAGGTTTTGGAGAGGTGGTGACGAATTGTCAATGGTGTCCATATCATTCAATGTTGTGGACTGGTTCACAGGTGGTGCTGGTTGTGGCCGAACGCGTGGGATATCCAGGTCCCCCAACCCCCGGCGGCTGCATTGTTAGGGCTGTGGGCTCTTCGGGGGTCACTGCAGTAGCAGCAGCTCGACTCCCTGTCAGCCAGCAGCGAATCTGCCCGTGCAAGCTTTTGGACGTCGTGTCTGAGAATGGCGCGGTTTTCCTTTCCTCGGAGAGGAGCACATAGGCTACGGCAGCCGTTTCTGGAGTTTGGGTTGTAGATGGTGGTGGGGGACCCCTGAAACTGGGACGATCAAGCCGACCGGACGAGTTTGATAGCGGACCTGCCTTGTTGGAAATGGGTGTTTGTAAGACATTCCAGGAGGCCGAAGGTCGGGGACCTCGATGTTTGCCTGTTTTGGCTGTTGCCGGTGGAGGAGGGAGCATCGGGATGCAACGAGGGGAGGAAGATGACCATTGTGTTGTTGGGCGTTGGAGCACCACGTCGTCATCTCTCACACGCAAGCAACCCCGGATGGCCATCTGCTACCGAACCGAACCCTGTGGCCCTCGGGTGGTTCTCGGGGCTTGAGAGTGAGGGCGGCCAAGACGACGGGAATCATGTTCCTGCTCGGTGGTGTTGAGTACGCTGTGTTGTGTGTGTGTGTGCACCGCGGATTCGACGCCCGAGGTTCGGGTTTCGGCCACTTTTGCGATTTGTTTGGCTGACCTTCCTTGCTAAGGTGCAGCGAGCAGCAGGCTTCAGTGCTAAGACTTGACAGTGACACTCGGGAAAGGCCAGCAAGCAGCAAGCAGCACGCAGCAGGGACCGGCTTGGACGTTGCACTCGCACATCTGCAGGCTGCAAGCACATCAGCAACCTAACGACATGGACATGCCCCCGGTCCCTCCACACTGTTGAGAACCTAAGTGGTGTAGCTCCCCTCCTGGCAGCAGCGGTGCAGCCTGCCAAACTACCTTAGGTACCCCCTGCCACCCTGCCACCTGCCCGTGCGACAGCCCACTAAACGTGCGCAATGTCCACCGTCCACTCCGGTTTAGCGGTCGACACACGCGCCAGGCGCCGCACCACCATGCAAAACCTTCGGCACCCAACCCACCACGCCGTTGCAATTGACGAATTTCGGACCAAGGACAAAAAATCAGAGGGGAGGAGAGGAGAGGGACCTAGTGAGGGGGAAAAAGAGGGAAGGTGGCCGCCGGCACGGTACCACACCACCGCAGGCACAGCACGCGCACATGGGCCGGCCCATGGACCCAGGACCCAAGGCAGGCACAGACACGGCCTCTCGGCTCGACACACCTTGCTTCTGAGAGCGAAAGAAAAAAAAAAATTAAATAAGAACAGCCCGCCGTCCCGACCTCGCCCGTGTCTTCCTCTCATCTCCTCCCTCAACCACCACCGTTCACCCCAATCCCGAGATAATCCTCCCACCCGCTCTCCTCCCTGCTGATAAAGCGACGAAGCCTCCCTCGCGCATTCGCCCAATAGTCCCAGACAACAAAACACCAAACACCCCAATCCCATCAAGCTTCCCAGCACAAGTCGCCCGGCGCCACGCACAGCTTTATCACCAAGGAGGAGAGTCGACGGACCACCACCCACGTACATACACACGCAACAACCGACCAGCTTCGGATCTTTCTATTCTTCACCACACACTCTTCTTAAAAACCGCAAAAATGTTCGCGACCAGAGTCCTCCGCCAGGCTGCCGCCCACGCCGAGCGCACCCCCAGCATCCGCTTCCTCGGCCGCCGCACCATTCCCTGTACGTCCACCTCCCCATCTCCGCTTCACAACGGGCCTACATACTGACAATCGCCAACAGCCTCCGTCGACCACACCCCCGCCCCTCACCCGGCCTCGCCCACCGGCACCCTCCCCCCCAACTTCGGCAACGGCTCCGCCCCGGCCAGACACACCTCCTTCAGCTCCTACCGCGACCACGCCCAGCAGCACGGCCCCCTCCAGCGCTCCATCCGCAACGGCGAGCCCGGCATCGGCGGCACCTCCGGCCACGAGATGGGCTCCGTCATGCCCGCTTCCGGCATCTTCTTCGACCGCTCCGAGCTCCCCGCCCGCTTCCGCCGCCAGCCTCTCGACATGGCCGAGATTGAGGCCGTCGAGTCCGGCGGCGCTGCCCTCTTCGGTTGAGATACTACCAAGAACGCTCGCTTGAAAACGTAAAAAGAAGAAGAAAAAACGAAACACTTGCGTGTGCTTTTTATGGGTATGAGCGACAGACGGGGCGATACCAAGGACGGGAACTCAAAAATTTCAGGCGGCACGCGTGTACGAAAGACGAGGAAAAGACTACATGGATCCAAAGCTGTTTGTCCCTCGAAACGGGGGATGTCCTCGGCTGGGTACGGAAGCCTCGGCGTTCATGTAATGTGACGACGCCAACCGGGGTCGATGAACGAAAAATGGATGGCGGCGGCGTACACCCGCCGCGACTGGTTGCGATACACCAAGAGTGTTGCGTTGGCGGGAAACCACCACGACGCCTGGTGCGGACTCGGGAGTTACTTGATACCTACAAACGGGAGACAATGCCTGTCTACTCGGAGCAAGGTGGCCTACTATTTTCCTTTACACGTCTACTACCTGGGCAGAGCACGCTCTGTACCAACAAGTCTAGCTCGGCGCAAAGCCTGCGTATATAGCACCCCCAAAAACAACTGAAAAGTTCAACCTCACCCCTTCGGCGTTATCATATGTGATTTGCGTGCAGAATACACTTCGACTGCATGTGCCTTCCAACGCTCGTGGATATCTCGGAGGTTCAAGTGTGTTCCCAATGCAACCTCCGGAACTGCGAGCCAATGCCAAAGCTCCGAACTGCTGCTGGTCCCCTCCCCCCTTTCCCCAGAGCGCGCATGTGATGATTCGCACCTGGCTGCAGCTAAATAACCTAACGTTGCCGTCCGTAGCTCCGGGACTGCGTGGTGCTGGTCAAGCGGACGCGCGACAGCTCATGCTACGCCTATTTCATCCGATCGTGCCATGTGCTTCGCAGCTTGCTTCCCCCCCGCACCTCTGAATCGCTTCCGTCATTTCCCGACGTAGCCGACTTGGAGGAAGCCGAGCTTTTGTCACCAGCCACTGATGGATGCTGATTGCGATAAGCGGTGGTCTGTGCGTCGTCAGCCACAGTGTGGTTGGTAAGGTAGTGGAGAACGAGCTGCGGGGAGAGAACCTGGAAGGGGAAAAGGTGCGAGGGTCCCGGCGTGACCGGGAGTTTAGCGTTCAGTCCAGCATGAGAGTTTACAGTGTTCCCATTTCGACTGAACCATGGGGGAGGATCGCGCAATTTATGTAAGTTGGCTTCTAAAAGTATGATGTAGTTCGCGGTCTGTGTGAAGGGGATTCCATCGCGGCGGTGCTGGAGCTTGCTTTTGGAGAGGTTGAGCCTGCTCCCCTTTTCAGATTCATGAGGCGGTTCCGGGGTCGCGGGTTGAGTGTCCAATGACATTACACACATGTACGACTGCGTCCGGACTGAACTAAGAAAATTGGACGTTGGATGTGCGGTTTATGAGATGAGAAACCAATTGACTGTGGGTGACTCGATTACATATTCAACTGCGTTTGTATTCGTCTCAGCCTGATTAATGATATTTTTGTCTTTTTAAAACTAATTTATTATGGTATAAAGATTACGCCCGCGTCAGGCTCATGATGATTTTTTTCCCTTTCCTTTTTTTTTATTTCCTTTTACATAGATGAGTAGGTGTAGCACAGAGGACCAGATAACGTGTCCATGTAATCCCGCACGAGGAGGTCCGTCTCGGCGAGCTCCAGCACTGGCATGCTGTCGGTGATGGCGGCCGGGTAGATCTTGTCCGTGTCTTGGAAGCCGGTGTAGTCGGCCAGGCGGGTGGCATTTCGGCCTTGCCACTGTCATTGGGTGTCAGTCACTAAATCACACTTGGGGTTGGAGTTGTCGATGGTAGAACGAACCTTTGCCCAGACGCGGTCGACGTTAGCATGGTGCAAGAAGAACAACGGCTCGTTGGGCGAGGTGGCCGGGCCCATGTCGCCATAGATGATGCTGTGAACTGCACTCCTCTTAGCATCCCTCGTTCACTCTTTCGAACGAAAAGGGTAAACTCACCTTGCGCGTGCGGTAGGCCCTCCAGCATAGTCACCATGTCCCCAAACCCCTCAAACGCATAGATCGTATTCATCACCCTCGAATCAAACGCGCCCGCCTGCATGTCCCCCACAATCGTCACCCCGTTCTCGTCCGCCCCGTCGCCGCTGTTAAACTCGCGCGTCAGGCAGTGCAGCCTGTTCCCCGGCTCGCCCACGTCCGGCCAGCCCATGCTCAGCGTCAGATTCGTGTTCGCAAACGGGCCGTCGACCACACATCGCTGGAACCCCGGCACGTCGCTCCCCGTGAACTGGCCGTTGCCACCGAACCCCGTGTCCGCGTCGAAGAGCGGCGAGGTGGGCACCGCCCGCGCGTCCGCGTCGATCGTCCAGTCCCAGTAGGGCTGCACGCCGGTGTAGTTGCATTCATTCCGGAGAAGGTCTTCGTGGAGTTGGACGAACCAGCGGTGCCAGGGGAGGAAGTTGGCGACGAAGTGGATGCGCGATTGCAGCGCCCAGTGGGTGAAGGTGAGGTCGTCCATGCGCGTGACGACGGCTTCGTAGGGGGCGTATTTTTGGTGCGGGAGGGAGCGGAGGCAAACTGCCGCGCGGAGGTAGTCGGCTTTCTCGGCCGGGGCGAGTTCGCGCCATTCTTTGCGGACGGAGGGGGTTGTACAAGGTTCGGCGCGGGGGAGGACGGCGGCGGAGACGGAGGTTGTGGCCGCGAGGAGGGCGGCGAGGAGGGGGATGAGATGCATTATGAAAAAATTAGAAGGAGGGACGATGGGTGGGGGGAATTGGTAAAGAGTGACGGTTCAAAGAAATGAGGTAACGAGTGTAGGTCGAGATGGGCAGGACGTCTTCATCGTGATGATGGGCTTTCCTTTATGTTTACTGTGCAGTGTAGATCTTCGGTCTCCTGACGGAGCTCTCCAAAGCCTCATTTCCCCATATTTCGGCATCGCCAGGGCTCATTAGCGTCGGCATGATCTACGACTGGAAGAAAAAGTCTTTCTCCAGTCATATTCCATCGCCTTTCCCCGGTTACCCTCTTCGTGTTGCACTTTGTTGTTTATCCACAATCCCACGAGTTTGGGGTAAGCCAGTTAGCGTTGAAATTGGTTGTGAAAAACTTTGAAGGTCGACTTTTGCGGACCACATGCTGAACCGTGTTGTTTCCCCTTGGCGGGCGTGGCCGTGTTTACGAGTCGCCGCTCTCTCCCCTTCCTATGCAGCAGATCTCGCTTGTTGACGAGGAGTTTAAACAACATGCCTCATGCTTGTGACGAAGTCCCACTCCAGGCGGGGCAGACTGACGGGAGGCAGGTTTTGGCAAGTGTGCAAAAGTATGATGTTATTAATAGTGTATGCGACTGCTTCGGAATTGTGTCCCGCTTGTACTGGCTTATCCTAGGATCATACTAGTAGCCGCACGAACCCCAGATAAGGGGCTGAAGTTGGTTGCAAAGTATGTCTTCAATTCATTTCAGCATCTTTGGTGAGTTGGTCAAATTTTGATGGCTTGATGATGCTCAAGTAAGTCAAGCTAGCTAGAATCGTATCTACTTTCTGTTTTTAAGAAAAGATATGGAATTTTGTAGGGTAGCAAGGCCCTACAGAGACAAGATTACTGGGCTGCAGAGTTACGAAATACAACCGGTCTCAAAATGTATTCAGACTGGGGCTCAAAAGACGTGTGAACATACAAGACTTCAGTGAACCCAACTCTCAATAGAATTTCTCGCGGTTCCTTACTAAGAGATCAAAGGAAGCATGACATAGCTAGGGAAGGATGGTCCGCAATGAACATTGTGCTTCCCGACGTTCAGATTCTCCAAACTCTCGAATAGAGGTGGATATTCCGGCAAAATCGGGTCATGGCCCTTGATCTCGAACCGCAAAGATTCGCCCTCCTCGAACACAATTCCACCCGGCCAAATGGCAATATCCAACTCGACAACATCACCTGGAACCACCTTTTGCGACTCGTAGTGTGGATACCAAAGCTCGGTAGGATCCTTCCTCGCCCGCATCTCATCCGTCAAGCCTGGCTCCTCGGCCGTCATACGCTTCGATGCCCGCAGCCGGCCGCTTGGCCCAATGTACTTGTAGATGTTCTCGTCTGGGATGTCTTCTGGCTTCTGGCCTGGCTTCTGATGAATGGACGGGATGTTGCAGTTCAGTAGAGCCTTGCCGTTTCTGTCTATTTTGCGAATGATGAGATATACATCCATATCGTCGAAGGCCTGGCAGGAAACGAAGAGTTTGGCTCTAGAGAAGCCACAGAGTTCGGTGTATTTATCAAACGTGAGGGTGAAGTGCGCACCGTCGTCCTCCCATGAGTCCGATTGGTAAGAAGTGACCGCGTCTGTGGCAGGAGCCTTGTCTTGCAGCTTTCCTTCGGAGCTGTTCAGATAAAAAGTCTTGTACTGGACCCGGCTGGGTGGGTAATCGTCCTCTGTACGAAAGGAGATGGGAGGGGCGTTGTAACGGAGCATAGAGAGGCGAACCTTGGGTGTGAGTTCCCACCCGTTGTCCTTCGCCAGAAGGTAATGATCCAAGAATCTTTGGAGGTCGTCGTTGGTCTCCGGTTGATAAATATCAAACCACTCTTGCGTGGGATGAATCCGAAGCCTGTTGAAAGTTGTCAGCGGTTGGATGAACGGAAAAGGGGGTATGTGTGACGACGAGATACCATTTTTCATTAGATGCGGAATACTTCCACCCACGAATGGACCCTTCAGTGTGAAGCCCAGTCGAATAGCTCGCAAGAACGTACATTGGGATCTTGATGTTCTGCAGCTTCGGCTTTTTATCTTCCCAGTATTCGTTCATCAGAGGATACTTTTTGATCATGGTGACGACGTCCTCTCGCTTATTGAGACCGTTGAATTCCTGCATGAGGAGATCCCAAAACTTAAAGTTCGGTATCCCGCCCCTGCATATGCTTTCCCGGTAGAAGTCACCTAAGCCTTCCCACGGGGCAATTGCTTTCAAGTGAGGAGGCTGCTCTGCGGCAATGAACCTGAGGTGGGGTTTAGATTGTCAATCTTTTGTATACGGGGAATGACAGTACCATTGGGTGATGGCGAGCCAGGAATTTCCGACCAACGCCACTGATTTGTTACACCATGGCTGCTCCGCAATCCACTCGATGGTATCATACCCATCACGCCCTTCCTAGACGAGCCCGGGCTATCAGCTCGTGAATTCAAATGGTATCGGGAGCATCATGTGCCAAGCAAACGTACCTGGGTTCCAAACACAGCGATGTCCCCCTCGGAATTGAAGCAGCCCCGCGCATCCGGCTGCACCAGAACATAACCTCTCGGACACCACTCTGCCGGATCGGGAGCCTCAAACTTCTCCAGGCCACTCAAACAGCTTTTAGGCACCCCAAGCCACTTGAAATTGGTGGTTTGATGGTGACCTAAAATATTGTTTCAGGAAAAGCTGCGGGGCTTCGATTTTCCGTTACGTACCTGAACCTGTCTTGCCGTACGGGGACCAAGGAAGCAGAGCCGGCAGCTTCTGCCCCTCTAGTTTCGCGGGACGAAAAATGTCGGCACGAAGCTTGACACCATCGCGTAGAGGAATAGCCACGTCCTTCTCCCATATCATATCCTCTTTCAAAGGGCGACGGCCTGGTTCTCTGGTCCATCCCTGGGGAAGGATCTGGGTCGACGGGTTGAACTCTGTCCACCAATTGTGAAAGTTGGGATTTGCTTTAGTGAATGAAGTCTCAATAGGACCAGTTTGCGTAGTCATTTTGAGGTGGTGTGAATGCGAGAGATGAGAATAGTAATGGGCTATTGACGGAACCCTTGCCATTCGAAAACGTCCACAGAATCTAACGTTTTCCACCTGTAAGATATAAGTCTTGATTCGAAGCCTTATTCGCATGAGGAGCCACATCTTTGTGGGAATTCAGACAACCGCCTCTTCATCCGAAGTGGTTGGTGTCATCCAGGACCTCCCCCCCACGGAAATCACTATTAGCCTCGGAACACAGCACACTCGGCTTTTCGGGACGGGGCGATGTGCCCGGTAAATTTGGAGAGGGAGAAACTCTTTCATCCCTCATTCATGGAGCATCTTACCCCGCCAAAAGTTCATAAGCCAACCTCCACATTGCACCGTTTCAGCAATAGCACACCATCTCAGATCTTTGCATCATGTCACTTACCGACTTGTTAGTAGAATTTCGTGACCTTGAGGCCAGCACGGATGTAGCCAAGTCCACCTGGTACATAGTTGCGGTACAGGATCGTGCTCCAAGTGGCTCAGATGACCAGAGGGTTTGCTGATATCTTTCTAGGCCTCGGCTGTGGCTGCCGCTGGTGCTGGTTCGGACACAATCGAGTTATACCGTCTTGCGACCGAAGGTCTGACCTTGGAATTGGAGAAACTTGTCCAACGACGCATCAAGGAGGCTATTCTCAAGACAAGTTGCCTTTATGGTGTGCCGAAATCCTTGCAGGCCTTGTTGCCCCTGTGGGATAGTCTTCCGGACAGCCATATCGATCACTATGGACCCCGGTATGTCCCGGTCATCTCATCTCTTTTCCCTTTAAGAATGATACTAACACGCAGGCGAAATAGTTTCGAAGCAGCCGCTAATAAGAGCAGGGAGAGCGAGGAGGCAAGAGAGGCAAGAGGCCGGAAGTACTTCGATACTCTCTGGGGTAGGGAAGCAGCTCAGTTCCACCGTGACCGAAACTTCAAGTATCAGCCAGATCTTTGTGGGTAGCACCAGCGCGATAACGGAAGTCGGCTTGACTGACTGACTGATGGCGAGCAGACCTCTTAAATCTGAAAATGATTTACGAGTGGCACTTCAGCGAGGATAGTATCTTGGGGGCGGTCGAGACGCAGATGAGCAATATCTCTGCTCTAATATGCTCTAACTGCCCTACGCAAGTTACTTGGCATACTCGGGGACTTATTCGGCATGGTGGGAGTTTCGAACAAGCTGAGTTTTCCCGCAATGTGGGGTCGAAAATCGCGTCTCATTATGGATGTAAAACAGGGACCATAATGAGAGTTGAGGAGATGGATCTTAACACAGAGAGTCCGCACTGATATGCTTGTGTTTGTCATGGCTTCCTAGTTGCACATCAATATGTCCATCAATTCAAAGAAGTCAAATTAGAAGTTCATCCCTTTTGCCGGGTGTTTTGAAACTGGCCTCCACATTCTGCAATCCAGTTACTGTGAACCGATGTTAGGTCCGCTGCTTCTTCTTCCCCCATCGGCTGCGGGTAGTCTCCGCCCCATTTAACCGCCCACGGCCCTCCACCGGCTCAATGGCGATTTTCCTCCGCTACGGTCCCGATTGACCAACGAAGTATATAGTACTATGAAATCACTTTGAATGTTCGTGAATCACATCATCGTTTTCATACTCTAATTGGGTCAGAGGCAGCTTGAGCCACCAACAAAGTCCAACGTAGACTAATAGGTATCTTTCGACTTTCCAATCATGGCCTCATCTCTCGATCAACCGCTACCTTCAACTCGTCGCATTGTCACCAGCCATGGTGACAAAGCCAAGGCGATAATCAAGACAGACAGCCTCATCCACGGCAAGCAGACCCCCCACGGACCGTGGATCCAGCTTCTCTGGTCAAGCGACAGCCTTCCGCCGGATGTCAATACCTCGGCCGACATGGGGCTAGCAGACACAGGGATGAGCAACGATGGCACCATCGCGCGGATTGTCGACTTTCCCCCACACTCAAAAGGGTTGATGCATCGCTCCATGACCCTGGACTACATTTTCGTGTTGAAGGGTACGGTGAGGCTTGTGCTCGACGACGGTTCGCGGACTACAGTGAATGTGAACGAGTCTGTAGTCCAACAGGCTACCATGCACAGCTGGGACAACGAAACGGACGAGTGGGCGCGGCTGCTTTGCATTCTGGTTGCGTCTAACAAGCCAGTTGTTCATGGCAAGGTTCTGGAGAAGGATGTTCCATTCAACACCTCATGAAGCCGGTCCGGCCCGGGTGGGGGATGTGAGGTAGTGGGGGCGGTGGAAGCAAGTGAGGGGTTTGAGGAAGTTCCTCTTGATGTGGGAAGGGAACAATTTGGCGTGAGATGATCACTTTGTCTGGTGGCATTCTCGTGTAATGACTTGTGAGGGTGTAAACGCCTAGGAGGCTATGCCACCCATTAAAGGTTGCAAGAGGAGGTCACTCAGATATTCAACGATTGACAAAAGAATAGAGGTTTTCTCTAAGAAAAAGGTTGACCCTCATTTGACGCGCCCAAACTCCAACTCTGCTAATACCATGGGTTCATCCAGGTATGCGTGTTTGCACACGGCTTATATCTCCCATAAGGCTCACCAAGTTCTCCAAAAGTGGAGGAATTGGATGGGACCTAGATGGGAAGTTTTTGGTAAACACCTCCAGTAGAACTACCGATATAATCAGAGGATCCTCTAGCTCGCCTATACCATCACCAACATGCAAACAGGGCCTTCCATGACCTGTGGCGATAAAACGCTGAATCCCAGGCGTCTCGTCACCATCAAGCACGACTTGAGAGGCACTGGATGGCTCTTTACTTGATATGATGCTCGCAATCCAGAGCGAAAGACATGCGTGGTAGACCGCAATAGCATGGAAACCTCGAAGCAAAGTTGGAGGGTAAGACCTGGCGGCCTTGAGTACTTGACCGGCGTGCCACAGGGTGGAGTATTTATCCTCGCTATGTCCCCACTCGCGAAGTCGCGGGATAGCCTGTCTGAGTTCTTCTTCACCGTATCGGCCAGCGAAAGCTTGAATATCGTCAGATGACACGTGGAGCGACATTAGGAGGAAGTTTCCAATAAGGTCCGCTTCTGCAGACAGCGGGTAAATCCAGCCTAGTTTGGTGTGCGCGGCACGGATTTTCTGTTGTAAATCCTGGCGTTGAGCCTCCACCCACAGGTTTGAAGTTGATCGAGGCGCTGATGAGGAGTCGCGGAGAGCGAACGCTTTGGCATCAAAGAAAGAATGAACCCGTCCCCATAGCCCGTACAGGATGGCATGGGTGCTGAGCTCTATATCGATGAGTTCGATTTCCGAGTCAAGCTTGGAAGGGTTTTGCATCCCATCAACGAGTGATATAGTCACTTGACGGTTTGGTTTTGAAAGGTATCTTGCCCTCCACTCGAACGGGTCTCGAGCGTCCCATAGATCTCGTGGGGCAGGTAGGGTGAAAGTCATCTCCACTGGCGAGAGTATTGGGTTTCTGTTGAATGCTATGGAACTTCTCATATCGTTGATGAAGACCTGCAAGACTAGTCTAGTTCATGTCAGTAATAACTCAAGCAAAAAAGAAAAGAAAAGAAAGGATGAACGTGCTTCTTGAAAGACTGCTGTTCTACCCACGCGAGCCACTTTTTGCGGAGAACATCCTCATCATCATCAGCTGTAGGCGTCTCAATCGGTGGGTAGTAGTTCCGGCGGAAAGCACCGGCCCGTCGTAACATCTGTAAGTGAGTTCACCTCGTAAGTTGGACCGTTGCACATCACAAAAAGGGTATGAATGAGACTGTACCGTAGGGACTGTGTGTGCAAACCCCTCCCCGATTTCCATCTTACGCCTAAAGCCGCTCCACAGCCCGATATCGCCCCAAAGGACGAACGACTGTATTGATTGAAGATCTCTTGCCCGTCGATTGTCACGATCAATGGCGTCACATGTTGCCAGCCTCACAATTTCTTGCAGAGCCAATCCCATTTTCCACACATTTGTCACAGCGAACAGTGTCGATCCGGCTGCAACAACGCCGCCAAGCAGCTCGCTGTGGCATTGATCGGGATCGAAACTTGCGACGTGGATCCAGGCATCGATGAGTGTGCTTTGTCGCACAAAGAAGGCTTGTATCAGTATGTTGAGCAGGTTAAACGAAGGAAAAGATCGAATTTTGAGATTTGACTGCGAGAACTTGAGAGCCAAAGATAGAATCTCGTCTCTCGTTGACGCGTGCGCCATCTTCGGCATCCTTGGGGACACGCGCGCCGTTTCCTCTACCTCGGACGTTTCCATGAGTTGCGCCTCGTTGATGGATAACTGTTGGCTTTCCGCGTAGGCGTGATCTTGCCGTACAGGAGCCCATAACCATGGTGACTTTTGAAAGGCTTCGTAACCTGGCACGTGTGTGTCGGACTGGATGCTCGTCGGGGTTGCCTGAGACAGATCTGGAGGCGGACTGCCTTCAAGAATGTGTTCATTTCTAGCGTTATTTCCTGGCAGATGTTGCGTCAAGCGTCCCTGTTGATAACCGTGCTTGTGCTCTGGAGGCAGATTATGAAATGTGTCATCAAACAGGAAGTCCACATCTTGGTAAAAGTGGAACACACCAGAAGGTATGTTCAAATTCTCCCAAAGCGGCTCGCTCATCATGGCTGGGTCCATAGCCTCGAAAGGCACAGGGAGCGTAGCCTGCTCCATAACACGACCATCTTGTGCGAGGTCTAGAGGGTCAAAAACGGGGTCCAGGTCCATGGAACCATGGATCGCAGCACTCTCGGATGCATCCGGCCGAGGTGAGGTACCCGGTGCTTGTGGGGTCGTTGCGGATGGGCTAGGCTCTTGTGTTGGCGCCGAGGCCGGGGCTGCGGGCAAATTCCCCGTTTTCTTGGAAGCGCTGTCCCTGCAGGACACGCCACGGGTCTGGCAACGCCTACAAGGCCGATGATTACTACATTTTGTTTTTGCTAGCACGCAGGGCTCACATGCTTGCAGAGCACGCTCAAGACCCGTTGATCCATCACCATTGTCTCCACCTTCCGGATTGTGGTTAGCCAAGTGACGAGTGAGAAGATCTCTGTGTAAGCATAAGCTACTGTGTATCAAGCAGAACTGGTGAGACCACGACTTGGTGGCTTGCCTCTGGGTCTTACTTTCGATTGAATCTGCGACTACATCGATGACAGGCGTGAGGACGAGAGTTTTGATCTAAGGAATGCGGTGAGCAATTGATCCGCAATGAGTAAGGTGAATGCTGAATCTTGTGTAGCGGCAACTGTTCGATACGGGAGAAAGCTCACGGGATGCTACATGACGCTTGAGATGATCTGAACGCTCGTATCTCTTGTGGCAGATGCTGCACTCGTGCCCCGGCTGCGTCTGTGGCGAAGCGTGGATTGTCTCGGCCACCGGATCCGAGGCCTGGCTTCCGCGAGGACTAGACATTCGTTCTTTCTGTCTTCCGCATGTATTCTATCGCAGAATCCAGCAGCAGGCATTGGTTGGAGCGGATCCGCGGGCAATGAAGGAGACGAAAGTTTATCGGGGTAGCCGGAACAGGTGGGCTGGTAGATAAAAGATAGCTCGTGGCTGTCAAACCATGCCGAAATACATTGCTCCGGGCCGAGTGGGGGAGGCGGGGCAACCCCGTGGGTATTCGGGTCGGGTCAGCAACGGCTCGAGGTTGACGTTAAAACGTGTTGCCGACGCTGGCTGGGCCTGGTGGAACGGCCAATATGTAAGCAAACGTCTGCTGAATATTTGTCGATCGGAATACTTCGCTGACGCTATTGGCTATTTCCGATCATTTGTGCATACCGTCACCTAAAAGCTCTCCCGAAAAGTCACTGTTGTTCAATGGACGTTCGCAACCAAAAATCCCCTGCCAAGGACCTGGCCCCGGTTCATTTCTTCTCTCACGGTTCAACAGCGATGCTAGGCGAGGAGTCAAAATCGGCAGACTACTGGAAGGAGTGCGGAGACGCTGCCCTGGCTAATGGAATTGAGCACATCATCATCATGGCGAGTCTTTCTGTTGTTGCCGTCGTATTTCAACGGGCTAACTCTCTGTCTCAAGGGAGCTCACTGGGCCGCGACCGGGGATGAGATCCAAGTAGCTACGAACCCGAATCCGACAAAAGCGCCCATTGGCGGGGTGCATCCCCGGAAATATGTCGACTACAAGCTGATCCCTGACTTGGGTATGGCCTTGAGGGTGATCGACACTCTAAGAAAGGAAGGCTTCAATTGCAACCCGAATCCCGACTTCCAGTGGATCCACGACGTGTACCTACTCTTGATCCGCGCATTCCCCAACGGCTGCCCGCCAACAACTATTATCAGCATGAATGCACGATTCGATCCCCACTACCACATGCGGGTCGGTGCTTCTCTACGCTACCTGCGTCGGGAGAAGAACGTTCTTTTCATTGGTTCCGGAGGCGCCGTCCACAATCTGTATCGCAACGTATGGAAACCACTATTGCGCTACGCTGATAACTTCGCCATGGAGACTCCTCCTGGCAACTGGGCTCTAGATTTCCGTCAGGAGTTTGAGGACTGCGTCACAAAAAACAGTGGCCCAGCGTTGCGCAAGGCGATGGCTATGCTAATGAAGCTTCCCATATACCGGGACGCACATGCCACTGACGACCACTTCATGAGTGCGATGTTCGTTGCGGGCCTTGTAGGCTCAGATGAAGACTGCGGAAGCCCCGTGGTGCTCGGGGCGGAGGATTGGGAGCTCACCAATATGTGTAATTCGCAGTATACCTGGGGAAGCTGGGAGCTATGCCATGGGCGTGCTTCATTGATTTCCACTTGAACCACGGAAACGTTTCAAGGCCTGCTACTGGAGCGAAGAAGGTTTCGTTGGAGAAGAGCAAGCACAATTATCTAAGATCTTTAATGCTCATCAATTGGCCCAGTGAATAAGCATGCTTGGAGTCGAGCCACTCGCCTAGAATGGTAATATGTCGTGATCAAATACTGACATTGCGTATGGTTTACCGCCTAAGAGACGTCAAAGGTCCATTCTTACAAGGAAGCATCTCTTGCCAAGTATTCAGCCATAGAGCCCGACTCTAGAACATCGGTAGTGTGCCGAGCGGGCCAAGGCAATCAACTGTGGCACGAAGCAAAGGCTTCGGTAGTGCTGCCTCTGGCATCATTATTACTCCCTGTTCTTAGATAGTCAAGCTGAATATAACGTCTTACTTGCTTTTGATGCGGTGTTACTTGTTTATAGCCTAGATATCCTCCGTCTAACCCAGCTCCAATTTCCACGACATCCTTATACTCGAACGTTACACAGCTAACATATCTGGAGATTCAAGATCTGGTGAGTTCATAGTTCCATTACATCTTTGACTCATAAAGCTTCCAGCAAAATAACACAGTCTTAAAACCTCCGTAGCCCAACATAGCCAGCGCGGGCAGCGCGAATGCCAACATGCCCGTAATAATGCCTTGGTCGAAGAAGCCAATGGAAGATCCCGAGCCTTGCCCTATGGGTCGAAGAGATCTCAATGCGTCTTCGCGGAGACTTCGGTAAGCATTTTCTTTGCGCAGGCCGCTTGGTGTGTCGTTTGCACTTCTCGCGAGGGCAATGTCTTCGAACTTTTCTCCAGTCAGGCTGCAGACAAATTCCGGACGCGTTCTCGTCATCATTTGGGTCTCATACCGCAGCTCGATACTTGAAGGGCTCGCTGCCGAAACAGGTCGTGCTGGGCCAACTGCGACGAAGGTTAGTTGGTAAAAGCAGGTAACAGGGAGGTTGATCTCATTGTACCGAGGAGTGATGCGGGAATGCCATTAATGAAGGCCAAGTCCGAGTCAACATGTTGACACAGAAACTTACAGACGCCCTTGCTACCAAAGGCATAAACAGCGAGGTATGGGCCACTTGAACTGTTCAGGTCATCGTCATGGAAGGAACGGCACAAGATACTTACTTGTTTGACGCAACAGTGACGGCATCAGTAAGACTACTTACTGTCATTATCCTCAGTGTCCGTTCCGATACCTTGCTACAGTCGGTGCTGGTCGTGCTAGGGACGTTATATCGTGAATTAGATGACGCTTGCAAAGATTTACTTACTTTCTAGGTAATTCAACCAGCTTGATGCCCCGGGTATCGAACAAAACATCGACAGGGGCTGTGCCGTTCATAGGGATATCCTGGCGTACTGCCCTACCCGAGGATGTCTCCGATTTTGATCTCGCTGCCTCTGCACTCAATCTTTGTACGCAGAGAGTCACAAACTCGTCTCGGACCCACTCGTTGACCAGCACCAAGTCAGGGGCATAAGGTGACTGGCCACCAAAGCTGAATCGCGCGGTGCATACAGCATCAACGGCATCCTCCATTTTAGCTGTTCTATCAACAATAACCACTGTCATGGATTCCGATTTTGAAGACAGCGTTGTACCCACATGCGGCGTTGTGGTTAATTGGTCCACAATGCAACATCTGGATAGTGTATCGGTATCAGTGACTGCAGATGAAACAATGACGAATGCATCGTGGTCCAAGATAGTCAGCTCGGATCGGAGAAAAGAATCAAGCTCTCTCAGGCTGGGTGGTAGCTGTTGTTTTCAGTTAGCATGATGTGCTTTTCTAGCCAACACCAGTCACTAACCTCTAGAATCACACAGTTGCCTGATGCCAGAGCTGCCGCCAACGGAGAAATAATGGAGAAGAACCTTGAATGGCTTCCAGGTCGTATGAGAACTATACCAATGGGAGTCCGGGCTCCAATGTTGCTCTGATTCCGGCTGATCGCGTACTCTTTCTTCAGGCATTCATCAAAATCGAGCTGGTCGTATAGCGTCTTGACAGCATTGGCCGTAAGAGAAAACTCGACACCAGCTTCTTCATCAGTGTAATTAGAGTCTTGCATGGTGAGTTTGCAGATGGTGTCGACATGTTTGCGTAAGAAAGAATGGAGCTGTTGGAGCTGCTGTTGTCGATAGCGGATGTTATGCGCCCGTCGGTCGATAGCTGCAGCCGTGACGCGATCTAAAACGATCTGGTCAAGATCATTGTTTCTGTGATTAGCCATTGCTGCGGCTGTGATGAATTACGTAGCTGAAGAGTTGGCAAGAATAGTGGTAATTATCAGTTCGGGTTGGCCAATATCAATCGAGGGCTCTTCCCTTACACAGGACCAGGGACCGCTGCTGAACAATCCGGGACATCACTCGGTAATGGTGGGGTGAGAGAGGGGGGCGGAGGCCCACAGTCGGTCTGGGTCAAGCAGATTTGAAGATCCGGAAGAGGCGGGGGACTCTAACGATCTATGATACCGAAATGGCAGGGAGATTAGAAGCGTTTTCGATCCGTTCTGCCGATATGTAGCCATGGGGGACAGTTTTCTTTTTGCGGTGCTTCTTATCTACATCTTTTAGGCCCGATCATAGATTGTCACTGACTTCAACAGTTTCACGCCCCCAAAAAACAAATCAGCAACACAACTGCAAGTGCTTCAGCGACAATGGCAGCAGCAATAACCGAAGTTACTGAGTACTCCACATTGAAAAACAACCTGAAAGACTATGTTCTGCATCTTTCAGGTTCATCGGCCAGTACGCAATCCCATAGTGAAACCATTCCAACCTCATTAGCACTTCCACCAAACCCTTCAAACTGGCCGACACAATATCGCCGAATTCCACCATATCGTCCCGTGAACAGACATTTGGATCAGGCCGAGAGACCCAACGGTGCCAATGGGTTTGAATTCTTATTCGTAACCGTCATGTTGAACGGCGTTCATCTTCAGTCGGTAAGTGTGTCCATGTGCTGAACTTGACATGTTTTGGGACAAGGGTAACTTCAATATGGTACTGACTACTCATATGCTACATTCAGACCTTGGTTTGCACATGGGAAGCCACGGGAGGCCTCTGGTACCCAGGCTTGACGCGGTACAGGATCGGAGGGGAGTGGTAGAAAGTAAACCCAGGAATAAGTAGTGCTGTATGTTGAGAGTTAGTAATCGCTTCGGCAAATTGATATGAAATCTTAAGTGTTGACGCGAAGTTTCAATCTGCATACTGATGTGTTCCCGTAAAGTTCTATCGAGATCATTGAATTGGGAAGCTACACAGGACGACAGACTACTAAAAGCCTAGCCATCCTAGATGTTTAGAACAAACCGCGATATACCCCATCGAAAAAAGCACATTGTCACAATCCTGAGAGATGAGCTCTGGGAGAGTACTAGCGTCCTGTCCCGTGCCTGAAGGATCGGCGTTTGACCGGATCTGGTGGGGGAGGGTTCCGCCGCGTATTCCGTCCGCCAGGTCAGCACGGCCCGATCGCCACCACACGACAATCCTCGCTCACAGCGGGGTGCCACCACCCAGCGAGTGTCGTTTATCAACAGCTTTCCTGTTGATTAAGCTGACCTGAAGCAAGTCATAACATTACCTTATCGAACCCGACTACTTGTTGAATGTTTTCACGACGAAGAAATCTCACATTGGCAAAGACAGACATCCACGCACGGCCTTTCGAAAGTCGCCACGATGCCGAACTCAATGCGCAAACTTCACGAAGTATTCGAAGACAAAGAGTTTGGCCTCATTTTTGAAAAGAATATAGATATTCCGCTGAGAACTTCTGGCCTTCCGATTCGTTGCAACGTTTACCGTCCTGTACATTCCGGACTCAACAAGACCTACCCAGTGCTCGTCACCTATGGTCCCTATGGAAAAGACATTTGGTATGGGGAGTATGTATATCCTCATCCCGATTGACGTGGGAGTAATAAGAGGAGCTGGGCTGATTCAAATCCGAACGAAGCTTTCATGAGAAGTCATACTCTGAGGTGCCCAACGAGCACAAATCACGATACGCAGCATGGGAGACTCCTGAACCAGTGTTTTGGACAAAGCACGGCTACATTATAGTGAGAGCAGACGAGCGTGGGCTTGGGCAGTCACCCGGTCTGCTTGATACCATGTCGAGGGGAACGAGCGAGTGTTTCTTCGAAGTAGTAGAATGGGCCGCTGAACAGCCATGGTCGTCTGGAAAGGTCGGGTTGCTGGGCGTCAGTTACTACGCAGGTATTACTCTATTACCCGCCAGAGATGCTCTCTCAGACCATGTCACTAATACTCCGAGCCTAGGGAGTCAATGGCGGGTCGCTGCCCGGCGGCCCAAGGGTCTCGCGGCAATAGTGCCGTGGGAGGGAATGTCTGATTACTATCGAGACAGGTGCCGCCACGGCGGAATTTTCTCCAACAACTTCATCAACTTCTGGTGGAATCGGCAGGTAATCACAAATCAATATGGAAGGCCAGGTCGAGCAAAGTCCAAGTGGGGTGAAGACACTATCGAAGGTGATCTTTCTGAGTCGGAGCTGTATGTTTCGCGTTCCTAACTTTCCTCGAGATCTCATGTCGTGATTACTAACACCTTTAGTGCCATGAATCGTCGCGATCAGAATATCGACAACGAGGCCAATCGTTTTCGAGATGATGATTACTACGCCTCGAAAGAGTTTGACCTCGGTCAAATCAACGTCCCTGTTCTGTCAGTGGCAAACTGGGGTGGCATTCTGCTTCATCTTCGGGGCAACATCCAAGGTTACCAGTGGGCCGGCTCCAAGAACAAGTTCTTGCGCTTTATCGTAGGACGCCATGATTTGCCGTTCTACTATAAAGAAGAGGTCGACGTTCAGAAAAGCTTCTTGGACGCCTTTTTGAAAGGTGAGGACAGGGATGGCTGGTCAACAGGAGAAGTGCCGCCTGTGAGCGTTTGTCTCCGCAAGGGAGACGTTGGATTCAATAATCCGCAAGCTGAAAAGCTTTTTGGCCGTCGAGACGAGAAAGAGTGGCCTATAGCACGCACCAAGTACACCAAGTACTATCTGTCGAACTTAGGTAGTCTCACCACGGACTTTCTACCCGAAGACACCACCAAGATCTCGTACGAGGCGCTTGGCAGTATGGAGAATCAGCATTTGATCCAGTTCACCACTCAACCATTCGAGCACGAGACGGAGTTCACTGGCCACATTGTGTCTCGACTGAGTGTTTCCGCTACCTCCGCCACCAGCCCCCCTCCCGAAAACTTCGATCTAGATATTTTTGTTACTCTGCGCCACATTTCTCCCGCGGGAAAGGAGGTCTTTTACACCGGCTCCTCTGGCGACAATGTCCCCGTTTGCAAAGGCTGGCTGCGCGTCAGCCTGCGAAAGACCAACGAGAACCACCCGCGCCACCGAGAATATTTACCTTACAGGGAGTATCTTTCCACTGATGTGCAGAAGGTTGAGAACGACAAGATCTACACCGTTGATATCGAATTGTGGCCGACCAATGTCGTGGTGGAAAAGGGAGGAAAGCTCATTTTCGAGGTCAGTTCGGGCGACACTCAAGGCAGTGGTTTGTTTAAACACACGAATGAAAAGGATCGGTAAGGCCACATCGAACACAAATACCTGGGTCTCAACACTGACGGTGCATTAGACCCCATTCCATCTTTGGAGGACAAAACTCAATCCACTTTGGCAACAGTTATGAGAATTACGTGGTGATGCCGATCATTCCATCGAAATAGACAGGTTGTGAGATTCTTCATAGGTGGTTCTTGGGTGCAAATTCTGGCTGTGGCACAATGAAGAAGGAATGAGATTCCTTGTGGAATCCCTGTGGGTCACATTTGTTTATCTCTGAAGAATAGTATTGAGGTATTGCTTGTAAAATGTCATCTCCTGCATCTAGATTGATCTCGCGTGCTTTCACCGCGGCATAACTTCATAAAGTTACAAATTCATTGTGAATAGCGATTTTAAATGCCGCATGGAATATACGTCTTTACAACAGGCCATATGCTACAAAAACCCTGAATATCTACTTCCACTCACCCGTCAGATGTCAAGTGAAATGACCGAACTAACGTATCAAATCCTTTCCCTGAGCACCAATACGGCAGCTTCATTCAAGTCTGCTTACGTTCTCAATGTGCCAATTCACTCTTCATTAGTGAAAGTAATCTCTAATGAAAGTAATCTGGGATAGACTAATATCATTGTAACTAGGTAGTGTTGGCTATTTATGGGGATAATCCTCGGACAAATGAACTCACAGATCTAACCTCAAAACGCAGGCCGATCTAGAGTTGCTGATTCAAAATCTCCCTCGCGTGAACATAGGCATTGTGGTTGAAGTTGATCTTGGAAAATTCCATCGGATCCATACTAAAGCCACCCACTTTGTCCTGCTCGTCGGTCTGGAAAGCCATCTGCCTTGAAAAGTCCTGAACCATCGTGGCGCGGTCATATCTCGCTTTCATATAAGCGCCCAATCTTCTTTTCACATCTTCCTTGCGGGTGCCCATTGGGAAGAGTGCACTAAGAGCAGCCGCGTCTTCAATTGCTTGTGCTCCACCTTGACCCTGGTGGGGTAGGAAAGGGTGAGCTGCGTCACCCAGCAAGGCGGCGTAACCGTTGACCCAAGTCTTCAAGACTCGGCGGTCAAAAAGTTTCCACAATTTGATCGTGGAGGGGTCTGCCATGCCCAGAAGTGTTTGCATGGGTTTGCAATACTCGCTGAAAACTTTCAGGAGGTCTTCTACCGATGCCGCATTGCTCCAGCCTGCTTATACTGGTCAACAATCAATTTTGTCTGCGTGTACGGCTCTCACGGATCGAGAGACAAGGGCGATGAAGGACTTGCCTTCTTGGCTGTTCTCACTAGCTGTGTCTGGATGGAGGCAGACGAAGTTCAACTCCGTATTGTAACTGTGCAAACCTTCGTTGGTTTTTATAAATCAACCACTGAGCCAGCTTTTTGAACGTACCGACAAGGATAGATGACAAGTCTTCGAAACTTCCCCTCCCAGAGTTGCAGCTCTCCTCTTCTTGCAACCAGGGAAGCTGTTTCTGGGTTTGCCTTTACCTCGTTGATGGGGACAAGGAAACGAAACGCGCTCCCGCCAGAGGGGAAGGTTGGAATGTCTTCACCGCTGATGATGGCCCTTAAAGCCGACTTTTGAACCCAAATTAGTAACACAACGAAAAAACGAAAACCCAATTTTGATGGGATACTTGCGTGAACACCATCGGCCCCGATCAGAAGATCACCCTCGATAACGCGACCGTCATCCAGAAGGACAGATGGTTTGGCTGGGTCGCATGATACGACCTTCGCGTCAAGGTGCAACACAGCAGGCGTGCCCTTACCTTCAGGCGACGTTGCGATGGTCTTCAGACTCTCATGTAAGTCTACCCGATGGATCAGCTGCCATGGCTGAGAGACGATTGTTAGGCTATGGATATCTTAGAGACGCGGAGGAATTGGAGTCGTACACAGGAAAACTCCTTTTTAAGGCCGGCGAGTGACTTTTGGCTGATAATGTCTCCTTGCGAGGACAAAACAGTAACCTTCAATGTGTGTTATAATTCTCAGCAGCTCTTGAATGGATCAAGGACCTGTCTCACCCATTCGGCATCGTTGGCCCCATGCTCCTCGGGGTTCATGCCAAACTGACGTAAGAGGACGTTTACGTTTGGGGGTAGATGAATGGCAGCTCCAACCTCAGCTGCAAATTTGCTCGATTCGAAGATCTTCCTTACTTATTAGCGATTGGAACAGGTAGAAAGGGGAGACATTTCGCCATTACTTCGACAGCATGTCCGGCTTGACGGAGGGCGATGGCTGCCGAGAGGCCACCAATGCCTGCTCCCGCGATGAGAACTTTCAGTGCCGCAGCTTGACTGTCCTTGCTCATGTTGACTTTTTTTCTTCAAATTCCTATTGTCTTTGATGTTCTGGCCGTAAGTGCTAAGACGGAAGTAGTTTGACGCCGTTACCGTGTGGCTTTACCTTGGGTTGGTTAGGTCCCTTTTTCCCGCCTCGAATGATCTATTGCATCGCCGCAAATATTTGAGTACGTGTGAATTAAACTAGACAAAGTAAAAGAATCTTTCTGGAGCCATTCGCCCCGCAATTCCGAATAGAGCAGTCGAGGTGTCTCGAAGGACCATATGCCCCGGATGGCTGATCTCCGCCAGCTGCTCCGCTTCTCCGGTGGCAACGCCACCCGTCCTCGCGAACGCCCTAAATTCCACATAATCGGAATGCTGATGAATCCCGAGGGGATCAATCGTCCGGAACACTTGGTCGATGTGTATGCAACCTCCGCTGATTCCATACCCCACGGGCCCCCTCATTTTCCGGGCACATCTATCCGGCGGGGTGCCCTTGGACATTGTGGGGATTTGCTGAGTTGGGGTTGCCCATCGTCATAACATATTCATTCCCTCATGTCACCGTCATGCTGGCTCGCGGCGGAAGAAATTTAAGCTCCATTAGGGACGCTCGGTATTGAAAGCAATACTAAGTCGACATCTCACCCCTAAGTACGTAGGTATACTGTGATCTTCTCACTGGACGAAGCACCGGCCGAAGTGCTCTTACTGGACTTACCAACTGTGGACACTCTTAGAGGGTGACCGAGCTATGAAGCTTCCTCAATAAGACAACATCTCACAATGTTTCTGTTCAGTTATTGCGGTAGTCATTTCAACAAAATCTTAATGATACTGTTCCTATTGTGCACAAGTGATTACGCGCATTGATACTTGACAATTGCCATGGAAAGAAAGAAAAGCAAATAACAGTGAATTCAACAACACAAGGGGTTACGGTTAATCAATAAAACAGTAGTTGTTGGAACTGAGGTGCTTACGAGGGTTATGGAGAAAATACCTGAAGTAGGTGTGAGCGATATGAGCCTACCTCTGATGACGAAAAGTAGAACAACAACAGCAGCAGCAGCAGCAGCAATCAGAGTAGGTTTTGAACACCTCATGAATGATAAAATAGAGGAGTGAGACTCAATAAACCCAATTTTTATTACATGTAGGCAAACTAGGCGTCTAAATGATAACGAGACTCATCCAGTCGTGTTGCGAACGAGTAATTCAAGCTTGCCGTACGAAAACAACGATGTGCAGTGTAAGCCAAGCCATCAACTTCTTAAAATTTGCATCAAACATTTTCCTCAGTTCTCAGTAGTTGAGCTACTAGTGTACTGTTAGCGCCCATTTTGAAGGTTATTTGGAATTGTCGTGAATCCACGCCTGCGTTACGCGTCTAAGCTTCTTGCCAAACGCGTAGACGAAAATTCCGAGGAAACCCAGCAATCCCATGATGATGGCGCAGATGTTGAAAGATCCAGCGTATCCCTTCGCGTTGATAAAACGGATGGCCCCATATGACATGCCAAATGACACCACTCCACGTGCAAAGCAGAGTACGACTAGAGCGGCATCTGATCGAGAGGGATAGCTGTCGATCACGTAGGTGAACGACGCAACTATGACGCCAACGAAGCCGTAGAACTCGGCGTTGAAAGTGACAGCGATTGCGGCCCAGCTCCAACGATATGGGTGTTCGCCAGCTTGGCCGAAGATAACGGTGCTAATGATACCGGCCGTAAACGGAAGAATCAGTGTGGTCAGTCGATACTCGGGCTGCGCATTCAAGGAGTATGATCAGCTTCCTGGGTTTGACTTTTAAACACAACTTCCGATTCTCACCTCGGTCATGCCAGAGTTTCGTCGACCCATTAGTTTGACCACGTAGTCGCTCAAGTATCCTTGGACAGGTACGACAACAAAGGAAACAACAATTTGCCCGGCAAAGACGTAGCCCAGCCACTCAAAATCAAAGTTGTACGGTGGGGCAACGAGAATATCGGCAAACACTGCACCAAACATTACAAATACGCCCAAAAAGGCGCCACTAGCGAGATAGAGCCAAATGACATTGGGGAACAGAGCAACTTGACCCATATGCTTCCAGCACGTGATTGTTTCGTGCCATTGAAAAGGACCATGGAAAAGAGCCAGGTCTGACCTGAGAGTACGTGGCAGGTATCTGTCGTGGTCGATCGGAGGCCGTTGACGAGAGGTGACGGGCTGAAAGGACTCAGGGGTAAGCGACCCGGGGTGACCTTTGCCAGCTATACTACATCAGACTTTGGAAGGCTTATGTGGTGATGAGAAAGGACCTACAAAGAGCTTCTGTTGATCGCTCGTATTTGGTCTCGGTGACAAAGAAGACAGCCACCAGGAGGCAGATGAAATTGATTATGGCAAAGATACCATACCACCATCTCCACCCAAGGTCCAAGGCCAAGTGAGAGCTGGCAACTGTCAGAATTGCCGTACCCAGAGTCTGCGCAGCGCAGAATATGGCAATCATGGTGCCTCTCTGATGTAAGAAGTGCACTTCCTGTGGGACGCAATCAGCATTCGTTGATGCATGCATCAGCAAATCAGGAACTTCAAGTGATGTGGCTGCTGCATACCTGAATCATGATGGGGCATAGGGCTTCTGCTTGTCCAGCAGCCAGGGCCAGGATGTTTCTTCCGGCGACGTGCGATGACAGGCTGGTGCTGCAAGCGCACCAGATACTGGATGCAATGATCATGAGAAGAGAGAACAGGTAGACCGGACGCCGGCCAACGGCATGCGAGATCGGAACGAAGATGGCATTGCCCACACCAATGAACAAAGCCGGAAAGGTAATTAGATCGTGAACTCCGGGATCTCCGGGGTATTCCTTTGAGACGACCGGTAGGATGGCACCAAAGGACGATGCTATGAGAGTAGCGACGGCAGCGAAAATCGAGACATTGATGACAATAATTATCTTTCGCCAGTCAGGAAGGTTGAGGGGATCATGAGTATCCGTGGTGGGGGTTGGTATAAGAATAATGTCGTTATCATCGCTGAAAAGCCTGACGGTTCCCATTACTGCTTTGGCCTCGGAACTTTCGACTTTCGTGCAGGCGTTTTCTACCTCAGCGAAATTGAGCTCACTCTCCTTACGAGAGATGGTAGTGGTTGTTTTGGCCATGATCGCGGACTTGGGTAGCTTCTTACGCGAACAAGATTGGACAATTAGACTTCAAGGGCGTCGTATGTAATTCGAGTTGAATATGTTATCGAAGGCCGGTTTCCATAAAACGAATAAACATAAAGATCACACTGGGAAACATTTTCTGGAACGAGCGCACAATGCCATGCATTATCAATAACAGTCAACATCGAGTATTCCTGTGCGGCCAACGAGACTCAGTCCCCGAGGGGTGGAGTAACCCCTCAGTAAGCGAAAAGGAGTGACACGCTGCAAGATTGAAACCAGCGCCCTGCTACAGGACAAAGAGGGGGAAAACATTGGACCTTCAGTGATTTTGGAGTGGGGGGGTGAGCTGTCGTAAAGCGTACGACGTGTTTGGAATTCAGTCAGAGAATTTGCTCCGCGTTGCCTACCCCAGATTCGGACGGAACTAGTGCAGCAGGCGGGAAGTGGAAATATCGGCACGGCTCGGCAAATGCGGCGTTGCCACATGCGCGTACAGCCGACCCCACGGGGAAGTGAAGATCTCGGATTGCGGCGGGGAAGATTGATGTAGTCACTAACAGGTTACTGACATTCTCATCTCTTCTCTGCCCCCCTGTCCCTCACATGCAATTAAACTGGATGTTGATGGCGCCGCCGAGTCTATCAACTCGAACCCTTCCTGAGGTTTGCGCAGACTCTTCCACGCTGGCCGGGCAGAGGCCTGAATATGCATGTCATCAACAGCCGCCTGCGACTTCGGGCATGTGATGAGTGCTCTCGTCGCAAAGTACGGTGTGATCGGGAGCGGCCATGCCAGCCGTGTCTTTCCCGTGGCATTGGCCGCTTCTGCCTTCAGTCGAAGCCTCTCGCGGCTGCGGCAAGTCACGTCGGCAGTAGTCGGTGGGTTCATAGTAGTGAATGCCATGTAACGAGAGTCGGGTAAAAAGTGCGCATAGGCTGACAACATGACTCCTGACACCTAGCCTAGCAGTTGACGGCTTAAGCCTCGATTCCAATGCGCCTGTTAGCCCGGCCGTGGCTATCTTGTACGAGCATATTGCCGACTTGGAGGAGCAACTAGCGCAGTATAGGCGAGATTCAGAGGCATCATGCTCGCTGCCATTGAACATATCTGGCGCCAAGGATACTAGCTATGACATGCTAGAGATATCCTTTGAACAGCTCAACCTAGGGCTCGGAGATGGCGAGCTTGATACCCCTGCTACTGTGTCCGATGTCGCTGGCACAACCCCACAGTCTACGACGCAAGTAGATCTTCCTTCTCGAGAGACCAGCTTGACGATAGTTCAGTTTGCCATGACCTATCTTGGATGGATTCATTGCGCGCTGAGGGCCGACATCTTTGTTGCAGAGCACTGTCGGTTCTGGGACGCTTTGGAGGCTGACCCCGCCCTTCTGGCGTTGGATACTCCCTTCGCTGCCATTTACTTTGCAGTGTTATCTGTTCGTAAAAGCCTTCCGATTGAAAGATAAATTTGGCAAACGAATACCGATTTTGTTCCAGGTTGGGGCCTACTACATTGACCCTCAATATACTCAGTCTCACGCAAGGCTCAACCCCATGATATACCGGGAGGATGCCTTGTTATCAGCGTCGAAGCACTGGTATCGAGCCTCGCTCCGTGTCCTCGAAAGGGCCGACTTTCTAGGGAAGCCTCGCTTGGAGACATTACAAGTATTCGCGGTTTTGACTCTTGTGAGTCCTGTCTTTGGTGAAAAGGCAAGAGAGGCAATACTGTTAAGCGCGGCATTGAGAATAGCCCGAATGCTTCACATGCACCAACTCGGGAACGAAGATTCGCTCCTTCCAGAAATCAAGAATATACCCTTGTGGTCAACCTATGAACAGAGGTCTTTAGGAAGAAGATTGTGGTGGACACTTGTAATTTGCGAATGGTAAGTATTTCTCATCATGTCTGATCCCCATCTTCTCGCGATGCGCTGACTATGATGTTAATTAATAACAGGCTTGGCATGATGAACCACGACTCAACGGTCCTCCCACAGAGTTTTGACACCGTTCTCGATCCCTCAGGATCTCTCGAGGATGTCTGTCTCCCACTGCAAGGCCCAAGTTCTCCGGATTCGTGCGAGACATCACATCTTCATTATCACGCTTTATTGTCACAGCTGGCTGGCATCGTTCGCTCAAAGCTTAGGCGCGGGGAAGCCTTTGCTTACGAAAGGTTAGCTTCAGCCATGAGAGAGGTTGAGGCTGTGTACAGCAAATGCCAGAGTCATCTTCGTTCGATAGAAACAGACCTCGAGACCGGGCAGCCTCTGTGGATGTCCATGCAGCAATACCTTGCCAACCACACAGTTCAATTCTTACGCCTCACAATAGCAAGACCGTTAATCACGAGCTGGATGCGACGTCAGCCGGACCCAGATGGGTTTCACGCAAAAGCGCGAGAAGCGGCTGAGATCATTGCTCGGGAGAAGCATCGCAATGTTCCCCCCTTATTCAATAAAAGCTGGTATTCACAGATCTCGAACTCCACGCACGCTCTGTTTCTGACGCATGGCTATTTAGGATCGTTCAAGCATCGACAGTTGCCGCTGGCGTCTTCATGTGTTTGGACCTGCTCTTCTTCAGTACTGGTGAAGATGTTGACGATCTTCGGCATCGCCGTAATTGCGTCGAAAGGTGCATTGTCGCATTGCAGTCTATTGGACGCGGGAGTGTGATATCGAAGAGGGGTCCCATGATTCTCAGATCGCTACTCGACTTCGAATCTAGGCTGGACCATCGCTCTGTACCAGACGAACAGCCATTGCGCGAGATCATCTTCCATGTGTCCCAGCTTGTGAGCTCTGCGTCAGCTTTGGAGGCCAAATTTGACGGCTCGAGCTGGGACCCCTCGAGTACGCCCATCGGCAATCAACAGCTGTTTCATGATGTGAATCAGACAGACATTGCGCTTGGCCAAGATATGGATCTCCACGTGGATCATCCCTTCAATGGTAGTCATGGTTTGATAGGTGCGCCATCAGCTGATCCCATTAGTGCATCTTATCACTCCAAACAGAACACGGGCTTCCCGGCAAAAGCTGTTTTGGATGTCGAGGGGGGCTTTTGGGGAGATCCTTTTGGCTATATTGTGGCCAGGACAGTAGAGGAGGACGACACCAGCGGTTCGAATGGAGTTTCTGAGCTTGATTCATTCGATAATCCTTTTGAATTCACTGAGAAAATGTATTTCAAAGATGTCAGATGAAGAATCATCCGAAGAATGTTACTGTATGAGTTCCCATTTTGCTGCATTTCTCTCTTTTCCCCCATGATTCTTGTTCCTTCCTTCCCACAAACTTGCAACCAGCGAAACCGGTTGAAGTTGCTTGTTATTCAGGTACCTGAAGAGATAATATTCTGTTTAGGCCTTCAGCGAACATGTAAACGGAACTGTGATGTCATTTTCATGCCATGCATTTGACTCGCATGCTCAGAATGTCACAGGTACACTCTTCGAGGGACAAAGGATGTCACTCTGCACATACGCTTGTCCTAGTATTTTACGGCTATGCGATATACGAATTGCAATTCGTTTCTAAGAAAGGTAAGAAAGGAAGGTACGAGTTTTCGAACTTATACAGGAAATCCTGCTTCGCCAACGAAAAACAAACGCAAACATACTAGGCGACAGCACTAACTAACTTGACTTCCACCAGACGCTTTGTTTCCAAACCTTTGCCAATCACTCATACTTGATGACTCCAGCAAGCTTCAGGAGCTGTGGAGTAAGCTCTGGCTTCTCCATCGGCTCATCACGCTCGTCTGGGTCCACCTCGCCGTTAATCTTGGCTTTTCCGTGAGAGTGAAGGTTGCAATGGGGCCAGTGAGTAGTCGCTTCCCATCGCTTGAATATTTCAACCTTCTTCTGGCGGTCTTCCTCGAGAAGAAAGCGAGCCGGTGTATAGCATGCGTAGATGATAGTGCGGATAGTATCGCTCTCAGGGAAGGCAGCATAATGCATACTACGGCTATCCCACAGGATGAGGTCTCCGGGTTCGGCGCAGACCTTGATCAGCTCGCAGCCCTGCTCCTTGAACCACCTGACGTGGTGCTCCTTAAAGGGATAGAAATCGTAGTGTTTAGCGCCGATGCCCTGGCTCCTGTCAGGGGGGTTAAGCGCGAAGAACTTGTCAAAGAGCTTAGATGACCCCTTCATGAGGAGAAGACCGCCATCCTTGGGGCCCGCGCGGGAAAGGTTGATAATGCCCTGAACGCAGGAGAGGCCCTTGCGCTCAGGAGCCTGGTCGACATGCGGCCACGGGGACCAGTTGACGTCCTTGCGGTTCGGGAAGGTGACATTGATGGTGTCGAAGGAGACGACGAGTTCGTTAGTGCCCCAATCTTCTCGAAAGCCTCGAGGACACCCGGCTCCTGGCGGGCGTCCCACACGTACTTCTCGTGGGCGGCGCAGTAGTTGAGGTACATGCCCGCTTTGAAGCTCTGAGGGAGGTGGGCGTTGGTCCAGGTCGTGGAGTCGTTAAGGTCGAGACCTTTGTTGAAGCTGGTGATCCAATTCAAGGCTTTCTGGCGGTACATATCCGCCTTGGCTCCAGGGATGGCGCCCTTGATTACGACGTAGCCATCACGGTAGAAGTCATCTCGCCAGTCTTGGAATGTTCCAACGGAGGTGTCGTCCGGGACGGCGAAAATGGACTTGTTCGCTTCTGTGGCGGTTTCGGTGATTACGCTGGCCATTGTGAAGTTGAGGGATTGCGCTGAAACAAGTATGGAAGTTGTATATCGAAGGTGACTGGTGTGATGAAGCCGATTAAATCGTCTTTGTTTCGTTGGCTAAAGAGTCTGTTTCATTATATAATTCACGCCAGGAACCCACCAGTGCCAGTTGAAGACATCAAGTACACCTACACCATCGGTTGCCACAAGTTGACCACCATTGCCACGGGCTCTCGGGGAATGCTGCCGCACTTGTGTAGAGCTCCGCGTGCGACCAACCGCCGGATGAGAAAACGCGGTAGCAATCGAGTCCGATCCGTTGCCGAATATCTGGCGGAATAGTCCGTGAATCCGCGGGTCCTGAAAGGGGGCATACCATCTCGGGAGGTTTCACTTACTCATAACACCATATTAGCGCACACGCATCGCTTGGCTAACGTGCCCTGAAAAGCAATAGCCACGCTGCCATGCGTTTGGTTGTCCGGCGCCTCCCCCACGGCATGCTATGGCGATCCCCCACACGGCCCGTCGGCCGGATCTGGCTTCCCCCAGCTTCCCGCGGAGAATTAATCCCAGTTCTCAGAGACCTAGTAACGAACATCCACGGTAGGAAGTTCGCGATGGAGACTGGATTTTCTACAAAGAGCTTGCAATGTGTCCAGCACCAAGCTTATCCCGACCTCGACGTGATTGCTCGCCCCGGGTATCCTGCTTAGTGCACTCGCAATTGTACATCGCCAAATCTTTCTAAAATCCTGCAGACCATGCCGGCCAATCAACCCTTCCAGGTAGCGAATCTGCGTATTGAGAAGCCTTCCGTCGGCCACAACGGGTACGTTGGCTTCGAACACCGCACCGAGGTCCTGCCAAAGGGTTGGAACAAGTTCCAATCCCGCGCCCTCGACTCAGACATCTTTGTCGAGCATGATCTTGGCATCAAGGTCCGCGATGGGTGCACACTATACTGCGACGTCTTTCGGCCTCACAAATACCCAACGCAGGTCCCAGCAATCGTCTGCTGGAGCCCATTTGGAAAGAATCACAACGGGATCGGGATGATGAAGAAGATCCGCTGGGGCGTTGGCGTCCCCGACGGCTGTCTCAGTGGCCTGGAGCGCTTCGAAGGCCCGGATCCGGCCGAATATTGCCCACAAGGTTTTGCCATTGTCAACGTTGATGCGCGCGGCGCTGGCCATTCCGATGGAGATATCGTTATCATGGGCACCCAGGAGGGTGAAGATGGACACGACGTGATCGAAGCCCTAGCTGGGATGGACTGGTGTAACGGAAAAGTCGGCCTCGCAGGGAACTCTCACCTAGGCATTGTGCAGTGGTTTATCGCGGCGACGCAGCCGCCTTCACTCAAGGCCATAGCTCCCTGGGAAGCGTGCGGCGACCTGTATCGTGAGCAGTTCGTCCGTGGCGGGGCATGGGACAACGGGCTCTTCGATCTCATCACCAAACAAGTCATTCGCGGCCACAACGGTCTAGAGGACTTCCGCGAGATGTACCGCCGGTGCCAGACCATGAACCCCTATTGGGCCGACAAGCGCGCAGACATCAAGAAGATTAGCATCCCGACCTATGTGGTGGCCTCCTATTCCACGTTCGTGCACACAATGGGCTCGGTCCGCGGCTGGCTTGACGTGCAGACGGACGAGAAATGGCTCCGATGGGACCCTTACCAGGAATGGTACGACCTTTGGGTTGTCAAAGAGTCGAGGGACGAGCTTGCTCAGTTCTTCTGTCACGGTCTATGGACCGGTGTTCGGCCTTCGGCAAGACCCTCAGCCACGACTCATTGGACCCACCAAATCCAATGGCGCATTCGCTAGAAGGTTCCAGGAATATCGACAAGGTCAATGCCAAGGTTATAAGAATGCCCAGGAAATAGGGAGGATACGGTTCTGTTTCCTGTTCTTCAAGAAGATTTATTGTACTCGTAGTAGTAGGCTAGACCAATGGCATCGACCTTGTCCTAGACCCTTACATTACAATAAATCTTCTTCCATTCTTTTTCTTTAGACTTCGGAACGCCCACGCGACACCGTAGTCGACGCAGACAACAATTAGTCAGTCGTCAGGTAGAAGGTCACTGCTTCGCAGGGCACCTCGTCGACAGTTCAGCAGTCATTCAGTCGTCAGGTAGAAGGTCACTGCTTCGCAGGGCACCTCGTCGACAGTTCAGCAGTCATTCAGTCGTCAGGTAGAAGGTCACTGCTTTGCAGGGCACCTCGTCGACAGTTCAGCAGTCATTCAGTCGTCAGGTAGAAGGTCACTGCTTTGCAGGGCACCTCGTCGACAGTTCAACAGTCATTCAGTCGTCAGGTAGAAGGTCACTGCTTCGCAGGGCACCTCGTCGACTATCCAATCAGTAGGAATCAGAACGAGTTACACTATTACGGAAGATCTCAACACATCAACGAATCGACAAGATGGCGACCAACGAAGGCATCAGCCCAACACCTGTCAACGTTCTGAAGACACAAAGCAGCAAACCTCGCCATAGCCTTCCCCACCCACCGATGTTCAATGGGTTGAAGTCGCAATGGCGCGGTTGGAAGCTAGAGATGGAGGGCAAGATCGAGGAGGACGCAGATGCGATTGGGAACATGAAGTCACAGTTGCGATATATATACACCCGTTTAGAAGGATCAGCCAAAACGAATATCACCACCTTCTACGAACTCGAACTCGGAAAAGAATACCCCAGGCCTCAGGCTTTGATTCGACGACTAGATCTTTTGTACGGCGAGAGGAACCGAAAGGACAAGGCTATTCAAGCTCTCCACACAATCCGGCAGAAGGACACCGAATCGTTCACCACATTCTACCCCCGGTTCGAAAAAGAGATTGCCAACGCGGAGGCCGAAGGATGGGAAGACTCAGCCAAGATATCTTACCTTCGAAACGCTCTTCACCCAAAGCTAAAAGCCCACCTCATCGGCTGCTCCCAGTCGCAACTTGACTTATATGAAGCATTCGCAACGAAATGCGAGGAGATCAGCAATCAAATGGAGTTGTTTGGAGAATGGACTTATGAGAAGAAAACGAACGCCCCGCAAAAGCCCACGTGGCCTCGTTCGCAACCCAATGCCGCTCCCACGAGAGACATGATGGAGTGGGAGCCCACGAATACTGTTCAAGTTAGAACATTCAACCCAAAGAGGAACATTACCGGATACCCCTCTCAGCGGCCAGAGGACCAATCCCTTCTCGGAAAACGAGCAAAGTGGGTCGATAAATCGGAGCTTGAGAAACGAAGGATCGAGAGGAGGTGTCTCCGTTGTGGAAGAGACGGTTGCAGGATAGATTATTGTCCGTTGGCAGCAGCAGTACCCCCATCTGGTCAGAAGACATCTGACTACAGAAGCATCGCCAAGGACAGAGACAGAGTTACCGAAGCCGCAGTCGAAGAAGACAACGAAGAAGATCAATAGGGACGCGCGGGAGTCACAGCTGAATGGAATCAGTTTCAGAATCAAGGCGGCATGGACCAAGAAGGGTTATATGTGAACATCGGAATCAACACAACATATTTTACCAGAGCCCTATACGACGATGGTTGCCACTGCTACATGTCTATTTCTTTGAAACTGGCCAGAAAGCTTCGACTCCCAACTATCGACATCACCCCTAGAGACCTTCTGCAAGTCTCACATGTTCAAAAACGAGCCATCACACAGGTGGCCTACTTTGATATCGATATCGACGGACACAAGCAGCAGAGAGTTTTTGCTTATGTCATCCCAGACCAAACGGAAGACGTCATTCTCGGTATCCCTTGGGCCCGCCAGCAAGACGTTCAAGTCAGGCCCCGATACAACGAGCTTTACGTTGGAACGACCGGAACGTACATTACAATCCGGCACTCCCCCACCTGGGACTCAGACCCTACGATCCGATCAGTCGCTGCAAGCACACTCACGACGATAATACGTTCTTCTCGGCGATCCCACAAACCGATCCAGATCTTCTCGGTTACCATGAAAGATATCGAAAAAGCGCTTGCTAGGTTCCAAAAAAAATCGACCGATCCAGCAACCAAACTACCAGCGCATTATCGCCATATGATCGATCTATTCAAGAAGGAAGTAGCCGACCGGTTGCCACCACACCGACCTGGTGTTGACCACGCTATTCAGCTCGAGAAAGACGACCACGGAAACGAGAAGCAACCACCATGGGGGCCCATTTACAGCATGTCCAAGGAGGAGCTACTAGTTCTCCGGAAAACCCTGACGGATCTGCTGGATAAAGGTTTCATCAGAGCCAGCAACTCCCCTGCTGCTGCCCCTATACTCTTCGTACGAAAGCCAGGAGGTGGTTTACGGTTCTGTGTGGACTACCGTAAGCTAAATTCCATTACCCGCAAAGACCGATACCCAATACCCCTTATCGCAGACACTCTCCGTCAGCTTTCAAAGGCAAAATGGTTCACCAAGCTGGATGTCTCATCTGCATTTTGGAAAATCAGGATGCGCGAAGGGGATGAATGGAAGACGGCGTTCCGCACTAGGTATGGCCTTTTTGAATGGCTGGTTACTCCGTTCGGCCTCACTGGTGCCCCAGCGACCTTCCAGAGGTACATCAACCATGTTCTGAGAGAATACCTAGACGACTTTGTTTCTGCCTATATCGACGACATTTTAATTTTTACGGACGGGACACTACATGATCACCGACAAAAAGTCCTGAAGGTGTTACAAAAGCTCCAAGAAGCCGGACTGCAACTGGATGTCGACAAGTGCGAGTTTGAACAAAAACGAGTCAAGTACCTTGGCTACATTGTCGATGTGGACTCGGGTATCAGTGTTGATCCAGACAAAATCGAAGCTATTGAGCACTGGGAAACACCAACAACTATTCGAGGCGTACGAGGATTCCTTGGATTCGCCAACTACTATCGAGACTTCATTCCGGATTTTTCCACAACAGCTGCGCCATTAACATACCTCACTAAAAAGGATGTCCCCTACCACTGGACCGATAATTGCCAACAAGCATTCGAAAAGCTCAAGACAGCATTAATAATGGCCCCCGTCCTGGCGAAGTTTGACCCTGAACGCCCAACTCGCGTGCAGCCAGACTCATCCGGATACGCTATGGGCGGAGAGTTATCACAACTGAACGAGACTAATGAGTGGCATCCAGTAGCCTACCATTCGAGACGATATACCTCCGCCGAGTCAAACTACCTCATCCATGACAAAGAACTCTTGGCAGTGGTGGAATGTCTAAAGCAATGGTCTGGAATGCTACGAAGCGTTGGGGAATTCACCGTACTATCGGATCACAAGAACCTCGAATACTTTATGAAAAAACAACAACTATCCGAGCGACAAGTCAGATGGGCATTAGAGCTATCACGATACAACTTCAGAATCGTTCACAGGCCTGGTAAAGAGGCAGTAGTTCCGGACGCGTTATCCCGCAGAGACCAGGACCTTCCGAAGGATGCCGACGATGAGAGGCTACGGGCACGCTACCAACAGCTCCTCGAAGTAGCAGAAGACGGATCCGTACAGATTCCAAGAACAATTACCTCGCTACAACCCCAGACGCAAATATCAAGTGGATGGGTGTCTGGCGGCGACAAAGACTATACTACCGACGAAAACGCGGACATGTCAGAGCCACCCGAAAGCCCTTTCATGGATGAAGAACTACGTAACCTCTGGGATCAAGCACTCCAGAACAACAATCGGTACTGGCTTATCCGCCAGGCAGTTTTACGATCAGACAGGCAGTTCCCGAGCAAATGGGGGCTCCCGATATCAATCTCCGAGTGTTCTATCGATAATGGAAAACGGCTTTGTTGGAGGGACCGTATCTGGATTCCATATTTTGAGCCCCTGCGTACTCGAATTATCCAACAATCTCACGATTCGACTGCTACCGGTCACCCGGGACGAGATCTCCTCAAAGCCATTATTAGCCGACGATTCACTTGGCCAGGGATGTCTAACGATGTCCGCCAATTTACAAGAAATTGCGACATTTGCGGAAGCAAAGCAGTTTGGAGAGAACGACGACAAGGGCTACTCAAACCCCTACCGATTCCAGACCGTCAGTGGACCGAAATCTCCGTCGACTTTATTACAGACCTACCTACCGTCAACGGCTATTCATCTATAATGGTAGTCACTGATAGGCTGTTCAAAAGCACGATATTCGAACCGATGAAAGAGATCACCACTGAAGCGGTTGCCAAGGCAATGCGAGACTGTTTCATACGGCATCATGGTTTCCCCAGAGCCATCGTTTCTGATAGAGGTCCGCAGTTTACCTCACTTATGTGGCAACGAATTTGTGCGTTGATGAAGATCCAAAGACGGCTTTCAACTGCCTACCACCCTGAGACCGACGGAGCCACAGAACGGATGAACCAAGAGCTTGAAGGCTACTTACGATGCTATACAACCTACTTCCAAGACAATTGGCCAGAATTGTTAGCTATTGCAATGATTGCCATAAACAATCGAACTTCACGAGCAACGGGAATGAGTCCCTTCTTCGCCACACATGGTTACCACATCGACCCAATCGAAGTACACGAGCCTCTTCGTACCACCTCCGACTCGCCTATTGCAAAAGGGGAGGCTTTTATTGCCAAGATCCGACAAGCCTCTGAAGTAGCGCAAGCTCTAATAGCTGACGCCCAAGAACACTACGAACGATATGCCAATCGATCGAGGCAACCCGCAGAACAATACAAAGTTGGAGACAAAGTCTGGCTCAGTCTTCGAAACATGAAAACCGACAGGCCGTCGAAAAAGATGGATTGGAAAAATGCCAAATACACGGTAACCGAGTTAATCGGATCACACGCTGTACGGTTGAATACACCTCCTGGTCCTCATAACGTATTCCATGTGTTGAACATTCGGAGGTCAGCGAATGATCCCTTGCCATCACAAATCGTTCACGAGCCACAGTTACCAGCCATTGTCGATGATAATGGACAAGAGGTTTACTATGTCGACAAAATTCTTCGCCACAAGCACAATAAGTCTACGGGAAAGGTTTCTGTGCTAGTAAAATGGTCGGGATACGAAAAGCCAACATGGGAACCGGTCACGGAACTGATGGAGACGGACGCCCTGCAAACATACTTATCAAAACATGAAGAACTCAAAAACTCTCTTCCGAGCCCTACAGAGGGAGAGAGGGGGTAATTGTCACGGTCTATGGACCGGTGTTCGGCCTTCGGCAAGACCCTCAGCCACGACTCATTGGACCCACCAAATCCAATGGCGCATTCGCTAGAAGGTTCCAGGAATATCGACAAGGTCAATGCCAAGGTTATAAGAATGCCCAGGAAATAGGGAGGATACGGTTCTGTTTCCTGTTCTTCAAGAAGATTTATTGTACTCGTAGTAGTAGGCTAGACCAATGGCATCGACCTTGTCCTAGACCCTTACATCTTCGGCTATTATCTCAAAGGGGAAAAGAGCAACGGCTGGGACAAGACACCTAAAGTCCGAATGAGCTCTCTCAATTTCGGCAACCGGGAGCCAATCTACCCCATCGTTGAGGATGACTTCCCACTGCCGAGAACAGAATATCGCGAGATGTTCTTTAGGGAAGATGGGACGCTCAGCTCGAGCCCTGCAACGTCTAACAGCGCGGTCAAATACGATGCCGAGACTGGGGCAGGTGATACAGACGGTTTTGTCGGATTCAAGCACACTTTCACATCCAAAACGCGTCTCATGGGCCTTCCGAAAGCAGTTGTTTACATGTCTTGCGATGAACTTGATGACATGGTCATTTATGTATTGATCCGCAAGCTGGATCGCGACGGTCACGAGATGATGAACCTCAATATCCCGTGGAAGGCCGCGCCATACTGTAGGATGGAAGACATACCCCTGGACGAGATGAGCAATCTTCTGTTGTACTTTGGCCCCCTCGGCGTTTTGCGGGCCAGCCACCGAGCCATTGACTCGTCCATGTCGATCCATCCTCAGTACCCCTTTCACACACACTCCAAAGCGGATAAGATTCCGCCTGGTGAGGTCGTCGAGCTGGAAGTTGGGCTCTGGGCTATGGGTATTGATTTTGAAGAAGGCGAGAGCCTTAGGGTGCAAATATCTGGGCAAAGCCCGATGATTCCGGAGTACGAACAGGCGAAGGCGGCGCCGGTTGAAGACAAGAATAAGGGTTTCCACAAGGTTCACATTGGTCCCGAGTACCCCAGCAGAATCATTTTGCCGTTTGTATAAATGATGATAGAGAAATACAGCATCTTACTTTGTCAACTGCAACTTAACACTTAATTTCAAATACCGGAATTCTTAAACTTATTTTCAATTACTCAAAATCACATGGTTTATTTCGTCATTGGTGCTGGTGAAGTAACGCGCGACATGGACCCGACATGGGCTTGCAATTCTTGACCAATCACACGAACCCAATCACATCATCCAAGAAAAAAAAGGGACCCACCAAAAAAGTTGAAGCAAAATCCAACTGTCATCGCATCCCAAGCTCCCGGCTCCGTTGCGCCAGCGCATTCAATGCGGCATAACCACCCCGCAAACAAACAAACAAACCACGCCACGAACGATTGAAGGCCGCCGACCGGGTCATCTTTAAGTAGACAGCACCCGCCCGCCACCGATCTCCTCCCCTCTACTCTAGGTAAGCATCATCGCCCCCCTCCATCCTCAACCATGTCCACCGCAACCACAGACCTACTAGACCTCATCCTCCTAACGCAACCCGCACAGCCGCCCCCCGCCAAGATGGCAGACCCAAAGGATGCCGAGACGTGTCCCGTCGACCACAAGGCCCGCGAAGCCTGGCTCCAGCACGCCCGCGCCGCGGCCCCGAACGACGCCGCCACCCCTCCAGCCCCGCCGCATCCGATCCCGAACCAGACCCCGCCGCCGACGACGCAGTCGTGGACGCAATCTCTCCTCTCCTACACGCCCTTCTCCGGGACATCATCACAGACGACGTCGACGACAGGCGCAGACGCATGTCCCGTGGACCATAAATCCCGCGAAGCCTGGCTCCAACAAGCCCGCGCCGCCAACGCCAACGCCGCTCCTCACCCCGACTCCCCGCCGCCGTACGCCCTCCCTCCCCAAGCGCAACAGCCCTCGCCCTCCACGACATCCTGGACACAAACACTCCGCTCCTACGTCCCCTTCACCTCCTCGCCACCTCCCCCTCCCGCTCAGCCATCACCGACGGGAAGAAATCCACTCGACACCTACCGCGAAGTCTCCACGATCCCGCGCACCTCGACCTCGAGCTACCCCTACGACGCCCCCTCCGCCTCCGCGCCGCCGCCGACGACGTTACAAAGCAGCCACGGCGCCCCATCAAACAACGAGCAGGAAACGGGCGCGGACGCCGCGACGGGGAACTGGGTGTACCCCTCGGAAAAGATGTTCTTCGAGGCCATGAAGCGCAAGGGGCACGATACGCGCGCGGCGGACATGCGCACCGTAGTGCCGATCCATAACGCCGTCAATGAGCGGGCGTGGAAGGAGATTAAAGAGTGGGAGGTGCCGTATACGCAGGGGACCGCGTGAGTACCACCAGCCCGGAGGAAACAACAAACTCGGGTATGTGAGATTGCTGACGAAAGAATAACACAGCTGCGACGGCCCGCGCCTGCACTCCTTCGCCGGCCTCAGCACAAACATGTCCCCCAAGGCACGACTCAACACGCTGCTGGGCTACCAGGCGCCGTTCGACCGGCACGACTGGGTGATTGACCGCTGCGGCGTGCAGGTGGATTATGTGATTGACTTTTACGCGGGGCGGCCCGACGCGCAGGGCAAGCCGAGCTTTTACCTCGATGTAAGGCCGAAGCTGAATAGCTGGGAGGGTGTGAAGATGAGGGCGCTGAGAGGGGCCGGGCTGGCGTGAGAGAGGCGTGTAAATGCGTCGAGAGAGCGCTGGTATGATGTGCGGATGCATTGATAGCGGGGTTGTGCTGATATTGTACTTGTAATAGACGTAGATGCCTTGGGGGCATGGTCTTCCCACTCAGACACTGTACAAAATATTCCCGAGATGGGAGGATATCACGAGTGTGGCCGAGTAGAGGACCACGAAAAAGGTCGATCTCGAACAGGTGTGGCCAGCAGGCCTGCATATTCCATCATCATTGTCAGAGATGAAGGGAAGGAGGTGGAGGGGCACCTGCCTCCAGACTGAGACCTACCTTCATCAAGAACTTAGGGTTCCTTCCCTTCCAACAATTCCGGCTAGGTGGTCGAGAGGTGGTGGCACAGTGACTGGTGTGTGCGTGAAGTTTCCGCCGCTTCTCATCTTACGCATCGTTCGACCCGCGCTCTAGTCACTCTTTTTTAGTCTTTTTGCGTCTCTTCTCACCTCAGCGACCAAATAAGGCAGGAATGGAGGTCCGGGGTGCTCCTTCATGGAAGTGACCACCCTGTACCTCCTAGTTAGGGAAGAAGCGACCTGGGAGGCTTGTAAGCCTGAGTCTACAACATGTGTGAAAGAGCCCCCTCGTGGGCTTCATGATTAAACCAGTTGATGTCTATTTCTGAGAATCATGAGATATCATCGAAGGGCAATGAGAAATAGCAAACAATGCCCCTCAGGCTTTATTGGTATCTTATGGTGCAAGTGATTGAGCAAACATTTCCTTCCGTCCGTATGCCAGTCCTGAACGCCAGATCCCTGATTCTTTGTGATTGATCTTCACCCCGCGGGATAGACTCCATGAAACATGAGCCGTGTCTACAGATCCTTCTTACCGTCAACTTCTTCACTGGGGTGCAACATCCATGCAGCAGAAGTATCCAGGCTGACATCGCCCTGAACCCAGCCCGCGCGAGCCAGATGAGAAGGGTTGGCGAAAAGCTTCTCAACGTAGTCCCTTTCCGGGTCATTGTCAGGCATCATGGAGTGGACCAGAGACACCGCTGAAAACCAGGCATAAAGGGTCGTGGTGCTGATGCCCTCTGACAAAGGGTGTCCAAAGAGAAGGACCTTGATGACGATCAGACCTGAGGTATTACACTGGCAGAGCTTATACTGCTTAGTCTCTTTGAGAACCACGTATCCAGGGGCCATGGCATCAACGTAGCTCTTGGCGAAGACAATCTTGGCAAAGGGGCGGCCGTCGTGGTAGATGACGGGCTTCCAGAAGATGATGTTCTCCCTCTTCGCAACCTCAGCAGGCGTCAGCCTAACATTGCCCATAGTCTTCATGTACTCCTCGAAGAAGATGGTGGCGCGCTGCTGGTTGAAGTTGTTAAGCTGAACGCAGCGAACGCCGAGGTAATTCATGCCGAGATGGACGAAGACGAGAATGATCATCAGCGCAAAGACGGCCTCTCTGCTCTCCACGTGGCGCACGACGAAGCTGCCGACGATCAATCCGATGAGCCCGACAGCCGTCTCCTGCGACGACTCCTTGGCGTTGAGCTCGCTGAGGTTGCCGCGGAGCGCAAAGTGCTTCGACAGCGCGGCCTTGCTCGCGCCGGCGGCGACGCCGCACATAGCGCGCAGGGCCTCGGCGACGACGAGCGCAGCGACCTTGGTCCACGATCCGAAGAGCGGGGAGAAGAGGTCGAGGAAGAAGGCGCTGTCGTTGAAGATATCAGCGAGAAAGCGGTACTTCTTGCACTCGGGCTCGATGACGAGGCCGAAGCGGTAGGCGAAGCCGATGGTGGCGAGGCGGGAGATGCCGTCCTTGAGGATGGTCAGGAGGAGGGCGTAGGTGGCAGAGGAGTCTGCGTCGCCGACGCCGAGGCCCTGGAGGATCGCGCGGTTGGCGAGCAGCGAGGTGATGGTGGAGAAGAAGGCCTGGAGGGAGTCGTAGAGCTGGTAGCCCAAGTAGTCTTTGGAGACGGAATCGGGGTAGCCGATTGGGAAGAAGGCGTCGGAGAAGACTTGACGGATGTTCATTGTCAAGAGACGCGAAATTGTGGTGGGGGAATTCTCCGTGGGCATCTGGGTGGCTTATTAGGATGTGAAGGTGAGTTTGGACAGGGCCAGATTTACCTCGGTGAGGCGACCGTCGTGGTCGTGAAGCCAGCGACGACGAATGAGGCCGGAGGAGTCTCGCTCGTCAATCACGATCGCCTTTGGCTCCTTGGACGACGCCATCTTGCTCGTCGCCCTCGATTTTGCGGCTGTTGCGAAATGGTTGTGTTGTGGTGATGGAGATTGAGATGTGGCTTGGAGAAGAAGGCAGAAAGTGAGGTGGGGTCGGTCGAAGGACGGAGGGTGAAGGCCAGGGAGAGAAGGTGCGACTGCAGATTCAACAAGGCAGCAACGCCGCAAACGACAAATCACAGAAGAAAACAAGGAAGTTGATGCGCGAAACTCGACAGGTGGTTTTATTATACGAATTGTTCTATATGTGTGGCTTTTTGCAGTGACTATTACTCAATTGAAAATTCAACTTCGGTCGCGCCTACCGCTTAGCGGGCTGGCCATCCTCACCAACAAGGTAAATGTCCGACTTTATAGGACCCTCGCCAACACCGGTCTGAATGACACGGCTGACGCCGCCCTTGATGATGCCAGCGACGGTCTCATCCAGAGTGACGGGCGAATGCAGGCTGCTGGCGCCATCCTTCCAGCCGGTGACGGCGCTCAAGACGGGGGTGAACGCGCCGACGACGGTGGCGGCGTTCTCCTCGAGGTAGTAAATGACGGCGTTCGGGCCGGCGTCGAAGGTGTAAGCGGCAACGGTCTTTCCGGCGGCGGCGTTGATCTGCTCGACAGCGCGGATGGCCGCGCGGGAGACGTCGTTCATGTAGAAGATGGGCGGGTAGGTGTCGGAGCACGAGGAGTGGAACGAGTTGGAGTCCTTCATGGTGACCTCGGCGAACTGGGCAAAGTCGCGGCGGGCGATGGCGTCCTCCATCTCGGCCATGTGCTTGGGCACGACCTCGGCGACGCGCTGCTTGAACAGGCCCGACGTGGCGACGGTCTGCTGCATGCCCGAGGTGGACGAGACGCCCTTCTTGGCGGCGCTGACGACGAGGATGAGGGCGCGCATCTCGGGCCAGTGGGACGCCTCGGCGACGAGGTCGGCCTTGGAGTCGGAGCCGTCGGCCTGCTCGCCCATGCGCCACGCGACGTAGCCGCCGAACAGACTGCGGCAGGCGGAGCCGGAGCCCTGGCGGGCGACGAGGGACAGCTCGGAGGGGGAGTCGGGCAGCTCGTAGAGGTCGGCGATGGCCCGGACGAGGGCGGCGAAACCGGCGGCGGAGGAGGCCAGGCCGGCGGCGGTGGGGAAGTTGTTCTCGGTGACGATCTTCAGGGGGTAGGTCGAGAGCTTGGGGAGGGAGGTGTTCTGGGCCTCGAGGGCGGCGCGGCGGGCGCGCAGCTCGCGGAAGCAGGCCTGGGTGCGGGCGCCCGAGACATCGGAGGATTCGCCATTGAGGATGAGGGAGTCGCCGTCGGTGTAGGAGGCGGAGCAGGAGGCGGTCGTGAGGGTTCGCAGGTCGGCCTGGGAGAGGGTGACGGAGAGGGAGCTGTTGGTTGGGAGGTTGAGCTTGGCGTCGCGCTTGCCCCAGTACCTGTGGACGATTAGCGACTGTCAGAGAGAGAGTGAGGTTGGAGATGTGCGTACTTGACGACGGCGATGTTGACGGGCGCCGTGGTGCTGGCGCGGTAGACCTTGGTGTCGGCCATTCTTGCGATGGTGTTTGCGTGCTGGAGGCGGTCAGAAATGGTCGAGGCGGGGCAGCAAACGCGGTGAGGGGCTCGCCGGATTGAAGAAAAAAGGGGAGTTGGTTGGAGAAGACGAACCGTCGGACTTCAAGTACTTGTAGCAAACTGGACTCGTTCAGCTCTGCCGCAGCGCAATGGGTATCAATCGTCGAAAGGGCAAACACGAACTGGGATGAAGACGGACGAAGCCCAAGGCCCGTGTGTGGCCGGCACCTCGCTGAGCAGCTCTGCAACCCGCTTGGCGGGGTTCGTGAAGTTCCCTTCAGCAAACAGAAGTCCTCTCAATTTGGCTTGACATGCGATCCTTGCCCGAACAGGACTAGTGCGGGGTCCCGTCAGGGGGATAAGCACTGCGACCCCTGGGGTCCGTGGGCTCGAGCTAACCCGCCAGGGTAGGACCGTTTGTGTTTGGCGGGAACGGCGGCCGAGACAATGGCACAACTGCTGAATTCCATCGTCTTGAAGGGTTGGATGGAAGAGACTACCCTGTTTGAGTGTCTTCGTTGATGACGGCGACTCTCAAAATTTTATCATTCTGGCTCATCGTATCACACATCTCACAATCAAGGTCAGTAACAATAATCACAAGGCACAGAAGACTCAAATATTGGTTTTGGTTAAGTGTATTGGAACAGTTTATGTAAGCAATACGGAGCAAGTTGCGAGTTGAAGTTGTAAGTTGTGAGTTGAAGCTCCAAGTTGTCCAAGCATTTCCTCCACATCACATGAACCACCTGGGATCCACCACCTTGATCCCAGTTTACCTCATCATCCATCATTAACCTCATCATCCATCATTAACCTCATCATCCATCATTAACCTCATCATCCATCATTAAACTCATCATCCATCATCATAATCCATCATGAAACCCATCATCAATCATAAGTCATTAATATGATCATCATCATCCATCATCCATTATCCATCATCACTTCCCATTACCATCATCCACCATGCTGGGACCTCACGAGACACGGGCTCGGCAGATAACGGGGCCTGGAGTCCTTTTGCTCAACAGGTCGCTGCAAAGACGCCCCAGCTCCATCCTTCCATTCACTCAGGCCGAGATATCTCGACCACTGGCTTTTTTCCGGGTTGTTTTTTGTTGTTGGGCGCTCCTTAATGTGGTTTCTGCAAGCCGTTGCAAGGTGTTCCAGCCGCTGTTCCTCTTTTTTTTTGGTTTGTTTTTTTGGTTGTTGGTTGTTAGGTGTTGTTCATTGTGATGTCCGTAGTCCGCTGCGAAGGTGTCCAAGCCATTGGTTTTGATGGTTTTTTGTTTTTGTTTTTATGTTGGTTGTTAGGTGCCCTTCAATGTGGTACTCGCAGGCCGCTTTGAAGATGTTCCGGGCACTGGTTGCTTTTCTGGTTGTTGTGTTGTTGCTGGGTGCCCTCCCATGTGGTATGCGTAGGTCCAGCCACCTGGTTTTCTTGGTGTTTTTTTTTTTTTTTTTTTGGTGGGTGGGTTGACCTTGTTGCTTGACATGAGCCGGACGCAGTGCTAGCGGGAGGCGGGACAAAGAAAACGGGGGCGGACGTCGACTGAGATAGAGACAGACAGACGTGATAGTGACGGCGCAAGGGGTGCTAGTAGTCGCGGAAGTAGGAAAGGGAGGAGTTGCGGCCCATGTTCTCCTCTTCTTCCGCAGTGAAGCCCCAACCCTCTTCTATGCGGTTGGCGATGGAGTCGGCCACGGAATTGAGGAAGCCAAAGTCATGGGACCACCTGGCCTCGCGCATCAAGTCCTCGACTTGGTACTTGTCTTCGACCTCTAAGTCGATTGGTTCGCTGAGCAGCCATCCGGTTCGGTCGCGTTCATGGCAGTGGATGCGCTTCTCCACGAGACGGAGAAGGAACATGAGGACTTTCTCGTCGCGCTCCTTGAAGGGATAGCTGAGGGCGCGGACACCGACGTCGAAAGCGTCGTTGAGGGCGTCGCCGGCGGGTAGCTTTCTGTCTGGGCCGTTGACGAGGTTGATGTGGCCGAACCGCGCGATCCAGAGATCGAAGTTGGAGGTGCGGGTGGCGAGCTCATCCGGGGTGAGGGCTTGGAGGATCCTGGCCTCGGCATCGGAAACGGGCCTCTTCGGGGTCACCTTTTCCTTGGGATCCTCGTATATCTTGAGGCCCTCGTAGCAGCTCTCCGGCGCGAGAAGGCGAGAGCGCTTGTGCCTGGGAACGGGCTCGCGCTTGGTTAGGAGGTAGTCGAGGTTGTCGGGGTTGTAATGTAAATCCAGCTTTTCGAGCCACAAAGAAGATGGTGAATGGCGGGATCGAACGTTCTTCTTCACACGGTACTCATCACTGCGCTTAGAAGGCAGGCCGCGCAGTTCTCTAACACGCTTACTGACACCAAGAGCCATAACGGCTTTATTAGTCTTCCGAGCAAGGGGGCCGGCGTTAGCGGACCAGGCAAGAGAGCTCATTATGAAGTAGGTGAGTGGGAAATAGAGTAATACGTGAAGTGAGAAGTAAAGGTAGCGTGTGAAGTGATAAGTGAAAGTAGTGTGTGAAGTAAAAAGTGAAGAAGTTCGATGTTGAAAAGCGAAGGATTTGTAGTATGCCTCGAGAGGATGAAGAAGGAAGGGAAAGAAGGACAGCAGCAGGCCAGAGGGAATTTCAGCTTAAGTATCATTCCTGCTCAATGGATTTGTCACCATCCATCCATCTACGATCTTTCCTGCCATTAGGGTCAAGAATTCATGAGCTCTTCAAAGTTTTCAACTGGCATGTATGAAAGGTGACAGTAGAGACTACAAAGTTGACATACATGGATGGAGGTGGCGTAGTAACCTTCAATGGTGGATGGTAGAGGTAACGGAGAAGTATGGGCAGCGAAAACCCCAGGCGAGAGACAACACACACGAGCAAGAAAACACCGAGCAATGCCAGAGACAGCATCGAGGGACTGTAGACTGTAGCAGACATGACAGCGAGGAACGAGAGATAATTGTGAGGCATAATAAGAACAGCAGCGAGAGACGCAGCAGCTCAAGGACAAAAGAGAAGACAGCCTGGAGCCAGGAACAATAGGGATGACTGCAAGAGATCACAGTGGAGATAGCGAGGTACAACGGTGGTTACGGGGACGGACTGCAGAGACAAATTTGAGCGACCACAGAAACAACTGGAATTTGATTAAGAATGAAAAGCACCTTGGCGACAGGAATGACCAAGTCCTTTACCCAATTAACTAAATTCTCTCCATACTACCGAGTCTGATTGGGAAAGTTGAGTTCAACTATGTCCGCTCAGGAACCTGCACCTCAGACCTTGACAACTGCCGTGAAAGTCTCTTCCAATTACTCAAGCTCCAGGTAAACTCAAGAGACTCACAACTTCAGGTCTGTCGCAACCTCTGGATCAGTGGCAACATACAACAAGCTCCATCTAACAAAGCAAAGCGAAACGCAAAACCACTCTTGACTCATATTGCTCTCCAGTAAGTCGCAAAAATTTCTTCATCTTTGTCCAGTACGGTCCAGGTACGCTTCCCAACCTTCCCTTCGGTACCGAATAGCCTCAGCAACCGGAGAGGTTGCCCCAAGAATACCTCTTCCAGCAATGATGAAGTCCGAGCCGCCAAGGACCGCAGACCTTGGCGTCTGGTACTGCTGACCAAGCTCGTCCCCCTCTGCGGACCTGTTCACCCCCGTCGTGAAGGTCACAAAGTCTCCGCCCTCTCCAACCGTGGTCAAAGCCTTGGTGGCCACGAACCCAATGACAGACTCCGGGTACCTCGCCGCCAGCTCTACGCACCTCTCTGTGTACTCGCCGCCGGCCAAACTACCTTGCGAGGTCATCTCCGCTAGAAGCAGCAGCGCTCTGTGCCCCTGAAACGGAAAGGTAGGGTGCTTGATGGTTTGGTCGAGCGCATCTACAATGCCCTCCCCGCCGAGGATGGAGAGGTTGACAATGTCTGCCCATTCAGAGATGCGCAGCGCCCCGCCGTGGTACTGCCCGATGACGGTGTGCCCAATATCAACGAACTTTCGGTCCTCGAAGATGAGGAAATTGTGCGTTCGCGCGATGGCCCTGAGCCCGTTGATCGTCAAGTCGGAGAAGTCTGATATCATGTCGATGTGTGTCTTGAAGACGGCGATGTACGGTCCTATGTCTGGAACATGTTATCTCAGCAGGGCAGTCCAGGGGTCAAGAGCACGTATGGGGAGCCTACCATAGGCACATTTTAACATCTCTGCGGTGGTTCTGAAGTCGGCCGAAATGATCAAATTCGACTTCTTGGTTTCGGCGATCTCGAACAGCCGTTTGGCGACTGGGTGTGGATGTGTTTGTGCCCGCGCATGGTAGGCCGCTTTCGGATTGCACCCGTTGCTCTCGGTCTCGGTCTTCATTTTGTCGCTGCCCACCCCATGAAGGTGGTGATGCTAAGTGGTGAATGCGGGCATTGTAGAATTTTCATGGGAGGCTGCGAAACGTAACTATCCGGGTTCATCATCCGCCACTAAAACTTTGTCAGCCAAACAGGTCCATGCACCTTTGCCGATGCATGTTCGAGGCGAACACACTGTGTCCCAAGTTGCGATGTCGTTAATGAAGTTTCGTTTCGAAACGCGCCTGGATATGAATCTGAAAGATGCATGAGGACGACATATGATGTCATGTGTTGACTTACATACGCCCTGCATTTTGGATGATGAAAGAACGTCACCAGCATCAGAAGCTCACTGTTACTGAGCTGCGAGGAGGTAATGATAGCAGCAGACAGATACGCTCAGGCTACGGTACAGAACACATGCGCTATAGTGCCACGACGGCGGAAAGCAGGCATGGCTCCCGGTCTCTGTGTAATCGAGACACACTCACTGACATCCTTTTCCGGCCTATGGTCCGTGTAAGCACTGCAAATACTCGAATTAGACGGCTATGACAGTCAAACATAGCAACTCTAGCAGACGTGCAATTACAACGAGGTTGTTGAAGCAATCTATAGGACAGGTCTGGAACGAACGTCAAGGCTTCATAATTACGAATCTATTTCCAATCTTTTCTGGAGAACTACGCGACTGCTGTTAACCAGCGGAAGTGAACTGCTAGGGACCATATCAATAGCTGTTCTACGTGGTCATTAGACTGGTGCAGTAAACCAGAGCCAACGTGACGCTGCTAAGACGCCCCAGTCCTAGCAGAACTAGATAGAGAGTTCTCCTCGACAGCATTGTCCCTCAGCTCATTCAAGCAGAGGGTAATCGAACGGCCGGATGACACTGTTGGGCTACTAAAGTCTGGTGACATCCTGTCCGGCACTGTTATATAGTCTGCGATGCGGTTGTGAATGATCATTGGGGCATGACTGGCAGGCTCCGGTATCGACTTCTGCCGATGGTGCTTGCGACCCTGTTGTTTCTGGGCCTCATATACGGTGGCCCAACAACGGCAACGACCTTGCGATGGGTAGAAGCTGACTCTGCGGGGAAGTGCCGTGATTCAATTAACCATCGGAATGGAGACGTCTGAGTCTTCTCGATAATCATTCAATGCCATCGTCGCTACTGATATCATACTACACGTAGAATGTTCTGTCATTGCTATACCAGATAGAATCTATGCGACACTAACACCTCTCACTCAAAGAATCTATTTACCCCCCAAGTCAATGACTGCAAACAAAACCGCAGTTAAACTGTACTGCAGTAGAGAGTGAATGCTCATCCCGCCTGGGCCCTAGAAAGATGTAGAAGACCTATCCAACGCACCTAACACCTGCAGACCTTACGCCCGGACCTTCGGCCTCGGTTGAACAACAGTCCTTCATTTGTTGTTGTGAAGCACTGCAAAGGTCGCCTGACATCTTGGCCCCTAGTTTAGCGCAGCATCTCTGTGCAGCCGGGGTGTTATCATCCCTTTTCCCCGGGGTCACAGAAAGACAGGTACAAGCACCCGTCACTAAGCTTGCAGTTTGCAAGAGTAGGAGACCGACAACAGGGGCGTAGAACTTCATTTTGACTTTTGTAGGACAATCTAGAAACACGTAAGTGATTGACACGGTCTAGGGTTACGTCACCGAACGCTTACATGAAGAGTTGTTCTTTGGTGTGTTCGGGGAACCTTGGGGGTTGGCGTAGGCAATTGACTGATGAGTGAGTGAGCCGAGTTGAGTAAGTGATTTTAAACGTGGGACATTCAAGCCTTACGACTTGCTTTTATAAAAGATGCTGGAAGTCAATATTTTCTCTGATTACACTATTGAAGTATATACTATAGTCATAGTAAGCACACATCTATGATGGGAGGTTTGTGATAAGCTGTCTTCTACCCAAGTGAAACTGTCTCCTAACTTATCCCATCGGCTGCCGTAAAACTGGGTCATCAGATTGGGAGGCCTTTCTGGCGTCAAGTGGAAGCCGGTGGGATAAGGAGAGTTGCAACCGGCGGCCCCGGCCTTGTTTGAGGTATTATTATCATTCTAGGCCAACCAAGCGCCAAAGCAAAGCGCCCAAATTCTGCGAGTAAGATTTAATAATCGAAGGATCTGGAAGTCTTCAGCTTGAGAACCTTATTTTGAGTTCATCTGGGTTGAGCTCCCCAGGGCTGAGCTGATACAAATATCGGACGTCAGCTGAGGCGAGACGAAACCGAACAGGAGTATCAAGCACCCAGAAAATGAATGGGTCTGCAACAGACTGTGGAAATCAACACCACATTAGCTTCACGCGTCGGCCCGCCATGGTGCAACTCTTAACCCGTGTAGCTGAATTACCTACATCAACATTTGGAGAAAGAAGAAGCTTCTTCGTCCGATTCAATCTCGTGTACTCTCTCCAAATGAACTCCGAGATCTGAAAGACCCTGTCTACTATTTCTTGACATCATAGGCTTTTCCTGCTCCAACCTGTCCATTCGACCGTCCCAGAAATCCCAAAACTCTTCAAAATCTTCAAAATCATTAAGAGCAGCCCCGAACTCCGTCATTAGTCCTTCCAAATCCTTCGCCAGATATCTATCCTCTCCCCCATTACCATTGTCACACGCATCTCCTCTTATCTCAGCCACTTCAAAGGGGTCCATTACCGAGACAAAGCCGTGGACAGCTGCGAAGTGTAGAATGTCGAAGTCCTCCACTCTTGCGTCGTACTCGTTGTGTTCACAGCACGTGTGCCGCATTCCAAGTCTTTCGAAGGTAAAGACTCGAATAACGTCAGCCGGAACGTCTTGATTCTCTTCAAGAAGGAGGCAGAGACGTCGTCCATGAACTGAAAAAGCTTCCTCATCAAGTCGACCACTATCTTTGCATGCCCCTAACCATCCCTTTGCAAGTACAGAAGCGGGAGTGCAGCCGTTTGGAGCACAGTAGCACTGACAAGGATCCCTAGGAGCACTGGTAAAGAATTTTCCCGAGAGTAGAGGAGGCTGAGGGGAGTATTGGACTCTCCTTGAGGTCCAAAGCCCGAGAAGATATGCTAAACGATGAATTACCTTGAAGTCCTCCTCATTTGTGTTCAATTCTTGGCCATCGCTCGCTTCCCTCGCGTGGGGTATTGGGGTAAAAAGGTTGGCTTGATGTTCGTCAAACCAGTCGACGAGTCTCGATGTTTCCCATAGATCCAAGTGCGCCACAACCATCAGAGGAGTGTAGCCTTGCCACATTAAATCAACCTCACAGAAGCCGGCCTGAAATAGTGCTTCGGCTATGGTGACGGTCATGACTGGCGAGTGATAAATTGATCCTGGCCGCACAAGATCATACTCCCCCGGAACCCGAACGCCTTCAGCCTTTAAAGAGCCGATCACATCGTGAGCCTCTCCTTGTAGTATCATTTTGCGTCCCAGCTGAAAACGTTCCACCTCTTTGTCGGGAAGCTGGTCAAACGCATAGTCTCGCATAGACTTCCGTTGCTTTGCCAGCTCCTTAGCTAGTATCTCGCAGACTGTGGTGGTATGATGGCCGAGAGGAAACAATGCCTCACGCGTGAAAAAGCTCCTCGTATCCTCTAAGTTGATAGTTGCTCGTTTTTCGAGCAACAGCTTGACAGATTCGGCTTGTTGCCAAGCAATGGCGCATTGGATCGCGGTTAACCCGGTTTTGTCTTTCTCGTCAATAATGTCGTGGCACGCTTCTTGTGCTAGCTCAAAAAGCAATCTCAAACCGTCCGGCCAGTAGACAGCTATGTGGAGCGGCGTTTGATTGTGATGGCCTCTCTCGAAGATATGGTCGGGCGATGTGCTCATGATCTGGAGAACAGATGCTTCGGACTTCCGGAAAAGTGCACAGCACAGCTCTCCGTAATCAAAAGCTTCTTGGTTGGAATTGTCAATTGCCATTGAAACTTTCAGAACGCATCGCAAACTACGTACCTTCCAGCGAGTTGGAAAGGTCTCCATAAATTGACGGGAATACCCCCATACTGCTGTGGTGTGCCGACTCATATCCAAACTGGCTTGGACTTTCCGCATAGTAAGCGTCCAAGCCTATCAAACCCCTGGCCACATATGGAAGTGCGTCAGTAGAGTTGGGGAAATCGAGCTGTTTGGCGCAGCCGGTACTTAATAACCATCGTAGCGGGGTACTGAGGCTGATTTAGTAACCCCGATAGCATTGTGACCTCGATTGTAACTCACCCGTATGAACCAGTTCCATTAACCGGGACACCCATGTTAACAAGGGCTTCAAGAAACTTGAGATAAACATGAGCCATAGGCTCAGACCACTCGCAGCAGATTCGAGAGCAGGCCCACTGATACGTGATTCAGAGTTAAAGGGTTGAACAAGCCGAAATTTGATTTGGTTTGGGGCCTGTTGACCTACATGGAGAAAGTTCATGTCATTCGATAAGGTATCCGTTGGCCACCCCTTTTGTTGCTGAAATATCTCCCTAAGGTCTGTTAGGATAGTCAAACACCTGCTCTCTAGCTGACATTCATTTCTCGCTAGCCTCAAGTCATTCAAGTTGTCAATCAGCAGGAAAGCAGGGCTATTTCCCGGAACGATCGCTCGAGCTGTGAAATTGTACTCGACTCTGTAATCGGTAACCAAAGCTAAACACCTGAAAACTGTCTTGAGAACACGAATTCCTGTTGCACTAGCTCGACTTCTATTGAGGAAGGCAACTGGACAGTCCCCCTTGTGATGAGTATCGATAGAACGCCGAGAAGCCGAGCGATGGCGCGGACTCGTGGGTTTGCAGGTGCATTTAAAACCATGGAATCGCGAAGATTGAAAACGACCATGATGAACTGAACCAGCTTGGGATGATGCGGCTAGCATGACCAGTCTAGAGGAAAACATCTCCCTTGGTCTTTCCAGCCTAGCCGGTGCTGCAACAAATTGAGTGTTTTCTTGTGTAGTGGTAGCAACATATCCAAGATGCGAAGTCGTAGAGGAACAACTCCCGTGTTGCAATGACGCTTGCTGCGTGTCACTGACTGAGCCAAGTACATGCAACTTCGATTTCTCGACAGAGCCAGAACACAGCTGTGAAGTCGATTTCCTAGTTAGGTTCAAATCGCTCTTCAAAGCCGTGATAATCTGAGACACAAGGATCTCAGGCAATTGATCAATAGCTTGTTTGATCTGCTGTAATGGCTCAATGGCAGACAAAAGTCTGGCATTCTCAACGGTGATGCTGTTGCGGAGCTCAATATTGCCATCGCTGTGTGCGTTCTCTCGTTAGGTCGTAAACCACCACCACGAAATGAGAAGACTTACTAGTTCAGAAGCTGAAGTCTCGCCGAAAGCTGAAATCGGAACGTCTCCATTTTAGCCTCGAGATCCTCGAATCTCTTCTTCTGGAGCGGGTAATGAAAGTGAGTCAAGGCAGCCTCCCAGCGCTCTCGCATGCCTTTGGGCTTGGTTCCTGGATTTCGAGAGTACTTTGTGCTCAGAGCTCTAAAGTCCTGCAAACAAATATTACAAGCGTCGTAACATTCCTTCAGAGACCTGGAAAGCGCTGGGTCGACCTGATCTTGCCCCTCCAATCGAGTGTCAAGCATCTTCACGAAGGTGGCCAATCTCTCTGCATGCTTACTGAGTAAAGCGATATCATCGTCCATTGACTGGAAGTCTTCACAGTAAGTCTTGAGGCCTTTGCCCAGTTGGATGCCCAAGGAGATGAGCCCAGCGACGCCGGTGGCAGCTGAGAAGTGATCCATATTCGGTCGTCAGCGTTGACCCTCCTCAGCACAACAGGTGCAGATTTGAGGTTGGTAGTACGTCCGTTGGAAGGTGAATGGCAAACCTGATGCCAGCGAAAGATTTCTTAACGTAGGTGAATGGGCAGAATAACCCTGGCTGGGCAGGTGAAAGCTCGTACACGAGGGCAAGGTATGGAACAGCAACGCAGACGAAGTAAGCCCAACGAAGCCCTGTGAGGGGTCAGGCCCAGGCTTCCACTGATAGTAGCACGTGTGTTCCATCCATTGGTTTTGGTGCGCAAAACAGCCCACCTGCAATAGATATTCTGTAAGCACCAAGTGTACTGGTTGCCTTGCCTACCTACCGAATTAATGCCGTGGCCAATCAGTTCTTGAAGACTGCAAATATACAAGTATTGTCGCGGTTGTCGAAATGGTTCGCCTTTTGCTGAAAAACAATCTGTCACTTCTCTGCGGGTTTCGTGGGAAATTGAGGCACGCACCATCGCGCGGCTCCGTCAAATGATCACCATGTCTGGGATCTTTTAGGGGCTACGGGAGCTCTTGAAGAGAAAAGACTAAACAATGAGACCACCTGCTCATCAGAGGATTGGAGGTCGTCGGCTTAGCCGAAGATAAGACAGCGTCTTATTCAAACGAGAGGCTAAGTGAGTACCGGCACGTCGGCCCTGCCAGGAAGCTAAAGCTTTGAGGTATATCTTGGTATACCTATTGCAGTCCCTTTGCTGGACGGTGCCCCGACTGAATTGCTTTTACGGCTGTTTTCTTCTATAGAGCTTCCTCAGTATGGTAGCACTTTTGGAATATCAACATCAGATCTGAGCGTATCTACGAGGTATGCCCTTAGTGGAGCACGTCTTAGCCCTCATCCTGGATGCTCGTCGATGACATATCATCATGACCTACAGAAGGGAGACTAGTCCAAAGTCTCGATACTTCTAGTTCTGCCATTTTGTGTCCTTTGCCAGAGTCTACATGCGGAGCTGAACTTGGACTGACATCTACTGTGCCTCAAGCTCCTTGAATACCCGTGGACGGCGTCAGTAGCCAGCAAAGCTCCCTGCTCGAGATTGGAGACCAGCTCTGTGCTCTCTCCAACCGCGCCAGTCTAGGACCCTGCCACCCTATTCTGGCATGCTAGCTGTGGTCCCATGTGCTTTGATAAAATTTGGGAATTCAGTATGTTAGATGTGTTGTTGACAGGCTGATGCTCAACTACGGTACTGTTGCCTGCATTGAGTCCCTTGATTTTAGCACTAAATGCACGTGGTATTGACTCGAAATATTTCACTGTAGACTATGCACTTCCGGAGTGTTTCATTCACGATATATCTTCCTAATCGAAGCCGTGATACAAACCGGAGTGAAGGGTACTGCGGTCATATTCTGTCCTTCGCTAGAACATAATCCTGCACTTGCTCGCACTTTCGCGGGAAGAAAGTGGAGAAAACACCTTCCACTAAATAACAGCCTGGATGCCATGCCCAGTCGAGAAAAGACTTTTCGACGTCACTGCAGCACACTGCCCCAATGGGAGGCCGCCTATGCGTGAAAAGCGGCTAGCCAGACCTCCAAAGTAGCAACGGTCGGTTGAGCATTAGCCGCTGAACTACTTCTGAGACAAAAGAACTTCGTATTGAGAACCAACGCCAACGAGCTGGGCCTTGTGTGTACGGCCTGGACAGGTTCCGCTGCAAGCTTGCGGCGCAGCAGCCACTCATGTGTCACTGTCACTCGGAGACGCTACTACAAAAGGAACAACACCTCCTGAATGTTTCGAAATCCAAACTTTGCAAACCATGGGCTTGCAAAAAAAGATATCGACGTCACAAAACTTGCCCATGTCACTGACCTAGTTAACACCACTGCACCCCCCTGCATGTCAATGATGAGCAACAAGGATGAATTCTGTGCATCATAATGCCTAGGCCGACTGTCTTCTTGGAACGAGGTCCTATCAAACTCGAAGATGCGGGCAGCCTGAGACGAACAAAATTTGTGACGTTGTAACATAGGTACCTAGGTAAACAGCCTTCATACAAACGGTTACCCTACAACTGAAGAGCGGTCGTGGACTGATCAAAAGCTTTTCATTCAGAACGGTCAATGGTGCACGGGAAAGCCACCAACGATCAATATAGTATCCCTCAGTATACCAGGCTGACTTGAGAGCTGCAGTTGCAGGGGAGGAAGCAGCTCGAACCTGGACACTTCCTCGGCCTGCAACCACTCAAGACGATACGCCCCTGCCAGGCTGCAATGGCTGTGCTGCAGCGATAGTTAAGTCGTTCGGCCGTCTACGACGGCCGCACCAACGTGCGTGAGCGATTCATTCATGCATTGCGGTATTTGACCAAATGGATAGCCTCCCACAGTTTCTTAATGTTTATTTATTGCGTGAGCCTTCGATCCACGGAAGCCAGCCTGCGCCCACGTTACGACCGTTAAGGAGGGGCCGCTCCAGGACCTTCAAAAACAGAAGGTCATTGTCTTGATCATCTTTCATATACTGGAGTACTCAGCCTTGATTGCTTCCGCGTTTGTCCCCGTATTTGTACCAAACCCGTGCCTCCTCATCATGCCAGCACCTACGAATCAAACCGCTATTCCTAGCGTCACTGCCCTACGGGCACAGCTCGGCTACGGCGATGCAAAGAAAGAGATGTTCACCAAATTTAGGAACGCCATGGCATCCTCTCGAGACGTCTTCGTGAGTGATGGAGGACTTAATGGTAAAGATCTCATTGACTGGAAATCTCGTGACCAACAGAACGCGCTGTCGAAGATGGTTCAATCCTTCCTAGACCGTGACGGGAATCCACAAAGGTTTTGGCCAGATGATGGTGCACTTGATACCACAAAGCTCAAATTTTCAACGGATCAGAATAGGTGAGTGCTGCAACGAGACCCCTCGGGAGAGGGGAACTTCATTTTAACCAGTTTTCAGAATCAAGGACATTTTGCGACAACTCTTTTGGCGACTCAATCTTCAAGACCATCGCAACAACAAAAGTCGGAACCCACTGAGTAAAGGAAATGACGTAGGCAAGGGACTTGAATCCGGGCTCCATCGTAGTGACCCCATAGACGTGGAGAGCCACGAGGATGAAAAACCGCCCGGTCTGAGGTAGGCGATGAATGATGAAGTCTTGCTGTGGTATGAAGCTTACATAGGGCCAATAGATCGGCCAGAGAGCGAAGTCACACCTTGAGAGCGGATCCAGTTGACGAGGGCCCGAATGAGTCAGAACTTGCCGATGATGCCTCTAGTCGTTCGGTCATCTCAAGAGATACGTATCTGGTACCACAGAGCCCTGATCTCAGTGCTCAGGCTCCAGTTGTAAGTCCATAATTGTAACCTGTGAATGATGTATTCAGACTACGGGAGCACCTGACGGCTGATCATGAAACAACACAAAGCAGCTTGCGCCATTTGCAGAGATGACACCGTCGACAAAAAGAGCAAGAGAAGTTGACTCGTCGTCCGCGCGCTCTGAGTCGTCTGCAAAACGAGGTCGCACATCATCGACACAGGTTGCCAATCGCTCATCGACTAGACAACGAAAGCCGCGAAGAGAGCCGGAGTGGGCTACACCGGAGCAGTACTGGGCCGCCGGAGAGTCTCCAGAGTGCCCATCAAACCTGGAGTCTACTGGAAACAACCCGGGTGTTTCAGATGGTGCTACTGTTGCAACAGCCACGTCTTCGGTTCGGCCAACTGTTGAGTATGGACCGCAAGAGGACCCCGTCAACGATTTCATCGATGAGTGGACCATGCAACAGAACGCCGACACAGAGGTCATCCTGACGACCACACATGTTCCCAAGAATCTCGCAATGTCTCCCAATACGACTAGGAAAGGAGAGGCGGCTGAGAAACCGAACATGGAATCAGAGGTCTTAAGCGTGCATCCTTCTACTAGGACTCTCATGTCCGAACCCGTCGTCCCTGAAGAAACGGCCACCAAAGCCGACTCTCAACGCAGCGAGAATGCTGAATCGAACAGCGTCGGCCAGAGAACTGTTGTTGCGCAGCCCAAATTTACCTACACAATTATGACACACTATCCGAAATACAGAGAGCGACACTGGAAGCCAAAAAGAGGTTTCGGGCAAAAGACGCTTTCTGAACTACTGACTGAGTTTCCAGCATGGGTACAGCTGTCTGATGTGGAGTCACTCCAATTCCTCATGGAGACCTCAAATACGGAGGTAGAGGATGTCATAGAACTGGGACAAGAGAAGCAGTTTGAGGAGATGAAGGCGAAGTTTGAAAAAGCCATTCGTATGGAAATCGCCAGGGCAGCAAACAGCGGCCAAGTACCGGTGAAAATCAGCATAGACGTGCGGACCGGGAGGGACCCACAAGAGGAGGAGATGGACATTGAGAACATCAGGTTCTCATGGTCCTGATCACAGGTTTGGGGGCTTCTTATCTTGATTTACTAGTAGGTACTGATGCTGGTGAACACGTGGGTAACAGGGCCCACTGCAGGTTGCAAGACTTAGCAACAAATGTTGGAATATGTTGGCTTTCCGCGTCACGACTGTACGGGTTGGAGATTATGTAAAATCTTGTTTTCTGGTAGTAAAGTCAATCATTTTACCTGAGTCACTTTCATCTTACTGCTTAGGTAGCTGTTTAGGACGAACGTGCATCAATCTCAACCCGGCCGTCAACAGCGATGCTGCAGGGGAGTGGACGATTCGTCAATGGACAAGATTCTGGTTGTTCCAGAGGGTAAAGGATTCAAACTTCTGTTTCTTCATCCCAGGGCCGAGGGTCCGAAATTGAGACTGCGAGCTTCTTGTATTTTCCAGAAGGTTAGTGTTAAGATCATCTGAATTGTAGTTCACGGGCTTCGACATGTCTGACAATATTTTTTAGTCTGGAGTTTTGAATACAGAAAGCGTAATGAACTATCACCACGCAGTATGACCACCATCGATAACAAGCTGGCTTCCCGTCATGAAAGTGCTAGCATTGCTCATCAGGAATAGACCAGCACCCTTGAACTCAGTCGTCTCGGCGAGTCGACCGAACATGTTGTGGCCCTCCCACTCCTCCTTCAAACCCGGAACTTCTCTGAAGTTCTGCTCAACCATCGGCGTCAAGATGTGGCCGGGTGAAATACAATTGACTCGGATGCCTCCAGAGCCATCTTTCCTCATCGGACTCCATTCCATTGCCAGATTTCGTGCAAGCTGTATTACTGCTGCCTTCGAAGAGTTATATGCAGGCGAAAGCATGCCGATATTTGCGACGAGTCCCGACATGCTTGCGATCAGGCAGATGCTGCCGTGGTTCTTGTACTTGAACATGTTCCGGGCCGCGGACTGCGCAGTCATGAAGACGCCGGTGTAATTGACCGCAAGCATCTTTTCGATCTGGGGAACTGTGTAATCCATGGCGCTCTCGATTTGCATAATTCCAGCAGCAGCTATTACGCCATCCAGCCTCTGGTTCTTATCGGCGATCTCGGTGATGACCTTGTCAAGGCCTTCGGTATCCACAACATCGGCTTGTCTGTAGTGCAGCGATCCGCCCCATTCCGGAACGACACGTTTCGATGCCTCTGCGTAGTCTTCGTGGGGCCTTTCTTGCTGATCAAGACAGTAAACTGAGACATCGTCAGATACCCATTACTGCAAAGTCATGCTGACATCACTGGACCTACCCTTGCCGCCAGCTTCTACTAGCGCCTCTGCCAGGCTCAAGCCAAGACCCTGCGCCCCACCAGTCACGATAAACGTACGGCCTTTCAGATCAAAGTCGGAAAAGCGGCCGCTGCCAAAGTTGGTACTCCGAGGTGGCTTGATTTCGGTCGCGGGGTGGTCGGTTGGCTTGGGGTTCTTGGGCTTAGCGTGATTCCGGGATTGCGTGCTGTGAAACGGTCGGCGCGGATGCAGAGGTTGCGGTGCGGAGAACTTCCGGGTGATGGCTGTCGGTGCGACGAATGTCGGAGACGGCCCCACATGGGCCGATATCGCGGCGCCGCGAACGGCTCTTGCGATCAATGACATGTTGTTTTGCAAATATATGGGAATGAATAATGATACGTTCTCTTGTATCAGTCTGGAGTAAGGGCGAAATTGCTGAGATTTTGCAGCGTAGCAAGCTGTAGTCGACAATGACGATATTAAATACAGGTAAAGAGCATCGTGAGCATTATGAGAGTGTGGCTCGGGGCAATTTAATACTGCACTGCTCTTCAAATTTGTGGAGAGACTTCACCGCCAAGGCAGAACAAAAAAACAGGTATGAAGTTTGAAACAATTTAATGCCGTCTGTTTGACTTCAAACTGCCTGAAAGCGAGCCGATATTCGAATTGACGTGCTGTTGTCGTCATCCCGAATCGCCGGAACCCAACAGCTGTGCGACAGGAACAACAGGACCTGCCATGTTGTTGTGTGACGGGCCAGCTATTGTTGGCAAACATCCCACGCCGTGCCACGCCGCGGTCAGGTGGATGCTGTGCTAGGGGGCCGGAATAAGTAAAGGAGCAGCAGCTCCGGCCTGTTGGTTCGCTGCACGATAGGAAGGACGAGCACGGGGCTGAAGATCATCTTGCGCAAGTTGGCAGGGCGTCGGATATGCGGTTCATCAAACGATGGGAATCCCTGAAGATGACGCGGCTGACACTAGAGGCGAGGAAAGCTGCAGATACCAAGCCACAGGTACTATACTACCCTCTGTCGATCATTGGCGTTGCCCTGAGAAAGTAACATGAGGACCAGGAGCACGGCAAGGTCGCATGCATACTTCGTTTGACAGGCTGACTTTGTGGGATGGGAGGAAGATCGTTCAGTAATTTGCCTCTTTCGCACATGTAGGATTTACTCATAATAACGATTTGATGGAGAGCAAATCGGGTCCCTTTCCCAGACAGCCCTTCCTGGTTGTTAATAGGTGGCCCAACCCTCTGATTGTCTCACTTGAGCGACCGCGAGCTCCACTGTACCCCTGGTTCGCGTGTCTACCTGTTTGCGCCCCTGAGCTATTACTGTTAGACTTTTGCAATCGTCCGGGAGATGGACTTGTAATTGCATTTTACCATACAAACTCATACAATTTTGAGCAAGGACATCTCTGAGAATTACATGCCGGAGAGGCTTTCGTGCGGAGCTAACCTCCGTACAATGTGGGTCCACTCGGCCCGTCTCCGCGGTCCCCCGCAGGCCGATGGCAAATTCGAGACCAGAAGTTGACGTCACTCTGGATCACGCTTGGTCAACACGATAAGATTGTCGATCAATTTTGGTGTTTTTACGTGAGCTTCAATGAAAATACCCAAAGAAAGTATCGTGACCATTCGATTACCGCATCACACATACTTCCGCTAAACCCCGAACTTCCGACCACTGATCACCGCTAGACCTTCGTGTCCCGCGCTTCCTCTCGGGAGCCACCACGCGTGCCCACATCTTCGAGTTCAACTTGGAGCACCTTCTGAGTGTTCTTCTGCACCTTGTCCTGCACTTCTTTGCCCTCAAACATGAAGCTGAGCTCTTCGAGAGTTCGGCCGTATGTCTCTGGGAAGACGAAGTAGACTGTCGCGATCTCAACGAGGATCCAAACGCAGTACACGCAGTAGTACTTCCAGCCGATGCTGTCTAGGGCAATCGGATTCACGTAGGTGTTGAAAAACACAGCGAATCTGACAGTAAGTTGCTCAACGGCGATACCTTGAGACCGGACGGTGTACGGGAAAATCTCGACCATATAGGTATATCTGCTGATGGTTAGAGAAGTCTCCGCAGTCTTTTCGGAAGGGTTTGTCATACGTGAGAGCATTCCAGCCAATGTTATAGAATCTTAGAGTAAGCGTTAGCTGGCAAATATTTGAGCGAGATGTTTGGGTATGTCAGCTTGACTCACGGCGAGTAAAGGTAGATGAAGACCAGAACGGGAATCGCGGCTGCTTTAGATCCGTCGATTGCGAACCTAGCAGAGGCAATAGTCCAGACGGTGTAAACGCATGCAGTGCCTGTTCGAGTCCATTAGCATGATGATGAATGTCAATGCTCACCGGCCTTTGAAGAGGTTCTTTTCTTCAACATGATTCGTGACGGTCTCGTATGTATCAAGCTTCAACTACACCGTGGACTCTGCGGAGAATTGGGAGATTTTCAAGCATGGCTCCTTACCGATAGTACAAATGAGGAACATCCTTCTACGGGGGAAGCGTGGCGCAATAAGAGCGATCGGTGTGGCGTTTATCAAACCTGTATAGTCAGTATCAATCTTGCAAAAGGAGCAGACACAAACGCGTCATCAACGATCAAGTAATTCATGAATTTCATGCTCATATTGGGGAAGGGGAACATACCCCAGCAGGTGTTACTAAGGATGATCTTCTGGACAGTTCGGTTGTCGGTGATTCCGACAAGGTTAAGAATCTTCTTCATGTAGAAAGACAGGAGGCCTGCGTATTGTTAGTACAGATTCCAGATCTGCGATTATCTCGATCATACCGTTTCCACTCCACTGGGTGAAGAAGCCGACAATGCCTGCAATCATGAAACGTCTGCGCATGGCAGCATCTCTAAAGACATCGCCCCAAGCGAACTTGCTGGCAACCGCCTTCTCTTGTTGAATGGTGGACTGGATTTGGGCGTATTCAAGACGCACAAACTCATCGCCGTTTTCGCCTTCACTGTGGTACTTCTGCAGGATTGCAAATGCTTCATCACCTCGGTCTTTTGAGATGAGCCATCGGGGCGACTCGGGGCAGAAGGGCATGAAGCAGATCTGGCACGCGCTGGGCACTAGCTGAAGAAGACTTGGGATTCTCCATGCCCAAGTACTGGTCATTTGAAACGTGCCTTTCAGGTTTCACGTCAGTACTGGATCCTACTTCGCTTGGGTACCTCAAGAGTGAATCAGAAGCACGTACCGTATGTCACGCCTGCGGCAATAATCGCTCCTGAAGAATGGCTTGTCAGTACACCCGGGCTTTGCTGACTTCTCGTCTCTATAATCACTTACCCACGAACCAGGAAGCGTTGAATAGACTCGTCATGATGGATCTTTCTTTGGCATATGAGAGTTCTCCCAGCAGAGAAGACGCGTTGATGATCGCGAACGGGATGCCGAAACCAAGAACCCAACGTGAGGCCAAGAACATGTCCTGGTTTCGAGAGCCAGCCTGAAGACCCGCTCCCAAAACCATGATCCATGAACCAAGGAGGATTGTGCGACGACGGCCGAGGTAGTTACTCGCAATAGGGACGAAAGGAATAGCCATGAGAGCACCGAGGGAGTACATGGCGTTGAGAAGACCGAGTCGAGAAGAATTGGGGCGACCAAAGTCTGTATAGGAATGTCAGCTGCTTCATCACGGCTGATGGTCTTGAGGCAAGAGGACGGCCTACATTCAAACCATGATTCCACGGCTTGAAGACTGTTCATCATTGAAGAGTCAAATCCGGAGGTCCACTCCACGCCGAGACCGGTCGGGATGAGGATAAGGTACAAGAACCTCAGATTCGGCTTTTTGTACCATACCTTCTTGTCGTTCTGCGCGATCCGCGTCAACTGCGGATCGACGTGTTCTTCTTTCGCGCCGACGATGGCCATGATCTGTTGCCGGTAGGTTCAAAACAGGATGAGGGGCATGGAAAGAACCCGATGGTAGTTCGTTTGAAGGGGAACATCGAGGTTCAAATACCGACCACCGTGCAGGATCTTCAGTGACCCTGGTTATCCGCGCTGGATGTGAGTTCAAGGTTCCTCCGACCGAGCCAAACCCCACGAACGTGGTCAGACATCAGACCATCAAATCACGGTCAGGAACCGATATTGGAGTCATCTTTGCAGTTCGCCCAGCCTGGCGGGGGAATACTACCGTGGCGTGCGGGGTTGCAACCCACGCCGGGAGGGGGGACCCCCGAAACCGAAATCCGGGGAAAGTAAGACCGAGGCACGGCCGAAAACCAGGGTTCATCGGGACGAGGAGCCAATTCGCCGGCGATTTAAACTGCCGGATACCAATAGAGGTTAGAGATGGGATGGCAGGCTAATTTGCGACCCCACGAGACTATGCTTGGCGACGTTGTGCAACGAGCAGCTTGAGCGAACTTTGTTTTTCTTACCCAACGGGTTGGTCTGAAGGTCAGCCAGCATCACCTAATTATGAGATGAACTCCACTTCGAATGTGGACGGTGCCACATTGCTGCAGGAGTAAGCATCCATTAGCCGCTTGAGAGTGAGATGGCAGCGAGCAATTCCTTGGTAATGCGACGAGCAGCTACGTAGAAAGATCAACCAAGGTAGAGGCACATCAGAAGAATTAGATAGGACAAATAATCAAAAATGATTTGGATACCATCACGGAGGGTGAGATGCCTGGAAAAGCCAAAGTATTTGAACGTGGGGTTATGATGAGACAACCTTGGACACCAATAGATCGGCGATGACATGGTAAAGGCGTGCAATAGACTCAAATAAAAGGGAGCATTCTTGGCAAATTGAGTGAAATCATAGCAATACAAAGTAGCTCAAGGTGGATACCGGCATTGAAGACCAACAGACCTCGATGGGCTCACCTCGATGGTTTACCTCGATGAGCTCACTGCAACCACTGGCCATCTTCTCCAGGTCGCAGACGGCTGGGGACAAGCCAGACAAGGTCTATCAAATACGGCAGAAACTGGCTTAATTTATCACGACCGTTTGCTTGGCAATAGCCTGATGTTAACATTACTGAAGCTTGCTTTACCATCAGCTACTCGGGGAACAGCGCAAATGCTTTTGAACCTTCAAATAATATCCAATGAAAGTAATCTCGACGAGGTGTAGTTAACAAAAAGAAAAGCTACGCTCCTAATGGTACAACCACGGCGCCCTTGTTTGGCTTCTCGTTCTTCACACTAAGAAGCTTGAGCAGAAGGTGCATCTGAGGGTTCTCCTCCCTTGTGACGGCCTCCAATCTCCTGATCTCAGCCTCGATCTCGTCTTCTAACTTATTCAACAGCTCCCAACAGGCATCAAAGCTTCCTGCTTCTTGCAAGTACTCGATAATCTGAACCTTTCCAACGCTGGGCATCGGACCTGAACATCCAGTCCTCTGCCTGAAGAGGCCCATAATCCGGTCGCGATACTTGGGGCTGTTCTCGAGGCAGTGGATGATGAGGTACGAGAACTTGCCCTCGTCAAGATCCTCACACCACCCCTTCTGGTTGCTGTATTCCCGAGAATTGAGGTTGAGGTAGTCGTCTCGGACCTGGAAGAAGCGGCTGACCATGGACACAAGATCATCGCAGACAAACTCTTCATTTGACTCTGGATGGCAGAGGGCGCGCATCATCCTCACCAACATCCGGAAGAGTCCGCCGGTCTTGAGGTCAATCATGCTAAAGTACTCCTCCTCTGTCGGCCATTTAAGATTATACTTCCAGTACAGATCCCAGCTTTGACCGACATGCAGGTCATCTAGCTCCTCAAGGAGCACCTTCATCAAGGCGGCGTTGCCAGTAGCATGGACCTCTTGCACGACACGCACGTACAAGAAGGTGGCACTATTGATGGACTGGGCTTCGCCAAAGATCAAATGTGTCGCCGTCTTGCCGCGGCGCATGGGCGAATCGTCTTGGATGTCGTCAAGTATCAACGACGAGTTGTGGAGAAGATCGATGACACGCTTGACTACCGCCAGCTGTGCAGATGGGACCTGACACCATTGGTTCATGGCATCAATTAGGGACGATCGAACGCCTTTTGACGGCATGCCGCTGACGTAGTCGATGGGCTCGTTGATTGCCGCCGGGCCCAATTTCGGGACGTCGAAGTAACGCTTTCTAAAGTCGTCTGAATGTGAGCTCTGGCTCGTAAGTTCAGTACCGCTTCCCGAATTCTCGTCCATTGAATTCTCGCTTTCGGTGCTGGCAACACTTTCAGCAGAACCTTTCAGGGTCATCTCCTCGAACTTGACCTCTACGGGAACAACGGATGACCCGGGCTTGTCCGTTGGCAGGTGATATCGAGGGGAGTTGGCGCTCCAGAAACTGACACCAGCCGCCATCGAGCCTGCAAGTTCGACTCGCTTGCGCAGGTAAAGCCGCGCTGAAGGGTGGCTTTGGTAGAACTGCGCTCTCAGCTGAGAGTACTCAGCCTCGTACCCCAGAATGAGGTTTTTGATGCGATCCTTGCCTTCCTCGGCCGTGACGCCCTCTTTCCGCATCAAGACCGCGACGGCGTTGGTTAGCATGTCGATCTTCTGGTTCGCTTGGAAGTACTCGATATCCCAACTCCAGTAGTCATTGTTGAGCATGGCGGCCTTCTCAGCAGCCCATACAATGGGCCGGATAAGCTTCTCCTCATCATCTGAGAGCTTTTCTCCAAGCCCGAAGACAGTTTTCGTCCAGTAGATGCTGCTCATGTTAGCGACAAAATCCCAATACCGGGGCACGAAGACTTACTCAAGGCCTGCACTAAGCCTTCTGAAGTGAAGGTAGTCCTCCATCGTTTCCCACTCAACACCAGCTGCTAGAGGAGTCCAGCCAGCTTTGCAGCTCTTGACGAGGTCCAAGCCGAGGGCTGAGTCTAACCTCATGAAGTCGAGCATCACACGAGCGACCAGCTTCTTCTTCTTCATGGAATCCAAGTCATGATCGCGTTGGGGTGTCTCTCCAAGCGAATCGGTCATGGCTCCTGAGAAACCGGCCCATTGCTCTTGAGCGACCTTGTCGTTCTCAACCTCTTCGGTTGCATCTGATTTCTTAAGTCAGTAAACCTTCTCGGAATGAAAAGCTGACAGACATACCGTCGATCAAGAAGAAAAGATCCGTAAGATAAGATATGGAATCCAAGCGTTCGGGAATGGTTTCGCAGTAGATCAAAGAGCAGAAGCTTCCCACTGGGGAGAATGACACTCTATTCGGGTCAATGTTTTGGTTACCGGTGTGCTCTGCCCAGTCCTTGAGCACGCGAGAGGACGCAGCATTCGCAAGATCGTCGCGGTTGTTGATTCTGACTGGCAAAGTTGTGAAACACCCAGTCCTCTTGACCGTCTCTGGATCAATAGGAATCGAATATTTCCACATTTCTTCGGCCATCTTTTGATGAATTTAGTAAGAAGAGAAAGGATTGGTGGTAGCGAAAGAGGGCAATGGACTTTGGCGATCGATCTTTTGCTGGAGTGCAACGCCTTTGTATTTTCACACTTCAGCGTCTCGATGTCACTGTTGTATTTACGAGCAGCGATGCGTCCTCTTAATATACCCCATGGGTGGCCCTAGACGTTTCTCCGTTAGCCATTCTGGCCCTCGTCATACAGCAGTCAAAAAGGTGTGCCCATAGTGAAAAAGAACTCAAAGAGGAGAAGGGCTTTACAAGCAACGACCAGTGTGCTCTGCGCCGAGGTACAATATACAGCAAGGTGCAGATATGGAAACGGACCAAGCAACCCTAATAGACATAATCCAAGGTGTGAACACAGAAGTACTAAACTCAGTACTGAAAAGACACAGAGGTCTGCAGAGAGACATAAGACGAGGTAAACAAGGTACAAATGACTTTGCACATTGGGTATTATGGGGCATGTATATGCCGTCTCTCCCGCCCAGGCTTGTAAAGTATGCAACTCGATTAGATATCACGGCATTTCCCGAAGAATCGGGACAGATTCTCATATGACTCAAGCACCATGAACGCGATATCCACGACAGGAGATCAAAGCACTCGTCGAGGGGCTTAGTAATGACTCGCGCACCACACGTTGACCTTTAGCGGAAAGATTACTCGCTGAAATTCTGCCCTGCTAGAGTCCGTTCACGAGCCTCAACTTCAACACCAGGGGTCCATCATGTGAATTATCGCGACCTCAACTGGAGAAGCTTGGTTGTTTACGGGTCAACCGTTCAATTGATGATGCACGATCCCTGATTTGCCCCTTGTTATCAAGGAGACACTGCAGGCGCACATTCCCAATCTGGGGTTGATAGCAGTCGCACTTAGAGACAGATTCCCCAGAAAATACTCCGCCTTACAGGGCACACGATTAAGTTCGTGCTCACTTGAAGCTTGTGCTGACCTCCTCTTGGCATCCTGTGAGTGTGTAGGGCCGATGTGACCAATTGGCCATACTACACGCGAGAAGCGTACCACACGGGGACCCCGAATGTTTGTGCCCACTTATTTTACCGCCATTCACGCTCGACCATATCCAAGAACGGGCGTCGTTCGCCGGCAGTTCACCACGTGGGATATATCAAAAGACTGGCGCTCTGAAGAACGCAGTTTGTCGATTCATCAACCTTGCCCGGCTACGCCTGATCGGCACGTTTCTGCCCGAATGGGTCGGCCGCATTGGACAGTCTCAATAAGTGGGATTCCGCAAGCCTACGGATTGTTCCGCAACTCATGGGAACCTAGAACAACATCGAATGCCGATTTTCCACGGCCAAGAAATCTCCTGGGCATTGGAACCTGGCCCTTTAATATCAATGATTCTAAAGAATAGCAACAAGTTTCTCTGCCATCCTGGTCATTACATATTTCCCCGTCAGTGTCATACGGTAGTCAAAAAGGTGCGCCACAGGCGGCAAACTGTGAAAAACAAAAGTTAGAAGAAGAAGGATAGGAACGAGCCGCGTGCATATAGACAATCGAACACCGGAGGTAAACTCGGCGCAGATCAAACCGCTCAGTAGGTGTTGAGAAGTTCATTTGGCAATGGGTTCTATGTGGCAACTGGCCGTCTGCGCCGTAAGTTACGACCCTCTGCAATGGTCTTGACTAACCAGGAGCAGTTTGTTGCATATCGACTCTCTATCATTATTTACAATCTTTTCATCCATCCCTTGAAATCTTTCCCTGGCCCATCGCATTATGCTGTCTCCTGGCTCCCAAAGTTCTACCGACAAGTCTACAAGGCTGACTACTGGAGGCATGCCAAAGCCCTTCACGAAAAGTATGGCCCAGTCGTGAGAGTCGGGCCCAACGAGCTTTCGTTCTCGTCAGCCCAGGCTCTAGATGATATCTACGGCGTCAAGACCAAAGGCAAGCTTGAGTTTCCCAAAGATGCAGTCTTCTATGACGTCCGGGGCACGCCCCTGAACGACTCAATGATCTCGGCCGACCAGCCGACACATCGCGCGCTGCGACGCCAAGTCGCACCTGCCTTCTCGGAAAAGGCTCTCAAGGCCCAAGAACCCATCATCCAGAGATACGCCGACATGATGATCTCGGAGCTCCGTGATAGGGTCCAGGAAGACGTCGACATCGTTGACTGGGTCACATTCGCTACTGCCGATGTTATGGCCGACCTGTCTACCGGCGAGTCGCTGTACTGCATGGAGAAGGGTGAGATGGATCCCTTTGTTGACATGATCTTGAACGTTTCCCCCTTCATTGGCCTTCTACAACTGTTCAACAGGTTGCCCTTGACCAGGCTGCTGTACAAGATGGTGTCAAGCCAGAAGGGCCTAAAGACGTGGCTTGAGACAGTAGATATTGTTGCACAGAAGGCCGAGAAGCGGGAGAAGATGGGAAACGACCGGCCCGACTTCATGACGATGATCTGGGCAGAGAATGACGACCGGGAGTCATGGACCAGGGATAAGATCATCAACTTTGCTCAGCTTCTTTTCTTCGCCGGAAGTGAGACGTCAGCCACGACACTATCCGTGGTCATGTTCCATCTCCTGACTACTCCTCACGCCTACAAGAGGTTGACTGAGGAGCTTCGAACCATCGAGAGTGACGAAGAGATCACCATCTCTAGACTCGCGACCATGGAGTATTTGACAGCCTGCATCGATGAAGGCATGCGCATGCGCCCTGTTGTTGCCGCAGTCATTCCGAGAGTTGGACCGCCTGGCGGAGGCATGGTGGATGGACACTACATACCTGAGGGGGTAAGCGGCCTGCGATTCCGTTCATACTTCCAAGCTAATCAACATGGTTAGACTACTGTGGGCGTACCGCAATGGGCAACTCATCACATGGACTCCAACTTCTTTGAGGCCAACTCCTACTTGCCAGAGCGGTGGTTGAAGTCTTCGGCCGACGACCCCCGCTTTGCCGCAGACCAGAAGGGTGCCTGTCAACCTTTTGCTAAGGGGCCCAGAAATTGCCTGGGAAAAGGGTAAGCCATTCCACCCTTCATCCAATGAGGACACAACTGACAGCAAGTAAAACAGCTTTGCTTATGGAATGATGCGCATGTTCCTGGCGAAGCTGATATGGCACTTTGATATCGAGCTTAAACCGGAAGATAGTGACTGGGACGTGAAGCCAAGCTTCACTTCCGTTGTGTTCTGGGCCAAGCCTAAGATGCATGTCAAACTGACTCCAGTTCAGAGGTAGTCGAGCTATGAATATGCTTCCTTGAAGCCCACATTAATCAACAATAACATTTCAAGGTCCGTCCTTCAATAGGTTTACAAAAGTGAGGCCAAATTCAGATGGATTGTATTCACTGCCCTGATAATTCTACCTTCTCTATCTCATGTGGTGCTTGTCCTCCGGCAATGATTCGTCTAGCAGCCGAGTGGCTGGGCAGCATCGACCTGCATGCTTGGCAACATGCCCAGCTTTTCCATCTCCTGATAAGACTCAAAGATACTCTCCATGGTGTCAAGAAATCCGGTCCATCCAAATCTTCTGGCCTTGTTCAAGGACACGCTTCCGAACCTGAGATAAGCAAAGTCTCCCATAAAGAAAGTATCCGGGTCTTTGAAGGGATCATGAGTGATTTTGCCTCCAGACTCCTTCATGATCGCATGCCAGGTCTCTACATTCTTCTTGTCGGCGGCCCAGTCCCGAAGAGTGAAGCTGGACTTGTATGACAGCGGGGGTCCGTAGCCCAGAGGGGTCTTCTTGCCCGACCTGCCTTCGACTGTCTTGAGTCCTGACTCGTCATCAGGAGGCGGCACCACGCCCTTCGCACCAAACCAGCGGGCCAGCTCGGCAAAGAAACGCTCCCAGGTGAACGGACCACCGTCTTGAGTGTTAAACGCCTGGTTCGCGCAACCCTGTTCGAGGGCCGCCCACTCGCTGAGGTAGCCAGTCATGCGGGCAGAGCAGTGGTAGTACTCATACTGCCACTGCTCCCAGTCTCCCCCGAATGCAAGGGACTCTCCCTTGCGTGCTTGAATGGCAGCGTAGACAGCGAAAGACCAAAAGGTATTCATCGATGCGTTCGAAGAAGTACCAATGACAGCAGTGGGCATGATGATGTTCCACGAAGTACCGTGCTTTGCGCAGAACTCCTTCAACATGTCCTCCTGAGGGTAGTAGAAGTTGGGCTGCAGGTGTCGCGGCTGGGGGTCAGACTCCAACAGTGGAGTCCGCACACGGCCAATGTGCACACCGTAGTTCTTGCCGCCGGTCTGCAGAACGAACCGGCTGGGCTTGATCTCGGCGAGCTCCAGGGCCCCGAGAAAGTTCTTGAGGAGCTTGACATTGCTTTCAACAAGGGCTTCCGCTTCAGACCAATCCTTGTGGATGTAGGAGTAGAAGAAGATGTGGTCGGCCCGAACACCAGCTTGGGTCATGCTCTTGGCGATCGAAGCAGGCTCCTGCAAGAAGTCACAGGTGACAATTTCGATGCGGGACTGAGCTTCAGGGGACAGAAGAGCCATCATCTCCTCCGGAGGGGGCTTGCGAGAGAGGCAGTAGATGGTCTTCCAGCGCTTGGGGCTGTCAAGGAGAGCCCTCATGGTGTTGAAGCCAGAGATGCCATTGGCGCCGGTGATGATGGCCGTAAGTCCATCGAGCGAGTCGTCAAAGGTCGGCAGGTTGCGGTGAATGCCGATTTGGCGGAGTTGAGAAGCTGAAGAGCTCATGATGAAAGAAGCAAGCTAGTGATGTTTAAAGATGAGGAAGAAATGGTTTGAGATGCTGATGAGAATTGTTTGAGATGGCAGAACATCTCAAGCTATTTATCATTTTGCTATCCTCAAATCTTGTTAGCTATAATCGAGCCGTCAGAAGCACCGTGTGTAGTACTAGCCCTCCCCCTTTTTGGAATTCCGGCTCCCACTACGACGCCCCGTCATCGACTTTTTGGAGTCTGCACGTCGGTACAGTGCGAATTCCTTCCGGATCGGACCCGGCCTTACAAAATCGGACAAGATGTGGAATTGACCGGTGTGGAGCAGCTCAATCGCGGCCTGAAAGGTCCACAGATGTCCGTTTCGGGCCAGTGGCAGAGCGGCGAAGGTGCAGTTTTGGCGCCGGGCCAAGGCACGACGCCCTTAACGGCCCTCACAGTGCTATTGGACAATTATGTGGGGCGGCCCCTATTTCATCCAGTCTTTGAAGAGAATCAGAGACCGACCTTGCTTCGCGCCGGGACTATCACGGAGTGGCGGCCTGCCCCGAAGTCCGTGTCGCGCGTTGGATTGGTAGAAATGATGTGAGATGTGATTTTGGAAGGGCTTTCCACTTGGTTTTGGGGGGCTTGACGTATCAGGTTGAGTTGGGGTAACTCAAGCCTACATGTAAGGGGTGCTATGGTGCTATCATGATCCATACCATAGTACAGGAGCTTGAAAACCACAAAGAATATTAGCCAAAAGATTTTGGCAGAAACATGACGATCACGAAAATAGTTGTTTGAAATTAACCGTGATGTGTTACACAACCTTGCTTTTTCTTAATTCCTCAGCAGGACATCGTGACGGCACCCCGCCGATTATCACAATTCTGCAGTCTGTAGACGACTGTACACTCTCGGCCATGCGCTGCGAGCTGATGATGTAACGTAAACTTGAGCAGACTAGGGTTTTGCGATTGCGAATGTGCTTGCTCATCTCCCTTGAACGCTCGGTTAGCTGATAGCCGCGGAGCCCTGTAGTGGGATAGCCGTGAGTATCCACTGCGAGTGTATCTCTTTTGAAGCAAGTCCTCAGGAGGCAAAACTTCACTATTTAATACCGCACCGCTTCCTAAAAGAATTACGGTCTGCTAATACTAGATTGATGCTTAGGCCTATTTGCCCCGGCCGGGCTGGACATTGTACTGTAACTACTTGGTACACTTGGCTTTTCGGCTCTGCATGCTTACGCGGCCACCAGTGGTTTTAAATCTGCCCATGCCTCGTCTAACAAATTTGCCATAGCTCAAGGTAGGATTGTTGAGGACTCCATGTTCCTCATCGCGCGTTTTCGCTTCGCCAAGCTGGTTGCTTGACTCAGGATGACTGCTACCGAGGACCGAGGCAAGCACACTTTACATACTCTTGGGCCGGGGTATGTTATCACGGGCCACGCCACCATGAGATTCTGTGGTATTATCCTGAAGATAACATACGGACAAGCTCCTAGTATCAAAATGATTACCAGCAAATCCTTAGTTTGAAGCGTTGAGATCCACGGATGGTAGGACTTGGTTGCCTTCCGTTAGCAATTGCCGTACACTATGAAGTAGGTGCAGCACTTTACTCTTCAAATAAGCCCATTACGGTCACGCAATAGCAGCAACTTGGTCAATGCCTGGGGTTAATAAGCAAAGAACAGAGAGAGCGGTGTTCCACCGTTCATGGAGGATGTTGAAAAGATTAGGTACGATTGCAGTCCTTCATTCACTCCGCGTGGGGCCTGACATACTCAAGAATCTTTACCTTGGATGATCACGTTCTATCTTCTTCCATCCGGCTTCTGATCGATGGCCTCTGGATAATTAATGTAGATATAAAACTTGCAAAAGCTCTCGCATAATCCATTCATGATTGCTTCTGGTCTTGATCCAATTGCTGTTTAATGTGTAACATCTCAGCTCGAATCGAAGTATTGAGATAGCACCGTTGATCTACATTTGAGCTGACTGCTTTAGCCAGTTGGCAGGGCTATAGACGGGGGAAAAAGGTAGTTCTCATATCGCAGTGCAGCTCGGTAAGACAACTTCATTTAGATGTAATTCTTGCTTTCAGACAATGGCATAATTTACGTCCTTAGGAGAGATGGGTGTTGAGGCAAGCCACCATTTTGGCTTTGCGCCACGTGTGGCGTTGCATGAGGACAAAAACGCATTCCAGGGCCAATCCTGGGCGACTCCGAGGTGCAATTTCCCTTCCTGCCACCCCTCGAAAGACTTTGGAGAACCCCTGACGTCCGTTGATTGCCGCGCAGACTGGCTCTAGTAGATTGCCGGTCCAGATATCAGACCTGGTAAGGTCTTGAAGTTCTAGACTTTATCACGCAGTGATATGTGGCCATTGACACGTTGTATGTAGTTCATATGGTACGCGGCAAGATGTGCCGCATCTTAATGTGCGCGACGGACACACCCGGTACTACACATGAGTGCCTGCGTTAGCCCTTAAAGTTCGAATAAGCTTCCAACTTCCTTGAGGCTGACAATCAGGTTAAATATGGCCGTACTCGTACCTTTTCAGCACGGGATCACCCGCCGCCGCAAGATCGCACGATCCGGGGTGAGCGGGGTGCCGGCAAAATGGGGTTTGGTGGATCTAGGAAAATTCTGCTCCAGATCACGGCATCAACCCTCGGCAGTCGACAGACTCCACCGTCTCCGAAGTTCGGAACTCGGGATCGACGTCACGTCCAGCTTTAAAGCATCTTTTCAATTGAGTTCTGCCACTGCATCTAGGCACAATTGTCACTGCAACCATTGGCGTGTAACTCAGTCTTGCAGCCGACACAATGCCATCCCACCGGCAACCCCAGCCCAAGATCATCATAGCCGGCGCCGGCATTGGTGGTCTTGCCGCGGCCCTGTCGCTCCACGCCGCCGGATTCACCGACATCCACATTTTTGAGGCTTCGTCGCAACTCACAACGCTTGGTGTCGGAATCAATGTCCAGCCTTCCGCCGTGCTGATTCTTCGCAACCTCGGCTTGATTGAAGCCCTGGGAAAGACAGGCATCAAGACCCAGGAATTGAACTTCTACAATCGCCATGGTCACCCAATTCTTAGTGAGCCAAGAGGCATTAAAGCGGGCTATGCTGTTCCGCAGCTCAGCATTCACCGAGGAGAGATCCAGATGCTGCTCTTGAGCGCAGTCAAAGAACGCTTGGGCGAGTCCGCCGTCACACTCAACCACGCCTTGACCGGCTTCTCTCAAGATGCCGAAGGTATCACAGCCGAGTTTTCACGACGAAGGGATGGTGCGCCAGCAGATCAGTCTAAAGTGACGGGAGATCTACTCATCGCTGCCGACGGCATCAACTCAACCGCGAGAAGAATTCTCTACCCGAACGAAGGACCACCACGCTTTTCTGGGCGTATGCTCTGGCGAGGCTGCTTGGAGCGTGATCCCTACTTGACTGGAGCATCAATGGTGTGGGCCGGTCATGCCGACCAGAAGTTCATCGCATACCCAATCAGCCAACGGTCAGCAGACAAAGGCAAGAGCTTGGTGAACTGGATTGCGGAACTCAGAATCAGAGACAAGGACGATGAAGACCTGACACCACCCAAAACGGACTGGACCAAGGCTGTGGACAAATCAGTCTTCGAGCGACCTTTCCACGGATGGAAATGTGGAGGTCTCGATATGAAGAGTCTCATTGACGAGACAGAGAAGGTGTTTGAGTTCCCAATGAGTGATCGGGACCCGGTCGAGCGATGGAGTTTCGGCCGACTTACTCTTCTTGGAGATGCTGCTCACGCCATGTATCCCATTGGTTCGAACGGTGCATCTCAGGCCATCATCGACGCGGAGACTTTGGCAAGAACTCTTACCGAGAGTGTCGGTGATATCGAGGCAGCTCTGAAAGCCTACGAATCAGAGAGGCTCCCGGCCACGGCTAGAATTATCATGGCAAACCGCGCCAATGGCCCCGACCACGTTCTGCAACTATGTGAAGAACGAGCACCAGATGGTTTTGAGAACGTCTACGACGTGGTCCCAAAGGAAGAATTGGAGAGTATCGGTAAAGTGTACAAGCAGGTCGCCGGTTTCGAGATGGAAAGCGTCAACAAGAAAGCGAAAGAAACAGCTGAAATGAGTCTAGAGCTGGGGCTGAGCAGTCCGAAGGATTGGATTTGATAGACTTCTCAAGCCACATTCTAATAGTGTGGATGATATCAAAGAGTACGATGCACTCTTTGATGTGAAACGCCATGCTGCTCGCCATAAATCGATTCATCAGTCAAGTACTTGTATGCATCCATGGATCCGCCATAACTCGTGCCTTCTCCTTATTGATGCCCGTCGGGAGAAACCTCGCGGCATGATAAATACCTACCGTGCGGCTTCAGTTGGTGAGTAGCCACGGTCATCTACAACAGTTCTTGCACGAATTTTCGGCACGTCGTCCTAACAGCCAAGAAGGATCGTAATAAGCCGCGATAGTACAAGCACCTTCGCAATCTTCAGGTGCGAATTCACCGGCACCCGAAAACACTCTTTGATATATTGAAGCTTCATCAGGTCCACATGCCCAATTTGCAAAGCATGTGGAGAAAACGCAGCTATTCGTTTGTTTAATTAGTTGGACTACTCTGGAGGTCTCAATCTACTCACTGTTGTTTTATCGCCTCTGGGGCAGTCCTGCCGACAATCCTATGAATGACGAGAGTCCTGCAATGAGCGATGCAAGCGATCTAGGTCGAATTTGATTAGTCCGCCATACCCGATTGCATCTGCTGGAGATCGAAAAGGGGGAGGGTGTGTGTGTGTGTGTGTTGTATTTAACGCCGTGGCGGCAAGGGCGCAGCCGCCCTTGCGGCCGACCTCCCGAAGGGTATATGGCGTGGAGAGCTGTAGCCCTATAACTATTACTAGATACAGTTCAAATCATCCTCCAAATCATGCCCGAAGGCTACTATGTGTTCTGTCTATCCCTGGTTCCCACTGGTACCCCAGTTCAATTGTATATGTCCGGAGAGGGCTAAGGCCCTCGTACATGTTCTGATTCGCACAAGACCATTCCTGCCCCAGTACTAGGTTGTCGACGTGTACGCGCCGCATGCCCACTTTTTCTTGGTTAGAGGGTGTGGATATGAGAAAACCCTGGCAGGGGCCCGGAAAGGGTCCTAGGCCCCGCTGAGTGGTCTTAACGACATACCAGCCGCCGGTCTCACATTGTTCCGGCTGGGGGAGACCGGAAGACCCGCATATAGCGGGTTCAACCATTGCCTGTGGCAAAGCGCGACCCAAACGCTTTTTTGCTCGCAGCTGGAATCGAACCAGCCCCCTCTACGATGGAGAGGGGTTGCCAGACGCACGCCACTGCGCCATGCGGGCAAAAAGGGGGAGGGTGCTCACACAGCATATCATCTTTCGACTAAAACCTGAGATATCCCATATCCAGTCGATGGATCTCTTGTCAAGCGACTCCATTGTCATATTAGTCACACCGCTTCCATCAAGGTCTCGAACGATGACATCGCTGTCAGATCAGGTGTGATCAGTTAATCTGCACTGCAAGGTCCAATGTGGAATCGGATACATCTGAATCAAACCTTACTATGACTGGGGATCATTCATTGATTCCGGGCTTTCCCTCACCACGTCAATGACTGGGTTGCTGCCGATAACCATCGTATCCGTGTCTCTGGAGGATGCTTCAATCGAAGCATCACTTCAATCATGATCAGAAGTCTGTCCTTCATACAACAGAAAGCGATAGATAACTTACATTGATCGTTCCCCAAGGGCCGTAGCCACGGCCAGCTTGGTGACTTCCTCGATTTTGGGTGCTGCTCCATGAGCAACAAGCTCCTGCTGAATGCTTGTAATGAGGTCCGATTCCTCGTTGAAGTGACTGCCGTCGCTCGTGGGAATGACTCCAGCCACTGTGGTGGAAATCAATGCTGCGATCCATATGAGGATTTGCCAGGACAGATACATATTGAATTCGTCACAAACAATGACAAGAAGACCAACTTCAGAGCGAATTTGAGGCTCATATGATCTACAGACACAAATTCCTAGGTCTTTAGCCCCCAGCAGCTTCTTTAAGTATTTTGGCTATGGTTCTTTTGGGTGATCTTGGTAACACCAAGAAACTACCCAATCCCCTAGGGCTGTCATGTGTCTCAGAGACAATCCGGCTTTCCTACTGTCTTTGGTCTATAGTTGTCGTCAATATTACCACTATGAGAATGGTAGTGGGCGTTGAGACCAGCAAGGAACAACCCCTGGTTGTCGGGCACATGAGGGTTTCCATGGCGAGAGGCATGAGAGGATTGGCGACATCGTAGCAAAGAATGGGATCATGCGTGCACACCAGCCCTTGGGCGTCATATCCTATTGAACTGCTCCTAATAAGCATCCAGATCATTAGCCAATAAAAGATGGACTCTTTGTTATTTCCTTGAACTGATCATTTACTACATAGCTTCTAGTGTAACAGTTTGTCTCCTTGCGTTATTCAACGTAACACATGGAGACTCAAAGTTCGTGATCATCATCGCCCCTCCTTCGCTTATTGTTCTTTGTCAGAAGACCATTTGGAGAGATCCCCAGAGCTTACAATTACACGAGACTAGGCAGTGAAATGTGGTATCACCTTGGCATCAAATATTCCCTTGATTTACCGCCGTATTGATAGAATCTGTTTCGTATTCTAGGCCATTCATCCTTGGTTCTATCCCCTCGCGTGTAATGGTCATGAGGTGGCCGAACGCAACATAATCTGGCAAGAATATGGAGGGGGACTCAAGTGAAGCACTGAGACTTAGGCAGATTTACCAACCGCCTCAAGCATAAGTCAGTCGCCAGTGAGTGTAAATGAAAACTATCATTCAAAAATGCCTGTCTTTGTTGGTTGGGTTACTCAGCCTAAGCCTGCGATACGAAATTCAATGTCCAATGCCACTCGGCTATTTTTATGACGTCTTATATGATTCTAGAGAATGCAACAATGCCTCATGGAACACCGGGTCATTCGGTATCAAGCAGCTTTGTGTATCTGTATTTATGTAGGACATTCTCATCACTATCATACACATCAACCAGACGCTCGAACTCAAAGCTCACTCAACATTGCCTCAATCTTCAGCAAATACTTTCGCAGCATCACCGTATTGCCGAGATGAAATCAGCCGCGATCTTCATGATCCTAGCCGCTACTACCGTGGCCGCAATATGCTTCAGCAGCGGGATGACAGCCGAAAAGGGCAAGTTTTTGAAGGAGGAGATAAAAGAACTCAAGAAGAAGACTCGTATGGAAATTGTTTGCAACGCTATTGCGGGTGGGGGCAAAATGAAGTGGCATAAGGGGGAGCAACGTCGCTTTTGCATGCAAGAAAAGGATGGGCTGAAGTGGGATTTTATGCTCAAGGTAAGGCTGGCGCCGATGGAACCTGATCCAAAAACATTTTGTTTGTCCTACTGCACATCGATTCAATGTCCAGCTAAACCATAGTATCATCACTGACGCATTTCAGTACATCAACTGGGGAACGAACACTATCAAAACCAAAGAGTGTATGAACGGTATGGAAAAGGAGGCATACGGTTGTAAACACGGCGGGCAAACAGGCTATTGGAACTGGGAATACATGTAAGTCTTTGCCACTCTTCGAATAATTTGCCCGTGGTCCTGTACTGATAGCCTTCTTTCACGTAGGGCTGATCCTAATCAGGGCTACTGCGAGGACCTTGGCTGGTTGTGAAGAAACAGGGTGTCAGAAATACTGGAAATTTGGGTCCTTGTCGGAAACAACCTGCAAACTATCAAGAATTCATTTTGTCAATGGCAAGGTTTTTGGTGTTGCCAGTTGACCTGGGCTTCATCGTTGGGTTTGATAAGTCATGTCTTTCCTAGGTGGAATTGGAAACCAGCCAAGTCGTGGAGTCAATCTTTTGGATTTAGGCCAGGAGTGATGCATCCGTAATAGAGACGCGAGAAAAGAAAACCTAAAATTGAATCGATTGTGCATCATTTCCAAAGGCTGCGCCGGAGTAGCCCGTCCATAATACGCTGTTAACGGTTCCAAGCAGAGCGAAGATGTCGCGTTTCAGTGCGCAAGATCATCCGACCGACGGAAGAAGCTCGTGGCAGTTGGTCAAGACGCCAGATTCACATCAGGAATTGGAATTTGCAGCAGCAGGCAATGTGCTTGTATTTAACAAGAACGGCCACACCGAAAAACTGGAACCCACCTGTTTCCCCCTAAATAGCAACCTGGTGACGAAATAACATCGGTTGAAACACCGTTCCCCCGTCACCCCAGCCCTACCATACGATTGGTCCAGCGGTGCAACGTCTTGGCAAGAATCGTGGCCGGGGCTCTCTCATTTTTTTCGTTCGATGAGCGATGAGCGATAAAGGTTAATTCCCTGTCCGCATTGACACTCTGAGACGACGTCCGCTCATGCGCCTGCCAGATGACCCGGTCTCGGGGCGGCGGACGATTCCCGTCCTGCAGCCCGAAAGCCTCTGACTCGGGCAACATCCCTGCACAGATCGCGAAATGCCAGGTTTTTCTAGGAAAGACGATTTTGCGTTCGCCCACGCGAGATTATGGGATTCCTCTGAATTTCGTGATACGATCCCGCGGTGATCTTCCAAAGAGGGGGGTGATGAGGGAAGGGCTTGGCCGCATGCACGCCTTGGGGTTGCCATCCGGTCTGCCTAACTTTAAGGGGCAGCATCCAGCATCCAGAATGCGACGTGGACAGCTTAGATGGACGTCAATGTAACCTTCCTCATCAATTTAAGCCATCATTTTTGACTACTGCGCTAGGGCGGGTTCATCACCTACCCGACCCCTGCCGGGGCTGCTCCCGCGGCCAGTTTAACAGAGACGCGAGGCGCAGTCTATCCAAAACGACGAGCTTCCCAATCCGGGGCCCCTTCCACTCTCGGCAAGTAAAACTTGACGGCGAATGTTTCTCGACACCGAACCCGAGCAAAGGACAACAGAGACAAGACCACAGGTTCTCCCCCAAACTTCCCTTTTCCGCCAAGAGACTTCGTGCCCGCAGCAGTGACAGAACACAGCCAACTTTCTTTGCACGTCGAGTCATGAGCCTCTTTTAGTGTCTCGTCGTTCGTCCCCCACAACACGCAACAGGATATCCATGACAGCACACACCACCACGCAGAGACGCCAGTTCCCCCTTTATGAACGGCGTCTGGCGTTCTGTCATGCCCAGCTGCTGGACTCCGCCTTCCTGACACGCCACATGGAAAGGCCACCACCGCAGACGCTGAGACGAGTGACTGTGCTTCTTTTCTTCTAGAACGCCCATCCTTCTTTTTCCCCGGTTTCCTTATGTGAAACCGGGGCCAACCCTACATCCAGTCAGCACCTTTGCGTGATCATCGTCTCATCCTTACAAGTCGATCACCGGCATCTGTGTTCCATACCGGGAGCGAGACCAGGGAAGGGCCAATCTGCAGCCCAGTGGAATGGTTATGTCGGGCTTGCAGGGTCTGGCGGCCAGGCTGAAAGGGCCAAGAGTGGATAGCCAAGTCAACCGATGGTGCATATCTCGAGAGTCGTCCCCCACACGCCCGGTGGATGCGACCGTCTTACGTTCCCTCTTTCCCACTTTTGCCTTCTTTTGTATCTATTTTACCTTTTGATACCCCATCGCTCGCTGCGTTGCCATTCTTGACGTTCCCTTTTCCGCTTCTTGCGTCGCGTCCTTCGTTTAACGGCTGGTCTGTTTCCTCCATCAACCCTCTTTTGACGTCTGGTACGTGCGTGGGCCTATCACGACTTTCACCCCTTTGGCTGGTCAAATGGGGCGGCCAGCAGACTACGGCCCGACGATCAATGCGGTGGTCTGGTCTCAGGTTGCGCTTGCGGCCTTCTTCCTCTCTCTGAGAGTGTATTGCAAGTTCAAGAAGCATCGAGGTCTGTGGTGGGACGATCATGTGCTCATAGCATCATGGGTGAGTTCGATCGGTGTCGTAGCCGATCGTGAGCCGAACCTGACATGGAGCAGGTCGCCCTTTTAATCACAGCGATATTGAGTTCGGTCAACGTTTCCCTCGGCTTCGGCAAGCATGTCTTCGAGATTAACCCCGTCAACTTCCCGGCGATCGGCCTCAACGGCCAAGTTTCCAGCACGATATCGATCTCGGCAGCAGTGTGGAGTAAGACTTCGTTCGCGATGACGCTTCTAAGGATCGAAGGAAAGGGTTGGACACGACATTTGATTTGGTTCGCCATCGTCAGCATGAACCTGTTGATGGCGCTCAACGCGATGGCCGGCTGGGTTCAGTGTGCACCAATCGAGAAGAACTGGCATCCTGATCTACCTGGAAAGTGCTGGGATCCAAAGGTTGCCGCGTACTACGGTGTCTTTGCTGCCGGTATGTTGCCAGTGGAAGTTTGTTGCGGAAATGATCTAACGGAAGTCTAGGATACTCCGCGTTGATGGACATCCTCCTGGCCATGCTGCCATGGAAGTTGGTTTGGGGACTCCAAATGAAGTTGAAGGAGAAGATCGGCGTTGCCATCGCTATGAGTATGGGTCTCTTGTGGGTACAATCGCTCCATTCCTCCAGACCTCCGGCTAAGATCGATCTCCAGTGCCGGTGCAACTGCGATCGTCAAGTGCACGACCATCCCCACCCTCCTGTCGGGTGACTTTACGTGTAAGTGGTCTTTCACATTATGATTTGATGCCTTCGACTGATCGATATTGCAGACGACGGCAGCGACCTTGTCATCTGGGGAACCTGCGAGTCCGGCGTAACCATCGCCGCCGCCTCCATCCCCGTCCTCCGTGTCCTCGTCCGCGATGTCGCCAGCACCGCCCGCAAATACTACGGCGGATCCACCGGTACCCGAACAGGCAGGTCTCAGATCGGCGGTGGCATCACCCGTACGAATACTGTCACAGTAACGACGACAACACGAAAGCCTTCCGTCAGAAGGAAAGACAAGCTCGCGGACGACCGAAGCGACAAGAGCATCCTCGGGGATGAGGAGGAGGTGGAGTTTGGCAAGATCGTCAAGACGAACGAGGTGGTGGTGCAGTACGACACGAGAAGTGATTACGATGGGCATAATGAAAGTTACGAGATGGGCCGGATGGATCGCATGGACCGTATGAACCGTATGGTGTAATAAAATAACAACCCTATTCCATGATGATCTGTCTCTGGGGATCAGACCAACAGCCAAGACACTCTCTGGTTCCGTCCCTATTGAGACTGGATTGCGGCGTGAGGCTTTGACATTGTGGAAACACTGTGATCCGATTGTCGCATCGAACTTCAACTAACATACGAATCACCCGCTTCGCCGCAGTCTAGGTTTATACATATCCTTGGAAACAATGTCTTTCCAACAACGTATTCTAGCCACGTCCCCCAGTATGAGAAACGAGTTACCATCCAGTCGCCCGCCCATTCACTCAACGGTCGGAGTCTGGTCCTCCTCATGCTTCTTAGCTTCGCGCACCATGAGAAACAACCACAAACCCATCGCTTCGTCTTCGAATATCCAATCCTCAGGTAGCTTAGCAGCAACCTCCGAGATGATGCGCATAACTCGTCCTGTAAGGACTTGACCCATGCCAAGTGTCACCAAAGCAGGCCATAGTTTCTGGAGCTCCTGTCAGCAGACGTTGTTTAAACAACAATCGCACTCATCACCCGCGGGCTTCTGATAAAAGCGGCTGTGCGTCAAGCAAAGGGTTTAAAGCAGTGGCAAGGAAGGAGTTAGCAACTATAGCTTACCTTGGCATCCTCCGCTGCCTTCTCCCCCTCTTCTTGCGACAAGCCCTTTCTATCAAAGAACATCTTGGCCAAAAGTTCATGATCGTCCGCAGAGACGACGGACTTGAGGCCGGGCTCATCCTTCAGCTGCTCGTACACAGCCATAAGTTCTTCCTTGCTCGAGGTGCCATCTGTTTTCGGATCAGCGCCATTGGTAAGCTGACTCGGCTCGGACATTGTGGACATGATAGACCCCAGTGGAAGGTACCCAGAGTAGTTCGAGGGAGTGGCCTGCAGCAATATATCTAGAGAGGGCGATAGATTAATGAGTAGCTAGGCGAACGGACAGAACTGAGGGCGAGGCAAAAGGGCAGGGTGAATGAAGCTCAAGATATAAACTCGCATGCCACCAAATTCAGAAGCGCTGCGCGTTGTTTAGGAATAACAAGGACGGTGTATGGAATCTCTTCCAGAAATTTCAATTGTGCTCCGAAGCCTTTGACACTCAAACAAAATGTATCCAAACGGAACAATTTCTCACAGGGAGCATCATAAACAAAGGCGCTACACAAGACATTGAAAACCACCTCAGTTTCAACAGCGCGACGAGCCGCAGATACGCAATTTCTTGCGACCGAACGAATTCCTGGCAGAAGCAAATCTTCGTAGTTCTACAAGGAGTCAATATGGTATGAATCGAACCGGGCTCGAAACATAATGCTGGTCTTCGGCCACTTGTTTGAGTCTACGGCAAGTAAGACCTCAAAATCCAGTGAGATTCCATGTTTTTTCCCTTTTCCTTTGTTTTCTTTCGAACCGACGGCTTTCATCAGGAACTTCCCGTGAAAAAAAGCTCGAATAGAAAACTTGACAATCACGAGGAATACGACGACGTTTGGCTAATTTGGAGACCATTGTGTTTCCTTCTAACCTTTTTCATACTTTCGTATAGCAGGCAGTAATATGGAGGCACTTGACACCTTGTTGACTGCCAGGAAATCACCGTGAAAAGCTATAGCCTACAGCCTCACAACAACTCCATCAGACACGCGAACACTTGTTTGCTTGGGTTACAGCTTCTTTTGCTTTCTCTCATTGATTGATGGGTGTCATGAAGCTTCCTAGACCCAAGATAATAAGTAAAGAAGTATTTGAAACCTTCCTGAGTTCGTATTGTGACAAAGCTTCTTCCGCTTGAGGTAATCGGAATACTGCTCGTCTCCCAACGACGTTCTTCCACGCTTTGCAAATATCCGGTTGATCCTTGAAATGTCGCTGCGGGATATTTGTTTTATAGCGGCCCCTTGCTTCAGCTTCCGGAGCTTTCGTCTTGCACCCCAGAGCTTGAGATCAGGTTCATGTGTCGGTATTCACCGCATGTGATGGCTAATCAACTTTGATATACTATTAATATAGGCTACGACTTTGCCGAGTCCTCCAGGCTCCTTGTTTTAAAGTTGAACATCTCATTCGACTGCACCGAGTGGCGAGATCTCAACTTCATCGCCGTTTCCAGCCCTGCGACGGGAACCCGGTACTCCAACTCTCCGCCCGGAAACGGGAGATACTCTGGCAGCAGCCCAAGTTGCGTCAATGCCGTCCCTTGATCCCAGCTAATATGTTCGTGATACAGCCGATCCCCACGGATGTTGACGACCGCCGCGAAGGGTATTTCTGCTGAGCGACCCGTCGGAGGGATTCCGGGAAGTCTGGGAAGGAGGTCAGCCAAGGCGTCCAAGTATTTCGCAGTGTGTATCTTACAGCCAGTCAATCTCCTGCTCATGGGTGAACTTGAAAATAAACTCGTCCACCACGCGGTCAATACCAATCGTCCTGCTAATGAGCTCCAGCTCAGTGTCTGCTGAGTTGTTGAAGATGAAGTTGTGGCGGTAGAAATTGGTGAGCGGGCCGCGGCCTACACCACCGGTGAGCTGAGGAAAACAGTCAGTGATCAAGTTTGCGACGCTACATATCAAGGGCACCCACTGTGGGAACGTGGTTCACATATGGTTCTTGCACCATTGTGCTCATGGTGTGCTCCACTGATCTGTCCGCAAACTCATACCACGTATGCTCATCCCAAATGGCCTCCAAATCAAATATGGGGCTCTTCATCCGCCCTTTCAGAAGTGTGAGATTGCGGGTATGTGAGAGGGCCTCGGTGTTGTAGTGGAAATGGTCCTGAAACGGCGTCGCGAACTTGTGAGACTTTGCTGCTGGGTAGAAGTACTCCATGCGGGTGCTTGAGCGCTCAGCATCTCCTTCGGACTTCCCAGCAAAGTGGTATGCTACTGGTACCGGTAATGGAGCTAGAGACTTCTTGTCGGGGCTATTCGCATAAACCACAGCACTGACGATCTCGGGGAACTCTGAGATTGATGTTGCAATCGAGTTCCACATTTCTGGATCATACGCTGCAGCTGTGTCAAACACTGCAACTCAACGACAAAGCACATATTGATTGACTTACCAGCAAGACCCACCACGTCTTTAGGTTCGCATTTATCGCAGGCTTTGAGAGCCTTTGTTGCAGCCTTCAAAACGTCTGGGGCCTTTTCTTGCGTAGCTCCTTGCTCAATAGCCACGACGGTGTATCCTTCTTCAGCCCATTTTACTGGCAATGAAGGTACTCCTTCCTCGATAGCAAGAGCTTTGTCAAGGGAAGGCACAAGAAGGATGAGGCCAGGTCCAACCCCTCGCCGGGACAGTGGTAGAAGCAGAGAAATTCCCTCTGCAACAGACTCTAGATGATTCTGGGGCAGAGGCTTTGGAGGCTTGGTGATATCGGCGTAAGGCATGATTGAGAAGGCTGCGTTGTGATGTGATGTGGTGATTGACGATAAGGTTAGAAGCCGAAGCGCACCTCAAGTGAGAATGGATATCGAGTGCAATAAATATTCCCCATAGTTGACATCAAGCCAACTACGCATGATCGTCCCATGTGGCGATAAGCCTCTCCAACTTATCCCCCAGTATTACTGTCCCGGACCGAGCGCCGGCCGAAATCGTGGGTTAGGTTGCGAAATGACATTCTTGATTCACTAAATAGCGATGAACAATGCCAACTCCTAGCTAACCTAGCCGCTAGTAAACCAGCTCCATTCGTACGTGCCGCATTACAAACCTGCGGATGGGGAGGTTGGTGCGCGGGCCGAGCACCCACAAAGTGCAAACATCCCGGTCAACGACCCTCCCAATATCCTCAGATAAGCCATCTTCCAATGGCGCTTCACTAAGTTATCTCTTCCGCCGCTGACATACGGATTTACGGCGTTGCGGTCTTACGGGGTCTTTCTCCTCCTAGAATGATTTCTGGAGGGTCATTTTCCCATCCGAATAATTGCAACATCATACGTCTTTTCGGTTGAATTGTTAAGCGGCAATTGCACCACCGCACCACTTCTCCAAAACATCGACCTCCCAGCGCCAGCGCCCGGCCCCATATTTCCCGTACCCGCTCGGCCTGAACGGACCCGCCTACCTTCAGTACATTATGGGTCGCCCACCGGTTAGACCGGAGGACCGGAAGCGGTCGGCTAAAGCATGCATCGCGTGCCGCTCCACCAAGAAACGATGCGACGGAGGATCACCATGTCTGCCCTGCGTGAATCGGGGCAACGGGGCATCGTGCGAATATTCCGAACGCGCGAGAACGCGTCGCAGGACGGATCAGCGACAGGCTACGCCAGGCAGTTTGGAGAGTCGTAGTGATGGGCCAAGTTCACCTAGACAACGGCGCGCAAAGCCTACATCGCGAAATCGTGATGCCAATTCGAATGCCAGGGACTTGAACAAGTCGAGTGCACCGCCAGGTCCTCGGCCGGTCATGATGCACACATGCAGCGGAGAGAAGGGTATGGTCGAGAAGCCAGATTCTATGTGCTCGTGCTTGCTCAATTGAGTCAAACTGACAATAGTGGGATCTCTTAGTTTTCGTCGGCAATGCGTCAGCTATCTCGTTTCTGCAGTTTCTCAGGGGCAGCCTGAGTAACATACTGGGTTCCAACGGCTTCACCATCAGCCACAATGGCCATCGCATGTTCGAGGCGCAGGTGCCGCTCCAGCAACCAGATGGCTTCCAGGATGACATGAGCGATGAAGAGAAACTAGAACTCATCCAACTCTTCTCAGATGCCGTGAGTAACTGTCTTTCATGCATGCTTTCACCGCAATAGCTAACCTAGACTTCAAAGTCGAGCGGTCTCTTGGACCTCTTCGACAAATCCGAGATTGACACGCTCGTGGATGCAACTCATCCACGAGAGAAGAGCGTCAGCAGTTCCAGCACCGGCTTCGCCACAGACATCGAGGGCCGGGTTTGTCTGTACATGATGATTGCCATCGGCGCTCAATGTCGAGGTCGTCCTGAAGACATGCCGAAAGCATTCCAGTACTTTTCGCAAGCGCGAACGCTCTCGTTCCACGGCTTCTTGACAGATCTCACGCTGAATATGGCGCGGGGGTTCGTTTTGATGGCGTTCTACATGTTTGGTGCCTGCCGTCGCAACGCGGCGTTCATGTATCTCGGGGTCGCGACCAAAGCGGCCTCAGTATTAGGCCTGCACATGTCGGACCAGTTCCAGTCGCTATCGGAAGCGGAGCGAAGCCTGAGGTAAATCTTCTCAGTTTCTACTTTGCCTCTTGGCCCTGACCATCCATCACAGATCCCGTATAGACCGCAGCATTCGACTCTTTGATGTAGTCTGCAGCTCAATTCTCGGAAGGCCGACCAGCAGTCTGCCGCGGCGCAGTAACGGGGGCTCTTCAACAACTCCTGTCGCCGCCAACCATCGAAGCCAGTCGGTCGCAGCAGCCTGCCACTTCTCCCCAATCATGAATCGAATAGTAGAGAAACTCACGGACAAAGGCTACCTCGGCCTCGAGGTGGCTGAAGACTTCCTAGAGGAGATCCGCGATTGGAGTAGCAACCTACCCTTGGCACTGCGGCAAGGGCTGAGACATGCATCCGCCAGATCCCGGCCGTCATCAGACCGAGAGACGACAATAGGCAACATCCACGTCGCTTGCGCATATTATTTTGGAATAATTACGACGACGCGAGAGTATCTTATCCAGCATATTATGCCTCAGATTGATGGTCGAGTCGAGGCGGGGGTGGTGACTGACGGTTGTCTGTCAAGTGAAGATAACGAAAAGACGGCGGAGCTGGCCAAAGTTTGCGTCGACGCGGCTGCGTATATGGCTGAGATGTGTTCCGATGCATTGGACACCGGTGTGATCATGGGAAACATGTGCATTCTCAAGTACGTTGCAAACACAAGGCATTCCGACTTACCCTGCTAATCTTGATAAACCATCAGGGCTTGGCTATTTGCCGCGGGTCTCATTCTTGGCTTCTCACTTCTTGACCAAGACACAGGACCAAACAACCGCGCCGCATTTCGCAACACGCTGCGAGTACTGGAGTTCCTTGGACGTCTAAGTCCGCAAGCGGGACAGTATCATCGCGTCCTAACGAGCTTCTCGCACGCTCTAGAGACTTATCGTAACCATTCTGCACATGGACGCGACAAGACCGCCGCCCCTTATGTCGAACGACTGCTCTCGATCAACAAGTCAAGCAGCCCAGAAAGCAGCCGGCACGATGCTGGAACGCGGATCCATGCCAGAGATCACAACTACAACATGCATGCAGGAGCTACAGTTGCGACCGAGAACCTACTCACTTCTCAGCTCGATCTCGGGACACTGGATTTTGGCGGAGAAGATCTGATTCTGAGTCTTCTCTGGGAAGACGACAATGGCCTTGGCTTGGATGGGACAATGGCAATTTACTGATGTGGGCCTTGGCGTTTGCCAAAATCCCAGCAAACAGAGCTCCAGAGAGCCGCTGGGATAAGCACTTGCGAACTCAAACTAGGGTCATTCGGGAAAAGCGCGCGAGGATCCTAGGGACCAAAAGTCCCATAGCGCGTCTTCGTTCGAGCCCTGAAAGGGCTCGAAAGGAACAGTGACAGCCGACGTGGAGCGGCCGTTTTCAGTGTTCCCTGTCCTATCCCCACACTACCTAGTCAGGGGAACAGGATAAAAAGACGACACGCGCTCTCCAACCATTTTCAAACTTTGCTCGTAAGCATCTCACCGCCCACGATACTAAATTGACTCGAAATGCCATATGAGAAGCGATGATGGCGCCTCTCGACCGAGAAACCCCCGCCGTCAGCTGCGCGAAGGCGGCAATCCTCCTTCTCGGCGTTTGCGTCCCTTCGGCGATAATCCTCATCTCGACGCCTAAATCTGGCCCCAGCTCCGTGATAAGATACGCTTGGATCGCCGTCGTCCCCTTCATCGCTAGACATTTACTCGTGCAGCTGTCTGGTATAACAACAAGTTATGTTCTCAACACCGTTGCCATGGGACAGCTCTGTCTCGTCCTTCTGCAAAGCTGCAATCTCCTCATCCTCACGCGGCTCGATACCGGTGATTTCGTGAAGGGAAATATTTACCAGCCGTCGGATGGGCTTGTTCGCAAGCTTCAGAGCGTCATTGGGTTGATGTTCAACTTGCGAGGCATTGGCACGTCATGGCAGATCTCACGTATTAACGCGGCTCCACAGAGCCTCGACAAGCATACCGAGAACGGAAAATTGCGCAAAGGGCCGTGGGTGGCGCGACAGTTGCAGATTATCTGCTGGCAGTACCTCTTTCTCGACTTCACGTATCTCTCGTCCTTGGATACGTCACCGGAAGACGCGGAGAAGCTCTTTAGCCCCGGTAAAGAGTTCCTGTATATCAACGCCAACGCGGAGCAGTGGGGAGCCCGTGTGGCTGTTGGCTTAATCTCCTGGCTAGCCCCGGCTCGAGTGACAATGGACATCGTCTATCGAGTCCTATCAGTAGTTTCTGTCATGAGCGGTATGGCATCTCCGGAGGACTGGCCGCCTCTCTTTGGAAGCATCTGGGATGCATACACGATCCGAGCTTTTTGGAGGTGAGTAGATCCCACACAGTCTTTGCAATGAAGTTCTGTGACTAAGAGGATGCGTAGCGTCTTTTGGCACCAACACTGTCGTTGGTTTCTCACGTCAGTCAGCAACTACATCTGCCGAGACCTCTTGCGCCTTCCTCGACCCTCGCGTCTAGAGCGTTATCTCAATATCGCTCTAGTGTTCAAGGGTTCGGGTCTAGTCCACGTTATGCTCGACATGTTCTGCTGGGAGCCATCTCTCAAAGCGCCAACATTGGCCTTCTTTGGCTCCTTTGCTGTGGCTATCATGATTGAAGACGGGGTTCAGGAAGTGTGGCGCCGCGTTGCGGGTGCAGAGGATTCTAAGAACGTCCCACTGTGGCACAAGATTGTAGGCTACATTTGGGTTTCAACATGGCTCACCGTCACCTCCCCATGGTATCTGTATCATGCCGTCCGGCAGCCTGTGGAGGTCAAATGGTTGGTGCCGTTCAGTATTCTCAATATGACGGGGCCAGTGGCTGGGAACGTCTTGTTGTTCGGTGGCGGCCTCGTGCTGAAATACACGATTGGTGGCCAAATTTAGAACGGCGGAGGAAATGGAAAAAGGAAACTTTTGGTGCCTATGAGGACCGGCAAATAAACCTGTCTAGGCTAGTGATTGGCTAGAACATGTGATTTGCCACCTACGGCTCCTGAATGCTTTGCCTGCTTGGTTGCCTGCATTCTTGCCAGGCTTCGCAGGCACCAATTGATAACCAAAAGGGAAGTGCCTGGATGGATGCCTAGGTACCTAGGTGCCTAGCAATGGTCAGCAACGAAATGAGGGAAACAGCGGTGAACAGAACCGATGGGCAACATTTCACATTTCGCCCAGGCTGGGTTGATGTGTTTAAGAGGCTTCATTGGCAACATCTTGAATCTACTGATGGTATATGGACTTTCTAAGGTTCCTGCATGCAGAACTAGACTTGATTGGCGGCACCCGTGGAGTCAATCAGAGTCTGGCTTCGTTGCATGGTGGCTGCTTGTGGCACGTTGCTTGTCCGACACGATCTGAGATTGCCCCAAAAGCCTTTCCATTGGACTCATGCCCTTTTCAGAGACTGCAACCTTCTCTTCGATCCCAATGCTGCGCTTCCCTCCTAATGCCCGCATGCCCCGCAATATGGCCTGTCGATCTTGCTCTTGGATACGCTCGAGATAGTTCGCGCTGTGTCGTGGTGCAGCCAAATGTGTCGAAAGATTCTCGGCAGATAGAGGCTTCAGTTCCGCGTTGGGGTTTTGGTGGGTACTGCAGAGGATCTTGTCAGTCGCAACGTCCAAGGTCAACGACCAAGATGACATAAACTTGCAAGTGTGCGCTGATGAGTGTTCACCAACGCTGCTTCCTCCACATGAGAAAAGCCTATGTCAAGGGGCTTTGCAAACACGTACCTCATGTTTACGTAATATTTGCTTGGCTCAAGGAATTGCGCAGTGATGACCTCGTTCCTCTTAGAGTTTCAAGCCGACAACAGCAAGTTCGAAGGACCATGAATCTTTTCGGACTTCGAAAAGCCGTAGACATACGGCTTTATTTGTACGTCCTCGCCATGATCAAACGTCCCGTGCAAATTACAAGGCCATCATGTTCCGTCCCGTGGCAATAGGCAATGCCGAAAAGGTTTCAACGCTGAAGGTGACAGTCATCAGGACACATCTAATCTGAATTTGCAATTTTGCCGCATTTACTCAGATTTGGCGAAGCTGCGATAATTCCAGTGACCGCCTCCCAAAACCCCACAACAGTCGTCGGATTCTCTTTTTGCACTCTCAACGCCATAAAATGACGACATCATACGATAGCGGGCGGAATCCAATGCTTCAGCATTTCGCCACGTCCGTTTGCCCCGCGGGTTGGGACCACTCACACCCGTAGAGTACCAGTCGAAGTTGGTCAGCAGGCTGCGGTTCGGGGCGAGTGGCAACGAATCAAACTGCAAAATGCGTCTACTGCACCCCGCGGCCAAAGTGCCAGTAAGATTGTCCACAAGCTCCCACAACCACGCTGCAAGGTATTTCTGCAGTTTCGGAAAATTACAGCTAGACGGCCACGCCACAGACATCGCCACCAAGGAGGGGCTATGGTGTAGAATACGCAGCCCCCTCTTGCGGCGCTGCCGAAACATCGAATTTCAATGCTCACCTTTGATAAGAAGCTCTCGGAGCCTCACGCAGTTCGCGTCTCGTCTCAAGCATTCTCGATCCAAAAAGAACTCTGCCGTGTCCCGTGCGCAGCGATCTTTGACTTGAGCCTGCAGCCATTTACCACATCTCAAGGGCGCTTTCGGACAAGAGAACTCGACAACTCGCAGCCTTTGACTCGTGTCACCCACTGGCGCCCCCTGTTCAATGACAAAGCACATGGCATGGCTGTATCATTCGACTGTTCGACATGGCAATCGACTGGGAACCTGTCAAGGCGGACATTCATGATCTCTACCATGTTCGGAACAAGACGCTCGACGATGTCATGAGAATCATACGTGGGCGGCATGGATTCAGTGCCTCGTAAGTCTGTGCTTTTAGCAACTATAGGCCGGCAATGGGCAATGTACTTACCACGATACTCACAGAGAACGTTCGTACCGCAGCAAGCTACAAGAGTGAGGGCTTAGGAGATATCATGCCGAATCCAACCCAGCCGCGTCCTTGGGAACGAGGCCTTTTGGGCGCCGTCGCAGGACAGCTACATCAACAGTTCCGAGGTGATTGATACCTTCTCTTGATTCTCTTAGAAGACTTCATTTCACTCATTCTTCGGAAAGTCTTTCGCGAAGGGTATCGTCTACTTCGAACAGCAGCGGTAGTATCGGCTACGATAGCACAAACTCAACACCATCAGCAATCAATGCCACGCCTGAGTTCTCCTTCAACTTTCCTGATCCATCAAGCGACATCTACACTGGAGAAGATGACAAAACGGAGCTACACAACGCCATCATTAATCAAGACAGCCAGAAAGTCCAATGTCTTCTCGACCGCGGTACCCCTGTGGATACCAAAGACACTGCTGAGAATGAGCCTCTTCACAACGCCGTTGGTAAAGGGTCTGAAATCATTGTCCATCATTTGATTAGATTTGGCGCTGATGTGAATGCTAGGGGGCACCTTGGACAGTGTCCTCTGCATGCGGCTGTGTCAAGCAGTGCCAATCTGGCAATTTTGTTAGAGGCTGGGGCAAAGCCATTGTTGCAAGATCACCATGGAAACACACCCCTTCATACAGCACTACTCCCAGCCATTGCGGACTCAGATCCCGCATCGATTGCTTCTTCTATCGAAGTACTGATGCGCTCAGCCTGCGATTTCAATATTCCTAATCACAGCGGGGCAACGCCTTTCCACTTGCTCGTTGGACATCAGCACGCACATACCTCACAATTTTCATCGTGGCTGGAACACTTTCTTTCCCACGGAGCCGACATCGCACTAGAACTGCCCAATGGAACAACACCCTTGCAGGCTTACCTGGCCAATATCGGCAGAATCCAAGCATCAGCATCATTCTTGCATGAGGAACAACATGCTGGCGAGATCCAACTCTTTATAGAGAAAGGGGCAAATCCGGAAACACTTCTCCCTTGCGGCGCGCCTCTCGTTCCCGGATAAGTCAAAGCACCCACTTTCCGGCCACCCCTGCATTCCGGCCACCCAAAAAATGCCGCCCAGCCACCCACTTTCTAGATAACCTCCTACTTCTAACTACTACAACATTTTCTGTTTTTATCCAAACTCCATCATTTTTTCAGGATACCTTTTTGATTACTTAATGGTTCAGTATACCGAAAATGAGATTAACCAAGCCCTTGCCGATATGGCAAATGGCATATCGGCCCGCAATGCCTCCAGGCGATGGGGAGTACCACGATCAACACTTCAAGACCGGACTAAAGGCGCCCAACAGAGAGCAGCTGCCTTTGAGGACCTCCAGCGACTATCCCATACCCAGGAGGCTAAGCTGGCCAGCTGGGTGCAAATCCAGGCTGACCTCGGGCTGCCACCAACCCATCAACAAGTGAAGGACTTCGCCCAGCGCATCCTCCATGCCATGGGGGATACCCAACCCCTAGGCAAGCGATGGATGGATGGATTCCTGCGAAGAAACCCATATATCAAGGTCCAGAGAAGTCGCTCTATTGATTCCAGGCGTGTTAATGGGGCATCTACTGAGGTTATTAGGCAATGGTTCAAATATCTCGCGATGCCTCGCATCACAGCCATCAAACCAGCTAATCGATATAACATGGATGAGACTGGCATCCTTGAGGGCAAGGGGGATAATGGGCTGGTGCTGGGAAGGGCTGCCACGAAGTCAGTTAGGAAAAAGCAGCCTGGATCACGAGCCTGGGTATCTATCATCGAGTGTATCTCTGCTGTTGGCAAGGCACTGCATCCACTGGTTATATATAAGGGCAAGAAGGTCCAACAGCAGTGGTTTCCTCTAGACCTTGACCCATACAATGGATGGGAATTCACAGCAACAGAAAATGGATGGACTACTGATGATACTGCTGTTGAGTGGCTGCAAAGAGTCTTCCTCCCTCAGACTAGGCCCTCTCAACCTGACCAGGTCAGACTGCTTATCCTAGATGGGCATGGGAGCCATACGACAACAGATTTTATGTGGGAATGCTATACCAACAACATCCATCTATTATTCCTACCACCACATACCTCCCATGTCCTCCAGCCACTTGATCAGTCAGTCTTCAGCCCTGTCAAGGCAGCCTATCGTAAGGAGCTTAGTTACCTCACCCAGTGGAACGATTCGACTATCATAGGCAAGAGGAACTTCATAACATGCTATCAGAAGGCTCGCCTTGCTGGTCTAACAGAAAGCAATATAAAGAGTGGCTGGAAATACACTGGGTTATGGCCTGTTGCTGCTGCAAAGCCACTTATGAGCTCCCTACTACTACCCAAGGCATCATCAGCATCACTAGCACTATCAACACCACTCAACAAGAAGGCTAAGGGTGCTTATGATGCCCAGAATTCCCAGGATAACGAGGAATGGGTATCTGGTTCCTCTGCTGTTAAGTGGTCTACGCCAAGGAAGATGAAGGACCTTGGCGACCAACTACATCTGTATAGTCAACTGGAACAAAGTATCGCCACACAACGCCAGCTCTTTAGAAAGGTGAAGAAAGGCTTCCAAGAGCAGTCCATGGAGTTGGCTACCGCCCAGCATCAAATACAGCTCCTCCAGGCCCAAGTCAACAATAGCATCACTAGGAAGAGGAAGGCTGTTCACATCGACCCAAACACGAAGTTCGCGACCATTGGCGACGTACGGCAGGCCCAGATTGAGGCTGGCGATGCCCTCGATGATACACATGAATCCAGCGCCTCTGATTACCCTAGTGAGGCCGAAAGCTGTATAATAGTGGCAGCGATACCCAGTCGATAGTTGATTAATAAAGTGGTGGTTGTTATGAATGCATCATTTTTGGGTGGCCGGAATGCAGGGGTGGCCGGAATGCAGGGGTGGCCGGAAAGTGGGTGCTTTGACTTACTTCCAATGTTTGCCTGGCTGCCACTCCAATGCGACCTTTGCTCTGTCAGAAGCCCTTTGTAGGGTTGCGAGGCTTTCGTCTATACCAGGAAGCGTCACCACAGCCGGCAACTCTGTATTACATGAGCTGTTGGAGCACCCAATATTGTCGAAGCGATCTCCGGTTCGGAACTGTGTACAGATTTTGCTCCAGCGAGGCGCTGATCCGAATAAGCTGAACTCTAAGGGCGTAACTCCACTGCAACTACTGATTTCCAACACTGAAAGCCATTCTTCTGCAATCTTGGGGATTGTGGCATGCATGTTGCATCATCATGCAAATCCTTGGTTGCGAGACTCGTCAGGGAATAGCGCGATCTCTGTAGCTGCGACCTCCAAGAAGACCGGCAAGCTTCTTGCGCTGTTACTGCAATCAGACCTGGGATACCTTGAAGCAAGTAGTGAATCATGCGAAAACGAAGCCGATTCTCAGTGGCGTGACCGTTGATCTGTGTGGGAACAAGCGGCGTTAGTAGCGAGCTGGGATGAAGCTCTGGGCACAATTGAAGGTTCCGTTAGTTCTTTGAAGATGCCATGCGCTGGAGCCTTGACCAGGGCCATTCTGAGAGCGTTGGCTGAAAAGCATTTGAGAAAAGCAGACCAAATGTTCAAGGGGGAACTTGAGGAAAGATCAAAGAGACGTAGATATCTCGCACGTATTCTCAGCGATTGTTGGGATAGAAAGATTGAAGTCGATGTTCAGCATTTCCATGAATTGATTCTACACAGTCGCTAAGTTGCCCGTAACCAGGAGCGGCTTGCGACTTTGGAGTTTCAGAGCGTCATTATTGTTCAATATAAATGAAGTACTCGTAGTCTCGTAGACGCATTCCACCTGACGTGACCTGAGACCTCATGACATTGTGAGACTAACGGTGCCGCAACGTACGCGTCGCAATAGTGGAATGCTCCAGGCCAGATATGAAGCTCAGCCATGTTGCCGGACTGTAGACGGCGAGAAGCAAACGCTACATACTTGTTTTTGAATATTTCTGCTGAGTCCCATCAATACTGAATTTCAATACCGAGGAAATAGTACATTAATGCTTTTGGAAATGTGGATACCGCATTCCAATGACGGCTTCCAACTATTGGATTAGCATCATGGTCCACGAACCAACCACAGATGAAAAGTGCCCAAGGAGTTCTTCCGGTGGATCATCTTAGACTATCGTAGAACTGGCGAACCGGGTCTCACGGGATGGATGGGCTGACTCGCGACCACTGCAGGACTACTCCGGCTGGAGATTACTTAGTGGTCTGGGAAAATTTGAAGATATGGCCTAATCTGTTCTATTGTCCTCATTTAAAGTTCGGGCGGGCTTCTCCTGGTGGAGATAACATGGCTATGCAGATACCAAGAAACTTAAGTCTAGTTATTACTAGACCCCTGACGTTTGCGCCTGCTCGCTTATAACAGCCATCCATATTGAGAACTATAAGTAAGTATCACGAAAGCTGCTAAACTCACCGCGGATTTGCTTAACCCCCCTTTGTTGTTCTTTCAGTGCTTCACTGTTCAGTCCATTTGAACCATACGAAATATCGAAAATGATACAAATAATTCTCTTTTCATCTCTTGTGGCGCATGCTTGGGCACAGGTCACATGCGCTCAAGCTCCCACCCCAAACAACGAAGAATACGACGTAAAGAGTTTCACCCTCAAAGTCGGCCCAAGATATGAGGCTATATGCGGCGATCATGTATACGTCCACTATGCTCCTCCCTCCGCCGGGTCCACGTCTGGGGTATTGCGAATCGCGTCCGACGGTTATGGCCCTAGGTTCATTATTTCGGTCAATGGCCCCGTTCAAGGAGGCGAAACTCCTGTCCGCAACAACTTATTTTGGATCAACAACGGCGACGATTGCAAGACCAATTTTCCGGCCTTTGAACCGAGAAGCGTTTATTGTTACAAAGCCTAAATTTTACTGCCTGCATCCAGGAACAACATCAGATCGATCTAGTCGCGTGTTCAGCGGCTAGGTGAGAACCTCAGCACTACAGAATCATGGGAACAGCAGGAAATGGTTTAGAAACAGACGGCCTGACGAGGCATCAAATCTACCGTACACAAGGATAAAAGTTGACCAACCCACCCGGGCTTTGGGCGGCTACGACTGAAAGTTTGTACTGCAGAGTTACAGGGAGTCGGGACAAAGGAACCCTCTGGGAACGGAAAACAGATTTATCACCACTTCTATAATCATCTGCGCACTTCTTGGATTTCGTTATGATTTTCCAATTGTGAAAGCTACTAAGGAGCGACTGAAAGATATTTTTGATGCAACCTCCGGCGACGATCCATGCGTGCAAGAACCCCAGAACGCCTCTTCCCAAAACCCAGACAACGCTATCCAATGCTGAATGCACCTTGACTCGTTTGTTTCATCATTTATCTTAACCATCAAATCATCCCTGGACACTTTGCGGGGTCCGGCTAAAGCTGAACGGCCTCCAAGACCGTTGTCGCGGCGCAGGCTTCGTCGCCCCCGCCATCGTAGCCAAGAAGGCAGGAGACAGATCAGCTCCTGACATTGTGATCTCCGCGCTCTTGGACTTCTTCTTCCGCTCCTGCCTCTTCGCCTTGGCTTCCTTCTCTAACTTGAGAATCTCTTTCTGCTTGCTGCCATCTTGTCTCAGACAGGCATCAACGACCGACCTCATAGGCATAACCTCAGCTCCAGCCATCTCCCTTGTGGGCCAGGGGAAGGTGGCGGCCATCTCCTGGAGACTGATGGGGTCCATCTTCTCCAAGATATCACGGAGCTGGGACTCAAGATTCGTCTCCTGCTCGAAAGCCCAGTCTGGACGCTGTTGGATCCGGACGGCATCGCGACGCATTGTGCCGACGAGCCATTCCATGGCGACATGTTGTGGGATGAGGCGAGCGTTCTCCATCAGCCAGGCCATCATGTTCGGGTCACCGGACTGCTTGACGATGGGCAAGCTGCGGCCGCCGTGCTCGCGCTGCTGCAGCTTCTGGAGGAAATCGTCGTACATCCCGAGAGATCCGACTTGCAGGCCGACGAGATGCCCCCGGTTCAGAGCTTGGGCAACCTCATCGGCCCATGCAATACCGGCCTTCATGCCTGAGTTGGCACCGCGACCGGGCCAGAAGTGCACTGTCATGGCAGCGTCACCGGCTAGAGCAACAAGCCCATGAGGACGGTGGAGGGCTGAAGAGTCGCATTGGGGCAGCTGCTCAACTGCCTTATTGATCCTGCGGACGACGATTGGGATGCGGACGATGTTGGTGACTTCGCATTCTTTGAAGCCATAGAGTTCGAGGCCGTCGAGGATGGCCTTCCAAAGGGGACTGTTGGGGTCGCGGGACGGTGCGAAGACTTGGTTCTCTTGGAAACCCTCGGGCAAACGACCGCCCACTTCTAAGCAGCTGGGCTGACCAAAGGTGCATGGGTGGCCGTCAACAGAGACCATCTGGTCCCACTCAGCTTCAGTAAGCTGCATGTTGAGGTATCCCGTGCCGTCGAAGTCGCTTGCATTGAGCAGATAACGCGTCTGACCCATTGTCAGGAAGACGTTGATAGGCTGAGAGCGGGGGAGACCTCGGGGTCTATCGAAGGCCACCCCGAGGGCGTAGCTCTTGCCGACCACCGACTCTTGTCCCTCGAAGTAGGAACCGCGAAGCCAGGATCCGGCGCCATCCGCACCAAGCATGATGTGGAAGTCGCCATACTGTGCGAGGTTTTCCCTGCGGACTTGGCTGGCATGCAGAAAGATGAGGTCGCGGAACTGGCTGTCTTGAGCGCGACGAAGGAGACCGTCTTCGAGCTTGCGGATTTGGAGGTTGCTTGATCCTGGCCAAACTCTCTCGGGACAGCCGCCAAAGACAGCGAGTCTAGTTCGTTCGCTCATGAGGTCGGTGACGGAGTCTTGGAGGGTGACAACTTGATCGCGGCGGCGAGCGCCTGGTGGGTAGTTGACGAACGAGCTTCCCGGCTGCTGGACCCATCGGCCCTCGTAGGCGTGGACTTCGACCTTGGTGCCTGCTTTCTCTGCCAGGGCGATTGCCGATGCGAGACCGGTAGGACCGCCACCAACGATCATGACCTTGAGGGGGGCGGCTGGATAAGAGTACTCAACAGAATCTTCCGGGAGTTGGGGGAGGTTGCGAGCGACTGATGGGTCGAAAAAGAAGTCGCGAACAGGTTTGGTCTTGGAAGAGATGAGCGCTTGGCTCTTGATGAGCATGAAGCGCACCCATTGTAGGAGCGGGCTTGTGTTGAAGCTGGCATGGCGGTTGCTGAAAACGCGCTGTTGTACCGCAGCAGCTAGGGATGCAACATCTCGGTGCTTAGGGTTGGAGGCGATGCATCTGAGTTCCGTGTTGACAGCGACGTCGTCGCCTCGGTAGAAGAAGAGGAAAGCCTGGGCTCGCTCGAAACTGGACTGGCCTGCGGCGTCCCATGCAGCCTCCCATGCCCGGGGGAAGTGGATGTTGTCGAGGTCTGTGGTGGGGAACGGGAAGGATGTTCTTCTGGAAAGGTCGGGGCTTGGGAAGGATGGGGTAGATCCAGATGAGCTGGACAAGCTTCGGATGGAAGTTCTGGAAGGCATGTTGTGTATGTGTGAAGGGAAATAAGAGATCAATATGGTTAAGTCGAAGAATGAGACACCGCACAACACAAAGTCGAAAGGAAAATGGTGGTTGAAAATATGTTTAGATCGAAGAAAATGCGAAAGCAATGAACCCCGAGAAGAGACAAAGGAGAAATAGGAAATGAGATAGGAAAAGTGAACTGGAATGCTGAGAAGTGCTTGATGCTCTGTGAGATGAGAAAGTGCATTTTTTCCGGAGCATCCCTCTCACTTTATACATCGCAACAACCACCTGGGAGAAGAGTCACGATAATAGCCTCAAATCCTCACCTTTGAGACTGTACTCACGCCACAGGTTGACATGAAGGCAGTGCCAGCGAACAGGCACTGCCCACGGTAGCACACAACTTCATCCTTCGAGTCTCACCGCATCAGCCCTACAGACGGGAACAGCAAGTCGTGTTATCTCAAACGCGTGGGAAAGCGGGGTGTTCGTGGCTGGTCAGCTGCAGTGCATCTCTGGCTTCTTCTGCGTGAATGGGGTTTGCGGTGGAGCTTGATTCATCTCCGCCGCTGCGGCGTCCTTTTTACACACCTGATGCCCCGTACTCTGGAAGGATCGCGTGCGCGGGAAGACAAGGTTGCACGGAGGGATGCGGTCGCTTGGAGCTGACCGTCGAACGCCGCGTTTCTGCGTCAATAGTAGCAAAATGGGACGGGCGCGGAAGAAGCCCGCCGACGTCGCGAAGGTAGACTCGCGGGGGCGGCTGTGTTGGCCGACTAGATGTCGGGTCGACCCGAAATAGATGGACATGAAGTTGCCCCAATGGGACGAACCGCTGCAGTCAGGTCGAGCTTGCTGGGAAGGACTTCCGTCTGATGGAAGTCATGGCTGGACACACCTCGGCTAGATCAAGCCGTGAGGTCGCTTCTTCACCGGTCGCTGTTGGCTACTGATTGAAGATGGCCGTAAGCCCTCATCGGCAGGATCACTTGGCCTTGGGCTGCAGCGTGGGGTAGCATTCTATCTCACCCAGCACGAAGACACGTCATGTAAATTTAGTCGGGCGCAGTTGACTGGTCGTACTTACTGCCTAGACAGGCATCTGTGGCGCTGACCCTTGTGCGTGCATGCGGATATTGACTGCAAACCGGCGGACAGTAATTTTCGCGGTCAAAAACTTGGGATAACGTTCATTGTGCTTCGCTTTCTAGGGCAGTGCTTTCGACTCATGCCGCAGCCTATGAGTGGCTGAGATAGGCAGCATCATTCAAGGAAATGTTTCCTAAACGTCGAACAGAGATTGCCGCCGCAAGAGAGACCGATGGATCCATCTTGTTCGTGAGACGCTGTGGGGGCTTCCACGATGGTGTTGTTGTTGCAGTTGTCAGCTTCTGCGGGAAGATCGGCAGGAACACAGTTCGATGCAGCCCAATCATGTCGAAGCTCCTGCTGACGCTGTTGTCAACCAATGACCAGCTTGTGAGACATTCGCACAGCGAATCGCTGTGTTTGTTGATTGCCCCAGCCTCTGCCCGACCTCCTTCCACCATGCTTTGCTTTACATCCACGCAGAGTCAAGCGGAATGTTGGTAACCCCTCAGACCACAGACGACCAGTCACCTATACATATGTGTAAGGGGAGTGACAGAGTGCCATCATTCACCGATACAAGTGGCACACACAACCTTCCCCCCAAACGTATCGCTAGACTTTCACGCGACGAAAGGGTTTCGATGATTGAACATAAAGAAATGTCATTGCCTATGACCATCGGGATAATGATCCCCGGTATCTGTCTTAGAAAAAAAAGGAACCCCTAAACTCCATCCAGCCCTTTCGTTGAGGGCGTCATGCCATGACGAGTGCCAACCCCCATCCCCAACGCCAATGCCGTGAAATGCCAAATAATCCATCATTTATCCAACAGAATCTCCAAGGCTCCCCTTAGCAGACATCCAACGTAGGGCACGCCGACTCCACAATCCTCAACGCGTGGTTCGGCTTCACCATGCGCTGGAAGGTACTCGCGCCCCTCTTCTCATTCCTTTTCACCTTCGCAGTCTGCTCTCCACCCCCCAGCAACTGCTCCCTCTCCTTCTCCACAACAGCATCCACGAACGCAAGCTTCTCGCGCGCGTCCGCCGCCGCAATCTTCGCAGCCTCCTGGATCGCGCGCTCGCTGAGCGTAAACGGCGAATGGAACAGGTAATCGCCCGGCATGTCGCAGGCAGAGAACCCGCCGTCGACCTCGGGCGTCTCGCTCGTCTTGGCCCAGATGCACGGTGTCCATGTCTCGGCGAAGTACACGCCACGGTCCTGCTCGGTCCTGTTCCCGCGACCGACCGAGTCCGTCAGCCCGTGCTGTCTCATCTGGCGCTCCACGATCGCCTCTCTGACGAACTCGGCGTGGTTCACCTGCGCGCCCACGCGGCGCGGGAAGGGTACACGCAGCGCGTCGCCCTCGGCGGGGGGTTCCATTCCCTTCACGGCGCGGCGGAGCTTGGGTGACCGGCGTTGGCTGGCGGGGATGTACCCGAACTGGCCGCGCTCCTCGCCCTCCTTGGGCTGCGGGTCGGCGGTGCGCGTCCACTCGTCCAGACGGCCGCGGATCTCAGAGTTCCAGCGGGACGTGAGGTGCGCGGCGTTGGTCATCTGCTCGGCCTTGGTGTGCGGGCCCGGCGGGCTCTGTCTCTGCGCGTGCCATCCGGGGGTGAGAGAAACATCGAAGATCTCGGGGATCACGACCCTGAAGTTCTCCACCTCGCGCTCGTCAACCTCGCCACCTTCCGTGTCCATAGCGTTCAGCTTGTCGATGATCTCGGCGCCCTGGTAGGCCCAGAAGTCGGAGAAGGCGACCGAGTTGGTGTCGAGGGATGCCTGGTAGATGCGCTCGACCTGCGCGAAGAGGGCGCGGACGGCGAGATCGACGATGCCCTGGCCGAGGTCACGGGGGAGGGCGGCGAGCGTCCAGACGTCCCAGGTGCCGAAGCTGAAGACCCAGATGGTCTCCTTGGGGAGGTAGCGCTCCTGGGGCTGGGCGAGGAACTGGTCGACCTGGGCGGCGAGGTCGGCGATGGCGCCGGCGAGGGGGAACTGCTCGAGGATGAAGTCGTAGTCGTAGCCGGGCGCCTTCTCCTGCTCGAGCTCGCGGAGGACCTTTTGGAGGGTCTCGTTGTAGTGCTCGTGGGCGGTGAGAGCCTGCGCGGGGAGGCTGATCTTGGGGACGAAGGAGTGGTGGGCGGAGCAGCCGAGCTGGGCCATGTTAGTCACACGAGAATTTTCGGAATGATGAAACAGCTTACCTCCTCGCAGAACATCTCGGTCCACCCCTTGCCCTTGCCGGTGACAGGCGTCGCAATATCGGGAGATCCAAAGGCGACCACTCTCACGCCACCAGCCAGGTTAGCATCCTCTGAACTGCCGCCGAACGGCGACCACGACCACTTTGGTGCGTTGATAAGATCTGATGATGACGAGGTGAAAAATCTGCCCAGAACGATGAGGGCGAAGAGGGCGAGGATGACTTGGATGACGAAGCGCGGTCCGCCGCGCAGCACCCGCGTTGAGATGAAGCCAAGCAGCGTCTTGAGGCTCAGGTTACAGTCGAACGGGCTTCCGCCGCCGAGACCGGACGGGGATGAGGACCGCCGCTCGTGGCGGGGGAGTTCTTTCGACATGATCTTCGCGGTGTCGATATGTCGGTTTGGTGTTGATGATACGTCCCTCAAAATGGGGATTTTCGTCGGTTTTTGATGTGGTGATGAGTATCGACGGTCGAAAGAAGGCGCTGTCAGGCGGTGTTCTTTCTTCGATTGTTCCTTCCCTTTCTTTTTCCCAATAAATCAATTTGCTTTGATGCCTTCGCTGAGTCGTCGATGCTTAGTCGTCGATGTTCCTCTCTATTCCTCTATACCGCGCGGTAACACCTCAGCTGCCCAAATGGGAAGCCCGTCGTGTGCTGACGTTACAACGTTTATGGTGGTACAGTGCCAAGCCGGCAGTCGAGAGACAACAAAAAGTCAATTGCTGCCAAGAAAAGCGAGCCGGGCGGGACGGCGGGAATGTTTGGGCTGGCGACCGGATGATCTCGAAGCTTTTTTGTTTGGCCTGGGGTACGCTCTAGAATGTAAAAAACCACAGACAAGAGAACAAACAAAGAAAAAGAAGGAAGAGAGTTGCAAGAAGTGATCGTCACTGTGGGCGGGTATGCAGTGAATAAGGGTTTTGTTCAGAAGGATTGGCAGCAACGGAACATGGCAGAGAGCCGACGAAGACGGGGAAGATGGTGACTTCAAAAAGGGCCCTCAGACCCTCACTCGGCGCGCATCAGACCAGGGGAGGGGGAGGGAGGGGGGCATATGGTGTGGTTCCCTTCTCCAGTCTTTTTCTTCTTACTTCCCCGTTCCTCTTACGAAGCGGGATGTGGCCCAGCAGCGTTTTTGTTCTGGGCGCAGTAGCTACGGTACACGTACGTTGGTGTACATACAACCCGTCTCCTCGTCGGCAGGCTACGGCTACGGCTACGGGGAAAATAATACCAAAGGGCCATCTAGCGCTCATTGCTATTTGGAGGCGAAGCCGCAAGGAGACATTCACCGTCATCCCGGCCGCATACAGACAGTGATTGGACGGGGAGAAGGGCGGGAGAGGCTTTCGCCAGGCGTCTGATGGCTTGTGCTGCCTCCGAACGTCTACAATCCCTAAACCTGGGATGAACCGGGGAGCGAGCTCCAGTTGCTGCGGTGGTGGACGTTGCTGAACATCCTTGCTTTGATGTGCAGTCGTCGTAAGCTCAGTGGGGACCGTCATCTGAACGGGGGGTGAGGATGAACGTCTGTGTGGCTGCGGCTTTGCTTTCCCAGGTGCCAGGGCCATGCGACGGGGGGGCAGCCGGGCGGGAGAACCGTATGCAACGGCGAATTGACGAGGAGAATCAGGGGGTTTTGCAGACAGACGACGGGAACACGACGTACATCCGTCAGAGAGGCTGGCGGGTTGGCGGCAGACACACAACATTGAGTGGTTCAGGTCTCCATTGCTGCTGTTGCTGTATGGATGGATGTACTCTTGTGTGTGCGTGTGCTGTGTTTCGATTCCGTTGTATCCGTGTTACCATTTCCTGGGCGTTCCGCCGGCCCTGAAGAGGCGCTTGTCTTGGACAGTAGCGCGTACGAATACCCTTTTTTTCTTCTAAAGAAGTCGGTGTGGCTGGAGTCTAGTCTGCTTCCGGGCTTGAACGGCTGCCGATTGCCGGGAATGAAGAGCACGTATTATTGCCGTCTGGACAACGCGCAACCTCCCAGGTCTGCATCAACAAGAGGAGAGAGAAGCAGCAGGCTCATCATCATCATGCTGCAAAATACGCATCGACGGGTCATGACTTGCCAAGGTCCACATCCCGAAGGTTCCCCACGTCCGCTGCGCGGCGACTCCATTTCCCGCCCAAATGGATGGGATGGGTTCATTCACTGCCACTGCCCATCACTCCGGTGTACGGTAACACGTCACGCGAGTACCTCCGCTGTTGAGTCAAGACCGTATCGACGAAAAGAAAGGAGGATGGCAGCGGGAGATATTGCCGATGCACCTCCAGGGTTCTTTGCCAAACCCAAAATCGCAGTTTAAAATTGAGCTTCGGTGTGTGGCGCTCGTGTGCTTCCCCAAAGAATACGGCCACTCTTACTCTGTACCGGTCTTGAGTCTTGAGTCTTGACAAGCTTGGCTGGCTCCTTGGGAATGTTTGTATGCAGTAATAGATCAGCGACCAACCGTCTCATCCCGAGCTAACCGGATAGCCGCCGCCGAGACCTGCTTCCACCATCTCCAGAGCCAACTCCCCAAAAAGCCAGCCTGCCCTTCTGTGCGGCTGGATCGCGAAATGGCTTGACGCCTTACAGGCCGTGTGCCGTCCTCATTCCCATCAAAACGGTATAGATACGAACCCAAGCCCAACCCAGAAATACCAGCCAAGCCAGTCCCAGCTCACCGTCACCGTACATGCCACTCTACCGCAACATGCTGCCCCCTACCAAACAAGTGTTGCGCCATCGCGCCCTGTGCCTGTGCCGTTTGCCGGGGGCTAAAGCCATGGGGCGAACCCGAGCCGAGCAACCAAAGAACCAAACGCCTCTTCCTCCTCCAGATCCCACAGCAACAAGAACAGCCAGTAGCCTGTCCAGCACCACCAACCCAACCCCTGGACCCCTGCTCGTCCAAGAGTCTCAGCACACGTCATTCTGGGCTCCTCTCTCACTCTCCCAAGCACGAAAAAAATGTCCGCCGCCGCGCCGCCCAACCAGGAAACTCACTCACGCAGAAACCGGGGGGGGGTCGAGAAACATGCGAATTCGCTAACGCACCTCAGAAGCAGAAGCGCGCCCAAGACATTTAGCGACCCAGGCAACATTCTCGTCTGGTGCAACAGGATGTCTCGATGGGTTCCACAACGGTTCTCTTTGAAACAAACGTTGGGCGAGACAGATTGACGCAGTGGTGAGTGCTTCAAGAACCAGCCCTTTTCCACGTCAGCTTTCACCCTTCCGTCCGTCTTTCCAATCTTTCGTCTTCCCGCTGCTTTCTTTCTCGCCTTGCCTCCCTCCGAGGTTTTCCTCAATTCGGTCGTCCCGTCCGGAGGAAGGGTCTTGGCCATTGAGGACGCCGCCCGCTCGGTCATGCGCCGCTGCCGTGGTCCGCCCACTTTCCGGCTCAATTTAGTGGCTTCTGTTGCGTGTAATCCTCCGGCGTCGTCGTCACTCTGCCTCCGCAGACGAAAGAGGGTTTCTCCCTTCACTTTATCTCCGTTCCATTTTCACGGCGGGCGTCAAAAATGAAGAGGCTCAGCTTATTGTTTTGTTTTAGTCCGTGATGCGTGCGCAAACATAAACACACTGCTCGAAGCTATGTACACATGCTCCCTCTTCCCACAAAAAAGAAGCTCAGCCCGCCGTCCACGTAGCCCTCAATCTAAAGGAGAAACCCTAAAAAAATATCCCGCCCATCGTCCCCCTGATCCCCGACATTGGGATTCCCGTTCCCGCTGCAACATGCCAAACTCCACAAACCATGGATCTTTGCCTCAATTCTCCGCTACTGACAGCCCTTTTTCATATCGCGTCGTGTCTTTCGCGGTTGCAACCCGTAGTTCATTTTTAGAACAAAGAGAAGGGCAAATCTAGAACGCCCCCTCTAGATACATCCCGGACACGGCGAGCCCCAGGGCCGTCGTGAAGGGGTACTTCTGCGGGAAGCCGGGCCCGCCGAACTCGGGATCGAGGCCGTCCGTCCCCGGATACAACAGCGACGCCCACCCGGCCACCCAGTAGATGGACCCGAGGAACCCCGCGATGCGGAACGACTCCTTGGCCATTTCGGGCGACGTGGTGGGCCGCCATGTGAAGAAGAGCGTGGCGAGGCCGAGGATGAGGGAGAGCGTCATCGTCTGAGCGTTGTGGAATCTGTCAACGGCATTTAGTAGCCGTGGGTGAGGAGCAAAGAGCGGCATGACTTACTTGGCGTGCGGAGGCCATCGCGGGTTGTGGATGTGCGTCTCATTCCAATCGGCAAGGTACGCGCCGAAGAGCAGCAGGATGCCGTCGAGGGTAAGCAGGACGCGGCCAAACATCTTGCAGGTAATGTATGTGCCTGTAAGTGTATTCTCACGTAAGTTGAGCACCGTTTACTTCTGCAGCCTTGAACTCCCAAGCACCAATTGAGTTGCGGAAAGTCTGCCCAACCTCACAAACGGCGTCAAAATCGCAGAGGGCTGCATGCTCTCTTTAAACGGCCCCCGCCAACGTCATCTGCAGAAAGCGTCCGATCTTTGACAGAGGAGAAACATGTCTTGCAGGAGAAGCCGCTAAACCAGACACTTGTTCTCTTTTTTCCGCGCGCAGAGTTCGCGCTCCGACGAGGGCCGCCTGAGTCGCCTTTCCCATGGCGCGAGCGCGTTCGTTGGCCCCTCAATGCCGGACTTTGGGGATCTCCGGTAGTTCCGGCCCCGGTCCCGATGAGGCAGTGGATGTCGCGCTTCGGAGCCGGGACGACTTCGGATAGCGATGGATGTTTACAAATAGGCTGTTGGCGAATACGGCAACCGCGCGGGTGATGGTGTGTTTGAAGGAGTGGTCTTTCTCGATCACCGAGAGATTCGGTTCGGATTACGCGATTTTACAAATGAAAAGATCAACTTCGTGCTTGCGGGTGACCTATCGTACAAATTCTTCGGTATTTTTTATAATATGCCAAGTCGCGAAGGGATTCAATCCGACGGGCAAAGGGCACGAACGGGACCGAGACTAACTGCTAAATCATGGAGAATGCTATGCTATCGTTCACCTATGGAACTGGATTGGTCATTCTAGCCGGGCCGCTCCGTCTATCTGGATTGTTCCGTCCCCAGATCTTTCCAGCAGCCTAGCAGGTCGCTCAAAGAAATCTTCATTTCATTGGAATGCTTTTGATTGGTTTGCGGTATCGCTGTAGTCTGTCCCGCTCTGTCTTGCTGGCCGGTCGACCTCGGCTCCGATGCAGAACAGATCTCGCCGACGGCAGCGGCGCCGCAATGGGCTCCGCTCCGGCCCAGGAATCGGATCCTGCGGGAGTAGCTTATGGAGCAGGATTGACACCATGTCCAGACCTTTGTCGACGGTTCAGCATGAATAGTTGAGCAGAGTTGCATATGTACTAGCAAAGACGTCCAACGCCTTGCAGTGTTTCACCCTTGCGATCGGACTAGTTTGGGGCCGTGAGGTTTGCTGAACTTCTAGGTCACAAACATCTTCAATGTCGTTACAACAGCTCAACAATCCTTCGAGGGCACCAAATCATACGGGTAGTCATTTCACCAGCCCACAGCACAAAACTGCTGATGTTCCATTTCTCAGGCCGGAGTAGAAGCTTAGTGTAATCGGTTCGTAGAGAGAAAGCGATCAGTATCTCCCTGTGCAAGATGCACTCTCGGACATGGGTTGGGGAAGTGGTCGTGCGGCCGCAAGGTCATGACGCCATCAAAACATCAAACATCGGCAGCCGGGAAGCTCATCCCTACAACAAGGCTCAAGCTCCCAGTACCTAGTTATCGAGCTTCTTTTGACCTCTCACTTCTCATTGCCTCTCTTCTGTCTCTTGAACCGACAATCGTTTACATCGCTTCACCAACAGAGTCACCCCAAAGACATCACAATGGCCACAAGAAAAGTCCTCATCCTCGGCGCGACCGGAAAACAAGGCTCCGCCGTCATCGACGGCCTCCTCAACCTCCCGCGCGCCAGCCCTTCCCTCGAGCTCCTCGCACTCACAAGAAACCCCGCCTCGGCCAAGCTCAAGTCCCTCTCCGAGGCCGCCAGGCCCAAGGGCATCTCCCTCGTCCCCGTCGAAGGCGACCTCAAGTCGCCCATCCCCGTCTTCCGCGCGCACCCGCGCATCGACACCTCCTTCATCGTCACGACCCCCGGGAATGAGCACGTCGTCGGCAAGGCCTGGGTCGACGCCTCCATCGACGCCGGCGCGACGCAGATCGTGCTTACCTCCGTCGACCGCGGCGGCGAGGACAAGTCCTGGGAGAACCCCACTGACGTCCCGCACTTCTACCAGAAGCACGAGATCGAGGTGCACTTGCGCGACCGCGCCGACGAGCTCGAGAAGAGCGGGCGCCGGCTAAGGTGGACCATCCTGCGGCCCACGGCGTTCCTGGACAACACCAACCCGGGCATGTTTGGCAAGGTGTTTGCGTCGATGTGGTCCACCCTACCGGCCGACCGCTCACTGCAGTTTGTCTCTGTGAGAGACATCGGCCTGTTTGCCGCCCGGGCGATTGCGGAGCCGGAGAGATGGGACCGCCGGGCGCTGTCGCTGGCCGGCGAGGACATCACCTACGCCAAGGCCCGGGAGGTCTTCAAGAGAGTTGTTGGCAGCGAGATGCCGCAGACGTATGGGTTCTTTGGGCGGGGCATGATGTGGGCGATTAACGACGTGGGAAGGATGTTTGAGTTCTTCAAGAGAGAAGGCTATGGGGCGGACATCCAGATGTTGAGAAAGGAAGAGCCCAGATTGCAGGACTTTGAGACTTGGTTGAAGGAGAGCAGTGAATGGAAAAATGAGAAAAGTGGTATGTAAGATTGTCAGAAAATGGTGGGGTGGGTTGGGAGTCATCTTGGCGTAGATCGTATCTCTCTCAGTCCGTGGAAGACTGGGATAAATTCTTAATCAAACTGATCGTTTTCGCGAACCATGAACACGATTCTCGCGGTGCCTTGAGTGTGAAGTTCGCGAAGCCTCACGGTCTGCCTTCTACTGATCGGCCGGATTGCCATCTCACAGCCCCAAGGCATCAATCGCCGCCATTCGCTTCTGCGGAGTAATCCAGCAAATAGCTCCTTGCCAAGACTGTAGGGCAGAATGGGCGGAGCCATGTGTCACGATAAGTCGACCACTCTTGACCAGCGCCTAATACTCTGATGTCATCACCGCCCGACTGCGCCGCATCAGCACATAACACAGCACAAGCGACCTCGCTGCAAAGGCTTCCGCGGGTCAAAATCCTTCAACCGTCATTGGCACTTTCGTCACCAGACCGACTGTTCCAGCCCCATGGTTTCTTGGTTGCTTAAAACCATTTTGCCAATTTGAACTCGCCAAGCCAGCTGGTTGGAGCTCAATTAGGTGGCTCGCCGCAAACTGTCAATCCAAGAAGGAATATTATGACGCGAAGCGACAGGGAGTCGTTACGCCCGACTTGTGTTTGTCACTTGGCGCTAAGCATCTGGAGTCGTTGATCTGCGGTCTGGGGTAAGCAAGCTTAATTGCTTCCCCCTTGCGGGTGGCACCGCCCTCGTGGTTCTCACGATGGTGCCAGCGGTTATTAAAAGAACCCCCTTTCTCTGTTGAAAGAATCAGGTCTTCATCCCATGCTGCCGAAGTACACTTGCACCTAGCCAGTCTCACCAAATCCGTCAAAATGCCTACCGCGACTTCAACCTCCCAATTTGCCATCACCAACGTCGGACCCCTAACAACGGTCTTCACAACACCGACCTCCTGCGCGACCGCATCACCGGAGCTGTATCTCGCAATCAGCGGCGCGTGGGGATCTGACCGCGTCGCCGCTTACTACAAGCAAGACTGTGACGTCGCAAAGTTGGGCGAATGCTTCCCGTCCGGTAAGGAGCTCGACGACGCAATATCTGCGGCAAGCACCAAGGCGAATAACGACCGCGCGACAATCGTATACTTCTCTCCTGCAAGCCAATGCCCGGATTCATACACGACCGCGGGCTCAGCCCACAGGGGCGGCGACGGCAACGTCACGTCGTCTGGCGTATTCGTGCCACCGGTTGTGACGAGCGGTTTACGCTCCGGCGGCTTGATTGGCTACAACCCGCCGCTGAACGTGTTGATGGAGGTTCTTGACGAGGATGAGACAGCGATTGTTTGTTGTCCCGAGTAAGTTCCCCGGATCTTTAGTTCATCCACGTTGTTAAATGGTGGAATAGAAACTACACTGTCGGCATCAACGGCGGCTGCTTTTCAACAGTCCCGGACACCGTATACGGCGAAAAGACGGCCTGCGGGAGGGTCATCCCAAACGATGTCTACACCGAGGTCACGGCCGCCATAACCTACAACAACACCGTCGTGACGGGTCGCGTGATATCGTACACCGCCTCGGGTCCCATTGAGTACAGCACTCGCACCGCAACGTACACGGCTTCTGCGATCACTGAAAGTATGTACCCAGTCGCGTACAAGCCGGCCGTCACCTTGGTGAATAAGGGCGAGGCCGGAGAGACTGGCGGTGCCAGCGGCAGCGGAAGCGGCACTGCAGCTCCGTCGGGGACGGGGGCTAGTGCAGCTCACGGCATGAGGATGACTACCTCCGGAGGTGGTGTTGGAATCTTGGCTACAGTGTGGACTTTCGCGGCGCTGGCTGGTGTTGCGCTTGCCATGCCCTTTTAAGACGAGTGGGATGTTTGGGGGGTATGAAGAACAATGAACATGATGAGATACCCAAAGGCTTTTTGCTAGTTTTTTTTGAAAAAGATCTTTTGAACCACCTGCCTATTGAATCACGCTGCTTTGCCGTTGATCCGCATCTCCACTGCGAAGGATTCGCCGGCCGCTGGCCAGGCAGCAATCCTGCGCAAATCGATTCGACCTCAGGATTAGGTCTGCAAATGCCAAGGGTGGTCAGCGCTGGTCGTCTCTTATCCGAATGAATCCTCGCATCTTCGGCACACGGCGGGCCGCTTACCTCGTTACTTGCCATATATAAACAGGCCGGCTTCTTCTCAAACAATGATGGCAGTGCTCATCTTATTGCTGTCTCTGATTTCAACCATTTTGCCATCATTGCAGTCGAACAAAGTCGAGTCAAGTTCGCCGAATAACGCATCACTTTTCATCCAGGAACATTCCTTCCCCACCATCATCATGTCGGCAGAAGGGGACTATACACAGCTCAGCAATGTCGCCAATGACGATGACATCGATGCTGAATATGTCAAAATCTACATGATGATAAAGCTCACCGAAGAAGAGGAACAGAAGTACCTGAAGTCTATCGACGGAACGGTAGGCCAAGACGAAGGGTCCTGGGTCCACCCCAAACTGGTTCCATGGACGTCTGATACGGACGGTATCCCCGACAAAGATCTACTCGAATACTACAAAGGAATTAAAGAGGAGGAAGGCTCAGAGTCGGAATTCTATGGCTTTTTCGCGGACCGCAAGAGCGTCGAGGAAGGGGGAACTATCCTGGTCGACCGGGCCTGGTACGCGCTCTGCACCTCGAAGAAGGCGAGCGAACAGATCTCGGAGTTGGCGAGAGACAATGGGATAGAGATGACTGCTAAAGATTGGATGTCGATGCCCGGATATGCGGAGGATCTCATGGATCTCGCACTCGAGCGTGGTATCGTGTGGGGAAGGGAGGCTGGGGCGCAGTGGAAGAGTGACTGGATGAATCTGGACGTTTCAAACATGGATACGGGCGAGCTTCTCGAGGATAAATTCGAGATTCTTTTGGATCTGGAGTGGAATTCTGCGCCGTTCTTGGAGAGGCTTAGAGAAGAGCTGGAGAAAACGAGAGATCACGGGGAGAGCTAGTGTTTTGCACTTTATGTTGTATTGTATTACCTCTAGCAATTCAGTAACACAGCAACATTGCTTTGAACAATGGAAGTCCTATTTTTCATGTTGCAACTTAATTGGACTGAGCTGACCGCTTCCCGCGCTTGAGCCCAATTGAAGTCAAAGACACAGCTGTAGAAGATAGTCGTAGTAGTCGAGGTCAAGCCTGATGCCAAATACGTGGCAGTCCCTGATGATCTGGGCGTTGTATCGACGTCGCTGCTCCATCCCCGCTGATACCCCTTCAAACCGCTCCACGGATGTTTCCAAGTACCATTCTGCGAGCACTTTCAACATACACGTTTTCAAGCCTTCTGGTCGAAAGCTTGTACCTGCAGCACTGATGCATCGTGTGGATTCGGTCCAGTCGTCCGCATCAACTGCTTCGATCCATTCTCGAAATGTACAGTAGTGGAGAATACTACGCGGGTCACATTTCGAGATCATTCCAATCTGTGACTTCAGTGAAGCTCTCAAAAGGTAATGCAGACATGCATCGGAGTACCGTGGAGGTTCTTTGGCCACTGAAATGGCGCTGTTCCCTTCCCAGTCCGATATCCAGGGATTTGCCCCATGCGAAACCAAGATTTTCGCGGAATCGAACGCTGCTTTGCGATTGTTCCTTTGGCTCATTAACAACAATAGCAATGGCGTTCTTCCAGACTTGTCTCTGACGTTCGGGTCCGCTCCCCGCCGCAGAACATTGTCGAATAGGCAACCAAATTGGAGCTTTGATCCATCATTCGCGCCACAATTTCGTGATAAGGCGTGCAATAGAGTGTCCTGTGGTTCAACCCCAATAGACATTGGTAGATTGAAATCGGCATGTTTGCACAGGGCTCTCCCTAATGGCATGTCTTCCCGGAAGCTGTGGCCCATTTTGGGCAATGACTCGATGTATGCCAAAACCAAAGGTTTTCCCGTGGGAAGCAAGCTGCATGGATCTGCGCCTTTCTCGATCATAAGGCGAACTATGTCTGCCCAGGATTGGACTGCCCAAGTTTCGAAATCTCCTAATTTGGATAGAAGTACATCCAGGGGTGTCCGGCCATCTGGGAAGCATAGCGTGGCACTGGCACCTCGCTCAAGAAAAAAGTCGAGATCTAGTTCATGTTCTTCCAAGATGAGGTGAAACGGGGTGATCCCCAGGTAATTTCGGGTGTTGAGAGTGGGTTCGTGGTCGACAAGGACATGGAGAGCGCTTGTCTCCTCCATTTCAGCTGTTGAAAATGGAACGGCTAGATGAGCTGGCGTGTTTCCACATACATCTCGCGCGTTGACGTCTGCTCCGGCGGCCAGCAGAAGATGAGTGATTGTGGCGTTGGAGGCAGCCCGATGCAGTGGTGTTTGTCCCGAATGCCCTTTAGCGTTCACATCGGCCCCATGATTCAGCAATAGGCTGACGATCTTGGAGGATGTCCCACTCGCGGCATAGTAAAGGGCGCCAATGCCTTGAGCGTCCTGCGAGTTGGCCAGGGATCCCTCAGATAAAGCTCGTTCCACTTCCTCCTCATGTTGGCTGTGGACAGCTAGAAATAGATTTCTCACCTCAACCTCAGGCCACATATGGGAGTTCCGCACCCAGAGTCTTTCTAAAGTTGTTGATTGATCAGGCAAGGGGGGTCTGATCTCTAAAGTATGAGTTGTGTATACGACCGATGTGGAAAGAAGTTGCGGAGACATTGACGGAGTTGACGAGACTTGTTGTTCGTTAGCGCGGTCAAGAATGAGAACACCAGTGGCTACGTTTCAAGCATACCTCGCGCCAAGATCTCGGCTTTCAAGAGATGGAGTAGAAGATATGGTGACATGGGCATCAGCGCCACCGGAGGAGCGATTTCTCTTTGACGTGCTGGGCTTTGGTCTTGACGGTGGATTATCTTGGACATTGTACTTCATATATCCCCATTTGCGTAGCTGCGTGCGATATGACCTTTCGCTAACGAAAATTTTAGACAATCATAAATGTTGCGGGGACCGAAACGTTGGCTGGCATGACTTACGACGCTTTGAAGCCATGGCGAGTTTGGACTATCCTCATTATGTCCACCAATTTTCGATTGTTCACAACATAAAGCTGCTGAATCTCATGTTGAAGGTTCGTCCAGTCTTTCGTCATTCTGAATGTCCCAGAAAAGATCAACACTAGCCTTGAGACTAACACCAACGAACCGCAAGGACACAGACATGACCTATCAACACAGACTCACTGTTTCGCGACCGCCACCCAAACTGAAGAAGGGGCTTTATCGGGGAAAATGAAGAGTTTTGACGGCCTCAGGCTCAAGCCACGGAAGGGGCAGACTCACCACACATGTGCCAACCTGCATTAGCAAGGCGCAGGCTGTGCGCAATCTGCAGTTCTAGTTGGTGGACAACCACATAATACAACGCAGAAAAGTGCAAATCGTACTTGATTGGATAACCTGTTTGAGAGTGGTTCCGTCAGAGGATACTAGCGCAAAAGGGAAAATTGCATTTTGCATTTTCATACCTGATGCGATTTGCAGTCCCACTCCTGCATAAGCGCAATCGTCCCGCCAGGCTCCCACCCGTGGGAACAACGTGCCCAATTTGCATTTTGCAGATTTAGCCTTGTGATAGTCCCTAGCAATGTCCATCATTGCAATCCATGACCTAGATCACGCATGCGAGTGCACTCAGCACTTGCATCGATCAACGACCTTTGACGTGTGAAGAATCTGGTTTCTGCAGTTTCACCCTTCATATCGTTTTTGCATATTTGACCAAGTCATGGTGGATCAAGCATTTGGTCAGGGAAATCCCAACGATTTCTCCGTCATTCAAGCGGTATCCCTCCTCTATTACTCTTGTATTTAAGGTCTATCATGGCCTCAACAATGAATCGTGTGTCCTCGGAATCATCACACTCTCAAAACCCAATACAAATTCCTACAATCCTTGACTGTCCATTACGCTACGCTACCCAGTATCCTGAGCATCTCCAGTCCAGATCACGTCAACCTGCACGTCTCGCGACTCTTTTTCACAGTCCAAATGGCATCGCAGACGAGCACATCCAAGCCTTTGCCGTCGGTTTCGAGGTATGTCGCGGCCATTCTATTCCATTCCACGATTAGCATATCCCCCAATCCTTGCTGACTATGGACCAGAAGCTCCAACACCCATGGCACTGCTCAAGGATGTCTGACTGACGGGCCGGGTGGCAATAACCCTGCATCCGGCGGGGACAACAGAGAGCAGCCGTCGAGCCTGTCGCATGCCGCCCTTACAAAGCACAATTTTGGTATCGATACAAACATTCATAGTGTTGAGGAGGATCAAAGAAGGGATGAAATGGCCGTCATTCGTAACCTTGTGTCATTGGGACTTACATTGGATTCGAAGGTAGCCCAAAAGGTGGCGAGAAACACCCATGGAATGAGTCCCATGGAAAGATTCATGAAGGAAATACAGGAAACCGCAAATAAGATCTCTTGATTGATAACTGGATTCTATATCAAAGGTAGACGAGCTGGCATTTTAAGTCTGGTGTAGTCACTCATAGGTACATAAGTAGATCAAGCTCCTCACTGGTACGTCATGCTAGAAAGGTCGTCAGCGGGATAAAGCATACGTATGGATCACGTATCTGGTCAAATACTGCTGTCCATTGTGACAGATTAGTCAGTAATTAAACACTCTCTGTCAAGTCTCAAGCAAACTGTCACTCGAGTGTTTGCTCAAATGATCCCGCAATGGTCGGTCTTAGACAGAATAAATTGGACGTGCCCGTGGTACTGCTTGGTTTCTGGCTATGTCCAATTTTGAAAACATATTACTACGACTCATTCCTGTACAGCTGCTGGGTGATAGTGACGGAGACTATAGGTTCTCAAAATCATGAGGACGACAACTTCAAATCATTAGGTACGCACAGATAAACTGTTGGAATTACTTTGTGCTTCTACTTCTTCCACGTGCTTGTAATTACTTGGACGCAGCCCCGTCATCTCGCCCTTCATCTTACTCTGCAGCCCAGATCCCGAAGCCTGGAAAGACCCAATAATACGACAACATACTGAAGAGAGAACCCCCGGGCTGCCGTAGCTAATCACTAACAGAGGGGACCGAATCCAACGACTCACCCTTTCTGCCGTTGAACAACTCTTCGTAGCCCTGAAATAGCGTCGGCACAATCCTTCGCACTGTCGGAATAGCAAGGGGCATGAAAAGCGACTGCTTCATTCCATAAGCGAACGTCTCAGTGACCAGTAGAAAGATTATATTCAGTAGCCAGTTGAAGAAATCGGGTCACATTGACCCAACAAAACAATAGCATTTGTAGGTATTGTTACACTGTGGATCTCTACCAGTAACTGTAGGTTCTTAGGATGGTCGATACCACGGTGAGAATTGACCTGCCCGTTTTTGAGCATAAAAGGAATCATAGTTGGAGGTATCCATGGATTTCAATGAGGGGAAGATTACACAGCAAATCAAAGCTTACAACAACTTGTACACTGCGTTGAAACTATTTCAATTTACTCAGCATCATGGCCATATGGACGCATACACATCGTCTGAATTCGCCATAACGTGGTAGTAGGACGGTATCGCCACACCACTGTCGAATCCGTCCGCAAGTGACTATGGGTAGAATAGATCTTGTACATCCCAGTCCAGATCATCAACGACAGAGGACTCATAATAGATATCCCAGTCTGAGTCCCAATCAGGGCCCAAGTCTGCGTCCGAATCCGTGTCCGAATGTGGATCTGTATTGCACGAGCTTCCTGTTTTCAAGCAATCAGGGCAATTCGGCTTTACCCATTGCATCTGAGTATCGTTTTTCGTGACGAAGATCTGAATTACCTTATCCTTCTTGTGCCAATTGCCGACGCAGTACAGTTTGACACCACGCTTTTGAAGCTCCCGAAAGATGAAGTATGCCCTCCGGTACACGGGCTGAAGCTTGTGCAAATGGGAAAATACCCCGGAGCTGATCGGTCGGATGCCTGCGTGTCGAGTTTTCCTACAATAACGTCTCCGCCAAATCCAGCCGCACTCTATCCATACCTCCTTGAGACTAGGCATTTTCAGTGTTATTGCTAGACGATCGCGACGGACTGGGTCGGTACAGTCCAGCAGGGGGACATGGTAGTGCTGTATGTAGTCGAGCACTGTCTGCGCTCCGCTCCCCGGGCTGTGCAGGGTCCATATGAGACGCTTATCGTCGGCTGCTACCTCTAGCTCCAGGGAATTGAAAGTGTTCCACGCATAAGGTTGGTGTGTAGTTGCGAAAAGGTCAATTTCAGGGATTACCAGCGCGGTGACAGGCTTATTGTCCAGGTGATAGAATGCAATGGCTGGGCGAAATTTTCGTTGAATCAAGTGGCAGGTTGCTTTGCTTACCTGACGAAGCAGCCCTGTAGCTCGGAATCGTTGTCTAAGAACCTTGTTCCGATGCTTATACTCCATTTGGTTGTGGAGCGCGTCCTCCTCGCTGGCAACCCCCAGGGAAAGTCTTTCAGTCCACGTCTCCACGTCGCTGTAAAGTAGTAGCCAGGTGATGGGTTCCTGAGACTCAACTGCTTCATTAATCAGAATATCGAAAACGAGCAAGAGAATATCATTGGGGACAAGTACTTGTGTCTTGGAGTTGAGCGTCTTTTGGAGAAGCATGTGAGCGGAATGAGACGGAAGCAAGTGTCGTCGGTGTTGAATAAGGGGTTGTAGACTAGCGTGGGAATATGAGTTTAGAGTCTTGAAGTAGTTGCTAGGTTGCGTTCTATGAGTCTCATTTAATGGGTTGCTTATTACTGGCCAGCTTTTATTATCTAGCGCGCGAGAAGACAGATGGTGCACAATGAACAAATTAAAAAGACAATTGGGAATGAACAGGAATAAGGGGCTTTTGAACAAAGACTACAAACACCAATGCCACAAGATCATATCTTCTGCCTCCTTTACCTGCCGTTATGCCTTCTTGCCGGACGTTCCAAACACAACCTCTCTCAAACTGTAGAAATGCGCCCACCAAAAGACTGCGCTTATCAGCTGTGCATCTGATTGGGCCGCTTATGAAGATGATGTCGGGCGCTGGTGGGTTTGTTGGTGCGCAGCTGATAATAAAAGGCTGGTGCCCCCGCGTTATGGGTCTGAATCCGGGCTTTTGTCATCTTCTCAGCAAATTCTTTAGTAACTCAACATGGCATCTGATTCTTCGCCTGCTTTAGGCCTGCAGACGAAGGAGGATCTCACATACTACTCCAAACCATTGTCACCACTGTGTTCGATTTGCCGTTCTGTTCTTAAACAAATACCAGTACAGCACGACTCTTTACTCTTGGAAAATAAAGCGGACTGCATCTCAACGCCAGAAGGTCAGACCGAGTGATTTCTCAAAGCCGTCAAGGATGAATGCATCATATGTTATCGGGTATGGAATTACGACCGAAGACGCGCTAAGGAGTGGGAAAGCTCTGGGGCGGTGAACTGGTGTCCTTTGACATACTCCTATTTTGTTTCCCTCGAGGAGAGGGGTGTGATAGGGGTGTTGAGAATGAAAGTGTATCAGCAGAATGCTGCGGCAGTACTCTACGACCCAAATAACACGCCTGAGTTCGCATTGATCGACGCAAAAGGTAAGCCCAAGCCCTTAATCTTCGGAACTTATATGCTCATCAAACCAAGAATCATCATGCGACCCTGATCTGGCGGTCACTCCCATTAGCAACAACACCGGATCTCCCGAAGTGTTGCAAACAGCTGCCGACTGGTATCAGTTCTGTCGGTTGAATCACAGCAAATGCTGGAGTCTGCCGACTCGTAAGCCCGGGTGGGTACCTTCGCGCCTGGTGGAAATTGGCCAGGCTCAAGATGAAAGTTGGAGGCTCATCATCACTGATGACCAAGCTGGCATTCTAATAGCAGCCCAGTACGCGACACTCAGTTATAGATGGGGATCAAAGCCACAAGCCTTGATGCTAAGAACTTCGACCTTGGGACACTTTCTCGGCGGAAAGCCGATCGCCGACCTATCTCAGACATTCAAGGACTTCTTCGTGGTAGCGCGTAAACTTGGCTTCAAGTATGTATGGATCGATTGTCTATGCATCATACAGGACTGCAGCCAGGATTGGAAACACGAGGCATCTACCATGAGAGATGTGTACGCGAATTCCGGTTGCAATGTTGTGGCCTGCGACTCGTCAGAACCTGGAGGGGGCCTGTTCCGGTACAGACACCCCAGCGATGTGTCCCCTGGCCTGGTGGAAATTCGTGTGTCATCAGGGCAACCACAGAGATACGTTGTTCGCGATGATCACTTCGACAGCAGGAATGTCACGGTGACAACTCTGGCGGACCGCGGATGGGTGTTTCAGGAAAGATTTCTGGCCCCACGATTGCTCTCCTTCCACCCTCAGCGTATTAGCTGGGAATGCTGCGAAGGCCGTAAGTGGGAGGGTGTATACCAGTCATTTGAAGACTCGATCAGCATCATGGACAAACTGCTAGCCTCTGTTCAACAAAGCGCCGAAGCTTCATACGGGGAAATGACAGAAGCCACTCTAAAACTCTGGGAGAAGCTGGTGGGCGTGTATTCGCAATGCAAGCTCACCAAATCCGAGGACAAGCTTGTCGCTTTTGCTGGTGTCGCCAAAGCCTTCCAAGAACTTACCGGCGACACGTATTTAGCTGGGGTTTGGCGGTCGCAGCTGCTCGCACAGTTGAATTGGACGGCTCTTGAGAAGATGAGAGCGGCCCACTTCCCTAAGCGATATAGGGCGCCTTCATGGTCATGGGCATCTATTGACGGCCCAGTCTGGCCACAGTTTAACGCGAAACGTCCAAACTGTGAGAACCATATGGCATTGGAGATTATAGACGCCGGCGCAACTTCCAACGCCTTTGAGGGAATGGCCGATGTGAGTGATGCTTGGTTAGAAGTACGAGGCACATGTTTTGGATGTTCGTACAAGAAGCAACCGGATGGATGGATTCACTTTTGGCCCGATACTGACATTGGTTTTAAACTTTCGGGGTCGATGGAAGCGGATGTTACGGAATACGAGTTTGAAGGTGAGGGTCGGACTATTCTTTTGCTTCACACGGTCAGTTCACGTGATGGTTATTGGTTTGCCGCCGATGCCATGATCTTGCTACCGGTTTCCGGCCCGAGAGATGTGTACAGAAGGATAGGTTGGGCAAGTTTCGTGCCTCGGGATCCAAAGTGCCCCGTGGACCTTGCCTTGTCTCCCAGAATCGGGAGGGCCGAGCTCGTCATCGTGTAACAAAAAAGGCAAGAAATTGTCCGGGGCAACTTAAATGAGATCATAGAATCACGAGGGTATCAATATCGTAGCAGTCATCTTCCATCTCACCACCCATCCCCAGAAGCGTCCCAGGAGTCCCAATCCAAGTCTCCCAAGCCCTCCTCAATCTCATTCACGCCTCCCTCCTTCCTATCTATCCCCTTCTTCTTCCTCTATCCGTACGGATGGAACTCATGCTGTTCAAGTGAGAGCTATTATCATATTGCTAGCCTCCGAGTTAGAGAACAGATATCTGAGGACGGGGTGTGTCGACGCCCATTGTGCATCCTCCCACGGGGATATGAAACCCTTGGAGCAATTTTCTTCGACGAAATCCAATACACAGAGATGATCGTCATTCAGGATAAAGTGTAAGCCATTGCGAATTATTCTAGCTCATATCCTGAACTCCGGCTGATCGTACGTTCTTATGGGTATCATTATCGTGGCAGTCATCTCCCATTCTTCCTCCTTACCACCCATCTCCAGAAGGGTCCCAAGAGTCCCAGTCCAAGTCTCCCAAGCCCTCCTCAATCTCACTGACGCCTCCCTTCTTCCTACTCATCCCCTTCTTCTTCCTAGCAGTCTTCGTCTCCTCCTTCGCAGCACCTTTGGTAATCCTCGCCTTGCCCATCACCTCCACGAGCTCCTCCTCAACCACATCCTTCACCTCGACCACCCCCAGCTTCCCGCCCCTCTTCCTCTCAATCTTCCTCTCATCCCTCGCAACATCAGCCGCCCTCATCACTTCAGCCCTCTCAGCCTCCCTCGCCCGCCTCTCCTCCTCGGCCCTGTCCTCATCCCTCCACCTCCTCCCATCCAAGACCCGCTGCCTCACGCGCACCTCCTCGTCAGCCTCCATCTCCTTCCACAGCTCCCTCTTCTTCCTCCCCGCCTCATACAACTTCTCCTCCGCAGGCGTCCTCTTCCCCTCCGCCCTCAACCTCCGATCCCTCTCCATCCGCCCCATCGCCAACCTCACCCTCGTCTCCTTGCTCAACGGCACCCCCATAAACACAATCCGCGTCTCCGTCCCGTTCGGCAGCCCAACCACAAACTCCCGCTGCGCATCATTCACCTTCACCCCCTCCTCAAACAAATCCAGCTGCCCCTCCTCATCCTCGCACCCCAAAAACCTCTCCCGCACAATCCGGTCCACGTACACGCAAAAGTTCGTCGTGAACCCCCGGAACATCTCCTTACACCCCTTCGCGTCGATCCCCCTCAGACTCTCCAGCTCAACCTCCTCCGCCGCCCTCACAAACACAACCCCCCGCTGCACATCCCTATCCCACCCCCGGAAACTCCCCCAGTCCCGCCGGTACAGACAACTGCGGTCCTTGTGCTTCCCCACATACGTCATCTCCAGCTTCCGCAGCTCCGGCAGCCGCTCGCGCAGCTTCGCCAGGTACACCGCGTGCTTCCGCACCACCTCAGGCCGGATCGCCAGCTCCCGCAGCCCGCGGCATTGGTTCAGCACCCCCCAGAACTGGCACCACCGCTGGATCGGCTGCTCGAGGTACTCTCCCGTGAACAAGTTCACGCTCGTCTTCAGGCTTTTGTCCGCCTCCTGGAACCCGCCCACGTACACGCTCCGTAGCAGCCGCCGGTACGCCTCACGCAGCCTGCTGCCCACCGCGACGGTGAACTCGTCCGAGCTCTCGAACACGAACGTGTTCTCGCCCCAGAACAGCGGCGCCGCCTCCGCGTGCACCTGCCGGCTCGCGAGCAGCAGGTTCAAGCCCCGGCGCTTCGCGCAGCGGCACTGCGAGGGGGCGTCCCAGGGGTACAGGCGTGGCTCGACGAGCTCGACCGCGGGCTCGAGGACGAGATGCGCGGGCGGCTCGATGGAGGTGCGGGTGTGGTTCTGGCGGAAGTGGCAGTCTGCGTGGTGGTCGAGGGAGTGCTTTGGCGGGGACACGAGGGCGGCGCGCCAGATTTGGGTGCGGAGCTCGAGGGGCAGGCCGAGGAGGGTCTTGGAGGAGGAGTGGATCTGGTTGGGCGCGAGGGGGATTGTAAGGGTTAGGTTAGCCATTTTTGTGATGTTGTTGATGATGTTGGTGATGGCGATGGCTTCGTCTAGATGCGTGGTGCCGATGCCTGGCCTGCTGCGACCGGATGGTTGACGATTCAATGGAATTGATTGATTTCGCTCTTGAAACTTGTTGCTGATCTACAGAAACACCAAACAGCCTGATAAATGCGGCTCGGGGTCATCAGTGTCTTAAAGGCAGGCAGCCGTGAGCCGCAATGCAGGCCGCTTCACTCATCCAGTGGACAGCAAACGCACGGAGGCAGCCGCCGGATGAGTCACGGCGCCGGAAAACTAAGGGTGCTTGAGGCCAATGTTGCCTGCCAGTCTGCCTGGAAACGCATTGATAGCACGAAACTGCGGCCAATTGGCGACGGATTGCAGGTCGAACGCCATTTGGAGAAAGCCGGTTGGTGAAATGGCTCGGGAGGGAGGCTCAGTGAGGCGGTGCTGACAACGGCGCCGCCGGCTGGTTTGCTGCGGATGAGGGGACTTCTCCGCAATCTCACGGCTTGGTCTGCAGCATGCTCCATCTCACAGTCGCGATGCAGCGAATTGGCTTAGGCGGCGTGTCTTTCTGCAGATATGGATTCAATTAGGCTCGCTACGTAATTTCTGTTGAGACTTGAGGTCGTTACTGTCGTGTCTGTTCAAATTGGAAAAACATCATGCAGCGCCAGACTCCTTAAACCGATAATGCCCACATTTTCCGGCAATGATGCTTAGCCCTGTGCAATGACGTCGCGGATAATCTTGTTACAGTCGACTGGGTTCTCGAATACGAACCAGTCATCGCGAGGAACGTTCTTAAACGCCTTCTCGAAGCGCTCCGGTTCGTTCTTGGCAGCGAGACCCACGGCTGCGATGTCTGTTACTTTGCGGATCAGGATGAGCTTGACCCAGCCCTTGAACTGACGGTAGCTGTGCAATGTTAGCCAATTGCTGGATGTGCTAGACGGTGAGTACTCACATGTCGCCATAAGCCTCGGGGTCCGATTGCGTCGAGTCGCCAATGAGGATCATCTTCCGCTTGGGAAGCCATTCATGCACCTTTTTGATGCGCTCTACCTTGTATTGCTCCGTCGCCAGAGTCAAGGCCGACAGCAATCCTGCAACGGTCTTCCAGCTGGAATCGCGGAGAATGATGGTTCCAGGGGGGTAGTACTGGTCTCGGAACTCCCTCAGGAACGGGTAGAGATTGTACGGAGACGCGGAGAGGTAGAACCACGGAGAACCCTGAGGCAGCATGGCCTGGATATTCTTGTATAGCTCCGGCATGCCCTCGATTGGTGTCGGCTCATTGACAAAAGTCTCGCGGAGGATGCCAATGGGGTCGCCCGTCTGGGTCAGTTTGATGGTGTCGTCAATATCTGCAACTGTTAGCCGACGTCCACCCAAAAAGCAGCATTCAAATACATACCCGAAAGAATGGACCACCCCTCAGGCTCCGCAAAGAACGTGTGCATCTTCAGCAAACCCGACGTCCCCTGTGGGACCATGGCACTCGACGAAACCATCGCGCCCGCCGGCTGTTCGTGGATCTTCAACGTGTCGGTACTGATGCCGTTCGACGCCGAAGGTCCCAGCTTGAGTTCCTTCTTGTGGTTGATAACCCGCAGGTGTCGCGACGGCTGGACATCCCACAAGAACGGCAGTATCCTCTCCTCAATCGTCTTCAACTCCTCCGCATCATCAGCGAGTCCCAACTTTTTCGCGACACCCTGCACGATGTCGACCACCTTGCACTTGGGCTCCTTCTCGAACACGGCGGCGATGAACTCGGCTTGCCAGCTGCCTAGCCGCGAGGGCTTGTATGCGGTGTTGTCCATCAACCAGACAATGTCATCCTCGGTCACAGGTCTGCCCCACGGGTTGTAGCTCCCCAGATGCGACAGGAGGCCGCTGGCGGTAAAGAAGGCTGACTGCAAGGTCGGGACAGTGGGGTTGGGAAGCTCGGCTTCCACATCGTCGAAGCGACGTTCTCGGCGGGTTTGTTTCTGCATTTCGTCTGCGTAGGACGCGGCGGGGCTCTTGGATTCGTCTTGTCCACCCATGATTACGACGGCTGCGGTGATCGGTATTTAAATGCTGGTTTTCTCGCGTCTGCCTTCTCTTGTCTCTTGTTTGCCTCTCGAAGGTCACTCGGATCAATAGTTGGAAGTGTGACTAGATTTCGGTGTTATTGGTGCCTTGGCGGCGAAGTGGTTGGTAGGCTGACGGTTCAGGGCTCAAAGGAAGACCGTGTGTGTCGAGAAGCAGGCGTTCCTGGTTGAATGGAGACTCGAGGGAAGGATGGGCGAGATGATGGAGGCAGGCTGAACGGGAATTGGCGCACCCAAGTAGGTGTCGTGTCTCAGCCCTCAGCCGGGGCAGCTGTATTCGTACCGGCGGCGCGACCAAACATCTGCCCCAACGCCTGCCCCAGAAAGGCACGGCTGGGTCGCAGGGCAAGTCCAGTCGATCGGATGCATTATGTCAGAGCTAGCTCGTTTGGCTGCATCGTCTGTGTGGGAGGCGCCCGTGACATGGTTTAGGGCGAGCTGTGACAGGACAACCATCAGATGGCCTGGTAGCCCGGTGGTGAATTGGTCGCAGCGCGTCTTGGCTGAAATATGCCCCTCCAAGGACCCGTGTGACTCGCCTGCAGGCAGGCGAAGGTGTCGGAGGCGTAGGAAAGATGGAGGGGTAAGGGGCTGGTGGATTGGGACTGGCAGTTGGACGAAGCGAAGCACCAGCGGGGGCGGGAGGCATCCGGGGCGCCCTGGTCCTTGTCTTGGCGGATGCGTTCCGAAAATATCCCGACACGCGATTGGGGGTTCGCCAGCGTCACGTGGAGAAGAAGCACGGTCCATGCAGCCAAACACTTTCCAAGCTCACGCATGCAAGACTCGAAGTCATTGAACATGGGATAAACTCTCTTGATCAACTCCAAAAGTCACAGTGAATGAGTGCAGAGTGAGCTTGACTTGGGGAAAGATAAGGTGCGTCAAAAAGCAAAAGTAATGTCCTCGGAGAGGCTCGAACTCTCGACCTTTGGATGTCTCTGCCTGTGGCAGGGTCATATTGATTAGATAATATGAGACCAACGCTCTACCGACTGAGCCACGAAGACAACTTGCTGTGGCGGGGTGGAAGCAAAAGATGACTATGATCCCTAGCAGAGCGTCCCCACTGACAACGGTCTACGATTTCTAACGTTCCTGAGCTCCTTTATGGCCTTGAGAGATTTAATCGCATAGTCAAAGTAACCACCTGTTTCAAAGCTTCAACCAAAGTTAGTTCTTTCGAATGCACTGCTCAAAGGTCTGTTCGTCCGAGTCAACTCGCGGAGAGTGGTCCGTCTCCGAAAGTGGAGAGCAGACTGTACAAGACAACGCCTGAATTTGGACGCGGACGGAAATACGGTGTACAGATGAAGTCAGCTTTGTATTTCTTTCGGAAAAGCTCATCAATTTAACCCGATTGATTGGGAAGACAAAAACATAAACATGTGAAAGCATCTTCAACCTCGCTAAACGAGCGTGCTTCGAGATCCCATTGGTTTGCTATTGAGTGCATAGTCCGGGCAGTCCGCCAATGTTCTTGCTTGGGTCGTATTATCGAAGACTCCACATGAAGTTCAGCTGAATCAGCTGCGGCGTGAGGAATGGGTTGCAAGCGAGAATTCAGAAGGCTATCACTGTGACCAGGTAGCCACTCGATTGGTCCGTCTCACCTGTAAGCAATTCCGTGCCCCGAGGCTGCCTGGAAGAAGACGGCCACTCCGCTATATCGGGCAAACCATGTCTACATACACTTACCATATTCGTCCCCGACAGTAGCTATCAGCAGCAGACGGCTGACTGCAACGCCGCACGGCGAGGCTGCGTGTTCCGCTGACCACCTTGTCGCCGGCATCTCGTGTAAACTGGCCACTCATACGAAACTTCCACATACCACAGTAACACAAGATTGAAGACTCACATAATGATGGCTCAGCTGAACATGTGCAGTGTGCGCTCTTACTCGGCGGTCCGTTCCGCACGAATATGTATATAGACTCTCGCATTTTCCACTATTGTATTTCTTTGTCCAACCACTTCACACTCTGTCGCTAGCAAATTCACTAGGTTTGCAAATCATGGCTCGCATTCAGGACTTCGAGGGTATGCAATACTCTCGCACCGGCGATGAGTCCGAGCAGCTGGACTACGCCTTCTTCAACCAACAATACGCAAGTTCAACCTACCAAAAGGAACACGACATGAACCCCAGCCTCATCGTCCGTCCCAAACATGACGAAGACGTAATCAGGGCCGTGAACTGGGCGCGCGACAACAAGGTTGCTATGGCAGTCAAGAGCGGTGGTCACCAGTACTCCGGTGCATCTTCTACATTTGGCAACAATATCCAGATCGACCTCTCCAACACCTACAAAGATCTCATGGTCCTCAAACCCAAGGTCCCCATCGCGGAGGATCGCACCCTTGTTTACATGGGCGTGAGTACCACAATGATGGAACTCAACCAATACCTCAAGCATAACAAACTCTTCGTGCCGACGGGTCAATGCGCTTCTGTCAACGTCGGTGGACATGGTCAGACCGGGGGCTACGGCCAGCTTGGCCGTAGCTTTGGTCTGTTCGGCGACAGCATCAGAACTATTCGCATTGTTCAACACGATGGCGTCATCCGCGATGTGACCAAGGAAAACGATCCTGATCTGTTCTATGCCATTCTTGGCGGAAGCCCAGGCAACTTTGGCATTATCACTCACTACATCCTTGAGGTATACAAGTCCAAGAGCTACCTGGGCACAGTGGCTGGCCCAAACAACTTCAAGGGGCCACACGGTATCAAGGCACTCTGGATCTACTCCCGCGAAGTCCTTGAGAAGCTGCTCACAGCTGTGGCCAAAATGGCCGCTGATCCTACCTTCCCCCGCGGCTTCGACCTCTGTGTGAGTGTCCTGAGCACAGAGTTTCCCATCACCACGCTCTTCCAGGAATTGAATGACGCAACGGTTTGGGAGCGCGTGCAAGCCCACATCAGGAAGGTTCTCGAGGATAAGTTCCTGGCGTTCTTGAACGGCAAGTTCCCCGCGTCGATTATCTTGTATGCCCAATGGTGTCCCACCAGCAAGGAGGACAAGTACGACGCCAAAATAGACGCCTGGTTCGACAACTTTCGCCAGCTCAAGAGCCGCCTAGAGGATGAGATGCTGCAATTTGGCGAGTTCGACATGGAAATGTCGGACATGACGGGCCAGTGGCTCTTCCCCAAGGAGCGCGAGTTCGATCTGCCGTACGTCAAGCGTGTCTATTCGACCAACTCGACCACTCTCCTCAAGGACGGGTGGGTCAAAGACGTCGTGGACCGGATTGACCTTATTTACAACCCGAAGCAGTATCTTGATGGCCAGCCTGGCGAGAAAAATTACGAGCGGTATCTGCGATGCAAGCTGTCGGTGCAAATCCAGTGCTTCGGCGGAGAGAAGTCGCGCTTCTATGCCAATAGGGACAATGGCACCTCGTACAGCTGGAGAGACACGACCGTCTGCCAGACTTTGGATTGCTTCCACGAGGCGGACGCTGAGTCGAAGAAGTATGCCGATGCGTGGCAGGCGAAGAATGATGCGGTGATGAATGGACCGGACAGCTCGTTTAGTAAACAGGATAGACGTTTGCTCTGGGGCTCTCATGGAGATTGGAACCTTGGGGATGAGAAGGTTTGGAAGTGTTACTATGAGGATGAGCAGAAGTATCAGAGGCTTGGGAGGGCGAGGGCGAAAGCAGACCCGAACGGAACTTTCACAGCGAACCCGTTCGCTGTGACGGCCGTTCATGATTCCAATTAAGCACTGAGTCTTGAGATAGGAAGTTAAGCGGGCCTTTTTTTTAGTGGTCGCAATGACAAAATACCATTTCAAACGAGATTTTGAACACACTGTGGTGCCTGGTGCATTCATGGTACTCTTCTGTGGATGTCTGTCGATATCGTTGCTTCATTTGTTGATGATACCAGCAGTAGCATCGTCGCTTTCTTTCAACGGTTTGGTAAGCCTTGCGAAAATGCCTTACTACGGCCCTGCAGGCTGGGAAGCGGGCAGGCGATGTGACAACCAATGGATCTTTGCGTCTGCAGATGGGGCTGAGGGCAGGCATTTTATTGGCGGAGGACGGCATGTAAGAAAGCGAGTATTCGTTGCTTGTGGCAGAATGCTGGCCTGAGAAATAAAGATGACTGCATGAGAACATTGACGCTGACTTGTCAAAGTAACCGATAGTCTCGTGACGTTGTGGCACAGCCTCAGCGCAGCCTGCAGAAGAGTAAAAAGCACAGTTCAAACACCTGCTCGCGTCCATCCCAACCTTGAACCTCTCCTCATCCGCTCCGCAAGCCATCATCAGGGGATCATTCCGTTCATTCCTCTTGGTTTGACTGCTTGACCTGTTCATTCTAGCCGTTGCTGGCCACAGCAGGAGCGCCAGGCTGCGAGCCTTCCCCTCGCCATGGCCGAAGCCTTGGGGCTAGCTTCGGGTGTAATCGCCGTCGTAGACATGGCCACGAAAGTCGGAGGGGCCAGCATCAAGCTCAAAAGGCTATGGGATGAAGTCAAAGAAGCCCCTTACATGCTGCTTCAAAAAGCAGAGCAGATCCAAGACTTCGAGGAGTTTCTCGTCGACACAGAACTCCAAGTGGCCACGAACTCGCTTCCTGCGACGGCCTGGAACAGCGCTCTTCTCCAGAAGTATGTCGCCAAAGCTCGAACAGCATTAGGCGAACTTCAAGAGATAATTGACGATCTTCTTGACCAAGCTACCGCTGGTCGGGGATACAAGCGCAAGATTGGGTCGACAAAGGCTGTCTTCCGGAAGGACAACATCAAAGCTCTGGATGCTAAACTAGATCAAGCTTTGAATCTCTTCAAGATGGCGCAGGGGCAGTACATGATGTTTGTTCTCCCCATGTTTTATTATATCTCGAAATCGTTGATGACTAACACGCCTGAACCGGGGAACAGTGCTTTGATGAATTCTTCGCATATTCTGAATGTCGAGAGACATTCCAAACAGCATGAGGGGTCAGACAGCGGCGAACATCATTTACATCCCCTGGAATATGGCTCTGGCTCGACCCAAGAGTATGTTAGCTGCAAGGTCGTTTATGCAATTAAGGCCCCTGCGGAAATCTTCAGCATATCTCATGCAAAAACCATCCTTGGCAGTTTACATTTCGCCCTTGGCTCTAACGAACAATTCCAACTTTCCCTGCGGACACCATACTGGTTTTCCTCATCTGTATACTCCATCATCGCGTTCAGAAGTATTTCTGGGTGGCAAGTCAGTCTCAGGGCGTATGAAGTGGTGGAGTCTTTGGCTGATGTGCTCCTCCTCCACTTTTGGGACGATGACCCTGTTGCCGTTTTCAGGTTCCTAGATGAGCATAGAATGACCCCATTTGTGCGTGATGAACGTGGTTTCTCCTTGCTGCGAGTAAGTTTCTCGTTCGATGCGTTGTCTGTGGGAAAGGCACACCACTGACGTTGTGTAATTCACTCAGATAGCTTGTCGCTACTCATCCGTAAAGGTCTTGAGGGCATTGCTGAACGCCGGCTTGACAATATCTGGCTCTGAGAATGTGACCTTTTTAAGATACAGGTAGGTACCAGATTCCTTAGTAGCATTAGCTGAACTAATTACCTTAGATTGACTTACCATTGGTTATATCATGAACTTATATTCGCTCAAGATATGTTTGAGCGACTGCGTCCTGCCTGTCCGTATCCTGGGAACGATATTATTCAACTTCTCAAAGACCACGGCGTGCAGCGAAAGATTATTGCACCGTCTGAAAACTTGTGGGTTCATTTCATGGGTAGCGAATATATGGAACCCCGATTGATGGGGGACCGAAGGTTTCCCTGCCCATTTGGAACAAGCAAACTAAGTGTGGTGATGGGAAATCACTACTTTTCTCTTCCAGTTGAAGAGAGACTTTGATATGCACGAGATGCTATTGTAGTCGACAATATTGAGGTTTTCTCCACCTGGCTACCAGAATTAGAGCACGATCTTCGTCGATTGTTACAATCATCTCGAGCCCCCGGGGTTTATTCCTTTATTCATACTTTTTCGCCTACTATATGGCACGAGAACTTGTGTTCCGGAATTTTAATCAGATTGCGCCTCTCACTCAGTTTCCCTGGTTCAAGGCCGTTCACGCTTACATTTCTTTAGATCCGGAAGGTCTGTTTCATATTGACTCTTCTTGGAAGTACCAATACTATGGTCAGACGTCGCTGACGCCATTCTTCGTCATCATTCTCGCAACCAAGGGCTCTCCGTGGCGCACGGAAGGCAAACAGAGTATACGTAACAGGAGATTTTCCTCGGCAGTTCGATTTTGGGCGACCGCCGTATCTTTAGCGGGCATAGATCTTCTCAAGTACGGTCGAACTGAATAGAAGATTTATCAAGAACGCGGGGTTGTATTTAATCAGCGATGTTGTCTCATTCACCATGCAAAGGGGCTCTATACCCGACTTTCGATCATCGGGATCACATATGGCCACCGTCCGGAAGACTGGAGAGTTTGGTGGACTTGGGAGTATGAAGACTTTGCAGGAGAATTCTGGCAACTGATAGAGGAGCCACCAATATCAGTCCCTGGTAGTTGGGTGGAAGATATTGGCAACTTTAGAGATGTGGAACAGAGCAGACTTTATTCGTGGCAAGCGGAGGAGACACTCCCGCTGATTTGGTCCGAGTACCGCAAGATTCGACCCCCAATTTAGGCAAAAACCAGCAAAGCGTTCGGTGCCGATGACGTTGTGGACAGGATGCAGTTGTCTTTGGAGAACAAGGCGTTGACTGGGCATGGGACCCTGAGAGCTTCGGTTATGAAAATCATTACTTCATTATCTGCTACAGAGCTCTCTCTTCTATGGATATCATGTGTAGGGATTCAGGAAACGCGAGGTTTAGGCCGTGAGAAAGGGTATCCGAGTATCCCCATGTAGAGCATCGGCACTCAATTTTTAGTAAACCGCGAGAGCGAGAAAAAGCTCTTCCTCTTCTTATCCCCCTTCATCCCTCTCTCACCATCGTGCTTCTTCGCTTGCTCCTCCGTGTTGAGCTGCGTCGTGTTGTCATGCATAAGCTGCTGGGCGTATGACACGGTGCCCGCGTTCGTAGCACCAGGCGTGTAGGAGATGCTTGGTGGCGGCGAGCCGGGGATGTATGGATGGGAGCCCGGAGGCGGTGTGATTGGCCCGTATGCCGGGTGATTGTGCATGCCGGGCGGCGGGCCTGGAGGCGGGGTTCCTGGTCCCCAGGAGTGAGTCGGCGTGCCATACGGGGAGTGACCCGGGGGTGGTGAGGCGTATCCGTAGGGGTAAGGTCCTGGAGGCGGGAGTCCAGGAGGAGGTCCATGAGGATGTCCCGGAGGGGGAGGTCCAGGCGGAGGTGGGTACATTGCGCCTGGGGGTGGTGTTCCGTATGGAGAGGAGAGTGGTGGCGGCGTACCATATTGCGGTGTCGTCGGTTGACTTGGAGGAGCCGGAAGCGCGAGTTGTGATGGCGGGCCTTGGATCGCGGCGAGTTGCTGTTGTTGCTGTTGCTCTGGAGTAGCGAAGAGGTCCATGACCTTGCCGTGGCCAGTGAGTCTCTCGTAGACGGCGAGAGTGGTACCGAAGTCCTTGTGGCCGTCAACTTTAATGGCATCGAGTAGCTCCAAGGCGTATGTCTGGCAGTTGTTCGTGATCAGATTGTAGGTAGGCTGCCTTTCTCTGATGCTTTGAATCACGGATTCACCTGCGTAAAATTAGCCAACCAAGTCTCTAGAGTGAGGTCGAGCGCATAAACTCACCAGCTCGCCGCAGAGCATCATCATTAAAGCGCGTCTCACCCACCGGGAAGGTACGCCACTCCTCACGCTTGACCTTCTCGTTGGTGTAGATGACATGGAACTGCTCATCCTGCGCGACAACCTCTCAGTCAGCGTTCACCATCCATGCGCGGGATCCACATCGAACTCATTCCGACGATCCCGAACAGTGAAAAAACTAACCATCCAGAGCTGGTGCGCATACTCTCCAACGAGTACCGCCCAATGCTGCGTCGGGTCCGGGTAGTACCTGATCCTCTCCGTGATCATCTTCCCCAGGCCGGTGTCCTCCGCGAACCACTTTCCGGCGAGGCCGCCGACAGGGTGCCATCCGACCTCGACCGGCCGGGGCGGGCCGTTGAGGATGGGCTGTGTGACGGGAACGACATTTGGCTTGTGGCCGAGGCCGATGGCGTGTTTGAGAGCGAGCTCACCCTTTGTGAGATTCTTCTGCCTGTTCGCCGTGTCAGTGAGAGCAATCTCAAGCGGCCTCCTTCACCATCGCGAATGGATCGCGATGACGTAGTGAACGGGCTGCCAGGGTGCGCAAAAGCGGTGTGCGCCAGGCCCAGTATTGGCAGGGGACAGCAAGGGGAAAAAGGTCGCGCCTACAGGAACTCTCCCACTTTATCCCGCTTCCTCTTCGCTTCCTCGTCGGAGCCGGTCGTTGACACGGTCGTTGACATGGCGATTCAAGTGCGGCGGCTCACGCAAATCTCGGCGGAGGGGGTGGTGGTTGAGAGGAATGGGGAACGGACGGAGCACGCCGGTACGGGCCTCAACTCTTTTGGAACGACAACTGTGGCAGGCACTCTAAAAATGAAATGTTTGGAAGGGAAAGAAGAGGGAAAAAATGGAGCGAGCGGCTGCTGGCGCCGTCTTACGCGTTTTTTTGGTGTGGCTGTCGCAAAACGCAGGGCGGCAGCAACACAAAATATTGCCTGCTGGGCGAGTGCTTGCTTGCTTGCTCTGCTGGATGCGCTGGCGCCTTGCTTTGAGCTGGACCACGTGAGGCGCAGGCGCGCACCGCCGCATTGATGGGTAATTAAAAGCAAGGGACGGAACGACCGATTCAGCCAATGAAGTGCGATCTCGAGCCTGCCGACGACCCGGGAGACGCTACCGAATCGGAAAGGAGGGAGGATTGCGGCTTCTCCGGGTTGCGATCGATGGGCTGTGGAACGGCATTTGTCTTCTTGTTTGTTTCTTCTCCCCCGTCGCACGGAATCGCTTTCGCAATGGGCAGAGGTCTCTGCGCTGCTGTTTCCGATCGTGCTGTGATGCGCAGCAGGTGATTCGTCATTTATTGGGACTGTCAGTCAATCACTTGCAGCAGCATACACCTCGAGTCATGCTTGGCGGTTGGCTCCACGCAGTACACTTACTTGCGTTTACTTCTTCAGTTGGCTTTAAGATGGTGTTCATGAACAGTCCTGAAGCCAAATTTTTGGTCTTTGAGACAAAGAACACGTCTCTTTCAACTCCTTTTTTCTGTGTCGAGATGCATATTTCTGGGGTGAGGAGAACCTGCAGGTGGTTACATCAGCCAAGTATTGTACGTTGCGTGTCGCCGAGGTATCCGTCACACTGTGTAATGGGGCATTGAATATGTTGAGCCACCTGCAAAAGCTACCTGCAGAACCGGAGCATGGAGCATGTTTATGGGTTCAAATTCAATGCAAAAGTTCGGATCACGAACTCTGATAGCGTTTTCCGAGGGCGATCTAGATCGTCTAAACTCTTCGCTTCCTCGGTTGGGGCGAACTTGCTTCTGACGGGCGGAGCAAAAGCTTATTTGGATGACTCGATTAACCTCAACGCCTAGCTTAGCGACGAGCCAACTGCGTAAACTCAACGGCTGAGTTAGGTGGGCTATCACAAGAGGCATATCATGAGAACTCAGGGGGCTCATTCCGTCTTGGGCAGTTCAAGCTGGAACCTCTTCACCAAGCATTGAAGCAAACCTTCACGTGGTCCGGTTTGTAGTCACTGTCGCTGAATTGCCTCTCCGATCTTGAAGACTGGGTTGGAGCAAGAGTGAATTCATGGTTGAAATTTGCTATCCGGGTCCCCAGTTGTACCTAACTTGGCGGGCGACTAATCATATTTTATTGTTGTGTTCGCCATCATTATCGACGTTGATCTTATTATCGTCGTCGGAATTGGTGTTATGCTGTCGTTACTTTCACCGTTTTCATACTTATTACTCCCGGTGTCCTTTTATCACTATCTGCCCGGATGCAAGATTCCAATGGTAAGGTAAGGTCATCAAGATAGGTGTGCTAAGTTGATCTTTCACGAAACGATGGCGAGCGATTATCGTTTTTACATGTACTTAGTTCGTGTTCTCTGCTCTTAATTATACTATCGTGTGGCAATTTGGATTCCTCCTCAAGTAAGACTCAAGCAAGCCTACATGAATATGTAGACGTTGGTGCTGTCTCAAAACTCAAGTAAGCCCTTTTCCAAGAGGTTATGGCGAGGACAAATACATCTCTCAGGCTTCATCACTCCACCCAAGCAGACACAACCTCCTTCGCTCTCTCTCCATCCTCCACAATCTTGCTCTTCTTGAAGTCCTCTCTGGCAAAAAAGTCCACATCAAACGAGTTAGGCTCTAGGACCAGGTTAGAATGGAAGCCAGTGTTGATGTCAAGATCCAGCGGCTTCTTCGCGACGACATTGAAGTCCCAGGCCAGCTTGGCCAAGACAATCAACACCTGGTTCTCGGCGTAGTCAAGGCCTGGACACATCCGGCGGCCCGCCCCAAAGTTGTACGTGGGCCGACGGTTCTCCTTCTCGGCTGCGGTCTTCATCTCGGGCCTGACGCCCCACTGATTGTCCATGTACCGGTCCGGGTTGAACTCCTCGGGTTTCTCGTACCATTTCTCATCCCGGTGGATGGCCCAGACGTTCATGATGAAGACGGTGCCCTTGGTGAACTTGTACCCGCGGTAGGTGTCGTCGCGAGCCAAGACTCGCGGGACAGCTTGAGGCGCGGCACCGCGCCAGCGCATGGCCTGTATCATGGTCAGCTTCATCACAGACATCTGAGTTAGTAGATAGCTTACCTCCATCATGACTGCTCTCAAGAACTTGGCTTCTGGAAGCCTCTCTTCTGTGGGAGGAGAATATCCCCAGATGGAGTCGACCTCGGCCTGAACCCGCTTCTGAACCTCAGGGAACGCGGCAAAGACCATGACGACGCTGGAAGTGGAGGCGATGACCGTGTCAACCGCCGCATCCAACGTACCACCCCCGAAAACCGCAAGCTCATGGTCACCCATCCGCATATCCTCATTCGTTTCAGCTTCCATGATAATCCTCGACATGACAGACTCATTATCATGACTCCGCAGCCCCTTGGCAATAGTACCATGTTGAAGCTTCGCGCCATCGAGCATGTAGTAAATCATCTTCCACATATCCTTCCTCAACACCAGCGCCTCCTTCCGCCACTTCGCAAGAAAGTCAGGCAAGTGCTTCATGAACGGAAACAAATCAACCGGCGGCGCCTGCGCGGGCTTCAGAAACCGCAGCCACCTCGCCTGCGTGGCAAAGTACTCCTCCGTCGAACTCGGGCCCTCCTCCTGGATCTTCCGCCCGCACAGGATCGACAGCGGCGTCGCGAGCGCCCAATACTTCATATGCGTCCGGAACTCTTTCGGATCATCCAGGATCTTGCGCATCAGGATCGCGGACTGCGCCGTCTGCACCGCGAAGACGCGCTTCAGCTCCGCAGGGCGGAACATGTACTGCATCGCCGTGCGCGTCTTCTTGATCGTGTGGTCGTTGGGCTGGAAGATGACGGTGCCCGGGTTGATGATCTGGGAGGGGATGTAGGGCGTGGCCCGGTCCGAGTAGATTGCGCCGCGCTTCTCGATGAGCTCGCGGACGAGCTCGGCGGTCTGGAGGACGACTAGGTTCTGACCGCCCATCTTGAGGCCGACCATGTCGCCGTAGGTTTGCTTCCATTCTGTGAACTTGAGGAAGGACTTCTCCGGTGGGACCTGGAGGATGTTGCCCAGGCCTAGGATCGCGGGTGGCCCTGGGGGATAGTTTTTGGGACGTCTGGCTGCGAGGGCCCAACTTCCAATGAGGTAGATGAATGGGAGGAGGATGAATGCCAAAGCGGCTGGGTGGAACACTGATGAAAATAAGCTCATGATGTCGGTTTTGGCTGGGTGCTACGGTTCACTTGGAGAAATGCAGAGGGGAGGCACGGAAGCGACTTGAGAGCTGGGGAAAGGTCCATGAACCAACTCCTCCTCTGCCTTCTTATGTCTGAGTCTCCTCTTTTCTTGTGTTTGAGTCTCCTCCTCATTGATGAAGATCTAGCCTCTGGGCTGCCATCATTGATATCACTTGGCATCAACAACTGTAACAACAACCAACGTTGTGTAACCTAACATACTACCGATATAGGCAGTTTTACGCAAATTACATACGTCGCGCAGTGTGATCAACTGGCTCCTCCTAGTGGACCGCATCGCATTTGCCCTCCACACGAGTTGCCCGGCACTGTAACCTCAAGTAGGCTGAGAGTTGCGATTGCGACTGCCGTGCAGGCTGCCGTGGAGCCCACAGCACTGGCGAGCCAAAGAGATCAGACACGAGAGCTGCAAATATCAGATCAAAGATATGCGGGCCGTCAGCACCAATGCATGGGCAAGCATTTCACATGCGGGTTGGCCTCGGGATCCGGATCTAGGCGGGATCTGCCGTCAGCAGCGAGTAACATCGCACGACGCTGTCCTGCAAGACCAACGAGTGTGCATTTCGGGCCAATGAGGCGTTGACGTTTAGTAACTTGCTCTTCAATACTCTTGTCCTGGGCATGTTTTGATGCGAGTTGGAACATGGGACCAAGAGCTGGGCGCGTAATTACGGACTTGAGGTTGCATGCATTGCATGTCATGCAGTGTGGAAGTTGGGTATGAGGCGAATACAGCGATTTTCCTCATCAAGAAGTTGGGTGACATACCGTCGTTCTCAATCACGTCATGTCCAAGCAGGCAACTTTGTCAAAGGAGTTAGTAGTTGCGGATCATGAACCTGAAAAGGCGTTGGTTGAGAAATATCGTGAATTGAGGCAAAAAGACATATTTCAACATGCGTTGCGGATGACTTCCGAAACCGAGAATCGAACTCGGGGCTATGCCTGCCTCTCGAAGATGAGAGGGCATCATGTTGGCCACTACACCATATCGGATTGGTTGTTGAAGACCTGCGAGGTTGCGGAGCCTTAGGTGTGGCGGGCGGAGCTTCGTGTGGTGGTGGAAACTTGGGTCGGCGCCCTGCATCTTGTCTTCCTTCGTCACTACAGAGACTCGCGCAAACCGTTTTTCTTTGACTACTGTGTGCTGTTCTGGCCCTGAGCTTGTTCAATGTAGTTCTTAATTGGGCTGCGGCGGCTCGTTTGACCCAAGAATGGATGTGAGAAGGGTTGGTCAGGATTAGTGTACCCGCCTGAAGGAGTGTAAGTTGAAGTGGTTTTTCCTCGGATAAGTTCATATTGTCATCAAAGCAAATTTCATTGTGTTGCCGTTGAAACTTCATCACGTAAAGAATGTTCACGTTCAAGTTCAAGTTTAAGTGTCTACTTGTTTCTTCGAAGGCGGAAGGGCGCTGGCAATATACGTAGGCAACTTAGGCGGTTGCGAACGGTTCAAACAGCTACGTTGAAGGAATATTTATACGAGTCGTCATTTTGCTTATTCACGTTCATGCTATTTATTCAACCTCAAACCAAAGTCCATATGATCCTTTTGACGCTTGTTGAGTAATGAAGTCGTTGGCATGATAACAACAGTGTTAATAACGACGAGAACGATGATGATGATGAGGAGGATGTTGAGAACTAACTATTGATGCTACAACTTCAACGCAGTCAATGCGTGCTCAACCGATGCGCATACACAGAGTCAAATGAAGGCAACTTCGACTGTCCTATTGTACACACAACGGTTCCCTCACTTTTTTTCAGCAATGAGAACAGTCTCAAAATTTAGTTCCTAACCTCGGGTAGCTCCAACTATCAAAGACAGACATGGCACACAACGGACCAGCTCGAATTAGAACGAAAGTAGGTATCAGCTGAGGAAAGGCTGCACTGATTTGGCGTCGTTCGAACTCCCAGCCTGATCAACCAAGATGACTCACTCAAGGGCTTTGCTGTATAATGCCCCATGATTTGAGGCCATCATCAAATGCGTGTATGCGATTAAGATCTTCATTATGTTCAAGCTATGCGCACGTATCAAAGCCAACATCTCTAAGTGAATCCATACACAGGCGGGACATTACTATTGTAGATTCCTATTAATAATCTTGCGTTTCATTTTGGATACAGCGTCGTTGTGGTGGCCTTGCATCTCGAAGCTGGAAACTTTAGGAAAGGGCCACACCTTTCCATCCATTTCCCAGAAGTTGGTGATTCCAACATGGAATTTGGCTCACGAAACATGATCGTCGTGTAAGACCTCTCTTCTAGAAGACTGATACTATAGTCCCTGTGTTCATGCTAAGGTCCGCGTACACCTGTCAATATGATCTTCGTCATAAGCTTTGTGATGATTATGGTAAGCCCTTTTATCCCAAGGCCTCCCTGGCGTTTCTGTTTCTGTCATTTTTCAAATCATCGTATGCAGTATCCTTTTACAGGACGGGTGTTAGCCTCTTGTGGAATGGTCACGAGAACTGAAACTTGCGGCAACTGCCTAGTTGCGGAGCTTCCCGCCTCGAGGTTAGAGGATGACCAGAGCATCACGATATCAACGACAGACATCCCACAACCACGATTGGCCAAGTCGCAAATGAAAACATATGCGGCCTCGGCCATTAAAAGCTGTCACTATGCCTATCTCTCTTAGCCGGCCTTCACGTCAGCCACTAGACAAAACTATGCTATTATGAATCTCAGCCCTTAGAACGAGTTGTCAATACGCCCCCGAAACTTTCCGCGCTCAGAACGAAAATACCCCAACTCCCGAAACTCTATAGCTCGTTATCAATATGTTAAGGCAATAAGCACGTCACTATATCATGCACATTGAAAGACGCCATACTATTTCCAGCCCGACATCATACGTTAAACACTCTTTACTGACAGCCGCTATACCCTCCAAAACGCCGCGGGCCCTGAAATCACAACCGTTCCAAAACGTCCATCAAGTGAACGAGTCGAAACGCCCACCAAAACCACATGGCCACAAAGGCAAATCGTCACCTTCAATTGCCGTTTCACGCCAGCGGTCAATAGGCAAAACCCTCCGTTGCGTCTAAGTGCATAATGATCAAATTTCCCCAAAAGCACGTCGACGCGGGGCCCTGCTGTTACCGGCGAGATGTGAAACGTGAGCCTGATGTTCCTTCCCTTGGCCATCTGCGATCTGTGGAGTTCTCTTCTCCCCCCTCAACCCCGAAGTCCTTCTCTTTCGGCTGATGAGTTTTCCATGTGGCCATCCCTACCGAGTTGTGTCATCGGCAGGCAAGCGAAGAGGCGGGCGCACTTTTTTGGGGCCTGGTCTGGCTCTTGGTCTCCGTCTGATGTTCGGCAAGCGGCGAAGCCTTTTGCATTTAGGTTTCCAGGCCAGCTTGGCCCTTGGAGCGGGATGGATACGGACGGGGAGTATCACATGATGAACTTGCCGGCGAAGCTCTTTTAGAAGAACACTTGCGAGCCGCTGCGCAGCGACTGGGAACACCTACACACGTCCCGATCTCTCGCCGAAAGGCGCAGCATGCACCGCATCTTCTGTAGCAATAGCTGCAAGATTAGATCGATACGCCGCGATATGCTTCGGCAAACACACACTGCTTGAAGATGCTAAAACGTGCCATCTCGTCTTATCGCGGCATATTACACACATGAAGTTGCTCACTGTCATAGCATGCCACCATGCCTAGCTGATATGCCGCGTTGAGCATGCCACAGGCAGAGTCCCCCATGCGTTCGCACCGTTGGAGGGAATGTGCAGGGCCGATCTCAATGTCAAACGGTGGACATCACAGTGGGGTGTCGTGTCATTGCCCTGCAGGAGGACTCTTTCACCAGCGTCAATCGAACCCCCGTCAATGGCACGAAGCACGTTGCTCACCTTCTTTTAATTGAATCTTTTGCTTGTCTCGACCTGCAGGTGGTCCCTCCCGATCACTTGCTGGTGTTGATTCTATGTCCACGCCCACCCCTCTCTTCTCAGCCCAGACAGCTTCAGAACCCTGAAGGCCACGATGCCAGTTATTAACACGAAAAGGGATATCGACAAGGACCAGACCAGGCCCGCCAGGGAACCGGGGGGAGGGAGGGCCGTATTGGCCTATTCTGGAGGTGTGGAGGGTCAGTGCGGGAAGGAAGAAGGAAAGAAAAGACAGCCACCGCAGCGTTGCTGTTCGCTGCGCAACATGGGCTGCGAAACCGCGCTTTCTGCCCGCATTGACAGCTGGAGCTTGGGTGGTTTATGTGCGAAATACCTAGTGCCTAACCCCCGCGCGTCCACATTCAGCTGTCTAAAGGCCTGTCGGTGGCCTTGCTTGCTTCTTGGGAGCCCCGCAGTCTGTCAAGCGATACAAGGGAGGCATGCAGGGCCGTTTACCGAGGCGGTAGAGAGGTTCCCTTCTAACTCGCGCGCAAGTACGACACCTGGTCAATAGCATCGACTTGAGACTGCCGAATATCACTAAAGGGCGCGTCTGTTCGCCCGCGGATGGCATGCCCGATGGCGGCACGGAGCTGTGATGATGTGATGAATGACACCGGAACGATGTTCTCAAAGAGCCGTCAGAGAGGGGAAGACAGCCACAGGCCGAGGATGTCCCGCATGTCGTTCTCGGCGGGACTGTCAGTTGGGTAAATCCTGTGATCCTGGCACGCACGGACGCGGAAAGAGACAAGCGAGGGAGGGGACAGCGAAGCCCTCGCGGAAAATCCCACAGGGCCTGGCGTGGTCCGTGAAACGCTTCTCGTGGGATGAGTGTGATATCAGACGTTGTGGTGGACACTGGGGGCCCGGGCGTGCAGGACATGGAGGAGAGGAAGAGAGGGGAACTCAGTCATTTCAGAGAGAGGGAAAAGAAATGACGTTCAATCAAGATGATGAAATGACCGCCACTTGTCATGCGCTCGGTTGTTTGCTTGTTGATGAGCACAATACTATTGACTGGGTTACTCCCTTGGCTCGGGAAATCGGCCGGCGAAGCGGCGACCCTCACGGAGGAGAAGCGAGCGCCACGCCGTACCGTACCGGCGCCGACTCCGTATGCAGCCATCACCAACATCACCGGGCCACTGATTTCCAACAACTCCGTTCGCATCCCGTGCGAGTACGACATTGCCCGGAAGAGAAATGTTCTCGAAAAGGGGAAGGAAAAGTCAACCCAACTTTTCCTGCTCACCTTTCCCCCTTTCTCTTTGGTCAAACACCTGAGAGTTCAGACGCACACAGCCTTGGCCGCGTTCCAGTCCGACGCGACCGATAGCGAAGGGAAAAGTGTGTCTTAATCCATCCCATCATCTTCCGTTGCGGCTCCACGTTTTCTCGACGCTCGCGAGACAGTCTGCACCGTTGATACAACCTGACGACGGAACCCAAGACACAAGCGCCTATCCGAAGAACCGTCCTTCTCACGGCCTGTTCCGGCCTGTGACCCTCCACAGCTGCGTTTGTCTCTGGTTGCGAGGAAGAGTCCAAACATTAGAAACATCAAGCTATTGCGAATTTCCCTGATTTCGATCGCATGAACGACTTCCTGGAGGGCCACGCACCCAAGGGCAACAAGAAGAAAAACGTGGTTACAGATGGGATCATCCTCTTTATCGCAAGCTTCCGTGCCTCGGATGGTGGGAGGGAGCTTTGATCGCTCCCAAGCTGTCTTGGCAAGATATCCTTTTCATGACTCTCACAAGGGCGCATCCTGGAAGGTCCCTCTGAGAAAAGGCCAGTTCCCAGCAGGCTGGCACCTCGATAGTTGCAAATGCCCTCCTCTCCACTTACGGATTCCACAATACACGTATGCAGCTCCGGACGCAAGAGCCTCCCTCAACACCGTGCCGATTCCCCAGCGATCTTTCCGGTCCTCCATTCCCTGCGACCCGATAGTCGTCTTCCCACATTCCCCCAGCAAAGTCTCGATGACGAGTTGCGTGTGGGGATGCAAATCCAAGCCTTCTTTGACTACGAATCCCTTCCGCCCCTCTCCACCGAAAGCCCGGTTTCCTGGATTTGCTTTCTCTCCCTCCGGATTGAATTTCAGAGGATGGGCCCATACTTTCACGGAACAGACACCGAATGAACGGGCGCGGTTCGGGAGAAGAGTCCATCTTGAAGCACGTAATCACGTCAAGCATGGGACAGGCATCATCTCTCCTCAACACCATCGCCCATCAGGGTCCAAACCCAGTGGGGGTAAGTCGTAGTCATGGAATATACCGTCTAAAACAATCCGGACGCCCGTAACGTTATCATGCTTAATATCACTCAGACGTTAGAATACTACGGTGGCCCAGTTTCACCATCCTCCCCAATGGAACCGACCCTCTCTGTCTGCCAGGACGGTACGGCGAGGCACTGTGTCTTTCGTCCAAGGTCAGGTCCCCTGGAGGCCCTGGGACGGCCGCTGGCGCAGGACGAGAGGACAAGAATCCCATGCCGGCATCCCGCTGTCAACGACGGACCCCCACATGAAATTCGCCGAATGGTAACTCGGGTCTAGGCCCTCTCGCCGGCTCGCCGGCTGACTAAATGGCCAAGAGGATGTTGGCCACGGACCAGATATCACGAGGTCTTGGCAGGGCAGACGAACTTCTTTTGTGCTATTTCGCGAGTTAAACTGCGACAGAGTTATGTGTGCCGGATGAACCGGAAGCATGGATTCAGCGAGTGTCTGCCATTGCCGCGTGAGTTTGCCAAGGTATGTCTTTATCGCGAACGAAGCACGCTCTTGGGAACCCGTCAAACGCCGTAAACTGCCGTGTCGGGGACATTTCGTCTGTTAGTGACGACGGTAACCCGTCACTGAAGGGCCCAAATGTGAATTCCAGGGGCCTTGAATGACAAGGCATACGAGGTAAAGCACCTGAATCACGTACTCTTGACTTTCCAACTCTATCTTGCCGGCGGTATCGCCGGTAGGGCAGTAGGGCCAGGTCCAAAAGTATCGTCCATGACCCTGACCGAGTCTCAATAGCACAGCCATGATATCGAATGCCACCACGTCTGCCTCTGCCCATACGGCAGCCTCCCGCATGGCAAAGGTGCATGTTCCCACAGTGCTTGCATGCAGAAGCCACGGAAATCTGAATAATTCCCGCTCATCGCCCTCATAACCATCACATGGCCATGCGGGACCCATGGCCGTCTACCCACCCTTCACCCCTCCTCCGCATGGAGTCCCCTCGACACACTCTGAGACCCGGAGCTCAACCCTCCCGGCCAGACCTCGACGGCGGTCCCTGATCACCGCCGGGGCCGTGCGCAGACATCCCCAAACAGCAATCGAGTCAGATGGGATGCGAAAGTGACCGAGTCTTGTCATTCAACCAAGGCCATGATGCTATCTGCCTGTCACCTATCATACTGCTATTATTCCTCTTACCGCGTACTTCGCCTCCCTGTGTCCACTGGGGCAATGGCAAGTCAGCCAGTCTCCCACAGTGAGTCGTGACGTCCATTAAGTCGCACGTAGATGGCGATTGCAGCCACGCGACAACCATTTCGAGTCATGACGTCTTCCTTGCCTTCATCTATCTGCCGCCATCAACCGCCATAGATAGCAGCATATCAAAGCCTATTCAACACTGAATAAGCGCGCGCGCGCGATCTCTAAAATGGAATTTCTTAAAATGGCCCTAAGCCAAGAAAACACACGCCGACCCAGCCGCCACGCTGCGTGGCGGCGGACTTCCTTAGCCCGAAACACCGCCAGGAACAAAGGCCTGGAACCGCTGGTATCACAATATCTCACTAACCCGCTCCCTCGATCAATCTCTCTTGATTTGAGTTTTCTTATCCGCAGTCGTTCGACAAAGACGGCGTTCATCTCCACAGTGGCTTGATCGTTTCGCCGGGCCCCCTCCATCTTCCCTGGAAACCTTCACAGATGAAGGCCGCCATGCAGCAAGAGTCTCTGCCTATGCCTAACCTGAGGGACCGACTCTAAAAATGGGAGCTTCGGCTAAGTGCAGCAGCGGCGGGGCCTGTTCCAGATCATTGGGAGAGCAGTACATGCAGCAAAAGAAAGCATACAGCCCCGTAATGTTTTGTAGTTCGGCAGACGCAAGTTTGGCTTCGGCGCCCTAAAAAAGCACGTAATCATCAAGCCGCACAGGAAATAAGCCCCCGGCGACGACCGCGAACCGCGGCCTACCCCCAAAAACCGGGAGGCTCCGTTCGCAAACGTCGCCGGGTCGGGGGTCGGGGGCGAAAGAGAGGCACTGCTCGGAGGGCCGGCCACCCCAGACCACCGCCGAAACGACAAACCGCTCGCCGGCGAAGCCCTGCCATGGCCCTGGTCCTGCCTTGGATAACGTCTTCCAGATGGCTGCATTGCTGCCAAGCCAACATTCTTCGCGCCCTGTCGCAGATATAGTCAACGGATGCCCGCACAATCGAAGCTGAATCGCGCCTTCGGCCAGCGGTTCCGAATGAGAGATTGCTGTCTGCCGGAGCGTTCGTGGTGTTGTATGTAGTTCACGTCAACCCTCATCCAAAACTCATCCGAGGCCGCGCCGTCATCCGGCAGCGGAGACAATTCATCCCATCTCCTTTCCGCAAGTTCATACAACATGAACATTCAGGTTCGTTCGGACATATCTCGAGACATGACTTGCGACCGTTCATGAAAATGCCACCCTTCCCATTCGTTCAAGGGCAGTGGGGATCCTCATTTCGTTGATCCGGCAAACTCGGCCGAGGGACACGAGGGGCTCGGGTCTGCAGATAGGCTCCATGACCGCATCGTGGTCCGGTCGTCGGCTCCCTTTCGCCAGATTTCCGCGTACCGACCGATTTTGGGGGTCACATCCAATATATTTCTGCCCAGCGCGGGTCCTTTTCCTCACCGTTACCGCTGAAGAAAAAGCGACCAAAAAGAAAGAAATATTGGGCAAGTCCACATTAACATGGGATATGCCCGCTTGAACGAATCTCATAATCCAACGTCTCCACGTGGATCCACGTGAACCGATAAAAGACCCCTTCGGTATTCAAATGAGTAAAGGCAAGAAAGGCAAACAAGATTAGAGTAATGGAACTCTAGAACGAGTGTCCCATCCACGTGTAGTGAAAAGCTCCAAAGACTCTCCTTACTGCCCAATCACATCCTCAACATGCCTTCGTGACCAGCTTCCTAAAGGCCTCGGCAAACGGCAGCACCCGCCGAGATCTCCAATCTCCCAAAGACTACCATCGCCCAGGACGACTTACCACCCAAAATTCGTCATCCCATCCATCACGAGTCCTCCATCAAGCTCCATCACCGGCCTCCCACCCCGACAACAGTCACATAGCGCCCAAATAAATCCCACCTCTTAGGCTCTCAAGGCCTCAAGCCCCCCCTGCCCGTCCTTCGTCCCATCACCCATCGACCAACGAACTCCGCCATGTGCCTGAACACGCTGCTGACAGCGTCACATCGCCAACCCGATAAGACCAGGGGCGCTCTCCATGCTAACCCCAAAAGCGGTCACAACTGCCGCTGTGCAATTTGAGTCCTACAATGTGTCGGTGAGGGGGCTCGCGAGATACTGGGCAGAATATCCCAAAATGACCGTCACGAGCCGTGTAGAGCCCATGCCAATGCCATGTCCAACCCACCACAGCAGCGGTGGTGGTGCTGTCACTGTCACCTTCTCGATTCATTCGGCCTGTCATGAGCAGTAAAAAAAAAATGCCTATTATTGATCCCATCTTTAGTGTAAACGAGTGAAGCTAAAATCATCCCATATTGCGGGGTTCACCTCGCCTAGGAAACCGGTTCATCTCCATGCGAATGATCTTCAGCTTTAATAAATTCAACACTTGGTCCCAGCTCCGCCACTGGTCTATTATCGTCGCTATTGCTGTGCCAATTCCTCGTTTTCTCTTTTGCTTCCTCTGCTCGAAAGTCACCCGAAAGCTATATCTGCTCTCCTGTCCGTCGTCTAATTTTTCGGAGTATTCCATCACGCAGAAGCATCATCACCACATTCGTTCAGAGAAAGCTAGCAGCCATGAAGTCCTCCAGCATCAAGATGCTCCTCGCCGGAGGTGCCATCTCCTCCATGTCAGGCGTCGCCTCCGCTCAGGCGACATCCGGCGACTTCACCGTCCTCGCGATGAACGTCGCTGGTCTCCCCGAGATCCTCCAGAACAACGAGGTCCCCGGCGACAAGACGACAAACTCCAGGACCATCGGATCCTACTTTGCAAAGTACGGCTATGACTTCATCAACGTCCAAGAGGTAAGCAAAAACAAAAGTCACAAAAAATCATTCTTTCCCATCCTCCAAGCGAGGATGCTGTTCGCACGCTTCATCAACCCCTTATCCCTGAGAAGCGACACGTGAGAAATAAGAAAAAGCTTTTGCGCATGAGCCAACAGTTGCTCCGATCCCATCAATGCACCAGGGACCATCCCCCCAAAGCATGACTCTCCCCAAGAGGCCTCTGAACACCAAACCCACCACCCCACGATGTCACTGTTTCAGAATAAACGATTGCGCCTTGCAGACCTGCCCAAAAAGACAAAAATAAGCATCATGAACCTAACGCATCATGCACCCAAATTTAGGACTTCAACTACCACGCCTACATCTACGAGACGGACAACCATGCCTACCGCACCGCGACCTCGGGCGGCGTCCCCTTCGGCTCCGGCCTCAACACCCTCGCCAACTTTGACTGGATCGACTTCGAGCGCATCAAGTGGAACACGTGCTCCAACGCCTCCGGTTCCGACTGCCTGACGCCCAAGGGCTTCACCTTCATCCGCGCCCGCATCGCCGAGGGCGTCTACGTCGACATCTACAACCTGCACACCGACGCCGGCACCGAGGCCGACGACCTCACGGCCCGCAACAGCAACCTGCACCAGGTCGCCGACTACATCGACGCAAACTCCTCCGGCAACGCCGTCCTCATCTTCGGCGACACCAACTCGCGCTACACCCGCACCTCGGACAACATCGGCGTCTTCGCCTCGCAGAACGGCATGACGGACGTCTGGCTGCAGCTCGAGCGCAACGGCGTCGTCCCCACCGAGGAGACCCTCTGCGCCAACCCCAGCACCACAAACTACTGCGAGACCGTCGACAAGATCTTCTACCGTGGCAACCCCATCCTCGACGTCAAGGCGACCTACTTCGCCTACGAGAGCTCAAAGTTCCTGCAGTCCAACGGCAGCATCCTGACCGACCACAACCCCGTCACCGGCAACTTCACCTGGTCCCTGTCCTCCACCCTCCGCCAGTCCGACTTCTCCGGCGGGCCCCACGGCAACTGGTTCTCCGACCTGACCGCCCTCGCCGGCAAGACCAAGCCCAAGGCCTCTGTGCTCACCTTCCACGGCGCCAACCGCCTCGACTCCGTCGGCCTCACCCTCGCCGACGGCACCGTCTTCACGCACGGCGGCACCGGTGGCACCGCCGCCACGTTGACCCTTGGCGACTCCGAGTTCTGGACCGCCGCGAAGCTGTGCTGGGGCCAGAAGGACGGCCAGACGCGCAACTTCTACATCCAGGCCACGACCAGCGCCGGCAAGACGCTCGAGGCCGGCGCGTCCACGTCAGACTGCGCGACGCACACGGCCCCCTCAGGATGGCAGATTGTCGGCTTCCTGGGACGGGACGGTGACGAGATTGACAGACTGGCGTTCGTCTATGCGCCGCAGTAGATGATGTGTGGCAAGTAAGTGGTGGCGGCCACAGTGTCAGGGCAGTGCTGTCATGTGCCGAGCAGTGTCGTTCATGCAGCCAGCCCGTGATCCTTTGCTTGCAGATCCATGCTGGCTTTATTTTCGGTATCCTGCCAACCCGGAGCGATGGCAGTTCCCTTTAACGATCGGCATTATATCTCCAAGGTCGCCGTGTGCCGGAGAGCGAGGTCAGGTGCGAGTCCGAAATGGATCCGTAACCCCAGCAGCAGCATGATTCATGAATCAGGGTCCTCTTTTCTTCGTCTGGTGTCTGAACCAAAAGCAACGCCAAGACAGAAAACGACCCTTTCTCTTCTCAATGGAGGCTCCAGTTAGTCTCGAAGGACCTTGAGCCTTTGTTCTCTTCTCGTCGATCTTACCTTTCTCGTAAATATTCTTTAGCGGTTTTGCGCAAACCGTTGAGGGGGATGGGAGTTCTGAGCTAGTCTATTAATGATGCGAAATGACGAACTCTGAGACATGTACTTAGCAGCGAAATTAAGATACCAATTGAAATCACCGTATCATGAACAAAACCTCATTTGCTCGCCGACTTCCCGAGGCAGATCACTCGTTCATCGGGCCATCTCCTCACCCAATGAGGAATCCCGAAGCTTTCCCTTTGGTTGACGGTCCCAGGACGAGAGCCAGATCGTCAGGGACCTGCTTCGGTGCTTCGGAGCTAAGAAGCGCTCTGGCCGCCCACCTTTTGGCCAACAATCGCATGTTCATCCCCCCCAGTTCCTAGCTTCGAAAGAATGTCTCAATTCCATGCGACGGCCGCATTTTCGCCCCCCGAAACGCTGTTACAGCCGTTCGTGCCAGGCTAAAAACAGCACGAACTCTTTCTCTCTTGATGTGAACAAGCCACACACACAGAGAATGGCTACAGGACCCTGAGCCAACCCTCGACGGCGTCGATAGGGCAGTAAGCTGCCACAAATCGGCGTCGCCTCCGGGCCAATTGTTTTCCTCAGCTCGAAGGCTAGGCCTGATGAACATCCTAGCGGATAAGCTGTAATTACTATCCTCCCCCAGCATTCGAAGAGAATGGCTGCACGGACGAGACTGCTAGGTCTGATCCTGAATTAAGCTGGGCACCATGCTTCGAAGATCTGGGCGCCTCTAGTGGTCGCCGACTGGGAAATCATCCGTCTCTTTTCAGCATCGCGGCACACCTCGGTCTCACGACGCTGTCGTAAGCAGCCTGGCTTCCTCGGAGCGGCGGCATTCGCGGGCGTCAGAATTAGCAGTCTGATGATTCTTGCAGGTTGGCAGCTTGGTCAACCGATAGTTCGACGACCTCCTCACGCGGCCTGCTTGACACACCCCCAAGTCAGTCGCATTCATCCTCGTGGCACAGCACATACGCCGTATTAGTTGATAGCTGTGGTTCGTGGAGACCTCAGAGAGCACCTGAAGTGTCTAGTCTGTGCTCACCGAGCTTGCACGAGACTGAAAATCATGATTGATAATGCCTCGCCTGCGGCCCTTTCCCGTCAAACAAACGTCATTGCGCATTCCCAGGAAATTGTTGATGAGACACCAGCCCTCAGCTATGCCTTAACAGCCACATTGACACACACCGAAGAATGCGGCTGCTTAGTTTGGAGATTGAACAACAACCTGCTTTACATGCCGATTACCTCATCGATTGAAGATGCGCTCCACGACGCGCGCGCGCGCTGGGAACAGGGGCATTCTGGCCGGTACCCTGAATTGGAAACAAGCCCTGGCACAAGTATTCCTCAGCTATTCTGGTGGCATAGGGCCAAGTTTGTCGAGTAGTAAAAAAGAGTTCAGCCATCTCGTCGAGGTCGACGCGAAGAGCCACTAACATGAGACGGCGTGAAAATGAGTGAGTGAATGGCCGAGATTGGATGGTGGAGTGGAGAAAGTCGGGATTGTTTGCCCGCCTCAGGGTCCAACCGCTCCCGGGGAAGCACGTTGAGGAGTGGTCGTGCGCTAGATGCGCGACGGACCTCGAACATGCAGTTTGCTTGCCTGGGGCCTGGTTTTCTCAAAGTCTCGTCAATTGCACAGTGGAGATCTTGTTCCAGCAGTCGAAGAGTGAAGACAACAACTCTTCTGGTTTGGGAGTGGCGCCATCAGGACGTCCTAAACGCTGCGCCTTCCTAGGAGAAAACCTGGGTGTCCGATGCCTGTTGGATCTTCTCTCAGATGATTGCATATCTGAGTTATTGTGCTCAACGAACCAACGACCTCCCGCAGTGCCTGGGTTTAGGTTGATCCCTCTTATGCAGCCGCGTATGCAACCATGAGCGGAAGCCAGGATGAAGGCCGCGGATCGGCCAGAACGCCGGACGGGCTCCGGCCTGCAACCAAATCCTGCGTCAAGACGGCAACACGCCCAAGAACCAGGCGCCGAAGCCAGCCAGGAGGATAGAGCCAGCTGCCACCGGTGAAGATCGGATCCTGTTCCTGATCCCCGGCGCCACAATTGCACTGATCAGTGATATTGTGGTGGGGCGAAAGCCTCCCAGGAGTTCATGTTTGCTTCCTCTGGACTTGTTTGTCCCATTTGCTGGGGTTGATGATAGGACCATCACCCAATGAACATGCGCTTTTCCGGGTTTCTGGGTGCATGCAACCCGGCACGCTCGCCTCAGTTGAGAGAACCAACAGGCGACCAAGTCCTTCAGGCTTGAGTTAGTAGATTGCAGGGCGTATGCAGGGTGCACTCGTCCTCCAGAATGACGGGGCGTACATAACAGAAGCTCATAATCTCGCAAAGAGCTGGCGGAACTGCTGCGAGACAATGAGATCTGACCAAAAACGCCTTTGGGCCCGCCCTCAATCAGCGGTCTTCCATCACACTGAGACCAGAGTAATGGTTTGAGCAGGCCAGGCATTGTCGAGGCGCTGATCGCACAATCACGGAACTCTATCTGGGCATGTGGGTCAGCTTCCCGAGATATCGCGGAGACGGGCTCGACCTCCGGGTCCGTTTCTTTGGCTAGGCATCTGAAGTACGAGGGGTCAGCAAGGGCAGATTAGAGTGGATAAACTCATGCTCTGCGATGCCGACTTGGTATTCTTCAGGCGAGACAGAGTGCAACTGTTTGAGAAAGGTGTTTCGATTTCGTCGGAACTGCCATGTGCTCTGGAACAGATCCGGGGTTCAGACGTTTGTACTCGGGCGAAATTTGTGTCTTCGGCCGACTCCTCTACCCCTAGGCCGAGGTGAAAACCGTGGGATACCGTGATTCGAGACAGATGTTCTCGACAAATTGAGTTACGACTTGCAAGTTCTCCAGGCTGGAGGATCGGTGATCCGGTTAGTATCTATTCTCAGACGTGGTGTCCATTTTTGACGCTAAGCCTTCATCTGGCCCCTGCTACGAGCTAGCGGGGATGAAGTTCCTGAAGCTCCCATGGTCCGGACTGCTTCCCCGTGCAGGCACTTGTTGGTGACAATGTTGTTCCATTGCAGATGAAGACGGGGCGTTAGTAACCAGTACCTGGGTATGCTCGCCCAGCGATGGGGGATGGAAATTGACTTCTCGACCAATCTAGTCATCTAAGCCGTGCTCTGTTGGTAGTGAGAGGATACGCGGATATCGGAGGTTACCGTTAAACGGAGACCTCCATTCCCCATGTATGATGTTGTGCTGGAGGAATGACTAATGAGCCTGGACACAAGTATTGAGTGGATCGATGTGCCCGAGCTTGATGGATAGTGATAGAAGAGTGGATGAGAACTTTGCTTCCGCCTGCCATGTCCGCGCCGGAGGGAGGCTAGAACGAGGTCAGATCTGATGCCGGGACCCTTGTCCAATGCCTTGTAAAAGTTGTGACGCTGCCGACATTGAGTGTTCAAAAAGTTCCTCCCCACCTGCGTTCCCAAGGCGACATTGGACGACAGGGGAGATTTCCGCTGCGACGTGGACTATCAGGTTCAATAGCAGTTCGTAGGTGAACTAAACTTTGAGTTCGAATGCTTTTGTGCTGTTGGGCAACGTTCCTAGGTCTTAGCTGACTTTGACATGAGGGGGATGTTGCGCCGTCTTTCACCAGAGCTGCAACTAGACCCATGCGTTTGCAACACACACTATTCGCAACAGAAGCGTTCCCAGCTGTGTCGAAGGACGTCATCAGGATCATGCTTGAAATACAGAGTGGCTCAAACGGTGAGAGAATGGACGAGCATTTTCGGCAGCCAAGCTAGCGACGGGCGGTTCGGAGTCAAATCGCCATTTGCGCTCTTCTGTCCCTGCTCTTCATCGCCAAGCCGCCCTGCGGACTGAATGTCGAATCCGAAGACCGCATACCTGACGCTGAAGATGTTGTCGCGAACCCAGTAGCATGGGGAAGGGAGCGTTGAACACTGGAAAATACGGGTCACAGTACGGGTCGCTCAGGTTGGCCAAGGGCAGAATTTGCGTGAGGTCCAGGGAGTCGTGAGGAAGAGGCAGGCCGCTGGACCCTGGTTGCCGTTGGGCGATCCGAGGCGCCGGTGAGAACGGATTGAACCCCCCCGACCACCGCTGTCAAACTGGGTACGAAACCCCTCGCGGCCACGGTGATTTCCGGGGCGTGCATGGACTCGACTCAGTCCAGACATATCGTCGACGTGCTGCAGAATGTTGTTTTCGTACCGTACTTGCGCTGCAGCCGTTGCAAGTCGAGGTGCAATGAAGAAATGAAAGATGCTGTGCACTGACTAAAGTTCGAGTCGCCACGTTATGCCCGCGTGCGCACGTATGTGTATGTGGCTTGTTATCACCCGAAGACTGCTGCGTGGTGCGTGCGAACATTGACAATAGATCCCTTAGCGTGGCATATCCACCAGCCCACCTCGTGAACGTGTCGGGACATGATCATGGCTGGCCATCCGGAGGCCAGCCGGACGAAGACCCATTGTGAGGCCTATTCCTTGGCACGAAGACTGAAGTTGATGGGCTGGCTGGCAATATGCACGTGCCTGTTGGATGCGACTTGCGGACAGGGGCATATTCAGTTCCGGTCTGGTGTATTCCCAAAAGGTGCAGTCCCCTGAAGGAATGGCAACACGACACGAGATTTGGGAGCCGCTGCTTGCATTACGCAGGCGTAAGTTGAGAACAACGACATGTGTGAAGTGCTGTGGCAAAGAAGCTCTGTCTGTATTCGTAATGTCGTCGATGATGAACGGGAGGAGTGGCAGTAGCGTCTGTGAAGCGCTGATCGCGACGAGCTAGAAAACCGGCACCCGGAGGTTATCCAAACTAGCGAATTCGCTGGCTGCTTTGGATGTTGCTGGAAACATCGATGCCATCTCCTAGTGCCATATCCGTACGGATTGATGCCGTCCCGAGGCCCCAGGGGAAGTGGCAAGGCGAGGCCAAGCACGGGGAACCGGATCGTCATGGTCGACAAGAGCAAGTTGGTCGACGGAGGACGGGTCGGCCGGCGAGATTGACGAAGCGGCCAAGCCCCTGCATGACCATCTTTCCTCATCCTGCCTTGTGCTCCAGCCGTGCCGCTGCCTTACCTCGCCCCGTCTCGAAGCCTGGAGGACGGGATGGTGTTGGTGGTGTGCGAACAACTCAAACTTCAGACGACCAGGGTCCTTGATGGGGTTCCCTTTTTGAGAAGGGGCATGACATGAGGGGCGAAGAACCGGACAGAGATCAACGGGATGACGGGTCGACGGAACGGTGTTGGAGCAGTGCGACGAGAAGTGGATGGTGTATTCGTATGTGACGAGACTGCTGCATTGTCTGTCGTTGGAACAGGGCTGGCTGAGCCGCAGGCACCGTTGACCAGGTTGGAGAAGCTGCTCGCTTGGCAGACCGGAGAGGCGACGGCAACGTGATTTCCATTTTCCAGGGCTGCATCGATATCGATACGAGCGGTGGGTTTGCACCCGCAGGGGATGTCGGTGAAGATGCCCGACGCCACAAGGTGCAGCTGAACCTAGATTGGGAAAGTGCATGTCGTTGGTGGTCGTGTGCAGAGATCGAAAAGTGAAGCATCACGTCGGAGGGTTGTGTATCGGGCCTGATTACATAATACAGCCCGACTCGCTGGTCGAAGGTGTTCAGCAATTCAGCGCACTTTAGGGGGGCCTTGGCTGCTGAAGGCCGCTGTACTGATTGTGCAAGACGTCGACACCTCAGAAAAAAAAAAACATCAACGAACAGACAGCAGGAGCAGCGAAGGTCGCACCTTCCTGATGAAAACCTGCCGGAATTAGGCATCACCTGCCTTTGATTAGATAAGACCATGACAATTTCGTCACCTGCGCTCCTCCGTCACCTTTGCATGAGACCTCGCAGCCTGACGACCACCATGGACTTTCCAAATGTCCATCAACATCACCACCGTCCACCAGACCATTGCCACCGCAATGCGCCTCCACCGCCTCCAGTGCCTTCCATTGCTTCTTCGTCGGCGGTGATCATCTTTGGCAGCTACGGCAGCATCTCGGAAATTGAAGCGCTCAACCGCCCAGCATGAACTGACATGTCGAGCAAAAAGCAAGGAAACGGCAGGCTGCCAATCCAGAGAAACGTAAGGCACCGATAATCGCAATTCCTCGAACCATTCGCTGCCATCCGATGGAAGATTACGCCGTGGAGCGTTGCCCTCAACCACACTTACACCCTGCCGACGTCGCATCGCATACAAACCGGGGAACGGTACGGTAAGGTACCGACCAACTCCAACCGCCGTGACGGCACTGCATAACACTTTGGCACTATCGACGGTGTCCCTGACAGATACATGCATATCCGTCTTCTTCACACCGCGAATCACTCTATCATCACGCATAGCATGCGCCAAATCACACCGTGCACGCCGCATGAGGCTTCGGGCAGACTGCTCCGATTCTCGCTAGACTCCAGGCCTCGAAAGCTCCAGCACGAAGATGGGGAAAAAGGATGCACACGCAGACCAGTCCTCGTTGCAAGGCCCATCGCTGCCGCCGGAGCTTTGCCCGCCAACCAAGCCTCGCCTTGTCCCTGCCGCTAGCCTGACAGCTCTGATCTAGGTGGCATAATGTCCCAGACACCATCACCAGGACTGTCTCTGTCAGCCTTCGCCCTGGCGAGCACGGTCAGCTCATGTCTCTGCCTCTGATCACCATGTCAGATCAGGCCATAGCTGACGGACCGTCTTCTAGTCCAGAAAATTGACAAGCAGAGAATCCCAACCGCCCCCTCCCCCGCATGACGGCCACCGAGCAGATCAAGAGAAACAAGGATTCATCTGCGTTTGCCTGCCTCCCCGATGGACGGCCGACTGCTGCCGAGCCGCGCTCCAAACAACGGCACCACGAAGTGATGCGGGACCATTTGGCATCTTGTCCAATTACAACGGAATGTACCTCATTATCCAGCGAGATTGTCTGCGCCGTCTCTCGGACCTCTGCTCCGTCGGAAGCAGTCCCAGATGATGGCATGTGCTGCGGCACCAAACGACAGCCACATTGACCTCCCGCTGTGCCACAGCCGCCCGCGCGCCGCACAAATGCTGTCGTCACTGCCTCTTAGACATGGGGCAGCCGTCAGGGCCGCCCTGCGCTCCGACTGAGAAGCGAGCACTCCTTGTGACACATCAGGCAAAGCACCTATCCAAGACCATGTCTACGAATTTTGTCGACCGTCAAGACACTAAAAGGAAGCATACACGAGGAAGAACAATGGCCATTTGTGCGCGGTCGTGTCCGGAAGTATTGGGGAGTTCTAGTCTCGGTCTGCATGCTTCGTTTTACTGCTCATGCTGTTTGGCTATAGCAGGTGTGAATTTTGGTCGTATTGTTGCCATGGCAAATCAGGCGGCACGACTTAGATGTTTCCAAATCTGGGTGTTCAATGAAAAGTCAGCATGCCAGCGCGACTCGTCAAGCCACCAAGGTTTGTCTGGCAGCCGGATCGTGTTGTTGGAACTGTCCCATCAAGCGCTACATTAAGCGGCACGCAGGCAGGTGAGTAAGACGGCAGAGGCGCGACGGTGTAAGTGCATCGGCGCACTGGTTCTCACCTCGCCCCGGCCGGTCGTGGCCAGGAAAGACATGGAATTCTGAATATTGCCTGGATAGAAGGTTATGGCATACCCACCCGGCTTCGAAGCCCGGTACCAGCATCATGACACAGGTCCCAGGCCTTACGGAAAGCAAGGCGCAAAGACCTGATGCCGCGATTCAGAAGAAGCATACATGCTACAGTGCCCCAGTTTTGGGCCCTACTTGCCCGCCGGCATTGGCAGTGCGCGCAAAAATAGCCCGGTTACCAAACCCGAAGACCTTGAATGCGGTGCAAACATCCATGGACACAGAGTTTATGGTCCAGCAGGTTCCAGAAGGCAGAGCGCCGAAGACCGTTACGCATTGCTGCGGTACGAAAGCGAAGCTACTTGCCTCGCACCGTCAGTGACTTGGGGCGGCCGGCATTGAGCTTTTACTCGATTAGCAATCGACGGCCTTCCCGGCTTCTTTACCAACAGAAAACGGCACGGTTGCTTGTGATACGGGGTCACGGCTTCTACGGATGAGGAGCCAGGCGGAACAAGATGACAAGAGCCCGTTTGAGGTGCTGCCATCATATCATGTCGCTGGAGCAGCAATCAATTAGCTGGGCGCTGATTGACGGCATTTTACCTTGATGTGGCCGTTGCGCCCGGCGTCGCTCCCGAGAGCCTGGAGCATCCACCGCCATATGAACCAGCCCACACGGACCAGAACTCGATTCGTTGGACCCAGCAGTTTGGGGCACGGCGATAGACACTGAGCACAGGGCTCAAGGGCTGAGAGATCGAGGCCAGACCTCGATGTCGAAAGAGGGGAGAGGGGGGATCAGGGCGTCGTCGCAAGCCGCAGGGTTTGGCTTCCCTGGTTCTGGGATATCGGTTGCCCACTTGCCTTGCCTCTTGGTCTGCAAAACATCTCAGCTTACTCGAGCTGGATGTTGGTTGCCCGTCGTGTTTGCTCTCCCTAGCAAACCGCAAGCGTGGAACCTGTCCTGCAGGCAGCAAGGGAAAGGGAAAGGACAGGGGAAAGCCACAAACTCTGTCCGGGACCCAAGTATCAGCATCACAGCCAAGCGTCTGTGAGTCTGTCGAAGGGATTGGGACCGAGGCGATGGATTGATGGCAGCCTTCAGCTATCTTGTCGCGGCGCGCAGTCCGTCAAATCCCTCAGGCCACTGACCAGCAACAGCGAAAGAACGCACAGGCACATGCATACAGTATTCGCGATGATGAAGTCTGAGAGGACCTGAAAGAGGGAAGAGAGGACTTCGAAGTAATGAAGTGGGCGCAAACAAGGGGGCAACCAATTGGTTACCCTGGCCCTGGACTAGAGTCCGGGAGGGACCCCGTTGCTCACTAAGAGACCCCTTGTTAAATCACACTGGCTTACAGGGCATCCGCTAAAGGTCCACTGGTGCAGTTTGGTTTTTGCAATTGTGGCCGCCCTTTGCTGCACGCCTTAGGGGGGGCGTGCGGTGCGAAGGGGAAGTGGAAAAGGAAGAGAGAGAGTTCATTACCGGGGGCGGGGACGACCAACTGACAGGCCTGGAGGGAGAAGGTACAAGAAGAAGAAGACGAAAAAGAAACGAAGCTGGCCTGGAAGCGGGTGACGAACGGGCCAAAGCGAGAGCACCCATGGCACCGTTAAGAGTGGGAGGCATCGCCAGGGACTGGCCGCTGGGGACGGGCGGGTTGCTGGTCGGGGAAAGGTCCCAATTGACCTCGACCGTCGCAGTCGCAGGGAAGAAGAGGTTTTCGGGCACTCGCAGGTCCCGTCGCAACCCAGACCACTGACGCAGCCGGTGTACGTACCACGGCTGATGGCTTACGATGGCTGACGACTTGCAGTAAGGATAAGGTACCTTACAGCGAGGCGCGGTACGTGGCTTGAGGAAGAGGTGGGGAGCTCCCTCCGACTGGAAGGGAAGGGAAAGCTACCTCACGGTCGGTGGGAGGAGCGGCATCGGTTCTGGCCCGAGACGCAGCAATTGGAGATCTGGGATTGGCGATTCGATTGAAGTGGCTGTTGCTCCAAGAGCTCCTGGAGGCTTGTCGAAGTGAGGTGGTTGCTGCTGATGTTTTGGCAGGCAGGGAGGTGGCCATCGACGCTAGACTGCGGACTCTGGAGTCTAGAGTCCAGAAAGAAGGAGAGGGGAGCTCTTGCACCGATCTTGCCAGCAAAACGTCGGACGGCGCCTTGCAATCTGATGATCGGAAGCCGGCAGGAGAGATTGCCATATGGGATCACGGCTCTTTCTCCAGCTCAGCCCAGTCCAGTCCCGAGCCATGACCAACACGACGAAGCTCGCAACCATCGTTCGGAGCAAGCCGAACAATGGGAGGCAAGCAGGCAAGCAAGCACCGGAAGCCGATGGAAACCAGCATCGGCATCACCTCAGCACCAACTTCAGCTTCGCCTTGCAGGATTCGGGGTGGGCATCTGTCGTCCGATTTCCGGATACGATGGCTTCTTTAACGTGCCCCTCCTCCACGTTCTCCTTACATGGACACACAGATGCCTCCTTCGCCCTGGCCGCCGCTGCTGCGTTGTTGCACACAACCACGGCCTCGATGACCTCGCCTCGACTTGCGCTTTCCTCTTCTCATACACACAATGGGCCTGGCCATTCCCCATTGTTCAGGAAAAGGAAACGGCGCACGGCGCACGGCGCTCCTGTCGGCCGTCTCCCATCATCATCATATCGTGGCATCAGTGCGCTCGCGTTGCGCCTCCAAACTTGTTCGGTCACAGCACCGTCCGAGGCCGTCCAAGATGCAGATGAACCGGCAAGCGCACACACAAATGCGTCGGCCGCCTAACTCCATCAGAAAAAAAAATGACTAATGATCAAAATTGAGACCTCGCCCTTCTTTCCCAACACGCTCCAGCTCATTGTCGGGCACCCAGTACTTTGCGGCGAGCGCAAGCAATGCGAGCCGTCAGTCACATCGCAATTATTGTTAGAAACCAAGCTATTGTATGCACCTCACCTCGCCTCTGCATTGCCGACTTTCAAGGCCTGCCTACAGGTAGGCACCTCAGGTGCAGATGGATGCAGATGGATGCAGATGAAGGGCGGATACAAGATACAGATACGGCGCGGACAGTCGAGCTGCGAGCAAGGTACGATACGGGACGGGTCCTGCACCTGCGTCCGCGCCGCCGCGGCCGCGGCCGGCATCTGTCTGTCTTGTCTTCCTGCCCGCTGTGCCGTACCTGTCGCTGCTTGTCACACACACAGAGTCGCACTCGCTCGGCCTTCACTGCATGTGCATATGCACAAGACACGAGCAGCACACCACAAGATCGCATTCCTCGCGCCTTCTGTAATTCTTCTTCGCATTCACTCTTTCCCCCCCTGCAAAGGGAAAGACGAGCGCAATTACACTCGCCTTTGGAGCGAATCCCACTCTTGCTACATAGGATGGATGGATGCTCAAATGCTTCCCTCGCGCGTCTCCGTCCCATCCATCATCACCAACTCAACGCGTAGCTCCTCGCACTCTTCCTTTGTTCTCTGGGTTCGCGTGTGCCCGTCCCTCGGGAGACAAGAGACGCCAGACTGACGCACGATACAACAAGCTCGCCTCCGTCGCAAAACCAAACTGGCCCAAGAGCTCCACGCTAAACCAACCAAGCCGACTGGGCGGCCCTAGTTGATCTTCAACGTCGAAAAATCCTCGCCCCAAAACGAACAAGAAATAAGGAAGAAAAAAACAAATCCAACGCCGCCCACCTACGAGCAGCAGCAAGGTACGCACGCTACAGACTACCGGGGCATCATTTTACGGAACATACTCCCACACCCCCTCGTCGCCCACTCCCAACGCCCATTACACACACTGGCACACACACACCACCCTCCCAAAGTTCCGGACGCTTGGCCTGGCCTGGCTTGTCTCCTCCCCTCCACTTCCCTACTACGTGATCGTCCCTCGCTTTGGGCACTCACATGGGGGCCTCTTCTTGGGCTCCCGAAACCTTGAGTCAAGCCCTGGTCCCTGGTATGCACTTATCCACCATTAGTACGGGCAAGGATCCCTCCAACACGTCCGTCCCAGGGCTATGACATTCCTGTTGTTCCTATTCCCCTCCCACATCAATGCCCGCATCTCCTCCCTACATTCCATATCCTCTGCCTCTTCCCATCAAAACCACCTACACACAGGCCAAGCATCCTGTTCCTCTATTCACCTTGTCCGCCGTCAACTGACTGTCATCACAACACCTTGACAGTCCCAAGAGGAGACCCGACCGCATTGCCACCTACTCGACGTTGGGGCTTACGACTTACGATTTCTGTTCGAAGTGAAGGATAACACGCTAGAGGCGCATCGATCGACCCGAGTTTTGCGAACGACGCAGTTGCAACCCATTGACCTATCCGATATTCTTTCAGGGCCGCAGAAGAGGCGCAGCAGGAGGATCAATTCGTATCTGAAGAGAAGTCTGAACTCGACTGGACTTTCTTTCACTGCACCTAATCGAGGGCGAGACAACCTCGACATCAACGTCTTGACATCACGCCCAACCCACTTACATCGTTGTCGCCCATGCTTCTCCACGAGAGCAACCAGCAGCAGCCATGGTAATGCTGAGCGACCATTCCATGCGTGCCAGTCTCCAAGTGGCACCTCTCAAGCTTCACAAATCACAATCCTGCGATGCGCTGTCGTCGAAGCAGGACCAGTACAGCTCCAAGTCATATTCAACAACACACATGACACCACCCGCAACACCCAATGGCTCGCAGGAAGATCTGGCTGCGCAGATGCCGCCGCCAGTATTCCACAACTTCCTGCGAGCCTTTTACCCCTTTCACCCGAGCTATGCCATGACCGACTCGAGCGTGACATTACCATTGAACGAAGGCGACATTATTCTTGTGCATTCAATTCATACCAACGGATGGGCCGATGGAACTTTGCTGGTATCGGGCGCAAGAGGATGGCTTCCCACCAACTACTGCGAGGCTTACGACCCAGAGGAGATGAGGAATCTGTTGAAGGCTCTGCTGAACTTCTGGGACTTGCTCCGAAGCACTTCCGTCAACGATAGCGAGATCTTCGGAAACCAGGAGTTCATGAAGGGTATCATCGCTGGAGTGCGATACCTTCTGGTAAGTAATGCTCGTGACCCAGACTATGGATTTGAGTGGACTAATTGGTCGTCAGGAACGCACTCACTGCTTGACAAGAGAATCGGCCATCATCACCCGTAACGAGAACCTGAGGCGCGCGAGAAAGACGCTGCTCTCTGAGCTTTCGGCGTTGGTGAAGACGGCAAAGAAGTTGCAGGAGGCGCAAAAGGGTATCCTGCAACCACGCGAAGACGTTAACGACATCATCGACGAGATGATCCTCAAGGCCTTCAAGATCGTGACCAAAGGTGTTAGGTTTTTCGACATCCTGGAAGACGATCGACGGCAACGAGCCCCTGCGGTGACCGTCATGGCGACCGTCATCGAGGAATCCTACATTCCCCCGACGCCACCTGCAGATCAGACCAAGTTCGACGAGACTCATGCAGGTTCCCGAATGACGAACGGTGCACCTGGCAGGGGTGCACCATCGCAACCGACCGACGCGGCACAGTCATCGCCCGCTAGCAGGCGGCTTTCAACGCTCTACTCGCCTGCAAGCCCCAACTCGCACCGATTGTCTCAGAATGTCAAACGGCTTTCATCCAACATCTCCCATCGCGTTTCATTGGCTGGACCTTCGCCGCTGTCAAGACCTGGTCATCTTGTCTCGGAACGCCTCAACAAGAGCCACGACGCCTTCCTGTCACACCTGGGATCCTTCATTGGTCGTTTGCACTTACAATCCCAGTCTCGGCCGGAGTTGGCTTTTGCCATCAAGCTGTCAGCGACATCTGGTGGAGAGTTGCTGGCTGTTGTCGATGTCGTCTGCGGGCATAGCACTAGCTCGGACATGCTGGTCCGAGCCAGGGAGATGATGTTTGAGCGCATTCGCGAATTGGTCTCGGCGGCTGGCCAGATCATCCGCCATGCGGTAATGCAGGACGCGGATGTCATTATGCCGCAAGACAACAGCATGCTGCTGATGGCCGCAACTGGCTGTGTGAAAGCTGCTGGCGAATGTGTGGCCAAAACTAAATGGGTCATCGAGCGCGTGGGCGACTTTGAATGCGAATTCCAGGCTGGAGAGCTTGGTATTGACCTCAGCGTATTGGAACTCGCACCGGAACCTCACTATCGACGACCATCCATCGCTCCGTCAATTGCAGAGACTGCAACGACCGAGGCGACTAGCGTAGCAGAATCTTCGAGGAGTACTGACTCTGTCCATTCTGTTGTGCCGCCAACGCCCCACCGACCGAGTATTGTCGCCAACGACAAGCCACTACCTCAACTACCTCACACTGATTCACCTGATGAAGAGTCCCGCCGAGTTCGACCTTCGTCGCAAAATTCCAACGGACGTAATTCACGACCATCTTCACTGGGCGATGATACTACTTCCAGCGTGGCATCTTCCATCTCGTCGATTCGTCCGACTTTGCCTCCTCTTCCCAAACTCTCTACATCCCTGCTCCCTGGAGACGAGTATGGCCCCATCGAAAACGTTGGACAGGACGGCGACTACCACAATTCCTCCCGCGTTGACAGTATGACCGCATCCAGCGCGGGCAGCAGCAGCACCTACCTTAGCCGGGACTCAGAGGCCAGCCTCGTTTCCCAAACTTCTACCCGCGCAACAACCCCAGACCACATGTTGGCGCCTAGAAGCAAGCCGTCTATGTCAGAGCTGAGCAACAACGGAAGCGCCCACAACCATGACGAGGTGGATGAAGTCGAGTCTAGGATGTTGGAGAAGACGTACGCTCACGAGCTCATGTTCAACAAGGAAGGCCAAGTAACTGGCGGATCTCTCCCTGCACTTGTTGAGCGTCTCACAACTCACGAGTCCACCCCCGATGCGACCTTTGTTTCGACATTTTACCTCACTTTCCGACTCTTCTGCAGTCCTCTAAAGTTGGCCGAGACTCTCATTGAGCGATTCCATTACGTTGCCGAGGCCCCCCACATGGCTGGCCCGGTCAGACTGCGCGTCTACAACGCCTTCAAGGGTTGGCTCGAGTCGCACTGGCGTGACGAGACTGACCGCGAAGCCCTCAGCCTGATTGAGCCATTTGCCGAGTACGAACTCGGCGGCGTGCTGCCCTCAGCTGGTCGCCGCCTTCTGGAATTGGCCCAGCGTGTCTCAAACGATGTCCTGGTCCCTCGCCTGGTGTCTTCCATGGGCAAGACCAACACTTCAATTGCGCAATACGTCCCGGCGGACACTCCCCACCCGCCCTTGGCCATCACCAAGAGCCAGTTCTCCCACCTCATGTCGTGGAAGAATGGTGGCAGTAACCCTACCATCCTCGACTTCGATCCTCTTGAGATTGCTCGTCAACTCACCATCAAGCAGATGAACATTTTCTGCTCGATCATGCCCGAGGAGCTTCTCGCATCGCAGTGGATGAAGAAGGGCGGCGTTCATGCTCCCAATGTCAAGGCCATGTCGGCTCTCTCAACTGATCTTTCCAACCTCGTCGCCGAGACCATTCTCCAGTACCCCGAGGTCAAGAAGCGCGCCGCTGTTATAAAGCAATGGATCAAGGTTGCTCACCAGTGTCTCGAGCTTCACAACTACGACGGACTCATGGCCATCATCTGCAGTCTCAACAGCAGCACCATCAGTCGTCTCCGCAAGACCTGGGATGCCGTCTCTCCTAAGCGACGCGATATGCTCCGCCACCTGCAGGCAATTGTCGAGCCATCGCAGAACAACAAGGTCCTGCGAACCCGTCTCCATGACCATGTCCCGCCCTGCTTGCCTTTCCTCGGCATGTATCTGACCGATCTCACCTTCGTCGACATTGGCAACCCCGCCACCAAACAGCTTCCCACACTTGGAGGTGATGGCTGCGAGGAAAACGGCGGCGGCCTTACCGTTGTCAACTTCGACAAGCATACCCGTACGGCCAAGATCATTGGCGAGCTCCAGCGATTCCAGATCCCCTACCGACTCAACGAGCTTCCTGAGATGCAAGATTGGATGACGGCGCAGATCGTCCGCGTACGCGAGAGCGACCAGGGCCAGAATGTCCAGGTCAGCTACTACCGCAAGAGTCTGCTGTTGGAGCCTCGCGAGATGGCGATGCGCGCCCCCGCCGAGCCTCAAACCAGCACAACCACCACTCAGCGTAGCGGCGACCTCTTCGGCTGGATGAGCCGAGGAGACCGGGGTGCGCCGACACCCACGCCGATGTGAGGTCTCGGTCAAAGACGTCCATGACTTGCTGGCAATCTCTAACAGACAACATCATTTCCACATTTTCCACGACATACATATCCCCTTATTCTGCTTCACTTTTGATACCCCATTTTTCTCACCTCACGTCAGAGGCTTTATGTCATGAACGACTTCTATCCTCATCAACGCACTGCACTCGGCGTTAATTTGCTTCGTGCCCTGTTTCTTGGCTCGGCTCGGGGCTTCATTCGCCATGGATGAATACATGCGCGCTGGCTTATTGCATTGCTTGGATGTCGGTTGGGATGAGCGTGGTCATCCTGTATTATTGGAGGTGGCTGAGATGGTCTCTCCACCACACTGTTGGAATGCTCACATTCGCTCGCGCGTCCGTCGGGTGGTATTCCTGTTCCCTATGTACCCTACTTTGAAGATTTTGGATTACGGCCGATGGGCTACTGGCATGGCTTGGAATGGATGGGGAGTTGGAGGCACACCAATCGAGGCCTTTGAGCCCTTATCTTGGACACCGGCGTTGCGGTAGGCTCTTTGAGCATTGGAGGCGTCCAAAAAGACCAAAAGTGTACACTGTATATGTAGGATAATTCTGTATACAGATTTTGGAGTGGCGGGCGGAGGTAGATACCATGAATAGGACTCAGAATCCTGATGATCAATAATTATGCATCTTCCTACTTACCACTTAGTGACTGTGAGACATGACAATTTCGGCTTGCAGACCCAAATTTCGCCAGCGGCGTAGTTATTAAACTAAGGTTTGAGCGATTCTTCTAGAAGGATCACGACGCCGTTTCTTGTAATATTACCAGCTCCACCTGTTTTGTTTCCTCGGAGGTTAATGTGGCGGACGAGGGATGAAGTCGTAGGGGTCCGGGGGCCCGCTCCTCATATAAAGGCCTGCGAGTTTACCACCGCACTGGAAGGGATAACAAATTGTTTCTGATTCGACTCGGTTTCTGACTGTCTCCCAAGGACCGGTGTTTTGGGACCTGGGCTGTGGAGATGGGGATGGGTGGTGCCCTGCTAGTGTTTATGAGGCGGGGAGTGAGATATGATGGTTGGAAGACTCCCTGGGTAGTGGTGATGGGATAGTATTGCTGTGGGATAAATGGGATAAATGAGGGATGGTGGGAAGGGGGACGGGAGGGTAGTTTGTGGGTGGGTTTTGATGGGTGTGAGGTTGGCGTTGGCGCTGTGATGGTGTTGATGTTTCTTTCAAGTAACGGATGCAGCAATCAAGGACAATTTGGTAAGGAGAATGGCTTGTGTAGGGAGGGTTACTAGGTTTATATGCTGCCTGGGGAAGTGCCATCCCGAACGAAGGCTACGTTGGAGGGCGCTTGGTGGTACATCTGGCTTCCACTTGCGTCATAACGATTGATGTTGTGCAGAGATCGCTCTGCAGTATATATTGAAAGGTCTTTGAATGGATGCAAATGACGCCAGGGCAATGTTGCTGTACCCATGGAAGGTCTAATGGCCTTTGCTGGATGGCACTGCAGTTGACTTTCATTCTTCATTATGTGCTAAAGTACCATGTTGAGCATTTGATCGGTCTTGGGGTGGGATGTTGTTATCGCTGGGCATCATTGCTGTTTGTAGCTGTTGTTGGGCGAATAAGAGCATGCTGGATGTTAGGACTTACTTGAGGATATCACTTGACTTGTTGATGGGGTCAGAGACTGTTTTGATGAGATGGTTAAGGAACAGCAACTGGTAGAGACAGCCTGAGAACATCGCCTCACAATTAATTATTTCTTAAAGAGAAGCAATCTAAGGTAGGTCACGCTTGCTTCTTGTGTAGGACTCTTAGATATGCTCCTTGGCTGGGTTATCCATTATGATGTCGTTGCCCCATCTATTTAAGGGAGTAAAGGGAGGTAGTCCATGTCCTTTTGGCCGCGCAATGGGTGTTCGAAAGTCTCGTTGCAATGTTGATCGCGTTGGCAATCGGTGTTGGTATGCGTGCGGATCACAAAGTCAACAGGTCAGAGGAGCCGCTCAGTCCTCTCCACATTCTGCAATGTGCGTGCAGTCTCTGTTATTAGTGGTTTCTGTCTTGAATGTATTCGATTGAATAGTTCCAGGACGCCCGCGAAGAAGGTAAATTGCTTTGATTTGGGTCTTGTCTTGGGCGCTTTTGGAATGAGAACAAGGACGTACATAGCGAACTGTTCAGGAAGGCAAAACCAACATGGACGAATTTTTCTGCTCTTCTTTTGCGGCTGCGCTTCTAAATCACGCTGTGTGCTGAAGCTTTCAAAGGGGCATGCGTGCTGGATGTCTGCTAGGAAATAGATCTCTCTTTCTAGAGGGAATTTGATATCAAAGGGGATGGCTATGAAAGTAGCATAAAAACAAATGCTTTCGCCATGAAACATTCTCATCAAGACAATGAAAAGGTGATCACCTCTGTGCGCAAGTCGGAGGAGCCAGTGACACATCAAGGGAAGATACCACGCGAAAAGTCAACTTAGCACTCAGTATGCTCTCACACCTATCTACAATGTCTGTTGCTGTGTACGCATTGGGGATGATTACACAACTGAGGATGGAGATAGTGTTAAGCTTTTAAATTGATTAGAACTGAAATCACCCAGCTCAAGGCGTGATCTCCATCAAGGTCTCCGATACGTTGCTCGCTTCCTCATTATTAACCCAGAAAGAACTGTCTTCAGCAGCAGGCCCGTATCTGTAATTTTTGCGTCTACTTGTTAGGGCACGTAAATTCGAGGCACCTCCCCCTTGGCCGGCTTGTACTTTCCTTCGGCAACACGCTCGTTATGCAAGGTGTAGATGATGACCTGCAGTATGGCGAACCCCATCCCAATCGAGACCATAATTATCTGAGTCCTCAAGCCGGTCTGATAGCTGCGAAAGCGTCAGTCGTAATCCTTTGAAATTGTTCTGTAGACTCACAATGGTGTGTCGTTGCCTCGGTAATACTGCGTTCCGACCATCAGGCCACTGATGGAAAGCATCACCCATATTCTATGCCATATATCAGTATTGGATCCTGAACTTGCGCCCTAGACACCATCGACCTACGCAATACTGATACTCCTCTCTCCTGGCTCGCGGCAATTCAGCTGCACCCATGAGTTGTTGGCTGGATGGTACCCCACAGCAAAGCTATTGAGGGCTGTCCAAAGACCCCAGCGGGACCACTTGCCCACATGAGGATGGGCAGTCCTCGCCACAATTAGGACGATAAGATAGCAGCTGTGTGCACCGATTACCGAGAGACCGCGCTTGTTAGTCTTGTCACTGATCCAGGCGACTATGAAAACGACGACAAGTGCCAGGGAAGCGCCAACGGCGGCAAGAGCGTTGGCTTGGATGCGGTTGAAGCCGAGGTTCCTGCAAGACTCCTGATTAGCACAACGTCTTCGCCTCACATACCGTGCTACTTGCATGATGATAGTTGGCGTGTAAGTCGTCAAAGGACTCCAGGTGGAGAAGACGGCGAAGCTACTCAGAAAATGGGGCCATCGTTGCCAATGCAAAATCGTCTTGAGCACGAGTTTTGGAGGGATGTGCATTCCTTGCGCGCCATGTCGCTTCTCCTTGTCATCGAACTCGAGTCGGCGTTGAATGATGGCTCTTTCCGAGCCTTTGAAGCGGACGAGGCCTCGGCTCAAAAGGGGATCGGGCGTATCGGGAGACCCAGGGAGGAGGAACAGCAGGGAGAGTCCCACGAAGATAGTGAACACTCCCTCAACTGAATTCATGTTAGTTCATGATAGCACCACACGGGAAAAATGAGTCTCTTCAAGCTAAACGCCTCAACATGGTGGAACTTACTGAGAAAGAGCCACTGCCAGCCTCTTAATCCCCGTGCGCCCTCAAGCTTGAGAATGCCAGATGCCAGAAGCGGACTCAGAGCATTACCACTGAACATGCCAAAGAAGAAAACAGCGACCCGCTTCGCGAGCTCTTTCTTCTTATACCATGTCGACAGTGTGTAGCAGGCACCTGGTATATAGCCTGCCTCTGCCAGACCGAGAAACATTCGCGATGCCAGAAAGCCCTTTCTATCCCGGAGAAATATCTGAAGGGTCGCAACCAAGCCAAATAGCATGACTTGAGCTGATATGTACTTGCGAGGGCCAACCTGAATGGTATCAATGTCAGTAGTGTTGTTCATGATTCAGCACCCGTTACTCACTTTTTGAAGCAACATATTGGACGGGATTTCCAAAATCACAATGCCTAGAAACATCAACTGGTTTCCGAGATTGATTGTATCCTGGTCCACTCCGATATCCTTCGCGAAACCACCAGTAAGAGCACTCGCCAGGTTCATGCGATCCAGCTGAAAGACAAGCAGCCCCAGATATAGCAACGGCAGCACTGAGCCGTCAATCCTGCGAGCGAGTTAGCAATCTCAGATTGTGTTCTTGTCCTCATTACATGGCGAAGCGTACTTCCTTCTAGCTTGGGTTGCCTCATGGTTCGTCCAATCCTGTTCAGATATCGGCGTTGCAAAGCCGGGCGAATCGGCCAGTTGCAGCTCCTGCTTTGCTTCAGCCATCGTGCCAGGTGAGCTTTCGAGACTGCAAGTTGGGCTCCCAACTTGCAGTATCGGCGGCAGATTTAATAGGATGGGGCAAGATTAACTATTGGGCCGAACGACGGGAGGCTGGTCTCGTCTCTGTTCGGCATTTGCCCTCCAGAAGCTCAGTCTCTTGCATCATCTCTCGGCAGGTGCCATGTCCACTTGTGACCAATTGGGAGGCACATCGATTAACTCCGCCTGAAAGACATTCTAGAACCTTGTGCCGTCGACCCTCTTGGTCGCGGTGCCGCGTTCTTGGGACCATCACGCAATAGCCCCCAACGCCCACTCAGCAGCGTGCCATGCCGGCCGAACATGGGGTATCGGGCTAGATACTAGCACTTCGCTGAAGATTCTCCACATTTCTCCGGATGTGAGTGACAATCCTACCAAGCACGCCATCTTTCATCATCGCGCCAAGACGAACGCCGGTCTCTTATCTGAAGATGTCGGGATTTGAAAGTCAAAAGATCATATAATCGAGAATTGAAAAACTCCTCGTTCGAATGCGGCTCCGTGTTCCCGGGGTTTCAAATGAAATCCAATCGGGAAGCAGTACATCCTTGAAGCGGCTTGTTCAAAACCGAATCACCGGGGAAGCTAGTACTTTCACACGCGATATATACCTTGACCTAGCCGATCCCGTCGCCAAACCCAAACTGAGATCCTCGAGGTGTTCGACTCTCACCAGCCTAGGTTATCCAAAATGGGAGCTGCAAAGCGCGTTGCCGTCATCGGAGCCGGCCCTGCAGGTGCCATCACAATCGATGCTCTTGCGCAGGAGAAAGCATTTGAAGTTATTAGAGTCTTTGAGAGACGCGAAGGTCCTGGCGGATGCTGGTGAGCCCAAAGAACATATTCATCAACGGAGTTGCGCTAATATCAGTTGACTCACAGGCTTGGGGAGACGAAACCGCCGCCACTTGTCCAGCGCGATGAACTCAATCTTCTCGGCACACGCAAAGCAGACCCAATTTACCCTTTCATTCCTTCCAAACTACCAGCTCAGACCCCAAAGCTTCCAAATCCTCGTTATGCAGAGTCTACAGTATATCCGTACCTCGAAACCAACGTCGACTTCTTGCCGATGCAGTTCACCCAAGAGCCGTTCCCACAAAAACAGTCAGAGTGGTCTGTTTCTGTGCACGGCGCCGACACGCCTTTCCGGCACTGGTCGCTAGTGCAAGACTATGTACGGTCTCTTGTCGAAAGAAGAGGCTATCAAGACTTCGTGGAGTACAACACCACTGTCGAGAAAGCCGAGAAGGATGAACTCAGTGGGGAGTGGAGGCTAATTCTACGCAAAGACGGCGAGAAAACAGATTACTGGTGGGAAGAGAGGTTCGATGCTGTCGTTGTGGCATCAGGGCATTACAGCGTGCCTTACATTCCATTGATCCCGGGTCTTGGGGACTTTGCAAAAAGGAAACCTGGAAGTGTGATCCACAGCAAGCACTTCCGTGGCCGTGATGCTTATAAGAACAAGGTGAGATGCGTTAGACCATTTGATGACTATGGGAAATGGGGACTGACTATTGTCCGCAGAGAGTTGTCGTTGTAGGCGCTTCTGTTTCCGCAGCAGACATCGCCTTCGACCTGACCTCGACCGCTCAAGCTCCGGTGTATGCTGTGACCGTTGGCCACAACTTCAACGGCTACTTCGGTGGGGAAGCATTCAACCACCCGAAGATTACGAAGGTTCCCTCCGTGTCGCATATCGATCCTAGAACCCGCACCGTACACTTCGCCGACGGGACTTCCGTCGCTGATGTTGACAACATCATTTTTGGAACTGGCTATATCTGGACCTTGCCCTTCTTCAATTCGCTGAGCAGGAATAGATCAACGCCAAAGCCAAAGAATAACCGGGTGCCGGACTTGTACCTGCATGTCATCTATCGGCCAGACCCAACTCTACTCTTTGTTGGGGCTGTCAATGCTGGCTTGACTTTCAAAATATTTGAGTGGCAAGCTGTATTGGCAGCTAGAATACTCGCTGGACGGGCGAGATTGCCACCGGTGGAAGAGCAGAAACAATGGGAAGATGATCGCGTGGCAAAGCGTGGGGACGGAGCCAAGTTTGCTTTGGTGTTCCCTGATTTTGAAGAGTACTTTGAGACTGTCAGAAAGCTTGCTGGTTCTGCAAATGGCCGAGGCAGAGAACTTCCGCCATTTAATAAGTTCTGGTTTGAACGATTTATGGCCGGCCATGAGCGACGCAAAGAAATGTGGAGGAGGCTTAATGCGGAGGCCAGAGAGACTTCGGAGCAAGGCAAAGTAACGGAAGTTCGCGCCAAGTTGTGATAGCACTTAGTCGCAAACGATTACATACACATCCGCAGGTATTGAAGCCTCAGCAATATTGTGCAATGTGAAAGTCTGGTCCAGAGACGCTTCTGTTTATTCTTTTTGAAACGTGTATATTATACAGGCCAACATCACTATTCATCCTTGGGTATCAAGATTATTCTATAAATCGCCACAATTAACGTCCTGCTCCATATGAACAGTCCCAAAATAAGAATGCCTTTGATGCTGTAACTCCAGTGCCCTTCAAATCAACTTGCAATCAACTTGAACTTGTGTTTGACGAAACGCCACCGCCACCACTGCCACCACTGCCACCACTGCCACCGCTGCCACCGCTGGAACCCATGCCTGAATCCCCTGACTGGTGGCTCGAGTAAGCCGGAGGCGGTCCATCATAAGGGGAAGATTTTCTGCCGTTGTAGCCAGCGGCATAGGTGTATCCTCCCTCTGATGTGCCGTATTGAGGACCTGGGAATGTTCCTTGGCCCATACCGGTCTTCCTAAGCTTGTTTTTCTGCGCTGGGCCCTCAGTGGAGGTGGCTATTCTCATATACATCTTCATGTACTCGGTCTGCCTCTTCTTCATTCGTTTCCTCGCGCAAAATATGCAAGTCGCGAAGACGACTGCCATGGAAATCGCAACGCAGCCAAAGATGATCGCAGGGAACGCAGCGGGTGGGCCGGAGCTCGGGCTCCCTGTGTCGTTGAAGTCGCGTTTGATAGAAAAGGATGGCTGTAGCAAATTCAAAAGATCGGCTGCGGAGCTGATGTCCGCCGACCTGATCACGGGCATCGTAGCTTAGATTGTAGGCTTCGGGGCCGCGTATGTGCCGACGTGGTATTTGTCGTGGACTTTGGAACGATGATGGTAGCAAGCGGCAACTTAGATGCGCAAGATTGGTTGTGATAGAATCAATTTGGAACAGCTTAAACTTGCAAAGAAGTCTTCGTAGCGTTTTGGTGGCAATCAATGAAGACATATATGCCCAGGAAGTAATTGGGAGAGGCAGGGCTGACTTGTTGGCTGTTGGTTCCTTGAGGATTCCAAAAGTCGTCTAAGCCCTACGATCACTGCCTCATTTACTCTCACAGAACATTCCAACACATGGGCAAGGGGCAGACTAGCGGCACTTTAAGACCTTTCGTGCACCGAAGGATTCAACAAAATTGTGTCACGGGGGCTTCGATTAGGATAGGCTACTTCAAAGTGCAAAAGTCATCATGGGGCCCAGACGGCCACTCGGGCGACTAGCTTGGGCTCCTTCCCCCACACTCAGCTCAGCCACCGCCAAGTACGACCGCACACTAAGACCTGCACCGCCCAGTCGCCCGGCTTTCGTGCGCTGAAATATTTAATGAATACCAAAGTCTGCAAGTCCATAATGCCCGGTAGTACAGTACAGGCGACACAACTTTTTGGAATTACTTTCGACGTTCCCAACTTGTATTGATTCGTTGGCTTCCGTGTAACAGTCAAGATTGCAATCGTCCTCCCTGAAAACGAAAGTCCTTAATTGAGAGAAGATTTTGCATGATCTATACAAGTGTTCCAGTATTCTAAAATGAACGGAGCGCAGCGGTTGAGATTGTTAGATTCACTTACACATGAGACGAACCGTTAACGTAGAGAACAGACGAAGTCGCGAGTCGCACAGTGGTGTACGAGCCAAGAGTCAAATTTCTCTGATTGCTAAAAGTATTTACAACGAAATCCCGCCCATTCGCCATTTAGGGGTTGGTAAGAGTGAATGCAATATCGCCTGTGCTTGCGCCACCAACACAGGTTGACTTGAAGCTGCCAGTCGGGCAAGTAGCGCGGGCCGCGCGAATGCAACCCTCCCAACGGCCCTTAGAAACATTGAGTGTAGCGCCAGAGCTGGTCGGGTTCAAGGTGAACTTGGCTGTACCCGACACGCCGGTTGTGCTCTTCGGCGCACCGCCGCATTTCTGGATCGAACCCTGGATGCCACCACAGATGGCGAGAGTGGCAACGTTCATGTCGTGAGTATCGATTTTGCTGCGACCCCGCGTTAGTCTGACAAGTCCCTGCTCAGGTTGTTGGAGAAGGAGTACTTACGCAGCCTTGTCGGTGCAAGTGGTGTCCTTGACTGCGGCAGGGTTGACGTCCTTGTTGGCGCGAATCTCCAGAGCGGCATCGTTGAGAGTAGGAGCGGGGACGGCCATGGCGAGGCCAGAGAGAGCCAACAGGCTTGCGGCGAAAGTAGACACTAGCATATTGGTTTGTTTTGATTTAATATTGAATACGGTTGAAAATAGAGTTATTTTGGCGGGAGAAAGTGGAGTCGCAGCTTTGGGCCTGCCAAAAGTAGAATGAACAAACAAGATGGATTGCCACCTTCTGGCCAAGACTACGGGAGCACGCAAACTAATAAATCTGAAATCGGAATGTTGAGCCGGGTACTTTGTGTGGAGGCAGGGCTGCCAGAGCATGATCGGCAGGCCCGTCTGATCGTGTGAAGTGGTGTTCCATCAAGGAATCGTCTGAGACGGGAACAGTTTCGACTGACCCTTTTTTGGACATGCGACGAACGGTGGTTGCCGGTGCAGTTGGTGGTGAGCTGCCGCACTACCGAGTCGCTTATTCATTCACCCTAGCGATACGAGAGAATAAAACGGGCTGTATCCCCCTTTGCTGTCTCAAATCTTGCGCAAGTTTCGAGCCTTCCACCTTCACCCCGCCCGCTGGATCGCGCGGCCTCCATGAAGCGGGCAGGTGATTTGAGCGCACCAGCCATATAATGGCACGGCGTATTGCGTGTCTTTGGCCGGTTAAGCTTTGTCGGGCTCGCAAGTTTTAGTATTTACCACATGGTCGAGAAACTTCTCACGATGTTGTCTTATCAGAGTTCAATGTCATCACATGGTTCCGATGATTTGGAAACGATTAGGTTGTGAAGGCCGCGTCATTTATGCTCAGCCTCTTTGGACTGCCGTGAGCAGCGAGGCTATTCGCAAGTTTTCTCTGTTTTTGGAACAGCTGCGTTCGTCAACCAATATCAATAACCGGGTTGAATAAATTCAAATAGGGTTCTACAGTTCCTCCCCGTCAGCTCCAGAGTCAGCATAATAGTCAATACTTCTCTTTAAGAGCGCTGAATAGGTTGATCACTTACTCCAAAGCCTGTAGACTATTTTACACACAACAACTTCGTCGCATTTTAGTGATTCTTTGATACTGGCAATGGAGCAAGACGAGCACCAGTCAGACCATCGAGAGAGCGAGTCGAGAAAGGTTTCACGTCACATGACGCTGATGAGGGTACGCATCACAAATTGTGATCGGTATCATAAGCATAAGCACTGCAGTCTTGGCAACAGACGGTGTAGACATCATCGCTGTTGTCAATGAAACCCTATGCGACGACTCGCGGGTTGCTATGAGTTATCTAATTGTGAACATCAGTGATGCTCTTGGTGAAGGATCCAAAGAAAACGCCAGACCGCTTGAATCAAACGGTATATCTGACTTGATATGGTACGCTGAAGTCAAATGGGCCTGGCAACTCAAGCCAGGCGCAATGCATTTGCTTAATCCATGGCCTCGGCACTTGCACTTATGAAATTGAGTTCAACAGTGGTCATGAAGTATCATGTGATTTGATTTAGATGTTGCGTAATCGCGGGATTCTCTTCTAGTTTGTGTCCTTCCGAGATGACCCGTCGTTAGCCAACACAGAGCACGTGGTCTTGCTCCTCCTCTTTAGTCGTTGTTTCCAGTTGCAACACCCCAGAAGTACCCGCACCAGCTGCCCAGGATCAGCGCGATCAGCGCAACGAAACAAGCCATGGAGATCACCCTGTTCTTGTGGCCGTCCTCTTCGTGGAACTTCCGCTTCTGCTCGTTCAAGATTTCTCCTCGAGCAATGCGGACCTTGCGCGACCACTGAAGATGTCCAAGATCAGTGAACTTGAGAGCTAGCAAGAACAAGCCAATAGACACGACAACTGAGATTCCGGCCAATATAACGTAGACAATGGTAACCTTATCATAGGAGTTGTTGTCCGCGTCTTGGATTGCCCCGGTCACAATACGGACTATGATGTTCATACTAGAGCTTGGTAAGTATGTTACGCCGATAGGGGATTGAATTAGGAGGCTGATGGTACGTACGCATTGTTCATGGTGATCTTCAGCGAATAGGCTGAGCCAAAGACCGACGAGTCCCACACCGCAGTACGTGTGCTATCGATGATAGTGGCCGGACCGAAGCAGTAGGCAAATGCGAAGACACCAAAACTCGCTGCAGTACCTGTTGTGTTGTTGGCAAAGCATACCAACAACATGGAGGTAAACATGCCAACTCCACAGAATGCAACTGGAAACCCACGTTAGTCTTCCGAAGCATATCGAGTTGGGCGGTGAGTGGGTGACATACGGATAGAGATACGCTGGCCGAAGACGTCCAAGAACACCCCGAGTAGAGGAACAACGAAGAAACCTGGTTTAGTTAGCCTGATAATCTCCTAAAACTTTCAATGAAGTTAATGCTTACCAGCATATTGGAGCGTTGCGCTGTACCATCCGGCAGTGATAGAGCTGGTGCCGAATCGCTGCTCAGCCAGCTCTGTGGCATTCTGCAAGAACACAATAGCAGTGCTAGTTTCGAAGAGGGAAAAGGCCATAACAGCCCAAAACGACCACGGCAGTTCCAAAACCTTGCGCAACTGGAACTTCTTGGACTTTTCAGTGAGCTGCTCTCCTGTGGCTGGATCGCGGACACCTTGGAACTTCTTGTGGGCCACTTTCGTGAACCAGTAGAAGAACACAGTGACGACATTCGTAAACAGGTTCATGAACACCGCCACCCAGAAAACCCAGGCAAAATTCCCGGTTCGCTTCGCGATAATGTTCGCAGAGGACTTTCCGGCAAACGCACCGATCTTGCCGATGCCTAACTCAAAACCAAGCGTGGAGGCGAAACCGTTACTCGGAGCAAACCAGGATGAGAAGACCTTGTACTGTGCGACCTGTGTGGCGATGTCTCCCAAGGCGCGAACGACTCGACCGGCGACCATGAACTTGTAGGATCGTGTTTGGGCGGCGGCTGCGACGAGAATAGAACCGGCAGAGTAGATGAAGTTGCCATACAACATGGCGCCTGTTCAGAGTTAGCGTGTCCGTCTACAATTGCGCCAAGGAAAATCCTACCAGCACCGCCGATCCTATCCGTCACGATTCCACTGAGAAGCATCAGGGCCGTAACCATGAAGTCTTCGCTGGCCTCAAGCAGGGAGAACTGGGTGTTGCTAATACCTAGCTCCTTTTTGATGGTGCTCTTCATGGCTCCTGAGATGCCGGAACTCCATTGGGACCCGAAACCAATCGCCGTAACCAAGGCTATGGACGCAAACTTCCAAGTCCAGGGCACCTGAGTCTTTCTGGTATCTTCGTCATCGCTTTGATCAGCGGTCAATGTGTTGACCGCAACACCCGACTTTTCGTTTGCGTCGTCGGACGGGAGGGAGGCTGGGCGTGCTGTCTCAGCATCGCGGTCCAGGGGAGCGGTGGTGGCCATGTCGGCTGAACGAGAGGGTTGGGCTCCGACTGCACACAGCGACGTGAATGAATGACGTTGGGAGTAGCACCCGCGACGCAAGATTGAAGTCTGTGAAGAACGGGATTTGAGGCGGGAGAGCTGATGCGACAGGACACTATTTAACATGCAACCTTCAGCTTTCAGCTTGGCTCAGCTTCGTCGTTGTGCCCCTCCAGATCGTTCATATCAGATCCTTTCATCTGATAAGATAATTAAACCGAAGGTCCGAACATCCCTGGCTACACGTGGTTGACCAAAATTTACTCAGTGGACTGACCAAGGCAGATGGAAGCTGGATCCCGGATAGTGTCACCAGGCTAGGCCGTCGGTCTAGAAGCACGTTACACCGCGCCATCCCGGATGAAGTGGGTGGTCGGAAGAATGCTGCCTCATCGGGTAATGACTCAAGTGACATGATTCGCAAAAGCGGCAGACGTGGGAGAGAGCAACTTCAAAGGTTGCCGACATCATCTTTAAGGAACCAACTGTCTCAGAACCCGTGAAAATTCCCGAGGAAAAGACGAGAAGACGTCTAAGCTCTCACAATTTAGAGGCTTTCACGTGTCCAACAGATCACATGTATTCTATTTGCCGTCAAACATTCGTCTCTTCGTGAAGTCTTCACGATTAACAATTCGGTGGCGAGAAAATTCGATCAAGGGGCACGAATTCGGTCTGTCATGAAGTAGTATCCAAGGCAAAGCGTTGAAGAACCGCCGAGTCTCTCACTGTGAGAGGATTCCTGATCGACGGTCCCCAGTCATTAAGTGGGTATTCCGTTGGTGGGAGTCCGGCGATACGAGGCCAACTGTCTCGGTCGTTAGTGGTTCGCCGAAACGTCGGACATCTGTAGGCGCTAGATCCGCGCGTGCAGAGTTCTCGACAGACGATCGAATTGCGCATCTTGGCGGGAGGTTGAACTTTCAGGGTCCTTGACTAATAAATGTTATTTTGCATGGTTCTTCACATTTACCCTGAGAAACGCCGGCGGGGCTGGCTGGCCATGTCGATATCGGAAGTGGACTGAGGTGTTGTTTATTATGATGGTCCCGTCTCCCGCGATTATCTCTGGCGCACGAGACCCTTTCAAAACAAGTCGCGTTTGGATCTCAACTTGACAATCTCAAAAAAATGTCCAAATCGCTGGAAAGATCGCGCTCCAGGACCCGAGGATATGGCTCCTGTTCCCCCCATCCCAGGGCCCGGTCCCCTTCTCCGGAAAAGCCAGTATCATGGGCCGCCTTACCTCACAAAGGGCAGCTTGCCATGATCGTCTTCGCACGATTGGCGGAACCTTTGGCCGAAAGATCCTTGGCTTCTTTCTTATTTTTTCAGCTGCAATGGTTTGACCACACCCTCTCGGAAGCAACCATTGCAACTCAGGCCGGCGTTCTCACCTCCGCTTTCGCCGCTGCCCAGTGCGCGACCGGGATGTGGTGGGGCTACATCGCCGATAGCCCCCGATGCGGCCGGAAGAACGTCCTCATCATGGGCTTACTTGGTACATGCATGTCGTCTTTGGGTTTGGCTTTTTCTAGATCTTTTCTGGCCGCGCTCTTCTTCCGAGTCCTCGCCGGTGCCTTGAACGGCAACGTTGGCGTCCTACGGACGATGATATCGGAAGTAGTAGATGATAAAAGGTGCGTAGAACGAGAGCTGCGATTATTGAAATTTGAACCAACTAATAACTCTTACTTAGGTTACGGTCAAGAGCGTTCCTTCTGTTGCCAATGTGTTTCAATGTGGGAGTCATTGTAGGCCCTCTTCTCGGCGGCTTCCTTGCAGACCCCGTCACTTCACATCCGGATCTTTTCGGCCCCGGCTCCCGGATCGGCGGCCCCGACGGCGTTCAATGGATGATGGAGTATCCGTATGCTCTTCCCTATCTCATGTCGGCATCTTTCCTGTTTCTCGCTGCGATGGGAGTGATTCTCGGCTTGGACGAAACACACGTGGCCCTTCGCGACAGCAGAGATCGTGGCCGGGAGATTGGTCGCTACATTTCCAGCTGTCTAAAGACCAAAGAAGGAGTGGAATACACCCGTCTTGATCAAGATCTTTTGTCGGATCGTCCCGTTGGCCGAGTTGCTGGTCGCACACATACAGAAGCTTCTAGCGAAGCTCCTCGGTCGATCTTCACTCATCAAGTCCTTCTTACCCTGTCACAAAACTTCCTCTGCACACTCCACACGTCGGCATATAACGCCATGCTTTTCATCATCTTGCCACTCGCAAGATCGAAGAACGTCGACAAGCATCTACCATTTCGATTCACTGGTGGTCTTGGTCTGACATCACAACAGGTGGGTTTCGCGAACACCATCATTGGAATAGTTGGCCTTCCTCTTCAGATCCTGCTTTTCCCGCCAGTGAGTGGAAAGCTCGGAGCTACGTCCTCCTACCGACTCTTCCTTCCGTTCAGTCTGCTGGCATACACCGCTATCCCATTTCTGTCTCTTTTGCCTGGCAAGGGTGATATCTTTTGGGTGTGTTTGGCGGCGGTGCTAAGCTCGCAGGTGCTGTCCAGAACGTTTGTTGGACCGGCCACTATATTGCTGGTGAATGAGGCTGCTCCACCGGCTGCTTTGGGGACGGTGCATGGAATCGCTGCAAGCACATCAGCAGGCGCTCGTATGCTTGGACCGGTGATCGGCGGCTTGGTCCTCAGTTGGGGCCTGCAGACCAACGCCATTGGTATTCCGTTCTGGGGCCTCGGTGCCTTGGTTATGCTCAATTGGCTGCTAGTATGGGCTGTGAGGGTCAATCCCGGACGTTAAAGCAGAGAATTGGTTGGTTGAGTAAGAGCAAAGTCAGGCGGTGGTCACTTCTTGCTCTACACCTGCCGTCGTCGATTACAATGGCCAAGACTATGGCACCAAACGCAATAGAATTTGAAAGAACAGAGTCTAGATCGTACACCTCGGATTCTTGGTTTCTTCTTTCATTACTTAATTGGGAATGTCTATCTTCAATGCCTTCCATCAAGTGGTTACATGACTGGGGCGAGGAGTACGGCCTTTAAGCGCCCGTTGCGGGGCCTTGGGGACGTTTCCCGGATCTCAGAATCATGGAGATATCGTAATGTGGATAGTGGGGTTTCACAGATGATACTGCCAACAAAACCAACAGGCAGTGGGAAGAAGTCGGCGTTGCCAGCAACACATGTCATTGATAAAGGAGTTTGAGGGTGTCTGGTAGCTAGGCCTGTCATGACGGCCCGAGGTGGGATGACACCCTCAGCATCTTTTTAGTTTCGTGACGATAAGTTGCAGCCACTCATGTTCAAGATGTCTCATTATAATTCCTCGAAATAGCTAGTGCGGGTATATTCTAGACTTTCCGGGACATCTATCTTACCAGCCGGGGTTCGTCCCGCGTGAACCCAACCCCGCTCATAACGTAAATACACTATCTCCACGTGAGACTCTTCCGAAAGCCCAATGCTGTTCGTGAAGAGTTGTGCCAGTACTTCTGATGCGACCAGGAGATATTTGATCAGATATAAAATCAACAAAAACTCACGTTGCCAAACTCATCAGACTTCTTTCTCAACCAAACTCAAATCAGCACTTCGCTCTGCGAGACACTCGGTAGTCTTTCTTTCAAACAGCCTTCTTGAACAACCTCAAGTGATCTTCTACGATATTGCATCCAAAGAACAGTATCCAATCACAATGGCCGCTGAAGTTTTGATGCCTGCAGCTCCACCAGCCGTGCTGGGACCGAAACTCAAGGAGCCAACGCGCCCCACGAATCGGTTGCCCGACTTTCTGATCGACGAAGTGAGAGATGTAGAGAAAGTCGCTTTCGATCCAAAGAAACACCTGAACATTGTCGAACCAGAGCGCATCTTTACCATGCAGGAAATCGGGCTCGGTGGAAAGGGTATATCCCCGGTTGCAGCTTCTTCCCCATTCTCCATCTTTACACCGGAGGCCGTGGCGCAGATGAGAGCAGAGATCTTCAGCGAGCCCGTCCTTCAAAGCTGTCAGTTCACCTCTGACTTTGCGAAGAACATGATCCGAGGATATGGACCTAGGTAAGTAGGGGGAAATGGTGTTTGGTCAGTTTGCTCCGGTACTGACTCGTCTTTCCAGACTTTGTCCCTTCATATTCGATGCTTGGAACAGCCCCGAAGTTCTCAACGCGGTCTCGAGGGTCGCTGGTGTGGACCTTGTCCCAGCCATAGAATATGAGGTCGGCCACGTCAACATCTCCATCAATGATGTCACGACTGAACTCACTGCGATCGAAAATAGCGATGACTCTTCCGCCTTTGCCTGGCATCTGGATAGTTATGCTTTTGTCTGCGTGACAATGCTCTCCGATTGCACCGGTATGATCGGAGGCGAGACGGCTATGCGGACGGGCACTGGAGAGGTGATGAAAGTCCGCGGACCAGCGATGGTAAGTTGTTGTCCCTCACAAAGTATACATGCAGGACTTTGACAAGTTGTTATCTTCAGGGAACTGGGGTCGTCATGCAGGGCCGCTACATTGAGCACCAAGCCCTCAAGGCCAAGGGTGGCCGGGAGCGTATCAGCATGGTCACTGCCTTTCGGCCCAAGAGTCCCCTTGTCAGAGACGAGACTGTCTTGACAGGCTCTCGCCCTATCAGCACTCGATCTGATCTCTACTATCAGTGGAGTCACTATCGTTTGGATGTGCTTGAAGAACGCTTCCGTGATGGGGCGAAAAAGCTCCGAGAGCGGGAGCGCGCTGGCCGTGAATTCGACGTTGATGCAGCCAAAGATTTTCTGACTCTCCAGAAGCAGTTCCTGGAGGCTACTATTGCGGAGTTGGAGTAATGGGAGACTACGGTGGACTTATCTCAAACCCTAGGTCGCGTGTGGCTCAGAAGACTAGCAACATGTCCGAACCAAATAAGCTATGGGTCTACTAGGTAAGTATTATATGTAGGATCAGGTAAATTGTACGCAATCCAATCACAGTCAACCAATCAATGGTACCTCGCGTTTACAGTAAGAAATTAATGCCTGACGTGGCCTGCCATAGTTAGTTGAGGGCGAATTGCTTTGGACGGAGGATGTAGTGTGACCTTAATGTCGTGTGCTAGAACGTTCTGTTGATGCGGAAGGAGACGGCCGAACCTCGGATTCTTGGGTCCTGCGCCAATGAGATACTCATGATATACCATGACTGGGTGATAGAAAACATTCACCGGGCAGGTATTGATGTAAACCGCATCTAACCAGTTCATCTAGTTGGCCATGTCTTTAAAGTGTGTTTGGGTTTTGGGCTCTCATTTGGATTGCCTTTTCGGGCATAGTACGAGATAACACAGAGCATGCCGATCTCCGGAGAAAGGGCCGCGTTAAATGCACTAACACTGCCGCAAACCCTGGTGCATAAGACGCAGGCCAGCTGCCAACAGTGCGGGGAAGCGAGATAAGCTCCCCTCCCGGTCAGGTGGGTGGATGTGTTGTTGGGGCTCGACGGGTCTAAGCAACCCCGCTTCCTCGCCTGTCATCAGACATGACATTTGCAAGGTCATAGGCTCCTCAGCATTGGATAGTAGCCTGAGATGAAGACGACGTGGATGTTCTGATAGATCTCATGGCTCGAAGAAAGAGGAAATACGTGCCCAAAGTCAAGGGTGAGTTTCGGAAGGGATCTTTCAGGTGGTGACTATTCAAATTGGATTACTTGGCTGACAAACGACAGGGTGTTACGAATGTTCCCAACGCCGCATTGACTGCGATGGGACAAAACCCAGTTGCTTCAAATGTACAACACGAGGAATCCAGTGCAGTGGTTTCGGTTTGCAATACAAGTTTCTTGATGGCTTCTCTCGCACGGCTAGGTCTCGATCTCTTGGAAACCGGAGTGCGCTGCTGAAAGACGCACTCGCTCAATCATCAACCAGTAAATCGTCGAGATTCCGATATCACAACTGTCATGCTGCTACTTTGGAACAAGAAAAGCCCCATGATTCTTGGGAAGCCATCTATTGGGAGAGTTCTACACTGGACCTCTATGACACTGCCCAGCAAGACGCATTGATAGATGCTTGCTTACAGACAAGTCCACGGATGAACGATGAAGGCTCCGATCCCGAGGTCCCAAACAATAGCGCAGTCGAAGAAAAGGATGTTGCCGAAAATGCATCATCCTCAACAACAACAACTGAAGTTGAGGCGGTCGTCAGGCCCCGCAAACCGGCTATGCTGGCAAGCTTAAGCATACTCGAGCCATGGAAAGAGTTCTTGATCGCGCACTGTAAGGCTCTATGGATAGAACGACCCCATGGAGATACTAACGCAATGAAAAGTTTCCGAATCCATCGCGCCTGAAATGGTTGTCATTGATGACTGTTTCAACGGTTGGCGGCATCTGGTTCTTCCTCTTGCGTGGACCAACGAAATGATAATGGACTCTGTCCTAGCTGTGTCAGCTTTTCATATTGCCGGAAAAGCTGCTAGCCAGGCTGACTTAGACCCGTACCGGCTTTATACGCGGGCAATTCATCAGCTGTTGAATCGAAAAGATCTGGTGGACTGGGACAAGGAAACGAGACAGTTTGTCATTCTCGCAATCATGGTCCTTCTTGTTTCTGTGATGGTCAACGGGTTATCGGATTTCCCTATCGTCTTTCAAATGTTAGAATCAGCCATTGATGCAGTCGGAGGAGAGGATGTGATAAAGGACGGTGCGGAAATGGGCGGGTTCCTCCTGCGGCAGATTCATAAGTGAGCCTCCATGATAACCTACTCCACTGAGCATATCACTGACACGTATTCACAGGATGAGAGTCTATGCTGCACCGCTACTAAGCCAGGAGGCTGGAGTCGATGCCATCATGTATCATGGGAAGGAAAGCTTCGATTGTCTGTACTACTACCACAGCTTATACCCTGATTACTGTTCTACGTTCGACCACTTGGCGGACCTTCGCCAGCAGGCGTTCAATATCTACCTAAACCGCGCTTTGGGAGATAGTATCATGGGAGAATCTTCGGCAGAACTAATTAGCTCGTACCAGAAAGGTCTAAAATCTTTACCTGACGGGTCTGTTGGCGAACATTGCCTTGTCTGGCCGACCTTCATTGCCGCTCTGGAATGCCGCAATCACGAGCAACAGTCATTCTTTGAACAATTCTTGCTACGGCAATATCATCGTAACCAGTTTTTGAACATACTGAAGGCCTTAGAGTTATTGAGAAGTATCTGGGACCAGACTGGACGTGGGAGCGAGACGAATTGGCCAGCACTGATTCCGAGTATGCGGGTTTTCATCATGTAAATACTTAGGGGGGCAAAGACATGGCTTGAGTGGCAGCACCTAAACATTTCAAATTGTAAATTGTAAACTCTTATGGTCTCTAGAAGAAGCTCACGTTTGTCGCATTTTCAATACTCATTTGACATATCTTCTTACAGATTTGCACGTGTAGTACGTTGAACGGCGTCAACCACCTCCTTCGCACCCTGCTCTCCAGAACACAGTGCCCCCTCCATGTATCCCTTCCATTCTGTAGAGTATTCCGTACCCACAAAATGAAGGTTGCCTACGGGCTTGCCGTAGACATCGGCATACTCCGTGTAGTGTCCAATCTCCTGGATCGGGGCCAGTGCCCCTTTGCTGTACTGCTCATGCTTCCAGATCTGGTCGAAGATTTCAATCGGACGGAAGACTTCCGAATTTTTCCCAACATTGAAAGCCTTCCCTACTTGCTTGAGTACCACGTTGCGACGCTCGTGGGGGTGCAGCTGAGACCACTCTTCGCCGAACTTGCCGTTGACGAAGCAAGTCAGCGAGTAGAAACCCGTCTCATCGACACTGGTGTCGCGAGCCAAGGTGATTGGGCCAGTGTAGCTCATGAAGAAGCCATTGTATCCGAGATCTCTCCACCATGGCTTGTCGTAGCATAAGATAGCCTTGTTGTAGTGCCCAAGTCTAGAAGAATCGTTGACTTCACGCAGTCTTGAAGGTAAGGGTGGAGAGATGTTCAGGTCACGCATCATGGTGCTTGGGATGGAGATAATGGCCTTTCTTCCCACGAAATGTTGGCCGTTGGTAGTGATGACCGTGACATGAGCCGAGGTATTTTCGATCGACGCGACGGGTGCGGAAAGATGGATGTTGCTGCGACCTATCAGGTCGGCAATGCCATTTGCGATTTGTTGCGTGCCTATCGACCATGGTCAGTCCGAATTCATGCCCTACGAGAAATGGCCATGTACCTTTGTGCAAGCGCTGATAGTTTCCACCAGTCTTGTCATCAGCACGAATCGAGAAGAGACCTCTGTTGCGACGACAGTAGTCGATGAACCAAGCAGCAGACTCTTCCTTAGACTCGACACCATGCATTACCTTCGCCCAAAGATTGATCATGGCGATAGTCTTGGGAAGCGCACCCAGATTTCGCACGTATTGATCCAAAGACACGCCGTCATCTTCTCTTTTGGGAGTCTCTCCCTTCAGCGACTCGGCTTGAATGTGGTCTCGGATGAGTTCCAGATTCTTCTTTTCTTCGGGAGTGAACTGCAACCGCTCAATCAGCCGTGCCTCAAACAATAACATGATGGTATGCTGGTCGTCCACTCACCTCGGGTGTGATGCCAAATGGAAACTCGATCCTCTCGTTCTCGGACACTTGCATGACTGCTTTCCCGACTAGTCGCTGTGCAACCATGGGAAGATCGAACTTTCGGATGTACTTGGTAATCCGTGGTTGGGTGTTTTCATTGACCCAGGCAGCTCCAAGATCCGCATATCCTCGGCCAGATGCCAAGGGCACGCTCCATGTCTTGCCGCCAACGCGATTTCTCGCCTCGACAACGACGACAGATAATCCTGCCTGCTGCGCAGAGTAGGCAGCCTGAAGGCCGCTCAGGCCGGCACCAACAACGACGACGTCGAACATGCTGATCTCTGTTGATGAACTGGTCTGAGGAAGCTGTGGAAATTGCGCTCTTGGAGTTGTGAGACAAGATAGTCAGCTGTGGGAGAAGTGACCGAGACAATGTAGAAATATGATCAAGACGAATCGAAGGCACCCTGGGCCTCCTCTTTTTATTTGGATTTTGCAAAATGCCAAACTTCTGAGGCATAGCCATACCAGTTTTCATCGGCTCATTTGACTCATATTCTACCGAGGGAACCGAATCTAAGCTACAGGAGCTCATAGCTCTTTAGGAAGAAGCCCACAATAGCTCACTGCCTATTTAAGAAGTGAAAATGAGAGTCCAGATCGCGACAGCCAATCCGAAGATGATACTTAGGACTTGACTCCTCGAGTGTCATAAGTTGGCCATGCAGCGATGTGGGGTTGTGCAGCGACCAGGAGCCTTTCCCAATGCGGTAATGAAAATGAGAGAACGATGCGGAGAGATCAGCAGGGATGCGTTCCCTCAGCTTCACTGCGAGTCCCCCTTCCCCGCATACCTCAACCCATTCAGCTGCCGAAGATCGGGGGTTGAGTGAAGTCTCTGATGTATTTAGAGGTCCGTCATGGGTTAGACTTTGAGAAATAGTATCCAAGGATTTGAGGGACATGGCTTGGGCGCGATGCATCTGCACCCGCCGCTTAGATTGCAGTCTCGTGGAGTGCGACTCACGTCCTGCCAGTCTCGCCGACATGGCAGGTGATGCACCTCCGGCCTATGGCTAATTGTGCACCAACGACGAGACCGTGATTGTCAAAAGGGCAGTAGCAGCATCTTTCAACTAGGCGTGAAAGAAAACGTGGAAAATTTCCATGTCGATTCTGGCGCTTGTTCTTTAAGATTACTGTTTCCACAACTGTCCCATTCCTTCGGATTTCACAGAACTCGACTTTCTCAATTGATGCATACCATTTGCGTATTTTTTTACTAGCTGCCCATTCGAGACGAGTCAATTGCGAACGCGAGGCCAAAAATCAAGAAGTGTCTTGCTTCGAATGCTGACCTTAATGAGAGATGTTAATCAAGGTTTCTGAATGGGTTAGATTGATTGCATGGGCGGTCCGAACCCTCAGATTCTCGGTCCGAAATGTCACAGCGAGAGACCGACAAGGGTCCTACAGGATAGCAGCACTCCTATCAGCAAAATGATGGGCTGTTCATAAGATTGGAGGTCGCTGCATCATTGGCCACCGTTGTCAAAGACCCTTTGTAGGCGATTCCTTCCCTCCTGCTAATAAATTGGCAGTCGTTGATTTTGCTCAAAGGCCAACGTAAGTTTGAACTCTCCTTGTTGTTGATTTTGATACAAATTCAAGGCATGGAAACTTTTAATAGAATACTCAAATGGTCAAAACTGTCGACTAATAATTGACTTTAGGTCCTTCCAACCGAATAGCAATCACCCATACACACAATGGGTACATACGACGAAGACGAGGATTCGAAACCTTCCGAAATGTACAATGCACTAAACGGAGACTCCAATGCCGACAGGCAAAGGGGCACACGATATTGGAACCCAATTTCATTCTTGAGACACTCCAATTACACACCAGTGGAAGATGCAGATGGGCAAACAGAAGATGCATCTGCACTTACCTTGGAGCTCCGAAGAAAAGATACCGCGATACGAAGATGGCAATGCTTTTCCGGACTCTTGATAGTACTGTTGTTGATCACCTGGTTTCTATTCCCTTCGAAGCCGCCTCCACGGTATCCCCAGCCAGACGAAGGCACAGACAATGTCCTGAAATGGATGAAACAAGCGGAAGTAGCTGAAGGCCACTACTGGTGCGGTCCAACAACAGCTGAAGCCAAGAAAAGAGGATGCACGTTCAACAAACTTCACAACAGATGGATGTCGCCACACTGCGCAGCTGATTTCGAACCGGCGAAGGAGGCTGTCTTCAAGGCCCTGGACGGCGATGTCCCGGAGTTTGTCTTCTACAGAGATGAGGATGGCAAGCCCGGGGCAAAGATATCCGAGGAAGAGCTGAATGGGCTGGATATCTTAACGCCAGCGTGGACGACTGTGGGACATCATATGACGCATTGCATGTACTTGCTTCTTCAAGCAGCCGCATCTTTGAATCTTGGAACCAAGGCAGACATGGTAGTGCATGCGTGGGAGCATGCTGGACATTGCGCTAGCGTCATCATGAACATCACAAAGACGGCACCAGGGTGGACCGATATTGCGAGTTTCGGACATACTCAGTCTGGAGTTTGTTGGTAGCCCAACTCCCCTGGACTGGTACTCGCCGGCATAGCATTTGATGAGAAGCGCAGAACTGTTGGTTGAGCATAGAATGAAGACACACTGAGCATACCATCATTCTAGATATTCTATTACACACTAGATATATCCCTATTATCGTTGCGAAGTCCTAGTTCAACGTGGCACATATCGCACGATACGCCAGCTCAAGCCTCATCACTGTCACTCTCATGAGTGCTAACCTTTACTCTTGACTCCCTCCACTTCTGCAATAAGGGAAGTCCAACACCGGTCCAAACTGTCAATGCGATGACGAAGGCAAGAGCGCTGCCCCATCCATGCGTCTTTGCGAAAGCTGGAGCCTGTCCGCTGGGCATCTGCAGCTGCTGGAACGGAATGACAACGGCCTGTCCAACAGATACCATGAACCCCAAGACAAAAGCACGCTTCTGCTGGTCGCCACCGCATGCCTCATTGGCCCAACCCGCCAGCAGAGGCGTGTAGCAGCCATAACATCCTGCAAGGATAAAGACAGCCATCCGAAGCATATGAGGAACAGTCCAAGCGGTGAGAACGGCGTAGACAAAGGTCAACAGACAGCCGACCGCAAAGCAGATCGGGCCACGGCTGCGCATCTTGTCGGCAATGTAACCTGTTGAGACCATGAAGACGAAGTTGATTGCGCCGACGCAGGTTGGGATGTTGTTGATCTCAGGCACCGTGTACATCTTGGTGGATTTAAGGTAAAGAGTGAAGTACTGGATGATGTAGGAGCCGCAGGTGAGGGTCCAGAAGCAGTAGGCGGCGGTGAAGGCGTAGACCTGCCATGAGCCGAAGACGCGGGTGATGACGGACCAGTTCATCTTACCGACGGGCTTGCGGCCCTCTTCTTCGATGCGCTGGCGGGCACGCTCCTTCTCCCAGTCGCTGAGGTAGAAGGCTTGGGTGGTGTGTGGAGTGTCAGGGAAGCAAATCTGACAGAAAGGTTAGCACATGCATACTAGAGCGCGGAAGGAATTGTCAACTTACAACGCCGTAGATAACGACTGGAATGGCGAGGATGAAGTCAAAGATGAAGAGCCATCTCCACGCCGAGAGACCTCCCTTGCCGCCCATTCCGGTGTAAAGGGCGGATTGCAGGTATCCAGAGAACATCTGACCCAAGACGCCGCTCATGACAAACAGACCAGAGCGACGGGCAAGTTCGCTCTTGCGGTACCAAGAGCCGAGGGTGAACATCACACCCGGCCAGGCGCTGGACTCGAACAGGCCGATAAAGAAGCGGAGAACATAGAATTGGTGCGCGCTGTTGCACTTGAAGAGAAACAGTACGAAGAGCGACCACACAAAGAGGCAGCCTGGCAACCAGTAGCGAGGGCGGACAACGGTGATGATCAGGTTCGCGAAAGATCCGCCGATGATAGTGCCGATGTTGAAGTACGTGTTCATCCAAGAAAGCTCGTTGCCAGGGCCGAAGCCGAGCTCATCGCTCATGCCGGACACATAGGCATTTGAAATGTTGTTTTGGTCGAGCTGCCGATGTGAAATTAGCGGCGAGGTGAAAAAGCTTGGTGGAGGCACCGTACCTGTTTGATGAAATACGTCAAACAACCGAAGCTCAGCAGAAACCAATCGAGCTTGAAGATGAGCTTCTTCTCTTCGGGAGATGTGCCCGGCTCATGCCAGTGGAACCACCCGGCCTGCTCAGGCTCTTGTGGGGGCTCCGGCTTGGTATCGGCAGCGGCGGCGGCGGACGTCGTCGAAATGCCGTCCTTGTCGTGGGCCCGGTCGACCGGGTCGACCGCCTTGATCGCGTTCGACGCGTTGTTGTCGAGGTGCGCCATGTTTGACTCGGCTGCGTGACGAGCAAATGACTCGGGTGTTCGGAGACAAGGAGAAGCACCGCTTCGCACAACGCATGCGTCGGACCCAGGAATGCTGCTCGGTGACGCCCTTAACAGAAGGTGAAGGTTTGGGGGTGACTGGGCAGCAGATCTTTATGACAGCCACCGCTCTCCTGAACCGTTCTCAAGGTGGCCGATAGCCCGACAATGATTGGATAACGATTTTTTCTGGGTCGAGCACGACATCGGCAGTCCGCTCAGTGACATTCAGCAAAAGACCGGGTGCTTGGGACGCCAAAACAACAATTTTACCCCGGTGCCGCGCGGTGGATATGTCCCTTTGATGGTGGTATCGGGGAGGGGCCTGCCTCTTTACCCGTTTAGGTAGTTTGTGTCGGACGCTGTCCGGTTTCTCGCCCGGTCGTCGGACCCTTACTCGTACGCGCAGCAGTCCCCGGTTTATCCCCCGTTCGCCTTCTGCAAGCCCGAACCCCGCCGCTTCAGCGTTCAGTGCGATAGGTGAGTTGGTTCAGATGTCGCTATCAAGGCGTGATTCAATGCCCAGGCTGTCTGGCATGATATTGACTGGTTCCCAGATTTGCACATCGGTTGAGTATCAACTTAGTTACAAACAGAGCATTGAGCTGAACTCACCGACTTTTGACCCAATCAGCCCCTGTCGGATTTTGTCTCACTATGGTTGAATTTGTAGACATCAACGGTGCCCGACTGGCATATCGTGTAGCCGGTCCGGAGGACGCGCCTCTTATGATCACTCTTCACGGAGGCCGAGGAATGGGTGAGCATGAAACCTTTCTGCTATCGGCAACTTTGCATGACTGAACAGCTCTTTAGGTGACCATAGGTCGGACTTCAAAGTCTACAGCCAGCTAAGTGACAAGATTCGAGTCTTGTCATTCGATTACCGTGGGCATGGTCAGAGCTCTTTGACCAAGCCGTACACATTCGAGCAGATCGTGGACGACATCGAGGGCGTAAGGCAGCACTTTGCCGGTGACAAGCAAGTCATCATTTGCGGTGGAAGCTTCGGCGGCTTTCTGGCTCAGCATTATGCGATCAAATACGCCCCCAAAGTTTCGCACTTGATTCTCAGAGGCACAGCTGCATCTCATCACCGTGAGCTCTTGTGCCATGCGTTCTCCCTGTTATCACTGACTCTTATACAGATGAGGCCGGGGCCATCAAGACTCTGGAGGAAAGGATACATAAAGTTCCCAGCTTCTCTGTTGACATGCTGAGGAACAAGGTCTTTGGATCGTACGAGAGTGATCGTGAGTTCCAGCTGATCTATTTCGCCATGATGCCACTCTACAGGGAGGTTTTTGACCCGGATGCGGCGCTGAAGAGCAATCTCGATGGCGTTTATGTGGCTGAATCGCACAGTAAGTTAACGATGCCAGTGGAGAATTTAGTAAACTGACCATGTTTTAGATGATCTATACTCAGAGAAGGAGAAGTACTTCGACTACACAGACCGCTTGTCACAGATTACCGCCAAGACGTTGGTGGTTGTCGGTGACAAGGACTGGATCTGCCCTCCAGGTAAGCGTGACTGAAAACTTCGTTAGCAACCAGAGTAAATCACAAGCTGACATCAAGTACAGAAAACTCGAAGTTGATTGCCGAGAAGATCCCTGGGGCTGAGTTGTTCATGGTCGAGAACGCGAATCATGGAGTGCATGCAGAGAAGCCGGAAGTGGTGCTACCCAAGATCCGAAGACACTTGAACATTTGAATCCAGGAACGTCAATTATTTTGATGGTTCCTACTTCGTCACAGCTCAGGAATGACTGTTTTGTTCAATTTAAGACGCGTGGTATCTGAAAGCAGGTGCGCAACGCTAAAGGACGACGGTAGCTACAAGCATTCAAAGAAATCCCAATTCCAACGAACCCCATCCATAGTCCATAGCAGAGTCCTCATTTCCCGCGACGGCCGAGTGTCGTGTTCCTGTCGGCGAGAAAGCAGCTTGCCCCCTGAAGCCCGTCGTAGTAGGTGGCTGGCCGGCGCAATCATCGGGCCATTCATGGAAAGCGTAACAAGTAGACCTCCCAAGTACTTCTTGCATCAGAGTGACTAGACTTGTGATCATCGGACGGACCATCGCCTGGTATGACTCCCTCGACGAGGTCATCTGCCCGTTATTGCCATACAGATTGTTACTGCTGCCGGGGAAGTGAAGAGTGGTGTAGCCGTTGTTGGGTACGCCTGAGATTAGACTCATGAACTGGCGGAAGACGTGTGCTGCTTGTCGCGCGTGGGTCCAGCCCTCTGGGAAGGCTTCGAGGATGCTGACAATGACGGCGACCTCGTCCCTGGCCGAGAACGACGTGCACTCTGCGGCGCAGGCGATGAAGCTGTGGATAAGGACCAACCCGACAGGGAACAAGCGGCATAGAGTGACGCGGTTTAGCGGCAGCTGACGTTGCTGGAGAAGGACCGAGGTAGATTGAAGATGCTTCTGTGCGAAGCGCAAGAGCTCGACCGCGGACACGATAGAGCCGCAAGAGTTAAAGTGGCAAGGATAGTGAAGCAGAAGCAAAAGATGGTAGTATCGTGCACTCAGCCAGGTAACCGAATTATGAATCGGCACGTTATCTGGTTCCAACGGTGACACAAGGCAGCCGTTGCTGTACCAGTTCTCAATCTCTGATCTGATGTCCTGGACAATGGCACGGCGGTCAGCCTGGGAGAGAGCGGCGACGTCGGACTGCTTTCGTGTGTGAATCTGGCGGAGAATTCGATCTTCTAGTTGCCTTAGTTGGATGACGTGACGGTTTGTCTGGAGAATAGAAGCAAAATGTTGTCGATCTGGAGAGGCGAATTCTTCAATCGTCAGCCCGGGCAATGGAACATCCATGTTCTCGTCAATAAGGGCCACTGGCAAGCCCAATGAGATAGCCATCATCCGATCCAGAACGTAGATGCTCCAGAAGAGACGATGCCGCAGCTCGATATCCATGGCAGAGAGCGTCTTGTCTTCAGAAGATCTGCGGCTTAGGCCTAGCAGCATTGCCTGACGGGAGACTATTCCAGCTATTGACCACGTCGAGATGCCCTTCGGATCAAAGAGAGAGTATAATGCCACCAAGACCAGAATCTGGATTGACTCGAGGTCTTCACGAGCTAAACATTCTTGGATAATGTCGGCATAAGCCACGTCGAACTTGGACGTCGTGTCGTTCGGTATCTGGCCTGCTCTCTGCAAGGTAGTGCAACCGATGGCCATGATGAGGTACAACAAGGTCGTATCTGAGTCTCGCCGCCGTTTGGAAGACTCGCCCAAGTTCTCCAAGTCCCTGAGAACTTTAGACCTGTTCACGAACGGATATGCTCGATTTACGTTCCGGAAATATGCGTCCACGAATCGACGAGCAATAGCATCTCGTGGCAAACTCGATGACGAGAAGCCTCCATCCCGGATAGACTCAATACCAAGTATCCTCCCTGGCTCTGGTGCTGGCTGGAGAAGAGCACGCATGTGATCATTCCCTCTTGATGAAGGTGACTCGGAGTCAACGTTCACGGCCAAGCTTCGCTGGTCAAAGACAACCGACCCGGTGTTGCCGTGTATCGGGAACGCATCCCCTCGGTTGCTCCCCACACTCGCGGATCCAGGCGTGGCTCCATTCGCCGGCGTTGATGGGTTGATATCCAATTGCTGGCTCTGATGCTGGGAAAGGGCACCGGGTGAAGACCCTAAGAGCGAAACAAGGTCCGTTCCGGTATCGAGATGCTCAACCCCGCCTCCAGGCACGGGATGGCTTTCGTTGATGTATCGTGTTAACCATTCAATCCTCGCCCTCAGGTGATGAGTCTGGGCTGCTGTCGACGCAGCTGGTGTGGAGAAAGAACACTTGTGTCCAGCATTGGCACACAACGTGCAGATAGGAAATGTGCGTGAGCATTTCTTCTTGAAAGCACGGCACCGGTCGCAAGCGGGAATATCGCGGGGCGCCTTAGGCGAGGACGCCGCCACTCCCGTGTTCGCCGAGGCGGTGGCGTTGGCGACATTAGGAACAGGGCCGCCCGAAGGAAGTCCAGGGGCAGCAGCAATAGGACTTGGCAGTATCGACGGCGTAGGGGGCGGCAGAGACGTCGTCCCTACGGCTGCCGAGACGACTTCTGAAGATGAGACATCGGGAGTGATATCCGGGGCTCCTCCAGCTGGCGCTGGTGATGTCTGCGGTGGCGGCAGAGATGCGCGAGGCAGCACGGGCGGAGAAGCCGAGCGGCGGAGAGTGGATGGAGACGATGGGGATGTTCGTCGGACGCGGAAGCGGTGGATGTTGGATTTGATCTGTTCGGGAGACATTGCGACGGGTTTGCCAGTGAAGACGGCGAGACGCCGACGCAACGCCCGTCTCGAGTCGGAAGGGGGACGATCGGTCGGTCGGTCACTGTGCGCGGGCGCGTCGCAGGCGCATAGATGATAGGGGGGATCGAATGGCTTGGAATCCAGGAGTCGTGGGGGCGATCTGAGTCGGAGTCGGGGCTCTCTCCGCTATTATGCTGAGCTTGCTCTTCAGGCCATGGATGGATGCCAGGCCCTTCCGACGTGGTGGTAATGCTGCAACAATCCGTTTCTATCTCTATCATGTATGTCGACGTAGAGAACGCAGCATCTTTGCAGAGTGCGAATCTTTCCTCTCTCCCCCCTTTCAGCGTTGCACTCCAGCCAGGCTGTCCAGTCCGCGCAGATCCGATAGCATTTATTTTTTTCAAGCCTTGCGCCGGCAGCTAGCACGACCCAGGCATTTCGGCAGTCAGTTTGATAGCAATCAACAGAGGCACGACTCGAACGGGCGCAGAGCACGCAATCTCTATCGGCTGAGGGGGTGGACGAATGAGAATTCTTTCTTCAGGGACAATTGTCCAGTAGATGGCCCATGTTTTGCCCCGCTGTCGGGGATCTGTCGTTCGGACTTAGTACTGCTGAAGAATTTTCTTTTCTGCTTAGGTGGCCGGATTGCGACTTTATGGGAGACAAGTGCGTGCTACAATCACTGGCGAACATGGGAAAACAGAAGCTTCATGTCTCTATGAATGATAGAGTCTCTGCCAAGAGAATTGTAAGACGGGGAAGTATATGACTTGCATGAGACTGCTGTTCGTCCCAAGACCGCTTGTCTCCGGCAGCCGGAGTCCGGCTGAAGGATGCGTGTATGTAATAGTTCAGTGTTCGCGCGACTCGTACAATAGCGCCAGTCGGGCCAAGGCCGATTAGTATCGGCCGTCACTCTCGCCTCGCCATCCCAGCGGGCCTTTCGTCCGATTGCAAAGCATGATTGCACCAGCTGAATGAGTGGTTTGTGCCTATTGCCGAAATCTGAAGATATGGGAATGCAATCGCCTGATGTTCTTTCACCAGCGTAGACAACTCTTCACGGGTGTTTACTCATTTAAGTCCGTCATCTCCTCTCTTCACAGGCTTCCTCCAAGCTGTACATCGGCGCTACGATACCCCTCATCATCATTCCAACCCTACTCTTCCACACCCCGTTCCACACCGATCCGGTTAAACCCCGCAGCCATGTCGCCCATGTACACGGAGGATAAGCTCAATGTCGACCGGGTCGCCGTGATCGGCGCCGGACCGTGTGGTCTCGCCGCCGCGAAGTAAGCTGTCGTCCGGCCGAGCCAGCCCGGAGTACCTCGATGCTAATTACCGGCTTGTAGATACTTTTTGGCTGAGAAGAAGTTTTCCAAAGTCCAAATTTTCGAGCAAAGAGATACCGTCGGTGGCGTTTGGACCTACAGCTCTCTCAGCGTCATTGATAATGACTTCAGCATCCCGAGAACGCAGCCCACAAGGAACCCGGACACGGCTATTGCCGTTGAAGGTCATGAGGCCAAGCAGTTCGTGTCGCCAGTCTATGACTTCCTTGAAACCAACATCCCGCACACGCTCATGAACTATTCCGACAAGAAGTTCCCCTCCACTGCCTCGCTATTCCCTCCTCACCAGACCGTGAAGAAGTATCTCGAAGACTACGCCGAGGAACTGAAGCCCATCATTTCACTATCGACGCAGGTTTTGAGCTTGAAGAAGGTACAGAGTGATAGCCAAGTATGCTGGGAGATTGAGACACAAGACCTCAAGACGAATGAGACAGCGAAATCCCAGTTTGATGCGGTGATGGTCGCCAGCGGCCACTACAATGACCCCTTTATCCCGGATATTTCAGGCCTCGCCGACTTTGACAAGGCGCATCCTGGCACCATTTCCCATTCCAAGTTCTACAGGAACCCTTCTCAATATGAGGGCAAGGTAAGCCGCACTCAAATATGCAGTCGTGCGAAGCCTGGGCTGACTCGGCAATGCAGAAAGTCATCGTCGTCGGTAACTCAGCGTCCGGCATCGACTTGAGTGCCCAAATCTCTACAGTCTGCAAACTCCCCATCATTGTGTCCGAAAAGACCACTCCGAATACTCCAGCGGAAGACCGCTCATCATGGGCCAAGATGGTGCCCGAGATCCTCGAATTCATTCCCGAAGGCCGCAAAGTACGCCTTGCCAACGGCGAGATTGAGTCCGACGTTGATGGTGTAGTTTTCTGCACGGGCTACTTCTACAGCTTCCCCTTCCTTCGAGACCTCTCCCCGCCTGTCGTCACAGACGGCGCCTACGCTCGCAACTTGTATGAGCATCTTCTCTACATTAACGACCCGACATTGGCGTTCGCAGGTATCCCGCAACGCATCGTCCCCTTCCCCGTTGCTGAAGGCCAAGCGGCATTCGTTGCCCGGGCATGGGCTGACCGCTTGCCTCTGCCAAGCACCGCTAAGATGAGGGAATGGGAAGCAAAGATTCTGAAGGATAAGGGCGAAAGCAAGATGCTTCACAACCTTGCTTTCCCGAAAGACTTAGACTACATCAACATGCTCCACGCTCGGAGTCTGGAGGCTGCGAAGCGTGAGGGACTTGAGAACGATGGCGTCGGCAAGATTCCACCATTCTGGGATGATGAGAAAAGGTGGACGAGAGAGCGCTTCCCACTCATCAAGATCGCATCGAGGAAGCTGGGTGAGAAGAGACACGAAGTCACGACTTTGGAGCAACTGGGCTTTGACTACAAGGCATGGAAGGCCGGCTTAAGCGAGGAGGAGAAATTGCTGTGAACGCGGCATCAGACCGAGGAGTAAACTATCAGACTCAAGCGCTAGACATAGACCTCTAGAATTTCTATCATCTGGGAAGCCTTTACGCCTTCTCAAAAGCCTTATCCGTCATTCCGCGCCATGAAGTACCCGTTGCAGACCCTATCTGACTACCGCTGCAGCTGCAGTAAATCAACGCAATCAAGTTAGGTATCAACAGTAGCTTTTCGAACCTTTCGACCGAAGTATCCCAATAGCAGTATACCCCCAGCCTGAGCAACGGCGCAAACGGATGAGGTTATCCAGCCTACTCGAAAGTAGGGCGTCTGTGTTCCCGTATTGAAGATGAGAAGGGGAACCCAAGCGTTGAAAGTCGCACCGAAGGCTTGAGCGATTCCAAGAATGAGAGCTCTCTCATCCGCCAAAGAGCCAAAGGTTTCGCCAAGGTAAGACTTGCCCCCGAGTCAGCATCTGTTTATGAAGAGAAACGAATGAGAACCTGCTTACGATGATTACAGGCCCATAGGCGAGGGTAGCCGGGTTGACGAGGTACCCGAAGAACGCACCCGCCTTTGACGGAACCGCGGCCAACACAACACACGTGACAAAGTTCAAGGAGGTGATGATGAGCGCGACCCAAATGCGATTCTCCAGTCTGTCAGATAAGAGGCCGAACAAGATTGTGCCGACGAGACCAACTGCGTACGCGGCTGTGGGGATGCTGGGAAGATTTCAGCCAAAGGACGTGTTTCGTACTCGTCGAATACTCACACGTTGATCTCTTGAACCGTGTACTCGTTGAGAGTCTTTAGGTAAATTGCAAAGAAGTCGAGGCCGTAGGTATCGATGCAGAAGAATCTTCGTCGTGTTAACTAGCTAGAAACATTAACCCATATGAGCAACTCACATGTAGTTGAGAATAAAGACCCAAACAAACGGGCGACTGAGAACGCTCCTAAATGTCTTAAGCGTCACACCCTCGAACCGCTTGCGTCCGACCTCAACCACTCGCGACTTTGCTAGTTCCCGCTCCTTTTCATTGAGATAAAAGACCCGCGTGTCATACGGACTATCAGGGACAGCAAAGAAGCCCCAGACCGCCCCGGGAACGTTGATGATTCCGCACATTATGAAGAGCCATCTCCAGCCTGGAATTTCGTGGACGCCGTCAAGTCCAGTGTACACCGCTGCTTGAATATATCCTGAGAACATTTGGGCTGCGAACGATGCCGAATAGAAAATGGTAGCGCGAGTGGCTAGCTCTGCTGAGTCGTCAGTTGGGGATATCTGGGCTTGCAGCTAGGATGTTTACCCTTGGGAGTGTACCAGCTTCCAAGTAGCGTCATGCCTCCGACATAAAAGGGAGACTCGGCGAGTCCGAGCAAGAGTCGAAGGGCATAGATGTGCTTGTAGTTCTTGACAGCGGCAAAGCAGAAGGTGAGAATAGCCCATGTCACCTCGATGGATGGGAGCCAAATCGAGGGCCGCACAAGGGTAACGATGATTTGGCTTGGAATCATGCCAACTGTGTAGCCTATTGTCCACAATGTTTGAGAGTAGTTGTATTGGTCGGCGAAGAGTTCCAAATCCTGTTGCCATTAGCACAAGAAATCGCCACCGGTGGTCGTATTCCAAGTATTTACTTCTTTCATACCAGACACGTATGCATTTCCTGCAATAGCGGTTAGATGTTTTTGTGTAAGAATCATACGTTGCAGACAGGCTTGTAAGTACTTACGAAGATTTGAAGCGTCCAAAAGTCTAAGGAAGTATCCAAAACATGCCCAGGAGCTTGTAATGTCAGTAACTCACGTGAAGGAAGTGGAGTTCACTCAGTATACTTACAGAATGAAGAAGTCGAGTTTCAGCAGAAGCTTTCGTTCCTCAGACCTACCGCTTCGGTGAAACCAACCACGTTTCCGCTCACCAGCAGCCTCCCCTTCCACATCACCGACAACATTATGAACAATGTCATCTCGCTTGGTGTGCGATGAATCTTGATCCTGAGTCAAACTAGACTTGTCGGCCATTTTGCAGATCTGGTTGGAAGGCCTCGCAGATGATACGACGGGCTTGAACAAGAAGCAAGCAGATCGTATTACTTATCAGGAGCGCGAAGAAGCGATGCGGAGCAATCTAGTTCTGCCCATTCTTGATACCATGGCACCCAAGGAATGATGCAATGCCGGCATTGTGGATCGGTATTTCACGCCAACGCTCTTCGTCACCTAGGTAGTAGACGCAGAGAGATGTGATGATTGGAGAAGAGGTGGTCGATTAACAGAAACCGGGGCCGAAAGCCGGCTTGCTGCATGTCCGCGCAACACCCGTGTCGTCCCGACCGCCTAGGACGATTTACCATCAATCCTGATAATTGCGCCATCGTGCATCCGACAGATTGATGACCAAGTATCGCTCATTGTCCGGAATGTGGGCGGTCTGGCTTCCAATGCGCTAGAGCGTGAGATCGATGAAGAGAAAAAGCCCTTTAATATGACGAGCGTCTGACCGCGGACTATTGATCAACATTTGGAGCTGACAGAGCCTCCAGGTCTTTGGGCAATAAAGACCCCTATCAATACAGCCATGGCTGCCTACATCATTCCGTATGAGCTCTATTCAGACGCTCCAGGCTTTTTGCTCAATAAGCTTGAATGGGAGAAAGCAAATGCAGCTCACCCCGAAACCTCGAGCTTTGGCTTAGTTCCAAAGGGGTGGCCATCTCAATTTTCTGGGCCTCAGACGTGGACTGGTCAATATTTAGAACAGCATCGTAAGTTGTGTACTTGTAAGACAGAGACAAAGGGCGAATGCTGATTCTATGCAGCCGAAAAGTACATCAAGCACCTCTCCCAAGAGCATATCGATGAGATAGATGCTGCTATCAAGGTGAGTGCATGTCGAGCGCGCCCTTACTTCAATGAACAGACGAAAGTCTCATGCCCGTTATCACAGGATTGGAAGAAGCAATCCCTTCCTCTCGCCAATATTAGTCAAGCGAACTTCACGCTTCCTGTCCTGGGGCCAATGCTGCGCGGAATATCCGATGAAATCTACAACGGCATCGGGGTTCAGATTCTCAGGGGCTTCCCGGTCCAGAAGTACGACAAGACGGACCAAATTATTGCTTTTCTCGGAATAAATGCTTGGGTCGGTGATCGACGTCTCAATCAGGGAGCAGACCGAGCAATATGCCACATCAAGGTGTGCATCAAATATCCATGCCGCCTTCGTCCATGGGTTGCTGACAGTTGCCAGAGCATTTCGCATTTGAACTCAGAAAACCGTGGAAAGATCTATGTTTCTGCTCAAGACACCAACGCACAATTCTTTCACAGCGACGCCGGCAGTGATGTAGTTGGACTCATGGCTGTGAGCCTTTCAGGTCACGGAGGTGCATCGACTGTCGCCAGCGCTGGACAAGTGTACAACCATCTTGCCATACATCGACCTGACATTGTCCGGCTTCTGGCTGAGAAGAAGTTCCGCTGGAGAGCGTACGTCTATCCCCCAGCAAAAATTGGAAGGTTCTCACGGTATTTAGCAACGGCATACCCGAAGATGGGGTGCACTTGATTCATAACAAAGACGGCCGCCTATTTCTCAATTTCTCGACACGGACTTTCATTGGCTACGGAGAGGTGAGTCTTGAATATGATAGGTGAAGTAAAGTGGCTGACGATTGGTAGATGCCCGATCGGGATGCCGATTATCCACCATTGTCCTTCGAAGAGCGAGAGGCCTTTGCGGGCTGGCAATGGGTGGCCGACGAGTACAGTCTCAAGACAGACCTTGAAGTAGGTGATATCGAATGGTACGTTACTTTCAAGTCCTCCTCGTACCCGTTCTCCCTCTGACTAAGACCCATTTAGGGTGAACAATCTTCACCTTCAACATGCACGCCGCGGCTTTACCGAGGAAATCACGAATCCTAGACATCTCATCCGGATCTGGCTGAGCGATAGCGAAAACTCGCCCGAGCTTCCTGAAGACATCAAGCGGAAGTTCGACGCCATGTTTGCCGAGGATCCGATTTTTTTTCCACTTGATGAGATCGAGGAGGACTTGAGGCGGAGGCAGAGCGGGATCTTCACCGGCTCGTGTAAGCAAGAGACAGCTGACGAGAGGCTGCAAAGCGGGGGCATTGAAGCGTTGAACTCCCGAGTAGTCCGTTAGTTGCACAGCGTGGCACGTTGCAGGAATATTGAGCTTTGAAACCTATGAATGGTGATTTCCGTTTCTCATTTCCTTGGCTCGGTTGCGTCTAAATGCTGACATCCGGCGTGTAGATCATGATGAGCCTCGACGCGAGCGTTACTGTCTTAGACACCGGCGCGGGCCTACTCGCTTCGGCCGTTGTCAGCATAAGCAACCCGGCACTCGAATGCCGAACGTTCTCTTGCAATGTTTGCGATGATTCAGATGGAAGTCTGGACATTCTGTACCAATGGAAAAGGTTTTCATCTAAATACTGCTCAGGCCAGCTCGGTTCGCATGGATTTTGCAAGTAATAAGCTGCACTGTACCACCAAACACGGAAAAGACATGGCGGAGACGTGGCAGGGACATAGATGTGACACAGAAATGCACCAAAGGGCTATTATTGATATTCTGGATTTCCAATTTCCCTTTCCCTGGACAAGACAAGCTGCCAAATAAACCTTTAACTCCGGATGCTAACAGATGGATCCCATGTCGTCCTGAATATGGTCTGTTTCCTGTATCCCATTGCTTTCCAACCATTCTTTAACCCCATTCTTGCTCTAAAAAGCCGTTGGTGTGGCGCAAACCGGCGACGTCACCGTCGTAGGCACTGTGGCCGGGACGTAGATGACCTTCTCATAGGCGGGTCCGTGGCCACCCCAGTTAGGAGCCTGCGCGTCGGCAGTAGTAACGTGAGCACAGCCATGGCAGTCGACGGGGCTTGGTACAGTGACTGTGCTGTTGTACTGTGTGATCGTCGTCGTGGGCTGGAAGTCGCCAGTGAACCCAGGGTCAAAGTGTGTAACGGTAATTGTGCAGTCGCTCACGGCTGGTGGCGCGGTAGGCTCGGGCATTGGGCTAGCAGCTGCAAAGACTGCAAAGCCAACAATTACTGAAATGAAAGAAGTGCGCATTTTTGTGATAGTTTTAACGAATGTAAAGTTCAAGTTTGATTAAATCCCGTAATTGTGTGATTGGAGATGAAGGTGCTGCCAAGATTGAACAAGACGGGGAGCCAAGACCTCAATATTTATATTGCTCTTCACCTAGCAGATCTTCGGATCTGCTGGAATCCTAAAGGATTCTTAATGTTGAGGAACCACGCTGATCGTTGTCTGAGATCGGATGAACGGCAAACTAGCGGGGAGCCAGAGTCCTCTCCGTGTTGATCTCCCACCCGTTGTGTGACGATGAAGGCTATTATTATCATTAAGTTCTACGGCCATCCCGCCGCCACCTCCTGCTATTCACCGGGGAATAATGAGGCATTCGCCGAAAACAATTTGGGCTCGTATTGCGGTTAAAGCGCCCCCTGAACGCTCAGCCCGAATATGATGGGACGCACTGTTGTAAGCTTTCTAGGGTGGGGTAAACAAGCTGTCAAGCCTCCAAAGTTGATTGCGAAAACGTGGGTGCCCCCTGCGGTCCGATGATGTGCCCCCTTTTGAAAGCTTGTTTCTCCGAGCGGGTCGGACGATCATGTTGGCATGGCTGTTCAGGAACATATATTATTATTGAAACTTGCAGCTTACCCGACGAGTCAATAATCGTCGCGAATTCATACTTAGAACTGCGGATGCAACTACTCTTCGCCGGACTCATCCACCGGGACGGATTCACCCACCGGAGCGGACACACCCATCGCGCCTAAAACGGTCGGCGTCGCCATTCCTGCCACTCCAGCTCCGCCGGTTTCATTGCCCGCGCAACGGGAAAACCAGTTCATGCTGCAGATGCTGCAGCGAGGAAATAATATCGCACCCACAATGAAGCGCATCATTGAAATCGAAGGACAGCTCGAAGGTTGGTTATATTGTCAAATAGATCTGACCCCGCGAGCCAAAGCAAATCTGTGGATTTCCCCGCAGGACAGCTTGACGGATAACCACGTGGAAGCAGACCATCTTCCAGCCCTTGCAGCATGGTAACATCTATCCCACACGAACAGTGATACCAAAATAAGCAGATCATAGTACCCACCAGCCCCAGAGGCAGTGCTCGATTCGCATAAGAAATACCACTGCCATCTTCGATGCGGTTGCGGTTGCATTGTGTTATCAAAGTTTTGGCCCAGCCTATGCAGTCAGTATTGTTGCAGTATATTTCCATGGTTTTACTTACAATGAAGAAGTAACCACGCAGCAGTATGTTTGTCTTGCAGGTATCGCCAGCATTCAGCCAGAAGCATTTGGCCGTAGTGTGATCAGTCTTGTCTTCAGCAACGCACATGATTTGACGGAAGTTGGCGCGGCTGATGAACTGAACGACGCCTTTGCTGGCCGAGCTCGGCTGGCTGTATGTGCATTCCGCCCTGGGGGGTTGGCCCTGAGCGGCACCGACTTGCAGTGTTCCGTGGTAGACTCCGCTGGGTTGGCGAATCAATGAGGTCCAAGAACTGAAGAGAGGGGTAATTTCAACAGGTGCATCCGCGCAAGTCGCTTCCGCAATGGCTAGTTGCCAGAAGAGCGCCATGAAGAGCACACGAAGTGCGGGAAGGAAGAATTTGTTCATCTTGGGAATAGTTTCTGAGGGAAAATACGAGACAGATGGTGGTGACTATGGCGTACGAACAACTTTCAACCGACGAAATGGCAGTTTAAGTAGAGAAAAGAAGTTGAACGAAGCTCTGCACAGCCGGTGATTTCTTCCCCTCGGTATCGCAAATGTCGATCTAGTATGGAGTCTTGGATCTGTAAACTTTCATCGGTGATTTGATGTGAGTCTTTTGCATCTCGAGAAAAACTTTGCTGCACGAATGACCGAGCTTAGGGATCAGGCTAAACAACACGTTCCACCTTCCCGCAGCAGTTGCAGAATACCTTCAACGAAAAGAAGTGCTTAATTAATTGTGATTTGAACTTCGCTAACCTTTGCTAATGAGGTAAAAGGCTCTGGGCCCTTCATTCACGGGGTCAAAATTTTGCTGTTCTAAAGGCACTCGCACCTAATTCGAGAAGGGCGGGCTGGACTCAAGTAGCAGCTTCTGCTGTCGAAATTGGCCATTCCTACCGCATGGCAAGTTGAAGACTATCGACGTGTACCAATACTTTTGAGTGGTCAAGAACATTAGATGGTGTGAATAGATTTCGAAGAGTTGCCTTGCACCTCAACCGTTCTAGATGCTCATAAGACATGGACCGTCAATCGGTGAGCACGAAGTGAGGGTTGTCACGAGTCAGTGTCAACAAGCAGGAATGTGTACGACATAGATTGCTGCTGATAAGCTATACTGACAGCAATGTGTTTAAGAAAGTATATTCTCGGCCATTTCCGCGGCTCCCTGACATGAAATAGCATAAAGAAAGGAGCATTCCGTTACCCTTTGCCAAGCCACCACCAGGACCAACCCGCTCATCCCCACACTCGTTTTGTCTGATTGAACCAACACCGTTGGACTGATTTCCTCCAAAATGAACTTCAAGTCGGCTTTTCTTCTACTCGTTGCTGCGTCATCAGCATGTGCCAACCCAGTAGACCTCTGCAAAAAGGCCGCAGACGGCACGGTCGACAAGCGTTGCGGTGGTCCCATCCTTGACCATTGTAATTGCAAGATGTACGTTCCATTCATCACACTACCAATGTCTGCAGCTTTCCAGCCGAGTCCTTCATACTGACCGAATTTCTTTACAGGTGGGTTCCTGGAAAGACCTCGGCCGACCCTCGCCAGTACCTGTCTGGGGACTTCCCGTATGGTACCGGAGTGACCCAAGGCACCATGAAAGTAACAGGAGGCGCGGGCCAGGGCAGCGTCTGCTCCGTCACTTGGGATAGAGGAGATAACGGACGGTGTGGATACTGGAACCAGATCAATGGCCCAACTGGGTCTGGCTGTCAGCAATTCCACAATGTTTGGTTCAGCTGCGACGAAGTTTACGCATGATTTCCGGTTTGGCTATTGGCGTAAGGGGGACATTCTCCTAAAGAGGTGTCTTGTTTGTTACAATATCTAGGTTACGTAAAATTCGAGAGCTATTAAGGAAATGCTCTTTGCTGTGAGCATGAGACTCGGCTTTTTGAAATAGTCCTTGCACATAGGCCGCAGTGATGCCTCTTTTTCTGAAGTGTATCTATTCTAGGGGGTGCAGACTGAATTGCATCCATTCAAGGGCCCACGGATGTAGCAATTTCCGTAGCTGTGCCGTGTGTTCTTGGCTTGGCTTACAGGTCGTGCTTGATTGAGCGATCGCAAGGACTGGACAGACAACTGCAAGGTGCCATTGGTCCAGCCCTCAACCGCGTTGACGCTATTGGAGCTGATTACTGGTAATGGTGTGGTAGAAAACTCTGGCCTGCAAGGATGCCGGACTCTTGAGGCAATCAGTAAGCAAGCAAAGCTCTCTTGCAGCCAGATTTCTTCGGCGGATCGACCCAGCACCACATAAAGCGAACTACCCCGCCCATCTTCATTGTTCGGCAGACTTTCACCAAGAACGGATATCAGAGACTGAACGACACCTGATGATTTCTGTCCTTCTTCCGCGCCTGCCCTTCTAATGGTATCTTGAGCGTCATCTCGTTATAAACAATTCCTCCCCTCTCAATCCAAGCAGATTCGCCAATTGTCTGCTGACGGACAGAGCGACGAAAGTCGTGGCAGACATGATCTTGGACCGAAACGCTTATACCATCGGCTGGATATGCGCTCTGTCCGTGGAGTCTGCAGCAGCGCAGGTCTTCCTTGACGATCGACATGAGTTGCCGAACGATGTGTCAGATAGCAACAGCTATGTCACCGGAAGAATTGGGAAGCACAACGTGGTAATTGCCGTCATGCCTCAGAATGAGTATGGGACTGCCACAGCTGCCACGACTGCAAAGGACATGGTACGCAGCTTTCCACAAATGCGACTGGGCTTGATGGTTGGTATTGGTGGGGGGGCTCCAAGCCAGGAACATGATATCCGACTTGGCGACGTTGTGGTGAGCAGTTGCGGTAAAGGTACTGGCGGTGTCATTCAATTTGACTACGGCAAAGCGATACAGGGTCAAGACTTCACGGAAACGGGTCATCTGAATCAACCACCCCCTGCCCTATTGACGGCCGCTGCAGCTCTTGATGCAAAATACGACATCGAAGGACCTCAGCTCAATGCCAAGGTGAACAAAGCTCTGGAGAAGCAACGCAAGCCATTCAAGAAAAAGTATGCTCGCCCATCAGACGACGCAGATCGACTATACCAGCCCGGGGTCATCCATCCCAGTGGCCTATTCAGCAATTGTGCCGTCACATGTGGTTTTAGATCAGACGACTTAGTACATCGCCCCACGCGAAGCGATGACGACGACAACCCAACTGTTCATTACGGCTTGATTGCATCGTCTAATCAAGTCATGAAGGACGCCGTGAAGAGGAATAAGTTCATTCAACGAGGGGTCCTTTGTTTCGAGATGGAAGCCGCAGGCCTTATGAATCACTTCCCGTGTCTAGTAGTTCGTGGCATCTGCGACTACGCCGACACTCACAAGAATTCAGTTTGGCAGCCTTATGCGGCGATGGTGGCCGCAGCTTACGCGAAAGACCTCTTGGGGCTAGTCAATATTACTGCAGTGGAAGGGGAACGGAAGCTTTCAGATCTTATTCTCTCTGGTAAGTGGGGCTTCCTAACAAAAGAGTCTTGATAGCGTCTAACAATTACGTAGTGGCTTCCATCCAGACAGAGCAGCATGACATTTTGAAAGATATGAGAAGCGCAGTTGATAGTATAGAGTCTCAACAGCGTACAATGAATATCAAAAACTGGCTACGCCCGGCCGAGCCATCAGACAACGCAAAACATGCCAAGGATTTGCGATTCGAGAAAGCAGGCACATGGTTCCTGAATTCTCCCGCATTCCAAGGATGGTTAGAAGATGAATACCGACATCTCTGTCTCTACGGAGCAGGTGGCTGCGGCAAAACAGTTCTCACCTCTACTATTCTTGATTTTCTCAGAGAAAATCGTACTGGGGTTATACTGTATTTCTTTTTCGACTTCAGCGATGATAAGAAGCGTAATTTGGATGGCCTATTACGCTCTCTAATCTTCCAGCTGTATGCAATCAAGGAGGCAAGTGACCAGAAAGTCGACGATCTACGTAAGTCCTACGACAATGGTAAAGATTCCCCGACCACTGACGACCTTTCGCAATGCTTGAAAGACGTTCTTGAAACGTTTCAAGAGATAATTATCCTAATGGATGCGCTAGACGAGTGTAAAGAAGAAAACGAACCACAGGATAAACTTATAAGATGGATACTTGAAATGGGCTCAGCACCCAGCCTAAAACATGTGAAAATCATCACCACCGCGCGGCCGGAGGCTGCTTTCAAGAAATGGCTAGACCCCGAACTAGCAGACGCGAAATGCGTAGCACTCGCTAAACAAGGAATCAAGGCTGATATCGAGTTATACATCAAAGGATATTTAGAACAAAGGCCAGGGTTTCACACCCAGGCACCAAATCATCCTTTAGTGAAATGGATTCCAGAAAGACTCATTCAAAAGGCCGACGGAATGTAAGTTCTTGCATCCATGCTATGTTTGCGTTGAAAAAAGGCTTACAAATTAATAGGTTCCGATATGCAGCATGCCAAATTGATGACATCGTTAGTTGTCTCGGCCCCGAGGACATTGAGCACGTCTTGCGCTCCTTGCCGGATACAATTCAAGAAACATACAAGAGAAGCATCGAAAGAATACCGCCAAAATACCATGCGAAAGCAGTCCGTATCCTCCAATTTCTTGTCAATGCACACAGGCCACTCCAAATTGCGGAAGCTGTCGACATCGTTTCGGTGCGCTCCGACTTTCGAATATTCACTGCGACCGACCGGATCTGCCCTGAAGATATCGTTAGATTGTGCCCAAACCTCTTGTCAATTGTGGGTGGCAAAACTTCAGATCTATCACCGAGGAAAGAACTCCATCTGGCCCATTTGTCAGTGAAGGAGTATCTTCTTCGGTACGAGAGCCCTGCCTTTACGTTCGTTGGTATAGATGCAAGCGTGAGCATTGCGCGCACCTGTCTCTCATACTTGCTTAGTATGGTCCCCAAGGAAAAGGAGGATCTGAGCAAACAAACACCCTACATGGGGATGCGGAAATCTGAACAGAAGGCAGACCACGAAATGCTGTTTCCCTTTGCTGAACTTGCGAGCGCCATGTGGATCCAACAAGCTCCAGCTGCCGAGGGGTCGTCAAAGGCTGTCTCTGCTATTGCTGACCAGCTGCAAAATGACTTCCAGAAACATCCATTCTGGTGTACCCAGGGGGCAGAAACGGATCACCATGATTTCAGCGAATATGCAAGCTACGTCCATTTTACTTGCTACTCGAACCTTCCAGAAATAACCAAGACCTTGGCAGCTCGCGGTGTGGACATCAACCACCAACCCAAAGAGAGAATGAGCCCCATAGAAATCGCGGCGCACATGAATCATGTGGAAGTTGTGAGGGTTCTGCTAGACCTCGGTGTCAGCCCTGACACTAAAGGTGGTGGAAGAAGCTACGGAAGTGCCTTCAGATGTTCTTGTGAGCAGGTCAGATATAATAACACGAGGCCTTTGGCAAGAAATCATTTCGCAAGACTAGGTATTGCAAGAAAAGGAGCAGATCTTAGGGAGCACAAATATGATATGGTGAGGCTTCTTGCAAGAAAAGGAGCCGATCTCAATAGAATAGAGGGTGATAACAAGGAGAGAGGAAGTCCCCTTCAGATTGCTATCACGAAAGGGGATGTGGAGCTCGTGCATCTGCTACTTGACGAGGGAGCTGATGTCAATGCAGATAGCGGCTATTTCGGCAGCGCGCTACAAGCAGCAGCTCATGCAGGGTTTTATGAGATTATTGCAGCGCTTTTAAAGCATGGGGCGAAAGTGAACGCCAAAGGCGGGCCTCACGGCCACGCGCTCCAAGCTGCCGCCGAGGGAAACCACCGACATACGCTCAAACTCCTGCTGGATCATGGCGCAGATCCAAACGCCTCAAGCAACACCGCCTATGGGAGCGCTCTACAAGCAGCTGTCCAATTACGCCGCGCAAACAGTGTTAAGACATTGCTGGATGGGGGGGCAGATGTCCATGCCAAAGGCGGCGCTGGTGGCCATGCTCTCCAAGCTGCTATTGAAGTGAATGACAATAATATCATCACGCTTCTTCTAGACGGAGCCGCAGATTCAAATGCCCCAAGCGAGAACACTTATGGCAGCGCCCTTCAAACAGCTTTTCAACTGTACCACAGACATATCATCAAGATCCTGGTGGGCAGAGGGGCCAAAATCAATGCTGAAGACGAAGCTTATGAACATACTCTCACAACTGGCGTTAGCTGGGGCGACGAAGATGTCGTTGGGCTTTTGCTGGAAAAAGGAGGAAATTCCGACGCTGAAGACATTGCCTATGGATATGTTCTCCAAGCTGCCGTGAAGGAGGGCCAAAAAGGTATCGTGGGGCTTTTGCTAGAAAAAGGAGCTGGTTCCAGAGATCAACGCAACACCTATTGGCGTGCTCTCAAAGCTTCTGCTCAAGCCAGTCACGAAGATGTCGTTAGGCTTTTGCTGGAAAGAGGAGCAAACGGCGATACCGAAGGCGAGATCTATGGTTTCTATGACACGGCCCTCCAAGTTGCCGCTAAAAAGGGGCATGGAGATATCGTTAAGATCTTTCTAGACAAATCAGCAGCTGCCGATGATGGCATCATGGAGACCGCTCTCTACACGGCTGCTGCGAGAGGGAATCAAGATCTCGTTACGCTTTTGCGAGATAACGGAGCTAATGTCCATACCCAAGGTGGTAGCTTTGAGGGCGCCCTCTGTGCAGCTGTTGCGGGAGGTCACCATCGTATCATCGAAATTCTATTGCATACAGGAGCAAATGTCAATGCTTCTCAGAGCCAACTTGGAAACTTCTTGGCCATGGCATGCATGCGCGAGTCACCAGAAGTAATGCGATATCTCTTGGAACACGGAGCCGACGCGAATGACCATATTCCAGGCCTTGGAAATATTATTTACAGGTTCATAAAGAGGCATGATTCATGGAGCGCTGGACGCAAGATTATATTGGAGATCCTTCTTGAGGCTGGCGCAGAAATACAGCCTAACACAAGCTCCAGGTACAACTCACTGCGGCTTGCTGTCGAACGTGGGACCCTTGAGCCTGTTAGGCTATTGCTCAGTTACGGAGCGGACCCAAACATCTCGTTTGATGCTTCTCAACCTCATTCAAACCACAGTCTTCTCATGGAATCTCTTCTCAAATCTCAGACAGAGATTGCCCAAGAATTACTCCGATTCGAGGCGGACCCAAACATGAAGACTTCTCGTCGTCTTCCTAACCAAACAGCACTTCACCTTGCTATGGACGGAGACTTTGAAGAAGTCGTGCGGCTTCTTCTGCAAAGCTTCTTCTGCAAAAAGGGGCGGATCCTAATGAGCCGAGCGGCTTTCCTCCTTTCACTCCATTGCATCTCTCTGTTAAGAGAAGTGCCATCAAGTACGTGCGCCTATTTCTAGAGCATGGTGCAGATGTGGAAAAGAAAGGGGGGTACGGCAAAAGCCTCACAGCTCTCAAGCTTGCAGAGAAAGCAGGGAACGTGGAGATTATTCAGCTGTTGAGACAAGCGTCAACTCGGAAAATGAGTGAAACTCTACAGAAGGGAGAAGCTAAGGACGAGGCGATTGCAGACCTGCAAAAGAGCCGGGGATGATGTGCGAGGCAGAGGAGTTGGCGGAGGCAACGGGCTTTCTGATACATGTGGCCCGATTGGGATTCAATTGGTTGTGGCGCGGTGAGCTTGCTCAATGTTAGTTTTGTTGAATTCTACCAAGTTGTAAATCTGCAAACCGGTTGAAATCCTTAACGGTAAGTCGCTGTCGAAGGCACGGCGATGCGGAAAGTAGTCGTGAATTAACGTCCTTCAATCTACCAATCTTCTGGCATGGAAAAAGAATGTCACAGTTGGCACTCTTCTCGGACAATAGCACATTACCTGGCGCGGCAGTGGGACAGACAGCATGGAAGTCTTCCTAAGACCAAGAGTGGGGCGTCTCCGGCGCCGAAGACAGCAGGAATACTCCGACTTTGACATCGTAGCACGGTACCTGCATGGACGTTGAGTTTAGGCGATAACGCCGGCCTCAGCTGGAAGCTTCTTGCTGAAGATGAGGCAATAGCTACCTGATGCTACTCTAGGCAATACGTTGCGACCACCACGATTTCTCAGCAGCAACGTGAATAAGGACATATCTCGGCCGATACGACAATCTTTGGACAGAAGACCCAGTGCCGTGGACCGGGAAACATTGTAAAAGTGAAGTAAAGGTGCTCGACGCTAGAGGAGCCCCACGTGTTTGAACTGGGGGACACTGAATGGGGGCCCATTAGGGACATGTAACCTTTGATGGTCGTTGCGGTTGGACGTTGAAGTGTGGGGTAAGGCATGTTACCGTTGAGATACGCGGGGGTTTGGAGGGTGCAACAATGGTATCAAGATATTGCTGTCAGTCAATAGGGCCAGATGGGATGTGTTGCTGTAATGTGATGACTTCATGGGTCGGAAGGGCCGATAATGAGGTGCGCATGACCGGATCGTGAAGCAGTCAGACGGCGCCCGAGTATGGCGGAGCTGGACGCCGGGCTGCGGACGGCCGGCACGGTTGGGTGCTCACTTTGACAGACGGCCCGGAGCAGTGTACCTTGACCGGTGCGACCTGCCAGTAGCTGTCAGGCAGTGAAGAAGACAGGGACGCACTGCAGCAGGGCCTTATCAGTGTAACGAGCCCACGACGACGGAGGTGGACAATGCAACTGGCCTCCCGCTGCAGAAAAGCTTCGAGTCCCCGTCGCACCTTGATTCTTCACTTGTGATAACCAAACTCAACCTTGATAAAGGGTCTCGTGCTGCAGAAAAAGATAGTAGGGAAGGTAAAGAGTAGTTGCGACGCTCCTTCCTGGTCGTCTGGAATCGAGAGAAACGTTACATGCCAGCACGGGCCACGCCATCAGCTAGCGCCCATTGGCTGAACGCTTGTCTCTATCTTGGCTTTTTGGGGTGTGCCACTTTTATTTCTCCGCACGGGGAGGAGCGGAGCACGCGTTGAGCTGATGGCAGGCATGCAGCCACTCTCGCACTTGCCTCTTGTCAAATCAGACGGATAGTGACAGGAGGAGCGAAGGATGAAAGAGAAGGGAAGGCACGATACGGCATTACAATTGGCATGTCTGAAGCATCAAAAGCCCCAACTGAATCAGGCGTCTTACACCGCACTGGAATTCCGCTATCCATCAGCAGGGCGCTTCGTATTTTCCCAGCAGTTAATAGCGCCACTGTCGCAGACAGAAGGAGAGTCAGCCGCACGTTGTGTTGTGTCTCGTCCGTCGTCTGCGCCGCACAGTCAGTCTTCCGCGTAGAGCCAATGGCATGGTGCCCTTCTATCCCAGATCTCGTGTCAGCATTTAACGGGATGCAGGTGATGGCGGTGGCATCTGCAGTGCGGTAGTAGGTAGATGTATCGTTCGGCATTGCGATGGCACAGTGTCCAGCTTTGCCCAGGCCAAAGTCCACAAAGTTGAAGCCACCACCAAACTTGACTTCGTCTGCCGTCGTGGCGCAGTTCGTGCTCCTTCCCCAATCGGCACGAGTCGCAGGGGCCAATCGCCAGCCGAAGCCTGAGGAAATCAGGAGGTCGCGCCGCCACCTCGTGATCTCGGCCCTTTGTTCGACTGTTATCGATTGGTGTAAAGTGGAGCATATGGGGCCCTGGTTTTCACTGTTTTCGAAGTCCCAATCTCGCCTCGCCGACTCCCGAGCCACAGCACACGACCACAAACCAACAGCCCAGTGATCGCCAGCAATCCTCACGTTTCACGCAAAGGCGACAAACAAACGCACTCGAATTAAGATTAAAACTTTGTACGCGATACCTGGCAGTTCTCAAGTTGATCAAGGCCGGCTGCATCTGCAAATGTGGTGCGATGACTTCCCGGGCGAGTCACTCACGCAGGCTGCCGGGCGCCGCAAACAGAAGCCGCCCGCCCCCATCGCCATGGCTTGGGATCGCCGCGGCGTGCCGTCCGGGACCGTTGAAGTTTGTGTCTAAAATTGGCTGACGGGCTGCGGCAACCGGATCTTTCTTGCCTGGCGTCGTGTTTTCGTGTGTCTGCCGAGGCGAGATGAGGTGATGATTTGCCTGCCTGCCTGCCTGGCTTTTGATGCCAAAGAGCAAGTCAATCAAGCCTTTCGTCATAACCGAGTTTGTCTACGGATTATCAGACGATGCGACAGGATTCGACCGTATCTCCGGCCAAACAAGACCGGGAACCGTCGTTGCTTATCAAACGGCGACGTCCCGGGTCTCCATCCATATCAGTGGAACACACACCCCAGGAACGGAGGTGAGGAGCCTCAAGGATGCTGTGCTTGCTGATGAACCCTGGAAATGGCCTGGGCTCCTCCCGCCCATCGGCTGCTCCCCCGTTGCCCAGCACCACACCACCCATATGCTTTTTTTTTGTTCCTTTTTTTCAATTTCACTCTGCGCGGGCCACGATCATGACCCAACACTCGACCCAACGAGCCATTGTTCACCTGCAAAGATTGCCATTGTCACCTTTCAAGTGGTCAAGTCGGCGTCCGCCCGAGCTCTAAAAGGTGGGGGAGGCGGACACAGGATGACTGGTGCTAGTGTGCAACTCCATCTCAATTGGAATTGGTGCTGATGGTGATGGGTGTTCTAGTCCGTTTCGTTTCGTCTCGTTGGTGCATGTGCCCTTCGCCTTTCGCCTTCGCTGTAACCGTAGCCGTAGCCTGCCACATACCTAATCCGCATCTCCGGACGCCTACCACCATCCTTCACCAGCTTGATCTCAGCCCAGATTGCCTCCCGTCTGAGTCGCCCAGCCTTCTCCTCCAGCTGATAGGCACCAGGTCCAAGACATGGACTCTACCACACCTTTTTGCCTCTGGTTGGTTGTGTCACTGGGGCTTGTTTGGAGACGCGAATGTCGAGAATCCTTCAACACGATGGACAGCAGTTGCGATGCCTTTTCGTTCTTTCCTATGGCCAGTAGGTTCCTACCACACGTCAGACGGGCACACGCGCAGCAGCGACTACCGCAGGCAGCTCCTTCTCGCTGCTACCTTACCTTGCCTTGCCTCACAGATACCTACCTACAGACCGGGGTAGCTCCGGCCCAGTTCTGACCGTCCATTCGGTCGGCGCTGCCTTCCTCATCCTCCACGGCTAGCTCTGCACATCTTTCCTCGGCCAGTCATAGCTTCCGTGGTCGTGCCTTCCTGCCTTTCGATGCCCTTCGTGCCTTGCCGCTGCCTTTGGCGCCGGCAAAGTGAATTTCGTATCGGATTTTGTAAATCAGAGGGAAGCAGGACCCGTGCGGTCTCTGGTGATCTCTTTCCCAGCTGAGACTAACGTCTTTGCATCCCGAACAAACGTCCCCCAAAGCATCCCTTTCCCCAAATCTCCAATCACCGCCACCACCACCATCCCCCGGTCTCATCCTCCTCCTCCTCCTCCTCTTCCTCACCTCCCTTACCCATGCCCATCCCATCCCTTCACTTCCCTGCCCCTCGCTACCCTACCACACGCCACGCACCAAAACCACCACCAAACACCCACACTCCCATCAAACCACCCCGGCTCTTCCTCCAGACCACCGACTCCACTCACGATCATCGCCCAGTGCAACTGCAACCTGCAGCCCGATAAACCGTCCCATAAAGAAGCACCGCATCCGTCCCCGGACCCCTTCTTTCAACCTCGTGGTCTCATTCTCCTCCCTTCCCCTTCTCAACCCCAATTGCGCGCCTAATCTGCGCCCTGCGCCCAGCCGAAGCCGCCATCGTCCGGTCACGATTGAGTTTGCAACCTCCGACAATTCTCAGTCACAACAAGCGCCCCGGCTCATACCACTGCCGACCGCATTTGAACTGCCGAGGCGCGACGCGCTTGTCGAAGGAACCTCACTTCGCTTCAATTGACCTCACCTCACTCATCCAACCTCAGACATCACCAAGCCGCAACCATGTCTACAGAAGAGAAACTCCAACCCGAGTCCGCCACCACTCCGGGCGACACAGTGCACTCCACCACCCCCGATGTCGACGGCCCCGCCCCGCGCCCGGCCGGCTGGATGTACAAGGGCTTCCGCGTCCGTGGCCATGAGCTGTGGTACGCTTCCCCGCGCATCCAGCTGTTCATGGTGTCCTTCATCTGCTTCCTGTGCCCCGGCATGTTTAACGCCCTGACCGGTCTCGGTGGCGGTGGTCAAGTCGACACAAAGGCCCAGACCGACGCCAACACCGCTCTCAACTCCACCTTTGCCGTCGTCGCTTTCTTCGCCGGCACTGTTGCCAACCGTCTCGGCCTGCGCCTCACCCTTGCTCTCGGAGGCTTGGGATACTGCATCTACGCCGCTTCGTTCCTGTGCTACTCACACACCCAGAACCGCGGCTTCGTCATCTTCTCAGGCGCCTTCCTCGGTGTCTGCGCCGGTCTTCTATGGACCGGTCAGGGCGCCATCATGATGTCCTACCCCACCGAGAAGGAGAAGGGTCGCTACATCTCATGGTTCTGGATGATCTTCAACCTTGGTGCCGTCATCGGCTCTCTGATCCCCCTCGCGCAAAACATCCACACCATCTCCGGCCCCGTGTCCGACGGCACCTATGCGGCCTTCATCGTCCTCATGTTCCTCGGCGCCGTCATCGCTCTGTTCATGTGCGACGTCCCCAAGGTCTACCGCGAGGACGGCTCCAAGGTCATCATGATGAAGAACCCCACCTGGCAGTCCGAGTTCAAGGGTCTCTGGGAGACGCTCTACAACGAGCCCTGGATCCTCCTCCTCTTCCCCCTCTTCTTCACTTCCAACATCTTCTACACCTACCAGACCAACAACATGAATGCCGGCCAGTTCAACGTCCGCACCCGTGCTCTCAACAACTTGCTCTACTGGCTCTTCCAGATCTTTGGCGCCCTCATCTTCGGCTACGCCCTCGACCTGCACTCCGTCCGCCGCAGCGTCCGCGCCAAGGGCTCTTACATTGCACTCACCGTGCTCACCATGGTCATCTGGGGTGGCGGCTGGGCTTGGCAGAAGAAGCAGCCTACTCGTGAGGCTGCCGGCGCGGAGGACTTCGTTAAGATCGACTGGACCGACGGCGGCTCCACGTACCTTGGCCCCATGTTCCTCTACATCTTCTACGGCTTCTTCGACGCGGTCTGGCAGACTTGCATTTACTGGTACATGGGCGCTCTGTCCAACTCTTCTCGCAAGGCCGCCAACTTGGCTGGTTTCTACAAGGGTGGGCCCAAATCTTTCCACATCGCTGATACACGATTACTAATAGATAATTAGGAATCCAATCCGCCGGCGCTGCCATCTTCTGGGCCCTGGACTCCAACAAGGAGCCGTACGACACCATGTTCGGCGCCACCTGGGGCTGCCTCGCCGCCGCCCTCATCATCGGCGCCCCCATCATCTTCTGGAAGATCAAGGACACCGTCGCGCTCGAGGACGACCTCAAGTTCACCGACGAGACCATCGCGGACGTCGTTGCGCCAGGCACGATCGAGCCCAAGCCCGAAAAGGAGGTTGCCTAATTATTTGATCTGATATATGACCTGTAACGGGGATGTAATTGGTATTTGGATGTGTTTGTCATGGGTGCTGGAAATGATATCCCGGGGTGCTTTGGAGATGATGTGTTGATGAGAGATGAGGATACCTCACCACTATGTGGTCGTATTTACTAAATAATACACACTTGATATGACTTTGCCTGGTCTTCTTGACTTCTGTGTGATCAGCTATCTTGCCACAAGATACATTTGAGAACCACATTCAACCCCAAAACCTAACTTTAGCCTTGCGTGGTATCTGTCTTCAAGTCTTACAAAAGTCTGTTCCAATGGGTGCTATATATGACATCCGGGCCGCGGTGACATGCGGAAGCGTCCCTTCAAAACAGCATTAGAAGTGAATTGCATATCATCCTGGCCATGGACAAGCCGTCTACAATCCAGTGGAATCATGCTCAGTAACCGTAAAAGGAATCAAACAGAGACTGCCTATTTTTGCCTCCGCCAGAGCCACTATATTTCCTATATACTGAGTAAGTCTAACCAGGGGCAATGGTAAAAGGGTAAAAGTTAACAGAAGTGATAACGATAAAAGACGCCCATAAACGACGACCATAAATGATGGTGGAGGTAATAACGACAGCGATCACAATAATAATAACAATAGCACTAGCTGTAAGGTATATATGAACCTATAGGGATGATAGTTGCTCTAGCATATGGTGGTTAGGCAATCTCATCAAAGCACAGGACCGGGCGGCCATAAGCTCACGGTATGTTGGCTCTCAATTCATCACTGAGCCCTGACCACGTTCATGTGTTGGTTAAATATCAAATGTGCGGAAGCGTGGCCTGTCTCAAATTTCTATGATTGGGATCTATGTGTGAGCAAAGGGAGGTGGCTACAAGCAATGATAATGATATCACTTGTAAAACTTTGTGTTTTGTTCATTGTTCGGAGAGACAGGCATGAACAGGCGGTGTTCCGACAAAGAAGGAAGGAACGTGAAGCAGGCACTACCCACAGGCCTTCCCTCTTCTTGATATTCATGCCTGGAGAAGGCGCTGGGCAGCTGCACCTGCCCAGATCCCCATCATCCTCCTGCGCATTTGCTACCCCATATAACAAACAGCAGCAGTGAGCGGTTGCTTTTCTCCTTCGTCTACCTCACACAGATTCTACGCGACCACCTTCCACATCCCCGCGCGTCTACATCATTTTTGTACCTAACTGATCTCCTACTTCGATCAAGCGCGACTTGAAGCCATAGCAATTACGACCACGACGGACGAAGACGACGTGCAAGAACGACGTGCGACAAGTACGACAACGACATCAGAGCGACGGCAATAACAAAACATGGCACAACTGTCAGACCTGCCACCGGAGACTATTCTCGAAATCTGCTCCTTTGTGCGACCTGATCTCCACGGCAAGGACATCCTCGACGGAAAAGAGTCCGGCAAAGTCGACCAGTATCAGGAGGTCCTTCGCGACCGCCGCAACTTGAAGTCGTTGAAAAGCTTTTGCCGCACTTGCAAAAAGTACAACAACCTCCGAGACACCCTACTCTTCACCACGATCGTTTCAAACCAAGACTTCAAAGAAGACGCCGTCTGGGATCTGATAACCATGATCGGCGGGCTCCTAAATAACCCGGGAGGACGAGTTCGCACCCGCAGCCTCCATCTGTTCTTTTACACCGTGGAAGATGAGCGGACGGTGGAGATGCCCTATAGACTTTCACCTATCCCGGTAAGAGCTCTGGAGAACGCCGCCGCCGCCGTGAGCATCGACACAACCAAGTTGATTCTCGACCTGTTCGGAGACGATCGAAAATTCATCACTCTCAAAGACGTCGCCAACCACACCGTGTACCTACGTTGCGACCTTTTCTTGGGCTACGTAACGCTGCTTCTTATTCTCCTCTTGCCTAAAGTACAAGATCTCACTCTCGTGATCAGCCTGCAAGCCTACCGCTGGATGATTCACATTTGGGCAAAAGCACGTTGCATCAGGCTTTCCCACGCGGCTATTCTACGACTCAAAACCCTCGCTATCAGCATCACCTCCTTCAAGTATCGAGACGACGACCGCGACAGAGGTTTCCGTTCCATGTTCGGCATGCAGCCGTCTTGCGAGGTTTACGGACAGATGTGCGAGTTCCAAGCCACGCAGATGACTGAGTCCAAAATAACCTCACTGACTCTCAACCTATCGCCTATCAAGACCCCAGAGCTGTGTCGACTTATCCAGAGGCTTACGACACTGAAAAAATTCATTCTCGTCGGCAATGTGCAACCGATCAGTATCGCAGACACGATTGAGGCGTTGAAGAAACATGCCCGTACTCTGCACACTCTGGGCTTCAAGAGACGTCCTTTGGCCGAGGACAAAGACAACGAGTACGTCATCGCCGACCTCAGAGACTTTGTCGCCCTAGAGAAACTTTGGATCACCGCCGCGCTGCTAAGTGCAGTCGACGAATCTGGTCAGAAGCAGAAGGCTCCTGCTGAAGATCCTCCCACGAAGTGTGAGAAACGACCCTCTGATGTTGACAACGTCTTCCTGAAGCTTCCAACCTCCCTCAAGAAGCTTCACCTGGACGGCCACACGAAGCACCTCGTCGAGGATTTCCGCCGCTTTTCGCATGGAGTTCAGCGTGGGGACTATTCCATCAACTTCATTCTGTCGTTGAGCCGTACCAGCGGCGCTGGCAAGAAAGTGATCAATATGTTTTACAAGCTGAAGCACCAAGTTGTCGTCGGCGATGGCCGTCCTGTGCTATGGTAGAATGCACGGGCAAAACTCTACCACCAAAGCGGAGCTATGATGACGACAAAAACGGTTTACTTCCGGGTTTGACAGATGCTAGTGGACATGGGTGACAGAGTGGACAATGACAGGGAAGACTAGCCTACCGACGACGACGACGACGAATACAACGGCGGAGAACAGAGAATACAACAAAGCAGGATAACAACGAAAGATTACAACGGATGGCAATGATGTAGGACAACGAAAACAACGATGACAACAATAATGACGATGAGAATTAGCGAGAATGCATCGTGGTCACTTGGTGGCTTGGACTGTGGCGTGGGAACCCCTACCTTACCTCAGGGAGCAATGTGGATCAAGAAGGATCAAGAAGATAAAACATGCACTACTTGTTGGATTCAGGTGCATGAAGAAAACAACCCACGCCACAAATGGCTGAATTTAAGACTTTTCCTTCGATACAATGCTTCCAAAGATGACAACCATCTTGGTCAAAACAATGACCACAGTCTTCCATCCCGATATCCGCCAATCAGGGCATTTCCCCAGGGTATCTTATGCCTAGGCGCCTCTTTCGGAAAGTCTCTGCAATGAGGAATACTGGCCGTTCGATTGTGACCACTTGATGAAGGGATTAGTATCCTGAAGAGTTTGAAAGGTTGAGACTCTGGTTTGCCCTCGGGAAATTGTAGAGCCATGGGGCAGAACTCGATTGTAAATGCATGGGAACCCATCTATCATCTATCGTTTACACATATCCCCGATGTCTATCTTCTACTTCATCTCCTCCGAAACCTCCACCGCCAGGCGTGTTAACTTGCACATACTCTCCAACTCCTAAGTTCACAATCGCCTTTCCTCCCAAGTTAATCCTCTCCATCTCACCTCCGTCCTCACCCTTCAAGAACGCAAAGTTCTCTCCTCTCATCCCCGGCCCGCCACCGCCCATGCCGTACGGCCTATACACACGTCTATCACTCAAAATGCTAAACTTCAACGGCACACGTGCCTCCACCTCTCTCGTGATGCCGTCTCCGCCCCTCCATCTGCCTTGTCCACCACTGCCCCGTCGGATCTCGTACTTACGTACCAACACCGCCGTCCGCTTCTCAACAACCTCCGCGTCTGTCTGCTTCGTGTTCGTAGAATGCACATGCGTCGAATGCTCGCCCTCATACCCATCCCCAGCACCTACACCACCACCAATGCTCTCGCCGTAGTTCCAACCCTTGGTAACAACCCCCGTAGCAGGATCTTTCCCGCCCATGCCCCAGCCGAAACTATTCGCGCAGCCCTGGGACGCCGCGCAACGCCCGAAGGCACGCAAGATCACGTCGATCACGCGCTGCGAGGCGAGCGTGCTTCCACAGATAGCTGCCCTCGGGCCTGGGTTAAGCACCGAGCCCGGCGGCACGCGGATCTCCACGGGAGCGAGACAGCCCTCGTTCAGGGGTATATCAACATCAACGAGACAGCGGACGGTGTAGATGATGGCCGAGTGGCAGATGGAGATGGGACAGTTGTAGTTCCCCCACATCTGCGGACCACTACCCTCAAAATCATATACGGCAGAGCCCGTGTCGGGATCGATGCTAATCTTGACGCGCATGGGCGTGCCATCGTCCAGATAATCCGTCGCCTCCAGCGGGCGCCCGCTGTTCCGCGCCGCGACAGCTTTGAAGAACGACCGCACTGCGAGCTCGGCGTTGTTCTGGATCGCGCCCATGTATTTGTGCACCACAGGCAGCGAGGCCTCCGCGCACAGCTTGCGGAGGAGGGTGATGCCGCGCTGGTTGGCGGAGGTCTGCGCCTTAAGGTCGGAGATGTTGTCCGCCAGCCGGCGCGAGGTGGAGCACCCCGGAAACGACCCCGCGCGCTCAAAGGCCTCGCGAACTTCGGTCTCGAGGAAAGTGCCGGCGGCGACAATCTTGAGGGAGGGCACGTTGAGGCCTTCCTCCCAGAGCTCGCGGGACTCGGGCATCATGGAGGTGATGCCCTTGCCGCCGATGTCGGTGTGGTGGCCTCTGCTGGCGACGTAGAAGGCGATTTCTTCGTTGCCGGTGGCGGGGGAGGGGATGAAGACGGGGGTGACGACGGTGAGGTCGGGGAGGTGGGTGCCGCCCCATTGGGGGTGGTTCGTGAGGAGGACGTCGCCGGGGGAGAGTTTGCCGGCCCAGAGGCGGTGTTGGGCTTGGATTGCGAACTGCATGGACCCGAGGTGGATGGGGATGTGAGGGGCGTTGGCGACGAGTTTGCCAGAGGGGGAGAAGATTGCGCAGGAGAAGTCGAGGCGTTCTTTGATGGAGGTGGAGATCGAGGTGCGCTGAAGGGTTGTGCCCATTTGTTCGGCGATGGCCATGAAGCGGTGGGCAAAGACGGACAGCTGAATGGGATCGACGGGTGAAGAGGAGGGGTCTTGAAGAGTTGAGGCGAGAGGGCTGGTGAGGGTTTGTTTCTGGAGGAGGACATGGGATGTGAGAATGTGAGCGGTAAAGGTTGGAGACACGAAAATGGTCTGGGTCTGGTCGATGATGAGGGCCGGCCCAGGGATGGCGGTGGACTTGGGGATCTGAGGGAGGTGGTAGATGTTGGTTGCATGCCAGGCACCATCGACGTAGACCTGTTGCGTCTCTTGTGGCTCGGGGGGCGACAGCGGTGTGGTGGAAGAGAGCTCCTTGAGGGCGGAAGACTCTGGGGCCTGAGAGCCCGCACTGCCTGTGCCGCGGACTTTGACAGACTCGATGACGATATCGCGCTTCATCGAGAAGGCGAACTCGCGGAGATGTGTTGCCTCGAACTTGGCGGCGTAGTCACCATCCTCCGGCTTGGAGATGGTCAGGTTCGTGTCGGTGCCGAAGTAGCGCAGGACGAGACTCTCGTCAAAGATCAAGGACTCTGCATCAGCGCCCTGGGAGAGAAGTTCATCTGACACCTTAGCCTTGAGCACCGCCAGACGATCCGCGACATGGGCTTCCGCAGAGGCATCGAGCTTGCTGCCATACGGCTCAAGTGCCTCGTGCTGCAGCTCCGCCTGCGCGATACCGTAGGCGGACAACAGGGATGAGAACTTGTGGATGAGGATGCGGCGGATGCCAAGGCGGTCGGCAATGTCACACGCGTGCTGACCGCCAGCGCCACCGAACGAGACGAGGTGATGGTTCTCGGGCGCGAAGCCGCGGGCCTCGGTGGCGTTGCGGATCGGGCGGGACATCGTCTCGTTGGCAACGTTGAGGAAGCCAAGGGCGACGTCGTGCGGCGTCAGGGATTGGTTCGTCTGCGCATTGAAGTCGGCGGTGATGCTAGCAAACTTCTCCGCCACGACAGCCGCGTCCAGGGGCTCATCCGCGTTAGCTCCGAAGATGGACGGGAAGGAGGAGAGCACAAGGCGGCCGAGGAAGAGGTTCGCGTCAGTGACGGTCAGGGGCCCGTTCTTGCGATAGCAGGCGGGGCCGGGGTGTGCGCCGGCAGATTCAGGACCGACGGCGAGGAGGCCGTTGCGGGCGAACAGGATGGAACCGCCGCCTGCCGCTACTGTGGCGATGTTGAGCATGGGTACAGTGATTGTGCGGCCGGCAATGGAGGTCTCGGTGAGGTAGTCGTAACGGCCGTCGTAGCGGGAGACGTCAGTGCTGGTGCCGCCCATATCGAAGCCGATGATGGGGGTGCCGTCGGCCGGGTCGTAGCAAGAGCGGGCGATGCTGACGACGCCGCCTGCGGGACCGGAGAGGAGGGCCTCATTTCCGCGGAATCGGGTGGCTGCTTTGAGGCCGCCGTCGGAGCACATAAAGTCAACGCGCTGCGGGGGAATGCGGAAACCCGAGGTGAAGGAGGAGACGTAGCGCTGGATGACGGGGTAGAGGTAGGCCTCGGAGCAGGTGGAGGTGCTGCGGTTGAGGAACTTGATCGTCGGGGATGTCTGGGCGGAGGTTGTCACGAAGGCGAAGCCGAGGGAGCGGGCGAGGTCTGCGACGAGATCTTCATGAGCCGGGTAGAGGTAGGCGTGCATGAAACAGATCGCAAGGTTGGTGTAGCCCTGCTCGCGGAGGGCGAGGAGTTGAGGGCGAACAGCGTCGAGGTCGGGGGCGCGAAGGACGCGGACGAACTCGCCGCTCGGCGTGCGAATGAGGCCATCTTGTGACGCCAGTGCATCTTTGGAGAAGGGTTCCGGGTTGAGGTCGTAGTCTGCGGGGATGATGCGCTCGTCGACCTCGACAACGGTCTCGTGGAGGGCTTTGGGTTTGCGGATGTTGAGGTCAAAGAGCTTGGGGCGAGACTGGTCGCCGATTACGCAGACGTCTTTGAAGCCTTTTGTGGTGAGGAAGGCGAAGCGCTCGCCCTTGTGCTCCAGGAGGGCATTTGTGGCTACTGTTGTGCCGATACGGCAGGATGCTGGTGAGCGAGGTTAGTGAGGGCATTCAGACGGCGGATTCAGGGGCTGAGGTGAGGGGTTACCAATGCGGGAGCCGTCGAGCTTCTCACCGACGGGGATGGTCTTGTTCTCGACGGTTGAGAGGATGCGGCGGATCGCTTCTGTTGGTGCATCTGGGTAGTTTGCAGGGTCTTCCGACAGAAGTTTGAAGATGATGGGATTGCGGCCGTCAATGTCTGCGATGACGTCGCAGAAGGTGCCGCCGCGGTCAATGGCGACCCGGATGTCGGCCGTCATTTTGAGGCTCACTGAGGGTGATGAATTTTCAGTGAGTCTTTGGCGTGTTTGTGGTCTCAGCGCTTGAGTCTGGGTAAGATTTGGCGCTGTTCAGTGAACTGCAACTGAGATATCGAAAACCACACTGAAGGAAAACACACCCCGGTGAGTCAAACCCCTTGGCAAAGTGAAGGTATTATGCATATATAACACAATCTCACCGACGCATACACCGTCAAGCATTACCCTGCGGCAATTGATGCCGACGGTTGATGGCCGCTTCGCGCTGTTGGAGACCCACGAAGGCGTTGGTCGGGGCTCGTCGGGTGGCATAATTGCGTGCTGGCGGGCGGGCCCCGACGCGGTGGATTCTGTCGGTGCCTCTCCGATGTTAGCATCCTTGGCGAGAAAAGCTCTTATCGCCGTCGTCGGCCCTTTGGCGACTCCCGGACTTGGCTAGAATGAGTTCCTCATAGGCATCTTGTCCGATCGAGTCTCGCGCAATTGCGCAATTGATCCTGCAGAGGACGGAGTTGCGATGTCCTCCCCGGATCTTCCAACCGACAGTCGACCCCGCACACTGCTTGCTGCGCATGAACAGACTCAGAGTAATAGCCTGTAGGCTGTGACGGAATCTGTGATCTGTATTCTGAGAGCTGTCATTGACTTTAACATACTGTGGGCCTGGCTTGGATTCCGTTAACACCCTCGCATCGTCCCGTCGAGTTTCCTTCCTGTTCTGCAACTAATTACAACTTCTCTTCATCCTTCAACTCATGAATCAACACCCGAGGTCCCTTCGGAATGATGAGCGGGCCCTGGATGCCTAGAACCCTGGCCCTCGCATTGCCATAGCCCTCCTTGAACCTCGAAATCCAGGTGTCAGTGGTATTGAAGAATGCACCGTGAGTCCTCTCACTCTGGTCCCAGTAAAGCCTCCGATACCAAAGATGCAAGTTGGGATAATTGTTTCGGATGGTGCCCAAGTTGCACTGAAAGATGGGCACATATGCCACGTCGAATCTCGCGATAGTGGGAAACAGTCGTACATCGGCCTCGGTTATGTGGTCTCCCAATAGGAAGGGCCTGTTTTCCAAGATGCTCTCCAAGCGATCCAACGACTGGAACAAATGGTCGACGTTATCCTCATAAGCCGTCTGCGTGAACGCAAAGCCGCACTTGTAAACCCCGTTGTTGACGGTGTGGTACACCCACTCATTAATCTCATCGATCTCCTTCTGCAGCTTCTGAGGGTACAGCCCGCCGCCAGGCCTGCTGTCTTCGCGGTCGGCCTCAGGAAGGAGGTGATCAAACTCAGTATACAACATGCGGATAATCTCGCTCGACTCGTTGCTGACCAGCGTGTGCGCCTTCTTGTCCCATAGAACAGGGACCGTCACACGACCCTCATACCCTGGACTAGCCTTGAGGTAAAGTTCCTTGATGGTCTTGAAACCGTACACGGGATCCTCGGGGAGAACACCGTACTTGGCGGCCTCGGGGCTGTCGGTGAAGTGCCAACCCTCTTTGCCCATGCCCATGTCGGCGATGTACAGGTCGACGTAGTCCTCCAGCCGCTTGAGGGCGCGGACGATCATGACTCTGTGGCACTGGGAGGCGGTCAGCGCCCGTGTGTTTGCAGAGAAAGTGAACCTACCCATGGGCATCCTGGGCTAACGTAGAGTGCATAGCGACCATTTTCGGCCGGAAACTTGGAGTTCGGGTCTTTGGTGATGAAGTTGCGGAACTGAGCCTCAGTTCGCTCGAAACCCCCGCCTTTTCCGGGCTGGTATCTGATTGGGTCCTTCTACCAGATCGTCAGCCAATTGCACGTTGAAAACAACAACTCGGACATGCCTCTTCGCCCATGTTGATGATAGGAAACACTCGGCTTCTACTTTGCTTCCAGGGAAACGTTGATGAAGGTACAATGACCTTTTGCGCTTGAGCGAGTTGATAAGTGAACTGAGAAAGACACAATGCGAACTGATTGAACTGACTGAATTATGAAGTCGACGTTTGAAGTCGGCGGGATGCTCAATTAGTCATGGGTGCGCTAGAAGGTAAAGCTGCAAAGAGCACGCCAGAATAGTGTGCAGGCTGTTGCAGCATCTGGTGACGTAAATCTCCGTGGAAATTCGACTTCCCCGCAGTTCCCGCGCGGTTCGGAAACCCGAGCGTCGCGTAGCGCGCGGGACAACGAAGTCTATTTACGGTTTGTCACCCTCCCATACGATGATAAGACGGATATTTGTCAGCTCCGTAATGATTGTGCCAGCAAATTGTCGAGTATGACCTCGTCCGTGTCCGGCCGAATCGAGGCAGCTTGGGACGCCGCACTCAACGGCATCTTGACCGTGTGCCGGTCATGGCGCCATCCGGCTCGGCACGGCCAGGGTCCGCCCCGCCCCGAGGGTTTTCATCGCCGAGATCGTCACTGTCGGAGCTGCAGGGCTGGAGAGGTGGGGTATCTCTTTTGGACTTCAAAGACCATCTGACTTGCTTGGGTGTTCGTGAAGTCTGATATTCAGATTCTGTTAAGAAGACTTCACCTGCTAATTGAACGCGGATAAGACACTTAATGTCTACGGCTTATCTGTCTATAATTTGCATCGTTAATCACAGCTCCTCTGGTTTCTGGTATCGCTTTTGTCATCTTTTTTCTGAATTTCGTCCTTAAACTACTGTCTCCAAACTCACGCAGAAGTACAACTGGATACATGTAGACATAGAATATGTGGACAGTAAAGTCAAGGAAAAAGGATCCCTATCTCGTGGGGTTTCTCTTTCACATAGATTGATACTAGATATGCTTAGGTTCCCCAGTACTTTTTACATACGGACTCAACAACAAGGCTCCCTTCGATTCCCTCTTAATTTCGTATTCCTGAGATTGTGACCCTATGGATCCGCAACGACACGAAGCAGTCCACCCTCAGTCTAAGCCGACTGACCGCCAGCTCAGCCTGCCGCAAAAGTCCATCCGTCGATAGGCGCCTCCAGCGACGTGTGGTTGTACGACCCTAATGTTCTCGCCAGATCGACCCTCCTTTACCCTTTCCATTTCTTCTTGCATGATGCTGCTTACCACATTTTCCACAATGTGCAGTTTCACAACTTCACGATCTTCATATTGGCTGAAAGTAATTAACCCCGCTCCGAGATAATGTACAGTCATTCTTGGCTGGTCATGGGTTCTGAGCGGTCATTATGTCACGATGAGCCGTGGCCATGTATTCCGTGTATATAATAGTCGATGATAGCTCTCTTCCTTTCCCTTTCTCCCATCGTTTAATTCATCAACTTAGCAAACAATCTCATCTGAACTTTGTCCTCAACGTCTATCTCCTCCAACTGTTTATTAAGTAGGACGAAGCTATGCCGAAAGAAAAAGACGAATCCGACAGCAACCGGAAGAAGTCCCGTGATGGCCATCAGGTAACTCTTTCCTGTCCCCTTACTGCTGCCCCGTTGTCGTCTATGGAGCTTACGCCTATCACACAGAAGGGGTACCAAGGCCAGACCGAACCCATCGATGCCGACCGGACCGTGGACATGACGGAGCGGAACGATACGACCGATGAGAGCTCCCCTATTGGCCCATACACTGGGAATAAGAAATGAGCTCTTGTAGTCAGAGGTCAAGCGCTGGGTCAGAGTGAAGGTTGCGCTGGCAGTGTATTGCTTACTATATCTAAGGGTTCGGGGGGAGGTGGAGAGAAGGGTAACTTGTATTTGAATCTGGAGACACTCGCTTTAGACCATCATGGGTCCAAATACATTCTTTTTAACAGGGCATTTGTTGCTTTAAGCTTAATGTAACGGTTTCTGGACCGCCCCTTCAGGATGTGTGTGAGTTAACTGTTCGTAGAAGCCATGCCCAAACTAGTAATAGACGGGCGTCTCTTTCACCTTTTACATTCATCAGGCACATAGATAGACAAAGCATCCAATGTCCCAAGAGGACTTGTACAGTTTACTCAGCCTGATGCGTTTTCATGCATGCGAGGGCGCCCGCCTACGGACACGTCCGACAAGGTGCGGTGGCACAGTTTCATGTTGACCAGGAGTACCAGTAATGAAGCCCACCGCAAACTGGTGCATGCAACTCTGTCTGAACATAGCCTGGAACCTCATCTCTCAGGCGATAGCTCACATATCACGATACCTGATGTTTCCTGTTGAGGCTCTTATTCCCGACCAAAGTGCAATATCGCAGCCTCACTTTTCCCATGTTGACCAATACCTAGGCTCATCACTGTTTGGCACTGCAGCACAGTCCTTGGCTGCATTCAGTTTAATGTAGTGCTAGTTCTGTTGGGTAAGCGGGAGGTACTGGACTACGAGGCATGCCTATTTGTTGCCGTGTCTCCTGCGTTATGGTTTTCTCCTTCTCGATCAACCCGTCGCTCACCCCAGTCGTCATATCCTTTCTCAATTGCGTCTATACCATCGTATTCCTCCGTTAGCGACGCGCCGTAGGGATTAAATAGTGCCCTGCATATAGACGACTGGCTGCAGTCCATGGCGACCAGGCACAATATAGTTCTCTCCTCCCTTGCTGGTTGTTTTCGCAGCCTCTAAGAACAATTCCTCACTATGATCCCGCTCCACTGGAACCTACTTCTATCTTTTAATAATTAATATTCATTAGAGGCTGCTTAGATCATCTCCGGGCATGTTCCCAGTTCGGCCCTCGAGGTATGGCGCCTAAGTTTCTAAACGGTTTTCGAAGCTATCAGCTCTTATCTCGGTTTGAAGGATGCGCTTATATCAGCCGATCACCGCACAATCTAACCATACCTTGACATGTTCACGCTGACCTTGGCGCGACGAGATCGACGTTATCACAAAAAGAACAGCCGTGTATAATGAATCAAAGTACGCTCGGAAATTGACGTTCGAAACGGGAACTAGAATGCCGAGGGCACGCTCATCTAAAAGACCCTTGGTAAAATTTCGTCCAGAAAGAGCTAGCATCCCCCATCCATACGGCAGGAATAATGCTGCCAAGAAAGCTTGCTTAACTCATTTGAACACCTGCAGTTTGAGCCCCTGCCGGGAATCAACTTACATCCCTCTCGCGGCTGGCCGGTGTACGCCTTCACAGCAGTTCGACAATATTAATGTTAAGCCGATGTACATTTTGAGATATCTACGTCGCCTGTGCGTAGATAAATTGAGTTGTCAACTGCTTTCATCAGTTGCTGAAGTTGCATGTGTAGGACATGAATGATCCAACGCGCCAGTGGAAAATAATCAACACGTACTAACGAATTCCCTTATGATCGGGCCACTGATGGCTTGTGTACTTTGAAAAGAGTTTACGGGCCCAGGTGCAGAGGGTCAAACGCGGCGAGAAGTCGCCGAGTCGCGACCATGACTCAAAGAATTTGGGTTTCTTCTAAATTGCAAGGCGAACGATGACCCGTTGCGAAGGCCCTTTCTATCACCCAGTCTTCTGTCATGTATCACGTACAGCTAAGAATTAACATAACTATTTAAACAGCGGCATATTGCCTAGCTGCTCAACTGCAACACCAGTTCACTAATAGTCCTTCATTTTGAAGTTCTACAGGATCGCCCTGTCGACAACATGAAATTCTCCATCTCTGTCGCTACCGTCATGTCTCTCATGAGCGCCGCTCTGGCGGACGACTTCAACCTTGTGTGTTGGGGCACTAGTGTTCCTGACAATATCCAGAGTAGAGACCTTGAGTGGGCTATCAAGAATCGCGTCACTGAACTCGGCGTGCCTGGAGGCACCACCTTCCCGTATAAGTTCCACACTTGTACGGATCTTGAGAACAAATCTCATGAGATCGCAGTCATTGTCACACCCTCCAGTAAGTGTTGCTGTTCGCTGTTGATATGAAAATATTTCCCGCACCAGTTACACCAGACTTTTGCGCCAACCTTTCCCCCAAATTTCGTCCGTTGCGATGGTTTGCGTGGAATATTTTGCTAATGGTTGCTTTTAGTTACCAGAAAGGGATTTGTCAAGCTGGCAAATGGGAATATTGAATGCAACGCTCTAGGACCTAGGAATTGGATCTGCCCTCGACACGCGTGGTAGAATGTGGAAAGATTTGAGCGATCGCATCGATGCTTACGTATGATTATCTCTCATATACCAGAGACAACGCTTTTTCTGTGAGCTCGCAACTGCCGTCGCTGCCGCCGCCTCTGACTACTATAATATGCTATCCTCATTCAAATGGAGGCTTATATTCATTCAGAATACACGATATCTAGTCGCGTAAACACAAAAACGATGAAATTTTCTTTACATAACATTTAGGAGGGTCATGTCGGGTACACTCCATCACCGGATTTTCTCTCGCTGGAAACCTATCCAAATCGTGATGTTAGCGGACACTTTAGCATCCTTTCCATTTCTTTCGTCTACGTAAATCCTTCGCTCTTATGATTCCTTTGATTTCTTCATATTGGGGCACTGAAGATCCGACTAAGCCACACCGGGCGGTCGTCTTGGCTCGCAGCATACATCTATCCAACCAACCGGATCACATGGTCCAGACCCGCCCCGAAAAGAAGCCCTTTCTGTCTGGAATCTTCCTTTCAAAGAATGATATTGTGCATAAAGAGAGCTTGTAGTACGCGACTATGGCCTGGTAAGGAGAGTCCGAACTCACGTCAGCTGGAAGCCAGGGGGCTCATCTACTTAAATTGTCAGCCAGCAAGCATTTTGAAGGAAGTTCATAAGCCTTCCCCCCTTCCCATCCGTAACTTTCAATCTGAAACAACATGTCGAGCAAAGGCATCGTTCTTGTCACCGGCATCAATGGCTATGTTGGCGGTCGAACCGTCGAGGCTCTGCTCAAAGCGGGTTACCGCGTTCGCGGCACGGTTCGATCAATGCCTTCCGCCCAAGCGACTGTCGAAGCATTAGCCGAGTATGAACAAAATCTGGAGATTGTTGAGGACTCAGACACATCCGTTCCCGGCGCTTTTGACGAGGTAGCCAAAGGCGTTGAGGGCATTGCCCATCTGGCCCAGCCCGTCACCGACAACTTTGGAAGCGATCCGCAACGTGTTATTAACCAGATCAAAGACGCCACGACGGGTCTTCTGGAGTCGGCTACCAAAGTTGGGCCCGTCAAGACGGTAGTCCTGATGTCGTCGGCCATCGCCGTTTTCTCTCCAAAGGCTCACCCGTACATCTACACCGAAAGGGACTGAAGTGACTCTTGGGTGGAGATTGTGAGAAAGATGGGCGCTGAATCGCCTCCGGGGCTACCGTATTTGGCAAGCAAGGTGGTGGGCAAGAGAGCCTTTTGGAAGTTCCGGGATGAGAGGAAGCCGTCGTTCTCGATGACTGCTATCAACCCTTTGTAAGTGCTTAGAGGCGTCATCATGCAGTTGAGGTCCTCTGCTAACAGAGCGATAGTTTCGTAAGCGGGCCGCCCCTCGCCAGGCCACGCTCCCCGAGCAACATCTCAAGCTCGTGCATGTTCATCTGGAGATACTTGAATGGTGAAGAACTTGTGGGACCCATGCCGGATTGGGACTACTGGTTTGATGTCCGGGACGTGGCGAAGCTGGTTGCCTGGGCCTTCGACCATGGCGACGAGGCGGACGGCGAGAGGTACATCTCAAAGACGACATGGGCGCCACCTCAAGCGACGGCCGACATTCTTAGGCCAGCGTACCCTACTCTTTCCATAAAGCAGGGTCGTCCAGGCGAGGGTTATTTGCCAGGTTGGAAGACACCGCGGGAGACTGACGTTGACGGATCCAAGGCGCTGAGGGTGGTTGGCGGAGACTACGTTCCATATGATCAGTCCGTCTTGGATACTGCAAAATCATTTGAGCCGTTGATGAGAAAGCTTTGAATTCTCCAAAAGGAGTTCATTCGGTTCGGTCATTGTTATCCCATCTTCATGTATGTAACGTCAACCACCGCACTACCCACGTCCTTCAGAAATACGTACAAGCTCAAGCAACCGCGGATAAAAGTCTGGGTTTCCAAACGCCGGTCTCAGAACTTTCATTTTGTCCCCTGTTCTCTTTCTCTTTCCTTGCGCATAACAGCCATAATGACTTGATCTTGTGCCCAGGCAGGTAAGAGGCTGGAGCCGAGCTGTTGCAGTGCGTGAGCCCAGTACCCAACGACTATCCCATTGTCACGGCCAGATCGTGCCAAAGCTGCCCGTGCCATGGTCTGGGAGTCCGGCGTGAATAGAGATGGAGGCTCTTTGCAATGTGAAACATCCGTGACCCTCCCTATTCTAACGCCTAACATTTCGACCTGTTTGTCGCCATCATCGAGTCTCAACTCGAGGCCCACGGCACGCGTCATATTCATGAGGAATTGCTTGCTGGCGCTGTAAGACGCCAGCAGAGGAAATCCTTTGTCTGCCATCGAGCTGATATTCATCACAAGGGCTGGCGCGTTCCTTCGGAGGATAGGTAGAAGCACCCGCGTCAGATGAACCGGAAAGAGTGCGTTTAAGCTGACGTTGCCGGTGATCCTGGCAGTAGAGGATTCGCTGAGAGGCAAGCAAATCGGATTAAGCGCGCCACCCCCTGCATTGTTGATGAGTACGGTGAGGTGCAAATCACTAAGATCTGCTTGGATGGCGTTGAAATCGAGGGGATTCTGCGAAGAATCGCCCGCTGAACTTGGGTGCTCAGACTCAATGCAGTTCATGCATGGCACAGTGCTTGCGTCTGCGATTAACAAACGGAAAGACCGTTCGGGATGTGTTGCTTGCAGTCGAGATAAGGCGGCAGACAGCTTGGTATGGTTTCGTCCATGAATTACCACGTTAAACCCGTGCATTGCCAGCTCGTGTGCGAGAGCGTGTCCTATGCCATCTGAAGCGCCCGTTACCAGCGCCCAGGGCGCATTGCCGTTCGAGGATGTATGCGCATAGCGGCTCAATCTTGATGGTAGGGTGTAGATGGTGATCAGATTGATAGCCTTAACAACGACAATGCCGATGGTGAAGATACCAACGGCAGATATGATGTTCGGTATCCAGTGCGCCATTTAGCTGCCGTCGGGTACTGGAATGCGGTGGGGAGAAGATAGAACCAATGATGCCAATGTAGGTCTTGCCGGAAGGTCTAAACAATGGTCGATGACGAAGAAAAGAGCTGTAAAAATAGCCCGAAAACATGACTAATACTCCTTAGACTAGGTAGTAGACACTAGCAATCCATCCCTGCGGGCGGCTGGAGAGATGCAGTCGAATTGACGCCACTTTGCCAGGTCCCTAGGTAGGTTATTCACTGCAATTGGCGCCTACGAACAAATCGTTGATGGCCACTGCGCATAGTGCGTAACTACTTGGAGACCGACAGAACCGATCAAAAAACGTCAACCATCTAGAGCAAGAACAAGGGGAAGCGTCTCAACGATCGAAACTACCTGAAGTCGTTCGGTTTTCATACACTTCAAGTCGTTTACGTGTGCAGTTGAGTGCTTGAGTGTTCTGCTGGAGGGGGTGAGAAGCGGCGAGGTTGGTGCTTCAGCATGACTGAAATGAGATATCGTCTGATGCAGCCCAACAAAAGGAAAAGTCCACGAAAGATAGTCATTGGCTGCGCCGCATATGCCACTTCCAATCCGTCGTTGGACCAGTAATGGCCATTCGTCCGATGCTTCTCGTCACTTGCAAGTTGCAACCAACGGACTCCACTTGTAGCGACGGATGAAGAGTATGGATTCTACGTGCTGCGGTTCCTCGCAGCCGGTGGAGACATGAAAGAGGGTCAGTGACACAGACGATGATAGCCGCCATGAGTTCAATTAAATCAATTGAAAGGAGAACAGTAAAAAAGAAAACCACTGTTCCCGTCTGAATATTGTTGCTTTTTTCTAAGAGTTTTATCCTGTCGCCAACACCGAAAACACCATAGCAATGGCTAATGAGTTGCTTTTTGCCCACGTGGTTACCAGCCAGTTCTCTTTGCCAAATTGGCTTCCCTATCGCCAGGTTAGCCTCGTTTGCTAAAATGATTTTCCACATCAAGCACCTTACATGTTCTCAAGTGCACTTCATCATGACACTCTGCACGTTGCTGGCGGCGCCTCCTGATGTTGTCTCGGTGGAGCAGATACCCTCCTTAAAGGAACCGAAACCTTCTCCTTTTCCACAATCGGTTCCCGAGAAGGCAAACCAACCGCAGTTTCCAGGGAGGGCCTGTGCGAAGAAGGATCCCGGTTGTGACAGGACGCGACAGTCGAAGGCGCTGATGGTAACGTCGGTCTTCGCCACACCGGTGCAATCGGTAGATGCAAACGCTTCGAATCTCTCCGCGGCGACGGCTGAGAAAGTTGCGGACAACAAAGCGACGATGTAAGTGGGCTGCATGGTGAGGTTGTAGTTGGAATTGAAGGAAGAGTGGGGTTTCTAGTGTGTAGTACTTGTCGTTCAGTCCTGAGTCGTCTATCGTTTTTCTTACTTCGTAAGCGTTTGGTTTGCAAGGGTAATGTTCTTGGCATCTCTGGGAGATTGATTGTATTTATACTTTGGATTTATCACAATCCTGTGAGCAATCATTAGTAGAGGTAATGACAGTTGAACAACACAAAATAGAGTTTGAATGATAGACGAGCGCACCGACGTCTTGGACTGGAGTGGGCATGATATGGCTAATTAGCGGAAATTGAGGTCTCGGGCTCGCCGATCGCGGGTGCCGTTTTCATTCAATTACCTCCCCCTTTTGCAGTTTCGGATTGAATCAGTACACTTAGCATTGCGACATTTGACCAACTGGACGTCCTATTCTTCTTATCTCCATTCCTTAAATATTTGCAAGTCCAAATCGCGTTGTGAGCGCTAGCGCTACTCACACACATTCTAACGACCACAACTTGAGAAGTAGATTGCTCAGTTGATTCGTAAACTTGCTGGTAGCATTTGTGCAACGTTTCAGGGCTGGGGAACATCTCATCTGAAAGGATAGACACGGTACAGTCACCGTACAGACAAGCATAAGGATAAGGAAGACGACGACAATGATAACGAAGATTACAGCGCCAATCATAAGTACAGAGCTAAACAATCAGTCATATACGGCGGTAGGCCTCATGTCATCCGATCAGCTAGAAGTGCCCGCATGCACAGCAAAGCTCAAGATCGGACGGATTGGTATCACCCCAAAGTCAATGTAGCAACCCGGCGACGGAACTGTTTCAAAACGCCGAGAACAAACTTCTAGTCGACATTATTGGGCAAGATAGCGTGAGCTTAAGTAAGGAAAGCTTGATAACAAGAAGTCTACGCAATCGGTGTGTTCTTGTGCTTTCAGGATGTATCCTCCTTCCCCATCCTTCAATCATACAAGGTACTCTACTAGTCGCGAGAAGTGAATCGTACTCAGCCTCAATCCCAATTCTGAAGACCAAGAGTGTTCCAGAATGAACTCATCAAATCAATTATATCCCCAGCGCCCGCTCAAAGTTGCTATCATTGGCGGCGGCCCAGGCGGCCTAAGTGCAGCGATTGAATTTCAGAAGCTGAGCTTCGTACGCTGGACGCTTTACGAGAAGAAGCCTGCCATCAGCGAAACTGGGGCCGGCGTGAGCCTTCAGCGAAATACCTGGAGACTCTTGGAGTTTAATGGTGTTACTAAACACTTCTCCAAAGAGGACTTCTTCAGATGTCAGGATGGCTCCAACAAGCACATTCGGTTCGTTTGAAGGCCTTCGCAGTCTCTGCAAGCGATTGTGTGGCTAACAACGTTGGTAAACTCAAGCAATGGACGCAATGGAGAGTTGTTGAATATAATTAGCCACGCCGAAAACACAATCCCTCAGCACCGAACCTGTCGTATGATGCGCAGTAAAATGCAGGCGGCGCTGCTAAAGGAGGTTGACAAATCGAAGATAATGACGTCTAAGTGTTTGGTGTCCGTTGGGTTTGTGGCCGGCGGTAGGTGCAGGTTGACGTTCAAAGATGGCTTCGTCGATGAAGTTGATCTTCTCGTGGGAGCAGATGGAATCAGATCGGTATGCCAAAAAGACCTCTCGTCAGGACATTATTAACCCAATTCAGGTTGTGAGATCTGCTGTGTCGCCCTCGCATCACCTCGGATACAACGGGCACTTCACCTATCGTATGGCGATTTCTCAAAAAGACGCAAAGGAGATTCGTGGCCTTCCATGGGCACCTACCTTCTGGCTCGGTAACGTCGGCCACTACGCGTTTACCTGCCCTCTTGGTGACGATGACTTCGAGGTCACACTTCGCATCCCACGACCCCCTGAAAAGGAGGAATTCGTTAGCTGGGGACGTCCATGCGATCTAGCCCCAATTGCGGAAGATTTCAGCCTATTTTGCGATCCAGTAAGGCATGCTATCCGTCTCAGCATCCACGGCCAGTGCCAAGAATTCGCTCTATTCACTGGGAGTAGACTCGAACGGATCGTTGCCCACGATGCGGTCGCGTTGATCGGTGACGCGTCCCATCCATTGTCTGGAGCCTTAGGTGCAGGCGCAGGTTTTGCATTGGAGGACGTGTACGCTCTCTCCAGGTGCTTAAGCTGGGCATGGTTGCATAGATGGTCTCTCGGCGTTGCGTTGGAATATTATGATCGCATCAGATCGCCTCATTATCGTGATATTTATCGAGTGCTGGGCAGAGTCAACGAGACTGAAGCTGCTGTAGCAGCCGAAGATCTCGATATAGACGCGGAAGTCAAAGAACGAGTCAGGAGAACTGACGAAGCCAGAGATAACTGGGTATACTACTATGAAGTAGACAAAGTAGTCGCACGCACTTTGAAGGACCCTGGGTTCATAATTGACGCAAGGCTTTAGGGGCCCATACGAGGCTGCGGTTTTGGATTTGCTTGGCAGAATTCAGTACTTAGAATGACGTATAAAAAGTAGAACCAGCTGGTTGAGAATTGAGTGTAAGATTTGAATTCATCCGTCGATTCTCCTAGTGGGATTGAAGGTCTCACTCGCTTCAAGCTCACAATAGGATGAATTTTTCCTGCACTTTCTTATACACCGGAGTCCCGCCTTCTGCCAATGCTGGAGCAGATTTGGAGAGGACCTTCAGACCCAAATGTCAATGTGCTTGGCCCGGCGCTGAATATTCGGCTCTTAGCTTGCGTGACTGCAGATACCTGGGTGGGCTGTGGAGTACCGAGATTCACAAAGTCGTGTGACATCAGCAGCAACAATAGACCAGAGCCGACGGGAGATACGTACCTTGCTTCCAGCTGCTGACATGATTATCTGTAGCCATGTTCAATGAATCTCTAACAGTTGTCATGCCCTATTTGTAAGCGGCAGTTCCGTGGGACTTAGACAATAGACGCACGGAAAGTGGTTCGCGCTTATTTTTCTGCTCGCCCGACAAAGTGTGTGAGTCTCTCCGTAGCTATGCTGAAATGGACATTACCGGCCTGCATAGTTCTGGACATACTGGGATGGAAACCGCGTTGCTCAGACTGTCAAGTGTATTCGAGCGATTGTACGCATGAGGCAGCCAGCAGACACAAGATGGAAAAAGAAGAAGACGTCATCACCCGCCCACTACCATGGACAACGTCGACAACGAGCTCAGAAACAGCAAGTAGCACAGGTGAACGACGAGCTAGGCAGTCATGATCAAAATGCTCAGCGACAACATGATGCCGATCCCGTCGAATAGGTCACAGTCTTGTCGCCTTTTCCTATGCTTCCCGGTCTCGCAGTTCACGGTGAACAAAACTCCATTATCATGCCCAGTTCTTGGCCGTCGCCACAATCCAGTGCAAGACATAGTCGACGGCGCAAGGAACTGCCACAAGAAAATATTCTGCGCCACTTCATGGACGTCTACTGGTGACTTTCAACAGCGTTTTCGTCCCTGCTCTTTCAGCCGTCTCTTCACCGATTGTGGACGACTGGTACTGCAAGCCGACTGACCGAAGTGGATCGCTGTCCTGGTTCTAGCTTATTGTTTTGGCCACGGCCACTTGAGCTTTACCGCTCTGCAGGCCGTCAACGTCGCCGAGTGCCTTTATAACGCCCAGTCGGTACTTAATGACGCTGTATCGGGGGATATGAGTCTGCAGAGCGTTCAGATCTTGCTTGGCCTAGGCATCCTATTTATGGGGGCTAGGCCAGGTGAAGTTCGAGCACCCATCATCTTTGTGTCCACGGCCATGAGACTCACGCAGGCTTGGGCATGCACCGCAAGGACAGTTACAAGAATACGGAATCAGTCGAGGATATGCAATGAAGACGTGTATCTGGATCGCCTACATCCTCGACAGAGACGTGGCCGCGCGAACAAGGCAGGCGTCCAGGCAGCAAGTCGCGGACATGGATCTTGATCTGCCCCCGATCGAGGGTGAGGTGGTGATGACAGTGACCGGGAACGTTGCTGATGCTTGTGCTGATAACGACTATGATGACGCTTATGATGGCGCATGCGCCAGGGGCATGACCAAATTGAACCTATTCCGCGCCCGCGTCGAGCTCGGCCGGATTAAAGGGCGTGTGTACAACTGCGTCTTTTCCGTACGGACCCGTCACATGGATTCTGGAGAGAAGGCTCGGCTTGCTCAGGGTATTAGGCTCTCCATTCAGCAGTGGAAGGCCCGGCTGCCGACCGCCCTTGGCGTCGACTTTCTGTCAAGTCAAAACGCCAACCACGGTAGCACTGACGCTGCAATACTGCTGGCCGTCATGTACTATATGCACTCTTTGACGACTATGTGCCTCGGGCAGCTGTGTTATGTCAACTCAATGGACTTCCACTGGATTGAGGAGATTCTTTCCTATGCTCGGGGCCTCGGCGATTGCAACGCGACGTCCTCCTTTACATCTCCCTCATTGGTTATAACACCGCCGCCGCCTTCACCTGAAGGCTAGAATGTGCTTGTGAGCCAGTGCCGTGAGTTCATGCGGGCCTTTCTCAGCATCCGCTCAAAACATCCCACCTCCGTCAACGTCCAGCTGTGCCTCTTCATGTCGATTCTTCTATGCCCGCCCGTCAACTTGTTCCTGAACTTCGAAGATGGCAACAGACTGACGGACCAGCGCCTCATGGCGGGGGCCGCCCCTGTGCTGGGCGGCGTTATGGAGCAGACGGAATCGGAAATTGTCTCCAAGGTTCTCGAAGTCTACATGGAGTTTGACTGGCACTTTATACTACTAACGGCTGACCTCACAACGTCAGAATTACCTTTTCTGTGCAAGTGACTATCGTATCAGTAGCACCTTGAATTTCAATGCATGCAGTCAATGTCCAATAGTTTAAGTGCCTAGCACAGAAACATGTCCCTTAAATCGGTAAGCTTAGACAGGCGTAAAGCGTGTGTTGCCGTTTTTGCGAGAAGCGTATCATTTGTCAGGACCTCCCAGATCCATGCCGAGATAACCCGGACAGGATTATGCCAAGTAGCTCTACAATCTCGCACTGTGAGGTTCCGAGGAACATCGGGATCTCTTACGTGATTTGTAGGTTCCGCGCATTGCGACTCACAAAAGGGGGTAACATTTCTTAGCTACTGGGGGTCCAAGTACAAGAACCGTGATATCCAGTGACGTCAATACCGCGAGATCAAAAGATATAAAACCAGACAATATTTCTCGCCTGGTGCGTCTATTTCCTCAAGTACCACTCGCAATGCTTGTGGGCATTGGCTCATACGTTGCAAGTTCCCAAACCCAACCGACACATTCATACGAGGGCCAAAGGAGTTCTGATTTCGAAACGAGCATCAAGACGAACATCACTCTCTACACTAAGGGAACCCCCAACGGCCTCAAGCCTACCATTCTGCCGGCGGAGCTTGATCTGGAATGCAATGTGAGAAGAAATAACCACCTAACAAGTTCGACGTAAGCCGAGAAACAGCTTGGAGTCTCAAACCTCCAGGATGGCAGGGATCAGTTTTGATGTCTCCATATGGCACAGCTTCTGTAAGTGCGCGACCTCATGCAACTTTTCTTGATCCTCCTCAACGCGAATGAGCAGATCACATGGGAAGCCGTGTCGGAGTTGGACCTGAAGGGTGGGTGATTCGAAAGTTGCGGACGTCGAAGGTGTTGGAGATGATATCATGGGGATGTTCAAAGATACCGGGAACATCAAGGAAGACATCTGACAGTATCTGCGTGTCCGGTGAAAGCATTCTCTTATCGTCCGACATCGCTCAAGAGTATTCGTTGGCCACCTAAATCGCAGCTTGATTTAGCATCAAAGAAGAGTGCGAGAACAAGAATGGAGAGGGGAAAGCAGCATTATTATACGGCCTTCAGCTTGTATCTATCCGTTGCCATTCGAAAAGGGTGTTTCGCTTTGGTGGCACTGTTACCGACTACCTGCGTACTGATAGTAACCCACACCAAACGTTGCATGAGTGGGGACGTGGAAACAGAGACTATGATTGAACCTACACACATTTTTTTCGGCCAATCACTGCTTCATTTAATACCAAAACAAAATCTGTGAAGATATCACCGGTATCCTAGTCATACACTGTCAGACTTGATTCTTTGAGTTTAGCCACAGGCTTGGGACATCTACTCCCTGCCTGGTTGTACATATTGACTACTACCCATACTTTCACGATGAATGCGGAGCAATGGTTGAAGGTAATCGGTGCGTGAGGCATTGGAAGGACCTCCAACTAGCGCTGGCTTCTATGCGAGTTGTGTTGTCTGTTGAATAGGATGAAAAGCGGAGGTGTGGGTGTCGCAAGTTGGAACGATCTTTGTTCACAACTGCGAAAGCGACCGCGACGTATGTATTCCAAACAGCGTCGCGCAGGGGCCAATCTCCTTGAGCTTCGTCGCTCTGTGTAGATTGTGCAAGGTGATCTGCGTCATATCTCGCTCTAAGCGGCTGGTTTGGGAGAGACGGGGACGTGACTTCGGGCCCTCATCCGGGAGATTGCCCAGCCTCCTCCGTCGGGGTCAGGCGGATTCCATCTTATTCGGTTTCGGCTTCTGCGGTAGTGCTCGTATCCGTAGCGTAGTTCATCTGAACCTAAATCTGTACTGAGATGGGACCACTTGTCAGCAGGGGCTTGTAACGTCTCCACCGACACCCTTGTGACATCGTTTTCGGATTCGGGTCAGCTTGAATCTTCGTTGAGGCTGTGTTAACGCCGAGCTAGACCACAAGGTCCTTGGCCATGCACCGCAGACATCTTGCTCAAGTGCCTTTGGTATCTCTTAACAATATTTACACCCGCCGGTCGCAATGAGTATGTTAATTCCGCAAGTTGAAGTCACAGGGTTATACGGATTGTTAGATTTCAAACCTAGTCAAGATCTCTTCAATTCTCATTCGCTGGTGCTGCAGTACGCCGGGGTAGAATGGTCGTCATAAACAAGCATCATCGCAGTATTATCTTTCGCGCCCTAGAAGGTTTTGACATACAACTTACTATCGCACTTCTGGAACCATTCTTTCGTTCTAATCACACTGCAAACTGAAAACCAATCGCTACCTAAGTTGTTCGTTAACTCCTCGCGAGTAAATCAAAAGGGCATAATACGTTTCCCATCTCATGCTCCTGTGGCTCCAATATCTGCAGCAACGTGACAGTGAGAGATAAGAAAGAAAACGACTGGTACTCCGCATCCTCGTTACTCAAAGACTCAAAATGCACTTCTCCGGTGATGCCGGACTCTACGTGGGGCTTTAGGAGCTTGACAGGGGGTTCCCACCGACGAAAACCCAGCGACGCTCCTTTACCAAACGGTCGCGGTCGCGAGATTAAGGTTGATAAATAATACAATAGCTTTTGGATCATGATTAATATATGCTGGGCGGTATACATGCCAGTAGGAGATCAACGCACAATCTGATTCAAGACTCCGCGTCTGGCAACTGTAGACTTTCTTCTGGCCCCTTGCAATTCCCATGCGGGTAAACGGCGGGACCTCTTGTAAAACGAGAAACTCTATTGATAGATTCCCCTCACCTTTTAACTTGACTTTCACAAGTCCTTAGGACTATCCTAGTTGCTGTTGCTCTGCGTGATGACAGACTTCAAATGGGTAGTTCTACGAATATATAAAGCAGTCTAAACTTGTCAACACATCCACAAACTACGAGCCTCAAACACTTCCAACTACCACAACCACATCAACAGAGACATTTCAAGAAAGAACGACAAAATGAAGCTTCAAACCGCTCTCGCCCTCCTCTTTGCCTCCGTGGCCATTGCAGTTCCAGGCCAAGGCCAAGCGGGTAGCAATGTCCTTGCCCGCAACCCTCAGAGGGGTCCTGTGCGCCCATCTGGAAATTGCTGCTCGTACATCCCCGGCACATGCAATTGCGGTTGCGTAAGTACTCTCACGACTTTGCACAACAGCGATCTTCGTATGCTAATTTCAGTGTAACAGTGCTCAGGTGTATGTGATGGGTTGAGGAGACAGCTGTCTCGCACTCCTTCTCTTCCTTTTCCTTTCTCAGTTTGGTTTAAGAAGACTAACATATATACACTCAGGGTCCTTGCGCCACCAACGACGATCCCAATGCTACCTGCCCTTAGACTGAAGAGGTTTTGATTCCACTGTCCTATTGAATGTGTGAATAGCTCATTGAGCTTTTGGCTGGATGGGACTTGCATGGAATCTTAGTAATGGTTGGCAAAATTACGGGAGGGAAGGTTCTATTCTTGCCTTCGTGTTTTTGCCTCACTTGGGCATGCGTGGTCAGGCGGAAACAGAGTCAATGCACGGTCACTTGGAGGATCATCCAGCATTAGCATCCAGCCCAATTGCCTACCAACGGCTCGAACATAGCAATAAACCTTTAGCCTCTCAAGTCTGGCATACATATCTCCACACATTACGCCTCCGAGACATTGTCGGCCTTTATGAGATGACCAAAGCTTTAGTGCATCAATGGCCTAGAGAATCGGCATCTAGGCTTGGGTAAGATCCCCCACGTCTGCAACAGCAACACAGTTATATCCACCTTAGTTTCCCTCGTGCCTTACGCCAACAAGCAATTAAAGCGGCAACCTGTTATGGTGACTTAAGATTCATGGTAGCTTCCCTCCGTATCCAGAAAACGCGCTTGATTTTATCAGCTTGGGAGAGGTACTCCGTACATATCAGTCCTTGCGGCCTTGGAAGTCCAGCAAACCTTACTTGCGCCACAATGCTGCCAAACAAAGACATCAACGGGCGAGAAACAAGTGCTACCAGCATTATATTGCTTGCAGAGCCCACTCGACTCATCACCGCCAACCCATCCGTCGTCAGTAGCACCGTTCACTGTTCCTTCGATAGCGTGATACTATCTGGAATCAGTAGTGCACTAGTACTCGAGGAGGAACGCTTACGTATGAGCCATCGTGGGGGGCATTGTGGAGTCCGATGTACCACCAAGCTTCACCTATTGAAGACTGTAAGAGAAGATCAGAATTCCCACCCAAATTGTTGACTCACTGTACACAAATCGTCCATCAGAACCATTGACAACAGCCTTTGTGGCTTCATCGTCAATGATCATGCCTGCAGGAGGCTGATCTCTGACACAGGCGCAGAGACGGTGCTTATCAGCATTGGCAGCAACCGCCCTGCTTGAGACTTAGTATTTGGTCATTTAGAAACAGGGACGTTACTTTACATCATGAGGACTGCCAGGAAGCCAAAGGTCTTTGCCATTGCTAAGTTCGAGTTTGAACAGAAAGGACTGGATGTATGAAAATGGCGAGAAACTGAAGATGGTTCGATTATTACATGACACCGATCGAGGTAGAGAAAACCAATCGAGCTTTAAATGTTTATTAGTAGCACTCTACATACCGCAGAAAACCAGTCGAATCAGTCCTTCTTTCTCCGGCAACCGTCCGTCGGTCTGCCCGATATCCCGCCGGTTGCTGCAAGGCTCTGAAGCCCCTGTGCCGGGCTGGGCTAATTAGCACAATGATTGGCTCTACGAAGTAGTCTTCTTTCGACCAACGAGAAAATCCAAGCACTCTAGAATTAGGGTAAAACTGGGTCATGTCGTGGCTAAGACCTTCTTGCGTCTTGTGGCAGCCGGTGGGATAAAAGCAGATGCCACGGCACTATCAAAACGGCCGACCCGATGGTTCTATCTCACACTTCCGCAGGCACTTTTAGAAGCAAGTGAAGTTTCTGTCATTTCCCCAACCAAAGCAGCCCCCCGCAAGTGCACTGCTGGCTTGGAGTTTGCGACTAAAAGCCACATCAAAATAGCCAGGGGGGGTGGCTCAATCCTTACGGGTACTTGGGATCTTCGAGTCAAGAGCAGTAAGAAAGGTTAGTGGGGCAATCCCGAACGTATTCCTGGTCGGCGATCACTACACCATCCAAACCGTGCCCCTGTCTTGCCACGCAGCACAGAGTAATGCTCGATGACTGAACGACGCAGCTCTTCTTTATCGATGCTGAATCTGGAAGGATTGAAGCTACTGTCCAGCCCAGGTTGGCAGTCCTACCATGCTCATCATCGCGTGCTCACCAAGGAACCAAATAGATACCTAGTCAGTCAATCAGTCCTGCCAGAGGTACAACATGACTTCATGAACATGTGGGCAAACCCGCGGAAAGGTTTGCCCACGTTCCCACTGTATGCAACCGTTGAAAGCGCTGAAGATTACGTTTCATGGATGGCAGGGGAGACTTTCAAGGGTGTTGCTTGACCGACACGAGAGCCACGTTATCTTCGGTCGTCGAAAACCTGTAAGATAGGTTTCGAGATGCGATGGGGCCACGATGAGGAAGGACTACTGAGAAATGGGAAGGGTGGAGGAGATGAGTCAATGATGCTCGGATAGATTGTGAGTTTGAAATGTGATTAATAACCCCCCTAAAACAGAATCTCCAAGGTCGTTCTTTTCATGAAGTTGACAATAGAATGACTCCAGATGCTTTCTAGACGACTCATGGCCTGCAGAAACCATTGGGGAAGACGAGAGCCCAATTATTGCTGCGTCTGTGAAGTTGGATGAGAGTGCCAGCTGCGAAAAGGAAGTGATATAGTTCATCTCGTTAAATGATAGTTGGGCTATCCTCATTTCAGTCGGTTATGTCTGTCTACTTTTATAAGGCGTACGTCTCAAGAAAGACAGTTCTACAGCATGTAAGCAGTTTCTGACTCAAGCTGTTCGTTAATCCGGTCCAGTATGAGGACCTTCTGGCCGATGAACTCCGTTGCTTCTGAGGGCAACAAGCAGCGGGGACTGCTTTGTGTAGAGGTTATTTAAGTCATAGTTCTCGCTCTATCTTAACAAACTCCTAGTCAACAGACTGTCTATGATGGCACGTGCTGGAACCTGAGAGATTTCAAGGACATTTAGGTATGGTGGGCGAGAGATATCTGGCTAGCCCCGCGTGATGGTCTGCCCCGAGGCCCATGGAGCAACCCACATGAGACACGCCGGTAGGATTCGACAGCCTGTGTTGTCGTATGTTCAGTCACTGGTGCCATTTTATATCGAACAGGGTGACGGTCTTTTACTTTTCTGTCCGTGGCGTATGTGGAAATGATATGATGCGACGTTTGTGACCTGCGGGAGTGATCACCAATTCGTCCGCTCGGCGTCCGACCTAGCCGCGGGATGTAAAGAGGAACCCGACGCCATTGCATTTTTGCCCGAGTCGGACTGCGTATTTGAACGATTTGGCTGCGATGTTGTAACCCTAGAACCTGGGGGAGCAATATTCGCAAGTTCAGCAAGTACATAAAACGTACGTCGGTCTCCCTTCGACTCGGTGTGTTGTCTTCCTTACCCAATTCTATTCGCCTTTCCAAATTAGGACTCGACTATTGAGCGTCTACTGTTTCCCGACAGATGAATATCCAAGTAGCGGACTTCAGGAGATGGGTGCTTCGCACTCCGACGGGCGTCGGCTCACTTGAGTTGCAGACAACGTCAATGTCATTTTCTCTTGGGCCAAGAGATGTGCTTGTTCGAATTCGCGCTGCGTCGTTGAATCCTCGTGACTTGGCCATAATCAATGTGAGCGCACTCCATTCCGATGAATTACAGGACACTAACCGGCAGCAGGGGCTCGGAAAGGTAAAGTGACATCTTTTTGTGAGGTCTGGTCCTCGGCTAAGAATTCCTTTATTCAGCAACTGCATCCGACACCTGTAAAAGAATCGCTTATACCAGGGTCAGACGGCGCCGGGGTTGTCCTGGAGGTCGGCTCGGAAGTTCAAGATTTCCGCGTAGGGGACCACGTTGTTACGCACATCGCTGCTCACTTATCAGATGAGGCATTCGCGACGACTGATGACATGATTCAATGATTGGGTCAGCAAAGGGATGGTACTTTATGCGAAATTGGTGTCTTTAGCGACACCGCTCTGGTTCGGATGCCGAAAAGCTTGTCATTTGAGGAAGCTGCGACTTTGACCTGCTCCGGCCTGACGGCATGGAATGCCTTGTTCGGACACCCGGGCAAGGTGGTGCACGTTGGCGATCACGTTCTTGTGCAAGGAACTGGAGGCGTGAGCATCGCTGCTTTGCAGGTACGTAAGGCCAAGTCATACATTGCATCCTGTGTGTCTTGCGGCACTGGGCGTTGGATTGGTCACTGATGATTGCGAACGAATAGCTTGCGGTGGCAGCCGGTGCAACAGTCGTAGCTACCACAAGCAACAAAGAAAAATCGAGTCGCCTGAAAGACCTTGGCGCTTCATACGTAATCAACTATCGCACAACCAAGAATTGGGGTCAGGCTGCTCGGGATCTTACTCCAGAGTTTCGAGGAATGGATCACGTTATCGACATAGGCGGCTATGCAACCCTCAGTCAGTCTATTCTTGCCACGCGTCCTGGTGGAGTTCTGAGCGTCGTCGGAGCCTCTGGCGGATTTGAGGGTGAGCGTCCTGATATTTTGGAAGTTCTGTTTCGCGGGATTTCTCTTCGAGGGATTGTCGTGGGAAACAGACAGATGTTCCGAAACATGGTTGAATTTGTAGAGGCGAAGAACTTACAGCCGGCGGTGGATGATGTGACGTTTGAGCTAAAGGATCTGAAGGCGGCGATTGAGAGACTCCGGAAGGGGGAGCACTTTTCCAAGATTATTCTTAGAAACTAAGATTCTTTCTTCCGGCTTCAGTTCATTACTTCCATTCACATGTCGCAGAGACGTCAAACTTTTGACTCGGCCCGCAGTTTTCCAAACGGCCTTCAGATGATCACTGACAAACCCTAAACGCAACACCGAGGATTGTCACCGCTTGGGGTATGCTTATACGTCACTTTGACCCGGCCCTGACAAAACCGGCGTAATTGGCGTAACTGGCGTAAGCATGTCAGCCTCACCCTCTCTTTACTCCACCTTCCGTGGCAACAATACATAGTATTTATATACAGCCGAGTTTTCGGAGTAAATCAGCAGCATGATTGAATCTACCATCGCTACCTGATTGTACATTTGCTCCAATGGCCCCCGCGACGCGTCTTCCTCATATACCTTCCGTTGGTATTGTCGCCACGGAGTCGTCTATATGCCAAAAAGCTTTTGACTTTTGTAAAGCAAATTGCGACACAGCTGTCCTCAATCACGCGGTTCGCGCGGCCTACTGGTCGCTAATTATCTCGCAGAAGCACCCAAACTTCACAGGTGCGGAAATTGACATGGAAGTCGTTGTCTTGAGTTGCATTCTGCACGACATGGGATGGTCGGAGACGCCAGAACACCGTTCTGCAGACAAAAGATTCGAGGTGGATGGAGCCAACGTTGCCCGCGAGTTTGTTAGAGATCAGAATTCTGGCACAGAAGGTTCATGGACCGAAGCCAGAATCCAGCGATCTTGGGACGCGATTGCATTGCACGCGACACCGTCTATCGCACGACATGCTGCGAAAGAGGTTGCACTGGTGCAGATGGGTGTGCTGGCGGACTTCTTCGGGCCGAGGACTCATGAAGTGGCGGGCGGTCCAGAAGATTTGATCACTGTGGATGAGTACCATGCCGTGATGCGGGTGTTTCCGAGGGCCGGGTTTGACGGACAAGGCATGAGGAAAATACTGTGTCATCTTTGCCGTATGAAGGCCGACACCACGTTTGATAACTGGGTGGGTGATTTTGGGCTTACCTATGGGACGGATGGGGAAGGAGAGAACCTGGAAGAATACAAGCAAGGGTGGGAGAAGGCACGGTCGGCCTCCATATTGACGAGCGCCTTGGAGTCCTTGGTGACCCTCGATCAGCAAGACTAGAGGACAACAAAGAAGGCTCTCCAACTCGGAAGCCAAATGTGCATTTGCAAGGCGACATCTGTATGTTCCTGCGATCAAGAAGGAGAAGACTTCATCATGACTTTCTAGACTCCAAGTCTGTGCTGTCAAGTTCATGGACAGTTCTGTCCATAGGTATCAAGGCAAATGCGGTTGTCATCAAATAAAGGTCGGAAGGCACCCTTAAGATTCTATAGAGTACAGCTCCTAGACAGCTAAGCACTGGTGATCGTTGTGGTCAAGATGGAAAACAACCGAACACTCGATGCATAAAAGAGGGCGTCTCAGCAGATCAGGCTACTTCAAACTATTCTAAATTCAATGCTTCTCTGGAGATCCAAAGAGATGAAGTGATCGTGCCAGACCCAAATACTTTGCCAGCTTAAGAGATAATCTAGTACTTCAACTTGGTCACAAGCTTCCCTGTGTTTCCTCCCGAATACAGCATCATCCAAGTGCGAGGTATCTCTTCAAACGCTGCCTCAACAACCATTTCACTCTCATTGTCAATGACAATAGTTCCCTTCTTCCACTCATCGAGGAGAATGGCTCGAACCTCGGGCAGATGCTCAACCCAGTCGAGATTAATGAATCCCGAGATTTGCAGACGCATTGCAATGACTTCCTGTCGTTGGGTCAGTACGAGAAATCAGTTCATAGGGGACATTACGCGTACGAAATAGTTCTTCAAACCAACAGCATTGCCGTCACGATTGTAGTTGGAAATAGATCCACTGGGATAACAAGTTAGACTTCGCGATGGAGTAAAAAGGTTATGGTGCCATGATAACTCACCAAGCTGCGACTCGGCCAAATTTGGCCAACCTGGTCAGCATAAAGTCCAGAATCTCGCCGCCAACATTGTCTGAACTCAAGTCAGTTACCAGATCTGCAAGCCTTAGGTGGAAACTATGAACATACCGAAGTAGATTTCAACAAATTCCTCAGTCTCTTTCGTGAGCTGCTGCTTGAAGGCTCCGGACTTGTAGTTCAGGCAGATGTCGGCTCCTAGCTTCTCAACCCAGCGACACTTCTCATCGCTACCCGCAATTCCAATCACCTGTGGCACACAAACAGTCAGTCGATTGGTATATCCCGATTATGAAAATGGAGCATGGCGAAACATACCTTGCGACATCCGATCATCTTCTTTGCAATTTGAACTGCCATTGTACCCACGGCGCCTGCCGCCCCGCTGATGACAATCGCCTCTCCCTTCTTGGCCTTCACAATTTGCGTAAGGGCGTAGTACGCCGTATGTCCAGGCAGACCCAGTGCGCCAAGGAAGTGTGTGATAGGTAAATCATGCTGGGGCTCAATGATCGCAACATTCTTGGCGTCGTCGATTGAGTATTCGGTCCAGCCAGGGTTACCCGACACCAGGCTCCCCACAGGAACATCGGAGCTGCGAGATTCGACGACCTCTGCGATGCCCATGGACTTCATGACTGCGCCAACATCCACGGGCGGCAGGTAAAGACGCTCTGGAATGGCGAAAGGGGAGATCCAGGTACGTTGAGCAGGGTCATTGCTGAGGTATTGAGTCCTTAGAAGAACCTGACCATCCTTGAGAGGGGGGATATCGGCTTGGGACGGAACAAAGGTTGACTTGTCTCCTTCTAGAATCGGTTCGCCGAAGGGCTTCTCACGCAGAAGCCACTGCTTTGATGCTCGTGGGGTGCTCATGTTGAGTTTGGTGTGACTTGCAAAGTAGGTAGAGAGCTGATGACTATCAAAAACAGAATATTGAGGGCGCCAGAGAGCCGCAAAGAATTTATAGTTGTTGGAGGGAGCGCTTTATCATGTTGCAGGACAATACTGCACAACTGATCATCAAACTACAATTAACTTGCAATTGTATGACGACAGTATGGGCATCTACCCAGTTTTCTCCTGCTTCTGGGGTGGCTGACTTGTCTCATTGGCTCAGGATGAAGCCATGCATAGCCGAGCACGACCCAATTGGTTCACTTACAGCAGACACTGCTGGCAGCCGGTGGGATAAGAACAACTAGATCCACCGGATTCAGTGGGAAAATGGATGAATAATCCCAATCCACGGAAGATAAATTCCACATAGCGGCCCGCGTACTACCATTCGATCGAGGTCTCCGCCGTTACCCTGGAAGTCATTAATCATCCTGCACTGTTGCCCTCAACACGGGCAATTATCAGGAGTTATACCAATCGCATGAAACTATATTCACGTCTTCCAGTGAATGCAAAGCAATTAGTGTGTGTTAATTGCGCATTGCAAAGCCTAGAGGTCGCAACTAAACAGGTTCCTTGCGCATGACACTGGTAATATTCAGCTCCTCAACCAGATAACTCATCCCATGTTGACGATTAACCATTGCGGATTTTTTGTTCTTATTCCTGCCCAGATATCTGTCTTTACCGACCCTGCTCTTGTCTGAGCAGGCAACATTGAAAAAGTATTGGGGTGGACGGTGGGCTTGTAAGTTACTGCTAGAAAATACGATGTAAACATGAAGGCTGAAGAGTCGTTGAACACATCGTTAAGTCGTGAGTGTACCACGTAGTCACAGTGTGAAATTTTGGTCTAGGGAAGGTAGCATGCTGTTGCATATAGTCGAATGTCCAGCGCGGAGGTGCAATCCTGATACAAGATGCGCTCTTCCGTCGAACGGAAAGTGGGGGGAGGTTTCAGACGCAATGTTGTGGTTCACGTAGAATGTAAGCTTTACACTCCGAGAGCGAGACCGAGGCTTATGTCCGTACATTGCTACATCATTGGCCAGGTGAAGTGTAGAGAATATAGATTGAGTGATGGTTGGGTTCATGAAGCTTAGTGTCCACCCATCCGGCTGTAGCCAAGATTGGTCGTAGTAGGCGGCCCCACGGGGAGCCGACTGCGGCAACATCGCCGGTTGACACCCAGGTTGCGTGCTGGTCATCTGTACCGGGACTAGAAAGCATCAGCATAAGAACTGAATGTTAGCTCTGCCCTGAGATTGACCACCCTCAGATCTAGTCGCCAATCCAAAAGTATCATGGCTTCTGTGAGCACAGGCATTATCAATTTCGAAGGTATGTAACGGCTTGATTGTCAGCGGATATTGTGGTGTTTGGATTATTCAGATGCATTTGAATAGACTACCTCGGTGTTTCGGCGGCTCTTTTCGAGTGGGCAGAGAGCTATGATACCAAAGATTGGGACCGTCTGCGAAAATGCGTCACTCCTGAGTTGCGAGTAAGTTTCCACTTCTGCTCGACTGACTCAGCGCAAATCCATTACATTTATGATATTGTACTCAGGGACCAAAGTGAAAGGCACTAACAGACCGCCTTTAAAACAGATAGATTATCGAGACGTGTTAGGAAAGCTGTGGGAATCTATGCCGGCCGCAGACTATGTTGCCATGATTTCTAGCCCGGCGGTCCTAGGAAACCCGCTTTTGAGGACGCAACACTTTGTCGGTGCCACAAAGTGGGAAAAGATCTCTGACACAGAGATCCTTGGACACCATCAGCTACGTGTTCCCCATATCAAGCTTTCTGATGCGAGCCCGCCAGTGGAGGAGAAGAAAGGTCACGCCCACAGCTACAATCAGCATTGGTATCGCAAGATAGACGGTGTTTGGAAGTTCGCTGGCCTGCGCCCGGAAGTGAGATTCGGCGAGTACGACATGAAAGGCATTTTTGAAAGTGGGCGGCAGTCGGTAGCTTCAGAGTAGATTCAACTAGCTATACAAATCTTCTCTAGGCAGGGTAATGGAGACGATAAACATTCAAGCTTGACCAACTGTGACTGACTTTACCATGCAGTTATTTTCACGGCCTACGGAGAGTCTGAATCACACTACAGCCCCGCTTGGTGTTCGAATAGTACTAGACAACAATTAGTACTAGGTAGGACTCTGCCCTACAACAGAGGGCGAGGGAGGAGGAGAGGTGCATGTGGCGCCAGGGACAGCCTATCGGAGAAGACCGGAGACCCTTAGAACTATACTCAGTCTACCAAGCAAAAGGCTCTGTGGTATGAACAAGTGGATTAATCAATCGCATTCAACTACGAATGATCCTCCAATCATAGATTATGACAGTTGAGAGCGAAGACAACACAGTTGCAAATAAGAAATTTCAAGATACCTGTCTTACTTTTGACGGTTTAAGGCACCTAGTCAAAGGTAGACAAGCTTTTTGCAAGAAGAAATGAAGAGACGGCGATGACAAGAGCAATTCTCAGACTCCGCTCGCTTGGGCAGAAATACTCCCCCATCTAAGCGGCAGAACTCTTCTTCTGCTCCCCAAGCAATCACCGCACCACACTTAAGCATTCGTTGAGAACGGATCAGGAGTTTATTGAGCGGTCATGGAATTGTGTCTGAATACTTCGCAGGTTCGGGCGCTACCAACGTCCCGGATGCCGGGTCTAGAAATTGCAGTTCTCGCCTACCTTAAGTCCCCGGATTCATGACTCGATAACTCAAAAAACTCGCGCGAAAAACTAACATGATTCGTCTGCACGTCTCATCTTGATGCAGGTCTCCAAAACTCGCCTTGCAAAGCCCTTGTATTCTTCCACTCATCATACTTTAATTCCTAAAGACACGGAGCTATCCAGATTCCCAATGGGCGGGTAGCGAGTAGAACCCGGCGACTGTAGCTACGGTGGAGAATCCTATTCGGCACCGACAGACAAGCCTTCAGACGAAGGCTAGATTAAGGTTTTCCCCCTTTATTTGTCGCAATAAAGTCCGGGTATCACATTGGTGGGGTTAGAGCGACGAACTGGTATATCTTCCATCAACCGCTCCATTCTGGGCTGCCGGTGGGATGTTGTTTTGACCAGTCATTCATTCATTTTTACATTCACTTCAGTCACTCTCTTTGATTATCATCATCATGATTTTGCCCCATCTCGCTGTGCGTGCACTCTCCGCATCTGTGCAGTGCCCAGTCGTCCTTGACGGACGCATTTCGCAAAACTTCACCCTCGAAAACTTCGACACGAACGTTTCCCCATACAACCCAGGCTTCACCAAGGGCTCCGACCCTTGGTCCAAGATCATTCTCTTCCCCACCGTTCCGACCCCGTCCCGCTTCGATGCAGCCGCCTCCGCCAATGCCACCGGCGGAAGTGGGTTCAAGCCCCTGGAGGTGACGATCAATGACCGCTCTATTTTCAACCCCCCACCCGGCAAGAACCCACAACTCGGCTTCCGCCGGGCGGGGCTCCTACTTGGCAACGGCTCCGATGCATCCAACCAGGGTGTCATGACGTTTCACTGGTCTGCCATGCAGGACTCTGCACGCAAACTGAATCTGACGCACGAGTATCTCACCTCCTTTCACGAAACAAATGACTCCGGTGGTGCCCAATTTGCGCTGCAGGTGGGACTGCCATTGGGCCAGAATGGAACGGAGCCGCCGAAGGAGAACTGGAAGATGTTGGATCGGAACAATAGCGTCGTGTTTACCACGCCTTTGAAGTTTGATACATGGCAAAATTGGGCTGTTACGCTTGACGTCCCGCAAAAGTAAGTACACGTTACCGTGTGGACGTGATGGACGGCATAACTCACCATCTTGCAGCACCATGCAAGTCTTCTTCTCCGAGGGAAACGAGCCGTTGAAGGCTGTCACCAAGGTCCTCCCGAACAACAATGCTGGCGGTGGTGCCTTGCAAATTGGCATGTTGAAGAAGCCGACCGAGACGAAGACGGTCGCAAACGACGGGTTTCAGGAAAGCAATCTCAGCGAGGGACAAATTTTGGGCGGCATTTTCGTTGAAAACAGTGCCAACGGTTGCATCTCGCTGTGATAGGAAGTATTTGATGGGATGGTTGCGAAGAGCCGGCGTGACCAAACGGAAATCGGGTTCGTCGCATCGTCAATGAATGGATGAATCCCTGCGTATGCCACTAATTCCCGAATAGGCCCGGGGAGGAGGGACCTTCAGTCGAGGGAGAATCCCAATGTGCCCATGCGCACGTGTTCTCCTGGCCGCGTATCCGGCCGCATACATAGCCACCAGCCCCTCTTATTTTCTTTCGCTTTCTCCTGCATGTATTCCACTTAAACCAGGTAGAAAAAGCAAAACTTCACCGTTCGGGCGTTTGTAGTTACATGTGGCCAGTCATTGAAGAACGTTATGAAACGTTGGTTGACCAGGAGTCTCCGAGACATTCCACCACATCACCTGTCTTGGCTTTCTGTCACCTGATTCCCCTGAAATTATTCCATTGTCTCGCGCAACCTTCGCCCAAAAGTTGGGAAGCGTCATTTGCGATGATGGCTGCCGTATGTTGTGCGACATGAAGATGGTTAGCATTAGAAACATGGTACTCAGTTTTTCTCCGTGTACTATGGGCAAATATTCGCCCGCCACCTATTTAGGATGATTCTTGAATGTCCTATCGGCAGGCAATTTCAGGAACAAAATCTTGGGTTTTTCGTATTCAGTCTTTGGAATGAGGGCGAAGACGGTGCAAATATGATCAGATGAGTGAGGTCTTTGGTGCCGAGATGGATACGCCTGGCTGACCGCCCGAGGCGATATTCACATCGAATATTGTAAATTCTTTTATCCCTACTCTTTTCCTGCCGTTCTGTTTGTCGTGCTTGTTGTCCGTTCTGTTGCCTTAGTACTCGTCTCGTCCTTATTGATCTGGACTGTCAGAGATAACCGCCCCAGCGCGGAAGCTCATGTTTGACGATGGAGATAAATTTTCAGCCATTGATCCCACCGGCATCATGTTCCCTCGGAGGAGGGAAACTCGATAGAACATCGTAGAAGGGCCTGGGCAGCCTGGCTGACAGGGAACCCACAGTGGTCTGAGACTTGGGAAAAGAAAAAGGAGTGCTAGCGCTGACAATCAGGCTGGCCATTTAACATCACCACAAAAGCCTAACCAATGGCCTGGAGAAATGGAAGTTCCTTGCTCAACATACCGAGGTAGGCGAGAATATAGCGCCAAGAGAACATCAGCTTGGTCATCAGCGGGGAATTTGATTGATTCAAACGAACACCACGAGAGCCGTGGATGCCTGATGCCTGCCTCGACACCTTAATAGGGCCAGTGGGGATTATCGGTGATGATTCTTGTTTTGATACCATACCGAGGCTACTAGAAATAGCATGATCTACCCCTGGGATTATGATGATCATTAAGTCACGGAGGGTGGTATGCTTATCTGCCGGGCCGTAGATTGACGACTTGTTTATGCCGACCGAGGTAAAATCCCGAGGCTACCCAGTTTTGTCGATGATGATTCAGGAACCATGACGATAGTTCGATATCTTTCATCAAAATTCCACAGGCGTCGTTGATGAAACGACCGATTGATTGAGTGAGGTCTTTCTGGTCTGTCCAGATGACTTCTAGGTGCTCATAGTACGTCGAGATGCCGCTACTAAAGGCCAAGATCCTTGCGTAGATGCTCAGTTCAGGAGACATGTCGAAAATTGTTAGATGCGATTGGAGCCCACCAAATCCTAAGGAATCATCCTTCCCGGCATCCTCCTTACAAGGTACCGACACAACGGCGCCGGGAGGACCCATCACCACGGTCCAGGCCAATCTAATCTAGACGGCCGGTACATTCCCCAGTCTTTTTGTTGATTATTCGGTTAACTCGGACGTCCCCCCTACGAGGAGGGCCTTCACAGGGCGGCCATCCCTATGTCTCTCCCCAGAGCGGGTGAGTGCTCCATTCATCTGCTCCATGATGAATGGGCCGTTTGTGAGGTCATGGATGATCGCCATAAGAAACAACCTGCATATGGAGGGTACTCCTGAAATCCATGAGATGGTGCGACGGTGAGCACCACGGCTAGCCAATCATTACGTCCGACGTTAGGTGGCGGCCAACGTCCAAGCGCCGTGTCACCGGGAATGTACATACGTCCGTCTATGCACGGCCTTGCCAATGTGATATGTCAGAGGGAGAGCAATGCACACGGGAAAGCCGTGTCAATCCGCACAGATGTTGCAAGACTTTCCTTTGATTAGATCCAAGCTCCAGCACAAGACATTCGTGTCTACAAGACGAAGCCACCAATCATCATGAAACGGCAAGTCGCAAGAAACAACGTTTTTGGATGAACTAAGCTCATCGCCCCAAACATGGGATGGCGTTCGTGGTGGGCGTGGAGACGGATCCTGTTTTCTTCATGGATATTTCGAGTCTTAGGCCTCGGTCGAGGGAAAGGTGTTTCGAGGTATAAGAGATGGACATAACGCCGCCTCATGTAGCTATCCGGAGATCACCACCAACCATCCAGACTTCCAACCATTCAATCATTCACACTTCGGTGTTTGCACAATCTTTCATTCCAGTTTTTTCACTCGCTCTCTGCCTTCGGTCGCAAAATTTCAATTCGACTTCAAACAATCACACTCCTTTGACAAGACACTCGCTTCGATACCACATCAAACACCACCAAGACCATCAAAATGAAGACCGCCGCCATCACCACCGCTCTCCTCGCTGCTCTCGCTGCGGCCAACCCTATCGAGGTCCGCCAGGCTTCTGGCTGCAAGGCCTTCACCCTCCTCTTTGCCCGCGGCACCACTGAAATGGGCACCCTCGGATCCGTCGTTGGCCCCAGTCTCCAGACCAACACGCAGTCCGCGCTCGGTGCGGACCAGGTCACTGTCGAGGGTGTCTCCTACCCCGCCGATATGGGCGGAATTATGTCCGAATCCACCGGTTCCGGTCCCGGCAGCGTCGCCATGGCAAACCAGGCCAACTCTTGGCTCCAGAAGTGTCCTAGCACCAAGCTCATCCTCACCGGCTACAGCCAGGGCGGCATGGTCGTCCACAACGCCGCCAAGAAGCTCAGCGGCAAGCCCATTGTTGCTGCTGTGACCTTCGGAGACCCTTTCAAGGGTCAGGCTGTTACCGGTGTTGCCACTGGCAAGTTCAAGAGCTTCTGTGCCACTGGCGACTCCGTTTGCTCCGCTGGCGGTTGCGCTAGCTCCGGAGGATGCACCAGCACCAGCGCTAGCGGACACATTGGCTACGGCTCTGACACGAAGGCTGCTGCTTCCTTCATCAAGACTGCAGTTGCTTAAATGAAAGTCCGCGGCAGGGTTTCAATGCCATGCAAACAGGAATCCTTGGAAAGGCAATAGAGGAAGCTGCTGGTTCTGCGGCGCGGATACACGACTGGATTGGAAGTCTGGGACATTCCTTATTTCGATTGTATGGCTTACCTTCTATGTACATTATGAACCATCAATAAAGACGGCTCTTCCCTGAGCAGTTTACAACCCCAAATTGGTCCTGACCCCAGCTTCCTGCGCAGGCACTTCTGACTGTTGACTCAACAGGCTGCATGTATCCGCAAACCGAATGAGGATCATCAGTTTTTCTGTGTCATGCTCATCCCTGTAGTATCTTCTGCCCATCTCGTCTACCTTCATTCGAAGCCGCAGACAGTCATTAGTATACCCAGCGGATATTGAATGACAAGGCCTGACGGAGAATTTGACTCAAAAGGGAAAGGGTTGATCGTGGCGTTTCCGGTAGCTCGATGGGTTCCAGACTAACGTTTCTAGAGCTCGTAGTGCGATCCACGATGGATCGAACCCCCTTCTGCACGGCCCTCGTGTAACCTCAGTTATTGCTATTATTGAAATGGTGGCATAATCCAAATTGATGAGAAGTAAAAGCATTGTAAGCGCTTCATCCGGTCAATGGTATCTCAAGATGGAGTTCGATCCAAGTTCAATTCGTACTTATTCTACAATGAGATGCGAAAAGGTCGGACTTAACCTCATAACTGGTTTGTCTTCCCGTAATGGCTTTCAACTCCTGGTCTCTCCCATGGAAGCAGCAATCGTGGGATCGTTGAAGATTTGCCTCGAGATCCCGCTGCGCTGTATGAGTAGACGAATTGAATTGAACGGCCGGAAATTATCTTCAAATCATTCCCATTTCATACAAATCATGAGAATGGTTGTCTGCAAACCCTTCTTGCTCAACTATACTTGATACGGTGGAGATCTCCTACACCAGTGGGCGAAGTCAATCGTTTGGTATTTTGATGCCTTCGTTGCATGTCTTGGAAGAGTGCGCGATGATATTCTTGCGTCTTATGCGATGCTTCCTATATATCGGTTCACCAATGCACAATTAAGGTATAGCCAGACCATCAACCGCTGCAGTGTTTTGCTACTCAGGCTCAAATCTCTAGGTATTCGAGAGGATAGTGACAAGAGCACAATAGGGATAATGGTGACGAAGGCTATGAAGGCGAGGAGGACGGAAGGAATAATACTTATAATAAATCCTTCTTTATTTTCATTATGGATAGCCCTTAGCCGCCCAGCTTATTGGAAGCATCTTCAATATTTGATGAGAGTTTCCAGAAAATGGAAGCGTGAATGCTATCAATCCAACATCTCTATCTCCAAGGTTGTGGCATGTACCTTTTGTTTCATTGAATGCGTTACGTCTGCGGGAAGCGCTAACACGAAGTTCAATTTTGTGATTGAAAGTGACTTAACGGTGTTTACAAACCTCTTGCGCCCTGGGCTTGTATGTTTATCCTCTCATATTCGTTCAGTCATCCCACCTACATGAAGGTGGACTTTGCTTGGCGCGTAACATTGAAGACTTACTTTAACGGACGATCCCAATACCTGAGTAGCCCTTCACAGTCTCAAGCATTAAAAATATGGTCATTCATCAACGTCGTATTATTTATATCTTCATCTAAGATTGTAACGGTATACGAACGTGAATAAAATGTACGTCGTCCATCGGAGTTCATTCAGTAGGACATCAAACCCCCCGCATTGCCCAATAAAGCTTCTTGAGAGCGGGCATTCCGTCGGGTTGAAAGCTCATGTTTCCCATATTAACCATTGAACTGAACACCCTTGCTCGCCTGGCCCGCATGTTGCTTGTCGGTGTTGGTGTTCTTGTCAAGCTTCGTCTGCTCCCCTGCGATGCGGGTATCAATGTTGGCCACATTCGCGCCCTGGGCCTTTTGAATCTGCAGGGATAGCAAGCCCAAGTAGTTCTTCAAAACCTTGTTCTTGATGAACCCGTTGGAAGCCTCCTGTGATTTGTCGTTTGCCGGGACGAATGCTAGATTCTCAGCATCGCCTACCAGCTGGGCTGCTTTCTTGACAACTTGGAGGTCTGCTGCAGAAGCCGTCGCTGGGTCAACCTAAGCCCGTTGGTTAGCATATGATCATAGCTTGTGCCATCAGGGGGCCAGTAAAACTACGGATGAACGTACGGGGAATTTGGCCTTAGCCTCGTCGGCAGCGTTGCCGGCTACACCATCAGAGATCTGGATCTCGGCGTACGTACGATCCACCAGAGCCCTCTTGTCTAGTGCTGCATCCACCTGAGACGTAGTGGGCAGCGCCGCAGCCAGCGAAACCGCGGCAGAAAGCAACAGAACAGCGGTGTTGGTGAAGCGCATCTTGAATAGTGCGTGGAAGAGGCAGGTCTGAAAGGAACGGGAGGTCTGGGTGTAAACGAGATGTGTGGGCCGGCCGAAGTAGTGTAAGCTCCTGAGCGAACGAAAGAATGGAATAGTAGAATAGAACTAAAGATTGAAACGAAAGATGGGATGATGAACAGTTGGATGGCTGGTGAGAACGGAGAAAGATCAGATGACGAATACACTAGGCCATATATACTTCGATATTTCTGGGCCGATTCGGGCTCCCGGCGACTTTTCAGATCGCAGAAGCTGTTTTTAGGGAAGCCGCCGTCAGGGTGGCTTGGATTGTCAGAGGGGTTTGGGCTGTTCAGGGTATCGCTTCATGTCATCCTCAGGGCCTGAAACCATCTCGATCATGAGGCTAGTCCCAATGGGGAAAGCGCTTCGGTACACATCCGCTGGGGTTTCAAGGCACCTGGACTTTCCAAATCGGCATGAGCCGAGTGAGCAGCTTTATTCCTAAAGCACAAGAAAGTTCTAGGAACGAGTCTGTAGTCACAGAAAAGGACGGGAACAAACGCGATTCAGGACATTATGTTGAAGAAAGTATATTGCAAATCTGAATGAACCGGCGGGATCTTATGGTCCCACATTTCCAAAGGCCAGACGCAGGTTGAGGACTCGCGCGAAGTTAGAATATTGAGCTATCAATGGCTTCTCATGTCGGTACATGTAACTCAAGCAGAAGTGATATAATCCGGCCTTCATTCCAGCTACTCAGCTACAATCGGATGGATTGTGATTAGCGGGCCAACTCAAATCTTCCAAAACAACCAACGCGCTTGGGGAGAGTTGCTACAGACTCCTCAGCTGCCGCTCAGCTTTTTTGACCAATACTACCAGACGTGCAACTCACCTGCCTTAATAATGCGATAGAAATGTCGCTTGACTCAAACGCGGGGCCAGAAATACGGGATGGCATATGCGATGGAACGATACATGTCGCACCCCACAACCCCTGGCTACAATTGAGGCTTACTGAAACAAGCGTGGTATCCGTACTTCTTCTGGGGGTTTGCACCTCACGACATGGTCTAAGAACAGCGGTACTCAGCGAAAACCGCATCCCTCCAAACCCTCAAAAAGGTATTTGACCTTAGTTAAAGTTGAGACGAACCATGTGCTCGGGTGGTTGCAGGGACGGCGCCGATGCCGAGTTTTCGACATGTCTCCGCTCTGTTGTGTTCTGGGAGAAAGGGCAGTGGAACATGATTTTCTGGCTGGCGGCTTTCTGCCCACAGCAAGCACTAACAAAGCGTCATGTCGTCCAAGCTTTTGCCTCGAATTATCGAATGAGGCTTGATAGAGAAAACCGGACGAGTCTACGTGACCACTCAGCCTCTAACTAAAAGCGTCTGAAAACATCTGCACACACATAGTACTTTGCATCTTTTTAGGTAAAAACGCTGCAGGTGAAAACTATCCCGAAGACTAGAGTTCTGTGGCTTCATCCTTATCTGTCATGCCACAAAGGGCTGGCCAGTCCGAAGTCTTGGTATTTTCCGATGGCGACGGCAAGCCTTGAGTGGCAGCACCTTGAGGGACAAACTTTTGCTTCTATAAAATGTGCCATTCACTATCGCCGGAAAGCTTTTCGCCGGTAATTTTCTTCTCCACTAGCGGTTGTCCGGTCCAACATCCCGAGTCGCTTCAAAACTTGCATAGCACAATTCAGCCTGCACCGCTGCAGCCAGCCAGTCGACAGGAGGAGTGATGATGGCCGCAAAGGGCCATATCAACAACAAGTTCCAGCATGGCCGCCTTCCAGGATACGAAAAAGGACCGTCATTGGCAGCAATTCCAAACGAGCTCCTCTTCGAAATATGTCGATACCTTTGTCTTCATTGTCAACTCCCACACTTCATCGATGTCCCGCACACAACATGGGAAGAAGGACGCATCGGACAGTGTAGTCTCGTCAATCTCTCTCGTACCTGCAGACACTTGAGAGATATAGCACAGCCGATTCTATTCCATTACTACTACAGCGGTGACGCTCTAATCAGTCCACCAGGCGGCTTGGATCTTTCGCAGCAGTATATCAACTACAACGAAATAATCGAAAACGGCAAAATGATATCCTTCCTGTACAGCATCATTAGCCGACCTGATCTGGCAAGTTCGGTCAAAGCATTAGCGTTGGTTGCTCATTTGCCTCCCTATTCCACGGGCAATTGCGATGTTCCGAATTCGACATTCCAACTCTTTCGCGACACAGCCAACACCATCGGCCTAGGAGGGGGGATTCCTTGTCGATGGAGTGTTGCAAGCCTTTTCTGGCTGCAGGAGCTAGCGATAGGTCTCTTGCCCTCAGTAAGTCATCTTCTCGTCAGGAGACCTCAAAAAGAAGGATATCAAATTCTGCAGCAACCGTCGCAGTCTTTGCCAAACTTGAAGTATCTGGCATTACTGCCAACTTCTGGCGTCGATAGGGTTCTTAATTGTGCTCTTAGTCGTACAGATGGACTTTTACGGCGCGCTTGCAATTTGGAAGAACTTACTGTGTCCGATTATTACGTCAAAACCGTCCTGCCGAGTCCTCAACCAACACTCCTTCCCCCAAGACAAACGCTACGTAGCCTAGTGCTCAGCTCTGAAGATGCCACGTCATCTGAATGCGCATGCCCTGAACATGTTAGCAGATTCAGATGGCTTCAGACAAGATACTACCACGAGCTACGCGGGACGCATGTTTCTACACGTCTGACCTTTCGCAACTACTCTGTTCTCGAATCACTCGAGATAGATCAAATACTTTTGGACGGTCACATTCCTGGGCCGCACACCGACTGGTCCACTCAGCTGGGCACGTACAATCCAATGACTGTTCTTTCAAAGTTACCGAAAGGTTTGAAAGTACTACGTGTCACAGCTGTAATATGTTGGCCTGTTATGAAGAAAGTGCTGGATGCATTGGTTCGAAAGGCTCCAGTCATGTTTGCGAACTTACGCGAAGTTGAAACTGTCTCATACGTCTCAATATTCGATCATCAAGCATATCCCAAGCGCGGATCTCGCATGGCCGGTATCAAAGACAGATTTTCCGAGATTGGGATTTCATTTACATTCAGATATAGCGCACCCAGAACCGAACTTCCTCCATGCAGAGCTCGTCTAAGGCATTTGTAGCAGCAAGTAGGGAAAGGCAACAGTATACGTGGGAGTCCATATCTGTTTTCACGTAGAATCTTTCAGAATACAGTGGAAAAGTACAGCTGATGGTTTCAAATATTCTTGGTTGTGTTGTCTTATTGTTTGGCGTCTCCAGTTCGAAATTCAGGAGTCATTTAGATTAAATTTCCTAATTCATTGCTCATTTCACTATCTGGGCAATGATATCGACTTGTGTGGTACGATAGATGCTTTCAGCTACAGACTCAAAAGCGTTTGTTCATGTTGCTTTGCATATACCTGTTCTACATGTCACCCTGGCTGGTTCTGATGGTAACACTCGCCATGTAATCTGATTCGTTCCGTTTATGGTATATCCGTGGCCATCATGTTTCTCATCCTCACATGAAAACACATATAGTCTGCTACCTTAGGTATATGATGTCTCACTGTTACTACGTCTGCATCTTACGAAAGCTCGAGATTTGCTTCTACGACGAAGCGACAGCCCTGAAGAACAGTCTAAGAAACTGCACAAGCAAACCTATTTCTCATCAGTAACTCTAGACATTGCCTGTATTGTTTACTAGGTACAAGGTTGGTCAGATCCGATAGCGGGGGCAATAAATACTCCACACAAGGTTTCCGCTATAACTCAGAAGTAGTGCTTCGAGATACCTCCGCAAGTCATCAGAGAGACTTTCGTTGTTTCGCGCGGCCTTCACGGTATTCCAATAAGTCGACATCACTTTCATTGTCTCCTCGCGACAAATGTCCTTAGCGTCGTCGACGCCAATCCCCCGCTCATTCATGATAACCCAGATGGCGTTAAACACGTGGTCTTGTCCTTCTTCGGCAGCAGCATCACACTCCTTTTCCCAAGAGTAGAGGTCATTGACAAGTCCAAGAGCGATGTGTAATGGTCGAGCCAAATCCATACACAACTCGTACTCGTGGTCAGGAATGGTTATGGCCATACCAAAGGTTATTGTGCCGAACCAAAATCTAAATCACTGTTAGGGACATCTCTTAGCCCATGCATAGGACGGGGATACTCACAGCTCGCCCGCGTCAATGGCACGTGAGGGCATGTAGTCTTCCAAAGTCTTTGGCGGAGCCTTTCTTGTGTTTGCGGCCAACTGAACAAATCGTGCCCAAGCAGTCATTGACGTTATTGCTCGCTGTCGGTCGATTTTCATCATGTCGAACAGCAGCTTTGCTTGCAATTGCTTCTCTGGCCTGGCGGTCGCAACCGAATTCGGATTCAGTGCCCCGTTACCAAACGTCGACAAGAAATCATTCGCAAGGTCGTCTTTATCATTCTTTAAATTGAGCTTCTCCATTGCATCTAGTGGATCACTATTAGCAAAACATCTCAAGTTGAGCACCAGATCGGAATACCGTCGTAAAGAAACGCATATTCGTTAGCGTAAGACATGATTTCGAGGCGATCTGGGAGGCACTCTGGAACGGTGACGGAGATGAAGCAGAAGTCATCCGCGAGGCCACCTTGGTAACCTTCCACATTGCTGACTAGCTTGGTCCATTCTCGTTGGACGCGAAGAGCACCGTCAATTTCTCTGTACTGCTGCTTGTGTTGGCGGAGAGAAATGCCGCAGTCGAGACCATGGGTGTCGTAGGTGCCTCCCTCGACTTCTTTTGAGTACTCGAAAATCATCTCTCAAGTGCTTCCTACGAGAGGCAATGTAGATAAGCCAGGATCTATACACAGCGCTTTTGCCCACACCAGCCGGAGGCATTCTTCTTTTAAAGATTCCATTATCAGTCACAACTCCGCCTCTCTCTCGCATTTCAAACACGTCATTATCTGGCCGGGGTTCTGCTTACTATGATCCGTTATCAACCCTGAGGCTATTATCCGCTTTTCTCTCGCTGGCCCCTGTCTCTGGTGATGGAGTCCAATTGAATCTGTCCGCGGGGATATGACTAGGGGTACATTTGGCTAGTCCAACAAGGTTCGCTTGTAAGCGACCACTACAATTGGAAGCTTGAATGATCGCGACACCTCTGTTTCCCGACCACCACACGATTTACCGTCCTCGACCAGCAGCTCAAGAGAGTTTTTGTGTCAAGCCCTAGCTCCACGCATCAACATCATTCGCTGACGATCATTCAGAGGGGATTCGCATACCTGCTTTGGGGAGGCCCATGAAGTCCTGCTGCATGTGGGATTGATACCCATGATGGTGACACTGTTGATGTTGATTGTGGGCGTAGTAGCAGCCGACAATCACTGCCTAAACAGGAATACGAATGGCGTAGTTCTTACATCGAAGCGAGTCTTTCGAGCACTTGAGTCCGAGCTTAATCAGCAACGCATACATATGTAACATCAATGCAAAGACATCGGGGCCTAGAGGATAACAAAAAGGCACAGCACAGCACAGCACATGGGATACTTTAGAGGGGCTTCTTCCACGTCATAGGCACCCTCGAATGATCGAGTGTTTATTGAGTTGGGCGAAATGCCAATTTTGTATCCAAATCCAACCCAGTGCTTGTCGACTTGAAAAGCCTACAAACCATGCCATTCATCGCCTCTTCCGTCGTCTATCACGCTTGGATGATGCATCGATTGTCCATATCAGACCTACTTTAATCAACATTGCCTGTCGGTTCTAGACTCGTTCGGCCCAAAATATACCGCGGCTAATTATTCCGCCGCTGCTTTCACGCCATACGGCGAGCTGACAGCTAGCCGACATTGGTCCCAATTCGCTCGGTGTATCAAATAGCACAGGGCCGAAATATTAGGTTTCGTCCGGCGATTTTAGACGGGATAGTGGATCAAACGGGGTTAACCGTCGGCGTGCAGACGGACGCCCTCCGGCAGACGGACGCCCTCCGAGCTGGCGCCCCGATGCCGCTTTGAGATTGGAGTTGCGTCACTATCCGCGTCAAACATTCGCCGAAAATAGACACCCAAGGGCGTAACGTCTCCTTAAAACCAGCCCGGCGTCGCTTTCAATTGTTAACAAAACAATTCAGGCGTGTTCAAAAGTAGAAGGCTTGCTTTTCTGTCTCATTCTCATCTACTCATCAAATCACAATCGCCCAAGATGTTCGACGGCTTTCAACCATTTACAATCACCACTCAAACCTCCCCGCCGATCACGATCCACGGCATTAAGAGCGGGGATTCCGCATCACCCCTCCCACCCTTACTCCTCATTCACGGTTTCCCTCAAAGCCACCACATCTGGCATCGCGTGGCAGAACGAGTCGTCGACAAGTATACGGTAATCGCCATTGACATCCGCGGCTACGGCGCATCCTCGAAGCCCGGCGATGTGGCATCTTACGCCAAGAGCGCAATGGCGCGCGACTGCATCAGCGTGATGGACCACCTCGACTATGAGGGAAAGCCCTTCTTCGTCTGCGCGCATGATCGCGGCGCGCGTGTTGCGCACAAACTGGCTGTTGACTTTCCCGATCGGGTTAAGAAGGCCATCTTTCTTGACATTGCCCCGACTCTGGTCATGTACAAGACGACAAATTTCGAATTCGCAAAGGCATACTTTCACTGGTTCTTCTTGATTCAGCAGGAACCTTTGCCAGAGACATTGATCTCAGCTGCGCCAAGGCAATATGCGGAAATGTTCATGGGGGGCAGACAACCGAAGGGACTGGAGATCTTTGAGAAAGAGAATTTCGATTACTATGCCAGCGTCTTGGAAGACCCAGCGGCGGTGCATTCTATGTGCAACGACTACCGCGCTAGTGCGACGCTGGACTTGGAGGAGGCAGAGGCGGACCTGAAGGCTGGAAGGTTGATTCAATCCCCCTTGATGATACTTTGGGGCAAGTATGGGGTGATTGAGAAATGCTACGATGCGGTGAAAGAATGGCAGGATGTTAGCAGCAAAGATGTGACGGTGAAGGGACATAATGTTGAGTCTGGGCACTATATTCCTGAGCAGGCACCTGATGATGTTGCTAAGGCTATTATGGAGTTCTTTGAGTAGAGCCAAGAAGAGAAAATCAATCTAAGATGAAGGCGTCTAATAAGGCTTCCGTCATCTAGATAGATACCTCTTGCAACTCAAGCGTGCGACCGGCAGGCGGAAATCAATAGAAATTATCGCTTTTAACAAGGCTCACCTGGTGGGCCTACAATCACCCTATACAGACGTTAGGACCTGAGTATAATCGGATGCCTCAAGTCTTGACACTCTGAAAGGATCTTAAGAAACCATCTCCAAGACATTTATCGGGGCCAACTGAACCCACCCATCTATACCTAGACCCCGGTCGGTGGTTTCTGCTAGCGTCATGAACAACTTGCCTTTGCATCCACCTCATCCCCGTCTCAAAGCGGGTTCATCTCCATGGCGTTGTGGCAGAGTGGTCTAATGCGCAAGACTAGAAATCTTGTTCCTTCGGGAGCGTCTGTTCGAATCAGGCCAACGTCGACCTAAACTTTTTGACACCATTCTGAATTTACGATCTTAAAGAGTGAGGGCATCCTTCCCTTTTGTTTCTGAATAATAGCCAAGATTTTGCATAAACTGCTTCTTCATCGTCCTTAAGTCTTACTTCCCAAGTGCCTGGAAAGTAAAGCCTCGACCGACATCATCCTCTTCCTCGGCGACAAACGTGCTTGCACCAATGTAGTGCGCCCTCCCACTCACCTCCACTCTGATCCCTTCCATCTTACCAAAGTCAACCTTTTCGACCGGCTTGCCAACAAAGGCACTTTTGTAGTCTCCTTGAGCCCTCGACACAAGACTGTGATACGTCCAGCTCTCTCCTAACTGTCTTTCTCCCTTTGCAACTGCCACGGCAACTCGCGCTTGGACAACCGAGCCAGTGGGACTGCGATCAATCTGGTCCGAGAAGAAGTACAATCCTGTTTCTGCGCCCTTGCATCCTGGAGCAACAGGCAAGTTGTCGCCGCTATCTGTATCGGTGATCATGACGCCATATATAGACTGGAGGCGCTTGTCATCCGGTAGTCTGAGATGAGTTCGCAGAAGTTGGTTCGAGTTGAAAGCTTTCTTCAACTTGTCTGCAGCGTTTTTGAGAGCAGGAACATCTGGCTTCGCGAGCGATGCTGAAAAGCCCAAGGCGGAGGCTTTGACAATGATGTAAAATGCACCACCATAACCAACATCGACAGTCACACTGTCTCTGTCGTTCATCTCAGCCCACCGGAGGTTCTCTGGGATGTGAAAGGTGAGGTCGGTAACGATAGCGAAAGTGGGAATCGAGAGAAAGGTAACTGGCCTGCTTGTATCCGTCCTCCAGCTACCGTCCGCCCTCATGGCAGGGACCTTCATTTGAACGATGCCTGCCGGCACATGGAGCCTGACTTGCACCTCGTTCGTCTCCTCATCGAACTTCAAGTCTTTGCGTCGCGGGAAAATAGTCTCGTCGGTGCAGTCGACAAGGAATCTGCCGAGCGCGATCGTGGCGTGTCCGCACATCATTCCGTAACCCTCATGAGTGAGAAACAGGGCGCCCATGTGTGCCTCTCCAGAGTCCACTAGCTCGGTGCGTGGTCTCAATACGGCGCTGTACATGTCTTGGTGGCCGCGAGGCTCGTAGACAAGACTTCGCCGTATGTGGTCATGCTTCGATTGGGCCTCATGCCGTTGCTCGAGTAGTGTGCCTCTGTCGGAGCATCAGCAAAGATTGAGGCATTTGGCTGTGCGGGTCACATACAGGATATCTGGGTAGCCGGCGTAGACGATCCGCGCCGGCTCACCCGAGGTGTGCATCTCGACGGTGCGGATCTCAGACTTGACGAAGGGTCGAATGAATGAAGGTAGACTCATTGTGGCTTATGATGACTGGCTGCAGAAGCACCGATAGGATTTTTGTCGGATTCTGGAATCAAAACTGCTGATGTTTGCTCCAAAAAAACATGCCTCAAATGACGCGAGCATCGCCGCCAGCTGGCCCCTACATGATTCCGATTCGGGACCCACATCCCGGCCACTAAGTGCCGATGTCGGGATCAAGACGGCCGTTGGCCCGGGACAAGGCCGCCCACCCTGGAATCCGCATTGAAAAACATGGCCATCGATTCAGACATTTATGAAAGCCATCGCAACCAGCCTAGCAGTTACTATTCTGAGGCTGTTAGAATAATCTTATCGTGAGGTTGGTAAAATGCTGTAGTTTAGGCCGACTGATTTCTTCGAATGACGAGACCAGTTAAGACTTGAGAGGACGATGGAAGCCATCACTCTGTGCCCTGATAAGGTATTTACATCTTTGGTTCAGTGAGTATACTTTCCAAAGAAATTCTGCCGAATCTGTGCAATATTTCATTTTGGTTGGGCGAACCCTTGTTTCCTCCCTGGAGAACTCAGAGTGACCCTGTACAGGACGTTCGAGCTCTAGGCCCTCGGCTACTTGCTTTCTCTCTAAGAGCAACAGAACAAGATAAATGTCGATTGAAATCAGTTCTATGACTAGTAGCATAGTTGGGCGTGTGCTTTAGAGTGCTATGACCGTGGGGTGGTTTCAATCAGTTCAGTGGCTATGACCTACCGTTTGTCTCAACGACTGGGCGAGACAGTCAACGCGCGTCTTCAGACATCTTCTCAGAGAATAAGCCCGTTTTAAACCAGAAGCGTCTTTCAACTATTCCATACGCATGATTGTTTGTATTCTCTTGCTGCCGGACACATCCACGTCGATTAGGCGCGCGACCGCTGTAAAATGAGTGATGCTATGCAACGACAATGTTAACGAGGGCAGCCGGAGAAGGAAAGCCGTGCTCATTACAGCGAAGAAGGGGATAAGGGTTGATTATCAGAAGCTAGCAACCACATTAGAAGGCTGAATCTGAGAAGTACGTTGCAGCCCTTGTAGGGCCAAGTCGACCTTCGGTTTGGATGTCAACATCAGACGAGTGCGTGCTCAGGCAAACACGCCGATTCGGCAGCGACCACAACTCAATCTCTCATCAGAACTTTCAAAAATCTGCGATGCAACGCAATCTCACTCTTCTCCTCGGTGGTTGTCAACTAGCGCAGGATGCTACGACACCATGGACTCATCTTGGCCCCAGTTGTTGAGCCCGGAATGCTATATCCGGTGTCAAGGCTTCCCGGAAAGTCAAAAACGGCAAACATCGGATTTTCGAGCCTCTGTATGGAAACACAGAACCAAACCATTCCTAATCTTGCATTATCGTGCCGGAGAATATGCAAGCTAGTTCGGCTCATGTTCTAAGTCTTCGACTTGACACGGGTGCACAGGTGCGTTAGCGCAGCTTACGACCGAGACCCCAGCCAAGTGACCGCGGTATCATTTCAAATCACATTCTCAACCATCTTTCTCTGCATGCCATGGTGATGTACTAACACATCCATCCATAACAAGACGTCGAGAATTACACACAATAGTGTCAACAGGCAGATCTCTTAGTGCCAACCTCATCCCTAGCTTGAGCCATGCATCAACCCCGATCCATGGTTCATCTCCTGAACGACCCCTATTCAGATTTATATAGATGCAGAATACGTGAGCATCCATCGCGATTCTTAACTCGCTGGAGGTTGCCAAAATAGTCTTAGTTTTTTCGGCAAGCCGTCCGCCGTGTCGACTTCTCAGCCCATCCTCACAGACTCACGGCCTACAGCAAAGTCTCACCCTCTTACACCATCTCACCTACTTGCCCCAGTGACTGAACGCCTAGAGCACACAACACCGCCATCAAAGCCTCACCCCCACACATACGCGGTCCTTCAGCTGATCCTTTCTAGCCCTGCAACGCCCCGGATCATCGCACCCACGTCTCGCCGTTTACAGCCTAGCCTCCCACCCTCGTGAAGGCCCCCTCGGCCACTACATGCAGTGAAAAGATCTCCCTCTCCCGCCATGGCACCAACGCTCGACTATAACCCTCTCACATAATACCTGCTTCTCTCCCGTCCATCTCAAATTTCACACCTGCAGCTCGCGCCCGTGCCCATTACGCCACCAGCCCAATGAGGCCGCGCCGGCCTCGTGCCCACGATGCACATCCTAACTTTCCTTTCCCTCGCCGTCTTCCTCTCTCCCAGATCCGTGTTCGCATCCGCCGTCCGTGACAACACCTCCCCATCTCCGGCCTTTTCCGCCCCCTTCCTGCAAATCACGCCGGCCCCGGACCCTTCCCACGTCTCCCGCCGCCTCCACCTCCTCAAAGCCCGCCAAGGCCCCCCGCGCTCGCCGGACGGCAAGACAGGCTTCATAGGCTGGTACACTTTCTCCGACGCCTGGGTCTCCGCAACGTGTCCCTCGGACGACTACTTCGCTGCCGACGAGACGTACGGCGTCTGCTGCCCGCGGAACACGGCGTATTGCGACCTGGCGACGGTCTGCGGAGGCGCGAATAACAATTTCGCAGTGGGGCCGAGCGGGCAGGCTGACTGGTACGTCTAAACGCTTGACAAACCTGTATGCGTGGCATTAATGCAAGCTTGCGATAGCGGGCCGACGAAGACCTGCGACACAATCACGGTCCTTCAGACGAAGGGAAGCGACGACGCAAGGCGGATCATCTTCTGCATCGCCAAGTCGGACCAGTATGTCCTGCCGATGACCTGGTATCGGGTGACGTTTCCTCGTGAGTTACGATTTCGCACACCGCTGGAGTATGTCTGACGCGGTGAAGTTCTCGAGGCTACGGTGACCGTGACGGAGAGCACGACAGTGACGGCGATCATTCAAGGCGGCAGCTCGGCTCGTGGGTCAGACGGCTCGGTCCATCCTCCGCCGGTAAGATGGGGGCTGGCTGTGGGCCTCGTCTCCGTCTTGATGTTGATGACAGCATGAAGTACGTCCGCGAAAACGACGGCATCTACGGGTCTCAGATTAAAGAGATGTTGAAGAGAGACCGTTCCGAACTGTTGAGAGCAAAGCGCTGCAGTATTGAAAGTCGGGGTTTCTCAGTAGAGAGCAAAAACAAGAGCTTCACCAAACAAAAACGTCAGTATTCAAAGCAGTTGGATAAATAAACTTCCCACCATGGATATATAGAGACTTGGCTTCAAAGTCCACAGTTCGCTCTGTACAATATAGCTACATTCTTCACGAGGCCTCTTAATTCTTCCGTGTTTGCGTGGCTTTCTCATGGACTCTCAATGAATTCAGAATCATGATTTGCTAGAGTGTACTAAATAAATCAATGGCAAAACAGACAACTACGATCATAGAAATAAAGACGTCGATAGCAGAGAGCATCATAATAACAGAGACAGCGATGACAACGGCAGCGGTAGGGACGACGGCGGCAGAGACAACAGCGACAAGAAAAAGATGACGGCAAGGACGGGGACGAAGGCCTTATTCGCAACTTGTCAATGCAAATCATGCCCCAACCCATGAACCAAGATGTAGTTCGATAGAAAAGCCAACCTATCTTTAGTGCAACGACACCCATTCACGTCCTCCGTCATCTCTCCCTCCGTGCCTGCCGTCCCCGGCCGGACCCCGTCACCGCGCCGCCGCCACGCCCCACAACACCAATCAAAGCTTTGCACCAAACCCCCGGAGCCGAGGAGCCCTCGACCACACATCACCCATTCTCTTCTGCCACTCCCCACCACCTGGACACCAACCACGACCAGCAAAAAAAAACCCATCAATCTGCAGGCAGCAATCACATTTTTTTTCTGCTCGATCAAAACACACATGGCTTGATTTCTCTTCACCAAGGTCTTCTGCAACCCTACATCAGTCAGCCCTGGACCTTGGAAAGAATCCAGAAGCTTCATTCATCAAGCTTCATCCGAGAGACACCCGACCGACTCAAGATAGTCTCGGCCTGGGCGCAACGTTCATATCCGAAGTCCAGCTCACCACATCTCACGCGACTCAAGCAGCATCAATCCGATGTCACATCAGTCGATCCGACCTCCCGCTCTCGACGTCGACCTGGGATCACCCAGTCTCAGGACGGAAGTTTCTGCAAGCGCTGACTCAGCTGTAGACCCAGGACGCAGTCGGCATCGACGATGCCGTTCCATCGGCAAGCACCCGCGAGTCGTCCGTCCAAGATGAGCGACGGCATCACGACCTCACTACGACAATGGGATGAAGAGTATTATTATACATCTTATTCTACAACTCAAACCGCTAGCTCGCCGAATCATGCTGCTAGCAAATAATGTGGATGCTCTCAAAACGCGGCATCCAGTAACACCGCAAATCAACGCCTTTTTCATCTGTCTCCGCAGCCACTTCTCGGGCGCAGACAATCGGCTTCAAATGCGGTACCCGGGAGGTCATGATTTACTGAGGCCGTGTCCAAAACATAGGACCAGCCTCTCTTGCCACCCTCCTGGGCGGATGAGCCCCGCGGCGTGGTTGACATGAGCCATGTAGGACGCCAGACCTTCCAGACAGGTAGGTTACGCTGGCGTTGCCATCCTCTCTCCTTCCCCTCCTGTAGATTCAACATAAAACGCGCTGCTGATTACGCGCAAGCAATTACTCCTCCTCAGAATCAGAAGACTCGCTGTCCCCATGAATCGGCGCCTCGTCCGCACGACCGGCACTACCTGGTCGCTCGTGACCGTCGTCGGAGCCGCCCTTGCTGCCGTACATGTTGCGTAGTCTTTCGAGCTCTGCTATGCGCGCTTCTTGCTCCTGGGCATTCATCGGCTTATTCTTTTTGGGCTTGCTGGACTTGGACGCGCCTTTGGCAGGCGCGCTGTTCACCGGCGAGACCTCACGAGCAGATGCTGCTGCCGGGGCCAAGCCTGAGCCAAACGAGGGCAAGGCCTTCTTGCAAAGATCCCACAGCTTGTGCAACGCTTCGTTGGTCAGCTGATCTATCTCCAGCTCGAGCTCACCGCTGCTGTTCTCCTGCACATTCTGTTAGCAAACGAATTCAAGTGCACAGTGAAAGGTTACGTACCGATTGCCCCGTGTCCTTCTTGATGATGTCAATAGCTCTCTCAATGTGAGGACTCTCGAGGTCGTTGATAGCGTTCGCGATTGCATCCTTCTCGGGCTGGGTCATCGAGCGTTGCTTTGGCTTCTTGGGCGCACCGCCGCCACTCTTCTTTTGAGGAGCGGCCGGAGCAGCCTTCTTGCTGGGAGCACCACTGGCCTTTGGCTTGCTGGGCTTAGGCGGCTTCGCCTTCGCTCCCTTGACAGGCTTCTGAGCCGGCAGACTTTGCTTCTCCTGCAGAATTCGTTGTCTGATGGTCGCAATGACACTCTGTTGGAGATCAATCATCGCGTCGCTCGATGCGTCTGCCGTTGTGTACAGCTGCGTCAGCTGTTCCGTTTCTTCCTTGAGGCGCTTCTCAAGCATTTGGATCGTCTTGTTGGTCGCCGGCTCGGCAGCAGCAGCGGGCGCTTCTTCCTCTTCTTCTTCAGCCTCATCTTCACTGTCGTGGGCTGACCCGTCGGAAACAGGCTTTGCAGGGGTGTGCTTGGCGATCCACTGCTCCTTCTTTGACCAGAGATTCCTGAAGATGCTCTCCAGTTCCTGTCCATTCTCGTAGACAGGCTGACCGGGCTGGTTGAATTTGAAGCAGTTCTTGAACACCTGCTTGACGTCGCCCTGGAACTCCTTTGCTGACTGATAATCAAAGTTCTTCAGCTTGCCCATGATCGTACCAAGGTCCATGGGACGCTTGATGATTGTGAAGTACGTAGGAATTGCCAGAGCAACAGGGTCAACAGGGTGCAGAAAGGCGAAGTTGATCTGCGCGTGCTTTTGATCCATCAACTCGCTCAAGACCTCGTAACAGAACTGAAGCTCAATGGAGAGTTTCTTCTTGTTGAAGTTCTTGGCTGTGTAATCAGGGTCTCTGTTCTTGGTAGGCTGAATGGCGCGCTTAGGTCGGTCAAGGTCATTCTGTGTCGATGCACGTCGAACCTGAGGCACACCACCAGGCGGGACCGCGTAGGCTTCCGTCTCGGCTTTCGCCGGAGGGCTTGCAGCAGTTACACTAGGCTGTCTGCGGACTGGCGGCGCAGGCGCGGGTGTTCGGGTCTCGGAGTGACGAGAGGGCTTGGGTACTGGCTTCGACTTCGCTGGTTCATCTGAGGGGACCTCCATGACACGGGTCCAGGCCAAACGAACGACATTGAGAGCCGCTGACGTTATCTCGTTGTTAACACCGTTGAACGTGCAGGAGTTCTTGTAAATCAAGCCGAGGTCGTCCTTGAACTTGCGCAGGGAGCTGTACTTGTTGTCGCGCAAGTTGCGCTCAAGCTCGCCGATATCCATGGGATTCTTAACCCGCAAGATGTAGCTGTCGGCTAGACTAGGCCACATCTTGACAACAGCATCCTTGAAGTGACCGCCATGCTTCGTCTTCTTCACGCCAGCTAAAACTTTACGGAATTCGCGTATTTGGTGTGAAGTCAACGGTTTGGGGTCGCGCTCGGGATCGTTCCACAGGGGAAGGGTGTCGAGAGCAGACTCGCCCATAGCCAAATCGCCCTGCGGCTTGACTTCGACAGTGGACTCAGCGGCACGGGCCTCTTGCGAATCGGCATTCGACTCGGTCTTGGCTCGCTTCGGTGCAGGCTCATCAGCGGCGTCTTCTTCTCGCTCGCGGGAAACCTTGCTCGCTGGGGGTGCCTCGGTCATGGGAACGTCGTCGTCCTTGGGAGCTGGAGACTTTGCCTTGTCATGGTCAATTGCAAGTTGTGACATGCTTGCAGGGTGAAGATCTACCTCTTTGACTGCAGCAGCCGGCGCAGGTGACGACTCCTCCTTCTTTGCCCCATTGACCTTGTCGTCGTCCTGGCTCATCTCGACATCTTCCTTGGCATCTGACGCGCTCTTGGCGGGTTCGGATGCCTCAGCCGCCTTCTCCTCTGGCTTCTTCTCCGACTTCTCCTCGGGCTTAGATTCAGGCGCGTCGGTCATGTCGACATCCTTTGCCGGCTCGGCAGCTGCGGGACTGTCGGACTTGGTCTTCTCTTTCTCCTCGTCCTTCTTCTCGTCCTTCGAGTCATCCTTAGATTCATCCTTCTTTGCGTCGTCTTTCGGTGCGTCGTCGGACTTATCGGCTTTGGGCTCCTCGGGTGACTCATCCGGCTTCGCAGAGCCCTCCTTGGGTGCAGCGTCGCCATCCTTGGCAGAGCTCACATCGGCTTCAGCGAGTTCCTTCTTCTCGTCATCGTGCTTGCCGTTGCCATTGACGGTGGGCTTCTCAGAATCGCTGGCCTTTTCGGATGGTGAGGCGTGGCTGCGAAAGACATCAGTTCCATTGTGGGTACAAGCAGCTTTGCGCCATAACGCGCCAGACTCGTATCGAGACGCGCAAAGACACAGCTCTAAGCATCACTTACCCGTTGGTCTCCGGCTTGCTCTCCTCCTTTGTAGGCGTGGACTCGACTGGTTTCTGATCCGAGGTGGCGCGTTCTGACTGAGGTGACGCCATGACTGCCATGTGGTGTTTGCGATGAGGATAGAATTATTGTGCGCGACGCGACATCAATGGCGGCGCGCGCAAAGTTGGATAAATGCGATGCGACGGGCTGATGATGACGGCGGCGGTGGTTCGAATGTCGTTGATTGACGACGCGATCGGGGGTGAGCGAAGAAGACAGCGACTCTCCTCGGTGGGATGGAAGGTACGGTCTCGGGTTCTCGTGGTGAGGAAGGCGAGGATGCGGCGAAGGCGCAATCGCGGGGAAGCTACCGTCGCAAAGGATGGAAGCTTGGGAAGGAGCGTCGCGATCCTGGATCGCGCATGCAACTCGGGCAGGAATGACCGGGATGCGGCTAGCGTGAAAGTCGCGACAACCTCGGGAAGAAGATTCGCGAATGCGCCGGGGATGATTGCAAGTGCGCAGGTAATTATGCGGCTGTGCAGATCGATGATGCTTGAATGCGGCGACCTGATGAGGTGGTGGTGGTGGATTGGTTAATCCGGCCGATTTGCGACGCGCCCAGTAAACGGAAGGTGCAGTGTCCGTAGGTTTTTTTTTTGGCGATGCGATACGGTTCGGGAGGGTGGAGGGACCTGGGCGGAGGAAATCGCGTGCACGTCAGTGGTTTTTGGCCGAGATGGCGGCGCGTGCTATTTATGAGAAAGAGAGAATTGGGGGTGGTCCCCGGACAGCCGGTTATCTGGCCTTATCGGGGGGCAGCGCAATCACGCAGTGCTTCAGTCTTCAGAAGGGGTGCGGCCTGAAAACAGTGGCAGAAATGAAAAAACAGTGGCGTAGCGTTGGGCAGGAAGGACCTGTGCAATGAGAAGCAGGAGGCGGGAAGGGGGTCAGAGAGGAGAGGTGGTCAGTGCGTCTGGGTGATCGACGACTAGGGGGAGGAGGAAGAGAGCAGGAGGTCCGAGGGAAGAAAAAAAAGAGGGAAGAAATCGCAATTTTGCGAGAAAATGGTTGGAAGAGCAAGTTGAAGGGGACGCGGGTGACCGGGGGGAGGGGGCCCGGGAGGGTGACATAAAAATGCATATTTATGCACAGAGTGGAGGCACTAGCCAATGAGGAGGCATCCTGCAGCCCGGATCAGGACTAAAGGCGCGAGGCTGGGAAATGTGACGGGGATGGGGGCGTGGAACGGGATGGATATGAATGTGTGATGCGAAGCGGGAAGCCGAAACGGAGTGAGAGAAAAAGGAAAGAGAGGAAGACCACACTCACCTCGAAGTGAATCGGGCTGGTTTGAGAGCGATGGAGCTGATCCTTCGTTGAAGTCTTGGAAAACAGTACCTAGATGCACAGCAAAAGATACAGTCAGTAAATAGGCCAGCTGCGAGATGTGGCTGATGATGAAGGTGTAAGTGCGGTGAGGCTGGTGCTGCGGTGCGGTGCGGTGAGAGGTGAACATGAAGTGGACCAGCCAGCGCAGCGAATGCCAACGCGCCAGATTCCAGCCAGGAAGCGACATCAATCAGCGGCCAGAGAAAACAGGAGACGAGAAGTCCATGGCATGTTTGTCATTTTCTGAGTGTACATAATGATAGAATGTTCTGTGTAAGGTACAGGCTAAGATTGGCGGTAAAGCCAACACCAACACTGTCCGTCGCAAGGAAAGAGAGAAAGAAGAAGGATAGCAGCGATGCAGCAGCAGATGCAAACGCGAGGAAAGAGCGACGCGACACGCCTGCTGCCGCATTGCGCAACGCAACGGATGCGACAGAAACAAAAATCGGAACGTACCGGAAGGATGAGAAGCAGCTGGGTGGCAGCGAGTCTGGAACGGAGCGCAGTCGAGGACTGTGAGTGGCTGGCGTTCGGCGGTCTCGTGACAGATCAGATGACTGCGAGCTTCGTGGAATTTTTCCAGGACTTTTTCGCATCAAAAGGCGCGAATTTTAGGAATCGGGGCCACTTCTTATTTGTAGGAACCCGCCAAGTCGCGCTGACCCCTGCGGGAGCTTGACGGTCTACCCTGGCAAGGGTAATGGACAGGGATGAAAGCACCGTTTTGACCCAATCACCTTGTCATATGACGCTAAAGCGGGGCTTGATGAGACAAATACGGCATAGCACCTAGGGACGGCTTCACGCCTGCCTGAGCAGCGCGTCGTCCAATGAGAAGCTTCCGTAGTTCTGATTGTGGGTAGTTCTGCCCTTTGAACCAATCAGACCTGCGTTTGGTTGAGGTCCTTCTCGAGGACCGGCGTGCTCTGCCCGGCCTGAGGCTTGAAGACTGCCGCGTTTTCGCGAATGGCTTCCAGCAGATTTTTAGGCTCTACGCACAGCCACCGCGTCTCATTTGAACCCGCGTTTGAGGCTCAACAGGTTTGCACTGTTGCCATGGAGAGCAAACGGGTCAACCATTTGATGGAAAAGTCACGAGTAGGGGATGGCCGAGCAGTACACCATTATGGATAGCATGAGGGGAAATGTTTTGAATGAACGGGGCAGAATGAGCGCGTAGCATTATGGAGCTTGATGGAAAGTCATGAAGGTCGCAGGTAGTTGACGAACGCAAGGAGGGAGGGTGACATGTGCAGAGGTCCGGTTCCGCCACGTGATGACTCTTCTGTCCGTGCGTCTGCCTGGACCCTGAGAATCGGTCAAACCCTTCTCCTTCTCCGACGGAACCAGCCCGGTTGAGGCTGCCTTACTTAAGCTTGCAGTCTTAGGTCGGCAGGTACGATCATCCAAGTCCCTTACGTCAGCATCCCCCGCGGGCGGTCATCCGCGCCAGACGAAAAAAAAAAATTGGCGACCGGCAGAAAAAAAGTTCAGGTTCGTCGCTGTCGTTGCTGGAGGCGTGAGGGTCCCCCCAAAAATCAACAATTTTCCTACCTTGTTCCACCAATCCCAAGATACCCCCCCTCTCTTCCGACCGAACAATCGCCATAATGTCTGCGAAGAGAAGGTCGTCCGGCAAGTTCGCGCCGCCAGTCGTCAAGCCCTCGATCCGAGCTCCCAAGACGACAATCGACGAGAGCAGAGCTGCCGTTTCCGCGACAGACTCGCTACAAGCCGCCGTCAAGGGCGACGCCGAACCAATCGAGATCTCGTCCGACGAGGACAGCGAGGAGGATGCCTCCGACGAGGAGATGGAGTCGCCCGACGCCGAGGCCGAAGCGAAGGAACCCGTGAACGGAACTGAGGAAGAGACCGCCGAGAACCAAGCACAAAAGACGGATGCCGCCGCCGCAGAGTCGGACGACGAGGCCGGATCGCCCAGCTTCGGCGAGCTCCTGCGCGGCACGATCGACGTCCCCGCCATCCTCGCCCAACAAGAAGCTTCCAAAGAAGTCGTCCCCAGCTCCTCCAGAAAGAACCTCGCCGCGCCGTCCCTATCATCCCTGAGCACCGTCCTCACCCAAGCCCTCAAGACCGAAGACAACGACCTGCTCGAGTCCTGCCTGCAAGTCAACCAGGTTGCCACCATCCAGCAGACGATCGAGCGCCTCGACAGCAGCCTCGCCGGCGTCCTCCTCACCAAGCTCGCCGCGCGCTTCCACAGGCGGCCCGGCCGCGCGGGCAGCCTCATGGTCTGGGTGAAGTGGACCCTCGTCTCGCACGGCGGCGCCCTGGCTGTGCAGCCCAAGGTTCTCGAGCGTTTACTCGCGCTGCAAAAGGTCCTCAACGAGCGCTCGCGCGGCCTGCCTAGTTTGCTGGCGCTGAAGGGCAAGCTCGACATGCTGGAGGCGCAGATGAGCATCCGCAAGGAGCGGACGCGCAGGAGCCGCCACGCACGTCACGACGACGACGATGAGGATGACGACGAGGATGAGGAGGACCTGAAGGAGAAGGAGGCCGCTATCTACATCGAGGGCGAGACCACGGGCGCCGAGACCAACGGCACGGAGATGGCGCTGCTGGGAGACGAGGACGATGACGAGGTCCCTACGACGAACGGCTTCATTGGCGACTCGGATGACGATGACGATGATGAGGAGCCCGCGGTGGAGGACGACATGAGCGATGCGGAGGAGGTCGATGACGACGAGGAGGTTGACTACGACGATGTCGAGGAGTCCGACGATGATGACGACAGCGATGCGGAGGCCGCGCCGCCGGCCAAGGTTCAGAAAACTGCTTCTTCTTTCGCGAAGAGAAAATGAGAGGGGTGTCGCGATGCATAGAGGAAGGGGGTAGAACGGCACATAGACTTGGCTCGGTCGACAATTGACATAATATTGTGCAATAGGGCGAAAAAGCTGGTTGTAGGAGTTTCGGTAAATCAATTGGTTATCTGGTGAACTGTTCGTAGACAAAGAGTTTCGAGTGATGTTTGCGTGACTGTTTGCGCTTCACCCCTTGGCAACCGAAGACGCCTCCTTGCGTCGAGGAAACACCAATTGAGTTCTCTGCAAACTGTCCTCGTAATGCCTGCTCATGATGTCCCATCTCCGGGATTGGTCTCTGCGCCTGCAAGTCCGCCGTGTTTCCGGTCTGCCACACCGAGATCCCGGCTCACCGGATCCAAGGGTCTCCACATTCCCGTTTTGGGACACGGAGGCACCAACCTCCATGGTCTAGATCCACCGGCGATCCCCTCTACAACCACGTTCCCGCCAACCAGGCGCGCAAAATGCAACCTCAATTCAACTCAATTGGCCTTCTGACCAGTGAGGGGAACCCGTAATCATGATCTTGGAGAAGCTTGTCGGTATTTTAGCGCGGCCGGGGTAGCTCTCAACAGACATAAAAATGCGTCTTCAGCCCCCGTCTTCTTTACCTTCACCTCGGCGTTCTCTTGGCCTCCTCATTTTGGTTCTAAATTCCTCCAAAGTTCCCCCTTCAAGCGCCACAAGATGCTCTCGCTCCTAACCTGGGCCTGGGCCGCCGCCCTCCCCCTCGCAACAGCAGCATCCCTCCAACAAATAACCTCCTTCGGCCCCAACCCCACCAACGTCTCCTTCTACCTCTACGTCCCGGACTCCCTCATCCCCAGCGCGCCCCTCCTCGTCTTCCCGCACTGGTGTCACGGCACCGCCCAAGACGCCTTCAACAACAAGCCCTGGCGCTCCCTCGCAGACACCCTCGGCTTCGTCACGATCTACCCGTCCACCCCCTGGACCGCCGACTACTGCTGGGACGTCTCCTCGCCGCAGACGCTCTCCCACGACGGCGGCGGCGACTCTCTCGGCATCGTGAGCATGGTGCGCTGGACGCTCGACAACTACGACGTCGACCCGGACCGCGTCTTCGCGCTGGGCACGAGCTCCGGGGCCATGATGACAAACGTGCTGGTCGGGGCGTACCCCGACGTGTTTGCGGCCGGCGCGGCGTTTGCGGGGGTGCCGTTTGGGTGTTATGCCGCGGACGGGTATGATGTCTGGTCTGATGACTGCGCGAGCGGGCGGATTACGCATACCGGGGAGGAGTGGGCGGAGATTGTGAGGGCGGCGTATCCTGGGTACGAGGGCCCGAGGCCGAAGATGCAGGTGCTGCATGGGGATGTGGATAATGTGCTGAATGTGACGAACTTTTATGAGGAGATCAAGATGTGGACCACGGTGCTAGGTGTTAGTGAGACGCCGACGGAGGTTGTTGAGGATGACCCTGTTGCAAACTGGACGAAGAGCGTTTACGGCACAAGGGGGCTGTTTGAGTCGTTTCTGGCTCATGGAGTTGATCATAATATTCCGGACCAGCCTGATGAGGTTATCCAATTCTTTGATCTAGACTGTGTTGGTGAGGGGTGCTTTTCGAGAAAGAGCTTGCCGGTCCCTGGGTCTTGCAAGAAGAGGCGAAATGGTTGGAGAAGATAATTCCGGAATACCTTCGCACAGGAGCAAGGCGATACAGCTTTGACAATAAATCACAAAAGCTAGATGGCCCTGATTGGGTAAATAGACAGCAACTTCCAGAACTTTTGGCTTCTCTCACGTTGGCAAACAGTTGATCACTGAGTGTTCATCTGATGCGAGTTTTCGTAGTCTTCTTCCAAATCCTTATCTCGGCCAGGTAGCTATCTTGAGGGTTGACAATACGGAAGAACGGGTTCAAAACGACGGTTTCGTCTGAGTAGTGCTATCATAGTTCCATCCTCATTAACAGTCATTCGTAAGCTACCTTACGTCGTATGTTTTCACCTCTGTTACTCTTCCCGGATGATGTTCACGTCTAAATATGCAGGGATGCGCTTCTGCGATCCCGTTTTCGTCTTAGTAAATGTCGGACGCTTTGATTGACGAAGCTACCTTGTTGAGGGTATGTGGACATTCAGGATGTGATGCCCATGGTACCTAGCTTAGCAAACTCACGCACATGTTAGCGGCATCGTCTTATTCCCCTGTTAATCTTTTTCGTTCTTTAGTGCATATGTTTAGGGGGTTACTTGTCAATGGAAAGTAGTGCGTACCCCTGTTATACGTGGCTTTTCATCAGAAAGGCTAGTCAAAGCACTTCGTCATTAGATCTTAGTTATGCCGCCCATAATTAGACAGATTGTTCAATAACTATACTATCTTAACGGTGCGAGTTCTTCCCACAATGCCTAACGCGCTACGCAATGCGAGGTTGCGGGGAAGTGAAGGGTCTGGAGACCAAGGAGGACATGCGATGTACTCATCCTCTTCCCTTGGTTCTCTCGCAAGCATCTCTAGAATGCTCTCACCAGTGTGAGCCGAAACGTGCCTCAGGGCTCGCAAATCATACCAGGGTTTCCTGAGCTGCTGGTTGGAATCAGAGAGCCTTTGGATGAATTTCCCGCTTCGGCATCGAACCTTGACCCAGTCACCGACCGGTAAACCTTTGTTATGATGAATTTTCGGGGGATCGAATATCCGTTCGAAGATTTCAGTACGAAAATCCCAAATATCGCGTGATTGCCCTGGTTGAATGCAGCGTTTCCATAGCTTGTGTTCCCTCCATGCATGTTGTTCGAACGTGAACACTACATAGGCCGACTCCACCACCACGCCTTCCATGCCGTCGCAAAGCTTCAGACAAGTCTCTTTCAAAGTCATCTCCAAAGCCAAATGGAAGAATGGCTTTTTCATCTCTTCCGCTTCGGCTAGGCGCGCAAACGGCTCAAGTAAGTCCCCAACGATCTTGGCATGGGGAAACAATAATCGAATCAGCCAATGTTCGTCTTTGGGGCCAGTGAACTCGAACTCCATCTTGCACAGTTCTTTGACAGCTTTCAGAGTGCATCTCAAATTTGAATGCAAGTCTGCAAGGGAAAAAGATTTGTACTGATTTGGGCGTCGCCCTAAAATATCAAATTTGGAGTCTTTCTCCTTTACCACACCAATTACTATTTGAGGGCAAGCACCAATGAGTTGAAAAGAATTCCGGGTGCCGACAACGGGGCGTAAAATCAGGTAGGTCAGGCTTTCCGGGTACAAGCTCGAATTGTGCACGAACACCTGCTCGCTTCCCAGAAAGTCAAGCTCGTCTAGCAATTGCATTGAGAAGATGTATACCGGATGCATACCGTGGGGAAGGATCTTAAAGATATGGTACTGGTTATATTTCCCGATCCGAGTTGGCTGTGATTTTATAGACATACACTGTGTGACGTTGATGCACAATGCCCCCGTTTGGCTGCAGACTTGGCTGCAGACTTGGTTTCCCGACTCTGCTGGTCCACCCAAATTATTTTGAAGCAGGTGTGCTTCGAATGTGTACTGTTCTGGAACCAGGAGAGTCTGAAGTGCCATTGATATTACTCGCTGTACGGCCTCCTCGCCTCTGAAGTCTGGGCTAACGAAAATGCGGCGCCATTCCTCTCGCGATTCCCACTGCGGAACCCAAGACGGGCACCCATTGCGAGCTTTCGTTCCACGGGCTGCATAGAGAATTTGGTCCTGACCAAGATTCAACAGACAATGAGCAAATATACCGATGAAGACATTTTGAGACGATAAGGAATAGTCTGCTTGTAGCACATGGTCTCGCGCACGTGGGAACAAGTCTTCTTCCGCTTGGGTGATTCCCAACAAGCCGAAAACGCGGTCGCGGGGGTCCGTTGCTTCAGCATTGGAAGTCATTTCCAAAAGGCGCGATATGTTCTTCTCAATCTGCACAGCTCGACACACATGCCCGAACCATTTTGCAGCGGCCAGAGATATGTCTAAATGCGGAATTTGATTTGCGGTTAAACCGTCAGCCCAAAAGTCGATATCTCCTATCCGGATCAAAGCCTGGCAGGGGAGGAGAACTTCTTGGATTACCCATATGCGGGAAAAGTATCGTCGTTCAAGTAAACTTGTGAGATTCAAGGGTAACTTCGGTTGTTGATGTCCAGAGAAATTCGGCACTGCGGATCCCGATTCAAGGTCGCGCAGCGGATGGCGGCGGGGATGCCTCCCATCCAAAGGAGTAACAATGTCAGACCCAAGGTATACGATGACACGAGTACATCCAGAGTAGACCCGGCCCATATTAGCAACTTGCTGACTTCTTTCAGGCACATCTTTCTGATTGATACAGACAGCGTCGACCCATACCATACGAATCCCCCGCCATGGCCGCATGAATCGAAGCATGTCCCAGCAATTCTTCGTTTGAAAGAGGACGTCCCAGAAAGGACCGACGTATACTGGGCAGCCTAGAGTAGTATCGTCATTTTCGCCTCCCCAGAGGTAAGAAACAGCTTCGTATTCGGGGCAGTTGTCTAGTTCGTAGACTTCTAGTTCCAGGTGGACCGGAAAATCATGACTGTTAGCTGCGGACAGAACAGCCAGTCGAATCTCTGTGGGTCTGAGGGATTGGGGATAGATGGTCGATGGTGCTGACATAGCAATCGTGGTTGTTGCTGTCCTGTCTGAATCCGTTTCGCCGACGGAAACGACCGCTCCGGGACTACTGTCCGCCAGGCTGTGTTCACTCTCCGCCTGGTTTATATAAGACACAGAGCGTGGCCACCATAGGTTCATGGAGCTCGAAGGTTCATCGACGGGGATCAAGGACGAGGATGATGTATTCGCGGGCACGAGGCTGGATAGATCGGCTGATTGGTTGCAGTTGCGACACTCTGGCAACCCATTCTTGACATCAATCTGGGGGCTTAGGCAGCCCGCATCATGCCACCGAGACATGGCAGAATCAAACGATCTCGAATGAGACGCTCCGTGGATCTTGTGAGGTTGGAAAGGCCGGTGCTATTGAGCTGGGTGTTTTGGAGGGTGTCAGGACAATTTTGACTACTCAGTCGGTGGGTTTGAAGCGGGCAAGTTGCCTATTGGATAAGGTAAGTCGGGTATGTCCAACAAACCACATCAGGCTGGCAGAGCAATCACGTGTGGAAAGTGGGTAATCATCAGCAGTATGAGCGTGAACCATCCAGAAGCAAGATAAGCGTAGGCACAAGATGTCGCTGCAACTCTTTTCCATTGATAATAATTAAGTCGAAGTCTCATCTCCAGCATTATACTCCACTCCCCACTCCCTCTTCCATCACGATATTTGACATCCGCCGGTCATAAATCCCTTTACGGGGCAGTGGCCTTGACAGAGGTGGTGGTGAAAGAAGCACAGCCCTGGCCCTGGGCGGAGACAGTGACCTGAGCCGCGTTGTCGTGGCCGTTCAAGCAAGCACCTCCAGAGGCAACGAGAGTGTTACCCGACTGAGAGACAAATTGGATGTTCTTGCCAGCACAGTCCTCAGCGCGGATGGCAGTGCCGTTGAAGCCGACGCAGACCTCCTTGTTAACGAGATCAGGACGGAAGCCGGCGGTGAAAGTGCGCTGGACGAGCAGGACGTTGTTTCCGTTCCTGGTGGAGGGGGTAATCTGTCTGTCGGCGGCAGTGTTGACGCAGGCAGCGTTGACGATCTCGCCTGAATGATGTGTTAGAGACGGACATCTTGCCAAGAGTTCAATTGGGTCTTTGTTAACTTACCGTTGTTGCGGAAGGTGAGGCACTCGTTTCCGGGCACGCCTCCCTGCTCCTTGAAGACGAGGGTCTGCTTGCCCTTCGTGACAGTCTGACGCTTGAACAGGTTCTCGGTGGGCATGGCCGCGACGGCGGTGGCGAGGGCGACAGACAGAACGGCGGAGAACTTCATGTTTGCGGCTGAAGAGGGAAAATCGAAGAATCGAATATAGTAGTTTAAAGTTGAAACAAGAAAGAAGGACCAGCCAAAACGAAGAGAAGGTTGTCAAAGTTGGAAGTAGAGTGAGCGAATGGGATGAGTCTCAAAACGAACGTCTCGGGTTGAGGGAGGCGTCGAGGCGCTCTTTAAATCCATCCGGTCATAGACGGGAGGGATGGGTCGCTCTCGCAAAAGAGAGAAGATTAAGCTTGATGCGACATGAGGCGCCGCTCAGCTTCCCAAAACTCCCCACACAAACTTGCGACCTTAAGCGGCGACTGCTAATGTTCGTTGAGCCAGGTGAGGTGCAGGCGGCCCTAGTCCAAACAGGAGTCCAGGAGATGGCCGAACTTCTGTGACCTGTGTCAGCTTTTTCTTCGTCGCTTAACCGGCGGACAGGGGTGCTCGAGCGTATTTTTTTAAGCTCATTGCGCCCAAGTTGGGTGGCGCCCCCACCACGACGATTCGCTGAAACGTCTCAAGGTCGGTCGGTTACAGGGTTGCGCCTCCGAATCTGGGGAACACCCCTCCAAAGTGACGGTTTCATCATCGGCGTCAGGGAGCCGCATTAAGGCTGTCATCTTATGTAATGTCGGGTCGCGCGGAGTTCAGAGTATCAAAAGATTGGTTGGCAGGAGCGGGAGATGGGCCAGATTTGCGCATCGAACCAGCGATCCGAGGACCGAGGAAAGGGGTTCGTGAGAATGGCCCTGGTCTGTCTTGAGGTTTTAGGCTGTTACCGAGTGCCTCCTCGTCTCGAGTTATACGAGAATGCCTTTTTCGCTCTTTTTTCGGAAGGTGTTGTCGATGATCTGAGTCGAATGGCCACCAACTTGGGACGAATTTGGCCAACTTGTCGGAAATGTCTGACCGCTTGGTTTGGTGCTATCGCAGGGGTGCGGCCGGTATGATTTCCGTCACCTTTGTGAATCATTCACTCGATTGGCATCTGTCAGCCGGAGTGGTTCATGTGGGCTAGGATATTCTCCTTAGTGATTGCTTTTTTATACAAGGTCGCCTTGCAGATTTTCGGCAAGACTCTCCGTGCTCGTTCTGTTGCCATAGGACTTTGAGACCGCAAATGACTGTGTTTCCTGTATCTGTTGTCGTCATTGTCACTACTATCGTCGCCAGTGTTCTCGTTTCTGCCATTGTCGTCTCTTACATTGTCATTGTTCCCACTTGAACCGATTCTATACGCCTCGAGTAAAGTTCGAACACAGCAGATACACCAGTCGCGCATAGACAAGGTGGATAGTGGGTGGACAGAAACATGGGTTCGAAAGCTCAAACTCCTCAAACTATTTCTCGCCTCTCTTCTTCCCCTCGTGTTCTTCTCTCTTGTGACGAATCACATAATCTCCCCGTTTGTAAACCTTCCCACAAAGATCACACTGGCCATTAATTTTAGGATAGTCGACACTGATCGCCCAGTGGACATGCTTTGTCCATACATGTCTCCTCTTTTCCTTTTCCTCGTCAAATTGTGACTCGCAGTCATTTTTCGGGCATTTCCTGTGATGTGTCATATGCTCTCTGAACCCAAGAAGACATCAGATATTGATCAAAGAGGCAAAGTGGTATTTGCTGGGAAGGACAGGACCCACTGGGCACTCTCCTAACCTTTGCCCCTAAACGAACATCCTTTCCAATAGCATCGAACGCGAGTCCTTGGCTTTGGAAAATCGGAGACAGCCATGGTAGGATGCATAGGGGCGGTAGAGGTGTAAGTCAGGTCGACACAATTCGGCAGGATCTCCGTTTGCGAATCGGTTGCTAGTCGATGCACCACAGTCTCTGTCGTGTAACTCTTCAAATCCGTCTGCTCCGCTTTCTCACCCATGGGATTTGCTTCCCGGTGAAGCGGTGGCGACTCGCCAACGTCTCAAGAGCATTGGGAGGGAGCTGAGAGTTCAAAAACGAGTTTGGATGGGGAAAGACAAGGAATGGTGATCTCAGATGCAGGTGCACTCTCTATGGCATTCCCATTGTTTGACTCCGGGACATATGGTGTTATCGAAGCTGCCTGAGGGTCGCGATCGTCGAAAGAGTCTTCCCACCAGCTGAAGTCGTTATGCTCTGAGAGTAACGGATCTTCAGCCCCGAGGCGAAATGCCCGAATTGGTTCTTTTCCCATAGTGGAAATGGTAGACCATCTCAAGCCAAAATTGAAAGAAACAGCTCTCCTTTCACCAGGATATCAAACGAAATATCCGTACTAGGACTGCCTCAGAAGTGGCAATGATAGATGAGAACAAGGAGCTGGGAAACGGGTGCGGAAATGAGAAGCTCTTATAGTTTGCACCATGTGCTTGCATGTGTTCGAGCAAGTTGGACATGCAAACGAGCCTATCGTTCTCGGCTGCATATTATTCTGAGACAATGTCCCTGGCAAGAATACAAAATCACCTCGCAATTGGACGCCGATAACGTCATTCGGGAGATGCACCAGGATCTCAGCCTGTTGTTAGCGCCTAAGGAGGCGGTTGGGCGAACCCAAATGCGTTAAGGTTGCATGGGCTTGATTTGTGATTTATCTTCCATAGTTTTGGCCAATAAGATGTGCCTGGCCTCCAACAGGAAGCTGAGGCACATGACTGGACGATATGACGACTGGATGTTGGGCGCGAAACGAGTAGATGGAATATGAATCACCAAGATCAGACCTTTGAAGATCGTTGAACCTCGTCTTGATTGATCTCACCGCCTGCTTTGTCCCAACACCTCAATTCTTTTCAGGGAGAAATGGGTTCAGCATTCGTCAGGCCCTCCAATCAGGCTGGGCTCGCAGCGACGCCCACTGAAATGGCCGATATTTCGACCAAGTCAAATGCTTCTCTTGTTGGCGCACCTGCCAATGTCTTAGGCGCGGCTCACAATCGCTTCGTGGTTGTATCGACGCTACTCTCACTCATTGACCGGGTACGTGGTGAGCCGACAACCCACAGTCTTGACCGACATCCCCACGATGATTCTTGGAAGCATGAGCAGCTTCAGAAGAAATTTCTCGATTCTTTTGCTTTGATCTCATCGACTTCGAGAGTTGGTAGAGAGACCGCAGCAGCTGTATGCTTGGAGCAGGGCCATCCGAGCGGGACAGTGTTGCGACTTGCTCGGAATCTTGGTGTTCCTGGGAGCCTTATCATTCAGCTTCAGGAGATTCTGAACGATCTGACTGCTGTTGCCCTGAAAGGTGCTATAGTCAAACTGCTGTGCAAAAGCGGATCAAAGTGCTGACTTGAGCCAGAGAGGAGATCAAAAGACGTGGAGACCGAGATACTTCTCAAAGTCATCAACCTCACACAAGACAAAATATGGTCGCTTCTCGAGCAGCTCATTGATGAAGACGTTCGGGCAGCTGTGGACCGATCCATTAGCGAAATGGATGGTGATGATCTTGAATCGGACGACGCCGAGGAAATAGGCTTCAGAAAATGGGTCCTCAAGCTGCGTCTGCTGACAAATCTCGACTATAAATCAGATTCTTCGCAACTCATTATGCATATCAAGTGGGCATCAAAGGCCAGATGGACCTATTCAGAACAGCTTGAGTCCCTTTTTGGAACTGAAAAGGGAGAGTTGCCCGAATGGCTCCAGCATATATACAAATTGGGACGGTACTACGTGGCAACAAAGGCGATGCTCAAACTAGCCTCGAAACAACCAGATGTGTTTACATCCATTCATGTGGAGCTTGTGGAAGCCCCCGAACAAGTCAAATTCACGCTGGGAAACCAGCGAGATCCTCTTCTAACGGTTTTGAAGAAGATCACAACCGCTGACCCAGTAGAACTCAGGGACAAATTGGGTCAAACTTGGTTCACAGCTGATCCTGAGAAAAAGCTGCGGCAGGCATGTCATATGACTCTAACCGTACATGCCGAAATGCAGCTTCTCAGCTTTTACGATCATCATCCCGATCTTACGCCACGACTGCTATTCATGGGCACAAGCAAGAAAGCATGCTACTTGTGTCACGAGTTCATCTCTCGCCATCCGCTCACGATCGGCGTATCGGCATGCCATCAGAAACTATATCCGACGTGGCTCCCTGCCCCATGCTCCTCGGCTGTGCGAAAGAAGCATAAGGCACTTCTTTGGGAGTTCAGTCGACATCTTGAGCAAACAACTGCCCGCGACCTCGAAACCAGATTGGGAATCCGGAGGCCGATATCCAAGGACTCATCGGCCGGTCCTTCACTCACAACGAGTTGGACGGATTCTAGCGGCTCTTGGACCCAAGAGTTGTCTCTGCGAGGTCTTTCATGATTCAGTGTAGATGTACCAGAGGTTGCAGAAAGGTTTGGCACAGATTGATCATCTCATATACTGTATTACATGTCTTTGTGTTGATAGTTCGATGCCCTATTACATTATCAATCACATCACCGAACGACGGAGTCTAAGATAAACCCAACAATAGTGCAGAATATCTTAGGTGGGATAAGATGTCACAACAAATACGTTCTCCATGATGTTCGAGTCAGAAATCATCAAAAAAACGTCCTCGTTCTTTCGACTCTGTTTTCTTCGTTATTCCTACCATCCCTTTTGAAAGCCATCGCTTGTAGGTAGTAAAAACTCAAGTTGATCTGGGATTTTCTCTTCATCTCCTTTACTATTTTAGAGGAGTTTTGCTATGCGGGCGGAGAACCACCTATTCTTCCTCATCGTAAGCATCCCTACCCCTATCCATATCCCAATCCCATAGTCATCCTTGTTGTCGTCTATGCCTACTATAGAAATACCCTCTCGGTAAGCGAAACTCATCTAAAGTACCTTGAGGCTGGAATATTGAACATCCATGTTGAAGACCTTGATGTCCTAAAACACATGGTAGGTGGAAACCGAGAAACTTCACAAATGTGTTCTGTCGTAGTAAATTGAGAATCAGTCACGGTAAGACTTCATTGACATTACAGAATGTACTGCAATTGATTGAAAATGAAACACGAAAGAATATGTGGCATCCAGAAGCTCCCCAAACAATGGCCCACAGGCTACAAAGGTGCTGGGGACCGTGAGAGGTACATGAAAATGTTTTCTACGAAAGCTTTTGCCCAGCAGTCTATTAACTACCCAAGATATTGCGAATACTGGCCGCACCAAGCCACGATGTCATGGCTGCTCGGCGAGCTTCCTTTTTGGAGGAGTCCTCTGCACTCTCTGGGCTCACTGTCCCCCCATTCCCTCACAGAAATTGACGCGACACAAACTTCCGCGGTTTGTTGGGGAGATGTCTTCAAACGCTGGGAAGAAACTCTGGACAAATTCAGGCCCATATCCGAGACTGATCAAGAGAAAACAGTCGGGCTTCTTCGCGTATTTCACAAACATCTTCCAGAAGATGGGAAGTTAGTCTTGATGAAAGACGTGATCACCATCGGCCCAGATGATGACAAGCTCCGAGAACTTGCCCAACATCTACGGAACGCTGTTTTGAAACCGAGTGAGTCTGGATGGACGCGATCAACTGTCCGGTCAATATTCCGTCTGACACATCAGGACTACTACAGTGAGACTCACCAGCGGCAAGCAACCCAAAACACCACCTGTCAAACCCTTGATGCTTGATTCTATATGGTACGCGTATGAGCAACAATACTCAGTGAAACAAGAGTGTCTCCGACGGGACGGGTACAAATGCGCCTACACAAATTGGCCTGACTTGGAGAGCGTACAGGACGGCCTAGTCAGTGTAGGTCCCGATAACGATGGGCGGTTAGTTGCCTGTTCAAAATGCGCTCGCATCCTTCCCTTCGCCCTCGGGGAGCTGGGTGATCAAGACCAAGAGGATACAGCCACCGGACGACATAACAAGAGGGTCATTTGGTCGACTCTACAACGATACTTTCCTTCATTCGTCAAAGACAAGGCAGAGACTCTCAAGATGGTAAACCGAGTCGAAAACGGTCTGACGCTGGATCGCCCTCTGTCCCATTACTTTGAAACATTTGATGTAGTCTTTCGGCCTACTGAACAGGTACGTGGCTTTGTTCTCATGAGGATTCCAAGTTGCCACAAGGCTAGCATCGTTAACGCTCACCTTTTCACCAGGCAGACGTATACCATCTTGGGTGGATGTCACCCCTCAGGTGCCACGCAAAAAGACGCTTCACTAGCAACGATGAAACAATGAGGCTGACATCAAGCGATTCGAACTTACCACTACCACGTCCCGAGTTTCTCGAGATGCATTATCGGCTCGGGCATATTCTCAAGGATAGCAGATACTTGCATCACTTTGCCTTCAATAAGGAGATGGAAAAGACGTTCGAATATCCCGCAAATGTCATGCCAGACGGTTCGACCGACTTGGGGAAGATTATTGTGGAGAAGCTATTGATGCATATCTAGGCTTAGGGATTTGGTAGTTTGGTATCCGATTACACCTTGCACTGGAATATGATTTATCTCCTTCTTTCTCCTAAAGATGTGATGCTAACTGTGAACTGACGCCATTCACACAAGAACTAGATTTTCGGCACTGCCCCCATCTCACGCTCTGGCTCTGGTATGGCGCATAGCCGCCGCAGAAATACTCCTCGATATACAAGGGAAGAATTACTCATTGAATTCAGCGAGATCCTTTCTCGCGAGATCCCAGATATGAGCCGGAAATCGTCCAATTTGTGAATCTAATTAATTCGACTGGGAGCAGGGAGTTTCGTTAAGGACCACACAGGGCAGAAATGGGTGAACAGGTCTTCCATTTCTACTATCAGCAATATTAATTAGGCGCTTTTTCGAGTGGCGGGGTACGCAGCCTGCTTCATCCCAAATGCTGGGTATCATTGGAAGACCCGATTCAAGCTGGTTAGCCCGCTTGGCCAAGAGAATCCCAAATGCGATCACATCCAATCAAAACCAGTCAGTCCCGAGTAGAAACTACGCCCTGTTGTAAGCCACCATGCATCTACAAATCGCAAGCGATTGGTTAGGAGGGAAGAAGAACAGGATGGTGGTGCCCTTTCACATAGTGCCCTTGCCATTGGATGCAAGCAGTCATCGGACTGGCAAATTGTACGTCATCCAGTCGACTCAAAAGCGCGCAAATCTACCATTGTCGGTCAAAAAAGTATAAATACGCCTGAGATCCAGAGGCTTCGTGTCAAAAGGTAAGGAAAGCATATTATTTTTGCAGGCCGGTGAAGTTCTTTAATCCCAGCGTCACCGCACATGACAATAAACAAGTCTTTCTCAACAGTCCTGCAGCCACTCTTTCACATATCATGTTCATTCTGATGGTATTCTTGGAGCTCTCTCTCGAAATATGACGCGGTGCAACTCTACTTCGGATCCATTAAATGCCACGGGAGACATCGTCGGCTATGGCGTAAGATATCCACGGTTTCCTCTTTCGTGCGACATAATTCTACCATTACTTCAGTTTTGCAGAGCACTGGTTTTCAATGATTTGAATGAGCATTCTGCTAAGTTTGAAGTGCCAGATACTAGCAGCCTTTCTCGGAAGTGCGCTTGTCACCATCTTCGCTGTTCTACTTGCTTACTACTACGATACTATCGATGACGACTTGATGACCGACCTGGATGACGAATTCAAGGATGAAGTTAGGACTATCATACGAAAGTGTAAAGGAAGAGTCAAGAACGTACGTACTCAAGGGCTCTCTCGGCGGAGCCTTTAGGCAAACTGAAGAGCACAGCACTGCGCGGAGTGATACCCAAACGCGAGCCGATCTGCGGCGAAGGCGCACCGCATGCTTCAACCAATTCGTACTTTCTTTAAGCGATCAGCAACTTGTTACGGGGTTGGCGCTTTTGATGATCACTATCTCCAGCCAGGACAATTTGTCCGGCTATGAATTCTCAGTTGCTCACAGTCTTGCCTGGTTTTCTTCGACTACTCACCTCGCAACTTTGGACGTCTTAAGGCTGACTTTGAGATCTCAAAATCGATGGGTCCTGGCAATTCGTGTCTTTGGAATGTGTCTTCTGCTCATACTACTCACATATACGTCTTACCGCGTGTCACGGGAGATGTCTGCGTCGAAGCTGCCAGCGTCGTGCACAAGATGGCACATAGAGGCTGGCGCTGCAGCATCTCGTGTCATTCAACCCACGCTCGTACTTCTGATTATTTGGAGCGGATATACTTCTCGATTACTGGATATATGTCTGCAGGACAAACTCGATCCATGGGCTCCAATTACTAGTATCCTAGTAGAGAAAAGCCCTGAACCCAGGGTTCTCACTCAAGAACAACAACGACAAAAAAGGATTGCGAATCGCAGGTGCAACATGCTGCTTCGCATTCAAGGTCTCGAAAATGAGAACTCATCCTTCTTATCTTTTTATAAGTTTGCAACTAGACTGACCCTGGGGATTTTCGACTACAATCGGGCATTCATTTCGACCATACCAATGATATCCTTCAGCTTTTCTTATGGCGTGTCCCAGGTCGTTTCATATGCGTTCTTAAGTGCACCGACTCTAACGGAAGAAGCCAGGGAAATGGGATTTGGCCAACTCATGGCACTATTTCTTCTACTGCTGCCTTGCCTTGCAGCTGGGGAGGTGTACGGCGGTAGGTGCCTGTCATATTTCAAACAATTTATTGGCTTCCAATACTAAACCTTACTCAGACTACCAAAACCAAAAGTTGAGGGCGCGTTCCGCTCCTGCGAATGTCGCACTTGTGGCAGGAACCCAAACGACGGAACGAACACAGCCTACGCGCGATCCGTATCAAATTAACTTTGAGCGCGTCAAAAAGTATCTCTTTACGGCCGCGAAGGATCCATGTGAGATTCCAGAAGACAGAAGAGATGTCTTATACGGGGAGTTTGTAGCCCTAACTCATATTGAATTACGTCTCCGCAAGCGTGGGAGCGCGTCCCATTTATCTCAGCTAGTGCTGCTCCATGCTTTTCTTAGTTTCATGTATGCGACCTTTTTCGTGAACATCGAACCATGGATTTACTACGTAGGGTTCTCTGTGTTTCTCTTATGGGTACTGTTCGTTGTCCCAGACTTCCTGATGGGCCTACCGGCGTCGTCCAAAATGTCACCAGCCCAGCGCATTTATGTTGAGACGGAACGTTTAGTTGAGGAAAGGCAACGAACGTTGTCATCCTCAGGAACTCCCAGCAGTTCTGCTTGATGAGCGACGATGTTTATTGAATTATCAAAAGCTTCTGTTCTCTTGGCCCCTTTCCCATGTCGCGTAAAGCGCAAACACTACCAAACTAAATTCAATGGCTCAAAAGTTCCCATCAATTTCCTGCATCACAAACTGCCCGTGAGACTTCGTTAGCTGGCCGCTTGACTTGTTGAAGTATTGGTTGCTTGTCGGCCAGTCACAGGCGTGTCCGTAAGCTCTATCGGTGTTGTCGTATCTGCAACGGCACCTGGCGGACGAGCAGCCTCTTCGTCTGTTCCCCGTTGGCGCGCATCTCTTTGCCGCCGAGGACGTTCCACACTTCTCGGTAGTTTCCAGAGCCACCCAAGCAAGATGAAACTGCACACAAGTACAGCCACCAGCACCATTGGAAAACTGAGGTACGCGGCGATACCATAACCAAGTATTTTCGCACCCAGAATCACGTCTTTGAACATGCCAAGTATGAAGGAAACCAGAACAACAATAGCGAATGCCGTCATACTAAGCCACATCAAAACAGAAACAAGACGCCGCTCCAACTTGTACCTGTACGCAGTAGTCATTCGGAGTTCAAGGTTCACCAAAACGTGATCGGTGGCAATCTTGAGAAAGCTGAGGAACACCAGCAGGGGCAATACGAGTGCTCCGAGAAGAACAACAACGCCGAAAAAGTCGTACAACAACGGCCCCAGGTCCTTGAACCGCGTCTGCATACTGAGAACCCCAGCAGATAGTGAAAGTGGCAAGAATATTGTCGCAAGTATGGTCAGCCGCTGGACACTATTCGTTTGCCTCATCTCACGACGTAGACCCAAGAATTTGATGTCGTGCTCGAGGCTGGTAGATAATCTCGATAGACAGCCTCTGACCTCTGTGCAAAGACCACGTATCTCCAGTTGCAGTTCCGTAAACCTGGCTTTATCTGTTGCCATTGATGTAGTCGGGGGCCCGGCCGAACTAGGTTGACTAGCAACGACTTCCTCGGCAAGTTCAACCAAGTATTCGATCGCTTCCACCATTCGTTCTCCTGTCCTTTTTATGTCTCGAATGCGACAAGAATACTTTGTGATTTCTTTTAAATGACCTTGCTTGAATTCGGAGCGACGAGGGTCAAAAAGGGGTTGCTTGTGGTTCATGTAGGATTCTTCGTAAGCGACAACGAATTCAGCATATAATGCCAAAGTGGCGTGGTAGTATTGGAGAATAAACATATGTTTCCATTTTGACGTGTTCTTGAACACTTGATACATGTGATCAAGTCCGTACAACTGGCTTGCGAATGAGGCTGTGGCTTTGAAGGGGTCGCGTGATAGTTCCTCGGCAAGTTGGTTGAACATAAAGCGCTCGAGTCTTTCGTCTTTCGAAAGGTTATCCGGCACGGTAGAACTGTTAGGGACAAGCGTCTTACATTGGATAAACACTGTCAATCACTTTAGTACCATTCTCGACGAAACGTTCAAAACAATTACGTAAGATAAGAGCCATACCAAAACAGTGTTCATCATGTTCCAGGAATAGAACGTTACGTTCTACGTGGGCAAAGGAGATGTCTTTGTGGATTCCGGCTGGTAAGGGGATTTCGAACGATTCCAGGCGACACCAATGACTGCTTGGCCAATTTCTGTTTGACGACAAAGATATGAGGCCAGTCGTGTATTGGCTCAACGGAGGAATTTTACAGCGAGAGGCACTAGCTTCGTCGGCTAAATCACGACCACCATGGTTGTTAACGCTGTCGTCGATATCAACGACGTGGTTGTCGTCGCCGTGGGTGCTGTTGTCGTGGGTGCTATCGCTTGTAGTATCATCATCGTGGCTGTAATTGCTACTGGCTTCATCGATGTCCTCGATGTCCCGTATCCTACGAGCTCTCCTTCTCGTAATATGTCTTATTTCCAAGTTGATGCTTCCGTCGCCGCAGTTCCAAAGTAGTTCCGAGTCATGATCCTCAAGTACTTCCACCACGTAGACTAGGGGCGGTCCATTCTGAGACTTGGGAATAGAATTGAGAACCAAAGTCAGATCCGCGGCCGATTCGCAGACTCTTTCCCTGCTGACTGGGTCATTTGGTCGGGCGCACTCTGAAGCAGCGTCTGGGATATCCCAGACCCGGACGTAACCGTACCAATCATGTCCTTGTATTCGAGTCCAATTGTCGTCGAAAGAGTCGGACGATGCTTCTTTTAGTGCTGAGATGAACCGGCGCCATATGACACGAGCGAATAATCCCGTGACGGCGATGAACTGTCGTCCGGTGAAACCTTTGGCAAACAAAACGATGCTAGCGACGGCAAAACCGAGATAAAGGTAGAATCTGCTCATGACAGAACAGATAAAGGGATACGAAATCTGCTTTGAAGAGGGTAACAGACAAGGCTGGGAAAGGGAATGGCTGGCGTATATAAATTATTCGCCGAGATCAGCACTGCAAGCATACGGCTACATCCGAGGCCAATCACTCACGACGAGTAAACCCCTTACAGAATTTCCCTCTTGTACAATCAAGTGAGTATTCAGCTCAAGATTATGTCATCTTAGTCTTAAAACCTTTCCTCGTTCTCAGTCAAGACGTTTTGATCGGATTGGGTAAGTCACACCCTGAAATACCGAAATCGAGACGGCCGGGTTACGGGATCATGCTGTTCTGACTGACAGCCCATCTTGTGATGGGCGAGGACCCAGGTTGTATCTGTCTTCAGCCGTTGAATCGGCAGTTAATAGTTACCGCTACAAGTCAGTATATTATCAACAGAGGACCCTTTGCCTGACGGTATCAACAACTGGAGCAACATGTTCCCGGCTACTGTTTGCACAAACACCAACGAAACCTCACAATGCAATTCGGACCACAATGTCGACACCCAACCAATCTTACATATTAATACAAGTGTATTCATCATCATGTCCAAGGGACAGCCCATCCAGGCCAGTCCTCAGCGCTATGCATCGCAACCAAATCCAGCTGCCTCCATCCCAAGAAGGCCAGTAAACCCAAAAGCCCGCAATGCCATGCTAACGCAGTTTCAACTTCAACCCTTCTCCTATCCTTCCATCCTCCCTCAAATCTCCGTCTCCATCTCCAAGTCCGGATCAACCTCCGTTCCCAAATCCCTATCCTCCAAGAACCTTCTCCCCAGCAGCTCCTCAGGCAGATACTCCTGCCTCACCCGTCCCTCCCTATAATTCGGCGGGTACTTATACTCCGCCCCGTACCCCATCTCCCTCATCAACCGCGTCGGCGCGTTCCTCAAATGCAACGGCACAGGCAAGGCCGCCACCCCGGGCTCCCTCAGCGCCGCGTACGCATTGTTCAACCCTCGATACGCCCTCGTGCTCTTCGGCGCAAGGCTCAGCGCCACCGCGCAGTGCGCCAGCGGTATCCTCGCCTCGGGCATGCCAATCTGCTGCGCGGCAGTATACGCCGCCGTCGCGAGCGGTAGCAACGTGTTATCCGCGAGCCCGACGTCCTCCGACGCGATCACGACCATGCGCCGCGCCACGAACAGCGGGTCCTCGCCCGACTGCAGCATCCGCGCGAGGTAGTACAGCGCCGCGTCCGGGTCGTTCCCCCGCACCGCCTTGTGGAACGCCGAGATGGTGTCGTAGTGCTGGTCGCCCGCGCGGTCGTACACCAGCGTCTTGGTCAGCGACGCCTTGATGTCCTCCTTCGTGATCCCCGGCCGGTTGCATATCGACAGCGCGAGCTCAAGCAGGTTCAGCGCCGTGCGTGCGTCGCCGTCCGCGAAGGCCGCGAGGTAGGTCACCAGCTCCGCGTCGATCAGCGGACTCGGCACACCTCCCCCCTTCGCATTCTCCTCCTCGATCGCCCGCATTAGGATCCCCGCCACGTCCTCCCGCGTCAGCTTGCTCAGCGTGAACGTCCGGCACCGCGAGAGCAGCGCCGCCTGCACCCTGAAACTCGGGTTCTCCGTCGTGGCGCCGATGAGCGTGATCGTGCCGGACTCGACGGGGTGCAGGAACACGTCCTGCTGCGCCTTGGAGAAGCGGTGGATCTCGTCGCAGAAGATGATGGTCTTGCGCCCCGTGAGCGCGCGCTCGTTGGCTGCCTCGGAAAAGTACTTCTTGCACTCGCCCACGCCGGAGCTCGTCGCGTTGAGCTCGATGAAGCGCGACCCGACGCTGTGCGCGATGCACCGCGCGATCGTCGTCTTGCCCGTCCCGGACCCGCCCCAGAGGATCATGCTCGGCACGCGGTCCGACTCGATCAGGCTGCGCAGCACGCCGTTCGGGCCGACCAGGTCCTGGCCGCAGACCTCGTCGAGCGTCTTGGGGCGCATGCGTTCGGCGAGGGGTGCGGCTCGCGCCGTCTTGGTGCGCTTCGTGGCCGGGCCCGTCTCCGGGGGCGCCATTTCCTTGTCGTCCTGCTCCGCGACTACTGTGCTGCCGCCAAAGGAGGGGGAAGGTACGGCGCCCGGGCCGTCGTCGAAGCTGCGCTTCACGCCTGCGGTGCGTGTAATGCCGCCGTTCGCGTTGGCGGGGGTGGTGAGGACTTTGGTCGGGGGAGCATGGCGTTTGGCGGCTGGGGTTGAGAAGAAGCTCGACGCGGGGCGTTTGGCCTGGGAGGCGGAGGGAAGGGTCGTCTGCGTGCCGTTGGGAGCTTGACTCGCTGTCGGGGAGGTGGTACGGTCGGGGTTGAAGATGTGGGAGACACAGCCGGAGTCGATGTGGGAGTTGATGAGGGTCTCCTTGACTGGCTTGTTGCAGATGGGGCAGTCTACGGCTGCCATTTTGATGGAGCTACTGCGGTTCGATGCATGCGACGACGGGGAAGTAATTGGATTGGTGATTGGTGAAGTGAGCGTGGTGTCGCGGCAACGAATGTGGTCGGTTATTTCTTGGAGGTGCAGATGGCCAAACGAGTGGAAGTAAGTGGAAGACGCGCTCTGGGGAATTTTCCCTATGACGCGCCTTAATGGAGTTGCAGCTGTGGGAGCTCTCGCAAATTCTAGTGGGGCCGGCACGCCTCGCTCCGCAACAGCCGACTGTGACCCGCCGGGACCCTGGGCAGGTGCCAGGTGCCTTGTCGCTCAGAGCCGGCTGTTCTTTTGGAAGGTGTGGGGAGGATGGATCGGCGCCGGCACTCGGATTCGGAGATACACTGTGCCATCCGTCTGCCCGCCCCCGATGGGACGAACGCCCCGGGAATGATCTCATCGAAGGGGGGAATGGAACCGATACACCGCCACTACTGCCTAGACAATTGCCTGCCAGCGAAGATGTTGTGAGAAAATAGTTGATTCTCGCCCAGACTCGCGGTCCAGGTCTTTCTCATAGGTATCATTACACCTAGTAAACGCCTCCCAATGCCGTCCAGTGACCTCAGGTCCCAATTTGATGTTCTGATCGAACGTGATGTACACGACGTTGCAGCATATGTACAATGCCAATGCCGTCCACCGACTCGTCTCTTGTCTATGGAAAAAGACCGCGGCGCTGAATGAATTGTGTATCCCATGCAGCAAATCTACATTGCCCCCCAGCCATTACGCTCATCATACCATGAACGACTCGCCGCAGCCGCATTGCTCCTCTGTGCATCTTCGTCAGCCAATGCTCATTCGCCTCCTTCCCCGGCCAGAGCCCAAGGAAACGCATCAAAGGGTGTTACTCACTGATGTTCGGGTTCTTAAACACAAACCTCTGGCTCAACTTGTCCTCGACCCAGTCCATCTCGCTGCCGATGATGCTGAACAGCGCCTTGCTGTCAATCAGCACCTTGACGCCGTCCTGCACCACCTCCTCGTCGAAGCTGCCCGGCTTCTCCACGAACTCGAGGTGGTACGCCAGCCCCGAGCACCCGCGGTTCCGCACGCCGACCTTGATCAGCTTCGGCTCCGGCTGGTCCAGCAGCGCGCGCAGCTGCTCCACCGCCGCGGGCGTCAGCTTCATCGCCGCCTTGCGCGCGCGCAGCTTCGACCGCGGGCGGGTCGGCTTCGTCGCGGCCGTCGTGGTCTTTGCGGCTGATGTTGGTGTTGGCTCGGCTGTGGAGGGCTTTGTGGATGTCGTTGATGACTGGGTAGAAGACTGCTGCTGCTGCTGCGATGTGGCGAGCTGCGAAATCTTGGGCGGCCTCGTCTCGTTGACCTTCGGGAGGGGATCCGGCTGCGCGATCGAGCCCTCTGCGCCGTCGGCACGCGGTGGTGGCGGGGGCGTGGTGTTGGGGTAGAGAGGGTAGGACTGGAAGGACGGGCTGCCGTAGGCTCGGCGGCCGGCGACGCAGGGCGAGTAGGCGCATTGCATCGCGGTGCAGGAGCGGCGGATCGCCAGGCGGGTGAGTATCCTTGGGGCGTTCATCGTGGGAATCTGTATTGGGGGTTGGGTGGGTGGGTAGGTTGGTTTGTTTGCGCAAATAACCTGTTCTGGCGGTCTGCTTTTGTTTCGGCGGTCCCAGCAATTGAGGGTTGCTCGTGGGGAGATGTCGAAGGGTAGTGTTATTAGGAAAGGTCGAGAGGAATAGTCCGACGGCAACGGAAAGTTGGTGGTTTGTTTGTAAGGTCGGAGGTTTTTTGCTCGGTTGGTCGGGTTGGGGGGACTCGACTCCAATGAGTTTGCGGATCAAAAGTGTGGCTGCACTCGGAGCAGAGCAGAGCAGAAGCTGGGGCCCGGGAAGGGGTCAGTTGACAGGATTTGGCTGTGGCCCCGTGGCGCGGCTATGACATGGCCACTGCGCTGCCGGGAATTCTCGAGCTCTCAGCCAATCAGAGGTCGGTAATTTGTCAACGGTGGGTGGATATGACAAAGCAAGCCTCACAGCATGTTGGATGACTCTTTGCTCATCGTCCCTTCCTGTGGCGTTACCTCTCTCTTAGGTAAGACGACACAGCAAGGATATGCAATGAAGGGCCGACGGTAATTTGACACCTTGAGGGCTTGAGGTGCATTATTCATGGATTCCGTTCATGCTGCAATAAATCGAATGATGTTTTGGAATGAGACCATTGGCATTAGGTTTGCTCGGAAAGTCAAAAGTCGCTTCGGCTACATTCTCGGCAGCAACCGAGCAGGAAGACGTGGGGGTCGATGAACCGCCAGAGACATCAGCCGCCATTCGTGGTCATCTAATCCTCAAAAGAAGCCGTTAGCAATGGCTAGCATCCAGGACACCATGAGCATTGGCTAACACGTATCCGCTCGCATCGTATGGCTTCACAACATGACGAAAATCACCCATCAATATCAATTGTATGAGCAATATGGGATGGAACACCATCAATTAGACTATCCATCATATCAATCATCATTACAAATTCATACAATCTACCCTCCAACCCTCATCATGACCGCTCAACCATCCCCTTCACACCCCCCACCGCCGCCCTCGCCATCTTCTTCAACAAACTCCTCTCGTCCGCCTCCCGATACCGCTCCCACGTATCCAGTCCCTCCTTCGCCTGTATACTCAGCGTCTCGTACCCCTGCTTAATCACCTCCGTCACCTCCACGCTCGTCAGGTTCGCCTTCTTGCGCCCGCCCTCCAGCAGCTCCTTGTAGTGCGTGCTCACACTAATCAGCGTGTCGATCGAGTTGCTCTGCCTCTTCCCCAGCGCGTAGCTCTCCTTGAACTTGCCCAGCACGTCCCCCGTCTCGACGACCTTGTAGAACAAATCGTCATACGCCGCCGCGCCGGGCAGGAACGCCTCGCCCGCCGACAGCGACAGCGCGAGCAGGTTCACCACGTTGTCCACCAGCAGGTCCACCTGCGCGAGGTCCTTCAAGTCCGCGACGTACGTCGTCAGGAACCGCACCAAATTCAGCAGCGCGCGGAACAGGTCCGCCCAGTGGTACGCGAGCCGCGTGCGGCTGCGGCTCAGGTAGGACACGACGCGCAGCATGATGCCCACGCACAGCGTGTACAGCCCGACGTCGAGCCGGCGGCGCAGGTTGTGCGTGATGCCGTCGACCATGGTGTCCAGCACCGCCGTCGCGAGGATGCGCTCGCCGCGGACGAGCGGTAGGTACGGCTGGCGCTGACGGCACAGGCGCACGGCGGTCTTGCTCTCGTCGCTGCAGATGCGCTTGCAGAGCACCGGGTCCTCGATCAGCAGGCGGAACACCATGAGGTTGAGGTGCGAGTAGTGCGTCGTGCGCTCCGAGAGGTGCGCGTGCTGGAGGAGGTAGGAGGTGAGCGAGGTGAAGGCGGCGAGGGGCTGCTCGGCGCCCTTTTCGGCGGGGAGCGTGGCGAGGTTGAAGCAGAAGAGCTTGTTGGCGTGCGTGAAGTCGTAGGTGGCTAGTAGTACGGCGGCTTCTTCCCCTGGTCTGTGATCGTGCGTTAGTAAGCGTGAGTTTGCGTGTGGTGTTGTTGTGTATACTCACAAGTTCGTGAACATGGTCCTCATCGTCTCGGCGTCGTATACGGGCTTCTTCTCCGGCTTCGGCCCCCTGGCGACGACACCCAGCCCCATCATCCGCAACGTGCCGTTCAGCGTCCACCCCTCGGGCAGGTCCTCCTGCACGTCCACGTACTGCGTCCTCAAGCTCTGGCACGTCTCGCCCACGCACCTGATGATCTTCCGTATCGTCGCTTCGTTGACGAAATCGTTGAGGCGCATCTGGTACGGGTTCTGGAACTCAAACTTGTTGTAGTTGGCGAGCAGGCCGAGAAGGGTAAAGGGGTAGAGGATACGTTGTGTCGAGTCCGCGTCTTGGATGAACTGGTCTCCCGTCAGTTTTCTCGGCTCTCTAGACTCTCTTGCATAAGGAGTTTACCTTCATGACCGCGGGAAACAGGTCCCTTTGAATGAAATACGTCAACAGACTCGTCTGGTACGCCCCGGCAGTAACAGCCAGCACCACCTCAACCGCCTTCTGCCTCAGCTCCAAGCTCTTCCCGCTCCGTATAATCAGATCCAGCGCGCCGACGAAGTCCGTAAAGACGGTGTCGACGTGGTCGATCCCCGCCAGCACGTTGATGATGTCCGAACTGGGATGCGCATACTTTTTCGAAAGCGCCGAACACAGGAATATACTCAGTGTCTGCCATCGTCAGCCCCTCTACTGCCCAAACTCCCACCGCCTGTCACCAGAGAAAGAAACTCACATCAAGCGCATGCAAATCCGCAACCCCCTGCCCGCTCTTCACAGCGCCCACCGCCCTCGCGAACAGCTCCCTCGTCTGCTCCTCGAGCGCAAGCATGTCCGCAGGCCCGAGGCCGTCCAGTATCCGCCGCAGCGCCGCGCGGTCCGGCCTCAGCAGGAAGAACTCGCGCCAGAAGCCTTCGGTCCGGTCATCGTCTTCGTCGTCCTTGAAAAGCTCGCCATGTTAGCCCGTCTCGAGGTTTCGGCTTCGTCGGGAAGGGGTTGGGAAGACGTCGGATTGGCGGATGGGTTGTGTCAAATCGCAAGAGAAGGAGGGCAACCTCCTAAGCCGGTCACCTAGGCCGCATCGCGAGCTTCAAACCCGCCCGCGGTGGAAGCTCCGGATCGCAAGACCCTCCCCCGTCGCGCAAAGGAAGAACCAAAAAGAGAAAGACGCACCTATCCACGCCTGCCCGTTAGCCGCAATCCCCAATCGCAAATGCGCATTCCCTCCCCAGACAGTCACGAACCTTGAACAACCCCTCATACAGCTCGACAACCTTAGGCTTAAACACCTCGGGCGGAGGCTGCCTCGTCAGCGGTGATGCTTCCATTCCCGCGCAGCGCAGCACCCTATTCCTCGTTTCCAAGTCCGTTCGCTTTTCCAGTTCCGTTCGGCGGGTATTCGATATCGCAGGCAGTCCAGGAAAACCACAAAAGATTACAATTGCATTAGAAGAAAAGATCGGAAGGCACAGGAAGGAGCAAACGTTGACTGCTGGTTGAACAGTCTTCGGTCCGGACGCGCCAGCAAGCTATCTTGGGCACGATACGATACGATACGCGGTCCGATAAAAAAAAAAAGATAAAGGCTCCCTTCCACCCCAGAAGGGTGTTGCTGCGTAGCTCAGGGGTGGGTGCATTACAGTGTCTCGTGTCTCTCACACTGTCCTTTTCCCCAATCAATCACATATACGCTACAGTGCCATCTCCAGAACTCAACGGTATATTACGACACAGCGCATGCCCAGACCCCCAAAACCACAAAGCTAGGCACGGATAGCTGGCTGCCTCCAAGAAAAGATCGGGACACATGTCCCAGCCCGTCGCGCCGTTTCAAGCACATCGCAATTCCCCGGCACCAACCACCCCCTCCCCCTTGAACGAAGACCAGCAGCGTAGGGCTGACGGGACCCAAGAAACAATTCGCATCAAGCCAAAAACGAAACGTGCAGATTTACCTCCTGAACAACCCAGTGTCACCCTCAACGTCCCGTTGAACCAGAAGAAACCCGCAGGAGCTTCCTTCCGCCAAGCCGAGGTATGTAATAGCACAGAGCTGCTATTATTATCATAGCGGGCCGATGGTCAGGGGTGCAAAGTGATCTCGGCTTTCCTACCCGGACCGCCGCCCTCACGATGATCGCAATGTGACTCTCTTCTCTGTACACGACTTCAATATCACAATCTCACCACTGGGACAATATGCTGAACGAGAAAGTCAACCCTCGCAAGGGCTCTGTGTATATCTAAACACCCAAGAAAACCACCATCGCTAGCTGCATCCCCGCCCAATGCAATCATTAAAACTGATAGTTATATGCAATGGGTGTCACCCAGGACCCCCTCCCTTCCCTTTCCCATCTCCAATGCTTGCTTTACAAGTCCCTGAATACAAAAGAAACAATTTCCAACGCCCCTCGCAATGCCATTGTGTGTGTCTTCTATGTACAGACCGTCCAAGACCACCGGATTATAGTGTATGGGTAAGTAAAGTCGGAGACTCGGTAGGTCTTTTTGTAATTCTGTCCACGGCCAGGCGGCTAGTACATGATACTCTGCCGCCAGCGCTCAATGGACTGCGGTTGTCCGGGCTGCATTTGCATTTGCATCTGCTGCATCTGCATCGGCGTCATTTGCTGCTGCTGCATGCCCATGTTCATCGCCATAGGCTGTGCCTGCATCTGCATGCCCATTCCGCCGCCATACGGGTTCATCTGCATGTTGTTCATGTTCATGCCCATGCCGTTCATGTTGTTCATCCCGCCCATGGCACCCGCACCGCCCATGCCTCCCGCGGTGTAACTGCCGTAGCCAGAGGCGATCGCCGGTTTGTTAGCCATCTGGGTCATGCCAGCCTGGCCAATCAAGCCACCATATGCAGGCTGCTGCTGTTGTTGCGGCATTTGCAGGGGCGCACCGTAACTGCTGAAAGCCATACTGGACCGGTTCCAGCCGGGTGCCATGTTGACACCGGCGCCGGCGTTGGAAGACTGGACGTTGTCGATGAGACCGCTGACGCGCCTGCTGCCGGCGGTACCTCCGTTGCCGTCGTTGAACTTGCCGTTCATGTACCCGCCAGTTGGCGCCAGAGCCTTGGGCTTGTCGAGGCTGGTCGGCATCTGCGCACGCACGGCAGCCATCTTGGCCTCCGCCGCCCGAACCTTTCGCTCCTCCTCTTGGAGCCTCGCCTGCTCCTTCAAGGCCGGGTTCTCGTGGTGGATACCTGGGTGGCTGCCGAGAACATCTGCCAGACTATGTTGCTTGCGCAGCGGCGGCGCTTCAGGCTGGTTGATGCCGAGCCCGCCACCGAGGCCGCCACCCAGGGTCATCTCACGCTCTCGCGCCTCCCGCTCAGCCTGTAGTCTCTTCCGACGCTGACCAAGAGTCTCTTCTTCAGGAGGCACCTCCTTCTCCTTGCCCTTGTCCTCGTCCTTCTTCTCCTCAGGCTCGCCGAACTGAGTGAGGATCTCGGCAGAGAAAGCGCGACTGACAGGGCGGGCCTTGGGCAGGTTGTTGTGATCGGCCTCGTCCTTGGCCCGGAGACGACGCATGCGTTCGCCCAGAGTCTCACCAGGCTCATCATCTTCCGACTCCTCTTGAGGCCTCACGCGCTCAGAAGAGGGCATGTGGTTGAGGCGAAGTTGGCTCAAACCAGCATTGAGAGTCATGGCACTCCTTTGTGGCCTGAGGGTTCTTGGTGGTTCAGGCTGTCCGGTAAGACGAGCGCGACGAGAGCTCAAAGGCTCGTTCTCCTCCCTCTCACGCTGCTCCATCAGACCTAGAGGGCGGTTGACATCTGCGACGACACCCTGGTTGGCGTACAAGACACCCAAAGGCACCTCGTCATCGTCAGAGTCCTCCTTTTCGTCGTTGGCGCCATCCTCCCAGGCAAGCGCAATCTTCTTCTTCTCACGATGCCTCTTCTGCGCCTCGGCGACGGCGTCGAGTTCGAGGAGCGTGGAGTGCATGCCGCCGGCCAGTGCGCTGTTCGGCATCTGCGTGCGCAGTTTTTGGTTGTACTTTCGCAGCTGCAGCTCGGCGAGCAGCGTCGTCGGAGGTCCGTCGAGAACATGAGCAAACTCGTCCTCTTCCTCTTCTTCAGACTGTTCACCAGACTTCTTCGACTCGGCGTCCACGTTCTCAGACAAAGCCTTGCCCTCATCGTCCTGAGCCATGGAGTTGGCCCTAGACGTATCAGCAGACTTCTTGCCGAAAGGCAGGATGCCCTTCTTCTTCTTCTGCGACGCGGCAATGTGCTCTTCGGGTAGCAGCGCCCCGGGCGCGGCAGACTTGCGACGGTTCTTCTTGCCATCAGGACCGTACACCTCAGAGCCGAGCTTGCCGGCGAAAGCGTGGTCCGTGAAGGCGCTGACGGGAGCATTCGCGGAGGCGTCGAGAATGCTGTCCAGAGTAGCCATGGCCGAGCCATCCTTCATCTCAATTTGCGGTGTCGTAGATGGTAGGTCAAAGAAGGCGCTGGCACGCAGCTGCGGTGGCAGATCTGCAGCCCTAGGCATCTTGGACTTGCGGCGCTGCGTCGGCGGAGGCGCCATGGGCATCTCCTCCTGTTCACCAGCCAGCAGTCCATCCCTTTGCTCGGCAGGCACGTGAGAGTCGACGCCAGCAGTAGACTCCTTGATCGAAGTGCCACCAGATCTCTGGCCGTCAATGTCCTCGCCCAGCGTCGTGGCGCCATGCCCGGCAAGCGGGTCGGGTAGCCACATCTTGGACTCTCTCACAGCAGGGGCCTCCGGGTCTTGAGGCAGGTACTCGGCCTTGCCAAACCCAGGGTGTCCCATAGCCTGCAAGACCTTGGAGTGTCTCGCGTTCCGGACATTGGTCTTGGGCTTTCTGGACAGCTTGGGGGGCAGGTTGAGCATCGCCGGCACGCGGGCAGGGTAGTACAGCATCTCCTGCCCAGTGAGCTCGTCAAAGTACGATTGCGGCCTGACCTGGGTAGCCTTGGGGGGACGAGGCATGGGCCGCGGTTGGGGTTCAAACGGCGGCTCAGTGATGTCGGACATCGGCATGGTCTTGGGCTGCGGCGGCGGCATGTCATTGTACTCGCCATCGCTCTGCTCACGAGAATCCCAACCGCCGCGCTCGGAGTACTGGTCTGGTTGGCAGTGCACGCCGTCAAAGTCATCGAAGGCGTTCTTGTGGTCAAAGGTGGCCGTCGATCTGGGTGTCGCTGGCCTGTCCTCAGAGTGTCTTCCGTTGTCACCACCAAAGTCCAATCCCAAGCCTGACTGCTCCTGGTCCAGGTGCCCGCCGACGTTGTACGAGCTGCTATCGCCGTTCTCTTCGTAATGTGTATTCGGCCGTCGGATAGTGGCATCATCGTCAGCCAACGGCGCCCGATCAGCATCATCAAGCGCCCGCTGCGTCAAAGCAACAGGCTCTGACTCTGCAATCTCAGCCAGAGAGGGCTTTCCAGACATGCCCGATCGCGCGCTCCGCGTGGACCCCTTGCCGGGGCCGTGACGCGACATGACGGCGTCGACGTCAATCTCTGGCCTCCCGCTCGCCGAGTTCTTGGACCCGGAGCGCAGGCGGCCGGTGAGGGAGTGGTTGGGCGACATGACGTAGCCGCTGGGGGAGTAGCCGCCGTGGCGGGCGGCGTTGTTGAGCTCGACGATGGAGGCGACGGGAGGGATGACGCGCAGGGGGCCGGGCTGGGCGGCGGCGTCGTCGATCGGGGACTGGGATGCGGCGACGGAGGCGGCGAGGATGGAGGAGCGGCGGGAGTCGGAGCGTTTCAGTTCCCCATGCAGGTCGCGGATGGCGTCCTCGATGGAGCTGGTCATGGACAGGCGCTCGGCCGTCTTCTCGAGGGCGGCGACGTTGCCGACGTAGGCGCCGGAGCGGCAGTTGAGATCGGGGACGGGGTGTTTGAGGATGAAGGTGTTGGAGTCGGAGGTCGTACGGACGATTGGTTTGGGGACGGGTTGGACGATGTTGGAACCCGAGGAGGAGTGGTGGTGACGGTAGCGGCTGGGTGACTGGTGTTGCTGTTGCTGCTGCTGCTGCTGCTGCTGCTGCTGCTGCTGCAAGCTGTCCTGGATCTGGGAGATGAGGCTGCTGTTGGATCGCAGGGACGAGGTGGAGATTTGGCGGGTAAAGGCAGCTGGGGCGGAGAGAGCCGACGCAGCGGAGGCAGCTGAAAGCGGGCTCGTGATGGAACTCGTATTCGGGGCGGTCGTGTTGATGTTGATGTTATTATTGTCGCCGATATTTTTTGTTCGCAGGGCCAGGGGGGCGATGTGCTGGACAGGAGGAGAAGAAATGGAAGAATTCGACTGGCGGAGCGACCGCGGTGGTGACTGGGGTTGGGCCTGCTGGGACTGGGATTTAGGGGAGAATTGATGGAAGGCGGCGCTGGGGCTGCTGCTGCTAGAGTTCGTGTTGGTGGTAGCGGCGGTACAGGTGTCTGTAGCGGCACTGCTGCCCCTGGCCACCTGCAGCGGATCGAGGGACAGCGGCGTCGACCCGGCATAGCGCTGGCGCGGGTTCATACGCGAGATTGCCTCCTGTTGGTCGTCCAACTCTGTTTCTCCCTCTCCCTGTTTCTCTCCCTCTGCTGCTGCTGCTGTTCCCCTACCGAGGCCAACATTCCTGGCCATTTCCTGTTCCTGTTCCTGTTCCTGGCGCTGTCCCTGGCCGGGTTGGCGGGGACTTTGCATCGTTACATCCAGCTCGCGTGCACCCGAGACATGTTCTTCCTTCTCTGGCGACATTGCCAGCGCCGCTACAGCATCCGCTGCTGACGATGCTGACGCAGGCGCATGTGGTGCTCGCATGGTCGATTCCGCCCCGTCGTCGCTCAAACTCATACCTGATTCTGTCGTCGTTGTCGCGTTGGACGGCACCCCCTTTCCAGAAGTGGGCTGTAATGTCGTCGACTGCTGCTTATCAGGACTCGGGCTGTCGCTCTTCCAGTTCGTCGTACTGTTGATGCTGCCGCTGAAATCTCGATCGGGAAACAGGTCGCTGTCCATCGACAAAGGCGTAAAACTCGTCTCGGCAAGCGACAAGAAGTTGAGGGGGCTCGGGGTCGCGGTGACGGGAGATATACTTGGCCGCGACGACGACGACGCCGACACGGACATGGCCGCTGCGAACGAGGATGCCCCCGTCGTCTCTTTTGTGTTTGTGTCATCTCTGCTGGCAGCTGCCACTCCTGATCCTGCTGCGGCCGTGTCCGATCCTGCGGAGGAGGTCGAGGACCTGCGGACCGACGTGTAAGTCGCCATCTGAAATTGTGTTTCCCTTCCGGGGGTGGGTTTGCTTGGTGTCGCAAAAGCGCCCCTCGAGGGACCGTACGGTCGGTGCAATCAAGCGGCCTGGGGGCGTGTGTGGCGGCACTCGTTCGGATTGCTGCTGCCAGGATTCGGGAAGGACGGTTTAGTTCTGGGGGGTTTGCGTGCGGTATGCGGGTTTGCGACTCTGGCGATGGGTGCAAGTTCAGACGGCGTTTCCGACTTGCGGTCCCTGCGTGCGACGGATGGATGGTGCTGTGCTCGAGCTTCACACCTTGTTTTTCGTCGTGTTGGTGGTGTTGTTCCCGTGGTACTCGGTGCGCTGGGCAAAAACTGGGTTTGCTATTCTCGTATTCCGTTTGCTCCTATTTTTTTTCTTTTTCCGTTGCTGCTGTCGTCCCGTCCGCCCGTTTGGCAATTCGCATCTGCTTCGATTCCCCTCGTGTCCGAAATAGGCGGTAGACCTCTTCTCTTCTACTTGGCGCTGTCTGTCGGTAGGTCGGTGCGCCGCTGTTCTTCAGCTGCAGGGTCGGGAGCTGTGACGTAGGCCGCGAAACAGGTAGGATTGCCGGCGAGGGCCTCGTGGTAGCATCCGCGCGGTGTGTAAGCTGTACCTCAGGCGGGGGGTGTGAGTGTGCGGTTTCGACTATGGCTTTCCTCCGAACAACAGACGAAGGAGCGACAGAAACAAAACCACGAAACAAAAGCTCAGTCGAAAAAGTGCTATCTGCAACGCCTGCGCCTCCGTGAAGGAAGTGACAGAGGGAGAAAGATTGGAGGTCGAGTCGTGATATATCCTAAAGCAAGAAAAAGCACAACTAAACGGGGGGCGTGTGTGGTAGCGTGGTGGGTGGGTGGATGGGTGTGCAGATAATTAGGTGAGCTGGACAGACATCGGACAGCGGGTGATGAGGGACAAGGTTGTGAATGAAATGGAGATAGCGCATGCGGGTTGAGCAGACGCCGTCCAACAAGGCCTGGCCCAGCTTCGAACACCACCTACACTGCGGCGCCAGCTCAGGTTGGATGGAGATCGTGGACCATCTGCAGAACCCCCAGTCAGAGCAGAGAGAGAGACAGCTGGACGTGGAATCAACAGACACCACGTCGTCTGCTTTTACTCGCAACCTACAAGCCCACCGGCACTGACCAGGTAGGCGTGTGTGCTCTGTCCCGCCGCCAGAGATAAGCTCCTCGCAAGGTCGCAACACAAGATACGGATACAGAGAACGGGCTAAACTTGGGACGATCCCGCCAGGGTACCAAACGAAAAGGAAAAGAAAGGGAGCATGGGAGGGGGGGGGGGCATATACGGATGTAATGTCACTACCACCTCGATCAAAGGAGATAGACATGCCACCACCCCCCAAAAGACAAGGGACCTGACACGCAAAAACGCAGAATAGGGAAACAGAGAGAGATAGAGAGAGAGTTACGCACCGAGAGACAGAAAGCCCGGTTGCTGCTGCTGCGTCAGAAAACGTGTCGATGTAACTGCCACCCCACAGGGCGCACTCGAAGCAACAAAGAGGCCGTCAAAAGTAAACACGCCCAGATGCCGCTGCTGCTCACTGCCGCAAGAGCTAGACTCGATAGACGCCGGAGACGGCGTGGGTGGTGCGGGCCAGCTTTCCTTTCAAATACGAGTCCCCTTTGGGCCGTCCGTCGGGTCGGTCAGTCAAGTCGGCGGTGGATCCGGTCGTGTGTGTCTTCGTTCGTGCCGTTCCTTGTTCCTTGTTCCTCCTTCTTTCTTGCGCGGGCGAGTAGCGGCAGACTAGTATGTAAGCGCACCCGGCCTGGCTTTGTGGAGAGAGAGAGAGGTGGATGAGATGGGATGGAGAGATGGAGGAAAGGAGTAAGAAGGCAAGCAGAATGGGCCTTTTCCCAAATATCGAGGAGGGAACGATGAAAGGGGAAAAGATGGCAGCAAATGCCAGATAGATGAAAGACCAGCCAAACTAAAACGAAACTCGAGACGTTGACAGGTGCGCGGCAACAAGCCTGTCCCCTGGACGGTTCGTCGTCGTGTGGGGGGGGGGGGGGGGGGGGGGGGGGGGGAGGGGAGGCAGATAGACGATGGGGCGCACCCGGGAAACGTGTGCGTGTGCGCGTGTGTGTCGTCTGGAGATGATGTCGGCGTCGGGGGTGTGGTAGACCGCAGTTCCTGGGATGTGGACCGGTCCCAAGAGGAGGAGGATGCCGTCGAGTAATAACAACAAATGGCCCTCTCGAGTGCTCCGTAAGTTGCCTCCTTCGGCGCAAGGAAACCTCGGATCGTGATCAGTCAGTCAGTCAGTCAGTCCCCCCTCTCTTCCCTCCACTTTCTCTAGGTAAGGTATCGTCTAATAAGCTGCTCTGCTGGACGGGTCTACAATTCTCTCGCCGCAGCCTCCATCTCCTCGGGTGCCCGGTTCCTCGCAAGCAGCAGCGGTAGATATCTCGACAAGATAGCAGAGGATGTTTTGGTACCATCCAACATCAACACACAATCTCCCATCAAAAGCCACCGCCGCCGAAGAAAAAGAAAAGACACACAAACTCTCTTCAGAAAAACACTCAGCGTCTATCCCGTTATCGTCAGGGCCGGCTTGTTTGCTCGGCGTCCTATCCTGCCGCAGGGGTAAGAAAAAACAAAACCGCCAAAAAGAAAAAACCAGCGTCCGAAAAACTGGGTTCAGAGTGTGACTGCGGCCCCGTAAGGTACCGTAAGGATGATGCAGTTCCTTCGGGCCCCAGAAATTAACTCAGGGGTTTGTAGCAGAACGGGAACGGCAAAGCAGCGAGAAAAGAAAATAAAAGGCCAGAGGAGGATCCGTATCGTATGCGACAGTGACGTTTTCCGTTTTGCCCCGTTGCCGTGCTCCGGGTCTGCCTCCGTGGCGGTGTTCGCGTGGTGCGCGCGGAGATTGAACGGAGTTGTAAGAGTCAGGTGGAAAGGCTATTCAAATGAGAGAGACACAACAAGAGATGTTGTTTCTCACGTCAGGTATCGCGGGGGATGTTGAAGAGATTGGCCTCGTCGTCGTACGCAGCAGCCAGCAGAAGGAAAAAGGTTGCGACTAATATCACAATTAGACAACACCCATCCTCGTTGTCTGCCTTAGTCTTGTCAGAAATCCCCCCCGAGATCACAAGACCGAGCTCCCGCAAATCCTGCACTACCCCAGCCCACCACCACCACCATCGAAGAAAGAGAGAGAGACGCCATCCCAACTCACACTCCAGTCAGAGAGCGACAGACACCAAAACGCAAGCCAAAGCCACGCCGCCCGCCCATTTACCCGTCAGAACCGCATTGGACCCCAGACGCCAACTTACCTTACACAAACCCAAACCCACGGTGACGCTCCCAAGCTCCATTCTAGCCCTCTCGCCTCCAACCAGCGCAAGTCCACTGCTCTGGCTCTCACCGACCACCCTCCATCTCACGCTCGAACCGGCTCACCCCAAGACTCGGTCGCCAACAGACCCAAACGCATGCAACCACTCACACGCCATCCTCCAAAGCCAAGTCGGTTCGTCCGCGCAGTCTATCCCCATCTCGGAGGGCCTTGGCTTACACCAGAACAAAAGCTTTGGAGCAGAGAAGAACGCAGCCGGCAACGGCACAAGAAAGAAAGGGCACTCCACACACAAGAGACATGTGGCCGTGGGGCCGTCAGCGCCGTGTCTCACTCATCCTCCATCTCCATATCTCTCTCACTCACACATCATCATCATCATCCATCATCCAACCATGCGGCGTCTCTGGACCAGAAAACTCCCCGTCTCACCTTTCTCCGCAGAACCCGGCTCCTCCATCTCGCCCGAGCCTCACGCGACACACCAAGGCCCGGCTCTTCTTTCCCATCCTAGCGCCGTCTGTCTATATGTTGTAGTCCCAAGCTGAATATGCCGCCAAAAGTGACGAAGCCAATCCCGTCCGGATATCCAGTTCCCCAAAATTCCTAATCGTCTAGTTAGTAGCTACATCGTTAGTGCCCGTCCATCCCATCCAAGGTGCATGAAAACCCACATCTCGACCCGAACGAAGAAGAAAAATAAAAACCGCTACCCAACATAAAAGTGGATGGAAAAGTTCCAATAGAACCTCCCACCTATCGTCATAACGCAGCAACCACCGCGAAACTCGGTGTTCCTGTCATCAAAATCCCCACCGATTAAACCGGGGCGCGCAAAGGGAAACCCTCCCCAATTACCTTAAGCTTGAATCGTCTCGCGCTCGCTCGGTCCTCGTGCCTCCACCGAGAGGTGAAAAATATCCCGAAAGCTCGCTCACCTTACACCGCTGCGCCGGGTTTCCCGTGAAGAAGCGCCGTTTGAGTAATTCCAGGTGACGATGAATCTCGATGCAGGCCAGTCAGTCAGTGCCAGCGGAACCACAACCCCCTCGCCCCCATGTCCATAGTCAAAGCCCATCGTCGAAAGGAAATACCACCTCGGAATCCAAATCGCCCCAGCGCAGTGGACGATCCGGACAACCTGCAGCCAACCAGCAAAACAAAATGGCAAGCAAAAAGCCAACACCGCCGCCTGGCCCGAACCACCCTCGCTGGCGCCAGCCAACACGACGTCGCAGCCGCACCGTCGCGTGGCTTCTACGCCTCCCCTCTCCACGACGACGCCGCAGCCCCCAAGAAACACAACCCAATAAGCGCCCAAGAAGCAGATGAAGAGCCACAGAACAGTGGCGCACCATCCAGCGCGGTGAACTCCCTCCCCCGGGTCGTCTTCGTTCGGAGAACACGGCACTTTACGATGCCCCCCCCTCCAACCGACCCTCCCAAGAAAACCATCATCTCAGAAAAACAAGTTTTTGAACAAACCCCATCTCCCCCAACGCGGATTCCAGACCGGTCTTCGGGAGACCCATTGGCTCTAACAGAAAAGCCGCCGGCGGCCCTTTTCTGCTGCTCCAATCACGAGCCGATATCCCTGCTGGTCCCAATTACCAACATCTCGATTCGCCAGCAGCCAAGCGGCGTTCTTAGCCATGTGCCTTCGGCAACGGCACGCTCCTCAAGCATTGGCACCTCCTGTCAAACCACAAATCTCCATCAGCCCTTCGCTAAACCTCTCGCGTCTTCCTAATCAGGCCAGCGCGTTTTGAAGCAAACCCCAGACAGACGCAAAATGACGACATGCGCCGCCGCCGAGTGTCTCCTCGTCGGACGTGCTCCGGGGCTAGCAGTCCGGGACAAGCGCTCTATCGCCAACCTCGCCGTGTTGTCGCCCGTGATAGCTACCTCGGCCATCATCACATTCTACACCGCTGGCAGTCTGTGCAGAGAAGGGCCGCGTCTAGTCGCAGTCTGTGCCCTCGGCGCCTCTTCTTGGTGACTGCTGATCCTTCTTTCCCTATCCGCAAGCTTCATCCTTCAGAAGATCCAAACCGCTTGGGAAGTGCTGCTGTCTTGATCCCGGGTACGAGTGGATCGCAAATCTCTCGGATCCGAGTCGTGTCGAACCCAGCAACCAGCCCGCCGTGGCTGCGATTTTAAAGTTGATGACATTTTCCTGTTCAAGCTTTTTGAGTTAAATTCACCTTTCCCCATGGGTTCATGTCATTCGGGAAAACTGACTCGCCAACCGGAACCGCGAAGTGCAAGCCTAACCGCGCGATTGCGTTCATCTCGCATCCAGTCTTTTCCCGCAGACTTCTGCCACCCGTTTTATCGCGTGGCCGTTAACGGCGGGAGGCAGGCTGCAGGACCAGCAAATACACACCGACAGCCACGTCGCGCAAAAGCCCGTGCTCGCAGATAATCCAGCCTCGAACAAGCCACCCAGAGATAAGCGACGAGATTCACGGCTCCTCGCTTGGTTTTGGGGGCTGGACCCAAGCTGGAGACAAACCTGGGCGAACATCTGCAGGATCGCACGGGAAATCAGCCACACCAAACCCAGATCCCGGCGTGGGCTCTGTGATGACACTGGGGTTGCGTTGCTCCAGCCAATATCACACACATCCCGCGCTGGCAAAAACAAAAGAAATCAGAAAGGGATCCTTGACCAGTGCCTCATTTCGGCGTTGATAACGTTTTTCGCTGCACGATGTGAGCGGCGAGCTTCATTTCCCGTACGCCGTCTGGTCACAATTGATAATCTCTCATCACGCGCCGATGCGGCGGCGCGGGGGGGACACCCACTTCATGTCTTTCCGAGATGAGGCTTGACGCGTTGTGTGGCGATAAGCAGCCGCCGAGAGAAAGATTCGTAGAATTTCCTTTTTTGCATCTCACATGCGTGCGTCGGCGCATTGTCGAACCCGCCGATAGCTGCAGGCGTGCAATTTCCAACGGTGCTGCATGTTCTTGCTCATGCTGTCTCAAATGAGGTGACATTCAAGATAAGATACTGCAAGGCGCGCGGCGGGCGTCATTGTCCTCGTGCGTCGCGACGATTACTTGCTTTTGCAAGCTTATCCGCAAAAAGTCGCCGCCAATTTCTTGAAGCTGCGTTGAATCTTACTTCATGTCCCGAGAGTCAATAGACGATGTTCGCCAGGATGCTTATCTTTAGGGAATGCTGCTGTTGCAATCCGTGTCGTCCGCAGCCCTGTCCAGTGAAACCTCGGGTGGTAGCCTCGTATGGTCACAATCAACATATTGTCCGAATACGCCCTGTTTTGGTAGCAGCCGGTGCTGGCTCAGAAGATCAACTTCCAATCAACAACATGCAATCCGTCTGAGATCAAATACATGCCCAAGGTGTCGTCAGTTGATGAAGCTGGCTTCACGACCATGTGTGGTACTTGCTCGTCTCTTTGCTCAACCCCGGGGTCGTGCCAGGAGGGATAGGTTGAATGCCACGGTGACGACAATGTTGCCGTCAACTTTCAGAAGGACGCAAAACCAGCTGTTCCATGCTCAAGAAAGGGGTTTCCGTTCCCCCGTGGTACAGGCCGTATTCATCTCAAGTCTGTGTCCCCGTCATCTTGCTCAGCCTATGTCCGGTCAACAGGGGGTGCGAGGCACGACATCTTATCTACAGTCGTGCCTCGTAGCACGCCGTGGCGGGGAATAAGCCCGCGCTGCTGTCAACGTTGCCTCGAGGGAGACAACGCACTGAGGAGCCAGGTTAGACACAAGGTTGGAGTTGTACCGCCAGACATGTAACCTGATGAGCTGTCAGCGCTTCTGTGCGACAATGTGTAGCGACCCCTCTTCATGAATATCCATTTCCATGGCACTGACGGTGGCATTCAAGAGTCGTCCTCCATTGATGTCTGACTTAGGCCCCTGGCCAGAGCGTAAGGTCGGCCCTCTCAAAATGGTATGAAGAAGTCGTGTTGATGATGGCAAAATCGTCAGGTTGCGGTCTCACAACAGCAAGATGGTCAAACAAGATGTACTTTTGAAGCCCACTTGTATCCTGTAACCAGGTAGACAAGCTTTCTCTCGACATCATCGATAATCCAAACTTCGCTGGATTTCGAGAGTCCACTTGACGTGGCACCACATAAATGTCGCAATGATGGTCGCGATGCTTGTCACCATATCAAAGAGACATATCTTTAACATCCCACAAACTACTTTGAAGAGCCTTCCGGTAGGCATCTGTTGATTTCCGTTTTTTCGCGTTGTGTTGTGTTCATCAGCCTCGCCATAAAGACTAATGCCCACTCAGTAAACGTCAATGTCTGCCATCAATCAACATCAAACGAACCTGCTGTTGGCAACAGCGAAGATGGCACCGATGTTTACCGTTGAGCTTGAGACAAGTCAAGAATGGTATCGCAACCTTCCAAGATATCTCTCGCAAGCCCCACGGGCATCATCCAGTCGATTCTCCATGACGCCAACACGAGGATGAGGTCAGCCTTTCGGATGCAACATCAGAGTCTTCATGTCGTCTGGATTTGCAACGCCACTTACGTGTACCTCGCCCGTGGAAATCGGACAGTAGATCTCTTTGTTTTGAGAGATGGTCAAAGGGTCCTGAGGCAAATGGTTCCAAATACGAGATCAGCGGCACAGTGTCCGCGATTGCCGCCGCGTCTAGTTGTCTTTCGAAAGGATCTCCAAAACAAGAGGTTCACCAGCAACCAGATCTGGGGCCAAGATCAACGGCGCCACCCTGCGACTGTGTCAAGCGACGGGGGGTCCGTCGGATAAACGATTGAAGCCGACTGAGCCCGGTGAGGAGCGGAGGAAAGTGGAGCTAGAAACGCGGGGAAGGGTCGTTCATCCCTGCTTCGCCGGCCGGCCGCGGGTGTGCCCGGCGGGGCATCCCGCTCTCTTCTCGCGGCACCATTTCAGGGCTTTCGGGCCCAGGCAGGGACGGTTGGCCCCGGACGATGCGAGCAGTTCCCGGCAAGTGATTCGAGGGCGAGGCAGGCACCGAGACGGCTGGCAGCACCACCCCGCCCGGTGAAAACCAGTTCTAAGTGGTCTCAACAAAAAGTCCCGCTGAGCGGTGTGTGTCAGATGCATCTAGGGCGGTTTAGCGGCCGCAGGTCAATCATTCACCGACCAATGACAATGGCCCGTAGTTACTGATTATCACGAGAACTGCTCGCGCTGCAGGTGGCTTGCAGACGAGGGGTAGCATCGCAGGGAGCGCGCGTGGCAGAAAAAAGCAGAAACTGGGCACGTGTGCGGTTGTGCTGTCGTGGGTGCTCGGACGCAAAGACCAAGGAAGCTGACAGAGGCTGGAGACGGTGAGGTTGTCGTGAAGTCTCACCGACCGAGCTGGGCGGGGTTTGCTGCTTGGCTAAGTTAAGCTGGAAGTGAGTTCGAAGCTTAAGCAGTTCCCCGGCTCATGGTTTCCTGCAGAACGACGGGGCGACGGGGCATATGCAGAGGCAGCTGGAGCTTGAATGCGTTGTTTGGTAGTGTCGGAGTCATGTTCAATCAAACGTGTTTTAGGGCGGCACAGAACGGTGGTTTGATGCCGGTATCGGTGAGCTGAAGCGCCGTCTGGAAGTCTCACTTCTCTCTAAAGTAAACTCGCTATAGAAGCAAGGGACATGTCTTTCGACGGCCGTCAGGCTTTGGGCAAAGTGTGGCGTGCCGCACTTGAATGATAAGACGCCGAAGTAAAGGGCGTCAATGATGTGGGGGTTCGACGGGGGTCGGTGATCGTCGGTGAGCTTGATTTGGGATCTGACAATGGCGCACTTTTTGGTGATTGATCCTGGTGTGGCGTATCAATACCGTACCGGCCGAGCAAGGGAGGTGACTGGATGACCCCCGTGCGCCGTGCGGGAAACGGACAGCAGGAACTTGATGTGACGCGGGGGATATCGCCGTTGCCCGGCTCCCGCGGTCAACTTCTCAAGCGACGGAGTGGTCTTGCTTGTGTGGAATGTGGAATGTTTCTCGTCTTTGCTTGATGTGTTGGCAAGGCTGGGGATTTGGGGCGACCCGTCCAGTCAATGAACGGTTTCGACGCATTTCCCAGTTGGCTCAACTGACTGATCCCAAAGCGGCAGTCGTCCGATCTTTGCAATGCCCAAGAAAACATGGCGTCAGTTGAGGTGTCAAGTAGCGTCAGATAGCGCTGCGCATGAACGAACGAAGCACACCGGGAGACTGCCCCGGGCGGAAGTGTCCAAAGCAAGGACGAACGCAAGCTGGCCCGGGTTTGCTGCGTTGTTGGCCTTGGAAGTTGGAACTGCCGAGAGAGATCATTTCAAGTTTCGTCGGCCGGGGCTCGTAAAACAATTTCGGGGCTTGACTCGTAAGTAGCAGCACAGCCACACCGAAGCCTCGCTGCTCATCTTAGCGATACGGTTTCCTGAAATTCGACAGAAATTACGACCCAAGAATGCTGATTTCTGGGGAAGCAACGTTCCCGAAAAGTCCAGCAATCTGGGGACGGACAAGCGGCCTTCTGGCCTGGGTGCCTGGAAAGGAAGTTTTGGCGGCCACGGCGGGAATCCGGGCAGCATGTCAGTTGGCAGTCCGGGGACTTTAGCGTCGGGGCAGGGGTGGTTCATCGGTGAAGAGAATCAGGCAAAGTCGATGGAAGAGGCAGCTGGCCTCTGGACCTCTGCTGATATGCCTTGTGACAGAGCTCATGAATCCATCGGTTGGGGTGGAAGGTTGGCCAGCAGAGTTCGGGTGGCAGAGGCATTAGCGGACTGCAGGGTGGTCGAAGGCACCGCTGGGGAGGGACGTGGTGCGGCCGGCATGATATGGAGACGCTTCCGGGGCGAACAGACGCCATTTCCGTCAGGTGCTGGCAGGTTGTTGTCTCTAGAGGCTCCTCTTCTCTCCATCTCCATGCATAACGTGAGCAGTAGCGGTGGTCGAGATTCAAGCTCCAGTCCGTTGAGGTCGAGGCCGTGAGACAGAGGCGACGGCAGGCGCTACTTAGCAACGTCTGCTGTCGTCGGTGGTGTTCTCTTTCTTTCTCAACGCAGGCCAAGCATTCCTCATGGACGTCGGCTGGAGTGGTCTGGTGCCGGTCTCGTCTGGTGTGCTGAACACAAAGAGCGCAGCGCCAACACGGGTCGGCTTGCCTGGAACGTGTATCCGTACGGTACACTATGCGCGGGCGGGTAGTGCAGTCAGGTACGGAGGGTACGGCGGAGGTACCAACCGGGCCCAGACAAGGGTGGGATGCATGATCGCTGAGGTCTGGTTCCGTGTCGGGGCATCTGGCCCTGGGTGTTGCACCCTTGGGCGGGACCATGAAAGTCGGTTGAGGCGATGATGTCAAATGGCAGATTGTGGCATCGGAAAGAAGGCACATGGGTTGGACGGGGAGGGCGAGATTATTGGCATTTTGGGCAGCGTCGAAGCAGTGTAGCTGGAGACAGAAGGCCATGTGCAATTTGACATGCTCCGTAGTTGGGCTGCCCTTGGCCCTGGCCTCTCGAGGAGGAAAAGGAGGAAGAGGAGGAGCTCTTCTGGTTTTGATCTGCGCAGTGCCCTGGCCCTGCCCTGCTCATATCCGCGATGAGCATCTGACCTGTGGGAAGGGTTCCGGTACCCACGGCTGCAACGGTGGTATTTTTGGAGTACCAGCTTGTCCCCGGGAGGCTCAGAATAGTACGAGAAAAGGCGGGCTCGAATGAAACAAAGACTGGATTTGGGTTGCAAAACTGGAACGGAGGGACTGGAGAAAGTGAATGGGTTAGCTGGGTTGACTGGAGATAGACTGGAGCGTCTGGAGAGAGACAGAGAGAAGGAGGAGGAGACGAGACGAAGAAGGGCCGTGTCGGCGTTGTGCATGTTGAGCCGCCTAGACGGTCGAGGTACAAGCAGTGGAGGAGATGGAGTGAGAGTTGGGAGATCATGGAAGTGGAATTGGTCAATCGGAGTTTGTGGGAGCGGGAGCGGCAATGTACCTGCAAGGTGTGACCCTCTGAAAATGCGACTGTGTTTTGGGGGCAGCTGCTCGGTGCTCGGTTGGTCCTTCTTCTGACAGAGACAGCCGAGAGATTGACACTGACTGACAGAGGCGGAGAGGAGAGGAGAGGGCGGGGCGGCGGGTGTTGTGCGACATCGGGGCAGCGTTTGAGGTGACGAAGACGTCGAAGAGGTCTGGCCGTGCTGAATGTGTGCTTGTTCAGAGTGATTATCATAGTAATTCTTTTTTTCAAATTGCTTCGACCCGGACTTGTCGATGGCTGTCTCTGAGACAAAATGACTGGATGATAACGCTCATGTCGAGTAACAATGGGAAGGCGGACAGGTGCATCTTGGGGGGGTTCCTTCCTCACCTCACCCAATGGGACCCCAATGGCATCATCCATTCCACTGCAGCGTTCCTGCCCCGCGGCCACCCTCCTTCGGCACAGTGCTTATGAAGAGGCACACCGTCGGGATACCTGGGCGTCATCCCACTCGCTCACTCAAGTGAGTGTGTTCTTGCTGGGAAAAGTACCTTCTCCCGTACCTACCCTTCCTAGACAAGCCGCGTACCTTGGCCAGCCCGGGCGAACCCCACTACACCCTCGCATGCCCGCTGTGCTGCGTGCCCTTGGATTTCCATCTCAGTCTGAAGTGCGGTCACTGGTGTGTGTGTTGTTCTGGAAGACTGCGAAAAAAGAAAATGAAAAAGGACCTGGCCTGGAACGTATCCGTACATGGCGCACTTAACCCCGGGCGCCAACAGTGCCACATAAGGTAGCCCTAGCCTAGGTAGCTCTACTTTTACTCATTTATTAAGAGAGAGAGAGAGAGAGCCTAACTTAGAGTGTGATCTTCTCGCTAGTACTAGCACGCAGCACCCCTAGTATAAGGCAAAAGTGACTTTAATAGTAACCTATATCCCTTATATAATTTCAGAATTATAATAGATATACCCTTTTTACTACTAAGTTAGTATTTTAACTAAATTTAGCGTAAGATATACTTACTACTTTTATTACTAAGGTCCCTAAATAGAGCTACTATAGCTATACTTTACTAGATTACTACTTACTATAGATTTTTATTTATACTATAGCCCTCTATATATATACTAAAAAACTACTAAGTTTAACTTTCTTATAATATCTCTAAGTACTTCTAATAGTAACTAATAAGCTAATAAAAGCTTAAAGATCTAAAATAATATTATTATTACTATACTTATTATTAATAAGAGTTCTAACTTTAATAATAAAATAGTTAAAAAGATTAAGCTATTATTAATTAAACTACTAAATCTATAATTAAAGAAACAAAAGGGAATATCTTTTATAAATATTAATAACTTTCTACTTATAGCTAAGTTTAAAAAAGTAAAGAGGTTAAAAAGTATAAAGTTATAGATATACTAATTACTTTATTAAATATTAATAAGCTATAAGCTTTAAAGCTAATATAGGTAGAGATTATAAAAAGCTTTAATAATATAAAGATCTTTAGCTATATTATAATGTTAAATTATATATATAATAAGTTCTATACTAAAAAGAAGAAGTTCTCTCTATAGATATAAGTAGTACTAAAGTTAAGTAATACCTTTAATATAATAACTAGTATAGTATATTATAATAATAATAATAAAAACTTTTCTAGCTAATAACCTTAAGTTATTATAGATATAGACTATAAAGCTAAATTAGTTTTAGCTATATTTAGAGATATAGAACAGAGGTTTAAAAACTAATAAGAATATATATACTATAGAAGATCTTATATAGGTGAGGGACTCTAATAAAAAGGATAATATTAATAAGAGTAATAAGAGTAATAAGAGTAATAAGAGTAAATAAAAAAGAAGTAGTAAGTAAAGTAATAAGTTAATATTAATATTAGTAATAATAAGTTAATATAGTAATATATATTAAAAAAACATTCTTTGTTTAATATTAATATTATATAGTATATATATAAAAAGTATATTAAAAAATGCTTACTTTTCTAGTATTTAGTTAATATATAATCTTTTAAGCTTATTATTACTTTCTATTTTATTCTAAAGAACTACTAATAATATAACTAAGTTTTAAAGCTTTAATAAGAGCTCTCTTATAACTACTATATACTATACTACTGTTAACTTACTTTAAAAATATATTTTAAAGTTAATAAGAGCGATATTAATTACTATTTTACTCTTTATTACCTCTTCTAACTTTATTTACTTTCTCTCTTTTATAAATTAAATACTTTAGCTTATAAAAACCTAGCTCTTAGTATTTATAATTACCTTATTACGTTTTTATAGCTTTAATATATTAAATAAGTATATTAGTATTTATAATATTAAATATTAAAGTGAAAATATATAAGAGGGTATATTTAATATAAAGTAGTTACTCTATAAAGTTAATAAAATAAATAGATTAAGTATATTATTAACAATATTATCCTCTTTTTTACTAAAATTATTAACTTCCTCTTTATTATTACTCTTATTACTCTTATTACTCTTATTACTCTTATTACTCTTATTACTCTTGTTACTCTTATTACTCTTATTACTCTTATTACTCTTATTACTCTTATTACTCTTATTACTCTTATTACTCTTATTACTCTTATTACTCTTATTACTCTTATTACTCTTATTACTCTTATTACTCTTATTACTCTTATTACTCTTATTACTATTTTAACTATATCTTTACTACTATAATATTATAAATTTCCCTTATTAATTTACTTTTATAGTAATTATCTACTTATTAATATAGTATATTAATATTAATATTATTTTAACTTTTTCTTTCTATTAGCTTTAACTTTATTAGTAAGTAGATTATTAAAAAGTTATATAATGCTATTATTATATATATTATAATAGTCTATTACTTAAAGTTATATTCTAGCGCTAAGTTATAAATAATATAAAACTTCTTCTTAAGATACTTAAAGACTTACTCTATAATTACTTAAAGCTAGCTATATTTAAGATCATATAGTTCTTTAGTAGTTATTAAAAGTAGGTTTATATCTCTCTAATCTTATAGATAGTAATAAGTCTTATAATATAGAATATTAAAGCTATTTCTACTTTTAAACCTAATATTAATAAGAAAATATCTACCTTTTAATATAGTAAACCTTTAGTTATATATAAATATTACTAGCTTTAAGTTATAGATTAACCTCTTAGTATTAATAAGTATATATAAGAAGCTATTATTAAACTTTATTACTATAAAAACGTTCTAGCTTATAAAGCCCTTCCAATAGCACTAAATCTTCTACTTTTTTTTTAATATAAAAGTATAGATTAAAGTATTATTAACAGCGCCTATATAGCTTAAAAAGGCCTCTCTTTTAAGGTCCCCTTTAATCTCTAATAAAATCTTACTTTTTATTATAAGTTAAATATATACTTTATATAGCTTAATATAAGTAGTAAATAGAAGCTTAATATATTATAATATTATATTTTAGCTAACTTTAAATATATAAGTAGTATACTAAGAGTAGCCTTAGCTTATAATATATAAAAATATTAATAATGTTTACTCTACTATTATATATTAAGAGTTTTATAAGCTAGTATACTTATTTAGCTATTAAATAAATATATTAAACTACTTCTTAGTTATTTAAAATATTTTAAAGAAGTAATAAAGTAACCCTATTAGTAATCCGCTAGTATACTTATATACCCCTATAAGGCTACCCTTATTAATAATTCTTTAATAATTACTTAATAATTACTTTTATTAAGTTAAAGTAATATAGGTACTCTATATTACTAAGTTAATAACTTTATTAATAGCTTTATTATTATTAAAAAGTATAATAGAGGTATTAATTCTACTATATAAGAAGTCTAACTATTTATAAAAGTACTATATATTCAAGTTTAGCCTATAAAGAGAGTTAAAAAGTACTTTCTCTATAAGTTAAGTTCTTTATATAATAGAAAGGTCTTAAATAGTAGGAAACTTAAGTACTATATATTAAGCGAGGGGGTATATAGTTATTTTTTATATAACTCTAACGTTAAGGCCTTATATTAAGGTCCCCTTATTACTAGTAATAAATTAGTACCTAGAAAGGTTAAGCGTATAAAAATGAGGTTTTTCTAAGCTTCTATTACGTCAGAGAATAACCCCATACTAGAGGTACCTCGTACTAGAGCCCAGAACTGGGGAGAAGATCACACCCTAAGTACTCGGATACGTACCGTGGACAATGCGTCCACTGTGTTATTACATAGTATTACGACCGCACACTCCCATCGCCCCCTCTTCCCTGCACCTGTACTTGCCGCTCCCGTTCTCGCTGCTGCTGCCGCTGCTGCTGCTGCTCCAGTTGCTGTTACTCACTGCATTGCTGTGCCGTCAATCGCTTGCTGCTTCCAGGCGCCTTGTGACCGCTCACCCCTTACTAGCATCCATTCCATTCTTTCCGCGCCTCGACTTTCTCTGCTGAAGCTGCTCCATAGTCGCAACAAGTACCTACCCTACCTCGTCTGTCTGACTCTTCGACAAATACTCACGATCCGTCCTCCGCCTTGCCTTACCTTACCTTACCTTCTTCCTCCTCTCTCCAACTGCGCATCTGCACGGGCAGCGACAGCATCGCCGGCACCAACAGCCCCCAACCACGGACCAACCTCTCTCACACGACCACCCCAACACGCACGTACACACCAAATAAACTCCCGCCGGAAGGACGAGCGTCATCTTCGTCCCATCACTGCCCCTCCTTGCACTACAAAGGGTCCTGTTATCCAGCCCTGCAAACTCAGCGCCGTCCGTCTGACTTCAACCCTCCCACCCGTTCCTGATCCCTTCGTTTTCGTTCGGATCCCACCTTCGCCCTCAGCGAACAACCACCACTACAACACCGTACCTTTCGCCGTCCTCCGCCATGGCTCAGTCCACCGAGCCGCGGAGGCGGTTCGCTCCCGTCCCCATCGAAACCACTTTCGAGTCCGTTCGAAAGAGCTCCCAGCAGCAGCAGGGACAGCAGCAACAACAACATCAGCCCGGTCCAGCACCAGAACCTACTCCCGAACACACCCCGCGAACTCCGTCTCCAAATCCATTCGAGCAGCAGCTTCGCCAGCCTCCGCCCCAGCACCATGACGACCACCAGAAGCCGAAGCGCCGCTTCGCTCCCCAGCTGATCGAGACCTCGAGACGAGCCCGAAGGGTGGGAGACACCGGCCCTGCCACTCGACCGACCGACAAGACCGACATCACTCCCTACACGAACCACATCTACCTCCAGCGCACCAAGTCACGAAAGAAGATCGCCGACGGCACCTCTTCCCCTGCCTCCCAAATCATTCAGCGACAGCCCAAGGGCGCAAGGCGAGAGTCAGAAGACGAGAATGCCGGCACCTACATGTTGGAGTGGGCCGCCATGGAGGCCGAGAGACAGATGCAAGAGGCTGCTCTCGCTGCTTTCCCCAACAGTCGTCCTCGTGAGGGTGGCGCTGCCCACTTCTACTTCAGAGAGAGCTCTGGGGACGACAGCACTCCCGAGAGCATCTCACCCCAGCCAACGGGGACTGCCTCCAAAACCCGTGCCCGTCACGCCAATGCACCCCGGCGGAAATCTTCAGACTTGGGCTACTGGCATAAGCATATGCAGGAGCATGCAGAGAAGCTGGCAGTGGAGAGGGGCGAGCATGTCCCCGTCTTTGACGAGGAGGACGAGGATGACTCGGCCATTGACAGGATGGAGCTCGACAGCCCCCCTGATCCTCTGTGGTTGACCAACACCAGGAATCAGACCGCCGATGCTGGGTCCAAGGGTCCAATTGGCGAGGTCTTGATGCCGCTGATAACCTCTGATCCTGTCTCAGCCAAAGATACGGCGCAGCCAGCGCTTCCCCCACCTGAGCCGGTGACCAAGCCCATCGGCGAGACTGGAATGCCATATGTCCCTTCCACTCCAGCCACCCAACCTGCTGCAGTGCCCATTGCCAAACCTGCCCAGGTTGTCCCCGAGACTGGTTTCCGCAACGCTGGCGGCGGTGGATTCGGCAGACCCTTTGGAAACTTTGGGTTGCCCGCCGAAACTAGCGAGTTTAGGAGGATGCGCAAGGCCGCGTCGCCGCCAATGTTGGGCAAGGACATCGTCTTCCGCAAGTGCCCCTCACCGAAGCAAACGAAGCTCGAGCCGGATCACCCCTTCTCAGAGCTCCCTACCGCCGAAGAGAGAAACAGGGATACCACGGGAGAAGCCGGATTGTGGAGGGGCTACTGTTTCCGAAAGAGCGAGAGCGATCAGGCCATAGTGCCTGCATCTCTTCAGGGACCCAGAATGCTGCATACACCGCTGCCTCCCTCCACTCCTGGGGATCCATTCGCTGCAGCTTTTGGCAAGAGCTCTCTCACTGACGAGCCCGGTTCCCACTATGCATCCGCCACTCTCACCCCAAGCACCGCCGAACACCGCGTTCGGTCGGGTGAGTTTAAGGGTCTTCACATGCTTCATGGCTTGGAAGAACGTCTGAAGCGCGAGAAGGCCCTCGAAGAGAAAATTGCCTCCGAGTTTGACGACACTTTCATTACGCAGGTTTACAACTACTTGTCTCTTGGATATCCAGCCATGGCCCGGTCTTTCGACGAGGAACTTGCCAAAATTTCCCACATGAGCATTGATGAGCTGGAGATGGAAGATGCCAAGCAGATGGCTTCCGGCCACCTGATGGAGCCAGCTGAGGCCGAGGTGGCAGAGGAGAAGAGGTGCCCCCGATGGAAGGCGCTGAAGGCGTACATCTTTGAGTGGGCACGACAACATCCCGACTTGGACAGCCTTGATCCTCTCGCTTGGGGCGTGCGTGAGAGACGAGGCAGTTGGGCAATCTAGACGGCAAATGATGGAAATACAAATCATACAGCGGAGGATTGGTTTAGCGACACAGCATGGTCTGACGGAAGAGAAGGGTGTCGAGGGCTTTTGCAACAAACACAGCGCGTTATCAACGGCGTTTCAGCACAGTCTTTCATTGCAAGGAGATACATTTTGGTCAGCATTGAGATTTTGGGTGTTTCGATATGGGCGAAAAAATACGCGGTGTTTGAGAAAGTCTAGAACAGCATGAAGAGGTACATGGCTGCATTCCCAGAGTCCAGACGGCGTCTGTGGGGTAGACAGTGAGGTTTGATGCATTCGAGACCAACACAGAGGGGCGACTGAGGATCGGTCGACGGCCGGGCGGCTCCGTAGGGCGGAGCGGCGCCGAGCGAGAGGGGAAAAGGCTGCGGACGATTGCGCTGCATTGCATGTGCGAGGGTCCTCTTCTTGATGGATTACAGGAAGGATCTAGGTACAGATTGTACACGAGCTCTGCCCAGTAGGGGTATTCGAGTTTTTGGAGCGCGCGCAACAGGATATCTCTGGCGCTCTGATAAGGCAATGTGAATCGAGGGCAGCGGCGGTCGCCTGATTTGACAAACATGATGAGACCATTGGTTCGCTGTGAAGTGTGTGTTCCAGATAAGCCTTTTTTGTGTTTCATACGTTGGCCTCCCACTGGCTGAAATACCAGCTATCCCCATTGATTTCACACCAGAACAAGGTGTTGAATTTAGTAAGTTGCGTGGGGATTATGTGAAGCCAACAGGGGCCCCAATCCCAGAGTTGACGTCGCACTCTGGAACGTCGAGTACGCCAACACTATCATCAGTTGGTGTACATCTTTCGAGATTCGATGTCGATGATTAATGCTGCAGAGAGGTCCTGCCCGTTCGTCTGCATGGGACCATGTTGCTGCTAAGATGAATGTTGTCTTCCAGACAAAGTCATGATGAAGTTGACTTCCAGTAACATCCGGTGCATCACTGCCTGTTCTCATACTTTAAAAGGAAAAAGTAACTAAGTATCCTTTATGCAGACATTTTCAGGATAAGAATAGATCAACACTGTATGTATGGTGTTAATGATGTCTGGTGGCTTTGGTTTAGATGAGAATAGACCTTCTTTGTGAGCTGGGACTTTGAAGACTGATAGTGAAACAGAGTCGGCTTTAACATAAGGCATAAGTATGATAATTCCAGCTTATGTCCTCCCTTAGCTTATATTATTTATTATTATCTATTATTAGGATCTTTATAGATTTATTCTAGGATAGATATCCCTACTATTACTTATACTAAATCATCTTATCCTAGATATACTATACTTTATATAAGTATACTTAGTATTACCTAGCTATAGATATATGCTTAATACCCTATTAGTCTTAATACTGTAATAGTGCCCTTATTATCGTTTAATTAAGCGAATATTCTCGCCTCAGTCGGCGCCTGCGTTATAACTTGTTTGGAGCTATTTCGCTACCTCTGGTCTAGACATCCTAGTCTCTTTCTCAGCTCAAAGTCTGAAGAATTCACATATACTTGAATTCTAATGGAACTGGCTTAATGCCGTGGAAGATGGCTGGCATATGTACCTAATCTTGCCTTAGCTGAACCTACTCAGACAGAGCTCCTTCCTCTAAGTTGGGACACAGGGAGGGGCGTGCTGGCCGGACTCGTCACTCCTCCGGGCTTGCCGGCTAATAGAAAAAATAGGATGGAGAGCTCCTCATTGTATACTACGTTTGGTATTTATACCAAAAAAAAGTTCTTTATCTTGGACCAGGCTTTTAGAATACATCCAGACGTATGGTAAGCTCATCGTGGAGCCGAAGGTAAGTTGCCGTGCGGCTGGATGAACTAGGGGCTCAGTACACGTGCCCGGTAGTTCCCCGCAAGCAAGGGCCACCTTGAACTACGGCTCAACGTCTAGAGCGGGCGTCAACCTTACATATCCTGCCTACCTAGGTAGGTGGGAATTGTTCTTACATCAATCGCCGTGCTCGGCCCTCGGCGACACTAATCGAGCAGTGCAGGCCGGCTCAAAACATTCACACACGGCACGATCACAGAACCCCGACCATCGCAATCCGATGTCCGATGGAATCCAGAAACCTCCCGGTCAATGTCCCAGCCAAAATCCCCGACTCGGGAAAGACCAGGAGGGGCACCAGCAGGCACGCACGAAGCTCGACTAAAGTCCTCAAGGATTGGTTCGCCGCCCATGATGCGTATCCGTATCCCTCGGACCAGGAGAAGGAGGAGCTGAGAAGCCTTTCCGGGCTGAGCATCCGGCAGATCTCATACTGGCTTGTCAATGCCCGCCGTCGAGGGGGCGTGAAGAAGTCGGCAGTCCCTACAGAATCATCGGTTCCGGAGCTGCTGCCGAGCACAGAGCCGGCGACAGTCCAGAACCCAGGATGGGATGCCATGAACCCCTTGGACCGCTGGAGGAACTCGCCGCCCGAGGAAGAGCCGGTACCGCTGGACGCCATCGCAGAAGCCATCGGCACATCACAGAGTCTCCCCGGCCTAAGTTCTTCTATCGACTGGACCGAGCCGGCGAGCTGGAGCCAGGGCCAGACCGCACTCAGCACCGACTCCATCAGCTCCCTCGGATCGTCGGACCAAAGCAACTCAAGCAACTCCTCCGCGCACTCATATGCCTCTGACTCGCTCTTCAACATCCGGACGCAAGACGGCCGTCGCCGCAGACGGCGAAACAACCAAAAGTACCGCAACCCGCTCGCCGCACCCCTCGCCGACGGCGCCAAGCGCATCTACCAGTGCACCTTCTGCACCGACACCTTCAAGTCGCGGTACGACTGGACACGGCACGAGGGCACGCTGCACCTCGTCCTCGAGAAGTGGACATGTCTCCCCGCCGGCCCGCGGTACTCCGACCCCGCCGAGGCCGTCGCGCGCTGCGTCCTCTGCGACGAGGCGGATCCCTCGGAGCAGCATCTGGAGAGGCACAAGTACCGCGAGTGCGCGGCCAAACCGCTCGCGGCGCGCTCGTTCTACCGCAAGGACCACCTCCGGCAGCACCTGCGCCTCGCGCACGCGGTGGGCGACGTATTGCCGTCGATGGGCGGGTGGAGTGCCAAGATCACGAGGGTGAAGTCCCGGTGCGGCTTTTGCGGCGAGACGTTCGCGCTATGGGCGGACCGGAATGATCACCTCGTCGAGCACTACCGCGCCGGGGCGCTGATTAAGGATTGGAAAGGGTGTAGGGGCCTGGAGCCGGCTGTTGCGCTGCTCGTGCAGAATGCGATGCCGCCCTATCTGATTGGGGCGGAGGCGAACAACATTGAGCCGTTCAGCGCGTTGAGGGTGGCTTCCAAGTCGCCCGCGGCGGATGGAGAGAGGCATGCTGTGCCATCGCAGTTTGAGTCCCTGACGGCGAGGCTGGGCGACTACATTAAGGCCGCGATGGAGAATAGCAGGCCGATCACAGACGACTCGATCCGGAGGGAAGCGCGGATGATCGTGTACGGGGATGATGACCCCTGGAACCAGACTCCTGCCGACAATGGAGAGTGGCTACGATTATTCAAGGCGGGCTACGGTCTGGCGAGCGATATGAAATTGCCAGGCTCCAGCGAATTGGATCCTGCTCATGGATGGCCGATTGATTTATCGCTTGACACATTTTCCGACCTGAACACAGCAGTCATGACGCCATTCACATTCGAGAACATGCAGAATGCAGCTATATCGAGCTCTGCGTCTATACCGTTGGACTTTTGCGGTGCTCCGCTCCAAGACGTCGCAGGGGATGGGGTGGCTGTTCCGTGGTCGTGGCAGACTCCAGAATGCCTAGCTGAGTTCAGGCAGATGGGATGCGTGCCATCGATGGAGATCCCTACAGCTACTGAAGTTTGCAACATCAACGACCCATTCATTGGGGCTCCTATATGCCCAGAGTTGTTGGCTCCCGAGGAACAATTTAGGAATACAGCATAGTGGGCTAGTCGTGCTCGGTAAAGAAACAAATTTCATCTCCATTTCTAGCTTCTCCAGTCTTGAAATGCCTCTTTCACGAAGTCTACTCATCTTTCACAGCTTCAGCCAAAGCCAGCTCAAGATCCCCCTTCAAATCCTCCACCTCCTCAACACCAATACTCAACCGAACCAAATCATCATACACACCCACGCTCTCCCTCGCTTCGCGCGGCATAGACGCGTGCGTCATGCGCGCCGGTATCTCGCAGAGGCTCTCCACGCCACCCAAGCTCTCCGCCAGCGTGAAGTACTTCGTCGCCTTACAGAATCGCGCCGCTGCCTCCCCGCCGCCCCTGATGCGGAACGAAACCATGGCGCCGCCCATACCCGCCCGGTGCTGTCTCTGCGCGATCTGTCTCTGCGGGTGGGAGGGCAGGCCTGGGTAGTTGACCGCCAGAACGTGAGGAGACGCCTCGAGGAGACTCGCGAGAGCCGCCGCGCCGGCTGAGGCGGCATGGACTCTGAGGTGCAGAGTCTTGAGGCCGCGGTGGGCCAACCAGCAGTCAAAAGGGCTCGGGACGGCGCCGGCCGCTGTCTGGACGAAGGCGAGCTTTTGCTTGAGGTCGTCGGAATTGAAGGCTACGGCGCCCATGAGTACGTCCTAAGGCGCTGGTTAACAGGATCTGAGGTTGGTGGATAAGAGGGCGACGACTTACGCTGTGCCCGTTGATGTACTTCGTCACAGAGTGCAGGACGATGTCGGCGCCGTGGTCCAGTGGATTCTGGAGATACGGCGACAGCATCGTGCTGTCCACGACCACCACAATGCCCTGCGCATGCGCAATCTCCGTCACGGCACGAATATCAACCAGCGAAAGGGTAGGATTGCTCGGTGTCTCGATCCATATAAGCTGCGTATCATCCCTAACAAGCATGGCCATGTCTCTTTCGAGAGAAGGCGCAAAGTCGACCGTGACACCGCCAAGCCTCGCAAGGAAACGGTACGTGCCGCCGTACAGGTCCGCGTTGCAGATGACGTGTCCACCGGGGGCGACGAGGCCGTGGATCACGGCAGCCGTTGCCGCCAGTCCGGAGGAGAAGGCCAGGGCATGCTTGGCGTGCTCGAGCGTTGCGAGGGCCTGCTCGAAGCTCTCGCGGTTGGGGTTGTTGGAGCGGGAGTAGATGTATTTGCTCGCGGGCTGGTTGATGTCTGGCTGGGGGAAGGTTGTGGCGAGGCATATCTGGAGGAGTGTATGGTGTCAGCGAGAGGTGTTGCGGAGATTGGGAAAGGGGGGTTGGATGGCGGACCTGCTCGGACAGGGCGCCTGTTGTAGGGTCGTGAGGTAGGCCGGCGTGGACTGCGTTGGTGCCGAACCCGGGCTGCTTCTCGGAATGCTGTTGAGAGGGCATGGTGGCACGCGGGTCGGCTAATGGTAAGAAGAAACTGGAGGCGTGCTGCATTATGATTCCAGACGATCGCTTGCCATTTATGCACCAAAGGATAGACCCTTTTGACACAGGGCGTGGGAGCTGCCACTGACGGAATGGGGGTTCTTGGGGGTCCTCTCCGATTGGCAATGGCCTTGCCCTATTGTCTTTACGCAGTCACTTTAATGTTACTGTTAGGGCTACGTTGCTATCTGATCTATAAAGCCTAAGTCTTGGTTCACCAGCACGTACTTCACAACCAGGAAACTATACCCGCCATGGCAGAACTACCTTTACCCCCAATCTTAGACTCGGCCATCCAACTCATCGGACAGACGCCGATGGTCCGTCTGAATACTCTTCCCCAGTCAGAGGGCATCAAAGCCGAGGTCCTGGCCAAGCTGGAGTACCACAACGCCGGCGGCTCAGTGAAGGACCGGGTCGCCAAGGCGATGGTCGAGAAGGCCGAACAGGAGGGAAGACTCAAACCAGGCGACACCCTGATTGAGGCAACCAGCGGAAACACGTACGTGCCCTCTACTATCCCTCATATCGTTCAGTAGCAAGGTTCACTCACACGCCCCGAGCGGCATCGCTCTCGCCCTCATGGCCGCGATTAAAGGGTATAAATGCATCATTACGATATCAGAGAAGATGTCCGAGGAGAAGGTCCTCGTCCTCAAATCCCTCGGTGCACAGATCGTGCGGACCCCCGCGGGCGTGCCCATCACCTCGCCCGACTCCATCATCAGCGTCGCCCGGCGCCTCAGCGCCTCAACGCCGGACTCGCACATCCTCGACCAGTACACCAACCCAAACAACCCGTTGGCCCACGAACTCGGCACCGCGCCGGAAATCTGGACGCAGTGCGGGGGAAAGGTTGACGTCGTGGTCGCCGGCGCTGGGACGGGTGGCACGATCACCGGTGTCGCGCGCGGGCTGCGGCAGCAGAATCCTGGCGTGGTCATCGTCGGCGCGGACCCCGTCGGATCTATGCTCGCGCAGCCTGGCCATTTGAACGCGGAGAAAGGGGAGTACAAGGTCGAGGGCATCGGGTACGACTTCGTCCCTGGGGTGCTAGACCAGTCTGCCGCCGACGTCTGGGTCAAGACGGGGGATGAGGAGGCGTTTGGGTACGCGAGGCGGCTGATTAGGGAGGAGGGCCTTCTGTGTGGCGGGTCGTCTGGGGCTGCGATGGCTGCGCTGTTGAAGTTTATGCGGCGGAGGCCGGAGATGAATCGGGAGGATGTGCGGGTCGTGGTGATTTTCCCGGATGGTGTGAGGAACTATCTTACCAAGTTTGTGGATGATGGGTGGATGGAGCGGAACGGCATGTCATCGTAAATTACGCTATCACAAATGTGAACTCGCTGAGATCTTCTTTTGGCATTCCCGATAATGTTCCCAAACAGGAGAGTTCATGAAGGTGATGTGAACCATACCTTGAGTCTCGCGGCGGCTTACACTGTTACACCGGCCGAGAATGTGGATCCCCGCCTAGCCCGGCCCCACTCGGAAGTGTCATTCGACGCCCTGAGAAATGCCATCCGACGCCTTGAGAAGTGTCAGTCAACGCCCTCCAAGAATATGTCAGGCACATGTCAGAGTGATAACGGAACTTCTGGTCGTATCCGTTCAAAATTTGCAAGATCTTCATGCTGGAGCATGCTAAGTCCCCGCCTCAGCCTGCGCCCTTGAGGTGCGATTTTGTTGGAAGCTCATGATGGAAGTACGCGAGCGCACCTCTTGACGGGCGAAGCCATTACGTCGCTGACTCGGGGTTCTTTCGCGGTAATTCACTTGTTTTCCTGGACCAGGCGCTAAGTATAGGTCTCAAGCCTTGGCCCAGCTAGGTTCGCGCGAGCTTGCTGTAGGTTAACAGAATGCTTGACGCTCACGCGAATTTCAAAGACGGCACTCAAAGCCTGTTATCATTTATCCAAGATAGAGAAGATTTACGACGCTAGGGAAACATAACTTCTGAACATAATTGCTCATTGGCATGAAACTACTGCCCGTGTAATGTTGTTACTCGATGAAAATGCTTCCACGAACAAAATTGCTAGAGTATTCCATTCACGATTATCTCTAGCTAGAACTTCTCAGTCCACACACTGACCATATCCCTTCCTTTTCCGTTCTCGTAAGACCGCGGCGGCTTGAAATACTCCACCCGCTGGAAAGCTCCCTTGAGACTTTTGTCTTCCGCGTCCTCGACCACCGGCTCCTGAATAACGCCATCGCCACCTTGCGCGAGAATGTTCCAGTATACTCCGCGAAGACCCCAAGGCGGCCCCGGCATATCGAGGTCTTTGTAAAGAGGGAACTCGAGGCAGACAAGAACACCGGTGAGCGAGAGTAGCTCTTGCATACGCCGGGCCCAGTCTTTCCGCATCTCTGGAAGGAGAGCGCAGAGGAACTGCAAAGACGGGTTAGCAGCTTGTAGTTCTATGGAATTGACGGAGGTTCAGGGATAGATACCGTATAGTCATATATGAGATCGAATCCCTGGAAGTCGTCTCCGCTGCTGCTGGCGCATTGCGCCTCCCAGTCACGCTTGAAGAAGTCACCTGCCAAGATCTTTACCTCGCCGGGCTGTGCCCCGGAGACGCTGTCATGTGTGCCGAAATTGTACTCTCCCGGTTCTGGCAGTTCCATAGCGGCGTACTGGCGTGCGACATCCGCACCTCTTTCCGAAACTTCGAGGCCATAGACGTCGTAGCCATGAAGTGCGAGCATGACCACGTCATATCCCTTGCCACACCCCTGAATGCATCAAGAAAAGAGCAGTAAGTATCTTAGAAGAGCGTAGGATATGTTGAGCCAAGTGAAGTCACTCACGGGGACAAGCGCCTTTAGACGACGACCAGTAGACGGCCGAGGGAGGACTTCAGAGCGAGACTCTATGAGGTCGATGAGGGCCGGGGACGGCTTGCCTCTATCCCAGAGGTTGCTCTCGTCTGATTCCCACAATTCAGACCAACCGGATGACTGCTTCTCACGGTCTCTGTGATAAATGATCAACCCTGTGCTTCGAAAGGAGTGCCATGGCGACGTCTTTTCGGGTCAATTCCTGCGAAGAGTGGCCCGTACCTCGAGGTGAAATGCGAGATGAGGCGGCCAGGGCCATCCGTGTTTTCTGTCGCCATTTCGACCTTTCCAGTAAGGTCAATGAGATCCAGTATGATTGAATTATCCAGGAAGCACGATAGAGTTGAAAGAAGCCACGAGAACCAGTTCGTGTTTTATAGTCTAGCTGCAACGGAGCCGACAGCGCGGAAAGGAAACCCCGGCAACATTAGTGGCGCCTACTACTGCCATCCAACGCCCTATGACAAAGCAACCTGCAGTGCACTGTCAAACAGGTGCGATCGCCTCTCTAAGCTGCTAACCCTACAAATGCTGCTTTGGAGAGGTGAAATAATGCCTGAGGTGAGGTTGGGGTGATTAGGGTCAGCCGAGGTGAAGAAAAACGGCGGTAAATGCAACGCCCCCTCAAACGATGCACGGTCATCGAAGTTTTGTTTGGGGAAGGAAGTCAGGCAAAAATATTGATGACGAAGAAAATTGTTTTGCACATTGCATCGAGGAGGGCGGCAATTGTGGTGAGACTCTCAGACGGCGATTACGGACTTGTTGAGGTTGGCGCGCATTTTGTTTGATAGATGTCAGCTCATTGCCCTGTCACGTCCAATCACGATACATGCCTATTAGATCTTGGTTCACAACTCACAACCCAGAGGAGGAAATCGAAAAAAAAGGACGATATTATTCATGTTCAAGATAACAAGAGGTAAGGAACTGAAACAGTTCTATCTCGTGCTCCATGCACAAAATTTGACAGCCCTCATCAAGTATCTCAAGTATAGCTTGCTCATCCATATCTTGAGGTCTTGAAGCTTTCAAGGCGTGAGCGTGCATTTAAGGTCTGTGTTGCATCTATTGATACACTTCACGTAGACATCGTTGCTTCCTTTCCCGAAAAAGCATTCTTCCCGGCATAGATTACACTGTATCTCTTTAGTTACAGCGCTAAGAGTAGTCAGATGGCTTGCTTACCGCTGTGTTCTGGCGAGGTTCGATGACAGTAGGGCTTGCAACAGCAAGGCCTGCGAATAGGGCGAATAGAGTGATAGAAAATTGCATTTTGTAATAGGATAATAACGTCGGTCAACGACAATACTTGAAGATTATGAGGGCGAATGAAAGATGGAAGAGAGAGCGCGTATCAGCCAGTTGTAGAGAGTGAGTAGATGTGCTAGAAACCCTCTTAAAGGCGAGGAATTACAGAGCGAGTATCACTATTTTAAATAGACATGCCAAGAGGAACAGTTTAGAAGCAATCAGATAATTACCGCAGTATAGACATGGTGCTCTTTACAGTTTTGTCTGGGTATTGCGAGTACCTTAGGTCAGGGGAATCAACTCTGTTGTCATTATCCCCTGTTCTGCACTTTAAACTTCCGCAGGCCAGCACCCCAACTGATGGGATCGTAACACTGGGGCTCCGTGAACTGACTCGATGCTATGTTCAGCTGACACAAATCTGACACAACGCCAATGAAAAGGCCTGCCATGGTCCCTAATCAGAACATGAAAAGGCCCGCCAGGTCGCTTATTGGGGTGTTCGATGTGCTAGAGTGCGGTTACGCGCGTGGAAAATTTCCCTTTTCTTACTCAAGCGGTAATAACTGTTGAGACAAGCTCTCCTGTCGGCTGTCACTGGTGGACCAGCACCCTAGGCTTCATGTCACGCCCTTGGACAGCTCAGGGTCCTAAAAGGTCCCTCGGCACAGTCGGCAGCGGGACCAGTGAGCAGGGTCAAATGACGGGCATAACAATGTGGCCTCGGCGGAGGACGGGAACGAGTGCCTTCTCTTGGGTTGCGACCTGTCCAAAAGCAAATACGACCAGCGTCGATGCCAACAAAGCCGCCCACTAGTTCACTAATCTACTACTTACATATTGGAGCTAACTACCTCACCAAGTGCAGACGAAAGCAATGGCGACGACAGACCAGAGATCTAAGCTGATAACCAATTGCACCACAAAGCAACAGCTTCGGCAACAACTCCCATGGCTTTATCCCCTGTTCTGCACTGGTAACCACGCCGGCCAGCGCCCCGATTGGTTGGGCTGTAGAGATGTAGCTAGTGTATCTGCCCGGTCACCACGTTTCACTCCCTAGGGCTGGTTCCTCAGAACTAATGTCGCTGTGATACAAGACCAGGTGACTTAAAGTTCCTGAAGTACCACGCCAAGGTCTTTCTGAGCATGACTTTGAAGGAGATTTGTGAGGTTACGGAAGTATGTCTCCAAAAGACTTGTCCAATGCAGTGTGCCTGATCAGGTGAAGATTAGCACAAATGCAAAATGGTGGGAAATATGAGCCGTAGTGAGGCAGTTTGGAAATATATGGTCAAGCCACCAACAGTCTGAAACGCTACGCCCACCTGAGTCAATGACAGACTGATGTGATTCGTTAGAGTCGGAAAGCGTGTAAGGCATAGCGATTGAGGACTCATCACGTCACTGGACATGTACTTTAGGACTTGTCCAGAGGTTTGTCTAGAGAGATAGGCGCAATGAACAGTCGGCGATAACATATGGGCGTGCTCCCACCACTTTTTAGAAACACGAACGATCATTATTTGTCTAATCATTAATTCTAGTGTCAAGAGGGTGTAGTGAAACAGGGAAGGTTCCAAGGACAAATGTGCACAAAGCGGAGGCAAAGTCAAACCGCTCTAGATGATCGTCAAATACAATGCGACCAGCTGATCTAACAAAAGCCAGGCAGACATACGGCCCCCAAACTCGTGAGCTTACAAACTAAAACAGGCCTCTCCAACTCAGATCTGCGGGATTAGAGCGCCAGGATTGGAAGGTAGTCATGTGGTCACAGAGCCTGCTTGACGCAGCCTGGTCAGCCGTAGCTTGGTTGTCGATAGTCGCCGATCTCTACGCAGCCTGATTGCTGCTGATCGGTGTTGCATGTAACTTGATCTAGAAAGTTGATACTCGCTCAAGGACAAGATCATCCGTACACAATTGAGGCTGAGCCTGGCAAAAAGGTTCAAAGTCCAGAAATCCATAATTCTTACCCCTTCCCTGCCTTCTTCCTTCTTCGTTCCATGGTGGCCCCTTTACTTTGCTGGAATTTCCACAACTCTGAGGCTTACATCGCAGCCCTCAGCTATTTTATGATTATTGAGAGCTGTTTTAACATCCATTGATTGTCCCATATCCCATCTTTCCTCTTTGCGTCATTGGGCTGTTTGACGTGATGAGCGCCTTCCTACGGCCCCCAGGCCCCGGGGCCGCGGGTGATTACACGCACAATCCCGTCTATTCCTTGGGGCAAGAGGTCGATCTATCATGGCAGAAGGAGTATGATGTAATCGACTTGATCCTGACCCAGTCATCACCTGAAAGGGATCCATCCGTCTATCTCCTGAGTGAGTTCACCTCTTTACCCTGAAAGATTGACCTTTGAGGCCTGGCCTGCACAATGCTGACAAGTGACTTGGCTGCAGACGCAACGAGCGCCGGAGGCTATCGTTGGAACGTCAGTCTTGACAGTCTAGCATTCCCCGACTGGTACGACCCGACGCTGAGCCCTGTCTACTTTTTCCGAATGCTACTAGCTGGGACCACCGGCGGCGGTACGACATCCCATTACTTCAACATTACTGAAGCTGCCGTCTCGGCAACCACTACATCATCATCTGCGGTCACATCGCCGACTGCGTCTTCCACATCGGCGTCGGACTCGACACCGGCTCCCCTTAAAGACGAGGGAAAGGGGCTGTCTGGTGGGACTATAGCAGGTATCGCGATTGGAGCGACGCTAGGGACTCTCGCCGTGGGCTGTCTGGTGGGATGGATGGTCTGGAAGCAGATACGAAACAGGAAGCAGGCGCTGGCTGGCCAGAGCGAGAAGTCGCTGCACGAGGTCCATGGGCATAGTCATGTTCGTTATGAGCTTGGTAGCTCAGATCAGAGAGATGCGAGACATGAATTGCCAACCGATCGGAACTGGTGATGTTGTAAGACGAGGATTCTTTGAGTTACCTTGAAGCGTTTTACGTTACGGTTTAAATGTATACTAGTAGTACGAGCAATTGATCATGGAATTTGCAGATTAAAAGTTGACATACATCATTTATTGAAACCCGATACATCTAATGGGACGAAGTGTTGTCTTTGAATTAAACCCCCTATTCGGAAAGAGAAGCTCTCCTCAGTAAGGCTATTGAGACGTTGGCTTGTCAACACTGGGAAGAAAAGGTTAGAAGAGAAGAAAGGTAACAACACATCCCATTCATTGAGATCATTACTTGATGCTGTATAGGTAGGTATGCTGGCCAAGATCCACTGGATCATTACCGGATCGTAATCACCTCATTTTCAGAAAGAGAGTGTCTCGCAAACGGCCTTGGATTCGCGTTCGAAGCGGACTCCTTCATCCCTTTTTCGTATCCAATGCGAGAAATGGACCCAACCGTTCCGAGTGACACAAGCAACGGCGCACATCGTTCCACAAAGACGAAATACTGAGATACGAGAAATCAAATTAATGCATCACTCAATCGGACAGCAGACATTGTTGAGATGACGATCTGCTTCGTCCTCAAAAGAAAGTCTACGTAGTACCTCCACCCCTTGCGGCATGCTTGGCGAAAGGGTTGTGTACATACCACCTCAATCAAGACCTCTCGTCAGTTCAGAAGCTCATTATGCATCAAGTCTGTTGCCTCTCGGGAAAGAAGGGCAGTGAAGTTTCTATCCGTTCACGCAACCATGAAGTTCCGGCGCTCTGCTGTCAGAAACTCGGTCGACCATGCCTTGATGCTTTTCTGGTAAATCAATCTTCCCGCCATGGGCTCTAACGCGCTTCTTCCAAAGAGAAGCAGACGAAATACGATAACTGACACGATCTTCCAGGGCTGTCCTGTTCGTCGCCGTCACCGCACAGTCTCCCCACGCAGAGTGCATCGGAGCGAATACCACCGGGCCATGCTTGGTTACCCCAAAGTGCTTCGATCCGATGTACTCTACGGCGGTCACTGACAAAGACGAGAACATGACCCTGCCCTCTCCCCATCGGCGGATCTCTGGACATTTCGAAGGCACCGACGTCGATTTCAACTTTTACCTTCCCCCGGAGACACGGTGGCAGGGTCGTTTCTTCAGCTACGTCTACCCGGACCAGAACTCTACGGCCATAGACCGGCGGATTGGCTTTGCACTGGACAGTGGTGCCTATCTCATTCAAGTCTCTGGCACTTCGGGATATCGTGCCGACGCCGCCGCGGCGAAATTTTCTCGGTCCATCTTGGCCAACTACTATCGCTCGGTCCCGGAACATGTCTATGGTTACATATATGGCGGCAGCGGAGGCTCATACATGACGATCGGTGCGATGGAGAACACTGCTGGTGTCTGGGACGGGGCGGTACCCATTGTGGTGGCAACGCCAGTTTCTATTCCGTTGAACCATGCGGTACGCAACTTGGCCTCAGCAGTGCTCAGGAACAAGTCATCCCACATCGTTGACTCGATCAGAAGCGGAGATGTAGAAAAGGCCATGTCGAATCTCAGCGAGACCGAAGCATCTGTGTTCAGGGAGGCGACGCTTTCGGGCGTTCCGATAGAAGCCTGGGAAAACTTCAGCGGCCTCGCGAGCAGCCGAATGCTGAAACTTCTATTGAGCTCGATCAAAAACCTCGACCCTTCTTACGCGGACGACTACTGGAGCAAACCAGAATATCTGGGAACTGATAATTCCACTCTATCCGACGTGCTTCATTCCAATTTTGCCAATCTCACTGCGATAATCCAAGAGGTCATCGCAATCATCGATGATGACGACTTTGCTTTCAACATCACACTCGAGGGAGTTCCTGAAAAGATTGCCAATTTTGATGGCCTGGAATTCACCCTCCTCGATAGGGACTGTTCGTCCAAGATCGGTGCCTTGACCGGAACCTGGAACCCCTCCACCAAAGTCATCATGGTGACCAAGGAAAATCCGGACATCGTATTGAGCAATCTGACACAGGATCGGCGAATCCGCGTCGATAATAGCTGGTTCATTGCAATGCATACATACCATCGCCATCAAATCCCGAATCGACCCGGCTTCTACGGATTCGATCAGTTCATGGGACCCGACGGAGCCCTTCTGTATCCCCAGCGAGCCGTACGAGCCGCTGCCGAAGTGGCCAAGGGCGCATGTGGTGGTTGCACCCATAGCGGCAACATCACTGGGAAGATGATCATAGTGGACAACCTGCTTGATAGCGACGCCTTCCCATGGCATGCAGATTGGTACAAGTCTCAGGTACAAAGGACTCTCGGTTCCAGCTTCGATGACAACTTCAGGCTGTGGTACAACGAGCGCGCCGACCACTTCTTCGAGCCTGTCGCGGAGAACCTGAAAGACTTCATTGTTGACTACACTGGGATGTACGAGCATGCGATGCGCAGTCTTTGTGCCTGGGTTGAGGACGGTATTCAACCACCAGCATCGACGAGTTATCAAGTTCAAAATAGCCAGGTCATTCCTTATGGCGAAGCAGACGAGCGGCATGGTATCCAGCCCATTGTCGAGCTTTCCATGAATCCGTCGCTTATTGGAAACATTCAAAGGGGTACCAAGGTAAATTTCATCATGCGGGCGGTAGCACCTGTCGGGGCTGGCAAAATCGTCGCTGTCGAGTGGGATTTTCTGGGAGGCAAGACGTTCGAAAGCGTGCCATTTGGCGAACCTAACGAAATCGTTGACCTAGTTGTGCCATTTGTTTATGATATTGCCGGCACGTATCTGTGTGTAGTCAAGGTTACTGCTCAACGTGAAGGAAACTCATCTTCCCAATTTGCTCGGGTAAGCAACTTAGGGCGAATCCAGGTCGTAGTACGATGAAATACTGCTAGAAGTATTCAATATTGCTTTCTTTTCTAGCAGACGCGATGGAGGCCTAAGTCTCTGAGACTGTTTGTTGCCTTGATAGATTAAATGAACGTGATATAGAGCCAAGCTCGAACATCAGGACACCAAGCCTCACACCTAAGGGTTCTTATAGGGGGGCGAGATCTTGTTGGCCCCATCCTTCAAGACTGGGGGCTTCATCTTCTTCAAGTCCACGTCGGGCAGGACACGTAAATTGACCGGGTGTCCAGCCTTTATGCGCTCGCCAAATCCATCGGCTGGCACTGCCCCGATAGCCTTTCGCTCCTCATCGGAGAGATGGTTGTACTCGTTAGTCATGCACACACCGCATATCTTGCAGAATGTCTTGTTCAGGACGTGACGCGAGAAGCTGTATCGGCCGATGTTGGCGGGTTCGGTGGCGTGGAGAACGACTCGTTCCTTCTTCAGATAGATCCATCGGTAGGCGTTCTGTTTCGTTTCCGTCAGCGTCTGAACTTACACCGCCAAAGAAACACTTTGACTGACCCTCACGCAGATACTGCAGTTGCACTCGGCTGTTTCGTTGTCATTTGTTTCATCCAACGGCTCGCTCATGAAAGCCACGGTGACTGCGCCGCAATGACAAGAGCCGGTGTAGAGCTTGCTGCCGTCGATGGCAGGGGGCAGCGGCCCGTTATGTTCGGGAGATGCATATTTGTCTCCGAGAGCAGCGCCATCGTACCTGGGAACAAGCTGATTAGCCAAATGGAGTCCTCCTAGGACATATCTTTCAAAGAGATATGCATCTTCAAGAAAGGCTCACGGTTGCTTCTCCAACTCAAAAACATCAATACCTTGAATGGTACGAATCTGCAGATGAAGCCTGGGTTAGTGCCTCATCGTGTGCAGATGGAGTATTGCGATAAGGAAGTCACTCACGTTGAAGGCTCTGCCGTTCCCTCCAATGAACTCCCCCATAACAGGCGTGGCACAAGTGGGACAGAACTGCAAAATCAATGTCAGCGACTAGGCTAGGTATCTTGTCTTCGCATATTCGTCATCGAATTTTTACCTTGTGAGCAAGCTTCTTCGCACCAAATGTGTATTGCGAAAGAGCGTTCTTGTCGCCTTTGACAATATCGAACTTGCTGCCTTCTGTGGGAAAGACCCAGAGGTACCCTTTCTTGTGGCAGATGCTACAGTTGCATTCCATCGCCGACTTGATCTCCGGTAACTCAGCTTCGTAAATGAAGGATCCGCAATGGCAATTGCCTCGATACAGACGTAGACCTGGCTGTTGCTGAGATGCGTCTTTCTCCGGCTCTTGCTGCTGTGCATCCTCCGCTTTCTTGCTTCTTGTGGTGACCATGTTGGGCGGCCTGACGGTGGTCGTACTCGATATGATCAACGGAATTAGAGTCTTAGAGGAGGACTAGAAGAAAACAGTCATAAAGAGATCGTTGGCGGATAATTTCGAAGGGAAAATAGAGATTAAGGTTGCAGGCTGCTAGTTAAAGGGCAGGCTTTGGAGCATAATTACCCCGCGTTCTGGACCCCCTTGCATGGGAAGGCATGCATCGCCAGTCAGCATGAAGGGAAGCGGCGTTATCTGAGGCCGAACAGTGCCTAGCAACAGACTTGTGGCGTTCCTCGCTTGAAGTAGAACATACACTTGCAACTCTGATACTTCGGATTGGTGCGGTTTCTTCGCTGTTTGTGACTCACCGCTGTTAACAAGTTCCAGTTGAGTGAGGTGTAAGACTCTGATGTTGCCCTGAACATCTCTGTCCCACCAATTCACACCACATCCACAGATTTCCGTAGGGCAGTGTGAATGGTAGCTTGAGTGTTGAGCATTCGGGGGCGGGGTCGTCGAATGCCTAGCTCACAGCCGCTGACGTCAATCTTGCCTGTGGCTGTTCAGCTGCACTTAGGGCTGAGACTATATTCATATCAAAGACCGATTGTTGCTCGGGAGACTCCTAAAAACACGTAAAGAGTCTCACATTGTCTATTTGCTGACATGTTAGAAGACACAGCCAATGTTTGATTGGATTTGAACGTCAGTTGTACGAAGAGGGGTAAGATGCACCCGTACTATCTGACGTGGCCAGTGCTACAAATGCATCTGGTCAAGATCTAAGGGCATCTTGGTCCTCTCGAAATTGATGTTTATAGACCTTATCGGCTAATGTCAGAGGCTAGTGGTTGGTACATGGCCATGTTATAATAATATAGATTCCTTTCTCCCGGTAATTTCTGATGGACTCTCGGCTTGCACTGGCGTGAACCTTGATATATACATGTATTGGCGTTGCGTTCGGTGGGCGGACGTACATGCGGGAAAACTCCGTGATCTTCAAATTCGAGTTTTCTGGATCTGAACCAATTCTGCGAGTCTATGGATTCACCACGCAGCGGACATTGCCAAGGCTCTGACGTGAACGACTCCTCTTGAGCATCACGACGCGGGTACGCTATCCCGCCGGCGGCAAGAGCTGAACCCCCACTTTCAAGATTGATACGAAACCGACACAATTCGTCCAATGAGCTTGGCAGCAAATGATTTCTAGAACGAATACACGGTCACAATTAAGGTTCCGGCACTTGGCAGCAAGGGTGATCTGCATGATGGCCCGGTGGGATGGAACGGTTCCCCTCGCGGACGCCCTCCGCAAACTCCGGTTGAACCATTCGCGTCAAGCTCATTGGTTCATCCCTCAGACAGCCGCTGGATGGATTATTCAGTTGACACGACTGCCGGGCCGTTTCAGTGTGGACATCGGCCGAACACCACTGCCCCGGTGAGGCGGTGACGGAGCTGACCGCGGGGCCACGGACAACCAAAGTCCGCCGCCCGCCGAAAGAACACGGGTATATGTGAAAATTCCCGTTGGCTTTTTGAATCAACAGACGAACATTCTAATCATTCAGATTACAAAGTCAGCTTCTCTCCACTGAAAATCCACCTGATTTCAGCATGGACGTCTTTAACACGACATCTTTCGAAAACGCAGTCACCGACCGCCAGGACCCTTCCACGTCCCCGTGGTACGTGGTGGCATCATGCGCGACTGTCGCCATTTTGTCCCTGTTTCTTATGAGGGACCGTACGACCAAGCTTCCGTACCTCAACCCCAAGAAGCCTTTTGAATGGTCTTCGGCTAGAGCTGCGCAGGAGATCATCCTCAATGCCCGAAACTTGATGTACCTTTCAGCCAATAGTCTGCTGGGAAAACCTTTTCGCGTGTTGGGTGACGTTGGCGATGTTATCATCCTGCCTCCCGATGTTGGCCAGGAGATCCGCAACGACAAGCGCTTCAGTTTCACACAAGGTCTTGCCGACGTAAGCCGATTTGAACCCTACTCCTCACACTTTGTGACTACTAGCTTACACGGGATTTGTAGGACTTCCAAGCTCATTACTCTGGCTTTGAGCCTTACAAGGAAGCCTGTGACCCGGCTGAGAGACTTCAGAACGTAGTGAAACTAAGGCTAACAAAGACCCTGGGTACTTTCCGTCCCTGAAGTTCGAATACTGTGATGGAGAATGAGACTAATATATGACTATCGCAACAGGTAAAATCACCAGCATTCTCTCCCAGGAAGCGGACATGGTTATCAAGAACACTCTCACCGACTCGAAAGGTAAGTTCCAGCGTCCACTGCGCTCCTGGCTGCAGATGCCCTGACCAATCTTCTCAGACCCCCACGATGTGGTTCTCAAGGAAGTCGTCCTTGATGTCGTCTCTAGACTCTCTGGTCGTATCTTCGTTGGCGAACGTCTTGGCCGAAACGACGAATGGCTGCATACTGTCATCAACTACGTCGAAACGAGCGTCTTTGCCATGCAGGATATGCGCAAGTGGCCTGAATTCCTCCGACCTATCGTTGCCTGGTTTCTCCCCAGAACTCGACTCCTCCGTGCATACATCAGAGACGCCGAGAAGCACGTCTTTGCTGAGATCAAGAGACGCAAGGAAGAATCACCGGCCGTCGAGTACCTGGACGGTATTACGTGGTTTGAGGAGATGGCTAAGGGACAGAAGTACAACCCGGCCGTTGGTCAGCTGATGTTGGCCAGCGTTGCCGTACACACCACTGCCGATCTTGTTTGTCAAGCGATGTACGACATCTTGCAGCACCCTGAGCTGATTCAACCCCTGAGAGAAGAGGTCATTCGCGTCATTGGCGAAGGAGGCTGGAAGAAGACGTCTCTCCACAACATGAAGTTGATGGACAGCGTTCTGAAAGAAAGCCAGCGTCTCAAGCCGAACCAGATTGGTAAGTCTTCCATTGACACAGAATTACAGGTTTTTACGTTTGAAGAATATCGGCTTATCTTTGAACAGTGGGAATGAACCGCAAGACAGTTGAAGACATCCAGCTTCCCGACGGAACTTTCCTCGCCCGCGGAGCTTCCATCGTCGTCTCCGCTGAACGCATGTGGGATCCCAAGGTCTACGCCAACCCCCTCGACTTTGACGGCTACAGATACTTCAAGGAGCGCGGTGGCCCCAACGATGCCGTGAGCCAGCTCGTGAGCACCAGCACAAGCCACATGGGCTTCGGACACGGCATGCACTCTTGCCCTGGTCGCTTCTTTGCCGGAAACGAAGCCAAGGTTATTCTGGCTCATTTTCTTCTCAAGTATGACTTTGAGTTTGCTGAGAATCAGACGCCAAAGTACATGGAGTATGGGTTCACTTGTGAATCGGACTCTACTGTCAAAGTTTCTGTTCGCAGACGCAAGGAGGAGATTAACCTGTCTGTCCAGGACCCCCAAGCGGAATGAGCATGGGTTTAGTATTCATGTCCAAACTTGGTCTTGAACGACTCACAGACAGATTGTTGCTCATTTTCTTTTATCATTCTTGGTGTAGCTTAGAGGCAGTGTAAGAAGATAGAGGTCATAGATGTGTTTTGTTTTAGGTTTGGTAATTTGAGTAGTTTTATTCTACATTATTAGCGGACAGTCGTACAAATACGTCTTTCACTTGGGGCCTTATATTTAAATAGAAGTGGGAATTTGCAGGATTTATTTCGTGTTCAAGCATATTTTTGCTGCATCTACCATACTCAATATTTGTATGCGAGCACTCGGCAATGCGCTCGCTGTAGGTCCAATTAGACATAACTGTGCCAACAACCAGCTAATCACCGAAACATTGCGTGATAAAATAGTGCGTCAAATTCTTTTAGCCACGTCGCTAATACCACTGTGTACTTGAGAATTTGATATTAGCAAAATTTGCAAGCTGAGATGTTGAAAATAAGCATGCCGTGTGGATAGTGCTTGATGACAGTGTATTAGGAATGTTCTAGGGACTTGATTACCCACCAATTGGCGCTGATTACCCAGCAAAAAGCCCCATTGCGGGGATACTCAAGCCACATTACTTCACCCTCGCTCCTCTTCCTAACTTGTTCCTTGAAAGCATTCATGATTGAGCAAGAGAAGTCACAACCTTATCAGGCAAAAGCGCTATAAGAACCATAGTATCTGCTATTAGGCTATCAAGCAAGCGATTGGCAGGTCAAGCTCAAGTCAATGTTCGCACTCTCTTCAAACCAACCCCACCGGCAGCTTACACCAGAATCACGGGGCCCCGTGGGAGCACTCACCGCAACACGCACTGACTCTGGAGAAATGGAGCCCGCTAATGAGCCACTGGAGCCATCGGAGTTCGACGTTTACAACCGCTTATCCAATATGATGCAGACCTTCGTGAGTTCTTTTGTTGGGGAGGCTGGATCTCAGCGATCCCTGGTCTTCAGCGACCTCTCAAGTAATTCTGACGTATTGTCTGTATAGCACAACCACTTTCGTCGGACCTGGAAGCGTCTTCAAGATTCCACAATACCCCCTGTTGACGGCCCGCCAAAAATGACGGATGACCAGATTCTCAGGGAAGGGCTTTTCTTCTGTTACCGTCTGACGAACCACCACAATATCGAAGAGAGGTCTCTATTTCCAATGCTGGCGCAGAAGATGCCTGAATTCAGGGGTGACAATGCACTTCTGCTGGAACAGCACCGGGAGATACATCATGGCCTCGAAGACTTGCAGCAATATCTAGAAAAATGTCGATCGCGCAAAACCAAGCTGGACCTTGCGATACTGAGGAGCAAAATGGAGCCTTGGGGCCATGTCCTTTTACTGCATCTGGACCTAGAAGTCGAAATGCTGGGCGCGGAGAATATGAGGAAATACTGGACGCGGGAGGAAATGCTGGGAATGCCTGTTTGAGTAATTACCGGCGATTATGTACGGCGTTACACGGTACACACCGAGAGGCGCCGACCAAAACAGGTGCACGGCTCCGACATCGGCAACATTGACACCGAACCGCCGAGCTGACACGGCCCGGCGAGTCGGAGGTCCGCTCGTTCACGATGATGATGCCATAGAAGTCAGGGTGGCCCGTATCTCGCGACGCCGAATTTCGGAACATCGTGGGAACCAACATCGTCAATTCCGCCAGTGCTTACAGCAAGTGCTTACCCCTGGCCCGATAAACAAATACTAGGTCTCCGCCACAATCCACCCGATTTTAATTTACCGCTCACTTTCTTTCACGACAACACGTTCAACATGACTATCAAAGAAGTGACTCCGAAGGTAGTGACCGTCGCCGACGCGTACGAGATCGCCAAGGCGCGTCTGCCAAAGCCAGTATGGGACTACTACACCACCGGCGCCGACGATGAGCACACTCGTGAGCGCAATCAAGCTGTGTACAGAGAGTAAGAATTTCGCCTCACTCCGTGTCATTCAATTGACTGATCGGTCTTGCAGGCTCCTCCTCCGCCCTCAGACACTCAGAAACGTCTCAAAGATCGACACCTCAACAACGATCTTCGGCAAGCGTTACGACATCCCGATCGCGATCGCGCCGAGCGCATACCAACGACTCGTTGGCGGCGAAGGCGAGCTCGACGTCGCCCGCGCCGCCTCAAATCTCGGAACCAACCTCACCCTCTCCAGCAACGCCACCACCTCTCTCGAAGATGTCGCGAAAGTTCTCCCCGACCGCGGCCCCGAGTACCCGAAGCCGTGGTTCCAGCTCTACTTCCTAGGCAACCGCGAGCTTACCTCAGGCCTGATCAAGCGTGCCGAAAACGCTGGCTACGAAGCGCTTGTCCTCACTGTCGACACCGTCGTCCTCGGAAACCGTCTGCAGGAGCGCAAGACGCCCTTGACCCTCCCGGCTGGTCTGTCAATGGCGAACATGGAGTCGCGGAAGGTCGGTGCCATTTCCAGAGCCAACATGCTCCTGCGCGCGGAGACGGCGGCGGAGTACAACAAGATCGTGGATGAGTACCACGGCTCGCTTGTCGATGCTAGCCTGGAGTGGAACGAGGTCATCCCTTGGCTCAAGTCGCAAACGAAGATGAAGATTCTTGTCAAGGGCATCATCACGGCTGAGGATGCTCAACGGGCCGTGGAGGCTGGTTGCGATGGAGTTGTCGTTTCGAACCACGGTGGTCGCCAACTGGATGACGTCCCGGCGACACTGGAGGCATTGCCCGAGATTGTTGATGCGGTGAGGGGCAGGATACCCGTCATCTTCGACGGAGGCATCACTCGAGGAAGCGACGTCTTCAAGGCGCTGTCTCTTGGCGCTGACCTGTGTCTCATCGGACGCACTGCTCTTTGGGGCTTGGCATGGGACGGTCAGAAGGGTGTTGAGGGAGTGCTCCACATCCTTGAGCGAGAGCTTCACAGAACCATGGCGTTGATGGGCACCGCCAGCCTGAAGGAGCTCAACAGAGGATTGCTCGGACGCTCAAAGAGAGATGGATTTGGAATTGCGAAGCTTTAGATGATGAGCGTTACCTTGCATTGAGCGATCTAGCGATAGACTATTTGGAGTTTTGGGACTTTTTCTCAATCATAGACGTCAGACATGGGTGCCTTGGCCCGCCATGCTTCCGAAAATAGACTTAGAGTTGTATTCCCATTGTCATCAGCACATACCAGACGCCCGCTTTCCTGTTCCAGCCGGTGTTCAGTCGCGTTCAACTACATGCTTAGAAGAAGCTCTTACCTACACGTCCAGGCTGAGTTCCACTGCCAATCGAAGACTCGTTCACGACATGTTCAAATCTCCACCCAATTACAATTCTTCGGAAGTCGAATCTGCCAGGTGTTGAAGCATGGAAACATCCATCAAAAATAATTCACGACCCTCATCATCAATGAAAGCCGAGGGGCCATTGCTCATCATCAACATCTCCACCTCATCCTCGAACACAAGCGGGTCATGGACCGCGCCCTTCCTCTCAGATACATAGTCTCCCTTTGCGAAATGTCCCGTTTGAGGGTGCTTGCCGTCGCCTCGAATGACATAGATCTCCGCGCTTTCGATGTGTCGATGCCGAGGAAGAACTCCTCCCTTCTCCGCGCGGACGATAACAGTATAAGAGCCTGTTTCGGGAGAGAGTTTCACTAGCTTGATCCAGACCTTGGGCGCTAGAGGCAGCCATCTGAGATCATTGCAGTGTATGGTGTCCCCGCCATCGTGAAGTGCAAAGTCGTCGGTTTTAGTAGAGGAGTCGATTTTGGGGACCAAGGAAGTCATTTTCAAAAATGGAAAGTAGTGAATGCCGAGAAAGCGTCTGGTAATGTCGTGTTGGAAATTTGCGTGATTGGTTCAATGTGCGAGCCAAGTTTATATAAGTGAATCAGACTCTCGGAACTCGTGCCCGGATCATTGGACTTTCAAGGTATTGAAGATGAACAACATATATCTCGGCAGAATTAGTTTTCGGGTCCATATTAGTAAGTCGGTCGGATGTCTACTTTCAGTGCATGTTTCAAGACCCGCTCGCGACACCATGTTTTACATGATTACTGAACTGTATTTTGGAACTGCTGTGATCGTTTTGATGCCTCAGACCAAATCCATGCTCTCATTGAGTGTTGTGGGGTTGCTTTGAAGCACGTACTCCCTCGGTGGGATTAGCTTGCAGATAAACCCGTAAGTCCGGGACGCATGATTCATTCTGGTGGATATGAAAATGAAAATTAAGAGTCACCTCTGTTTCCACTTTGAAGATGAAAACACGAACAGAAACCAACATGAGAGTCCGAAGTCCACGTCCACGTTGTCCGAGTCGGGCTGACCGTACGTGAATTCTCCATGTTGCGCCGATCCCCCGCTAAACAGGACCTAAGATTTCGATCTGAGAGGAGCATTCATTGTGAACTTGGAGTGAAATTCTCAGAACAAATTCGGTTCAGCCTGTTGCCATTTGATTGGCTCTCGGCCTGCCCAGAGCGTTCTTGCCCATCCTCTGTTGTACCATAGCGGTATTTTGCACAACATAACAAAGACTTCACTGAATTAAATCGGATCTTGGAAGTGGACATGATATCGTGACTTAACATACATGTAGCTCAGCTTTCAAACACGTCTTCCATGATGCGGATTCAACAGGTAGGCCTTCGACCTTCAAGTTATAGCATCAGTTGTAGCTTATACTCATGTCCGAGAACCAAATTGACTAAGGTACCAGAACTGAATTCATTTTTCTCGAGATCTTGAAGCCTACCTTAGACTTAGCAATAAAGGTTGTTTGGCTCTCAGAGGTGAGATGAGTGGCAAGAAGGTGGTCCATTGTGGCCCTTGGTAATCATTGTGCTCCTCTCGTTATAAATTTACTGCCGGCGTCAAAGATGGACAGTCAATCCGGTTGCCGTCATCATCACTGGGAGGGCTGGCTCTAGCCATGCACTGCAACGATTTCGCATCACGTTTGCCAACAAATGCACGTTGCAGCGCCCAAAGCTTGAAGAAGGGTCCATTGGGTCGCTTGGAAGGCTGCTTGGTTGCGCAACCTTTTCCCTGAGCGCTACCAAGGGTAATATCTTAGGCCTAGGATCCCATCACTATCACATGCTCCCTGTTGCAAAGATATACGCAACAACTGACAAGACCAACGCTTTGCCACTGAAGTCCCTACCACTAGCCGAACTTTCAGGAACATTGCAGAAGCGAGGGCCCAACATGCCTTCAGGGTCAGGCCACGTCCCGTTTGGACATCCCGCGAAGCCAAGCATAGCCGTCCTTGTGCGGTTCGCCAGGTCCTCTTCGTTTTGCTTCAGCCCGCAGGGATTCGCCTCGCGAGTGGGAGCCATCTTCATGCATCGCTCTCCTAAGGATCTTCCAAGGTCGTCGAATTCGAAGTTGGTGATGGGAACGGGGCATGAATATGCTATGTCGGCGAAGTCGGGCAGCCGAGTAGAATCCGGGCCTAGATAGAATGTGATCTGATCCGAGGCATAGACCGGCCTCGGACGCACGGAACTGTGTGGAGAGCAGGCGTTGATCAATATTGTGGTGTAATCCAGTAAGAAAACCCTCTCCGTGCCGTTGATCATTTTGCTGTTTGGGCTTCCAAAGACCATGTGAACGCCGTCCTCTGGGCAAGGACCAGGCTCCGTGAGGCTCCACCAGCTCCCTGATCCAAACCTCCGGCCGCCATTGATAAGATCTCTTTTGTCCGGGAAACCACTCAGAGACCAATCAATCTGAAAGGGAGCGATCTCTTCGTTTTCCTGCCACAGCTGGGAAGCGTTCCCGGGCCGCGAAGATGATCGGAAAAGGCCAAATGTGCTTATCCGTCTCGTTGGCCACCGGGAACACCAAGTCGACTTCGATGTCCGCTGGCGAGGCGGCGCAAGTGGTCAGGAAATGCAGCAGCAGAATCAGAGCCGAGACGACGTGTATGGGGGGAATCGTACGCATCGTAAATTGATTCGGACCCGCTCCGGCCTTGCAGGGCACCAAGATACAAAGCTGTGAGAATTGAGGGTTGAGTGTAGCCGTAACCAACTGACGGCCGAGACTTGTGTAATTATACCTACCTGCGGCAAAGGAGGCGAGCCACGTAACCAGGGTTGCTTCGACTGGGCGACGGCTATTTCGGTTGCGACTGAAATCCTCAGAGGGGCAATGTCGTCCGGTTGGAAGACAAGCGACCCCAAGATGGGCGTATACATTGGTACTTGGTCACGGATCTTGCATCGCACTACTTCTTGCCTATGCGATAGAAATGCCACGTTGACCTCATGCATCAAATAAGTCTGTTGGAAGTATAAGCCCACCCCTTGAAGGATGGGTTCTCACAAGACCCTTGGTGACGAGTGTGACAGACCACCAGTTCTTGGCTGGCCCCGTTACCCCACGTCGTCTTCCTGACAGGGCCTGGTCTAGGGTATCTTATGCTTAACTCTAATTTCGCTTCTGCATTGCTCTGGCCTCCGTATGTTACTACTCTGCAGGTATCGAGTCTCGTGATAATTCAGGCCGAGGTGTCGGAAGAAGAGGCTACTGGCAATGCAGGCCGAAAAGAATTTTAAATCTCGTGTCAATAACAGTGAAAATGTAGTGAGTTTGTCATGACGCCAAATACAAGCACTGAAGTCTTATATAAGGGGATGTTTACAGTGCTCGTCCTTGTTTTGATCAGACAAGACACAGCTCTCATTTTCGTCTCTTCATTGTCTTCAGATCGCATCATTCTTTCCACAAAATTTCCAACCGAGCTTTCATTCTCAGCGTCGGTACTGGCGTCCTCGCTACTCTCGGAAGCTCAGCCAGCCTCCCCCTCCAGCGGCGAGGCGGCAGTCCCAGCCCGAGCCTGACATTCGATCCCAGCACCGAGCCAAACTGTAGCTGCTGGTGGGATGCAGACGACGGGCTTCCCTGCGAGGTTGTGGTTCAATGGAGTGGACTGACAATGGAAGACTTTGACAAATGGGTGCGTCAAGCCGGCTGACCGCGACCGAAATATCCTGTGACCCAGAACGTGTGTAAAACCCCTCGGTTAACAGCTGTGGAGGCTGGAAAGATGGCCACAAGTATGGCGTTGTTCTCTCGGATTTCATGAAGTGGAATCCGACCATCGGCTCCGCTTGCCAGTCTCTGTGGCTCGACTACCACGTTTGCGTCGGGCTTATCAGCAGCTCCCAGCCCAACCCACCCCCATCTGCCACGATCACCCAGGGCAACGGCATCGTCACGCAAGAGCCGACACAGCCCGATATGGTAGGAAACTGCAACCGCTTCGACAAGATCGTCTCGGGAGACACTTGCGCCATCGTCGCCTCCAAGACCGGCATCTCCACCACGCAGTTCAGCGCCTGGAATCCGCAGACGGGCGGCGCCGCCTGCTCATCCCTCTGGCTCGGATACTACGTCTGCACCGGCGTCGTCGGCACCGCTCCATCCCCTCCGACCCCGAACCAGGGTGGCAACGGCGTGGCGACTCCGGCCCCGTTCCAGGCGGGCATGATTGGAAACTGCGAAAAGTTCCACTTCGTCAAGCCCGGCGAGACCTGTGCCGTCATCGCGGCGAACAACAAGATCTCGACCAGCGACTTCACAAAGTGGAACCCTGCTGCTGGATCAAGCTGCACGAGACTATGGGCAAACACATATGCCTGCATTGGAGTCTGAGGAAATAATTGTAGGTATTCGCAACTTCGAGTTGTGCTGTTTCGTTTTCACGGACGGATGAAACAAGAACTTTCCGGCGGGAAACCAGCTCCGCACAGGGGTGTATCTCGGATATTTCATGACCTTTCTTCGGTGTATATAATGTCTAATAACAGTGGTTGCTTTCAAATTTGTTTGCTTCGACGACGTGTAGTGTTTAATTCTCCCGGCAGTCAATCGGTCGGCCCCACATCTCCGCATTTCCTTGTCCGGGACTTCTTCCGATGCGTTCCCAGTGTTGAAAGGATGGGCAGCTTACTTCTCCTAGACAGTCTGGTTTTGCACTCTTTCTTTGCATATTGATTTACTTCTGGTTTCAGACCATGTTGATCAAGGAAACGTATAGCTATATCAAGGATCCTTTAATGCCTACCTTACCTTAGTGAAGGTGTGGATCCTATTAATAAGGGTCTGCGTGAAGTGGCTTAATTAATCTAACTATAAGTACTAGGCGTAGCTAGCTATAAAGTAGTATAACTAATCCTTTATATAAAGGTAGGATTTAGGCTAGGATTTAAGCTTTAAGCTTAAGTTTAGCTAACTACTATTTTATACCTCTTTTTTAGCTAATATTTCTAATACTCTAAGTAAAGCTAACGTTAACTTAATCTCTTATTAACTATTTTTTATATAGTTATTTTAACTATAAAATTAATAAAAAAATTAAAAAGATTTAATTAAAATAATCTTCTTTTAGTAAAACTAAAAAAAAAAGTTAGATTATTAATTAAAGATAACTTATATTAATTTATTTAGTTAATTTAGTAATTTAAAAGAGGTTTAAATAATAGTTATAAGTAATTATTAACGTAAATGATAAGCGAGCCGAACAGACAAGCGAGCCGAACACCCAACCGCAACCACATTATAAATATAATCATCAAATAACCACAAATATAACTTCGAGCGTAGTCAATTTCCGCGAGTTAGGCGTGGTGTCGCGTCGTGATGATCTTCCCTTCAATCGATCGTATAACGTTGTATCTGGGACTGAGTAGATCCGGGCAGCCTCTCGGATACTGAGACTTGGTGTGTTTTTGATAGCTTGGACTGCTAGGACCACTTGAGCTTCTTTTTGTGTTGATGCCATTGTTATTGTGGGATTGACGTGTGGTAGAAGTAAGAAGATGCTGTGGTTGCGGTTGGGTGTTCGGCTCGCTTGTCTGTTCGGCTCGCTTATCATTTACGTTAACTATAATAATTATTAAATAATTATTAATTTTAATAATTTAAAAGTTAAAAAGATTTTATAAATATTATTATTATTATAATAGCTATAATCTCTACTTAGAAGTATTATTTTTAATAACTTAGTAATTTATTAATTACTTTTTAGTAATTATTAAACTATAAAGTTAGAGTTTTAATAACTATTTGTCACGGGCTAGAGCCCGGATTGATATCTCCGGCTGCGCCGGAGCAGTTACCGAGATCCGGCTCCGTTGGACCCACTATTCTGCCGCAGTACGCCGCCTAACCCGGCCTGCTTCACCGCTGTTAGGTGCCTATCCCTGTAAAGTCCTTTCTTCCTTCTTCAGCTTAGAATAGTCAATCGACGGCACCTCTACGTTGAACAAGCCTAGGGGCCAGCCCCTTACACTATTTAAGAATAATTTTACTATTTAGTAAATAGATTTAGGTATTTAGAAAGTTTATAACTTATATAAAGTAGCTTAATTAATCTAGTTATAAACGTTAAGTATAGCTAGCTATAAAGTAGTATAGCTAATCCCTTATATAAAGGTAGGATTTAGGCTAAGATTTAGGCCTTAGGCTTAGGCCTAGCTAACTACTATCTCGCAGGGTCTTAGCGTCTCCACCTCTACGCCCTAGCGCTAACATCTAGAGTCTTTATTTTCAACACCAGAAAAGCCGCATTACAACTGGAGCCACATTACTATTTATCACATATCCCTAACTCAACATATAGAGGCACCTAGTGTCAGGTGCCCTCCTGCCTATAGGGCCTTCTCTAGCCTACACTACTAGCAGCCACTTTCTTCTATAGACACTAACAAACCCTTAATTCACTACTTACTTCTATAGCCTCTATAGGTTATAAGCCTACGCCTACTCTGCTGCTATTAAAGCTATTTAGAGTTAATTTTTTCACTCTTTTCTTTTTTACCTATATAATAACCTTTTGATTAATTATTAATAACGCGCACGTAGCGCTGCAATTAACCTTAAAAACAGTAAATTTCATACCTCTAATATAACCGCTACCCACAATAATCAACCGCTTTACCTAATTAGGCTAAGTAGCAACCACCTATAATAAGGATTTTTTCAGCCTAAGTTAACTTTCTGCTAACTTTACCCTCATACTACCTCTATAATAGGGAAAATTTAACCTTCTCAACCCTACCTACCTACTTTTTATAATAAGGATCCCTTATAATAATAGCCTCTACTCCTTCACGCCTTAATAGCTTTCTAATCCTCCTAAGTGAGAAGAACTACTGCTATTAGATTTTAGCTGTTAAGGCCTTTCTTAATAAGGAGGATATCTGTTACGGTCAGCTATCCGACAGTAGGGTCTGCTAACAGAAGCTGGGGATTGACACGTTATAACAGTTCACTGAGGTCGTGGTCTGAGTCGTAGGTCGTAGGCTGATAGTAGATCGGTCGTCAGAGGCTAAGGTGATCAGTCTTAGGCTCAACAAGTAATTCGCAGTGAAGGTAAGCTGAGAGTATCCGTGAGGATGAATACTAAGTTGATTGCTGAAGAGCTATGGAAGTCTGACCATGAGCCAGGCTCAGGGTCATACTATATATATAAGTCTTATATGAACAGTTCTGCTTGTTCATGAGCGCTGTGCCCCTTGTCACTATGAGCGCTCATTCTAGAGTGGGATGAGCGCTCATTCTAGTCTCCACTGAGCGCTCATTGTGGGTCCCTTATCTATGCTCATTCCTTATCATCACGTGACCTATACCATAGTTCTTCCGTTCCTGAGTGAGTCCCTGTTGTTCCCGTGATCCTGCAGAGTACAAATGTCCTGTCCTAGCCGCCCGACGCCCGAGTGGGTTGCGGTTAACTGTTATCCATGCATAACGGGTCGTAACAATATCCTTACTTATACTAAGAAGGATATTACTAGACCTACTACTACTAATACTTAAGAGAAGTAGCATAAGGGCTACACCTCTACTTATAGTATCCTTATTAATAGTATTAGCTCTATCCTACTACATCTTAAGGGTACTAGCTAGGACCCTGCTGTTAATAGCTGATAACTTTATAAGCTTATAAGTAAGATTAAAGCTCTTATACCTAAAGTCTCTAGTAATACTATTACTAACCTTATTTATAACTATACTTAACTTAATATCTATAATACTAAAGATCTCTTTAAATATCTTAAATCTTTTTATACTATAAACTACTATATTAGTAACCTTATTACTAACTATAAGCTACTTTACTTCTACTTCCTATTAAACTTAATTTATAGTAATAACGCCTTATTAGCACTTTATAATAAGTACTCTACTATTAACCCTAAAGAGGTAAAGCTTTAAAACCTCCTTAATAATATATACTATAAGGCTAACACTATTAAGTTAGCTAATAAGTATAGCCTCTCTAGCATTAAGAGTAATAACCTATATAAGGACTATAATAATATTAACTATAATAAGTATCCTCATTATAGCTATACTACCTACTTAGCTAGTCAATACTACTTTACCTACTTAGAACTTATCTTTCTTACTTATCCTCACTACGTAAGCCTATTAGAGAAGGCTAACTACTATGTTACGGTCAGCTATCCGACAGTAGGGTCTGCTAACAGAAGCTGGGGATTGACACGTTATAACAGTACACTGAGGTCGTGGTCTGAGTCGTAGGTCGTAGGCTGATAGTAGATCGGTCGTCAGAGGCTAAGGTGATCAGTCTTAGGCTCAACAAGTAATTCGCAGTGAAGGTAAGCTGAGAGTATCCGTGAGGATGAATACTAAGTTGATTGCTGAAGAGCTATGGAAGTCTGACCATGAGCCAGGCTCAGGTCATACTATATACAAGTCCTGAACAGTACCTCTTGTCCTTTTTACCGTTCTTTGTTCTGACGGAGCCCGTCTCTGTGAAGTACGGCCTCCGTATCCTTGGCGTACGGATCTAATCTCTTATCTTATCGTCACGTGACTTTGTGCCATAGTTCTTCCGTTCCGATTGAGTCCCTGTTGTTCCCGTGATCCTGCAGAACAAATGTCCTGTCCTAGCCGCCCGATGCCCAAGTGGGTCGGTCAACTGTTATCCATGCATAACGGGTCGTAACATACTACTCCTATACTAATACCTACTATAATCTTAGCGCTACTACTAACAGTAGCTATAGTAGTAGTAATACCTCTATCTTTATTAAGGGTGCTTCTAGTATTCTCAGCAGATCAGCACTTTAAGGGGAGGATATAGCTAGCACTAGAGAAGGATTAATCTAGGCTAATAGACTAATAAGATGTTACGGTCAGCTATCCGACAGTAGAGTCTGCTAACAGAAGCTGGGGATTGAGACGTAATAACAGTACACTTGGTCGTGGTCTGGGTCGTAGGTTGTAGGCTAACAGTAGATCAGATCTTCAGAGGCTAAGGTGATCAGTCTTAGACTCAACAAGTAATTCGCAGTGAAGGTAAGCTGAGAGTATCCTGAGGATGAATACTAAGTTGATTGCTGAAGAGCTATGGAAGTCTGACCATGAGCCAGGCTCAGGGTCATACTATATACAAGTCTAATTCCGAACATGTTCCTTTGTACCTTGGGTCGATCTGGATCATTCTGATCCAGAATGATCGTTCGGCCCCCAAGTCGTGTTGGATCATATTGATCCAATTTGATCGTTATCTTATCGTCACGTGACTTGGACCATAGTTCTTCCGTTTACCGAGTGAGTCCCTGTTGTTCCCGTGATCCTGCAGTACAAATGTCCTGTCCTAGCCGCCCGACGCCCGAGTGGGTCGGTTAACTGTTATCCATGCATAACGGGTCGTAACATAAGAAGCTAAGGATTATCTAGAGTTTAACTAAGTTATTTAATACTTCAAAAACTCAACAGATTTAAGCGTTTTAGAGGCTTCTTTTTTCTTATACGATACCTAACTGCCAGGCTTATTAGGCCTGAGGGGAGGTGTGGAGGCACCTGGTGCCAGGTGCCCTCCTGCCCATATAGGGCCTTCTCCAGCCCACACTACTGGCAGCCACTTTCTTCCATAGACACCAACAGACCCTCGATTCACCACTCACTTCTGTGGCCTCTATACAACATGTCTAATAGCTCCGAATTTCTCGTTCTTCCCCGCCCGGGCGGGGCGACCACCACCTCGAAAGCCCCGATACAGGGGCCCTCCGAAGCGGCCTTCACGGAGACTTTCGGTGCGCTCCTACCGCCGGCCAAGTTCCTGAAGACTGCCACTGGTAAAGCCGCATACTATGAGATGCCCCCCTCATCAGATGACGAGGGCTCATCTACGCCCGAGCGAGTCCTGTTCATTCACGGCGTGCAAACTCCGGCCCTTGGCATGCTTCCTCTCGCCCGCAGCCTTCATGGATCGTTCCCGGGCTCGCATTTCGTCCTGGTTGACCTCTGGGGTCACGGACTGAGCGACACGCCCGTTGTCCCGCATGAAGCGAGCCTGTTCCACCAACTCATTGACGATTTGCTGGATCATTTAAGTTGGCCCTCCGCACACATTGTAGGCTTCTCCTTCGGCGCCTCATTGACGGCTGGATATACTGCATCAAGAGCGGCACGAGTGCAGAGTTTCACTCTCGTTGCGCCGGCTGGTCTACTTCATGCTGCCAACTTCACAGCGGAGGAACAACAATATTTGAGCAAGGACAATTCTGATGAGGCTGGTGCGCGGAAATTTGTGCTGGGATTCCTCGAAGGTGGCGAGCTGCTTGTGCCCGCAGACTGGAAGGACAGGGTGGCCATGGGCGAAGTTGTTGCTGAGGCAGTGAGAGAGTGGCAGATGCGTGAGCATCCCGGTCACACCGCTTCCGTAATTGCGATCTTCAGAGATGGTCATGTCTTGGACAACGACGCTGCGTTTGCCAAAGCAGTCGAGACGAAAATCCCGTCGCTTGCGGTCTTGGGCGGACTGGATGATCTGTGCAGCGAAAGCCAGCTTACCGAGCTTGGGTTCACAAATGTTTCTGTTGTTCCCAAGGTTGGACACGGTGTAGTAAGAGAAAGAGTCCCGGAAGTTGCGAGCCTCATTAGTGGATTTTGGGCCAAGCTTGGGTAAGCTGCCTGCTATTAATTAAAGTGGCTTATGTCAATCCGAGCCGAATTTGAGTCTCTTTGTTAATTTCGTATACGATTGAGTCGAAACTCTCTTGTGTCGGGGACCATTCGGTCGCAGCAGTGCCCCTGAGTAAACACTCAAACGCTGAAATTGACGCAATATTGGAATAGTTGCATGCCCACGGCATTGGTTATTATCAAGTATCAAAGTCGCTTGCTATCAAACTCATGTTGTCAGGTTTCTAGTAGGAGTACCTGAACTTCCTGTTCTCGAAGTCCGTCAAATCCATCAAGACTTCATCATCCTCCTCCGCGGCATCGTGTCCACTGGCCGCCGCTTCGGCATCTCGCTTTGCGTTGCGGCGCTTCAACAGGATGCGAATCGCAATAGCAATAATGACCTGACCGGCAGTGCAACCCATGATAACCTTGCAGCCAGTGCCGTAAATGGGGGCTTCTGACGCAAGGAAGGCCTGAGGTCCGATGATATTTCCTACGCAGTATGCCAGAAAGACGAAAGCAGTGGATGTGACACGTTTCGTGTATCCTGCAACGTTAGCAGCCGGCATCTGCAGGGCAACGACGAGGGCGCCGACGAAGGAAGGGCTCTGTTTCAAAGGCTTAGCCAATAGTTTCATATCATAATCCTTGATTAACTTACGATGTAGTAGGCCATCAACAGGCCGTTCTTGTTGTCTCTGTCCAGCTTCAAGAAGAGGGAAACAGCAATGAGTGTGGGCAATACCCAGGTCATCATGACAATTGTGCGGAAGTTCTTGAACTTCGATGCACAGAAAGGTCCGGTGAAAATGAAGAAGGCGACCCAAGCACCATACGGAATACCATAGGCAGTAGTCAAGAGAGCATCCTTGGTAAAGCCCTTGACGATCAGTTTTCCGAAGTTGGCAATACCTCCGTTGACAATTTCGTTGAGTAGGGTGTAGAAGAACAACAACCAAATCTGGATATCCTTGAAGGCCTCCTTGATCTGTGCCGGCTTGATCTTGCTGCTGAAGACACCGGTTTTGTTGCTCTGGCTCCGAGCAATCAGCAGAGCCTTTTGCTCCACCGTGTAGCGCTTGGCGGTGAGAATGTTGTTGGGGAGGAAGAAGAAAAGGACAACGCCCCAGATGACCGTCATACCACCGCAGATGATGAAGATGATTCTCCAGACATCCCATCCGTCGGCCTGACCAACGCCGTAGAACAAGATGCCACCGACCATGGAACCGATGCCGTTGAAGCAGTAAAATGCTCCGGCTCGCACAGGTGCCTCTTTTCGGGTGTACCACATGCTAGTGACAAGCATGAAAGCTGGTGTAATGACAGCCTCAAACATGCCCAACAGAAATCGGCAGACCGCGAGGCCGGCAAAACTGTGAGATGCGGCGGTGCATGTCAGAACAATGCCCCAGCAAGTGACGAAGACGCTAACGACGGTGCCAGTAGGAAAATGCTGAGCGAGGTAGCTGGCCGGCCATTCTGCGAGAAGGTACGCGAAGTAGAAGATGCTGGCAAGCCATGAGTACTGGCTCTGAGATGTGTTTGTTGTCTCGAAGAGGTCGAAGACGGCGCCGTAGCTTAGTGCCTGCTTGTCGATGTATTGCAAGAAGTACTGAGGGATGATTAGTTGACTGTGCAAAGCAGTACGTAATACAATTGAACCTACTGTTCCCATAAGCAAAGGAAGAAGGGTCAGATCAATGTGCCGAACGAGCTTCTTTTGAGCGGCCTCATCCTCAAGGAGCTCCTTGAGCCGGGAGTGGGGGATGCCATTCTGCTGCAGGAAAACCTCGGCCTCATCGAGGAGCTCGACTTGACCGGTCTTGAGCTCCTCGCCGACACTAGCCGCGATGGATGGTGCCTTCTCCGCAATTTCAGGGTCCTTGGGCTTCGGCTGCCCTTCGTTCATAGACGATTCGATGGCCATTGTGGAGTCCGGGGAAGTCTGACCAGCCTGGCGGGTCGTATCTTACTCCTAGAGGTGATGTGCTCGAGCACGCGATTGAAGGAAGTGGATGCAACTCGGCCTAGTGAAAGGGAGTTGCTATTATTGCTAGTTTTGGTTGCAAATGGCAAGATGCAGCAATGTTGTTGGAGTTGTTGAGCTCTCGGACAAGGGCGAGTTGTCGACACTTTTCCGCAGCGGAAAACTGCCAGGTTGCGGTGGTCTTTTTATTCATTGTCATTACAAGGGGCAAATGATACCCGGTGGTGGCACTGATAGCGCCTACGACTCGTTGACCAACTCGATAAGATACATGCCGATAGGCGCTGACTACTGAAGACTTGGGTCCCAGACGGCATAGGCTGCAGATAACATGTCAGGCGATAACTTCCAGCCAAGCCAGCGTGCTATCCCAGTAACAGGATCCATAACTTGATAAGGAACCGAAGACTGCAAGACGCTTCCCCGCGTCGGGATGGGGCCTACATGCCGCTGGGTTCATTAACGTGGAGAGCGGGTGGAGTTACCGTGGGCACTGTGCGGCATCGGTAAACCGAATGGCCCCGGAGTCCAGATTTGACCGCCGAAGTGCTGAATCTGTTGCTGGAAACGACAAAGTGGAGTCTTCTCGGTGAACCTCCGCCTTATCAGCTTGCGCGTTGACTAACAGAGATATGAGCACTAGCGTCTTTGATCGGGATTAAGCCATGATAATGGTTGTGGAGCTTTCCGCGGGGAAATATCAACAACGCAACTCCCACTCAACCTTTGCCCGAGTCATCAGCCGATATCCGGACTCCGCAACCACAGAACAGAGCTCAGACACGGACAACTCAGACACTGGAAGGGCAGAATGTCTACAGCATCAGGAGACCAACCGACGCCCCGGCCGTACCGGTCCCATTTGCGCCCAGCATGCTTGCAGTGCCGGCGCCGCAAGTCGCGATGCCAGCAGCAGGAGGGGATTAGCTCTTCGACGTGTCAAATGTGCCATGTCTACGGCACTGACTGCGAATTTCCGCCGTCGCCTCGAAGCGCTGGGCGCGCGCCGTTGAACCCCGGGAAAGTCCAGAAATCGTACCCTACCCCCCAGTCCAACATGCCATGTCGAAGGGAACCTCTCGCTGTCGCAGCAGCTAAGGCACCCCAGAGCAGCATACATGTGAGGACCACCTCCACGTCTCCACCGACGAGCACGACATCAGCACCGGGTCCCAAAGCTGTGCTGAGCCCGCATAATCCGCACTTGATGCTGGCTTTGGACAGTCCTGAAGATGAAGACAACTCGCACATCATTGGTCCAGCGGTTACAAACGACACGCAAGTGCTAGCAGATTACCTGAGCTCGGAACCTAGCATTCATGAAAGGATGATCAGGGTGGTGAAGCCAAGGCTGGGATCGCAAGTGGGACAAACGCCGCGTTCATCAATGGACTTGTCCGGTGGAATTCGGAAGCCTGTTATCTTCACCGCAGTCCGGAAGCGGCCTTTCGGTCTCTCGCCCCGGCAAACGGCGCCGTTGCAGAAGTATCAGATTGTGGAGAAGATGCTAGAGCCGTGGACATCGACACTTATTGATCTGTAAGTTGAAGACGTTTCTTTTTTCGCAGGCCAGGAGAGCAACCCCTGCTGATATTGGGGGCTGGACTATGGAAGCTCGTCCCCACATCAGAGGATTCTTGGCAAAGCATGTCTTTATCATGCGTTAAACATCAAACCACAATGCTAACGGCTGTGGCGTAGATACTTCCAAAAAGTCAACATCTGCTTTCCGCTTCTAGATGAAGTGTCCTTCAAGCACCAGTTTCAAACCGCTAGAGACAGGATATCACCGGCCTTGTTGTCAGTTCTCTATGCTCACTCGATGATCTTTTGGAAGAATTGTCCAGACTTGCCATCGGAATATTGCCCTGATTCCCGGTTCATATGGAACCAAGCAACCGAGACGCTCTTTTCGGAGCTGCACATTTCACCTGGGATCTCCACAATTATCGCTATCATTCTCAATGTCGGGGGCAGGCCAACCACATCTATGATCATGAACGAGATCCAGCTTGGTGCTGCTGTTTCATTGGCACAGTCGTTGGGTCTCAATCGCGATCCAACCGACTGGAATATCTCTATCCCTGAGAAGTGTTTGAGAATGAAGATATGGTGGGCCTTGGTGGTTCATGATAAATGGTGAGACTTTTTCTAAACAAGGTACTGATGGTCAATGGCTAATACGATGTTTAACAGGCTTAGTCTGGCTTACGGCACACCGCCTCAAATCAAACGCTTCCAGTATGATGTTCCAGATCCCACACTGGAGTTTCTCACAAGCAAAGACGCAAGCGATGCGCAAAACGGAGCTGCTTCAGTTTTCATAGCTCTCGTTACCTTGACAGGCGTTCTCGACAAGTACCTCGAATTCGTATACGACCTCAACCAGGATCGTGACCAAGATAACGGTCAGACGTCTCTCGGGCTAGAACTCAGTCTTGGCCAATGGGAAGATTCTCTGAGCGACGACGTGAGAAGAATCATTACCCGCGGCAACAACCTGCACATCCCCGGCGCGGCAAACCTCCGGCTAGCTTATCTATCAACCAAGCTCCTCCGCAGAAGGATTGAGCTCGACATTGAGAAGCAAGAAGATGCAGCCCTCGGCGACGCACTTACCAACCGGTACATCCAAGTTCGCCGAGCTGCCGAGGAGATCGTTCTTCTCGTCCAGGAGTTGGAAGAGATCCACCTCAGCGACTTTTGGTTGCCCGTCAGCGCGTTCGCGTTCACCTCGGCGATCACGTTCCTATTACGATGCGCGCTAGAAACAGAGAACACGGCGGCTGGCCTGGCTCAAAGCGCGTCTTTGAGGCTGGCGAACAATCTGATTGATTCATTACAGTCGCATCAGCAGAAGTCGGGTTGGGACCTGGGAGACCTCTGTTTGGCGCAGTACGCCGAGGTTGTCGAGAAGTTGATGACGGCGGACAGTCCCTCTGCGACTGTGCCGGAGTTTCAGCAGTTGATGATGTCGTCAGAAGTTCCGATTATTGATGAGCTTTTCCCGAACTTGTGGGATATGTTTTGATGCGCTTTGAGAACGAAGATACGTTTCATGTACAACTAGAATACGAATAATGACCCATGTTTCCCTATCACTTGTCAAAATCGGAGTAGATGTGCAAGCTGGGAGAGTGTATCTAGAACGAGTGGCAAGGGGTCATGAGCAGCAAAAGGTTTACTTGACAATTGAAATCTTTATCAGGCCATCGCTATGTAAAGAACTATTCATCTGAACAAGCGCGTCAGGAGAATTCGTGGCACGTTTCTTGCACTCAATCCCCGAAGTTTTCCGTCTGCTTCCACCAGAAGTTACACTCCTTCTCTGCCCATTTGTAATCTACGAAATAAGCGGAGGTTCCCAAACTAGAGCCACCAGCACGCTCATCGTTGCCCTCGCCAAAGATCATCGTCTTTCCAGCCTCTTTTCCCTTGTTGCCAGCAAAAGGCAACCACTCAGGACGCTCCTCGAATTTGCCCTTAATCTTATTGGGGTCCCCGTGCACGATGAACGATGTGGCATATGCATGCATCAAGCCGGCAATCTCGTCTTGCTTGGGCGAGATAGACCGCACTTCGGCGTTGTAAGTCTGATACCGCATCTGATCACCGTGGTTGGCCCCATAAAGAGCAGTCTTGTTGAGAGCCCAATGATAGAGGTATACCGGGGGATCCTCAGGAGATTTGCTTCCCCAAATCGCAGTCTGCCGGACAGGGCAGGTGTATGCGTAGTGTCCGTAGGCAGCTTCGGCACGCTTGTATTGCGCACCGATATTAAGCGGGCGGGTCTCGACATACTCTGAGTCCGGGTACTTGGAAGGATCAGGGTAGAGCTTGTTCAGCTCAGCCAGCTCCTTCTGTGAAAGCTGCGGGAGGAGAGTGCGAAAGAAGTCTGTGAAATCATCAGGTGAAGATGCTGCCTTGGGGACGTACATCGCGCCCTCGTTGTGAGCAGATCCAGTAAAGATAGGGACCTTGTTCCACTTCCCAGACTTCCAGGCATCAATGGGACGCCGAGAGATGATTTCACCGTCGAGGACAGGTTGCCAAGCCCATCGAACAGACGGATTGGATTCCTCGTAAACCTTTTGGCCCGATTCAATGATTGTCGAAGAGGGCAGCGCGCGAAGGCACGGAAGAATCTCATGCTCGGGGCGGTTGTTGCAGCCAGTGAGCCCGAGAAACTCCCGAAAATGAGCCTCGTTGAGCTTCGACTCGGGTGGGTGAACTACTCGGGCAGTGTGACCGCCGGAATCCATGATGGCCTTGTGGAAAAGCTTCTTCTTCTGGTTGATGTCCATGACCAGATGACCAATCTACACATCGATTAGTAGGAAACCTTTTCCATAATCAAGGCAGCTTACACCGTGAGCAGCAGCAGATAGTCCCATGATGGTTACATCATCAGGGTCACCGCCAAAAGCAGCGATGTTCTTCTGAACCCACTCTAAGGCCACATACATGTCCTTGAGGCCCAGGTTCAAGACACCTTCTTTTTTGGTTAGTGCTGTGTTCATGCCACCCGCAACACCAATGCGATACTGCATCGAGACACCAATCCAAGGCTCTTCAGACCAAGCCAGCATCGATGGCGTGTTGTGCATCCGAGCTGCTCCGCGGTTGAATGCACCCCCAGGGATCATCACCGCGACAGGAAGCTTCTTATCGCTGGCCGTATGGCCTTTCGGACGATATACATTGATAGTCAGGCAATCTTCACTCTCCCAGTCCGGGCCCAGCCATTCGTCATCGGTGAAGGGAACGAGCTGCTTTCCAGGGCATCTAGTCCCCTTTTTAGCTTATCAACTCATGACTGGTTTTATTTCTTGGCTCAAACCTACCTTGGACCCAATTCGAATGCCTCGAGTGTGCTGTTTCCAGCGGCTACAGGGACGGCATGACGGAATCGTAACTGTCCGATCGGTGGGAGTGCGTACGGGATTCCCATGAAGCCCTCCAGAGGCTCAGGAAACGTACCGTCCGTAACTAGCCTGCCAAGAATGGTGCCCTGGTTGATTGTGACCGACGCTGCCGGGCTGTACTTAGACTTCGTTGATTGACTGGCAGTCAGTCCCCCTGGCTGTCCAGACCAGAAGTAGGCCAAGACGCCGGCTGCGGCTAGGGGAAGGCCCAGACTCCATTGCCAACTTGGGTTATCCGTTCTTTTCGACATTTTCTCCCCGATTCGGAATACTGTTAGAATCGAGTAAGATGAAGCTCACAGCAGGATAAATCGGCAATGTAAATCTAAAGCTTCATGATATACGACACTCAATTGAGGCGTTGGGCACCGCTATCGCCGTCAGTGGGAGTTGATAACACTGGTTTCGCAGGGTTTTGGAGCGGCGAGTCAGGGGCTTTGCGGGCGCTCACACTGTTTTCCCACGGCTTACGGTGTCTCTCCCACCTCGCCGCGGCAAACTCAGGGGTCGGTTGCATTTTGCCGAACGAGCGCGCTATTCCCCGCTCTAGAAGGAAACATGGCACTGAATGCAGGAAAGTCAATGAAAACGTCTGGTGTTCAGTCACGGGTCATAAACTGAGGAGAACTTCATTGGGGCGACCTCAACAACATATGTAGAGAACCATTCGGTTTGCAGCACGATGATCTAATAGCAAATACAGACAAGCGTCTCCTCCTTCAATACCGCCGAATGCTTGAGATGTACTACATGTTGAAATGCTTTGGGTTTTCAACTTGCTGGTAGGCAGAGATGGCTCCAAATTCCAACTGAAAGGTCTTCAACGCGACAATCCGGCCGGCCGGATCCCGATGATCGACATCGGCCCCGCTGAGGAGGCCGGCACGGAAGCCTTCGTCAATCTCGGCGGGCAACAGAGACTAGCCGAAGATTGTTGTTTGAGGTCTCCCGGTGTCTAAGAAACACCCATAGAAATAAACCATCTAACTACCAAGGTTGTGCTTGTCATATTCCATTGGGCTGCAACTTTTCACCTGATGTCTTATCAATTCTTTTGGCGATGGTGCGGTCGTAGTTAAACGTCAATGTGTATACACGGAACTGCCCAGGTAGGTTTGAGAGCAGATCTGGAATTTATCCATGCCGGTATACCACGCGATTTGGAGGTATCGAAAATGTTCATATTTCAGATGCGCACGACTTTCCTTGAAGCCTACCGCCCCTCCGCTTGGCCATTTTCCCCTCTGGGTATGCGAGGTTTTAAGCGAAATCCTTCGTGCAAGATGCCGCACATAAGTCCCAAAACGAGGAGTCGTACGAGTACCAACTTTTGCGACGAATAGCCCATCAGCAAATCAGCGACGTTAATGGATCTCACGTCAGCCTGAATTATCCGGGAAAGCTCCCTGCGGCGCAGTAACGAGCTTCCACTTCCATGTTTATGCCTGACGAAACCCACGCCGGTGGCCGGATGCCAACGATGAGATTAAAACGCGCACATTTCGCCCCTAGCAATTACAGCACGCTATGTCGCCATTTGTCTCAAGGATGGGCAGTGCCTCGTCTCGATAGCGAGCATTGCCGTTGAGTCTGGCGAATACATGTAGACCATCTCCCCAAACCTCTTTCTAGCGTAATGATCCATCGCGTCGGCAATTCTTGACAAGCAACGAGTTCTTCCAAACCATGACCGACTGGAATCAAATCTATGCGGCGGCCTTTGTGGGCATTCTGGGGGGGCTCGTTTCCGTTCACCTCAAGACCTCCAAGCGCAAGCCTCGTACAGCAGTCAAGGGCAGGCCGGACACGATTCTCTTCGCAGTCAACACTGAATATGGTCTCTCGAACGTCCATCTCGCGACGATATTCTCGCTGCTCGAGAACCATCCCAACATTAAGATTCATATCGCTTCATTCCCCAGCTTCGCCTCCAAAGTCGATCGCATTCGCACGTACGCAGGCAGACAGAACTCCTCGTCGAGTGATGTGGTTTTTCATGAGCTACCTGGCCCTGAGTTCGGTCCTGCGACGATGATGCCATCTGAGATGATCATTAGGCCGCCTGGCATTCGTAGCATCGACACTGTGACGAAAGCAGTGCAGGTGTACCTTGCGCCCTGGACCGGAGAGGATCATTTACGAATGCACAATTTTGTGAGGGACCTCATCCGAGACCTGGATCCCGGTGTCGTTGTTCTTGATATCTTCCTGAGGCCCGCAATGGATGCGGCCAGGAGCGAGCGGAGGCTGCATGCTGTTCTGGCGCCGAATGTGCTCGCAGACATATTTGGATCAACACAGCCGTGGTTGAGTGGCCTTTGGAAGTTTCCAGCGTAAGGCTCTGTCTTGTCCTTGTCCTTTCAAATGACTTGCAAACTGACGAACAATACAAACAGCATGGGTTCCGCCCATACGTTTCCCATCCCCTGGAGTTCTATAACTTCCAACATCTACCAAGCTGCCTGCTTCCTCTATTCTATGACATTTTGCCCAGATCAGGCGTCAAAACAAAAGTTTTTGAACGATAATGGCCTACTCGATCCCATCTCTTACTTCAATTTTCATGACCCCCCTCTAGGCCATCTCATTTGTCAAGACACTCCTAACGCTTCTATCCCGCTGATCCGCACCCCTTCCAACGTAACAACGACAGGGCCTATTGCCATCTCGGTCGCCACAGCAGAAGAACAAGACCCAGAACTTGCCAAATGGTTGAGTAAAGCGCCGACGGTATTGATCAATCTTGGGAGTTTCTTCCGGTATGACGAGGAACGAGCTAGGGCAATGGCCAGGTCGTTGAAGGTTGTTTTGGGGAGGACTGAAGTACAGGTTCTATGGAAGATCATGCCGAATACCGAACCCGTGCTCGAAGACGGTGTTTGGATGCCTTTGGTCGAGGATCATGTGAAATCGGGTAGGCTGAGAGTAGAGAAATGGCTTTCTGCTGATCCTTTGAGTCTACTGGAGACTGGCCATGTCGTTCTCTCTGTGCACCATGGGGGAGCAAGCTCCTATCATGAGGCTGTGTCGTATGTCTTCCGTTCGAATTTCGCTTCCATATGAAAAATTACTGACCTGTGAATGCAGAGCTGGAGTAGCACACCTTGTTGTGCCTGCCTGGCTGGATTGCTACAACTATGCAGCCCTTGCAGAGAGTTTCAAACTTGGCGTAAGAGGGAATGATAAGGCTGCCCCTGGCATTTCTCAAGATGAACTGACTGAGGCATTCTTGACGATGCTTGATGGTGGCCCCTCCTGCATAGAGATGCGGACCAATGCCAAGCGTCTGGCGAAGTCCATTGTCCGGCCGGGAAGAGACGTGGCTGCTAATAAAATCGCGGAACTAGCAGCCGGTGGCCATTGAATGGAGTACTTGGAACTCGACACGAGTCCGGACGAAAGTTTACACTTGTCCAAGAGCCATTCAGTACAATTTCGTGAGCAGGTCTGCTATCTTTGATATTCCGAGAGAGCCTTGGGTCTTTTACCACTTGTAACTGAGATGAAATACGAATATTTTCCGATTTTATGAGTTGCAACATGGACTGTTCAAGTGTCGCAGGGGCAGAACTACTCAGATGCCGATGTGACTGCCAGCCCATCGAGATTGCCTTTCGCCATCCAGCCCTCCAGCATGCTACGATAGTCAATGATTCCTGTCCCCCAAACCAAACTCGATACGCCCATTCCTTCTTTCAGCAGCTTAGCATTGCCAGTGAACCACCCAGGAGTGCATGCTTGCGAGAGCGCTGTCCAGCCTACACGTTCAATCATTTGCCGGATGTACCTTTCCTCAGACTCTCTGGTAACTTCAATGACCGTTTTTCCGGGAACGGATACATTCTTAGTGGCCGTGGAAATGATGTGCGCAACGACGTCCGCTGCATTCACATAGACCGACGTGATGTTTGGAGAGGTTCCCAAATGGGAGAAAGCCGCAAAGAATAAGTTGGAGGGCCATGGGTAGCGACACCAAACAAGGAGCCAGCTTCTCCTCCATTCCATTTCTCGGTGATTTCTCGTCCGTGGCGACCTGTGAATGTGGATCCCGTCTGTCCGGATTGCGACCCATCTCCAGATGTTACGCTTTGAAAGCCAGTGGCGAGAATCAAAAGATCCAGGGGGTATGTCTGACCTCCGTTGGCAAGAACTCCCTCGGAGGTGTAGCCCTCAATTCCCTGGCCATCTGTATCGACGAGCTTGACGTTAGGTCGATTGAAAGAAGCCAGATACTCTTCGTGGAAGGCAGGTCTCTTGCACCACACTCCGTACCATGGCTTCAACTTCTCGGCAACAGACTTATCCATGACTTGCTCTTCGATGTGTCTGCGAACTCGCACGGCGCGAGGTCGATCAGTCTCGATGAGCGAAGCCAACGACTCCTCCTGGGATCCACGATAGGGCTTCGGTGACCCAATCACACCGGCAAAGGCATGGCATTCACTCCAGCCGTCGTTGCAAAGATCCTTCTCGGGAGGGTCATTCTTCAGAGAGCGGTTGAGGTTATCCATTCGTTCGTATTGCCAACCCTTCTTGGTCGCAACATCCGATGCCCAAGTCGCCCGGTCTGTCTCTTTCTGTCCGCGTTCGGAGACATACGTAGGCGTGCGCTGGAAAACGTATAGCTTCTTTGCCCATTTGGCGACTTCCGGGACGACTTGGACAGCGGTCGCGCCAGTGCCGATAATACCGACAACCTTATCCCTTAGGTTCGACAAATCTGGCTTTTCTTGCGAACCGCCGGTGTAGTTGTAATCCCAACGTGCAGTGTGCATTAATCGCTTGTTCTGAATGAAGTCCTGGATTCCGGGCAGCTTCGGAAGGTGCGGAGAGACGAGAAAGCCTCCAGCGGAGAAAAGGAACTGCGTCCTCACTGTCAGCTGGACGGGATCTCTGTTGCGCCTACGGTTCTGCACCATCGACACAATCCAGCGACCGACTTTGTCATCACAGTTCTGGCTCTGAACTGTAGTTCCAAACATCCCGCGAATATTCAGGGTACTAGCGACGTTCTCCAGGTGTTGACGGATTTCGCTGCCATATGAGTACTTGTGCTTGGGAATGTAGCCAGTCTCCTCTAACAGGGGAAGATACACGTAGCCTTCGACATCGCACATTGCACCAGGGTATTGATTCCAGTACCTTAGATTCAATTAGCTACTGTCAAATATGCCAGCATAAATAGAGCTTCAACTTTGTATACTAACCAGGTTCCGCCAAAGCCACCTGCCGTGTCTACCGCAGCAAAGTCGTGAGCTTGAAAGCCCGCCTTGACGAGCCGATGGGCGAAGAGCAAACAGCTGATTCAGGCTCCAATAGCAAGAAACTTGATCTCATCTCCATCCTTGAGCGGCTTTCCTTTCTCCAACTTGTCGTAGTCAATGAAGGGATCTGCCGCAAGGCCGTGCAGCCCGTGATGATCACGGAAACTTGCGTACTCTTCAGTGCGCACAGCAGCAAGACGCTTATCCCGCTCCTCGGCGTACTTTTTAATGGTGGTCTGCAGTGTAGTCATACTGGTTGCGATGATGCTTTGACGTTCAACAATCGAGGAAGGCAGTTTCCTGAGTAAGGTAGGTGTCTGGTTTTCAAGAAAGATGAGTGTGATATTTCTTGCATGATTTAGGATTTTCAAAACTACTAGCGAGTTTTTATGTTACATGCGTCTGATGCCGAAGCCTTCTGAAAATTGAATTATTCTCTATAGTATCGCCGAATATCTCGACATGTCTGCGGACAAAACCCACCGGGGGATAGTGGTGCTCTTGGCGCACGTATTGCCGCCTGGTTCTGTTTGGAATTGGGCACTCTGCCGAATGTCACTACTCCGCGGTCTCCGTTCCAATATGAAGCGGACTACTGAAGCAGTCTTGGTGCTCCGTTGGAGCTTCAGCTGATTCTGTGGTTACCCCGTCCCGGTTACTTGGCTCAAGGTGACCTTCAAACTATCTTTCTTCGGTTTTGACCTTGCGCGGCGCGGGTCCATCATCAGGTACTCGGGTATTGTACTTTGTAATTGGAACGGAGCGCCGCAAGATCTGTCGGTGTAATCATTGTCCCGCTCACTCTCCGGTATACTTGCCGGGCGTGGGCGACAACTTGAATGTTACTGGAGTCAAGCCCAGGGTGGGAAGGATCACGACAACGGAAATTTTGCTCTTTCGTGAGAACTGAACGTTCTCGGTTGTGCAACGACGCCATTTGATCTTTTCGTACCTGAGGTCATAATTTTCAGTGTTACACATTCTGTTCAGTGTTGAGCCGCAAAACCAGTGGTGAGCTTCTGACCTTGCTGTAAACGGACTAATACTCCGACATCTCTGGATGACCCCCACCAATGCCACTCAACGCGTACCGACAGCCGCAGCTTTAATAGGACCATAAGCTTCATGTTGTGGAGATTCCACTTGCCAGCAGTGATTGCACAGTTGCACCTTTGTACCCCCCTTACGCACCCATGGCTATGTTCCAAGTTTGACAACCCCTGGACGTAGCCCACTCGTTCATGCAAACTCGTAATGTTCGGGTCTTTTGCCGAGCGTGTACTGCGTAGTATTTTCGATTACTGATCGTCTTTTCAATGTTCTAATCCTGGACATCGGCAAGTGGCCTTTGTGATCTTAAGTGGCCAGTCTGGTTCTCGGGGCCTTGCTTACACCGCGCAGCGTACATCTGAAATGCCTTTGTGCCGGCTCTTGTACCTTTTAACGCTGTTTCTGGTCACTCTTGGTGATGGTTGTTTATCTCAAACTCAATAACGGCCCTGGAGGTAGCTCGTTCAGGTTGCGATCTTATTGGCGGGCTGCTCTGATGGAAGCTCTTTACATACGAATACCTATGCAATGAAAAGACAAATTAAACCGATTGATTTCGCGGTGGTTACTTCTTCAAACCTTCTGAATATCAGTGGCTCATTTAGGGGTAATGTGTAGCAACAACGGGCGAAAGGGTTTGGAATACCTTCGCGCATAGCTCTTGCTTTTACAAAGGTCAATTTCAACAAGACAAAGACCATGTCTGAACTTGCAACCGCTAAATAAAATGACGCCATGCAGACTTAAATCACAAGCTCTGGATCCTGCTTTAGAGTGGGCTGTGAAATAGCTTGGGAGATACGGTCGTGCTTTACGGGGCTCCGCGGCGGCCGTATACGAGGCGCACGTGCGTCGTCTTTACAACATGGCGCTTGCATTACCATATGCGGGAAAGCCAGGGCGGGTCACACAGCTTGTAGGAGTGCCCTAGACCTTTCCGTACAGCCAGCTTCAGATGTAAGGAAATCATTGGACTCTAGAGTGTCATGAGTGGTTACGAGTGTACGTGCGATGTATCGCCTAAGGCTTGGACTCTCTACATACACGAGTCCCCCAGACGTATTAGGTATCTCCCTGGCAGGATTGAACTTGTGAAGGGCACACGATGTACACGCGAGAATCTGGTGATGCTGGGGCAAAATTAAACTTGGAACTTGGCCCCCACATTGTGCGAAGTCTACTTTAGCCGAGTCTGCCTACGGCATATACCTTCTCGAAAAGGTATGCTAATCGTGGCATCATGTCCCACCTGCCATTTGTAGTCTTGTATTTCTAACTTGCTAGTGAGATTCTGGCCTTGTAAGTGCATGAAGACGGCGCACCTACTCTCACAAGCGCATCAGGTGAACAAATTTGTGATTGAAAAGAGACACATATTTCAGGCCTGGTGAGAAACCTTTGGAATATCACCAAAAACAAGTGTATTTTACAGAAGTCTAATTAGAGAACAAAACTTGGGGCATTGTAGAACTGCCCCGAGGGCGATGTAATTGTTGAACTTGAGCCGCCCATACATGACTAGATGCTCTTCCTCTCCCCGATGTTACTGTGGCCCGAGATTGTTGTGCCCCTTTGTTGCTTAGTTTGAAGGTGGCTCAAATATCTCGGCATGGCGAGGGTCCAAAACCAGGAGTGATTCCAGTTGGAAAGCATCAGTTGGCCTCGACAGCCGGGATCTTCACCTCAGGAGCAGTGAAGCATTGGCTGAGGACGCCTTCGGTGCCAGAGTGTCCGCAGACATAGTCAGACGTGCCAGTCTGGACCTGAGCAAGATAGCGGGTTGGGCGACCCTCAATTGCGATGAAGGTAACCCAATTCTGGATGCCGGTAACACCTGCAGGGAAGTAGATGCTGGCGGTGTACTCGGGCACAGAGCAAGCGACCGCCGTGTTCCGGCTCGCATCATCCCTGGGTAACACTGTCAGCAGGACGGCACGTATAAGCCTTGGTCACCAAACCCTCCATACCATTGATCATTGCAGTGGACCGTCTGCCCATTGGTGCCATCAAGCACGTCGAACTCGTAAGTAAGCGTATTGTTGGCTAGGGTCTTGGCGGAAACGTTGGTGATCTCAACGCTGGGGACGGCAGCAGGAGCGGCAGCAGCAAGGGCTGCGAGGAAGACCGGGGCGTAGCGCATTTTTGAAAGGTGGTAGTGACTGATGCAGAGAATATCGGAATTAACGAGCGATGAAGAGGTTGAACGATTGAATGCTGGTGAAGAATGTTTAACCACCAGCCACTGGGTGAAAGTGTCTGCTATATAAATACACCGTTCCTTCATACACCAACAAAGCCAAATCGTGGGAGAATAACATGTTCGTATTCTAAATTGAGCTTGATGGAGTGCCAAAACACTAAGCGATGTCTCTACGAAGGTCTTCTTGTGCAAATTAGGAAAGTTCTCCGCCTGCAAATAGGAAGGTAGGCCGTATCTTGGCCGTGACCCATCGAAGATGAGCACTGTGACTTTGTAAAGCCCTGTTCTTGGTCACAAATTCCACACGGATGGATTCGTCAATACGAGCAAGATTTCAATAGGGGCTTCTAGAAACGTTCATCCCTGCAGCACCGTGTATGGCTATGGTTTATGTAAAAATTAAATATGACTACAGAACGTCACGAGTATGGTATTACAAACAAATATTTTCGCCAACGCCATGTGCGGTTGGAAATGACCTCATCTTTTCTTAAGTGACACTGCCAACATCCAGCTTGCGATGAGGTTTTCAACTTCTTCCATCTCATTAAAACCTGGGTCAACCATTCGGCCACATGTAAGAAAGAAGTGGACGGGCCACAGCATAGCCGATGAAGCTTTTGGCGGTGTAGTCACCGATTGGTCTCAAGCAAAGAACCCGCTGGCCTTATCCCATTCGCCTCATCCCATGGCAACACCAAAATACCGGTTCGTCTGATTGAGCTGAATGGTAGACCGCAAGTATAAGCTCGTGGCTGAGCGTAACTGATGCCATCATTTTCTACCGCAAATTCGTATAATACCTGCTCTTCTGTAACTATCAATGCTTCTCATTTAATCCAATGAAGAGTCGTATGGTAAGGGAGAAATTTGTTCGATGTGTCATTGATGGTGGAATACCTGTCTTGGGCAGCCACCGCCCGCCAGGCCCTGTTTGGCCTTTACTGCAGCGTGCTGAGCCTGGACCGCACTACTCTACCATCCTTGACAATAGCTAATATGGCCTCCTCGGGGTTGTCCAATATCGAGATGTCATCCAACGGATTGCGCTCCATAATCAAAAGATCAGCCATGAATCCTTCCTTGACCTGGCCCAACCTGTCTTCCTGTCGAAGCAACCTCGCCGCATTGACAGTCGCACTCCTCAAGACGTCTACCGAGCTCTGTACTCGGCTGCGGATAGAGAATTCCTTGCTCTGCGCAAAGTGCGTGGGCCCCAGCAGGTCAGTCCCAAAGCACACTGTAACACCAACCTCCGTCGCCATTTTTAACGTCGCAAGCCCGCGGTCCAGCACCTCAGTGACCTTGGCCTCGGACTCTGGTTCGAGGAAATGTAATTCTTTGGACATGAAATGCGTAACAAGCGTGGGAGTGAGGAATGTCCCCTTCTCGGCCATCAGCTTGGCAGTTTCCAGATCGATCAGGTTGCCGTGTTCGATGCCCCTGACACCCTGCCCAATAGCCTGGCGGACGGCCTCGGTGGTGTAGCAATGGCTTGAGACATACGACTTCGCATTTGTTGCGGCAGTGACGATAGCTCTGATCTCTTCATCAGAGAACTGCAGGGAGTCAATTCGATCCGTCGGGCTAGCAACACCGCCGCCACCCATGATCTTGATGAAATCAGCTCCCTGTCGTAGCTCATCCCTCGCAACACGGAGACAGTCGGGCACTCCATCCACAATACGGCTGATGCCCGATACATCACCCCCGCAGCAGGGCATAGAATCGTGGCGGCCCCGCATGTCTCCATGCCCGCCCGTCTGCGAAAGTGCCTTCCCAGAGATGAATAGGCGAGGTCCCGGGTGGATGCCCTCTTCGATCGCTTCTTTCATGGCCAAGCTTGCACCGCCGCAGTCCCGGACGGTGGTGAAGCCGCGGTCCAGCATGGATTTGAGAACATTGGGCTGGCGGATCAGGCTTTTTGTCTCGGTCATGTCGCGGTACGAGGAAAGGGATGCTGCGCCAGGGGGTACCGCAATATGGACATGGCAGTCGATGAGGCCAGGGCAGATGTATTTTCCTTGAATGTCCACAATATTCTCGGGGTTAACGTCCAGCTGCGCCTCGCCGGAGGAGCTGGCCGGCTCAACAAAAGCTATTCTGCCATCTGCAAGCGCGATTGAGGTGTTTTCCGAGGTGGTGCCGCTGACAGGGTCGACAATCTTAGCGTTCCTCAGCAGGTACGTCTTCTGGCTGGAGGGTTTCCATGGGGTGATGTATTTAGAGATATCAATTTCATCGGGCTTTTGGCGAGAGGTCACCATTGTGAACGCAAAGCGAGGCGTACTTCTAGATTCTCCTGGAAGGTAAACTTTCGTGGCGCTCGAGATTAACGGCAGAATGAGAAATGAACTTATAGCAGGAACAAAATAATCATATTTGCCTCGAGTAGTGCCTCAAATCAAGATCTAGAGCTGATGGCAAGTTTAATATGAACTTACATTTCGGCACACCATGGCTACTAGATCTCCGTATCTGCCGTTCCAAGGGTGTTGGACGCATCCGGAACCAAACTCCTGCGCTGTTCTGCGTTACGTAAGGCTGTTAGACGAAACCGAAGGTCTTTTCAACGTGCAGTGGAGATATTCGTGAGGGTGTCTCAGAGTTAGTCGCCCCGGTTTGCTGCCGGGAATCTCGGCTTCATGTGAATTTCGGCGGAGCATTCCTCGTGTGCTCTCGGCTCTGATGATCTGTACTCGTTATATATTTTTATGAAAAGAATCCTACCGGTGAATTTCCCGTCATTTCCTTAACGTCTTGCATGCCTTCATCCATTCTCTCTCGCTTTTGAAACTGTCGGACTCGTCCATAATAGGTAATAAGTAATGTGGTCGTAAGAAAAGATCCACCTCGCACATTCAACAGCGTGTCTGCTCCACGTACTTGAGACATCGCCTCCTATTCCCAAATCCGGCACAGAATCGACATACGTTACCCGAATCGTTCGCTACTTCTTGAAACGGGACGTTTAGCTTGTTCTGGGGCGATTAGGCGAATTAACCAACGTCTTGATTAGTGCTAGTCGGGCCTGTGCCTAAACAACTTCAACGAGCATTGCACGTGGTTGGTGAGCCTTTGGAGCTAGATCAGAGTGACAGTTACAGCACGTAGAACCGTAAATTTTAAGCATTGTAGACGAAATAAATGGTGAAGACCAGCATATCTGGGCAAGGTTGCACGCCCGAGTTCTGCAACCCCCCTCAACAAGATATGAGTAACCTGGAGAAATCGCCAGTGGCTCCATCTCGCGACAAAGAAAGTTATATGGGAAGGACATTTCTCTTCAGTACTATTACTCTCGATATAAATACAATCATACAGAGTCACCCAGTGGAAACTCGTTCAACAGAACCTCCATACCCTGGACCAGATCCGCCTTCAGATCCTCCATATCCTCCACTCCACAGCTCACTCGGAGCAGTCTTTTGTCGCAACCCGAGTCGCTCATAGACCGCCATTCCATCAAACTCTCAACGCCTCCTAAGCTTGTTGCGTGTTGGAATACGAACATTCGGCTCGGCATTCTCTTGGCATGTTCGGGACTTTTCATTGTCAAGCTAAACACAGCGCCAAAGCCACCGGGCATCTGGTTCTGGAGCCAACCATCGCTGAGAGCGTCCGTTTGCAAAGAGGCATGCCGGATCTCGGCAACAGCTTGGTCTACTACTGAACCGGATCGATGCATCTCTTGGAGAAGCCAGGCGACCAGGTTTGTGCAGGTCTGCGACTGCCGGGTCACGCGAAGTTGAAGAGTGCGTACGGATCGGATACCGAGCCATCCTTCGAAGCTGCCCATCACTGAGCCAATGATTTGGCGCTCCTTGTAAAGAGTATCGACCCAGCCTTCCTTGACACGATCCTGACGGACGACAAGGATACCGCAGAGCATGTCGGAATGTCCACCAATGTACTTGGTGCCGCTGTGCATTACAACATCGGCCCCGAGTTGGAGTGGATCTTGAAGCGGAGGCGGCGCGAATGTAGCGTCGACACTGAGGTACGCCCCGGCTGCGTGAGCCTTCTCGCTGTAGTAGGCAAGGTTGGTTGCCTCGCCGGTAGGGTTGAGTGGCGTCTCGACATGAACGATGTCACCGGCTTGAAGTTGATCGAGATCCTCCAGGGTCAGCTTTTTGACCCCAGTCAATTTGGACATGATTTCAATAACTCCATGAACGCCGTGGTAGCCTTGACCGATAAAAACACGTTTGGGGTTGAGGCAGACCATCAATGCATGTAATGCTGAGAGGCCACTAGAGTAAGTGACGACATGGCCCCCAAAGACGTTCCGTAGGATCATCTCGAGTCGACTCGTGTTTGGGTTAGTGTATCGCGAGTAGACGTGAGAGTCCTCGGGAGCGTTGGGCTGTTTCGTTAGTTACTGATGCATAGCGAGTCTTGATGTAGTATGAGACTCACATCTGTGTTATCGCCCTGCTTCAGGTCATCCGCATCGCGAGCGTAGCGATAGTTTACCGCAACTTGCATTCCCGGCGCGATGGCACGGTGCGGGGTGAAGAAGTCATCCGAATGCACAGCACGCGTAGCCATTGACATGTTTGGGAGAGCATGATTAAGTGCGTCCGCTGTCAGCACCCAGTTGGCGGGTGCTTTGCTGTCCTGGTGAGATGCCATGGTGAGTTAGAGGTGGTGTGAGGTCAGAAAACTGAGCAGCAGCTTGCTGGGGAAGGGATGAATGGCTTTTATGCAGTCTGCCGGTCCAAATCAATGACTCGATATTGAAAATGATGGCCACAACGAACAATGTCAACGCCGTAGAAAGGACGCATTGCAAAAGCAGAAAGAGGTCGGGTTTCAGGTCGGGTTTGGATATACCCGAAATAAAGCGATGGGTAGAGAGAGATACCTATCTACGGCCAATCAAAACATCAGCTTGCCGCAATCTTGTACGTGTAAGAGAATAGACGGAATCAAGAACTACACCTTCCGATTCGTTAGTTATAATAGTCTATTCCTAGCCTTATCGCCAGCAGTCAGACTAAACGCAGTTAGATGTACACCTTTAGACGCATGATTATGACAACCTATTGCAACTGAGCCTAAGTTGACTTCATATTTAGAGCTTCTTGTTGGTTTGATACTTTCGATGAGTTGCTTTTACAATCTGTGCAGAAGGCGATGTGTGCCTACTCAAGGAATCTGGACTGTAACGCTTCCAAAAAGTTCGTTCTCCAATGGAGTAGAGTACCAAGTGGGCCACAACGCCTGATCTCCCAACAAAGCTACAGGATCGAAGTTTTCAAGGTCTTCTGAGTCACGAAGAGCGTCGTTGTTATCTTCGCCAACGTTGATGGACTGCGTGTCTCCCTGTTCTGCTCCATGGATCATGGCCATGTGTTGTTCTGACCTGTCAACCGTCCTGAACTCGTGAGCCGATTGATGCAGGACTTCAAAGTCCAGGCGTGATCTGTGACGATATCTATCAACATTTGAGTTCACTTGCTCAAATAATGTCGAGGCATTTTGAATAGTTTGGATCTATACAGCGTTAGAGGTTAGAGCAGAAGACTTGGTTCAAAGGGATTTCTCACCCAACCCTCTCCGAGATCCCAAGCCTTTCGGAACTCCTTGAGATATGCAAGACCCATGTCCAGATGTTCTTTAGCCTTTGGGCTACACCCTGCTGTCATATTGGGAAAATGAACAGCGTAAAGATTCAGATAACAGGCTGAGAAGCCACAGAAGCCAGGCACAGGAGTCATCATTGTCATGCCCCACTCAAGAGCGTCACGCAGAATAGTCGCCACATGCGCTGCTGCTTCGAAGAGCTCTTTAGCACTATTTTCCCAATAACGTGGTGGTGCCTCAGCTTCGAGAAGTGGGGGATCCGTAGGGCCTTGCGGTTCCGCATGCGGTTTCGGCAGGAAGGGGAAATATTCCCTGTTGAGCATGAGAACGCTGAAAGTAACGTCAGTCAGAAGCAACAAGTAGGTGGAGGTGAGAATGCAGCTCACCAGTGATAATATAGCAGGTTGATGTAGACAAATGCCCGGCAGCCGGTATTCGCATGCGATGCGACACTTTGTTTTGGATAATACAGACAAGAGTCCATATTACTTCGCCATCTTTCCAGGGATTGCCGACACCTCGCCCATTTTGAATCTGGCATCCAGGGGCACTCTGCGGGCGCACACATCCCGGGCGCTTTCCGTCCATCATTGTACACGAATGTCATGACGTCTGCATAGATTGCGAACCCGTCAACCAGGACTTCGTAACACTCTTCTATACCTAGGGGCAAGCTTCGTTCGACCATAGGCTTCTGCTTGAATCCGAATAGAAACCCGCTGGCGGGTGGCGCTCGAGGGACTTGGAGCTTAATCATCTCGGCCATAGATAGCATACGAGGGTTGTACGTTCCTGAGTTGATTGTGCAGTCTAATATGAAGCAAGCCCAGTAGGTCGCAGTTTCAACGATCTGGGACAGCTCGTCGGGCTTCTCAACGTGGATAGTCTCATCAAGAGAAAACGGGGCTGTTCGAGCGCTATGCAGAGATTGCATGATTCTAATGCCGATGCCTGGATTGGAGGTTAACACTGAAAGCCTTCGTTACAATCCTTCCATCTTGATAGCATACCACAGTGCACCCAGGCTTTTTGGAAATCTCTCACGCCCCATTCATACAGCGTCAGAATAAGGTGGGCTTGAACAACAACAACTTCTGGGGGCCCGAGCATGGCGTTTGAAAGCACACCGCGAGAAAAAGACGCATACTCTTCGCTTGGAAGTAGCTGATTCATCCAAGACCCATCGATGTAGCATTCTTCCTTCTTTATTGCTGCAAGCAAAGCTGCCAGCAAGGCTTTGCTATTGGCCTTGCGATCCGATAGGAATAAGCGGGAAAATAGATCGGGATGTAGCATGTTCATCTCAGGAAAATTTGTTCTAAAGATGTGCAAGGACTTTATGATGATGCTCATGGGAAGCATCCCCAAGTGGCCGTCTACATCATTGCTGGGCAATATTCTAAGCGCTGGTGTCTGAGGAGCTCCCGAGGCTCCTGGGGCTTGAGTTTCCGTTAGCAGAACTCGGTCTAGATATGCAAAGATCAACTCACCCGGCGCTGTAGAGGGTTCAACGTCTGTAACTCGAGCACGTGCAGCAGCGCGCCTGATCGGCTTGACGCGAGGCCGCGAAAGCTGGCAATCTGGGTATCCAAACTTGTCGCACCGCTCGCATGGTGGATTGCCGCTGTGGATGCACCTGAGTTTCGATTTGCTAAAAACATCACGTCAGAAGTCAGAACAGATAATACGGAAGATTTTGCTACCGGCAAGCTTCGCAAGAAACGCTGGTTCGCATTTCGGAAATGATTGGGGTGAGTCGTAGTAGGGGTGAAGTTGAGAAGAGAAACCGATTTGATACCCGAGCTCATTGCCGACCAAAACCTCCAAACCCGATCTGACTAATCGGGAATGGCGCAGAAACTCGATGCATGATTGGTCACTAGCATAACTCTGCTTATCGCCATATCCCAGGCTTTGGCTCTGCAAGATTCGAATGAGATTGTGAATGAGTGCGCTCTCATACTAAACTGCTCCAGTCATACTCCCTTCAACAAATTGCTCTGTGAATATTGATAGCATTTCTTCAGATTTGCTTCCGAAGTTGTTACGAGTAAATGCCCCAATGCTGCTTATGGTCTTACTGGCGTTGAGTCCGAGCACTTGACTTTTTGGTCTTTGGACTGTACGATCAACCAGCTTAGAAATATCCCCCTGCTCTTTAGTTCAATGATCCAGGTCTACATCTCAAAGTGATTTGGAAAATATGGTCAGATCGCCATCAGCGAAACCTCTGCATGAGAGGTAAACAGAGTCAACTCGGCATCCTTGTGTTGCATCTTACTTTTGGTAAACTTGAGATGCCTCGACTAAATCAAGCTAACGAAGGCACTTTAAGCGATTGTCGGGTATACTGTGTTTAGGTTGCTTCAGAATGAATAGCTGAGCACCATTGGCTGTGTAAATCTCAAGCAAGTTTCCAGGTCAAACAACCCCTCTTCCAAGGCGGGTCTCTGTGAATTACAACCTCGCTCCTACTCAGGAACCCCTCTTGTTCCTGCCACTGTCAATCAGTAATCAACAAGTTACATTGCGTCGCCCCGCCGGTGGGACAACTCTACCTAGTGCCGCAGCATCTCTCGCAACATCCGCGTTTTCCGGGCCCTTTGTCAAAAAGCCGCCGCCGACCGGGACCGCCAAGCCGGTGACTTTCTCGCCGGGGACCCCCCGTGGACCTTTTGCTCGTCGTACCCCATGCGCTGCGCAGTCTCCCCGTCTCCACTAGGGACCGCTTGAATAAGCTTTTTGATTCTGCCCGTCCCCGGGGTAGGCGACCAGGTTCTCCGTTGTTCACTGAGACGATTCTGTCAGATGACATGCCCATTTGGCCCCATCGACAGAGAGACAACAACGGCGTGTGCACAGTACGAGGCCTTCGTAATTGGTCACACAATAAGCTTCCCGTTTGCATGTGAAAGCTGCGATACCCACTGTAACGTAGAGCTGAGCACTTTCTTTCTAGATAATCAGAAACGGCAAGTCCTTCGTCCCATGCGATCTGTAGGTTTCAATAACCATTGGCGAAACTTTGAGGAGGCATGCTCAGCTGCGCTTGTAAGGGTCAGGTCAGCGGGTTTAGCCCGACGGATGAGAAAGATGCGCCGCGGCGTAATGAGAACTGCAACAGAACTTGCTGAAACTTTTTCTTTGTTCAATTTCAAGGGCTGCCTATGCCTGGGCCATGCTATCTGGGGTGTCTTGAGCTCCATGGGTAGTTCTCTCTGCATGCCGTGAAATGCCGTCTCCCAAACTCCGACTCCGGTGCCATGGGCCGTGAAATACAATCCAAATTCTATAGATGCACGCAACGCGAAGATGCGCAAAACAGTGAGGTCCAATCTCTTTCATCAACGTGACAGTTCGTTTCGGGTCTTCTGGCGTGGGTTTTCTGGAAGCTCAGTTCCTGGGCTTGAGCACCACCTTCCAGTGACCAGTCGCAAATTGCATGGTGATGTACTGGCGGAAGTCAATATCCTGTCCAGGAACTTCGAGAACGTCAAATCTCTGAAGCAGGTTGGCTGCGACCATTCTCATCTCGGCCCATGCAAAGCTAGAGTTCTGTCAGAATGGAGATCGACAGCAGAGGGGAAAGCATAAACTTACTTGATACCGATGCAAGAGTGCTTGCCTCCAGAGAAGGGGTAGTAAGCATCCATGCTAGTGCAAATGTTAGTCGCTTCTGGAAAAATTCTGGACAGAACCCAAACGCCGTGGCCACTTACTCGGGAGCGGGAGCACCTTCGCGCTTGTCCTCGGCCAACCATCTCTCAGGCCAGAAGCGCTCAGCCTGGGGCCAGAACTCTTCGTTGCGGTGCAAGTCGCGGTATGAGGCGGAGACGACGGTGTGGGGAGGAAGGTCGTAGCCGCAGAGATTGACCCACTGGTTGCCGGTGCGGCGGCCCATCTCAGAAGCGATGGGGTGCAGGCGGAGGTTCTCCTTGATACAGGCCTCGAGGTACTCGTACTCAGGCTCGCTGCGGACTGCTTTGCTGGTGACGATTTCGTCGTTGAAGCCCTTGGAAGGGAGCGAAGCGAACAGCTTGGCACGGACGTCGGGGTTGCGCGCCAACTCGAGGAAGAGGCAGCCGATAGTGCCGGATGTGGTCTCGGAGCCGGCGAGGAGAATTTCTGCCATCTGGTCGACGATGTCACGGGCGTTCATGGTAGTACCGGTGTCAGGCTTCTTGCCTTCCTCGATCAGGTGCTGGAGAAGATCGCGGCGTTCGATATCGTGTGTGCGTTTGCGGCGTTGGACGACGGCGTCGATAGCGGTAATCATCTCGGCGGGCCAGTCGAATTGAATATCAATGCCGAACGAACGGAAGAACTTCTTGACGTAGACGGTCTGCAACTCAAGTCAGACAAAGATGATCGCTTGGAAGCTTTGGAAGTGTAGGTCTTACTTGGTATCTCTTGCTAAGACCATCGAAAATGGAGCGGGGAATGGACTTCCAGATTCTCTCGTCGACACCGTCTTCGATCATGCTGTCTGGGTTGGTCTGGCCGAACCCCTTTCCGAAGGAACATTCTCCCATACTGGTTTACATTAGCTGTGAAGCTCTAACAGACGATGCCTTCTGTAACTTACATGTCAAGAGCAACATTGTGAAGATCGTCCATCAAGTCAACTTCGATGCCCTTCTTGGCATAGTAGACGGGGTCGGCGTTGATCTGCGTCTGATACTTGTTGAGCAAATCACGAACAGTCGTTTTGAAGAACATCTCGAGATTGTCGATGTAGTTGACCGTGAAGGCGGGTGACAAGAAACGCTTAAGGCGCTTGTGCGGCTCGGGCCGGCTGTAGAGGTAGGACTTAGTCTTAGACCATGCTATCGTAGGATCGCGTAAACACTTACATTTCACCAAAAAGACCAGGGCTGAACTTGTCGCGAGAAATCTCAGCGTACATGGCAACCTTGGGAAGATCGGTCTTGACCAAAATCGTCTTCATGGCCTCCTTGTCTGAGATCCAGACCTGACGAGGTCCAAGACGCACAATGCCTCCATACTTCTTGTGACTTGTTTGCACCAACTTCCAGATGTTTCCAGTAGAGAAGAGATATTGGAGGTGAAGGTTGGTCAAAGGGGCGTACCATGGACCCGGGACCTTTCTAAGAGGGGACTTGTAGTTGTTGATCTTGTGCTTGATCTGAATACCGGCAAAGATGACTACCGCGAAGTAGATCGCGATCATGTAAGCCGAGGCCATGTTGTCTGAGACTTAGACAGATGATGTCCAAGTCAATGCTTTCAATCTCAATGAAGTGAACGACTGACAATATGGGATGATGGGTTTTGAAGTACTGGACCAAGCGAAAACGAGTGATCAATGTGAGAGACACTGACACTACTTGTACCAGAGCAGACAGACGATCACTCATGGCATAGTCCAGCCGGACCTTCCACTCGGTATTGCCAATATAGGATGAACACTCATTACTTTCCTCCCGCCGGACTGCTTCCAATACCGGCTTGCGTGCCTCTACAAGCCAACCCAGGCCGGAGCATACGGCCGTGGCCCTGGGTCTCGAAGCTGATGCGATTTGCACGACTCAGTCCCTATCCAGTATTCGCACCTATGTGAGGCTGTTGTGATGCGCTGTTTCAACCCGTGTGAACTCTATTAAATTAAGTCGGACGACGGGGTAGCTGCCCCATGCTTCCTGGAATCCTGGGAGGATGTACGGTGGTGTGCATCTCCAAGCCCCAGCCCGAGGAGCTGGCGCGAATCGGGAGGTCCAGATTCGGGTTGACATGACTGGGCTTCCCTTGACTAAGCGCCTGCGTGTCATGCGAAGAAGAGACAACATGGGGGATATGTTGCATTCGATTTCTGAAATCTCACGTATTGGCTGTAAACTTTGTTCAAGATCGGAGAGACCCATGTTCTCCGTACAGGAGCCCGTACGGTCGCTCATCGTGTTCTGGTCTAGGCAGTTTCCCAAAACGGCAACAAAAGCACGTTATTGACAGAAGGCCTGCGGCGCGGCGCAGCGTACGTAACTTGATAAAAGACCGTCGGACTCGGCTTGCAACATCTTCTCAGATAGTCGCCGACAAATTGCGTGTTCACAGTTGAGCCATAGTTTCAAGTGAAATTCCAGCCTTGGCCAGCCATTTTGTCTAGATTTTCTTTGTCTCCGCAACTAATTCTAATGCTTGCCACTCTCTAGCGAACTCTAACTCTTGCGGAGTTGAACCAAAAAAAGTCTATGTCTATCACTTCGTCTATTTGCGTCTAAAATCAAAAGGAGGGGGTTTTTATGAGTTGTTTGTGGCAACTCTCTATTTGGCCCATCTCATGCGGCCAGGGCAGGTCGGGTCGTTCTCGACATACTTGAGAGTGCCGAAGACAGACCAGAGCTGGCCCAGGAAGCTGCGCTCGTCGGAGTGGTACAGGTCGCCAAGGAGGGGCTTGATGGCCTCAGTGGCCTCATCGGCCTTGTAGAAGGGAATGCGACTGAGCGATATTAGCAATGAGATCTTATCGGTGTTTCAAGTGAGGGGCCAATGATCTTACGGGAAGAGGTGGTGAACGACGTGCTTCTCGATGATACCGTGGAAGAGGTGCTTGCCAACGAATCCGAAGTCGCGGTCAATGGTGGCCAGGGCACCCTTGACGAAAGTCCAGCCGTCCTCGTTGTAGTGGTAGACGTCAGGGTGGTTGTGGTGGAGGTAGGTGATAGCAACTGAGGGGTATCGATTAGCACTCTATCAAACGCGAAAACGCTCGAAAACTCTAATGAGTTCCGGGGTGAACAGTAAGAGAAAGGGGTTAGTGCATACCGAGCCAGTGGTGGACCCAGAAGTACGGAACGGCGTAGAGGAGGAGAACAGTGGAGACGTCCAGGATCTGGGCGGCCTTGTAAAGGATGGAGAGGGTGATGGCCAGGCCAAGGTCGGAAATGGCAATGAAGATAGCCTCGTTGGGACGGAAGACGGCGCTAAAGGGGTCGAAGTGGCTGACGTTGATCCAGCGTCCAAGAGCGCTGACCTCGCGCTGCTTGCTGCCCTTGCCGGCGGTGGCGTTGAAGAAGAGGTACATCTGCCATCCGAACAGCTGGTGGCCAAGGAGGTTCATGAGCTGGAGGATGGGGGTGTCCTCGAAGAGCTCGTGGAGGTCGATGGCACCGAACAGGGGCTTCTTGGAGGCCTTGGGCTGAGTGGCGGGGACGAAGGCCATGTCCTTTTGCATGTGACCGGTGAAGCGGTGGTGACGGTGGTGAGAGAACTTCCAAGAGAAGTAGGGGACCATGAGGGAGGAGTGGAGCACCCAGCCGACCACGTCGTTCAGCTTCTGGTTCTTGGAGAAGGCACCATGGCCGCACTCGTGACCCAAAATCCAGACACCAGTGCAAACGAGGCCTTGGACGAAGCCGTAAATCATCCACGCGGCACCGCGGACGATGGGGTCCTGGATGGCGGGGATGTAGGTGAGAGCAGCCCAGACGAGGGCGGCCACCATGGAGTAGTCACGGAAGACATAGTAGAAGGATGTCCACAGCGAAGGCTCAAAGCAGTGAGCGGGAATAGTGTCCCTGATGGTCTGGATATCAGGGTACTCAGGCTCAGAGGTCTTCTGGAATGAGGGTCAGTTTGGTCCATCGATCGAGATCGCGATCCGGAAGGAGGCTCCCGACTAACCTGCTGGGGCTTCTCGACCACCGCGGTCGTGGTACGTTGACGAGCCGCCATTGTGTGTGACAGGTGCAACCTGGGATGTTTGAGATGCTTCTGTCTATAGGCTGGCGTATATGAGATGAACAGAAGTCTCCTCAGGTTCAAGGCTGAGAAAGAAAGTGAATGTCGACGGAGCAAAAGCACCAGATGAAGCTGGGGGATGACGGAAAAAAGGTGAAAATTCTCGCTTGCCCGAGGTAAAATGGGTAGGTGCGATTATCGCTTTTGCGGAAGGGGGGGATGGAGAAAAAAAAACTACTGCGTAAGGGACTTGGCTGTCACCGCCACGGCACATGCAACGACGTGTCTTCTCCTTGTTCTTTTTTCGTTAAGGACCCAGCGCCAACCTAGACGGCAGTGGGTCAACGTCGGTTCCATGGTCAGGGACGTGGACGATCTGCTGAATAGGGGTCCAAACAGTCTGGACTTTGTTGCCCACATGCATTGCCATGGGCCGGCAGAAAAAAAATTACGATGGTCAGTGTGCCAATGGCAAGTGTTTGGAATCGCGCGAGTGTCAGCCAAAGACGTGACTCGCGGCCAGGACCAACCTTGTGGCCGCCGGCCGATAGCCTCGCAGAGCCTCGGGCCAGACGTCTTCCGCAGTGCACTTCATGACTCAAATTGGTTCAGTTCAAGCCACCTCTTCTTTGTCTCCTGCTCGAATTACTCAGGAGAAACGCTGAAGAGCTCAGAGCCGCGTGGTGGCGCGGCGACCGCCTGCCCGTCCCGTTTGTCTCTTGATGCGTTGTCCCTGAGGATCCAAAACTGACTGCGACACTGCAACATGCACACACCGTATATCGCAAAGATAGAGAGAAAGAGAGAGGCAACCCACACTTGCCCGCCTTTCGCAGGCGGTGAGCAACGCTCTCTCACTCTGTTGAGACCCGCGGATCTGTCGTGCTGTTTTGAATCTTTCGATCCATGCATATCCAAGAAGAGGCTTCCTCGGTTAAACAGGGCTAAACGCAATCAGGCCTAGCAGGAGAAGATATGCCAGGGTTCGGCTCCACGTGCGAATTGCAAGAGGCTTGGAAAACCCACAAAGAAGGCACCCTCAACCCCAACACTTTTACCCCTGGCTCTCTGCGACTTCGTACGGAAAGATTGACCCCCACTCTGTGTTTGAGCTTGAACCTCGTTTAAACGTCTCTTCCAACGCGGGTGGGTGGTGGCCACAGGACCCTGAGAACCCCTCCTTCTGCTGTTGACAGAGGGTTTCTTTTGGGTACACTTCATTGGTCAATTCTTGCGACTCTCTCTCCATCTTCTCCAACCGCCCCAAGACCCCAAACCGAACCGCGTGTCCCCAAGTGTTCTCAAAACAAGGGACCGTGCGATAACGTCGCGACCCACTCGGGGAAGATCGGGTAAGAGGGGGGAAACTCGGGTACGGATAGAAAGGTTCAGACAGAGACACCACAAGCCATGGGCTCCTCGGATTCATATATCTGCGCAAACTCTCCCTCTCGTGGCGTCTCCAGCTGCGCCCACGCCGTTACCTATCCCAAGTTGCCCATCACCATCAAGCCTAAGCGCAAGGGTAGGGCGCACGGGAATGTAGGCGCACGGTCGCTGAGAGATTCCAGCACTATTGATCCGGCGCAATCAAAAAAGCTTAAACGGCTTCTTTGTGGGTTTCTAGAAATGAGGCTGCGAGAGACAGGCTTCTAGGGCAAACCTACAGTGTATTTCCATCTCCTCGCCGACTTCCGTCCTCTTCGTAAATCAGTCCATTTTGCGAGTTGATCCTCTTTGACAATAGTCACAAGTCCCTGCACCTCTGAACTCTATCTGTCGTAACGCAGAACACAACTGAGGATATCCATGAACGATGACGGACGCCGGGGCAACACTCAGCCTCCGACAAAGGCCGGGTACGGTCGTCCATCTGATAATTAGGGAGTGAACCTTGACCACCTGTCTCATTTCCGCTGTCATGGACCAGAGTCGTTTTCGGTGATTTATCAGTTGAATCTGAATGTCGACTTCGCAACAACCCTGGAACCAAGTAACTCGACTCAACGCGCCTACAGACCAACATGACAGTTCCCAAAGTCAACGGCGCCGGCAGCAGAGACCTCACGGAACTCCTTGAATTCGTGAGGTTGAACTCATCATACTATGCCAAATTTTGGGAGTCTAGGGGAGTCCAGAAAGAGGCAACAGTCTCACTCAGAGACTTGCCTACAGTTGATCATGAGTCTTTTTGGGAATCCAATACCTGTCTCAACAGCCAAGTCATAACATCAAAGCAGAAAGATGGGATTATTTTCAAAACGGGAGGTGGGTATCATGAAGTAAGACTGGTTGAAGCTCCGACTCACTAGTCTTCAGGCACAACCAATCACCCCAAAGTCTCATTCTACGACCAAAAAGAGTTTCATGGTCTTTCAACGCAGTTGGCAGAGTCGCTGGCGCGATGCGGTGTTCGCGAAGGAGACATGGTCGCCAACTTATTCTACGCCGGCGACCTCTACGGCAGTTTCTTGCTTCACATCCTGTCGGTGTATCACCTACCGTGTGGCGCCATTCAACTCCCAGTCGCTGGACATGTCGGTATCCCATCGATGGAGAGACACATCGTTGAATTTGAGGCCACAGTTGTTCTAGCCACAGTCACAACAATGTCGCAGCTGGCAGAACGCATCCTCGAAGCTGGAAAGACTCACCCTTCCGTGCGGTTGCTGTTGTTCTCCGGCGAGGCATTTTACGACGACCAAGCGGGACTCCTGAAGGCAGCCTTCCCCAACGCAACTATCCGATCCGTCGTCTATGGCTCCATGGACTGCGGGATCATTGGTCTGCCGCCAAAGCCCGAGGACTACAACAACGACCCCCGTCTTCACCAAGTCAACAGCCCCAACATCATCGTCGAGATCGTCAACGACGATGGCGTGGTCACGACAACCCCAGGCGAGGCGGGCAGCTTGGTCGTCACGAACGTGGAGCGCCGTCTGATGCCCATTATCCGCTACCCGTCCGGCGATCGAGCCGCGTGGGTTGATCCAGCGCTTGGTCTTTTCCGCGTCCTTGACAGGGACCGCACGGCCATCCGCCTCGGCCCCGTCTCCATCGACTTTGTGGACCTGAGACGCATCGTCTCGACGGTTCTCAAAGACAGACCGGTGGGCAAGATTCAAGCCGTCGTCACGCGCGAAGATAGGAAGGACCTTCTCACTTTGAACGTCGCGTACAAGCCGACCACAGACGAGGAGAGTTCGCAGTTGCAGGCAGGGCTGAGAGGAGAGCTCGGGGTGGTGCGGCCGATGTTTCGGGAACACGTCGAGAAGGATTTAGTCAACGAGCTGCAGGTAAACTTTGTCACCATGCAGGAACTCGCTGTCAATCCTAGGAGTGGAAAGATCGCCGAGGTGCTTGACCTTAGGTCAACTACGGTGTAACCTTTACGGACCTCCCACACCACGATACCTAGAGTTTAGAGTATTGCGTGATCAGACGTCCATTTAGCCAGCCATAACGTTTTGTTTGATTGGTCGCAATATTACACGAATTATGAGCACGTTAAACGGTCTTGGCATCCTCTTGCTTGGGAATGTCAATGAAATAAGCTTTCGTTCTCGCCAAGAGCCGGTGGGACGCTCTTGACACTATTCAGTCTGGTGCATTGGTCGTAAACCCACGCACGACAGGCGCTCAGGACCAAACGGATATCGTAGCCCGGGACATATCAGGACCCCGCTGGTTGTCTCTTTGACGCGGAGGAGCTCCCCTGTCGCTCCCAGCCCCGGACGAACCGGCCGGTAGTCACTCAATTGCGGAGATATCCAAATTGGGCCCATCGTGGATACGCGCTTGACTCGCGTGGACCCTGCGCTCCCTCGCATTGAAGGCGCATCGACTCTGATACAGACTTCACATGAAAGTGCTGCTGCGGCCACAAACTCTACTGTGTAGTAATCTCGCAACGCTTTGGCAATCAGTTTTACTGCGGCGTTTCCCGCCTGCATATTTCTTCAAAGTGATCCCGATAGCAGAGAATCCGAGTATCAGACCGTTCATGCCCCCCAGCCACCTTCGCCTCCCGTGGATCGCACGTGTATGCAGTAGCATCTAATACCATCTCGTAAAACCGACCACAGCAACGTCGCAGCATGTCCGCCAACCATACCGGGTCACCGAAGCCAGTGCTCCCAAATGAGGGACGCACGGCGGTTGGCACCCTCGCTCCGTACTGCCCCGAACCTCCCCCTATTCTCCCTCCGTTCCCAAGCTGACATCCAAGCCCGAGATAGGTGGGGCGAGCCGGCGTGGTTCAACGCTCTTGAAAGCCCATACTATAATGACTCTCACCGGAGGTTCCAAGCATACGTGCGGGATTTTGTCGACACCCACCTGCTGCCATACGCACAGGAGTGGGAGGCCGCCGGCGAGTGCCCCTTGGCCGCCAGACTGCAATTCGCCAAGTCCGGTCTTGCTTTCCTGGACGTGCCCAGGGAGTACCGGCCGAGGGAGCTCATGACAATCGCGGGGATCCCATTCGACGAGCTCGACGTCTTTCACGAGCTCATCCTGATGGACGAGATGGCCCGCATCCCCAGCGGGGTGCCCCTCGCGCTGGCGGGGGCGTCGAATGTGGGTGCCCCGCCTATCTGGACGGCGGGGACCGAAGAGCAGAAGAGACGGTGGCTGCCGGGGCTTTTCACATGGGAGACGAGTTTCTGTCTTGCCATCACGGAGCCGACGGCCGGCAGTGATGTGAGCGCGATACGAGCCACTGCTGAGAAGACTGCCGATGGGAAATTTTACGTTGTCAACGGGCGTAAGAAATGGGTTACCGGCGCGCCGTGGGCGACTCATATGACTACCGCTGTACGGATGGGTGAGCCTGGTCGAAGTGGCATTTCACTTCTCGTGGTACCTCTGAATTCGCCAGGCATCACAATCAGGAAGATCCACAACTCCGGTCACAACGCGGGCGGCTCATCGTGGGTCATTCTGGAGAACGTGAAAGTCCCGGTCGATCACTTACTGGGGAAAGAGAACGGCGCCTTCCCCATCATCATGCGCAACTTCAACAAAGAGCGCTTCATTTTGACAGTGGACTGCAATAGGCAAGCCCGAATTTGTCTCTCGGAAGCGCTGCAGCATGCGCACGATCGCGAGACATTCGGAAAGCCGCTTGCCTCCCATCAAATTATCCGCCATAAGCTCACCACCATAGCGCGTGAGGTTGAAGGGCATTGGGCTTGGTTGGAGCAGATAGCATACCACGTAAAGATCCACGGCTGGCAGACCAAGGACGTCGCAGGTAGAATTGCACTTGCCAAGATCCAAGGCGGCAGAATGGTTGAACAGGCCGTCAGGGAAAGCCAGCAGATACACGGCGGAATGGGTTTCGAAAAAGGCGTGACAATGACTGAGCAAATCTCACGCGACCTGCGTCTGAAAGTCATTGGCGGGGGAAGCGAGGAGATCCTGAGCGATCTTGCATGGCGGGAAGAGCACAAACGGGCTTCAGGCCTAGGCGCAAAACTCTAGGCGCGTGGAAGGTCTGCGTCGAACAAGCTTAAAGAGAGTTTATGTAGCCCTGAATCATTTTTTCCCTCTCACGGTGATGAATTAGTTGCCAGTCTCGGACGCTCGGCTTCCTTAGTCGTCGACAGTGATTCGATAACGAATTTGCGAGTCATTAGTTGACGGCTGTCTAGGCCTTGGCCTTCCGAAGACGTGGGCAACTCGAACCCAAACATCCACGTGTCGTCCGATATGCTCTTCAAAATGTGACAAAGATATTCGTTTGAGAGTTGTCCAATCTCAAGCTGAAGGTTCCAAGGGCAAAGTCTAAAGTACGCCTCGAGATCGCCTACGCGTTGTGGTACGTGGTTGACAGTTGAACAGGCAGCTCCCCCTGTCCACGCCAGCCTCGGAACTAGCCAGAACCCCGCATAACGAAACCGAGGCAACTCCATCCAAGCAACCCCTCACCTAGGCTATCGTTCGAAATTTTGTTCACCGCAAGTACTACGGTTGACTGACGATCGCACTCAATGCCCTCCCTTTCGCCATGACATCCGAAGCCGTCAAGTCGCATCCGGAGTACCAACACTTCGCATCCATTCCATGGTGCGCAAAAGTCCTCGCCAAGTTCGACTCGCCCGCCCACGTTGTTCAAGTGTCGGCGAATAGGACAATCTTGCCAACAAAAGAGAATTCATATGTCGGCGGGACTCTCAACACACCAAACACCATCACCGCCTGGCTTGTTTTGCACCCGCGGCCACAACCGCCAGATTGGAAAGTCGACGAGTTGTGTTCGCTCATCACCCTGAAAGATGGCATGATCGGCTTTCCCGAGGCGGCTCATGGGGGCGCCGTTGCGTTGATTCTGGACGAAGTCACGGGCATGACGATTGTGGCGCAGAGACCAGAAGGCGCGGAACCCAACAAGGACTTCCGAACGGCGTATCTGAACACGACGTTTCTCAGACCGGTCCCTGCTCCGGGCACGATTCTTGTCAGGTCCAAGATCTCCAAGATCGAGGGGCGGAAGAACTTCGTCAGTGCGCAGATAGAAGATCAGAACGGAGAAGTTCTGGCCAAGGCAGAAGTTATGTACATCTCGATACGAACCAAGTTGTAGAAGAAACAACTTTATTTGGACGTGGTGTTGTGAAGGGCAGGGTTGGCGTTGCATACGGGTATTCTGCTCAGAGGACGAGTCAACCAATCTGCCCTCTCATTCATAGACTTAGAGACCAAAGCATTTTCTTTTTGCGACAGAGACAATTGATCGAGTTCACTCAACGCATCCCGAAAAGTAGCTGAAAGAGTATTAGTTGTGGTAAGTTTGCTTGGTCAAGTTTAGAAGATGTGAAGCAACAACTTTGACTACTTTAAATCACCCTCTGTGCTGGAGGCCTTAAAACACTGGGTCTCATCTTAAAAGGCGCGATTAGCTTCATGGTTGTGCTATTTCAACTCATTCCGTTGTTCGATAACAAAGGTCCGATCATTGAGCAGGCAGCGTTGGCGGATGTCAGTCATGTTGGCTCTTATCCGGGTTTGATACCGCTTAATATATCAATGTCCGATTTGCTAGGAGCTATGAAACCTGTCTATCCTTATCAATATACGATAGCATAAATCAGCTACTTAAGTCCGGAGAAGCTCTATGCTCGACAAGACTACCTCAACATGTGGTCTAACCTACGTACGTTCCTCATTTTTGCCCGTCTGCTGCAAGATGTCGCTACGACGATGTTCAATTGGTGAGTCTAACGCATACGACATGATGACAAAGGTTTCTCGAAAATTCGTGTCTTGAGTGACGTCTGATGTGTTGTGTGAAAAATGCTTAGTCCAAAGGGGCGAACTTCGAATGTTGGCTGTGGGGGTAATCCGAGCTCATCGTGAAATTTTCATTGGATGAAGTGTGGCGATACTGGACCGGCCCAACCCACAAGCGGACCGCCCCGCGTACAACATCACGCCAGCGGAAGCTGGAAAGCACCTCCAAATAGTTCTAAAACTAGATAGGACCACCTTTGCTGATAAATGCGAGTGTCGCTTACAAATGGAGACGCGATGCCCGTGGAAATAACTCCTACATTGACAATGGTTCACTGTATCAGCATATAAGGTATCATGTCTAAAGCCACTTCTGTCTAGGTAATTGAGGTCCAGAAGAATACAAGAAATCAGAGAGTCCTCTGAAACTACTATCGTACCTCTTTCGCTTAGCCTGAAAACAGTCTCTAGCCAGGTACTCATCAACTCATCGTTCACGGACCTGCCCGACTGCAACTCTACATCCCAAATCGCAACTATGACTCTGCCCTACAACAAAATTCTTCTCGTCGGAGCCACTTCTGGCATTGGTGCTGCTCTTGCGGACAAACTCGTTGAGAACGGCATCTTCGTCATTGCTGCGGGAAGACGAAAGGAGAACCTCGACAAGTTCGTCGACAAATACGGTACCCACAAGGCCGCAGGAGTACCTCTTGATATTCTTAAGCTTGATTCGGTAAGCTAAATTGGACTTAAACCCGTGAAGCTCTCGGTCTAACCTCATCCTGTAGATCCCGCAGTTCGCAGAGTCGATCATCAAGGAACACCCTAATCTGGATTGCGTCTTCCTCAACGCTGGAGTCCAACGAGGCATCAATTTCACGGCCCCTGAGTCTGTGGACCTTGACATCGTGTATGATGAGCTCTTGGCAAATTACCTTTCCCACGTTCACCTCACCAAAGCCTTCTTGCCGCACCTCCAAAAGCAGAACAAGCAAACGGCTTTGCTGTATACCACCTCTCAGCTCGGTCTCATCCCGATGAAGCGCTGCCCCAACTACAGCGGCTCGAAGGCTGCCATGCACGGCTTCATTCTCGCACTCAGAGCCCAGCTGAAGTCCAGCGCAAGCAAAGTCAAGATTGTCGAGGTGTACCCTCCAGCTGTCCAGACTGAGCTCCACGATGCCAAGAACCAGCCTGACTTGAAGAATGGGCATGAGATTGGCATGCCTGTGAATGAATTCGTGGGTGAGGTTTACGAGAGATGGGTCGGCGGAGAGGAGCAGATTCCTGTTGGAACCGCGAAGCCAATGTTTGACGCTTTTGAGAACAAGCGTCAGGAGTACTTTGGCACCTTCAATGCCCAGATGGACGAGGTTCTGGTTGATTTCACGGCATGAATAGCTTCTATTGATTGCTAGCGATGTTGAAAAGTTAGTTAAGAGGATAGAGAAAATGCGAGTGTTTCAGTTGCGCCAAAGATACCACCAACAGCAGGCAGTAATTACCGCAATATTTCACATTTTTAGTCCGATATAGAGGTTCTGCAATTTTAGTTACTATGATGCATTTGGGTTTAATTGACAATTGCGTGAAAAGGTCGTCTCTTAAGTTCACTAGGCTTGATGGGTACATAAACTAGACCTTCCTCCATGCTACGCAGTCTATCAAAAACGTCAAAGAAGCCGATTGCGAGGCCCCTTTCTCGCCACATTTACTGCGGTCAGACGGTGCTTCAGTCATCCCATATTCACGTGAAATTGCAGAGGAATTGACCTTTCCATGCCCTACTTTCCAGCCTCGAAGAAGAACCAGGCAGAAAGCTGCTGCAATGTACATGAAGCCGGTGAACAGCTGTGATCCAAGATAGCTTCCAGTCCCAGAGTAGATTTGCAAGGCAATTGGCTCGCTGAACGTTGCAGGTAGCACCATACTCAGCCACATCAGATTCAAGCCAGACGGAACATGGTTCAAGCCGAGAACCTCGGCCATCAGCGGTGCGATAGTGGCCCAGAAGTTCCCTGCAACCAGCCCCTCGCTGACGGCGAAGAAGACTAAAAGACCGAAGCTTTTCGCATTGACCCAGACTGTGAGAGAGAGTATACCAGCAAGGAGCGTCATTGACGCAGCCATGTTCATCCGCCCGAAGCTATCGCTGAAGTATCCAATCAACGGTCGGCCAACAGCCTGCGCAAAGTTGAAAAGTGCGCTGATGAGAGCGCCGTCGGAGGCCGGCAAGCCAATCTCAGTTGCGTAGCTCGCGAGACTGAAGATGAGGACGAAGTATCCCAACATTGTGAAACCGCCGAAACCAAGGAGTAGAAGATACTCTGCCTTCTTGAACAGCGCAAGTTCGAAAGTAGGTTGTTTCGAATCGGTCGCCTTTTTACGGTCGCGTATCAAGATCGTGCAGGTTGTGTTGACGCAAAAGCCGATGATTCCCAAAGTTCGAAACGTCCACTGGAGACCCAGGCTTCTTATCATTGCACCCGCGGCAAGGGCATACACTCCCCCGCCGAGCCCTGCGCCTGAAAGCGAAATACCGGTGGCCAACGATCTTTTTGTGGTGAACCATTGGGGGACGACAGCCGCGGTAGGTATGAAAAGGAGACCAACCCCGTTGCCAAATAACACTCCTTGAGTCAAGAAAAGATGCCATATCTCCGATGATAGACTGGCCAAAAGAAGGCTGGCTGTTTCGAGAACAACTCCGCAGAACATCGTGGGCCTGATCCCGTACCTCTGAACACATTTTGTTGCGACAGGGGAGACAAGTAGGAGACAAGTGAGGCTTAAACTCGTGACGAAGGCATACTCCAGTGGCGATGAACCTGGAAAGATATCGTGTTCCAGATAGTATGCCAGAAAAACGGCGTATGCCGAGTTGAAACCCCATGAATGGCCATTGACCACTGCTGCTGCTACTGTGCAAACCCAGCCGTAGCCTCCATTTGGGGGCAGGTCTTCTGTCTGGTCGTCCTGAGAGCTATTGTCGTTGAAAACAGAGTTCGCTGGTTGGCGGCGTAGCTTTGATGCTGGAATAGTTGTCTTAGCTGGTTTGGGTATCGAGGTATTACTTTGGACGGTTGACATGATGGGAGCGGTGTTGATTCAGTATGTGGTTTGTTGGTTTGCTGGCTGGCTCAGAGGCATGCCTTGCAATTTCGAACGGCATATCTAGAAAGTTCGTTTATTTTACATGTACTTAGCACAAGACTTGAATCTTTTAAAGGATACGAAACCAGAGGCTAGGCCCGAAATACTGGTCCGCGGCGTTTAGAAAAGAGACCGTTCCGTACGTAGCACACCGTGAATTCCGATCCAAACCCGAGCGAAAGCCGCGTGGACCAATCAGAAAGGTTCCCTCAGCCGCACTCCCAAAAGTCGAATTCATTGTCAAGAAAAGCAATTTAAGAGATTACCTGGTCCTATTCCATCTACAGGGTACCTGAATAATTTCTGGACTTTTCCCCCGGAAAGCCATGTCTACCTGAGGCCTCAAGCAAATCTCGTGGGTTCCAACTTGAAGTCAGCACGGTCTGCCATCTCCACCTTGGAGACCTCTCTGGGACCATCTTCTCCTTCGGATAACCCATTGTTATCATGGCCTTCCTTGGCAACTCGCCACTTCCAAAATGGGGTAAACTCGTCCGGAATGCCTTCGAGCTGATTCTTGACATGCTGCAAATCTCTTTAGCTTACATTTTGTGATAATGCTTTAATCGTGGAGACGGGGGTTCTTCGGACTATCAAGACACTTACTCTGCCTAGTATGGGAAGGAATTTGAATGCATGACCTCTGAAAACTGTGTGTCAGATTTGAAGCATTTGAATGACGGAATAGCCAACGACTTACGATCCTCCAGTGCAGATGAAAAGCGACTTTGAGTACCCAGGTACGTAGTCAATGACATACTGTGGACGTTAGTAGAAGCTCACTAGAAGGTTTATGGGCTAACTCACATCATTGTCAATGCTGTCCGTATACCAGCATAGCTGTTTTGTTTCCATTGGCAAAGGGACACGTATTTTAGAGGAATCAGGCCACTTACTCTGCTATCCGTGAAGCCGAACTCGACCAACTCGGGGAAAGCCTCGGCGATAACTTCTTTCATGCGGCACAAGCCGTAAAGAGGTACCGTGTCGATTGGCTTTTCGGTGTATTTGGTACGGGGTGTTGAAATACGACTGCACGTGATAAGCTTGGATCGGAATGACGATCCTAGGGAATGCATACAGATTTGGTTCCGTGGGATGATCTTGAAAGTTGGTGAACTAAGCAAGCGCCGTAGTCAGCAGACATTATTGTACAGTTGCGCCAAAACATTACCAACCTTGCGACCGCGGAAACCGAACTTGAGTCGGCCTTCTTTGCTGATGGGGAAACCACCGCCCTGGTAGTATCTGCAGAAGTCATCAATGAGTCTGGCGAGAGCTTTATTCTATGTGGAACTCACTGATCACCGTCTCCCTTGCGGTACGACCACACTGGATAGTTGTCGGGGTGAAACTTCTCCCTGAGATCCATTCTGTCCTTGGGAATGTCGATGAACATAACGGTTCCGGCGGTGGCTTCGACCGTACGATGAGCCTCGGGGATGATAGACGCAGTCCAACTGCCAGCTGTAGATGTGTATCAGCGCGTGCATCCAAAATGTCGTTTGCCAATTTCATACCAGCAACGATCACAAGATCTCCGTAATGGCTGAGACCATCGCAGGTTTGAAGACCGGTCACCTTCTTGTGGCCACTCTTTTCCTCGGTGATCAACTTCTCAAGCTTGCCCTGAGGATCACCCAGGACGAACTTAATACCTTCCTTCTCGCACAAGAAGCGAGCATAGACGCAGGCCTGGCACGAGTCAGATGTCAAAGAACGTTTGGATGTGCACAGGATAAGTCACCTTGTCTGCGATGGTGATACCAGCATTGATGTCTATGAAGCCGTTGGTGTTGCTGCTATTGATCTTGTCAACTATGTGGTACTTCTCAACCCATTTGGGGTCAATGTTTCTGAGACGCTCCTCATCTTCGGCATCGCCCTGCACCGTAAAAATCAGCCATAGCACAGACGACTGCATCGACATAGTTTGCGCCTGCACTTACTTTCACAAATAACATTTTTCGATGGTCAGGGGCGGTTTTGCTCATCAGCTCCAGACTTTCGGCATAGTAATCTCGCATGTCTGATCCCTCTGCAAGGAAGTAAGCCCCACAGAGGTGAAGAAGCTTGTCCTCTGGACTCAGGCCGGGCGGAAGGTCCGAGGAGGCAGTCTCAGCAACTGCTTCATTCCACGAGAGCCACATGTCTTTGGCCTCGAGCGCCAGGTTCTGATAGCTAAACGTGGGCTTGAGCATCAACAATCAGGGAGGGCATGGCTGGTTCATACCGGAGTTTGTCTCCATAGGCCATGCGAAAAACCTTGTTGATGTCGGCGGAGGCTCCGTCGCAGCCATTTGAAGGGTCGTAGAAGTTCTTGTCGAAAGCGCATCGGTCAAAGATTGTGATGTCCTTGTAGCCGCCACGAGCAAGCCACAGAGCTGTGCTCAGGCCGAACACGCCAGCGCCAATGATGATGATCTTCTGATCGGGGGATTGCATTGTAAGGTATTGAGTTGCCGTGAAGCCTACTTGTGAAGCCAAAGAAAAGTCTAAGAAAGAATGTCGTCATACTCTGAATCAGTGATTAAATATCATAGAGACCTCCAGCCATATCGACGGTGGGAACAGCAACAGAGAAAGATCCGACTTCTCTGCCGTTATCTTGACTTATCAGTATTGTTCCGTGTTACATGATCTTCGGGGAGATACATGTTAGTTCTGACATCAGACTAGCATCAAATGCCGACCTTTGCCTCCTTTACCCGACGCTTGGAGTTTTCAGCAGAGTGATGCATACTTGCGGTTGGCAGTTGCACGTATTCCTCCGAGCGACAAGACCAAGAAGGTGGGACTATTGCAGGCCCCTATTGCGCATCATGCGATCGTGATTGGCTCTCCGTATTCTTCCGATCAAAGTGGGTGCTGATAAGCCCAAATCTAGCTACACACTTGGAGCTCCCCTGAATATCATTGGCTGTTCGTATTTCCCCGGATTCAGTATCACTTGACACACGGATTGGATACCATCCCCCCTGCCAAGGTCGGATATTTGAGGATAATGGCAAATCATAGACTTGAAAAGTGTAAGCCATAGCTGCCTCAGTGAGTTGTTAATACAAATTACAAATGGAGGCGGCTATGCGCCCCAAGCATCTGGTCTGCAGCTCAATCTTCTGGAACATCAAATCATACAAACGCCTATCAAATCAAGGCCTAGATTTCATCCGAACAATGGGCTTGAATAGTCACCTTCAGCGTTTGACGCAAGTAAGGGCCTTTTTGCAGGCTCTGCATAGCGCTCCGAGGGCGGTCATCTCGAACCGCAATTTGCTATTCTCATCCGCGGTCTATGCCATGAGCGGTCTTCCGCCAAGTAAGTCTTCCGCCAAGTATTGCATGAACCAGTGCATCACAACTAACGAGCTATTCGCGAATGAAGCTTGGGACCAGGGGTCCTCCTCTGTTCTGCCCTCTCTGCCAGGCTTCCAGCAACATTTTCACATCAGCTCTGGCTCCAACGCCGATGAGATCCAAAACTTTGTCTCTATCGTGTACATCGGCTATGCATTTGGCGCAGCAGCCTCATACTTCACAAACGATCGCATTGGCCGCCTGTGGTCTTTTCGCCTCTACACTTCCATTTGGATCATCGGACAGCTAGTTGCTATCCTTGCACCAGGAATGCCGGCTTTGTACGCGGCTCGCATCATTTGTGGAAGCGGCATCGGCGCGCTTTCTGTAACTGGGCCCATGTCCATTGTGGAAATTGCCCCAAGTGAGATTCGCGGATTACTCACCTCGTGGTATGCCGTAACCATGGGCATTTCCCTGACTGTGGCAACCTTTTCCGTCTATGGTGTTTACCTTCATCTGCCCGCAATCCGGTTGCAGTACCAGGTTGTTTGGTTTGCACCAGCCATCTTTATGGCACTCACCATTTTTGCCAGCTTCTTTGCTAGCGAATCGCCTCGGTGGCTTTTGGTAGCTAACCGTCCAGAGGAGGCCCTGTCAACCTTATCACAGGTCCGCGGGTTACCAGCTGATCACCCACGAGTGGAGACAGAGTTTCAAGAAATGAGAACTTCAATTTCGTCAGCTATGAATCGAACGGAGGACGGGGCTCTCGGGCGACGTCCGACGCTGAAAGAGGTTGCGAAAGAGACTTTTACCGTTTCGGCCAACTTGCGACGGCTGCAGCAGACGCTGGTATCTTATGCGATGGCGCAGATGTCAGGTGCAAACTCGGTTACTTCGTACTTCATCCCCATCATGAAGATCATTGGCGTCGAGGGCGGAGTTGGAAACACTCTCTTCTTGAGCGGTATGTATGGTTTCTCGAAACTGATATTCAGCCTGATATCTTCCTTCTTCTTTATCGATCTGCTAGGTCGAAGGAAGTCATTGTTCATTGGTATCACATGTCAAATGCTATCACACATCTACATTGGCGCGTTCGTCAAGGTCCATCAGGAGGGTCAAGTCAGCCAGTCCGCATCGGAGGCAGCAATTGCAGCCATCTTTGTCCACGCATTCGGATATGCCGTTGGTAAGTCATGGCCACAATTTGCTTAGTTATGCCATAATATCTGACCGTCTATTGCGACCAGGCCTCTTCATCCTTCCATATGTCTTCGGTGGCGAGCTCTGGCCAACCCGAATTCGGTCCTTCGGCGGCGCTGTTGGGCAGACGTTTCATTGGTTGTTTCTGTACGCCATCAAATTCAGCTTGCCTTCGCTTCTATCAAGCACTCACAATTGGGGCGCCTTCATTTTCTTTGCTGGGTGGTGTTTCATTGCCCTTATCTACGTGTACTTGATGATTCCCGAAGTTTCGGGCCTCAGTGTGGAAGAGATTGATGCCATCTTCAGAGGCCCGTGGTTCAATGCTTACAAGCATTTCAAAACGCCCGTGATTGTCGGATCTGAATCACCTGCCGATGAGTCAAGTCGTGAACCAAGGTAAGACTTTTCATTGCACTTGGACGGTTGATCTTGGCGATAACTGACTATCTACCGGATTAGGGGCAATAACTCGGAGTTCGCAGACGGGAAGAAATGAGCCTTGTTCGCGGCAAGAATCATCATGGAGGTTTGGATGGGCTTCCGTCTTCATTGACATCTGTAAAGCACTTTTTTGGCGACTTGGACATGTTGGTTGTGTGGTTGAGACAAGGATAACATCAAGCCAACCTATATAAGGTAATATCTAGCTTCTGTCTTAACTACATGTGATGCTTATTCATGTATGCGGAGTCGGAGCTTCAGCTGTGATGTGAAATAATGTCTGACGCGAGTTTGCCTTCGCTGGAGGCATGCGAAGAGCTCGACACTATGCTACCCAGCTTGTCGTTGTCGCACGTGTAGAATCTGCCAATGGGGGACCATCAATTTTCCCCACAGTTGCCTGACTTGGTATACAGTTTGGTGCAAATGTATCTTCCGGTTCAAAACACTCACTGATTTATTTTGCGACCTCCACACAGTGTCCAGAGACGTCATGATATGCACTGTATATATCATTTAAGTTAATTCGAGACTTCCGTCAGACCCGCACTGCGTAACCAGCGTATGCACTGAACAGCAAACTCGGGTTATTGAATTTAATGTGTAATGTGGCTTGTTTGAATTGGCACCATGATGGCCTCTTTTGCTCTACTTCAATTGACGCCAACGTGGCCACTTGGTTAGAAACATCAGGAGATAAATACAAGATGGAATATCGCGCCTTGATCGCTGGCGATACTGTTGCCCAATAACTTCCTTAGAGATGGATGGGTCTTTCTAGTTGATTTGCTTCACATCGCCACAGAGTGATCGTCGATCACTAACCGATCATAAAGTTCATCCATGTTACGAATATGATGGAATGAGTGCATCAAAGATCCTTCTGGAATAACGTAGTTTCTTCTAGTGCGAAGCTTGATGCTAGAGACTAGAAGCGACGATAGTAGACAACAAAACAGTGGCTTGACTAGCTGTAAGTTGACGTATCTAACATAAAAATGTGCGCCCTCCCAGACCCTTCCTGTGCCACGCGATGTATACATAAATGAGGTTACAAGAGATTGCCTGGCTTTCATCCCACGATCCTGCTAGGGATTCTGACTTGTAGCTAGAATACGGATGACACGCCCTGATGCACAGCCAATGAATATAACTGAGCCCCTTATGGCTGATGCTGTTGGTCTATACTCATTAGCGAGCCAGATGATGTTCTTCTCCCCTTCCATGATCCAAGTGCGGTCGGGACTAATACCAAGTCCACGTATTGCTGAAGACGATGACGTCTCTCCACGAGGGTATGGTTCGGCTGTTAAAGACCCTGTAACTACGTCTACGGCGCCGAAATCAGTGAGGAGTCGACTTCTAGAACATGGGTCGAATGCGAGAGTACGCGTGAACCCCTCGAGCGTCTGCCGGAGCGCGCCCGTGGCTGCGTCCCAGAGCCGGACCGTGTCGTCGTCCGATGCCGACGCCACCACCTGGCCGTCCGGCGAGAAGGCCACCGCGTTGACCCAGTCCGTATGGCCCTCGAGCGTCTGCCGGGGCGCGCCCGTGGCTGCGTCCCAGAGCCGGACCGTCCTGTCGTACGATGCCGATGCCACCAGCTTGCCGTCCGGCGAGAAGGCCACCGCCAAGACCGAGGACGTATGGCCTTCGAGCGTCTGCCGGGGCGCGCCCGTGGCCGCGTCCCAGAGCCGGACCGTCTTGTCGTACGATGCCGATGCCACCAGCTGGCCGTCCGGCGAGAAGGCCACCGCCAAGACCGAGGACGTATGGCCCTCGAGCGTCTGCCGGGGCGCGCCCGTGGCCGCGTCCCAGAGCCGGACCGTCTTGTCGTCCGATGCCGATGCCACCAGCTGGCCGTCCGGCGAGAAGGCCACCGCCAAGACCGAGGACGTATGGCCCTCGAGCGTCGGCCGGGGCGCGCCCGTGGCTGCGTCCCAGAGCCGGACCGTCCTGTCGTACGATGCCGATGCCACCAGCTTGCCGTCCGGCGAGAAGGCCACCGCCAAGACGTAGCCCGTATGGCCCTCGAGCGTCGGCCGGGGCGCGCCCGTGGCTGCGTCCCAGAGCCGGACCGTCTTGTCGTCCGATGCCGATGCCACCAGCTGGCCGTCCGGCGAGAAGGCCACCGCCCTGACGTAGCCCGTATGGCCCTCGAGCGTCGGCCGGGGCGCGCCCGTGGCCGCGTCCCAGAGCCGGACCGTCTTGTCGCCCGATGCCGATGCCACCAGCTGGCCGTCCGGCGAGAAGGCCACCGCCAAGACCGAGGACGTATGGCCTTCGAGCGTCTGCCGGGGCGCGCCCGTGGCCGCGTCCCAGAGCCGGACCGTCTTGTCGTCCGATGCCGATGCCACCAGCTGGCCGTCCGGCGAGAAGGCCACCGCCAAGACCGAGGACGTATGGCCCTCGAGCGTCGGCCGGGGCGCGCCCGTGGCTGCGTCCCAGAGCCGGACCGTCCTGTCGTACGATGCCGATGCCACCAGCTTGCCGTCCGGCGAGAAGGCCACCGCCAAGACGTAGCCCGTATGGCCCTCGAGCGTCGGCCGGGGCGCGCCCGTGGCTGCGTCCCAGAGCCGGACCGTCTTGTCGTCCGATGCCGATGCCACCAGCTGGCCGTCCGGCGAGAAGGCCACCGCCCTGACGTAGCCCGTATGGCCCTCGAGCGTCGGCCGGGGCGCGCCCGTGGCCGCGTCCCAGAGCCGGACCGTCTTGTCGCCCGATGCCGATGCCACCAGCTGGCCGTCCGGCGAGAAGGCCACCGCCAAGACCGAGGACGTATGGCCTTCGAGCGTCTGCCGGGGCGCGCCCGTGGCCGCGTCCCAGAGCCGGACCGTCTTGTCGTCCGATGCCGATGCCACCAGCTGGCCGTCCGGCGAGAAGGCCACCGCCAAGACCGAGGACGTATGGCCCTCGAGCGTCGGCCGGGGCGCGCCCGTGGCTGCGTCCCAGAGCCGGACCGTCCTGTCGTACGATGCCGATGCCACCAGCTTGCCGTCCGGCGAGAAGGCCACCGCCAAGACGTAGCCCGTATGGCCCTCGAGCGTCGGCCGGGGCGCGCCCGTGGCTGCGTCCCAGAGCCGGACCGTCTTGTCGTCCGATGCCGATGCCACCAGCTGGCCGTCCGGCGAGAAGGCCACCGCCCTGACGTAGCCCGTATGGCCCTCGAGCGTCGGCCGGGGCGCGCCCGTGGCTGCGTCCCAGAGCCGGACCGTCCTGTCGTACGATGCCGATGCCACCAGCTTGCCGTCCGGCGAGAAGGCCACCGCGCTGACGTCGGACGTATGGCCTTCGAGCGTCTGCCGGGGCGCGCCCGTGGCCGCGTCCCAGAGCCGGACCGTCTTGTCGCCCGATGCCGATGCCACCAGCTGGCCGTCCGGCGAGAAGGCCACCGCCAAGACCGAGGACGTATGGCCTTCGAGCGTCTGCCGGGGCGCGCCCGTGGCCGCGTCCCAGAGCCGGACCGTCTTGTCGTACGATGCCGATGCCACCAGCTGGCCGTCCGGCGAGAAGGCCACCGCCAAGACGTAGCCCGTATGGCCCTCGAGCGTCGGCCGGGGCGCGCCCGTGGCTGCGTCCCAGAGCCGGACCGTCTTGTCGTCCGATGCCGATGCCACCAGCTGGCCGTCCGGCGAGAAGGCCACCGCCAAGACCGAGGACGTATGGCCCTCGAGCGTCTGCCGCAGAGCATCCCACTCAGATTTCACGCCGTGAACACAAGGCAAATTCGGCAGGTGTTGGTTGTAGCATCTTTCCCGGACTTTGCTTGCAACAGGACAGAACAGTATCAACGCCGCATAGATTTGAAGCGGTGTCTGCTGAATCATAGATGCAAAATTAGCCACGACATGGCTTGCATCTGTGATGAACGCTCTCAGTTCTTCAGGTGCATTCGGATCCTGCTATGAGAAAGTTTAGCCCAAGTATAGCGCGATAACACCACTACTTACCTGGCACATCTTGACAAGTTGCTGAATCGCGGCGACACCGTCCCATGCGTTGCCCAAAAGTCCCAAGACTTCCAACCAATGAAGGAGGTGCGTGGTGAGGAACACGTAAACGTCATCTCCTAAAGACCCTTCGCTTTGTTGTAGGTGGTAAACCCAGTAAAGGCAAGCATACCGGAGATCGACGGGAATATGTGTGTCTACCACCTCCTTGTCAATCTCGTCTCTTAGCACGGCGGGTCTTCGAATGTCACAGATGTCCCGTCTGAGCCCTGCCCTCATGCGTCTGACGCATTGTGCCGCTAGCATACTGTGTGTTTCTCGTTTGTTTACACCATGCTTACTGTTGCCTGTATCATCAGGGTGCAGAAGAAAGTCGCTAAACGATTTGTGCAGCAATCGTATGGGGCGATGAGACTCGGAAGGTATGTCCAGCACTGCATGCAACTCGCGGAGCCACCATTTCACGTCATCTATATCCATATTCAGGAGAGCGGTGAGTGAGGCAGCAGATAGCGGGGTAGCAAGAAGAACAAGAGCTCCTAGGAACTGCAGCTGCTGGTCAGATTCTGCTCCCTCGTCGCTAAGAAGTATCTGACGGAGAATGGGATCATAGATCTGATGCAGCTGAGACTTGCCCTCTTCGCATTGCTTAAGCCATAGCTTGAGCTGTTTCTTCGGGTTGCTTGGTCTTTTCTCGTCATAGACGAAACGGCAAAGAGTTGCAGCATAGATGAAAAGGGGTTCAGGGGACGTGGCCAGTTGAACCATACGAGTCAAATCTTCAACGTCGGGCCACGGGTCCTGCTGCACATCGCGACTGGTTTTGATTTCTGCGAATCTGACCATTAGGAAGGTCTGGATGTCGGTCTTGGTATCTTCAAAGAACACGCGGTGAAGCTCCAACTTTCGAGCATTCTTGTGGTCAATCAAGGGCTCAAATGCCTTGTTGACCTCAGGTGCGGATCTGCTCGTGAAAAGAATACGTAAGCGTACTGCGTGGATGTCTCGAAGCTTGTCTAGTAGCTTTATGATCTGCGAGAGATGCTCAGGGCGCTCGCACTCATCCAAAGCATCGATGATGATCACCATCGGCGGTTGGCTCATGTTGACGGAAACGAGGGCCATTAGGGGACCCATAATGAGCTTGTCAAACTGCGTCTCAAGGCCCCTCTCTCCGATTTCATCTGTGCCCAGACTGTCGATAGAACGCCGAAGATGCTCTTGAAAGTAGGGAATCGTATCAGCCAACTGGACAGCAATAGTGGCGAAAAACCGACTGGTATCATTGCGGCCCTTTTCTCCTCGTTTGAAGAAGTAACCAGCGGCAAGTCGTTTCTGCTCGGCCCAAGAGTCTGTAATTGTCCGCGCAACGGTGGATTTGCCGGTCCCCGCTGGGCCCACGAGCCAGAAGAACGGTTCGCCAAAGTCATCGTCTGCCCAACTGTAGATTGTCTCCTGAATGCGGACTCGAGTACCGCTCTCACATCTCGGGCTGTCTTGGTAGTCCCTACTGTCGTAGCGCGCTTCGAGAACAGCAGGGAGTGTTATAGGGTGATCTTTTAGCATTCGGCTGATAGCTGTTAGTCAAGGTCTGTAAGTGAGCGAATGCTTCGCACCTCTGCAGCTTAAGCTCTGCAAGTTGCTCAGCCGAAATGTCGCGTTGATGTACTGAGACTTGCAGGTGTTCTTTCGCAACTAATTCAAGAGCTGAGTGTTATTGATCTTTCTTCTTCTTATTTAACTTTACTTTATATTTTGTGGTAGTCAACAGATTTCCCTGTGGTCATCAAGACGGCTGCGTTCCAGTTGCTGATATAAGAAATAAAGTTTACTAACCAGAGACTAGCTCTTGAATAGGCTTTTCGTCTAGGACTTTGTTTGGTCGTATGACCGATAAAAGCTCCTTTGTAAATGCTGCAGCCGTTGCAGCTGCGTATTCTTGCCACTTCTTGTTCTTATGAGAGTCAGAATAGTCACAGATACCACGAACGATAAGACATGGAAAGTCCTGTAGCCCTGCAGCTTCCATCTCAAAACAGAGTGCTCCAAGTTCTTTGGCCATTTGATCACGGGTCTTTCCGTGCTTAATGACCTGGTTGCCCGAGGCAATGATTCCGTAATGAATGACTGGATCTGTGTCGTCTCTCGCGTCGCGTTGAATTATGTGCCTTCGCTCACACTGGTCACAAGTAGAATCCTGCTCAGTATGCTCATACTCAGCTTGATAGAGACAGTCGTTTGAGGAGCCCTGGTAGCTGAACTTTTTCCTCATCATCTTCGGGCTTTTCTGCACAAGCTCAGACAGGTATTGGGGTATTTTGCTGTCTTCGGTCATATGATCAGCCTGTAAGCGGCCTAAGCCGGTCAACAGAACCTGGGGTGGGCTATTGAGTGACCCTGTGCGTTGGAACTTCCCATCCTGTACTGTCTTGCCCCGATCATACTGGATAGTGCCTCCACTCGTTCCAGTTGGTTGGCTCACCACAACGTCGCCTAGTCGGATGTCATTTGTTCGCGAAGGCGCACCACCTCCAATACCGACGAGTAGACCAAATCGAACGGACTTAAAGGTTCGTAATAGGTCTTTAGCGACGGTAGCTGCTGTTATTGTGCCATAAATGCCTGCAGGCAAACATGCAATAACGACATTATGACCCTGAATTTGGCCTAGGATGTAGTTGTTGTGATCGGCTGGGTCTTGTTGAGGCAGGTCTGGGTGGATCTGGTCGAGCATTCCCTTCGCAGCGGCCATCTCAAGCGGGAGGGCGCACACCCAGCCCACTGTGTATTCGCCTGAGGATATTGCAGGTCCATTCTTAGACGCATCGATCGTACGGAATCGCTGGGATGCTCGCGAGTTTGGATTATCGATATCGGCACCTGATGCTGTATACCGTAAGTCTATGATCTCTCAGCGCAGGGATGTGAAGCCTTACGGAGCTCCGCGCTACGGTCGCGCTTGGGCCCACCTCCCGCGCTAGCCCACGCGATAGTTCCGATGTCATCCTCGGGTTTGGCGCTACGGCTTAGATCAGGCATGGTGATGAAGCATATCTGCGCAGAATGCTATGTTGTCGAGATGGAAGTGGCTTTCTCCGCCGCAGGACATTGCATACAGTCCCGCAATCGTTCGCCTTCTAGCTTGCACGTGACATAAGCATTCCAGTTCATTCTATTTACCAGCGGATAGCTCACTCCGCGACAGGGTTCAGCAAGGTAGCTAACAGGTAGCCTGCTGCGCCGCTCGCACGGCCGCAGTGGACCAATAGGCTTGGAGCAGACGTCTGTACTTAGAGTACTCTTAGGTACTCAAAATTGATGGTCATCACAGCTATTACTGGACGTTTATAGCCCAATCTACAGCCAAATTTAGATATTTAAGAAATTATGAAGTACTTTTAAGTAAAACTAAGTCGTCTCCACTGTTAAAAGACAGAACGTTTGTGCACAAAGCGGAAGAGACATTTGCACCAAACTGTATAAGTAAAGCAACAAGGCCACTCCAAATCCTCCATACACGACTATGCCGAGGACCCCGCGACCCCACAGCCAGAAATGCAAGCCGTGCTGAGGTGCGCACCAACAACGTCTATTCATAGGAAATGAACAGAAAGGCGAGACGTGTCCGCGTTGGCAAGCGGACGGCTCTCGCGTGCACATTTTGTAAAGAAAGGAGATTGCGGGTTCGTCTTATTGATCACAGACATGGAGGCTGTCGACTTGTTGATACAGCATGCTGACGGCTGTGAAGTGCGACGGCCAGAGCCCTAAATGCGGTCACTGCGTTGGATCGGAACAAGGTATTGAGGAATCCTTTTGATGACAATCTTCGGCATGGAAGCTAAAAGCAATCACAGACTGTGTCGTTGTTGACCCAGAGACTGGCCAGCAGCGACCAAGAGACTATCTCAAGTCTTTAGAGGAGCGCGTGGCCTATCTCGAAGGACTACTCAATGCATCGGGCTCTAGTGCAGCCCATAACGAAAACAATCCATCTCAACAGCCTCAAGCCCAGATTAGAAGCTTCGATACAGTGTGTGCGCCGGCAATAACGGAAGTCTCAGTATTTGGTGAACCCACTAGGCCGTTCGACAGCCTTTCATCATCTTCAAGGCCTCTCACGAAGAAGACAGATGCTGGACTTACTGCCGATGCCGGCAAATCGGAATCTACTTCAATGTCTTTAAGAGATCCTTGTGGAAGATCACGGTATTTTGGGCCTTCTTCTATAGTTTGCTTCTCGCGTAGTGTGAGCACTGCGATGGGCATCGTTACCCGTAGTAAAGAATCAGGGCCCCTTCGTTTCGCAGGGAACACGGGGTCTTCAATGAGGTTCCCCTCTCCGAGCTTTCCTGGCAACCTGTCTCAGACCTATTTCGAAAATATTCATCCACAATATCCGATCTTGCACAAGCCAACGTTCCAGAAATGGGAGGACCATTACATGAGAGCGAATATGGAGGGTGACCAGACTCTTGTTGATGAATCGTCTCTATTCTTCGTTCTGATGGTGAGAGCATTTCTTACCCATTCTTTTAAGCAGATCGCTAAGTCAGTCCCCCTCCTCCCGGCAGGTACATGCCATTGGAGCACTGGTTCAAAACCACTACGATATTGCTATGGTGAGTCAATCGCCCTAATTGAAACTGTTCTCGACTAATGGTGTGCTGGCCACAGGCTTATTATAGCAGTGCTATGGAATACATGGATTCATTGCTCAGTTTGGACAATTTAACCTCGATCCAATGCGTCCTTTGTTGTGCAGTGTTTTCGATTCGGTCTCCCGTAGGCGTCAGTGTTTGGTACTCACTATTATTCCATTTCCGTGGACTTATGATCAAAACTAACGAGTCTTCGAAACAGGAAAACTGTAGGCATGGCTCTTCGTCATTGTATCGAAATGGGACTGCATCAGCGCACGACGGTATATTACAGAAACGCCAATACTTTGGAACAAGAGCTGTCGAAGCGGTGTTTTTGGGTCGCGTACAACCTTGATCATGCCCTCGCACTAACGTTGGGGCTCCCTCTGGGCATATCGGATGATGCGATCTATGTCGACGTAAGTTCCGCTTGGGAATGACTATGGACATCAGAAGGTTGACCAAAGGATCAAGCTTCCCATGGACGTTGATGATGAAGCAATCACGCCAACCGGCTTTCTGCGTCCTCCGCGGACTGACAATACGTCTTCTCCAACACTTTCGACTGGTTTCATACATTCAATCAAACTACGTCGTCTTTGGAGTAAAATCAGCGATTGTCTCTACCCGCAGGTCCAGTCTCTCGTCAGAACAATGAGCACCATAGACAAGAAATATCTGATCCAGGAGATTCAATTGGAGCTAGAGGAGTGGTACGCTGAAGTAAAACCTCATGAAGTGGACCCTATCACGAATCCACAGTCTCTTTATGCCTCTGGGAAGTGGTTTCAGCTTGAGTATCTACGCGCTCTACTTCTTTTACACCGCCACAGTCTCACTCTAGACCGTTCGTCTGCTCTAGGACTCGAAACGCAGATTGACATTGAAGATTCTATGGAAACTTGCGCCAATGTTTCCTCGAAGCTCTGTTTCCTGTTCAGAGACGTACACGAAGGGACAGCTGTCCAAATCACTTGGAGCATGGTGCATGTCCTGTTTTCAGCAGGGCTTACCTATCTCGGGTGTCTGTGGAAATCGAAGCGAGTTCGCGAAAAAGCTCAAGAGATGGAAATCTCGGCAACGTTTGAAGCGTGCCTCAAAGTTCTCGCCATCGCAGAGGACTGGCATCCTGAGTCTCCATACCGCCAGATCTTCGAGAAACTGGCACAACGTACGATGAAGATGGTTTCTGGAAGCGATGTTGATTCTTCATTCCGGTATCCTCCAAATATTCGAGCCATCAATGAAGCTTTTCAGGATGATAATTGGTTTACTTTGGGAGAAGATATGGATCCGATTGCACTTCGGGACTGGGACAATTGGCTTACTGACGCAACACATTGAGTTGGGAGGCTTCTTTCTACTTTTGTTTACATTAGCAGACTTGATAGCTTCAGTATTGCGAGAAATCTGACACATGATTAGCGCTTTGCTATTTCTCAATAGGAGAGAGGGGTAGACAGCTTTCCTATGGAAAATACCGTGCGTTCATCGGCCGGAGTTGTGGGTCCGTGAGCGACCAGCTCCGACGGAGCTTGTGTGGGTCCTTCGGCTAGGTGGTGGTTGGCCAGTGCTTAACTCCGTCAATCGCCACTTTCTTCCTTTCATTGACATCACGATAACGATCGCGTCGCCCCCTTGCGATTCCATCTCTCAACCGACCATGCGCATACTGCTGACGCCTGTTGGAGCGTGGAACTGGAAATATGGCGACTAGATTTACGAGAACGTCGTTCGTCTGCGGACGCTGCCTTCGAAATACGAACCGAATCGAGCCTAGAATCCGAGTTGCCCCGCGATTTTACTCCTCCGAACGAGCTGCCGAAGCTGCCGAGACGCAACAGAAGCAAGATGGGCCACCTAAAGAGAAGGGTGCTATGTCACGCAGACTGGAGGAAGCTACCGAGGAAGCTCTGTTGACGGGAGGCCGTGCTGGACGACGAGCAGTCGAGGATGCGGGGTTTGATCAAGAGCTCAAGGAGAAGCTTCTCGACAAGGTTCAAACAGCCAAATTCCGATCCGACTTTGCGTCCGCCTTTGCCGAGGCTGAGATGCCCACTTCCGCCGCTGAAGGAACCCGAATCATGGCGACAACGCAGCCCTGGACTGGCGAGGAATCGCAGTCCGACACTGCACTTCGCATGCTGAATGATGCGAGGAAGCCCCTCAAGCCCGAGCTGCGGGGGAAATACCAGATCCCGCCTGTCGACATGCGGATACGACGAGAACCGAAAGTCAACGCTGGCCAGCGCGCGGCCAACGCACGCGAACGAGCGTCGACGTATACCGGTATGGGGATGAAGGAGAAGAATGGGCTCAGCGATGCCGAGCGGGAGGAGATGAGGAAGACATTTCGTGAGCGGTTTGAGCCAGGGGCTAGAGCAATGCCGAATACCATATCTGGGCTCGCTGCACTGGCGAACGAGAGGATAGAAAACGCTATTGCCCTCGGGCAGTTCAAGAACATCCCTCGCGGCAAGGGTGTCGAGAGAGATACTAGGGCGGATAATCCGTTCATTGATACGACGGAGTATATCATGAATAAGATGATCAAGCGGCAAGAGATTGTCCCACCTTGGATTGAGAAGCAGCAAGAGCTGGCAAAGGTTGCGGGCGCTTTCAGGGCGAGGTTGAGGAACGATTGGCGGCGGCACGTCGCGAGGATGATTTCCTCTCGAGGAGGCAGCCTCGAGGAGCAGATGCAGAAATCCGAAGACTATGCTCGCGCTGAGGAGCTGCACAACCCGCGCAAGAGGAACAGCGACAGTATCTCAGTGCCTACAAACTCGACGGATGACATCGTCATGGTTAAGATGCGGCAACAGGCGGCAGAGGATGCGGCAGCCAAAGATGCAGCTGTCACGGCTACGAAGGAGTCCCCCAGGCCTCCGGTAGCACCGTTTCGCGACTCGGATTGGCTTGAGAGCGAACGCTCGTACATGACCCTCGCTATCGAGAACATGAACGCCATCACGCGGTCATATAACCTCATGGCACCAGAGCTGGCGAAGAAACCGTACTTCTCACTGGAGCGTGAGCTCAGTGCGTGTTACGCCGACGTCGCGCCACAGGTAGCTGGTACCATCAGAGAGAGGGCTACCAGGCCTGTCAAGCCAATGTTTGATTCGGCTGGCGCTGGGCCGGCGGCTATTTTCGATCGTTTTAGTAAGGAGGGCAAGACGGCCAAGATCTACGACTCGAAAGCTCCTCATTACGGGTTCAAGGAGATGTGGAGAGACATATGGAACTGAGTGCTTTCCTCTCATTTAGACAACAATTGAGCCAAGTCACGTTCAAAAACACTACGGAATCCAAGACAACGTTACAGCCGACGAATGTTCGCTGCGATTGCTCAACTGGGCAGTGTAGACTGCCCGCGCTAGCGTGCCGCCATGCGCCACATTGTGCGTTGCGGTCGCTCTCGTCGCCTTGCGGCCGCATAAGGCATCTAAACGGCCGTCTCAGGCAGGAAACCGCTTATACGGCGCCAGATGCCTTGGGGAGAGCGGGTAGACTAATGCTAAGCTCATGCCAAAGCCCCATCTTTTCTCGCGAATCGACACTTCTCAACACCAAAGTCCCTTTTGCTTTCGTTGTCGCCTTTCCGCAGCGCAGATCTGACCCCAACTTTGACCGCAACACTGGACTGCGTCAGCCGTCAGCTAGGGCTGAAATGGATCTGGTCTCTCCGCGTAAGGCACCACATTGCCCGCGTCAGGCATCCAGATGATGCAGAGTAGGAAATATCGTGAGGCAGTGATGGGGGCTGTTGGCTGTTGCCTTGCTTTACATGATGGACCAAAATACATCTAGATCGGCAAGCAGCTTGTTCATTGTACATCAGAGCCTTGTCGCTCACTCACTTAGCTACTGCGCTCAACCACACAGATATAAGAGTCTTGGCTTTCCTCATGTCGGAAAGCCTTCAATCCCACATCAAATCCAAAAGTTCTATCTCAGTCTTGGGCAATATACCTATGTTTATCAAATATTCCAACCTCATCCATACTTAGCTTCACCTTCTCCCCCAGAGAATCCCCCCTTCAATCCACGCACTGCTCCGAATCTAAGTCGACAACATGGCAGTCTCAGATAAATACTCCCTCGCCGTCCTCATCATCTTCATCACCCTTTCTATCCCCACACTATTCGTCACATTCAAACACGGCGTACGAGGATGGGCAATTCTCGGATGGGGTTACCTCTTCATCTTTTGCAGTTTGAAGATCATCGGCTCCGGCATGGCCTTGGGCGACCCTGAGAGCAGCGGCGCCACAATCGTCTCCAGTGTCGGCTTGTCACCTCTGCTGCTCGCACTTTCTGGTGTTCTACATGAAGCGTTAGTATTCCATCTCAGCATATCAGACCTTGGCGCAAACCTAATGCTTCATTCTACAGTCGGTTCTACTTCACCAGCCCCTCTAGGCGCAGCGCAAACCACAAGCAAGACCTCATTTTCGTCCTCATGTTTCACATGTTCACCATGCTCGGTGTCGTTCTCATCGCGATCGGCATGTCCCGCCTCATGAACCACGCATCTCCCGACGACGTCTCCAAAGGCTGGACCCTCGCCAAGGTCGGCGCCGTTATTCTCTTCCTCAGCTGGGTAGCTCTCGCTGTAGGTGCCGCTTTCACCGTTTTCCAAGGCTACATGCGCAGTGACGGCCGCCCTCAAAAGAAGGCGGCCGTCATGCTCCTCACAGCGGTCCTCTTCGCGCTGCCGTTTGTGGGCGTGAGAGTCATCGCGACGTTGGCATACGTCGCATCGGAGAACAGCTCGCTCAGCGCCGCGACCGGTTCTGTGATGGTGAAGGTGTGGTTGTACCTCTTTGAAGAGCTGGCTGCCACGCTTATCCTCGTGATCAACGGTGTTTTGGCCAGGAACGTTAAGAAGCTCGATCAGGAGGCTGTTGTCAACAGGGGATGGGAGACCCGGCCGGCAGATGCGGAGCAACAGGCCTACGAGCGGAAGTAAGACTGGGGTGAATTTATTACGATGATGTAGCTAGTAGGGACTTTGGTTACTGCCAGCTTTTGATATCCATTTTCACTTGTCGGACTTTGCCTCTTTCAGCTACGGCCACGAGATAGACGCAGGCCCAGATTTAGCTGCTCAAGATTTATTCTCATTGGTCACGAAGAAATAAACAACGGTGTCTTATTCTGAAGTAAGCGCCGCTGACGCAATCTCATAAGCACATTGTCACGGTCAGCGACGCTTTGTAAGGCCAATTTCACTTGACAACAGACTGCTTTTATTCAAACGCTCTCGATGGTAGTTGTATGACTTCTAGCGCGGTGATAACTGAAGAGAAATATGGGCCAGTCTCGTAGGTCACATACCAAGTCACGAAACGGGTGCAAGGAATGTAAGACCAAGAGGATCAAGGTGAGCAGGTTGTGGGAAAAACTTCAGAACCCAATTTCACCTCAATGATTCTGACAAACGCATCTAAGTGCGATGAAAAGGTTCCATGTGGTCGCTGCAGCAAGTTCTCGTTGGCCTGCAGTCTGTCAACAGAGTCTACCTCTTCAACCAATCCTCCACGTCACTCTCTAGCCTCAAAACCCATCGACAGCAGCAGCCCCTCAACCTTCATCGACACTTTTGAAGCTTCTGACTTTGCTCTTTTCAACCACTTCCTGACGACGACGCTACCATGCCTTGCTCTCAAAAACGAGGCGTTGCTCATGTCATGGAAATCGGACCTTCCCAACCTGGCACCCAAGTTTCCTTACCTCCTGCACGAAGTCCTAGCTGTATCCGCCATCCATCTTCATCATCTCAACCCCAGCAGCTCGATCAATTACCAGCGCGTGGCGTGGGGCCACCAAGCCAAAGCCTTTAGCCAGTTCCGCGATGCGTTGTCCCCGGAAGTGGCAACACACCAAGTGCACGCCCTCTTCGCTTGCTCGGCGCTCATGTCCAACTACTACTTCGCCTCATTCGAAGACCCCTCTTCACTCTTATTCAACAGCGACCCTCCCGGACCTCCCGAATGGATCTTCCCTGTTCGTGGCTGCGCAACGCTCGTTCGCCAGCTGAGAGGTCCTTTAGAAGCTAGTACATCGTGGACAGCTCTCCAGTCGTCTTTGGAAACATGGTCCGTCGGCCCTCCATCTCCAGAGGGACCCGAATGGGAGCCAGAACTTCAGTCAATGGAGGCAAAACTGCCAGTTCTGTCGTATGGAACAGAACCTAGACCTCTGTACGAGGAGGACTTCCAGCTGTTGAGAAAATGCTTCAAAATAGCTGGGAAAGCAGGCGATGCCTCATGTAAGGTCTCGGCAATGATGTTTGGAGGCGCGGCATCCGAAAAGTTCTTGAAAGATATGACTGAACGCAAGCGCCCTGAGACTCTGGTCATGATGGCTTTCTGGTGTGTCCTGATAAGTCGCGTGAATCAGAGGCACTGGCTGAGAAGCGAATCGGTACCGGAGGCTATTCTAGGTGTGATAGAGGCGCATCTGCCGCCGGAGTATCTGGAGCTGATACGCTGGCCTGCGCAACAGATCAGATCTGCACGCGATGTACCTATGCAATAGATCCACCAGGATTAATCACAGCAATACTGAACTTCTGGCACCTGAAATTGTTGTGGAAACATTCTCTTGCCGCTGTTTAATATTGAGATTCAAGCTCGATATTGCGCTTGTTGTGGGCAACCCACCCCAAGAACAACAGTTCTTTTAATTCAGTCTCATCAGTCTGTCTTGGGAAGATCCTCTCGTCGATGGAAACGAACCATCAAAGCAGGCTTCTTCCACATAAGGAACAAGCGTGCTTGACCCATCAAGTCCACCTCTTTGCTAACCAGCTCCCAGTCGTACAAGAAGACCATTTTGGCCACAATAATCTTCATCTCCAGATACGCCAAATTGGACCCCAAACATGCTCTTGGTCCCTTTGAAAACGGTTGATTAGCCTCCTTGTTGTCTCCAAAGGAATCATCAAGCCAGCGTTCCGGCATGAACGAGTACGGATCCTTCCAGTATAGCGGGCTGTGCGATGTAGCCCACTGATCGACACTCACCGTAACTCCCTCCGGGATCATGTGTCCGTCGATAATGGCTCCAGGACACGTGCGTGGCAATCCGAAGGAAGCAGGCGAGAAGATCCGCAGGCTCTCTTCGATGACGGCGTTGAGATACGGCAGCCTGGACGCAGACTCGCCGGTGATTTCCCCAACAGATCCAAACGCAGCTCGCACCTCTTCGTTCAATTTGTCAAGACGAGCTCTGTCCTTGAGCAGGTAGTAAGCCAGAGCAAGCAAGCATGTTGCCGTTGTCTCGGAGCCACCCACGATCAGCGTGCTGGATTGGTTCACGAGCTCTGCCCTGGATACCTCGTTGCCGCCTTTGCGGAGGATGTAGGAGAAGAAGTCGTCGCGATGGGCCGAGTCACCCATCTCAAGCCGCTTATCTAGCTTCTCCCCGGTTAGTCTGTTGTGCATTGCGTACTTGGCGGCGGAGTCCTTTGGGAGCATGAATGGGAGAATTAGGTTCATGAGGGGAAGCCGCCTGCGGAGACTGCTGAGCATGTTGAAGTAGCCGCCATCAATGATGATGGAGACCCAGACGTTGGTCTTTCCTTGGCCTACCGCGTCGAAGGACTCGCCGAATGTCAGGTCGCCTAGAATGATTCACCATGTCAGTAGGGGGGTTTCAGCCGCAAGACCGACCTATCTGAGATCAATGGCAGTGAGAAAAAGGGATCATACCAATGATATCAAAGGTCAACCAAGTAAACGCTTCTTCCATGTTAATACCCGGTCCCCCTGCACAGCCAATCCGCCCCAGTTGTGCGAGGAAGAGATCAACGTATCGATGGATGACAACTTCTTGATCATGCAAGGCTTTTGCGCTGAAAGCGTGTGCTAGATATCGCCTCTGTCTTGTATGCTCCTGAGGATCCAGGACTGTGACAATGTCAGGTTGGTCGCCTGTGGTCTGATACCACGATGTTTTGTAGAATGGCCGTTTCCCCTTCATGGTGTGACCGTAAATGTCGCGGTAAGCTGGGACCGTGGCGAAGGAAAGCTCGTTTGGTGCTATTCGGACCACTTCGCCTATGATTCATAACAAGACTGCTTCAGCACAAGCTACGGTCCTTGATCTGTAGCAGTGACTGACCATATTTGAGGTGAGTTTTCTCCATAATGAATGGATGTCGGCCAGACGTCCATGCCAAAGCATACCACAGCTATAAATGATGTGAGCGAGGGTCTGGGTTCCAGTGTAAACTTGGTCCTACATCTGAAATGGCGGCCAGCTTTGGTCCTGGAAACTTGGCCAGTGGATGGAAGACGAGCCGGTAGATGCATATCACGAGGAAGTATGAGGCCTCAAAAATATGACTGTTAGCCGGTGGGATCGGCAGTGTAAAGTTGCGCTGCAAGCCACTCACCACTGCAATAGTCGAGACAGCGATTAATGCTGTCGAGTACTTCATGCTCGTCATCACTCGTGTAAAAGTCTGATTCACGATTGATAGGTTGCTCAAGATGAAAGTGTTGTCCAAAAGCCGCACGTTGGCTCTTTGTCTTGAGAATCAGTTACAATGCTATGAAATTAAAGCGTGTTGCGACAGAGAGATGCGGAGGCGGGTTTCTGATGTTTTAAATCTGGAAATAACCACCGAACTGCTCCCCGCGGCATTGCCGTATTCACCACTAGAAGGCATTGAGTTTATACGCAGGTGAAGCTTAGCGGAAACCCTATGGTTACGAGTCGCGACGCGTCAAAACCTTCTTCGGCGCTGCCAGTGGGAAGGTTACCGAGACCGAGCAACATCACGGAAAAGGCAATACCTCGGAGGCTCGGAGCCAAGATGGAAGCCTACCTCAAGAAAGAGGCGACGATTACTGAATTCGATCCACGGAACTCATAGGGATACGTAAGTTCGCACCAATGATGTCAGTTGAGGCTCTTGGCCGGCGCGAAGAAGGCTGTCTTTGGATTGGAGTATGCTTCGATGCTTGGCAAAATGTTAAGATTCTTCGCAGGAATAGCCTGAAAAGGCGCACTTACGGGATTACAATAGCTTTGCTTCCTGACATATGCTCAAGTGAAGGCGAGCCGTAGCTCTGACTGTCGCAGGGCGCTGCACTCATCATGTACGAGGTGAAGATATCTGTGATTTGACATCGCGTTGCACCCATACTGATGGACAGGAACAGTAGTGACGGCCCCGTGTATGGCTAGCCTCACAACTTTGAAATATAACTTCTCAGAACGTCGCCAATTGCAACTACAACGTCGCGAGAATGCATGGCTTGCGGTATTAAATCTTGCTAGATAATTCTCATGGATCATTAACAAAGATTGGATGACAATTTGACGGCTAGCTATTTGTTAGTACACAATCCCAGTTATCGCAATAAGGTGGCCCAAAATATCACAGTACAGTCCAGAAGCTCTTGGACCGCTGATCTTCCAGAGCAATCTATCAAGTAGCTGAATCATGCTCTACAACCCCTTCACTTGAAGGCGCGTCTCCGTAACTTTACGATTGGCTTAATGAGGTTTCTTTGAAGCGCTGTTCTACCGGGAAACATTGGAAAGCCTTCAGAAGGTCAATGTTCCTTGAGAATCACACGAATGATCTTGCATTGCCTGTAATGAATTCGAGGTAAGGTAGCGTTCAAAGCCATCTGCTCCGTACAGCCAGTTCACCCAGAAACCCAAATGCCAGCGCTGGTCTCTGTGATGAAGAAGAAAGATGTCTAAACATCATAGCATGGAATATGAAGACGTCGACGGCGTTGACATTCAAACATCCAGGACACACACGCAAAGAAGACGTCAACGGCGCTGCCCCTCTCGCCAAGACCCAAGCCGTCCCCCTAGCCAAATGAGAATGTCTTCAACTGCCCGTGTCTAAGACACGGATGGGCGGCAATCGGAATGTAGACCCATAATTGCCGTCAGCCGAGAAAGTCCGAATCAACTTGTCTGTTTTTGATACAGGAGAGTCTCTGAAGGGATCATCTGCTCTAACGTCTGTTGAGGCGCATGATGGGATATGTCTCTGGGCCCGACGAAGACAGTTCCTTCTGTGGCTGTGTAGGAGTTGATGCTGGATCTGAGCGCTATTCTTGTAACGGTGGTCTTGAACATCATGTTCCTGTCGCACAGAAGGGAGGAAGATTTACTTGGGCTGCTCTGAATTGAAGGGAACCATGAAACGCGGATGGCATTTTGTCCCAATTCTCATCGCGAGAACCCATGTGTGCTCATGCGGTTATTCCAAAATGCCGTAACAACTGACCGTCGAGGGAATCGGGGTACTACAGGAGGTGATCGGGTCTCTCGTAAGATATCTACTTACTTACACTCATCATTCTTGACGAAGAAAAAAACATCGCGGCGAAATCTAGACTTGCCCGCAACCAGATTGGAAACTGCGCTCGAGGTTGAAAGTCGATAAAAGGATCCTTGCAATCGACAAAACAAAAAGGCTTGGCCCTAACCAGGGATCGAACCTGGGACCTCTCCCATGCGCGCTGACAAGTGTCAACCCTAAGGGAGAATCATACCGCTAGACCATCAGGGCAGATTAGCCAGATACCTGGCTGATATTGGGGAGGCCAAATTCATTCTCTATTATCTCTCTGTGCCCCTTTCACTACTTTGATCATCGTCTTGACAATACAAGTCGCACCTCCAGCGCGCTCGCTGATTATCTCGTCTCCCCCAATAGCGCAAATTGACGCCGCAGCGGCGGCTGCACAGAGCGCTCTGCGCCAGTCATCCAATGCCAAGATCAGCAATTCTAGAACGCCTCCTAGGCCCCCGTCCGGCCAGCAATAGTTTCTGGATCCCGCAAATCACCCCAAATTAAACCAGCAAAAAACAAAAGAGGCATCCGCCCCATCCAAGCATCCAAGCAACGCTGCTGAGCCTCTCGATCCAGCGGGTGATCGCTCAATGCAGCGAAGAGTGATCTTCAGGAACGGGCATTTCCTACGTTAGTGTGCTTGCGTTCCTCCTGCCCTGCCGGGGCAACAAGCCCGGCCGCGTGCCATTGATGACCAGTGGTAGGCAGCCGATGCTGCGCTGAACATGGCGTTCCCTGGCACATGCACTACAGGCGGATGGGCGAGATGGCAAAGCACAATAAAAACAGAAACGCTATTCTTAGAGGCAAACAAATCAATCAATCAATTCAATCAATCATCCAGGCCCTATCATCCGCTATCCGGGTGCATCCCACATGCAGCTACCGGTACGCCATAGCCCAGATGCGGCCTCTCAAATTCTTGTGTGTGTTTTCTGTTTCTCACGCAGCCTCAATGTTTGTTTGCCAGATTCTTCTTTTTCGTCAGGTCGTCTGAACTTTTTGTTTCTTGCGGTAAACAGCAATAAGCTTGTCCAGCATTTGTGCGATACAACCCCCCGTGCCCCCTAAAGCCCCCCCAGGCGTTCGTTCACAAGCCTAAAAAGACCAGACGGTTTTAAGGAGTCAAGGGCCTCCGTTGAGGGAGAAACATGGCAAAACCACCGTTCCCTGAGACCGGCAGTAGCTCCGCTTCCTTGCCCTGACGAGGCCTATGACGCGTTCGGGGATCGCCACTGGTCTCTGCTTCCTCTTCCTCCTCCTTCTCCTGCACCGCCTAGTGGGGAATCCGACGTATCGCTGAATTACCTGCCAGCTTGGAAAGAAGGGGGAATTGGAAGAACCAGCAAAGGGCGAGCAGAAAAGTGGTGATTGTGTGCCCACACCCGGGTGGGACCGGCCCTCCGTACCCGTCGCCTCTGCCCTGGAACCAGCTGGGAGCAGATCCAGAAGCCTCGCCCCCTTTCGCCAGCCCAGCTGCCAGTGCCAGTGAACCCCCGGCCGCGTACGGGCCGTTGAGCGGCGGCGGCACCTTGGATCGGATCATGGGGGCCGGTCGGGAGAGGCAGATGGAGCTGGCATGAAAACGGAGCACACCGCAGCGAGTACGAAGCTCAGTAAATGAGCTGCGAGGCGCTGCCGTGATGTTCGTCCAGCATGTTGGCGGTATAATAAAGTAAACGAGGAGCAATACCGAGATGGGGTTGATGGGATACCCCCATCTGTCCAATGCCTAGACAGCAACGCTGTATGCCAGGTGGACTTCACATGGTTGACCGCCTTGATTGATGGATTGGCTTAATCTCCAGAACCCAATGCAGCAGCAGGCAGCTTCTCAACAAGGCGTCCGTCACTAGGCTGTCATCCGGTTTCCCCATCGGACGATTTGACTGTGTTCATGCTGGCTTGCATGTGTGAGTGCAAGTAACTCGGTCGGATGGCTTCGGTATTCCGTCGTGGACAGTCCTCTCGCGGGGCTCGAGAGGGGTATTTCGGGGGCTAGAATATGCATGCTGACAACATGTTGATGGTTGATTTGACAGTGAGGAGGTGTCCAAGCTGGCGAGAACGAGCCCGCCATCAAGGCTGTTTGTGAGGCAACGTCATGGAGGGCGAACAGTGACGACGAAGGCCTTCGACTTTGGGAAGCTGGGTATGTGGTTGCGGTTGTGCTTGACGGGTTCCGTGGTGAGAGATTTAACTTTATGCAACCTCGGGACGTGTGTGCCTCCACCGGATCTCCACCGTAAGCTTGGAAGGGGCGTTGTTTTTTGTGAGAATTTTCTTCCTGTGAAGGACTTTTTTGAGAAACCTGAATCGTCGACGAGTTCTTTTTTTCTCGTTGGTGTGTGTCACTGCGGTACGGCAACGGAACGGGATCACCAGCGAAACCCACTGACGGTGTGGTGGATGCCCTACCTCACGTTAGGTCGAGTTTGTGTAGGTAGCTTCGAGAGCCAGAGAGGTTGTGTGACTGGCGAGCATCAGTGTGTGAGTGTGTCACTGCTGGTGCTGTACCCATATGCGTGAGTTGTTCCTGAGCGGCGTCCAACAAGAGTTCGTCGTTGCAGGTCCAGTTCCGGGTCCAAGTCCCCAATCCAAGGTTCCAGACCCCCCGTGGCTGCTCTTCCCACGCTTCCCCCTCACGACAACACGCGCCAACGAGCGGGTGTACCTGGCGGCGGCGCTTGCTGCCGGCATTTGCTTGGGATCCACGGGGCGGACTGGACTCTCACTGGACGCAATTGGAGCCGACGGGCCTTGACGGGTTCAATGTTGTGTGTTCCATTCGTCCAGCGCGGTGTTTACCTGCACTAATGCCAGGTACATCGCTCCCAGTATGTACGGCCAGAGCTACACATTGCTTGGTTGCGCACAAACTTCAACAGCCGCCAAAGTACCTTTTTTCCCAGTGCTGCACGACTGACGCAGGGCCAACGCGTGGTTTTTTTTTTGCTTGTGTGAGTTCCTCGTTGGCGCCCGGATCGTCATGCTGCTCTTCTCCATCCGAAGTCCATCCATCCATCCATCCATCCATCCCACTCACACACACACACAAACTGGACCGGTACATACATCCAGGTTCTGGTTGTGTGTCCAACTTTTCAGTTCCCAAGATGCCAATTGGCAGGCCACTGCACGAATAGGCGGTATTACAGAGTCGCAGTAATCTGTTTCCCAGAGGCGCCCAGCTGGGAAATGCCCGGGGAGCAGCTTGGACTCGATCCGTGGCCAAGCTTTGGCGTGCGGTGAAATTACCTTCCCCACCCCCTTTTCCCGCATCACCGTCAACACACCGTCCAATCCTGCGCCTGGCCCTGGGCGTCCGGCGGTGCACCCTCCCTCCTCCATGATCCATCCCAGAGTCCCAGCTGGGCACTTTGTCACTCTCCACCATCGACTGTCACCTCCTCTCTCTGTCTTCTCGGCTGGAACAACTGGCAGCAGAGCTGGACCGCCCATTGGAACATCTCCACATCGCACCCCTCCCCTGTGGCCCCGTGTGTCTTGGTTCCGCGGTGCGTGTGTGTGTGGCCCTCACCTTCTCAAGCCCTGGAACCAAAAAAGACGCCCACCACGTCGGCTGGCCCTCCTCTCGGTCATGACTTCCTGGGCCCGCGTTGCCTCTTTGGGAGTCTGTTCCTGACTAGACAGGGTTATCGACGAGCCGTGATGGGCTGTTGGACGGCGCACGATAGAGCTGGACGCGCCTCCTTGGTGACGACGCCCCTGTCGATGCGCCTGTCCACCCCTGTCCGCTCATGTTGCTCGTTAACACCCACATCCAAGAAGGAACATGGACGGGGGGCCGCCAGAGACAGCCAGACTCAGAGTGCGCTGCGATCTAATGAGATTTGTTTCCTTCCCTTCAAAATGGGCCTTACCTCCCTCCTTTTTTCACTCTGCCCCCATCCCGGTTTCCCTCCTTGCTTCACGCTCCCTCTCCTTCAACCACCATCGTCCACAACTCCGCGAGTCAAATCGCTGTCACTCTTTTCGGACGGGTATCAAAAGCAAAAAATCCAAGCCAAGCCATTTTTACCTTCCCAATACATACTATCTAGCGTTCACGAGTTGACGACTCTCCTTCTCACGACGACATCCTCCCGAAACACGCAACGGTAAAAACATCCAAGATGCAGCTCATCAACAACCTCGTCCTCCTCGCGGCCGCCGCCTCCGCCCACCCCTCCCTCCACGGCCACCAGCACTTCCACGAGCGCCGCACCGTCGACGCCGTCCAGGAGCGCGACGCGACCTTCATCAAGAACGTCGCCCCCGCCGCGTCCTCCACCACCTCCTCCGCCGCCCCTGCCGCCACCTCGTCCGGCTCCTCCTCCGGCACCGGCGTCTACACCCCCTTCTGCTCCGGCAAGACCAAGCGCGCCACCATCGAGCAGATCGCCTACTCCGGCAACACCGGCGCCGACGGCGACTGGGGCTGCAACATGCAGATCATCGACGAGAACGCCCTGAGCCTGTACAACTACACCACCACCTTCACCTCCTCCAAGGACACCTTCACCTGCTCCTGCTTCAACAAGATCGGCCCCAAGGGCCTGATCGACGGCGCCTGGTTCGCCGCCATCACCTTCACCGTCAAGGAGGGCGCCGACAAGCACGTCGCCTTCGAGGCCGACTCCCAGGGTTCGTGTGCGTGCGGCCCCGGCTCCGAGGTCCCCAAGACCTTCATCGGCCAGTTCGCCGGCACCTGGCTCGAGTTCGACTGGGGCTCCACCCCCAACGGCGGCAACTCCGGCGCTGATGCCTCCGTTCTCGTCGCTGCTGCTTCCAGCATGAGCTACTACGGCATGAAGGTCGTCGCCAACGACAAGACCTGCTCGTGGGTCAAGTCCGACGGCTCCAACGAGGGCGCCTACATGTCCGGCATGGAGGCCGAGGACGGTGTCGGCTGCAAGGGCTACTACACCGGCCACCTCGACGTCACCCTCGGCGACAACTTCTCCACCAACTAAGAGACTTGACAAATGTCTGTGGCATTTTGATGGGTTTCTAGCGGTTCCGTGACGAGGGTTTTTGAAAAACGTTCAATTGGATTGCGGTTTTTCGTCGGGGGAAAAGAAGGAGGTATTCCCTCATCTCTCAATTTCACCCGCCACGATAAAACGGAAGCCCTCGGCCACAACAATCTTCTGCTTTTATATACGTACAGCTTGACGGCGCAATTGGGAAACAACGGGGATACCTCATTCTTTTTTCTCTCGGGGCTCTTTTTGGTCCGGCGCGGCCTCTTTTTGAATATCTATATTCCACGGCCCGCCGCCAAATTTTGTTTTGGACATTTGGCAGATATCCTGGATGTGGGAGAAAATATCTGGAAACATCAACATTGGTCTCGAGCCGGGGGGCTAGCAAAGGGACGCCTTACATGAATGTTTAGTTCCCTCCCCCCTTTCTCGGACTAAGCCCTACATATACCTAGTGTCTGCTTCTTAATGCGACATAAAACTCATCCTTTTAAATATGGTTCCTCAGTAATGTGATGTGGTGTAAATGAATCGGTGTTTGGCAGTGGTGCTGTGCCGTTCATCCCGTGCGTTCGTCTCAAGTGAGATGACAGCGGGGTGAGAACAAGCTTCATGTGTGTTTCGGCCGGGACAAGGGCTGCACGTGGCTGTGAAGCTCAACACTTATGCTCTTGCTGTCTGTCACTGACGACTCATGTGCTATGAGGAGGCCTTCAGCTTGGATCTATAATTGTTCTCTTTTGAGGTAAAAAGCTGATATTCTAATGCCAAACTCAGCTTTCTATGATGCTATTGTCAATGAACTCCAAGGCCAGTACACACGCTCCCATTGATCTTTGTCCAGTTCATTATCGCCATGTCCAAAGTCTTCTCCTTTCTTCTCCAATATCCATCCCATTCAAAAAATCTCATCGTCATCTTCTGCAATGCGCAAATCGCTCATATCGAACTTGGCACCCGCCTTAGCTCGCCCTTTGCTGCTGCGGTCTGCCTCCGACTGGGCGGCTCTGCTTGAGCCAGCAACAGCAGCACCCTGCGAGCCCTCCTGAGCTGCACTCTCAACAGTAGCAGTCGTGTTATCCGTCGTATTCTCAGTAGAGACGGCCTCATCCCGCGCGCTCCGGACGAGTCTTCGCTGCTGAGGAGGGGAAGGAGACCCATCTGAGTGCATCGTAAGGTCCTTGAATGGCTTGCCCTTCACCTCTCCATCCTTCTCCACCAACTTCCTCGGCGCGCGGTTGGTCGTCTTGACAGGGCTGAGGTGCAGTGTCGAAGGCGTCTCGAGGGCCTCATCATCATCCTGTACAGGCTGGATTGAGACCCCAGGGGGCGGCAAGCTTCTCCTCGTAGGCGATCTCCCACGCTGCTCCTCCACATCATCCTCAAACCTCACCTCCTTCCCCTTTCCCTTAATCGACGACCGTCTCCGCTGCTGCTGCTGCTGCTGCTGATCCGACTCCTCCCCCTCACTCACCCTCCGATTCGCCTTGAAGAAATGCCCAATACTAAGCGGCTGATGCTGTCCCACCTCATGGTCACACGGGCACCCCGCCACACGGCACGGATGGTAGATACACATCCCCATCTTCCTCCGTCTCTTCTCCTGCTTCTTCTGCCGCCTCTCCGCCTCCTGCGCCGCCAGCTCCGCCTCCCGCGCGCGCTGGTTCACCGCCGCGCTCGTCGAGACGTACAGCAAATACGAGAGCACGCGCACCCGCGTCCCGCACGGCGTGACCACCAGCACCGTGTCCCCCTCGCCGTCCGTCTCCCACAGGTCCGGGACGAAGTACACCCGGTGCTGTCGGAAGACGCAGTCGGCGGTCGTGACGTTGAGGGTGTGCGCCAGGTCCCCGGGCATCTCCGCGGCTTCGCCCCAGGAGACCGGGATCCAGGCCGCGTCGTTGGGCTGCGCGTTCGGGATGGGCGGGGGCGGGAGGCGGGCGGATGCCGGCGGGGCGTAGGTTGTGGGCGAGGCGAGGTAGTCGGAGAGGAAGGTGGCGACGACGGGGGTGGTGGTTGGGTTGCGGCGCGGTGCGGTGTGGCCCCAGCCGAAGGGGGAGTCGGCGCCGGGGAGGGTGAGTCGCTGGCCGGAGTGCGGGTTGGAGGAGGACCAGTCGGAGAAGTAGGCGGAGGAGGAGGGGTTGGTGGCGGATGCGTAGTCTTCGGAGGAGTAGTATTCTTCCTCGTCGTAGTCGTCGTCCTCGGTTTGGGCAGTCGTGGGCTGGATGCGAGGGGCTGGCATTGGAGTATGAGGTCTGGGTACGGCCCGAGCTGGGACTTGCTGGGTGTGGTTTCCTCGTGGCATGGGAGCAGCGTAGGTTACGCGGCCGCGGCCTCGGGGGGCGACGGGGGCAGCAGCTGGCATGGAGGAAGTTGTTGCGAGGGCCATGGCTCCTTGACCGGCTTGGTTGGTGACTTGGGGACTAGGTTGCAGTCCGTATTGCATCCGCGAGGGCCCTCCTCTTCCACCTCTCGGACGAGACGACCAGCGTCCTCCAGAGTTCGTAGATGGACGTCCCGAGACAGCTGCCGTGTTGGTGGCAGGATAGTTATTGATGCTGAGAGTGTTGGTAGGGACTCCTGCTCCGAAGGCGGGAGGAGGACGGCGCAAGTTTGACGAGCTGGGTCGAGGAGGAGCTTCCAGCAGTGCCGGGAACCCAGGGACCGCGGGCGACGGGTCGTATAGGGGCTGGAAGGAGGCGCGGGGGATGCGGTAGACGCGGTCGCTGCGGCGGCGGACGTTCTCCGGGATCGGCTCCTGGGGGAAGTGGAGGACGAGGCAGTCGTAGCAGGTGACGTCCTCCGGGCCTTGGATGGCCATCCAGGGGCTGTCGCCGCAGGTGGCGAAGGGAAGCCCGTTGGAGACGACAGCGTGGCAGGGGTCTTGGATCTGGGGGAAGTGGACGGGAAAGCCGCAGCTGATGCAGAGCGATTGGGGGAGAAGTGTCCAGCACATCGTGAGGGTTGTTGGTTGTGAGAGGAGGAGAGGGAAGGAAGGTGGTGAAAAGTTTGCGGAGGTGAGGTGAAGGTGAAGTTGAAAGTAAGAGGGTGGAGCTTGAGAAAGGTGATGTTGAGATGGTGCCTAGAGGGTATTGCGGGCAATTAATCAGAATAAAGTCGAAGTTCAGACGAGAAGGGTTGTGATGTCTCCAGTAGGTGTCTTCGGAGATGGAACAGGTTGAGAAAGGTGAAGAGATTGTGTCTGGAGAGTATTGCAGGCAATCAACCAGAATAAAGTCGAAGTTAAGACGAGAAGGTTGTCCAAATACGTCTGGAGACGGAAAGGTTAGAGTGTGAAAGGGTGAAGTTGAGGACCTCAAGGTCAAGGGTAAGTCAAGTTGGGATGAAAGCCAGAAGAAGTCAAGATATTGTAGAAGTGAAGTTGAGGTTGCGATGTCGCCTGCCAGAAGCTGTGTGATGACGAGAGAAAAACAAGTCGAGGGTGGGATCGAGGTAAGTTTTATATCGAAGTCGAGTCGAGGGAAAAGAAAGAAGCCTTGAGCTTTGTGCTGGTTCGTGGCATTGTTCTTTGAGAGAACAACGACTTGACCAATGTGCAGGCATTACCGTGTCCATGTTGATGTCTAGGTAAAGAAGAAGGGTTGCCTGTCAAGGCAGTCGTTCAAGGTCAGTTCCCTTTGCGCCGACCAGACAATAAAGGCACAGCCAGGGTCCTTTCAGAGACGTTGACGAACAACCTTTTGTGGCTTTTCAAAGTCAACGGGCAACAATTTTACTTTCTTAGACCCTTGGTGTTGTATCTCAACTCGCGAAAGAAAGGCTTCGACTCCCTTAGGAAGTCCGGCACAGGCATAGACAATGTTATTGTTGCTCCCGTGAAGATAGCTGGCCCTCAGAGAGAAAGACATCTCGCATCCGTTACCGTTGTCCTTCGAGATCGTCCATCTACAATTCGAGGCAAACTCAAGAGGTTGCTAGCAGATATCTTCAGACCAATTGAGGTACTTACAACATCACCACGGCCACATGAGGTTTAAAAATAAAATGCAGTTGGGTTAGTGCCGTAAGCGGGTACACATATCGCAATCAAACGTTAATCACAATGCAATAAATCAGTCAAAAAAAGATATTCACTTCCGTGTGACGTCAAAGATTCGTAGAATCTAGGTCAAAATTGCAAAAAGTCGACGTTGGCCTGATTCGAACAGACGCTCCCGAAGGAACAAGATTTCTAGTCTTGCGCATTAGACCACTCTGCCACAACGCCAGATGTGGGAAGCTGGAGGATCCCAGTTCCGTGATTGCGACAGCAAATCGTGGACCAATGTAGCGTAGCTAGCCCATGCCGAAGCGAGTCAAGCCAAGGGTGGGCTAGTGGGGCGGTGTTCGAACGACGACTCCCGTCTGCAATGACTTGAACACGACCGCATTCAAAGTTGACCACGTGAATAGGTATTCTTCGACTTCTGGAAAAGGCTGGGGAACACGGACGAGGCCGGGTCTTGAGCTGGCGACGTTCTGCAATCGGCAGGGCCTAGGATTGCAGCCCGACCGTGTTCACGACGTTTGATGCTTGATTCGAGATTCGCCATACGGGACAGATGCCAGCCAGGCAATACCCAATATGACAAGTAGGACCAACACCGTAAAACAAATGTGACGGTCTATTCAAGCAGAAAACAAAACTATAAAAAAAGAGAAAACCTACCAAGAAACACCCGAAGACGCCACACTATCGCGACGTGCTGCGCTGGCGCCGTCTACCCCTAGCATCCTCCTCCCGCATCTCCCGCTCCCGCGCCGCGCTCTCCGCAATCTCAACCGCCCTCCATTCCCTCTCCGCGCGCTTCTCCGCGTCCTCCTTCAGATGCCGCTCATGCGCCGCATCATAATCCGTCTCATCCTGCCCGCCCACCAGCGCAATCGCCAGCTCCCGCGTCGTCCCGCGCACATGGTCCACCACCTCCTTCTTCGCCTCCATCAGACACTTCACAAACGCCTGCACGCCCGCGTTGCCCATCGCCTCGGGGCCGAGGTGCCGGTAGATCGCCTGCTCGATCGCGCTCCACACCACGTCCGTCTTCACGCCCAAGCCCGCGATGACGTGGTGCACGCCCTCCCACATCATCGTGTGGCAGCGGCCCAGCAGCGCGCCGTGGGCGCATTGCGCTTGGTATTCGAGGTCGCGGATGTGCTTCTGCATCGCGTCGGAGTACTCGCCGCGCTTCTCGCGCTCGGCCTCGGCGGTGAGGTAGGCGAGGTCGCGGCGGTGGGTGCAGGACGGGCAGATCGCGGGGCGGCGGGCGTAGAAGTCGTCGCGGTTGACTTTGGAGGAGGTGACGGACTCGAAGCCGCCCCAGACGGCGCGGCAGTTGAACTGCGGCAGGCCGTTGAGGGAGTAGCCGCCGCACTCGTCGAGGTGCTCGTAGCGCGCCCAGTAGCCGTCGCAGCCGCCTTGGGAGGGGGGGAAGCAGCGTTGGAGGGAGAAGACGCGCATGCACATTTTGAAGGTGGGGGTGGGGGGAGGACTGACTTTTTTGGTTTTTTTGAGTTGGGGAGTTGGCGTTTGAAGAGTTGGCGGTTGTTATATGGGATGTCTGTGGTGGTAAGTTGGTTATTGTTGTTGATGATTGTGATTGCTTGATGATCTGGATGACATTGATGGTGAGTTCTGGCATGGATTATAAATGTCCTCGACGAGACGTCGACAACTTGTTCCACGAGTGAACATGTCAAAAGATGGTGAACAGTCAAAGAGTTCAGTTACGTGCCTCGACTAAGAACTCTTAGTCGACGCTCAACAAGTCCATTGTGCATCACAAAGGGCCTTTGAGGGCATTCACACGCAGTCGAGGCGAACCAAAGGGTACTGGTGGTGCTCATGATGAACAAGAAGACGTCAAGGGCCATTGTTCCACATCCAGTCTGCGTCGGAGCGGCTGGTAGAACACAACTCATTGCCGTAAGCCACACTTGCAGCTTCTCACGAGATTGCATCATCAACAAAAGAGCTCCGAGAAAGAGAAGCTTCAAGATACCACAGATATCCCTCCGCCGCTCACCAGCCCTGCGATCACCTGGCTGTTATGAGCTCTGCACTCACAGCAGCTCAAACCACCGGCCGTGGACTTTCACAAGAATAGCACCGTCAACTCTCCGAGATCCTTCATCCCAGGCACGCCTTGAAAGGCTGACGTCGGCATGTACCGAGAAAAGCCCTCCCCTACGCAACGCGTCGGGGGAAACGATCGGGCGCGTCGCGGGTAGATTGTTAGAGCGACGACGGCCGCGGCTCCCGGGCCAAACGGCGCGCCCGCCGGCGGACGCCACTGGGATCTAGCAGCGAGACGAGGCGTTACAGCTGAGGGGTCCTGTGACGGATGCTTGTCTGACATGTCGTTGGCGGAGAGGTCCCCGAGGGCAAAGGGTCTTTTCTTCTTTTGCGGGGTGTCGGAGGATAGGCTGATGAGCCCTTGCGTTGGAGCGTGACCTGGGGTCAGCATTGAGGAGGACGACGGGATGAGGCGCCGTTGGATGCTTGCAAAAGGATTCGATGCTTCCTTCCCACTCGGGACGGTTCCGGCGGCTTGGGGGGAGTGTCGTCGGAAGGAGCCAGCCGCGGGTCGTCAGTGCGGGATGGACGATTTCGAGGTCCTGGTGATTGATGCGATGGATGAGACGGAGGGGGGATGGCGAGACTCGGATGTCTCGCCATTGGGGACAGACGGCGTTGATCAAGGGATGTGGGCTGGATGTTCAGCTGGCTTGGTATTCGTTGCTTTCTGGAGCGAGGCGGGTTGGGGATGATTGGAAGCGAATGTTGGGATGATGGCATGATCTGCAAGCTCCCGTTGCTGCGACGTGTAACGGATGGATGGCAGAAGGTTGAAGGTGGATGGATCTTGGGAGAAGGGCCACAGTCCGCCTACAGTGTGTTTGGAGAAACCTCCCGGTTCGAATCTATGTAAGTCGTACTACGCACACTGTGCAGACATCTCCATACCCAAGAATGCCTCATCCATGCAATGTTGTGTCCCCGTCTGCAACCCCCACGATCCGGAAAAATAAAGGAGCAAGGCAGCTTCGGTCGTGGCTGGGACATACTCCAACCTCAATTCGAAAGAAATCCTGCATGGCAGGCAAGGAGGAAGGGGGGCGTCATGGGACGTGCTGTTTTCGGTCTGGAACCACGTCCAAGAATGCTGTTGTCTCTCTTTTTTTGCCCGTTTCATTTCCCATTTGCTCGGTGTATTTGCGGTTTCAATGTGAACTGTGTGTGTTGTCCCCTGGACTCTCTCTGTCTCTGCTCTAGTCTGAGTCCGGACATTTGTGCGTTCCAGAGTCAAATCCAGAAAAAAAGGTCCCGGGCAGCTGGAAGCATCCAAAGTTTATGGGACACGGCCGGTGAGCACGCGGTGAGCGTTGGGGTTTGAGACGGGAAGTTAGACGGCGCCGTTCACGTGGCAGAGGCAGAGGCAGAGATGGGAGCAGATGCACGCATCGGTTCGGGGAGGTTGAAGATGGGGGCCGCTGATAATGGGTCCCGTCTTGTCAATGGATCCATGGATTTGGATGGAGACGCTGGGACGGACGGACATGTGGATGTGGATGTTCGCGGCCCAATCAGGCCCCAGTTAGATTGCATCGGAGCGTTTCTGATGTGATTGCGACCCGCGTTGCCAGGCAGAAGGAGGGGGAATGAAGGTGCACTGTCGAAGCAAGCAAGCGACGCTCATTGTCCCGTCAGTATCTGCCTATCTTTGACGAAATGGCCTTGGCTATGGGCATTCAGGATGCAAAGTCCCCGAAGTGGTGCAGGATGCAGCCAGGTCAGGGGCCAACCCAAGGCGAGGCAAACCATATCTGTACCTACCTATTCACCAGCACCAGAGAGAGACCCAACCGGCAGAATGCCTACCCTGCGCTACACTAGCAGGACTCCCAACGATCTAAGATGACGCGACTGACACCCACTGACTGCAGGACGCCAGCCCGGGCGGCGGAATCGAGTCCTTGGTCCCTGTCCTTGGGCATTGGTCCTTGGTCCTTTGGAACGGCCGGTACGTACTCTTTTTGAGTGAGGTGAGCGCCCGGTGTAAATGGAAGGGAAGGCACGCACGGCTAGCAGGTGCAGCTTCTGGGTTCCAGTCAGTTTGGGGGTCCCAGCAGCCGGTTGCCGCCAGCCCAGACAGAGACGACATGGGAGGCATGCGCCGGGTTGGACTGGACGGACAGCAGCAATTGGAAGGTGGGCAGCAATACCACTGGAATACCACCTTACCTACCTACAGGCTACCCAACACCAAATACCTAAGGTAACCAACCCAAGTAAGGTAAGTAAGCAACCGGCTGCTGCCTTCTTTTTTTCTTTTCTTCCATCCAACTGCGACAACCTCCCATGACGAATGTCGCCCGCACTTCTTCTTCCATCTGACACCACCGCACCAACACTCTCACCCACCAAGCGCATGCACACTTTCTTTCATCCCGAACAGACTGCCCTGAGCAAAACTATGACTGCGCCCCGGCCTGCAAGGAGATGATCGCGTCTCATACAGGAGGCTGAAGACTGATCTCCACGTTGACGTCGACTGCACGCCTGACACCAATAACCCACCCGCCCACCTACCCTCTCTGGGCTGCCAGCATAGCTTCTCGTCCGCGATATCCCTCGATTCCGACTTCCACCTCCGCCCTGTGCTCGTTTGAGCTACCTTCTCTCTCTCCCTCTCCCTCTTGTCTCTCTACCATTGCTTCCTGTCCTGCGACCACCCGCCACCCCTGCGCCCAGTGGATTGGATCACTTCTGGTCCATCCATCCACCCCGAACCCAATCTCGCCGCGATGCTTTCCCATCTGCGGTTCCATCGACGGGGGCAATCGAATCCCACCTCGCCCAACCCTGAGCAGTCTTCTGCGCCCGCCCCGTGGGACCCCTCGCTTCCCCAGAAGTCTCCCTTCGTTCAAGATGCCGCTTTAAGCCCAGACGCCCGGTCGCCTGCCGCCCCGACCAATTCCTCGCTGCCTCCAACACTGCCGCCCATCACCCGCGTCACCTCCTCCGGCTCCGAGTCGCCCTCGCCTCTTGACAGACCCTCCGTCGACCCCAAGTTGACGTTAGAGACATATGCTCAGAAGCAGCAGCCTGCGCCTCCCCCGGTGCGCTCTCCGAACAATTCCCAGTCTGGCTTCGTCGGTGGTGTCGCCTTGCGCAAGCAGCTCGACCAGCGCCAGCTCCTGCAGCTCCAGAAACTCCAGCAGCAGCAACAACAACACGAACAACAAATACAACAACAAATGGCGGCGCTTTCGCCCGATCCGGCGGCCAATACTGCCTTCGACTATGCCAGCCACGAAACTCAATTCTCAAAGTCGAAGCCCGCACCGCCCCCGCCGATAAATACGGCCCCTCCGACGAGACCCCCACCACAACCCACGAAGTCTTCAAAACACAGCAGCTCCTTCGCGACGCCCACCGACCTGCACCAACATCACCTCAGCCCGAGTCAATCGCAGCCTCCCGCCCCGAACTATGCTGCGACTGGACGAAGACCCGCAGGAACGAGACTATCGAGCGAGCCGACCAACGTCCGAATGGCTAAGGACAGCACCGAAGCCCCCAAGGGCAGGAAAGGCCTGCCTTTCCTGAAGAACCCGATGTCGACACTGCTTATGAGGAGGAAAACAAGCCAGAATGCGCCTGATCTGTCGCCCCTACCTCTTGGAGGGAACAGGCTGGGAGAGCCGTCCTACGACCCGCGCATTAGAGGCACACGAGTTCACGACTTCAGCGCCCCGCGAACGAGGAGAAGCGTTGTGAACGACTCGTCCAACGCTGCGGCGGGCGCAAAGCCACAGCCTTCTATACCTGAAGAGAAGCTGGACTTGGGCAAGACTTCATCCAGGGAAAGCGCAGCACCATCTTCATTCCAGGGTAGGAATATTAGCAGTGCGTCTGAATCTGGTCGGTCTGGCTCCGTCAGCGTCATCTCCCAGACAGTTGCAGGGTCGAGCAGCGTCGCATCCACAAAGGCAAGGAGTAGCATGAACCTCGACTCCAAGCCTCTGCCCGACGTCCCGCCTAAGGACTCGACGGCATCGTCATCGCGGTCTGCTTCTGTTGCCTCAAAGAAGCCGTCCGTCAGCGCTGCATCCATTCTGTCCAAGACATTGCCCTCCACCAGAACGGGTCGCTCAAGAGGCGCCTCCCTGTCTGGTCAGGATGTGCTCTCCTCCGTGCCCCGCCACATGAAAAGTACGTCTTCTAGGTTCAGCTTCGATATGGTCGGTGCCGCAAAAGCGGAAAAGTTGCTCGAGGAACGCCACCGCCAGCGAGAGCTGGAGAGGAAAACGTCTGATCCTACTCCCAACCCGAACCGCGATTCCAGGTTTGACGATTTTGACGATGAGTTCGATTACGACGCTATGATGGACGACGATGGCATGGAGGAGGAGATACCCATGAGCAACGATTTTGACGACTACGAAGAGGACTTTGACGCAGGTGGCACAGATCCCTTGGGTCTTGACGGCGAGGAGGACTTTGATGCGGGCGGGACTGATCCGTTGGGTCTCGATGTCGTGCCAGAGGTCGAAGTTGAGATGGACGAGGAAGACGAAAATGACCCGGATAACGACCAGGAGAACTTCGCAGGCTTCGTCTTCCAGCGTTCAAATCCTGCATCTGCGCTGACTAGCCCACACAGTGCTGGTTTGGCCTTGACACCAAGAGATGCTGATGGGAGGGTCATTGGCTTTGCGCTCTCAAAGGATACGCCGGACCTGAATCCTTCGTTATCTCCCGGCTACTACCCTGGCCAAAGCATGGATTCACAGATGTCAGAAGCGGCAGATGGACTTGCTATTCAGGGATTGAACATTAGTAGCAAGCCTCAAGAAGAGCAGCCGGAAGAACAGCAGGGTGCGCAGCTGGATCAGAAGCCACAGGAAGCGCCACAGAACAATCAATGGTTAGCACCTGCGATGCCCCCACCACCGCCGCCGCCGCTGCCCAAAAAGGATGACCTTTACTTCGATAATGGTCTCTTGGACGAGCTTGACTTTGCTGGCGAGGGCGATGGCTCCACATTCGACGAGTCGATTTTTGACTTGGACGACACAGATCAGTACGGCCGGCCTCTCCCCGGCGTATTCGCCAAGTTCCAGGCTGCTCGAGCTGCGTCCAACGCCACTGCTGCTCAAGAAAGCGTAGCCCAGGATCCCGCCGCGGAAACCGATACTGCTCAAGAAGATGCTGTCCAGGACACCAACGGTCAAGCAGGTGCTGCTCCTCAAAGCAGCAAGAGGGTGTCAGACAGCACTTCCAGGCTCTCCGCTCAGTCCAATGCAACAGCGTCAACTGCCCACACGTCTCTGAGTGTGGGCATGCCAGCTCCGTCCACCGAGGAGTCGAAGAGACAAAGCGAAAACCTGGGTCAAGAGGAATCGTCTTCCGCCATGACGTCAAGCTTTTCAAACGTGGAGCAGGGCAAGATGGAGGCTTATCAGGCCGCCCTTGCTGCGGCTGCATGCGAAGCTGCCGCCAATGGCAAGTTCCGGAGAGACTCTTCGCCGCCTCCTAGCGAGATCATGTCGCCTGGGGCAGAGTCGTCCAGCCTGCCTCCCCAAGACGACTACCCGTTTGATGACGACAATGACAATGGCTTCCGTGAAGACCTCGATGACTACGACGTTGACTACGACGACTTTATCGCAGAAGCAAATGCTAGTGCCCTTGCCAACGATCAGGACGGCTGGTATGGTCAGGAATTCGGGTTTTACTCGGCGCCGATTGAGGGGCGTCACAGCAGAGACAACTCGACCGGGTCGGACGAGAAGCCGTTTGAGTACGCGAATGGTGGCTTCTTTGGGCCCTCGGGTGTTGGTCGGAGCAAGTCTGGCCGCATGATCTCGCGGGAGCCGAACTTGACGCCCATCACTGAACGATCCGAATACTCCAACCGCAACTCAATTATGAGTCTCGGCATCCCACCAGGCATCGGCTCTGGACCTTCCAGTCTGCAAAGTCCGGGACTGGCGCAGCTCGTGATGATGGCCGATGGCGAAGATAACATGAGCCTAACGGCCCTGATGAAGCTGCGTTCTAGGGCTTGGGGTGGATCACAGGCTAGCTTGGTCTCAAGCCGCGAGGGCTCTCCTAGATCTGAGAGAGGCGACGGCGCGAGCTCACCATGGGGCCCGGCTCCAAGCCGCGATATCTTGGGCATCCACAATGGCCACGTCCGCAAGAACTCGGCCTTTTCGATCAGAAGCCGTGACATGGACTCGGACGCAGGTAGCGGTGCTGGCTCCCCCACACTCACCATGTCCATGCCAACACTCAGCTCTCCGACTCCCCCGATGCCTTCCCTCAACCCCGCTAGCCCGGCCGTTGCGGTGAACTCGCCTCATTTCACTCATAGCTCCTCGTTCGAGCCGGTGATGGAGTCGGAAGAGGTGGATGAGCTGTCAATCTCAAACTCCATCTCTCACTCGGGGTTGTGGATGAAGAGCCCCGACACCGCGATGCACCCCAACCTGGTGCCCCGAACTGATCCCACGCCCCAGCGCAGGCCCGGCATGGGTCACAAGCACAAGGGATCCGCTGATAGCATTTCTTACATAAAAGAGGAAGATGAAGGCGAAACAAGATGGGTGTTGGAGCGACGCTTCACCGCCGATAGCGGAGAGGTCGAAGTCCAGCGAGAGGTTGTTGGCAAAGGCCACATCTAGGAGGAGCCCTCGCTGCTTTATTTCGATACCCTGCAGCCAGACGAGGAATCCGGCGTTCAACAGAAACGCCAACGAAGGAACGAATGATACCAAACACCAGCGATGGCGTAATTGTTTTGGAAACAGGATACCTTTGGCTACAAAGGACCAACAGGAGTTAATCATGGTACATATATAGAGAACAGAGCCCCGGCTATGCATCATAATGCGATGCAACGATAAGGGGAAGGCAGCATTGCCATGAGCAATGAGCCTGCAATAGGATAATTAAGAATATCTACCATCAAAGCACCAGTCTCTGTGTGCACTTGCGTCAACGAAGGAACCTGCACACATATATACGTATGTTGATAAATACATTTGAGCCATGCTCTCGCAGCAGCCTCCAAGCCCCAAGGCCTCACGGCAGAGCAACTCAAATCCCAGAGAAAGTATATACAAGAACCCCTCCCATCACCCCTTCCCCTCCTTTCACCATCTGCCCCCCTTACTTACTCGGCTCCCCATACACATAACTAAACGCCACAGGCGTGCCAAAGTTCGGGCTGCCATTGCTATGCGTCCCCAGCATCTGCACCATCGTATACCGACTATCATCACACGCGCCCGCACTGTTCGCCGTCGCGTGGTACGCGATCCACGTCTGGTCGCCCTTCGGGCTCTGGAAGAAGCTGTTATGCCCCGTGCCATAGTGCCCGTTCCCGCTGCTCAGAACGCACCCGTTGCCCTTGCTCCACGCGCTCGCGCTCAGCGGGCTCGTCGTGCCGTCCCAGGTCAGCAAACCCAAACAGTAGCTCGCGCTCCAGCAGTAGGACGCCGAGTAGGCGATGTAGGTCTTGCCGCCGAAGTAGAGCGCCGCGGGCCCCTCGTTGACGGGGTGCGAGACCTTCTCCCAGGACTGGGTCGGCTGGGAGATGAGGGAGACGGAGCCCGAGGTGGAGACGTTGTCGTCGTTGAGCTTCTGGATGCAGATGGACTGGTAGGCGGCGCCGTGGAAGCAGGAGTACATGAGGAAGTTGCCGAAGGAGGCGGTGCGCAGGACGGAGGCGTCGATGGACCACTCGTCGGCGCCGATGCGGCCGACGTAGGTGTAGTCGTCCCAGGGGGTCGTGCCGCCTGTTCTCGTGTTAGTCTCTTCGCTTCCGAGATGCACACGGGCTGCTTTGGGGGAAGGGCGGATGGGAACTCACCCCGCAAAACGTGCATCCGCTGGTTATCCAGGTTCGCGCTGCCCCCCGCCGTGAAGTAGATGTACCAACGGTTGCCGAGCCAGTGCACCTCGGGCGCCCAGACGTTGCAGCAGCGCGAGGAGTCCCCCGAGGAGTAGACGACCTTCTTGGCGGCGGTCTTCAGCCCGTCGATGGTGGTGGAGCGCGCGATCTCGACGGTCGACCAGGTCGTCGAGAGGAGGTAGTAGTAGCCGTCGCCCGAGTAGGTCAGGAACGGGTCGGAGCCGCCGGGGCGGCGGATCGGGTTGGTGAAGGCCGTGGCGGTGAGGGGCAGCAGGCCCAGGAGGGCGGTTAGGAGAGGGAGGAGACGCATTGTGGGAGACGGGTGGGTTGACGAGTGGGAGAGGAGGGAGGAAGGCGGAGGAGAGGGAGAGGGGGGGTTATATGCGCGAGAGGTGTCTTGGGATGTCTATGATGGTGGCAGTAGTCCGGTGGATGCGACTCGGAGTGTAGCCGTCAACTCACAGCATGAAGACTTCAGCTCTTCAGTCCGAAGATTTCGCACATGCAAGGAGGCCAGGCATCACATTGCGGGCTATACAACGGCAGCGACCGGAGAACAGGGCCAGAAAGAACCATAGTCCAGGTCCGCAATATCGGAGCGGGTGGGGGATTGGTGGGATTTCGCGACGGAGGCTGGGCCCGGAGCGGGGTGGTGTTGAGTAGTGGCGCGGATGCCGGTGATCAAGGGCACACGCGCGCGCAAGATCCCGCTTTGACTATACACAGCTTACACCATGCCATGGCAGTTGAGAGACATGCGCAAGCCGGATGGGTGGGTAGGTAGTCAGGCACAGCACGCTCATGCCACTCATCAACCCCCGGACGGACGTCCAAAGCTTAAATTCTCCGGGACGAGCGAGCAAATAAGCTTACACTTGCAGTGGTGGGTGTGGTTCGGTGTCCGGGAATCTGGTCGCGGTTGGTATGAAATGATTGGAGCGCTTCGGATCGACGTCCATCGCGTGGCGGCCAGGGTTGGATCGGGAACGGGCCAGAGGCCATGTGAGAGTCAGTGTGATGCGTCTGGGAGGCTTGGCTAAGGGACATGATGGGGAATATCCCATCAATTGATTGAAGCTGAGCTAGTAAGAAGCTCTGTGATACGGCCGCTACTGAGAGCTGTGTCGTTGCTGGATTGGATGGCGTTTCTAGATCGGATGAACTGGAGGATGTTCAATATTTCTGTATTATACGCGGGCTATCTTGGAATCTCCGCTCCGCCAGCATTCTTTCCAAAGTTGGAGAACCAGTGAATTCGCCATTCAATCGTCCGCCAAGCATATTTCAGGAATGCGTTTATAAGCCAGGACCTTCCTAGTCTGTTCCGATCGGCCACAACAGAACAATACGTCTGTTTACCATCTGCTTTCCAAGGGGCTCAGCGCTGAGTGCGACTACTCCATTCAGGGAGCCACAGGAAAGATGAATTTGAGGTCTACTCACAATGCTAAGCATATTGAAGATGCCTTCGTCGGTTATTCGCATCCCTCGCGTATTCAGTGAACTCATCGAGCGCAGCTGAGCACATCCATGTGTTGCCCTTTCCCGTAAGTCGATCTCTGTCGGGACCTCGAAATCATGTACATAAAGTCTTGTAACCCTTTGGGATGAGATCCAGAAGCCTAATGCTCCATTCGTGCGTTGTTGAGGGGCAAGACTCGTTGTCGTGGCTTCTTAAATACAAAACAGTGCAGTTGACCGTCAACACAAGCTTTTAGGGTAGCGATGGTCCGTGGCGCTTGGCAGAAATCCGTGAACGTCATGTACTATGTTATGAGTATATAATTTAACAAAATCAAAGAAGGTATGAGGGGAACGGGCAAATAAGTCTCTGCTATCCATGGATTTCTCTGGTGCGAAAAGATGTGCGTGGCAGTTGACACCAGTTCTCGAGTGAGCATCCTCATATGCGTACCCAGCTCATCTTCTCGACATGATTAATAGCTGTGTATTGTTCTTGGGATCCGGTGCTGTCGGATGAGTTGTATGAATACGTTGAGGACGGAGCGGTCGTAGTTTGATACCTTCTCAACTAGCTGATCCACCGATCGTACACAGACGAATCGGATCTATCTCTTGTCCAAGTAACACTCGAACCCCACACCATCACTATTGATTGCTTCCGCTAGTACGTCTAACAGCTTCGTCTATCTTATAACCATGTTCAGTCTTGTTAACCAGTACATGTAAACTACAGCTGCCTGCTTCCAGAATCACATATACTCGTATGCGGCTGCATAGGAATGAGTAATATATTTATAAGTCACGGCGGTATTCTGGTTGTATGTTCCTTGAAACGGCACAATGCATCGGCTATATCTTGTTTCTCTGTGGGCTTCATCATGGAGGGTGGCTCTCATGGCTAGCCACAAGGTCACCGACCATGAGTTTTACATCAAGGCGTGGCCGTATGAGTGGCTTTCTTCGTCAGCCGTCATTTTCCCTCGTTATCCTCTCCTTCTACGTCGAAACGGCATCTGAACACACTCCTGCTAGATCCCATTGCGTTTGCGGACAGCCTGACGGATGGTCTCTTGCCTTCGCAGATCGTTCAAAGTTGATTACAGCTCGCCACTTTATTTTCAGACTCGCGAAGTCTCGATCTTTATTCATTTGTCCTTTCTTGGAACATAATTACTCACTGCCGGGGGCTTTTATGTGGTTCATGAACGCATCAGGTTTTGCTAACTTCCATGTAGACCACGCCATTCGGGCTGCGTGATGCTTCCTGACTGGGTATAAAAGAGAAGCCTATGATTATGGATTATATGTGTGACAACCAAGCAAATATAAGCCCAAGCCAGGTGGTTTCAAGACGTAGAAAAGGCGAAGTCTGACGATTAGGAGGGTTCGTTCGCACGAGCCTTAGCGTTAGCATTACCATCTTTCATGTGGCTGTTCCCTCAGTGAGCGGACACCATCTTTAGGATATCTTAGTATGAGTTTATTTGCTTGAATACCTTGAAGACAGAATATTTGGAAATGTCAACTTCATAGACTGGTCTGTTGCGGAGTATAACCTGTACTGTTTGTGCTGGCGTTTCTCTTTTCGAATCCGGGATCAGTTCGTGAACCATGTTGCACGTCTCACTGTCTGTGGTGCGCTTGAATGATCACTATTCATACCTACGTACATTTTGCTTAGACTTAGAACCGTTTGGAGGAGCGCAGCTTCCAACAATTATCAATTTAAAGGGGCCTTATTAACTACTTAAGTTATTAAGTCATAAAGTCCTCTGGATGCAACGCGTGATGGCCACGACTCCTGCGTCGAGTAGACTCAGGATTCGCTTCACACAGAACATAATATGCTAGGTAAGTAAAGATGATGTCAAGCAGATGGAGAACCTAGTGCTGTTGTTTGGATTGGATACTTACTTCACCCACCCTCATCGAAGCAGCTTACCAAAACATTAATTATTCATTCAGAGGTTGATTATTATGCCTATAAGTCTGACTAGAGATTTAGTAGTTCACGGTTCTATGTGTGAATCATTATAAAAGCCATACAACGAACACTGAGTATCCTCCTCAGGATTCACAGTCTGTCTTGCCTCAGGGCATTCCAATCTAGGGCGAGCTTATACAGAGGTCATTTCGCGAAAGATCTCAGCCTGCCTGCACGAACGTTAAATCGTCCGGTATAAGTATCATTATTCCCTCCATCATCATCCTTATTATTTGTCTCGTTCAACAGGGTATCATTTAGGAAAGATACAAAACGTCGGTGACGGCGATTAGTTTCTAAGTGGACGAGTGATGTGTTCTACGAGCACGTATGCTGGTTGTCACTCTTTAGACTCCTTTCTATTCATGAATGGCATGATCGTGAAATGACATATTCGAGCTACAACTTCAACTGTCAGATTGGCTGCTTGAAGTGTGATATAATCTTGCTACATCTTTTATAAGCAGTGATGGGCGTACGAAGCTGAAGACCTAGGGGAGAAGGGTGTTCGCAGTCGAATTGAGGAACTATTTATGAGCCGGACAGAGTCTTTTAACATGACAGCTTACCGACCTTTAATAATGGACCTCGTCGTCTCCTTGGAAAAGAATCATGCAGAGAACGATGTGCTGTCTGCCTGCAAGTCAAAGACCACACCTGCAAGATTCCTGCACCACTCGAAACTCTGTTCAATTCAGCGCTTCTGATCCCCGTTTCCAGCCCGGCACTTATTTTTAAGAGATTGCTTTCATACACTGCAGACGACGCGAAGTACCCGGAGAGCATCGGTTCGATTGCATAGTCCTCTGCGAGTAAAAAAAGGAAGCCTTCTCATCACGGGTTGCGCTCCTGGATCTTCTATCTTCTTGCAATCACTCATGGCAGACATGATGATTAAAGGTTGCCCTTTTAAAGCTACCCGAAACTCATATAGGGCAAATGATACGTATCGATAGAAGAAGAATGAGATCCTTGTATTCAACCCGCCAACCTAGCCAACATTATTACGCGCCTAATCTTGCTGATGTGTCAGTAAAAGACGACTTCACGGGCTGCTGAGACTCTCCCAGCGCCACCCAACTCGACTTTCGTTCTCAGATTCGTCCTCGGAACTTCTCAGTTGACTACTTACTATTAGGTTCGTCTAGCTCTCAGTCTTTGAATCCCACTGACAATCAGATCCGACCCTTATGATCGTAAACATTGCCATCTAGCATTGCCTTCGTCGAGCATCGTCGTCTCATTATAATACTGTATTCGAGTTGCTGGTTCAATCAATTCCTGATATGGCACCCCAATAAATATCTATGCATTCGACCAACGGTGCTGTCACTGTAGTCAATGAAGTATTCGTATGCTTCAAACACTGAATTAATAAACTACAAGAAACACATGCGCGGAGTACAGGCATCGCATAGCGTCTCGTCACAAGGCAGCTATCCCCCCTGTGGCCGGCCCTATGCATTCGAAAAATCGGAAGGTTCCCACACAATGCTGCCATTGGCTTGTTTGTTCACATAAGAGACCACAGTAATTCATATAAGAGGCCGCGCGTGGGTGAGGCGAATGCCGCGGCGTGAGTACATACTATGAATGTCGCGCCTGAAGTAGGGAGTTGATCCAATTCCGGCAAAAGATCCATTCAAATCTGAGCATGAACAGCTCAAAATAGAAATCCAGAGCGTCGAAGGGCATTCGGAAGCTCCCTCGTGCGGCATCTCCGATCAAGCTCAGGTCCGAGACCAGTCGTAAGAAGCCCTTTCACCCAGCACAATTGCGCGACATCAACCTCGCTGACATGCTTCCATCGATCACGCAATCAAGATCCATGATCCGACGAGAATACGAGTGGAGAATGGAAACCAAGTCAACGCCCCAAGATTCCGCAAAGGAACCGTCAAACAATCGCCACATCGGCCCCAGAAACCACCTCACACGGCCCGTGCATCGGCCACCCTCGGCCCCATCCGCCCTCCGCCACCGGCGCAGCGCCCAAGCTTCTGCAGCAAGAAAGAGAAGACAGACCCACTTTAAATTCGAAAAGCCGCGGGTCAATGACATTTTCCATCCTCTCCAAAACTTCCCGACCTTCGCCTCCCGCCTTCGCTTCCACCATCACCACCACCACCACCTTTACAACAGCAACACCCATACTCTTACCACAACCACCAACCTCCAACCTCAGTAACCACTCACCCAACACACACAAAACTCATCAAAGCACCACAACTTCACAAAATGTCCCGCCTCCTCCGCCTCCGCACCCCAATCCTCCGCCTGCCCATCCCCTCCCGCGCCTCCTCAACCTTCTCCCGCGGGCCTGCCCCGCCCCGCCTGCCCGCCGACCAACAAGCCGAATTCGAGCGCCTCCAGCGCGCCGCCTCCGTATCCTCCGCCTTCCAAGAGTACGCCAACCCTCCTGCCTCAACCGACGCAGCAGCATCCACACCCACATCCTCCGAGGCCGCCGCCACCCCACCAGCAGCATCAGAGGCGCAACCCCAAGAAAAGCCCGTCAACCCGACCATCTCTGCTTCGGAGGAGGACACCATGCACCCGGCCTACGTCCGCGGCGCGCCTCCCGAGTTCGAGGGCGACGTCAACCCGCGCACCGGCGAGGTCGGCGGGCCCAAGAGGGAGCCGCTGCGCTGGGGGTCTGGGGGCGATTGGAGCTACAACGGCCGCGTGACGGACTTCTGAGATGGTGTTTGGCACCTGCGTAATGAATGGTGACGGGCAGTCAAGGGCGATAGCGAGACGACCTTGTAAGAATAGCGGTTGTACAACAAGATAAAGACGAGAGTCACAAACAGATAGATACCATAGCGTAGAAGAAAATCCCAATCGTGTACTCGAAGGAATTGGGTATTATAATCATCACTACTCCTACAATGCCTGTGGCTTTAATCATCCGCTGCTTCGCCTGCTTTTCAAGAGTATGCTGTTATCCAAGATTGATTTCCGACTTTTAAGACGCCGATGCCTTCACCTCCTTCGTGCTCTCGTCGAGATCCATCTTGTCGGCCTTGTTCGACGCCAAGCCGTTCGTGGTTGCACCGTTGGTTGCGCGAGCACCTTGCTGCTCTTCGGCAGGCCTATTCTCCTTGTCGCCCTCACTAGGGGTCCTCTCATCCTTGCCCGCTCCGTTCTCGCGTGCTTCATCTCGTTTCCACCAGTGACCAGAGACGATCTCGTCTCGAATCCTGTCGAGGCGCTGTTTTTCTTTTTCCAGCTCGGCACCGTTGAGGCCACGGCTGGCGGCGTTCATCTCTCCCATGGCCTTGCGCATGCGTTCCCGACGGCCTTTGCCTCGGAGTCGGCTCTGTGTTCCGGCGCCGTTGGTCACCCAGCGGATCCCCAAAATCTGGAAACTGATGCCGTCGTGAATCGACTTCCGTCCATTGTAGCGGCCACCAAACTCGCGTGACTGAATACCGAATCGAGTTGTACTACTGTACTTCTCCAGTCGTGGGAGAATCAGGAGAGTGACGTGCATGTCGCGTTCGATAGGGACTGTGACGGGCCCAGTCTTGGGTGGCTTGTCCAGGAACGTGGCCGCGTTCGCTTCTTGTCTGGCCTTTTCTTCCTTCTCTTTCTGCTTGCGTCTCTTATTCGCTGGAACCTCCTTCTCGGGGGCGGCTAGACCACGATCCAGGTCTAGCATGTCCGCATCGATGTCGTCGGCCCATTCTCCCCGAATCCAGCCGCCATGAATGCAGGCAGCAATAATGTCCGAGTCGTCGGTATACACTTCTGTTCCCCATACTGCTCTCCGTGCAGTAATCTCCTCTCGTGCGGAGGGGGTCAGGTGTACCTTAGGGACCTTGACCGTCAGGGTGCAGTTTTCCTTGTTCTTGATCATATCCCATGGCAGAGGTGTAGGTGTCGTCGAAAAGCCACGAGAAGAGGGGACGTTCGGCACTTGTCTCGCCGGCTTCAGTTTGGGTTCGTACAGCACATCGCCAAGGTGAGTCCGCGGGAGATGCGCGACCGATTCCAATACAGCCTTGGAGCTGACGACTGTTTTAGGTTTGGGAGGGATCACTGCAGTCGGACTCTGCACAGCCTGCTTGGCTGGCGCCTCCTTCACCTGGTGAGTATGCTGGTTTGTTGGCCGCGGGACGTGGTGGTGATGCGCGGTCGGCAAGTCCTTAGCAAGCCCTGTAGGCGATGGAACCGGCGTGGTTCCCTTGACGTTCTTAAAAGGGGTGACACCAATAGGTGCAGGAACGTTGGCATGGTCAGTGCCATGATTATGGGTGTGATGGTGATGATGATGGCTAATAGGGCAAGTATGGTTAGTACACCGGGTCTCTTCTACTTGGGATAATGATACTTCGTACTGGTGATGGTGGTGTTGATGAGTCTTGGGACGCTTAGCCCGACCCACTGGTGTGAGGCGCCCTGTGCTCTCCTCATCACCTTTGACATCTTCCTCCTTGAGCTTCCTCCTCCTGCCCTTGGCTGGTGGTTTGGGCGCAGCGTCAGGCCCAGAGTCCTGCGCCGGACCGTCCGTCTCGTCTCGACGGGCAAGGCTTGCATTGGTATATGGCAACTGCGCTCCAGCGGTGACTGGACTAGACACACCAATCCCGGTCACACCACTGCCAATACCAGAAAACATGCGTCCAAATTCGCTCTTGATGCCAGGCTCTCCTGCAGGGCCAGGCAGCTGTGGTTGTGCCCCCTGCACTGCCTGCGGCAGAGGGGATACTCGGCCCTTGCGGTTGATCTCCTGAACCGCCAGCAAGTGCCTCTGTCCATTGTTCGGATGTTCCTCCACCGGGCGATTACGAGGCGAGTCAACGAACGCTGGAGTGCCGTGTGGAGCATTGTACGCAACCGACGGAGGAGGTGGGCCTTCGTCCACGGGGCGACGATGCGCCGGAGGCGCCTGCGCTTGAGGAGGGAGATGACTTATTCGCTGTCGCTCAGGAGAATCGAAGGGTTGCTGCGGAGGCGCTTGTTGTTGACCGGGAGGAGGCTGTTGGGGATGACCCTGTGGGGGATAGCGATCTCCTGGAGGCGGCTGCGGGTACTGAGGAGCCGGCGCAGGATGGCCTTGATTCGGGTAGCCTGGCGCTGAGGTGGGAGGATATTCGTGGTGTCGCGGATGAAGGCCAGCAGGGTCGTACGGAACTCGGGATTGCTGCTCAAATGGCTGGGGCTGCCGCGGTGGCCACGGCCCTTGCTCTCGGTGCTCAGGAGGGCGACTGAACGGCGGAGGCTGCCCACGCGGAACTTCCTGAGGACGGTACTCGCCCTGCGGCGGTGGAGGTCCCCGTCCTCCCTCGCCCCCCGAGTATGCGCGTTGTCGGCTTTCTCTTTCCCTAAACTCAAACTCCTCTCGGCGCTCGCGCTCGGCGCGGTAGCGTTCGTCAAAATTCATTTGCTTCAGACCGGGCCTCTCAGGGTTGTATTCCATTGCACCTCGAGGCATTTCTTCGCGACGAGCATACATCTCTTCCGGTCCGTTGTTACGCCCCATGTCAACAGGCCTCGGAGGCATGCTCGCGAAAGACTTGGGCTGGCTCGTAGGTCTCGGGGGAGGGCCCGGGGGCATTCGGCTCGGGTCTCTGCCATCTTGTGCGGAGGGTCCCCGCTGATGGTACGCCTGTGGTGTACCGTATCGCTGCATCTCCGGTGTTGTAGAATACGCACCCTGCGGCGATGCTGCGGCACTACCTCTCGGATCGTAAGGACGAGCATGCTCAGGTGTTTGAGGTCTCCTGAAGGGCTGGTACTCGGAAGACGCAGAGTGCATTCTAGGCGACGCCTGGATCGACGGTGCAAACGTCGGCCCGGAGCTGGCAGAGGTCGCCGGAGGAGGGTAGTGCGAAGGGGGAGGCTGAGAGTCCCTGGGCACCGGGGGTGGTCCCCCAAGCATTGAAGATATTGACATGGAGCTTCCGGTGCTTCCCGTCCTCGGTATTGATGCTAACGACGGCAGCTCGCGACCACCGGGAAACGAGGTCGGAGGACCAACATTGAGAGGCGGACCTCGCGGCGCTGGTAGCCCATAATGACCCATTTGATGCGACGGCGGCTGTGGATTCCCCGGCTGGGGAGGAGAACCCGGCGGCGGCATGTTTCTGTTCATCGGTGGGCCGGGAGGTAACGAGGATGCACTCGCATGTCGAGAGTGGCCTGGTTGAGGAGGACCAGAGCCCTGTTCTTGAGGATATGACCTCGGGCCCTGACCGTAGTAGGGGTTTTCGGATGTTCTTCTCTGGTGCTCGGCATAGGGAGGGTTCGAAGTAGGCGGCGGATGTGACGATGCGGTCGGGAAAGGAGCCTGGTTTGGTGTTGAAGTCGCTGGTTGATTTTGGTTCGGAGGGAAAGGAGAGCGACTGTATTGCGATGCAGCATTGCGCGAGAAGGGGTGTTGTGGCGGTTGTCTTGGATCCATCGCGCCGAAGTTTTTAGCTCAAAGCCCACAAGGTGGATTGCATAGGCAAACGTGCGTCTGAGTGACGGCGACGAGGCACTCAGTGTAGGCGATCGCGAGTATCGTGAAAGTCGACCTTTGGAGAAGACGGCGATGGAGTCGTCGATGGTCGGTTTGAGAGGATGGGGAGCTGGGATGAGGCTCTCTCTCTGGACGGGTTGGCGAGTAGCGAGAAAGGTGGAAGAGGAGAAAGGGTCGAGAAGGTCGAGAGGATCGCGACACACTGTTGTTACACGGACGGCAGAATTATTTTGGATTCCCCTGGTCGGATCCTGTTTCGGTGGAGCTGGGCTGGCCGGCTACTGGCATTGAGCAGCTTGTGCTTGTGCTCACACCTCACTTTTCGTTTTTTTCTTCTTGGCCCTCTTGTCTTGCTGGTCGCTCGGCCGGGGATGGACAGGGACCCTGTCTGTGGTGTGTGTCTTGGTGACTTGGTGGCTGCGTGACCATGGGGCCGCTGCTGGCAAATGGGCGCATATCAGCCGGAACGCGACAGGGATACCGGGGGAGGTTCGTTCGCGCTAGTGCGACAGGTGGCCCCCGTTGATGGGAAACGATGATGTCGATGCGCCGCGCCCGGGGTGGGTTGTTTTTCTTGCCCTGGGCCCCTGTCTTGTGTGTGGTGTGTCGGTCAGGGAATCGGCGTTGTTGTTTTCTGCTGAAGTCGGATTTCCACCTTCAACATATCCAGCCGGTTCGCTGCAAGGTCTGTGGCCATGCGGTTTGCGCCGATTGAGAAATATCTGGTAGTATAGAGCTTACGAAAGCAAAATAAACAAAAAGCATAACAAAACCCAACTGTCTAGGTTTCCACAAGGGTAATACGGTGTGGCTGAACTTCCGTTTGCTTATTGAGTCGTGATGGTAATTGCTTCTGCAGGGTGGGTGAAGCTGCAAAGGTGGCGCGTCTCGCGACGAACGCAGAACTTGTGGTGGTCACTGACAGGAGGCACAACGACGAGAGGGAACGAGACGGCGTGGGGAGCAGCAGGGAGCAGATGAGGGGAGAACAAGCGTCAAGCATCTTACGCAAGGGACAAAGACGTGTGCGAGACGATCGAAGACCCTAAGCTTATGCAGGAAGAGGCGGACCGCAGGCTGTTAGTGCCTGTCCGTTGGGCAATAGTGCTGGCATCAAGCATCTGAGGTCCAAGGCACCTCATGCGGGTGGGGAAACAGCAGCAGTGCTAGAGTCGTAGTAGCCGGGACAGCTGTCGATGCGCTTTTCTGCAAGACAAGTCTTGTACGTTGTCTGTGAGTAATATGGGTGTTAGTCGAGTGGTGACAACTGAGAATGGTGGTGATGCGGTGACGGCGATGGTAGTGGCATAGCTGCTGCAAGATGCACGACTCGACGGGCGTCACAAGAAGGAGGGGCACAAACAGATGCAGAATGTTGGATGGGGAATGCGGGAGCTGCAGCTGCAGGATGAGGAAAGGTGGTGTAAGGTACGTAGAGTGAAAGCAGGAAACTAGCGGTGATGGGCGACGGCAAGAGCGACGGCGGGATGACAGAGATGGAGATGTGGATGGGTGGATGGCGGGCGCGACCTGACGTGAAGCAGCCCGGCTGCTGCTGATGCTGCTGCTGATCCAGTGAAGAAAGATGATCCCGGTTCCAGGGCGAGGGGCTCGGGCGAGTCGCGCGGCGCGGGAAGGGCTGTGGCCTGTCGCTGCTGGTCTCTGGCTGGCTGACTGTTGATTCGCACCGCTTTCTAGTCCTTCGTCTCTTGTATTGATGGCGTGGAGGGCCGAGAAGCGCTGTGAAGGTGGTGTGCGACTCCTCTAGTGTGGCATTCGATAGCCAAGGTTCATGTGCTCGTGCGGAGCATCTGCCTTTTCTCGGAAGGGGAATGGAGGCACGAGTTGGGGTAATAAGGTGGCGTGTCTTGACGAGTGTCTGTGCCTATGCCAGTGTTTCTGTTTCTGCCGGAGCACGAGTCCGCATCTCTGTCCAACAAACAGTAATTAATCATTCGGCTACTCAGAAGCAAGTAGAATCCGGTTAGGTCATTTCCTCGTGTATTTTGGTCGCCAACGGAAAGGTATGTGTTGCCGGCAGACACAAGCATGATGCGGTGGTTAGGATGCGAAGATCCAGTTAACAGCCATGGCGACTTTGGTGATGGCTACCGGTGTTGGCGATATTGAATTGTAACAGGCGAAGGCGCATCTCAACCAAGTGGGTGAAGTTAGAACTGTTGGTTGGCCATCTTCTTCCATCAAGTATCTGTCGGTGCAGTTCACGTTTGTGGACAACGTCTGCCTTTGCCGGCGGCACTGCCGGTGCAAGATATGCGCATCGAAAAAGACTAAATTGCAGACAGAGGCTTCTGTGGTGTTCCGTCTGCGGGAGTGCCAATGTTTGCTGGCGCCTGCCTCATTTCCAGGGCGTGCTTGAAGTTGAAGGTTTTGGCGGCCACCATGCTTGGGATTCCTCGTGGCGGACGCGCAGCTGCACGAGGATGTTTCGTGTCACTTTGCTTGAAGAGGCACGGGTTTGTGTCGAGTACCAACAGCATAGCATAGTACGCAGTACAGCACAAGACAGGTTGTGTATCATAAAAGTTATTTATCTGTTGACAGCATCAACAACTTTTCTGACACGAGAGGCAGAGTTCAGCTCACCTGGCAGCTTCCTTGGGGTGCCGAATGATCTTCGGTCATCACCAATAGCAAACAGTAGCGGCAGCCAGCCTGACGAGATGATCCTGGTCTGGAGGACGCTCTTGCAAGGCCGAGGACGGTGGCGGTACGTATCCGACTCGTGAGGTAGCAGTTAGCTTTCCCCCCTTCAGACTGCTACCCTGGTCTGCCCCAGGCCTTGCGCAGCCAATGATGACGCACCAAATGACCGGATCGCCAATTTTGTGTTTTTGTGCCTGGGAGACTCGCCCTTTGCAGCAGCTGTGCACCCAGCCGGGCCGGGAAGGCAAGCGTGCGGTCATGGCCATGGCAGGGTGCAGAGGGCGGCGTCGCAGAGAGTGAGAATTGACCTGCACCCTTGGTCCTTCGACTTCGATTGCCGCCGCCAGATGAGAAGAAGGCTCCCGTGCGGCTGGTCCCTGGACGCTTACGCTTCTCTGGTCCCCTTCTGGACCCTCGGGAATCAGAGACTGGAGTGATGGGAGAGATGTTGGGCGTCCGTTCCATTCGGGTCTGCGTCAGAGTGTCAGGGGCACCCTCCTCCCAGCAGGGTTTAGGGCCCCAGCCACCCGACCTGTTGCTTCCCCGTCCATGGGTTACCGCTGGGCCTGGGCTGAGGAAGCGGGGGTCGTAACACAAGCGCGCAGACTTTGGGGTGTTCTCTTGTTGTCCTTTGCTTTCTCGTGATTTGTGACGGATGCTGGCGGGCAGGACATGTCATCCAGTGTGTAAGCGTGTCGCATTCTCTTTTTCTCGAGGAGGGTTGACTGACATTTCCGTTGCGGTGCAGATGGGAAAGATGCACTCGGATTGGCGCGGTGCGCGATCATGGGCCGGGAAGAAGCCCGAGGGAAGCTTGGGAAGGGAGCCGCCGCCGCCAGCTCGGGGCCACCCGTGTGTGCTTGCTTGCTTGCTTTGCCCAAGACCATCTCACTCGTGACTCCGGTACAATTTCATGTCGTATCTCCCACTGGCTGATCTTGGACGTGGTTGCTGGCTGCTGCGGGGCCTAAGCCTGGGCCTGACGAGTGAACACAACACAACGTGAACGCGACGGCAGGCGCAGAGGACTGGAGCTTCCGTCACAGCCAAAAGGAAGAAAAAAAAGTTCGCGGTGACCCTGCTGCTTCCTCCCGTCTGTCTGCGGTCCATGTCGGTTCTCATTGGGAAGGTCCCCACACAGACCCCCTCCCCCCTGGGTTGGTTCCTTCCCACCCCAGATGGCGCACCTTCAATCTGTCTGTACCTGTGACCCGCAGGAGGTTCCGCGACAGGCAGCTGCTCCACGGTCTACCTGCCGCAGCTTGGAGGGAAGAAAAAAGCTCTTCATCAGCAGGTGTCACTGGCCAGTGGCCACGCCTGCCGGCCAATTCTTACCTCACAAGTTCACAACTATTCCAAGGAAGTAGCTGAGAAGCTCCTCGGCAAAACCCACTCCACTTGGGCTCCTGCCGACAATCGGCCTTGATTCCACTGACCCGGGCGAAGAACTCTTCTCGAAAAATTATCGTCTCATCGTTTCCACTATCATTGTCACTAAACACTACCGGCTCTACCTGGGTGCGGATAGGCAAACAAACAGACGCTTCTCTCGGTGCATCGTCGTCCGGGAACCACCGAACGGACAAACAAAACAGCCAACAACATGATCACAGCCAACGTGCCAACCCACCAACAAAGTGAGAGTCACCAAGTTGCAACCCGCACTTCATCTCAGTCGGCCCCCTCAGTTCGTACCCAATGCTGCAGCCCATTGCCAGCGCAAACACCAGGCTCAGCATGTTTCGGGTACCATCTGCAACAAATTGCAGGGGACGTCATCACCACCCCAGCACCATAGGGCGGTGAGCTGCGCAAAAGGTCGCGGATTTGCGCCATCTCCTTCACCGATAGCACTTCCTCGCAACAATCCTTGAGAGAACCCCGAGTCTGGAGCCCACTGCTCCACGCCTGCCTGAAAAACTTTGAGCAAACTGCAGGAGCACCGTGACGCCTGCATCTCCGGCCCACGGCTGCGTTGTTCCGCCCAGCTGTCGAATCGAGACTCCCCAATGGCTCGAGATCAGCCCGCCCGCCTGTTCCCGTCTATCAATCTAATCAGACAATGAGGTTTTCGAATACTGTCCGGCCCCCGTTCCGCATCCTTGCGTCGCATCACCAACGGACCGCGTCTACGTGACCTTGACCTGACCTGGTTGGCTGGCTCGTCTGACAGGATCGACCATTCCGGACTGCCAACCGCCTGTTGTTTGGCTGGCGCAATCACGTCTGATATGCTTCGTTGCACTGCGTCCAGCTCGTCACTCGCCATCGCCCATGCCCCTCTACCAATCGCCATACATCGCTATCATACACTGCAGCTTATTGACTGACAGCTTGACGCATGACGCTGGGGATTGACAGGGGTGCCACTTGGTGGCTGCAACGCTGCAACCACTTTGACCTCCAATGGCCAACGTTGGAGAGCCACACTGGGTCTCGAATGGATGCTCGTCAGCCGAGACATGCGTATTACTCCCGCCACTGGCTTTTGTCAACGATGCCTTTCGATATCTACGGCAGTTGATGGACAGGTATCCCAATTGCTGGCTGCTACATCTTGAACGAATCAACATGCAAACTGCCAGTTGACGTCCTCCCATCCTATGCGTCTTGAGATTACAATCTCGTCATTCCGGCGGCCCCGCTCTGGATGTCTTGCCGCACCTGCCAACGTCGGCGCACCCGCCGGGGGAACTTTGACGTCTTCGATATTGAAGCCGAGTGCCAGAGCACCGACGAATCCTACAATCTCGGTCTGGGCAAAGAACCGGCCGGGGCACATGTGCTTGCCTCCACCAAACGGCAGCATGAACCCCCGTCTCCGTCTCTCCTCCTCCGGCGTCACGTTGAGGAAGCGCTCAGGTTTGAACGACGTAACATCGTCGCCCCAGATATCCGGCATGAGATGGATAACACTAGTAGCCCATTGCATATTGATACCCTTCTTCAGCAAGTATTGACGACCGTCGCTGTCCTCGAGAGTAACATCCTGCATGGCTCTTCGGTTGAAGACCTGGGCGACGTATAATCGGAGGAGTTCACGATAGCAGGCCATGAGGAAGGGACACCGCGACTCGAGATCTCTAGTGTTGACAGTCGCATCCCGTCGTCCGTCTTCCCGTTTGACAATCTCTGTGATTTCTAGAATCTCCTGGCGGACCTGGTCGACATATTCTGGCTCGGCGAAGATATTCATCAAAAACCAGAACGTCATCGGTACAGTATTCGTTGTGGCGGCCCAAGGAAGCAGGAACTCCATACTCGAGAGATCCTCAGATGGTATTCCCACGTCCCGCAGGCACTTTGCGCGTTCCTTCACAATACTCGCAACGTCGGGGCTATCATCCAGATGGCTAACGTAGAACGGCCGCAGCAGGGCGTTCATACGTTGACGAGCCGCCACTGCCCTGGGAGCAAGCAGCTTCGGGGCTATGTTGGCCCCCAAGATGGCCAAGTTGTCGTCGAACGTCCTATAGCAAAGTCAGACTCAGCTTTGGATGCATGGACTTGCTTCAACTTACCAGAGGTCCCCGAACTTCTCCATATCCCACATATTATGCCTTCCGTACAGCGCTCTGCTAGCAGCCATGGCCATGACCTCTTGGATCCAATCCCAAGCAGGTAATTTCTTCGGATCTGCGCCAATGGCGTTCATAACTTCACTGCAGTATCCTAGCGAAGCACTGTTGATGGCATGCAGTGGCTGTTTCATGAGGGCTGTGGCCATCGTCTTCCCGAAGTGATGGATGACCTCTGGGCCGAGCTTTTCGAGGTGATGAGGCGGCATATCAAGAATCGAAGCCGTGGCCTCCATCTCGATAGGGAAGAACGAAATGTCGCTGGTACGCATTGCTGCTGCGATTAAAGCCGGAGAGTTTATGAGATACATCTTGCCATGCAGCATGGGTAACGTGCAGATCGGCATCTTGTGTTCTCTACTGCAGGAAGAGTCAACGCCGACCACGGTCTTCTGCCTCTGTTGGGACCTACTAGAGACGGTTATTGAAATTCGCTGCCTCTTTTACAAGCGATACAACGTGGCCAAAGAAAGGCACTTTCGGCCGCAGGATCGGTGGCTCTCGAGCGTCAAACGTCGGAAAAAGAAGTCTTTTGAGAATGACTGCCAGAGGAACCATCAAGAACGTGGCCGCAGCCAAAAGCACGGTCGACCTACTCTGGCCGGCATCATGAATGAGGCTCTCATGATTCGCCATGTTGCTCCAAGACACCTGCGGAATGCTGTTCAGTCTCGCATTTCCGTGGATGAAGAGGAATAACGATGCCATTGATCAGGTTGTCGCTCCTCTTATGAAGACCAAACAACCTGGATTCCCCGCCTGGTTGTTATTAGGCGCATATCAGCCGCTCAGCTACCAGTTCCTACGTGGCTGAAGATGTCGTCAGCACTAACCGACTGTACCGCCAAAAGCCATATTCCGCAGCAATTTATTCGCTAGATAGGCACGCGGAGCTCAGGGATGGACGTCCTTCCAGCAAGGATCCAGGCGTTCTTAGGGAAGCACCAAGAAATTAGGGAGGCGCTTTGCTGAGCTTGTTAGGTCATCTGCAAAATTCAACGTCTCTCGGCGCGTTTGTAGTCTCCTCGGCGCGTTTAACGTCCTCCGGCGTGTGGTGAGTTTTTTTCACTTCTAAATATCAAGATTCAGTGTCTCTAACAATGCTGCTAGGCGGCGTCCTGGAGCAAATCGCCCTGGTTGCTAGCCCTACAGAAGCGATTTGTGAGAGAGAACCAAGCGAACTAGCGACGTCGAACTTGCTGATCTGCGAGTGTTTCGAGCACGCAATGTGCAGTCATCAGTTGCATTTGACCTGCTCCGCACCCAGGAAACCTACGACCCTCAAACATGACAGCTCCCTTAACACGGACTGAACGAAGCATTGTAGACGGTCTAGCCTGGCGCGTAACGATCTAGCCTTCCCGCGCACAAACCTTGAACTACTGTCAAGCATCAGTGTCATTACGACAAAGCTTGCGGGGCAGTCAAGGCGAAAAGAAACATCGCGTGCAGATGGCAGTAGTGGTTTAAAACGCCATCTGAACTCCGGCGAATTCATCCACGGCCAACACCAATGAGACACAAGCATCCAGTCATCGGCCGCTTGACGCCACAGATCGGTTGTCCTGCTGCTGGGAAACGCACATACACTTCCACAAGCACGCAATAGGAAGACCGATGCAGCCGTCTCAGGTACGGAGATGGTCAGCGCTCGTTCAGCGGCGAACAGTTGGGCCGTTCCTTTCCAAATCTACGCTCTTGGGTGGACATCAAAAGCAGAATCGTTACAGGTAAAGGCTCGAAAGCCAAGGCCGCCGATGTGCTTTGCCCGCACCAGCCTTGGGCCAAGGGCCTGGCCAATCTGCAGCTGCGACATCTGCGTTGCAGAGCCAACGTGGTACCTGAATGCTTAACTCCACGTCAATGCATATCGGCTTAGCTTACCATCGCCGTGCGAAACGTTGTTGAATTTGTTTCAAACCTTGCAGCGCTAGCAGCCCCGTTTGGCATTGCTGGGTGGGCATGAAATTCTGCTCTATCCCATCGCCGGCACATCGGTGACGCTTCGAGAAATGTTCATCTCTGAGCCAAGCCTGCACAACACCTGCATCGCGTCATTGAAAATCCCTCGCCAGGGGGGACACTGCACAAATGCCATTCATTCTCTACGACATTGCTCCGGTTAAGCATCTGGCTGATCTTCTGTGGGCATGTTGTCGCTTGAGGAGACTTGTGAAGTCCGAATTCAAATAACATTTACGTTCTACACGATGACCGAGTTCAGAAACAACAGAGGGTCTACAAGTGCTATCATCGCCTGACGTTGACTTTGGCCACCACGAACCGGAAGAAACCTCAAGCTGGCAGGTGTCTACCCACGGATGGTTTGCCAGAACTGGGCAGCTGCGCATGGCCAGGATGCACCTCGCTATCGGGATTTAGCTGCCTTAACGGCCCATGGCTCTAGATGTTCATGTGGAATTGGTCTGCGGCCTCAGCCTCTCACACGCTGCTGCTCGGGTTTCTGTCACCCCGTTGTCACAGCGGGGGACGTGCCACCACCACAGTTGAGTTTGCGTCAGAAAGGTCATACATCCCTGACAACGTCAAGCATCTCCCAAGTTTTCATGTTTCGTAAATCAAACTGTATGGATCGGTTTAAAAACAGGGAGCAAGCCCACACCAAGCCGCTAGACATGTCGCTCTCCCGCTCCCGCCATCCATCGGGTACCACTTACGTCCACGATTGCCGACCCAACCGAGGGAAGAAGACAAAGATCTAGAGCGTTGCGCCGCAAGAACGAACGTATGTAACGATAGAATGCCGAAGGGTTCAAGACAATATCACGGGAAGACGAAGAACGGGTGTCGACAGTGCAAGAAGCGTCGTGTCAAGGTGAGGATGACCCGCATCCCAGCGCAAAATCCTTCGGGCCTCATCTGTAAATCCGCGGTGTGCTCTGGAGCTTGTTCAAGTACTTGGCACCGAATGGGCTACATGTATGCACACATCCCGGGTTGTTCGATCTTGCCTTGGCCAGTCATGAGGACGGCTACACGAACAAGACATGATCTCAGCATACCGAAGCCTCCTTCTATCACGTACAATATTCATAATCCACTTGAAGATGCTGACCACTGTGTTACATAGTGCGACTGCGTCGGACCCGTCTGCGCCAACTGTCGTCGTCGGCAAGAGCACTGCAGCTACTTGGGTCTCCTGGCAGACGCCCTCAACCGAGAAAATGGCGGAGACAAGACCGGCGATACCTTAAGCATGGTCCGCCGTGCGGCGACCGTTGCTGCTCATGCTTCTTCAAGAGACGCCCTCAATGCCTCATTACCGGCCGAGAAGCTACGCGCCGACGAGGCTGAACTCAAGCATCACTTCCTGACACAAGCGTGGTTCACCTTCTCCCTTCAGAGCGACCCTAGGAAATGTGACGTCTGGTCACGGTGGGTGCCACAGCTGGCATCTCGAAATGTTTTCATACATCAGAGCATGCTGTCGATCGCAGCTCTTCATCTGTGCCACCTCGAGCCGCCCGAGATGAAGCGATACTACTCTATGGCCTGCCAGCATGCCATCCAAGCAAGTAACTACTTTCGACTGGCGGTCCCGGAGGTCACAGAAGAGAACTGGCTCGCGACATTCGTCTTCGCGATGTGCAACGGAATCTTTGGGTACTACAGGCCCTTTGCGGACGAGAAAGTCATGGGGCAGGTGAACTCGTTCGAGCCGGCCAAAGCTTTAAACGTCATGCGGGTAGCAGCGAAGTTCTCCGACACGGTAACACCGCACGTCTTCAAGAGTCCAATACGAGACAAGCTAGCACAAGTCGATATCAAAGAATGGCGCGACAGCAGCGACATTGCTCTACGGCCGTCATTACAAAAGATTGCCCGGTTCGTGGACTTCCTGTCCCTCGGGTCAGAAGCAACAGGGATACCGGAAGACGACACCAAGGTCTACCTCAGCGCCCTTGTAGCGCTAAAGTCTTGGATGAGTTCGCTCCCAGGACGACCGCGGATATGGAAACACTTCATCCTTTGGCCATCGCTCGTGTCAGAACAGTACCTGTCTCTGCTACGGTTCAAAGAGCCCGTGGCTCTCATGATCTTTGTGCTTTGGTGCGAAGTCATGTTTCTGGCGCCGAGAAGGTGGTACCTCATTGCGTGGTACGATCGCGGGCATGGCAGCGCTTTGAAGGAGCTGAGCCAGCTGGCGGAAAGCCCTGCACAGAAGTTCTGGGAGATGATGGCGGCGGACATGTCCAACGACGGGCTTTCAGATTGCACGGGCTCGGAGACCGATGGAAGCACCACCGGTCCGGCAACGCCGTCGACCGTCAAGAGCGAAGACGTCGGCTGTCGTAGAGGCGGTTTCTTGATGTTGAGCACCGGGGAGGAATATCGGCAGGGGAAGGGGTTCGCAGTGACGACGAGCTGTCGAGATTACTCGGGGATGATTGCGAAGGCGCGGTAATGCATGGCGTTTTGACGCATTGGGAGCATACGACGATCTTACACGATAGATCGACCAGAACTGGGCAGGCTCTTGGCGTCTTTGGACGCTGCTCTGCTGGCGTGGCATATGGAACATAGCTATGGCGTAGGGTGTGCCGCGCCGTCTAAAGTACATGAGGCATGTAAGAATGATTTAATGAGCATGAACTGCATCTATCGAGAGGTCAGCGTCACGCCAATTGTGTGTGACATGCCACAGCATCTAGTGACTAATCACACCGATAATGTGAAGGTCACTGATAGACAACGAAGCACATGCTTCTAAATCACGCCTACGTCAAACATGTCAAACCCCCGCACCCATTGCTTCCCACCACTCACAGAGACAGCATTCGTAAGTGGTTCCATTCAACCTCACCTTTACCCCTCCAATCATGTCGTCCTGCCAAGTTGGCAGCAAACCTTGGGAAAGTCTTGAGGAACTCAATGGAGCCCGATGCCAGTCGAAATGCGCGAATTTCTTACTCTGCTACGCAGTACTTCGTGCTTTGCTTAAACGTAAAAATGACCGAACACTATTTCTCTAGAGGTAAGCAGAACCGTGCGTGCGTCCGGGTTCGGCGGCGAAGCATCCTTTCGCCGATGTGGTCGGTACAGCAAACAGACATTCTGGCAAACGATGGAGAAAGCCATATTGCCTGAACGGGCAGCTCCGCGATGAGAGGCTGGAACTGACGAGCAGCGACGATGAGTTGTTTTTCCTTCTCTGGTGACACAGGGTCGCCCCCAGCCGCCGCGCGGGGGATCGTCGGCGCGCAGCCATGCAGCGATCCCGGCCGTCGACGGGTGTTGCGGCGTAGGAGCGGGTGACATCGGCTTTCGGGAGGGGCTCCGTTGGTTTCCGGCTCGATTGTTGGGCGACGGGGCGAAGGAACCCCCACTATTGTGATGTATTTGCCCGCTGAATTACACGAGCGCGAAGGCGCGAGCGGGCGAGAGGTAGCTGCGTAGCTTGCTTCTACTTTGTTTGGTCGCGGGGTTGCATATTCCACACAGCCGATCACGCCCGCTTCCCAATGGTGAACCCAATGGGCGGCGGGAGAAGCTGGGCGTGATGTGAGGATGATGTTTACTATTGCTTTTACCCCGCAGGAGATAGGGCAAGGTTTTCGTTTGGGCTTATCGAAGGTGTATTTAACTAGGAGATCATCTCCCCAACATCATCGGTGACAGTATAACTAAATCGTCTCTCATCTGAGGTTTTCCCGAAGTACTATACGCAACAGACACACAATCAGTATGCCCCTCCTGGTAAGATCGATGATGCGGTACAGCTGACACACCCACAGAGAAGGCTCTACTCGAGCCATACAATCTAGAGTATGTGACCTCTGGAACGCAAAACGCATGAGCCGGTGCCCAGTCTCTTACCCTGCCTATGTCGCTGCCATCTCATGGTGCCGCCAGCGACCGGCGCGGGTGAAGGGGCTGGGCTGAGAACATACGGCCTTGAACTTGATCTGGGTAATACCAGCGAAAGGATCATGCACCCTAACACAAGCAGATTACACACACACACAACTTCGCACTCGAAATACAACCAAGACAACAACAATGGCTCCTCCGACCGCCATCTCCCCCGTCCGCGACTTCGCCGTCACCTACTCCACCGGCAAGTCCGCCCCGGCCGTCCCCGCCGCCGCCGCCGCCGCCGCCGAGGCCAAGACCAAGGTCGAGGACATGTTCGGCAAGTGGGACACCTTCACCTTCGCGCCCATCCGCGAGTCGCAGGTCTCGCGCGCCATGACGCGGCGCTACTTCGCCGACCTCGACACCTACGCCGAGTCGGACATCGTCATCGTCGGCGCGGGCTCCTGCGGGCTGTCCACGGCCTACGTGCTCGCCAAGGCGCGCCCGGACCTCAAGATCGCCATCGTCGAGGCCGGCGTCTCCCCGGGCGGCGGCGCGTGGCTCGGCGGCCAGCTCTTCAGCGCCATGGTCATGCGCAAGCCGGCGGACGTGTTCCTGGATGAGCTCGGCGTCGCGTACGACGACGAGGGCGACTTTGTGGTGGTGAAGCACGCCGCGCTGTTCACGTCGACGGTGCTCAGCCGCGTGCTGCAGTTCCCGAACGTGAAGCTGTTCAACGCGACGGCGGTCGAGGATCTGATCACGCGCAAGGAGGCGGACGGCAGCGTGCGGGTTGCCGGTGTGGTGACGAACTGGACGCTGGTGAGCATGCACCACGACGACCAGAGCTGCATGGACCCGAACACAATCAACGCGCCGCTCGTGATCTCGACGACGGGCCACGATGGGCCGTTTGGTGCGTTCTCTGTGAAGAGGCTCGTGAGCATGAAGCAGATTGAGCAGCTTGGCGGGATGCGCGGGTTGGATATGAAGGAGGCCGAGGACGCGATCGTGAAGGGGACGAGGGAGATTGTAAAGGGGTTGATTGTGGGTGGCATGGAGCTCTCGGAGGTTGACGGGGCGAACCGCATGGGTGAGTTCTTATCCGTTGAACTTCAGCTTGACGTAGACGCTGACTAGGGTGCAGGTCCTACCTTTGGCGCCATGGCTCTCTCAGGTGTCAAGGCCGCCGAGGAGGCGTTGGCTGTTATCGACGCCCGCAAGAAGGAGAACGAGCTCTGAGTGGAGTTATTGTCTCTGGATGGGCTGAGATTTGGTTTTCCGTCACTCGTTCGGCGCGTTCATGACGCTCTTTAAAGGTAAGACTAGGGCACATAGAATGGTAGATGGGCCTGGGTACGAGCAATTTAGGAAAATCGTAGGCTAGCCAAGCTGGAATACACTCGTTCACTGCCTTCACACATTGTTAACCCAAACCTGTGCTTGACTCCTTTCGCATCGGCTACTGTGACAATCTGTTCGTGTGTTCGTATGTGTAGTGGGACGGTTAGGCTAGAAACAGAACGAATCGTACCGCAGATCCGATGCGTCTGAACAGCCGTCGGCGGAATTAAAAGGGCGATTGCTCCGTCGCATTTGTAACTTTCAGAGCTTTGTAAGGCAATAGGATAACGTTTGACACACGGGCCGTAGCTTTTCATCCGCATTCGTGAAGTCAGGTTAACGATGGTGTCGCCGAACACTTTTGTAAGCAGTATTGATGGCTTCAGTTGTCTGAACGTATAAAAGGCGATTGTTCATACCGAAGATATCGTGATCATGACGTCAAGCCTATTTCCTCATCCTTCAACCTCATCGTCTTAGCCAAAGTCACCAAGATGTCTAAAAATCCTATCAAGGTCGGCTTCGTAGGCCTCTCATCCCAGCCGTAAGTCGCTAGATGATAATCGAGAGGGAAGAAAAAAAAAATGCTGACTTGCTTCTAGAGCGTGGTCATGGTCCGTCGCGGCACACCTACCGTACTTCGCCACGACGTCCAGCTACAAGATCGTAGCGCTCCAAAACTCCTCCACCGAGACTGCAAAGAAAGCCGCTCGCATCCATAATCTCGGAGAAGACGTCGCAGCCTACGGCGACATCCAATCTACCGTCTCGGACCCGAACATCGACCTCGTCGCCGTCTGCCTCAAGGTCCCGGCACACCTGCCCATCATCGAAGCGGCCCTCAAAGCCGGCAAGGCAGTCTTCTCCGAGTGGCCGCTCGCGCGCAACGTCGCTGAGGCCGAGTACCTCGCGAACTTGACGGCCGAGAAGGGCGTCAGGACGCTGGTCGGTCTGCAGGGCCGTCATGATCCTTCGGTGCTCAAGTCAAGGGACATGGTTGCCGGTGGCGAGCTGGGCGACATACTCCAGACCACGATGCTCTTCACGAGTCCTTGGTTTGGAGCCAGCTTTCCGGCGGACGCTGTTTTCGCAACTGATATTGAGAATGGGGCCAACCTGATGTCGATTTCTGTTGGACACGCGCTGGATGCCCTCTGTTTCGTGCTCGGAGAGCTTAGGGGAGTGCAAGGAACTCTCGCGAATAACCGGCCTGTGGTTCCCCTCGTCGACAGCGAAGGGAAACAGCAGGGGACAATCATGAAGACGTCCCACGATCACTGCACCGTCACGGGAAGACTTGCGGGCGGCGGCGTAGCGAATGCCGTGTGCCAAGGCGGCATGAGCGCCATTGACAAGAACTTCTTCTGGGAAATCACAGGTACCAAGGGAACGCTTGTGCTGGAGGGGCCCATGGGCAATATTCAGGGGTTTCAGCCAACGGTCAGCTTTGTCAAGGCCGAGGCAGGAGCGAAGCTGGAGAAGATTGAGGTCGAGGAGGCCAAGGTATTTTCGTTCAACACGGGCAGGGCTTGGGACGCGTTTGCTGGGGAGGGTGAGGGTGCTGCGCCTGATTTCCAGGATGCCTTGCTGAGGCACCGGATGCTTGAGGCGATTTACAGGAGCAATGAAAATGGAACTCGGGAGGATTACGTGTAAGGCTTGACCAGTCTTGACCGCATGAAAACCAAGACGGTCAGGCCAACCTGCGATTCTGGAAGAGTAGAGGCGCCACTTGAGTTGAAGTTGATTTTGGGAAGGACACTAGCAAAACATCAAGAAAGAATGAATAAAGAACTGAACAGCCAACTCTACATACTACTGCATATTCGGATTACGAACAGAGAAGGTAATTCTCGTTCTGAAACAAGCTTTTCCCTCCATTTGCCCAATTCGAATCTTCACAGCAACTAATCTCCCTTCCCCAAGATGATGCTCTTGCTCGTCCAAGCCATTCCAAACATCTTCTCGTAGATGTTGTGCGGCAGTATCGACGTAGGTGTCCGAAAAGTCTTGAAGATTCTCCGCAGCATTAAAAGGCACGATATTAGTCCACACTCTCCAGTTGTGGACTCCTAGCATGACCACGAACTGGTTCCCGCCAAGCGGATGACGCAGGAGCATAGCTCCACGGCTACCACTATGTTTCAGCCTCAGTTCCAAGCCCCCTGGCCCGAAAACCCATTGAGCTGTCCCAGAGCCTATCAAACGGAAATCGGGATGGTTGTTCGGCGTCATTGATGGCTCGATGAAGAACGTGTATTGTGTAAGGCAGTCCGTCGGCAGCCAATCCGTGGTGTTGAAGTTGCGAGGTCCAGTGGGTGCGATATACACCTCCCTATCTTCCATTTCATTGAAGACCGCAGGTGTAACATCGGCAGCTCCAATTTCGCCACCAGCCGGACCATGGTGCCCAATCCGTGCGTAGCGACGCTCTGTAGGATCACCGACTTGCTCGAGGGGTATGGCGACGTGCATTCCATCGCGCGTGCAATCGAGCAGTCCCCATATGACATCAGGATTGGCGTCGTTGATGCGCATGTTGATGCGGAGGCCGTTGTTGGTGAGCGCGAATTCTCGAGAGGTGGTGTTGGGGCTCACATCCGCACAAGTCAGAAACTCACTTGGAGTCGTCGCAAAGGCATCCCTCAGCCCGTCAGGGTTCCCAGGGGGGCCTGTCCAAGAAAATATAGATTGGTCCGTAGATCGTTTGATGATTTCCTGTTGGAGTCTGATGAAGGCTTGTTTACCCCCTTCGCCGTAGTTTGGGGGCAAGTTGATATTGAGCAAACCAAGGAGGCTGTACGCGACGTCCTCTGGTCGGCTCGTTTCCCTGCCCTGGGTCCAAGAAAATATCTGGGCTACGCTGTACTCTACTGATTGATTGACGAGTAGAGCTGCTGGCGGAATGTTAGTGATTTCCTGGATGACGTTTCGCAGGAAAGCTTTCGACCCGATGTCGATCCAATTCTTGTCGAAGAACGTGAGATTCCCAGGGGCTAGAAGCTCCTGCAATGTCCAGCCTCTCGTGAACCACTCGCTCTCCCGGATATCGCCACCGGTAGCCACATCTGCCAGGTACGCGTAGCAGACTTCGGACTTGCGATACCACTCGAACATTGAATTGATGGACCTTTTCTGCTCCTCGGAGTCATCGTGATTGATGCAGCAGGTGTCAACCCACGCCCACTTGAACCCGGCATCAAAGGCCTTGTTACAGAACCCAGTGATTTTCTTGTAGCTGACACGACCTGTCGGCGTTTCAGAACCTGGGTTGAGATGCTTGAAAGAGACTTCCCCGGCTTTTGAGTCGTATCGATGAGACAATATAGCATAAGGTGGAGTATCATCCTGGGGAAAGAGTCTCATGAATCGAGTGTTGGGGTCATTGACAGGCTCAGTGCTGATAAGTCGGATCATGATTGCTTGAGGGGTTTGTTGTTATTGCTGTTGTCTGAGAAAGCGGAGCAAGGCAAGTATTGAGAGGTGAACAGAGGCTTCTTAGAAGAAACAGTCGTCTTGTTAATGTGGAATGGGATGTTTGGTTGCAAACGGCTGAGTATCAATCAACGTTTACTCGAGAGGAGTCAAGGTATTTATGACAATCTCTCCCTGGATATGTCGACCACGGATAATTGAATACACATGCTGTTGACGACCAAAATCAATCACTGACCTAGAATAGACATGTTCTGCAGGCACGCAAAGAAATTCACATCTCCGCGCGAAACTAATTGCGGAACGGCCAGTCCCTTGAATCAACCGGGAGAGATCTGTCTTAGGCTTGAGCTGAGATGTAAGACATGAGACGAGCCTGATCAGTCTCACGTATCCATGGCGCGGGGTAAATCGGTGTGTCTTCATTATGAATACTTGGAATATTTTTGGTGAAAACTTCGGAATGGCCGAATTTCCGTAATAAAACTTGTACAGACTCCGTTCCAGGTGGAGTCGTGGTTCACCAACAGGAATTGAAATGTCCAGGGACTCAGACGGGTCTTACATCTGCGTATGATAGTGATACTCATAAAGTACTGACACATGAAAGTATTATGCTGTTGCTTATTCAAGCCAACTTTCCGTTATTCCGACTTTGAAAACCGTGTGCACATTCCGATTGCCTGGTTGCGGTAGTCAAGGGCATGTTTTCAAGTGGAACAAATGCTCGTAACCCTGAGATGCGCAACACGTTATTGATGCGCTTCAACATACCCAATATTTCACTATAGCTCTCATTGAGTCTACTAGGCCGGTGTGATGGATACTAAAGATCTTATCCACCAAGAAGAATTGCCCTCAGACGACTAGAGCATGATTAATAAACACCTATGAATCCCCACTTGTAACCGTACCCGAGGCTTCGAATAATGATCATGAGAATACCTACATCTTCGTTCTGTCTTTAATGTGGTTGGGATCGGAATTTCTATAGGCTCGTTCATCATGGACGGCGCTGCCACAAAGGTAAATCATCTGTTGAATAATACAACCCAAATAAGCAAGGTGTGGCCCTCATCACTTCCAAGTAGTGAAGTCCATACCCCTGGATTGATGTGAAATATTTGAAGTCTTATTGATAACTAATAAGAGACCGTGTATTAGTCTTTGTCTCACTTATTCAGGCATGCCCAGCCATGGGCGCATATGCGAGGAGGCACAAGTGAGGGGGAGCTATGGAAGGCCACAAGTAAGTGGGCCCTTTAGGGTTGTGATTGGCATGAAGGGGGCTTTTCCGTGAGGGAACACGAGAGGGCATACAGAAGGTGGACATAGCCTCTTAGTTACCCGGTTATGTAGGTATCTCTAATATACCAATTCATCCGGAGTGAAGAAACTTAGAAAAGTAATTCGAAACACCAAAACTGACAACGTTAACAACGATTCTGGGGTCACAATCGCCTTTGCTGTCCTTGACTCGGCGCTGCTCATTGAAGGACAATGGTCATTACTTCCTGTTTTGACACAATAACAAAATACTCCACGCAATTCGATTTTATTGTATTTCATCGGCAAGAAAATACACACCTTGAAATAGTAATTAGAAGAACTTCTCATCGCGCTACTAAGGGGTTGCGAACTACTTAGCGATTGGACGTGAAGAAACGGGTCCAGCATTTCGCTGATACATGAAGAGTAGGACTTTGGACTCTTCGACACAAAAGTCAAATAGTATGTTGTGGAAGGAATAAGATAGCTTAGAGAATCGGTGTCTTTGTGTCTGCGACCGACTCGTCTTTTATCTCAGTGTGAAGCCAGACTTTCTGGAACAGTAGCTTTTATTTGCCCGATGGGTGGGTTGGAAAGTCTCCTTGGAAGCTTTGCTTCTTGTTGTCTATATGAGCCAGCTACTGCATCAAGAATGAGAGCGGACGGTAATCAGCTCAGTCCGGATGCGCTGGTCCCCCAGATCGGTCGAATCTTGACGGCCCTCATGCTTCGTCAAGCATGGTCAGAAGAAACTTGAGTTTATTCATTGGGATTCACCAGGCTGATCATATTGTGTCGAGCTGCACACTCAAAACACATTTAGTATCAATGATGGAAATACTCTGAAGTAAATTCCCACTTTTCGAGAGTATGACTGTCTTTAGTAGGCTCCGGGATGGCAAGCTAGCATACGCGTGTATCGATGGTTTGGGCTCTGCCATTCAACCGATCAGAAAGATCCGCGAATAGGTGCTGTTCCTACTGCCTTACCTCTGTGCCTGTCCTATTTTCAGATGAAAGAGACGGTCGGAATTGAAATCCATGGCTAAAACCACTTCTGACAACATGATATCTGTGATGCCGCTGCATCGTCCTACCGCTTGCGTTTTCGGTTCCTCCTATCTCTGGCGTGCATTAGTCTACGTGGTCTAGATAAAGCACCATTGTGACTTATAATTCACAAACACAAAGCAAATAGATTGAATCAAAGGGGTTAGCAGTTGTTCCTCCCCAAGTACGTCAGTCCTCTTTCTTAGGGTTACCTGATCGCACCGTTGGTCCGGCACACAGGCACCTCGTTGACTTGATTGGCTCAATTCAGCGGAACGAACTCCTCTGTATGTGTGTGTATTGGTAAGCGGACTGCCGTGGAATCGGGACTTTCACTCCGGATCGACTTCCCTGAGGCTCAAGTCTCGGCGTATTTCTGCTGTGACACCGTCAAACCCAACATGATGAAAAAAGGTTGGCGTCATGAGGCTTCGAGACACGTCCCGTTCGGGAAGGAGATTGACACCCCAGGGGGAAGCTAGCTCGTTATCAGCGGTCTGGAAGCCAAGCCTTTCGGAGCTAAGGCGTGAGCTACACCCGGAGCTGCGTTGGCGCGACCTTCTCGGCATGGACCGAGACGCCGCTTCGGTGGGGCGACCCTCGAGACATTGAGAAACTCATAGACGTCATTCATCGGATGGCACTTTTCGATGGGTGTTCTCCGATGGGTAATTTGCGGCAGGCGGAGGGCCGAGGTCTATTGCCTGACCCGAGCAGCTTGCAGTATGATCAGCTCAGAGGCGGGCAGGTCTGAGGAAATTCGAGCGTCATCGCGAAATCTGGCCGTATATAACTAGAAGAAGAGTGCACTTTGAAGCAAAGCAGAGACAAGAACACCGGAATTTATTCTCGAAAACATTCTAGATACCACCACCACCACCAATCTAATCAAAATGAGCTACCCCGAAAAGTTCCAGGGCTTCTGCACCCAGGGTCCGAAGACATGGAACAAGTTTAGCAAGGAGACCCTCACGCCGAAACCATTCGAAGATCACGACATTGACGTGCAGATCGAGTGCTGTGGTGTCTGCGGATCCGACGTGCACACTATTACTGGCGGCTGGGGTGAATACGAGGGTCCCCTGTGTGTCGGCCACGAGGTAAGTCTATTCTAGAACATCTAATACGGGTGTGCAAGATCTAAAAGCCATCAAGGTTGTCGGCAAGGCGATTGCCGTTGGCAAGAGTGTTAAGGACATCAAGGTTGGGGACAGGGTCGGCGTGGGAGCCCAGGTCTGGGCGTGTCTGAAGTGCGAGCAGTGCAAGCACCAGAACGAGAACTACTGCCCTCACCTCGTTGGTACGTTGACATGGATGTTTCGGCCGCTCCAATGAGAGGACTAACTAAAGAACCAGACACTTATAACGCAAAGTACGAGGATGGAAGCCAGGCGCATGGTGGCTTTGCAAGTCACATTCGCGCCCATGAGTACTTCACCTTCAAGATCCCCGAAAAGCTCAAGTCCGAGGATGCGGCCCCGCTCATGTGCGCCGGCTTGACGACCTACTCCCCGCTTGTCCGGGGCGGTGTGGGGAAAGGCTCTGTGGTTGCAATCGTCGGCATCGGCGGGCTCGGCCACCTCGGAGTGCAGTGGGCCAAGGCTCTCGGCGCCGAAGTCTACGCCCTCACGCACTCGCCCGACAAGGCCGAAGACTGCAAGAAGCTGGGCGCGAAGGAGGTCATCAACACGACAGAAAAGGACTGGGCGAAGCCCTGGGCATTCAAGTTCGACTTTATGCTGAACTGCTCCGATATGACCAACGAGTTTGATCTGCAGACCTACCTGTCCACCCTCAGCGTCGGAGGTCACTTTCACATGGTGGGACTTCCGGATAAGCCACTTCCCCAGTTCCCTGCGGGCCTGTTCACCAGCAACTCGGCTAAGATGTCCGGAAGCCACATTGGAAACCACCAGGAGATGGATGGGCTGTTGAAGCTTGCCGCTGAGAAGGGCATCAAGCCATGGGTTGAGACTATTGACATCTCCGAGGCAGGATGCAAGGAGGCGGTTGAGAGGGTCAAGGAAAACAAAGTTCACTACCGATTCACCTTGGTTGGGCACCAGAAGGCGTTCGGTACCGCTTAAAAGTTTCCCTTAATTGAACCAATCTAATAGCAACTCCATATTCAATTCATTCTTACTCAAGTCTTCGATGCATTGCTCGTCCCCAAGTATTATGTGGTACACAGTACTAGGTTTTGCCCGCCCATTGAACTCCGTGTCAGCCAGAGTGACTCCCGAACCCCGCAACGCCCGGCCCATCCGGACATCATCCAAGTATTACAGTGTGTGCACTTTCATCGCTGAAAAAGTCGCAGAAGGCTATCAACTACACATTCAGTCAGCTGATCGGAAGTGAAATCAGCTTACGAAGGATTTTTCCGTCGAGAAAGATTCAAACTGCATCCACTATGATCCCTGTAGGGATGACTCTTAGCTGATGACTGACAGTGGCCCAGCGGAATCAAATCAAATGCGGGCGCCAACCGGCTAGCCGGTTCAGTGCGATGGGACCACTAACAAGCTTAATCCAAGCCTTGATGCGGTTTAGGTCTTACTTCACACTCAATGTAAGATGCCCTTTTGATGCCGCCCCATCTGCTCGGTCTGCTGCTGACCCTTGGCAATTGTCGGCAGCTCAAGGATTAAACTTCAGGTTAAAACCACAACCCCTCTCACTGTGTTCCGTTTGATCGTTAATCAACCACCAGCGAAGTCACTCTCACACAACTGCACTCATCACACTGCCAGCAATATGGCGGCCGAAATTCACGTCATTTCCAAGAAGGACCTCACCAAACATGAGACAATCTCAGTCAATCTGTCTCTTCCCCCCCTAGCCCCCTCGTCCATCCGGGCGCGGTCAACTCTCATCGGCATCACGTCCAACAACCTCTCATATGCCAAGCTCGGAGATATGCTCCACTGGTGGTCCACCTGGCCCGTCCCTCTCGAGGGCCCCGCCCCGTACAACAACCGGGATGAGTGGGGTATCGTCCCTGCGTGGGGTTTCGCCAGGGTTCTCGAGTCAAACATCGAGGCCATTCCATCCGGCAGTCTTCTCTACGGCTACTGGCCTACCTCATCACACGAAGTTGATCTCAACCTCGTACCACACGAGCCCAAGGGTCACTTCCGCGAGGTGAGCGACCACAGGAAGGAGCTCGGAAGCATCTACAACCGGTACAACCTCGTCGACGAGTCCGTCAAATCAGAGGAGTTCAGAGCTATTTTCGCAAACGCGTATCCCATCTGGAACGCGGGCTACGTACTTAATCGCTTCAGCTTCCCGACGGAGTTTAAAGGAGTTCACCCAACTGGCCAGTATGGTGGCGAGTGGACCGACAAGGATGGGGATCTGAACTCCGCCGTCGTTGTCAACCTCTCCGCATCAAGCCGGACGGGGCGGAGCATCACCTGGAACTTTTCCCGGAACCGTAAACCGGACACCAATGGGCCTCTTGCATGGCTGAACGCCACTTCTTCGCCTCAGTCTTTGAGTCCTTCCCCCGAGGCTCCCTTCTCGATCAAAAATGTGAAGTACGACGAACTTGCTGCTAAAGAGACGGTCGATTGGATTGCCAGTGTCCAGCCTAAGCGCGTTGTGGTGTTTGACAACGGAGGCCCTGTGGAAGTCACAGAGCGGCTCCGCGAAGCTCTGGCCGCCAAGTTACCGGAAGGTACAAGCTTCACTCTGGTCTTGATTGGCGGCGAGCCAAAGATGCAATCTCCAGAGGAGTTCCAGGCACTTATGGGCTTGCGAGGGAAGTGGGGTGTCCCTGTTCAACTGAACACGACTTGGGTCATTGACGATGGTGTTGAGGCGGAAGGCGCGGAGAGCTTCTTCAAAGAAAACGAAGCTGCATTCGAGAAAGCAGTCGGGGAGAAGTACCTAGGAGATATGGAACTGGTTTGGGGCACTGGAGTTGGTGGTTCCTCAGGAGTTGAGAAGGCATGGGAAAATATCATTCAGGGAACGCTGACGCCCAACAAAGCCTGGGTTTACCGCCTGGGCAACTAGGTAAGATGCAAGCGAACCTGTGGACAATTACATTACCTGTCGTCATTGCGTAACGAATTGCACCGAGTAGAAGTCGAGAATATGCCCGAGGTTCGGGCTCGGTATCGGAGTTGAGAGCGCGAACAAGTCTCCGGCTGGATATGTCAATACCTAGGCCACCAGACCCACCAGCAATCAATCGTTATGCTGCATTACCTTTTCTGTGGCTCTTTTCAGGCGGGATGTTCCTTTTGTGATTACATTTTCCCCAAGCTGCACAGCCATAAGGCCATATATGCAAAGGCTTGAGTCAGGAATACGGGGTCAAGTTCTTGGAGGCGAGTTTCAGACGGCCGTTTCAGACGAACCTCAACTCCGGCCGCTCAGTACCGGCAGTCCGGTTCAGCTCGGGGATACCGTCATCAATTAAGGGTTGCTGTTAGCCAATAGTCTGAGTGAATCAATATCCGAAGGTCATGCTCAGAGTCTTTCTTGACTTGCTGCGATACATGGTATGCACATCTAGTGCCCACTTCGCCTGCCAGTTGTGTTTGACAGCAACCTTAATTCTTTACGGCGACTTTTTATAATAGCTTTCGTCTGTTAAATCCTCGTAGTCTTCCTGTGTTCCTTTGTAAATCATTCGAATTAGGAAGTTTCCTATCTCGAAAACACCAAAATAGCCAAGTCAAGTGTTCTCAAAGAAGATCTGCCGATCAAGCGCCCAAGCATTCGGTCAAGTACAAAAGCAGTAGACATCGCCGCTTGAACTGACATAATGTTCCAGCTAGTTGGTCATCAAACAAGCAGGCAGCTTCATTCTTATTCAAAATCTTGAAGTCCAGTACTTCCACGTTTTTAGACAATATTCTTTGAGTCTGTCACCTGTCCAGCTCATTCACATCCAACAATATGAAGTTTACTGCAGTTATCGTCACTCTCATTGCCGTTGTTTCGGCTGCTGTCCCTCACCCAGTAAGACCTTTAACCCCCTTAAATGCTCATTCGTGGACATCGCCGAATGCTGACTGATATATCAGCGTGACACTGCGGGCATGGGATTATTCCCTCGTCAGGCAGATTGCAGAAGAGCGGATGGTAATACCTGTTTTCTAGATCCTCCAATTATTTCACAGTGAGCTGATTTACAACCACAGAGTTTTGCAACGACAACGACCCTCTGCCTCACGATTGTTGTAAGGGACTTAAGTGCACGCTGGAGAACCCGGCTGGCATTGGCCCAACCAAGATTTGCCGATAAATGCTCTCGATCCAATGGCTGAGATGGATAAATGGTAAAATCAATGTTCATCCAGACTAAGTAAATAGAACAAGAATGAATTGTATATACTGGGTTGCAGAAGCTTGCAAGACAAGATCCGAGTTGCGCCTTCACAAGATGTGGCCTTCACAAGATGTGCATTCGACCTGTCCCGCCACGTTTTTGTTGTCGATGTTTCGTGTCATCAAATGAGCGAAGGCGCACCTGAATCACAGCCGACACATCTGCATGGAAGTGAACGGAGAATACAACACCTCTAAGCTTGCAGCCTCTCCCAAACAAGCCTTATTCAAGTGATGTGACAACGCATGCTTCTCATTTTCCTTTCAAATATCACATATCAACCTCGATGAAGTACCTTTACGCCCATGCTACAAACGACACCTAACGAAACTCGAATCTCCTTCAAAATGTTATGGCATCCTCAGAAATAGGTACCAAATTCCCCTTGCCCTTGAACTTTTCCACAATGTCCGCCTGCTCGGACAGCATGAGCCTGTCGCTCTGATGCCCAAACCTCGCAAGCACCCTCCACCGCGCCAAATCGCCGGGGTTGCGCTTATCACCGTGCGCCGCCTGAGGATTTTCCCAATGACCCCGCGAAAACGAAATAAGAGTCGAGATTTTCTGATTCGGAATGTCGTAGACCAGCGAACAGACAGTCCCCGTCTCTTCGAGCCAGTTCACCTGCCATAGCTCGCCGGGGCGAATACACTGATACGTGGCGGCCTGGTAGTTTATGCGGCCCGCCATCGGTCCGCCGTGGATGGCGTAAACTACGCGGTCCTCGGAGAAGAACCACATCTCATAGCGCCACTTTTCCGGATTTCCATTCTCGTCCTCAGCGTCGTAGTCGTAGATAAGGTGCACGTCGCGGATGTCCTTATCAAAGGTCGAGTCCAGAGGCGTGTTGGTTTGGAAGCGGGGCAGCGGTTTCGCTGGTGCTCTGTTGGAGAGGAACATGACTCGTGCGTTTCTGGAAGGCTGGCAGATGTTCTGGAATGCGTTGATGACGACAAGTTTGTGAGCTAGCTCAGGTAGGGATAGGCAGTTTATAGAGCTTTTTGAATTCGAATCCTGAAGAGTCTGAGAACGTAGCAGTTCGTCGGACAAGTGGATAGACGCCGTTTTATCACACGGATGTCCGTGGAGAAGGGTGCTCGGGTGGTGTGCCGGAAGTGGTCTGTCGGAGCGGGTCTGTGTGGTGACATGCTCGATTGTCTAAAGACTATTACATCATAGGCCGAACCTTCCGGCGATACCGCGCCATGTGGACAAGAAAAACTTGTAAAGCCTCTGATCTTTCGCGTACGGAATGGGCAATTTGTCAACGATGAATCAGGAAGCTGCCGTTGACGTGTTAGCCTGGCTAGAAACCGGAAGCAAACGTGGTAGCTCTGAGTGGGTGCACATGACGAAGGATGCTTCCTAGACTGCATCCAAGCCCTCGAAGGCGGACTTGGCAGCATATCCTAGTAAATCAGTAAGTTTCATTGCTTTGCGATGAGAGACGTTGAGAGACGTAGTAGTAGCAATAGTTGAAGGTGATTGGCCAAGTCAACTCACCTGCATGCTGCTGCCTGCATGGCGACTTCAGAACCTCTCTTTGAGTCTTGGCTCATCTGTGCTCTGGCCGAGAGATGTCTGTACACATACCTTTGTGCTCAAAGCGGCCAAGCTCGAAGTAAAATCAGAGTCGCATCTGGTCCGAGACTTCGTATTTTTTCAGAGAACTTGGTGGCTAGATTCTCCCATGGCTTATCTATCCACCAACCTCGATTCCTGCATGCCATGCCATCTACACCGACGCAAGCCATCTTAACAACCCCAGAGACCCCGTCAGAGCCGAACCCCATCAACACGCCTTCACCAGCGACCACCCTCCTAACCGTACACGACCAAAGATGTAAGCGGCCAAGGATATTACATAGGCTAGCGCAGCGAATATTATCAACCCCGGATAGCCGCCGCCCTCGGCTCCTAATATCGCTCCGGCGATTGGAATCCCGATGAGAGTACCAAAGCTGCAAAGAGTGTATGCGGTACCGTTGCGTTTCCCATAGTCTTCTGTCCGACAGACCAAGCCAATGGCGACCGGAGCGAGGCTTACAGATGCTCCTGACCAAAATCCGTAGATGATGGCGAAAGCTGTTGTCATGGTCCGACTCCCGTTTGCTGTAAGCCAGAGGCCAAATATCGAAGCCATACAGCAAAATGTGATAGTACACATTGTGTTCATGACACCAAATCGATCAGCAACGTAATTGGGTAAGAATCTACCCGGAACGGCGCCGACGTTGAGAAGGGGGTTGAGCATGTACGCGTCGAGGTATCCGAACCCAGAGTGAATACCGTAGGAGCAGATGTATGTAATGGGAATGAAGACGGCAAACTCAACGAGAACTAGTCCAAGGGCCACCGCAGCGTAGTCAATGTCCTTGAGGGCTTTGAGGTCGATGGAAGAGCCTCTTGACTTCTCAGGTTTCAGCCGTTTAGTCAGTAGGCAGCATGCCGCTGCCCCGTGAATGGCGCATATGAGAGCTATCACTCGTATAGACCAGCCGAAGCCGATGCGAGGAGCCAAGTAGAGGATGACGAGGGGCATCCAGACGCCGCCCACACCTCCCGCAGTGCAAGCCAGGCCAGTGGCCAGTCCTCTCTTCTTGTGAAACCAATGGCCGATCGCCGATACAGCTGGATTGTACAGCAATGACGACGAAATCCCGCCAAGCACACTAAACGACAGAAAGAATTGGTAGAACTCTGGACAATAATTAAAGTCATCATCGAGAACTCATGATGCTAGGCAGTCTGAGACATGGAAGCTTATGAGGCTTACCGGATGAAAGGCTCATGAAAACGAGAGCAAGTACGATGCCGAGAGCTCCGGGGATGACCAATAGGCGCATGTCATGGGCATCAAACACAGGGCCTGGGGCTGTTAATTTCAAAACGATACGCATACACTTGCTCCGGGCTGCCTTACCTATTTGAGCGCCACAGAAGAACAGGAAGAAGGCATAGCCGCTGAAAATCCATCCAGTGGAAGACTCTGGCATTCCTTGCAGCTCGTGCTCTCCGAGCCAAGCCTGGAGGACGGCGAGCGAATTTAAGAGACCCATGGAAGGTATCATGGCACACCAGGCGCCAAATACGACTAGCCAAGCTCTCGATCCGCCATCTGGATAGTCCATGATAGATTCGGTGCTTTCAGCGTGGGTCATTATGCCTCAGAACTATGTCAGCCGTGCTTACGACCCTGAATAATTGTTTGCTACGTACCATCTGAAACCGAGCTGTGCGGTCGCTCTGCTGGCTGCGGTATATTCTCTTTCATGCTGGGGACCGTTTCTTGACCGCACGGCGAAAGTGGGTGTTATCCGAGTTTGCCGCGGAAAACTAATCATTCGCGTGGGTGATTGTTGCCGGTCATGAGGTTGTGAAGCAAAAATTTCTAGACTTTTGGAAAATGTTTCTGGATACGCGCGACTCTTAATGATTGAGACTCGCTTTCATAACTCCGCGGAGGTATCGGTCAAATTAGCACCACGGAAGCCATTCTTTCTGGATTTGGCGACCGCAAGGCGTCGTCGACACCTTGGTGGAGCTTGATTTCCTTGGGGCAACTTTTCCCGTAAACGGGCCGGTCCGGCCGTTGAGCATAACCTATTACACTTGAAATATTTCCCTGGAATCTGGCAATGGGGGCACAAATCCCGAAGTCAATCCACATTTGACGTGTTGGGATGCCAATCAAAATTTGGGACCTGCCTCATGAGAGGCGAGGGTTACGCTATCTGGAAAGTAATAGCTTCAGATAGGCGGAAGTGCCGCCCTAGTCTGGCGGAATTGGCGGGAAAGCTTCCGCCCTCTCGTGGTTTACAAAAGCTTTTTGTCGTTAGTTTGCTTGTGCGATATTGAGGGAACCAGGCGTACATGTTAGGAGAGTAATCTGATCTGGCATTGTAAGGAGAGCGTCAGTGCAAAAGATGGGTAGCGATGAATGAATATTTGGCATATAACATAGTGGCTAATAGATTTTGATCATTACTGGGGCACATGAGACGTTCCTTTTGTTCTCAATTCATGTTTCATTAGTAGAGGAGCATTCAGGAGGTTCTTTGAGGCGCTGCTTGGCAGATAGGACTGGTAATTCTCGCGAAAGAGCTCTTGGCCAAGACAAGATCATGTAGCAACGCGATTCATTGATCAAATGAGATGTTATTGTCAAGGATAGTTGTCCGGGTCTCGGGGCTCATTTTCCCAGTTCCTTAGTGATTGTATACAGTTTACCTCGGCAGCTACTCACTCGAACTCATATCCACAACAAAACACATTGGTGACAACCCAAAATATCAAAATCGGGATAGTCTAAACTTGCGCTCGACTGTTACCAGAACAACACCGGACTCGGACGCCGAGGATAATGTATGAGAAATCAGCAGTCCTTCGCGTGACTTTCAAAAGCAACTATCACATGTGCTTTGGTCGAGCGTCTCAAAACAAATTTCAGTTTTGGTTCACTCCTGTTGAATCAAGACCTAATCCGTGGTACAGGAAGCATCTATCCCCACAAACAGACATTGAATCGAAGACATCAGCGCCACATCGGAAGAGATGCTTGGGACCGGCCCGAGTATCGTGAGCACATGAAAAGTCGGGTTTGTTGAGCCTCTTGGCAAGGACGAGAGAAATTATCCTGAATCGTCAACATTGAGCAAAACGTCTCGCTGATCACTGGATCTCTGCGCCGGTGTGAAGTTGGAATGTCGCAGGCTCATGCGGAATGAGTAGAGGTCGGAAGAATATGTCCCGTTTTGTTGATAATCGCTAAAGTGAGCCACAGATTGGGAAATGGGGTGTCTTGAACGTTCGCGCAAGGCGGCGCATGTGTTTCATGCGGGGTGACCGAGCTGAATGCGGCGACTCCATTTTGCTGGTATGCCGGAATGCAGTTGTCCGTGAAGATCATTCTTCGGATCCGAGAGGCATACCGAGGCTGGACTCCCCTATTGATCCGAACCCTCAATGGTTGCTTTCTTCAACGTCAACCGAGCTTCTTAACTCCGATCTTGGCTGGAAGAGAAGACAAAGTGATAACTTATATCTAGCTATGGAATGATGTCCGCTAGATCGGTATTTTCTGGATGGGCAGTGACATCTCTGGTTTCTTCGTTGCTTGATATGACCGTAGGACCCCTCCGAATGCCAAGTGCCGCGTGTAAGACAGCTCCCCTCGTTCGGTCTGCGTCAAATGATTGAGATCTTGTCCCGAAAGAGCACGTCGAAAAGTCACTATGGCATTCTGGGTTCGCCATGTTGTAAACGAGCCTATCAGAGCGTTGGGCAAGGGAGACCGTCCGTGGGATGTCTCACATCTGTGTTCTGTGGCTGGCGTGTCCCGCAACCATCCACCTGGATACGCCTGGATACAGACACAACTTTCACGACTTAGCAGGTACAACCCCTTCTATTGGTTATTGCTCCTTGAATCTTTGCATGGCTCGTGCCGTTCCCCAAGAGGTCTTTCCGAGAATGATTTTCTGAGATGGGATTCTCCCTCTCTTTTGTCATGAGACATTCATTTGGGCAGTTGCTGGAATCACTCTATTTGGCCAATGCTCGCAGGCAGGATGATACCGTTAACGGAGACGATGAATCTTCAGGATACGCCGATCGTTGAGATCAACGGTAGCTAGAGAGTATGCTGTCTAAGACCCTAGGGAGAGAGCTGGGATTTTGTCTCTCTCCTATCTCGTTTTGGTGGAGACGAGTGCGTTTGTGGCAGCCGACAACACCGTTTTGGGAAATGAGCTCCTAGACAGCTGGATACCCGGGGAAGCCATCAATGGCTACCATTGTGTTGTTGGTCCCTCGGATGGCGTCTCCTCTCATCCTGGAATCCCTCCCACGAAAAGTCCTTCACACAGCATCCATGACTATATATCTGGATCGTTATTCTCCTGTTTTGTGTCTTCTCTTTCCCGCTTCATCCGATCCTTGCCCACCCATGACCGAGATATCCAGCACTTCATTGAATCGTAACCTTGCTTACGAGCTTCCTTACTTCAACGAAATGGCTACCCTCGACACTCACACCAATGGGATTTTCATGCCCAAGGACTTCGTCGGAATGGACAGCATCCTCGATGAGGACCTGTCTACTTCCCCGGATGCCACATCTCACATCTTCGAGATGTCCCGCACCAGACGTCTGCCTCGTCCCAACGGCGTCCTCTCTCGCGACGCCAGCCCTACGGGCTCCACGCGCTCTTTCGCCAATGGTCACAGCCATAGCTCCCGTCGCATCCTGAGCCGCACCCGAACTTCATCATGGGGCAGCTACCAGAAGCAGTACAGCTCCGAAGTGGCCAAGGAGCTGACCGCTCAAGCCGAGGGCGAGTTCTTTGCCCTCACAGAGCTGATGGCCAACATGTCTCGCCGCAGCACCTCCCTGAGGGAGGTCTGGAGCAAGATCATCGCTGAGCGGGAGTCCTGCTATGCTGAGATGGACAGGATGCACCAGCGCATTGAGGAGTTCGCCGAGATCATCGAGATCAAGGAGAGGGAGCACTCTCACAACCACCACGAGCACGAAGAGCGCCAGAAGCAAATCCTCAAGTTCAACATTGACCTCAAGGCCGCTGTTAACAGCACTGCCGAGTTCAAGACGAAGCTTGCTGAGCGCGACACCGAGTGCCGCCACCTCCTTCACGAGATTACGCAAGTGAAGGACACTCTCAGCCACGTCAGGCGCGAGCATGAGGAGACGAAGAAGACTGTCGAGACCACGAGACACACTCTGATCTCGACCGAGAGTTCTCGTGCTGAGCTCGAAGACAGGTGTGGCAAGCTTCGTGGCGACCGTGATGCTCTCGACCTGAAGTATACCGAGCTGCTCTCTCGTTATGAGGAGCTGACAACCAAGCACGACACCCATCACAAGGAGCTTGTCCACTCCAAGCAGCTCAATTCGGTTCTCAAGAAGGAGAAACATGACTGGCTCCACCGTGAGAGCGAACTGGAGGAGAGGCTGCGCAAGCATGAGCACAGGCACGAGGAGATCAGACGCAAGAACAAGGAACTCGAGGATCGCCTCGAGAAGAAGCAGCTCGAGATCAAGGAGTTCCAAGAGGTCATCACCAGGGCCGAGCAGCGCGTCACTAAGGTCAGGCACGAGAAAACCGAGCTCGAGCAGCACATTGAGAAGCTCAAGCGCGACATCATCAAGGAGCACAGCTGCTGGGAGGAGGCCGAGGACCGCAGCAGCAAGTGGAAGCTCAAGTGGGAGCACTCTGAGCGTGAGATCGTGTCTCTGCGCGAGGACGTTTCTCGCGTCGAGATCATCCAGACCGAGCTGCGTGAGACCATTACCAAGAAGATCGAGGAGATCCGTGTTCTTCAGCTTGAGAAGAAGCGCGTCGAGGAGGAGAGCGGTCGCCACTCCGGCCGCGCCGATGATATCCACCGCCAGCTGGTTATCGTCCAGGAGACTCTTAGCCACACCGAGTCCACACTTTCCAAGACCCAGGAAGAGATCCACTCTAAGACCGAGCGCATCGAGCGTCTGCAGCTTGAGTTCAACACCGCCAAGACCAAGATCAAGGACTACGAGATTGAAATCAAGAGCCACAAGTCTCTCGCTGCTACTCTCCAGGTCGAGGTTGAGAGTCTCACGACAGAGTGCGGCTCTCTTAAGCAGAAGTGCCGCGACTGGGAGGGCAGATACGAGGACGTCTGCGAGAGCGTCACCGAGTACGAGGACGGCGGCTCCGGCTACGAGTTCGAGATCAGCAGCATGCGCACTATGCTTCGCGAGTCGAGGGAGCAGAAGGAGAAGGCGATCAGCGCTCGCAACAACGCCGACCGCGAGCGTGATGAGGCTATCGCCAGATACGAGGAGAAGTGCCGCGAGATGGAGAGGCTCGAGGAGAGGATGCGAACGCAGTTGCACGAGCAGGAGAGACGCCGTTCCAGCAGCGGCCGGACCGTTGTCAGACACTTCTCCAAGAGTGGTAACGGCATGACCAGCAGCAGCGAGGCTGGCAATGGCCACAGCCACAGCCACAGCCATGGTCACAGCCATAGCCATACCCACGGCCACAACCACTCCCACGGTCACACCCACAGCCACGGCCACATCCACGACCACGAGAGTGTTTAGTTTGGATGCCACAACTTAACAAGGTCCTTCTTTATTCTTTTCCTTTTTCCACAAACACTTCCAGTCTTTAGTCTGAGTTCGCAAGACGATTTTTTCTTTGTCAGGTAACCGCCAACGGAGCGAGTAGGTCGCAGATCAGAAATTGAATAAACCCCCATTATTCTTGAACGTCTGGCAAGGTCTGGAGCTGCTTAGAGACCAAGTCCAGGAGTCCATGTGTTCTTACAAGAACAAATAGTCCTAATACAAGATTACTCTTCAGACCCAATCCCGACCTCAATTTGGCTGTTCGTTTCGTTTGACATGCAACATCACGAGGACCTTTAACAGTGGATGTAAGAGCGTGGTCTGAAGATTAGTTCCAGACGGCTGCCGCGTCGTCATCTTACATGCATTAAGTTTACAGCATCACAGCAACAAGGCGATTGGTCTTCTAAATTTTCACAAGGCGCTGCTGAAGATTAGGCTTTGGAGTATTTCTCCCACCCTTTTTAACTACAAATTCCCCAATTGATGTTCCATAACGTCTGTGTTCTCGAGGTGGTTGGGTTCTCCTCCGGTGGCCCCTGTCAGCTTATGGCACTGGACTTGGTCGTGGGTGATTAACATTAGTGGCCCGACAGCGACTGCTTTGCGCTAACACCTGCTGGTAATCTCGAGCAGCCGGAGATCTGCACCTCATACGACGAATGTGATGCTCGGCTCTCACAAACACTGACGAAGCTTTGCAAGTGGAATAAACAATTGCGAGCCCCGTGAGACCAATGGTGGGCAGATATTGTTGTATTGCCAATGCAGGCATCACGCAGCTCTGTCGTAGACCATGTGGTCGATCAACAGCAAAGTAGGTCGTACAACACCCAACAAAAGCACCGCACCTAACTAGTGAGTTTTACATGGACATGCAGACGGAGTATCATCCGAAGTCTTGGTCTTTCAACGGCGGCTTACGTTGCACCATATCGGATTAAGATGTTTAGAAGCTTGAGTGGTCTCAATTGGTAATTCCTTGGTGAAGGATCAGTAAGCTCCCAGCGGTCGCTCAATCACAACGACTGACTTCTGACGAAGAACAATCCTTCGTGGCTGTGGGCAGCACAGCACCGGCGCCAATTTGCCGGCCGTGCTAGCGTGCCGTTTCTGGGTTGCTCTTTGTTCACACTGAGTGGAAAACACTAAGATCGATGATGGAGGGCCAAATCACGGGGGAATCCATGAAGCTCATCACGCGTTTGCTACCTTTGACACAACACTCTGGCACTTCATCTCGCGACTGCGGGGACCTCGGACTGAGTGCCTACAAAAAGACCTCACAGTTCGGGTTGACATCGACCCTGGTCGTGCTATTCAGGGGCGGAAAGGCTGCAGCCGTTGGGGCGAAGGATCTTCCTGCCCTACCACGCTAACGGGTTCAATCCTACGCTATTCTCGGTTTAGTAACTGGCAGCTGCCAGGCTTCAGCATTTTGCTCCGGAAGTCATTGTTTAAGGACTGCGCATGGCCCCCAAGATCCATCTGTCCTTGGTCTTTTCTTGTCATCCATACCTTGACCATGTCTATGATGGAGCCACAGTCATCGGGCTCAAGCTCGAAATCCAAGTCGTCCAGCCCGGATCCGTCCGCCGGAGTCATGGCCCCGCTGACGACCGGGTCTCGGGGGAAGAAGAATAGGTACGTCATCATCGGCGCGCCTCCGATCGTAGCGGCCGCCCCCTGACACTGGAAATCCATCTGACGATGCTGCAGATTGCCGGGGATGTCGCCTCAAATGGTCACTTTCTCTCTACATCAACGCTCACAGACTAAGAGAGCTTCTTCAAAGAAAGTGAGAACAGGTTGCATCACGTGCAAGTAAGCATTGACTCCAAGTCCTAGTCATATCCCCTGATGGGCTGACGATTGATGCAAGACGGCGGCACATCAAATGCGATGAGACCAGGCCATTTTGCCTGAAGTGCACCAAGTCACCCCGCGGGCCAGGGGTATGCGAAGGGTACCCTTCCGACCGCAACACCAAAGCAGGGCACCGCCAAATCCAAGCTGCGCCGCGCAGGATCGTGGCGAAGGGGACATGGAGAATCCAGAATATTCTCGTCGAACCAGGGTATGACTCTGTCTTCTTCACAGACCCGGAAGAGAGAGGCTACTTCGACTTTTGGCGCATCCTCGTCGGTAACATCTACCTCTTCCCGAACGATGTCATGTCCCGCATCCTCCCACAGCTTGCCCGACATGAGCCCGCCATCAAACACGCAGCCCTCGCCATGGCCGCGATGGCCCGCGCCCTGGTACCGAATCTCAAGCGTCGAACTCGAAGGGAACTGCACAGCAATGGGCCGCACTATGAGTTCGCGTTGAAGCATTACGGTCGTGCCATCAAACTTGTACGCACGTCCGCGCCGTCGACTGATAATATGCTCTGGGCTATCGTCTGCTGCGTCCTGTTTGTCACCTTCGAGTGCCTCCACGGTGACCGCAATGCGGCGTTGCAGCATGTTATGCACGCATATAAGATGATGGAGCACTACTTCATTCAGCGGTCCATGGTCGAGGATGCTCGGGAGACAGACTCCATCCGCTCCGTTTGTGACGATGCTGCGTGGATCTTCCAAGGCATGACGATGCAATCTTGGTCGCACAACGTGCTTCACTCGAAGAACTCAAGCGACATAAGCTGGTGCTGCCGTGGTAGCACACGGCCCTTTGCAGTTGAAGAGATGCCTTCGACGTTCGCTGACCTACACATCGCACGAAGATGGTGGAGAGTGGTTCAGCACTACATCTGCCACCGCTGTCCGATCTATACCGACATGTACGCGGACGACATGCCGCAAGAGGTCATTGCTGGCGGGTATATACGAAATACATATGAACTCAAGGATGCTGAGGATCTAAGGAGAGTCCTTCCTCAGTTTCTTGCCCATCTTCAACGCTGGCATGACAGCTTTCAGGGGATCTATGACCATGCCAGGATTGGACAAGATCGCGACTTCAGCTCATACGTCGACGCATGCAATCTGCGTGTACAGTATCTTCTTTTATGGAGCGATGTCGTGAGCATCAGTTACAGAGATGTCAAGACAGTCAAAAGTCTTACACCAGCATTCCGCGAGATTGTGGACTTGTCACGGATTGTCATTCAAACACAGTCTAACTGCGGTGGCTGTTCTGAGGTGTTCAGCATGGACAACGGACCTACCATGCCACTGCTGGTTGTCGCATGTAGATGCCGCGACGCCGAAGTGAGAGAAGAAGCAACGGAGCTGTTAGGGAAACATCCCAGGCGTGATGGCTTGTGGGATAGCAGGACGTTTCACACAATTGCTATGAGAAATAAGGCCATTGAGTCTGACAACATCGCCTTTGAGGATGATGAATTTGAGGAGTGGTCTCGACTTTCACGGAGGGAAGTTCACTTCGATGCCAACGGGGACGTCCAGGCAAAAATTGTCAAATGGCATCCCGAAGTTGGGGAGTGGCGTGTGGTGGAGGAGCAACTCAGTGAGCCATCTCATAGGGTGCCTCCAGACTACAGAGAGCTTCCAAGGAGGCAGCAGTCGATCAAGATTGCCCCAAGACTTTGTTAGATAATGATTAACTGGTAATGCGAAATCTCAAGCTAAACTCTAGTAAATCTGACAGTCCCGTCCCCAAAGCCAGCCACCCGCCGATGCATAGTAGCACGTATTTCTAAGATGAATTCCATGATCGGTTGAGAGTTACCTTCCGGGCTAAACCTCAGGCCTCCCTTCAGAACCTTTCTCGGGCCCATCTTCTGAATGGCCTCTGCCGGGCTTGCAACAATAGTCCTCGTTTCCCCAAACGCCGGAGCCCTCCCAAACGTCTGGCGTTGGGCAGGGAGTCCGTTGTTCGGTCTGGGCCATGATACTTTCTAACTGGTCGCGTTTCTCAGGAAATATTATCGGAAGGAGCTCACGGAGGTGTAAGACGGTTCCGTTATGGCATTGTGGGGCCATGACCTTTCTCACGAGGGGCTCCGAATCCACGAATCTGGAAATGTTAGACACAAGGAAGTGCCCTCTCTTCGTTCCCGGCCACCAAATGATGAAATCCTCGTCAGTGAACTTAACCCAGATATCGGTGTCTGCGCCATAAGTCAAGAACAGAGTTATAAAGTCTGCTCGGTTCTCCATTACTGCTTCCCGGGGTAATGACACGAGAATGCGCATAAGCCAAGCGTGCCAGCATGTAATAGTAACACCATGGAGGATACAGCTTCCGATATCGGACTTTGCGCTAGACAACGCTCCAGATTTGAGATAGGCATCTACTCCTGCTAGAATTCTTTCGCTGACGACTTTTGCAGGAGTGCCTTTGAACTGTCGGGTTTCATCATTCCTAGACTGACCGTAGCCGAAGGTGCCAGTGAGAAAGTTGTCTAGAACGATACCTTCATATATGTCGGCGTCTTGACCAGAGAGAATCTTATCCCAAACTTCGGGGGCATTGTAATTATTGTATATCCCAGCTCTCATAGAAAGAAGGAGCAAAGCAACTTTGGGTGGAAGGAACCAACTCGAGGGGTTAAAGGAATGGAGGAAATGGAGATCAAAACGTAGGTTTATTTCCATCTCGTGCAGGTTGTGGTGCTGTAGGACGTTGCCAAGTTCTTCGAATAGGCACATCCAACGGTCGTCGGATAGTCGCTTCTCCAAGTAGTGATATTGGGAGAGAAGCCCACGAAGCTGGACACTAAGCTTCTCCCGTACGTAGAAAACACTTGGGCGGAAGTATTTTATTGCGGCAAGGTATGACTGGCAATGAAAGTCTCCTTCATTGAAATCCATATCATCCGTCGCGTCAGCGCGCATCGTTTTGTTGACCTCATGTTGTCTCAAAAATTCAAGCGCCGTCCTATGAATACAACGGACCTGCTGATGAGATGGATAATACTGATTGATTTTAGATGGGTCCTTGTACGAAACATGGGAGTGAAAGTATTCTTCATCTTCGAAATCAAGAAGGACGTCTGACTCCGATGTTTCGTCTTTCGTGCTACCTGACTGCTTCGTTGTGCTTCTCGGTCCATGATCTCTTGGAAAGTCGTCCAACTCAGCCGTGTACACCTCAAGAAGGCCCATGCACCTGCGATACACCGCCCTGTGGGTACGATATAGTCTTTGATCTCGGGATGCCGCGTCTATCTGTGGAGTTGGAATGGGAAGATCGAGCGCAAAATTATGGTTTTTCTCGTATTCTTCGAGGAACGAATGGCGAATCAGAACCATAGGAATGCGTGGGCTGTGGGATGGAATGGTGGCCAGAAGCATCCGCATAGCCTTTTTTCGATCCTTCCTAGTCGCGAAGCTTTCATTTGCCATGGACTTGAAGATGTTTTCGTAGAGATTCTCTAGTTCTTTCGGCAAATCATTGACCCTTTCCTCAAGATCTTCCATGAGATCCCCAGCCGCATGACTTGAGATGAGTCCTTCGACAACAATACGTTCCCAAAGAAAAACACCCTCGGCTTTGTCAATGATCTGATTAATCAGACTTCGTGCTCGTTCAGTTGCAATTGAATCTCCTGTCGACGAGATGAGATCTGCAAGCTTGTGGCGGACGAAGCTCTGAATGTCGCGAAATGTGATTTCATGCAGTTTAATCTTCGGGCTATGGACAAAGGCCCTTGTGAAAACAACCCACTCGCGGCTTGATACACAAATCTTGATGTTGGTTGGATAGCGACCGACCCAGCTGAGCAGCAAGTCCACAATGGCCTGATGCTCTCCGACAAATTCATCTAAGCCGTCGATGAAGAACACAACAACGTTCGAAGTAAAGAAGTCTGGTGAGTTGAACAATTCCGTAAAGGCAGCTTCAACATACGATGGCCGTACTTCAATCGGCATCTGCTGAATAGCACAAGACCATAGCTGTGGGAAGACTTTCTCGACAAGGCATGGGACTTGTTCAAGTATTGAACACAACAATGCCTGCTTTAGTCCTTCCAGAGACTTTTGCAAGGGTGTCCCGTGCTGGTAGAAGAAGAAGTTTGCCATGATCAGTGATCTGTTTCCAGTCCATATCTTCAACTGATCTTCTGTGTTGCAACTTTGACAAAGTAACTTCATCAATGTTGACTTCCCTGCACCTGGCTTGCCAGTTATGTGGAAGACGCCTCTTCCCTTTGAAAGCCAAGTGGTCAGGTCTTGACGGGCGTTCAGCTCCACGAGTGTCTCATCAGTTCTGGCTTCTGATTCCAGAATCCAGGAGAATGTCTTCTCATGGGCAGGCTTGACGTCGTCGAACCTGCGAGTCATATCGGCGACACGAAGCTTCTCCAATATCAGTGCCTGCGCGGTGCGCTCGGTTGCTCCTTTGGAGACAGCTAAGATATACGCAGCTTGTTCCATAAACTCAGGAACATGCCTCCAAGCCTTCATTCGAGTCTCAAGCTCACTTATGCCATCTCTCATGAGCTTGACTTCGGTCGATTTTGCCTTTCCCTGATCACGGATCTCCTCCAAGCGCTGTTGCAGGTCTGCACTTATCCAAAAGTTAGCTAGATCATAGGCTGATGGTGCTGTCCAGCGGGAACTTGGCACTTACCTTGTCGCGAGTGTTAGTTGCATGTGTACTTGCTGCCGGCAAGTCTCCAAGTCCTTCTGTAGCTCTGCCTTCCTGTTTTTCTGGCGGGAGCTTTTGAACAATTTGAACGCTATGTCCCGCTTTCTGGTCGCTCTGAGGCCTCCCAGGAGACTCATCAACTCAAGTGTCAGAAACCTGTACTCATCGGTGACTTTGACGAGCTCGGCCTCATGGCTATTCTTCTCAATGTCTGAGTAATCCCGGCGTATGCTGTTCATTTGATTGTCACATCGTTTGATGCGATCTTCCAACTCCGCGTTGCCATCCAGCGATGCCGACCCATCTTCTGCAATGGCTTGAGCTAAAGCGACACCTTCGGCAGCAAAGTCGATGAAGCTGATTATGCCGCTGACTAGACCGATGATTTCTAGCCCGCTCATGATCGGTGGTCTGTTATGTCTTGCGAGCTTACCTCGACAGATTGAAGGCTGGACGAAGTTTCGATAGGGCGAATCCTGCACGGCTGTCGTAAGAGGACACAAGACGCGACTTGTGATGGATTGAAGGGGCCGGATTGATAAAGCCACGGGACTTTTCCAACAGTATGGTGTTTTCTGCTTAAAACCTCTAGAGGCCACTGGAGCCTTGCTGGGCGCGCTCGGCTCCGGGTTTGCCGCTCGCCAGCTCCGATTTGTTGAACCACTTTAGTCTCTCAAGCGTTTGATGCTTTTCGGGTCCATGTATGAAGGTATGTGGCCAAAGTGATCAAGAGGCAACAACTCTTCACAAATGATAGGAATGAGGCATTCGCCACAAGCCCGCGCGAAATGTTGTTCAAGATGAGGGAGATGTTGGGCATCAGGCTGCAGGGGCTCACCGGAAGTCATGGGACCGCGCCTGCACCTGCCGGGTTTTCGGACCAATGCCCATGAAGCTCTCGAAGCACAACACTTCAAAGTGGTCTGGACAATTCCGCAGTATTTTACAACAGGCTGTCCAATAGTAGACGGTGGGATTGGCTCCCGCTTATCCGGCCAAGAGAGGGGTATGGCGTGCTGACGGTGTCTCGGTCCTATTATTAGATTCTATCTTATCCTGATCACTTCAAGCAATAACGGCTGGCCAGGAGGCGCAAGTTCGATTGCACTGTTGCTGTACTGGACGTGGTAACCACTCCAAGGCATTTTCAGTAATCCTATGTCAAGTCTTAATGTGTCGAATAAACTTCTGCAACATAGACCCTCCTACTCAAATGGGCATGATATTGGACATTGCTTCGATTTAAGAAGGGGAATTTCTTTGCCCTGGAAACTTGGTCATAATCTGCCTGCGGCAGTCCAACGATGCCGATGATAAAGAGAGAAGAAGAAACACATAGGAGTTCCTTTGATGAGATTGTATTTATCTGAAATGTATTGATTGACCTATGAATGCTTTGAAGTCCGATCTGCTAGCGAGCTACTTTCGCCTACCTCTTTTCAATTACCTCGGCAATAACATCATCTTCTAGACGCTGGGCGTCAGCACGAGAGAGCACGGGTTGTGCTTCCCCCTGGTTCCTCGGTACCCATCCAATGTAAGGATTCTCATCCCGACGCAGTTGCAATTTTTGTATGAATCTTTGGCGGATAATTGCCGGACTGTTGGAGCCTTCCGCCAGTCTTCTCTGTCTAGATTCGAAAAGAATCTCCATGGCTTGTAGCAATGAGACCTGTGACGAGGAAGCAGGCACCAGATCCTTCATCTGCCTCTTCAGGAGCGAGTAGAAGGAAATCAGGCGGTTACCCCCACTAAGGTAGGTGTCTTGGAGGCTCAGCTCGTAAGAAGCAGGGTAGAATCCGGCGAGCTCCCAATCAATGATAGCAGAAAGCTGGTAGTCGGGACGTCCGTCAGGAGAGTTGCAAGGTTTAACGATGATGTTGCGAGGGGTGAGGTCGTTGTGGCAAAACACGGACTCGTGCCGCCACTGTTCTCACCACACTTGCCGCACCTTTTCTCGTCAATGGGATTGGGCGGCGTCGCCGACTTAGCGGGGGTGGTTTTCATCTCGTCATGATGCGTCGTATTCTCAGACTTTGAATAATGAATGATTGAAATGATGAAAAATTGAAATTGCTGTGTTTTTACTACTGATTGTTGTTTTTGATGTGTGAAGATCTCAACTTAACTTGACAGGCAAGATGTCCAGTTCGCCCTTTACTTATATATTCAGCTGTCTATATACCCTTGAGTGCCCCTCGTTGAAAGAGCAGCTATTGAGCTCAATAGCTGATGCAACCGTTCACGAACTGCTGGGCTGATAGATACCTTGACGAGCAAGTTGCGTACGTACCAAGGGGCAAGACACATACCCTCTTGGCCGTGGTTTCTTGTATGAGTTCTTTATCTGTGTGTCGCATAACACAGGTAGACAGTTGAAGGAATTATCGCATGGATGAATGGACGGATGAACCGCAAGCGGATAGAGGTCTTAAGGAATCTGGACTACATAGTACAAACAAAAAGTTGTCAACCCACAAGTCGAAACAAGTTTCGCTAACTAAAATTGCCCTGGAAGGATGGCTCAACCCGCTAAGGGAGGCGGGTGATACAGCCGAACCTCACCGATAGACAACAATGAGGCGGAGTCTGCAAACAACACAATCAAGTGGACGCGATTCTCGTGGTCCTAGCCGTTTCCATCCAAAGAGCGAATTCGCGCAATCCATGGCGTTAGCTGTGCATTGGCACATAACGTGCTGTAAGAAACTCCAGTTGGTACTACAACCGTTCGCAATCACTCGCCGCAAGATTGAACCCACCGTTGTAGTACCACAATGGAAACTATCCATCAAGCTGTATCCAGAAGTCCATGTGCTAGCCTTGCTTTCCGATAGTGTGAGATGGTCGCTGTCGACGGTAAGAGATTGAGGGAGCAGACTTCGTTGTGACAAAGCGTATCAGCTACATCTTCTAGGCTACATTCCATCGGAAACAATATGATACCTGGGTGCAGCTTACCGACAAGAATACCGTCAAGAAGCGTATGGATATGAGGACTCAGGAGATACATGTTCGCATTGAGAACAGAGGTCAAGGCTGGCAACCTTAGAACACGATTGTTTCAAATGGCGGGAAAGAAACACCGCGAGCCACCTGCTGGAGCAAAGTAGCAGGATGCTCGAGCGGACACGCATTGGGACTTTGCTAGGGGGGTGAATATGTTCGTTGACCCCCTATTGGTTCCCTCTTCACTGGGCGGAGCTCACTTGCGGTGGCTGCATGCAAACGATGTTGCTCTTGTGATTGGATTGTATCTAGTCACGTGGAGTTCTCAACTCTTCACGAGTTCAGGTTCTGATGCAACTTGGCGAGAGACAAAAGCACTTTATTACCTCCTCACCGCTGGCAAAGTAGTCGACAGCCACGCATGACCCGAAACAAGGCCATCTCATTACATGTCCTATCCTTGCAGGAAAAATCATGTTCTTATGTCAGTTTTGCAAAAGTATTGAGGTGCAATATCTCCCCTCGGCCACTGGGGTTACACTAAGGCCTGATGAGTTCGAGGCAGCCCCGTCGCAGCCTCATTGTCGGTCCTTTTTTTCGTTGCAAGAGTCGGCCAAAACGTGTAAACTTTGTCATTTGTTCTTCAAAGGCCTCAGAGTTAACCAAGATGAACGGCTTCCCAGCGGCTGCGCTTATATTAGTATGGGGCATACAGATTGGGCCGCTGAAGATCCCCCTCTGACCGTTGAGCCGATCAATATCAGGGCGCTGAGCCGAAGCGGCTGGAGTGTGAACCAGAAGCAGCTTTACGGTATTCAGGTGACTTGTGGGTACAGGACATGCGAGTTTGGGCTGTATGCAGACGATGGTATGTGACCGCTCAGGCTACTGGGTTACCTGCCTAACATGATCCAAGATTCTTGCGCAAAAAAAATGGGAATGGTGGTTGGCGAAAACCCAGAGCCTGTGAAGGAGTGCCGACGACCTCTGGATTGGATTCAGGCATGCCTTAAAAGTCACGATGTTTGCTCCCGATACCAGACACTTTTCGCATCAGCGACATCCTTCCCAACCCGACTTCTTGATCTTCAGCCTACTACACCACATGCGGACGTTCGGCTGGTAGACGGCTCCAGTTGCAGTCATGCGCCGTATGTTGCATTGAGCCATTGCTGGGGCGCCGCTCCCGTCGTCAGAACGGTCAAAGCCAATTTACTTGCCTTCAGGACCAGGATCGATCCGTCCTCACTAAACAAAACTTGCAATGACGCTATGGACGTTACCAGAAAACTCGGAGCGCGCTATCTGTGGATCGATTCTCTGTGTATTGTACAGGACGACGCAGACGACTGGGACCGGGAGGCGGCCAGGATGGCTCAGGTTTACTCCCAGGCTTACGTTACCATTGCTGCGACGTCTGCGCCTGACGGTACTCATGGTTTGATCCGGAAAGCCCGCAATGAGCCGCTCATACCACTTCACTTTCAGAGCAGTGACTCCTTGAATCGCGGCGTGTCAATTGGGCCGTCACTCAGCAAGTTCCAGCGCATCGACAGGGAACCATTGAACAGTCGAGCATGGACGCTTCAAGAGCGAGTTCTATCCCCGCGAACACTTCATTATGCGGCGGATCAAGTACATTGGGAGTGCAGGCAGTCCATCATCAGCGAAAGTGGAAGTTCTCCCTACGGTTATGGCCAGGGAGAATCAGCCGAAAACTCCATAGTCAGGGGTTGGCTCGGCAAGATGGCAAGAGACATAGTTCCGGACATCAAACCTGGGAACGAAGAGGTTTCTAAGTCAGTCAGGGGCGATCCGAACCTTGCTATCAACAATTCAAATGTTTCATACGAGAACTGGTACCGGATGCTACAAAACTATACGGAAAGAAATATCACCAAAGACGCTGACAGGTTGCCAGCTCTGTCCGGTATTGCGAGAGCCTTTTCCAGTAAGAAACCCAGCCCCTATCTAGCGGGCATTTGGCTGGATGACATTACGTCTGGACTTTTGTGGTATGTCAACGTACCAGAATCGGCACGGTACCCAGACACATACCGCGCTCCATCATGGTCTTGGGCAGCTGTCGAAGGCTCTCCAGTAACATTCCTTTCAACCCACTTCTTTGGCCGCCGACCAGGAGAAGTCGATGAGATTGAATACGTCGACCACAATGTTGATCTAGACTCGGCCGATCCCTTTGGGCGAGTAAAAGCTGGCTCGTTGACCTTACGGGGCTATGTTAAAGCTGCAATGCTCAAGACAGTGCAGGAAGGCCAGGAGATCGAAGGAGTTCGAGCTTCCATGCATGTGTTGTTCGATGAAGAATCTGCGATTGGCACGGCGAATTTAGACGTTGCAATTGCAGACGGTCCTGTACATTGCCTGCTTGCTACTTGTACATACCCCCAGGACTCATCGTTGCATTATACCCCCAACGTCATTCTTTTGCTTCGTTCATTTGGAAATGCTGGTCAATTTCAACGAGTGGGAATGGCCGGATTGTTTCCACAGCGGATTCGCGAGCCGCAAAAGCATTTCGACCCAATTCCGCAACCGGGAGACCCCAGCTTTACACAAACGGGCAAAGTCAAGCTCGACGAACAAACGGCAAAGGGGGAGAGCCTAGAAACTTGGTTCGATGAAATAGAAACATCAGTCATCTCCATCATTTAGATATCAGGCAGTCAAATCGAAGAGGCCGCTCAGAAGGGTTATTCGTGGAAAAGCACACTTCGCTTGAACTTACGGAGTGATGATTGGCTGACTTTCCTCATTTGTTGATTATCTGCGTCTGCTGTGCCGCCTCAGTGCTGGGGTTATCATTGGCTTAGCTGATCCCCAGATGCTGCGGACATGGAGTCATGCGGACCACGCAAGGCTCCCGACCATGATGAAAATCCCGCCATCTTCATCACCGTTCTCGACCGTTGCTACGCAAAACGCCTTCGGAGCTCGCCATTGCTCGGGACTTGCCCAGGTCTGCAGCCTTTGCCGACATCACATCTTACGGAATCATACGTTTATGACACCCAGAGCCTTGACGAAGACTGCACCGACATTGAGTCCAGCTTCCGCCCCCAACTTGACGCCTGGTCTGCTCGACCTTGAAATAACACGTCATTCTGAAGAAAACGACAGCTCGGGGTCGCCTTTCGCCTTAATTGCCCAAAGTACGCAGAAAACATGATGACACCTGTGGAGATCATTGGGCTTGTCAGCGCAGTCATCACATTCATCGACTTCGCTGCCGAGAATATTGCAATCGCTCAAGAGATTGGCAAGTCTGGCACTGCTGCAAAGAAAGAGAATTCTGAGTTGGAGAAGCGTGTTGGTCTGCTTCAAAAGCAGATCGACAATGTGCGGCAAAGCACGAATGGGTCGCGAAACGACATCCACGGAGTTGAATTGTTGAACCTCACGGACGAGTACCACGGCCTTACGACCAAGCTGCTTACCCTGCTGAGTGAGCTGAAGTCAACCAAGAAACGTCAAGTTGTCTGGAAGTCGGTCAAGAATTTGTACAAGAAGAATGAAAAGGAGGGTCTGCAAAAGGATCTAGAAGACTGCCTGAGGAGAATACAGCTTCAACTGATGCAAGTGACGAGGTAAGGTTTCCCTGCGTTAAGAGATATTGAATCGAGCTAATGGCGTTATTTATGTAGATATGAATTTGGCGCACACCTCGATAGGATCAGTGACCAAGGAAACAAGCAGATGGAAGAGTTGAAGCAACTCAGAAGAACCACCACCAATCTCGAAAGCGGCATGAGCTCGTGGGGTCACATTCCCAGTTTACTAGAGCAAGTTCGTCTCATTGTCCATGAGTCCAAAACAGCACTTGGCCGAAAGGCCTATTTCAAGATTATGGACGGACTGAAAGTGAACGGAATGGTCGACAGATTCGACGAAGTTGACGAAGCGCATGAGCACACTTTCGGCTGGATTCTAGAGCGAGGGCCAGCTTCGGAAACGGAAACAGCGGAAGAGACTGAGGCGCGTCGAGGAATCATTGACTGGCTTTGCCATGGAGATGGTGTTTTTCATATCACCGGGAAGCCAGGCGCCGGGAAGTCGACTCTCATGAAGTATTTGTGCCAAAGCCCGAAGACCCAGGAATATCTGGGGTCTTGGGCTGGGCACAAATCGTTGATCACAACAAACTTTTTCTTCTGGAGACTAGGCAGCGATATCCAGAAGTCACTCGACGGGCTTCGGCGGGCTTTGCTTTACTCCATCCTGCAAGAGCTTCCAGAATTTACCGAAGATGTATTTCCGCGCCATTGGAAATCGATTTTTGATGACAAAGTTGTTTCAATTCATACCAGAGACGTCGATACCGCCCTTGAAGCTCTATTCAACCAGACGGCCTTCTTAACATCCCACAGGCTCGTTTTCTTCATTGATGGCCTGGATGAATATGATGGAGATCACGACGGAATGCTCAAGACGATCCTCAAATGGACCAAAGAACACCACAACGATATCAAACTCTGCGTCTCAAGCAGAGAATGGGAGATTTTTACACAACGGCTAGCCGACTGCCCCAGGGTCAAGCTCCAAAACATCACGCGCCGAGATGTTCAAACCTACGTGAACGAGGAGCTCTCCGAAAACGATGACTTCACCCAAGTCTCCCTTCGAAGCCCTAAAATACTCAACCTCGCCAACATCATTACAGAAAAGGCTGAAGGCATATTCTTGTGGGTGAAAATCACGCTCCGGAGTCTGAAGTGGGGATTGTTGTCTGGGGAAAGTGTGAGAGAGCTTGAAGAAAGAATCAGCGCATTGCCTAACGCGCTTGAAGCCCTTTATCAATCAATATTCGACTCTATGAGGAACCGCGGAGACACAAGTCAGATTGACAAAATGAGAGCCATGCGGACGATTCTCACAGTTTCGCGCTACGCTGTCGGTGAAGAAGAGTGGGGCTATTGGCCGTCTCTATTTCAAGTTCCACTCATGTACTACTCGTTCATTGACGAATATGAACGAGACGAGAACTTCGCTATCAATATGTCATCCGGAACAATGGAGGAATCGGTACAGAAAGAACGAATAGAAAAGGCTCGGAGAATGATCTACCAAAGATGCATGGGCCTTTTGGAAACATATACGGTTCCCTATGACGACAAACCTCGCTATTACAAACCAGTCATCCCCAAAGAGCAAGGCGTCATACCTCTCCCTCCTATCGCAAGCCAACGAATGACCACGCCCACCACGAACGAAGCTGGCGGTGGTATTGAAGACGGATTTGAGGAACGCATTGACACCGAAAGTTCATCTTCGTCAAGTGAATCAGAATACAAAAGCTTCATTAGTGGCGAAGACGACGAGTACCTTCACGCATACGCAGAGTTTGATGACGACGGCAAGTTCAACCACCGCTTCATGTATCAACCAAGAGTTCGATGCATACACAGGTCAGTGCATGAGTTTCTCGTCCAACCAAGAATCGAAGAACTCGCGCGCCTCGATGCAAGAAACTTCGACGAAGCGGACTTCCACCTCCAGGCATTCGCAGCATGCCTTAAAATGTTTCGACCATCCGTCTACTTCGTCAGAAAAAGACTTCTTTACTTGTGTGAAATACTAGTACGTATGAAACATTGCTCTTCTTTGAGCATAGAAGGCACTCGCCTCGCGGAGTTTCTGGAGCAGGTGTCTCAAGTCGCCAAATCTCATCACCTGAACCTAGGAGTATCTTTCACAGGGTTTTTTAAATGGTCCACAGGAGATGTGTATCACTCACACGGTGATATCTACTTATCAGCTGATGATGCATTGTATCTTGTCCTTCAAAGACTTGATTTGTGTAACGAGGCTCAATACGTGCCAGGGAACGAGCTTTGCCGCCAGCTTTCCACAGAGAGTGGAATGATCCAGTACAGCGATGTTGTTTTGGACAACTACTTGACCGGACTGATCGATGTTTACTATGCGCCCGGTTTCAGACATATAAGAAGAGGTTATTGTTCGACAGTCTTCGAAAATTTGTCGAGATTGTTTGAGGCTGGTCTGTCAGCAAACACGAAGTCTATCCAAACTTTGGATGGCCAAGTAGTGTCGAAGTGCTGGTATCTATGGTTAGTGAACTCTTCGAGCTGCCAAGATCCCGAAAACACATTCGAGGGATATCTTAGGCTGTTTCTCCAGTACGGAGCTGAGTGTGACATCTGGTGCATATACAACACAAACGTATTTGCTGTGTGGTGGCCTGGAGCAAGGGAAGCCCTGGAGCTTACCACAGGAGGATACGTACTGGACAGAGCTCCTGCTTGGTTCAGATCAGAGAGTAAGATAGGTATTTTCCTGGCATCCCATATCGGGGAGAGTGGCATTGTGCCCTTGAGAGACGTCCTTCCGGAAATGTATCCGCATTGTGGCACTGAGCTACAAATTCTGGCGGACAAAAACCAAGGAGATAAAGTACCGCCACCTAAAGAGGTTTGGCACCACTTCATGAAGACGTAGATATCTTATCACAACTGCTGGAGAATTCATATGCGAGACCTCTATAGGTTACAGCTTTTGCTATTCAGGCGAATAGTGATAACAGGCCATTAAGAGTAATAAGTATGAAGATGAAGATGATAATAATAACGTCGACAACAATGAGAAGGATAACGACGACGACAGCGGCGGCGGCGATGAAGATGATAGTCACGACGAACTAACGATAACAATAAAGGTAATCATATTTTAGTGTAGCTTATAGATAGTTGTCTGCCTGGTTAGCTAGAAGTATCCGCCCAGATAGCAAAACTCATGACTTATATCCTCTCATTGTACCTTTTTGACTTCTCATCGAATCACATACTCTTCAACCTCTCCTCAAGCCACCCCCAATACCCAGCAAACATCCCAACCCCCTTCCACCCTTCACAAAACGCCCTCATAGCCTCCATCCTCTCCCTCTCAACCTCCCTCTGCCTGCCCTCAACCCACCTCCCCCCCTTCCCCCCCTCCACAACCCCCATCTCCCCAAGCCCATACACAACCCTCGCCTCGCAGACAGGACACAAATACGGCGGCTGCCTCGCATCCTCCCCCAACCCCGCGGTGCCCTGCATGACACACGCATAGTACACGCAGTGATCCATCCCAAAACAGTGCCCCAACTCATGCGCCGCCGTCCTCGCAACCCGCGAGAACCACAACCCCCTCTGGTCCTCCTTCGTCTTCGGCACGACAACCTTCTTCGCAGCATTAATCGCAGCACCCAGTGCCGTGTGCGGCTTCTTCTTCAGATCAAGTACCGCTTCACCGTCAGAAACCACCCTGCCGCCACGCTTCCTCTTCCCACCTCCCTCCTCCCCATTCTCCCTCTCAAACTCCTCACAAAATCCCTCCACAAACCTCGCACAATGCGCCAGCGGCCACATATGCCCAACCTCCACCCCAAACGCCAGATCCAGCACCGGCCTGTATCTAAAACTACTCACCACCGAGATCCGACTCCCGCCATACGCCCGGCCACAACAAAAGTCGTCCTCCTCATCCTCATACAAATCCTGCGCGACCACCAGCACGCACGCATACGCGTCCCGCGGCACCACCCCCATCAGCGCGTCCAGGAAATCGCTCAAATTCAGCTGCATCCTCGCAATCTCATCTTTACTCGGCCGCGCCCGCACGCCCACCACCGTCTTGTCGCCCGTCGCCAGCCCGACCATGTCCGCCTTCCCCGCGTCCTCCCAGCGAATGAACCTCATCGACGTGGGCAGCAACTTCACCTCAAGAGGATGATAAAACGCCGCCAAGTACCCCATCAAGTCCGCTGTGTCAGGATGCTGCAGCCGCGGGAACTCCGCCGGGTCAACCAGGTCCTCGACATCCGGCTCCGCCCACTCCCGCATAAACGCCGCGCTGTCATCGATCCGCGGCACGTCCGCTACGTACAGCGTCTTGCGGTCGTGCGTGATCGGGTTGCGGTACCCGCCGTTGATCCACGACCGCAGGCTTTGCGGGGGGTACCGCGGGTGCAGCGCGAGCTCGTCGTCGGGGAGGACGAGCGGGCCGGGAAAAGTGGAGGCGTCCGGGGCGGCGACGGGGCCGGGCGACGATGCACTGCCATCGGGGACTCTCCCGGAGCGCGTCGTTGCAGCGATGCGTTTGTCCACGGGCACGCGCTTGAAGCCGGCGGTCTTGCGGCCGTAGTCTGACGCGTCGATGAGGACGGTCTGGTGGGTGCATGCTTTCTTTTTTGCTGGCGCCATGGTGGGAGTTGACGGTGCAAGTGTCAAACGTCCGCCGGTCGCTGGGCGAAAACGAGAGACAGACTTATACGATTCCTTCGCATCCCATATCCACCGAGACGTTCCAGATTCTGTGCCGCAGAATGAGTCACAAGCACGCATAATCACCCCGCCGTGAATTCCAGGACCGAAGAGGAGTGAATTGTTTGATGAAGGGGCTAGTTTGTAGCTAGAAACCAGCGAAACCCCGCTTTCCGCGCTGCTGCCTACGATGCCTAATTCAAGCCACTGGCGGACGATTTCTTCAGCCTCGCATCCTAGAACTATTCCTGTAAGCACCAGCATCGCTTCTTGCGAGTCGTGTAATTCCAGGCTGGGTCGTGTTGACACTGCCTTGCCACTAGGCTGACTCGAAAGTCGTGCGGCTCGCCTGGGAGTAAACACTCGTCCGGATCCTCGATGTCCTTCGAGCGCACCCAACTTGCCACTCGCCCGACTGAGTCGCCCAGTCCGCCCTCACATCCAAAATCAACAACGAGCCCAAAGGAGCAGAGGCATACACCCAGAAAGCCTCTTGCATCACTCGATCCAAGCAGACGTGCCCCGAGCAGGCCTCCAGCCTTGACATCAACGCCTCGGCCATCCGCGGACGACGGAGCATGTGTCCCTCCAATGCAGTCCAGAAGCACAGAAGAAACGTCCCTTACCAGCCTTTCCTTCCTGCAGCCCTGCTAACACGAAAATGACGCCGTCAGTCCGTCTGCCCTCTTCACGCTCGGCCGGGTCTGGCCTTCTTGCAGCCCTGCACTGCACTGCACCTCGCCACCGCCTTAACCATGCCGTCGCGCTTGCGCATAACAAACCGGCATGGCCCCTTCAGACGATCCGCCCGCAACACGCAGCACAACACCATACGCGCGCTGATCCCGCTACCACCGCCGCGGTACCTGCATCCCGCATCCGCGAAGGTGACGGCCGGCCGGATATCCCCCAATATCACACACCTCATCACCGCCGTGCATCGTGGGATAATTATCCCACAAACCAATATCACCGCGCCCGCCCGCTCATGCCCCCCGACGGCCAGCGTCAAGAACATCGTCAAAAGCCTTGCGCGACGCCATCGCTCTCCCGCTCGCGATCTCTGACGCGCCCCGGCCCTCCCGCGACCGCTTCGCGATGGTTGACGAATGAGATGACGCCACACCTAAGGACGTTGTCAACGCCCAAGCTAACAATCCAAGACGAAAACCCCCAAAAAGAGAAACCTCGCTTTATCTGCCAAATTGAGCCTGTACAGTCGTCAGCTTCGTCAGCTTCAAATCTCTCTCGTCGCGCTGCGAAAACCATCACTGTCGCAAAACTTCGTAAACAAAGAAAAAAGCCAACAGCATTCCTCCCCCACGTCAGGCAAGGTTCACAAGTGAAACCAGCCCGTCTGCCCCGGAATCCCACCTCCGCGAACCGCGACGTACCAAAGCGCCTAACCTCCCACCCTTCCGCACGCCCCCCACGGGGAATACTCCAGATGAACTCCCCGAAAATAACGAACAGCGACTCAGCGAGAACACATCAAACCTTAGCATCCTCTCATCGCGAAGCGGGCGCAACTGTCAAGGCTCAACTTCGCAGGGTCTGCTCGTGCTCTGTCTTTCCGTCCAAAGGCCACTGCTGCATCCGTGACGAGGGGACATGGTTTACCGCTGGCCGCACACGTGGTCCAATGGACAGGTGTGATGGGCGGCAAGGCAGCGCGTGAAAGACGTCGGGAGGACCTCGTCACCTCGGCACGCTGCGCGCCTGACATGGCGTTGGGCATCCTGTGCCGTCCGCGGATTGCGAGACCGGCGCGTGTCCATGCATCGCGACTGCGACCAGTCGCCGATAAGTGGGAGGCCAGCCCCGTATGATATTGAAGCCTTACTTCAAAGTTGATATGGCGCGACCTGGAGTAACATCGCCGGTCGATGGTTCTCCCATGGTCCCAGGTCATCAAGTGAGCCCTGCTTCCCATCAGTGCACCGTACCCCGAGATGGTGGTAGATTGCGCAGATCGATCCGGGGTCTGGTGTGTCACAGCCAGCACATCATCGCCGGACTACACTGGATAAGGTCCTTATCGCGTGTTGACGGGCGATCATGGTCTAAGACCTTTGTGGCGCCGAGCCTTTGCATCACAACCAGCGTTCTCGGGACCGAATGGTCCTGGCGCCAGTCCATGCTGCCACGAGGTTCGCGGGGGTGTAAGGTCAGAAGAGCCTTGCAGGTACGTGTGCATCTTCGCCTCTTCGCGACTTCGCGGGTACAAGAGGTCTGCTCTCATGATAATGGGCGGGAAAAGGCGTAAGTTGACTGCTCTTCGTGTTCCGCCTTGACTTTGTCTTTGCAGCGCAACACTCAGTTTCCACTGGTGTTAATCAAAGCTCTTTGCGGCTGCAAACCGGCAATACCAAGCTTGAATGACTTTGAAGGGAGGAAGGTTCAATTTTCAGAAAGCTTTAGGCAGCCTTGAAGATGAGAAACCTGATGCAGGGCGTTCAAAATGTTTCGGTGTCGCAGGAAGATTGTCTGAAAAAGCCGCGATCTATTTGCGGCTATCTGGTAGCCTGTTTCCGCATTTGGAACCGCCGTGCACTCGAGATGGTGATTGAAGATGGGCGCTGGTGCCTCGAGCCCCTAGGAGCATCGTGCGGCGTGCGAAGAACAATTCTCCCCCAGATGGCCATGCCGCACCATCGCGGATGGCTGGCAGACCATGGCAACGGGCCATATCAACAAGCGCACGACCGAATCGACGGCAGGATGAAGCCCGCCGTCCCGGACTTGGTGCGGTCTGACCTGGCCGAAACCACCGCTTCAGTGCCAAGAGACTTTGAATGACTGAAGAATAGCCGCCATTGTCTTCTGTGGCCGTATAATGGATGGCTTCAGGTTACCCCAAAAGCCTCAAGCCAGCACAAAGGTACAACGCCTGTTTTCGAAGCACAGTATCCGCCATCTTTAACAGATCGTAATGGAGTACGTGGACAGCCGGGAAGTCTTTCCTCATCCGGGGATCGAACAAAGACCAAGATCTCAAACTGCTCGGTGCCGCCTCAACGGGAGGCTTGCGACCGTCGTCTTCGACCTCGTGGTGGCCACTTCCCTGGCCCAAAGATAGCATCAGTTCGCCGCCACAGGGTCATTAACTTCGGGCACCATCGGCAACGGAGAAAATTCTGACATTTTCTGTTGAGAATGGAACACCGACGTGGCTTGCCGCTTGCCGCTCGACGGACTGATCGCTATGTGGCTGCATCCACCGATAACTTCGAGAAAGAAGGCTGCCGCCTCAGACTTTTCCACCGGCGACGATCAACTGTCAAAGGTAGCAAGCCAATGGGTTTCTGTCCGAGTCGAGACCGGTCTGAAGGCGATGTACCGCAGGGCTACATCATCCCGGGGCAAAAACCGATCAGCGTCTCTCAGAGGCTCTGCAACTTTACGTTCGACCGACGCAGCCTTGGAGACTGGGAGAGTAGGCGCTTGCAACTTCACATGCGAGTAAGCATTGCTGGCAGTCAACGATGGGCCGCAATGCGACGGAATCGCCGTAACAGGAAGTATGCCCTGCACAGGATAACGTCGCCGGCCTTCCGCTGAAGCTCTAACGCGCGGCCAGACTGCGGATAGTCCCCGTCACCCGTCTCTTCCCTTTCGCTTCCGTCTTCTTTGCAGGTATTTTGCAGGACTGACGAATGGCCGGCCGTGTTAACCCTCCATCAGGGCAGGGCTAATGCAAGGGACACAAGACCAAAAAAAAACCTCACTCCCGGTCATTCGTCGGGCTGGACACATCGACTCAACAAGTGAGTCGCCTCTGACGCTGCACACCATCTTCCAGGCGCGATCCTGCGCCAGTCAGATGCAAGTTGGAACCGCAATCGTTCGCGTGAAGCCAAAGTGGGTATACCGACCCTTGCAAACTCGGTCGGATTCCAGGGCACCCAAATGCAATTTCTGCTCTGCTGAACAAAAGTGCCAAGGATGGAAAGTTCAGTACAGCCCGGCAGACTATTGCTTCCAGTGACGAAAACATTTGCACCAGTCGATGATGACCCGTGTTGGACAACTCCGTCGAGATGATTTGCTCTCGTATTTTTCAAATCTAGGCACAAGCCAACGGGCACTGGAGAGTGGAGCGAGGATTTGACCCGCAAAAGTGAGCTTCGTTATGATCATTATGTGATCACATCTCAACAGATCGTGTCGGCACTGGATGTCGTCAGATCCGGCTGGGTCATGAGGAGCGCCCCGATCTCGCTGACCCCTCCTGCCCTTCATCGGCGTGCTTTACTCAAGACCGGCGGCTGACGAGAGGAGGAGCCTGAGAACTCAATCTCGGCATGTCAAGATGCCTGTCCCGCTACAACAGGGAGGAAGGATTCGTCCCCACACCGAAATCCACCGCCCGGCCCAGATGAAGTGATCCGGGGTAGGAAAGCATTCGATGTGCTACGGCGCAGCAACAAGATTTTCCATCGGTTCAAGGGTTTGGTCGCAAAAAGTGCCAGATGGGGATTTCATGAACGGCTGCAGATGCAGAATCAGGTTTTCAGTGGCAGGCCTGCATAGGTAAGCAAGCCGTGCAGCTCCAGGCATCTTGTCAGCGAGACAAATGTCCGGCATGCAATGATGTTGAGACATGTGGCCCAAGACCTTGACCAAGGAACCACGTACCAAGAGGCCGTTAAGTGAAGTGGCCGACGGATAACGGGCGAGTCGCCAACTGATGATTAGCCGGCTAGGGAATGGCCTGCGTGTGCAAAGCAGTGTCTGGAACACCTGCGGTGATAGAACGCGCTCCAAAGAAGACACCCATGCTCTGATATTGACCAAGGTAGCTTGTGTTGGATCGAGGACGTGCCTTCAACCGGCTGTTGTGCGATTGCTGGCGCAAAGCTGATCCATCAATACACAACGGGTGATCAAGAAAGGCTAAGTGACTCGATCCCTGTGCCTGTGTAAGTGCAGGTTTTGGGACGCAGAGACGGTTAAAGTTGACCAGTTTACATCGCTGGCCTGCCTCTAGAGGTTACACGCGCGCTGTGTGACAGGGCCTTCTGTCAGCCTCGAGGACCAGACGGATGCAGGAATGAAAGGCGAATCAACATCCCGGGGGCGTAACCGCACCGCCGCCGGACGTGGTCCGAAGCGAAGTTAACAAAGGCGAGCTCCCCGCACCGGTGAAGTTTGAGCAACTCCCCGCACTTCGTGCTCCCTCGCAAGATGTTGATTAGAAGTGCAGTCCCGATTTGTAAGACGGACCTTGTCACATATTGTGCGACCACTTGGATAGAGAGAATGTGATGCTATTGTGATCCTTGGGAGATGGATGCGGGGGTTTTGAGTTGCTCAAATCGTAGAGAACCGTTCACGTTGAGGCAGGCGGTCCCCGCCCCACCTGCAAGAGAGCCGCCTTTCGATTTCGAGGCTGAAGTAGTCAGCTACACGACTAAGGCCTTGCTTTGTGTTACTTTCAAGCGCCTGTAAGTGCTGAAAAGTGTGGGCGCTGGCTTCCGCGATTCCACGAGGATACTAAGAGCGTGCCGAACGATTCGGGATACGTCCACGCGGCAGGTTGCCGGTCCGGGAAAAGTATGTGTTTCGAATTGCTCTTTGACGATGTCCATCGATCAGATGGGGAATGGTGAAATTGCCAGCTCAACTCTCGATGTTGTCTTACCCTGGCCGTGGGACAGAGCAGGTCTAGACAGACGATGTGACCTTGATGCCGTCATGGTGGTGAGCTGGGCTTTCGAGTCAAGTCTCCCAGGCCGCAAGTCCCCAGGCGTCGAAGACTCTGCAGAGTTTGCAAGACTCAAGCAGTGACATTGATTCAGGAACAGGAAATGATCGGCAGAGTCAAAGTCACCTTTAGGTTTTTTCTGCCAGTCATCCAATTGGGCAGAGGGAAAAGAAAGAAAACTGTTGAAAAATGGGGATGCTCAGGATGACCTGTCCATGCACCCGTTGCATGCGCAGGCTGGGTTGTGGCGATACAGCTGTAGACGACAGTCCCAGGGCATGGACGAGCCTTTGCTTGACTTGTGTCATTCGTACTCTAGTACGAACCGCCGAGGCTGAGCAAAGTTGCGACTCGGCCCAGAATAGAGGCAGTCGGAATCTGACTCATCATCAGCCCAACCGGTCAGCTGCTCCAGCAGAAGCGGCGCATAGTAATAAGTGCAAGTGGTACCGGCGTTACGCTGATGGTAGCACAAAGGATCTGGCGCCATTGCATCTCTTGGAGGCTCCTAGAGGCGGTACCAACAGCGAACCACAGCGGCGGCTCAGTAGGACTCAGGAGCTTCCGAGCTGTTGCACGGGGAGGTTGTGTCTGGCCCGCTGGCAACAGTGAAGCCACAGCATGTCGATGTCGCTGGAAAAGCTGTCTAGCATCCCAGAGCTCTGACTTTGCAGGGCATGGGTACTCTGTCGGCGCATCGCCCGCATGGAGCAACTCGCCGGTTCCATTGGAGGGGGCGAAATCAGTCCATTCTCCAATATTCTTTCTTTTCCGCAAGGAATCGTGACAAGCCCTTCCGCTCAGTCCTTTCAATTGACTCGGGACGGCACACAATGGAGCCGCGACGGACTGGTAGGGGATGTGTGGACACGGCGACCGAGCAAAGGAAAATTTCGTGTCCGCTGTATAAGTACGGATAGGTACTGAGCGTCAGAGCCTGACCAAGGCATTTTCTGGGTTGGGCTGTGGCAGAGTGTGGGTTCAGATGACGCAACTGAGGCTCTTAGTCATTCGGATGAAAGATGCAAGCGAGGCCCAGTGGTTCCAGCTGGAAGACTTTGAAGACCCAAGCATCGACATCGTGGAGTGATACGGGGAAGGCTGTGAAGAAAACCCACATGCGATCAACGGCCAAGTTCTCCTCACAGTGCATTCGAGATTGTGCGCTGGGATGCCCCTAGACTGCTTGTGCAACTCTGTTATGACAACCACTGCCAAACAAACAGTGATCAGACAGTGACGGTGTGTGTTGTGATGCACTGACCTATTCCTAGACGTTGACAATTGCTGCGGGGTGGCACTCTCTCCACCTTTCGTTAATGGTGGGCACTCCAAAACAGAGAGCCTGGTGGAAAGTGTGCACTCCGGACTTCCTAGCAGAGACCTCTGCGATATCGCAAGTTGCAAGAAATCGCCGTGGTAGCAGTTGCTGCTTTGACCCCCGCCCTGCAATCCAAGATCACGGAACCAGGAGCAACTTCGTTGAATTCGACGATGGGTGTCCCTTGTAGCCCGGGGGCTGTGATCCCAGGCGAGATAGCAACACGTTATTTGTCAATTGGGGGCTAGCTTGTGGCCAGCCAGGCTCGTCTTGATCAACTTCGAGTGTTGAATCCATGGCCGAATGGATTGACTTGATTGCACTCATTGCCCGCGCAGCTTTCATCGAGATTCCGCTCATAATGTTTTGCTCGGCACATATGTCGATCAGCTCCATATGCGTAAACCGGCTGTGATGATCTGCCCTGTTCAACAGATGGCCCAGGCTTCTTGGGGCAGAGAAGCTGAATGACGTTCGCCAGTTAGAGCAAATAATCAGAGGTATTTGGAGTCATCGAAAGATCCTCCAGAATGAAACCTCCGAATGGCCAATCAAGCCCAGTTGAAGATGCCCATGTCTGAGTACGAAGGCATGCAATGGCACATGCGAAAAAGTTGATCCTGCAGCTCAACTATGACCGACCGCAATTCAGTCGAGTCCTTTGCCTCGGCGTTAGGTGTCGCTTGCTGTTGCCCAGAGATTCCGCCCCCAAATTTTCATCGTATCGTTCCATTACATTCCATCGGCTCCCATCCACTGGGACCGGCAACTAGCCCCCAGCAGGAAGGAGACGTCCACCTTCCTTGACATCCACGCCACAGCGTTGCGTTGCCCACCAACCTGTAACAAGCCCGTGGACAGGGCAAACCAGAACACCATCGCAAGGACAACGGCGACAATGAAGAAGGCCGATGATGGCTAAAGTGGCCGGGAAACTCAAAGGCCGAAAGTGGAATGAGGGGCCGCCGGGGCTTTTCCGCTTGCGACGGAGCTCACGAGAGACGGAGTGGCTAGCGGTCGAACCAGCAGTATCAAATTCTGACAGGACGCAACCTCCAGAGCCGACCTCTCCCTTTTCTCGCTGGTGGGGGCTACCAAGGCCGACGTCGCCGGAACCAGACTAAGGGCTCAACAGCGGATGTCATGGGACTTTGAAAGTTGCCGCTGTCTGTCTCGACCGTAGTGAAGGCTGAAATTTGGCGATATCCATAGCGAACTCTTGCAAAAAGACTCATCGCTCGTTGGTTCAACGCTGGGCTGCGCGCCCGTCTCTGCTGTCATTGTCGCTAGCAGCATGGGCCGCTCTTGAGCTGTGGAGCTCTTCATTGGCGACTCGTCAGCTCTTCCTACTGGCCGGGGAAGCAAACCGAGGCCTGTTCCCTGTGGGGGGTTCAGAACCCAGGCAAACGGTCCAAATTCCGACCGCAAACTTGGGTCTTTGCGACTCATTGAAGAGAAAGCCAGGGCAGGGCTCACCGATGTGTCCGGATTTTGAGACCGACATCCACTTAATGCGTATTACCGATGCTGCCAAACTGCAGAGCTGGAAGCAATTCAATGCGCCGCACCGATCATTGGGAACTTGAGATGGCAGCACGGAGTGTACCTTGCAGACCAAATAACTGATGTCCGTCTTGTGTTGCTGCAGGTGTGGTCTTCGGATGGCATGGCATTGAGTTTGCCCACCAACAAGAGTCCCGCAGGGAGCTCCAGGCGAGTGACGGTTCGTTCGGACGGGGCGCACCGTTTGGCGGAAGGCATTCGCAGGCAAGTTGGCAGCGAGCTTGGTAATCCGTCATCGGGCAGTGAGCTCTGCAACGACTTATTAGCGATGCATAAGTTATGCACTACTTGGTGGGTTGTGCAGCTCCGCCGGTCCGGCGGGCAGACCCATCAGCAGCTGCCATGTCCATGTCCACCAGGCTCTTGGAGCTGGTCCCAGAACCGGCAGAGCGAGAGGTCCATCCAAGTGGGGAGAAGACCAGCCCAGAACACTGAGCGACCCAGCACAAGATGCGGTGCTGGGATACGTATCGCCGACGGTCGACGGTGGTGCACGGCGCATCGCCCAACGCTGCCGGGGCGTTGGAAGAGGTCGCTGTCGGCTCTGTTGTCAGTGGCTGGCACCGCGCGAACGTCTCCCGAAAACCCTGCCCGCCACGGTCCACGGTCCACGGGGATCGAACTCCGAGCAGGGATGAGGTGGAAAAACACAAGGGAGGGGGAGACGCTTGGCCGCTTTTGTGGCCCCGGTCGAAGCACCCAGAGAGGGAAAAAAACGTTGAACCTGAACCTGGCACCCTGGGCAGCTGTCTGGCTGCAAGGGAAAGCAAGGTGCCGACCGAGCTGTGATCCCTGGACTCCGCGAGGGAAACGAAACGGATTTTGGGTTAGCGTCCACGGAGACGGAGAGGCGGTGCGATAGCGACAAGCAAAAGCAAATGGCGGAGAGGGCCGATTGCGATGCCAGCGATGGAGACGGGAGGGTGCAGCTGGAGGGTTTTGCAGAGATGTAAGGCAAGGTAAGATGCGTGCGGCAGGTTGAGTTGGCGGCCGTGGTGGTGGTCGAGTGAAGATGGCGCTTGGAGTTGTGTTCGCTGCTGACGATGAGGAAAGAGGGAGGAGGGAGGAGCCGGAGGGCGGGTGAAGCCTTGCAACGTGAGAATGACGAACGAACGCCTGCGAAGACGGACACCCGTCCGAAGACCCAAGGTAAGGTATCTACGAATGCCTATCCGTACCTGGTTTATGAGGCAAGAGTGACTGACGAAACCGAGCCTGCCTGCCTCTTTCTCTTTCCTGCCTCCCGTCCTCTTTGGGTGGTCGCTCCTGCCAATTGCGCAACGCTGGGAACGGGCCCAAAGTGAAAATGGGGAAAGAACGGGCCAGGCATTGGGCAACCCTGAACCCTGCGCTGTTGCCGTTTGCCCACGCTCCCTCTGCTGCTACTGCTGCTGCTGCTGCTGCACGCACCTGCCTTTCTTTTGTTCGCTGCTGTCGCTGTTGCTGCGGTCTGCCTGCTGCCTTCTGCACTCTGCACGTTGCACCTTCCGCGACCAATGGTAGCCGTCCCCGCTGCTGCAGCAGCGTTGCCGTTGCCGTTGCTGGAAACTGGAAAGCCACGCCCAGTAGCAGATGCATCTGAGGGTGTGCCGTGTCCAAGATTCTCCTGCAGAAAAGACGGTCGGTTGGGTGCTGGACCTAATGTCCTCATTGATTGACGGGTGAATCTCCCGGCAGAATAATGTCTGAGAAGCCCTGCCAGTGGCATCATCCTGCTTCCTGCTTGCCGTGTGCCAGATGAAGGTGCCGTCGAAGCAAGTCCGGCATCTTGATGACTGCCTTCTGTGCTCTTCAGACGGCGTCATCGTGTAAGGCAATTGGATGGCACACCTAGGCATGGGCGAATACGTAATTGATGGCTTTCGAGTACCTAGGTGCTTTACTGACCTTACTTGCTTCAACCAATGCCCCTCGCTGTATTTCGTGCAACTAGCAAAAGAGTAGTCAGATGCGAGTCAAGCTAGCTGTGCGCACCGCGTTCTGCCGTGCGGTTGGCAGAGCAGTGACGCACACCAGCTGGCTCGAGAATCGCCTCGTTGCAGAGCTACGGGCAGCCTTTGCTCAGAAGCTCAAACAGCACGAAGCAGGTTGAGCCGACAACCAACCCACCCCGCGGCGGGCCAGAGACATTTCGCAACTCAAGTCATGCTGACGCTGACGCTGCCACTGTCTTGATCCGTTCCGGTCGTGTCTTGAATGTCGGAACCGGAGTCAGCCCCAGGGAAAGACAACGGCGTCGTCGTCGTTGTCGGGCGTTGTTGGTCTACCACCGAATGCCGTCTGACTCTGTCTCTGGCTTCTGAAAACTCCGTCCCCCAGAGAATGACGGTAAAGACGGACGGAGGCACGGTACGTACAACGCGCCTGTCCCCATCCCACATGGGTTCCCTAAAAAGACGCTCGACACGGACAAGGAAACGTGGCTGCGGCACAACGCACCGCGCAGACCCTGAACGGCTTGGGCCCTCTTGTCTCCTCGGGAAAGACCCAGAGGGCAGCGAGAGACTCGGCGGCACTGGATGGAGGCAGACTGTCGGTCACAGAGAAAGACATGGCTCTCGTTCGTGGACTCTTGGGGGAGAGGAGCCTGGGAGGGGGAAGACTCCAGCGGTCCAGCGCTCGTCGTGGGCCTCCTCCACTCTCCTCCACACTGCGCCTACCGCTTGGTCGGCGGCGCACACGGACCATCAGGAAGAGGTTTAAGCTATCTTGGGCCTAGGAGGTTGCAGAAGGTTGTCTGGCAAGCTTAACGGACGAGGGGGCCAAAATAAAGAGCCTGCTTCTTTTCTTCTTTGCTTCTGAGACAGCCGAGGCGATGGCGGCGGCGGCGGCGCATCATGAGGGAGGAGGGACGACTCTCAGCTGAACAAAGAAAAATAACAAACAGAAGAGGCTTGCGCCAGTGCAACAGCAGGAGCCCTCTCTCGCACTTTGCATTCGTTTCCGAGCTCCCCGAAGCCGCGGCCTCGAGTTTCCATCAGCTTCGTATGCTTTACCAACGGACATGACTTGTAACTGTGCCCATTTCATTGTCCACGAGCGTTGGAAGCTGGAGCAAATGACTCCACGTCCCTTGTTCCTCGCCCGTTGCCGTTGACGTCGCCCGCCCGCCGCCGCTCTGTCCATCGGCTTGGCTTGAGGCTGGTCTGCTGCTGTCCTTCTTTCATCTCCCTCGCCTCATCCTGCCGGCCGAGTGTGGGTTCTCTTCATCTTGCCTTTTTCTCAGTGTGTGTCATGTCGTGGGATTGAGGGAACATTGGGGGACGGTAGTGTCGTCGGGCTAGTTTGGCGCGTAAAGAAGTTCGAGCATCCGTACGGATACTAGGTACGTACTTGGGTACCTCGCCTCAAGCAACCTCGGGCTGGACTGGACTGGGGTGATGGGGCTCGTCACTCTGCTGCTTGTACCGTTGTACCTTGCCTTCCAGCGTCCCATTACCCGGGCCAGAAGGAAAGAAAAAAAATCATCGCAGGATGCAGGAAAAAGAAAGAACGACCAAGGGAATGTGGGCATGTGCCGCTGTCCACTCCAAAATGGAGAGCTGCTGCCGCTGCACGGCGAACGCAATGTGCCTTTCCAGTTTTACATAGGCAAGTACGTGACCCTGCGGTGCCTGCCTTCCATCAACAACGTGCCTTTCTTCCCTCCTTGCCAATCTGAAGCCAAACGGCAACTACGAATGCACTACGTATTCCATCGTCAACCGAATATTAGAATGGGCAGTCTATCTCTCCTCCCCCGATCCATGTCATGTCCCGCGCAGTTTGCAGTGTATGTACTTCCATTGGTACCTATCTTCACCAGCACCCAGCAAGAACCTCACTCTGTCTCCAGTCTGCCTTCCCCCAAAGGCTAGCTTCGTTAGGCTGCGGTTTTCAGCAAGGTTTCCCACCAAGCCTTTTTTTTTTCTTCCCATCCTAGCTCCCGGCCTTCATCCACAAGAGAAAGTCCAATCCACCAGCAACAGCGGTCCAGCACCAGCACCATCCACATCCATACCCGCGCCCACCACACCCCCCGGTCCCTTCCTCTGTTGTTTCCTACCTTACCACGTCCACCCCCCTGCCCGCACTTCGCTCGGTGTCTTTCCACCAACGAGCCCACATCCACCACGCTCAACTCGGCCGCCCACCCCCCCTGTCCAAAAGCTCACACCCTTGCCCCGTCTACCTTAGGTACCCTTCCTGCTTTTTTGGCTACGCTCGTCCAGACATTTTCCTCGCCCACCCTCCTTGCGCTGCAAAACCATTTGGGAACCCTCTTCCCGCCGTCCTGTCTTTCCCGTCGTCTCTTCTCTTACAGCAGCATTCCTAGCAAGACGTCGCCAACCGCCAGCCCGCCGCCAGTCGACCGACCTCTTTTCCTTGCTGCTGCCGTCCAACCCAGCAACCACCACGCCCACGTCTCATATATCGTCGTCGACCTACCGCCTCCCGCTTCCGGAATCTGCCTTCGTCGCGGACTGCCTCGCCTCTCCGCACCCCGTCAACCGCTGTCATTCCCCTCACGTGTCTATCCTGGAGCAAGACCCGGAGCTACCAGCGAAACTGTCGCATTTGGTCCCGCGCACTCCCGTTTGATTGGAAGAGGAGGACTCTGCACTGAAGGAAACAACAACGCACGCATATACATACATAGTCTTGCCCGCCCCCCCAGTACAAGCACATCCGCGCCCAACCACCACGACCCAAACCGCCGAGGTACCCTGCACCCAAATCGTACACGTGGGACGAGTCACCGCCAAATACACAAACGGTCGCTTGCACCTTCGAACCGCATCATTGGAGAACCCCAGGAGCCTTTCCCAGCTTCCGCACGCAGTCACCGGTCACGACCATCACCAACCCCGGAGGTTAACCTTGAAACATCACACCGACACATTCTGTGGAAAAAGAGAGGAAATTTGGAAACCAGACCGTCTTCAAGAATGTGGAGGTAGAGAACCGGTTCGCAGGAAACACCCAAAGTGGCGTCAGCAACAACAGAGTACTTACATCCGGTCACAACTCCAACACCTCACGAGAACCACGGCAACCTTACACAACTTCACCAACAACGACAGAACGGATGTGTGCCTGGCAATGACAGAAGACTAAAACTGAGCACCACATCTTTGCCCGATCTCACAGTCACCGCAGTGTCTATTTTTTAATCCTCCGCCTGCCCCACCACTTCTGCCAGGGTACAACAACACAGCGGCTCCGGCATCGTCATACTCGCTGGGTCTCCCCAACCGCCACCCCAAATCCTGACCATTGCCACCCATTGCTCCAACAACAACATCACCAACACGCACCTCCACCACCGCACGCCTTCCTCAAACGCATCACTCTGCTTCGGCGGGGCAGCCCCAGGCCACGGCAGACACAATGTCGCCCAGACTCAAGCCTTTACTCCTCCCACAGCTTGTAGAAGAGCGCCGGAAGTTCGAGGAACAGCACCCCGATCTTGCGGAAGCCGAAATGGACCACCAGTATGTCTACTACACAACAAACTCGTCATCATCCGACGTCGCCTCTCCCGTCACCCCAACGTTCTCGACCCGCGGACATCTCCGCTACTCAAGCTCTACATCATCAATTGACCTCCCGCCAACATGCTGCAATGACAGCCCAGCATCACCAACGTCAACCTCCCACTCCAAGTCCTCCAAGCGCCCTCTTCCGGATGTGCAGGAGGAACCTGTGGAACGTGATGAGCTTGAGGAGAGCACAATTCTAGCTGAGCAGTTCGACCTCTACGACTGTTTGTGTAAGTTATTGACCCATGCCTCGTGAGCAAACGGACGTCCGCTAACACAGCGAAATAGGTGATGAGCCATGCATCCACCACGGTTACGAGAGCGCCGAGACGCTCCACAGTGTCTACCCTGCTGACTTCGACATTGACTACGACCTGGGCTTTGGAAGCGACACCGACTATTCTTCGACTTTGGAGAGGAAGCGGACCGGAACCGAATCGCCATTCTCTGGCTTGGCTACCCGCATCGGAACCCGCTTTCCTCAACTGTCTCGGTGGAAGTCTACAAAGCGGTCGCAATTGACTGCCTCGCCAACGACTGAGCTGACGTTTGAGACTGCTCACCCTGTCACCTCTAGGGCTGCGTCGAGCCGATCGTCTTCACTCTCCGGGCCCTCCCGCCACATGAACGAGCCCTCGATCCCTACCCCTGCGACTTCGTTTTGGGAAAGCAGTGAGAGCGTGGATGGCCCCGCTCCCATTGACATCGAAAAGGCCAACGAGAGGGAGAGCATTGAACGCGACCGCGCACTGGCTTCGACACCTCTCCTCCCTCCTCTCCTCAACACGCCTCCAACCGAAGTCCCGCAGCCTAGCCCTCTCCAGTCTCCCACAGTCGCACCAACCATCCTGTCTATGGACGTTCCCTCAACTCAGTCATTGGCCCACGTTGTGACACCCTCTCTCAGCACGAGGCCCTCGGTCTCCTCCTTCCGCCACGCTCAGTCGAGTCAGGAATTGCCCATTGGCTTCCCATCCATCTTGCAAGACCATGATGAGTGGTCAGACCGGCTTGGTCACGCGAACTTTAGCATTGCACCTCAACCATACGAACCTGAAGAGGCCAACATGGAGTCACTCCGTCTTCTGCGCGCCGACTGGGAAGCCGCTCGTGTTAACTACACCAAGCACCTCGTCCGAACCGGCGAGAACTACGGCGAGACTTCCAAGATCTACGCCCTCACTGAGGCAAAGTGGTCGGAGATTGAGAAGAGCTGGCGCGCTTTCCACGAGCAGACGATGGAGCGCATTGTCGCAGGCAGCAAGGCCAGCGCTCAGCGACCTGAAGCTCCCCGCAGCCGAAGCCGTGGGCGCGGTCGCGCGGGCAGCGGCGGCTCTGCCATTCTGCGCCGCCCCACCAACGACGATGTCTTTGCTAGTGAGCAATGGCGGCGTTTGGAGGACGGCCTGCCAACCACGATGCCTCGCCTTGTCGACGCCGAGGGCAAGTTCCCAGAGCGCGGAGACGAGGACATTGTCGGACCTATGGAGCGCGACACTAAGATGATCCGCGCTGGAAGCGAGGAGCGCAAGAGCAGTCGATTCTGGCGCAACCTGGCTGGAAAGGTTGGCCTCCGAAAGTGAGGCGACCTCCAGCACAAGTCCTCCTCAAATACAGATCCTGAAGCTGGGCACTTCAGACGCGAGCCCAGGGGTTCGCTGATTTGCTGTTACGATTAATGCCCTCGAAACAACGATGACGATCGTAGGTCGCTGACATCGGCGATCTCTACTCTTTTTCAACGCTTGTTCTTTACGAGATACCCACCTTCGTCACTCCTTGACCACCACGCCTCGACTAGGCTACGTTTCTTACGACACCTCACGAATCTCGCATTGCTTTTATGATCTTTCCTTCACCTAGAAAGGTCCCCAGTCGGACCGCACCAAATCTTATTGTCTTCTTATCTATTGTCTAAAAAACATATTGTCTAGAGCAGCAGAGCGCCCTTGGCGGCGCTTGAGGCCTGTAGATACTCTCCATGTCACCGGGAGGAACATATGGGGCCACTGGGAGGTGTTCAAAAAAGGGAGGCAAAACGATTTTAGACCTGGGGGAAAACCCAGCCGGAGTTACAGTCCAGGCCCACGGGAGAGTGGCTGCCTGTTGTTTTGTGGATTTACTCGGCGTACCACAGGAGCGAGGCTTGGTGCTACGGTTGGACCGAGCCCGGCCATCTTGTACAGAGTTGTTCTTTCTTGAAAGAGCTCGACTGCCGTTGACAGGCAGTCGAGCTCAGCTGTGCCCGCTTTGGTCACAGCCTCCGGTCTTGCGCCGAGAGTGTTTGTAGTAAGAGCCTGCAAAATGGCCCAGAAATAACAAAAACTACTTGATAATCACCTGCCTCGTGTCTCTTCTCATGTGAATCATTTCGTATCGACCTTTCTTCACACCATCTTCTTCGCCCCTCGTATGATGAGCGTCGCTGCCTTGGTCATGGTAAGCACGTCGCGGTTGGGGAAACACGACATCCCAGTCTCTCCCCCAACCCCTCACTTGGCAGACTGCCTGCCTGTCTACCTCCTCCAACGCGTCGCGATCGCGACAGAGTGCAACGTTGTCGATCACCCATGCGGCGGCTGTTGGATTTACCTTCCGGGCGACGTATTCTCATCTGCCGCTGACAGAGCTGCGCCCGCATTGCAGACAGCAGCAGCATTTTTATCCGTTCCGTGAGAAGCGGGGGACCGGGGGATTTAGAAGTGCCATATGCAGCCGCGACGTGTACTGGCGCGGGAGTGTATAGTATGGACGTCCTCGAGTGTAGGTGGATTTTTCCCATTCGACGCCACGTCTGTTTCAGACGCGGGTCGCCGTGATTTTCGCTGGAGGGGCGCATGAGGCTGAGGCTGATGCGGGTTTCCCTCTCTTACTTGCCATCTGTGAGTTGTCTGGAAGCCTTGTGAGGGGGGCCTGCACTATGTGGCGGCGCGGGATGAGAATGAGGCGTTTTTTGGGGACGCGGAGGGGGAGGGGGATGGCTATCGGATGGCGGGGAAGTGCAGCCAGCGCGGGGATCTCGGGGTGGGGGGAGAGGAGGGGTTTTCGATTTGGATGAGACTGGTGTCATGCAGGTCGCCGCCGTCTTCCTGAGCCTTTGCCGTGGGAGACGAAGAATGGTATCGGACTTCGGGACGGACCTTGCGGATGTGGGCTATCCTTTGGATGCGTTGTGCTTCTTGCATCTTCGGGACGGATGTGTATGCTTGAAGTGTGGTGTTTTCCTGAGAAATGAGATGTGAGCAAAGATGTTCAGGTCCTGCTGAGAGGGGGCCTCCATCGGATGCGACGGACGGGAGGGTGCAGATGCTAGGCGCGGTGGCGCCGCTGCGAGGGCGGGAAGCGGGCTTGGGATGAGTGCGTTTGATGGCGTTTCTATTTCCGGCTTTGGGGTGTTTCGGATGGGGATTATCGTAGATTATCGGAGATGGATGGTGGCTTTGGAGGTTTCTCAAAATACGGGTGAGGGCACTGCGTCTGGGCCGGGCCGGGGCCGGGGATCTGCGATGGATCGGGGCCGATGTGGGGATGGATGTGCACGGCAAGGAGTGGGTCTTCGAGCCCGGTTGGGGTTGAATGCATGATGATGCCCCCCTAGTCGGAACGTCAGCGCAAGAGACAGCGCGGTCGGAGGTGAGATGACAAATGGTGATTTGGGATAGGAACAAAGGTCTGATTTATAATGTGCTCGTGCGCGATGAATCGCGGATTGGCACCAGGCTTTCGAGCGGAATATGAATGCCGTTCAGGATATTAAAAGACGGACTTTTGCGGCCATTATGCGTATGATTTGAACCATTCCAATAAACATGTACACTAAAACGTCCCCATCTTTCGATACAATGGCGCCCATACGCATCGCCCTCATCGGCCTATCCGCCAGCGCGAAAACATCATGGGCCGCGGAAGCTCACCTACCATATCTCCTCTCCCCACGCGGCCGGCCTCACTACGCCGTCGTCGCGCTTCTCAACTCCAGCATGAACGCAGCCAAAGCAGCCCGCTCGCATTTCTGCCTACCAGATAATGTCAAAACGTACGGCGACCCCGAGCTCCTCGCGCAGGATCCAGATGTCGACCTCGTGGTCTGCTGCACGCGCGTCGATACGCACTCATACCTCACAACGCCCTCCGTTAGAGCGGGTAAGGCGGTCTACGTCGAGTGGCCTCTGGCTGAGCATCTATGCGGCGCCGAGGAGCTTGCTTCGTTGGCTGCGGAGGGCGGGGGAGGTACGATCGTCGGGCTCCAGGGGCGCGTCGCCAAGGTCGTGCTGAAGATCAAGGAGGTCGTGGAGTCTGGGAGAATAGGGAGGGTGTTGGGAAGCGACGTTGAGGCGTATGGGAATCTGTTGGAGCGGGACGAACTTCCCGCGGGGCTGGCGTATTTCGCGGAGCGGAGGGTGGGCGGGAATCCGGTCACAATTGCGTTTGCGCACATGGTTGACTATGTGCACCATGTTCTTGGGGAGTTTGAGGAGGGCTGGGAGAGTCGGATGCAGATTCAGCGAGCTCATTTGAAGCTTATCGGGGATGAGGAGGAGGGGATGGTGAGATCTGACGTGCCTGATTTCATTGCGGTGCACGGCGCGTTGAAAGGAAGAAATACGGTCGAGGGGGCGACGTTGGCTGTGAGGTTTCGGAACGGGACGCCGTTTAAGGGCCGGCCGGGGTTGGTGTGGAGGATTGTGGGGGAGAAGGGGGAGGTGGAGGTTGAGAGCCCTGCTGGGCCGTATTTGCATTCGGATTCATACGACGAACCGATCGGGATCAGGGTCCATGACCATCTGAGGGATGTTGTGGAGGTGGTTGGGTGGGAGTGGGAAGATTGGCAGGAGGAGTTGCCTGTGAGGGCGAGAAATGTTGGTGAGGTGTATGAAAGGTTTGCGGCGTGGTTTGAAAATGGGAAGCGTGCAGGCGAAGAGAATTGGCCTGGGATAGACGATGGTTTGATGAGGATGAAGGAGTTGGATACCTTGTTTAATAGGTTTGATGAGCAGCTCGTCTGATCGCGCCAAGCATTAGACACATATGCACAACAGACTCAATTGACAGCAGAAGATGTGCCTAATGCTTCTGATCCTGATCATCTGTCGCCTCATGTGAAGCTCATAATGGTTGCCAATTGACAAGTTCTCATCAGGCAATGCCTGCCATTGAAATGTACTGAGATGCGTGCAAGTAGCTAACTGATCTTTCTCATCACCATGGCCCAGGCCACCCTGGGCCTGGCCATCCGGGGCCTTCCCTCCTTCTTAGCAGATCAAACCACATATCTGGTCTGACAACCGCAAAGTCGTCGCCCAGCTTCTTCACCATGCTATTGACACTCGCCGGCGTCACATCAAAGGCACTAACAGCCCCGGCTACAAAAAGAGGACCGCGTCCCTTATAACTCTCTGAGATATTCTTCAACGTCGCAGCGCCGCTGTCTTCGTTCCCGATGCTCACCATGTTCGTAACTGGAAACGCCTCGGTAACATTTACCTGTAGCGCCTCCAGCGTAGAGACAAATGACCCGTACAGGATTCCCCGAAGCCGTTGCTTCCCCACGGCATTCTGAAACGCGAGCGTCAGCTCGGGAGTCAACGGGTTGTCGGTAGCGTTGATGCGATCGTACACGAACAAGACGCTATCAGTCCGCGTCTCCCTTACGTATTCGCCGCTCTGGGCGAGGAAGTCAGACAGAGCCCTCTTCGGCCAGACACCGGGGTAGGTGTACCCTGCGCCGTCGGGCCCGGCGATGAGCAAGTCGTTCTTGGTGGCAGTTCTTTGGTAGTACGAGAGGATGCCGGGCCCAATGTCGCGAAGGAGGGGGCTGGTTGTCCAGCCGAGAGGGACGGAGCCCCTTTCCGGGTCGTTCCAGTGGGTGAACATGGCTCGTTGGTCGTATTGCAGGTTGTCGCCTTCGAGGTAGATTAGGGACAGGAAGACTTTGGGGAGTTTTCTTGGTGGAATACCCCATGGAGGCTGTTTTGGTGGATTCTTCGACGGATCTTTTGGAGGATTTTTCGAAGGATCTTTTGATGGGTCTTTCGATGGTTCCGTTGGTTGATCTGCTGGTTGTTCCTTTGGCGTAGACTGTTCCGCTTGGTCCTTCGATCTGAACCCGCTGAACAACGTCGGGTTGAAGTAAAAGTCCGCCGCACCGACGTATATGCCATTCTTGGCCAGTTGCGTGACGCCAGTCATCTCATCGCCGTTGGGGAACCACCCAAGGTAAGCTGCGTTGGGCTGGAACTGACGCAGAAGCTTGTCCAGCAGAGCCGCCTCCCGCGGCCTGTTGCTATCCAGCCAGATACACGGAGCCGCGATGCCGACAATGTAGTCGCGAAATATCGAGTTGACCTTTTGGTACCCCGGCCTGTCTGCCGATGCGGATACTAGGTACTGATTCCACATCGACAAGGTGAGCGTCAACTGAGTGGCTCGTCTGGGATAGTCAAACTTATAAATCATCGCGGCTGAGCCGTCTGCAAAACGCCAGCCTCCGGGGTAGTCGGCCAAGTGAGAGCCGCCATCGTCAAATAGAAAAGCGTCCTCTGCCTCGTCGCCAGGTCGGAAGTCGGCCACGGTCTGGTTGTCTGCTGTGACCTGGACTCGGTAGACCGAAGGACCAAACCCATCGGCAGGGAAGGCATCCGTAATATTGACGTAAACAGAATTACTGCGATTGATAAACCGGGATAGGTCGGCAGTGTAAGTGCCGTTATTGGAGCTATCCGTAACGGATGAGTTGGCCTTCAGAAGAGTTTCCCAGGTCCTGTTTGCGTACAACACAGTCGAGATAGGTTTGATCGCTGTGATGAGACGATCCGTGACTTTGGGCCACACGCTCCGGGCTGCGTACTCGTACAACTCGTATTTATCCTTGAAGCGCCCTCTCAAATCCTCAATGATGGATAGGTTGAGGCGGCGCGCCAGCTCTTCGCTTGCTATCACGGCTCCATAGAGGCCCGCCAGTGTCGAGGCGAGATTGATCGTGTCTGGTAGTTTCGTGTCATAGACGATGGCCCCGCGAATGTCAGATTTGTACTTGTCGACCAGTCGAAAGGGGTCACTTGTCACGTCGGCACTTTTGAATCCTTGACCTTCGATTTGCCGCAGCCAAGCTTCGTTGACTTCATCGTCGGAGTTCGAAGAGTCTGGTGACCAGTAAAGGTATAAGCGTGGTTGGCGCCGGTTCACCAGCCCCTGCAGAGAAACAAGGAGAATCTGCTCCTCGCCGGATAGTGCCGTGAGCTTGGCGTATTCAATTTCTTTTGCAGCATCCGGGAACAGCGGCAATGCTCTATTTGCTGGCCAGTTTAGGCCGGAAATGTCAGGCGCTGAGGAACCTAAAGCAGCTAAAGTGCTCAATGCCAGAAGCAGCAGGACACGCATGTTTCGTCCTCTTCCCAAGTCATATGACCTGGCCGTGATCGAGGAATGAATGAACAATGGTGCGACTTTTCTATGCAAGAAAGAGACCATCCCGAAGTTATAAACAACTCAAGAGAACTGAATAAACGAGGCGAACGAAGCGGGGAACAGAGGCCCATGAAAGTTTGCTTCAAAATCCTCAGCTTAACTCTGTTTCCATGACTAGTGCATTACTTTTACAGCACTGCGAAACATCGTCGCAGAGTTCACTCTGGTAGCCGCACTCTTGTAGATCGTCCAATCTTAACTGACACCGGGTGATCTCGTCTCATCCGAACGACAAGTATAACATGGCTGCTTGATTCGTATCTTCAGACGACGTTTACAATAACTCCTAGAAACTCTATTCACTCGCATTTATTCAGCGTCAGCGGCTGCAGCGGCCATTAAAGTAAGAAATAGATGAACATGAATCAAATTTCATATGCTCCTTCGTTGTTCACAATGGTATCAGATTGCGCAACCATCCAATGTTTTGTGACCTCCTCGTCTTCTCGCTCTCTTCCTGACTTGAAAATGGTTACCCTTTCATCAGTCTTGTAGAAATTCTGGCAACATCTTTGATCGAGATTTTCTAGTCAGGCAGTGTCCCCTGTTGTCCGCAATCATAGAGAGAATGATGGAAGTAATATTAAGGATAACGACGATAGAAGACGACGACGACGACGACGATAATAAGAATAGACTACGAAAGGCGAGAATAGGAAATTTGGTCGCTTTAGAAACAGGCTACGGATTACACACGTGTGTGTGGACACTGCCCGACTAGCAAGACTCCTTGACTAATCATTGTGTATATCTTTGTTTGCCTGATCGTCGCCAATTTCTCAGCAAACCGCATCAAAACATTCCTCCTAAGGCAATGCCCCGTAGTAATGGCGAGTAGTTGGTAAGATTTACGCCCAATCAAGAACATGAAGCACAAAGCCATTTTGAGCTGGCAGGACCAATCGCGAAACAAAGTTGTGTAAGATGACTTTGAGTTGCTGGAACCGTGGATCAATGACTTTGATTGAAGCCAAGAAGAAGGCAGTTAATAACTATGCAATCGCTATCGGTCTTGTTGAATTTCTGACTCCGGCAATTGTTGCATTTCGAATGCGTCCCCTTCTCCTTGTGCCGTTCTCACTTCGTCAGCCGGCTTGGGCTCCTGATTCTGCATATTTACTATATTCTGGTCGTTGATCTTGTATCTTGTGTACTCCGAAGTATCGACTCTTGTGAATTTGTGCGACATGTTGCCCATCACAATTGTCAGGGGGGCGGCATGGGCAGAACGACTCTCGGTATCCAAATTGCTCGGCGTCAATCTCCGCAACAGACCAGACACCCTAACAGGTGGCAGCTGTTCAATCTGCTCTGCTTCATGATCGACATCGTAATGGTCGTATCCTTTGATGCCAAAGGCGTGATGTCCCGTTCCCGGAACTTTGCTGTAGCCAAGACAATATCTCTTCAACTGCAGTTTCAATCGCTCCTGCATGTACCACTGCTTTCCCTTTTCGCCATCCACAGCCACATCGAGTGGATCTTTCCACGGTGAGTCATTGTCACTTCCCGATGACATTGTGCGGGGAACACCCAACAGATCACTTGTGGATGCCCATGACACCAGGTCTCCAATGGTGAGCCAATCCCGAGGCATGCGGCGAGAACGGAGATCTTTCAGCACCTCAAATAGTATCAGAACAGAACACATCGCAAACCCAATGATGCTGACGATGAAGAGTTCTTTGGTGAAGCACACAAGACAGGTATTCGGTTCGGTAATGTAGTGATACACTGTAATACTGGAGCCAACTAGTGTGGGCATAAGGCGGATTAGCGCGGCCCAGACAGATACTCTTGCAACCTTCCAATGCTTGTTTTGGCAGGCGGAAAGAAATCTTTTCGGAGCTGCAGAGCAAGTGTAGTTGAGAAGCAGCGTGTGCTTTGCAGTATTCTTGTTGGATTGCGCCTTTAGATTATATTTAATATTTGCCAGGAAGTTTCGTTGCATAGAGCCATTCGCTGCGTTGGATGTCGAAGTCGTCGTTTGCGGAGTGTTCATGCGAGCTAATGGCTCGGTGTGTGCTACAAACAGTGCAATGGAGATCCAAAAATCAGCGAGGAATCCGACGATGGTTGTCAAAACAGTGTCGAATATGATTATGGCTTGTGTAGTTGAGAGAGCTGGCTCGAAGCAGAAGCTACCCGATCCTCTATCCTGGCGGGTCAAAGTAATGCCCAGAATGAATAGAATCATTAGAAGTAGTGAGAGCAGGCTGTGGCCGTATATCTCGAACAGTCTTGTGATCGCCCACGCTGATAAATACCGGATTCTGGCAAGTTCATCTTGAGAAACACGTTCTCCTTGATCTTCCGCGGGTCTTTGACCAGGCTGTTCAGACTTCGAACGAGACTCCTCTTACACAGTCATTAGCATTTCTTTTCTTCACGTGGTATGGGCCAACTGTAGGGTCCAAATACCGATCAAGGCAAAGCCGTGCCAGTGGGTTCCCTCTGAAATCGTCCAGTATCCTAGGCGAATGCGGAGGTCTCCAAGCTCGGAGTTTATTGATTGTCTGTTTGCGATAGAAGATCCCTCGAACTTATTCAGGAAATCGGAGTGCCGGAAAAGACTCAAGACATCGGCGATGGAAACCGGGTCCCACCGCAGACCTGTCGTTGGTGTCTTCCAAAAGTACAGGATTAATATCAGAAGATAAGTTTGAATGATACTGTAGAATGCCAGCAATGTGTAACACGCCCAGAGGTTGACAAACAGTCCTGGTTCGGTATAATCTTCGTAGAGGATGGCTGACTTGAGACCGATTACGGCGTAACTAGGCCAGTAGACGACATGCGCGAGCAGCAGTAACCAGTTCCTGGGCGTGCTCTTCCAAGCACTACTAATAGTAGGACTCGGAAAGTAGCTCCCAAGAATGGTATCCCTTGCCAGTGCACCGTTTTTACGCGCGCAAAGAATGAAGGGCGTGATCCTAGAAAGATTAAGTAGCAGTGACTCAAGGTGCATAACTGTTCCTGTGCCGACGATGATGAGCAACGCATTCAAACCGTAGTAAGTAGCTGTGTTGACGCTGATAACGCGCTTGAAATGAAACGTGACAAGCCCAGCGATGACAGCGCAGTTGAAGATGAAAGCGAGCAGCAAGGCCCATGTCCTCAGAACCGAAGGACGGTAGTCCAGCTTCTTCCAGGTCGTCCCATTTGAGTCCCAATCGGTCGGTTCTTGCAATGTCTGCGCCGCTGTCGAGGATGATTATTTCTTCTTACATACTTGTCAGGAAGGTTGGCTCACCAAGAATCCCGCTATCGCGCTGAGATTGATGGGTTTGGGTTGACGGCTGGCTCCCAGGGCTAGACTCTGGGGTTACAGGGTTCGCCATTGAAGAAGCCTATATCTGTGCAGGATATGGCACAGGTCCTTTGGATGTGATCAAATGTATGAAGTAGACGCAAACTCAGTACGGTCCACGGATGCGTTTGGGAGTATTTTGGAATCTCGGGGGTCGTATCACCTACGTCGCTGTCGAGAAGGAAATCACGGCAACTTCGACGACGAGGCGAGGTGGCGGCTGTCTTTATCTTCAAACTGTCAAATGGAGCATAAGGCAATGTAGATAAGAAATTCTTCGTCCTTTGAAGGAACCAGAGGGCTTACCATCAAAGCGGGTTCCATTCAACTAGGATCGCCCGCGAGTGGACAGCTACCGGCGGTAAACAATTTCCTTTCCTGCTGTGTCACCTCATGCTGAAAGCTGCACATCGACATCGACACGAGGCTTCCAATCAGATCCCGATTTTCATCAATATCTTAATCCAAACTTGGCAGTACACCGCCGCGTCTGTATGCATTCTCGGCTTAGGGAGAGTCCCTGACGCACATCAACTGCCAATCCCTGCATTTTTCGGCGCAGCCCGATCAAGTCGCTCTCTTGATTTGTTACTGCTAGGCAATATATCCTGCAAGCTGTAGGTCTTGTATGCCTCAAACACTGCAACCTCACCAATTTAGTTAGAGTCGCATGGGCCGCCACCAGTTTTCCTCAAGCTGAACTCGGGTGCAGAGGGTGACCGCGGTAAATATTGGGCTGCCCAGCACGCAAATACGAGAAGCCGCTGATGGTATGGAGTTTCCGACTGGTCATTGGGCAAGAATCAAGACCCTGTTCATTCCGATCAAGAGAGAAAGGCATTGCGGAAGGATAAATATCAGCAAATACTGCAATGCAATTTTTGCACATCCTCATTGTCCTAATTATCATAAATCTTTTACATGACTAGTTCCGAGCAACCTGCCTTCTTGCTAGGTACCTACAAGTAGCTACTATACCCACCTTCCACCCATTCAAAGAGTTATCTTTGGGCGCAGAAACGGCTGGATTAGATATGTTTACGATCCAAAGGCTTTATAAACGGAAACCTGGAAGGCAGTTGACGAAAGTATTTGGGCACATTGTGACCCATTTTCTCCCATTGAAGTTTCTTGAAACCAGGTATAGTGATTGCCGATTTGCATAAACCCAATGGCCTCAAACATAGCTATTGCAGGGCTTTTCGTGAACCGTCTCGTGGACGTAACCTGAACAGCTCTGTTCGGTAGTGTGTTTTTAGAGAACATTTTCAGACTCAATGATGATGGCCAGACGAACCCAAATCACGCAGAAGCAACATCAAAGGGTACTTGCTGAGTGCATTAATCCTCTATGTCTACGAGAACCAAGTCTCACATCATGAAGGCTTCTAGACCTCCGCGATTAATCTAGGCTCACAAGTCTACCATGGCATTTTAGCATGAACCAAGCCTCGCCCGATCACAGTGTCTTCTCTCGGAGCGTTAAAAGAGGCAAAACGGACGGTAGATGCGCAGGGCCGGTAAGGATGGCATCTAAAAAGGCTTTTGCCACGCACGCGGCGATGAATGTATTATTGTCACTTTTATGGCCAGATCACCAAGGCACTGGCCGTGATGCCTTGTGTATTAAGACTGCCACTGTACTAAATTATATGGTTCTAGAAATGACTAATAATATATGTCATTCAGAGGTCATTAGAGTACGTTAGTTTCAGTTGCAACGGAATTTGGTTTGAATTTGAGCGGAGGTGCACCAAAGTTTACCATAGAAACTTTGTGCGCCACTCGTCTTCTCTCTTCTACAAAGGTGACACTTGGCTAAAGCGTGAGTAGTTCGCCTCATTCACCAAAATTAAATTTCATAGAAAGAGAGAGTCGCATAAGGTTGTTTTTCTAAATATGGGTGGCAATATCTTGGGCGGTATGATTTCTATAAAATGTCCGTTCTTTCCAGAGTCTTAGGACATATTCAGTTCCCCTACAACCCGATATTCTCCTTCTCTTTCACCCCACCTCAAAACATAATGGTATCCCAAAATCTATTGCTAGCCCTGCATTTGATTCTGTATGAGGTAAAGTACTGCTTGTGGAGGGCGGGTTCTGAGTCCTATCGCTGGGGCTTCTATCTCTATCGGATAACCTACGATAACTAAGCACTTTGGGAACGATAACTCGAACACATCTACGGGTGTATCGATGCTGTGCTCAATTTCGAGACAGAATTCGATAAACAACGTTTAAAGCGACACTTCCGTCTCACCGTTATTGAAGACCTAACCCTCGACAATGCACCCGTCGAGCTAGTCCGGCAAAGATTCTGGACGTGGGTTTCAGATCTTCCACCTGAAGGTGACCAGCAGCAGGATGTACCTCCTATCGAGCACCGCGATCCCGTCCTTTTCAGCAACCCGTTATATGTGGACACCGAGTGTCTTGAGTCTTTGCTGGCCTACGAGAAGGCGGTAGAAGACGGTCAACATGAGGATGACGCGTCTGACCTTGTCTTCGTGAAGGCAATCAACGCCGAGCAGCCGTGGGCTAGAAACGATAGCGAAGATGAGGAAGAAGATATGGACGAAGAAGAAAATAACGACCAGCACGGCGGTAACAACGATGTGCAAAAGGATAATCAGCATGACCCGGAATACTACTGGATGCTCGTAACATGCACTTACCTGGGCGGTTACTGGGAGCAGATGGGGCTCGGTTGCCAATGGCACAGGCAGTTCTCGTCATGCAGGTACCCACAAAAGCAACGCTGGGAGCCTTCGTAGAAACAGCTATGTGGGTTTTAGTCTCGGGTAAACACGTCTTGCCGATGATGAATAGAGCATCATCATCCAGTTTTCATGTGTGATCCGCCATGGACGCTTGTCGGTAACAGTTACTTCAACCACCTTGGGGCTATCACTTCATGGTCAAGGATCCACACATTCATTGTAGCACTGCATGTCAACCCGCAGCAGAGAGACATCATGTCTATCCAGCCATTGGCATTCACGACATCCTTCACAAGCTGTGTATGGCTGGTATCGAGACTTTGGCCGAGGACGAGGTCTGCAACGAGGATACTTGAGTCACGAGGAAATACGTGTTTAAGGTGTTTGTGAGGCAAATACAGCACCAACATAAAAATCCGAAACTCTTCAAACTTGGACTCAAATTTCTATGAATATTTATTCAGGCAGCCTACGTACGGTCTTGCACGACTTGGAGGGATGCAGCAAACCAAAAGGCTCAAACGCGCCCACATAAAAAGCCCTGATAATGCCGACAACCATCAGTATGTGTATTTATGTTGAGCAATCACACCTGTTATTCCTATCCTCATCATAACCCACTTTCTCTTCGATGATAAACTTGCGATTGTTATTCTGGCGGCATCACGAGGATATCCAAATGACCTGTAGAGCTCATTCTTTCTCCTGTGACAAGGACCTTTGGGGTAGCTCACGGTAACTGCCGGTTCTAAGATTGTGGCGTTGTTGATGGAGGTGTCCGGTGCAACAGGAATGCAGGCGTCGGGAAATGAGGGGAGGATTGTCGCAAACGTTCAATCCTGGGGTAATCTCTCTCCCAAGCAAATTAAAAGGCGTGGTCATACGCTGAGCTTTAAATGCCGATATTCTTCTCGAGGATGCTAACACACAAAGATGGCGTTATCAAAAATTCCTCTTGGGGTAATTGTGATTACACAGCCAACACGTTGCTGACGGCGGGCGATGTGAAACCCTGGTGGAGGAGCGTCTGGATCTACTCTGTCATCCGTGCCCGGCATCCCCTGCCCCTTCTTGCAGATTATGCTAACGGGATTTCTGCTTCTGGGCGCCTCTGACCACAGACGTGGAATCTGAAACCAGCTCAACCCGCGCCCAAGCTTTGGTTCCCAATAGATTGGATGAGAAGGCTTAGCTTCATTGACTTTGGGCTGTTCAGACGACAGCTCCGCTAAAAAGCAACCTTGAAACTAGTGTATTACGATGGGTTTCCTGACCTACAGAATGTGTAGAGGCCAGAATATCCCGCGGCGTATCTGATCAGGCCGCCGCTCACAAATATAAATGCGCTTCTAGCTTCTTTGCAGACTCTTCGCATTTGAACCAGGTTTCCATTCGTCTTTCATTTAATCCTTCAGTCATTCATTTCTGTCGTTGATAGCTGGCCTGTCCACACGTATTATAGATATTCTAAACCTTTTTGAAATCACTCATTTAGTTTGAAATCACTTCATTTTTTCATTCATGCCATCATGCATTACTCGTTTCTTCTTGTACTAGCGATCATTACGGTCGGCTATGCGGCTATTCTGCCTAGTTCTTCAGCAAGCGGCGACATTGGGATGGTCGTGGCAAGACAGTCGAAGTCAGCGTCGGAAAACTGTCTGAAGACCAACTTGATTCAAAGCGCAAGTGCTTTGACCGGCCAAGAAAAGGGTACAGACGGAATCAAAGCAGGGCAGGCAAAGTCAGCAACGTAGGTAAAGCTTCACTTCTATAATGCGTCGCTGAACTGACTTTTCATGATAGAGATAAAGACAATTTCATCAACTTCTGCGAGGGCCAGCAAATCACCAACGGCAAGCAAATCACGGCAGGCTCTTGCAATGGTATCCCGATGGGCAAGCTCCCCGCCCAGAAAAACATGATCTCGGCCATGATTACGAATCCGCAGCCTGGTACCAAACTTCAAGCTGGCCAAACGTTCAATGTTTCTGTGCAAACGACGCATCTAAAGGCCGGTAACTTTGTCAACCCGACGACCAATTACTATACCGCGCCGCAGGATCTCGACGGTAACGGAGACATCATTGGCCATTGCCATATCACTATTCAAGACATCGGCTCTCTCACGTCTCAGACTCCGCCAGATCCGTCCAAGTTTGCATTCTTCAAAGGTATTGACGATGCGGGAAACGGCAAAGGGCTTCTCCAAGCTGCGGTCGAGGGTGGCCTTCCAGCGGGCACGTACCGTGTGTGCACCATGATCGCGGCTCAAAACCACCAGCCTGTCGCTATGCCGGTGGCTCAGCGCGGCGCACAGGACGACTGCACCAAGTTTGTGGTTGAAGGATCCTCGAATGGCGGGAGCAAAACGGGTGCAGCCAAACCGACGGCTAGCGCTAAGCCGAAGAAGAAGCAAGGATAGTTTCGTACCAACATTGGAGAGCAAGATCTCCTGCTGCTTGAGATCGAAGAGCTTGGTTCTTTCAGAGTGGATGACTATAGAAAGTAATCAAGAAATGCTAAAACTCACGAATGAGAGATCCAAATACATTTTCGTATATCACTTTACTGCCCGCAGGTACACCTTTTGTGCTACTGAGCATTGGGGGCCATCAGGGAAGCACAGGAAATTCTGATCTCTAGAAACTTGGCCGTGTGCTCTTCATATCAATACATGCAATTGCCGCGGGCAGAACGGCTCAGCTCCAAATTTAATACGTCCGTGCAGCTCATTGTGTCACGTCGAGGATCGTTGGGATTATACAAGCATACGTTTACATCATAATACATCGACAAGTATAGGGCAGGTCTCCACGTCTGAGGAATGGATTTAGACAACCTCTGAACTCAAGTAAAGGCTGTTGATTATTCTCAACATCGATCATGACGGCGTTGCGGGTAATGTTGTGTTGGAAGCTGACGAGGAAATCAATTGTGATAGCAGCCGGTCTGATGTACAGTTTTTTGGCTCAGAAAATGACCTAGTATTACAAAGGAGGTCATACACGAAGGAAATCACGCGCTTTTAAATAGGCGCAGTCGTCCAGAAACCCAGTCTTACTGAGGGCAAGGTTGACAATCATCAAAGAACTTTGATGGTTACGTTCTTCACAAGTTTACATACACAATGTTGCTTTTAACTGCGCCTGGTAGCCTACAAGTGAATGTACCTATGCATCAACCAGCAATGAGGCTCGATCGCCTCGGAAGGAATATAAACATGCCGGGTGCCGTCGTACACTCTATGCTTCCACCATTTTTCATCCGACGCATCTTGACAAGAACTTTTGACTCCTCTGTATCAATAGGTACCATCACAGGGGTTATTGCATGCATTAGTGCTGACTGCTTACTTGGACTGATTTATGTCTCCACCGATAATCCCCCTCATTCCACAATGTTGGCCGCAACCCCTCAATTTCTTTTTCTCCCACCTGCAGCTACATACAACACTCCGTGATCTTCATAGCCCTCCAGCTCAGTCAAAACAATACCCAACGATCTAAAAATGGCTTCACAATTTGTTCTTTTCGATATCCCTGACAAGAATGGCAGAGCGTGGTCATTTAACACTTGGAAAAGTATGAAAAGCATGTGCTCAATACGACGCTTTGCTGACGCCAAACAGCTCGCCTGGCTCTCAACTACAAAGGCGTTGATTACAAGACCGAGTGGCTTGAGTATCCCGAAATCGGGCCACGATTGAAAGCTGCGGGGGTTGAAGGAGATTCTGAACAGTACACACCATATACCTGCCCTACGGTGCAGTTTCCCGATGGGACCTATGTCATGGACAGCGCAAAAATCGCCAAACGTCTCGAAGAAGAGTATCCTGAGAGGCCCCTAGATCCCGAAAATGATTTAGCGCAGGCTGCTTCTCAATTCCAGCGCAAGATTTGGGGTCCACTGCAGCCCGTCTTGATGCCCGAAGTTTACCGAACGATACTTGGCGAACGCAGCAAGCCTTTCTTCTGGGATACTCGGAAGAAGGATTTGGGTGGCATGACGATCTACGAATTTGAGAACGACTACGGCGGCGAGAAGGCTTGGGAGAAGGTCAAGCTGCCCCTTCAAGAGGTATCTGCTCTCCTCAACAAGACGGAAGGGCCCTTCTTCCAGGGCAGCCAGGGTAAGTTACTGTCTTCTGGTCTTAGACTGAGGTCTAATGAGATCCCAGTGTCATATGCCGACTTCATCTTGGTGGGCTTTCTTGAATTTGTCAAGAAGTACGCATTTCAGCACTATCAGAGATTAATTGGGCTGTCCAATGGGCTAGACAAGTTGCATGAGGCTTGTCTTCCATGGTTAGAACGAGACGACTGATAGATTCCAGCGACACCATGCCTCTCGACCTAGCCTGTGGTGTTGTTAGGCACATGCAACATTTTGCGAATAAACATACCTCCGGCCTACAGTGATTCCCACCTTATGTAGATACGGAAAATGCAAGTATATGAGGATGAAGGATTGAACCTTCATTCGGAGGGGAGGAATACGGCACTTCATGACCTTCAGATCTGACTAAACTTTGCCACAACCCCTAGAGGTGTTGCGGCTCCAAAGGCCCCCAAAGTGGCGTGTATATACGTCATTTTCTATGAGTATCCTATAAATTTGTTATGACACTATGCTTTTCAAACTTTGATTCTTGTTCCGTTTCTTCGCAAACATCTCAATCTGCTTTTTCAATCGATTGGAACCTAGTCTCCCAAAGTCCAGTTTCCCCAACCCCTATTCACACCATGTCGTCAGACAATCCATACCCTCCCTATGGCTCCTCTCTTAGAGAAGCAAAATTGCAACTCTGGAGGCAGGGATCTGGTTCTTATTGCTGGGGCTTTTATGTTTACCGAACTACGTACGACGATCAGGAACTTTGGGAGCGATACCTCACCTACATATATCAATGCATCGACAACACGCTTAAATTTCAATCAAAGTTCGACAGAGAGCGCTTGAGACGGCATTTTCGCCTTACGATCATCGAAGACCCGTCGCTCGCAAACGTATCTCCTGAATATGTTCGGCAAAAGTTCATGAAGTGGGTATCGAGTCTCCCTCCTCGCGGAGACCAACCTGGCGGAGACCAACAGGGAGAGTTACCACCGGAAGATCACCGGGATCCCATTCGTTTCGCTTATCCTCTATACGTGGACTCTGAGTGTCTCAATTCCTTGCTGGCTCATGACAAGGAACTCGAAAAGACTGGTTATGAGTTTGCAGCACACCGACTTGTTTTCATAAAAGCAATCAACGCCGAACAGCCACAAGTCCACAGCGGCGCCGAAGTCGATGACGATGACGAGGATGAGGAAGCAGATGAGAGTGAGAAGAATGATGACGAAGAAAAAGAAGACGACGAGAACAATGGCCATGAAGAGGTTACAGATGATCCAGGTTTTTATTGGATGCTCGTGACTTGCAGATACCTTGGCGTCTACTGGGAAATAATGGGCCTCGGTGGTCAGTGGGAGCGACAGTCCTCATCCTTCAGACACCCTCAGAAGCGACCTTGGAAAGAGATCTAGGCCGAGATCTCTTTGGTCTTTGCTGAGAAAGTTGGACACCGGAGCTCAGAAGAGCTCATTAGCGACGCTCACGGTCAAAAAGAAGACAGAAAGAACAAGCGTTGGCGGTACCCGCTTCTCAATAATTAAAAACTTGACTGATTTCTTTTTGACGAACATTCCAGGCTAGAAATTGTGATATGAAATGACCTAGTTCAAAGCGTGGTATATAAACACGTAGCCCACCATAGATTTGCTCATACAATGTCATGTTTAGACCACGTTTAACATAGGTGAACTGGGAAGGCGGTAAAACACAGACTCAGCATCTTAGTTGGCACTGCCAGCAAGAACGTTTGTGAAACTGGGAAGTTTGTGAACTGCACGTGGCGTCCAAATCCCCCTCGACGTCATCAAAGTAATCAATGTCCGCAATATGTTCATAAGCAATAACAGTTGCCCCGAATACTTTGCGATGCGAAGTTGCCTCCTCATCGACGGAGTAAAATACAACGTGGTCTTTTGTCAGCCAAGCTTGAAGTTTTGTCCGTTTCATAACTGCCTTCCACAACAGAAAGTAAGTCCTGTTTGAGCCCGCCCAGTGATACATACTCTAGCACAGAAAGAGCGATATGCCGATGCACCATTTCTGAATTGCTTCTGGATTGCTTCTATTTCAGAAAAGCTCACAGAAGTCTGTGCAAAATAGGAGGAAATTTTGAGAATAACATTACCTCTGACTCCCACGGACGTGTGACTGGAAGGAACACTTTGAGTGGGCTCCGAGAGCTAAAATAGAATTGAAACGGTTCGACTGCCGAATTTGCCAAGAACCTGAAATCAAATCTGAATTGAAGTGAGTGGAAACCAATGAGATAAATACAGAGTAACAGCCGCGAGCAAAACAGCTGTCAAATAGCTTGGTCGCATGAGGTCAAGCCGAGCTGTAGTCTTGAATAGATTGTACGTCAGCAGCGCATGGCTAGTCGAGACCCTGCGAAAATCGCCAACCGAAGCTCCCATCCCTGGCGAAAACTCTCACGGAGATTTTGAGGAAACAGGCAAAACGGCCGACAGTGAACCACCCGCCGCGTGCTCGAAAGCTGGCTGCACTGCAAAAGAAGTCGGCCTCTGCGTCCGATCCCATCCTGGCGCACGTCAACTTGGCGCGCGGGATGCCAAGTCAATTCCAGGCACGAGGCCAGAAATTAGCCCAGAAACAACCCATTTTTGGGGTCTTGCGGTCTGTGGTGCCTGTGAGAGGTAAATTCAAACCGTCTGGGGAGACCGTGGGTTAGAAATAGATATGGTTGTCTGGGGTTAACAGTGATTGTGGGGCTGAAGTCGCCTTAACGCCGTCTGATAAGTTCCAAATCGCTGGCCGATCCGGGGTCTGGTGGCTTGCGCATGAACGACAGCGGGAGAGCAGCGATATTGCCGAGTCAGTAATCATAAACAACCCCTTAGCCGATACGTAGACACGCGAGAACGAGGTCTACATAGCATTCAGACCCAGTTTCGCGGGCCAAAAAATCAGGGGTCGCTCAGGAACTCAGCCCTCTTGGTTGATTCCCGGCCGACAGGCCGGAATGTCGGAATGGTTCACGTCAAAGATGCGACCCCGGGGACCCACTCGGCCATCAGCTTCGGCAGCTTTTTATGGGATGGCAGCCTTGAATAAGCCATCTACTTGGTAAGCGACTAAGCTTAACAGTGACGACTAAGATAGGAGAACCCTCATGACAGTGGTGCAATTGGATGCTGAAAATAGCGGGCTTCCATGTTGTTGATCCACAGATCCCACCGGTAGGGTTCACTCACTTAGACTTAGAATAGAGGTAGAGATCGAACTAGACAAACCATCTAACCGAGGGGAAATAGGTAATAATGGCCATGATATATGATTCCATCAGATTTGAAATGACATAGGTTATAAAGTCTTTGGAAATCCCGTTAGACTGGAGAGTTCTGGATCATCCACCCATCTTATTCTCCTAAGGTCATCAAGCGCAAGCGCATTTACTACCTTCGCTTTCCCTTCTCTGCTTTTTTCTCCCCTTTCTTCTTGATGAAGCTGGCCAACATGTCGACAAAACAGGTTTTGTCAGTTATTGCTCTTCTTGCCAGCTACGGCCTGGCGACCCCGGCCCCCTTCCCAGCCAGGGGTAACCACCACGCCCCCGAAGGCTTCAAGCCGGGCTCCGGCTTTCGACCCTCCGGTGCCGTCCCATCAGTGCCCACAAGTACCCCCGATCCCGTTACTCCCGATCCCGCCTCGAACCCTCTCCAGCCCGCAGCGAGCGGCACCCCAGGCAAGGGCAACAGCACCGGCGGCGGCCCCACCCTACCCGCCGGCTACAAGAAGATCGTCTTCCAGGACGACTTCTCGAGACAGAAGGCCGGCGCTCTACCCGATTCAGCAAAGTGGAAGTTCGACCTCGGCACGAGTTACCCCGGCGGCGCTGCGAACTGGGGCACGCAGGAGATCCAGACGTACACCAAGGACCCCAAGAACATCGGCATCACCTCCAGCGGCACGCTGGCAATCACGCCTATCAAGAGCGGCGAGTCCTGGACGTCGTCCCGTATTGAGACCACCGCCGCGCAGGACTTCAAGTGCCCCGAGGGCGGCAAGCTGCGCATGGAGGCGAGCATCAAGGTCCCGGCCTCGGATCCCGCAACGCAAGCCGGCATCTGGCCCGCCTTCTGGTCCATGGGATCCTCCTTCCGCGAGAACGTCACCTCCTGGCCCAGTGTCGGCGAGATCGACATGCTCGAAGTGTCCAACGGCGTCGGCACTGTGTTCCAGACCGCCCACTGCGGTGTCATCGACGGCGGCCCGTGTAACGAGAAGACTGGTATCAGCTCCAGCGCCGAGTTCCCCCGTGGGCAGTTTGTGAAGGTTGCGTGTGAGGTGGACCGCTCCGCGGGCGGCAGCTTCCAGCAGGAGAAGCTGGTGTGGTACGTCAACGACAAGCCGACCCAGACGGTCACCGGCCAGCAGATCGGCGATGCGACGTACTGGAATAACCTGGCTCGCACACCCAAGATGATCTTGCTTAACGTTGCCATCGGTGGCGAGTTCCCCGATGCCAAGGCTGGTACCAAGACACCCAATGCGCAGACTGTCGGCGGCGAGAAGTCCATGATGGAAGTCAAGTATGTTGCTGTTTACAGCACATAAGACGATTCGCCGAGATTTTTCTTCCTCTCGACATTTACCTTCAATTCTTATCTTTCTCTCACGAGATTAGGGGATCGGCTTTGGTTCAACGAGTTGGACGTGTATGATTGAGTTTGAGCGAGCACGGACTGGCCTGCATGGAGTTCATTAGCATTTCTCTGCACTTGTACATAAGCCATACCAGAATATAAGGATATAAGCACGTTACCTTCTCAAGTCTTTTTGACGTTCTTGAATAGCCTTTCCCATTTGGCTACGCCTTCTCGCTCGACATGCCCTTGAATCGCTGAAAGGCAAAAAGAGGCCAATGTATTCGTAACAAACGATTCGCCCGCTAGGTTCACCCGTTGACATGTTCGCCTGGGATTACAGTCAAGACAAGATCCTGACAGAGTTGAATCGTCACTCGGCAGTCATCACTACAGTCGGGAGGAGAGCAAATCTAGTCGCGTGGATGCAAATGGAGCTACCGATGAAGTTCAACATTAAATCACATTGTTAGGCGGGGCAAATTTGTTTGAACAAGGTAAATAGTCTTGTTTGTGCCACTCAATGGGGCGTAAATCGCAGAAGTACGCGAGAATATTATGTACAAAGAACTTCTAATATGTACCTGAAAGATACACGTCCTATATCTTTACTCCTCTAAACAGCGGACCGAAGTCGACGCTGCTTAGTACTGGGCGGCGCGGCGGGCCTTGCGGGCAGCACGGCGGCGCTTGCAGCCGGTGCTGGGGGCAGTGGGGGTAGCAGCAGCGGCAGAGGTGGTGGAAGGAGCAGCAGCGGAGGGAGCGGCGGCAGCGGAGGTGACGAGGGTGGTGGGGGCAGCGCTGGAGGGGGCGGCAGCGGCAGGAGCGGAAGAGGCGGGGGCGCTGGTGGCAGCAGGGGCGGAGGCGGCGGCGGAAGAAGCGGGAGCAGAGCCGGAGCCGGAGCCGGAAGAGCCAGAGCCGTAGACAGAGGGGCCGGGGATGACGCTGGAGACAATGTTAGTTGCCATTTCAAATCAACCACGCCATTTCATGTACTTACTAGTTGGTGATGGTGTTGTAGATGTTGATCAACAGACCGGGGTCAGTGGCCTTGTAGGCACCAGGGAACGAGACACCCTCAGGCTTAGCAGAACCGGTACCCTCGACCTTGATCTGGTAGCAAGACATGTAGTACTGAGCACCACCCTCAGAGCCAGCGGCGTGGAGAGCGACGGTCTCGGCACGGAGGAGGTAGTCACCGGGGGCGATGTCGGAGGGGATGACGAAGTTCTGCTTGCCGCAGCCCTCGTTGATGAGGTCGTTACCCCAGGTGTTGTTGTTGGCGAAGTAGCCGGACTCGAAGACCTTGAAGAAGGAGCTGGAGCCGTCGGCGGCAGCGGCGTCCTCAACGGAGGAGAGGTAGATCATGACGGGGCCGTGGTGGGCACCGCCGATGGCCTCCTCGGAGCAGGCACGGGTGTTGTGCTGGTGCATCTCGACGGTGATGGTGTCACCGGCCTTGACACCGCAGGTGGTGGAGGCGGCGGCGGAGCCGGCGTTGCAGCGCATGTCGTTGGAGGTGACGTCGGTCACGGGGGAGTTGGAGGCGGGCATGCGGACGCAGGTGGACTCCTTGTCCTCGCCGTTGACCCAGAGTTGCTGGAAGATGGCGTGGCCGGCAACCATGTTGGCCATGGAAGCGGTGAGGGCGAGAGCAGCGATGGACTTCATCTTGACGGTTGGTGGAGGTTTTGGTAAAAAGAAGGACGGTGATTCCGGGCGTTAGAAGCGATGTGCACACAAAGGTGAAAATGAGTGAAGTGACGCCGGCGTCGAGCTGTAGAGAATGACTGAAAGTAATGAGTGGACAGATGAGTGACTGTTCTGTTGGAGAAGGGAGCGAGATAGAGCTCCTGGTGGTGAGACAGAACTCTACTCATATATGTGTGCCTCTTACACGCCGTTTCTCTTCTCCTCCCTCGCCCGTCACCCCACCTTCGGATAGGTCATGCCAGTTCAGACCTGCCAAGCCTAAACTATGGAAAGGGGCAGGCGTGATCCCGTCCCAGTACCCACGATGCCGCCTCATCGGTTCGATGTTACCCAGTCACGATCCAGGATCTCGCCATGGGCGTTAATCTCTGGTGAGCACAGGCAAGGATGGCTCGCGAGACTCTCGAGAGAACCGCTACCGCCTCCGAACAACCTGGCCGCAGTCTGGCTCGCGGCGAGAACCGCGATTGGAGCAATAATCTTGAAAGGGGTTAACGTTGTGGGGAAGCCGTTGTTGTGTCTAAATTGCGGGATACGTGCCTTGCAGCTTGGCAGGCGGGTGATGTGCTCAGTTCGGTTTGGTCGAAGGGCCATGCTACGGCCCTGCGGTTTTTTTCCTCGCATCCCTATGGTTGGCCCTTCTTTGGGAAGCAAGCCGTCCCGACTCGACCCCAAAAAACCCCAAGCTTAATTTAACCCCTTGACGGGCCACCTGCTTGCGCTCAACCGAGCCAACCACCAACGGCGACCCCAGTCTGCGGCCCCTCCAGCTCACGGGTTGCTCGTCCGAACCTGAAACACAAACAGCATCTTGCCCCTGGCGCTACTGAGTCTGATAGATAAGGTCAGCAACGCGTGTTAGTGGTGCTGTGAACGTTCTCAAAGAGAGTTCTGGAGCTATCCGCGAATTTTGCGATGGTTTCTGCGGTGGTTCGGATCGTCCGCTGGTGAGCAATCTATTTGCCTTGGCCCCGTCGTTGTGAAGTGCAAACCTTAGAATCTCCAGATCTTCCCGCCCGAGCTTTGCGAGGTTCGCCAAGGGTCTCCACATCCTGGACGGTTTTTGCTGTCAACACTGAGCTTGAATGATTCCGATTGGCCCAGAGGCGCTCATTGATCATCCTCCTCGACAGGGATGCTGGTCGATGGATTGTGTCAGCCAAAGTGGCCCGCGAGGGGCCTTGCCTGCTGGGATTGAACCGCCCACGAGCGGGAGCCACCACGGTACACGTGCGTTACGAGTAAAGGAGTCGGAAAGGCCCCATTGAGGTTCTCACCACAGCCGCTCTTGACTCAATATGCTTGCTCTCGCGCTTCTCCGTTGTGGCTTTTCCTCCTCGATTGAGCGGCAAACCGTCTGAATTCAGCCGTCGAAAACGCATTGGCCTACTCTTCTTGCTCCCTTGTCGTCCGAACTTCGCGAGCCCATGATGTTCGTCGAGGGAGGATCGCCTGCGTCCTCGGCTCATTCAGTTGAGATATGTGGAGAGTGGACAGCATCATTTCCGAATGAAACGGGCCTAGAGATCTTGGGCGACTAAATTTTTCTTCTGCTTATCCACGGTTGCCACGAAGCAAAAAGACGAGACTCAAGAGGCACAGCGGGACAAGGGCTTGTGCACGACTGACCGCTGCCTGGGTTTAATCAGCTTGAAACTCGAACTTTGGCTCGGCATGGATGAAGGATGCAGCATTACTAAGGGATGTATGAACACCAAGAGTCAGGGCGGCTTGATGCCGCAGCGAAAAAGAAATAAGACCAATTATTGTTTCTATGCAAGCGCGGGACGTTATTATCCATACGTCATTCGCACTTGCAACTGAATGTTGCAGTCAATTGTCACTGAATCGCAGGTCGAGCCGAGTTTTTTCGCGACCAGCGACTCGCGAGCCCAGGCGACGGCGATCATGGCACGGAGATTGGACGACCAGCCGCTGTCGGGGGATCGACTGAAAGCGATCCTCCGGGTAGGCGAAAGCCCCTGCATCTTATTACCCGGTCTTATCCTTGGTTGCATCCGTCGATGAATGGCAAGATATCTCTCCCAACCGCCAACCAGTGTCTTGGTTTATTATGAAAATCACACTCATAGTTGGGAGTGTCGGCACGAAAATCCGAAAGAACCATGGCACGCCACAGGACACAAAAAATAAGCTTGAAGTAGGATAGGTGAGTTTAGCTCCTCATTCTAAACCATTCTGGGTGAGACACATTGACCCACTTGGCCTGAGAAAACTTCTGGAACCAGTGGGCTCTTCCACCTCCAGCATCATCTCCCTGTATTGTTGATAAAGGCATCTTCGCCCACTATCCGCTATCTTCGTGAAATTCTTGCTTCATGCGAGAATTGTTTATTGCGCTTCGCCTCTGTATTGCCAATAGTTTCCGATTTTTCCCTTGTCCATGTCAACGGAGAATCTGAACCGAGAAGCTTGGCTTCAATGTTGTAATTTGCGATGCTGGTCGACTCGTGGCTAACGCATCCACATAGAGCTTCGAGCATGTGTCGCGGCACGTGTAAAAGTCTTGGTTGTCGGTGGGTTTCAGGGCTATCGTCCTTTTAACAATGTGGAAGAAATTGTCTCCCAGGTTTGTTACTTATGCATGTTTCCGTCTGAACACTGCCGTGGCTTCTACGGCAAAGTTAAGGTGAAGCCATTCGCGAGGAAACCCTTGTAAAGCATCAGAAGAACGCTACCACCGACAATCGGATAGGCTCTCGTTCCACGCGCGTGTGTTGCTCTGTCCTTTTCCCCTTCATCTGTTCCCAGATTCAGTTTCACCGCTGATCGGTAACAGTCATGACTTGCGGCAGAGGCGCGGGGGCGTTGCGCATCTCGACAGCAACCCTGGTGTCGTGAATGCGTCTATCGAACTGCTTGAAGTCGAAAACTCCCTCGAGTTCACGTCTGATGGTGGCCAGATGTTCGTGCGCTTTAAGGATCTCATCGGGCTTGTTGTCTTGGTGAACGTGGACCTTGATGAGGAACATCCAGCGGCGTCCAGGATCAGCCGGTGAAAGATTCTCCCATGGCGCGAGGTGGGTGAGGGGTGCACCCCCTCCGTTCATTTGAAGAATGTAATGCCGTGAAAGGCAGAACTCAACCTCATCTCTGAAGAATTGGTACGTCTCCTCAATAGCCTCGCTCTTGAACCTGTGCAATGTGAGTGAGTAGCCCACACACCTAGTCGCAACGTACGCACAAGTAGTTGTTGTCCTTCATCACAGCCGGCAGATTTCGCTGGTCCCAGATCTCGGTCTTCTTGCGCTGCGTAACCGTCGAACGGCCTCCCTGAGGCGGGTCGGGAAAGTCTGTCCACCGCAGGGTGCCGGGGCGAGTGTTGAAGTCAACTTCCGGGGCAGTCGGGCCGAAGTCCTTGTCCTTGAAGACCTCGTAGCGGGCTTGAAGGATGTATGACTGACGACTAAGTTGTTGGTGAAGATCCTTCCACAGCATCTGGATGTCCTTTCGGGGAGTCTTGACGATCGAGTTCTGGTTCGAGATGCCGCCGGGCTTAGCAGGGCCCTTGAAGTAGAGAACGCGATGGAGACTCTGCCACGCTGGCATGGCGCAGAGGCCACCTAGCACTGCGCACGCCGCCTGGATGTCGTCATCGTCGACGAGCGTCGTCAGAAAGAGCTCGTACATGGCTGTAATTGAGTACTGAGACGCTGGAGTGAGATGGCTGGGCTGGGCACGAAGAGGCCGCAGTGGTGAAGCTCGGTGAAGTGAGTTGGGCGTCGGTAAAATCGCGGGGAATCTGGTCGCTGCTCAATTGGAGGTCACGTGGAATTGGAATTGACTGGTCCGTGCTTGCTCTTTCCAAAGACGCGCTCCCGGCGCGTTCTGTGCACCTGCCGTCACTGCCCCACCAAAGGTCACAGCTTCCCCGGAGCGCCTTCTGGGTTCCTTACCTCGATATGCGCTTGTCGCTAATTTTCCTCCCCAACCGACCAATCTCTGCCTCAATTGGAAGTAGACTGCTTCACACAACTTTGAAGATGTCTTCCTCAAATTCGTCGGCGGCGAAGCGGAAACAGAGAGACTCGATCTCTCCTCCACCAGTCAAGCGAAAGGTCCAGAGCGGGACGACCAGTAAGTAGCTTTGCACATACGCATGGTTGCGCCGAATCCGACTGACCATTTTCAAGAGAGCGCAGTCGCAAATTTCTTCAAGCCCGCCTCCCAGAAGCCGAAAGATCGCACGATATGGACAGAACGAGCCCCGAACGAAGACACCCCAGCGACCCTCTTGGTTGGTCGTTACGTACCTGAGAACCCCCCTGCCGAATCGAAGAAGAGAACGAAAGTTGCCGCATTCGATCTGGTATGGCAGATCTGACATGACGTGACTGCTGAAGAAGTGTGGTGTTGACGCACTTCGCCCAGGACTCTACATTGATCACCACGGCTTCTGGCAAGAAGCATTCAGACGACGGAACAGACTGGAAGTGGTGGCATGCCTCCGTTCCCGGACGGCTGAGGGAGCTGTATAACGATGAGGGGTAATGATCGTCTGCAACACATTTAGAAAAACCAGCTAACATGGCCAGATACCGAGTCGTAGTCCTGTCCAACCAAGCAGGGCTTGTACTACACCCACATCCGAAAGCAAAGGGCCCCAAGTCAACCAAAGACCGAGTATCTTCGTTCAAGCAGAAGGTCAACGCCGTCCTAACACAACTCGATATACCCACCACGATATACGCAGCGACAGAGAAGGACATCTACAGGAAACCTCGGCCGGGCATGTGGAAAGAACTTTGCGAAGACTACGATATCAGCGACGAAGTCGACCTGGAGCAAAGCGTCTTCGTTGGCGATGCAGGCGGACGGATAGCGACGGTGAAGTCTGCCGGTAAGAACGGCTCCGCCACAGCAAAGGACTTCAGCTGCTCAGATCGAAATCTGGCCCATAACATCGGCATCGACTACAAGACTCCAGAGGAATTCTTTCTTGGCGAGGAACCGCGCGATTTCGTCCGGGAATTCGACGTGATACACTACTCTTACCCAGAAGAATCAAAGACCAGCACATCAGACGTCCTATTCGAGAAGAAGAACAAGCAGGACATTGTTATCTGCTGTGGGCCACCGGGCGCCGGCAAGAGCACATTTTTCTGGAATCACCTGAAGCCGTTGGGTTATGAACGGATCAATCAAGACATTCTCAAAACGTACGTTGAACCCTGAGAAACCGTATGAGAGACTGAAGTTAACATTGTCATCAGACGTGACAAGTGTGTCCAAGCGGCCAAGGAGTTCTTGAGCGCCGGCCAGTCTGTCGCAATAGGTAAATACCCATGTTCTCCGCACTCAAGAGTCTTTATTGACGGTCCTCAGACAATACGAACGCCGATCCTGATACAAGAGCTGTGTGGGTTCAGCTTGCTGAGAAACAACAGGTTCCCATTCGATGTGTGTGGCTGAAGACGCCATTGAACGTCTGCGAGCACAATGACGCCGTGCGGTCCATGAATGCATCAGTAGGTCTATCTTGCTCCAACGTCATAGCACGAATGCTTATTCAATATAGCTCAATCCCGAATCCAGGGTGGCCTTGCCTAAGATGGCCTTCAACGGCTTCAAGTCGAGATTCAAGGAGCCCAAACAGAAGGAAGGGTTTCAGGATATCACAGAGATCGAGTTTGCCTTCCGAGGCAGCAAGGAGGAGCATGATATGTGGGCGAGATACTGGCTATGACCATGATAATCAATGTTAGAGAGTCGGATCAGCCACAATGACGCAGCCTTCTGTATATTTTTGCCCAAAAGCGGTATCAGTGGTTCATTCGCCCCTACTTGCCATGCATTCTTCCTCCCACGTCTTTTTCAGCTGGTATGACGAGGCGAAGTAAGCTCGGCTAAGCAGGTCTCACTCCCCCTTGTCGCCTTACACGTAAGCTGAAGGATAACTACATCTATATCACGTTAGACGACGCCAGCCGACTTTTTTCCTTCCCTCTCTCTTTTGCTCCTCGTCTACTATTGGGCCCATCAACCCTTCTCGATGACGACCCACCTCGGTGGTTCCCTAAACTTGAGCCACTGAACATGCCATACACCTTTCAACCTTCTAGAAAGACTTCTAGTTTGAGCTGTCAACTCTGCATAACGTATTGTTCTGTCAACCTAAGGTACTATTCAATATGACAGCACGTGGTCAACAATCTAGTCGGGAAAACGAAGCTACCGACGACATTCGTTCCGAAGAGAACGAGATCAGCCCCCTTTGTTTCACAGGCGACACCACTCCAGCCCAATGCAATCACAACGAGCCAGCCGTAGGGGTTCACAAGGTTAACATCGGCGGTACTGCAGAACGCCCAGGAGCTTCGCAATATCACCGGCTTTCATCGGATGCTGACCACTCAACCATCACACCTTCCAGGACCAGCAGTGGGAAAGAGGATGTCTTGAGGCCTTCATCCGGAAAAGTTGTGTCTTGGCGTCCACTCTGGCTTCGATCAACGTCCTTGTTCATTTTTATGGGCTTCTTCGCTGTTAGTACCGCTGGTCTTCTCAGTATGTACGCATATTCTCAGAAGCATACTGGTCTTATTACGACTCAATCGGACTACGCATCCTGGTGGCGTCTCGGCCCAGTAATTGGTAGGTCTTCTAATTGAAAGTCAGAGATTCAATCATGTGTCCTTACATTCAAGTTGCTAGTTCTCACAGTCATCTCGATTCTTTGGTCGAGAGTGGAGCTTCAAGCTCTTCGATATACGCCTTGGATAGCTCTGCGGCAGCACTTGCAACTGGAAAAGGACGATTATGCACTCGACTACACAGCAATGTCACCGCCAGTAGTACTTTTTGAGTCACTGAGAAGACGGCACTATTTGGTGGTTCTCGTAACCCTCGCGTCGTTCTTCATCAAAGCTCAAATCGTTCTTGCTCCAGGCTTACTTAGCGTCAATAGCGTCAAAGTAGCGAACGAAGTTGACGTGCAAATTCTCGACTCTATGGAATCCAGCTTCAATGACACAAAAGTTCTGGATGCGCGAGCATACCACTTCATCAAAGCATTGCAGAACTTCCAGCTGCAGCGCCCGTTTGGAGTTAATGAGGATATAGCGTACCAAACATTCAGATCACGGAACGCACCTCCCAGAGGGAGCATAGATGCGCCCTTGACAGCCGAAGTTGATGGTCTTTTTGCAGATATGCATTGCCTTAAACTTGAGTCCTTCACGTCAACCGAACCCGAACCTCAGAAGCAACGCAACTCCAACGAAACGTTTGACTATATAGTTCAATTGGACCTAAGATTTCGAGGTTGCGAGTCCCCTATCAGGATTGAAAGTCGGCTCCTGTGGCACCAACGTCTTCTGAATGTCACGCTCTTTAACGATAATTTCAGGCTTTTCGACAAATGGGTGGGCTCGTGGGGTGCCCAAAATTTCAACGGCGGAGTAGCCAAGTCGAGACCATGTCCCAACCTACCACAACAAAATAATCAGACATTGTTTTACTCTACAAGGCTTAATATGCCAGGGGAAACACACTTGCCAGTCATTCAGAGTTTTGCGGCGATTCTGTGCACATCGACGTCTTCAAAGTCGAAAGTGCAAGTAGTAGACAATGGGGTCCGTCCCGAAGCGATGCTTCTGTCAGACAAAGAAGTATCACCTGTCTCAGCGGACTTCTGGGCCATGGCCGAGGAAAGCATGTATGCGCTTGACATCTGTAGACAGGGGACCTTTTTCTTTGGTCCAGTCTGCTTTATGACGCTACTGGAAGCGGCTGGAGACTTGACAGCCTCTGAGCTAGCAGCCAGAAAGTGTGGCGACGCGTCATCCTACTCTACTGATTTACTTTACGAATCGACTCTCAATGTTTCTCGGACTCTTTTTCCCTTGCTTGGGCACTACTTTCTGCGAGGAAAAGTCCATCCGAAGGAAACAAAAGCTGGTTCCACAACCGATACCGCCGACAAGCTCGTTGTGAACTTGAATGTATGCGCGTACCTTGCAGTATTGAATGGTATCGTGGCATTCATTGCAATTGTCATTCTGCTTCGATATGGCAGAAGTATCACGGCTTACAAACGAAACCCTTCTACCATTCTTGGTCATATGCTCTTCCTAATTAGCGAACAAAAAGCTACAACTGAAGAACAGGCGACGTCTCATTTCAACTCCCCGGCGGCCACCTGGAGTAATTGTGACTTTACTCCATTCGTCTTAAGGACATGGGTAAGAGCAATGTCTATCACTTTTACACTTTCAACGATCGCAGCCCTTCTGTACACGTACAGCCTCTCAGGAACCGAAGACCGGCTCATCATAACCACGAATACAGGCTACACTCACTTACTTTGGACGTCAATGCCAGCACTTATCGTTCTCGCAATTTCAATCTATGTGAATTGCTGCAATTCTACTTATAGGAGCCTTTCGACAATCCACATGCTGTCTTCAAAGCCTTGCAGCGCGCAGGATCTCGATACATCACATCTGGACATGTTGGGATCACGTACTCTCTTAGACTCCCTAAGACGACAAGCTTGGACCGTGAGCTCCTCGCAAATTGTCACCTTACTGTGTGCGTTCTTGACGACTTTAGCCTCTAGTTTGTTCTTCACCGAAATGATTCCAGACGTCCGGAATGTCCAGCTTTTACAAGAAACATGGCTGAGTTCTTTCAAGATTGAGAACACCTCCAGAAGCCTCGACATATCTACAAACAACCGAAAACTGGTCAGCAGTCTTGTTCTGTATCAAGATGATCCAACACTGGTTTATCCGCAGGGCACATATTCCGATCTTGTGTTCCCTACTTTTGGGAGTGCGAGGCACTTGAATTTATCCGAGAGAGTTTCGATCCAAATCACGGCGACAGCTGCCAGATTGGGATCCGTCTGTTCAAGCATTCAACCGAACGATTACAAGGTTGTAAACCATGGAGGTCCCCGTATCCTCAGAGATGTGTATGTAGCTGAGCTAATCACCTGCCCGGATGGTCGACAAGCCGAGCTGAGGAATCCAATTGTTTTGGGAGTTGTCAGGGAAGATGGAGAAATCGTGGGAGGGCCGAGAGATATCTATTTTGCTAAGCAGTTCACCTCCGCGGACAATCTTTTCACGATGAATCAGCTTTGCGCGCTTGATCTCAAGTCCAATGATTGCGATCATTCCCATACGTTCTCCAGAACAGAAACCTATGCCTGGGGTGTCTACAATGCTTCCACTCATCACTTCGACAACCTGACAATATGGAGATGCAACTACACCTGGGAAGAAGTTGCCACCGAGGTAGACCTCAAAGTTTTGAATAACGATTTTGTGTTGGATTCAACAAGGCCACCAAGACCAGATGGCTCAACCATGAGACGGTGGGAGCCTACCTTCAACATTCCACCGGTCGGCTACGAGTTTGACGACCTATCCGTGGGTAGTGCGCAGCCTTCAGTAGAACTGGATTGGGAACTCGCCGGTTTAACGAACGATCAGTTTGGCGTCTTATTTGAACCGCATGGCCCGTTCTCGGCCCAAGACCTTCGCGACCCAGAAATGGAAGACGCCATCGTCAAGAAACTTGGTCACAACTACGCCCTCATTGCAGCCCAATTAGCCAACCTCGAAAATCGCTTCAAGATGAACGAGAGCTCTGTAGACCGAAGTCCTCCATCCGACGATCTTTCGAAGCTGAACGCAACGGTTACCGACCGCGAGCGACGACGCCTCAGACAGAAATCGCTGGTGACCTGGGCTCTTGTCACAATAATGGCATCAGTAACTTTGGCTAATGTCTGGGCGCTTCTGTCTACCGCATCTCGTCATTTTCTGGGGAAAGGTTTGCCGCTGGATATGGACGTGAGAGGCCTTGCACCGAATGGTTTCAATAGTATGACGGCGATGTCTGCCTTGCTCAAGGGCTCGAATATCAGGGTATATCTTCCGGACGACGTGGAACGGCTGTCTTCCAAACGGCTCTTTGAACATATGGCAGACCTGGAGTTCCGGCTTGGTTGGTTTTATCGGGCGGAGGACCAATCTAGGGTCTTCACGTGGGTGTGATCGGAGATCCAGGTTTTATGTTCCTGGCATCGAAGGAGGGTAGAGCCAAGGAAGAGCCGCCAGTTGCACCATAGCCTGAGTTTGTTGAAGAGTTTTGCTATCCGGGCGGGTACTTCTAGCTAACCCGGCGGGTAGTAGATATACGGCGATAGAGATGATCGACGACGACGACAACAACAACAACGATAGGGACAGAGAGAGGGATAGCAATAGCGACCAGAGTAGTAAAAGTACCAACTGCTGGACCTAATATAAGTAGTTATCCGCCCGGATAGCTAGAAGTATACGCCCGGATAGCAAGACTCTCGTTGAATCCACAAAAGGTGTCTCCGTGCATAAATCGATTGGACACAATTCATCATCCGCATTAGAGGAGAAGAAGGAATTGCGGTCTGGCCAAGTAACGCCCCGAAAATAGGGCGGGCTCGTCGGCGAAGAGGAAAGAAGTCGTTAAGTTCGTAAGCGTCGAAGGCTAGAGGCATCGCCGGTTTCGCTGATTTCGCTCGGTAGGTCGATTCGAATATTGACTGGTGACTGTGCGTTTGTGTACGCTTCGCATCGTGGTTGAACTTCGAGGTCTTCGACAAGATTGCTGCATGGCGCAATAAGTGTCTGGTTGATATTTTTTTTTGTTGCCCGAATTTGCCGAGTATTTCACCAGAGTGAGCAGAAAAACATAGGAGGACAAATAGTCTTATTTATTTTATTCTGGGGACCCGGCCAGGGTTGATGCAGACTTGGCTCGAAGTTGACGCGTTCCATGATCTTGGCTCGGTTGTGTGTGCCGTTGTTGCCGTGGGTGCCGTTCTTCCGTCCGGGGAAGGCTGAGAGTGCCGTGATAGCCGTCGTTAAACGTCTTAGCATTAGCGTTTGTGGGTAGCCAAGTTTATCCCGGTGGAGGCGTCTGCAATGACATGCATCTAAAGATCCGACCATAAGTTTATTTTGACGTTTTGCGGGGAAGGCAGTTTTGTTGTTGAGGGAAATTGTTTGGAAGTATCACTTGCGAATGAGGTTGCGTGGTATGTTGACTCAAGTCATGAGGATTATATTGTTTAAATACATTGACCCCATGTTCATATGTACACAGAATGGCCAAGCGGCCCAGTGAATGCGCATCAGCTTACACACCACAGAAAAGAAACAGTCGTGGTTCGTTGTCTTCCTTCCCCGTTCTTTAACCAGTAAAACGAAGTTCACTCGCGTCTCACAGAGACTGAGCGCATGAGAGATGCACCGTCGCGACCAGAGACCGAAGGCGAAGACCAAGCGGAGCGAGACGCTTAGCAAGCCTTGAGGGTGGAGTACTTGCAGGCGCTGGAAGGGCCAGTGCCGATCTTCTTGGGCTCGTTGCCGGGGGTGGTGCCCTGGAACTCAGTGCAGATCTCCTTGACGGAGGTGGCACAGGTACCGGTGATGGTGGAGGTGTCACCCTTGTTGGAGTTGATGCCGGTGAGCATCTTGCCGTTGTAGGCCTTGACGTTCTTGACGACGACGGAGCGCTTGCCCATGGTCTTGCAGTTGCCGCAAGAGCGGTAGAGCTTGCCGAAGTCGACAACGGTGAAGCCGTCAATGGTGACGGTTCCGAGACCGTTGTGCTGGATGACCTTGTCCTCAGCGCCGCGGGCACCACTGTAGATGTATTGTGAGCCATTTAATTGGGTATGGGAGTGAGTAGAATGTGACTTACCCGCCAATGACGGAGGCGTTGCCGTCACCCTTCAGGGAGAGAGCATCCTCGCAGACAGCAGTCCACCAGACGTTGTTGATGGTGCAGGAGCCCTTGCAGTGGACACCCTCGATCTGGTCGGCACCGATGATGGCGTTCTTGAGGGTAGCGCCGTTCTCGAGGAGGAAGACAGCGTCCTTGTCGCCACCCTCAGCCTGGCCAGTGCACTTGACGCCACGGCCGTAGGTCTTCATGCCACCGTCGAAGGTACCCTTGACGGACTGAGCAGCCTTGTAGGTGACGGTGCCCTTGGAGGCGGGGATGGGGAAGGAGGCGCGCTTCTCAATGGCGGCGGCGCCGTTGGGGCCAGACTGGCCACCGGGGGCGGCGAGAACGGCAGAGGCCGAGATGGCAGCGAGGACAGCGGAGAACTTCATTTTGAAAGTGGTGGTTGGTTTAAGAAAACACGTAGAGTTGGAATAGTTGGATGAGTGTTGACAACGAATGAATAACCACCAGGGTTAAAGAATGTGAGTAGTTGGATTGGTAAAGGAGAGACGGTAGCGGAAGATGCTGATGAGAGGATGGAGAGGAAAGAAAGAGATGTTGATGGGCAGGAAATTTGCGCCTTCTTATATCGAAGAGTCGCTCTCGAGATGCTCCCCCGAACTGGTGCCAAGTCCACACCATCACCTGCAAGCGGTGATCCTGATTCTGCAGTCCTATCCCTCAGCCAAGACTTTTCCAGTGGGACCTCGCATTTGTTCCAGCTCACAGATACAAGCTTTCGCCAGGGCTGGGGTGATTGAGGTCCATCCAGAACTTCTAGTGTACCGCCCGGTCCACGATGGAGTGAGATTGAGTGCGATATGGCCTGCGCCGCGGCAAGTGATGGCACCAGGCTTCACATTGAGTTGACCGGGGTTTAGGGGCAAAAGTGTGGAAGGAAGCTGGGCGCAAAAACAATCGATTCATTTCGGGCACAGCCTTCCTTCCCTGTCGATACGATCCACCTTGATATCGGAGGATGGTTCGGACGCTTCGGCGAGCCGCAACCTTCGCGCAGGAACAACATGTTTGGCTGATCACAGAGGCAGAATGACTGCCCAAAGAGGATGTCAAGGAATGAGCAGCGCCAAGGACAGGGCCGTTTGACTCTTAGATCTCTAATTTGCCCATCGGCTCAGGGGGCATGATTGTGCAAATCCATCAGACCCGTGAGCGAGTTGGCATAGCGTATTGTCTGTATCCGTACCAGTCCAGAGATGGTTCACATTTCGTATTTGTCTAAAAAGTGGCGCTTTCTGCATTCTGGACCATGAAACATGTCAGGGGCTGTCACAGGGGTGATTGACTGGTGAAAAAGAATTAACCCATGTCAAAGATGGGTGGAGAGTCTTCTTTTTTGGGGACAAGTCGGGTGGTTTGAGGTTCGGTGAGGTCACGTTGCCAGCCGTTCGGAGTGAGCAGAAAAAAATAAACGAGCCAAAAAGTCGGCCATAATCCGCAATGTTTCCGTGCACTCGAAAGCAACGCTAGCGCGCGGGAAGCGCTCCCATTCGCCGCCACCCATGTTTCGGTTGTATATCGAAGGGAGATGAACTGGGGCTCCAGATGGAACCAACTTCCATTTAGATAAGACCCGTTACCTTGGTCCTGAGTAATTCCCGAGCTCACGGAAATGGAAATGCGTTGAGGACTTTGGCACCTTGACGGACGCCTCTGAGCTGGCATTGCCGAACTGGCAGCAAGCCGACTTGTTCTATCCGTAGCGCTCGTCTAACCCTGACCTTGATGCTAGAGCTTTTCTCGAATAACCTTACAAAGGTTAAGAGGATACGCATATGCTATCGATAGACTCGATATTGGTGGAGCGCGGCGCCAATTGAACCGAACCGCTTTATTGCCTGGGGCCAGGGATCATGACTTGACAAAGTCTTAAGCCGTGGCGAGCCTGATATTACTGTTGGTCGCTCACTGGCCAGTTGGTGCGCTGCGCAAGTCATCACCCGTAACCTTCACCGCAATGCCCGCTAAAAGATCATGCTTTCCGTCCCCTGCTGAACTTTCGTGACCTTAATCGACTGTCCGGGGTACCGCTGACACTGAGTGAGGACGGGCCAACTCTACAGCGGCTACGGGCAACGGGAGCAGGTTTTCTGACTCTGAGACAGTGTTGATTTAATCCGATTCAACATGCTACTGAAAGAGTCGTCTTCCGTCATATGTGGATCAAGCATTGAATCATTACACTGCGGTCGCTGATGTTCAAAATACCTTAGACCCCGCTACTTTCAATGCGCCGCGCGATTGGTCAAACAATCTCCAGTTTCTGCAATATATCACCAACTTGTGCCGTCTGGAATGTGGGTGGACGTTACAGTCGCTGTAGGCAGAGTCGCAAACTGCAGTGCATCGCGGGGCGCGCGCAGCGACAATGGGTTATCCCTCAATGTCACCTGGCTGTTATCGGCCCTGGCCCCGACTTCTGTTGCAATGAAACAAGGTAGAGAAGGAAAAATAGAGTCAGTCTCCGTCGCTCTATTGCCTGTTCTAGCGGTGTGTGAATCCAACGCGGGTACGGATACTGGGCAACAGGCACAAGGAGCGGAGATCGGATGGCCTCAATCAACATTAACAACAAAGCCCATGGGGCCACAACGCTTGAACCCGGCAGCCTGGCAAGGGGGTGGTCCGTTGTCTGTGTGTGCCCCCTTTTCCCACCAATGTGCAGTCTCCATTTAGGTCGAGGAATTCCCACGGCACTTCTCCAGAAACGTGATGCCAAGACTTTTGGAAAGGAGATGATGCCAAGACTGGAACCTCTGCCAAGACTTTTTAGCATCCATCGATCTGCGCACTTTTCACACACGAAACCGAGGTCACTGACCAGCTCAGCTCTGCGCGATCGTGACGAACGTCTTTTGGGTTTGCCAAATTCTGCTCGACGCGCTTCGTTGAAAAACTCTTTTTCTGCAGCTTCAACGACCACCGGACGGCCGAATTCGAGATTCAACGGCTTTTCCCCGGACGCTCCGAGAGGCCTCCCGCCTCCCCCGTCTGGAACCTCGACCGGCGAAAAAAGGGGGCCGAATCCGCCGCTTACGGGGGTCGGAGTCGCCCGGCTAGAGCTGGCGAAAATGCCAACAGAGGGTCATGAGTGGGTATCGTCCTTGAGCCATGTCCACCCCGAGATTGCGCCCCAAACGGGAGCAAGCATCGGTTGATGTGCCAAGTGGGCGCTGTATTCTCATCCAAACATTGGACTCGGCCGCCAACGTGCTTTTTTGCCCGCGGCAACGAGACTGCTTCAGGTTCACATTGAGATCAACAACAGGAATCGGGGTTTTTTTGGTACTCTGCTCATCCTTGATTCCTCCGGCTGGTACAATGCCCACTTTGATATACTAAGAAAACCTCTACGTTGGAGACGTATCGTGAACCGCACCAGACAGAATCCAGTAAAGTTGCTTTCGTCCGAGAAAGCTCGTAAAAAAATCGGATTCATCTCATGTTTAATCTATCTGCATTCCATGTTCTCAGGTGAGCACACCTAGCCAACCCCTGATTTACATTGTGAGGCAAGTGAGGACCAGCCTCACGCCTTACTTGCTACCCTACCTGCGGGCAATCAGATCTTAAGCCAAGGGATCTTTGGATAAGCATAGGGGTCTTGCACTAGGATACGAACGTTCAGCCCCCGTGAACGCATCGTACAGATTGCCATGCAGCACAATCAACGTTGCGATTACAACCCGAACCACTTTTGTTGGGTTACCTACTGGAAGCAGCCGACGGGATATGATCTAAACAATCGTTCGGATGGAGTACCCATTCCCAATTATTGATTCTCAGTGGAGGGAGAATCACTTCCGTGGATTTCGTGCATCTCCTCGGTAGCATTGACTCCCGTTCGGTCTCACACCATGAACGCATGATCGTGAAAAAACAAGATTTTCTCGCAGAGTCATTCGCGTTCGTAAATTCAAAGTATCCGAATCATACTTCTCCGCAAGTAATTCTCCAGAAATGACATGTCGTCGACGTCTTTCTGTAGAAGAAAAGAGCCGGCATGCTCCACGTTGGGCAGAATGCCGTGGGCAGAACGCGATGGAGACGCAAGGCTCGTCGGAGCTCGATTCCGCCAAATGCCAGCGCAGCAGGACCACACCTGGGTCATCTATCCTTGCTGGCCGTACTGACATCCTTGCCAAGGCATTCGGAAATGGCCCTTTTGAATTTTTGATTACCATTACCGTGAGAAATATTCACCGCGTAGCAAGACACGGTCGCCGACATTCAGCGTGGCGGGGACAGCTGGCCCAGCCTCGTGTAGCTCCAGCACAAAGCTTCCTTATCAACGTAGCCGCCGAGCATGTTACAAAAGTTGTGGTCTATCATCCGATGATTTCGATAAAACCACCGCCAAGCACGAGTGAGGCCCTCTCCACGAGCCAACAACTCCGCGCCTACAGGAAGCAAACACATCCACCGCGGCACAGCCTGGCATCAAAAGTGGGTGCTCAAAGCGGGCGCCTCGCCCCTCAAACACAGCAGCTCTCCCTATGCAGCCACTACGGGTGCATGACCAGGTACAAAGTGCATGTACAGCCATCAGGGGGATGGCAGTCTCCATTATTCAACTTGTATCTTGCTTCTTTACAGGTTCAGTAGACGATGGACTTGCTCTCTTTACTGGCTGGAATCTTAGGATACGCTGTCGTTGCGGATCTCACCGACTCAGGAGCATAGATGGACCCAGCCCCCAACATGAAGCCTTGCTTGATGGTTCGGACGAAGTATGTCTAGACCGCCGGGGAGACGGGACAACCAACCGATCCAGCTAGAATATTCGGGATATCTAAGGAGATTGTCCGGGGCCGAGGACAAGCAATCTAGACGATAGTAGCTCTTCTTGACCGAGATACACTCCGCCCTTCGTACTTTTGTGTCCACACTAATGAACTCATCAATGCCCACGCTAATGACCCGACCGAGTTTTGGCCAGACCCAGCGTTGACCATCATCTCCTGGAGCCTTCACACCGCTGTCCAGTTGAGTCAATTTTGACAGTCTTGGCCCAGCAAAGCTGACCGCTCCTTCGTGGTGTTGAATCCAGTTGATGCCATCTTTCCTACCGGACGCCCCTTTTGCGCTGCCTAAAAGCCGCTTCGTGGAGAGCTCAAAAGTCTGTATGCTGGAAATGAAATGCATGTGTGAGATAGCTGCGGAGGCCAGAACATAGTTGACGTTCTGGATCCGGCGCTTCCGACATCGTGCTATGCCTTGGCTCAGTTCCCTTCATCATGTTTGTATTCGAAGTTATGGGTGACTACTTTTTGCTGCGCCTCTTGATTATGATTCTAATCAACTTGTGCTACGCCATCATTGATGCTTGGAAGCCTTGAGATTGACAGCATGACTCCGCCTACCGGCTTGATGTGGCCCTGGAGGATGAAAGACTGGTGCCAAAGACTCTCCGACAATTTTTTTAAGCATTGATCTGCGAAGGAAGAAGTCGAATCCCATTCAGAAGCGCTGTAGCCTGTAAACCGTTATCAGTGCCTGGCCGGTCAGTAATGAAGCCAAAGCGCCGTGGCTGGAATTTCCGTACCAAGAGTCTGGAAGAAGCGTGCCTCAACCTGAATGAGCCGACACCTTCAACCATGCCTTCTCGCACTGTATTGCAATGATATGCAGTGCCATACATCCAGGGGACGCGGCATGTACCATCGATAAATGTGTGCAGTGTGTTGATGCACAGTCCGTGGCCCCACGGTCGGGCATCACCCGTTGTCCCTCAGTGATGGGCCAAGTCTCGTTCAAAACATGTTTTTGACCCGTAAGATTTCGAGTTGATTGCTTGTCGCGAAATGCGACGTCTGTGTTGGATTGGAGTTTGACTTATAATGAAGCTCGGTCGCAATAAGAGAACAAATGCCACGTGCCGCTGAATTCAAATGTCCCGGTTTCTTCGCACCTGGCCCCTGCGCAATATCGACATGTTTTGCTTGAAAGGAACGTGCGTCAGCGGGATTTCATTTAGCCATGGATATCACGAATACTGTTCAAACTCTATTAAGCTACACCAACTCGAAAGTCAATACATGCGTAGATCAGATGGTAATTGCAGAGATGACAGGCGCCTTTGGAAATTTTTGAGTGGCATCAATATAGTATAACGACAATGACGAGAGTCGAAGCCTTAGTAGCCATGATGCTGTTGCTAACTTTGGTCAATGGCGGTTGTTTAGCTCCGCCAACCCGCTTTTGATGGCGAGGACTTTCCAAACATACCAGTCGTACGTCTCAGCTCGCATCTTAAACTTGATTCAAATGTTGTAAAATGTCACTCTCTCCTTGAGCTCTGTGCTGCGTCACACGTCCATTCCACCCCTGAATGTAAAAGATATCATTACCAGAAGTTACTGCTTCACTTTGCTGGTGTCCGACGCCTCAGAGTGTGGAATCAATTGTCAAGGGTGCTTCAGGAATGCGTAGTTCTATCGAAAAGCAGAATCCCGAGTTATCAGGGAGGTTCCGTGACCGATTTCAAGTCACTACTGACTTTGTGAATCTCGTGTTGGCATATTACACCCGACTTCATCAGAAATAATCAGCTATCTCTGGCTGCGATTCATATGGTGCTCTGATCAGAAGAAGATATCTTGGATCAAATGAACCAACATCCTCGAAGGCTGAGTTCTAAGATCGCAGCAAAGACAGCTGAATGGCAAACCCGCGATATAACTTTGCTAGATAGCGAGAACTCAAGATATATAATAATGGATGTTATTCGACATGTCCACAGCCTGAAACACTCTCATAGAAGCTAACAGAGTCTTCATTATGTTTGAAAATAACTTCTAGAAGCTGGAATGTTTTACTTCTTCATCACTCATATTTAAAATATGATTCCTAAGATATAACTCTAAGATAGGCTCAACTACTACCCTATTTAATCCGCAGAAAAGAACATTCAACACAACAAGCAAAATACAAGTTGTCAGCAGTTGAAACTTCGCACTTCATAATAAACACTGCACATTTCTTCAACAACTTCCTGGCTCTCATGTCGATCTGAGTCCATCCGCTTTTTCCGGGAGTCGGGAACGCAAAATCCAGCACTCCTCTACAACCTTCAAGATACAGGCGCAAACAAGGTATCTCTAGTTCAGCAGGCAATTTCCACATATAATAAGCCGCTTCTCTTGTCAAGCCACAAGATAAGACTCTAGAATTCAAAGACCACTCTTCCAAGCTTACTATGGCTGTCCTTTCACACGTGAAGCAGCCCCTGCATTTCGACGGATCGAGGGTTTGTCCCACTCCGAGGCCCCCACCATCTCGTCACGACGCACGCTACGAAATTCGCTTGCCCTCCGCCCCTCCCGTCGGAGCATGTTTCTCCACTCCTTCTACTCGCCCTGATGGTCTAGCGGTATGATTCTCCCTTAGGGTTGTTCATTGACAATTCAGTCTGGGAGAGGTCCCAGGTTCGATCCCTGGTTAGGGCCCAACACTTTTGCTTTTTGAGGGTTCTTGACTCTTCACTAGATTTCTCTGCTTCTGGTGTTCCTCAGCCTGCAAGGATTGATTGCATGGAGTCCTGTGACAGGCAATCATCAGTGCAGACGAAATAAAATCGATACGTACGTACATGCTGTATCTTCTATTATTTTTGCAACCCACATGCCGATCCGGTACCCCCGGCTGTCTTCAAAGCCCTTCGGAGTCCTTACCGAAATGTCGCCATTCTCACGTTCGGCTCCGCCGCCGATCGGCCGTTTCAAGCGGGTCAACGAACGCGAACCGAGTCTGGGGTGGTGACGGAGTAGTCTTTCTTGGCATGCAATGAGAAGACGACATCGCGAGCGGGTCGTGCAACAATTGCCGATGTTCACCGCCATCGTCCCATATCTCGTAGAGTGCAGCTCAAATGCCGCCCGCAACTCTGTTCAAGCGCATCAGAACATTGTTTCGAGATTGAAAGTTTGGATGAGTAGACTTCGGCCAAAGTCGGGGTGAGAAGCAACCTTCCGTGCCCTTATCCGTCATCTCCGTCGCTCTCCATGAATCAGATACTTTTGACGGAAAAGCGCGACACAAGTCAGTTTCCCGCAGGTTGGGATGCGATGAAGCTATTAAACTAAACAGTCGCTGAGCGGTCTTGGCAGTATGAAGCTCATAGCCTCGTGCTCTACTACCAAGATGCTCAGCCACAACTCAATTGATGGTCGAAACGAAATGCGCTGCATGTTGAGGCCTTGGGATACGATTGAGATGTACGAGATAAGATCACAGAAGTCTTGGCAAAAACTATCACCGACTCAGGGCCTAGTTCCACTCACGAAACTTTGGATGTACCTTCTCAACCCTCGAATCGCCTTGAATGCGATCAGACCCGATGTGGATATTCCATCAATGCCCCAAACATTCGGATCGCCACAAACAAGCCATGTTTGAGCTTCAATCGCCCCGATTGTTGAGGGGTGAAAGGCAGGCCTACCAAGATGATCCGACTCGTCTGAACTCTCACATACAAATGCAGTTTCATGCAACGCTGCGCTTCTTGACATGTGCTTGCCCTGTATTGATACATGCGAGGTCGTTGAATGGTATTGAAACAACCAAGTCTGGCAACTCTGAAGCGAAACATGGTGATAAGAGAATGTTCTCCACAAGAAAGAGACATTCGTTTCGCAAGTATCACAACATTTCTGATGACCAGATGACGACGCGAAATTTACTCTCCGTTCACTTTCGATTGCGGTCTCACATCTGGAAGAAGCCCCGAGTCTTTGCGCCCTTATCAAATATCAGTGACAAGAATGATTTTTGTTGTCCTCGCTAGTTCTTGTATGTGTCTCGTACGCTTCCGTAATTGCCAACCTGTCTAAGAACCTATTGAAACTTCGGGTATATGTGTGTACTCTAAGAAATCCATATTGCGCCTACTCCATATCCAATGTTTCCCCAAAGATCACTTCGTACAGTAGTAACAGTACTCGTGCTGTAAAGAGAACAGTTGCTTCGACTTCATTTCTGCTGTCTCGATCCATCTATCGTAAAAGTAGCGCTTTTGGGCGTAGTTGTGTCTGTTAAAGACCGAGTCTCCGGTTGGAGAATAGAAACGCCCGTATTATCGGACTTCATAGATCGTCGGCTGTTGGATACGGGCCGCAGTTCCGTGTTGGTGTTTTGGGTTGATCTAGCAGACCTCGTAGACCTCGTCAAGCTCTGGCGGGTCAGGTCGATGAGCTTCGGGAAGAATTTGACTGCAAGCTGCCTGACGGCTGGCATGCAAGCAACGGAGATTCCGACGCAAAGCTCGACATAGGACCAAATGATGCCCCAGAGAGTTTCAGCTGCGGTATTGATGAGTGACGATTCAATAATTGTCGACGAACAATAGACTTACCAGTGACGTTGAAAGACGTGGCAAAGACCAGTAAGCTTTTGATCCGGATTATGCTCACAATTGTGAGGCTAGTGGCGGATTAGAAAGGGATGGGCTCCGGATAGAGACAGAGAGGACTTACAAGACACCAACGCCAAACATTGCCATGACCCCCAACTTTTTCTTCAGAGGAAGGTTCAGCTTGTACACTTGAGATGCTGGCAGAATGAGCATCCAAACGTCCAGACCAATGTTCAAACCGACATGGGTAAGTCCGATCAAGTTGAGATCGGCACACTTGCCAGGATGCCGACCGTCCCATCCGTTCCAATAGTGGTTCAGTGGCTGGCATTGAACCAGGCTCAGAAGGACGTAGGAAAACCCGAGGAGGAAGTTGAAGCCCTGTGTGCACCATAAAACCGTCCTGAACGATCTGATGCTGAAGACTCGGAGGTATAGGCAGATGATCGAGGCCTTGATTACCGCAAGATCGAGGATGTAGAACAGCTGGAGGACAAAGAGTAGCTGAGGTTGCTTAGTGCCAAGTTCTTGTGAAAGTCTTTCGGATTGCAGGCTCACCTTTAGAAACATTGTGATTTGATAGGGGTGCAGCTTGAAAATGTCTTGGCCAAGGCCATAGTTCAACACTTGCCTGGATGTCAGCCCGCCATTTCCTCGGTTTCGGGAGATCTTGCCAACACTTACTGACGAACGTTATTGGCACAAAAGGCAAGAAGAATATCTGCTCTCAAGTCAGTGTTGTTTCAGGTATCAACGCAGAACGCCGGACATACAAAAGCCAGCACAATCGTCGTGTCCTCGACTCCCCATGTCGTCAGATGCAGGCCTCTTGCGATCATTCGGACGGCGAAGAACGAGACCGGTAGGATGAGCAAGAAAATCAACGTGTAGCGTGCCGTGCTTGTCGTGTCAGTCAGTGGGAATCCGCATGCCGTCCATGTCAGATTTGTAACGGCTACCCAGCAGGTCAGCAATCGATGCCAGCACTATCATCCATCAACACATACTGAGCGCCTCCTGGACGGTGCATGCCGTCTTTACGCAGTCTCCCACGAATCCATTGAACACAGGATTCGTACACAGACATGTCGTGTTATCGATGGTGCAGGGTGACTGAGGCAGGGCCTTGAGAGCGCAGGTAACCTAAACCAAAGCATCAGTAAGGAAGTCCACGCACGTAGAGAGAACAGGTTCACGAACAGCACACTCCGGGGCCGCGCCCAAGGCGTCAGTGAACGCAGATCCAGACACCAGCCTCACGGCTCCCACAAGGAGCATCGAGACCAGAGAGGCCCTCATGGTGGACGGTTGATGCCGGTGGGATGACACACGGAAAAAGACAATGGAAGAAAACAATGTTACACGGGATCAATCACCATTCACAAAGTACGCGTGCATGATGGGCGCAATGCGTATTAAGAGCGGTGCGTCCTCCTCCCGACGAAAACGGCCAACGGGCTTGGACTTCTATGATGCTCTTGGCCACTGAATCTGCCGATGCGTGTCAGGGGGCGGCGCGATGGCCCAGTCCCAGGAGATCGGCCACGCTTGCACGCAAAGCGCCTTCAAAGGCAGCACGGCCGCTGGCAGCGCGCGGGCTCTGGGGAAGCGAAGCGCCGCCATTGCTGCTATCCGCTGTCCACTTCAAGCCAACGTTCGTTCCTCTCAAAGAGATTCATTGCTTTCGTTGAAGAAGATGGGGCCATTGGCGGAGCTGTGGCTGAGACATCGGCTGTCGTCGTGGAGCTTTGGGCGTCCTGTGGTCTTGGAGACTGGGGACGTGATTGGATGCCGCTGGCGTTCGTGGCGCACCCGGGGAAGAGGTTCCTGGGTGTGCTAAGCTTCATCGAGACGGGGTCTGGAATCTGGATGGGCTCTGATGGTTGGCATTTTCGCGTTGCTCGGGACAAGGACAGACGCGAGCTGCTCGGGATCCTAATCCCATTGAAGCCGGGCTGAGCCACAGGAATCGTCAGTTCGAACCATTGAATTCGATAACCCTTTACCCATGTGACTCGGGACCGAGATCCATCCTGTCGCCCCCTCGACCTGAAGCCTCACACCAATAGCTTGACACTCGTTCCTGGTCCAGGGGTGGTGGCACCTATGTTTTGATCGCTCGCCACAGATGGTCGCCTTCCAAACAAGGGGGAATTGCCTTCACGAGCCGTAGATATGCCGATGATCCATTCCACGAAGTCGCATTGAAGTCGTGTCGTTGGGAGCATGGCCGGATCCGGTCTCTCGGTTCCATTGGCGGCAGAATCGTGCCAGTCGACTAGTCATGGACCAACAACACGGCCGCCCTGTATTCGGTGCGTATATCAATGGCCGAGGACGTCCAATTCGTTCCGCGTTTCCACGGCCGCGCCGACAGGTTGCATTTCCGTCTCCCAACAGATCCAAGGATCCTGCACCATCCTTCCTTGATGTTCCGAAGGTCTTGATATATCTCTTTGCCGATGGCCCGTCCTCGGCCGAACCCTGTCACCTTTCACACGCGGGCGTTCCCCGTCCTAACCGTAGTCCCTCACGGCAATTCTCCGCTTCCCCACAGACACAGGGGGTGCGGGCCATCTCCGTCCCCCTTGTTCACATCTTGACCGCGGACGGGGTCTTCTCCGTCTTGCTTCTGTGCGGCCTTTGTCCGTGTAAGAATGTCTCTGATCTTCATCCAATACGTCGAGTTGCGTCACATACATAATGTAGGGATTCTGTTCCCTGCAGGGTTTCATGCGCACACTATGCAGGCCGATCACAGCTTTTACTTTGCTGTTTGAGCAAGATCAAGCGAGGTTCAGGTCACGCCAAACGAGACATCAGATTTCGGACGAAAAGTCATTCTCTTTGAAAACATTGTTTCTTTTGGAATCATTACTTCTTTGGGTGCATATTGCATTCATTATATGGGCCCTTTTGTTTTGGTTTCAACCATCAGACGCTTTCAGGCATCTATCGTGTACACATTATACAATCTCTAAACCTCCCTCTTCTCAGCGTGCGTCGCGGCACCCTGCACGCCCTCGGCGGCCTCCTGCTTCTCGTTGTGGACAATGTCGCGCTCCTCGGCGTCCGCGTTGCCGTGAAGACCGATCCTGTACCACGGCAGCTCGAACAGGCGGTCCATGCTCTCGAGCGAGCGGCCGGCGGTCTCGGGGACGAAGAACCAGACCCAGACACCGCCGATGATGGTGATGGCCGCGAAGGACCAGAAGGTGCCCATGGGCGAGATGCCGCCGTGGTCGGTGGAGAGCAGCATGTTGGGCACGGCGCGCGAGTTGCCATACTGGTTGGCGAAGTGCAGCGTCATGGCCCAGGAGGTGGCGAGGGCGCGGACGCGGAGGGGGAACAGCTCGGCGGTCAGGAGGTACTGCATGGAGTTCCAGCCAAGGGCCCAGCCGAAGCCGGAGATGTAGATCATGGCGATGGCGCCGCGGGAGACGCCGAGGAGGTTCTCGGGGAGCACGAAGCTCTCGTCGACGCCGAGGAGCGGCACGTGGGTAAGGAAGCCGGCGACGTAGATCATGGCGATGGCCTGCAGGGTGATACCCGTGAGCAGGGCGCGCTTGCGACCGATGACATCGACGAGGAACAGCGCGCAGAGGATGGCGGCGGTGAGCTTCACGACACCGAAGACGGCGGTGACGAGGAGGGACTCGTTCTGGCCGGTGATGCCGAGGATCTTGAAGAGGTCGGGGGCGTACAGGGTGATGGAGCCGGCGCCGGACCACTGGGAGAGGAACTGGACCATGGTGCTGAGGTAGAGACGGTACAGGTTGCTTGGGACGAGGAAGAGCTCCTTGACCTTGCCGAACCAGGTGGCGCCCTTGCTGGCCTCGAGCTCCTCGTGGTGGGCAGCCTGGATGTTGTAGATCTCGCGAGTGACGTACTCGTGGTCGACGGAAAGGTGACGCAGGTGAGCCATGGTCGTGGTGGCCTCCTCGATCTTGCCCTGCTTGACCAGGAAACGAGGGGACTCGAACTGGAAGAAGGTGAGGATGAAGATGATGCCGGCGAACATGATGTGCAGCGAGGTGGGTACGAGCCAGCGGTTGTGGGTGGTGTCGCCGAGGTGAATCTGGCAGCCGTAGTTTGTGAAGTACGCGAGGACGATGCCCAGGTACACGAAACCGGTGAAGACGCAAGTGCACAGGCCGCGGACGGAGGCCGGGGCGATCTCAGCGAGGTAGACGGGGCCGACGACGGGCGTCTGACCGACACCAAGACCGGCGATGAAGCGGCCGGCGTAGACGGCGCCGAGGTGTCCGTTGTTGGCCATGAAGATGGCAATACCGATAATCCAGATGACGCAAAGCTGACGGGTAGCCCAGATACGGCCGATCTTATCACAGATGACGAAAGCACTGAACCGGTCGTGTTAGTCGGAGACGAGTTGAGCGCAAAAGCCACCCGAGGGGCGTCGACTTACAAGAGAGCACCAGCAACGGAACCGAGCTGGACCATGGCGGAGACGTTGGCCTTGATGTTGGTCTGCTCAACTTCGCTGTACTGATCGTAGTGGATGAACTTTTGGAAATCCTTGGAGCCGAAGGCGCCAGAGATGAGACCCTCATCGACACCACGGGCGGCGCCCATGAGGCCGAAGGAGATGACGGCGAACCATAGTCGCCAGTTGAAAACGCCCTTGGGCTCGCCCAGCTCACCGAGCTTGAAGACGTTGATGGGTTTCTTGACACCACCTCCAGCCATTTTGGAAACTGTTTCTTTTCGGTGCTCGCTCGGGATGGTTTGTCGGCGGGCTATGCAAAGAGAAAAGAAGGGGGCGTGAGGTTTGAGGTATGAACACGACGGTTGAAGAACAAGAAACCGCCGGATGGGTGAGACGGGGTTGATATTAATACCCCAAGAAGATCCGGGGAGGGAAAAAGGGAAGTGATCGGAGGGAACACCAGCTTACATGAGTAACCCAGATCACAAATGCAAACTACACACCACGCGCACACGACTAGAATCCCTCCCCCCGCCCTCTGCGAGATGACAGCCAGCGGTCAATGCGACCCCGTGGGAAAAGGGTCGTAGGGGGACATCGGGGGGGTGGTCCGCCGACCGACCAATCGCTCAACTTCCGTTCCACCATCGTGAAAAATTGCGAGGGGAGGAACGAGTGGAATGGTGTCCTGGTTACGAAACTAGGCAAGGATGTCTTGATGAGTTGAATGGGGAAGGGTATGGGGATGAACATGGAGATGCGTGGGGAGAGAGGAGAGACGATGCCTTTGGTGCGTAAAGTGGGCGGCAGCTTGCCCATATCCGGCTGTAGCAACCGCGCGCCGGCGGCTTTGGTTTGGGGTAGTTGGGGAAAAGACAAGGAAGAGGAGGAGGAGGAGGAGGAGGAGTACGTAGGACGGACTACTCGAGTCGGGGGTTGGTAGACAGACCAGTGCCTGCCAGCCTGGCCGGGATGTTCTCCGCCGTCCGTATTGTCGGACGCGCCCGTTGTGTAAGCTGTTTCTCTGTCTCTCTCGCTCTCGTTGTTTTTCTCGGCGCAGTTTTGCCGTATCTCGCAGCTGTATTATCCACAGTGATGCACCATGCAGAGACAACGGTTATGGGGGCCTCTCGGTTTACTAGATCTGGCAAACGGACTCTAGATCTGTTTGATACTGGGTGTCAGGAATAACGTGGTATCCCAAAAGTTGGCCCCGAGAAATTCGACGGAAAAGGGGGGCCTTGAATTAACGGAAAAAGCTCTGATACAAAGTCTAAATTCTCAGAATCGACCACCTGCCGCGGAGAACTGGGATGACTTCCGCTCATCTTCAGATGACCGTTCGCGCCTCTGGGGTGGCCCATGAGGCCACGCGAGGTTAGAGGACGGGCATCACCCCGCGGATCAAGGCCGATAGACTCGTATTTCTCACAGTTAGTGTTCTCAAGCCAGCGGTTTGGGATCAAGAAGCTCCCGCAAGTTCCCGTAATGCAACACACCAAGAGACAATTCCACGGGCAGAGGATGCAGTAGTGTCTCCCAGCTCAACAAGAAATGAATCGCCCGAAGAAGCAAGGCCGCTTACGTCCCGGCTGGGGGAAGGGGGGAACAGCGGTCGCTGGGGAGGTGAGGTTGGGGTAAATCTGCCCAGAGAGGGTGTGATGCACGCGAGAAGGGCGAAGAAACCGCCTCAAGGCTTGTCTGCACCGGCAGGATGGTGTTCCGCGGCGCTGGATTGGACCAAGAGTTCGACAAAGGACGATCCCGCCCAGTGCCAAGTGACGTGATGTTCCTTGGGAGCGATGCTTGCTTGCTTGCCAAGCGCGCAAGCCAAGTCGGGGCCAAAAACCACCATAAGGCACTTAGTAGACAACCCCCTGTCCTTAGGTGGGAGAGCGGTGCACCGCTCCGCATTCTCCGCGCTTTGGAAGTTTGGAGACGACCATCCGTCTTCTTCTCCCCCGCAATGCCAAAGATTTCACAAGAATAATAGCTGCGCTCTGACTCGTCGAGAGGGTGCGTTTCCAGTTTTTGCTGCTGACCAAACATTGGTAGGATAAAAAATAGTGGGAAAGACAGAGAGATGCAACGCCAGGCCGAAGCCCTCGCAAAAGCCCCATGTCGTCCCATGATCCATGTCCCCAACTTTTTACGTGGAACCGCTCTCAGTGCCCCCAGACGTCCAGCCTAGGTAAGCCAGCCAGATTTGCTCCAAGACTTCCCCAAAGCAGCCAATCCCAAGGCCGGTTCCCTCAGCAAGTTCGCAGGCGGCAGAGGCACCGCAGCTCGCCGCCGGCCGGGTGGGGCCCTGCTCGGGCTGCTTTGGGACTAAGTCGACGGGGTTTGTCCGCGCGTGCAACTGCCGCTCGGCCATCTTCCGTGAGGGCAAACTCGCAAGTTGCTCGTCAACCACCGACGGCTGCGGTTTTTACGCCCGCGGAGCCTTCAGAATCGAGTCATACTGGCAGTAGCCCCTTGTACACTTGTATGCCTGCGCCGGTTATTGTTACATGAGAAATGCAGATGACTAGGCCAGGCCCATCGGGCCTCGACCGACAATTCGCCTCCCCATCTCTTTGCTGCTCCACGAACTCCAGTCTGCTTGCCTAGCTTTCCCCTCAATCCTCCCAGGCAAGATGGATCTCGCGCGAATGAATCCCCGTAGTTTAAGCTTACATGCCGTCTCGGCCAACCAGGACATCGATGATTGCGCAGTGGCACGCCCGGTGATTCGTACGCAGGCAGAGAGATCCATCCGTCCATCCAGATGGCCAGGATATCCGACCATCCGTCTCATTGCACCCTTTCTCTGCCCCAAAGTAACTCCCCAGGTCCCCTTTTCCTGCTCGCCTGCTCCCCAACCCCAAAGTCCCCACGGAGAAGCTTCCTTCAATGGGGACTTTACGGGGTAAGAAAACTGGACTGGGGATATCTAAGCGCTCAACTCGCAGCGCGAGCTCGGTGTTTTCCCACCCACAGTTTCACTTCTCACACACCGCACGCACTGAAAGAGACCTTGGAATTGACGCGAAATTTCTGCCAAAAAAATAAACCCCCCACTCGTCACATGGCGAAAGGCGCAAAAGGAGCACGGATTGCCGCTGCTCCATACTTCCCAGACCAGGCAAACCCAGCCACCCCGGGCCCAGGCGTGTAAATTACCACCGAGCCCGACCAACGTGCGGAGGTCTCTGAGTGCATGCAATTTGGGGCCTCATACGATTTCCAAGACTTTTACCAGTCAGTTGGTCACGGGGTTTACTTGAAAATTGCAAAAGATCGCTCATCGCGCGCTGTCAACGTTTTCTAACACACGCCGGCGTCGGAGCTACAACCCAGAGCGCGAACCCGAGTGACGATCTTCGGGTCGTGTAACCCCTCCCCCTTTGAGAATCCTGTTTTGTGTGTATTACGTGGTCATCAATTTTTGCGTGTCCTGTCTACGTAGTCAAATTTGCCCGACACAATCAATTTACGAGCTTCCTCCCGGTATGCGTACACTTACCTAGTCGCCCCCTGCCCATGTCTCTGCTAGTTCTCACCTTCCAGGGCCTGGTCATCGTGAATCTCAATCTGGTCCTGCGCTCCATCGTAAGGCAGCATCACAGCCTCGTCGTCCGATGGGAGGGGAATATCCTCCGCGCGACGCTCTGCAGCCTCAAACAACTCATCCAGCCCATATTCCTCAAACTCAGTCGCATCAAACTCACCCGCAATGGCATGAAACTCACCATCCCCAGCAGCGCCAGGCGCATCCTCCCAGAACTCCATAACATTATCGCCGTCATCCCGGCCCACAGAGGTCTCCTCCTCGTCCTCGAGGTAAAACAGCAACTGCTCAGCGTCATACTTGCCCAGCCACTTGCCCTCGGTGCAGCGCTCAGCGTGCTTCGGCCCAAAGAACTCGGCCCAGATCTCCGCGAACTCGGCGTCGAAGATCTTGAGCAGCAGCACCTCCTCCGGCTCCGCGACGAACAGCTCGTCGCACGCCTCGCACGGCGCCTCGGCGATGTGCGCCAGGTCGCTGTCGTCAAAGTGCGTGACGATGCGCCCGCACGAGCCGAAGAAGCACATGCACCGTTCTGGTTGCGCGGCGCCGCACACCTCGCGCCGCGACACGACCACGTGTTCGCGCCGGCAGCCCTTCTGGGGCACGCCGCAGGCGGCGGCGGTGCAGATTGCGGAGATGATGTACTGGATGCACATGGCAGCGAAGATCTCTGGGGTTTCTGGGGAAATCTGGAAAGTCTGTGCTGTGGTGGTAGTGTGAGTAATAGCGCGGGTTCGTTTATGCCGTCGTATTGTTAGCCGAGATATGTGATGCGACGTGTTGTTGCGTTCTGGTTTGGTGAGAGCAGGGGGATTTGCCATCGGACGTGGGCCGATTTAAATACTGGAGCGCAGGTTGACGTGGCCATCGTGATAAAGACATTGTGTTGGTGGTGATGTCTTTCTGTGGTGTTGACGGGACGTGCATCGAACGCAGAACAAGGTTCTCGTTTGCAAAGAGCAGCATTGTGTCACAGTCAAATGGTTCAACGTCTTTGTTCTGAAATTGTTTGCCTTTAATTGTTTCTTAAACAGAATACTCCTGTGTTTACCACAAAATTCTTTTTGCATCATCAGCTTTCTTCTCTGAATCTTCTTGTGGTCGGCACGACGTTCAGAGAAGCATGCCAAGGCAGCCTTGGCAGCGGTCGTCCAAGCCCTTCCAAGCCTCTTGGCGCCACATGGACGCGGCTCCAGCCAGAGCCTCAACTCCCCCAACCCTCAGAAAACGCATAGCAGAGACACGTTGTTCTTATTTTTGACAACCCAGGGGAAAAGCATGTTGCGGGAGGATCAACGGGCGTCACACACCCCTTCCCGCGGAACCTAATCGCGGTTCCAGCATCTTGGGTCATGGAGCGGTGCCGCATAGCCGTGAGCAGGTGTGCGCGAGTCGGAGAATACTAAGCGCCCCCAAGAAAAAAACGGTTTACTCCCTTCCCCCAACGCCATGCCATGTTGGAACTGCCTGAAAAAGATATATCCCGTCGGTGTTAGGCGAGGCGCCCCGAATCAGGAAACCTCACCCCCGTCCTCCTCCCCGGGGTTCCTTTACTCCGGGCCAATACCACTCGCAGCAGACCATCAAGAAGGGTAGTGACAGTCCTCCGTCATGTATTACCCCGAACATGCCCTTGTTCATGATCAGTCACACCGCACCGTTTCCCCCATACCCCGTGTAAGCTGCTCCTACGCTCCCCCAACTTTCCCCAACTCCCCCAAAAGCCCCCTCGCCCTCTCCGTCCTCTCATCGTCGTACCCCGCAAAGTGCACCAGCTTCTCCACCGCCAACCGCGCATACCTCCTGCCCGTTTCGACCTCGCCCATGTCTACATAAGCCCGGGCGAGAATGTCGTAAAAGTCGCCCTTCTGCGCCGACAGCCCCTCTTCCTTCAAAATGCCGTCCAGTTCCTCCGCGAGCTCCGCCATGCGCGCCGGCAACGAGCGGAAGACTTTGTTGTTGAGCGCCGATACTATCTCTTGCATCCGTCCGCGGCGGGCGTCGGAGGCGGCCACGGCGGAGGCGGAGCTGCAGAGCGAGCATGTGCAGTTGAATCCCCACTCCTGCAGGGTCCGCTGACGGTCTGCGTAGAGCATGTTGAGCGGTGAGTCTGGTTATTGGTGTTAGCTTGGCGAGTGCCGGTGATGTACACAGAGGATGGCGTCTCACAACTGATACTCAACTCTTCTCCCGGCTGAATATCCCGGTACGCTACTACCTCCAAGGCGAGCGTTCGTGGAGAGTACCGAGTCACCGCGCTGTGTCATGTAAGCATACAATCTCCCAGTGCCGCGGAACCACCAACTTTGGCCGACAATCGTGGTTGATTCTCTGCTTTCTAGTCAGTCTTCCGTTCATCCTTTGTCCAGCAACACCAGGTTCTCCCTACCGCAATGTTCGTGAACAGCCCATAGTGGCTGACATTGTTAAACGAGGCCGCAAACGTATTTGTGTGCAGAACGTCCTCAAGCACATGCCCGCCTGTACTCCTTGCGAGCTCAAAGACCTTGATCTGAACCTCTTCCGGCAACCGCACAAAGCCCTCCTCGAGAACCCACAGCGCCTCTCTCGGGTCGATCTGCTCCCACACTTCTGTCGACACGGTCTGCAAGATGGTCGGGTAGTCGCGCATGATGACCTCCCCGGCGCGAATCGTCGAGTTGGCCACGACCCCCAGCTCTTTTCCGGGTACCTTCCGGACCTCGTAGGGCGGGATCCGCGGCGGCAGAGAAGAAGAACCGGGGCTGAGCCACCGAGGGTCAGAGTCCTCGATCAACCCGAGATCTCCGGCTGCCGTCTCTGGGGATGTGAGGACGAGTACTGCGGAGTCGCCGTGGAAGTCATCCTTGACGAAGGCGCAATATCTGGAGTTGGTCTTTGGGCTGGTGCACACCGGTCTATGTGTCCACGCCGATAACTCCGAGCTTCCGAGGTTCTTTTCTGGATCATACGACAGGAAGCATGTCTTCTGATGGAGCGAAAGATGCAGCGGCCCGGCGGGGTTCCAATCGCACTGCCGAGATGTCTTGATAGAATGGCCTGGCGATTGAGCTGATACACACAACATACAGACTCCTAAACCCAAGAGGAACGAAACAAACAACGTCATTGCGGCTGCCGGCAAAGAAGAGAGGGTAACCCCAAAGAACAACAATATTGTTCTACTTCAAGACTTCCAAGGAATACCCGGGGGCATTCTCTTTTGAAAAAACCGTCAACCGTCCCCAGCCGCCGATCAGTCAATGACATCAGTACTACAAGAAAGTCACCAAGTTGAACACCGTGTCTTGCGTCGCTCTGTTGGCATCAAACCCCTCAAAGGAGGCGTCCCAAACACACCGCGCAGATCAGACACGACCTAGTCAACTCTATCCTCCGGCCCCTGACGCAAGCCGAGCCGGCCCTTCTACGGGTGTGGTTACCGCCGTCACCCTACATCAAGATAAAGATACGCACCGCATTTAGCCGCAATGCACGGTCGATCGGTTCAGCGGCCGTCTAAAAGCGGGATGGATCCCGTGGTGCAGGAGACGGAGGCTCGCAGGCCGCGATGCCAAGTCTCGCCAAGATGCTTGGTTTTTGGGGAAATCATGAAGTGAACAGGTGGTCAAGGGGGATTCCACAAATTGATGGAGGGGGTGTTTGGGGGCCGTGGAAATACGGCGAGAACTTCTTGGCCAAGTCTTGGTTTTGGGGAAGGAAGGGTGACGAGATCATGAGATGCGTTCATCGTGGTATCGCAACTGCTGTATCGACCGCGCCTACGAGGAACTATAGAACGTGATTTATGCTCGCTGGCTAAAAAAAAAAAAGTCTAACACTATATTAAACCAAAGGGAGAGCAAAAAAGATGTGATTTGAAGTCAATCGCTGGCGGGAATTGAGCCCGACGTGGCTGGGATGTGTTAGTGACGGTGCTACTAGGTGTAATTAGATGATGATGGCGCTTACGGGTCGAACCCACAACCTTGAGATTAAGAGTCTCACGCTCTACCGATTGAGCTAGCCGGGCAGGCTGATTTGTGGTTATAAACATCGCGAGGGCAAGATGGTCAAGAATTCGGTGGAAGTTGTGGGCGGGTCGAGGGCACGATGCGAGCGTATCCACCGTCAACACCAAGCCGGCCCCATCGTGAGAAGATGGGGCCCATCCGGCCCTTCCGGAGACTCCAGGAAACGCGGCCGGGGCTATGAAGTCCAGGAGCGGAGGATGAACAGTGGGTCGGTCGGTGACTTCCGTGAACGGCTAATTTTGATGGGCTGCTCGCGTCGTCTCTTGGGTAATGTCAAGTCAGCGTGGTATGGGATGTAGCAATCCAGCACGAAGAAATAGCCATCAATATAAGTCGCCAACGTCTTGATCATTGGCCTGACTACTTCAGCCGCCGTGTTAAAGTCTAATTACATGTTACACGTATAGGTACACAAACACGCCGGGTATTATCCTGGACATCAGCCTCTACTTCATCCGACCCGCTCGTCTACTCCTCCACCCTCTCCCGCACCAGCGCCCAACACTTCCGCATGCCCGTGCCCATCGATTCGTCCTCGACCTCTTGCACAGAAGCCCATTTACTCCGCGCATGCGAAGACACATAGTCTCCAGGCCCGTCCGCCTCAAACAGGTGGACATGCATGGTCAACTTGAGATGGGAAAACAACCACGGCACGCTGCCCAGCTCCCCGGCATGCCTTAACTTGAGCTTTTTACCGCCGGCAATCAGCCCCGACGCATAAGCCTGAGCATCCTTCTTCCGCGACGTTGCCGTGTTGCTGATCGCAGCGGGGAGGGTATGGCTGGGAAACTCCCACAGTCCGGCAAGCAGGCCTTTCTCGGGGCGGCGGTGGATCAGGAGCTGCCCGTCAGCGCGCCGGATCGCGCAAACGAGGGCCTCTTCTTCCCGGACCGCCTTCTTGACGACCTTGAGCGGGAACTTCCTGGCATGCTCGGCGACGGTCTCGAGAGCTTTCGCGTCAACGGTCGGTTGCTGCTTTGGGGATGCATCGCCCTTGTCGGGGTTCTTGGAGACGAACTTGAACGCGGCGAGGGTGGCTTGCTTCGGCCCAGGAGCAGCAGGTTTCGCCCCTTTGACGCCCTTCGTCGGCTTCTTTGGGGGAGTATCAGAGTCCTCACCAGACAGAGAGCCTTCATCACCGTCTTCCTCAAAAGGCTCGCATATCGAGCACAAGTCCTCGATGTCCTCCACTTTGGGCTTCTTCGACTTGGCAGCAAGCAGGACGCCCTCTGCGTAGGCGCGACACGTCGCCGTGATGGGACACTCGCCGCAGTTCGGTTTCGGCGTGCAAACAGTGCTCCCGAGCTCCATCAGCGCCTGTCCCCAACGTCCAGGCCGATCACTCGTTGGCGCCTCCTCTTCGTCCCTCCCGTCATCACCAACCGCATCCCTCGCCACGGCTTTGACAAGCGCATCCGCAGCAGCCCAGAGAAGTTCAATAGTCGCCTTGTCAGTCTTCACGTTCCCAAAAACACCCAACTGCCGGCTCAACACCCGCAACACATTGCCATCAACCATCGGCGCCGCCCTCCCAAACACAATCGCCGAGATCGCGCCGGCCGTGTACCTCCCCACACCAGGAACCTTGGCCTCCAACTCCGCCGTGTCCGCCGGCATCAGGCCCCTCCACGCCGCGTCCCCGACAACCAACTTCGCCGCCTCGTGGATCCGCGTCGCGCGCGAGTAGTACCCCAGCCCGCGCCACGCGCTCAGCACGTCCTCCGGCTCCGCGGCCGCGAGGTCCTGGATCGTCGGCCACCGCGCCATCCACCTGTTCCAGTAGTCGATCACCACCGCGACGCGCGTCTGCTGCAGCATGATCTCGCTGATCCAGACCTCGTAGGCACGCTTCTCCAGCGCGCGGCACAGTTCGGCTGCGTCCGCCACGGAGGCCGGGTCGATCCACGCTTTGCGCCACGGCATGCCGCGGGTCGTGCTAATCGAGTCGAACCATGAGAGCAGCGCGTCCCGGCCCCGCCTGCCTGGTTGGCCGTGGAGGAGCAGCGGGCGGTGATATGAGTCTGCGTGTGTTCGGGAGGGAGGCGTGCATGCGTCTTTGCAAACATCTCCTGAGGCCTCAAAGAGCTTGGCGTAGAGCTTGGTCGTGTCAGATTTGCTCGTTTTCTTCGGCCTTTCGACTTTGCGCCGCTTGGGTAGTGGCTCAATGACCTCGTGGCCCTCGTCCTGCTCGGCGTCCTCCGGAGTGAAGTCCGCCTCAGACGCGTCCTTGCGCGCTGCTGCTGGTGACGCCCGTGGTTTGGAAGCGACCTGGCGCGCTCTTGGCTTCGGCGCAGCTTTCTTTGGTTCAAAATCAGGCTCGTCGTCTGCTTGGGCTAGGATCCTCTTAGCTGCCGCAAGCGAGCTTTGTCGCCTAATGACGAAACGCTCCATGATCTGTGTTCAAGAAATTGGCATTTTCAGTGTCGGAAAAAATGTCACACCAAGACGCGTCGTAGCACTTTAGCTTTCGGTGTCGTTGAGACGCGCGCTGAGTGAGGATGTGGTAGGTGCTCTTTTAGCGCCGATTCGAGCAATCGACCGCTGGAACTTAGATCGGCTCATGGACTTCGGCCCCTTGTCTGTCTTGATGTGTCGCTCACTATAATTTGTTCATGTCATTGCGAAAGAGCGCGCGAATGAATTAGTTAAACACAACGAAACAATGTGAATACAAGTAGCTGATCGAAATTCTGCGAGCTGGTATTGCTCAGGATCAGCAAAAATAACGATTTGCTCGCGAACAGCGACATCAAAAAGGTCCTACCAGGATTCGAACCTGGGCCTACGGAAGGATCTGATGTTAGTCAGAATCCGACGTCCTAACCAACTAGACTATAGGACCGTGCTAGGCAGGGAAATTTCCAGCATCATGAAGCCATCGTCATCCTCCAATACCTCTGTTTCGGTTCCTTCCTCACTATTGACCGGTTCTAACGTTTCTTATCTCGTTCGCATCGCTTAGGCCTTTCTTTAAATGGTTGATTCAAAGTCTATCGTTGTTGTTGTACCTTGCAAGTTCTAGAAATTACTCAGTCCAGCCATCTCCAGCGCAAGTCATCCAGTTGACTCCAACAAGCTTCAACCCGTGCTTCTCAGCAAACTCAGCCGGCTTCCACGACCGCCTCTGCACAAACTCCTCTCCACCAACATCGTCCTTCTTTAGGTCAAGACCTTCCGGCTCACGGTAGAGCAGGAACAGGTATCGGTGGGGCTTCGAACTGTGCACAAAACAGAGTCAGCGGCCTTCATTCCAGCCAATGGGAAGGGAACCTGCTCGAAAGCAAAGACTGTGAACACTTACTCATCCTTAGGCCCGGGTCCAAGGAACTCCGTCAACGCCGGTTTCGTCTGTCCGACAACCGCTTCTCCGCTCAGCGGCTGCAGTCCGGGGAGGACCCAGTGGCGCCAGAAGGCGAACTGCGGGTTGTCCGGCGTGGGCGCGTCCGGGTCGGTCAAGAATAGCGTGTAGGAAGCGTTTGAGGGCGCGCCCTCCTCGGCCTCAAAGGAGACGCTCGGCGTGAGCTTGCACTCCCCGGCGCGGAAGAAGTTGCCCGTCTCAACGGCCTTGCCAGCAAACGACACCCCGAGCTTGATCGTGGGCTTGAAGCCTTCCGGGATGAGCGCCGCCGCGGACCCGGGGACGAGCTTGGCTTGCTCCAGGGTACTGGTGAGTTTTTGTGCGTGGTCGGCGAGGGACATTGTGTCGTTCGTGATGTTGGGGAATAACTGAATTGAGGTAGAGAAGAAGTTGAAAAGGCTGAGAGGTGGCTTTGAGCGCGTTCAAGAACAATTTTGATGATCGCCTGCGGGCGGATTTGACCCGAGGGCGTGATGCGTGATGACCTACGCGGGGTCAATCGTGGGATGAGGGGGATCGATGCCAGTGGTGGAAAATTGCCAGGGCAGCTGCGCCAGGAGTCTTGGCAGATATAAAGGTGCTTGCGCCAAATCTGCCAACGTGTTTTTTCCGAAAGATGCGGAAATGCGACACAGAGGTTGTTAGTGTTATTTTCAAAAGTTACGACTCTGAAGCGATGCTTCATAAAGAATGCCCGTGACCTCTAATAGACTAGATAATCAACCTAGTATGCATCGTGCTCCACTGAGGTCATAATGACGATATCAATGAGCAGTCCCTTCACTTGCATACCTAACTTATTGTTAATCTATGGCAGAAGAAATGATTTTGAAACTCTGCCTCGCAAGAAAGAGAAATGACTGATTCTTGGGAGAAGGTGGCCCAGCAGCCACATTGAGCTGCGTTTACAAATGCAGTCTCATCGCGTTACGATCTGAGGATGTTTGGCAGTGTGTTGCAAGGTTTACGACTCCTAGTCAACGCTATTAACATATATCAATTATCTTTTCAATTGAACCCCTTGCTCAATCGAGTCTTCTGGTTTGCATTTCCTTCGATACGAGGCCTGATATATCTTGACATGAGGATGTCTTTAGGCTGGAAGAACTGATACATCGACCAAGTGGCTTCTGACCACCGTTACATCAAGAGCTGTTGCGTAATTCGTATTTCAATTTCTGTTGACTGGTTGGTTCTCAATGACATAAATAGCATGCAGAAAGACCGACGAGTAGTTTTTGTAGATGTTGACATTACTGAAATGTTTACTTCGCTGCAACCACTAGATTCTTATTGGTGAAGTTTCTTGTTACCTTGTACTTTGACGCTAGTTAGCTTGGCTTGATGTTTGATTTTGTAGACTCGTTATGTAAGTTTGTCTCAATTGTCGGTTTAACCTGTTGCTCTTGTAAATATAGGCTGGCTTATAAGAAAGACCTTTACACTTAGACTTGCCGCCGCATGGAGGTCTTAGTTGTCTTGAGCGAAGTAAAGGGAGTAGGGAGAGTGGATCTTCACAAGCTGCGCACAAGGTAAGCGAGGAAGCGCGGGTGGGTCTTGTCAGTACTTGAGTGGTTTGGCTGGCTAGATTTATCAACCAATCAGATCTCAAATCCCCGATGGCACAATTGGCTAGCGCGTCAGACTGTTAATCTGGAGGTTGGTGGTTCGAGCCCACCTCGGGGAGTTACAGCGGTTAAAATCCGCCTCGAATTGAGAGTTTCTTTTTGCTCTCATGGTTTTGTTGATATATGCTGTGTACAACAGGCCCGTTGGTTTGAAATATTTCTATACCTAGATTGTAAGTATTTAAGCTCTTAATGCAGCAGTCTCTTTTCACTCTTTTGATAAGCTTATAGGCACTACGTTAAGCCTTTACTAAATAAAGTCTGCAATTGCAATAGAGTATAAGTAAACTTAAGCCCTGTTCAACTCCCTGATTTTAGTATGTATTTTACTAGAACTTTTCAATTAAAAAATGTACTTCTAATCTAAGGCAATGTGTATCCACCATCAATCACCAGATTGGCACCTGACACTATGATTAGTACTGAAGTTTCTAATATCGAACGAGACACCTTACCTGTCATGTAACTGCTTGCGTTGCTAGCGAGATACACATACGAACCCTTCAGCTCAGCAGGCTCGCAAAGTCGGCCTCCGGGAATCATGGAGAACCATTGCTTCCTCCACTCTTCAGGGTGCACCGAAAGCACTGCATCTGTCAGCAAAATGCTACGCTAAGTAATCCTGAATAGGAGGACTCACTATCCGTCGCAATGAACCCAGGAGACACGCAGTTAACCCGCGCAAAGTCCACCCACTCCACTGACAACGACTTGGCAAGGTGTACCACCGCAGCCTTGCTCGCATTGTAAGCCGCCTGCCTCTGCGGCACATTCACCAAAATAGCCGACACTGACGCGGTGAAGATGATGCTTCCACGTCCGTCGCTGCCCGCCTTCAGCTGCCTCTCAAAGACCTTGGCTGCCGCCTGCGCAGTCCAAAATGCACCGTGGAAGTTGACGTCCAGCATCTCCCGGAATCTGTCCTCGGGGTAATCGATAGCAGGGATATGATCCGCAATGCCGGCATTGGCCACGACAATGTCCAGCTTTCCGCCGCCGACCTCTTTCGTCGCGGCCTCAATGACGACCTCAACTTCAGACCGCACCTTAACATTGCACTTGTACGCCTTCACCAACACGCCGTTGCCAGACTTGGACAGGGCAGCGGCCGTGGCATCAGCCTCCTCCGGAGGCGTGCTGGTGTACGTGATGGCAACCTTGGCGCCGGCCTCGGCGAGACCGCGGGCAGCTTCGAGGCCGATGCCTCGGGTGCCACCCGTGACGATGGCCGTCTTCCCGGCGAGGTCGAAATGGGAGGCGACCGGCGCTGCGGGGTTCGGGTGGCTCGGGAGGACCATGTTTTCTGCTGCGTTTGGGGTATAGATTCGGGAATGAATGCAAGTCCTTGATACTTGGTGATCTCGTTCGAGCCGAATGGTCTGACTATGGACCAGGGCAGAGACACCAGGCAAGTGCCGGGGGATTTTGTACCGGGCCATTTGCGGGAGGTGTGGGTCCGGCCGCCGTCATGGCTTTTGGCGGCGAATCAGGCATTCGGTCGACTGTCGTCCGGAGCGGAAGGGGTTGCTTCGGTGCGGGGAAGCTGGGGAAGCGGACATCTGCCACCCCTGTCCGAAGGTTGGGCATGCCGGGACACTTGCACACCTGACTTTTTGCTCTGGCCTAAGTTAGATTGGTATAAGAGGAATCCTTGACAGGGGACAGACAACTTTGATCAATTCCTTCGGGAAAGCCATGGGTGACATATGCTCATAATTATTTTGAGCATAATCATAGCTTAGATTTGAACGCAAGAAGAATTCTTTCTTGGGTGTCGGCTTGACACCACGTATTCAAGATTTTAGTCGACACATAGGTATGCTTTACAATTCGACAGACAATCTGCTAGGTTGGGGTGAAACTGCATATGCCGGATCGGATTTATTCAAGGAAATGACTAAATATGGTGCTACAATCATGAATATGTTGTCATCATCATGCCTTTTATTTCTCATCTATGCCAACTTCTATTTTGGTACACCTTGAATGACGACCTTCAAAGTGTCCTCTTTCGCCTGCCTTACAACCTCAAAGGCTTCGACAGCCTCCTCAAACTTGTAACGATGAGTGATCAGCTTCCTTGGGTGGACCTTTCCTGACGCTACCAAGTTAACGGCCTCAGGGTAGCATCCCGTTGTGTACCTGATCGAGCCCTTGATGTTCAATGCGCGAATACACGCAGTGGTGATGGGAAATACGACATTCTGGTTTTAAGTTAGCGGCCTGTGGCCTGTCTGCACATATGAACTGAAGTATGCTTACCTCCTTGCCCATCCCAGCTTGCACATAAGTTCCGCCCTTCTTGGTCGCGAACACGCCAGCTTGAATGCACGGCTCAGCACCCGTGCACTCCAAGACCACATCAGCACCCTCTCCGAGACCGTAGTCCCTGAGAATCTTTTCACCAATGGCGCGAGAAGCATCAACAGGGTCCTCAGGAGCATCGGGGAGCTTCTTCGACACATAGACATCATCAGCTGCAAAGTCCTTGGCAAACGCCGCGCGAGACTCAGAGATGTCCACTCCAATGACCTTGCTCGCACCGTAGGCCTTGGCCACGGCCTGGCAAAGAACACCAATGGGTCCGCAGCCGAAGACAAGCACTGTTTGGCCGCCCTTCAGCTCAGCAACCTTGCAAATCTGCACCGCAACAGCAACCGGCTCCACCAGCGCGCCGTCCTCGGAAGTCATGTGCTCCGGGATGGGATAGGTGTAGTCGCCGGCGACGATGTAGTACTTCTGCAGGGTACCGTCCCATGGAGGTGTCGCCGCGAAGACGGTGTCTGCACATAGATTGTATGCGCCGGCCCTGCAGTGATCGCAGCTTTGATGAATTAGAACATGCCTATCCTCAACGTACATTACGGTGGAAACTCACTGCCTGCATGGGACACCGGGCTCAATAGCAACCCGGTCGCCGACCTTGACATTCTTCACCTTGCTTCCGACTTCGACAACGGTCCCGGCACTCTCATGGCCGAGAACGATGGGCGACTCGAGGATGAAGTCACCGATGCGGCCGCGCTGCCAGTAGTGGACATCGCTGCCGCAGATGCCCGTCTGCTCAATGTGAACGCGGACATCGTACTCATCTCTGAGCTTGGGCACCTCGCGGTTCTCGAAGGAGACGTTCTTGATGGAGTGGAGCACGAAGGCAGGGTTCTATAGAAGATTAGCGTTGGCTGCGAAGCCAGGGTGTTGTCAATCCAGCTTACGATTTCGGACATCTTTGAGGTATGGTAAGCTTAATTTCGGTTCGAACCCTGATGGCAGTGAGACTTGGGATATTGTCGATTCGCTTGAGCTCTACCAAGCTTGGAAGCATCTTATTTGTGCAGGTGGGAGACGGCCGTGACGTCGACGCGGGGTACTGCGGCGCCGGCCGGAGCGGGGCCGCCGCCAGACGCCGAGCTGAGTCGGGCGACTGTTGCCCGATGTGCGCCAATCAGCATGCCCTGCCCTCCGCTCGAGCGCCATTTGTCCTCTTGCTTTCCCATCCGGATATTTCTTGGACTCGATTCGTTGGTGTGCCATTGTTGGCTTTGCTAGGGTCAATGTTACCGCTCTGAGGCGCCCATCAACAGCCCGAGAAGTCCAGACCACACCTACACCGTCGCCATGGAATCCACCTACCAATCATTGGTCCAACGCATCCTCTCCAAATGGGAAGAAAAGAGGGTTTCCTCTTCCAACGCACCGGATGCCCATCCCCGTCTAATCATCGCGCTGGCGGGGCCACCAGGCTCTGGCAAAACAACCATCGCTCAACGCGTCGTCTTCGCCATCAACAACTACCCTGAACCCCACCCCAAATCCGTCGTCATGTCCGCTGACGGCTTCCACCTACCCCTGGCAACACTCCGCGCATTTCCAAATGCTGCGGAAGCGATCGCCCGGCGCGGCGCGCCGTGGACCTTTGACGGACAAGCTGTCGTCGAGATCGTCCGCGAACTACGGGTGTCTGCCGGCCACCGGCCGGTCTTGGCGCCTACATTCGACCACAAAGTCAAAGACCCCGTCATTGGCGGGTTCACGGTGGATGCCGATGTCGACGTCTGCATCGTTGAAGGGAATTACTTGCTTGCGGACGAAGAGCCTTGGGGTCAGATTGCTCCGCTGGTGGATGATCGTTGGCTGGTCAGAGTTGAGTCGGCACTGGCCCGTACAAGGGTTGCGAAAAGACATGTTGCAGCCGGTATTGAGGACACTATGGAAAAGGCATTGCACAGAGCAGAGACTAATGACATGGTCAATGGGGAGTTTGTTGCTAAACGGAGCGAAGGCAGATATGATCTCTTGATTGATAGTGTCGAGGAGTTACCAAATTAGCGACTAAGACTTGAATACCATTTCACGTCGACTCAGCTCGTTTCGTGGGTAGCATGCAAAGTTCTTGGCACGTAATGTGTGTCGGTGAGGGTGAGAGCACTCCGCCCGGAACATATGCCCGCAGCTTACGGTGCGGGCCACCCGAGCCAACGTCCGGGGATGACTTCGAAGAGCTTGGCATGATCTGCCGGGTACCAAGTAGGTCTCGAGCAGAAATCACGCATGACTTCTATTTGAACCCTATTCGCAGAGTATCGATAGACACAACTCCCATTCCAAGATTACACCTATCCCCTTCGTAGAGGCATCAGCACACTGTCTACAGCAACACAAGTCTTTCTTTGATACCCAATATACAGAGTAATCCCAATTCACATCACCATGTCCACAAACGGCACAACAAACGGTACGAGAAAGTCTATCCGGGCTCCCAACCCTCCAGTTCAAGACAGCGTCTTCAAGCAATTCCGCCTCGATGGACGCACCGTCATCATCACGGGTGGAGCAGGCGGCATTGGTCACGAGATCGCCAAGGGTCTCGCCGAAGCCGGCGCCAACGTACGACCATCCTGACCATATCCCCTGAACATCGCACATGGCTAAACCTCCCGCAGATCGCTATTTGGTACCACACATCCTCAAAGGCAGCCAATTCCCTCACCGAGACCCTCATCAAGGACTTTGGCGTGAAGTCAAAGTCCTACCAGGTTGATGTCCGCAACTACGCCGCCGTCGAGGCCGCTGTAGCGGAGGCTGTCAAGGACTTTGGCCGTCTGGATGTCATGATCGCAAATGCCGGCGTGCCCTCCAAGGCAGGTGGTCTCGACGACAAGGTCGAGGACTGGGACCATGTCCGTGCAGTCGACTTTGACGGCGCGTACTACTGCATGAGGGCAGCTGGACTAGTCTTCCGCGAGCAGAAGAGCGGCGTCGGAATTATCACGGCGTCGATGAGCGGCCACGCCGCGAATGTCCCCCAAGAGCAGAGCTGCTACAACGCATGCAAAGCCGGAACCGTAAGTTCGATTTCGTTCGTCTGACATGCCACCGCCCGGACTAACACCGAGCCTTTGCAGATTCACCTGGCCAAGTCTCTGGCTGTCGAGTGGGCTAAGTGGGGAGGCCGCATCAACTCCGTCTCCCCCGGTTACATTGATACGGCCATCTCGGGTGACTGCCCATTCGAGATGAAGGAGGAGTGGTTCAGCCTGACGCCGCTGCGCAGGGATGCTGATCCGAGGGAGTTGAAGGGCATCTACCTGTATCTCGCCAGTGATGCTAGCTCTTATACCACAGGAGCTGACTTTATCATCGATGGTGGTTACACCGCTCGGTAGATATCTCATGCCAGTTAATAACGAACTTTTGCGCTGAATCTGTCTCAAATCAATCAAGCTGGAAACAAAGAGTCTGCCGTTTCTCAAGTATATGTGTTCAAGTTGCTATGGAAGGCTGGGTTTGGGCATACATATGGCTGTGAATTATGTAAAAGCTTTTAAATAACAATCTCGGGTGTCAAATGATGCATAGAATCAATCACGGACTTTATGTTCGTAGTAGATGATTTGATTGTGTGAAGTAGTAGCTTGACCGCACTTTCACGTGCGAGCCTATCTTGTGGACAATAAGTTGAACATATGGTTACCCTGGTGGTTTTCAACTCTCACGCGCTTAAAAAACTAAGGTTCACGTCTTTGACTCCGACAGCAACTCTAGAGCGTCTTGGCCGGACAGCAACTTCAAGCCTTCACTTTTATGCACAGTCGTATGGCTCAGTTTCTTACTTTTTCCAACCTACTAGAAACTAAACGTTATGTCCCCCATTGACGACAAGCAGCGGAATCCACTTTCGTTCTGGCTTGCGTGTGCACCTCACAAGTTCCCAACAACACCCGGCCTCCTGTGGGCCAGATCCCAAGCGAGCATGGACGATGTCCGAGACCAAACACCGGTCTCCGATCAAGAAGAACCATCATCACAGCCATCATGACCACAATTCAACTTTGAAGACATCACGATGTCGCAACAGGCCCCGGTTCAACCTCGTTCTCACCCGGTCATCGAAAGATCCCAGCAGCCGGGCCTCGCTCACCCCTGCCCAGCCTTCCACGCATGCGTCTTATTGCCGGGCAGAGCCTGCACGGGCTAGGCACCATCAGCCCCCGTCTAGTGAGGTTTTTAGTGAGGGTGACAGTCGTCCGTCGTCCCCGCACTGCCAAACAGCCGCTCTGGGAACGTTCTCTCCGCAAACATGACTCGTGGGCAAACAGATGCAGCACCGCAAGCACGATGATGCAACAGGTCGCACCGCGCTGTACCCCATGGGCCAGTTCCCCCCGTATTCCACCGACCCATCAACCACGTTATGTGGGGTAGGAGGGAACATGCGGAGTGGCTAGCTGGGCGCGGAGGTTCCAATTACCAGCCGTCTGGGTGAGTGAGCGTGTCAACATCACGCTACCTGGGAATCATCACCTCGTTCCTCGTCCATGTAGATATAAATCTCCTGCGGGACCCGCATGACCTCGCATCGGGCAATTCCTTTGAGCCTTTCGGTTTCTCAACAAGTCCATCCCAACTTGAATGTCTTCATACTCTTGTTAGTCGATGCCAGGCACGCGACCTCGGATTTAAGCAAACATGAAGGACGAGCAGATTGTCGGCGCCGCTTTGGCCGAGGTCCTCCCCAAGACCGACAAGTACTGGTTCCAGCAATCACATCTGTTGAGGTTGAACCTGCTTCTCCTGATTCCTCTCTTGTCATCATCGGTTGCCGGGTACGATGGTAAGTCGCAAAAGCCTCTTGCATAGGTCTGCCAGCGTCTAACAGGAGCAACTCACAGGATCGTTGATGAACGGGCTGCAGTCGCTTCAGCAATGGCGGGAGTATTTCGGACATCCAACCGGTGTGAAACTGGGCGTTGTCAACGCCGCGCAGTCCATCGGTTCCGTTCTGGCTCTTCCAATCATCGGATACCTCGCGGACCGCTTCGGCCGAAAGCCTGTCCTCCTTTCGGGCATCATCCTCATCATTGTTGCGACGATCATCCAGTCGACCTCAATCAACCTGCCGATGTTCATTATCTCTAGACTCGTTGTCGGATTTGGAGGCATGTTCGTGGTCCATCCAAGTCCACTGCTCATCGCAGAGTTGGCCTATCCGACACACCGCGGAAAGTACACCTCGGCATACTGGACTATGTACTACCTGGGTGCGTCTGAAGACCGATACAAAACATTCAATGACAAAGTTTCTGACCAGGATTTCTCTAGGTGCTATTCTAGCTTCATGGACTACATTCGGCTGCCAGGATTACGCTACCGAATGGTCGTGGCGAATTCCCAGCATCCTCCAAGCTGGCTTCCCCATCGTCCAGCTCTGCTTCTACTTTATGGTCCCAGAGTCCCCAAGATGGCTCATTGCAAAGGAGAGAACAACCGAAGCAGCTGCAATTCTCGCTCGATACCACTCCGGTGCCCAAGACCCAACCGAAGCCCACACACCCCTCGTCCGCCGGGAAATCGCCGAGATCGTACAGACAATCCGACAAGAAAAGCTGGCCCAAACCACGGGCTGGGCGGCCCTTATCTCCACTCCGGGCAACCGCAAACGGACCCTGATTGCCGTATTAGTCGGCGCAATGGCTCAGTGGAACGGCATAGGTGTGGTGTCGTATTACCTGACTTTGGTGCTGAACACCGTGGGCATCACCGACACATTCGACCAAACACTCATCAACGGCCTCCTTCAAATATTCAACTTTGGCGCCGCTCTCAGCGCGGCATTCCTTGTGGACCGCCTCGGTCGGAGAACTCTCTTTCTCTGGTCAGGGGTTGGCATGTTCATCTCGTACATCGTCTGGACCGCCTGCTCGGCCGTCAACTCTGACACGGGCTCCAAGCCCGCAGGCATCGTCGTGGTCGTGTGCCTGTTTACCTTTTACTTCCATTACGACATTGCGTACACCCCGCTTCTCATGGGTTACCCTACCGAGCTCTTCTCGTACTCGTTGCGGTCCAAGGGTATTGCGGTAGAGCTGCTTGCGATCTACGGTTCGCTCATCATCCAGGCGTTCGTCAACCCCATCGGAATGGAGAACATTGGATGGAAGTACTACATTGTGTTCTGTTGTCTGTTGGCGGTCTTCCTGTTTATAACTTGGTACCTCTTCCCGGAAACAAAGGGACACAGTTTGGAGGAGATTGCAGTCATCTTTGATGGGCCACAGGCTGTGGAGAACTTTGAGGGCAGCTCGGACATCAAGGAGGAAAAGATTCTGGCTAATGGCGGTGTAAGCACTGCGGTACATAAAGAGGAAGCCTAAGGGGTGTGTTGTCTAGTTGATCTATCTTGTGAAACTAGTCCAGACTTCAAAAGGAGGGTTAAAGTTTTGAGTTCTGCAAATATACCAAGATCAAAAGTCCACTTCGCAATAATTCACGATGATCCGTGTCCGCATCTACCTATCGACTCGAGTCAAACGTTGAAGCCGTCTCAAACCCTTCATGATATCGGTCTTCTAAAAGCCTTCATAAACCTGCAGAGGCAACTTTCAGCTATTCTCGATGAAATCCAACAGCCGATAGCATTGCCCGAGCCTTCTGTCCCGCCAAAGTGCTTCCCCAGCCCGTCGTGCCCGACTAACACCGGCGGAGCTCGGATTACAAGGATGTTTGGCCCAGGCCCCCTGATCGCGATCAGTCATATTGTGGATCACCACAGCGCAAGCGTGTGGAGAAAATGGCGGGGTTCATGCACCTGGAGACTCGCTGGAGTTGAATGTTGGAGAGAACCGCCTGGGGGCCGCGCTACCCAACGTGAGGAGCAACAGAAACAGCCTCCGACCTCGTCCGACCCGGAGCCACCACCATCAACCCACACCACAAACGTCCGCTCCTCCTCATTTCCGTGTCTCCTTGCTGCATGCTCGAATGTTATGACGGCCGCATGCCTACCCAGAGAACGGACGACAACCGCCCTGCCTCCGAGAGCCGGCCAACGTCACTCCGGGACCGCCAAGTGCCAAACATCAGCCTGGATCGCGATCCCCAAACTGACCACCCCTGAATGTGAGAGGCTGTCGAGCTGTCTCGGGCTAAACCTGTCTCGGCCCTTGAAAACATAATGTCATCATCGGGCCCCATCGGCGACGATCCGGCCGGCTCACTCCCTCCGGACCCGGCCTCCGTCAGCATGGCCTTTGCATCTGCCGATCAGGCATGCAAGGAGTGCAGGCGACGCAAGGCCAAGTGCAACCGGGCCATACCGACATGCAACCTGTCAGTGACGAGCCTCTAAAGGTATCAGCCCATACTAACACTGGGAACAGCTGCGTAAAGTACCGGCGTCACTGTCTCTATGAGAAGCATGCTCGGACGCCATTGACCAGAAAGTATGAGTAGCTTGCAAGGGGAGGGGATGTTGGTGGTGTGGCTAGTTGTGCTTGTCTCAAGAAACTTGACTTACACTTTTATGCAGGCACCTCACCGAGGTTGAGGAGAGGTTGGAGCGGGCCGAGGCCCTCATTACACATATGCGGACTCTGCTTCCGACCAACACCAGGTCGGGCTCCTCCCTAGCCACGCCCGGGAGACCCGAGCCACCGGCTCCGCGTGTCGATGAGTCGTTTGACTTCTCGAAGCTGGATTCGCCGGCTTCGTCCGGCGCCAATGTCCCGTCATCACAACCTCTGCCTATTGAAGCAGATCTTGGCGCTCTTCCGCTCGGCGATCCTGAGCCGGCCCATCAACTCCAACCTGCCCGGGCTTCTCTCTCGCGACATGCAACTTCATCATCCGCGCCGGGGTTGCACACAACCTCCAACATAGCCCGTCCTCAGCGACAGAATCATCATCATCACCCAGCAAACGACATCGCCCACCGAGACCTCAACCTCCTCGAAGCACACCCCACAGATGACTTCGAGTGGGACGAGCAGGAGACTCTAACAAACTACTCCGCCTCCCCGGAAGCGATCCAAGAGACAGATTCCAATGGCGAGGCCACCATCTCAGACGGCATGGCCACCCTCGCCGTCAGCGAGAAGGAGTCCGGTTACCTCGGCGTCGCCTCCGGCGCCGCCCTCCTCCGCCTCCTGGAACCCTCGACCCCACGCCGCAGAACCCAGTCCTCGTCCTCGCGCGCAGGCCCCGTCAACCACATGCAATACGTCCTGACGCCGCAGCCAGATCCCAATAGGCACATCGCCGATGCCATGATCGACGCCTACTTCCGGCTCTACCACGTCAGCTACCCCATCATCCACGAGGCCACCTTCCGCGCGCAGTACGCCGGCGTTATCCCCCGCCCCAGCGGCGACTGCTGGCTCGTCCTTGCGTATACCGTCGCCGCCATCGGCGTCTACACGACGGCCACCACCCTCGACAACCTCGACATGTCCCTCTTCGCGCAGGCCCGCTCGATCCTGTCCTTCAACTTCCTCGAGGTGGGGAACCTGACGCTCGTCCAGGCGCTCACCCTCATCTCCAACTACCAGCAGAAGAGAGACAAGCCCAACTCGGGGTATAATTACCTCGGCCTCGCCGTGCGCATGGCCATGGGCCTCGGGCTACATAAAGAGTTCCAAGGCTGGAATATCTCGCCCCTAAACATGGAGATCCGCCGACGGGTGTGGTGGTCCCTATGTGTCTTTGACGTCGGTGCGACAATAACATTCAGCCGGCCATCCGTCTTTCCATCTGAGGGCGTCGACGTCTCCCTTCCCCTCAACGTTGATGACAAGGTAGAACCAAGCCCGCTAAACGATCTTAAGAGAATCAGCTAACAACGACCACAGTCTCTAACCGCAATCTCCAAATCCTACCCGCCCGAGACGGACGGTATCACGCCGTACACAGCAGTCCGGACCCAAGCATCCTTCCACATCGCCACAACGCCAATCTACACCCGCGTCATCTCCAAACCCCTCCCCTCCGCAGACGAAATGCTCCGTCTGGACCAGGACCTCCTCGAGCCCTGGCTGTCCAGTATCCCCCCTTACTTCTCCGAAGCAGCAACGAATCCTCCCCCGCCGCCCAAGTACGCCCTCGCCCACGCCGTGATGAACTGGCGATACCGGAATCTGCGCATCATAATGTACCGCCCCTTCGTCATCCGCCGCGCCCTCCAGGCGCGCGACAGGCGCGCAGACGACTCTCCCTCCAACACCCGCGCCTACGAAAAGTGCCTCGCCGACGCAAAGGCCACCATCACCAGCATCAGCGACTTCTGGGACCGCAACGAGCACAACCGCCTGGGCGCGTGGTATGCTCTGTAAGATCCCCCGGACCACTAGCTTCCTTCTCTGTTCAGCAACTCTAACCAATGCCCACTCCGTGTAGATACTTCCTCTTCCAAGCCGCCCTGATCCCCTGCATCTGCCTTCGCAACGACCCAACCTCCCCCACCGCCGCCGACTGGCGCCACCAAGTCACCACCACCACACGCTGCATCGCCGCCCTCGCGCCCGTGAACTCGAGCTCCTCGCGCTGCTACCAAGTCATCTTCGACCTCTGCGGCCGCTTCCTCGACAGCAGCATCGTCGCCAGCCACGCGCCGCCCGCTGCTCCGCCGTATACTGCTGCCCAAGAAGCACGTTCGACGCCGAACTACGACGCTCTCGAGGTTGCCCCTGAGCCCATCGACGAAAGTCCGCAGACGCAGATCAACAGCGTGTTCTCGATGATGTGGCCCAATGTGCCGCCGATGGAGGCGGCGGATGTGGTTATGGGCGACGATGCGTGGATGGAGTTCTTGAAGGGCGGGAGCGGCGGCGATGGGGATGGCATGTGGTTTGAGAGTTAGGGACTGAGTACTCCTGATCATACTCACCCTTCTGAACATGAACACAGAACCTGAGATGCAGAGGGGCGGGATACACATGATGCAGAGCATGTGGGGTTGAAAGAAGCCTGCTCGCAGACGAAAAGAGTATGAACCGACTTCGTCATGTGGAAGATGATACCCCATTCCTCGTCAGCAACATTCACTGACGAAGTAATGGTTGGAACCTAGAGAAAAATGAAAAATAGCAAACGGCATTTCAAGATGGCTCAACTCAGCGAAAGATATGATGCCTCGTCACGCGAAAATTCATGAGTTGGCATCAGGATGTCGGCGGTATCGCTAGCAGGACCGCGCATACCTCTTGATATTCTAGAGATGTTTCATGAGGATGAGGGAATCAACAAGTGATCTCACAGCAACCGCTACTTCAACTGTGCCAATGTCCTATGATTCCATCTGGCGCCGATCAACTTGTCCAAGTCTGTTTGGAAACGCGGAGCCGTCAGTTGATAACAGACTTGTTTGAGCCATCAATCTGCCATATTTCCATCCAAAACTAAGTGATCCTATCAGTGAAAACCCTCTACTGAAGCACAGCTCAATATCCAAGTTCTTTACAACCGCTTTGGACTCCTAGGGCACTACCTCACTCAATAAGCTATACTAAGGTCAAAGTTCGAGCCTTAGATACCACTGCTGCAGTTGGGGAGGTTCCTCATTCCTGTGGTATCAGGCTCTATTCCAGCTGGTTCATCTCGGTTTCTGCTCAGCAGAGCTCACGGGGACACCATGATCATCATGTTGGAACTCATCGACAGACCTGTCTGACGTGGCAGAGCCAGCAAAGCTAAGTATCCAAAGTCAGGCGTCTTCTCTCTGTCAGATTGCGCACGTATCAATCGAGTCGTCGACCAATCGGGGGTCTCATCGCTAAGGCAACTCTTCGCTACCCCAGGCCTGCCGATCTAGATCTTATCCCTCTCGGGAGAAGAACCGAGGCACCGCAAAGGATTTGAAGATCAGCAAGCCCACGCAACGCAACCGAGGGCATGAGAGATGATCATCGCTGCCCTCACCGAATGGATGTTGACATCGCCGATTCCTTCTCAAGAACACAGCTGGCTTGCCCTCATCGCCAGGGGCTGATTCAAAGCATTGGTTGGTCGCGAGGCACGGCTGCTCGCTTACCGCAGCCATCAGCGTGGCGAAGGTGGCATTGGACTCCAGCCTGCGACGTTGAGATCCGTCACGAGATCAAATTTGAAAACTGCGCCCAGAGACGTCTTGTCAACCTGAGGCGTCGCCAAACGACACGTCTTTCAGAGAGACGGAGAGAGACATGCCCCTATGTCTCACCCAACTTCCCGACGCTCCGTTTGAGGTTGTAAGCTCTAAACTTTTTCCTCATTGAATCTTCTACTGGGGATAGCATACGTGTGTACCCCAAGTGGAGGTGTTCCTAAAGCGGTTTCTTCCCCAGACGACCCAGCGCGGCATCGTCACCAGACCCCTTGCATCAGATTCCCCGGGCTGCACGTCGGCTCCGCTGCGGCCCAAGCAATTGCTTGTTGGTGGTGTGATCATTTCAAACACACCTAGGTCGCAGGTTTAGGCCTCGCTCGACGGCAGAGGGACCCATATGATGCAGACCTCGTCGATCCACGCGGGAAAACCTCAACGGCTTGGGCAAGATATTGCGTTTGTCTTGGGCAGCCGTCTAGTTGACTTATCCGTCGCTCCCAAGCCATAACATACTATGCATGAGCTCCGGCTAGGCTTGCGCGGGCCGGTCGGCAGGGAAGATAACTCTTCGCAAGTTCAACCTCCGATCTTTGCCAAAGCTGAAGAAGTGCCTCCTGTTTGATGCTCTCACCGCCTCTGATAGACTCTCGTTGCAGAACTTGGTTGATGGAAATCTGTGACAGGGTCTACAAGTGAGGGCATATCTTTGCATGCTTCGCCGCTTGCTCATAGCCTACCCGCAGGAGGCTCCTGGCTACAAGCATTGGAGGATGAAAGTGCTCACGCTACCAGCCCGCCTGCAGCACACGTTTGCACACCATCAACAACGCTGTTGTTTCCTCTCTGCTATGCGACAGCGGTGAGGACGGGCGCGTTTATCCGCTGCGTTTAGCCTAAACACCGCGACTTCCCAAACAGGATCTACCGGTGAAGATGTCTTGCAAAGACAACATGGCGTTTGAGGAAGTCATGAGAGAATCCTTCATCTTTGCTACGCCTCGTCAATTTCCTAGTACCGGCTCATTGGAACGGGACGGATAAGTCTGTAATATTATCGACGTGGGAGGGGCGTGTGAGCGACAACCTCAATTTGGTCCTCATCGCGTGGTATTTCCGCCGCGTGGTGGGTGTGTCAGGACGTCGTCGCCGGGTAGAGAAAAGAAAATACAATAAAATCAATTCAGCAATATTTCTGATTAAATTTTATTTCACTCGGTATCACTTTTTTCATCCGGTTTTGCAGGTCGATCAATTTGTTGCCGCCCTCAGATCATTATCCCAGTGCAACATGTTGGAGTAATCTGGGGTACATGACACCCCCTCTCAATGACTATGTATGGTGAAGGGCTTTCAGCCCTGAGAACTGCGCGGGACACAAGCTTACGGTGGATCTTTCATTAAAGCTTAAAACATGTCGATTTCTGATGTCATTGATTGGACAGTCTGCGACAACGATGGCCATCCTCAATACTTGAGGACTTGTCCCTTCCGTTCACAACGGAGGCAGTCTTGCGCTGTTAATGCGGACCAACCCATGTGATTGAGAAAGCAGCATGGAGAACATGACGGTTTGAAGTTGGTTGATACGCCCGTTGAAATGAGCATCTGTCCCCAGATATTTTCAATGGAAATCATAAGAGGCAGCTGGCCCGAAGTCCCGGTCGTGTAATTTGGAGGTCACCTGGTATTACACCGAGACCGCGCAACCCCGGCCACCTCGGTCAGCTTCGAGCCACACCTTACACCCAGCCCTTTCACCGGGAAGACTTCCCAACGAAGTCACATCCCGCTCGCCGTTGGTGCGCCAGACCATTTCGAAGGGCCGGACCGAATGTCAGGATGAAGTGAAGCAGCGCACGCTCCATCAAGCACCGAGCTGTCGCGGGAGAAGAGAAAGGGGGCTCCAAAATGGGCGGATATTCGTGTCATCTGGCGACATGGGGTTCAATCCTATCAAAACATCGATGTCGTTTGCGGTGGGTTTCGAACAGAGTCCCACACCAATTTCTCGGTGTATCCTCTCTGCTTCCCGCACGAATATCTCTCCGGGCTCCTGTCGCCCCAGTCGCGGAAAAGCCTACCTGATGCGCTTTGGATCATCGCACAACGGGAGGAAAAGGAAGACCGACTGACCTCGCGCATCATTCCTCCTGTGCGACAAAGACCCAGAAATAGGCCAAGATCTGACCCAGTCGTGACACCCACCCCCTCCGCACTTGTTCCAATTTTTCTTCTTCTCCCGTCTCACCTCTTTTCCCCGCGGGACACTCATCCCACTCCAAGGCCCCCCCGCGCCGTGAGAGGGTGCGTGTAAACGAGTATTACCATCCCGCGTTTCCCCCCAGACCAGACCAGACCTTTGGGGGAGCACACATTACCACACACCGCAACACAAGCAGTGCCCTGCAGGACCACCCACCCCCTCCGAGGCTGACTCTCCGTGTCACCGCGCCCGCCGCCCGCCTGCTCCCCCGCTCGGCTCGGGTTGCGGCTTTCCCCCAGCTGCGAGATGCGCCGGGCCGCGCGATCGCGTTCCAGCCTGTGGCATTGGCCCGCGCCGTTTCACGCGGAGGAACCTGGACCTCGTATAGCCCCGTCCTCACAAGACCCTGTCCAGCCTCTGACCCTCTGGTGGCTTGCTTTCATGTGTCGCGCGCCACCTTGCCTGATGAAGCCACTACCTACTGACAGCACAACCTGCGTGTTGTCTTGGATTTCGTGCGTTGCGTTCCTGAGACTCGTCAGTTAAACGGTCGAGGGAAGGAAGAAGCGAACGATCACGTAGGGAGAGGCGTGTTTCTGGAACCACGCGCGAGACAGTGAATTTTGACTTCATTGCACAAAGTTTTCCACATGACCTTCAAGAACTTACTTTTGCGCATCGTGAGATGTCGAGCGGAATGGCTCATTCGCCCGCTCGAGACGCCGATCAATTGGATGGTTCCGACGGAGGTACCATGTAGCCAATGTAATCCGGCTGTGAAACCCGTCTCCGAGGTCTGTGACAGTCATGTCCCCTCGCACCGTCGGTGCTGAATTCGCATCCTCGAGGCTGGTGTAATTTTGGTCCCAGGGTCTCGTGTCGGTAGGAGATGGCGCTCGTTTCTTGATCGAGGATTTCGCCGTTTTCCTTGCCCCTGTCGAAGACGACGTGGCACAGAGACACCGGCCCCTTTCGCAGCCGAACGGCTGCTTGCATTGCCCATTCAGGGTCAGACTCTGGGTCCAGCCGCTAAACACATTGAGACTGGCACTTTCATTTCGCAAGAAAGCCAATGACAGCATACCCGAGATCGACTGTATCGTATCTGGCCGACAAACTTGGCACTGCTGTGACACGATGACCCAGCTGCCTCAACGTTGCATCTCAGCTTGCATACCTGCTGATATGTCAGACCTTTCTTCCATCCCCGCAAGAAAGACATAATCGCATCGGCCGTGGTACGTTCGATCCAATACTGTCCGCAGAAAGCCTTCTTTCCAGTACGTGTTAGGTGGGCGGTGTGCTCTGACCTGAGTCGCAGATAGTCAATCAATCTGGTCCATACATAATGTCGAAGCTTGAGACGTGAGAAAATGTCTCTCAGTACAACGTGACGTTGCAAAGACAAACCTGGCGTCGTTGGAAATTGACTGAAGCTGATCATGAAAGTCGAAAAGTACTATGTGAGGATCTTGATTGACGAGGTACGAGCGTAGCAAACGTGATGTAGTCGTAGAACGCGGGGGTATTCAGTCGGGCTTCTTCAACGCGGATGCAGCACGGAGCGCCGGGTGGGGCCCGGCCTCCGTCTCCGGGGTCACTCTTCGGCACCGCAACCCACGCAAGTCACCGCTTCCTTCCGATCTCTTTCCCCCAACAGGCGACGCCGCCATCTGACATCCATCCTCACCGGTGTTTCAAACGACCTTCCCCACAACCTCACCGGTAATTAAAGATGTCGGCCAACGTCTGACCACCAAACGGGCGAGCGGTCAGCGTCTCATTCGCGCTCCAACAGAGATTGCACGTCTGCTGATGCTTCACCCACCGAATTCCCCCACGCCCGGGGACACGCCACCATCTGAGATCACTCCATTTCTCGGCCCGCAGGCTCTTTTCTCGTCAGCAAGCAGGCCAACGCCACTCCCGCTATTGAACAGCCTGAAGAATCCTACATTGGGGCCGAATTGACAATCATAAGAACCGAGCTGGCCAAGCTGAACGTATTGCACGTGGGGGGTGATAAAGAACCGCAAAAAGACCGCACAGACAGACGGGTGAGGAATGCATCCATCCTCCTGATTACTGTCGTATGCCTGAATGTCGCTCATCTCGTGCGATTCCGAGTCCAGCCAACCAACAACGCTGCACTAACACCACCCAGCGTTCCCAAGGCAAGGTGATGACAAAAGGTCACTTTCACCCACGCAAATAACTCCTTCCGGCTCCCGCGCCGTACCCGCGCTCCCTCACCTGACCACCACCACCACCACCAACACCCCGCAGAACCTCGGTCTGCTCAGCCGCGGCGCTCGCCAACGCATCAATCATACCCAATCCCCCCTCCGCGAGACAACACCAAATTTGGGGGACCAGATGTCACGCTGCGCTGACAGTCATCCATTCTTCCCTTCACCGCACCGCCGCGGCCCGTCCCAAGCCCAAACCACATCCTCGCTTGCTCCGCGCCAAAAGCGCCCGTGATTACCGCCGAGGATCAACATGGTTCGGGTCTCGGACAAGTCATCAATACCGCAGACAGCTGTTGACTCGACCAAAGGCCCTTTCTGCTGCCAACGAGGCGTGGGGGGAGGGTCAGGGCTTACCGCAGACTGCCCGACCAGCTCGTTAGCAGAGGCTGCAGCAGATATGCCGAGGCATGCGAGCTCTCGCAGCCGCTGTGCAGCAGTGGCCGGACGGCACAGAGCGCTGCCAATTGAGATTCTGACCGCGACTCGTGACGATGCCCTCATGTTAGCAGAACGCGTGCGGCGCCACTTCACATGCGCCCCGGGGGCGATGCAGTTCCTGCAGTAGAACCACGCATCGAGGGCGTCCGGCGGTCAATAGCACATTCTTCACCGCATTTCGGCTTTGGACCCTGACTCTTTGCTCTCCGCAGATTATAGATCCGGCGCGACCGCATTCCCCGGGTGCACAAAAAAAAAACCCCAACCAACACATGACTCTGTGTGGTTGTCTCTCCGCAAGTGCGGTCTCACACACCGCATCCGCGCGTCAGTCAGCGAGAAGGGCAGACGACACCAGAACCAACACACCAGACGGGAAAATTCTCCTTAGCCCGAGGTTCAACCCCGAGTGAAAGGAAGGCGGTGGTGGTCACTCGTCATGCGCCTAGCGCGAAGAAAATGGCTTCGATTTTCCTCGGGACCTAGATTAGATACTCGTGGCTTGTTTTTGACTGGTCGTCCTAACACTTGCCGGCCAGCCGTTGGAGAGACATGCCTTAGAGGGAGTGAAAGAAAGACAAACCCGGAGTCTTTGAAGATGCCGAAAACAGACACATCTGATCCCACTTCTCTTTGATTCCCATGGTCCTTGTGCATGGGGAAAATCTCCCATCGCCCTTGAGACCGCCGTGGCGCAGGTCAGCAGCTGCGAGGACGACGATGTGGACGTGGGTGCCACCAGTGCGAGAGACAAAGTAAGGCGCGCGTGTCTGGGAGAAAGGCTGAATGGGAAGATACCACCACACTCGAACAACTGTTTCCCATTTTCCCGTCTCAGGTACCGACGCCGTTCCCATCCATGTCTACTTACCGTCCAGCTTTTTCCCGCGTGATGCCACTTGACACAGGAGATACTGATGGTTCCTGGGGTCGAAGTCCCGGAATAGACCATATCAAAGTCAAAAAACAGAGAACAAACGGAATTGTGCCGTGGGGTTGGTTAGTTCAGCGTACCGTCACTAGACGTAGCTTGCAACCTCCACGCATGCGCGCCCATTTGTGACAGTCTGTGGCAGCGCGGCAAGGCAGGATGGTTAGGCGCCGCCGTAACAGAGACGACCTGACAAGATATTTCGGGGGGTTGACCACAGGGCAGATCGCTTGACCGTCACCCTGGGTGAGTGCATGCAGAGCAATGAAGCCAAGAGAGACACTTGAGTTGCAGCGATGCGATGCTGAAGCCTGGAGCTGGCACAACGAATGGGCCGATCAGGAGGCTCAGCCGGATAATGTCCAATAGCAATACAGAGAAACAAAAGAGGACGGGCTGATTCATCTTACCCCCTCAATGTCACCCACCGTACCATCCATCCACGCAGTCTCTCCAGCCCTGCGTCTATTTAGGGGGATGGGTGGGTGGTACATTGATTCTTCGAACATTCGTCGAAGAAAGGGCTGCACAAACAGTTCGAAACAATCGAGCAGAAGCGAGGCGAGCATGCAGAATTGGCAGTCTGGGGTTGACAATGTCCGTTCAAACAAAAAAAAAGGCTACAGCAAACCTGGGGGAGGGGGTTGCAACCGTCGAAACCCCCCAGGTTGCAAGGAATCCTTTTCCGTCCGCAAACGGATTCCCGCCCCCGTCTGGGGGAGTCATGAGGACAAGCAAAGAGGCGGTTCGTGTCTCTGCAATTAGCCTTTTGGAACGGCAGACAAAAAGTCACTACAGGCATGTTCAAACCGGGGCCGAGATTGAGTAAAAAACAAGTAAAACAAAATATTCATATTTGATTTTTATTTTCTTTGAATATCTTGGCTGTCAGTTGCAAGTCCGTTTACACGCCCCTCCCTCTCCATGGGACTACAAACCCCCATCCCAAGTCAGGGATCACGGTCCTAGTCTTCCAAGTCCGTTGGCCATCAAATGCCAAAAGACTTTGAACAACATGCAACATAGGGGGTCGTCATCAGACCCATCAGTTCGCCGCTGGAAGTTGCCCGAGAAGGCAAGCATCTCAGCAATGGGGGGAACCCAAGAAACCGAGCCGACCGCACCGTGACCGCCACATATTCTGGAGCAATGACCAAATAGAAAAATAAGGGATTCCGGGGAAACTTCGCGGAGGCCCACGTTTATGCCATCTTCCCCTCAATCTTCAGGGCTGACGGTATTCGACAAAATGCGGAGAGACGGGGGTCTTGGCGAGGTGTAACCCTTCGCACCTGAGTGTACGTGTGTGTGTGGTTCGCCATGGTGGACCAACCTCGGTATTCTCTCCGCTAGCTCGGGAATTCGGGCCCGATTTGGGATCATTAGGATTTCTAGACTTGGTGTGTGGTGTGTGAGTTAATGACCACTAGAAAACCAAGAAAATGTCTGAAACGTTCATCCGGCGCATTGTCGTTCGTCGTCCTTGGTGGGAGGAGGGGACCAAGGCAGATCAGATGAGAAGGAGAACCGGAAGGCGGTGGACTCTGGACCGGGCACGACCCTGAAATCGCCTTTGGTGCCAAGATGGAGAGATGGTTGGGTGTGCACCCTGAATTTACAAGTACCTGCTTGCCAGTCTGAGGCTGTAAATTCCAAGTTGAAGGTGGCGGATGTAGTACACGATGTGGTTTTTCCAGGATAGCCCGTTTCTGCGATATCCAGGAAATCACAAGTTTGATATTGGAAAACCAAGGCACCGGCCAACCTGCTGCGACGGTTCCAGTTCCTTGGTTCGGGAATTCGAACCACTACCCACCACCTCGAGGTAAGAAACGGGATTTGTGAAATGGCGGCCAGGGAAGACTCGGTCGGAGAGATGGCATTCCCAGTTTTCTTCCGTGGGTGTAGCTGGTCGAAAACGTGGACTGGAGTTACACTGCCAAATACCAGAAAGACCGAATGCGACTATTCGTTGTGACCGTAACGGAGCCCGTTCCGAACAAAAACAGACCACCACGTATCCGACCCGACGGATTCGGCTCACGGCGACGCATCATGCAGCGGACGACAGGACGGTAGAGTGGGTAATTCCCTAGCGATCGGGATCGCGATGCAGCAATTCTTATTTTCGAGCCTCTTTTTCTTTGCCCACTTCCACTTCCACCAAGCTGTCTTTTCCCCGAGCATTTCTCCTCGTCACATCAGACGACGTGCATTTATGAGGAGCAAAAAACCAGACAGGACCCAACGATGGTGGATAGAAGACGGGGCCGCGCTAGCAAAAACCTCGACACGATGGCGCTTCGGTGCAACTCCGGTGGTTGAGGTGACTCTTCAGCGGAGCCTCCTCTCCAAAGACACAGAGTTCCAGGTTCTCCTCATTCTCCAAGACCTCGGAACCAGGGGGGAACTGCCAATGGACCACTGGAAAAGAGTGCAAAGAAAAACCTAGCGTTTTCAAGGCCGTAAGGCAGTTTTCGTCCCCTCTTTCAAGGCTCCCAAATCCACCAGAAATGCCCATGTCAAGCCCGCGTCTCCAGCTGCCGCAGTGACAAAGAGGGAAAGCCGAGAAGGACAAGGGTTTTTCGCGTAATAAGAGCTCCCTCAACGGCTGGGATAACTTCGGTCTGCAGGGGCGCTTCCACTGCCCGCGAGGGGTGGGCTTACGCCTGCCTCTTCCAGCACCAGGTTGGACCAATTTCACTTGTCGTGACCCCGTCCAAGGTCTCCACCAAGACTCGGGTTTGCTCGGTGGTGTTCAGAGGTCAGTCACACTTTGGTCCTCTCTCAGCCTTCAGGCTGCAGCAGACGAGGTGAGGTTGCTCCATCGTCGTTGGGCTGCCACGAGGCAAAAAAAATGGTTGTAGGGAAAAAGGCACCGCGGCGCGGCAATCTCCGCACTTTGCGGCCTTTTTCGATGCGGCACATGTGCTACACGATGTCAGGTCCTTTCGACCAAAGGCGTGCGTCTGATTATGCTCTCGCCTCTTGGCTCTCGGTCAAACTCCCCATGTCCGGTCCTCATGTTCTTCAAGATTTTAGGAGCAGGGGGCTCGATAGTGAAGCCTGGAGGATTGTGATCTGGTCGCGAAGGTGTGTGGGGTTTGGCGTGAGGTTTGCAGCTTCGTGTTGGACGTGTCTCGCAACGCCATGTCCAGAAGACCCTGTGGAACTCTTACACCTGCCGGCAAACCTCGACACGAGAACAGGCACAAGATTGCAACGGGTGGGAGATTGGGAAGGCACGAAGAGACCCGGCGTTGTTCACACCACTCCTCCGGCAAGCCGGCCGGGATGGCAGCAACACAATCTGAAGGGTCCTGGGGCACCGCGCCCATCAGCAGACTTTGATGGAAGGCCTTCCAGGACCCTTCTTGCAGCAAGACCGTCTGTTCTAGAGTGCCTGTAGTGCGGTTTAGCGCAAGGAGATGATACCCTTAGGGTGACAGCTAACCACCTTCCCCAATAACAGACGTGAGAAAAAGGGGACTTGTGGTGCGGTGCTGGCGAACCATGTGGCCCAGAACGCAGAGTTGGGAGATTTTACCCGACGAATTTAGCCACCGGTGCCGACTGGTGGAGGATCCTTTTCACCGCGTGACGAGCAACAGGGCTGCAGAATGTCACGCTGCTGACTTCTCCCCCCAAAGCCCGTCAGGGGCGTACTTTCTCGGCCGGCGCCAGATGGGCCGAACAGCAGCTCACCTGAGATGCGCCTCGTCAGCCAGGTATCCCGAGGCTTTCGGGGCTCTCTCTTCTTGCGGGAGGAGAAGACGAGAGAATTGATTGACCGAGGCGCGGCACTTGCATTTGGGGAAGGTCATGTACACCGAGAAGGATGTTCCTCGGTCGGTCGAAGGGTTCTCGGCGCCAGGTCTTCTTCAAGATTAGGGGTCCATGGTCTCGGTTGATTCTGTGTCCCCGGAGCGTCTTTTCCCCAGACGACATGTCCCACCGCACACAGAGGAGGCCCTTCAGGGACTTGACTGCCGTTGATCATGCGCTTTGCGCATCTCTCCTCCAGATGCAGGACACGCGAGCCAACGATACCTGCAGCATACGCTGCCCGTGATCAATGTCGTGGCATCTTCTTGCATATTGAACCAAATCAGGGATTCAGGGGCACTTGGGAAGTTTCCGACATTGTTGATCTTCCTGCGGGATGTCCAGGTCGTCTGCCCGCCGGCGGTGTTTCATCTGGTTGCGCCCGGAAAGATGCCCTTTGGGCCGGAAGGTCACATTGACATCTCCATTCAGACAATGGACAATCCAGAACCGGTTCTTGGGCGACAGCCTCGCGACTCGTTCGAAGGTGAGGCAGCACGAGTTACGGCGGGGTGAGGGGGAGATGGGGGCCAGACTGGGGGGGGGGGTAGGGGAGACTTGGAGTCGGATTTGCCACCATCGTAAGAAAAGACGATCCTCGTGCGTCCGGGAGTACAATGGCCCCCCGTTCTGGAGTGTTTCCTCCGTGATCGTGGCCCGAAAGAGCCATTGCGCCTCTCCAATTCTTCAGGTGAGAGCGGATGCTGATCTTGGGCGACAGATAGGCGCGGGGCATAATGGCAGGCGGCGAACTGCTTGCGTGAGGGGAAGCGGAGCTGGGGAAACGCTGGACGAGGTTCCCCCGCAACTGATGCCTCGACCACCAGGCCAGGCCAAGAGATCCGCATAGTCTATCGCCTCAAGTACCGCCGACCGCGTATCCGTGCTGGCGTCGTCTGTCTTTGTAGACCGAGGGATGGATCGCGGAGTGGAATCGTGGAGTGGATAAGGGGGCGTGATATCAAAATGGGATTTGCAGACTGGGATCTGGGGAGTATCGTGGTATTGGAGAGGCGACTGCTGAACGAGAAACTCCGTCGCTCCAGGGCGGAGAAATACCAGAATACATACCAAAGCTGACGGTCAATTAAGCGGCGCAATAGATGGCTTCAGCACTCCAGGGTTCAGAGCAGGAATGCTGGCCTCTTCTGCCCACTTCCAGGTCCTCCCCAGACGAGGCTAGATGTCGTTTCCTATCCGGCGAACGCTGCTGCCCTGCGCCTTCATCAAGCGCGCAAGGAGCACGTTTCCCTGTACAGTTGCCCTATTCGGCCTCCACGACCGGCCGGCCGACCGACCGACCACCGCCGTCGCCGTCCGTCCCTGCGTTACAGGGCGGGAGGGCGAGCGGCCGTGCTCCGGCATTAGTGGCCGGGGACCTTCCATCTATCTTGCGTGCTCGCTGCTTACCTTACCTTACCTTTAGAACCGTCGAGGCACGGGAGCGGGAGCCTCGACTGCGTATCTCTCTCTCCACACCAAACTCCCCTGTCCGCCTGAACAAACCCGCGGTCCTTTTTCAGCTCTCGTGACTGGTGCGCTACAATGCTCGGACTCCAACATACTGCCTTATTGCTGTCTAGACCGTTCGCTCGTCATCTGTAACATTTGCTCCATCATGCGGCTGTTGAAGAGTTTTCCGGGCTAAGTAATTAGTAGCTGCTAGCATGTTCATCGTGACCCAGACAGAGGCTGGACAACTGCCGTAATAGCAATGCGCGCGATATACGATAGCTTCGATAGTCGACGAGTCCAGCAGCTTATGGCTCGCATTCGCGCAATCTGAGATTGGCGGCGATCTGTTGCTACTGTCGCCGCAATGCAATCGATAACACCCACCCAGCGCGGTTTGGGGTGGTGTGGTCAGCCCTCGACTCCAACTGTCCGGGGTCTACTGAGTCGTCCGTCTGAGACTCTGAGTCGCTGTCTCTCCACCACGTCTTTTGCATCGCCGAAAGAAGCATTCGGACTCCCAAGCCGGGGAACCGTAAGAAGTGTATCTGGACACTGAGAGACAAGCCGACGCCAGTGACATTTCGCTGATTCTTTACCCCTCTGTCATGCCAGTGGTCAGTCAGGGTGGACTGGGGCAGGAGCGAGAGCGCAAATAGAGGGGGAGTTGGGCGGCGTCATGAATGAACACATGTGAATATGCCCTCCCCTCTCCCCCTCTTCCCCAGGGCAGAAGATCCAATGTCAACATCTCTTCAAGCTACGATTAGGCTCCCTGAGAGATCTCGATAAGGGGATGCACTAGACATTCTCGCGATATCCCTTACGCAGGTGCCACCTTACGGAAGATATCCGTCCGCTTGGTGATTCTCTGCGGCTGGAGCGTGTTTTGAATCTCTGTCAAACCACCCCCATCCTTCATGTCAGGCGCGAACATGACATCGCGTATTGAAGTTCCGGTCCCGCGGTCCAGACGATGGTCTCCCCGCTAGCTGCCCCTCCAGCGCCGGGCCAGAATATGACAGACAGCCCCGGCGCACCGCCGACACCGAGAAGATTACGCCGCCGCGGCCCACCCGGGAATTGTGACAAGTGACAGCTTGACCAGATCCGCGGCGCCCATCGGTAGCCTCGCGCATCGTGGAAAATCGTGCGCAGAAAGAACGAAAGCCTGCAAGAGCAGAAAACATCGCCTGGTCACCAGAAGTCCGGGAGCCTCCAAATCGGGCCGCCTGCGTGCCTGGCTTGCTTGCCTTGTCTGCGCTTGTCAGTCAAGCAAACCACACAAGAACAACCCCTCCTTCCATCACCAACCACATGCCCGTCATTCTCCCTGGTCACTGGCACCCGCAACGACGCAAGAGGCGTTCCTGACACTACCCTCCAGATCGAGCCTGACAGAGAACCCTTAATATGTCTTTCCGGCCGAATGTCACCCCCGGCTGTGCTCGTGTCTCAGGACAGGCACGCGGAAAGGGCCAGGTGCGGCCGAACGAACTGCCTCGAACTGCTTGACCTGCGATTTCCGCCTGGGCTGCACACACTTGCGCCGGCACACGACAGGGGTGCCTGCCACGCCCTGGCAGGCCTTCCCGTCCGGGGAGCGGTTCCGGGTGACGGTCTAGATGGGATGGAGGGGGAGAGTGGATGGGAATGCCGGAAGACCTCCGTGGGTGGTGGGTTGGTGTCGTGAGGGATTGGAAAAAAGAAAGGAACGGTCCAGCCAGTGTTTTTCCTTGAATAATTCATTTTCTTCATTTTTTCATTTCTCAAAATCTTACACGCCCTCTTCTTCCCGGGGGGCCGCCGAAGGGGGTGCTGGAAAATGTGAGATTGTGTGTTCATGCTTATTCTGTGGCCACATTCCCGAGATATCTCAGTCTCGTGTTAATATTATTATTATTCGAAATATTCAGACAAATAAAATAAGAGACGCCAAAATAATTACTCTTGCTACCCTCCACCCACCCCCAGCTTTTATCGGATATTACAAACGGAAGCCTCCCTCATGGAACATCGCGTATTCCATGATTTACCTGACTGACGTCTTTTCCAGAGTGGCAGTGACACAAGTGGCATTCTCGGCCTCCTATTGCGGTCATTTCCCAGGTCCATCATTGATCTAGAGCTTGGCTCTAGACTCCGCGCTGATGCGATGCGACGCGACCTTCCCGTAAGCGTCTTGTGTACCTTGCAGCCTTGAAGGACTGGACTTTTAAGCTCGCGACCTCAGCAGCTCAGCTGCGCAGATCATCAGGCTCTCCCCTCCAAATTTAGCCACGGGCCCAAGCTTGGCGGCGCCGTGGCCACCTGAAGATCCGTTTACATTTGGGGCTACCTCGCTAATCTCAACCTCGTGCCACCTCACGACCTCACTGCGATACCGATTCATATATGATTTTGACATGTGCATGTTGACATCAGGACACAAGCAGATAATCCAGTGTCTCCTCGCATGTGATGGAGGTCCATCTCGAAGAAGAATACGGAAGTTGCCCAAACCATTGCTGGAAATTGGAAAATGAAAGTCAAGGGCGGGAGGCCGAACGAAAATGTGTACCTTCAGCCACATTTGCTTCCCCGCATTAGCACCACCGTCATGGGATGTCTGTTTGGCTGTGTAACCACGTCGAGTCACAAGCCAAGCCTGTCATCATCGAGGGCGATTCCTAAACTTTAGAGATTACACTTGGAACGTAGCATTACACTGATACCCAACGAGCCTCAAACCGAAGGAACAAACCGCGCAGCAAGCCACCAGCTGCCCGATGGCTCACTAATCGACTCCCTCGACAGTGAGAACTGATAGAGCGGAAGACAATCACTTCTCGAGTCGCAAATCAGAAAGTACCCGCATCATCCAAGCCAAAGGCACCACTATCTGTGACCCTCCCGTGCCTCGCCCAAGTCGTGGTGTTTCTAACCATACCCTGAGAACTGTACTCCACAAAGCCACAACGGTTACGAGGGAGACGCGATATCTCAGGACGCCCAATAGACAACCTCGAGATACCTACCTGCCACACCAGCCTAGCAGCTGGAGATGGTGGCTTGATAGAACCCCATACTCCAAAGCACGCCATTTAGGCATGAGACCCCCGGAACACTGCTCCGGGCCGCAGATCCCTACCACCACGGACGACACCGTGACACCCAGAAACAGCGAGACCAGTGAAGAAAAAGCAATAAAAAAAAGGCTTGAGATCAGGGACGGTAGAAACTCAACCACTGAGCACCTCGGGGCCTTTTTCTCGGTGTTTGACGCAAAGTCACACAAGACAGGACTCGGCCCCCCAGGCTGGATGCGCGATATACCTGCGGTTGCCTAATACTGACAGAGGGCTGAATACAGGCCCCCGGCCCAGCCCCAGCCCGCCCGTTGAGGTCTTTCATCCACCAGCCAAAGCTGGTCATCACCAAATCCCCATTCGCTGCTCGGTAAACGTCGGTTTTGCCATGTCTCTCGCTGCCTTTCTTTCCTGCCTTTGCCTGCCGCGCCCGTTTCTCCCAGACATCGGCATCCTTCTTCTGTTTTTTGCTTTCTTTACAACCTGTCCAGGTGACGGTCTGTCGCGAGCTGCAACCTGCGCACCATCGCATGTTACCATTGCCCAAAAGCGCCACAGATGAGCCGTGTGTACCTTATGTGTGTGTGTGTGTGTGTGTGTGTGTGAGAGAGTGTGCCTGTCGCCAGTTCGGACAATCGACTTACACCGCCCAGGAGACGCGAGCCGTCTCACGGGAACAGGCGCGCGAAAGCCATACGGCCGCCCGGCCGGCCGCCACCTACCCCGGCCCCGCCCACCAACACGTCGTCGGGATTCCCGCTGCAGGCTGCCTGCAAACCGCACCGCGTGCATGCATTGCATGGCGCCTGGCTTGGCTCTCCGGCCTCGATCGTCCGGGGGGAAGCAGGACGATGAGAACGCACGCAGGACCTGCAGATTTGATTCATGTGCAGAAAAACAACAAAAAATAGTCTCAACAGAAATTATCAACAGACGCCTCCTCCATCTTCTTCGAGGAGGATGCGGTGATGTTTCGTCCCCAGGGGCGGTCGGGTGTTTGTTGCTAATATGCCATTGCCTTATCGAGAACAGCCTACATTACGTCCGTACAGCAGCCGCCCGCAGCATATATTCGTATCAAAAACAGCTGCTCATGAAGTCATCTGAAGAAGAATGCAACCCAACTCTCGCAAAATTTCTTCGTGTTCCCGTCTTCCACCTGAACAACACCTTTCCGCCTACTAGATTATCAATAGACTCGCAAACTGTTCCCCCTTCCCCCTGATTATCGCCAGCCTTCCTTCCCACCAAGCGGCCCGTCCGCGGATCACACCTCCCCGGTTCCCCTACGCCTTGGTCCGTATCGGCGTGCGAAAAAGCAAACAAGAATTAGGCTTGCTGCGACGACTCACCGCTGGCAGCCCCAAGTCACGTCACTACCACCGAAACCCTCGTGGCTTGCCGTTGTCTGGAAGGCTTCAGACAGATTGTGACACAACCCCGACGAAATTCAACCAATTGATTCAACTCCTTTTCAGAGACCATTTACCGAATTGAGAGTTGCCAGACAACGCATCAGACATGGGAGATAGCACACGCACAACCGGCATTCGCCAACCACTGAGAATACAACCCAAGAAGGAAAAACCCCCAACGCCTCGACGTCACAAATCCCAATACCCCAACTCTCCACACCACCCACACTGACAACTCCAACTCATCCAAACTCCTCCCCTCCCTCTCTCCAAAAAAAAGGAACAAACAACATTCTCTCTCTCTCTCTCTCTCTCTCTCTCTCTTCCCCCTCCGTCCACCCTGGTCCGGGGAACGCAACCCGCAGTCCGTCGTCACAAATGACAGAGATTCACAACCACCCATTTCAATCAGCTGAGCACACCTAAAACAAGCCCTGCCTTGCGCGCCTTCCCAATCCATCCGCTCAACAAACCCATCCACCGCCGCCGCCGTCGTCGCTGCTGTCAATCGGCATCCGTTCCCAGATAATCTGCATTCCGCGCAAGATCCCGCCGCCCTGGACTGTGTCTGAGGGATCGCGGTTTGCATTTTGCTCGTTCAACCCCGGATCGTCGGTACTCACATTTACCTGACTGTGCTTGCTGCTGCACGCTCAATATGATTGTTACCCGCGCTTCTGGTAGATTGGATACTTGTTGCCCATCAAATGCATTCAAACATCCTGGCCGGCCATTGTGCTCAAGCATCATCACATTTGACCTTGACACAACCATCGAATATCGCTAAGAATATTACTCGAAACCGGTTCAATACATTGAGACCTCATTGCTTTCATTACCCTCGAAACCGACTGAAAAAGCAAAGACCGCAAAAGAAATGACTGATACGCAACCGCGCAATCAAAGACTCGCAACAAACAATACTCCTCCCCCGCAATCCGCAACGGCGCAACACGTGGTCGGCAACTCCCCCTTTGACTGGGTCTAAGAAACCCAGTCTCATACCTCGAAACACCTCCTGGAAAAAAAAGCTCTCGAGCCGTTTTCCTTTACTCGGTGTTGAGAGAAGGTTAGTCTGCGGTATGGATGATACACAAACCATGAAACAAAAGGTTCCCAACCAGCCATATCAAATCCCACGCTGATATCGGGACGCGGTCATCTGAGATAGCTCCAACGTCGCATCCGCAAGAACAAAGTCTCCTTTCCTGAACCCCATGTAAGTGCTGGATAGACGGTGCCCAGCCAGACGAACGCCTCACCATTTCCGCTCACCGACCGGCGTTCTCTCCATGTCTACCTACGGTGCACTCCGGTCAAATAACTACCGGCATCCCGCTTCCCCTATCGCCGGGCCAAACTGACACTTACTTACTACCTGCCCCATGTCCCTATCCTCGACAAACAAACCCACCCCCAGATTGTATTCCAGTGTGACGTTTCTCGAAGGCGTGATGGAAGCCCCCGTCTCACCCCTACCCTACACGCAATCTCCAAAGCCCTCAACAATCAAAATAGTTGCGCGCGATATGCAGCAAACCTCACCGCACAATCAAGCCCGCGCAAACAGGACGAACCACCACCGAACTCGCATGCACCAGGGTGTGGGGGGGCCAGGTAGGCTGTCCCCCCCGGAAAAAGAAGGAGCGTTACGTTTCGGCCGTTGTGAGGGTCGCAAAAGCGTGTGGTTACAATACCGCCAGCCGGGGTCCCGAAAGAAGTTGGTGTGCAGTGAAAACGGGGGGTTTGAAGGTGCCAGCGGTTTGGGGGTGTGGTTTATTCCCATGGAATTGTTTGTATCTCACCTATTCCCTTACTCAAGACTCCAAAGGGGGGGATGACGGCGTGGGGGTTCACCGCACTCGCAGCGTGTCCGTCCGTCTCGGCGCGGGCTGCTTCTCTGCTGAGGTGCCTCTCAACTGCGTCGCTGGAGCGGGAGAGACGTCCGGCCCGCAAGCCGCCCAGCTGACCCAGCCGTCGGCGCCTCCCTTCTCACCACCTCATCACCGATGCGCGCCCTCCACAGCTTCAGAGGGCGGTGATGATGTGTTTGTTTCCTGCCCGCTGCCGGGCCCAAACATCTTGACGAGCGCAGCGTTGCTTATTCCACGTTCCCCGGGGCGCGAAATGCGAACAGCCCCGACGACAGGTTCCAGCTGAGAGGGATGGCTCTGCGTTGGCGTCACATCTACTTGACCGCCGCAACGATTTGCTCCCTCCCCGTCCGCCGTCACTGATCGCTGATGGGATGGGATTACCATCACATCCTCTGACTCGGCACCGTGGCTCTCAGACTCCGCGGATGCGCTCTTCCACACAGCCGCCCTGCCGCCCAACCGCCACAATCTTTGCTTCTTTGGCGCGGCCGACCACTGGCCACCACTGCCACCCAGCTGACCCTGCACCGGCCGGCCGCGGTCGACCATTTCGCAGAACCAGAACCGGGGGGCCCGCCCAGCGCAGCGGCAAGCGGCCCCGTCCGCGTTACTCCCTCCCCCCACAATCTTCCTGTTCTGGAGTTGGGTTCCTTACTCCCCTGCCTCGGACCCAAGAATCACATCACTTGGTCTTCACAGTGAGGAGGAGAAATCGCAATCTTGCGGGCTGCTGGCGATGGGCGTTCGCTGTCGTTCCGCCTTGCAATCTTTCTCCGTGACTAGCATAAAACTCTATTTTGTTCATAAGCTACGCCAGGCCTGGGTCTGGCCTAGGCATCTCTCTCGGACGATGCGACAGATCATTTTTCGCGGTTAGCCGACGGCGCGGCAAAAACATCACCATCAAGAGAGATAATCGGATTTGGGGGGGAAACCCAGGGACCCGGAGCGAGTGTTTTTTTTTTCGTCTCATCATGGGTTCGTCTGTGACGTTCTGGTCCAGGCACCTGGGATACCCATTTCTCGTCAATCGGGAGCTGTTGGGACGTTCTTCTATCCCTTGACGGTTGGAAATCGAATCAAGGGTGGTCAATAAATAAAAGAGCAAAAAGAGACCGTTGCGACTTTGCGCCAGCCGACATCGCCAAAGCCCATCAAAGTGGGGGGGTTTTCGGGGCCTGTCGTTGCGTCCCCGGTTCTTGGGAACTTTTTGATGCCCCTCCCGTCACCCAACTTCCCAATCCTTCGACCGGTGACCGGGTGTCGTGCAAAGGAAGAAGGTCAATTTTGATTTGGGATGCCGTGACCGGTCCCCCTTTTCCCTCCTCCCCAGTCCCCGGGGTTGGTTCAGGTGAGCGCGCAAGCCCCCGTACGTATCGTGAAGGAGACGATGAGAAATTGCGGCTTTCGCTTGCTGCTGTTGGCTGGGTCACGACAACTCGCAGCGAAGAGCAACGCGACGAAGAGGGACCAACAGCTATCTGCACTCCCTCCCCTAGCACCGCCAACCCGCTGCGCCGTTGCTGCTGCATCGTCAGTTTTTTTTTTTTTCTTCGCAATCCGGGTTGTTGGAACCTCGTGTAGGCGAGGAGAGGAGTTGGACTGCATGCACGATGCCTGACCCATCGCGCCATTTCGTCTCTGCATGCTTGACGAAATTCTCTCTACCTCATCGCCTCTTTCTCACGGATTTTTATTTGCTTCAAGTCTTCGTCTCACCCATGCAGACCGGTTCCCAGGGCGTTGGAATGATGAATCCGATTGTTCGTGACATGCTACCCAGTTCCAACGGATTTGCAACGGTGCAGCGCCCCTCCCAAGGGCACTCGGCTCGTATGATTTTCATCACGCTCCTCACGGGGGAATCACGATCCTGCCAGCACTTTCGGGCTCCATCTCCGTCCTTTCTTGCCGGGAGGGCACGAATAGGAGAGACCCGGGCTTGCTTCCCTTTCATTTTAGCTCCACCGCGATGTGTGATTACCACGTCCTCGGGACTGGGCTAGAGGCCGCGCGGAAGCACATATCGTGGTCCCCCGGAGTACCCAAAACTCTGGCGGAAGCGAACACCAACACGCCGGTGGTCCTCTCTGTGATCGGCCGCCCCCTGGACAGACTTCATTTCAGCCCGACAATCAAATATTGGACCTTCTTCTTTCACGAGGTCGCAACTGGCCCGTCTTGAGTCGACGACTCCGGGTACCCGTTTCATCACACACGCCATGCATCTGGTCCTCCAGGCTTTTTAAGAAAGAGAGAGCTCAGAATCCTCCCGTCACCCATGCTAACGGGACAGATGACGAACGGGGGGGGGGGGGGGGGGGGGGGGGGGAAGTTGGGCGCCGTCCGCGTCGCCGTATCCGTACCCGGCTGTGGCATCACGACGGAAGACGGATCGCTAAACGGTGGCTTCAGCCTTGGGCTGCGATGTTAGCCATCCATGACAGCTGAGGCGCGATGTGTCTTGTAAGTTCGGCCTGAGCTGGCGCCGGAGGGATGGCCGTCAAGTTGGATCAGAGGCGTGTGTCACTCAGCCGTCGATTGACAACATTGAGGCGTCGTTGCTTTTTTGGAGAGTTCAAGTGACCCGTCAAACAAGCGGTGGTCGTTGCGTGGATGAGTAAACCGGTCTGGCGTGAGGGAGTATCTCCAAAAAAACAAACTCCAATGCCAACCATGGTTGACGTGAGTGGAAAGTCTAGCAGCGATGACAGCCAGCCCCTTGAGGAGCGAGCCTGCTGCATTGAGAATGTGACGTTTCCAGGGTCCCAATTGCAAACTGCCCCGAGAACCCTCTGGTTCGGTCTTGGGGGAGGAGGGCCTGGTGACCATCAAGCCATGTCGGAGGCTTGAGAGTTGGGGCCGGGTGTGTCTCTGCTAGTCCAGGAACCAAAAGCCTGGAAGTCATCAAGGGTTCGTTCAATGGAGGCCTGGCACGCTGGGTGCTGCGCACGCATGCGCCCTGCCCTCTCTCACTCTCTCCAGTCAGCCAGTCCCAGCATTGCCTTCTGACCTTGACTGCATACGCTGTTGCGCATCCTCGTCAGTCAACCTCTGAGTTGGCACGGCAAGTTGTCTCTCGTGAGCATAAGATATGCCCAGTTCAGCGCGAGGATATCCAAGAAGCTCCGCGAGGCGCGTGTCTGCCTGCTACGGCCCCCTGTCTGGCCGTGGGCAAGTTTGGATCCCATGACGATTTGCTAACCGCGGGGTAATGAGGCGATGCGAAGAACTGCGGGTGCAATGCCGTGTTGAAGCCCCGTCGCTGGCTGCTCCTTGGTGGAATGGATGCGCATGCCCAAAGACAAGGCGTCTTCTTTTAGTTTTTGTGTGCGATCAGCGTCAACGAAACCGTGATACTGCAGTCCCCTTGTCGCGGGACGACAGCTCCCAAGCGGTAAGCGGGCGGCAGACGACGAGCGACAGACGGCAGGATCTTGATGACCTAAGTGATGGACAGCATCACGGGGACTCTTTGGGGCGAGCGCAGAGGCGCCGCAACCAGTCAAGCAGCAAGTCAGTCGCAAGCAACCGGGGGGGTCAGAGCATGTCACATCGCCGTGTCAGCGCTGGAGGACGGGTCGTCGCCGATTCGACCGCAAGCAAATTTGGGGGCTACGAATTGACCTCGTTCGTCGCCATCGCGGGCGCGGGCGCGGGCCCAAGCACGCACTTCTGATGGGCAATTGATCAAGAAAGCAGCACACTATCGAGGGCTATGCAACCGCCATGGGCGATAGTCTCGTGGACACGGGCTCTGCGAGCCGCCAGGTGCTCTCCCCTGTAGTCTTTGGGAATTCCTTTTCTTCTTCCATTCAGGAGGCTGCGTCTCGTCCCGAGGCTCGCATTGGAGGCCTTGGGAAGATGGAGAATGGATTCGCAGCAGCTGCGCTCTGGCGACAATGCCATGGCAATCCAATCAACTGGGCACTGTATTTGCAGCGATTTTGGGGACTCGTGATCCGGGCTGGAGGAGATACGGGCCACAAAGGGCAGAGCATGGGGAAATGAAGGCCGGGACAGGGCTCCGTTTGGCGCAGCAATTAGGGAATTCCGGGGAAGCGATTGGCGGTCGTCCCGACGGTTGGGACAGCGTTGTCGTCGGTTTGGGTTGGTCCGAAGTCACGGGAGGACGAGTTGAACTGTAGGCGTGGCAGTCGAGCTCTCAGTTTAGCACAGAGAGAGGCAGAGGGCAGGTGAGCAGGTGGACAGACGACAGGGCCGACGACAGGGACAGGCTTCGGGGCGCTGGCTGTTGGCTGCTGGTAACTGAGAATGGCGTTTGGGTCACGCCGTACGGCAGGGTAATCGGTGGAGGGCGATCCGTTTCGCGGCAAGAGGCACGGCGGCTTGTGACCAGTGACCAGTGAGCAGACGGAAGTCGCTGTAAAGGGCAGCGAGGTGTCGAGGCCGCATCTGTTCTAGGCCGTGTCTGCGAGAGTGGCAGAAGGGGAACAGTGCCGGCAGGACGGTACATGGTAGATCAGAGATGGCGCCAGGCCTGTTTGGGCAGCAGTCGGGGCGTCTTTTCCTGTTAGGGAAGTGTATGGGGGCGTTCGGTCAGGTACCGAGAGACGGTTGACGGAAAAAGCGCGACGGAGGACCGGAGGTGGAGGGGGTGGACGAGGCGAGGCGAGGCGAGACGAGACCCATGTCGCGAGAGGTGGAGGAGATGGAAAACGTGGAGATGAGACGCGGCGCATACTCGGCCAGACGGGCTGAGGCAACCGTCGAGGACTCAGTTCCGCGGTGTACGTACGGCACACGGTAAGTAGGTCTGGTCTGTAGGAGACTCGTCGGTATGAAGGCATTGGCATGATTGGCATGGTTGAGAAGACAAGAGGGCGTGGCTGTGGACGGCAGAGACGGAGATGGCGACGGGAGGGCAACTGCGGAATTGAGCGAGTGCAGTCGGTCCTTCCATGACGGCGAAAAGGCAGCCGTCGTCAATCACATGACCGCGTGCCATATGGGCAAATGGGGCACGGGCCAGGCAAAACGGTCCCGTGGGCAGCGCAGAGGCCACTTTCACTTAAACGTGGAGCCTCTCAGCAATGGAGAGGACGTGGACGGAGGAGGAGAAGAAGAGCTGGACCGCGGGCTGGACGAGAGCTGAACGGTCCAGTCCAGGTCCAGGGCAGGTCTAGGTTCAGGTTCATTCAGTTGGGCAGTTCAGGAACCCTCTCTGCTGAGCCTCTGAGCCTCTCAGCAAGTGCAGGACCAGTACCGCTGGAACGGAGGAGCATGGAGAATGGGGAGAGGGCAGATGACCGTCGACGTTTGCCTCAACGGGGGCCCAAAGTACTACCCGAATAGGCAAAGACTGACAAAGACAACACTAAGCCACTTTAGGCAGCATCTCTGGTCATCCGCCGTGCAAAAGCGCGTTGGGCTACCCCATGGAGACCAGCGCGGGAGTTCTCCCTCCCATGACTGGGCCATTTCAGGCTTAGACCGGCCACAAAAAAGACGCACCCGAGCAGAAGACACACGTTCCTGATCCTCTGAACTGGACTCCGGGGGAGCCACCGCGCCTTTCCCCGTCAAGACAGTGTACCGACCTTCCCCGAACCTCCCTCACCCTCTCTCGTCTCCCTTCCCTTCAGGCGCTGTGCGAGGTACCTCGAGCAGTACTATGGTACGAATACCGCGGTCCCTCAGACTCCCACACCCACCTCACCCTCACCCTCACCCTTAGGGCCCCTGCCCATCCTCCCTCCCTCTTGTCTTCTCTTCTTCTTCTTTTTTCGCTTGTCCCATGCCCCATGTTCATGAGGAGGAGATACAATTTGGTGCAAGGTACTTGGGATACACCGCGACTCACCCCCATCCCCCTCCCCTTAGGTACCCAGCACCCACGACTTTTCGTCTACACCCCCCACACCCAGGGCAGGCCGTCCACGCCTACACCCCCCCTCCCATCTCTATCACCCACCACGCCCCCCCCCCCCCGTCTCTATCGTTCTCTTCCCCCCCAGGCCCTTCTCCCATCGCACACATTACATACCTACCTACCTTACTACTTACTTACATGCATCCCACTCCGCTGCTGCCATCTAATCCACATCTCCCAACTCACTCCGGACTGCAGAGGTGACGATAATAATTAAGAAGTCCTTCCCCCAGACTTTCCACCCGTCCTCTCCTCTTACTTCATTGCTCCACCAAGCAACACCCAACCCGTCGACGACCATCCCGAGAGACGCATCTGCATCCTACACCTGCAGCATTCTCCCCGTCTCACCGTCCGAACACCAATTTCATATTACAGCATTCCTGTCGTCGCCCATCTGCCCTTCGACACCGTCACAGCTCGCCGCCGACGACGACCACATAGCATTCAAAGCACTACCGTCGACATCATCGTCCGCCACCAACCGCTACCGATCCATTGCTCGACGAGACATCACTCCATCCCGCCCCAGGTGCCGAATCCACCCTACAAAAGACCCAGTCACCGCGCCTTGCATCCAGGCGCCGTCTCCATATCAACCGTCACCATAGATTCAGAACAGTCTGCCGCAACCTGCTCCATCCGAGCAGACTCCTTCGGCAACATGCCTTATCCTCTCGCTACTCACGTCCTTACTGTGGACCCCAACGTTATCCACAAGGTCGACACCTCAAATCCCCAGAACCTCTACAGCATGTGGACCGGTAAGCAACACAGTCGGCTGCTCCCATCCGGAGCCAGTCCGGACTCAATCGCTAACATATCCGCCTCAGTCTTCGCAAAGTGCGCAGAGTCTGTTGAGCAGGGCCGCAGGTTAGAGAACCTCAGCTGGCGCATGTGGAACCACGAGACCTTCTGCTGCGCCGAGGAGGAGCAAGAAGCCTCCATCACCGCCACCAGCCAACCCAGAGAGATCCCCCAGACCAGCAGGTTACAAGACGTCCCTCAGCTGTCTGGCAGCGTCGACTCCGAAAACGAAGACGAAGCCGTCGAGTTCACCTCCACCTCCGCTCCCCTCGAGATCCGCCCCCGCATCCAAAGACAAGACTCCTGCGCGAGCAACCGCAGCAGAGGCAAGGAGCGCCACATCACCGCCGGCGACTTTGAGAAGATGGTCGTCTCCATCATCAAGGAGAACGAGCCTCTCTCTGCCCCTCTCCCCCAGATCGCATCACCATACATGCCTCCTCAGAAGGAGACCCCCGACCTGGCTCCCGCCTCGCCTTCCTACGAGCACTCTGGATCTACTACTACCGAGTCTCCTTGCAAGTCTTCAGAAGAGGAGCACTCCCAGGAGCCTCCCTCTCCCGAGATGAACTCCCGTACCACCGTCGTCCGCGGCTTCTCTCCTTCCCAAGTACCAATCGCCCGCCCTGTGCCGGCGTCTCCCAAGATCACCTCCCCTGCTGCTATTCCCGAGCCGAGCTCTTCGCCTGCCGCCAAGCGCGTGCAGTCAAAGAAGCAGCCCATGTTCGCTCTCGGCGGTTCCTGCTCCTCTAGTGAGCAGGGCCAGAGCGTTGAGCAATTGCGCCCTATCCCGGCTCCTGCCCCCAAGCGCAAGATGTTCCAGGTTGGCGGCTCCTCTGAGGAGGACAGCTCCCTGAAGAGCGCCCTTGCTTCGGGCCCTAGCTCGCTGCTCACTGGTCAGAAGAAGACCACTTCATTTGCCGACCACGTCCTCACCCGCACCATCAACGACAACTCTGCCATTGCCGACGATTCGGACACCGACTACGTTGACGAGAGCGCCATTGACGACGAGGATGACTCTTCCGACTGGGAAGACTCGATCGAGGACAGCAACAAGTCTAGCATTGACGAGAAGACCTTCTTCCAGCGTGTCGACTCCAAGGTCAACCTGACCTCGCGTCGCTCGCTTATTACCCTTATGATTGATCAGCAGAACGACCGCGGCCGCATTGGCAACATTGCCTCGCAGTCTACCTCGGCGCTCCCTTGGACTCGCACTAGCCACCCGGCCCCGCCTACCCTGGCTGTGTCCCCCAACGACTCCGACGATGCTCCTCTGATGATGAAGCGTGGTAACCGATCCTCGCCTCTGAAGCCCATCACCGAGGTGCCTCGGTCCGCTGCCCAGCCTATCACCGCGACTGCCAGCCACAGCCACCTGCAGGCCGCCCTCTCTCCCCGAACCACCCGACGCAACATGCTCGCGACTGAGCTTACCGAGTCTCTTCGACGCAACCTCCTTTGGGAGCGTCAGCAGAAGTCCTCTACTGCCAATGCGGTCCTCAAGCGCCGCCACACCTCCCACGACGTCGCAAACCTGAAGCAGTACCCCGAGAAGGCCTACATCAACAAGAACGAGGATGTCCCCGTCGCTCCTCAGTACTTCTCCAAGGACACGGACAACTTTGGCGGTTACCACTCCAAGGGCTGGTAAACAATCCACACGCCACAACAACGTCATCATACACATACCACACTACAGCACATATTCACACGATATCCGACGAGCGTGCACCTGCTCGAACAAAAAATGATTTGGTTGCTATTTTACATTGCATTGCGCGCGAGGGCATCGCATTTGCTCTGCTTTCTATCATTGTTACCCTAATGTTGGGCGCGCATGGGTGGGACTGGTCCAATGGGCACGGCGACTGCCCCCTGGACTTGACTCTAATTGTTACATTTGCACGGCGTCTCTTCATATGATACCATGGTCTGTTTTGGTTTTGCAACATACCACCTTCATGTTTCACCAATTGGGTTGGGTCTTTACATTTACATCATGGTTACGGGAAGCTTTGTACTCGAGGAGGATGAATTGTATTCTATAGGATTGAGGGGGAGACAAAGGTACAAAAGGCAGTACCCGAGGGCGACCTCAACAACAGTCAGACAGTGTTGGGGATGCCGACGATTAGGGGCAAAACGGACAGAGGAAAAACCTAGCCAAAAGTGGAGATGCACCACAAGCGAAAAAAGGACGGGGGAAGAAAAGTGCCTGCGCGCGAAAGCTGTCGGCGCAGAGGATGGGCCACAAAAAGCGGAATCATTACGACGAACAAAAAAATCGGAAAATCGTCAAAGAGCTTATCAAAAACAAAATAAAAGTTGGCCATTGAATCAAAACTCCTGCTGCGTCTCTACATCATCGCTCTCGTGCCATGTCTGAATATGTGTGTCTGTTGTTCTGTTGTCTGTCTACCTTACCCCAAAAAGGTGTCCCTGTGACTGTCCGCTTGAATGTACCGGTGCCAGCCCGATGACTGCTGCTGACTGACGCAGGTGCAGCCGGACACACCCATCTGACGGAGCAAGGCCACGTCCATGCGCTCACCGCTTTACACTGCCAGAGCCAAGCAGTGTATTTTTGCCCACTACACAGGTACGGTACGGTAGCTACCGTAACTCCGTGCCTTAGCTCACAATCACAAGCGAGAGTGTCGCGCACCGCATTGTTCCCTGGACATTGAGGTAGGTAGGTAGGTGGTGATTCCAACAACAGGACGCGGGCGGGAACGGCGTGCGGCGCTAGGGCTGCACTGAGAGTAGTTCTAGCCCCTTGGGTTGGGGCACACACACGCACTCACTCACACTCTCACACGCGCTTCGCTTTGGCATTTTGAAGATTGTGGTTGTTTTGTGGACATGTGAAAGTCCGGTATCGTACGTACATTGCATCTGGCTTACGGAATCGGGCGGTGGTGCTGGTGGTTTTGGCTGTGACCTTTTTTGTTTTTTGCCCCTGTGACGGTTTACACTTGGAAAGTACGTGCAGGATGGGAGGAAAATGCTTGTGATTATGGTTATTTGGCGTTAAGGTCGTGAATTGGCAGAGCGCTTGAAGAGTCACGAGAGAGAAATTACTTGCACGAGTTACGTGCTCATTTGCTGACTTTGCTTGTCTTCCGCATGCCAGAAATGCTACCGAGAATCACTACCGAGGAGCTTTTGTGTTCGTCTGGTGTTATAGTTTTGATTTATTTCCGATCATGTGCGGTGGTGTCCCGCAGTATATCGTTGTTTGTTCAAACGAAAAGTTGTACGGCGTGGAATGGCAATGGGTGTTTATTAAGGTTTGAGGCTGTCAGGTGAGGAGGAGGGGAGTTGAGGGGAAAGGAAGACCTGAAGGGCCAGCCAGCCATTGGGGATGTTGGATGTGGTGGTGGGGACGCGTAGACGCCTGGTGTATGCGTCGGATGAAGAAGCATCAAGACGGGCGAGATCGGATGGAATGGCTTTTTTGGAGAAGGCGATGTTTTCCTCGATGCTCTTGCGCCTGTGTATGGGGATTGGGGATAAATTCGAACGTCCGATGTTTCTTCGTGGACCTGTCTGTGATTGATTTTTGCAACTGCCGTGTCTGAGTTTTTTTTTTTTTGCTCTGGGGGAAATTTGGTGGTGGCTTGTGTTAGTTAGTTCTCTCGTGAGGTAGGTAGCTCTTACGCTGCGTTGCGCTGACCACTGTATTGTTTGACGTAGGTACATATTCCTCCTGATGTCTAATCTATTTTCATCGTTCCGAAAAGACGGGGGCGGCTCTGCATATCTGGGGTAAAAGTCGCGGGAACCACCAGATCTTGGTTGCGCGATTCTAGCGGGCGTTATCGTTTGCTTGTCCTTCTTTTCAGGAGGCATCCCAACGACATTGACGCCCTTTCGGACAAGGGGGCGGCGGCGCATGGGAAAGGATCGGGGAAGACGCTAGAGACGAACAACACCTTGATGTTTCTCGGGGGGGGGGCAGCTTGAGCGTACGGCACTCTGCCGAAGATGTTTGTGTGACTGAGCGAAGCCCGTTGCCCTTTTGTCTGGATGGTCTTGTGGCGTTTGATGGCGGCGGGCAGGGCGTTCGGCGAGTGTGTGTGCTTTGCGGCGGAAGGAGGGAGGATGCATCTTTGTGGCGGCGGACGACGACGAAGATGGGAAACTACGGGGGATTTTTGGTTCCGTTTTCTGGGGTTGCGGGGTGTGTGGGATGGCTCAAGAATTGGGAATGCCAATGAATGGGAGTTTTTGGAATAGGATATTTCATTGGAGAATTGGGGATTTGCATAGTTCTGGACTTCCTTTGTTAAACGGCCGGTCGGGTCGAGACCTGCGCCCGTGTCTGGCTTACACCGATATGTATCTACGAACTTTGCGATTTGGCCAGAGGGAGCTCGGCCAATAGTTCGACACACGTTTCTCACAGTCGAGAAATGCGGCTGTAGAGTGCAGCAGTTTTAAATCCAGCGGGCTGGTATTATCTGTCCCAACACGCACATGCAGACTATGCGTTAGCGGTTTTGCGGCTCATGAGCTAGTTAGTTAGATAAGGCAGGTTTTCTGTCGTGGGTGGTCTAGAATAATCGGGCGCGATGAATCTCGCTGGAACTCGATCGGACTAACAGCCGCATCTCAGGCCACTTCCAACATGCGCATGTGGGGGGAAAGGGCGTTTCTTGTCGCGTTCTATTCACGGGCACCACGCGCGCGCGGCGAAGCAGAGTGCAGCCGCGCTACAGGTTCCGCGCCGGGCTCTGCTGGCAGCAGCGCCGCAGTCGCGCCGGAGGGCGGAGGGGGTCCTAGATCTTTGGACGGGAGTGGTTCCGCCCATTTTTTTTTTTTGTGCTTTGCTGAGACATACGTGCGAGAGGAGACGTGGAGAGAGGCTGGAGAAGGGGGGGGAGGGGGCGTGAGTTTGTTGCCCGTTGCATCCGTGAAGAAGGGAAGACGAAAAGCTGGAACTCACGTTCGGCGTCTTTGTGGAGAACCCGGGGTGTACTGCGTAAGGAGGCAGCGGCAGGAGTTTCGCTGGAAATCTTGTCAAGGAGGGTAATTTGAAATGATTTTCTGGGCGCGCATGAAGTCACGATGAGGCTCTGATGATTGGGAAAGTACGTTATGGGATGGATCCTGCAATGGGATGTTGACCGCCGGGAGGAAGGGGTTTGACAGCTCATCCAACGACATGATGTGCCGACCGGTTTTCCTTTGGCGCGTGGGTATCTCTTTGCTTGGAAAAAAAAAAAAAATGTTGGAGACGGTGTTGGGAAGGGATGCGTGGACGTGGAGATGGCTACTCCAATTTTGAATTTTCAATCTGGGACCCGGGATCTAGAACGCCCGAGATGGGTTGAATATTCACACGCAAGACACGAGTGAGGATGAGGGGGTGGAAGGGAGGGAGGGAAATATGTCCGAGGTAGTTTCGAAGATTTGAACGGCAATTAAGGGTCGGTGATTTTGCCATTATTATTTTGACACATGCAAGTCATGCGATGGCAGTGCAACACTCTCTATCGTCTTTGTGTGTGTGTGTGTCTCGTTCATAGGATTCAAGGTTGGTGGTATGTAGGGGAGTTTCCCGATCAGCCGAATAACCTTCATCGATCTGCTGCCCCCCGAACCATGCGGCCGTGCTGCTGTTGGTCGGGGGCGAGGCCGCCAAGGAGAGCACTGTTGAGTTTCTGACTACAGCCGAAGGCCTCGAGGTGCTGTCGCAATTGCTGAAGGCATATCAAACTGGTGAATGGTACCGACTGTGGGCAGAAATCTAGTTGCCGACGGGACGATTGGGAAAGTAAAAATACCACCAAAAACGCCAAGCTGTTTCTTTACTTGAGATCGGTTTTGCGACATCTCCCCCCGCCGGAGATCTCGTCCGGTGTGTTTTTCGAACCTGTGCCGTCGTCGCATGTGAGGCCGACCGTCAAGCCCCCGGCCGAGCCGCATCAGGGGCCTGCGAATAGGTAACAAGCTACATCTAGACTCGGGAATACGACCGGCTGCTATTGGGTCAATAGGGCCATGTTAATTGCCAGCAGTTCACTGCAGTAGGCCGGAGAGTGCGGCCGAGACCAAGCTGAACGGTCCCCCGGAAGGCACCTCCATTGCGGAGACGCGTTAGACAGCAGCGCATTGTGAAATAATAAAAAGGAAAATACAATGAAAAAAAGCTCTTCGTGGAGATGTGGAGGTTCGCACGAAAATATCTCGGTACCAACTCGGTGTTGTCCAGAGCTTCTAGACCCCTTACATCCTAGTCGACACGGTGCCGAAAACTGACAAAGCTGAGCAACAGCCGCAGATTGGAGAATTGGAGCACAAACAGACTCCGTCTTCACACGCTCACAGTGCCTGTTGGCCTTTTTTCTTGCGCTCTCCAAAGTGTGAAAGTCTGGGACAGTGGATGTGGTCAACTCCACAATTAGGCCGTGGTGGAGAGGCAGAGAGGGGCGTCAGTCAAGCCATCCGCCATTCAAAATATTCGATTTCTTTTTTTCCCCCCTTCAGTTTTTGGGGTACTTTTTTTTTTTTTTTATCCCCTCTGCTGTCCCCGTGAACCATCTCCGCTTTTTGGGGGCCAGAACATCGAGAGGAGCAAGACGCCTTCCAATTGGGCTCCGGTGATTGGCTCAATTGACACGGCCTGGTCCCTGGACCGATGGAGACGGCGGTGGATTGCACGTGGACTTTCCTGGGGCTCGTGCACGATGTGGCTTTTGCATCGCGCTCAACGGGGGAAAACTGGGCGCTTGTGTACGTAAGCGTGGAGGGAGCTGGGGCTGTGTCTCCGGTGGATAAGCCACACTGCGACGGTGGAGGTCCGGCGTGCCCGGCCGAGGCCCGATCGTGTGAGGCTTGAGCGGGTGTGGCTTGGTTCCCGGTGTCTTTCGTCCCCTGGTTTTGTGCCTGCCAAGGAAAGGGCCTGAACGAGTCAAGATCAAAGGTCACCTGCCCGTGGGCACGAAGAGCGCCCCGGCGGGATGAAGAGCGCGGGGAAGTGTCCGCCGTCCGCGTGTCGAGGCCTCTTTCGGCCTTTGCGGCGTTGTGCTGCTGTGGTGTTTAGGCCATGTGACACTTGATGACGAACGCCCACCCTTCACGCCCCCCGGCGGAAAGCCGGTGGCTGCTGTCCGACTTGCAAGTTGTGTCGGAGGCCCGTTTGTCGGGACATGGCCGAAGATATTTTTGAGTTGGGAGCGTTTGGGACGGAATTGCCAGCATCGTTGTGGCGTGTGTGCTCGGAATGTCCAATCGATCCGTTTCTGCAGGGTCTTTTTTCTTCAGCCACTGCCGATTTGTCCCGAGGAGAGCTGGTTACGTCGAGTAAAGCGTTGACGCCGCACGCCGGTCCTGCTGAGCTTCATCGTTACCCCTCCAAGGCTGCGGCGGGGTAATAGGCATCCTGAGAAGTTGGCATGGGTGCAAGTGTACACACAAACTGTACCAGGCATCACTTCCCCTTTTCCTCCTTCGCTTTGGATTACCACCCCCTCTGCAAAAGATCAGTCAGGTCTAGGAGGGGCATGTTCTTTTGCATTGATGCCCAAAGCGCTTGCTTCTCCTTTGCGCCCCTCACGACACGAGGCATTTTGGCCTTGTTGTCTCTGGAGAATGGATATGTGCTGCGCGAGGCCAGATTCGGGAAACATAGGGCTTTTTTTACCACGCGTGGCTAACGGCTCACGATGCCCCACTACGCAAAAGTGTATGTACTCCATACCTACCTAGAGCTTTTGGCAGATTAGTAATTGGTGCGCTGGCCACGATGACTCTTCTCTTCGTTCGAGAAGGACCAGAGTACGCGCATGAAGATGGGACCCCGCGCCTCTAAGACTGCACGTAATGGCTGCGGTGGCAAGGCTGGTTTGCGGGGTTAGGTAGGCCACGGGATTCGACCGCGAAAAACAGCGTAGTGAGATATTGTGCCTTTTTCATGTAGCGGTAGCCTCAGGCGCTTTTTTTTCTCCTGCTCCATCAATTGACGAAAAAGAAGGTGAGGTGAGAAGCATGATGCCTTCACCGCCTTGATCTGACGAGGATGTTGATGGCGGTTAAGGCTGGTTCCGAGGCGTTAGCTCCAATGCTCAGCTTGCTAGGCAGGGGTTCTGTTGTTGGTGCTGTGTAACACTCGTTTATTTGAGCGGCACCTCATTGCCTCGCTCTCGATGTCGCCTTAGCGGCGGGATATGGGACGTGAGGTGGTGTTGAGTTGTCCTGCTGGCCTGGGCCGGGCCTGGTTGCGTCGTTGACCGCCTGGGCTTGGTGTTGGGGTTGGAGTTGCAGAGTTGGAGTTGGGCTTTCACGCTCACGGTGAGTTGGTTCTGCAGCGAAGCTCCGAATAGCGATTACAGCCGTCCATCAACGCTGGGTGTATGCATTCGAATTAAGCCCCGCTGCTACCGTTTGAAACCGCAGATATCGGAGAAACCCCCCTTCTCCAAGTCCCAATTGAGCTTTGTCGTGTCTTTATTCGGACGCCTGCGGCCAACGGGCCCTGGAGAAACGAGGCCGTCGCGTGGTTTCGAAGGAGTCATCGTGCTAAAGGGTCCCCGTCCGACTGCATCGGCCGTGCTGCAACTTGGTTGGCGATTGTTGGCTGAAGAAAAGAGCGCCTACCGAGAAACGCCGGCGTCTTCCGGGTTCGGGAGGGGATTCCGCGACGTGGACGCCAATTCTTCATCCGGGGCAAGGTGAAGAAGCCTAAGGAGTAAGGCGAGCTACAGACCAGCGCATAAGTTCATCAGGTGCTGCAGAAGGCCTGCACCCTCGTTGTTTTCCCTCTACGTATGCCACTGCAGAAGACGCCCCCCTCCGTCTCGTGGTGGTTGCTGAGAGCCCCTCCAGCTAAGGTGACTACAGACGCCGTGAGGGAGGAAACCCACCACACTCTTTCCTCAGGGCCCTGTTTGGTGCTGTCGTGGCAGCCAGCCAGCCGGCGAATAGGTTCTTCACCGACTTTTGACATGCATCTTGGAGTATGCCTTCTTCCCGCTCAGTTGCCCCCCACCGTCTTGCTTCCACCCTTGAAGAAGCTGCAACATGTACTGCATATCATGCCTTCCAGAAGAGAGGGGTGTAGTGTAGCTCTGTCGGTTATATGGGGGTTGAGGTTGTAGATGCGCTGCCTCGGAGAGTTTCACGGGGGATCCCAAAAAATTGGGTATCATGAATTTCGATGCGCTAATATTTTGTTAAATTTTTATTCATTCTCAATATTTTCCAATATCTTGTTTTTTTTTTTTCAATTTCGTGTTATTCACCAGAAGGACATACATCCTGACACATCTGGAGTCCGACAGACGTCAAAACGGAGCCAAGATCGTTTGAGATGTCTTCCCGTTCCCGTAAAAGATTGACGCCCCAGTGCACGACATGGGAAACAAACATTCCCCCGGGGTGAGGAACCCACGGGGCAATGACGTTATCGTCTACCCCGGATCCGAGTACCTGTACTCCATCGGCTCCAGCGACCACCCGCCGATCAGGAAGTCCCGTGGGCGTCCGGAACCCGCGTGTCGTGTGCACCGAACAATTGATTGATTTTTTCCAAGATTCTTGTTTCTTGCTTTTTGATTTTGGCCTCCTGTTGACTCGTTCATCTGTAACCCCAGGTCATGCCTCTGTTCCACAAGGCCTGCAACTAGAAACGTTCGTAACCGTTCAAACCCCGTCCGTAAGGCTTTGGCTTACCCCGTTGACGACATCGTGGGTCCCCATGGGGGGGAATGACGGACTATTGAGTTCGAGCAAACACCCCCAGGATCCAAGCATGATCTGATCTGAGTTTTGCTTCTGCTGAACCCCTTCTTGGACCCCTATTCTCCACCACAGACATCATCGATGGAGAAATGGTTCACGTTCTCGCCCTTTTCGAGACCCGTCCTGCTGTGACTTCAATGTTGATCGCATGGCGACGACCGTGTCGAAAGTCTTCCCTGGCATCGATCACCATGTCTTCCCCGTGTTCCCAGATCGCCCCAGCATGCGATCTAATGATCTGGTGATTTTCCACTCCACCCCTCCTTCCGTTATTTTGCTCAACAAGCCCAAAAAAATCCAAAGGTTGGGGAATTGGCCTTTTTTTTGCGGGAACGAGGAAAGGCGAGGATCAATCCCAAGGCTGGACGCCGGACGCCTGTCTGTCATCGCCGATGGAGAAGTTGATGTCATACAGACATACAGACCCATCGCTATTGGAGCGTCTCTACCCGCTGCCAACATCCAAGCGCACTAAATGGTAGGGGAGGGTCGGATGCTCTTCCCGCCTACTACGCGTTGCCGACTCAGTTCCAGACTCCCTTGCGACGACGCGGCTAACACTTTTCTTTTCTTCTTCGGGACAACCAATGTTTATCCTGATGGCTGTCATGAACCTGGTGTATTCCTAGAAAAAAAAAGTGAACGATTCAAGATTGATGGTACATCAGGTACACAAGAGACTTCTGACAGTTTTGTAGAAGGTACATGAGTTTGATCTCTGACAAACCCACGAGGCCGCTACGTAACGTCACCAAATACAGGAAAGTAAAAAAGAAGAATCGGTCTTCTTCCCGTGCTGTGGTTTCAACGCCGTTCAATTGACAGCTACGTCGACTGACTAGTTGGAGTTGCCCTGGGGGCCAAATAGGAAGGAGGTAATGTGACCAGAAGGCTGGGAAATCCGAAGCGCCAACCTGTCACCAAAGCCTGGATGAGACGGTGGCAGTTCGGTGCAGTGCAGTGCAACCTGGCCCAGCTGCAGGGACTGTAATCAATCGGGCGCCTCCCGCTCAGTAGATGTCCAGCTTGGAGGTTCACCGGCAGTCTCTCGGGAGTACATGATGTAAGCCGGGTATTTGAGATGCCTGCTTCACCAACAGAGTAATTAGCTGAACACACGCACTCGGCGGCGGCATCTTTTCCTAGATGAGGGAAGCCATGTCGGCAGCGCGACCACGTTCGAACGCTTCTCTGACCTTGTGAGCTTTGGAGATGTTTACTGCTCAACCGGTGCGACGCTCTCATTCGTCCGTTCGATCTAACATCATTCGCAACAATACTCGCCCATTTTGTCCTTTTTTCCCGCATGTCCAGACTTCCCTGTCCATTGCTGCGACCCTCCCCCAACCTCAACCTCACCTGGAGGCGTCGTCCTAACTCACGTAGAGGGGATAGAAAAACTATCAATGACATCTGGCTAACCTCACCAGACCTTTTGCGTTTTTTCTGCAGCGTCGGGCCTTCCACGGCACCATCTGGTCGAAAAGACCAACAACACACGGAGAGAAGGGGGGTCGGGGAGTTGTTGGAGGGAGCAAGTTCGGCCCAGATTCTCTGAAATTCTCGGTAGCAGCTCGGTGTTCTCTCCCCATCGCGGCGTAGCTTGCGTCCGAAGCTTCTTTTACAGTTCCCGGATTCGCGCCAAGGCGTTTGCAAAATAGGTCGCTATCGCTCCCACACCCTCCATTACGCCATCTTGTCACCCAGGTTCCCACCACCCTTTTTTCTGTCTACCTTCCTAAATTCGGATTGTTTTTTAATCATTTATTATTTTATTTATGGTTTTCCCTTAGAGCTTGTCTCTGTCATCCCCCCCTCCCCCTCCCGCTATCCATCCCCCCCCCCCCCGGGGACAAGATGGTGTGGCACCCCCACCCTTTCCATGGCACTTTCTAATACCTCTTGCGCAGCGCAACGAAGCCCGGCTTCCCTTCCCCGGCCCCTCTCTCTGTCGGCCCCTCTTCGTAGCTCCCGGGACTGATTGCCCGGGTCGGAAGGTCACCCCGGCCACCCTTCTAGAACACTTCTACGGCGTACGACCGGAGAGTGATCGTCGCCCACGCCAACACCAACACGTGTTGGCGAGCTAGCAACCTGGTCCGGTCTACTGCTGCAGCACTCATGACGTTCGGAGATTGAAGCTGCTTGTTAGCGGGCTGGAGAAAAAAAGTGCTCAAGGGACCGTGGCTAGCGTGCGCATACCATCCGGATACATTCACCGATACGGGGGGCCAGGAATCAATAGACCATCATGAAGGTTTCATCTTCTGCATCCTCGGCGGACGGTCAATCTCCAACACGTTGTAGTTGACATGGAAGCACCGTGGCAGGTTAGGGAAGACCGTAGCAGCCCCGGCGTGCTGCAATCTATCCTTCCAGGCCGTCGGGTTCGACATCTCCACGTCGGGTGGTTGGTCAACCTTGGTTAGACAGGTCGAGAGAATCCCACTGCACTGGTCGTCGGGGCGAAAGAACAAAAGAAGGCCGTCAGGATGGCACAATGTCTCACTCCAAGACGCACCAAGTCACACCACCCCCTTGCGCTGCAATCACCAACACGGCCTCCAGATACACCTTTTAACAAGATGTGCCTTTGAGGGGGCTAACACATACAACACCCTCATTCTGCCATCGTCGGCGCGGGGTCGCCGTACCGAGAGCTACACCGGCCCGAGGGGGGCGACCGGGCAAAACGTCAAACGTGAGCAAGTTGCAGAACTCGTCGGCGACGAGTGCTACAAGCAGTACAAAACTATTCGATACTTTTTTTTTTCACAGAAAAGCGCATGTGAAAGAAGCACAAGCCAGAAGGACCAAGGCCGGAAGAACATTAACCAGCAGGGAGCAGAGGTCTTCGGTCAACTCTCGTCGTTCGGTGAATGAGTTCCCGACCGAGCGCAAACCGAGAGGGACGTCGTCGTTCATCCAATCCTGGAGGGGTCAGTCGCACAGTGGCCTGAATTGTGATTCGACTTTGCCTGCCCGGCTGTCGGCTGGGAATACGGAAAGGACAGAAAAGAGTTCATGACTAAAGATGCCGTTTCATTGCAGAGGGGGAACGCAAGCGCGAACTCTATATCCGCCTGGCTTTTCCTGCCTTCTTTTGCGGTGCTTGTCTTTCCGCAACCTTCATTTCCGTCCCCCATGTCAGGCTGAGGGGAGGTGTACGGGCGAATTCGTCCCAAGAAACGCGAACCACGTCATCAGCGTTTAATTTTCCCTTGAGGGAGGCGATCACGAAGGTGTGTGCGGCGAGCGGAAGGGGGGAGGTGGGATAAAACTCGGAGGAAACCTACTGCGGGATTGCAAGCAATGGGTGTGTGGTTGCGGCAAGACTGAGTCCGCATTGCATCCTGGACGAGTCAGTATCGTCTTTCGAGATCACAGGGCAGGCAAATTGGCCAGCCGGGGAGGGCGTGTTGTAAGCTTGCGCACATCTGTTGGTTCACCATGAGACGAAATGCACCGCGTAGCTAGGTGAGGTTGATGAAGGGTGTCCATGTCGAGCGACGGCAACATCTACTCAAAGAACGAGCCGTCTCTCCGCGTGATCCACGTGTCAACCGTCCCTCCGTCGCTTCTTCCGTCTGCAACCCAGAGCCTGAAAACCGTGCGGCAGACACAACAGCCGCCCGTCGTCATCCGGTCATGATGGGGCCTCCTCCAGTCCCTCTCCGTTACCCCGGAATTCGCATCCCGGCACGTTTCCTGATCTTTCCCGACGCGGGTTGCCGTGCGGATCCGCTCCTGGGTGCAGCTGACTGCCGGGGGAGAGATAGAAAACGTTCGAGTCAGTGATAGCCTTGGCCACCCAAGACCGTTCCGCTCTCTCGTTCCGCCGTCCTTGGCGATACAGGTCCCGTGTGTACGGGATGACGAATAGAACAACAAGATCATTGTCTCTTGGTCAACGCTGGCCGTCGGCCGCCCGCCGCGGAACATGGCATCGGAGGCGGTCTTTTGTGCGGAATGCGTGACCGTTTTGGTTTTCCGGGACCCCAGACGAGCATTCTGTATCTAGCGTTTCTGCGAGGCCAAGCGTGGATCGGACTTGTGTAAAGTCCATCTCGTGTTCTCAGATTCGACTCGAAGACTTGGCTCCCTCTAGCGAAGCCGAAGTGCTCGGCAGAGGAGAAGAACTAGCTCTGCCATCCCGCCTTTCCCCGACAAACTTTCTTTGACGACGTTGGGGTTTTTACCCCGGACTAGCGCGCCGCTTTTTACCCCAGACCCGCGGACTCCAGACCGAGACAGTGTGCGATGGTGGTTGCCGGCAAAGGGAGACGGCAATCCAGATGTCACAAAGAACACGGGGTGAGGCTAGAAACCTGTCTAGCCTGGATTTTAAGATGAAGGCCGTTTTCTGCCTTGGCCCTTCGGGTCTTGTGAGGCTCTCGAGTTCGGCAATCCAGGGTTCACTTTCTTGGAACTAACTGACTGTGTTCAATGACGTTAGTGTTGGCGAGAGCTGAGTTTTGGGCATGGTCACGCGAGTAGTGGACTTTCTCGCCACTGTACCTCGCCCATCTCCGAACAGCTCTACGCCCGACGATGTCCAAGGATGCCAAGGGCAAAGTAAGTTCTTGTCCCGATGAAGCGTTTCCTGCTTTCGATATGAGATGGATGGTTCCTGAGATGGTGGAGCGGTCTGGGTACATGACATCGGCCGGTACTACCTTGTCAGTAGGAACTAGGAACAAATGCACTAGATTGCAGATTTGCGGTGATTTATCCCGATGTTATGGTGGGCTGTTACTTGCCGTTTTTGGGGTAACGGTCCACTCCGGAGCAGGTCGGGCCCGGTGCGGAGCCGATAGCACCGTGTTCATTGGTTTGGTGCCGGTACGGGGCCGGATCCGGGCTATAGAACCGCATCAACGACGTTCCCTTTATTTCTTCCGTATCTCAGTAGATCAAAGAGTTGCTGGTGAACTTTTCATGAAACGTCAGGCTCAAAGGGTTACTTTCCAACCTCATCTGCGAATTTGAGTGACACAGATGTTTGCGAGTAGACCCGATGACTAGATCGGCATGGCACGCAAATTAGAAAAGCTTTCTGATGTGTTGCATTGCTTTCTTTCTGCCCCAAAGATCATAGTGGGCAGGTAAAGGTCTCTGAAAGAGCGAGTTGATCAAATATGAGGCAATGGATTGGGTGTGCCTGTCACATTCTGGTCTGCGAAGGAAGCTTCTTGAGAACCCATTGTCTCAAAGCGAAGTTGAGAAAAGCATATGAAAACATACCACTCAAGATCCAACTCCAATACCATGAAAAGCATATAAGATCATGTTAGTCTCGAAACTTGATACGCCCAGGTCATCAGCCGCTATTCGTCTTGATAGAAAATTACGTCTTGTACTGTCTCTCAGTTCCATTATTCCAAACAAGTGATGGTTTAGGGAGAAACGTGTATCGTAGCCATTTCGCGGCATCTGGCTTTGGCTTGGAGAGTTCAGTCGTTCCAAGTCCTCCGCGATGTACGGTATCACGTGGAAGTCTTCTACATAAGGTGTTGTTTTTAATCGAGATTGCATCTCGGTCATCCAATAAGAGACTTTAAAAGAGCAGTGCAGTATTTTGGTCTATGATTTCAATCTGTTTTCTACTCCGTGTGTCCCCTTTGAAAGAGGAAGTCATTTGGATGTAGCCATATCAAACATGTATTTGTTTTGACGGTGAGATCCCAAAATTTCTTATTCAAATGAGCTTGTAAACGTATTCGAATACCTCCAAGATCTCTCAAACGTACTTAAGATATTTTTGTTTATTTGTGTCTAGGTTGTAGCACAAAGCGTTGGTTCAGCTGGTTCAGCTGATTCAGCTGGATACCTTGATTATACACAGTCCTAGTTGATCGTCTATCATGTGAGAAGTAAGCCTTCTTATATGAAAAAAGCCAGGAAAAATCGAAAGTATCGAAACCAAGAGGCTTGAAGTCGCGTAAATGAGGTCTTTTTGACGTGGTCTTATACATGGAGCTGCGATATCTAAAGACGCTTATGGTAAGAGAGAAAGCCTGTGTCCAACTATGTGAAGCTGAATCCTCAGGGACTTATTAGCATAGTTCAATTTCTCGTCAAATGAATCGAATCACTACTATGTATCCAACTTCAATTACGTCTCCTGCTAGACTCATTCCATCTTCCAGCCCTTCTTGATATCTCATGTGGTACCTCATGTGGAAGCCACATTTCACCAGCCACACCTAACGTGGCAGTGCATAGAAAGGCCATGTGATGATGCTTCATTAAGCACAGGCCCCCGCCGAGTTTAATTGAAGCTGCCATGGCATTTCCGATTCCCCTTCCCGTTCCTCAGTCACGAACAAGCACTTTCTCCACGATCTCGATGGATTGCAATTTAAACGACTGGCACGCAAATCAGCGAATGCCCGCAACAGATTGGGCGCAGCAGCCCAGGTCCAGGTCAATCTCGGCAGCGCATCTCAGGTGGTCTCTGCCACAACATTCAATGCCGGCCACACCGAAAGTCCCCATTAGGCAAAACCACAGGGCCAGGTGATGGTCTCAAAACAGAACAAGAACCTGGGCGACGCCGAAGAGCTTGGGCCTGGCACAGCCGCTACGTCACCGTCGCCGGACCGCCGATGCGCGCCTGCGTGTTCTGCACGGCGTGCGAGCGAGATCGAAATCCCAGGGAGTCAGCTGCAGCAATCCTACTGGAACGGCAGTACATTCAACAATGGCTTTCGTCCTGCAGCTAAGTAGCCGAGCCTGCAAGGACTGATCAGCGTTCAGCAGTCGAACCGCCGACGCGGACAGCATGGCATGTTTACTTTTGTCTTCGCATCGAGATTTCCCAAGCTTTGCCGGCAACAGGAAAAACGTCACAACCTTCTTTCTCCCACGAACTGACCAAGCAAACGATGCCAATGCCATTGCCGATGCTCTGCAGCCCAGCTTCCGCGAATATGCACCTCGGCACCTGACGCGATGCTAGGCAGGGGCAGCTGCTGCGTGCTGTGCCAGCTGCCAGAGTCCAGGCCGCCGATCCGTCGGGGGCCACCTCGTGACGGGTAGACGCCAGGCAAGGAGGCAGGGGGTTGACGAAATGCGCTGAGCAGAAGCCGCGGGACCTTCAACCCTGCAAAGAATTCTGAGCCACGCGACATGTGCGCATCAGGCTTCCCGTTCAACTGCTAAACGTTGATCCGCACGTTTGCTATTTCCCGAGTTCGCGGCCCAGCGAAGGGTAGCATTCCTTAGGGGAACATCATGGGGGAAGCATTTGGGAACTTACAAGTCCGTTAGTTGGGCGCATAACCACCCCAGCCGTTCATCAATGCCTCGTCCAGCCGGCCGGCGATGAAAGGGGGATGACTATTCGTATCTTCCCAAGCCGTTCCCGCCTGCTGCCACGGGCTCGCAATCGTCGTCGGCTCCGCGTCATCTTGCACGACGGTGTAATATCCGACATTGGGCACATGAAACCTCCCCTCTTTCGTCCCATGTTCACCTAAAGGGACAGCAGCCTCGCCAAAACAAAGTTTACCAGGCCCCCGTCACTTGACCTGATTTTCCCTTGCGCCGACAAAAAGACCTAGGCCATCCAGCATCGGAGCCAAGGATGAATCTGGGGGAGGCGGCAAGACGAGGCAGACGGGGAGAAGGATAGGCAGAGACGACGGCTCTCACCTCGGGACGAGCACACCGGGGGAAGACGGAATCCAGGGGATATCTCTCTGTAGGTGTGATCAGCAACAGAGGCGCGAAATGGTCTACGTCTTTGATTCTTCAAGTGTGTGGCGTGAATGCGGCGGACGACGCACGCTTTGATGGACTGCGGAACCCTTCTCTTGTCAAAGCAGAATGTCGCTTCATGTCCAAGTCAGGTTCTCTTGTCCGGATGACAATCCGAACACTGGTGCGATGGGCGCGGATTTGCATCCCCGTGGTCGAACCGTAGTCTAGCTACCTAACGTCCATCTTTTCCAGACGTCGCGCTCCGCCAGAAACGTTTGGTTTTCGGTCTGATCTCTGATCTTGGGGCACCCGGGGAACAGCGGGACCTCTTCCATGTTGCTTGCTTGCCCGCCCCGTCTTCCCAATTTCGACACCGTAGCGTTTTCCTGGCCCTGCGCTGGGACTATCTGATTTATTCGGTTTTATTATTTTCTTTTCTTTCCTGACCCTGTCGTTTTCTTTGCTTCCGTTTGGTTATGGTCCAATTGACACCGCGCCGTTTTCCAACATCACCCATTCTCTGCTGTTGTGGTTTTCCGCGTCAAGCAGTTCCCGGAAGTTTGGCAATCCAATGCAGCCGTTGCGGGTAACTGTCACACAGCTGGACTGTGACTGGGCGAAGCCACATTGCTTCTCCATACGTTCCTCTCCGTCGGTATGCTCTTTTCTTCTTCTTGCAGTGCATGCCGCTGCGGAGCCGCCTTTTACCTTGAGGCGTTGAAGAAGATCATCAAGAGAATGTTGACATCATTCAATTGATTGCACCCTACGGAAACGGAACGTGAAAGCGTCGAGTCAAGCGACGGTCAGACCTCTCTGTTCCGTTTCCGCCAACGGATAAGATTAAAAAATAACAAACCATTAAAATATTCAGGTGGTGTACGTATTCTCCAACTCCCAAAAAAATAATAATATTCCAGCAGGCCTTCTAGAATGCTGCGCACGACCTCTCTCATTACAACCAGGGGCAGGCCTGTCACGGAAACACAATCCCCCCCCCTTCCCCAGCAGAGAGACCAATCTTCCTGCCACGTTTTTTTTGCCCTCCTCTCTCAATTCCCGACTCAAGCGGAGAATCTCCGCTTCAGGACAGGAGGCGCACCAGACAAGCCCAAACAGCCCTCCCCTCCCCTGGGCCCTGGCCTGACGGCCCCAACGTAGTGGTAGCGACGACCACCCGGCTGCGGAACCGCGTCCCGGAGCCAGGCATATCCCAGGGCCAGCAGACCAGCACCATGACTCGCAGGCCGCTCTTCTTTCTTTCCTTTGGCTGGTCTTTTTTCACGATGCCACCATGGGTTGGCTCTTTTTGGGCTGTACCGCTTGAGGAAATCAAGACCGGTCTTCTGCGACCGCTAGCCAACACGTCTCGTCTCTGGAGGTTGCCGCTGCACAGCTGAAGGTGTTGCGCTTGGATAGACGGATGCGCGTGATGGGTGAGGTTGCGAGTCAACAGGTCGCGTCGACTATTGACTACATCAAACATACATGCCAGACTGCATCCGTGGCTGGCTGCGGTTAAACCGTCGCCACACGCTCTCTGGACATTCAGACATCACATGTGAGGCGATTCACAACAGCCAGTATCAAAAAGATTGAAGGTCCAACACACCGAGAGAGGGGGAACGTGCACAGCGCACTGCTCTCCGCCCCAGAACATGACATGACTCTCTTCACCACTGCCTGCACCTTCTCTTTCTCTCTTACAGGGGCATTTTGGGGGTGGAAGGGGGAGGGCATTCGAGCGGCCCGCTGTGGTCTTCCCAGGGCAAGTTCTTGGGACGATCGGAGGGGCTGCGGAGACACCACACCTGCTCAGTCGTCGTCCGCGGCTGGAGGGCCAGACGATGGAGTCCGCTACCACAAACCGTGGGCTATTGCGTAAGGTCTCACCGAGAGAGGTGGGCTCCACGGGATTACACGAGAAGTTCGTGATACGGGATGGGGGATGGGGAGAGCGCTCCCCCTTCCTCCTTCCCATCTGTCCTTGGCCCTGCGATAATGTGGACATCGTGGAGCCGAAGCCCAACGATGCCGGCATTTCTGGAGTTTGACAGGTCGGCAAACCGTTACTGCTAAACCGCATCCGTACCTGCATTCGCATCTCTTGCATGTGTCTCACGGCGTTATAACGGCAAAATTAGGCACCTCCCGAGACCTCCGCCAAAACGACCATTTTCTTTTCCCTTTCGCACCCCTTCTCGAGCATGCGGAGCCGCAGCTGTGATTTTTTTTCTCTCTTCTCTTTCGGAGCAAGTCCGATGGCCACATATCGACCACACATCGTGCACCAATTTGTCACCGAAGCCAAGCACACTCCACCGAGTCAGCGGAGTGTGGTGAGTTCCTTTGACATGAGTTGGAACAGACTTTCGCAGCTATTACGTCCGCATTGAAAGAGACTTTACGTCGCCGCGTGGCATTTTCTTGCCTTCACTCCCTCAAGCGTTGTCCAACACTATACCAAGCCCTCTGCCCTTTTGCATGTTCAGTCCTATGCTCCCGGAGAAAGTGTCGGTTGCACCGCGGCTCCTTTGCGGGTATGGGCAAAAGGAAAGAAAAAGTGCCTATGAACCTGTGACCATTTTCCCATCCCTATGCCCCCAGCTTCTTCTGGCCCCCTTTCCCAAGGAGGCGGTTCCCAGGTAACGGATATGCCCCTGTCGGGATGACCCCTCTCCCCTGGGCGGTTGCGGTTGCGGGTGTGGACTTTGAGATTGCGGGTAAAGAGACCTGGGAAAAAAACACAGTGAAGGATTTCGGCCGATTCTTCAGCGAGGGTGGCTTTACCAGGGCCTGCCTCTCAGCTTTGATCCTCCCTTTTGACAATTTCCAACGCCCGAGCCAAGACAGGGGATGCCGTTCGTTGGGCGTCAAAAGGGCGGAGAGACCAGAGGGGGGGCGTGTGATTTCTCTTGATTCAATGATCCTTGGGGGCGCGGCACCAGCTTTCTTGCGCACTTGTCAGCCTCATGGGTTTGACGGGTCGGGGAGAGATAATTCTAGGTTGCGTAGTGCTCTGTTGGCATCTGATCACGATCTCTATCTCTGATGCCCGGCTGGCAATTTAGGCAAAATGGGTTTGCCAGAGTTTGAGGACTCTGTTGCCCAGGACCAGGACCTTGCATGCCCTTTCCCGAGTCACCGGGTTCCAGCCGGCCTGTCAGCAACCTTCGGGGAGAGAAGGGACAGAGACAGAGAGACACTGGAGGCTCTGCCAGTCCTTTTGGTGTGGGGTGGAAGCCGCGTCCCCTTCCCGAGGGGTATTTGTCGGGACAATTACCGGTCGCTTGGGATGTCCCATGGTTCGACGTCGTCGTGCGGTCCGAATTCAGCAGACGGGAATAGTGTCCCCTTTTTTAGGTCAATTGTAACCACGCGGCTCTGCTTGCTGCTGCTGCCAAGCGGTTAATATTGCCGGATTCGGAAACCAATTCGAGCTGTCGGAGTCGATACCGATAATGCATGCAATTACTATTGAAGTCACTTGGACATACACGCTCTGCAATCACAGCAAAATACCTTCCATCAGGATACAAAGTGCCATCCATCCATCAATGAAATCTCGAATTCGTTCCCGCGTAGGAGGAGGAGCAGGACCAAGAAACCCCCCTCCCCTCCTCCTAAAGCCCATCACGTGTGAGAAAGCGAGAGCCACCGGTCCAGACCGCTTCCCCCTCGCCGCATGAAGCACCTCCTCATCGTCGAACGCGTTTCTGCATGCGCATGACGGAGGAGGAAAAGGTGGAGTCATGTCCTTTCTTCCTCCTCTTGTCTTATCCGATCTGTCTGTGTCCTCTCTTCTTTCGTCCCAAGTTGAGGCACACGGCTAGGCTCTGGTTGTAGCTGGCGTACGTAAGACCGCGACACGGGCAACGGGAAGAATAGGAAAGGCAGAAACACGGCCACGACGAGTCAATCCGGTGCGTGCCACTCCCGGGTTTACCTTGGTCGTATCTGATTGGCCTGTTGGTTGTCGTTTTCTCTCGCTTGAAATGCGCCTTGGGACGAAAAGTCAGGAAAAGAGGCCGTACCTGAACTTGGGTGATGGTTGTGTGTGTGTGTGTGTGTGTGTCTCCACGATTGAAGGGAATACTGGAGATCAACTATGGTGGTCCTTCATGGGTTCCTTCCCCAGACCCCCGTTCCGCAAAGCTGCTGGGTTGATGGCCAAACCGGACGAAAAGCTGCTCACCTTATTTTTACTTTTTTCGCAATGGGAGGGGTGAAAAAGAAAGGGTCCTTGCGGCTGATTCATGATGTGGGAGAGGGGAGAGCTTGGGGCATTTCACATGCTTTTCGACGACGATGATGTAGGTAGACAGTTCGTCTTGCACCCCGCTCTCTTACAGTCACGACGTCGAATCGCTGCTGTTCCCTTGATGAATGGGGAAAAGGAGGGGGGTTTGGTTGGTTGGGTGACAAGATATTCACATGTGAAGGACCCTGACACGGATGCATGCTGTTTTGACAAGTTACGAACGTCAAGTCGGATTCTGCAACTTCTCGTTGGTCGAGGTGTGGGATATTCGTTCAACCGACTGGTTGGTTACTTTTCCGGGGCGAGGGTGGTTGCAGACTCGACTCATGAGCGCTCCGGAACAAGATACGTGCGGTGTGTTTGGTCCAGTCGCGAGGGCGCACAATGCAGGGCGCTGCTTCATAATTATCGCGAACCAGTTGGATCGCCCGAAGTGACTCGAGCGGGAGTGTAAATTCTTAAGGCGGGCGTCAGCGCGCCCATGCGGGGAGGACGATATCAGATTCTGGGGTAAAGTTGTAGAAAAGAAAGATGGAGGCAGAAACCCGGGGTAAGGCTGACCTCCACATGTAATGACTGCTCGGGGTGTAGGAATAATGAGTGTTGAGTCACGTCGGTTTGATACTAGATGGCATGGCATGGAAAAAGGCCAAGAGACGGGACGGGGAGACAGGCTGCCCATTATCAGAGATGGATTTCGCCGTTCACTAATGGTACACCGTTTTTCTTGTAATGTCAAGTATGAAGAAATATAGGGAGGAACCTTAAAAAGCACCGTCATACCGTTGCAGAACATAATACCAGGCACCAGATAAGCAACAACAAAAAACTTACGTTTCCCGCCATGAGTAAAGAGGGGGGCCTTATTTCATGTTCCTCTCGGCGCAAGGCAGAAGAAGCAGCGGAGCCGCACGGCACGGCGGGCAGACCGCTCCGTCTGATCATCCTGCCGACCCAAGAACCCACCGAGTGTGGTACCGGGACGGGGGACAGGAAGTGTGGGTAGGTATGTGAGTGGTTGTTGCATTGGTCGCGAAGCCTACCGACGGAGCAGCCTGCCGAGCCGATCCCCGTACACCGGAACGCAGACCCCGAGATTTGGTGTTGCACCGGCGTGGGATTGCGGCGGCGTCGGGGGATAAGGTCTGAGCGGTGCGCAGGAAGCACATTCGATTCGCAACACAGCAGGATGCAATTTGTCGTTCAACATGGGGCAAGTCCAAACTTCACGTCAGCGTCCGGATAACCCGCGTGGCGCCCCCGTGATTCTCCTCAAAGAGGTCTGCGAGATTTGACGGCGCTGGTTGCAATATGGCCTTGCGGGCGGGATTCACGCCCTAGGGGAATACTTCCGATGCAAGTAGATAGTGCTGATGGCTTGGTGGAATGTCTCATTTACTGCATCCGCCTTTGACACAGAAGGTGGCGGCACATGCCCGACTGTGAACGTAACAACGTCGTGGATGCCGATGGCCGACGACTAGTATATGCCAAATCATTCCGGGTAGCAGGGGAAGCTAAGGAACCTCGTTGGAGAGGAGCTATCTCGAGCTAGCTGAAGCTCTACTGTCCGCGGGTGAGCAGCTAATTGCGCTGACAGGCCGAGAAACCCCAGCAGCAACAGCACTTGAAAATCAACCGTCAGCTTCAGGGAGAGACATTCCTACGCTTGGGTTAACCTGCGGTTTCGTCTTTGACCCGAAGCAAAGATTGGACCAGAAAGCCTGGCACTAAAGGCAGCCGGTTCATTTTACGTGTTGACAAGAGGCAATACGCCCCTGACAACTGATGCAAGGTACAGACATGGACAAATTGCTTCGACGGCAAGTATCAGTTCCTAAAACTGATATCCGCCCCTTGCACACCGGTATCCTATCCAGTGCACCACACCCGAGCCAACAACATGTACGCGTTCCTCGCCTTTCACATGCAGTCAACACTTCCAAGCGTTCCAGGCCCTCGACCGGTGATGCAATATTCACTCCAGTTACTCTGTCCATACCACGCGATTTCCCCGCACCCTTCCACCCCTGGCTGCAGCGCGTCCGCTCAGGGTCTCTCACGACATATCCCCAACAGGCAAGAAAGCCATTTGCCCCCAAGATGCAAGATGCAGAAGCACGGACCTGACATCCAGAAGAAGCTTGGTTCTCTCCCCCCCTCCCCCACAAAACCCAGCCGGCTGGATCTTCCGGGGAACGCAAGCATCCATCCGGGGCCCCGGCGACCGCGCCGCCGCAAGAACCATCTCACTATCTGCTTACACCCTCCCGCTTGTGATTCGTGGGATTTCGTGCCTAATGCTCGCTGTTTCTTCTAGCTTCTCTGCAGGTTTTCCCTGCACCGCTCTTTTCGCTGGAGTAATGTTCCCCATGTGGCAGGATGGACTTTTTTGCGGTTGAAAACTTTAAAAGATAAGAAAGACGGGGTTTTTAATATAATATCGGCGTAAACGGTGGCGTTACAACGGGAAAGCCAGGGGGTTTGTGAGAAATATTCGTCTAAAATATTCGGTTGATTTATTTGAAAATATTACATTTGTTCTTGAGAAGGGAAAAAAAGATTATCTGAATATTCTTTGAATATTTTATTCTTTCTCAACGTATCCATCCTTACAGGCTCCGTCAGAAATCAAATTCCCTGCTGATCTGAGGTGATGACGGTGGTGAGGAAAGCGCTTAAACTACTTCTGACCAATGACACTCTCAACATGCACCTCCAGCTCCTCGAATTTACCCCAATCACGGCTCGACTGCCAACTCTTTGCGCGAGCAGATGACCATCATTTTGACCCAATCATTAGATGCACATGGCTCATCACATTTTGTGCCCGAACGCGTTGCACAAAATCTGGCATTGCACAACGAATCTCGTCCGGCTGTCTGCCGCCACGGGCCCGGCGCTTGTTCCGTGGGGGAGGGAGGGGATCGGCGGCAGTCATCACCGTTGCGTTTTGGTCGTGAGGGTGTATACTAGCCGCTCGGAAGCCCAATCTTCGCGGCAACGAGATGTTTCTGCACGGGATAATAACACAATAGTGAGACATGAAGAGTGTGTGTATTCGGAGGTGGTGGGATCTAAAGAAACACCAGAGGGGAGCTAATGATACCAATGTACCTTTCACACGCAAACCCATCCATCATCTCAGACACACACCCTCATCCCAAAAAATAAACCACATCTTCAGTCCTTCTTCGACGACTCCCCGCCGCCAACCCTCTTGTGCTTCCTCGGATCCTTGCGGCTCATGAGCGTACGGTCCCGCGTCCCCTTGCCGCCCTCCCAGAACCCGCGGCCCTTGCGCCCAATCACGCTCCGCCCGCAGAACCCGCACGCGTCCGGCGAGTACCGCTGCTCGCGGCTGCACCACCCGCACACCATCCGGCTCGCCCACTCGTTGACGTGGCCCTCAGCATCATCATGACACCGGTCGCACGGGTGCACGCGGTTGCAGCACGAGAAGCGGAACCACCGGTAGCTCTTGCGGTAGTGCGCACACGCCCCGCGCTCCGGGAGGGGGGTACCCGCGTGCAGGCCGAGCTTCTCCGCCTTCTTGACGGCGCCGGCAGAGGGCGCGGCGAGCGTGCTGGCGCTGATGGCGAGGAACTTGACGGTCGGGATCTTGAAGGTGAACTTGCCGTGGCAGGTGCGGCAGACGTTGGTGGTCGCGTCGCCGCGGACCGAGACCAGCCCCTGGCTCTGCGTGGAGCACTTTGCGCAGACGGGGACGAAGGTCGAGGGCAGCATGTCGACGACGGTGCAGCCCGTGAGGTCGAGGAAGCCGGCGCGGGTGGAGTTGGCGTGGACGAGCTGCTGGCGGAACTGGGCGGCGAAGCCGGCGGCGCACTTGCGGCAGCTCGCCGTCTGCGGGGCCTCATGGCGGAGGCCGGTGATCTCGTTGGCGGTCTTGCAGCGGGTGCACTTGACGCTGAGGTTGAGGATGGAGACCTGGAAGAGCTCGATGCTGTGGAGCTCGATGTCGGGGAAAGAGATGGAGGTGCCGCGTTCCGGGGTGAGGCCGGATGAGAGCGTGGGCGCTTCGGCGTCGAGGTTGGCGCCGCCGTCGTTGGAGGAGTCGTCCGATTCGTAGCTGTCGGAGGTGTCGTCGTCGGCGTCGGCGTCGGCTCCGTGGCCGGCTTGTCGGTCCCACTCCGGCGGCCGGGGAATGACCTTGACGTGGCTCCGGTCCTCGTCCGCGCCGGCTTCCGGGGCCTTTGCCTTGGCGTCCTTTTCAGGGGCCACGGCAGGCTCAGTCTTGGCGGGTTTCGGTGGTGCTAGTGCCTGTTTCGCGAGAGCGTGCATGTTCTGCGCGAGGTAATTCAGATGGCTCGTGAGAGTCATCTGCTTCTGCTCGGCCGCCTTGCGCACGAAGAGCTCCTCAAGGGGCTCGGCGTCGTGCGACTCGCACTCGTTGATCTGGATACGCAGGGGCTGAAGGGGGTAGAGCAGCGGCACGATGAGGTGCACCGTCTTGACGCTCTGGAGGCCTGAGGGGAGCTCCCCGCGGCGGCGAGGCTCCAGGGGCAGGGTGTACACGATACCGTCCGGTGAACGGCGGTACAGCGACAGGCGACCCATGCGCGTCTCGAGCTGCCGCGTCTCCTGCGCGCGACGGGCTTTGGCGGCTGCCATCTCTTCGTGGGTGAAGTACTCTTCGGGCTCGTAGCGTCTGACGGGTGCCGGTTTGGGGGAGGACGCTTTTGCTGCCGGTGCTGGTGAAGATGCGCCGGCGGCGCCTGCTGCTTCCAGATGACGCGTGTCCTTGGTGTCTTTGAACGAAACCAGCTTGACGGTGTCGGCCTTCTGCTCGGACAAGAAGACCTCGAGATTCTTGTCCAGGGCGTAGGTGAGCGCGAGGAGGGAGGCGCCCTGGCGCTCGCGGACGAGGCGGTCCCATCCGCGCTCGACGTTGACGCCGAAGCCCCGTGGGATGTCGCTGTTCCGCACGTGCAGCACGGGGGCGGCCTCGGGGTAGTCCTCCGGCACGCGCAGGTCGCAGTCGAGGTGCTCCAGCTCAAAGGGGAAATCCGGGTCCGAGGGCTTCAGCTTGAAGACCAGGGAGGTGGCGGCGCCGCCGTCGACGGTGGACTCGCGGGGCGAGAAGCGCTTGCGCAGCTGACCGAGCTGGTAGCCGCGGGGGTCCTTGGCTTGGGCGGCCGGGACGGGTTTTGGGACGACGCGGTCGTTGCGGGGCCGGGGGACGGCTTGTTGGTGGGTGGTGCCGCCTTGCTGGTTGATTGATATCATGATGGGCGGGCGGGCTGGATGTTGGAGGGAGAAAAAGAAAAATGCTCAACGAAGATAATGAGGTGATGAGCTGAACTGACGAAATGCAAAGAACAGACTGCGGGGCTGGAGCAGTGCTTGTCGCTGGGCGAGCAGGTGATTTGACGGGATGCTGTCGAACAGGAAGCCTTCTGGACCTGGGATGAGGGTGGTGGATGGGCCGTTATATTTGATGGTGGTGGTCGGGTGGATGTTGTGGCGACTGTTGGCCCGGGCCGGATGTCGTGGAATCTCCGAGATGCAGCTCCGCAATGTGAACGGCGCTTGCGATACACGATGAGTCGACGTGAGTCAATGTGGGGCCAGTGGTTCGTCTCGTTTAACAGATGCTTGCCGGTTTCCGGTGGCAGCATGTTAGTGGGCTGGCTCGTCTGATCGGTCTCAGGATTAGCGCCGTCATCCCCGGTTGACTCATCATCCCGTTCGGGCAAGCACCTTGAGATTTGAAGATGATGTTTCACGAAGCTTCACTTGGTTTAATAATTTAGTAGGTGTCGTGCTCATTTCTCATGGCGTGTTTTGCAGCCTCACAGGCTTGTGTATTCGATGTATCTATCGTCAGCCAAGCCCGCATGCATTCCGTGTTGTGTAGTGAGGACATACGGGCAGACCAACACTCATCGGCCTAATTGTCCGTTTCACGATGTTTGCAACCAGGGCTTCACTAATCATTCATTAAGAGCGCGCAGTGTCACAGAGGGCAAGTTTCCTCGTTGCTCCTGGTCATAGGCCGCAGTCGTCGATACCAACGCAATCACACGCAGCGTCCGAAGTCGGACTCAAGGCGTATCGTGTGGTTGTGAATATACACTCAAGTTCTAGGCTTCCAGGCTCTCTTTCATCATAATAAGTGAGGCATGCCTGAAATAAACGGTACCTAGTCATGTTGGTAGCAGTGGGAGAAGTCCCGGACGCCACCACTAATCCAGGGGTTTTGGACGCCGAAGCCACCGCGAGTGAAGCATGCGCCACTGGAGCGGCATCATGCGGGTGAGACGATGCGATATCAGCCGAACGAATAGGTGACAGAAATAATGAAAAATAAATTAAATGAAAGACTTCAATTAATTCGCGTCTAAATGCCATTATTTTTACTCATTATTTTCATCTGGTTTGCTTCTCGTTGATGCCGTACCATGAAAAGGCAGGGCTACCGGAGCCTCAACACATCCAACGGCCATGAACCAGTCGCCGCGTCCAGGTGACGTAAACGTGACCATTGATATTATTTCCTCGACAAAGGACATCTCAATTATGCCCAACGTAAGCCATTACCGTGGGCAGAATATCCTCCTGAGGCATGGAAGTCCAACAACCTGAGTGAGCCATCAATCCGCATGACTGGGAGATGTATGAGCTGGCGTGTCTCTCAACAACGTGATGCCCAGCGCAGCAATGTTCCAGGTGAGGTGTGATGGAAATCCGGGGAAAGCGAAGTCACCGAATGAAGGAAGGGTTGCTCAGTCGCTGCCCAACAACACCAAAAAAAATGTGCATAATTGTTGGCGAACGAAGTTAGTTACCTTCTGCACCACGAATTTATTGTACAGCGTACATGCAGCATATGCGAACGTGACAAGCTTGAAGCCGCCGATCTTTCCTCTGAGGAAGGGCACACCGACACTCCGGCCGCAGCACCGACGGCCCCCCTCTGTCTGGTGCTCTCGCCTCACCTGGGACCCCGTATCTCTCGTTGCGCATAGCAGGCGCCGAGTGACCGGCGACAAGATGGGGGACTGGCCGTTGGGCGCTCCCGGGAGTTTCGTGGCGGCGTGGGAGAGAGAGGGGTCATCTGGAGCATTTCTCACCACCGTATCACCGGTCAACGCCAGCGGCAGGTTGTGCATTCATCTGGAACGGGTCGACCAAGACATGGAGAAATGTTGCACGTTTTGACTAAGTGCATGGAGCACGACAGGACGCCACAGGGCCTGGACGGACGACGTGTGTTCGCGACGGTGGGGGCGGGCGTCTTTGAGAGGGAAAACGGCAACGATACTTGTACTCAAAAGGACCGGGCTGGCCGGTGAGGGAGAAGGATATGGGCTTTTCGAGTTGATGGTGTGAAACAAAATGCGATCTGGCGTGGGCGCGCATTTCGTATCGAGGCGATGGGGGAATACCAGTGGCCCGGGGGGAGTGCGACGGAAGCAAGCCCGCTGCATGTAAGTGTGAATGAGGGCAGGGCGCGCCAGGGCCGAAGATAGATAGGGATTGGAGACGGGTGAGTGGATGAGAATGGACGGCCTGTGACGGTGACAAGCTGTCAATCAACTGCGCGTCTAAGTGTATGCGTGCCTGGAACTTCTTGAAGCAGAGACTCGGTCAGTATTTCGTGTGCATGGTGCTCACCAGAGGCTTCGGAAGCTCGACTGGCAGCAGACCGGCGCAGCGGGAAGGCGAGGGAGAGGATTCGCCGGGAGATGCAGCGGGAAGCTGGAGGTGTGTAGTGCCCTGCCCAACCGTCGACGGTAGCCCACCATCATTGTCTTGTCTGTTTGTTTCCAGGTGAGAGGTGATGCATCACTGGGATGGGCTAGGCAGTTGTCGTGGCAGATGTGGTGGTCGCATCTTGTTTTGGGCATCTCGATGTGTTGAAAGGAGGCGATACGACACAGGTTGGCTGGCGTTCGCTTCCCTTCATCAGCCGATGTTCGTCGAGATCCAAGGCTTCCTCTTCGGATGGATGCCACTGGGAAGGTTTATTTTCAGTTTTCCTTCCGTTCGATGACGATGATGCCGGGCGGCCTCGAGGACGGTCGCTCGTGAGGGCTTGGATTGCAACACTGGGTGTAGGGAGAGTTGCCAACTCATCAGCGAAGGGACCTGGTGACCAAGGTGTTTATGCAAGTCCAAGTCAGCCTTCCCGAGCGGTGAGGGACGGGAGTTGAGTTGGGGGGGACGCCGTGGGAGGAGGCGCCCGCGGGGACTACGTTAGGTACCGGACGGTGGCGGACCGTTGGCGCTACCGCTGGACCGCCACCCAAGGCTAGGCGTGGAGGAACACTGAAGCCCCCCAGCCAGTCCAGTCCCGTAACCGACGTCTGGGGAAAACGGTGGGGCCGTCCCAGGTCGGAGGTGATGGTGTTGATGGGTGTGGGTGGTGGTGATGGTGACATGCTTGTCAGATAGATACCTCCTCAGCTGTGAATATTATTATTATTATTATTATTATTATTTTATTCAATTCTTATTTTAAAGATATCAGATTCTTTATTTTTATTTCTTTGGGCTTTTCCTGCCCACCTCTCTCGTCAACAACACCACCATCATGCTCATGCCCATGCCCATGCCACTCCGATTTGGGTCAATCAGGTCCGATGCAGACATCTCACAATCCCAAGATGTTGGGACACGATGCGCGGTGCACCTGGCGCTTGCAGCAGCCCATCTCTGGCATCCCCCATCCTCGGCCCTTGATTGCCCTCCTCCGTCCCAAGTGGCGGCGCAAACCAAACGTTTGGTGTATTGCGCGCGTGGGGGAGGGGAGAGAGGCGAGAACGTCTTTCCCCCAGGCGCGATAGGCATCTGTCTCTCTCTCTCTCGGCCGAGCACACAACAACTACTGCAAACAAACATGGTTGTCAGGCCTAACGTCCCTTCTCAATTCAGACCGTTTAGTTCGGTTTCAATCACTGTTTGGGCGCCTCTGCCAAACTCTCGCACTCTAGCGGCGGTTCGCACAGCACCTGATCTAGTCTGACGGGAACGCGCGACGTTGGCCATACACGGCCGAAGAAAGTAAGAATAAACGGAGGGGATTATTCCCCAATTACAATCGCGCTTTCGGCATCTCTCAATTTGATTGGAATTCGTAAAAACATGGAAAATGCGAAAGGAAGCAAAAGAGGTGGGCGCAAAACCTGACAGGCGGCGCAATGCCCACACGCTTGCCATGCACGACAGTCCATGTGCTTCCCGCAAGCTTGCCGTGACTGGTCCTGCGCGTTTCTCTTGGCTCTAGACGAAGCTGCAACTGCAACTCGAGGCCCTGTCGGACGTTGACAGACCAGGTGTGACTCAGTATTTCCCCAAACTCAAAATACCGTTGTTGTAGATCAATTCGCCTCGGTATCTATGAATGGATGGGTGACTGCAGCTGATGATGGCCGACGAGAGTGATGATGGTGATGACTGGGCTGTGCTTGTGTCGTGTTATTGTTCGTTCAATCGCAGCCCTCGTCGCTTTGCAACTTTGAACTTCATTGGGGAGGGAGCCGGAAGCACCGCCTCAGGGATTGATACAAGCAAGCACCAGCCCCTGCTGGAGCGCATGGGAGTGGCTGACCGTGATATCCGAGGGAGTCCAGTAGCCTTTCGTAAATCAGCGAGGCAAGTTGTTCCTGGTGGCTCAGCTGCGATCAATTGGGCGACGGAGAGCGAGTACGGCGGGAGGAAAGTAAGAAGAGAAGTGCGCATCGTCGTCCGGACCATGGGAATGCGCGGCCTTCGGGCGCCCTCAATGGGCGTCTAGCATGGACGTCCGCTGTAGACCGCGGCTACAGGCGGTAACTTTGGTCAAGGCAGAGCTGGAGACAGAAAGTCTCGGTTAGTCATCTACCCGCCAACTCCGGCATGTGTCATCTCATTCTCATCCCCGCGATCGAGGTGACTAATTCAACACAGCCCATCCGGGGAAAGAGGGGAGAGATGGCGTGTATTCGGGATATTCTTTGTTTGTTCTCTAGGTTTCAGTTTATTCGGAATATTATTTTTATAAATTGAATAAAAAGAATAATATTTGAAAACACCGGATTAAAATCAAAGTGTTATTTTCAGCAGGTACTAACGCGATCCTCCATCTGTGCGGCTTTTACACTTTGCATCCTCCCTCCACAGCAAATGGTCCTCAGCTGGGCACTAAGAAGGCTGTCCAACCCCCGGAACCACATGGCCCAACATCCCCGGAGCTAGCCAAAACACGCCAACCAAAGACTACTCCCCCCCCCTGCCTAAGGTATTCCACGCTCACCTGACTGGAAACTGACATCACCGCAGCGGCCTTGGGCGTTCTTCTTTGGCCGTCGGCAGTGCCCATCGACAACTGCGTGGCCGAGGCACCAGGTGTCAACACGTCTTTCCCAGTCCTCCCCTCCGCGCCTACCTTTAGCCTACCTCACCTGAGACTCCCTCGCTGCGGTGTTTGCGCTGTCTTTGGGGGAGACAGACGGAGCGCGGCTCGTGGCGCTGAGACAGTTCACCATGGCCGCTTATCTGGGCAAACAGGTGAAGGGGTCCTCTCTATGGGGCATGTGCTCTCTGACGTAGCCGGCTGTGAATGCCTTCATCGATACCGATGCGGCGCCATCGTGTCTCGATAACGGAATCGAGATACGGAAGGGAGGGCAGAGATTTGGACATGTTGCCCTTTGGCCACGGGTCTGACGGGTTGCTGCGCGTTGATGTCACTTCCTTCCCGTGCCTCCGTTCTGCGGTCCGGGCCACGGGGTTGCGAATAGCTCCGTGACTTGGCCTCGGCGCCCGTTTTCGAGAAGCAACTCATGTGTTTACCGGGATGCCGGAGAATACAGTCTGATGGTGTCTTTCAGATGTCAGACCGAATGTTCTTTTTGTCTTCTTCGTTGTATTCCTGCCTGATCCACCCCGGTGCGAGTGTAAGTAGGCTGGCGTGGGGGAGACACACCTACAACGGCCAGCCAACTTTTGTCTCTCCGAAGCGTCGACGAAGGCATCACGAGCCACGTCCCCTAAAGCTTTCGAGAAGGAAGTGGAGTTCATGTGTTCCAAACTATGATTTCAAGTGTTCTACCTGGTCCCCAGTGGGACGAACCCAGTCTCAGGCATAGCTGCCGCTGATAAGGGTCCAAGACCCGGCCGCATGTGATCTTTCTCAGGGTTGAGGTGACGCTTGTTGTCTTTGCTAAAGAAGGGGACTTCTTGGCCAATACGGCTGACCACGTCATTGTGTATTCGAGATGGCATCTGCCCGATTCTGAGGAAGTTCTCGTCAGAGCCAAGATGCACACCTCCGTCGAGGAACACCGTGTCATGTCCTGGTGATTTCTGTCATCTGGCAGGGACTTTGGAGCCGAAAAGGAATTTGAGAACGTCAATAGATGAGAACAATCTGCAGTAACTGAGAAGGCTGTGGAACCAGGAGCATTGGCGGTGATTCCTCAAAGGGAAAGAGCGTTGGTACGGTGTTTCCATGGAAGGCGCTCCTCAAAAATGCTATTGCCTGATGGAAGGAGCCCCAAACAAGTTCCTTCCCTTTCCATAGACTCTGTACCAGATAGAAACTTTTCATCTCGCCCTTGTGAAAAATTCTTTGCAAGCACTTTTTCCCGTTCGTCAGCTCCTAGATGATCGCGTTGACGTCGACATTGATGCACTTGGCAAGACTCGATTCTCACGATGACTAGTCGAAGGGGCGGGTCAGTACTCTTCCTATGTCTAGTGGGTTGATTCTCACATTATTCTAGCCGAAAGAGTGGTGGCCACCTCAACTTGAATGTCACCAAGCAAGATTTCACCCTTATCAACGGCCCCAAACGACCGTTGACACCCATAGCCGCTGCCACAAACGCAATCCCGGCCAAACGCGTCGCTGTGAACTCTGCCGCGGCAGCGCCGGAGCCCAAAGGAGACAACCATCATGCCTCCGTCGTGCTTGCCTCCTCCTCTACGGTGGACGGTATTCCCGCTGCGACTGCAGACACGTACCATCCGTCAGACTTGTTTCAAACCCAAACTTCGCTGTCGCCATACGAGATACCCGAGATACCACCTGCATCCTTGGTTCCGAATGTCCAGCCCACGGAGCTGCCCTCGGATGACTCCTGGATGGACGAGTTCGTCGACCTGGATGGCGGCGTCCAAGGGCTCGACGGTCATCACGATAGCGAGTCTCAGGAGCTGTCGAGCCAACACATAGAGCAAGCATTTAGTGAACTTGCGCCCGCTCCGACAAAAGACGTTCCTCCTCTCGAGGATGACTACGGTCTTGACGATTCTGACGATGAGGACATGATGCAGCTGGTGGAGGCTTCAGGCGACAACGCTTCAAGAATTCCACCATCGAGTGTCACGCAGAGAACGGACAGTGATTCAAGATCGGCCGAAAGCTACGATTCGCGGTTGCAGCATTCTACGCCAGCGCAAAGTCAACATGAAGATATCAAGAACACGTTTGAGGAGCCTGATTTGCTGGACGAGGATGTTGACTGGGATCTTGTGACAGCATGCGCAACGAAGGCCACAACGACCACTGCCGAAGCAAAGCACACCGGTGTTGTCAGTCCAAATCCCAGCGCGTCATCGGGCATGACTCCCATCACCAGGCCTCCTTTCCCCAAAAAGACCAGAGACCGATCCGTCGTCGTTGGTCTATCAACCACAGTCATCTTGCGAACTTGTTTCAGGATTGGGGAGTTGCTGAACGCCCACACCAAATGCGCACGAGACAAGCAGGACGTTGTTTTGGAATTGTTTGCGAGGATCAGAAGTTCGAGTCGTGAGAGTACTTCAAAGACCCAGCATTTCGAGCTAAAAGACCTCTTCACCGAGCGAAGGCCGTTTCTCTATGGGGTGCTCAAGGAATGGAAAAGCGGCGGGCTTGTCGATAGCCAGACTCAAGCGTTTGTGGGTCGAGACTGGAAGGACAAGCTCTGCCGATGCATATGCAAGCTGGTAGAGGACAAGAAGTCGCCAATCGGGCGTTCGGCGCAGATTCTGTCCATTTCGGAGACTACCTGGGACGACGTCCATTTTGCTTTGCGGATTGTCACCAGAGATCCGGGATCCGACGATGGAACGCAGGATGAGTCCATGTCTTTCGAAACTTGATTGGCGCACTTGTCGATAAGAAGAGGCACAATTTTGAAGGGGAAAACTTGCTGTATTTGGACGGGATTGTTTGATGTCAGATCTGTCAGATCAAGGAACGGATAGATGGTGCTAGTTCACTCGGAACACCTGTGTCTTTTAGATGTTATCGGATGAAAACGACTGGTGCTTTCATCGCTACAATTAATCTCACCTAGGTGATTTGTTCGTCAAGAGTATGTTCGGTTATTCTGTGCCATCTCTCAAGGAAAAGTGTTCGGATGGTTTGAAGAGTACTAAAGACTCAGGATTACACAACTTCACATGTTGTCAGCAGAAGATCATTGTCAACATTTCACTATGTTTCTTCCTGATCTTGATGTCGTGTTCGTGGCAATCCATGCCGCTGGATATCTAGAGGACCAATCAGCATCTGCAGGGAATTGGCTGCCTTGCTGAAGAACCCCGCCTCATCTTGTCGGCCCACTCGAAAAGACATGTAGTCAGCTTATTTCCTGTCGCATGAAGATTGAATGGACAAACACACAACGAATGTGTTTGGGAAACGGGGATCCATCGTGACGCCGGATGGACCCAGGAACGCAACATGCCTCGATCACCGAGGGGAGGTGCGCCAAGTGCCGCAAGATACCCTGGCGCTACAGCGAATGGGTCAAAAACGGACCCGTCTTTAGAGTCGAGCATCACGAATCGTGGGCCGCTCTATTAGAATCGGCTGCCGCGGGTTGTGACCTCTGCCGCAGTCTGAGGGCTCGTGTCATTCATGAAAGTGGTGCAAACATACCCCAGGGCGTACCTTGCGTACTTCGTATCACATTTTTTGATTCGGGTTCGGGATTCCTTCCCGAGTACACCATCGGGGACAAAAAGGAGGATGATGTCTTGCTTGTCATCAGAAGGGCAGATGGGGTTAATATCCAACAGGCTCCTTTGGTCCGAATTAAGCGTATTGTCGCCCTTCCTAACTCATTGGCCATGAGATACTGATATCGGCAATAGGTTTTAGCCCGAAGACTCAACAGGCTGATCTAGATGCCCTGATCAGGGAGCGGATAGAACCCTGGATCGAAGACTGCATTCATAGACGTGGACGGCATGTAGACTGCAAACCAGTATCCGTTGAGGGACAAGAGAGTTTCCATTTGCCAACGCGGTTGATTGCCGTCGGAGACGGCAAAGACCACCCAGCCCGACTCGTGCAGTCAAAGGACCTGCTCTCATTGAAGCCAAAGCCAGAGTATCTAGCCCTAAGCTACTGCTGGGGCCGGAGCAACGAGCCAGCCAAGACTACGAGAGCAAATCTCCAAGTACGGAAACAGCGGCTCGAAGAACACGACTTTCCAAAGACCATCCGAGACGCCATCGATCTCACCCGCCGCATGGGCATCGGGTACCTGTGGGTCGACGCCATATGCATCATCCAACCCAGCAGCCAGGACCCGTACCTGGGAGACTGGGAGGAGGAAGCCTCCATGATGGCGTCCTACTACGCCAACGCCCGCTGCCTCATCTCCGCCCTCGCCGCCTCCGACTCCAGCCAGGGCATCTTCGCAGAGCGCCCCGCCCAACGATACCCCCAGACCAACACCCCGATAGCCTTCGACGAAGCCCGCAACGAAACACTTTACCTCCCCGTGGACGAGCTCGTCTTCCACAAGCAGTTCAGCACCCAGCCGCTGCTCACCAGAGGCTGGTGCTTCCAGGAACGCCTGCTGTCCCCGCGCGCCCTGCATTGGGCGGCCAACTGCCTCTACTGGCAGTGCCAGAGCCTGACCCAGGCGTCCGAGCAGGACCCGGAGGACAAGCTGCCGCGCTTCATGCCCGTCTTCACGCGCGACGAGCCGCAGATCTTCCAGAGAGACGCCAAGTTCGCCCTGACGAGTTCGTGGCTGAGGGCCGTGGTCGAGTATATGCGCACCAACTTCACGTACCTCACCGACCGCCTCATCGCCATCGAGAGCCTAGGGACCCGTCTGGCCGAGATCCACGGGGTCGAGTACTTCGCCGGCGTGTTCGGCTCGGAGCTCACCCGGGGGCTCCTCTGGCGGCTGCTGGACGACTCGGAATCATGCGAGAAGCTCTCGCACTTCCCGTCTTGGTCCTGGGCGTCTAGCTTATCAGCCATTTCATACCCTGTTGAATTTGAATACGCGCAGAACAACAAGCTCAAGATTTTGATCAGGGTCGGTGGCAGGGGGGAGGTGTTTCCGCCGGGCTGCTCAGCCGTGGACTTTGGCACGCCTGAAAAGCGATCCCTTCGGCTGGAGGCGCCGTTGCTGAATATCGTCCCGGTGGGTGTGCGAGCGGAGTTTAGGAGGTCTCGGCGATTGCGGTCTTTCTATTTCAGGGACGAGTCGTGGAGTGCTGAGGGCGAGATGATCTTTGACGCTCCGCGTCTCGTGCCAGAGAATTTTGCACATGCAGTAGTGCTGATGCTCTCTGTCCTAGACTTACAGACCGAGGTCGAGATGGCTGGTCTTGTCGTTCGACCTCAAGATGCTTACTACGAACGCGTTGGATTTGTGTTATTCAGGACGCCACTGGAGCAGTCTGAAAGATCGGCAAAGCTGGCGGAGTTGATGGCCAGACTTGAGGAAAACCGATCGAACATGATTCTTATATAGCAAAGCTTTGAACATTACATTCAAAAGCGATAGCTTAGCATCTGTTTCATCAAAGGATGGAACATTCTTGGCTTCATTCGTTCAATTGAGACATTATGAATAGAAAGCATCAATCATATACAAAATGTACGTGTGGCAGGCTTCTTCAACGCCTTCCACATCACTCTCATTTCATCATCTCAACTCACTCCAAACCCCATTTACAACCAGGTGTAGCACTCATCAGCCACAGGGACCTCAACGCTGTAGAGCTCCTGCGACCACCACTGGGTGGCGAAGCCGATGACGCTAAAGAAGAAGTCGCTCTTGACGGCGAAGCCCTCGGCGCAGGCGGTGTTGTCCGTGCCGATGCCAGTACCCTCAGTACCGGCACCCTGGCTCGCGGACAGGGTGAAGTCGTTGACGAGCTTGGAGTGGGAGGTGACGCCGGTGCTGAGGTCGATGGCGCCGCCGAGGATGGTGAAGGCGAGCTGGACGCCGAGCTCAACGTAGGGGTTGACGCCGACGGCGGCCTTCTCGGAGATGTTGGCCTGGGCGGTCCAGACGGGGTCCCAGCCGGTGGCGGCGGTGGCGGACGAGTTGACGAGGTCGAGGTGGAGCTTGGCGTCGGGGAAGGAGAGGCCGAGGTCGGTGGTGACGGTGGCCTTTGCGTCGGCCTCGAGCTCGACGCCGACGGCGAAGCCGAGGGCGGGGCCGAGCTTGATGATGCCCGGGATGTCGACGAAGTTGTAGGCGAGGTCCTCCGGGTCGTAGGTGAAGTTGCCGGCGTAGGGGGCGGTGGCGGCGACGGTGAGGCCGAGGCGGGCGTCGAAGACGGTGTCGATGTCGAGGGCGAGCTCGTCGACCTTGAGGGGGATGATGGAGTACTTGAGGACACCGGAGAAGGTCATGGCGGAGGAGAGGGAGGCCTCGTCGGCGGTGATGGCGACGTAGGGGTCCGCGGTGAAGAGGGTTGTGGCGGCGGGGAGGGCGAGGGTGTTTGTGATGTGGACGCCCTCGTCGTCCCAGGAGATGTCACGCTTGGCGGGGTTGGTGACGGGGACGTTGGAGAAGATGATTTGAGTGGAGACTGAGAAGTGTTAGTTATGACTCCTTCAATGTGAAGCGATGAGAGGGGGGACGACTTACGGGCAGTGTTGGCAACGTCACTCTTGTGAGCGTTGGCGACGACCTTCAGGGTGGCAGCGTCGAAGGTGACGGTGTCCACGACGAAGAAACCGCGCTCGTTCTCAACGTCGCAGTTTCCGGCGTGGTTGGTGACCATGACGAAGTCATCCAAGGCCTGCCAGTCGCTCGAGGTCTGCTCGAAGGCGGCAGTCTCGTTGAAGGTGACGGTGATGCTCTCCGCGGCGCAGTCGACAGCAGCGACGGCGGCGACCTCCTCAAGGACCACGGAGGGGTACTTCATGGCCAGGGAGACGGAGACGAGCTTCTCGTTCTTGGCACCATACTCGAGGGTGATGTTGCTGGCGGGCACCAGGTTGGCCGGGTCGGCCTTGTTGCAACCCTCGCGAAGGACGGGGACGAGGGTCGTGGTGGTGTTGGCGGCGTGAGCCGCGGCGGCCAGGGCAAGGGTGAGGAGGGCGAGCATCTTTGGCGGCTGCTTTGGGGGGATGAGGACCTAAGGAGAGACGAAGGCTGGCGAACCTAGACCCGTGATAGAGGTTGCAGGAAGGGGATGAGAGGGATCATATAGACGGGCGAGATGGAGGCACAGGAGACAGGTGTGTTGGTGCCATCTTGGCGGTAGGTGAGCATGCAGGTCTACCACAACGTTTACCCACCGGTATTGCATGCGTCCATGTAACCACGATGCCCTCACGGGGACTCTCACGGGTCAGCGCCGAATACCCTCATCTTATTTCGATATCACGTCCGATATCCGATGCCACCCCCTTGCGCGCGCGTCCTCAGCGGCCCCGCAGCGTTCAACGTGGTGCACGAGTCACGGAAAGGGACCCCAAGAGCAACTCAAGGTTATCGAAAGTTATCAATAAATCGCGCCCTGGGTGCAACCTCACAGACCTTGATTTAATGTCGCATCGAACCGCGGGGTTCAACTCTATGGGTATGTCTTCCATCGATGAAAAGGATGCGCTGCTCTCGGCCGAGCAGGTGAAGCGGGTAAGATAATGGGCGCACAGAGCACTCGTGCCCCGCGTGGGAAGCTGCCATTGGAGGGACGCTTGCCCCCGGCACGTGGGAGGATCTGGGAAATATATTATATTGACACATGCCGCCGAGGGTTATGGGCGGGATCGTAGCATCTCCGGCGGGGGTCATCGGGTGGGAGAGCCCGGAAAGGTGTTCGGCGGGGACCCTGGGAGGCCGGGCGCTGATCCCAAAAGGGGTCTTGCGGCCGAGGCCGGGATCCACGGGCGGTATTTGCAGAGTCGGTGACCGATTTCGGAAGTTCGGGGATGCGACCTTCTCTCTTCTGCAGTGTAAGATAGGCTTCTACGGGGCACAGCGAGGATGAAAGAGGAATGTCATGTGGATTGCTCGACTCGTTCATCATTAAAATATAGACGGGCGCTCTGCTGGATATCTGCTTCGTGTGTCCTGACTTGTGGCTGGCAAGATACAGCCGTACCATACTCTGTCAACCACCTACCCCACGTAGCGGGGTCACAAACCCTGACAGAAATGGCGAGCAAAAGAGAGAAAGGAAGGTGGGAGGTGTGACGGTCAGATATCACCATCTTGGCTCTCCTCGCTCATGAGCGGGCGTCTCGAGCGCGTTCTTGTCGGCGAATGGGTCGTCGTCGTCCTCTTCTTCAGAATCCTGCTGAACAGGCTGGACGGGAGGTCTCGGGGGCTTGGGAGGAGCGGCGGGGACTGGAGGCGAGGGCCTCGACATCGGGGCCGGGCGTGGCGGGGCGGGAGGACGAGGGGATGGCGTGTGGCCGATGCTCAGACCAGAGACGTCCGGAGGAGGCGGGGACATGGAGTTCTTGGCCTTTTCGGTCACCACTATATAACGTCAGCATGCTGTTCTGGCTTCGTGTGGCTGGGATCGTCGTACTTCGATAGATGTGAGCCTGCTCGGCCAGATCGTCGTCCGAGTCACTGTCGGCGTCGATGGATCTATCGAGTTGCTCAAACGTCATGAGGGCCGTGACGAGCTCGTCGTTGGCTCTTAGCAGACTACCAAGCCATTCCTCAGACTCGACGTGGTGAATCTAGGTGTCGTTAGTTATAATGCCGCGGTCACCGGCAGAGCAACACTCACGTAGCGCAGGATCTTTCGCCTCAGTTGCTTGCAGCCTTCGAACCCTGCGACGGCCTGGGGGTTCTCGGAGATTCGCTCCCTCTCTCTGTTGATGCTCTGGAGGGTGTTGTTGAGGTTGGTGGTTGCGATGGAACTTTCAGCGATGGCGCTCTTCATCGCCTCCTTCTCAAGCTCGAGGTTGAAGGGCTTCCGCTTGCCCTTCTTATCCTTGTCCTTCTTCTTCTTATCCTTGGACCCACTGAAGAAGCCGCCTCCCGAGCTGGATGGGGACTTGGTGTGGCTGAAGGAAGAGACGGTGCCAGATGCACCGCCGTAAGGCGTTTGATGAGACCGCGAAGACTCACCAGCACGGTGAGTAGGGGAGGGGGGCTTGTCCTCTTCCTCCTCGCCGAACGGGTTCTCCGTCTCGCGAACAGCCTTGGATCTCTCCTGAGTAGCAGCGACCTTGCGTTTGGGGAGTTCCTGATTGTGTTAGCGGCAGACCTTCCTTCGCATGAGTAGTTTTACCTGGTGAAGCTTGGCGATGCGCTCCAGGCCCGGGGTGCTCTTGTACTGAGACCAGCTGCGGAACAACTCCGTACACTTTCTCTTAACGTCAGGGTCGGATAAGTCAGATGTTCCGCAGACTCTCAGACGTTCCAAGAGAGTCTCGTCAGCGAAGGCTCTTTGGAAGCGCGGGCCGGCATTCTGGATGAGACCGTCAAGGATGGTGAGGGCTCTGAGTTGGCGATGAACGTTGCCGTACTTGAGCTTCTTGCGAATGGCGCGGGCAGCTTCGGCGGGACCGGAAGCCTGCAGCTTGATGACCTCAACGAGGTCGGGGATGCCGCTCAGGTCATCTTCCTCGTACGTCTCACTGGTGAGCGTCTCGATGTTTACGGTGACAGCCGAGTACGGCTTCTTCTGCAGAGGATGTCAGTGCTCACTCGTAGGCTGTAGTTATGAGAGCGGTCTCATGGCGGGAAGGGAGTCCGGGTGAGCTTTTGTGAAGTGGCATCAGGTAAGCTCCGGAGTGGTGCCCGACGGTGATTCGTCCGGCCGCGTCGGACTCTCTTCCCTGCCGTAGCGCGCGCCGAGGTGGCCGAGTGTGGAACTGCAGGGCCACGAACCTGAGAGAACATGATGCTAATTTGTCTCTTGCCCTACGTCCGCAAGTCTGTGTGAGGGGATCGAAGACTTCCGCGCAGATATCTGTGGCTCGTGGTGGCGCGACCCAAATGAGTCGGCGCCGGACCTGAGGTGGTGAGGGGTTTGGAGGCTGCCGCTAGGAAATGGGCAGCTCCAACGCGAACGGTCGTCGGAGGGGTAGAAGGATACGGAGCGGCGCGGGCAAGATCGTCGCCGGCAGATACAGATACAGGAGATAGGAGGTCAGAAAAGGGCGGACTAGAGGTAAACGTTGAAGGATCGGGGTTCCGGAGCGGGCATTTCGGGGGAAGCGATGTGCATGAAAGGTGAGCGACGGGGGCAGTGGTGGTGGTGAGGGACGGACGAGGCAGGCGGTGGTGGGGCAGGCAGGAGGGCAGCACATCCAGTGTCCAGCCAGCGGTGCAGCTCAGCTTGGCTCCGCGGGGTCGTCGCTGTTGCACTTGCAGGGCTGCGAGGGCGCGTGAGCTCTGTGTGAGGTGTGAGCTGGCCCCGCTGACGTAGTGCGTCCAAGGTGAATCACAAGCCGCGATGGGTCTTATCCGCTGTTTCGTTGCACAAGACGGGGCACTTCAAACCACCAAAGACCCGTCCAAGCAGGATCTGTGAGTAGACGATATTTTGCGACAGAGCAATCAACCTCACAAACAAACAAAAAAGTCTGAAAACTCTCAGCTCTGATCAATGAGTACGTACCACAAGTTCGCCTATCAAAGTTTCGGACCCTGAACGGCACAGGGCTGATGAGAGAACCCGAGTCAAGACTGTTTGCTTCCCAAAATCCAAAGAGCTCCAAGCTGTCGACATCTGACGAAACAAGCTCGCACAGCAAGCGCTTGATGCACGGCCCATTCCACCGGCTTTCCCGTTTTCCGCCAGTGACTGGCCCAGCATTCATTTCATTGGTCAGTTTGGCTGTTCCTGGGTGGTGATGACTAAGTGTGTGCACGAGCATAATTTGTATTACATTTATGAACCTCGTCTGTCTCCTTTCCAAGATGGTACCAACGACCATTTCCTTCTCATCATCACGATTGACCCCACAGAGCTTTCTTATTGCCCAAAACGCTCCCCAAATATGTGACCATCACTTTCATCATACACGTGGGCTCTTTCATCGCTCATCTTTCGCGGAGTATTTGCTATCAAACATGCCTTCGTAGAGTGCCCTGGCTGCCTGACGCAAGCCATGGCAGAAGGCAGTACTGGCTTGACAGCCAAGGCTGCCCGGAGACCTTTGGAGCTGTTTGCAAAGACTACCATTGCGTCAAGGATGCTATGAGAATGATTTCAGTGTTTTATATGAAATGCGACCCTATCTGTGATTCCACGATCACAATCGATGTTTTCTCAATTCCGATGTAAGGCCGCATCATGCGTGAGCAATGATACTTTTTTCTCCATATTGAAACTCCCGAAATGTGCTGCGCATGGAGGCAAGTAAATTATCTGAGTTTCGAAGACACGTGCTATCAGAGTTACGAAGACCCCGCCATACCGTGGGCTACACTCCACAGCTACCGTCCATCATCTTTCGTATCTCAATCTGTTGGTTCCGCATGATTCGCTCACTTGTTCGTTGACTTCAACGCTTAAGGGTTGTGTTCTCACATCAACATTAAATTCTCAACTAGATGAGCTCAGAGACAACGGACGCTTCGGGGTCGATGACTCCGGTGCCCATCTGGACGATTGCGACGGAAAACCGGTCTGGAAGGTCGTGGGCTCCGAAAACAATCCATAATAGTAAAAAAAAGAAGCACAGCAAGATGCCCTCTGAGAAGTCATGCATATTAGTCTTTTACGGCGTCAGTTCCGCATCGTCGATTGTTTCCTGATATACAAGCCCTGATCTGCCCGAATCTATAGGTGCATTGCATCAAGTCCGATAGCCGCTGGCCTACAAAAGGGGCAAAGGCCAGTCTATGTTTTCTTCCCAACAAACCAATAGGGCAGGCTCAATTGACTGTTGAGTACTTTAAGATACCTATTGTGAGTGAGAACAGCTTGATAATCTAAGGGTGTCGCACCATAGTGAGGAGCCAAAGCGTCCAGTCTAGGTCCCATTGTCTCGTTAGCCGTCGTTTTCTCTGGTTTCAATAGATTCTTCTGAGGATTCATTCTATGCCTCATCGGGCACGTTGTAGCTGTTGATCATCCGGCGAGACCACTACAGACAGCTGAGCTAGCCTATTCACATTAAATCCAAGGGACATGCATGACATAGGAGATGGGATATCGCTAACGCCTCCCCACGCCATTTGAGAAACAAAATTTTCAGCCAGTGAGTGTACAGGCTCATTGAATAAAGAACTCGGCAAGGGGACTCGCTCGCGTCGCCCCTAACCCAGCCAGCATATTGTACAACATCCGACCATCATACTCATTCTCACGACCACAGGAACTGCTCTCAACCACACATGTCAAAACAGCTGGCTTCCTAGTTCCAGTATACTGATATCCACAATCCGAGAACCAAATATCGACAGAGAAACCCGAACCCCCGATTCAAGATCGCAGCTCACAAAGGTTAGAACTTGTGCTTACTCCAATCCTTGCCTTCTTCCTCTTCCTCGTCATCACCACTCTCCTCGGGCGGATCGTCAACCTGCCCATCCCCATTCTCATCGTCATTGCCATCCTCATCACTGTCGCTCTCATCATCATCGGCGTTGGGATCCGGCATGACGATGCTGTTCAGGAAGGTGATCTGCCCCGCTATTAGCCGCATTCAGTCATTAATCACAACAAATAGACTCACGAATGGTTCCATAGCCGCAATGACCTCGCAAACCTTCTCCTGGGCATCCTCCTGTGTGAAGATCTGGTCGTCAACCTTCTTGCTGATGGTGAAGTTGCGCAGCTTCAACAGCTCGATATCGCGGTGATCGGCAGAGTAGTTCTGTGCGTAAGTCAGCATCATCACATATCGCCGCATCTCAATCTGCACCTACCATGGGCCTCTTCTTCAGCGCATTGCCTTTGTTCACATCCGCGAATGCCAATATCGCGGCCTCCTCGCCAGCCTTCTTCACCTTGGGCAAGAACGTCCTCTTGAACCGCTCGTCATTGAGAACCCTCCTCCACCGCCTCGGTCGCTCATCGATGCTGGCTCTCAACGCCTGCAGGTGCTGCGCCTCGGGACACCACAGCCCGCCGCCAACAAAGCATGAGCCTGGCTCGAGGTGGATGTAGTAGCATGCGTAAGGGCCCTTCTTGCCAGTTCTTGACCAAGCAGCAGAGAAATGCGGCTATAACAGCAATTGTTAGTCAGATTTCTGATAGGGGGCAATGCATGAGGCATACCTTGTAGGGTGTTGGGTTCTTACTGAACCGAATGTCCCGGTGAATGCGGAAGATGAGATCCTTGACAGGAAGTTCAGGGATCGTGAAGTCGACTTCGGTAATCTTCTCCGTGATCGTCTCAACGAAAGATTGCCAATCCTTTAAGGCACGTCTGTACTCGCCATCATGGCCTACCGCAGCTGTTAGCAAAGACCTTCTGCATACCTGAGAGTCGGTAGCTTACTCTTGAGCCACGATCTCACATTGTTCGCCTTCAGATCCTTCAAAAACAGCAATGTGTTCTTGTGCAACGTCTCATCAGAATATTCAACCCCATCGAGGCCTCTCATCTTCTCCAATGGGATAATCGTCACCCTCGGCTTCCTCTCGTCGTCATCCTCTTCGACCTCCTCTTCCTCTTCGTCATCCTCTTCAACCTGTTCATCCTGGTAGTCGTCCTCAGTCTCTTCAACTTTTTGCTTCTTCGCTCCCTTCTTCACCGGCACAGCCTTGATCTGAGCTTTAGCCTTGGGCTTAGGCTTCGCAACGGCCCCCTTCGGTCGTCCCCGTCCGCGCTTCGGCTTCTCCTCTTCTTCTTCTGGTTCATCAACATCACTCTCATCCTCTCCATTCTCATCAAAACCATCATCGCCATTGAAGTCGGCCTCACTGTCATCGTCGTCCTCAAAGTACTTGCTCTTCTTGGGCGTGCTCGAGATCCGGCCGGACCGTCGGCGGGGCTCGTCCGCCACGGGAGACGCGGCACGTTTGCGGCCGGGCATTTTGTCCGTTAGCAATTGGAATTGAGGGCCCGGATGAATCGGAATTCTGCAGGCTCAAAGACTAAGGGTCAATTTTGTCGCACAATTGGTCGTGGCGGCGTTGGTTTGCGCGGTTGGGCTGGAAATTGGTGTCGTCATAGTTTCAGGCGACGTAGGGGCGCGGAGAGGACGCGACGAGATTGACGCGAGGTCACATGGCCGCGCACGTGCCCTCCTCCTTGTCCTCGTCTCCTGAGATCCCATGCTCATCTTCCTTGACATGGCATTCATCGACACGGGTTTATTGACGGATCACTTTCGAACATTCGCGGCGGAAGATCGGTACTAAAACATTGCCTCATAGTGTATCAGACCCCTCCCATGCATCGCTCCGGCCTTCTCTGCAGTCCGCCCCATCCTGACAATGGTGTTCGTATGTCAGCCCGGACAACGAGTCGCTGCACCCCCTGAACCCATGCAACTTTCAAAACTCAAGGCTTCATGATTTTTACTGAGGGTATCTCAAAGCCGAAAATTCCTCACTCAATGTGTGAGTGGCAGACATTGAAACCTCGGTATGCGCTATCCGTGAAGGCCAATCTGTAATTTTCAACTTCACAAAAGGATAAATTAAAAATTCAGGCCTTGCTTCCTTTGATGTGCGGCAATTCATTCTCTTTCTTCTTATTCAACTATAGGCCTCGTAGCGTTCTGTCATCAATCAACCTGGTCGAGGTGGTTCCGCTGTGCCGTCCGTTTCGCAAGTTATCTCCTGGATTGCCACCGCTCTCCCTGGTGACCGTCCATCACCAGCGTCCAACGTTTATTCTCGAAGCCCCCGTGGAATCTTGGTGGCATAGTAGTGTAGCTTCTTACGCGGCACACTCGCGCTCTCTCACTCATATCGATGCCGCGAAATGAAGCCGCTCGAACTGCTCCATTTGCGGTATTGGCGCGTCTCGCCTGCATTTTCATCGCAAGAGCCCCTGAACTTATACCCCCCTCAAGGCTTTTGATTACGATATGATCGATAGCTAAACTGTCTTATGAAAGGTTGACGGAGGCCATATTGTTTGGAAATTCGGCTCCCCAATGCTGGCGGGACTGTTGCTACCTTCCCTGGGTTTCAACAGGTTTTGCAGCGTGTTGAGGTCGCGACCCACGTATGTCCATCAGTATGAGCCGGTGACGAAAGCGAAGCTGCTCTCGCTGCATGAACTATGTTTATTCAATTCTATTACATATTCGACAGCACCTCTGGAAAGGGGCGCGCTGCCAAGTTTCGTGTGAATTAGAATTTGTCCATCGAGTGACTTTGTCTGGTGAGGAACCCTATCCGCCGTACAAGCATTAGCAGAATGTCAGTCAGTCGTACAAACGAAATCATTTTCGTTTGAGCGAATCTTAGAAGGCTGGATCAATCGTATATAAACTATGAAGGAACGCACAGGAAGCTCGCAAAGCGATCAGATAAGTCGTGCTTGGCTAGAGGGCTACCGCCCTAGATTAATGCCAAGCGAACGGGATATAAAGAATATAACGAATGAAGAACAATACGATTCAATGACACTCTTTCACTTGAGCAAGCGTTCTACTTCCTGCTGTCTGTTGTCCAGAGGTAGCCAGAACAGTATTCAATCAATGCGAGGGCGGCGAGTATCCCGCCCTCGACGTATGTTACTCGCAAACCCGCGACAATCCGCAATCTTCAATGTTAAAAAGGTACGCCTTGAAATGCAACCGTTTTCCGTTCCTCATTAAGTTCGGCCCACTCGGGCTTATGGTACTTTCTTATGCTTTGTTTTGCCGTGCTCTACTATGAAGATCATCAAGATCGCTCCGCCATCAGTACCCCTCGCTATGCTGCCTCTCAGATTGCTTTCGACCCTCCTCATAACCTTCCATCACCATTGTCCTTCTCTATTCATGCGGCCATACAAAGCAATCATCGACACATGAAATGATAATTCTGCTAAAGCGTCGCCTTTGGGCCCTCTGAGTCAGGTCAACCTCGCATAGTGAAGCCATTGCAAATGCTTCCAACAACAAACGTCAATGCCATGTTTGATTTCTGTTTTCACCACGAGAGACTACCAATTTGTATTCTTCGCAAGACACATGTTACATTGTGGCTGAACTCTTGCGTCTAGATGAAGACCATATTGATCCTCAGGACTCACGACCAATTCTTGTTGCCCCGGAAAGAAGTACGCACACCACATGAACGAAGCAAAGCAATTCCAGCTTACGATTCCCCTTCTCCACCAGTCCTGCCTTGCGGGAGAAGTGAAGACACGCCTGCCACATTGAGTTTCCGGCGTCCGCTCATTCGACCCTACTAAACCTTCGATACCAACTCCGAGAAGCGGCACAAGATCATTAAAAGGCACGGGTAGATTACTGTCTCCCTCACCTCACTCATCTCAATACCTCAGTGGCAACCGAGAGATCTTGTCCTGGAGCCCGAGACCAGAGTACAACAGGACGCACCAAAAGCAAATTTGGGAGAACCTGCATTAGGCTTCTACACGTAGCATCTTTTATAGACAACCAGAATTACAGCCCACCACCACACCGTGATACCCGTCTATAAAAGATCACGATCACAGCACGGAGATAATACCGACGCGACAATAGGTCTACTTCGCCCATAGACTAATTGCAAGGAAGTCTCCTGGACATTCCTACCAAGTCCATCCATGTTTGCTTCTCTCACTCAACAGCCACAGGTCGCCACACCTCAACAGACGTCCCCCCAAGTATCCCCCGTCATCGTCCGCGTCCGATACCATCTTATTCGGTCGCAAAACCCCGCTGCGGTAGTTCCCAACCCATCAAACCCTCAGTCCCTCAACTACATAAGTCCTGCCTTGACGTTCCTACCGTTCCAGCTCAAAAGAGGCCCTGCGTCAGAAATGTCGATCACCTCATTTCATTCGTCCCGGCCCTGTCTAAAAGATGAACCACCACCGTGAGCAGAGGACTTTTATAACCACCAGCCTACCGCATCACCAAGACCATGCCAGCTTCCTTTTACCCACATACGCCATATACACCCTCCTCCGGGCTTCGCTTAGATAGTGAGCTTATCCATCTCAAGCCGACGACTCTGTGTCATGGTCGTATTAAAGCCGCCACGGCTTCCTCGAATCGGATTGCTCAACAAGTGCGGCTTCCTTTCGAGCCTGTTTCTACACCCATTGATAAAGCAGCATCTGCACGACTGACTCTACATCTCCGCTCTACCGCCAGCCACGATCACCAACAGCACCAAAACATAACACTTTCATCCTTCTACACCTAATACCCAGAAAACGATAAAGAGCAACACCAATGATTCAGCAAATCCATCCCTAAAACCAACTTCTTCATCTCGCACCTGATCAAAGATTCGTCGCCCAAGGCACATAGACATCCGACCCCACGCCTCTGACCTACAGATCAACCTCTACATGGTCGATCCTGGCTGAAGATTCTTCTCACGGACCGTTCATCAAGCACTTTTATACACCACCCCTCCTCACAGCACATTCTCGCACTCATCTCCGTCCCTCGGCCGACGCGATGACTCCCATCTCTAATATAAGATCCCCTGCCATGTTCTAGAACCGCTCCCTCCAACAATGATCCGCACACATGGTGCGTTGACTGGAACAGCCGATGATTCTCCTGGTTTAAAGCCTTTGGAGTGCAGCCAAAGTTCCGATGCCGTCGCAATGGTCAGGCCAAATCGAAACGCTTCCCTAAACATCATCCCCCGGCCCCTAAAATAACCGGGGAACAAGCACGATGACGAGAAGGAACGGCGCCTACATGTTAGATAGAAGCTTCTTGGCAAAGCAGTTGAAGATGAATACGTCATCGTCTTGATACACTGCTCATATTTACTCAATTCCTTCCTCCCTTGTGGAAAAAAGCATTATGGGATTCTGGCTGTCAGTGACGGGCGGGTGGGTTATTTGTACTCGACCTCGACTAACGCCTCGGCCCGGCACCTACATCGACTGAAATGTGCGCCCAACGATACCAATTCAGTTTCTTGAACAGACATTCGACACAACATAAGAGCGGCACGTGGTAAGGCAGCTTCAGAGGTTGCAATCATTTCATTATTCATCCGTCTCTCCGACAGAAGCTACGGACAACTGGACATCGCCGCGTAACAGGAAAAATAAAAGCCATAACATAAAGCAATAAACAAACCCAGCATTGCGCCGTCGGCGCCACCGTCACTGTACAAGCAAAATGCAATGAACTCCACGGCCCCAGCAAGTGTCCGGCTAGATTTCCCCTCTTCCCCAAATCTGTTCGCCGGTGTACACTGCCTGTAGGCTGTTGGTACTCCGCCGGTTCGACGCCCCGAAATCCCGACAACGCCGTAGACGCGGCTGTCTAACGACACGCCTCGCCCTGCGCCAGTCCTTCGAACCCCAAAGCCTTTCTGGCTGCTGGCAGAAAGTCTGTCACACAAACGCAGTTTTTTGTACAGCCACCGTAACAATTCCGTCGTCTTGGAGAAGCGTTTACCCCGACAAGCACAAGCTGTGCCGCAGGTGGTCGGTTCAAACTGGTTAAAAGAGGTCCAGTCTTGGCATCGTACGGTCAGACAAGCGATGTCCCTTCTTGAGACGCATTCCACAATGGCCTCGTCCATTTAGCGTCGAAGCCGTATAGCTCCGCCTCCTGGTCCTAGCCGAATACCCCAAGCTTTCACGCCAGACTGGGATCATGCGCAATCCGCCCAAGAGGTGTCCTGTCGCGTGGCTTCTCGACCAAATCGGCGTATCCATCCAAGCTCGATCCCATCACTCGGACCATCTCGAATATGTGTGATCCCTTGAAAGTTTCCGCCCAGAGTCGGATGACTGCAGCCGCCAATTGTCGCAGCCGCGTGCTGTCATTCGCAGAGATCTCGGTGCTCGCGGGTTGCCCAGCCGCAGGTCCACCCAGGGAAGGATCAATTGGCACGGCAAACTCGGTCTCGTCCAGCATTCTCCTGACCGACTGCAGGAGGTTCTTTTCTTCGGCTGTCGCGGGGGGGTCATTCGGTCCGATCGATGCGAGGGTGAGGAGCCACTTGGACAAAAGAATGGCGCATTCGAAGTTACACACTGCAAGCAGCCATATTAGCACCCGTCGTCGATTGATAAAGAGAAAACTTACATGAGTGTTGTATACTCCATTCCAGGGATTTCGTCCTTGCAACGTAGTTTACACCGGCCTTGACAAGCATGGACAGCGCATGGATCGCCTGGAATACTGCTCTGTGCAACCGCCCAGTCCGGAACAAGAGCGGCATGTTGCTCAGAGACGAGGCCACCAGCATATGGTCCCGGGTTTCGAGGCATCTGCCTGGGGGGATCTCTGTGTACAGCCGCATATACGCCAGCCGCAACAGAGCTGTGGAGTTGAAAGCCACCTGCCCTCCTTGGAAAGATTCGCTACTGCCCATGTGTCCGGATTCAGCTGCACGCAGTTGGTGCCGGTGTTCGAAGCTGGATTGCCACACTCGCAAGGCCTGAGTAACCTCCTCCACGTCCTCCGGCTTCAAACCTCTCTGGGGCTCGAAGGGTGAGCTAAGCGCGAGTGAAGTCTGCTTGAGCAGGTAGACGTGCTGGAGCAGGGCGTGAATAAGAACGTAGTTGCCAAGGGATGACATATGTGGGGGTAGACCCTGCGGTGATCGACCAAATAGCCTAGCGAAGGCGTCGTGCACGGTAATCTCGACAGAAGGGTACGCCTGTCGAACTTCTTGCCATTGCCATGCTGATTCCGCTCTCCACAACCGAGATGGGAACGGGAGGAACAGGTTGAGTTCTGACGTCAGGATGAGCGGCGGCATGTTGTAGGCTATACTGCAAAGGTTGAAGAAGCAGTACGCAATGAGCTTCGTACGAGTCGCTCCCTCCAGTCGAATCCACGTCTCCCAGTCTGGTGCCACGGCAGGGCTGGATTCGGCAACCAAACCTTCTTCGCGTACTAGCATGGCGAGCTGGCTCTGAAGAGAGAGGGCTTCGTGAAGAATCGCCTTTGCTCCCCAAAGCCCAACAGCAAAGAGGAGAAGCACTGCTTGTATCGTTTCAAGCCGTGCTTGCGGGGTATTCGGCGAACTATAATCTCAAGTCAGTACCTAGTGAAAACCTCCCGTCGCTGCTACACTTACAAAGGTTCACGATGAGTGTCTTGTGTCATTGGTCGATCTTGTTGCGCCGAGGCAAAGGTATGCCTGAAGCCAGAGCTCGGGGATGGCCGCGTCGAGTGCGGGCTGTACGCTGCAGGGGTCGGAAGCAAAGCGTGCACTTCATGACTATGCCTTCGTCGAATCTGCTCCAGAGCCACGGCTTTGGCGGCGTACCACAGCGCGTGACCCCTGTGGCTCTCGAAGCGGTACTGCGCGCCTACAGCAAGGATAGCTAGGAGAAGCTCAGGTGCCATCTCCGCAGGCGTCAATGTCGGGATGTGGAGGAATGGGAGGTACTCGTGGAAGCCGCTGATGTATCCCTCCAAGAAGCGCGTAAGGGTGTGGCGTGACGGGAAGACGAAGTCATTAGGAATAACGGATGAGAACTCCTCAAGCCTGTTCTTGATAATTGTGTGGTCGGCAGCTGAGATCCTGAGCGGCGCTCTCATCGACTCCTCGTGGCTCCGCGGACCGCCTTCCATGATCTCTCGGCCATCCGGCTGGACCGAGGGGAAACGCGAGGGAAACTGCGACGAAGGCTTAGAAGGCCCCCGCTGATGCAGATCACCTCGCGGCCAAAGACCGCCGATCTGCTGGTCGGATTCAAATGGAGGTGGTAGGTAGGAAGAAGTTCCGAGGTCGTCGAGGAAGATGTGATAGTCGTCGTAAGGTGCAACAGGCGGCTGAGGAGCGAACCCAGGGGCCAACACGTTCGGGTCCTCTCGAGGGCGATCAGCGTACCCCATTTGCTCATCATAAGACTTGATCCTCGCATGCTCTGAGGGCGGCCGTCCCATATCCGCCATCATGGGTTGTTGCATAGGATTAACTTCGCTGGCCAAAGCTGCATCAGAAAGCAAGTCAAGGTTGCAAGCGGCGGCACGGGCCGGCCCCGGCATGCGAGGATCTGGGGCCATTGTCGATGCCACGGCCGTTATCGTCTCCTGGTGATACTGCGGTTGAGGGGGTTGGCGCTGAACGCCCAACATCTCGTGTTCGACATGGCTGTCGGATGAGGACGGTGGGTTATGTGTGCTAGACGAGGTCTTCCGAGGGCGGTTATTTTCCTTGCTGCCCTCGTTGAGGTGAACGAGTTTCTCATGGCGGACAAGTAAATCACTGATGTCCATATAAGCATATTTCTTGGTCGGGTCGAAGGGATGTTGGGCGTGTTGCGGGCGAGTATCAATAACAGGAAATCGTTGGAGCAAGTTCGGGGGTCAGGATGGGGGAGAGGCTTGGGATAAAGCAGGTTGGGTAAGGTGGTGCATGTGGAAAACGGTAGCATATGGCGTCGACGTGGTGAGTGAGGGTACTTGGGTAGAATGGTATGGCAAAATGACGAAAGACTAGGGGGGCAAGGTTGAGAAGAGACTCACCGTCGTCCGAACGTTTTCCCACAGCGAGCCCAACCACAGGCAAAGGGCTTCTCTTTGGTGTGCGTTCTTTCGTGCCTTTGGACATGCTCCACACGCCTAAAATGCAAAAGCAATGTAAGCTAATAAGGCACATAATGAGGAGCGAGGGCCAAGGTAGGGCAAGGTCAGGTTGGGGGTCTTGGACTGAGGGGCTAACTCACCTGAAGCGCTTGCTGCAATACTTGCACGGCAAGGTCTTGGGTTTCTGCTGCCGGGTTTCCCCATTCTCCCCAGCAGCGTGAGGAGGTTGTCCCTCTATCGACTGGAGAGGGAGCATTCTGAGAAAAAAGCTACCTCGGAAGGGCAGGTAGGAAAGGAGGGTACGGTGCGCTCGGATAGGTATAGAGGTCGAGGGCCTCCAAGGTCACACAGCACAAGAAAGTGGGGGAAATGGAGGAGGTAGGCGGAGCAGAGTTGGGTTCGGAAGGGAGATACTTTGCGGGGTGCGCAGCGTGTATCGATATGAAGATATGGTTGAAGGACGGGGTTCAACCAAGAGTGTCTCGTTGGAGAACGGCGAGAAGAGAGAAGCGTATCGGTGTAGCCGCTCTCGGTGGTACCCCTCGCCCTCTCGTCTCTCAAATGCAAGCCTCGCGTTGGCGAGTCTCAGTCAGCTAGCTGTGCGCTGGTCGGCGTAAGTGAGCATCCACGGATGGCGGGCGGCCGTTTTGTTTGCAGTGATTCCAGCCGTTGCCGCAAAATCATGCGGGAGAGGCGCGCGACGCGAGCGTGGATTTGAGATTCGGAGAGGGATGCGCCGGTGGCAGGGTAGGCAAGTTGTTGCTCAGGCACTGGCAGTTGCAGCGCAACGCAACGCAACGGGGAAAGAGGAGGAGAAATTGGTGTTACGACACGTTGAGTGACACGAGAGATACAGGCAAAGTGAGCAGGAGTTTGAGGAGGATGTGTGGTGGGAGGCAGCGGCAATTGTGTCTGGATGTTTGGGCGTTGGGGTGAAGACACAAACAAGCATGCATGCGAGGATGAAGTGGATGTACTCGGCTCAAACAAAACAACCTTGGATAAAGTGGCAGTCGAGCGCGAGATGAACAGCAGGGAGGGGGTGGGAGAGCAAAAGGCGGGGAATGATGGAGATGGATGAGGAGACGTCCCTCGGGAGAGGAGGAGGATGAGGAGGAGAAGAGGTGCGAGTGGTGGTGGTGGCGGGCAGCGAGCGAGGTACGCAGGCAGGTAAGGCAGGTAGTTACGGTATGGTATCCGAAGGTGCGCAAGGCAAGCCGGCCGGTCGACAGGGCCAGGGCGGACCAGCACAGCGAGGTGGAACTCGAAGGCGGAGCGGAGAGTGCAGAGCGAGACAAAGAGAAACGCCTGCTGCTGCTGCGAACCGCGGCGTACAAGCCGATGGATGTTGACAGCAACCCAAGAGTGAGGAGGCAGGTCAAGTAAGGTAGGTACTGTGGGCAGTCAATACCTTATCCCGGTAGTTAATTAGGTTGTGGTGCTTTGGTCTTGGAGCTGGAGCTGGCTGGAGCTGGAGCTGAAGAGGGGAAGCACGGAGATCTCGGTTGTCTGCGGCGCCGTGCGACAGACAGACGACGAGGGATGGTCGGATAGAGGAGATGATCGACGTTGATGGTTTGCGCGGCGGCGGTGATGTTATGCTATGCTCAGAGGGGCGTATGCGTACGTATCCGCCAGGTAAGGTAGATGGAGGTCGACGTATATGGGCAGCGTAAATGTTGTCGCGTGAGGGGAAAGCGTGCAAAGAGCCGGCGCCTCGGCGATTCAACAGGCGGTTCAACAGGTGGCGGCAGAGACAGAAGTCTGTTTGATGATGTGCCGCGGAAGATCAATGGGGTCTTGAGGTTGCAATGCAACGCTATTGCTTCAGGTCACGACGCGACGGCAGCGGCAGAGCAGCATCCAATGCAGACTGCGGCCTCGACCTTGACTTGACCTCGACCTCGGAGATGGAGAAGGTCGTCTGCTGTGAGGGGGGAGGCGGGTAAGGCGAGGGACGGAGGCGGAGGCGAGCGACTGATGCGATGCCGTAGGAGAGAGATACAAGAGAAGGAGGAGCACGAGGTGGTGGTGAGGTAGTGGTAAGCTCAAGCGTGGTGGTAATGGCGACCGGGACGAACAGACGCAACGCAGCTCAGCTGTGTGTGAGGTGCTGGCTGCTGTGGGTGGGAAAAGGTGGAGAGAGTGATGAGGAGAGAAAGAATTGGCTTCCGTTGAATGGGGGAAATCCAGGCAGGAATCTGGGGTCTGGGGTTGTCTCCTCTCTCTCCGCATTGGAGAAGCTACCTTTCCCACTCTTTTTTTTTTTTTTTTTTTTTTTTTTTTTGGTCCCTTCCCCTTCCTTGCACCAAATGATGGAATCCCCGGCGCACCACGGCAGCAGGGCATGGCGGCAGTAGCAGCGGTACGACGAGCTGGCTAGCTACCTTAGATCTTAGGTACCCTTATCCGTATTCCTCCATAAAATGGCTAGGTGAGCTGTCGAGGAACTTTGGCTGCGCGTTGCATCTTGGTTGAGACACAAGTACCTGCTCATCTGTCCTGCAGTTGTCCTTCCCCAGGCTGAGCAAGGGAGGAAGGCCAAGCCAAGCCAAGCCAAGCTCCAAGCACCTGAAAAATGGTGGTGGCCTGGGGCGGGTTGGAGCAGTAGCAGCAGTGTGAGGTGCAGACATGGACGCTCACAGTTCAGTGAGTACGCAGTAGAAGAGAGAGAGAGAGGCGCCCGTGGGTCGTGGTGCAAGACAGAGGACGGGGAACGGGACTTTTGGAGTTGACATGTGTGAGGTATCGTCCCCGCCCGCTGCCCATGGGGAAGGTACCTTCTCCAGCTGACCTAACCAGGTATCGCCCCGGCCAAAGCTTCAAGGTCTGCCCTGCTCAACACCCTAAAAAGGGTTGCATGTGGTGGGGGAAGCTGGCACTGCTGAGCGGGGAGCTTCACTCCTGGTGCCAATGGGAAACCAGCCATGAAATCATTTGTCGTCGCCCAAGGCTCATCAACACCCGATCCGATATCAAGACCTCGACCACCACTCCGCACTAACGAAGCGGTAATCCTCCGTCTCACCATCCCATCTCCCGTCATACTTTTGTCCATAAAAGCCATTGCTGTACTCCTCATCTCTAAACCGTCTGCCCCTCTCCCGCAGACGCGACCTCCCATCAACTGCCAGGGCAATCCCCCTCACTCGACCTTCCCGGCACCGTCCGTGCTAGCTGCACCGACGCTTCAAGGGCAAAACCAGCATGGATCCGTCTTCATTGGGCACCGGAGCACCGACCCGGGAGACGACAGCCCTCAAGACGCGCCAATCGCAGCACCCCATTAGCGGCCGTCCCAGACAGGGAACCCCAGATCACACCACAGAAGCCCCATCACGAACGAACCGCTCCCTCCTCGTCCTTCTCGGGGCAAGAATTGGAGAAACCACATGAAGCAGATTGCCCAGATCCATCCATCAGAACTGGCTGGTCCCCTCAGCCAGGCCCCGGCCATGCTATTGCATATCGATCACTTTGAGGCTGTCGGCGGGATATGCAGCGAGGCATGCCGATGGGATGTGATGTTGATGTGATGCTCTCCTCCCATCCGTTCAAACCCCTCTCCATCCTCACGCCCCGTGTTGTTGTGTGTCAAGAGAGGAATCGAGCTTTGCTCGTGCTCCCAGACAACCACACCAGACACCAGACGACCACCCTTGCACCATGTAGTAGCTTCACGTCTCCAACTGCGGAGTCCGAGACACATACTGGAATGGAATGTGCGGGAGCTTGAACGAGGGCAGCAGCAGAGAGGGGTCGCAAAACGCAAAATCTCCCGAGGAACCTGCCGCACGCCCGCCCAAACTGAACCTCAACCTCTGAAGGATAAACCGAATTCAAAGTGATACTCGCTGTACGGACAGCCATGCCACTGTTACATGGTGTGTGACTCAACACGTAGGTTTGTCTGCCTCGTCAAGGCCCAGGTATCATGGTATTTCGATTCGCACGAAGCGGGCACGAGAGTCGCAGTCGGGTGTCTCGGTGCAACTTGGGCGCAGGGAAAAGGTCAAATGAGGATACCCTGCCCTCGTCAGTCGGATTCATCAGTCCCTTCCCCTCAGACACCGACCCTTATTACCCCAAGCACGAGGTGAGGGCGTCTGAGCATTTCGTGATGCCCACCCCGTCACTTGTCATCTCGACCAAAAGGTACCCGGTGTTTGCTTTTGGCTGATTGAACAGCACTCGTTGTCTGCGTGAAACTCTTGTTTCTCTCTTCGGCAAGCATCCGGGAGGATGGGCGTCCGGCTCGCTTGGCCAGATTCGACGTCTGCTCACCAGGGCTTTCTCAGTCGCGAGGCCTGCATATCTCCAGGGCCGTTCTGGGTGGCGGAAAATTGCACTCGAATCTTCGGGGCCCCTCCCACCTCGACCGCCCTCCAGCGTAACATCCCATCTAGAAACCAAGTCCACATAAATTTCCCGATGGCTGCGGTCCTGCAACTAGACATGTCGAGCTGGTGGTCGAGTGGACTCTATCTTGGAGCAGGTGTTTGTTGCTGCGTCATCTGAGTGGTGCAGTGGTGGTGTGTAGTACAGCGGTAGGTGTAGGCAAACGGCCGGCAGCGGGCGGGCTCGAAGACAGTCGGTTCCATTGGGTGCTCCTGGCCCTACGCGCATCTCAGAGCGGAAGCAAGCAGAAGAAGCATAGTTGTTGCTGCAGTAAGAATGGAGGATTTGCGGAGGCAGGCACGCGTCCATCCGACGCAGGACACTGAACAGGGTAAACCATGGCGAGCCCAGCCAAAGCTGCAGCAGGAAGGAGCTTCCAGTGCTTCACTCAGCGTCAAGTGCCTTCCTGCCCCAGGTGCCCAGCGCCCAAGTGTGAAGGTGCGCAAGAGTGTGGGGTAACTCAATTGGACCCACACTGTGACAAGGTCTGTGCTCCACCCGATCCACAGTGTCCGGATTTTCCTAACCCATTTTACCCCCGTTCGCAGTCTCCCGTCGACCACCTCAGACGCGCCCACGACGGGACCAGGCGCATTCGAATCGGAGACATCCTCGTCACCCTTCCCCCGCATCCTCTGCTAGGTATTTTCCCCCCTTCGACGTGTCCCAAAGCTCCCGATGGTCATCACACCTTACAAATGAGGGACGATAAGACCTCGGCGCCAATATGTCAAAACCAGCCAAGCTTCCACCCGGTGTCGTATCGACTCCATTCCCAATTCATCGTGGCCCGAGTACCTCAACTGCCATCTCGGCATCCTTCCCCCGACACCCACTACAGCGCGCTTGAAGAATGAGATCAAATGAGGCTTTGAGGCTTGCGGCGATGTGGCTGACCGTTCGGTGGCTTCAGATTCGAAGCTATTCCTCCCGTGTTGACTGACTGACGCCCAAACCACACAGACGTCAGCCGGGTCCTTGATCACCTGTCACGCCATGAATCGTTCCACGTCAACTTTTGACGCAAAGCTTCAGCCCCTTAAAGTCGAGGCAGTAAGCCTCTTCCAGCAACTTCTCACAATTATATTTCAGCCTCGCAGCAATCCCACGGCAGAATATTCTCGCGGCGGGGTGTGACGGCTCGTGAGAGTGAGAGACTCCATGGTTCCTTGGCTGAACCACTCGCTCGGACTCATGAGCAGAAGATGTCTTTTCAACATCCGCTGATTCCGTGAGAAATGGCCACCACTTCGTCGTTGTAACTTCACGCCGTTCGACCTTTCTCGGTCCAAAGGGCAAATGCCGATGACGGCAGCCCTCCCGGCGCGGCATGAAGAAACCCCCCAATGCCAAGCTGGACACGGGACTGTCATGCAATGTAACGGGCAGTTGTCTGTATGGCCCGCTTACACAGTCCCGGAATAGCCTAAGCTGCTGCTCGCATGACCTCGAGTCCGATGAGGATATCCCTCTCCGATGACGGCCAGCTCTTGCGTGAGATGTCTGAATGTAGACCTCACAAGCTTCGCGCGGGTTGCTCTGTTTTAACTAGGAGAGTGCCACAACTCTGTTGGCCCTGCTGCTTTGATCGTGATGCACCTCCATAGTATGATGTCTATGAAAGCCTCGCGAATTCAGCGTAAACCCTTGTTGCCGCCTGCTCAGAGCTGTCGTTTCACCGCCCTCTGCTAAATGCCCTGAGCCCATTGAAGTTGAGAGCTATGATACACACATCTCAACGAATACCTATAAATTGAGTGTAAGTATTAATGGGTTTGGATTCCTAGAACACAAACGATGGAGTCGTCCTGGTTGATACCGGCTGCTATGAATCTTGAGGATATTGACTTCCTTTGTAAGTGTTGTCTGCAGTTACGTACCAACTATGTACATCACCTGTCTTACGATTGCCAAGCTAGGTATTCCAGCTTTCTCTATCTCCCCTTGCTGTCGTCCTCGGGGCTCTACGAAATACTGCTGCCGCATACTTTCAAGTTGCCTGCAGAGCTTGCAGCACTTCATCCGATGCAGGTACAGGTAGAACTTGCTAGTGAGATCATGGCAAGAAATGATGTAACGAGTCCGTCTCAACGCACTGGGAAAGCTCATTGCTCTTATCTCAAGATGCTTGGAGAGAACTGACGCCCTCATTCCATACGTCATCCCACTGTACGATGCATAGGAGGGATGTCCATTTCATCGTCACCTAACCCCTTTAGACACGATCAAGGCCGCATATGCCTCTTGAGATTGAGACACAATACACCAGATGGTCGAGAATCTCTTTCCCAGTTGTAAGAGGAACCCCTAAGCTCTGCGACCCTTTGAACGATGTCCCCAAGGCACACATGGTTCGTCGAGGGGTCCTACAAAGTGTTGAGTCTCGTCCTTGAAGTTCTCTGTCCTGCGCTTATGCGATATTTCATCGTCTTAGTATACCTGAGGCGGTAGTTCAAGGCAGCTTTCAACCTTTGACATACGGATCGTTTGCACTCCAAGTAATTTTGTCGATGTGTCAATACATTTACCGCGATAGTGGCTACGATGAACTCTTTTTCTAACACAGTTCTATTGTTCGTGCATGGCAAGTTCAGTTAATAGGCCCTTTTTTATATGCCAGAGGATCCCATACGCTGAAGGAGCCATCCCAATCGGTGATGAGTGTCGTTCCAGGCAATACCTCTGAGGAGAGTTTTACAAAAGCCACATGTGATCACGAGAAACTCTGGAGAAATCAGAATGAAATGATCAATGACCTCAACTGTTTTCGAGTCACTGCTTGAAGAAACCGCTGCCAAGCTTTGGTGTGACGATTGCTTTCGAAAGGCATCGAGTGGCTCTGCTTCTCTTCTACTTAGCGTCCTTCATAGTCCCAAGGGTATGGTCTCATGATAATCAAATCATCCATAGAGCCTAGGCATTTCCGTCAAGTATCAGTCTACTGAACACTCGACGACAGCCCACCTGACAGATGTCAAGTCTAGAAAGCAAGTCAAATGGGGGTATCAAACTTAGACATAGTAGCAAACATTTGCGATGAAGGTTTCAGTAACTTTCATTTTCTGTGTTTGATACGTCAGCCTTCGCGATTGAGGTGCCTTGGAAGTGGCACACCGGAGACATCGCATATGACGTGCAAAATAGTGGCCATGGAGCAGCGCGAACTCCGTTTGCAAGGAAATAGATTCAAATCGGACACAACGTCTGCATCGAAGAATACAGACTAAGTATTTTGATATTTGAGGTGACGTTTCTGGTAAGGATGATCGGCCATCTCCAACGGTTTCTTTCCCGCCAAAGTGGAAAGACAACCAAGCTTTATGACGAGAAATTCATCAACTAACCCCGGCAATGGTACAGACTTGAATCTGAGGGCTTTTGTTATGTGTTTCTTGGTGTAATAACTGCTATTATGTTCAATAGACCTAAGACAGTGGCAGACTGTAGCATCACTATGAGGCTTGAATGCATCACTAACATGCACGTTTCTCACATCTCCGGGCTGTAAACCTTTTGGCACAGAACGCTCTCCCAAACTTTCTCTCCCCAAATTTTGGCAGAGAGACATGAAAATTCGAGCATTTTCGGCTACACTAATGGAGCATACGTAAAGCCTGCCATTCTTATAGACATCTTGTGTCAAAGTCGTGAAGTCTCTCTTCGGAGTTGCTCCGTCGTTGTTTCCTCAAAATACGAAGAGAGCACCGGCTATATTTTGCGTGAACATCGCCGAGGACTTCTCAAGATTTCAGACCAAATCAAGTTGATGGATCATCTGTATTCCAAAATGCAAAGAACTTCGAGCTCTAACAGGAACACCGGAACTAGGCGATGCCCGACACGCCCGTGATGGAGGTAAATCCCCCCTTGGATATCCTCTCGCTTCGGCTTTGTCTTCGTTATCACCATATTACCCCGAATATATTTCTAACAGAACCAGACCCGAACTTCGGCAAAACTTGAAGGTAACCATATACCTTGCATAGCTGAATACGCGCAGCGACGGCATCCCGGCTCAGCCTCTCATTCAGGAGGGACGTCATTCCTTTGAATAGAGACGAAAATTGTACCGCACATCCCTTCAACTAATACCAAAGCCAAGGTTCCGTGTTGCCCGGGCCGAGAACCACTTGCCTGAAAGAGGGTGTCATCCCTCAGCGAAGAACGCTTGTATCTGGGTTGAGCCGACCATACATCTGACTTGGCGCCACAATTAGTAATAGAATCATATTACTAACCTGGTGAAACAAAATGCTAATACTACTTCTGATGCTAAAATGTCATTGAAACGTCAGGAGGCTAAAACCACCCCTCACAGTCGAACGGCTCCGGCATTGAAGGCCGCGATCACAAGCCAAGATGATGTCAGCTTTCTGTATACATCAAATATAAACACCCTCGTAAATCATATTGAGTTCAAGAAAGTACACGGCAAGAATCTGGTAATGGCGAGACATTTTGCCGATACTACTGGCCAGCTCCACAGCAAGTTAGTCACAAGCCATGAGTGACTATACCAATGCTCCAAACAGCCTCGTAGCCCATCCAACAGATATCTCACATCTCCGTTGTTCGGTTCTGCCACGTGTATAAACCATCAAATACGCAAAGACGAATCGCAGCTCAACCGTTGTCAACTCACTGCGCTCCGACTAAAAATCAAGAGCCCAGGCATGCGCATCTCAACAATGCGGAAGTTTCACAAGGCCTACAACATGATGGCCGGCCTGATTGGTGCAAGAGGGTGTGTTATAGCGTTAACTTTACAGAGATATATATCAAACTGATTCCTATCACTTGATTATTAGGCTTGTTCAGTATGATATTGCCACAGCCCACGCAGGTAGAGCCCAAGGAGCTCCCTAAGAGCTTTACTCAACGTATATATATTCCCTGAATGAGCAATAGATTACCTGTCCACGAATACGTTCCGAGGACCACGCGATTGAGTCGAAAAGCGAGAGCGAGGGATATCTCCTCACTCTAGTGCTTCCAACCACGCCAGCGTCTTACATCTGTGGGTCACTGCTACTCCAACAGGTGTCTCTTTATGTCTTTTTCCCGCAGCTCTATCTGGGTATCCCGATGGTTACCCCTTCACACCCTCAAGACTTACCTTTCGGACATCAGTCAGGGGTATAAAGGGACCATGATCTTCACACAGCACTCATAGTGTGGTCAAAACCATCTTCGGGGGATCCTACGCTCATGCAATCAGGAGGCATTCCCTACACCCTTTGCGATTTCGTCGTCGTTTTCAGGACTTAAATGGTACATAAGTGAAAATATAAGGCTGGCGCAAGTCACCATGCCTTATTCATTGCGAGCCTTTGGTGTGCACACTTTCAAAGCCTCCCGTTTCAACTGATAACCACTGATACCTGCAGTATTGAAGTAGTAGCACTCCATCCTACGGAATCGAGAACTTCAAACTCACGGCTGGTCAGTTAGCTCCATTACTTGATTGCTCAAGCCTTTCCCGGGAGCTCGTTGCAGACGTAGATCGTCTACGCTCACGACTTATACACATCTATGAAAGAGCTATGTATAAATAGCGACGCCGACGTGTGCGTTCATGCTATCACCACAAAATCCATCTATAAGATACCTTGGGTATTGGGTTACATTTTCGAGTGCATGCGACAGAAGGTGCAGTTTCCGCATCCTTGCCGTGTGGTATATAACCGCCGATTGCTCTTCCCACATTGCTCAACCGTCCAGTGTCTCCTCAGCTTGGTTATTTGACTGCAATACGGAAGAGAAACAGCCTGAGCGACTGAAGTACTGCAATGGGATTGATGATCACTGGCAAGCCATTCAGTGGCAGGATATCCACCGGCCAGGCTGGTAATCGCCTCTCCAACCAGGTGCCATATTTGGAGATAGATCAGATTCGAAAACGCATGCGGGTGAATGAATACGACTTCAATAACGTCCACGGAAGGGTCGTCGCGTACGCCTTATCTGCTAAGCATTCTCCACAATGAGCGAGTGGATGGGCACATGGAAGGGCACTTACTCCAGTCACTATACTCCCCTAAGTCCGAATACTTTAAGTTACCATCCTCGCGAGCGTTGCGTCAACCGGGCATAAGGACACCTCAGAGACCTTTGTAAAAAGCTCGTAGTCTATTTGCTCCATTCCCTCGAGCCATCTCTGATCGTGATCTTCCTAATTCTATCGACCCCAATCCGCAAATCGTAGACTTTTCCCATCCAAGAACACCCATCACCACATACCCACCCCCTTACGCCTCCAGCTTCTCCTCAGGCCACCTCACCTCATACCCGCCCACCGTCTTCTGCACCTCCAAATCACCCGGGTCATTCTCAAAAAGCGGCTTCTCCATCCTCTTATCCACAACCTGCTCGACCACAAACCCCCTCTCCCGGCACACATCAAAGAACGCCAAATCCTTGTGCCTCAACCACGGCCGGTAACTCGTGAAAAACACATACGCCACCGCTTCCCTCCTCCTCGCCAGCGCCATCTCAATCGTGTCCACAAGCTTCCCATGCTCCGAATGCCTGAACAGCAGATCCGCCAGCACCAACACATCAAACCTCGCCCCCTCCCCTCCCCCCAGCTTCTCCAGCAACGGCACCACGTCCGCGCCCCAAACATACCCCGCCGGGACCACCACGCACTCCAGATCCCCCGCCTCGTCCACGTTCTTCTGCATCGTCTGCACAATCTCCACGTCCGGGAAGTCCGTCACCACAACCCTCCTCGCGCCCAGGATCCCCGCCGTCAGCGAGGGCAAGCCCGCGCCCGCGCCGAGCTCGAGCATCGTGCGCCCCCGCACCCGCGCCGGCTCCGCCTCGAAGTAGTCCGAGACCACGCGGCTGCCGTTCCACAGGTGGTGCGCCTCCGTCGGGGAGTAGCCGACCAGGTGCAGCGTCAGCACGCGGCCCGAGGCGAGCGTGTGGGACTGCGTGGTCGGCGGCGGCGTGGGCGGGTAGTAGTCCTCTGGGTCCTGGAAGAGGTCGCCCGTGTCGCCGTCGGCGACGTCGCTGACTGGGCTCATTTTGTTGGTGAAAATGGTGAGAAGTTGGATGGAGGGGTCGTTGATGGCGGGGGAGGGGCAGAAATTTCGTGGACCCCGCGATGAAGGACTGTGACGTGATTTGAGACCTCGGCTGCTCAGGCAGGCCTATTAGTTTGTCTGAGCGACTTCAAGGAACCTAGTGAATTGTTAGAAGTGATATGACTGAGATTTGAGCAGGGACTCTCACCTAAGTGTGCGTGGTTGTGGTTGTGAGAAGACGAGTCGGGATTTTCCAGACTTTTTTTTGCGATGAGGTGGTTGTGGGTACAGTGCGCGCTGCCCCTCCATCACCCCTCTGGTTCACATAAGATAGATGGTTCTACTGTGCGAGCGCTTATCTCGCACTCAACCAACTCCAGACGAAGATCGACTCCCTGAGAGTGGCATCAAGCCTGAAATGTCTTGAAATAATGGTCAGATTAGTTGTACTACGAATTTGAATGCATCGGCTCCATGCCAAATGTGCAGAACCACGCCTCCTTAATGCTATTAAAACTCGCGCCCCATGATGCCAATAAACCAGTAACGATTCTCCGCCTCAACCAAATCTCTGCTTCGCCAGCTCCTTCAACCCCTTCATAACCCCCTCCTCCCTCTCCCGATACTCCCTCACTCTCTCCTCCCTCTCCGCCGCCCTCGCTCTCGCAACCTCCTCCCGCCGGATCTCCCTCTCCGTCTTCTTCCGCTCCTCCCGCGCCTTCATCGCCCGGTACTCCGCCACCGAGTCCCCGCCCCCCATGAGCTCCTGCTCCCCGACCTCAACCTGCCCGTCCCCGCCCTTGTCCGCGAACCCCTTCATCTTGTCGTTCACCAGCGCCCGCTTCTCCAGCTTCCGCTCCCTCGTCCCCGCGTCTGCGCGCGGCACCAGCTCGTCCAGCCGCTCCCGCTGCTGCTTGCGATCGTCCTTCCTCTGCGCCCGCAGATCCTCCACTTGCGCCTCCCGCTCGCGCTGCGCGTCCTCGGCAAGATTCTCCCGGCGCAGCGACAGGTCCGCGAGACTCGGAATCCCCGGCCCGGAGCGCTGTCCGCCCTCGCGAGCGGTAGGCGGCAACATCGGCCCCAGGTCGTCGTCGTCGTCGTCATCATCATGAACGCCATCGCGCTCCTCCTCCTCCTCTCCATCCCTGTCCACGTCCTCCTCAGTCCTCCCCAGCGGCGCATCCTCCGGAGCCCTCTCCTTGGCAGCCATGAACATCTCCGGATCATACCACCCGGAGCTCAACTCCCCGCGGTTCCACTTCCCCATGAAACTCTTCCACCGGCCCCGGACCTCCCGCTCGTCCATGTCGCGCATGTCCTTCTGCTTCTGCAGGTCCAGGTAATACGCCAGCAGCGGCCTGAAGACGTCCAGATCGTTCTTCGAAAGCGCGCGCGCGTCGTACGGCAGCGCCGCCGCCGCAGAAACGTCTTTGCTGCTGCGCGCGCTGCTCTCCCGCGGGCTGTCTCGGTGGTGATGCCGGTGGCTCCTGTGCCGATGATGGTGGTGCCGCCGCCCCTCATCCCTCTCCTCTTCGTCGGACCTCCTCGGCCTCTTCGCCCGATGCTCCTCGTCGACCGGCGACCGGCGCCTGACATCCCCGCGTCTCCGCTCCGGCGATCTCGACCGCGACCGATTCCGATTCCGATCCCCCGGCATGACGGTGCTCCGCAAAACTTTCTTTGGTGTGTTCGGTGCAGATGAGACGGTGATAAGAAGAGGCAAGGCAAGCCGATGGAAGGTCAAGGGGGTTGGCGAACAGATGTCCAGACTTGGGACAATCAAGCTTTCCCTCACAACCAACACGTCAAAACACGCCCCTTGGTCCCAACTTCCTTGTGAGGAACGGACGGTGGCTGACAGGGATCTCCTTACACGCGCGAATCGTCACCGCGTCAGTGGGGTCGCCGTCGTTTTGTTTGACTACAGTTTCAGTGCGTTTGGAACCCGCAATCCCGCGAAAAAGAGTGCGAAAGCCAGCCGATCAGCCGAGAGTTCGTTCGCCGTCTGAAGAATATGGCGAAAGGATTGACGAATGTAACCGTTTAATCTTGTTGATGCTGCAGGCAATGGAAGGTTAATTGGGGCAATTCGGATGAGCCGATGCTGTGCGTTCCTCTTTGCTTTTTTGGTCGTTCGGCGTTTGTCGTTGCAGAAAGGAAGAAAACGCCCACCATAGCGGGCAGAGAAAAAGGCTGGGGCTCTGCGCTGGGTGGCTGGGCACCCGGAGCCGTGGGTACCCCAAATTCGGCCCCGGAACTTACCACCTCCCCCGGCGGCCAGAAGGTGCCGGCTTCCCCTCATGAAATATCGACGACGGTCCCCGAGAACGCCCTTCACCCCGGTCGTTCCATATCGCCGGGTCTGTCAGCCACGTCCCTGTCAAAATGAAATGTTTCAATGTTCAGCAGCTCAGGCATGACTGCCAAGGGCAAGAAGCGAGAAATTTGGAAACAAGAAATGGGCGTGACAGACAGCGACGTATATTCGTCAGGACGTAGCCTGATCCCGAGATCTGTAGAACCTCGATGAAAACTCTATACAACAGAATCTTCGACAGCCAATGGCGGGTATCGACATTGCAAAAATGAACACCGAACGATGCAAAGACCTTATCACGGCAGAAACATGCCGGCCTTCCAGACCATTCCCGTTTCCCATCATCCCAGCCATGCCATCGTAAACATACACCACGAACTTTAAAACTCATCCTACGACAACTCTCAACGGGCTTCCCCTCCTCGTCTTCATGACTCGGGCAAAGGATTGTTGTGTATCGTGCAACCGAGACACTGACAGTCGTCGCCGCAGGGACACGACGAAGTCTCGCCGGCGCAGCCATCCCCGTCAAAGGGATACGTGACGAAAAAGAAGTCGCTGGCCGACAGCGCCTGTTCTTCGCTCAAGCCTGATGCGGCATCGGATGGCGTCTGCGGTGCAGGGGGCGAGCCGCCGCTTTCGCCGTTTGTGTGTTTTTCGACTCCACGGACTCCAGCTCCGTTGGTTGTCGCTTCCGAGTGCCCGGTGGCGCCGTGGGTACCGTTCGTGCCGCCATTCGTCGCTGCATATCCATCCTCCATCATGCTGTTCCACGCAGACCGCACGTAATCCTGAGTCGCATCGTTGTAAGGGTGAGCTGCACATCCAACACACTGGCATCCGTCGCCGCAGCTACACATGTGCGATGTCGATTCATCCATGGAAAGATTCGTGCCTTCAGGCACAAAGCCAAGGGGTGCGGGCATGTTGAATCCTGCCGGTTGTGGCGAAGGCTGTCCGTACTGCAGAGCCTCCATTGTCTGCCTCCATTGAGCAGGTTGCAGAGGCGACATGTAGGATCCGTACTGCGGCGGGTAGGTGAAGATGGTAGGCTGGAAGTAAGACTGATACATGCCTTGTGGCATGGCTATTGGTGTCTGGAAAGGGGACATGGCCATCCCGTTTGGTGACATATGACCGTTCAAATGGCCGTTCGTAGCCACATTCGTGTTGATTGGCGGCGCTGATTTGCTGGAGCAGCAGCCGCCCGTCTTCGGTTTCGGCTGAGTCTTTGGGCTCGATGTGACGCTGGACGATTGCGTTGTGGTGCCTTCACTTTTGCTCGCTCCTCCGCAACATGAGCCCCCTGTGCTGGCGGTTGTCGGTGTAGGCGCCGGAGGCGCAACGGGAGCCTTCGCAGCTCCTCCTCCGCAACAAGAGCCTCCATTTGATGCCTTTGGGGGCGCTGGTGGTGGCGCCGCTTTCGGTGTGCTCGCTGTTGATACTGCCCCATTCTGTGCCATCATCGCCCCCGGTGGAAACATGCCGGGCATTTGCGGGAACATAGGGTACATGATGGGCTGGTGGAAGCCTCCGTTGACGGCGCCCATCATGGACATGGCCCCGTACTCCATCCCGGGCCTTGGCGCCTGCATGCCCGCCATTCCGTTCGCGTGGGGCAAGGCGTTCGCCTGGGCCATGTCGTATGGCGGCAGGATGTTGACATGAGCAGCGTCCATTCTCTCCAGGTTGGCCGGGTCGAAGGACTGTTTGCGACTGGCGGCCTTGGCGGCGGGTTTCTGGACTCGGAAGGAAGCGGCGGGGGCCTTTGTCGGGGACATTGGCGGGGCATCGCTGGCGGGCGACTCGGCCTTGACGACGCTGGATGTGGCGGACGACTCGGTGGGCGTGCCGGCGGTACTCGAACCGCAGCCGCATTTTTGCTTCCTGGGGATGGCGGCGGTGACGCTGCCGCAGCCGCAACCGCGGGCGGGCGGGTGAGGACATGTGCTGAGCGGGCGACCGGGCTTTCGTACAGGCACCATCAAACGCTCATTCGCGTGGGTGCATTTTGTGGAACGATGACCACGAATGCATGGCTCACTGAGCGACGAGCGCGATCACAGGTCAGCGTCTTCAGGGCCTCAAAGTCGGGCGATGCGGGGTTTGAGTAACAAGCAGACAAAGCGCAGTGTTCAACAAGGCAGTGAGCGCGGAAGTGAGGGGGGAAATGCGACGAGGGGCGCGACAGGAGGGATGGACGGCGACTTACCAGGCCATCTTCTGGCCGTTGATGAGCGGCATGGCGGGCGGTGGTTTGGTGATCTCGGTGTCTGGCGAGGCAGGTAACGGAGGGAGAAATTTTGGCGAGTATCGGCTCGTGGGAGTGAAGACGAGGACGATGAAGCTCACGAAAGAAATCGAGCAGCGACGATTCTCGCTTTGGCTCTGACTCCTGCAGACCTTGGACCCTTGGAGTGAGCCGCGAGGTGAAACATGGAGGCGGGCGCCAGTTCGAAGGGTACAGTGTCCGTCTAGCAGGCAACGGATGTAGTCAGAGGTGATTGTACGTATGGCATTTGCAGTTTGGCGGAGGGCTGAGGGCGACGATCGATGAGCCGGTGTGGTTGAGAGTGAGTGTTCAGGACGGCGAAGGTGGGCGAGGTGTTGTTCAGTGCAGTCAATCCGGCGACGATACAGGGCGGGACGAGAGACCGGAGATTGGAGATTGGCGAGAAAATGGAACGGCGGCTGAGGAATGTGGAAGAGGTGAGTTGAGTGAACCGCAGTCTGGGTCGGCGAAGGTAAAGAATGGCAGCCCAGGCAGGCCAAAGTGCACTTGACAAGGACTTGGAAGCACGAGCACCAGCAACAGCACCAGCGTCCGGGACGGGAAAGCGAGTAAGGCCAAAGGTACGACTCAGACGCAGCGGCGGCGGCACGGGCACGGCGGCAGAAATGTTTGTGGAGGGATGGCAGCAGTTGTTAAGGCCGGGGCGGTCGCTAAAAGAGAGAGAGTAGCCCCTCCAGGCTCTAGGGGAGGCAACAGAAACGGGCTGGTGGACCGTTTAGGTGGACGGACGTCGGGGATCGGCCTGCAAGCCCAGTCCACACTTCTGGCACCCTGGGCCAACATTGGGGCTTTTGCTTGGTATCTCTTTGTGTTTGCAACATGACGACAGGAGACTGATGGTTTCTCGATCCTTGAGGTAGGTATGTTACTAAGGCAAGGTTGACAGATACAGTAAGGAGAGCCAGGGAGAGAAGTAGGTAGAGAGTGGACAGAACAGAGACATGACCAACACCAGCCAACACCAAAAAAAACCACCTCACAACAACACTACCAGCGGCTAAGGCAGAGCCCTCTAGAGCAGGTATCTACCTTAGATACCTACCTAGGCGGCGCTCGCACGGGCGGGCTGGCTGCTGTTGCTGTTGTTGTTGGCTGCCCAGGTGCCCGCCCAGCTTGTCGGCGGGACAAGAGCGAAGCGGCGATGGGAAGCCGCCAAGGATCCTGGTAGCGCATCGAAACAGCCCCACGTGCGGGGGGGTTCTTAGCGTCTTCACAGGCACCGCACCGCACTCCAGCCACCGCACCACCTACCACCTGCACCATGCACCATGCCCTGCACCACCACCCGACCTCACCCACCCACCTACATGGCATGGCACATACCTACATACTATGTAAACCCATCTATCAATCTCGCTCGTCCGCTCCTCACGCAAGCGCCTCAAGGACTCATCAGCCCAACATGAGATTGCTCGCTCGGCCTCACCTCACCTCGCCTCGCCTCACCTTGCCCTGCCCAGACGGGCAACTCTCTGACCAACGCTGACAGCTACATCAATACGATCCATCCGTCCCAATCCCATCTAATGCCGTCCCATCTCAGGGTCCCTGGACGTCCTTCAATGCGACCATCCTCCCTCTTCCACCACCTACCGAAGTGGCCTCACACTTTATATACATAAGGTATCTGAAAGGTCCCTGCCGCTACCGTACCCGACGTCTCCCGCGGGAGGAGAGGGGAGGGAGGGGTAATCAATCGGGTCGATAAGTATGGGCTGCGTGCTCGGCGCATGGACTCTGCCGCGGCCCTGCCGCTGCCATGCCATGCCTCGTCATGGTCGTCTCGTAGGTTGATGGTGGTGCTGCCGCCACGAGGCGACGACCAAGTCTAGATCCCTTTTGGATCCCAATCTCCATCACCTCATCTCTCCAGCCCAGTCTGATGGGTAGTTGGAAGAGTAAGTGCCTAGACGTTCTAAGACAACCATCTCCCGCCCCGAGACGAATCCAACTTCACTCTGCCAGGGATACGCCGACAAAGATACACGAGGACTAATAACAGCATCCTGCAGTCGATACTTCAAAAGTACCTCCGGCCATATCTCTTCTTCGCGTCCCTCTCGCATCTTTGACATGTCCCGAAAGCTCCATCTCCGCCGGCACACTGAACCACCCCCATCCTTCCCCCTTCCCAACTGGTCCCCATCATGAAGGGTAACCCATCCAAGGGTCTAGCTCCGAGCCGTGGTGCAACATAAAGAGGCTGTCGATTCCCGCATTTGTTTCCAAGGAAAAAAGCTGAAGGGTTCGCAGGCCATGGTCAGCCTGGCTCAGCAAAGTCACGATCAGAGCCGGCCTCTCACTCGTCTAGTGATTCCTGTCGAGCCGTCTTCATCCTTGCAGGATCCGAACCCGTCTGTCAATGCTTTTCCCGTATTAACAAAATCACAGCAATTGTCGCCCTACGTATGACAAGACTCCCCGCCACACGGATATAGCACTTCTTTCTGTGGCTTATTAGTACACGCATTCCCAAGCCGCAGCTCCCACGGCCGAGCCCTCTACATCGGGCAACTCAAGCGTGGACAAAGGGCCGGGAAAAGAGGAGAGAAGACCACAGGGGACCCAAAGACCAAACGAAAAAAGAAGAGAGACACGCAGAAAAAGATGGACGTGGACTAGACGTGGAGGAGGGTGGGATGCGAGCTGTCGATACTCCACCGTCAGAGGCTCGAGAGGCAAGGGAAGTGAGCAAGTTTTGATTGGCCGGATCCGGTACACCAAAAATTCAACGAGACGGTTGTCGAACGAGCAGACACTGGTCTTTTTTCCTTCCTTCTTGCTTTTCCCGCTTTCCCTGCTCCTTTTCCCACCACCCCTCACAAAAGGGTTTTACTTGGACGAAGAATGCGTATCCATGGCTGTGCAGGAATAGCGCTGGTGAGATATTCACAGACGGGGAAAAAAGGTGGGCACTTGTGATGTAAATTAGGAAGACACTTGCACCGCGCCGCGCCGCTCTTCCTTAACTCTCTCTCCCTCCCTGCCTGGGTATTTTCTTTAAATGCGCCCGTTCTTTTGCCTTCGGTACTGCCCGTATTTCGCCGCAAGTCTGTTGTCTGCGACATCTCTGTTGGAGGCTTGCAGCATATGAGATGAGCCTCTTGCTGCAAGGATGGGTAGCCATCACCAGTGCAGCAACGCCAAAGAACCACACCAACAAACTTTGGCCGACAGACCCAGACTCTTTACTAATACCACCAAACCCTCCTTGTTCAGTAAACTCGCCCATTCCCTCAAGTCTGCAATGCCATGCCGCCGACGCCTGGCCTACCTGAAGAAAAGAACTTGGCGGCCCAATGTCGGCAACATGTACTTGTACGAGATAGTCACAACCCCCCCTCCACATGCACCCTGTCCGCGCCCACCATGGTCCAGTCAAGACACCCGCGTTTGCAATGCTAGACACCGGGCTACTCTTTCAATACTCTTGGGTTCTTCATTAGGTGAGCAAGATTGTGAAGCCGCCAACGCCGCCCCTGGCCTTTGCCCCCTGGGGCCTACCTTCGGAGACACGCCCTGCTTCCGCCACACGCGCAACAGTTAGTTTCCCTCATCCGAGTCCCCGGAGTCGGCAAACATATCCACCGCCCTCATTCGTTTCCTAGGCCCCGCCGGCTTGGACGACAACTGCAATCGTCCGACCGTCTGTGTTGTGCCGTTGTTGACATCTGCGCTCGCTGCTGCCTCCTCTACCTTGCTAGGTTCGACCGGTGCTGGTGCTGGCTGATCCTCCGCTTGTTCGCCCCCATCATCTTCCTCCATCGGCTCTCCCTCGACGTCATCTTCTGCCATTGGCTCACCCTCCACGTCCTCCTCGCTCATTGGCTCGCCCATGACATCGTCCTCCATCGGCTCACCAGCAACATCCTCCTCGTCCATAGGCTCTCCTTCGACATCGTCCTCCCTCTCGGGTGTGATCTTCTCCGATATCCTGAGCCTAGGGGCCGCAGCGGCGGTGTCGACATCAGCGTTCGAAGCCTCCACCAGCTTCCATTTGCGCTTGTTAGCGGCCTCGTCGTCTTCTGTTTGTTCCTGGACCTTGAGAGATGGTGGGTTGTCAAAGCTGCTCGCAAACATCTCCTGGCTCTCCGCTGGAAAGACGCACCAGCCTTCCCAGAGGCCAAGTACCAGTCCGACGCTGCGCTTCCACTTCTCAGCCCGCAACCGGCCCCATTTTAGCTTCTCGGCCATCAGACCGAGACCCTCGAAAATCTTGCGCTCTTTGAGTGCTGCTTCGAATAGTTGTCGATATCGCCAAGCTCGCTGGATGCCGCTGTTTGAGGAGGCGGATAGGATATCGCTAACCACATACAGCCCAACGAGGCTTGCGGCGCTGGTATCGGGACCCTCCTTGTCGGCCTTCTCTTCCGGCTCGGGATCAGACTGCTCGGAGTCGTCCCTTTGTCTGCCTCTTTCCTTGCTGTTCGACTGAAACTCCCGGTTCGCCCCCGTTCGAGCGAAAGGCTTTTCGATATTCGAGACGATCATGTCGACAACCTCTTCGGCACCTCTGCTTGCGTGCGTGAGGGCAAAAGTCGTGACTCGCGCAACGTCTCCCTTTCGTATCTTTGATAATGTCGTTGGCAGGCGAGACAGTAGATGGGTGAGCTTGGCTTTGTCGAGCGGGTTGAGGAAGGTGACCTCGGCCTCGGCCCCTTGGCCTTCGCGGTTTTCTCCGTCAAAGTCTTCGTCATCTGACGAGTTGTACTCGGAATCGGACACGAATTCATCAATCGCAGTGACAAACTCGTACGGTGGGTTCTTTTCCGGTGCTTTCCAGGCGTGGCTCCCATCGAAGAGCGGCAAGTACCTCCCTTTGTTCCGGCGTGATTCCGAGCCAGTGATGATCTCCCAAAGCCGCCAACGATACCATATGCCTCCTTCGCTCCGAGCATCCCAGATCCACGCCCACTTCTCCTCCCTCTGGACCTCGGGACGGGTCATGAGAAGAGCCTCAAACTCCACGCCATGCTCTAAAACCGACTCGATCGTCTTGTTGATGAGCTGGAGCATCTTGATGTCGTTTGGTGGCTTGACGGGAACATGAAGCAGACTGCTCCTGTTGACTGAGCCTGCGGCGTTCGGCCCATAAGACGTGGGCGGCGCGAAGCCCCGATGAAAAGACTGCTGCGTTGCGGCGTTGCCTGGTGCGGTCTGTTGTGCCACAGGCTTGGCCCCGAAAGGCTGCGATCCAGCAGTTGTGCTGCTAAGTGTTGATGCTGTGGAAATCGCAACGGCTGAAGAGAGATGTCGGTGCAGCGAAAGATTGAACCCATATCCAAGGTAGCGATTCTGCAATGAGCTCACTGCGGCGTCCATGTCTGTTGCGGGTGTTTCTTGTGACAAGGTGACAATGGCTACCGCGCACTTCCTCTCTGTACCAGACGGACCCCCGGGTGGAAGAATCTTGACGTTCTCGACGGTCAGGTTGGATGGTATCAGTGACTTGATGAATGCCATAGACGTGCCTGGCGGCAGCTGGGACAGGCGCAACGTTGGCCTGGCCACGGCCATCTCCTCTCTCGAGTCCGACTTGCCTTCCTCCTCATCATCGCTGTTGTGGAATACTTTGGAGACTGACATTGGCTCTTCGCGATCGTCAAAGCCCAGCCTGCCACTATCCCTCTCTTGCCTGTATGCGTCGAAACCTCTCTTTCTCCCGAATGATCCTGCGGGAGGACCCAAGCTTCCTGGGCCACTCTTCATGTTAGAAACAGGACCCAAGCTGCCTGGGCCGCTCTTAAGTGCAGATGCGCCAAAATGTCGTTTCGATGCAGCGACTCCTCCCAGCGGCGCGCCACCGAAACCAGGGCCCTTCGGTGGCCGTTGTGGAGGGAAAGAGCCAAAGCGGCTGCTTCCCGTGTCGTCGTCGTCATCGTGATCGAAGCTCTTGACGAAGTCTTGGTATACTGCGGCCGTCTCGGCGGCCTCGCGGGCCTTCTTTGCTTCGGCTTCGGCTCGTTGTTTCTCGAACGCGGATTGCTTGGGTGCCTTCTGGAGCTTCGCCTCCACGTCAGGAAACTCGACCAGGTTCTTTGCCGAAGACATATCTACCGAAGCGACCGTTGGAAGTCGCGTCGCATAGTCGGGAGAAACGCTGTGGGAGAGAGAATGCGCGATCGCGATCGACAATGGTGAAATGATTTGCAGTTGGAGAGCTGTAACGCTGTAAGTGATGCGCCTGGTGCAGAAAGGTGCCTTCGCAGCGGTTGTGGCTTATACAGTGAGCTAGGGACCAAGTCATCCCTTTCGCACTGTACGCATGTGGCGTCCACAACTCCACAACATCGATCCACCTCACGATGCTCAACCGAAGCCAGAAGCGTTCCCACCTCAAGACATGCTAGTGATCAAGTATTTATGATTGATATATCTCATATTGTATCTGTTCTCTCGAAGAAAAAGACAGGAATCTAGGCATACGAAGCTTGTTGCTCAAAACAGTCACTGATCATCTTCAGTAAACCAGAGGTTCAACGCTCAAACAAAACACCAAAAAACATACAACACCGGGCATTCGCCGGTCGTCACCGACCCGACTACTACTCCAGCCCTCATTAGCTTATCTATGGGAGAGCGGACGGGATCCCGAGTTTTCCAATGGGTATGGTCGTATGTGGCAGAAGCAGAGAGTCAAGCAATAGATATTGGCATCTCAGGCGGGCAGCCTCAGATTCTGGACACCACTGTCATGCGAAGGATAGCTGTCATAACGGTTCAAGAGACTCGGTCTGCTTCGTCTCCTCTTCGGACTGTGTGGACAATTTGTAACAACCCTCTCACTGGTAATAAGAACCATGTTTTTGTACTGGTCTGGCCAGGTGTAATGTACAGTTCTATCATGACTGCAACCTCTGGGCGTGGACTCAAGGACCACGTTAAAAGCCGTGGTAAACTTCTCAGTGTAAAGTGAAGTATTGTGTAGCACTAGGTCCTTATAACTTCTAGGCTAGTTGATTGGGACAACGCAAGACAGCGTGTGTAGACTTCATATTCCTCCAAGATGAGAGACTCCATGATATCTCAAGACAATTCAGGTGTGCTGTGCAACAAGAGCGTCTCCGACCCTGCTTCGACTCGCAAGGTGTCGGAAGAACTCGTCTTCCTGGACTTCAGAAAGACCTCTACAAGACATTCTTGACCTTGCGGTTCTGCCGACGAAAGGAACATCGACTCAAGGTAACAATGTTTACAAGTCTTATTTTGTGGCAAAGCCGCAAATATTGAAACGGGCGGGTAGTATTGGCTCACATGCACGACATGGACGATATGGACGCCAGTTTTCAAGGTACGCCATACTAACATAGCCTGGTAAATGACAATCAAGTGATCATCTCCTTTTCATCAACGGATAATCCGAAATGAGGCGCTGAGAAGCTGCCAGGCTTCTTGACGATTAGTAGGAGAAACGTATCAAACCAGTGGAGCTGCCCTGATTGTAATTTACCCATCAACACCATTGCATGGGCCACCTCAACTGCTCCAACAAGAAATAGACGGTGCATTGGGATGTACTGTATTGGAAGTTCTCTGGGAGAATTTGGATTTCTAACAAGTCCAACCATTGGACAGAGGAACTATGAAAGGGATCACTTACAGAGCTGAATGTTCCCCAGATCTAATGCAACCGCTGGTGTTGGAATAGCCATGATGGTCAAATGATCGCCCTCTTGTGCCAGGCACGATAAGAAGCCTGCCCTTTTGGTCTGCCTCCTTGAGCAAGAGAGTATCCGTCAAAGGATATGAACACAATGAACAACCTTTGTCAGTATGTGATAAGAAACAGCAGTCATCTTCCACCCTTGAAAGGGATACCATAGCGAAGGTTCCCACCAGAAAGGAGCTGCACATCACACCGCGTGGACATCACAGCAAGGACAACTCAAGTGTTTGTGAACTTTCTATTAAGGAGATCCCTTCCTACTCACTTCTCCTCATAACCTCCGTGTCTGCCTGATTGCCTGAAGAAACGAGTACCGTTCTGTGGGGGTATTGGTGCTATCGCCAGCGAGCGAAGCCAGGCAACTAAACATAAACCGTAAAACGCCTTCCTGGAACCATAGTGCGGGGTAGCAAACGACGCATCCCAACGAGACCTTCCTGGGGATAAGAGAGCCGGACACCCATCTGGGTTACCGCCAGTCTTCCTGCCCACCAAAGCCTAAGCATACATGCCGGCCGTAGGGGACGATGCCAACACAAATTCAGCAGCCATCTGCCGAGGTGACTAGCTGTCGTCGAAATCCCTTTGCCGTTAAAAATGCAGTCGATAATGCCGCCTCATTCCAAATAACTTTTCCCAATCCGTGTTGAGCAGTGACTTCCTGAGCGTCGTTGATTGCTCAGTAGTCGAGGTAGAAAGGATGCCGGGTAACAAGGGTATGTTGACATAAAAAATCATGCTCATGACGTTGCGTGATATCCGAAGGACCAAGTTTAAGCCTTGGTCTCCTCAGCCTTCTTCTCGCCTTCCTCACCGCCCTGGTTCTTGATGTACTCCTCGTAGACACCGAGAGCCTCGTCGACCTTGGCCTTGAGGGCAGACTCGTCCTCGATGCTGGATCATGTCAGTGGTAAATCATTGCGTGGGGCTAAAGTGGTACTCACAGGTTGACAAGCTCGGCGTTCTCCATCTCGAGGAGCATACCGGTGATCTTTCCGGCAAGCTCAGGCTGCATGGCCTGGATCTTGGGGAAGATAACCTCACCAAGGATCTGCTTCTGCTGGCCAGGGTTGCCAGCAGCGGACGAGAGCTGCTGCTGGATGAGGCTGGAGCTGTTGAGGTCCTGGGCAGGAGCGGCACCGCGGCCACCCTGGGGGAAGGGAGCGTTGTTGCGGGGACCGTTGGGGTTAGCACCGCGGCCGGCGCCGGGCTGGTTGCCACCCTGGCGGGCGTTGGGGGGGAAGCCGGGCATGCCGGGGCCGGGCATGCCAGCCATGGGAGCGGGGCCACGGCCGCCCTGAGGACCTCCGCGACCGCCGGCGTTCATGGTAGCCTGCTGAACCTGCTGGATGGCAGCAAGGAACTGAGGGTTGCCAGAGTTGGGGTAAGGAGCGCCAGGAGGGAACTGGCCAGGCATGCCGTAGACGGGGGGCATCTGTTGGGGAACGCCGCGTCCGCCCTGCTGAGGGTAGCCACCGGGGAACTGGCCAGGACGGCCACCCTGAACAGCGGGCATGGGCATGCCGGGCTGGGGGAAAGGCATGCCACGGCCGCCCTGGGGGAAGACGGGCTGCTGGCCGCCGGCGTAGAACACAGGAGGCTGCATGTACTGCTGGGGAAGGCCAGCGGCGGCGGCGGCCTGCTGCATGCGGAGCTGGTTGCGAGCCTGGATACTAGCCTCAAGCTGGCTCTTGCGAACATCCTTGCGCTGGGCGAGAGCTACGTAGAGGGGCTTGCCGTGGACCATGCGCTGGTTCATCTCGGCGACAGCCTTGGTGGCGTCGTCGGGGTTGCTGAAGCAGACGAAACCGAAGCCCTTGCTCTTACCATGGAGCTTCTTGTCCGACTTCTTCTCCTTCTTCTCAGAGCCCTCCTTCTCTTCGGTCTTCTCCTCAGCCTCAGGCTTGTTCTCCTTCTCCTTCTCCTCAGAAGAACCCTCCTCATCCTCCTTGGAGTCGGTAGGAGTGTCGCGCATGACCTTGGCAGAGGTGATGGGACCGAAGTCAGCGAAGAGAGTGCGGAGCTTCTCATCATCGACCTCGTCGTCAAGGTTCTTGATGTACAGGTTGACACCCTGGTACTTGTTGGCCTTCTCCAGGCGAGCAGCTTCGTAAGACTTGCGCAATTCCTCCTCGCGCTCGTGCTTCTTCTGAGCTCGGCCAACGTACAGGTCCTGTCCGCGGAAGTCCTTGTTGTTAAGGTCCTCAACGGCCTTGGCGGCGGCCTCGTGAGTGGTGAAGTTGACGAAACCGAAACCACGGCTCTTGCCCTCCTGGTCGCGGGCCAGAGAGGAAGAGGTAACGTCACCGAACGCAGCAAAGAGATCGCGGAACTCGTCGTCAGTGACCTCGTTGGCAATGTTCTTGACGTAGACGTTGGTGAAGTTAGCCTTCATCTCCTCGAACTTGCTCTGGCGGTCCTTCTTGGGAATGTGGTGGCCGACGTAGACCTTCTTCTCGTTGAGGAGCATGCCGTTAACGTGCTTGATGGCCTGAGCAGCAGCCTCGTCGGTCTCGTAGTGAACGAATCCGTAACCCTTGGAGTTGCCGTTCTCGTCCTGGGCAACCTTGCAGCTCAAAATGTTACCGAAGGCAGCAAAGGTGTCGTGAAGAGCCTTGTTGTCGATGGCGACGTCGAGGTTCTTGATGAAGACGTTGCCCTGGCCGGTCTTGCGGAGGGCGGGATCGCGCTGAGACCACATGATACGGCAGGGACGGCCCTTGATGAGGGTGTAGTTGAGCTCCTCGAGAGCCTTCTCACCGTCAATGGTGGTGTTGTAGTTCACATAGGCGTAGCCAAGAGAACGGCGGGTAACCGCATCACGGCAGACACGAATGGAAGCGACGGAGCCGATCTGGGAGAAGAGCTCGAAGAGCATGGCCTCGGTGACGGAGGGGTCGAGCTCACCGACGTAGAGGGAGGCGGAGGCCTGGGGGTGAGGGGCGGTGGTGGGGGTAGGGCCAGCGGCGTCGGCATTGTCGCCCTGAGCCTCAACGTTGGTGTTGATGGCGGGGGCGTTCTTGTCAGCGCCGTTGAGCGAGGCGTTGCTCAAGTCGTTGGCGAGCTGGTCGACAGCGCCGTTGTTCGTAGCAGTAGCCATTGTATCGGTGTTGAGATTGACACGGGGGAAGGATACTGCGACAGCAGGGCTGGGTTAGGCGACGATCTTGACGTTGAAATGGATAAAAACCGCAATGAAAAAGAGGAAGAGGGCCAAGGCGCAACCCCTCCAAATATGTGAATGTGGATATGATGAGGGGAAAGGATGAAGAAAAAAAGCACCTACCAAGTCAAGAATCTGACGATGGGTCGTGTGACGGGACCTGGACGGTGCGGAGGATAAGGGTAGTCGAAGAGGCAGCGAAAAGCCTTTCTTGTCGAATGAGGTTATTCGGATGCGTGACGTTTGACCGACACACAAGAGACGCACTTGATGCAAGATTGACAGGCAGGTGCGCGAAGGGCGGTGGTGAAGCAAGAAAAGGACGAGGGGCGGAGAAGGGCCTCTTGGGATTTTCTTGCGAATGGAGGGGGAGGAGATATCCGTAGATGGAGGTGGGAAATTTTGAGGGGGGTTTTTCAAGTTTTTTTTGAAGTTTTTTTTCTTGATGAAGAAAGTGAGCGAGACAGAGAACAAGTACGAAAGACGTACTCCTTGTCAGACCCTCTTTGGATGTGAAGGGGGTTGTTGATAGGGTTTTGTGTAGTTGTTGGAAGAGAGAAGAAGAGGAGGAGCGGAGAGAAATAAATTTCTATGGTGTGGCTTTTGGAGATGGATTTTTTTTTTTTTTTTCTGGATCTCCGGCCTGGCTGCAGTGGAGGGTGAGAGCAGCCGTGGGTGGTGCCTTCCTGCTCTCTCCCACCTTTGCCCACCAGTGACAGGAAAGTGCAAAACCGAGTGTGCCTTCCAGTTTTTCTCTGCAGAGGGGTGTGGAGGGGCGACCAGGGCATGTGCTAGTGACGTCGGTACTTGGCCACGGCGCGCAGAAAGTCACTGTCACGCGCCAGGCGCAAGTAATTCAGCGAGCACTATCTTCATCTGCAGCAACTCACGGCCGCCTCACGATAAGGATTAGCGGGCACAGGCGTCGCCGTGGCCGTGGTACAAACGGTTGAGAGCCCTCAGGTACCGGCCTATCCCATGTGGGGTTCCCATCATTTTATGAAAATTTTATGCGGTGGGTTTCGACCCTTGTGGACTGGTCCAAACGGCTGGTGGACCTGCCTGTGAAGAGAGGAAGCAAGAGCAGACAGGCGATGGGCCGTTCCACAGAGTAAGGCCTCTAGGTAGAGCAGGAGGAAGAGGAGGAGTAGATGGTGGTTTTGTCTGCCATGGCGATGTTTCCATACAGCGTGCCTCACTCGAAGTCTTCAGGTACTGACGCAGGCGCGACTGGCTCAGCCTACACAACAACGTCAGGGGGCATTGCTCATTTCCAAATCTGCGCAGCCGTGTTGTTGCAATTTCGATACCAAACAAATGGGCGCCTGTCTGTGCCGAACCGCCCAAGGTGCAGATCCGGCATTTACATTTCCATCACTTCGTTAGCTGCCGCCTTAGACTCAGACGTTCAAGTCTGAGGGCTCGGTAGGACGGTAGGACGTGGACCTGCAAGACATGCGAGATGGTTAGGTTACTCCAGGCACGAGTAACATTCCTGGGGATGAACCCATGTGCGTCTTTTGATCCGTTCGATGTGCCATGCTGTCCGCCAACGACCGGCCTGTCCGCTTAGCCGAACGATGCTTGGTCCCTTGCTGGAAGATGGACGGTTCAGCGCCAAACAACAAGCCACGACGAACTTGTTCAAAAGCAAGCATTGAGCATGAACCAGTCCTGGTGCCTGAAGTCTGATTTGTCGCGAGCATCTGCAAAGCATTTGACACTCCCCTCACCTTCCTTGACCGGCCTCATGGTTCGCTGTGTTTCTACACCGACACTTACACGAGTAAAGGCGCAGTGCAGAGCTGCAATATCGAGTCAGCCAAGCCTTGATGGCGAAACGTCGTTGGCAAAGGTTGAGTTTTGTTTCATTTGGGCTGGTCAAGAGCAACGGTCAGCTAGCATGCAACGCCCTGACCAGGCTTCTGGGATTCAACATTCTCTTCCGATTCTGGCGATATCATTTTCCTTTGCCTGAGGTCAATCAGTCGCTACCTTGTTTTGTGTCTCCCCATCGTGTTTACTGCCCTTTCCCCAGGTGTCTTATCGGAGCCTCCCGTTTTCTTATCGATACCGGTGGTACCTTCCCCGGTGCAGCAATGGGGCTACCTAACGTAGCACCTGTCCCGTGCGCCGGAACCTTCCACAAGCCGGACCAGCTCCAGCGTCCAAAGTCACAGTCCAGCTTACCTCAGACCCCACTAGCCCTCTGAGGTACCTTAGGTAGGTATGGTGCCGGGCTAGGTACCTTAGCTACCTACCTTAGGTACCGGGGCTTAGTTTGAAGCCTGCGAATTACGGCATTTCCCCTCCAGCGCCGTCACTGCCCGTTCAGGTCCCGCGTTATCGCCGATTGTCAAGGTCAACATCGATTACATACACCCATCCGAACCTGAAGCTTCTGGAAGGCAACTGCGTCCGCGACATCCCTCGACATTGCCTTCAGCTTGCTTCCCCCCAACGTTCCCTCGCTCATCTTTGCTGCGACATGAGATAATACTAAACACCACCATATTATTCGAACGACGCTCGTTCCACGAGGCAACATGTTCCCCACCTTCACAGGAAACTCCAGGCGTCCTCGGAACGTGAACCTCAGCGGGCAGAACCTCAACCCCTTCGCCGCCACATCATGGACGCCATCCGCAGGGTCAGGAGCTTCCAAAACGGTCTCTAATGCCCAGGCCGAACGAGCACAAAGACAACAGGATCGTGACAAGCTCAAGGCAGCAGGAAAGATACAAAAAACATGGAGGGGTCACAGAGCCAGGAGGCGGCTTCGAGACTCCAGGAGGGAATCATTTGACGCTCTCTATTCGACAACTTCAGACTTGGGTACACAGCAGAGACTTTCGATGGCTTTGCCACTGCTGTTGACAACCTTCCAGCCTACCCGAGCCGACGATTTGCAGCGTCTCTTTCGATTTTCACGAGAACTGAGTTCGACCAACCTCGAATGCCTCGCATCCGACCGACTACCTCCCTCAAGATTGGCACGATACGTCCGCATACTGGTAGAGGCTTTGGAAGGCCAGACAAAGAACGAGTAAGTGACCTCGGTCAAATTTACGGACCTCTGAGACAGCTCATGTCCTGTCCTTTCCAAGGCTTAGCTGACCATTTCAGGAGTAACCAACACGACCACGCCCAACTGCTCTTAAACCTCCTGACGCAAATCGTCGGTGCAACTCCCGAATCGATCTCTAAATCTCTTCGGCAATACTATACGGTTCTTGCAGACATAAGCAGCGCATCAGACCTTGATGAGTCTGGTTTGGAGGTGATCTCTCGGGCTGTACTAATGCCACTGGGAGCTATTTCCGGGAACGGTACGGTAGTCCAGCCGGCCTCTGCCATGTGCCAGCTTGCTGACGGTCCAGCAGACATCAATCCCTCGGCCACCTACGAAGCTTTTTCGCTGTCTTTCCTCGCACGGCATGACTTGAGGCTTGTCGAGCAGCATGCGGAGGTATTCTTTCGCAATATTGACCTTGGCCGCCTCGCGACAGCTATCACCGAGGTATACTTAGACGGACGCATTAATGGTGTTAGCCGTGACCAGCAATTGTGGCTCCTTGCACATTTCATTGGGCTTCACCAAGGGAGTGGTGCCAAGTCGCAAGGACTGCAGCATTTGAATGCACTGCACCTGCAACTCTCAAGTCTGTCTGCAGATATCAGCCTCAGACTATCTGTGAAGCCCGCTGAACCCAACCCATCAACCATTGATTCAAACAGCGCTGATGACCAACTCATCCAGCCCCTACCCTTATACGTTACTCAAAGACTCACGTCATTGGTGGACAGGAACGGCATATCAATTCTTCTGGCTGAACTCACCAAGTCAGTCAATCCTTACCCGTCTTCTCAAACACTGCTAATACACTGCAGCAACTTTGGATCTAGATCCACTTCCCAGGAATTCGAGAGCGCAAGCCTATTATCCGGCTACATTCTCACACTGCTCCGGTGCTTTCCCGAGAATGGCGATGAGATTCGCATGCGACTGTTCTTGGGTGACATTCCTTCAAACGTGGGCATCTTGCCGACCATCAAATTTCTCTGGCAAGCTATGAGCCAGACCAGCATTTACAGACAGGTCCTGCGGGACTCAACGTCTGTAGTCGGCTTGGTACGAAACTACCTCTCAAAATCCATGTCTGCCGACGTATCACGCGAGCAGGAATGGCGGCTGATGCTCCTGTTTCTCGAACTTTACACTTTCATTCTTCGTCTGAGTGACGATGAAGACTTCTTCAGCAGCATTTCACCATCATTACTCCAGGGTAGCAAGCAGCCCTCTCGTCTGCGGTCGTGCGGCCTGTCACGGCAAGAAGTGGAAGACCTCAGCATTGTTCTGAAGCACCTCGCCTTTGCCCTCCACTACAACGCACAAGATATTCAGCAGGGCATCCAAAACTCAGAGCCGGTTTCCATGAGCCAACTTGAGTCCTATTTTGGAAACAGTGCCTCAAAGACATTGAAGGATGCCAAATCACAGAACGCGAAATCCACTTCGTCAGACACAAGGCTTGATCTGGGCAGCCTCCGCAGCATTGTCACTTCAGCGTTGCGACTTTTATACGAGCGAGACTCGAGGCGGCCTTTCTTACCACCGAATCATTGGCTGATGACATCGAAATTCGACATGGAGGGCTTTGTTAGCGCCGTGGTCGCCGAACAGGAACGCCAGAACGAAATGTCTGACTCCAGCGACGACGAAGATGGAGAGATTGACGAAGACGCCAACATCGGGGGCAGCTTCATACATACCGTAGCCGGTCAGCGCGTTTCGCGTCATGCTCAGATCGAAAAGCTACGATCTCAGCAGCGAAAGGCGCAAAGAGATCGCCTCCTAGCAGTCATTGGACCAAAGCTGGAAATTTTGCGTCACATGCCTTTTGTCATCCCCTTCGATACCCGTGTTCAAATTTTCCGTCAGTTCGTCTACCTTGACAAGCATAAGCGTCGGGATGGCATGGATGCTGAGCAGTGGAGGATGATGATGATGCACAACCCCTTAAGATCCCCCGGTAGAAGCCCAGCTGGTCGCCATCACGGCAAGATCAGAAGAGGTCAAGTGTTCCGCGATGCCTTTGAGCAATTCTATGAGCTGGGAGAGGGCCTCAAAGAACCCATTCAAATCCAGTTCGTAGACCAGTTCGACACAATTGAAGCAGGTATCGATGGAGGTGGAGTCACAAAAGAATTTCTCACCAGCGTTACAACAGAAGCGTTCAGCAAAATGGAAGGCATCTCATTGTTCACAGCCAACAGTCAAGGCCTGTTATACCCTAACCCAACCGCAATGGACGAGCTGAAAGAGGTTATGAGAAGAGCTGGATACCCAGAGTATTCTGCAGACTGGCAAGACCAGGTGCAGGACCTTTTGCGGCAGTTTGAGTTCCTCGGCCGAATCGTGGGCAAATGCATGTATGAGGGCATCCTCATTGACATTGCATTTGCCGGGTTCTTCCTGCTGAAGTGGACGTCTGGTCAGACCGGGGAAAACAGCTACCGCGGCAACGTCAACGATTTACGAGATCTCGACGAGGAGCTTTACCAGGGAATGCTGCACCTGAAGAACCTTACTAGCAACGTCGCAGACTTGGCGCTTGACTTTACCATCACCGACCAGGTTTCATTACCAGGGGAACCTGTGCGCACTGTTTCTAGAAATCTCATCCCCAACGGCGAGAACGTCCCCGTTACGAACGACAATCGCCTGCTGTACATATCGTACGTCGCGCGCCACCGCCTAGTTGCCCAGCCTGCGCAACAGACGGCTGCTTTCCTGCGTGGACTGCGCTCCATCATAGCCCCATCTTGGCTCTCCATGTTTAACCAGAACGAGATACAGCGTCTCGTCGGCGGCGACAGCTCTGAGATCGACATTGATGACTTGCGTCAGAACACCATCTACTCGGGCCTGTACGAAGTTGGAGACGATGGTCTGGAGCACCCAACGGTTCAACTCTTCTGGAAGGTCATGGCTGGGTTCTCGGATAAGGAGCGCCGGGATGTGCTCAAGTACGTCACCAGTACGCCGCGAGCGCCGCTGCTGGGCTTTTCGCAACTGAGTCCTCGATTCAGCATTCGCGACGGTGGCGAGGATCAGGAGAGGTTACCGAGCACGAGCACGTGTGTCAATCTTCTCAAGTTGCCGCGATACAAGGACGAGGAGACGCTGAGGAAGAAGCTGCTCTACGCCGTTTCTTCCGGGGCCGGCTTTGACCTCAGCTAAGAGAAGTATCAGCTCGAACAGCGAATGCATGATGTTACGAAGCGAGGCTAGAGAAGATAGGAATGTAGATGCACTATTAACAATGTTGCCTGACGATGTGCTATCGATGTTGCATGAGAGCAGCTACATGGGCTCGGGCACTTCATCCCTTGCGGCGACTGTCGAGTCTGCATCATTGAAGTTATCTACATATCTGATCTACATAATTAGAGGTCCAAAGACGCTATGTGCAGGTAGCTTCGATGTTCAAACGGGACTGCGTCCTCTGTGGCACACAGACGGCATTGTATTCGAAAATTGCCTTTTTACTGGTAGCTCTTCTCGAGCAGGTGGGGTTTCCTCTCCCGCAGGTCCAGAATCATCTGTCCAAAGAGACCGTTTGCCCACGCGAACCTACAGCACCAACGGTTAGCATTCTCCTCGTCACTAGCATAAACACCGCGCAGGCGAATTCTTACCATGACCGAGACCACTGCGACGCATCGTGGCTGTTGACGGACTCGTGAATCAAGCCCAGCTGGTTCGTCGAGCTGACCAGCTGCTTCAACCCGTTGGAGATCTCGTCGTCGTCGTCGGACGTCAGGAGCTGGGCGATCAGCGCCATGGGCCAGGCCATACCGGGCCCGAGGTGCGGGCCGCCCGTGGCGTTGAGCACCGGCCCGCGCATCTGGTACGGGTTCGACTGGGAGAGGATGAACTTGCGCGTGTTCTGGTAGACCTGGTCTTTGGAGGAGAGGTACCCGTAGTGCGGCGCGGAGAGGAGGGAGGGGATGTTGGCGTCGTCCATGAGGTTGTGGCTGCCGAAGCCGTCGATCTCGTACGAGTAGATCTCGCCGAAGGTGGGGTGCGTCGTCTTTGCGTGGGCCTCGATGCCCTCCTTGACGCGGGCGGAGGCGTCGCGCATGCGCTCGGCCATGCCCTTGTCGATGCCGTCCATGATCTCGGCGCAGGAGTTGAGGTAGCGCGAGAACATCATGTTGGCGGGCACGAAGAGCTGGTAGATGCAGCTGTCGTCGCTGGGGCGGAAGAAGCTGCGGACGAGGCCGGTGCCGCCGTTCGTGGGCGCGCCGTTGCCCTTGTTCGAGAGTGTCTCCGAGGCGGAGGTCGTGCGGCGTTCGAAGATGGCCGGGGAGGGGTTCAGGGTCCCGTCCGCGGCGTAGGTTCCCGTCAGCAGGGCGTCGGTGGTGTTGAGGAGCACGGCCATGGCTTTGGGCCATTGAAACTTTGCAAAGAAGTCCTTGTCTGCCGTGGCGGTGTGGTAGTCGTGCGAGATCTGGAGGAAGGCGGCCAGGCTGTCGAGTTCGTATTTACACTCAAAGTACGAGTAGGCAGGGTACGTGGGGACGACATGGTCTGACCCGCCGGCTTCGTTCGTCGTTGGGGCGATTTGGGACTCTTCTGGAGGTTGGAAGGCGTTGCAGTGAGGTGCGTTGAAGACGTAACGAGCTTGGAGGTTGATGAGGCCGCGGTAGAGAGACGCCAGAGAGTTTGAGGACGAGTTGCGGGTTAAGAGGGAGCGATAGCTTTGGAGCTGGTTGGCGGAATCGCGAAGCCACATGGCATTGATATCGCCGGTGATGACAAACGACAATTCCTCGTTCGCGTCGCCAGCGGCCGTCCCTTGCCAGGCGACTGTTGTATCGAGGGTGTTCGGGAACGTATTCTCGAAGAGACGGTACAGATCCGGATCCTTGATGAGAGACTTCATCTCGGTGATGGTCTTTTCAACCTCTGGGAAGCTTGACGTGCGACATTCTGGAGGAGGGCGCTGATAGGCGAGCTTGTGAACGCCATCTGAGAAGGGCTCATGGGGGGTTGCGGCATAGTCGGTGTAGTGTGGACAGTCTTGCCTAAGACCTGCTGATGCCAGGCCGGCTAGGAAGACGAGTCTGGAGAAGGGAGCCATGGCGATGGTTGGCCGTGGAGAGACTCCGGCAAATTTGGACGAGTATTCGAACAAGGTGCGGTCACGGTCACGGCCGCCAAACGTCGCGATGCCTGGCCGTCGGCGGGCAGGGCATATTTATGAAGGCCGGAGGGACGGTAGTCAGACTAGCTACCGGTCATGCTTGTCCTGGTCGAGATGAACCGGTTCGCGTGACCTTGGAATGGTGTTGGGCGGGGACGATCAGTGTGCGGGGGAAGGAAACGTTGTATGGTATGTCGTCGTATTGCAGCGGATTATGATGTCGCTCTGCGTGTTAGTGTCCACCAAACTGTAAGCACCAAAGTGGGGGATGAGGAGGCGATGAGGAGACAACACGATCAGGCGGGAGAACCAACAACCGCAGGTCACTGAGAGAAGAAGTCGTGGGCTTCCGCGACGTTTTAGTAGCATGGAGAAGAGCTTATGCGGCAGGCATAAGGTCCAAAGCTCAGGCCAGTCGATTTGTTTTGGATGTTTCCTGCGGGCTTCATCGCCTAGAGTAGAGACAGACTGCGTTCTCAGACGGGATGGGACACTGAGCCGCTTGACAGGTGTCTCCTCCGGACCAGGCACATTCCCACCAGAGTTGCCGGCGGGAGGGCAGAAGTTGGTTTGGCTTGAGTAATGAAAGTGGGATTCGCTGGAGGGGATTTGAGCAGGGTTCTCCGCCGTCATGCAGTTGGATCTCCCCATGCTAAGAGACGGACAACGGCAGCCACTCGGCTTGGCGCATTGGATTGGTGGTTCTCCCGATGAGGCATGCTGTCGTTGGGATGGATGAGTGGAGGTGTTCCACTGCCGGGTTGAACATTTGGTATGATGGGAGTCTGTTGGAACCTTCAAAGGATTGTTCCAGAAGCTAAGCTGTCTTCCGGGGTTTGACGCGGCAGTCTCCGGAAGGAACGCTGTGCATGAGTTGGTGCGTTCGCAGATGCTTTTCGTGTGTTCAATTCATGTTTATGAAGGTGGTCCGCTTGGACGTGTTGCTGGAAGACTACCCAAAGTCGGGACGAGCTCTGCCAGAGCATGGAGAGTCGAACCTACGAGTACGATTAGAAAAAGAGACTTTGCCTATCATTCGACGTTGCCGTTACAGAGTCTCGGACCGTGCTCGATGGTAAGGATGTGTGTGTGGGAAAATAAGGCGTTGTCGTCGCAGTATCAACCTCTGAGGGGAGAGCTAGAGTGGGGTTGAGAAGAGAACACTGTGAAGGATTACGAGGGGGAGCAAATTGGAGAAGATGCAGGACCTGCCTGCCCTGGGTAGTGCTGCCTCGGGTAATTTACCGGAGGCATTCCATGTTAGGAACGATGGGCAAAACGGGACAAGTTGCACTAACATTTAACCTTAATTGTGGTCCCGCTGCTCCTAGGCGATGTCGGGTGCCCTGCGGCCTGCCATCGCCCAGCCCTGAGAGTGTGCTTCAGGTGGCTGTCAGACCTTCTGCAGCGAGAGTGTCTGGCGTTGCTTTTCAGCTTTCTTCGTACACCAAAGATGGACAAGCCCGCGTCCTCCGCATCCCCAATCTGAATCAGCGCGTCTGGCGTGCATGCCCAGCTGACGGGATGGTTGCAGCAGCCAGATTTCTCCGTCATCCAGATGAAGCTAACTAACCACTTAGCAACATGTTCTTACTGCTTTCCAATAATGAAGTGACCCAAAAATGGTGCGTGGCTCCATCGACGAGACGCGAGACAAGACCACCCCTTGCTACAGCTGCCCTTGCTCTCCCCCCCTCCCCTTCTCCTTCCTATCCCATCGTGCTGGAAACTCGGGCGTCCTTCGTTTCTGGACAGGGTCTGCCTGTCTTCAAATAGCAGCACATGTGTCCAGTTGCCCCCCGAATCATAGCTTTATCGATGTCTTGACTCTGGATGCTCGAACCTTACCGGCCGCAAAACATACCTGTTCATTCGTGCCGGAGCCAAGACTGGCGGACGCCGTCCACTACGAGACGCGAGACCTACCTAACCTTCGGCTGAAGTTGATCATTCCACGGCGATCGCCCGCCTCCTGGCCAAGAAAACACTCCATGATCCTAACCTTACTAAGTCAACGTCAAGACTAAGAAAAAACAAAACCGTCTTTTAGCCAGCAAAACTTCCCTGGTCATTTGCGTTCTCTTTCTATCCGCAGAGGACAACTCTTTCGCTGATCCGGCTTCTGCGCAATTCGCTGACCAGTTTCTGTTCTCTTGGCGAGACCTCGTGGTCTTGCTCTGACACCTGCAGGGGCCAGCATCTGGATGAGGCAACAGTAAGCAGCTTACGCCAATCAAGGGAAGTGGCAGAAGTTCTTCCAACCGCATGGCGTCTTGACGGGCAGCATCTTCTACCGAACCCTCCGTGTCTCAATCTCGGCGACTCTTGCCGCTGTCGCTGAGACCCACCACTCAACATGGCTGTCCTCGTCCCTGCCATCGGTCTTTCGAGGCCTGTCCGTTTGCTGGTGTTCGCCTTCGTCGTCGTCTGCCTCGTGTTTTGGTGGCCTATCTCGGGCGCTGGCGGACTGGCTGGACTTATCTTTTCCAAGTCAAATCTGCATACTCAACATCCCGTTTTGAGATACATAGATCCCTTGATCGGGACTGTGAACGGCGGTCATGTGTTTCCCGGCGCGACACTCCCGTATGGTTGGTGATATTGTAATCGATACATAAAGCTCACGGTTACTGAGAGGAAATACAGGCATGGCCAAAGCCGGCGCGGACACCGACTCTCGTGCTGAAAACGCCGCGGGTTGGGTTTCCGATAATTCGAAGATCACGGGTTTCTCCCACCTACATGATTCGGGTGAGTAGGCTTGTTGTGGCCGTCACGACTGTCAGCTAATTCTCTGAGCAGGAACTGGAGGCGTAAGACACCAAACCATGAATATCTCACCCAAGACAGCCAGGCTGACACCATCCGTAGTCTCCGTCTCTCGGAAACTTTCCATTATTCGTACATCCCGGGTGTCCAAACGACAACTACACGATGTGCAAGTTCACCACTGAGCAAAGAAGTCTCTACCGTGTCAACGACTCTGTCCGAGCCAGCCCCGGCTACTTTTCCGTCGACCTCTCCAATAGTGTCCGGGCCGAGATGACGGCCAGCGAGCACACGACCCTATTCCGGTTCTCCTTCTCACCAAATGAGACTGTAACGTATGAGGATGTGGCCAACAAGGACACCATCACCGCCGTGAGCAATCCGCTGATTATGATTGATCTCACCGACATCGCCCAAAGCAGGTCCAGTGGCGGCATTCAAGTCTATGAAGACGGCCGCATCATAGGAGACGGCACGTTCAGGCCTTCGTTTGGGCAAGGCACATACTCGGCATTCTTCTGTGCCGATTTCCGAGGTGCCACCATACGAAAGTCGGGTGTTTTTGAAGGCGAGAACGCCCACGAGGACCAGAAGCACCTCTCGGAGTTCACCAGGGGCTTTTACAACCCGACGGGTGCCGCCGGCGCGTGGCTACATTTTGAGCGTCCCAAGAAGAGGCAAATCCTCGCCCGCGTCGGCCTGTCCTTCATCTCCGTGGAGAAGGCCTGCAAGAACGCGGATGCTGAGATTCCAAAGTTCGACTTTGACGGAACCGTGAAGGCCGCCAGATCCATCTGGGCAGAGAAGCTCTCCGCCGTCGAGGTCGATCCCACAGGCGTCAGTAAAGACATGCAGATCACGTTCTGGTCTGGACTCTACAGAAGCATGCTCTCTCCTCAGAACTACACTGGCGAGAACCCGCTCTGGGAGTCGAAGGAACCTTACTTTGACTCCTTCTACTGCATATGGGACTCATTTCGTGCCCAGCATCCCCTGCTCACAATTATCGACCCGGTCGCGCAAACTGAGATGGTCAGAGCATTAGTTGATATTTACAGATTTGTTGGGAAGCTGCCCGACTGTAGAATGTCATTCTGCAAAGGATACAGTCAGGGCGGCTCCAACGCCGACATCGTCATTGCTGACGCCTATCTGAAGAATATCAGTGACGGTGTGGACTGGAAGACGGCGTACGAGGCAGTGGTCTCCGATGCTGAGAGTAAGTAACCTGAAAGATGCCGAAATGGGCTCCTCTGATGCATTCATATAGTTGCACCGCAAAACTTTGGCGTTGAGGGCCGCGGAAACCTCGAGAGTTGGTTTGGGTTAGGGTACATCGCCAAGGATCATATGGACAAGATCTCCAGCGGACCAAACAGCCGCTCGATATCGCGAACTGTTGAATACGCGTATGACGACTTTTGCATAGCAGAGATGGCAAAGGGGCTCGGCTTCGACGACGATTATGAGAAGTACATGCAACGCAGCGCCAACTGGCAGAACCTATGGAATCCCGATCAGGTGGACCTTATCCAGAACAAGGACGGCAAGGCAATCGACCGGACAAAATACAAGGGATTCCTGATGCCACGACTGATTAACGGCTCGTTTGAATACCAAAACACCCGCATCTGCTCACCAAACACTGAGCAGCACCTTTGCTACTTTGACACCTGGCAGTCAACGTACGAGGGTTCGCCATGGTTGTATTCGTTCTTCGCGCCGCAGGACCACGACACGCTGATGGAGCTCATGGGCGGTCGGGGCGCGTTCGTCGACCGGCTGGAGTACTACCACGGCGGTAACATCGTCTACATGGGAAACGAACAGGGCTTCCTGACCGTTTTCCAGTTCCACTACGCCGGCCGGCCCGGGCTTAGCTCCCGCACCGCCCGGAGCTACATCCCGTCCCAGTTCAACGCCAGCATCAACGGAATCCCCGGCAACGACGACTGCGCCATGGGTGCCTTCAGCGGTCTAGCCATGATGGGATTCTTCCCTGTCGCGGGGCAGGACGTGTATCTGCTCATCCCGCCCTTCTTCCCCGAGGTCCGGATCAAATCGCGGGGTGCCAAGCCCGCCGTTATCCGAAAGGTGGCCGCGAGCGCCAAAGAGCTGGCCGAGGGCATATACATCCAGAGTGCGACGCTGGACGGGGAGCCGTACACGAAGAACTGGATCACTCACGACTTCTTCTACCACGGCGGGGTCCTGGAGTTCACGGTGGGTTCGACAGAAAGCAACTGGGGCACCAAGCAGTCAGACGAGCCACCGAGCTACCCATCATCGCCAGAAAAGGTCGCTCCGACGCGCACTCAGAGCAAGAAAACGGGGGACAAGTAAACGTAGTAGTATTGCACGCTCAAAGCAGAGCAAAGCCCTACAGCAATAGAAACAGCTCATTCGTAGTAATAGAAATCGGCCAAAAAAATCATGATGCCGAACCCAGGTCTCCATCTGCAAACGTCAATCTCGGCAAAAACGAGCGTTGCGCCGACGGCGTCTTTGTCCCTGTGACCGAGACGACATCGGAGGAACCCACTCTGGAATTTGAAATTTGAGCTCCCTGATTGGACGTTGGCGGCCCGGGACCCCAGAAAGCTAAAGACCTTAGCCCTCCAAGCCCTTTCTATGCGCTGCGCTGCAGACGGTTAATACTCCAAGTAACTCGGCTTCTCCCGGTCCACGGTTCGTTGCTCTTGGTACGGAGGTACCTTTCAGCTGCCAAACGAGCTTGCAGGATTTACTCGCCGTCTACCTGTTCTTTGGCCCTCGCCTGGCTGCATCGCGGAAGTATCGTCCGAGTCGAGAATCCCCAGGACCGGTTTCTCTCGGCTATCACCAGCAACCGGAAACCAGGGCCCGAGCTTGGTTTTGGCCCTTGGAGGGTGGGTGGGATCGCAGTCGCAGTGTCATTCAATCTTGGTCCCCTCCCCCATTTACGCCTCTGCCCCAATTACGTATTAGAGGAACGTGAGAAGCTCTCTCCTCCTGCAGGGCCCCGGTCGAGTCCGTTTTTTAAGTGTCCCGCCGCGCTGCCCTCGACGAGCAAAACTGCAGGTCCCGCCGCTTTTCAGTGTTCACAACTGCCTCTCAATTGACTAATTAGTGCCCTCATTCTGCCGAGGTACAGCTGCCTTTCGTAGTCCAGCGAGAAACTCAATTGCGTCGACGGCTTGTAAAGCCAGCTCGACCAACCCCAAGACGGTCTAACGACGAATCCGGCCTTGGAGACGACGACCCACGACGACAGCGACGACGAGGCCTTCGGAGCTGCTGCTCGTGACTCTTCGCCTCCCGCCTCTGAGAGCTGCCCCTCCCTTCCACTTGGGCAAATCTACCACTTCATCACTACCCCTCCATTCGGAGCTCGACAAACCGCACAATAGTCAAGATGAGCAGCGCCTCGCCCCTCGCGAGGAGCCTGCAGCGCAGCACCCGCAATCTCTCGAGATGCCGCTACCGCCCTACACACCCCGCACAAGCGCAAGCAGCATACCTCTCTAGCACAACCTCCAGGAGGACGCCGACCAGCAGGTTACCCTCAACACGGGCTGCTTCTCCCTCCGTCACCGTCTTCCGCCCCCTGGGCGCCCGCACATTCACGACAAGCAGACCACGACGCAGCGATGAGGAGGAGGACTTCGACCCCGCGTCCATTGAGCGCGAATCAGACCAGGTCGACGTCTGCATCGTGGGCGGCGGTAATGCTTCACCCCGTACATCTACGAACTAACAAGGGCAACATGGCTGACGAAAAGCAACATCACAGGCCCCGCCGGACTCAGCGCCGCGATCCGCCTGAAGCAGCTCGCCAACGAGGCCGGCAACGAAGACTTCCGCGTCCTCCTGCTCGAAAAGGCCGGCGAGATGGGCGCTCACATCCTCTCGGGCGCCGTCATCCAGCCCACCGCCATCAACGAGCTCATACCCGACTGGCTCGCCGAAGACAACCCCGACCGCTTCGAGTACGCCACCCCGGCCGGCGGCGACCGCATGCGCTTCCTCACAAAGACCGCCTCCATCCCCCTCCCCACCCCGCCTCAGATGCATAACGACGGCAACTACATCGTCTCCCTCAACCAGTTCACAAAGTGGCTCGGCGACCGCGCAGAGGAGCTCGGCGTCGAGGTCTACCCGGGCTTCGCTGCCTCCGAGGTCCTCTACAACGAAGTCGACGGCAGTGTCAAGGGCGTCGCCACAAACGACCTCGGCATGGGCCGCGACGGCAAGCCCAAGGAGGCCTTCGAGCGCGGCATGGAGTTCCACGCGCGCTGCACCCTCTTCGCCGAGGGCTGTCACGGCAGCCTGAGCAAGCAGGTCATCAACAAGTTCGACCTACGCCGCGACAGCCAGCACCAGACGTACGCCCTGGGCGTCAAGGAGGTCTGGGAGGTGCAGCCGGAGAAGTTCAACAAGGGCAGCATCACGCACTCCATGGGGTACCCGCTGTCCAAGGACCTCTACGGCGGCGGCTGGATGTACCACTTTGGCGACAACCTCGTCTCCATCGGACTGGTTGTCGCGCTCGACTACGAGAACCCCTGGGTCTCCCCGTACCAGGAGTTCCAGAAGATGAAGCACCACCCAATGTACAAGGAGGTCCTCGAGGGCGGCAAGTGCCTGACGTACGGCGCGCGCGCCCTGATCGAGGGCGGGTTCCAGAGCATACCAAAGTGCGCCTTCCCAGGTGGCGCGCTGATTGGCGACTCGGCCGGCTTCGTCAACCTGCCCAAGATCAAGGGTACGCACAACGCGATGAAGTCGGGCATGTTGGCCGCCGAGGCGGCCTTTGACGCCCTCTCCAGCAGCGAGGCTGGGGAGGAGGAAGGCACCGTCTTTCTTTACGACTACGAGGACAAGTTGCGCAACTCGTCCATCTGGAAGGAGCTCAAGGAGGTGCGCAACTTCCGCCCCTCGTTCCACACGCCGCTAGGCCTCTACGGCGGCATCATGTACTCGGGGCTCGAGGCGTACGTGCTCAAGGGACGGGTGCCCTGGACGTTGAAGCACAAGACGCCGGACCACGCGGCGACGAAGCCTGCGGACCGGTTCCAGAAGATCGAGTACGAGAAGCCCGACGGCAAGATCAGCTTCGATATCCTCACCAGCGTTAGCCGCACCGGCACCAACCACGAGGAGGACCAGCCCGTGCACCTGCAGGTCAAGGACTGGGAGAAGCATACGCGGGAGACGTGGCCCCAGTTCAAGGGCGTCGAGAACCGCTTCTGCCCGGCGGGTGTGTACGAGTATGTCGAGGACGATACCAAGGAGCTTGGAGTGCGATTCCAGATCAACGCGCAAAAGTGAGTTTTTTCCTTCCCCTCCCCAGCTGTCGCGATAGGTCCCTGTCCGCCTGAAGAATGATTCAGGGAGCCTCTGATGGATGGTTGACTGACTCTGTCTCGATTCGTAGCTGCATCCACTGCAAGACGTGCGACATCAAGGCGCCCAACCAGGACATCAACTGGCAGGTTCCCCAGGGAGGAGAGGGTCCCAAGTACTACATGTCATAGAAAGAGGAGGAATTAGAGACGACGACGAGGCGGAGAAAATAGAAACCTACGACTGGCATCTCTTCTTGTGTTGCCTAAATGGGGTGAGTGGCTGTACTTGTTCAGACAAAGTAGAGAAGACAAGAAGAAACGGAAGGGAAAATGCTTCGAACATTCGGAAGCCCGATGACCATATCCATGTACTTCGGAGTAGAGCACGTGTTGGGAAGGCGGCGCGGAAAGCAAAAAATAGCTTTTTTTCTCTCTCTTTCATTGGGCGCTCATATGTTGGCTTGCTGTTTGCTTTGGTCTACCTTTGTAATTGGATTGTGTACGGATAATGTAGCGGTACCCTTACATCGAACGGTGGTTAATGACACCAAGGTTTTTTTCTTCGGTTCTTTCTTCGAGTCGGGCATATCAGACGAGGAACTTTGCCGGTGCATGACGAAGGCTTCTGGAAGAGCGCGAAAGTCAAGGGAGACCCGACCAAGAAATGGCACCACACGACGTCGTCCGGCTTGTGATGATGGACATGCTGTGAATCCAAGCGAGTAAGAAGGTCCCCTTGTCGGCTTATGGCTTGAACGGCCCCCGATCGGAGAAGACCCCGGCTTGGGGGAATGGGGACGAAATCGGAGACATGAGGGGTGGTTTGCGAGACGCAAGTAGTTTTTGGACTTCATGCGGTGGGCAAGGCTGGAATGGACAGATGGCTAGATTTGCGGGTTGTGGGAGAGTCAGAGTAGCTGACACGGAATGACGCGCTCGCGATAAGCCTCATTGCGTGCCAGCGTGTGGACACATTACCAGCTAACGGTGGGAATAGAGAGCGACTCGTGAGACGTCGTTGGGCACGTCGGTTCTCCATCAACCGCTGCCCAAAGCCCAAGGACAGCGGCAGTCAAAGTTCGACAATTTAAACAGTCGTTTTGATGCGACACTGGAGGCAATGTCGTGAGAGTTGTTCAACGAGGCTGTCGAATGGTGGTGTTTGAAGTTGCATGAGTCGTAGTAGTGCAGATGGAGCTTCGCCAGGCCCCGCGAGGCCGAGATGCTCCAGATGCTGGAACTCTCGTTGCGCGGCGCGTCCCAGAGGTGAAAAAACTTATGGCTTGGCCTTGCCTTGCTGCTGTGTCTCTAGGAGAAGCTCGCACATGCATGAGTCGCGCAGGGCGAAGCCGACGACCTGGAAATGTACCTCGACTTTGGAGCGGATCCAGAGGTACTTTGGACGCACAGACCAGAGGCCCCCAGTCTCCGTCAAGCCCTGGTACACGATACCTGGCAGTAAGATTACGGTGAAATTTGCATCTGCAAGACTGCTGCAAGTGCCCATCTCTGCCACGACGATGAAGCAGCGCCAGAGCGTCACGAAATTGGAAGCGGTTGTGCAAAAGAAACAGACGTCGATACGATGTCGACAAGTGCCCAAGGCCTCTTCGTCCACATCGGACTTACCGCGCATTTAGGGAAGTCTGAGTGTTGATGGGTGTCGACAGAGTTTTCTCGGGCGAAAGTTCGGGTTCCAGAAATGGGCCGTGATGGGCCGCGGCGTGGCGAGGCTCGCGTACACAGTACGGGGCAGTCTTACGACGGGGGGATGGAGCCCTTGGTTGGCACTGCTATGAGTGGGAGGCGGGCGACAAAAACGCCCAACCCAGCCTTTGCAATGCTTTTTTCACATACCCCTGCCATGGCTGGTGGTGGCCGATTGGAGCCGGTCTGGAGTCAATGACTCACACGTCGGAAGCCGTCTGTTTGCTGCCGTGGCCCATAGAATTCCTAGCAGAGGGACCGCGGGTGGCCGAAAGCAGCGCAAGCGCCAAAGTGCCGTTTTCGCGCATTCCTGACCGCGCTTCGCTTCAATGTTCGTTTGTCATCGTGGCCGTGGTCTATGACTGTTTGCTGTTTCGCGTCGTCGTGTTGTCGCGTCCGGGCTTGGTCTGGTGACTGTCTCTTCTGACAGGTTTGACGGCGAGGCCGTTCGCCAGAGGATGGGTGATGGCGATGCTGCTGCTTTCTCGTGTGCTGCCGCTGCTCAGCACTGACGGAACATGTCGGTGCTGATCGTCAGTGAGGCATCAAAGTAGGGGGCAGGCTCAGCGTTTCAGAGCGCTAGCGTGTGGTTGGAGAGTGAAGGAGGAGGGTTGAAAAAGGGAAAAAGCTCCTTTGGTTGGTGGGAGGATGCAAAAATCATAAAAAAGGGGGGATGGGGGGGAGAGAGGGATGGTGAAGGGGGGGGGGGCCCAGTCAATGACAGTCCAGACCTGCGACCGAGTGGTTGGAGTGGTGGGTGTGGTGCAGCTGCCAAAGGGGACTGACTGACGCGGACAGTGGGATTTGGCCGTGGGAGCGCTCCAGCTGGAGCTGTTGGAGCAGTACGCAGGAAGCAATTTGGCAGTGGGTGGCAGGCATCGCGGTAGGCCGCAGAAGGAAGAAGAACCGAGCGGAATGGGGTCGGCAGGTCGTGGGTAGGTAGCGTTAGCGGTAAGGTAGCGGCATCCAGTCGGATAGCGTGGTAGGTAGCGCTGCTGTGGGATTTGCATTTGGCTGGTGTCCATCCAGGCAGTAGTGGCCCACGGGCTGTCGTCGGCTGCATTGGCAAGCCAGGAAGAGGGCGTCTGGTTGGTTTGGGTTGGGCTGAGAGCTGTCGCGGTGCGGGTGCGGGTGGGTGCGAGCGAGTGAGCGAGAGCATTCGTACTTGGTGCGCGGGCGCTATTGCCATGCCGTCTGGTTTTGATTTGTTTGTTGCCTCTGGGCTATGCCAGGCCGTCGTCATTCTCGGGCGGTTTGCGTTGGTGTCGCGACGGTGTCGGAAATGATGCTGACCAGACGCGTCGTTTCGTTTGCTGGGCCATTGTCGTGGCGAGCGAGTGTCGGTAGTGATTGTGATACGACATGTTGCATGGTCGCTGGCTGGAAAAAGAGGCAAAGCTTCCGTCAAGATCCAGTCGGTCTGGTCCGGAGTGTAGGCGAGGAAGAAAAAAAGCGTGTTGCCATTTTTTCTCAGCGGGAATCAAGGAGTGTGTGTGGACGGCCAACCCTGGCGAAATGGCGAGCGAGAGGGATGACCGATGGGCCTCCCAGGGATGGGCCAGTCAAACCGATCCGAGTTGAGTCGCGAAAAAAGTGGAAGAAAAAAAATAGAGAAGAAGCAAGAAAATGCTGCGAGCGCAAAGCAGGCTCCAGGGCAGAAAAAAGGCTAGGTCTGGGACTGGACAGCGACTGTGGATGATGACATGGCCCCATATCAGGGAGGGCCTCTCACTGGAACACGACACCGTGGCTCTGAGCTGGCTGGGCTGGCAGGCCTGGCAGAGGGCAGAGGGCGGCGAGCAGCACCCGACAGCGGCATCACAATTAGGGCAGAGCATCGTCACCACCTCGCCAGCCAGCCGTCAGAGGTAAGCACTGGCCAGAATGCATTGTCGCAAAAAGAAAGAAAAGACCTGTGAAAGTACTGCGACCTTGGACGCGGTGCCGCGGTACTTCAGGGGCTGGGTGGTCACAACAGGGGGGACATGGGGGTGGGAAAGAGATAAAATGTGAGGAATCCGCGGTTTTGATTGGGTGCATCGCCTTAGCGCGGCCGCTTAGCACAGGCAATGTCAAGCAGGACCAACCGCCACGGCGCACTGGCTGCCTGGGGCCCCTTGGCTGTGTGGCAGGGGGGTGTCGTTGGGGCGACTGCTCAGGCGGGCGATGGCCAAAATTATAAAGAGGCAGGCCTCCCTCCAACCCGCTTGTTTCGAAGTTCTTGCGCGGAAGCTCCGACCAACGGCCTTACGTAGTCACACCCACTCACGTTCGGCCTTTCTAATTTTCCTTCTCCACCCCCACTCAAACCACCCCCAAACTCAAAATCCAACCAACAGACACCGCACACGATCCTGCATCGTCGTCATCGTCATCACAGCCTCATCGCACGTTCACCACCGTCATCACCGACGACGACGTCGATCGACACAGACACACAGACATCACCACCTCGACCCCCAACGAGGCTGATCTCTACACTCTCTCTACCTCACTACCAAACACTCCAAGACTAACGACGGAGCTGTCAACGTCAGCCAGGGCCCAGGTGGTATCGCTCTCTTAGCTGAAAGTGTACCCGCATATCCTACCCTGCACGAAAGAAAGAAAAGATCTGGAATACGTTCTTTTCGAGGCATCCCTTCGTTACGTTACTCGCGCGATCCCTTCCGACGACAGCCAGGTCGAGAACGAGTCGCTGCGCCCTGTAGACACAATCCGTGCGCATCGCATCGTCGACGAATAGAGACACAAGTGCTTTGAACCGTGACGAGGTATCCCGAGACGTCGAGTTGATTGGTGGTATCTGGGTCTTTCGCGACAAATCCAAAGCGACGCCTACGAAACCAACGACCTTCTCGTCGACCTACCTCAACCTTGAGATCCCATATCGCGCCATTTGCCTGACCGCCAAGTCGTCGAGACAAGCGCTACCTACCTACCTATCTATCTGTCTTGAGCAGTCGCTGTAGGGGAGACATTCACTTGTTTTTCTCCCACTTCTGGTATGGTGTTCCATCTCTTTCAGTCGTCGTTTTCCCCATCGCACCTGCCTGCACGACTGCCTTCCTCTATTTGGCTCGCACCTTCCCGACTCTGGAGGTCATCAAGGTGCAGAAGTCTCGCGCACAGACCATCTTCCATACACCTATAAAAATTACAGCCACCTACGCGATCTACCCAAAACATCACCATTCATATCGCTGTCGCATTTCATTCTCCATTGTTACTTTTCTTGGCCGCGGCAAATAATTACAGCATCCAACTGTAATGGCGCGTGCTTGCTACAATGGTTAGATCAACGTACTGACTTTCGCAGATCTGCTCTTTGCCCCATCTTCGGCCTATCCCTCAAGCAACCGCAATCATGGAGGCGATTCAAACCCATCCCACGAGTGCTGCGCAAGCCAAGGCGTTTACTGCGCCTGGCTCGCTGTCCTTCCCCGGCGGCGCTCACGAGCTTCCTCCCCCGGCGAACGGCGCTCAGGCTCCCGTCAACGGTCAGGTCCCCGCCGTCAACGGTCAACAAGGCGCAAACGGTACCGGGGTGACTCCCGCGACCCCCGCTGCGACTCCTGCTGCCACCCAGGGTGGAAGTGGTTTGACTCCCACGCTGCAGTATGTATATCATGAGTGATTTTTTTCTGCTCCATGACGCTTATGTCGCTGCTTAAAGGAACATCGTTGCCACGGTCAACCTCGATTGCCGCTTGGACCTGAAGACGATTGCCCTGCACGCGAGAAACGCCGAGTACAACCCCAAGGTACGTTGCGCCTGACTACCAGTTGTTTCCCGATGCTGACTTCCGACATAGCGTTTCGCCGCCGTCATCATGCGTATCCGCGAGCCGAAGACCACAGCCCTCATCTTCGCCTCTGGTAAGATGGTTGTAACTGGTGCCAAGTCTGAGGACGACTCGAAGCTTGCCTCCCGCAAGTACGCTCGTATCATCCAGAAGCTTGGCTTCAACGCCAAGTTCACCGACTTCAAGATCCAGAATATTGTTGGATCTTGCGACATCAAGTTCCCCATCCGTCTCGAAGGTCTTGCCTCCCGCCATCACAACTTCAGTTCTTACGAACCCGAGTTGTTCCCTGGTCTCATCTACCGCATGATTAAGCCGAAGATTGTGCTCCTCATCTTCGTCTCTGGCAAGATCGTCCTCACTGGTGCCAAGGTCCGTGAGGAGATCTACCAGGCGTTCGAAATGATTTATCCTGTGCTTCAGGGTCAGTATTCCTGCTTCCCTCGTCTCTTACAATCGCTAACTCGTCCCAGATTTCCGCAAAGTCTAGAAACCGAAGCAAAGGATGAACCGTCAACGCTGTTGATGTATTATCGCCCAAAAATATTGCCGACTTGTACGATTAGACACCACCCTTTCTTCACGATACCACGACTGCTTTTTCACGCACACCATAAAAAAAGCGAGCGTCCGTCAGCTGGCATCTTGGCCATGCCCAAGACGCCTCGATGCTCGTTTGTGTTATCCCTTGATTTTCCGCTGCATTGCATTGGCGTTGGCACAGGAGGGATCCTGGACTGGAGGCATTCAGTCTGGGTGGTTTGATTCAGACGAAAAAAATAAGATTTTTCTCATCCCGCGACACTACATAGATTGCTCGTGGCATGGTCGACGGCAACGCGCAGGTCGACTTCGCCGTTCTTTAATGGAAGCAACTTAGATGCATGAGGGACCGAGACGGTGGGAACGGGGAAGGATGCGTTCGTCGCCTCTTGGACAGTTGGTCTGGAGGGGCTTTGGCGAGTGATGATCTGCGAAAACAGGTTTGCGACATCACCTGGTCAGGGTGGCCAGGTTGATCACTCCATTCTTACTCTGGCTCAAGTTAAGGGTTTGATGCGAGCTTAGCATGCATTAGTAAGAGTGCAATGCCAAACCTGATTTCATGAACACAATCCCGTCGCTGTGATTTGTGAAAATTTTGCCAGCGTGCCTCGGCCCCATATTCGGTCGAAAAACAAGAAACTTTTGTGTATGTACAATACCTGAGTCTACGTGTCTACGGTTCTACGTCGACATTCATTATTACTGATGACCACGGCCATGTGACACAGAATGCTACAGCTTGGGCTGTTCGCCCTTGAGCAAAATGCCAGGCACGCCTCCACGGCTGCCGTCGTCGCATGAAATGTTGTCATACAGACTCGTCACGTCTTCGGGCTTGTTGATCGCCCTCCACTTCCACTTCTCAGTGAACACCTTGTCGCCTCTGCCCTCCAGCACATTCACAATCTCCCTGCCCAACACAGGCAGGAACTTGAACCCGTGACCGCTGCCGCCCGTGGCGACAAATAGGTTCTTCGCCTCGGGATGGTGGCAGATCAAGAAGTCGCCCGTCTGGGTATCGGTGTACCAACACAGCCGCGTCTTCACGAACGGGCGGTCGTGGATCGCGGGGATCGGGACGATGGTGCGGACGGCGGTGCGCAGCGCATCCTCTCCCTCTTTCGGGACCTGGAGGTTGGGGTCGGTGATGTGTGTCGCGGGCAGGGAGACGGTGCTCTTCTTCGCGGATGACGTGGGAGACGGGTGAGGGATCGGTGTCGGGTTGAGGTAGCCGTACGCGTGGCGGGCGACCTTGACCTGCAGTCCTGACGGAGGGATCATGAAGAGTCCTGTGCTGAAGTTGAGAGTCACAGGCATCTTGGAGAGGATCTCGAGCTCGGAGGGGGTGATGTCAATGTATCCGAGCACTTGGCCGGTCGCGATGGCCTGGCCTGAGAGATCGACAAGCTGGCCCGTCCATGCACCGGCGGCGACAATGACGAGGTCGGCGGAAAGGACACGGCCATCGGTAAGCGTTGCGCCGGTGACGGTGGAGGCGGAAGAGTAGTTTAAGCGGGCAGCGGTGCCAGAGACGAAGTTTACGCGGCGAAGGACCTCGACGCGGCGGGCGAGGTACTTCATGGACTCGCCAGCGTCAGCCCAACCAGCCAAAGGGTTGATGTAGCCCCATGTTCCAGGGGCGATCGGGGTGCCAAGATGGTCGCGGATTGCCTCCGGGGTGGGAAGCTCCTTGATGATCTTATCGCCATCGGGCCCTGCGAGGGAGACGACGTTGTTGTAGCTTTCGCGAACGTATTCGAGACTGGTCTTTTTTGGTGGTGATGATGTAGTTGAGGCTGCGGGGGAAGGGGACTTGGGGTCGGCGACGAGACACAAGCCGGATTGCCGATACCGGCCTTCACCTCCAAGGTCTGAAGGGTTTGTGGTCTTGCGCCATTCCGTCTGCGCTTCGGCGGCGAGGCGAGCGTAGGCTGGATCGGCGTAGTCTGAGCGAATGATGCGAGAAGAGTCAACGCTGGCGGCGTCTTCACTTGGACCGGGGACGGGGGAGCGGTCGAGAACGGTGATCTTGGTGGAGGCGTAGCGGGGGCGGAGGGCAAGTTCGTGGGCTGTCGTCAGGCCGAAGACGCCGGAGCCGATGATGAGAATCGAAGAGGGGGGTTCGGCGGGGTCTGCCATTGTCGCGTGTCTGTGTGTTCGTGCGACGCGAGGTACCTCAGTACAGGATGCGATTGTGCGACTCAGGACGGTACCGCAAGGTGGGAGGTAGATCACGGTTCGCGATTGGAAGATTCTGCGAAAATGTCAAACTGGCAACACCAGACGAATTGGAAAAGGGAGAGATTTGCTGCGTAACTTTAAAAGGGCACGGTGGGAGAGGAGGAGAGACGGGGAAAGGGGAGGCGGTGGTTGGGGGAGGAGCACGTTGAAGGGGATCACCCCGGACCGGCGCAATATCGGAGTCGAAATTTGCGGTGTCGTGGTTTATCGGCTTGCCTTACTCGTTATCGCGGGGAACACCGTTCTTCTATCGTAAGTTTTTGCAGCACGACTGCGGGCGGGCCGGGTTGGAACTTGGCGTCCCCTGGCTTTCGGGCGTGGGGCCGGGACTGAACTTTTTGGAGATCCCAATGCCGGTAGTGGGGGCCGTAGAATGTGTTGGCTTTCCATTTGGTTCAGGGCCCGGCCGCTTGGCCTATTCGCACTTGGAGGTTGTACGGATGTAGGGTTCCATGTGCAGGACGGGGCGGTGGGTAAGGTGTATCGTGTCGCTCTGTGGTAAACTGTGCGCGTGGGATTCCGCGCCTTTGAAGCTTGGCAGCAGCATCTTGGTGTCGGGTGCTGGTCGATGTGAATGTTCGGAATCGGAAGCTGGATCCGGCGGTGCTCGGCTCGGGTTACTCAAATCCAACGGCATGGTGTTCTTGTTGGTTCCTCAAATCCCACCCCTGCGGTGTCCATGTGCAAGGTGTTTGCGGTGAGGAGGCATTGAATGCTAAATGGCCAATTGATACTTATTATTCTCCTTCTAACACCGCGTGCCTTCCTTCCCTTTGCGTCGCAACTTCCTCACCTCGCGCCTGCCTGGAGCCAAACCGACCCTACAACAGGCACTTGTGCTTCACTTCAACTCAACAAGGCCCAATGGTCTAGTGGTAGGATTCGCCCTTCGGGTAGTAATATTCTCAAGCATAGCTTGATTGGGCGAGGTCCCGGGTTCAAACCCCGGTTGGGCCCCTTTTTGCACATCTGGTGGTGATTCCTGGTGTTTTTGATACTGGCCGAAAGACTCATTCTAACGCTTCGGCGATAACTGCCCACGTCACGTCGCGTTCTTTTGAGTGAGGTCTAGGCCTGGATTATGTCAGCTGCGCCGGCAGTTGGAGTGTGCCTCGCTGCCTTTGCGAACAACGGCCATTCGTCAGTCACCCCCGGTGCCCGCGGGAATTGTGATGAGGCTGACTTGATCACCGCCGGCCGTTGGGCCGTCTAAACAAGGAAACGCTGATGCAACCTGGGACAAATTAAAACGCAGCCCTCCGTCCAAATGCCTTCCCCCCAGCCGTACGAATTGATGAAGCTGTTCGCACTAAGCACCGTGCGGGGTCATCGTCACATCCCCGCTTTCAGCTGTCGGTGCCCACGCCCACGCCGTCTTCCCTGTCTCAAACCACCGACGCTCACTCACCAAAACTTCCTTCACAAACAACTCGTCACCACCACATATCCAACATAAAAAAATGGTGAGAAACTTATGCTCCGGCCGCCCGAGACACTCCGATTTATGAAGCTAAGCACGATGTCCAGGCTGCTGCTGGGTTGACTGAAGAGCAAAGGGCGCAATACAAGGAGGTCTTTGACCTGTTTGTGAGTTTCTCCCTCCCGCTTCCCCTTTCCATCAGGCTGGCGCCATGCCGAGCCTGATTTTTTTGGGCTGGCCTACGTCAACCTTCGACAACACCGGAGTTCCTCATTTTTGCTAACTCGACCACAGGACAAGGATGGGACCGGTCAGTAACAACACCCTTTTTCGAGCCGCGAACTTGCTGCGCCCCCTTTTTCTGGACGACAGTCGGGAATTATTTTTTAAACTCGATCGAACCCCTTTTTTTTTTCTTAAATCCGCTCGGGAACGGCGTGGCTTAGACCGTTCCATCTCATCTCGGATTTGCTGCAGTTCCCTTTTTGCTTTCTCATCCCAACCCCAAACTGACATTGTTTTTGCAGGTGACATCACCGCCCAGGAGTTGGGAGAGGTCATGAGGTCCCTGGGTCTGAACCCCAGCGACACGGAGTTGACGGACATGGTGAACGAGGTCGACGCAGACAACAACGGCACGATTGACTTCAATGGTACGTCGTTGCGGTTGCATGGATATGAAGCATCTCGAAACGGGTAGCTAACTCGACTCACTAGAATTCCTCAACTTGATGGCGGTAAAGGTGCAGGTCGGCGACGCTGAGGAGGAGCTCAAGAACGCGTTCAAGGTGTTCGACCGCGACGGCAGCGGCACCATCTCGGCCGAGGAGCTGCGACATGTCTTGAAATCGCTGGGCGAGAACATGACCAACGCCGAGATTGACGAGATGATCCAGATGGCCGACAAGAACGGCGATGGAACGATTGACTGTAAGGAGCACCCACCGCATCGACATTGCCTGCCCCCTTTGTTGTATTTGGGCCTTTTGGCACGCACGATACCTCGTTATTTGGCAAGCAAGCTGACCTTCAAGCAACAGATGATGAGTTTGCGTCTATTATGATGAAGGACTAAAAACGAAAAGAACGGGAAAGAGTCCTAGGCGGACCAGCTCTTGTTGATGATATCTTGAGTTTCATTTCCTTGATGAAGGGTGTCTTTTACAGGTCACCTCATACGGTATACAGGCAGGTAGAATGAATCTGCTTCACGTTGGACCCTCAGATGGTCTATCTCTAAGCGATGGTTTCCTGGCGTTTCCAGCCCCCGGTTTCTTTGCCTCAGTGTGAAAGTCGAAGGCTCCTGCTGCATCGTGTTGAAGCCCGGCTCTGCGCTTACTCGGACATCGGGGCAGCCGTGTCTGCCTCGCCACGTCCCAAAATCGCTGTTGTTCCAGCGGAATAGGTGGATCAATAGGTCATGTGGCGTATTAATGGGGTTAACGAACACCTGCCAAAGAAACGTCAGTCCCCAGAGGTCTCCCACCGCCCTAGCAACCTCATTCTCCTCGCGCACAAGATACCGGAGCAACAGCACCTCCTGTCACGTTGAATGTCGACGACATGCTCAAGCTAAACAATCCATGCGTAGAGCATTGGTGGCATCCACTCGATTAATCACTGATGACCAGGCCGGGACAAGTTGTCCCGGCAGCTCAGAATATGTTTCGGTAGAGCGGTCAGCGGGATAGATAGCTTTGAACGATTCTCTCTTTCATCAGGATCGCTCAATGTGACTATTCAGCGACCCCAAGGAAAACCACTACAGTCTTACATGACGAAACAACTATGCCATGAGGAGATGTCCCATCATGGAGACGGGTGTAGGTAATGTGGGATTCGGGGGAAGTGAGGTTTTCAGGAGGGAGAGGCGTCTATGGTCTAGCATTTTCTCGTGTCACATGGTTTCGTCTTCTCTTTTCCGGTTGACATTAAATATGGGCTGTGTGGTTGGTTCGCTTGCTTGTCTGACATTCTCGAGCTGAGTTGGGCCGGTCCATCGACAAGCGCGACAAGCGCATCTGTGTGGCGCGGTGCGTAGGGCGTCTTCACTGCATTTTACGCTTACCCGGGGAGGGTGAGCTGACCATCCGTGTTCATTCAGGTTTGGTCGCCTAGAAGGAGATTGCGGTGTGAAAACCGGATTTGATACTCCTGCGATCTACGATCATCGCGGTTCGTTACTCGTCGGAGGGGGCACTACCACTTTACCCTATCGATGGATTTGACAGACAAGGAAAGGGCTTCTTGTGCTCCCGGGACCAGAGGCGCGTAGACTTGCAATGGATCCGTCTCTGGTTTGTGTCCTGCTACATATGAGGTTCGTGAGACGTCTGAAGCAAAGTTATCACTGCTTTGACCAGAAGCCGTGTGAAGATTGATCCTGTTTGACTTCCGTTGGACGACTAGGACACCATCAGCATGATCATGCCATGTGGTCACCGCCACAGGCACGCCGTCACGTTAAGCCCTCACCCCCGTTTCGGTTGAACACCAGAGTTATCGTCAATAGGCAGGAAGACATGTTTACGGGGTGCCATTAGGAGTTGTCTACGGTTTGGTTGCTTAAACTCAGAACGAGCCACGATCCGTCAGACTTCCTTTGATATTGAGATTTCTTCGCGTTCATCATCGGGCTCCACTCACATCTGTTCAGTACAGTAATTGTCCGAGGGGAAATGGACAGGGACAGAGTTGACAGCGAACGAATGGTCGCAACGGAAATCAAGTTTGACCATGAGAACGTAGGCATGTATGTACAAGGCCAGGGTTGAAAGAGCAGGCCCAGATGCTCAGAAGCGAATAAGGGAGGAAGCGATTCTCTGAGCACGAGGAAAACTGCTGTTACTCTTAAGTGGCGTCTCAATCGAATATCAGATACTCAGCACTTGTATATAGCTCTTAGTGATATAGATAGAATAAACTGACGGCAGACCTATTTGAGTAGTTCACTTAGATCAACCACTGAAGTCGAAGAAACAACAGTTCAACAGTAATACTCCATTGCGAAGAGCAGGGGAAAAACAGAGATTGTGGGTAACACATGCAAAAAATCAAAAAATTGATTTCGCCCGGACTTGAACCGGAGACCTTCAGTGTGTTAGACTGACGTGATAACCAACTACACCACGAAACCATTGATTAGTGCTAGCCGCCGTGGTATGCATCAATATGAAGCGTGAGCATTTTGTTGCAATCCGCGCCAGTACATCTCATTCGTCCCTCGAGCTCCTCCAGCACACGAGCAAGCTGCTTGATCAAGAACTTGCCGGCATCAAAGCCCACCGGGCACATGCTTCCCCCCAGCCGGTACAAGCAGCCGTTCCTCCCTCAACGCCTAGCCCCACCCTCGTTCCCGCCCATTGTAAAAAAATCGCAACTGCACTTTCCCATCTGGATTTTTTCTGTCGGGCCCCACCATCGACCTAAGAGCCGCAGCCCCATCAAGCCGGCGCGGGACGTGCTCCCCCTCCAGAACGTCTATAAAATCTCGTCGACCGCGCCGTCCTTTTACCTTTTCTCTTCTTCTTTTCTTCATGTCGACAATACTTCAGTATGTCTCACCCCCTACATTTGCCCTTCCCAGCGCCCATACACGAAAAAAGAAACGGTTTGCTAACCACCGCCCAACAGGAGAATCATTTCTATAGTATTCGACCTATTCTTGGTTCCCTAAAAGAGCCACAGATCCCACCCTGGTTGATGAGTTGTATCCTCGACACCCTAGAGTGAAGAACTCCTGGTTGCTCTCGACCTATCCGAAAGGATGGCGGCCTCGGACTTGTTTCTGGGGCTGTATAGAGAGCGGTGATGATCTCGTCCCTGTCTGCGGTCTTGCCCTTGGGCGCGCGGGCAGGGTGGGTGTTGATGGACGTCTGACAGGCGTGTCTTTTTTTCCTTTTTTTCATTGCGGGCTGGAGCTTTGACTCTGGTCGTGAAGAAGAAACTTTTCTTGTGGCGTTGGGCTTAGAATTTCTGCTGGTCTGGACACCAAGGCCTGGCCCGGGGTTTGGATACCCATCCCAAAGTGAAGACTTTTTATGGATGAAAGTAGTATAGCACAATACTTGTATGAACCGTGCGACGGCACAGCACTATTGTGAAGTCCATCCTTGCATTGGCTTTACCTCACCCATTATCTTTATTGCTTCCAAGTGGGAGCATTCTGAGGCATTGAAACACACGTAGAGCATTAAGGTGAAGGTCATATCCAATCGTATTCATGCGCCTAGTCCCAAGAACCACTCTGTTGATATACAACCAGGCCAAATGCTATAAAATACAAGTTCATCGTGGTGTGCCCATTTACTCGGCAACCCAGACGGCGCTCATGCCCATACCGGTACCGATACACATGGAAGTGTTGCCAATCTTCTTGCCCGTGCGCTTAAGCTCGTACAGTAGGGTGGAGACCTGTCGCGCGCCAGTGCAGCCCAGAGGGTGGCCAAAGGCGATGGCACCGCCCTTGGGGTTGACCTTCTCGAACGGAATGCCGAGCTGCTCGGCACTCCACAGGCACTGGGAGGCAAACGCCTCGTTGATCTCGTAGATATCGACGTCCTCGGTGGCGATGCCAGCGAGGGCGTTGGCCTTGGGGATGGCCTTGGCAGGTCCCTGTCCCATCAACAAGGGCGGCAGACCAACAATGGCAGCCGACACGAACTTGCCGAGGATGGGCTGGCCGAGACGCTCGGCGGTGGAGCGCTTCATGAAGAGAACGGCAGCGGCACCATCGGAAACCTGAGAGGCGTTACCGGCGTGGATGCTGCCGTCCTTGGCGAAGGCAGGCTTAATCTTGCCCAGGGACTCAGCGGTGACGCCAGCGCGAACACCGTCGTCCTTTGCGACGGTGATCTCCTTGGTCTCGCCGGTCTTGGGGTCCTCCCACTTGACGGTAAGAGGGGCAATCTCCTGATCAAAGAGACCCTCCGCCTGGGCCTTTGCGGCCTTGGCGTAGGAGGAGGCGGCGAAGGCATCCTGCTTGGTGCGGGCAATGCCGAGGTCGCGGGCCATGTCCTCGGAGAGAACACCCATGGGAACCTTGCAGTTAGCGGCCTGGGGGGTGTTCTCAAGCTGCTCGGAGAATTCGGAAACGGCGCCAGGGCTGGAGAACTATCAGTTAGCTTCTGGAAATAGTGGTAATCGGGATGTGAACCTACCCGTATTGCGTGGACATGCTCTCAACACCGGCGCCAATGCCGATCTCGATCATGCCGGTCTTGATCTGGTTGATGACGTCGACGCAAGCCTGCAGACCAGAAGAGCACTGGCGGTTGAGGGTGCGGACGGCAGTGGTCTCGGGGAAGCCAGCGACGAGGGCAGCGGCGCGCATCTCGGTAGCACCACCGCCGGGGGCAAGGACAGTGCCGACGGCGATATCCTCGACGAGGGCAGGATCGATCTTGGAGCGCTCAAGGAGAGCCTTGAAGGCGCCGGCGACGAGGTCGGCAGCCTGGGTGTCCTTGAAGCCACCCTTGCCACCCTTTGTGAAGGCCGTTCGGAGGGCTGCGGTAACGACAACCTGGGGAGAGGAGTGTTAGAAAGGGTTATTCTCCGCGTGTGCCGAGGTTTGGAGCTTACATCGTCGGCGTTCTTCTGGAGGAGCTTCTCCTTGTTGCTGCCGCTGGAGAACTGGCCTCCCAGCTGAGTCAATCTCTCGAGAGCTATTCAAACATGACTGTTAGCATCGCAGACAACCATAGGGAAGCCAATGCAAGCTACTCACCACCCATTTTGTGTAGATGTGAAGCTTTAAAGATTGGTGGATATAGTAAACAAAGAGATGCTGGGGATGTGAAGGTATGCAGCGGTAGATGGGAGAGGATAAGTATGTAAAGGATAAGAAAAAGGTCTACGACGGGAACTAGGTATGGATCGGATCTCAGATTGGCAGACGAGCCTCGGATGTTCAGAGCAGGCGTGACAAAGGAGCCGCGACGTGGTGGCAGTTCGAGAAACCAGCGGTGCTGGGGGCCGTGGGCGCTGATGTCAGCTGGGGTATCTGCAATTCCGACCGAGGCATTCCCAAAGGCCACACCGCATTGGTGCGAAACGACCAAGGTTGGGGTGGACCCGCTTAACCCGCACGCGCTAGCACCGACTGCGCTGGAAGCTTTCACATGCCACTTTTCTCGCATGTTTCCTGCGGCGATTCGTGCTGTACCTTACGGAGTCCCTCACTCAGTGCAGTGTGCTGCTGCTGCTACTGCTGCAACAGCTCCACTGGGCTTGCCTCTGCCTCCGCATCCCCCATACTGCGACCTTCGCTGCGGGGGAAGACGACGCTATTGGACGTCGCTGAAGGAACGCTGCCGAGACCGTCGCAAGGGTCAATGGTCTGCGTCACAAGCATCTGCGCCTGATCTCCAATTCTGCCTTCTTTTCTCGTCACGGGACACATGATTAGAGTACTGATATGAACTCCCCGAGCTGGAATAATAATCACGGTGAGCGGACTATGTGGCTGGGTCAGACCGACCTCCCGCCTTCACCTTGCAAAACTGCGGCCGGTGCTTTGTCTGCTGCAATTCCGACCGAGTGGGACACGTGTTTGCTTGGCTTTGAAGATTGTTAGATCCGTGTATGGGGTTACCCCGTGTTTCCCGTCATTTTCCCATGTGAAGATGCACCGCGAGTCAACAGCCTACGCCAATAGGAGGTGGCCGCTGCAAGAATGTTGCCCACAAGGTCATGACATTGCCGCAAATGGATGGCCATATTCATGTGTACGGGTACAGGTCGAGACATGACGTCGTTGGGGATTAAGAAATCGTCGTGAGCAATAGTACAGACATCATTCTACAGATCTATCATCGTGGCCCGTCGTGGAGGACCTCTACAATTTCGCTACCGGCTGGATGAGCGACAACCTCTCCCTCAGCGCCGCCTCGGCCTCTTTCTCTATCCTGGGCACCAGGTCCTTGACCGAGGGGATATCGTGAATCAATCCAATGACCTGACCGGCTGTCCAGACCTATGTTTTCCCATGTTAGCAATTACTCTGAATGCAAGCCGCGCGTGAAAACACTTACGCCATAGTCCGGATCACCAGTGATGAACACCTCCTTCCCGCGCTTCCCGCTAACCAGCGGCGCGATCTCGGAGAACTCGCCCGAGGTGCTCTCCTGCTCGACCTTGATCGCCTCCTCCGTGACCTTGTTGCGGTACAGGCGCGTCGTGTTCCTCCACCGCCTCAGCAGCAGCGCCGTGTCCGTCTCCTGCGCCTTGACGATCTCCTCCTTGATCTTGTGGTGGATCGGCGCCTCCAGCGTGCACATGAAGCGCGTGCCCATGTTGATGCCGCACGCGCCCAGGCACAGCGCCGCAGCGAGGCCCTCACCGTCCGCGAAGCCGCCGCTCGCGATGAACGGCACCTTGAGCGACTGCCGCGCGCGCGACAGCAGGATGAAGTTGGTGATGTCCGACTCGCCCACGTGGCCCGCGCACTCGAAGCCGTCGATGCTGAGGAAGTCGACGCCCAGCTTCACGGCGCTCTGCGCGTGCCGGATCGTCGTGCACTTGTGCAGGATCGTGACGCCCGCCGCCTTGAGCTGCTTGATGACGGGCCCGGGCGAGTTGCCGGCCGTCTCGACGATACGGATGCCCTCGTCGATGACGACCTGGGCGTAGGCGCCGTAGTCCGGGGGCACGAGGGCCGGCAGGAGGGTGATGTTGACGGCGAAGGGGTACTTCGTGAGGGTCTTGCAGCGGCGGATCTCCTTGCGCAGCTCTTCGGGGGTCGGGAAGATGAGGGCGGTGATGATTCCCAGGGCGCCGGCGTTGGAGACGGCCGAGGCGAGGTCGGCTGTGCCGACGTGCTGCATGCCGCCCTGGACGATGGGTACTATCGAGGAGAAAGAGAGCGTGTCAGCGCGGTCGGGTTCTCATCCAAGTGGTGGCCTGAAATGCATTGTGACGCTCGCTCTGATGTGTTGTGCACTCCCACACCCAGTCCTCCGCCATCATCTATCTCGAGTCTTGACGTACCTTTGATACCCAACCGTCGGGTCAGCTCAGTGTTGAAAGGCATGGTTGGGCGACAGCTTTGCGGACACGTTCTCTGATCTCTATTTTCTGTGTAACACACAACGCACACAAATGACGGATCTAAGAGGGATGCGGGAAAGGAGGAAACAAGAGCTACGCGCTTTCTAGACTACGTGGTGTAGGAAACAGGTTGAACCAACGCAATAAAAGTAGAGGCGCAGCGATTCTGACGGCAGTCTGGCTGACTCGGTCCGGCCGTGGACGAGGACCAGAAGACGCCCAGCCCCGGTCGGTCGCTTGTGGGGTACCGAGGTAACTCGGCCTCCACCATTTCCCCCGCGTCTCCAGGCCATTTATCGATTAGACAACACCTGAATGAGCTGGGGTAATCAGGGGGGAAAGGTCGTGTCACATGGTCACCACCAAATTCCGTCCACGGGACTGTTTCCGTGGACAGCTGGCTTGACCCTTGGGCGCCGGTTGACAATCTGATATGCGGCAACCGTTCTGACAGAGAATGGCCATGGGAGGGTCGCACGAGAGTCTTCATAGCTACCACGAAGTATATGCACTGCAGCTTATTCCTGTTTTCTCTCACTCAGGACACCCTCAACCGTGTCAGTGCTGACGCTGTGCTCCCCTCCATCACCAGCCGACCTTTGACTCCCATCCTTGACACCACAGCCCGGCCTTCTTGGTACCCGATTGCCAGTTGGCCGAGGCCCTGTCGGTTGGACGACAGGCGCTCTCTGCCATCGCCCCATCTGGCCCCGATCTGGCGGCTCTTTGGTGCTTGAGTGGCACAGCGTTCAGGTTGCGCGACGCGGATCCGACGTCAAGGGACGTCATCTGGCACTGGCTTTCGGTCATGGGCTTTTGCGACTGGTATTCTATTCTGCACAGGACCACTGCCCGACGCCAGCGCCGTGATACGGATCCGGCCGTCGGCGGGCCACGGTGGGCCGCACGGCCGAGCCGGAGGCCCCCTGAATAGAAGCCCAAGTGCAACCCTGGAGCGGGCGAATGGGGCCCGACATGTTCGTCATACACGGCAGGCCCACCGCAGCGGGAGCGGAGATTTCTCAAGGAACAACACTGGACTGGACTCTCGGGCTGCGATCCGCTTGAAAGTGACCTGCGTGCCCTGCACCGGGTTCGAGTGTAGTGAGTCCGGCAGGCTGCAATAATTCCACACTTATGCATCCTTCCTCATTGAGAAGGGCCTTCTGGGACCGTTTAATCTCCACCCTGGCGGTGTCCGTTGGGCCTCTGGAGCTGGGTCTTGCTGCAGGTCATGCCAACGCCCGGAAGACGTTCGCCATCGATACAACCAACATGGGGCTGGCTGGGTCTTTCTTGCTTTTTCCCACTGGACGTTGTATTACTCCTCATCTTAATGTGGCCTTGGCACCTACCTCGCAGAAGTCGTCCTTGATGTCGATCTTTGGTCTTTCCATTGTGTAGCCCTGATCGACTTGCAGCATCGACCGACGTGCGAAATCGGATCGCAAAACACACACATCTTTTGGGCGATCTGCGAGGACCCTGGGCATAGGCGTGTCACTGGGTGCTCATATGACAGCCAGAAAGTTGTAACTCCATTCCGTGAGGTCATTGCTATGAGTGTATGGCGCGGTTGACGTGATGACCCGCATTGATACACGAACTGGCGACAACACATGTCCCTGAACATCGAGAGCCGTTGAATTCTCTCTTTGAAACTTTGGCCTGAACCGCCTCACGTTTCTACTCGTGCCTGGGTATTGCCCCTGGAGGACGTGACCCTTTCAAAGCGATCGATACGACCGCCAGCTCGTTGGCAATCTTGCGGGCGATGGCATGCAGAGAAGGCAAAGAACAACTCCACAAGGATCCAAAGCAGGGCTTGTGGAAGCGGCCAGCCGATACAAGACAGATGATGTGGCAAACACAGCCAAGGCGTGTTTTTCTTCTGCTAGCGACACGTAGGTCACCAGAAAAAAATAAGGTGCGGATGAGGTGCTGTGCAAATCTGTGGCATCCTTGCTCCGGAAGTCTTCATACGGCTGCCCGTCTGCAATTCTTGCAGGGTCTGGCGAGACACGAGCGGGAGATGTACATTTGACGCCGGCTTCTTACATCAGAAACGGCCTAGCTGCCGTTGCTGCGTTGGCCGCCTCGCAGGGCATGGCATGGCGCCCAAGGATTGACAAGCAACCGCGCGAGGCCGGTCAAGTTGCTGGCGTTGCTTGACTTGCTCCCTAACAACTTGCGGCACCTGTCAGACCAACCCGTCAGTCTCGATCATGCGCTGTTACGCGATTGTCGATGATGCTGGCGGGCAAGTCGGGGATGGTCGGGTATGCAGGCTCCGCCGAGACACGCAGCCTCCTGCAGTAGCGAGTTCCCCGTCTTTGGCTGTTGAAAGTCAGGCTCTTGTCATGCAAAGGCAGGCATTATTTGACTGTATGTACTTCTAGTGGGAACCCGTCCGTGCCGGACGAAAGAAATATCATGGAAAAAAAGAAATGTTGTAACCGCTGTTCGTCACGAGGACAGCAGAGAGGCTTGAAGTAGTCAAGGGTCGCTCGGATTTTGAGATTGTTATGGTCGGTTCGATATCCCGTTTGCCATTGGCTCTGCCACCTGTGTGTAACTCGGGCGGAGATAATGGCCTTTGTCTCTTTCTGCAAAAAAGGCAAACATGTATGGCGACGGGATGGAACGTGGGCAGATGCAATATGCAATCTGGAGTTGCCGGATTGCTGCTGACCGCTTTTCTCCACTCCCCGTCCATGTGCTGAACGCTCTCGTCCTCTGTGTGCGCGTCGACTTCGCTTCTGATATCTTCATTTCAAAAATAGGACCGCCCTAAAGGAATTAGCCGAAAGTTAAGAACGGTACAGATGGCGCGTGTATTTAGGATGCTGCCGTAGCAGCGGCAGATGTTAAACTGCCAGGGGATTGATACCGGTGCTCATTGCTGTCGCCAATCTCCAATGGACTTACACGGATGGTACGTCTGCAAAACTTCCGACGGCACGTCCAAGCGTCGACATTGGAGCGATAACCAGTGTGATAGGGCCGATAGAGACACGTCGGAGCGTCTCTCTTCGGAGAAACGTATCTTTTCACTACCTCTTTGGTAACATGTTTCGTGAGGTGAAGAGGGGACCAAAGAGAGGAGACAGAGGATATGGTAGGTCCGGGGGATGTTGGAAACGGTCCCGACGGGTTGGTCAAGCAGGCCGGGCAGTCCAGTCGACCAGATGGACCCTTGTTCTGTTGCTTAGGCGGTCCTGCACTCTTCTGCAAAGTCAAGGTCCAGCGCCCCGTTCCTGCTCCTAGTCAGGGCCCGGCCAGGGCTAAACGCCGATCCGCGAGCAAACATTGGGGCGGATCGGTACAACCGAGTTGCGAGATGGCCTTTGGTCCAGGTGTCGCCGGCCAGAGAGGTGTTCATGTTCATTTTGACCACTCCAGTCTATCCCAAAGTCCCAGTGTCGGCAGCCGTTGGATTGCGTGACGGCAGCGGCTTTGTTGGTGTAGCGAGAGGGCGGCAGAGACCCTGTGACTGGCGCAGGAGCAGAGGACGTGAGGTCGTATTTGAGTACAGAGCGGTGACGAAGATCAGGAACGAGCAAGAGATTTTGAGTTCAGCGACCAGGGCAGGGTCAGAAACTTCGCCCTGCCACCTGGGCGTAAGCTTAGGTTGCGTTGCGTTGAGCTCTGGGGCAAGGGAAGGATGGTCACGTCGCCCTGAGGCAAGGCAAAGACAGGACAGGACAGGACAGCCAGCTCGAGACAAGATGGAACCCAACACCCTTGGCCCCTGTCCAACGGCCTGGCATGGCATGGCTGCCACCTGAACACCTCCTGAAGCGTGGGAAGGGACAAGGCGGCGATCATGGCTACCGGCTCCGTCTTTTCTTTCTTTTTCCTTCCCTTCCCTTCCCTTCCCTTCCCAGGCATTGCAAACCCTCCCGACATGCAAAGTAGACGACGGGAAGGCACTATCGTTGCAACCCGAACACGGTGCACCGCGCTGCACACATTGGTTGACACAGTCTTGGGCTGTTGTAGCATCTTGCAGCATCCGCACAGTCAGTCAGTCGCCTGTCATTGCCCGGCTTGCCCCCCATGCTTCATGCTTGATGCCTCCGTATTCTCTCCATCGTTCGGCGTTGACGGCCGCCAAGAGCAGCAGGTGCTCCATGCCCCTGGTTGTTGATGATAACCTCATCACGTCAATGACTCTGGTGCCCCGGACTTGGAACTGTGCTCCAACACCTCGTCTCTGTCTCTCACCGCATCGTTGGTCACGTTGACACTGTACATTGCACGCTGCGCCTTGCGCATTGCATATGGCGTCGACGCTGATACCGATAACGAAAAGCCTCCCTCCCCGGCCCCGAACACTTGCTTCCGCCCTCGCCGCGGAGTCACATCCTCTCCCCACGTTTCCCGCCGACAGGAAACTCTAACAGACGCACTCGAAAAGACGGTGAAGATGATGGGACTCCACGAAGGAGGAGCAGAGGAGCAGAGCACAGCCAGTCCAGAGGGAACGATCAACACACTAACACTGAAGAATTCAACCGCCGCCAAAGCTTCGCTTCGTTGTGGACGGACTTCCCGTATTGCAGGTTGAACCTTCACGACATTAGCCTGCCGATAGTGGGGGAGAGACGAACGACGGTGATGGCAAAGCCGCGCGAAAACACCACAAGTCGCAGTCCCGCCGCCTGGTGCCAGGACAAGGGCAGCTTTTGCAGGTCCACTTCCAGCTGCCAGTCCTGCGTATCCGTACATGGTACTGCTCTTTCAGCCAAACGACACAAACCCAACGCCGACCAGCCCCGGCTTCCCGGTTCCATCACCCCCCTTTTCCTGTTCCCTTCGTTTCGGGGAAGCATGACGGTTCCTTAGCACAGGAAGCTAAGAGCAGAGGGACCCTCCGGCTGGAGCTCTTTTCATCCCCGATGCCACAAACGGACCACCAGAGGCCACCAACGCCGCCAATGCCACTTTGCTACATGCCTAGGCATGCAGTACACTACGGGCCAACTTTGACGGCCACCGCTGCAGGCTGGACGGGCCACACATCCACCAGCATGCGGCCGAGACTGTATTCGTACACAGGTACGGATATGGAGACCTTACGCAGGATTCGTAGGTAGTGGGGGAACTGCGCAGCCGGAGCTACCTATGTGAGCAGCAGCTGTAGGCTGTCCATAGCTCTGCATTTCCGCACGTTAGCTGCACCAGAGCTGCATTCGCTCAAGCCCGCCCGCCGCCTGTCAGTCTGGCCGATCCCGTCCGTCCTACGGATGCACTGCGGCGACAACGAACCGGCAACTCACGACAGCAGTCCTCAGCCCAAGTCAAGTCCCCCAAGTCCCTGATCTGCTCTAAGCCCGAACCAGTGAGCTTAGCTGTTCATATGAGACCCGGCCAAACAGCCGCACGTACCTTGCCTTGCGGGATCCCTTACGAGAGGTACTTTGCCTGTCCTTGCTGTCGACAAAGCAGCTGTCGTTCATCCGGAACATGGATGATGGGTCGACTTGAAGCTGAGCAGTCAACAAGCACTAATAGTAGTAGCACAATTCAAGCACAACTACCGCTGGCAACTACATACCATACACTACTTCGCCTGTTGGCCGCGACAACTACCGAACTACCGAGATGGATGTTGCAATAATTTTCACAATTCGCCGCCTTATCCACCTGCATCAATCAGCATCCGCGAACAGTACAATCACTCGCAGCAGTAGCAGCAGCAGCAGCATCATCATCATCATCATCAAAGCCCGCAGCAGCAGCGTCAGCGTCAGCATCGGCATCATCTGTGGTCTGGCCATATCTGCACCGCACCGCGTATGGCATGTATGCCCTTCCATACCTTGATACCATCAGGTACAGTACCATGCCTTGCCCGGCCTGGCCTTGCCCTGCTTTGCCTTGCCTTGCCCTGCCCTGATCTTCTGCCTCACCCCACCCTCAAATGACGATGAGGAGCGAGTGCTGCCCGATCCCACCCCCTTTCGCTGCCCCCTCTCCCCTCACGCTCTAAACCACTTCAGTATCGTGGTACATGCATCACTTGCCTGTGGCCTTCTGCCCCCCGCCCTTTCCTGCCGCATCGCATCGAATCGACGTGGCTCGACGGCCTTTTCTCGCCTTCTCCCCTGCCCAAGAGTGACATACTTTAACAACGTCAGTCCATCTTCGTGAGGATGGTCTCGATGAGGCCCAAATCTTCTTGACCGAGTTTCCTTCAACTGCCAGATTATGGAGGCGACACCATTACCCTACCCAACCACCGCCAGCTTAGCACTACCACCCCGGCCCGTTTCGCTTCACCGGCTGGCGGAGTTGATGCCGCCGCTGAGGGGTCCCGGCGTTATTAGCCCAAACCCCCAGACAGAAACCCATTCCTGCGTAGTGCGTACCACTTGCTTGCTGCGCACCTCGTCAAGTACACACAGTTGCTACATAGCTAGAGCTCAAAGCTATGCTGTGCTGTGGATGGATTCTGCTGCCCGGTGCGTGCGTGAGTGCCCAGTGCTCCTTGTTCCTCTCTCTTAAACTCTCGTGCCCAGAATCGTCCGCCGCCCTCCTCCTGCTAGCTCGATTGCCCAATTGTAGCTGGTGCGTTGTCTGATGTCAATGCTATTCTTGTTATGGTTGTCGAGACCCTGCCTTGCCTTACCTCATCTCACCTAACTTACCACTTGCATCCCGATTCCCCGTACCTGATCTTCCTTACCTTACGTATGTACCGGGCCAAGTGCCATGACATGCCAGCCCTGGCTTCGAATAGCATGGGTTTGGTCGAAGCGTTGGATGCGTGGTCGTGGTGCCATCGCAGCCCATTGCACCCAGCCAGCCCTTCCAGAGCGCCAGCCTCGTTGCTTTTCTTATCCAGACTCCCTTTCCTTGTGCACCCACTCGCTTTTTTATTCGCCGGCTGCTCCCATGCTCGCCCTGCCTGCATCTGCCTCTCCCTCTGCCTCTTCCATTGCTGGCTAGCATTCATCTCCACGAAGTCGGGGTACCATGTAGCACGCCTGGGCACGGTATCTGTATCGCGGTACACAGATAACTGCTAACTCACTTCACATCCTTACGGATACATGGTACGAATACCCATTCGTACATACAGATGCTCCATGCCCGTACATCCAGGCTCAGGCTGTATGCATCCGCCATCCGTAACCTTCACTCTGTCTGTCTCTCTCCCTTTCTCGGCTCGAGATTCCAGTCTTGCCCCTGGTCAGCTCGCACCCTGCCTTTGCCCACCGTTTGCCCTTTGCCTTCTCTCGTTGTCTTCGTCGCCCTCCATTCGCCTGTCCGGTTCGCCCACGCCCACGCCCACGCCCACGCCCACGCCCCTCCCCAGTCTTTCCATGTACGGGCCCTTGTCTTTGCGGCTTGAAGCTCCCCAATCATTTCCCTCTCCCACCCCGACGGGTCGGCACTCCACGCCAGCTCTGTTTGGCCTTGGACCCCCCGGGCGCCGGGTAAGGGAGCCTGGCAAAGCCAATTCCCAATCAGCTGCTGGCTCAGAGCTGCGGCCATTGCCCATCTCCCTCCAGAGGCATTCACCTTACCTACGACATGGAGCTATTCCATCTTGTCTCAAGTCCCCCCAAGCCCATGTTTCCCAGCTGCGTGTTCATCAACTCATGGATGTCGGCACCCATGTACCGCTAAACCACGCGGGGGGGTTAGGGAGCCAGGGTATGTCTCCGAGGGGTGTGAAAAAAGAAAAGTGAGAAAGGAAGGGGGAGGGAAAGTCGAAGGAAACGAGACCAAAAAAAAGAGGGACAAAAAAATAACGAGAAAAAAAAGATGACGCTAAGGATCCAAGTTTATCACGACGTTCTGCCGGCCCAGTACGGTACCACACTCCCCACGTCCGCGTCTGGTCTGTGGTCTGGCATCAGACGAAGCAGAAGCACTCACACCCAAGTGGCACACCCCTCCTCTTCCTCGCCGCCGCCGCCGTAGCTGCTGCTGCTGCTGCTCATCAGAGACAAGTACCAGGGCATGGAGAAAAAGAAACGACACAGGAAACGACGCGGTCCTGCCGTACCAAACCCAAACGGCATTGGGACGTGATGTTGTGTCGTTACTTCTTTGGATCATGCCCGTTTCCTCTTCCTTTTCCTTTTCTTCTCCCACCTCTACCCATCCCAAGATGCAGCATGCCGTAGGGTACCAGCCCAACTGATCCCTTACCCGTCCTCCCCGTCGTCTACTATTTGTTGTGCAAACAATTCCTTGCCTCTCCAGACGGCATCTAGCTAATCTTGTTCTGCCACATCATAATCTTTCCACCCCAATGGGAATATCCCCATCTGTATCACGGCCTAGCTGGAACCGAGTATAAGATCGACCGAGTTTCGCTTTGGATTTCCTCGAGATAACTACGATTCCAACCGACTCAAACACACACATCACATCAAAGCACCCACCACCACCACCACCACCACTTCGACAAACAACCCTTAGGGACCTGAGAGCTTTCCCATTGTTCCTTCAACATTACACTACATGTACTCCAACGCTTCTTACTCGTCCACCGCCACCATGTCTGCCTCCTCGTACAACAGTCAAGCGGGAACATGGCAGGAGCGTCTGGAAGGTAGGGCGCCACCACATCCCACCAAAGAAAAGCATCATGAAGCTAAAGCCAGGGACTCGCAGACGCCTGCCGCGAGGCAAACATTCTCCCACCAGTATTCCAGATCGTTTCTGATCGACGTGGTAAGCACCTGTCCCCCGAGAGAAAAAGCGCACACGCACTTGTCGTCCGTCGGTGTAACTAACGGTTCGCCCCCCTCGTCACAGGCGGCCGTACCGCCTGGTCCAGCCGAGTCACCGTCCACGGACGCACCCTCTCCGCACGATTTTGGTACGACGGCAAGAACCTCAACAATGCGAAAGAAGACGCCGCCGAAATGGCACTCAACTACCTCACCGGATCGAACCCCAGCTCGCCAGCCAACAGCAGAGGAAGCTGGTGAGCTTTCGGCAGCATAGAATGGGGAAGAAAAAGGCGTGCGGGAATAATACCGAAAACCTTCTGGGCAGCGGAACGACACCATAACGAGCGAGCATCCCACCGTCGAGCGGCGCACAACACACGACACACTCACGTCTTGTCTTTTTTCTCCGACACATTTGTTTTCTTGCTTCCCCCGATCCATTATTCTGCTGTTCACTTGTACGAATACACCCGGAGTTAGGATTGGGAGACACCGGCCATTGCCACACGGCAGAAAGGGAACACCATGGGTATCGGCGTACAACTTACATTTCTACCAACACTCAATTGGGGCCCCCGACACGGAAACATCACCAGGTGTTGCGCTGATCGGGAAAGAAAGGACCGGCGCAGAATCACAGTCTTGAGAAGGCCAACACGAGAAAGAGGGAAGGGGGAGATTTAGCGGGCATGCAGGGCCTGTTTCTCCTCTCTGCATCGTCATCGAGTCTCAAGCTTCCTTCCGTTTTCTTTTCTTTTCTCGCCCGCCCCCCACCTCTTTATCTTATTTCTTTGGAACAGGGACTTTGGAGAAGAAACTCCGACACGAGACAGAACCTTGGCGAAACAGGACCGGCAGACAGTCGACGGTCACTAGGGCGACTTTTTTTGGGACAGGAGAGCAGGAGCGAGGGGTCGGGTGCTATGAGGCGCTTGCTGCCCTTGCTAGTAATTTGTGTGTTGCAATTTGGAAATTTTTATTTTTTCCTTACCTTGGGAGCGGCGTTATTGGAGAAAAGCAACTATGCCATGGGGGACAAGGGGGATGATAGTGGGAATTGAAAGCTAAAAAAGATTCATGTCGATCGAGTTGGCAGCCATGCCTTTTTTTCTCAATTGCAATGTCTCGTGAGAACCAACAAGGGGGAATTCAGTCCTTTTTTCTTGATTTGTTTCTTTTTGTCATCCTCGCACTGCTACTGCTTGAGAGTGCTCGGTATCTACTTCTTCCCACTGCAACTTGCATCTGCATAGAACCTCGGATTTCCCGCCGTTATCACAGAACAAACCATGGAAGCTTTCGTTTTATTTTCTCGTAAGGGCGCCTCCTGCAAAATCGCACTGGTGAGGTGGCTTGTGGGATGACGGTATGCTTACCCGACGCGGCTGGAGAACTTTAGGGGATTAGAAAGGGCAACTGAAGGGGGCGTGTCGATTGGCATGGCCAGGGCGAGAGGCATCTCTGCTTGAGCGCAGACCAACGCTGACCCTCTCCCCCCCACGATGACATCTTCTGGTGCTACTATCACCAATGCAGGAGGTGGAAGCGGCGTTCGGCGCATTGAGCGAGAGAGAGAGAGATTGAGTGAGTGAGTGAATGAACACCCACCCCCCCTTGGCAGGATGGAGGGACGGAGCTAGGGAGTCTGCTAGCAACGGGACGGCGGTAGATCCCACGCCCCTCCGCCCAGCCCAGCCCGTCCGTCCAGGTCGCAGTGCTGTCAGCAAGTGCCAGAGTCCAAAAATCCAGTCCAGCCAGCCCAGCGAGCCGTGTGGGTTTGAGAGAGCATAGTGTGTTGAGCTGAATCAGCTGCTTTTTAGCTTGGCTAGCGTAGTCAATCCGGGTATCTTCGTCGGGTTTAAGAAGAAAAAGGGAACAATTCTTGTTGGTCAGAAGCAGTAGTATTGTTAGCTCTTTTTTCCCCCTTTGGAGACAAGGGAAACGTTACAGCATGAGCAGAAAAACATAAAAGCCCCATGGCCAAAAAGCAAAGTTGATAGGCAGGTAAGAAAAAATGTGATGGCGGCTGAATTACTGCTGCCCATCACCTGCATGAAGGTCTGCACACATCCTGCTGCAGTCGTGGCAGCAGCAGTCGTTGATCACGCTCTCTCATCGACGGATGGGCAGCAAGCCCCCTGCCTATTCGGTCAAGATGAGGGGTTGGTTGATATGAGGGGAGGGGGAAACGCGGAACGACGGGGAAGAGGTTGTTGTGCATGAGGGGGGGGGGGGCGCGTTGTGTGTTCCTTCGGCTTGTCTTTGCGTGGTGCGACATTGCGGGCGGGATTCGCGATTGAGACAGGTCGAATTAATGATGGGCGTCATATTGGCGAGATCGGGGAGAGGGGGGAATCTGGATGGTCTGCCATTTTGGTTGACAGTTGGGGGCCACCGGTGAGGCAGGCGAGGGCCAAGGACTTCGAGGTGGGCTTGCGGCGGCGGCGCGGGCGTGGGTTCACTTTTTGGGTCTGCGGCTTGAGGATTGATTTGCTTGGATCGGATTGGCTTTTGGCGGCTTGCTGCCTTGTGTGCTTTGCCTGCCTCCTTACACATGCAACATGTGGGATGTCGACGAGACAGCACATGCAAGTGATGAGCCAGCCCGCCAGAACACTACACTACACCACCCAAGGGAGCATCAGACAAGAGAAGCGGGGAAAGGGTTGTTCAAGACATGTGGTGTGGGATTGATGTTGGTTGGCGCAGGGTGTTTTGAATGGGCTGCTGTCGCTTTTATTCTCGAGGTATTTTGAATCTGGCCGAGAGAGGAAGAGAAAGCTAGCAAGCTAGGTAGGTAGCTGCAGGCGTCTGTTTCGAGGGAGGGGGGAGGAGGGGATGTTCTTCCCGTCTGCGTGACTGAGCGTGGTGTCTCTCTCTCTGCAAGCCACTTTTTCTGGACTCTCGGTTCGGATGTGATGTATGTGATCAGTGATGAAGACATGCCGACTGCGGTGTAGCATCTCGGTCCCTGAGGTGGCCTGGTCTGACCGGGACGTGGGCTTAGGTCGGCTTAGGTAATGGCTAAGGTGGAGGATGCCGGTGACGGCACGGCCCTGCCCCGATTTGACCGGGGGCTGACGGGGTTGCGGGGCACGGTGGCCCAAGCTTGAGAAGACGGGAACGGCGGGCCTGACCACTCGTCTGGCCGGGACTCCACTTTTAAGACGGTTCGCGGAATTACCTATGCCCGACACCCAGCTCCCACCCTAGGAAACTAGACGTGGACCGTGCAACGACATGCACCAAGCGTAGGTAAGCAGCGCACGCCGTGAGTGGAGCGGCAAGACCCGCGCGGTTCAATAATTTTTGTGAACACGGGCTTGGCTGTGATATATACTCAACGAGAGGACCGACGATTGACGACCGTCAAAACCACCCCGCCCGCGGCCGACCCGAAGAGAAAACCAGAGCCGACCATGTCTCTGCGGCCGAGCTTCCGAACCGCTTGCAGGGCGCTCGCGCTGCGTTCCCGGCCGCTGGCCGCCGCCCCTCGGCAGGAACCCTTCGCCTGGGCCACCACGAGACGAGGATATGCGGACGAGCCCAGCCAGATCCCCCCGTTGAGAAAACCAGACGCCGCTGCTGCGTCTGAGGCTCCCCCGGTGCCGGCCTCCGCGGCGGCCAATGCCCAGTCTGCGGCAGGACAGCAGGTACGGTGCACACGAAGCTCGGAGACGAAACGTGGGGACAAGAAGCTAATGGAGAGAGCAACAGGCGGACGAGAAGCCGGAGGAGCAATGGTCACCACAGGAGGCGGCTGCCGCGCGCGAAGAGCTCGCCAAGGCGGCGGCGCCCACAGAAATCCCCGGTGGCCTAACGGAGGCCCAGATGGATGCGCTGTACGAGGAGGGTGCTATTCCCCCGCAGAATGCGAACGGCGACCCCCAGCGCCAACTCGAGATTCTTGCCTCCGGAGGCATTGTCGCGGATTTGGAGGAGCCGAGCCGGCTGGAAATCAGCAAGCCTAAGCCTGCGGCGCATGTGGGACACAAGTTCCCGCTGCCGGTATTGCCTCTGCCGCCGCACAGCCATCTCAAGTCGCGGTACCACCCGATGATTGACCAATTGACGAACCTTATGATGAGAGATGGAAAGAAGTCTCTGGCACAAAGAGTGAGGTCTTCCTAGGAGTATTTCTGGTGGTTGGTATGCTAACGGGGGTGCGATAGAACATGGCCATGGTCCTCAACTTCCTCCGACAATCCCCTCCCCCGATTCTCAACCCCCGATTCCCGCTCCTCCCCGGCGCGCCGCCGGCGCCGCACCTCCCGTTGAACCCCGTGCTATACATCACCCTAGCCGTCGACTCGGTCGCGCCCTTGATCAAGATCCGTCGCATCCCGGGTGGTGCCGGTGGTGGTCGTCCCCTCGAACTTCCCGCACCGCTCGCGGTCCGTCAGAGGAGACGTGCGGCATTCGCTTGGATCCTGGACGTCGTCAACAAGAAGCCGTCCAAGGGCTCCGGCCGAACCCAGTTCGCGCACAGGCTGGCAGAGGAGATCATTGCCGTCGTCGAGGGACGGTCGCCCGTGTGGGAGAAGCGCCTTGGGCTGCACAAGCTCGGCACGGCGACCCGTGCCAACTTGAATGTGAAGCCGGTCAGCGCCAAGGGCAGAAATTAGAGTCGAGACTGAAGACGGGGAACCCTATGTAGCAAAGCTGTATATTGTACTATGTCATTTGACAAAAGGAAGCAAATGCCAGGGCTCGTAAGGAGCATGATGCCAAAAAGGGGAAAAACGACGGCAGTGATTCTGGCAAGGTCCACTTGACCAGAGCCCGGTCGTGAGCTGCGCAGAGAACCACGATTCGTACGGCGGACATGAGGCTGTATAGAATCGTCAATGGCAATTTCATCGGTGATGCCAGACTTACACGTCGTGGGCCAGGTATGCCGAGCACACCAAAGGCGCGGCTGCCATCGTGCCTCGATGGACTCACAAGGATGGAGAGTAAACTTTGAGAAGTCCGGCATCAGCTCCGTTGTCCAGCAGTTTCGCTCAGCTCCCACCGGGAGGCTCAATTGCTGACTGGAGCCTCAATCATATCGTATTGACGCCTCATACCAATATAAATGGACGGTTTTTAGATACGCAGTTCACAGTTCTCAAACTCTAAATGCCGGTAGTAATCCACGGCTGGCTTCGCCGACAACAGGTTGAGGAGCTCCAACGGCTCAGCCACCACCCTCTAGCTTACCCAAGGCCGCAAAGGTGCTGAGCAGTCTCATGTGACGACAGCACTGCGCCGCCTCCCACCCGAAGCCAAAAAGACAGGAATCATTAGGTTTCGCTGACGTTAATGACAACGGCGGCCGCCGACTCGTCCTCCTCTGTTCTGTTCCGATGGGCCGGCTTGTCAGCAACCGTACACGGTGTACAGCACGTCGCCAAGAGACGCCGGGTGTTCTTGGCAATGCACGCCGGCGTCGTCATCGCACTGTTGGCTGCGCACTGTGGTCTCCTGGCCATGGTCATCAGGATGGGATAGGATGGGATGGGAAGAGTGCTTTTGTTTTTTTATTCTCTCTTTCGGGTTGTACCATGCCCTTCTCCGTCAGTGGCCGGTAAAGCACGGAGGACGAGAATGAGGTTGCTGGGAAGGGCCCACGCTTACACCAGCGGAACGGCGGCCGCGGGCAAGGGTTGTGGGATCTCGTGGGTTGTGTAAGGCGCCCCCTAGGGACAATATTAGCACGAGGAAGGGCAAAAATTGAATACGGTGGGTAAAATGGGAATGCGTCACCGTCACCGACTCTGGGTTTCCTGCGGTCGGAGGCGGATTGCGGATCTCCCACAGATAGCTACACGTGTGTGGCGGTGTCGAATGATTGAATCGTTGCATCTTGGATGTTTTTCTGTTGTTAACCGAGGGGTTGATCCCGGGTGTTGACCTCTGTAGGTATCCCGGGAAATCTCTAAAAGAGTCTCTGTCTCTTTCTCTCAATCTTCCTTCCTTAGTAGTCCTTTCGCAAAATCATACGGCGTCTGAAACGAAAGCAGTCACCACCCTCAGTCGATGTACGAGACATAGCGTAAGTGGTCCTCTATCTGAGCTGTTTGCGCGTTGCTTTTTCTTCCCCTTCTGTTTTCGAGCGCACGAGTTCGGGTACGTATTCAGCGGTGCGGAGGCTTCCACGGCGGTTTCGATTTGACAGACAAGTGCGAGGCGGCTGAGTGGCCGAGCGAGCATGCACACTTTGGACGTTTGGCATATTCGTGGTGCCGTCGTTGGCCTTCTTTCCTGTCAGTCAGCAGACCAAAGTTGGGGCGAACCGCGTGAGGAGCATCCCATCTTTGGATTGAGTTTGAGACGTGGAGGCAGCCCGGGATGCAGCTCTCTGGCGTTTGTCGTCGTCGTGCGAACGCCCAGGTCATCCCGTCTTTTCATGGACCAAGAGGAGATTATCTCACCGGGTTTCCAGAGGGGGCAGGTACCACCAGCACCCAAGACGGAGATGACGAAGCGGCCCGACAGCTTCGCATCTCTTTCTCAGGGCAGAGGCATCGGGCGCTAGGTAGCAAGAGTAGCAGATCTTCTTCAGCTCTGGGGAAGAAGCGAAAGAGCCACTCGGGTCCCTCCACTCTTCTCCTCTCAAAGGGCCCAACTACGGGGCTGGGCTGGAACTGGAGATGGGATAAGGTAGCCATGGCCCCATCGACGTCCACTGCTGTGGAGGAAGGTGCGGCGGCCAAATGACCACCCACCAGACGGGCACCAGGCCCAGCCCCGGGCGGGCACTTAATTCAGGCACTGTGGTTCACTGCAGCCGCTGGACCAGCACAAGCACCTACCTACACCTCCACAGTGTCAAAGGTAGGTTCGCTGCCTGCCCGTCCGCGCCCGCGCCCGCGCCCACTGGTCTGGCTACCTAGGTACCTTACTCCACCTGCACCCTCCCTCCCTTTCAGTGGGTGCTGCACCTAAGGTCTAAGGTTACCGCCTACTGCCACCGGATTGGACTGCTCCCCCGTCTAGTCGTCCACCACCACTGCTACCAACTGCGTTGTGCGCCTGCTTTCCTTCATCTTTCTCCTTCACCCAACTCGCCTAGATTGCCTCCTACACTTTCCTGTTTCTCACCTCAACCGTTGGTCTTGGCAAGTCGGACTCGTGCTTCAGAAGCTAAAGTAGGCCTCCGCTCAGCGCAACCTCGTCACTCTTCAGATCTGGTCCCCCGAAGCCATGATCTAGAAAGCCTCCGCCGACTCGCTTCCTTTCCACTACACGATGCTGTTTCTGCCGTCCAACTTGCACCGCCCACGTCAACATCGCAAGATCATCCCCCGTTAGATCTACCACTCCCCACGTACGCTGCGACAACACCAAACACCTGTATTCGATTACCAGTACCTGATACCGACAACATCATCACTCGAACGAGTTACCAACGCTCTTCTACCGCCCAGGCGACACGACCAAGGAGTCCGTTCGTCTCCACCCAATCCGCAACCACCGCCGAAACCGCAAAACACCCCTAGACGTCAACCAAGATGTCGCGCCAACCCATGAGCATGGAGGCCATGCTGGACGAGGAGAGACGGGATGTCCTGGCTCTGCTTGAGGGCAGCGCCGCCCGACCCAGCTGGAAGGCAACCTCTCCAGTCTCTGCGCGCTCGCCGTCGCCCTATACCTCGCCCCGTTCTCCCGTGAGGAGCATGCTGGATATTGGCGACGATGGAATCAAGAAAAGCCCGGCCAGGACGACTGTCTTGCCTGTCCGCAGTATGCTGGACATTGATGTCCCTCCCGCACCAGTCAGGAGCATGCTCGACATCGACACATCTGCGCCGAAACAGGCTGCTAGCGCTGGCCCTAGTTCCCCCGTAGAATCTCGCGCACCTCATCCTAGGACCTTTTCCGACTCTGCAGGGCCCAAACCCAGCTTTGGGCCGCGGGCGCCCGTCAACAGGCTGAATCCTACCATGGACTACCAGTTCTCCGATATTGCTACGAACAACCTCGGACAAGCTATGCCCAAGCGTACCACCCAGACTGTAAAGAAGCCGTCTGCTATGGCCGATGTCATGCGTGGCAACGAAATACCCGGCATCGTTCTTCCCGGCGACAGAGCCCGTCACAGCTCTATTGCGTCGAATCCCGTTCCCAGGAACGCCAGGAGCTCGAGTAGAGGCCACAACAGCAAGTCCAAGTCTCCCCACGGCCGATTTGGCATGCGATCTCCTTCTCCCAACGTCAGTGGTCGATTCCAGCAGATTCCCGGAACCGCTGTTCTCGACGACGGCAGGGTAGTCGACATCACCACAGCCTACCGTAAGCTGTCCGATGCCAACCTAGCGTTCAAGGGAGGCGACCTGGGAGAGCTGGCGGCGCGCAAGCACTCGAGCGCCATTGAGCGCAACGGAGGACGAATGGTCAAAGACTACCTCAGCCCTGACGGCGAGCCATTGGAGGAGAGCAGCGATGATGAGGGCAGTTATTCGGATGAAGAGCAGAGAGGACGTAAGATGGCACCTCGTGCTGCAGACCACAGTGGCAAGTCTCCCGCAGGCGACAAGGGCGATCGCAAGACATTGAGTCTGCTGGCCGCAGCCGAAGAAGAGCGTAAGTGGTTTTCTCCGTGGATGCCTCTATGGGTTTTCTCCGTGAATGCCTCTATGATGCTGACTAGTTGTAGGCATCGACGTCAGTTCGCAGCCACAGTACCAGTACAAGTCCTTGTTGGACGACCCGCAAATCACCCTTACAACACCTACAGGCGAGAAAACCAAGCCATCAAAGCCAGGCGTACATCCTACTACGGCATTTGATCAAGGCCCAGGCTCAGGACCCGCTTCGGCAGTCAACTCCGATGATGAGGAGGCGCTTACGGATATCAAGAGAGCGCAAAGACTAGCCTTCCGATACCAAGACGTGCGGAACCAGAGTGAATTCTCTCGGACGCTCCTAACTTTCTACCGTGGAGAATGGGAGACGATCCAAAAGCAGGCTGAGGAAGAGCACCACAGGTTGAGAAAGTACTTGGTGGCCACCGACCTCAGCGACGAGTCGACCCATGCCCTGGAATGGGCAATTGGCACGGTTCTGAGAGATGGCGACACCCTCATCTGCATGTACTGCGTGGATGAGGAGACGGGAATCTACTCTACGGAGAATGTTATGGTACCAGACGATCCCAAGGCACACAGAGAGCAGGCGGCCGCCATCAACGCCGTCTCCAACTCGAGGACGCCGCCTCCGACTTCATCGGCTCCGTCGTTCCCACATCTAGCCAGAGCGTCTGCGTTGAGTAGCGAGAACGGAACCCCGTCGCCTGCTCCATCAAGCCGTGAGCGCGATAGGGCCGAAGAGGAGCGGCTTAGGGCAATCAACGATATTACAGAACGGGTCACCAAGCTTCTCCGAAAGACGCGGTTGCAGGTGCGGGTCATAGTCGAGGTCCTCCACTGCAAGAACCCGAAGCACCTGATCACTGAGATCATTGATCTGGTAAACCCTACTTTGGTGATTCTTGGCAGCCGTGGCCGCAGCGCACTGAAGGGGTAAGTTGTCCACATGCGGCGGGAAACAAAGAGTTACGCTAACGTGTTGAACAGTGTCATTCTGGGATCATTCTCCAACTACTTGGTTACCAAGAGCTCTGTGCCCGTCATGGTGGCTCGCAAACGATTGCGGAAGCAGAGCAAGTATAAGAGGCCTATGAAGCAAGTTAACATGATCCACACACCGGGAGCTAAGAGCCTAGCCAACGCAAAGGTTGACTAGAAGCCGTCGGAGCCACGGCGCAGGCTTTCAACATTGCTTTCCCGCATGGCGACATATCAGGGCCGGAGGCACAGCACGAACACATGATGGGAGACAGAGGGATAGAAGGAGATTTTCCTTCGTTCGGCTATGGCTTGGAGGCGCCGTAGAGTTCGAGTCGGGTTTGAGGTTAAGCGGAGAGCGTGGGTTAGACTAGACATGAGCCACGCGCGACGTCTCTATTTTTCCTAAGGGGTTCCATAGTTTTGTCAAAAAAGCGGCATACCAGAAAATTCAGATACCTTTTCTACTCTCACAGCTTAATAGCCTTGGAAGTAATCGATGGCCATGGTTGCTTAATGACTCGAATCCGTTAGAGTCAGTGGCAATACGGGAATCAGTCTGACCAGTCGGCAGTCCCAGATTGAGTGAGCTTTTTGTCCACTCAATTAAGCGAGTCTCAATTGAAGGGCTACCTAGGAGTTAGTTGTGAGAGGGAGGGAACTGCGCAGGAAGCGGGCCACTCTCTGTGGAAGGGAGCTGGATTAGGCCCAAGAGAGCAATGACTACGGATACCTACCTACCTTACTCAAGTAGCGACTGACGTGCTTGTGCAGGCGAATGGCTTGCATAAGGCAAAGTGCGAGCGATTATGCCGACCCTTGAGCAGATGCTCCGCTCCGTACAAAGTCAAGAACGGACTGGAGGCATGTCACAGTCATTCATGATCGAGTCACCTCGTGAGGGAGGAAAGATGGAGCATCCGCAGGGGTCCTCACGCGGGAGTGGTTGATTCGGCGACGGGTTCGGTGAGTGGAGCGGCGAGGTGCGGGGTGATAAGATAGCGAGTCTGGCTGATTGGGGCCAACTCAGAGCGGTTCTTGCTGGGCCCACGTCTGGCGCAATCGCAAGCAGGGAGGAGGGGCAAGGAGAAGTGAAAGACCCTGGGCAATGCAAGCAAGGCAAGGTGGGAGAGAAAGATAGAGAGAGGAAGGGCGATACCTTTTTCAGAAGCAAGTGTATGTTTTGAAAGTGCAAAAGGGAAGGGCCTCAGGTTTCGTGTCTGGTTGGCGTTGAGGGCGAATCGGATGGACCCGACATGAGATGCGATTCGCGCAAGTGTGTTGTTTGTTTACGTTTTGGACGGGACCCCGCCTTCCCTTCTAGTCTGCCCATCGATCCCGTGACTAGTTATGCAACCACTTAAACGCCCGAGGGGGCATGCACGCCTGTTTGTGTGGTAATGTAGACGCGACAGGGGAGAGATAGGGATTCGTGTGAATACAGAGGGAGGAGGGTGGGAAGTCAAAAAAGAGAGAGAGATTAAGAGAGATTAGCGCTCTGGGAATAGACGATCAAGAAAGGCGACCAGATAAAGAAGTTGGGAGAGGTTCCCCGTCTTCTGTCCGACAATGACATTCATGGTGTCCCCTTTGACGCTGGACCCGGGACGGGAGCTGTGCGTGCCTGTCTGTACCTGGACTTGCCTGAACCGCTGCTCAGCGCAGGCGGGGAGGGAAGGAACGATGAACAATGCGGCAGACAGGGCAGACAGGGCAGGCAGGGCAGGGCACTTGCTCTGACGTCCAGGTCCAGCGTTCCAGGTGCCCCACTCCACCCAATCCAGGGCCTGGGATTCGGCCGCTCCCTTGACGGGCTCGGCCGCTGATTGGGCAGCAGGCTCAAACCTGGCAAGTGGATCCGGGAGGTCCCCAACCTCTCGAATTCAACTCGCCGCAGGGTGGTACGGGTGGATGAGGATGTGGATGGGGTGCCGTGGATGCGCAAACGCAAGATGCAGTGGGTGACTTGACTGCCAGTGGGTGGTGAATAAGAAGACGTCCTTGCAGTAATTCTCCCCTCCCCCCCTCCCTCCTCCAACAAGAAGCATTGGATGCCGCTTCTTGCTGCACTCTTCCCGCTTTTCTATGCTTCCTGCGGCCCTCTCAGGTCACTCACCTCGTCCCTCTCTCCCCGTCTTGGGCGACGTCTACGTCTACGTCTACGTCCACCTTGTGTGATATCCGGCCGCTGGGTTCCTTCTACCTTAGATCAACGCATCAATCTACTCTGTTCTGTTACCTCTGCGCATACTCTCTTACTCTTACAAACAACCTTGCGCGCACTCGTTGACACCGACTGGTCTGCCTGATACATACACATACCTTGACCCGAAGACCCCGACTGTCACCTTACCCACTCACCACACCGTCCATCTACATCCTGCCCGACCGCCGGCGCATTCGTGTGAGCCAAAGTACCTTTTCACCGACCAAACGCCATCATCTACCTTCACCTGTCGCAATCCCAACTGCGACCGCAACAAGAGAGAGTGAGCCTTTGCGCAACTTCTCTTGACCAGCTGATATGCTTTCCATGCCGTCGCTGGTCACCGTCAACAACAACGTTTCCCTGCTGAGCATCACCATCGCTCCAAGCACATACGTCGCCACCCTAACCTTGTCCTTCGTCTTCATCTACATCTACCTCGTCCAGATCTCCTGGAAGCCAACTCTCCTCCCAAACTTTAGCTACTTCAAGCGCACAAGTCGCGCGACCAAGACTACAATCGCAGACCAACATCGCTTCGAGGAGCTCCCGCCTCCTCGCACTTACAAGGCACTTCCCGCACCACCCGCCGTAGCATCCGGCGCCCTCGTCCGCCGCAGCCCACGCCGCCAACATGATGGCGCATATGCCGACACCGCCCCCGAGCTTCGAACATCTGGATCCTTTAGACGCCTCTTTGGGCGATTTCGAGCCGACGACCCCTCCCCCGAACCAACAGACCAAAATGCCCTTGTTCGGCTACCCGTCGCACCACTCGGGGTTCAGGTCCGACCTGGACGCAGAGAGCGACCTGGGCCCGGACCCAGAAAACTCAGTCTCCGCCGGTGGCTACAGTCCTCCGGCCTGGCGCCGCCTCGGGAACGGAAGCCGCGACAGCGGCTTCTGGAGGCGGAGTGAAGACATTCTCGGAGCATTCCCCCCACCCGACAGACGTTTGTTCGGCCACAGGTCCAGGGAGTCCAGCCCGGAGCTTGATACCGAAGACGAGGATGAGGATGTCCTGCGCCGCGCAATGCGTACGAGGCTGCCGACGGGTAGCATGAGCCCCGACAAAGGTCGTTCGCCCAGTCCTGAGCCCAGAATCGACGATAGAACGATCAAGCTGAATGAGCTCCAATGGAAGGAGACAAGTCCGTCAGAAGGTACCTTGAATCAAGAGAATTGTAGGACCCCATCATGTCGTGAGCGAGACGAGTAAAGGCAATGCGACTGACACTGCACAGATATCCGATTCGCATTGCGCGCGGAAGTCCAGCAGCGCACAGAACCCATTGAGGCATTCGTCCACTTCTTCCGCTCCAAATGGCAATTCTTGACTCATTCGTGGTCATCCACGATCCTCTCTACTATTGTCGCGGTGCTTGCCATCAGCGCTATGCGCAACCTCTTCCAGCCCGCGGCACAACTGCCTGTGCCAGATCTTGTGAAGGTCGCCGGCATCGCGCGCTCATTCGAACCACTCATCTACTTTTCAGAAAATGGCGCATCACAGGTCGGCGATTTGCAAGCTACCGGCGTTGCGGTCTGGGATCTCGGCGAGAGCGTGAGGTCAAGCAACATGACCTCTGCGCCCATTATCGTCAAGGAGCTTGACGACCTCAGCGACAGCCTGAAAACCCTAGCTATCGAGCTTACAAAGTTCTTTGCCAATGTCGACGGCGACATTGACGGTATTCTCATCGTCATGGACTGGGCGCGTAGGGAGCTCTCCCACGTCCAGCATCTTCCGTCATCACCCTTCACCGCTGCCTTTGATAACATCCATAACATACTGTCACAAACTGGCGTCCTCGAAGATCCTGGCGGTATCCCGACCCGATTGGGGTCGTTGTCCACATACATCTTTGGCATGTCCAATCCTCAGCGCACAAAGCTGACGCTCCAGCGCACATTCAATGAGTTTCTCACCGTCCTCGAGGATGCCATCAACTCTGAGCTGCAACATTCTCTGGCTCTATTCGCCCTATTCGAGGCCATTGATCATCAGTTCCTCAATCTCGCAAGGACAGTCGTCCGCGAGGCTTCGGCCCAGGATGACCAGCACGCCGACCTGCTCTCGTCCCTCTGGACGCGCATCTTGGGGCCGAATTCGGCGGAGGTCGCCAAGTACGAGCGCAACAGGCTTCTGCTGCAGAATGTCAGGGAGAAGACCGTTCGGAACAAGAGCATCCTAGTCGAACACAACGGCAAGCTCATGGCGCTCAAAGCCAACCTCGAGAACTTGAGAAGGAAACTCGTCAGCCCGCTCGTCCGGTCCGTCAACTCTAGCACCTTGACTCTGGAAGACCAGATCAGGGGCCTGGAGGACGTCGGCGGCTACCTCGAGGGCGTGAGGACGAGGCAGAAGGGCAAGTTGATGGAGATGTTGTACGGCAGCATAGGAAACAACCGCAGGGCGATTGACGAGCGTAAATATGACCGGACGGCGTAAGGAAAGGGGAAGGTTTCCTTCGCAAGCACTCTCTACTCATTTGGGTTGTTTATCTGCATCAACAAAGCATCTGGCGTAGACTAGGACAAACGGAAAACCCCCCCTCGGCACCCGGACTGGATAGATTACTACTAGCGATTGTACGGAGGCTTGCGCCTCTGCGTTGGTAACGGAGTTGAAATGGACATTGGAGGGGGACACATGTACAGGTAGGTTTATTTTGGCTCGCTCTCTCGGAAGGGGATGGAGCTTACAGCTTTGACAGGATGTCAACAGCGCGCGCAAACGGCGGAAGGATGCCGGCGTTTTCTCTCTCTTATCCTTCGGGGATGAGGGATAAGCGGGATGGGGAACTCGTGGCTTGGAACATTTTGGCGGAGTTTTTCTGGGATAGGATTGAATGGGTAGGGATAGGATACCGGTGTCTTTGTACATACTTTTCTCTGTATGAGTTCAGGCCTGTACGTGGCTTGGCTCAATTATTGACTATGTTGTAAGTTACGTTCGTCGGTCATCCTCTGAGGTCCGTGAATGGTGTATAAGTATCGTGATGAGGGATGTAAAGTAAGACGAGCAAGGAGCATCATCGTTTCGAATCGAGGACATGACCAGACAAGAGGCCGAGAGAAGCAGAGCAAAACAAATCGGGCATCCTTACTGAAGCGGAACTATCAGCTCATTGGCGTATTCGGGGTGTAGAATCAGGCGGAGCTGGAAAATGAAAGACAACATCTTGATATGCACAATCTTCGTGTAGCAGCTGTGTAAGACCTTTGGCCTTGCGCTGGGTATCTATGCAGCTTCGTTGATTATTTCTTGGGCAGCTTAGCCACGGGTCTCAAAGTTGACAGCATCGTTCGCCTGGTGTGCTATTGGGCATTATTGCGGAGAAGCATGCAAGCATGGCTACTTTTGTATATTCTTGGGTTTGACAAGCATTGGCCGTTAAAAGCAGTGCCTTCACTGAGTGTACGACGGACTGCTTGGCACTGAGAAGTGTGTATAATTAAGGCTTGTTGCCATGATATACGCAGCCCGAATTCAATCGAAGATAATATCGCTTCTAAAATATAGCTTTGAAACAGGCTGTACTGATCACTGTCAGTACGAGACGAGGAAATGGGTTCCGTTCAAATGCCCGTTTCAACGCTGCTGCGTGTGCATTCGAGGTAATAAGCAGACAGGAATGATTCGGAGGAGAGGAGAATACAAGGTGGACGAGTTTCATCTGCGATATCGGTCTGCATGACCTTTCATCAGGAATATTCACACAAAGCGTCTCGAGCACCAGAAACATTAGTGTCCAGAGGCGGATATCTGTTAACGGGCATCGATGACTTTGAGCAGCATGGTCGAGTACTTAAATAGTAGTTGGTTGAAACGTCACTTGACGCATAAGTGATGCTTGGCTACAAGGTCTCTTGATTTACCACCAGAGTGTCTACGACTTGGTTTGTGGTAATGAGACACCTCGTTGAGATAGGTGAAGGTGTATGTAAAAGTGACCTCCTTAATTCACCGTCTAGTGCAGAAACAAATGGGCAAGCTGCGGTATACTTGTTAGCTCAATGGCTTTGACAATGGCTTTGAGGCGTACCACTACTTCTCGGAGACTTACTTCAAGAGCTCTGGAGAGGCCTTATGGCGACAATGACGCCCCTTTGCTTTTGGCTGGTGTTGTATATTGGGTAATACTTGAGCGAAAATGACGGACCAAAAGCACTGCGTCAACTCGACAGGAACGCATTGACTTCGGCATTTGAATTGGTTGACAAGACCGTTACTTGTCTGTAGGTAGTTTCTTCCAAGCGCTCTACACCCGATGAAGGCCAAAGGCTCGGTTGACCGTTGCAACAGTCAAACCGAATTGCGAAAGAAAACAAAACACATCGAAGACTGTGACTATTTTTGTATGACCGCTTTGATCAGTCACTTGTAACTTGACTGTCAAGTACCTTCTTATAGGAGGGCATAAATAGCCAGCAGTCCCAAAAAGCAAGACGAGAACCAATGACGACCTCTACCTGCCATAGCGCTCTAGTCTGCACGACTAATACTTGCCTCTGGGCTTGAGCGTTTGAGGTTCCGGAGGTGCTGAAGACGTGCGGTCCGGAATGTATCTTTACATCGTCATCGGCCTTCGTTGTTTCGAGTAGAAGTCTCAAAGGACGACGAGGGAAGAAAGGGGCAGCAGGTTGTCGCTCAACGACGGCATGGAATGGATGGCTGTGGTGTGTATAGAGACATGCGTCGGCGGTTGAAGAGAGATCCTGGTACTTGCACAAATCATCACCCAACATTCAACTAGGTAGTTTTACAGTCAAAAAGCGTCGCCAATGTTTGCAAGAAATAAATGCCGCTACGTAAAGTGGGCAACTCTTTGGCACCGTCATCGTGGTGTAATAACCCTGTTGATATCGCCAGCTCCATGTGGAGGTATACACAGGGAAGCAAACATGTACTATGTTTATCACGGCAGGACAGCACGCAGCCTGTGAGCACAAGTGATTGGTGCTGGCTTCATTGGTGTTCGTTTTCGTATCGCTCGCTGGCTGGAGTACTGCACCATCAAGTGAGAGACTTTTTGGCGCCTTTGTCTCCCAATTCAAACAAAACCTTGCTGGTATCCCCCGCATACTATTCCGCAGACAGCTTTGTGAATATTACAAAGACGGAGATTGCGGATGTGAGTTGTGAGTTATGAGCAGTGCTAATAGTTAGGAACCCAAGAACATCGTAACGTCACCTTTTCGATTAGTGATGTGAAGAGAAACACTTCTTTACTTCCTTTCTCATTCTTTGCTCTCATCTAAAGATGGGAATGGCTGCTGGTCTTTTTGTGCGGCTGGCCACGACTCCGGGTACCCAGGTTACCATCGTGAACCCTCCGACTTCCTGATTTGGGTGTGGGGATGGGAAACTGGCGAATAGGACCCGTCTTGTCTTGGCCATCGGTTCTACCTATCAGGCCTCTCTGGCCCAATTCACAGCTGAAGATTCGCGGACTTGAGTATTGACGAGAAGGATGTTGATTATACACTATGACTAGGTCTACAAACAGATATCTACCCCCACTCCTCCACAATGCTGAAGTTCATCACCTTGGCGCCTGTCATATGGCAAAGTCTTGACCACCAGCAAACGAACCAGGCCATACGTGGCACACATTAGGCGCCCCCGGTCATTTGCTGGCTTCATCACGTTGACCACGTAGTCGACTGTCACTCGCCGCCAACATGCAGCAGCAAGTCACACCTTTTGCTGCCATAGACAACACAAGCCCATCGGCGGCAGTTTTCAACATTGCAAGCTAGCGGGGTTGGGTATAGCAAAGCTGGAGTTAGCAGACCATATTACCTTGAGCAGCATCAACATCACGCAACAGGCTGTTGATAACATCCACAAGCCGACGCGCAGAGGCGAGACGCTGTCCTTCCTCGGGAAAGAGACAACAGAACGCATTATCAGATTGCTACCTATTCAACAAAATCGCTGCAGAGCCGTACGGCAATGTTAGGGAACGTAAAAACTAGTTGAATGACCCGAACACCATCAACCAAAGCGAAAACCATGTACTGAACAGACGGCCTGTCTAGTGCTTTTCTCCGCTCGATGCCGCTTGTATACTCACTCGTGTCGTGATCTATACGACATCTATGCTTCTTCACCACCCGTCTGCTTAACAGCGACAGGCTCAACTTCGTCTTTCTTCTCTTCAATGGTGGCTTCGACCACCGGCTCACCAGCCATGTTGGCAGCCAGGGTCTTCACCTCCTCTTTCGGCGCCTCGGCCTCGATCTTCTCCTCGGCCGGAGTCTCTTCCTTGGCTTCAGCCTTGTCTTCCTCGATAGGTTTCTGCGACGGCGTTTCCTCCTTGGCTGTAACCTCCTCGATCTTGGTGTTTTCAGTCGCAACTGGTTCGGCCTCCTTAGGTTCTGAGAGAGCAACTTCAGCCTCTGGTGTCGCCTTCGCGTCCTCCGGCTTGGCGTCATTATCAACCTCGAGCACACCGCTGTCACCGATGCTCCAGCATATCCTCAGAGGGGAGAACGACAGAGTAGGTCCCGAAGATTTGGCCTCCACGACAGGCGTTGCGGCCTTGGCGGGAGCTCTGCGTTGAGGGCCACGAGCACGACCTTTCCTAGCATCGGAGAGGAGCGCCTTCTCCTTCTCTTCAACCATATCTGCCGCGGGCGGCTCCTCCTTCTTAGGGGCCTGAGGGCCAAGCTGAAGACGCTTGTTGAGGTCGGACATGAAGGTAGACTGGAGAGCTGCAATCTTGCCGCCGACGGGTCTAGCGGGGACAGCAGGCTTCTGCTTAGGAGCCGCATCTTGCTCCTTGGAGTCGGTGCCGGACGGTAGGGTTTTGGTAGGACGAGCCGGGATTGTAGGCTTGGGCTTTTCAGAAATCGGCGGGGTTTGTTTCGACTTGGGTCGCTCCGGAATAGCCGGTCGTTCTGAAGTGGCGCTGGACTCTGAGCCCTTCTTCTGGGGACGAGATGGGATCTGAGGCTTTTCGGTAGGGGCATCCTCAGCGGGCTCGGGGGTGTCGACGACTGCCTCGTGCATCAAACTTTCAGGAGTATCTTCCCAGACGTCACGGCTGGGAAATCGGTTGGCCATGGCTGGGCGAGCGTCTTGCTCCTTGGTTTGCTGTAGAGGCAGAGGAACTGGTTTCTTGTCTCTGGTATCCAGACCTCGAGCTTCCTGTTCGGCAAGCTCTTCCTGTTTCCTTGCAAAAGCGTGTGCGGGGGTTTCGGTGCGAGGTTCAGACCTTCGTCGAGAGGAGGGACGTTCAGTCTCTGCTGGCTCAGGCGTTGACACTTCGGCGGTGTAGTTCACGCTGTCGGGTGCGTCTTCCCAAACATCCTTGCTGGGGAACTTGTGGCGGGGCTTCCATGAGTTGGCCTCTGCCTCCGCTTTCTTAGCTTCCTCGTCGGGGAACAGCGGCTCATACTCTTCAACGTCTTCCAGGGGAGTGGAAGCCAGCTCCGTCTGTGACTGGTTGTTGTAGATGCTAGTGGGGCGGCTGGTGGGCCGGCTCGTCGCCTTTTCCATCTCGAAGGCGCTGCCGGAGCGCTCTGGTGGGGGCTCAACCGCTGGCTGCAGGTCGTACGGGTGGTAGACGTCCTTCTCCCGTTCATCGTCTGCCAGGATTGGGGCGTTGTACTTGCTCTCCTGGTCAGGGTCTTGGGAAATGAAACTCTTACGGCGGTTGTGAGATTCGTCAACGTGGACAGTGCTGTCATCAGCGTTGTCCGCGGAGGAAACGGCAATATCGGGGTGGGAGTCCTTAAGAGGGCTCAACGGGGACTTGATGCGCTGGAGCTCTGGAGACCTCGAGGCGGGGCGGGGCGAGGACATGCGAGAGGTGTACTCCTCAGACGCATGGTAGCCGACCTCCTCGCTGGGAGTGCCAGCATATTCTGCATGAGTGCCTGCATTTGTTAGTATGTGCCTATCAGACGTTCAATTGGCAGTGCTCACCCATTCCAGACCCACGGCTGTGCGTGTCATGAACGATCTTGTTGAGATCTGAGCTGCTCATGGCAAAGTCATTCTGGCGGTCGTGGAGTTTTGTCGAGCAGTCCTTCTTCAGGGTATCAGGGTGCTTGTCGTACCAGGCCTTCTCGAACTTGTCGGTAGGGAGCGCAGAGCTGTGTCCATGAAGGCCGTAGCTGCCCGGCGGCAGCTCGTTGACGCCACGCGAGCTGTGCTTGCGAGAGTGGTGACGAGGGGTTCCGGACCTCAAAGACTCGGGTGCAGCAGCAGAGCCCGGCGCGGGAGACGGAGCCTGAACATCACCAAGGTGGGGGTTCATGGGCACACGCTGGCCAATTTCGGGAATACCATGTTCCTCGTCGCCGAAGACACTTTCCGACTTCTGGGACATTTGACTTGAGCTGGCCTTCTTCCGGAGACTGCTAGGACGGGTCTCGTCACTGCTAGGCTTGCCGATGCCGAAGGAAGCAGCCTTGTCCGAATCCGTACGAGTCACAGCCTGAACCCGCTGCTTCGCGCTCTGGGCCGACATGGTTGGCTTCGGGGCGTGAAGCTTCAGGTCCTCGGCAGCAAAGCGGGTGTGTTCTGGAGAGGCAGGTGCCTTGGCAAGGCCCTCGTTGACGACATCGTATTCGTTGCCCTCCTCGCCAACAGACGGCATAGAAACGCTGGCCGGGCGGTGGACAGGTTCTGAGGAAAGGAAACCATTGCTCGGGGAGGAGCGAGTGGCCTTGGGACTCTTAGAGAACGGGCTCTCGTTCAAAGGCGAAGGCGCAAAGCGATCGGGGTTCGGGGAGATGGAGCGATCGAAACGCTTGATGGGACGAGGAGGAATCTTGGGCAGGGAGGAAGTATTCGTGTTCTCCTCCTTTTCCGTACTCCTGGAGGGTCGGGGAGGGATGATAGGTTGTTGTACTGAAGCGGCAGACATGATGTCTATGTGTAAAAAGGTAGATTGGGTGGCTGAATACGAGACAGAGCGGTTGCTGGCTTTCTGATATTCGAAGCTGGTACGGTGGGGATATAGCAGAGGTACTTTGCCCTAGACACGACCTTGAGAACCTAGAGAATACGAACGACTGTAATTAGTACACGATTCTGGGATTCTGGCGGTGTAAGACGTCAAAGCGAGTCGATCACAGGCCCCGGCCCGGTTCGGTGTGTCCGTCTATCTCGACGCCGCCCTGGAATCTTGGTTGGGTGACAGGGTGGTGGTAGCTGAATGCAAGATAACAGGCGCGGTAGAGATAGGGCGTGGTAAATTGACAAGCAAGACAGGGGCGGGAACGCGTGCACCACGAGGTGACGTTTGAAAACGCGGATGCGCTGAGAACAGCAATTTGAGTTTTCTTAGCTCAATTGTGTTGATAAGTGCTTTTGTGTGATAAGACTGTGTCGTACCACTGTAAAGTACAGGTATGAGGCTTGTAGCAAATGCATCGCCTTGCCCTTCCCAATCTTACGGCTGGTGGGTGGTGATAGCTGAGTCCGGCTGAGAACCAGGTGGGCCTGATTTCCCAAACAGCTGGGCAGCGCCCAGCCGGTTCGTGGTGGTGGTGGTGTGCTGACAATGTGTGGCAGAGCATTGGACGGCCGCCAGGGTGGAAGGGGGAGGGGAGACGCAGACGGATCGACGGAGCAGCAGCAGACGGGGAGAGAGGAGATTCCAGGGCGGGGAGACGGAAAACACAACGAGAGGGAGTGAATGACGACTGCGCGCTGGGGAAGGGCCACTTACAGCTTTGGGGTAAGGTAAGGTGAGAGTGAGAGAGATAAGGATAAGGATTTCAAGAGGAGCTGTTGAGTTGGTGGTTTGGTGGTGTTATTGTAACACACTGGGAGAGACGAGTAACAGGAGAATGTTCATAGAACGGACTTGATGACTGAGTAGAAGCATTGAACAAATTTGACAATTCAAATCCCAGGGGGGGCGGGCTGGGAGAGAAAGTCACGACGGCGTTGACCTTTATATTCTGCGTCGACGAAACCAGCTTCTTCGGTGACGGTGCTGCTGCCGCCAGGGAGCCAGTCACGAGCGACGTATTCCTGGGACAAAAACAAGGATGCTCGATGCCGGTACAGCGGGTATAGAGGTGTGTACATCCGTCCAGTCTCTTCTCTGTCCTGGCAGCGGGAAAGGCACCAGAGAAGCACCGGCGCTGGAAGTTGCTGCGTATGTGTGTGTGTGTGTTCCATTGCTGCAGGACGACGACACTGGACCGACGAAAGAGGCGGTGGTGGTCATACAGTAAGTCCCTCTCCAAGTCGTACGGTGCCGAGTGATCTGTTTTGGGGGAGCCCACCGTACCCCGCCATTCAGCCCACTAGTGCATCATACGGCACACGCTGGAGGAAGGAAAGGTACGCAGCCAACCGGGGAGGTACCTGCCCTGCCGACTCTTTGCAACTGGAAACCGCACCTCCTGCATTGGACGTCGCCGTACTTTCCTCCATCACGAACGTACCTTTTGTTGGTATCTTGGGGTGTCAGGGGAAGCCCTTCCTTTCAATGATACGGGAACCATCTATTATGGACCGCCGCCGGACCAGACAAAGCAGCTGGTCCAACTATCGGCCCTAGCTGCTGCTGATGTGAGGAGGTGAGTTGTCCACATCATGCTGTTGCCGTGGGATTGAGACGACAGCAGCAGGTATCTACCTTCCTGGCCGCAGTCGAATTTATTCAAGCTGTCTGTATTGGGGTTGTTGGGACTCTGGGCCAAGGAGCGGGATCTCTGAAGACCATCATCCCACCTCCATCGATCGATCGAAATTCGACGACTAATTGCCAAACCCCAGAGACTTTATTGGGCGGGACCAAGAATGGAAGCGAGCGAAGCCAGCCAGCAAGCAACGGACCTCAAATTCGACTCGACAGAACAACAACCGCTCAGTGCTGCCGGCCGCCCGTCCGTCCGCTTTCAGGGATCCCAAGGCAGAATCTTGAAATAGCAGCAAGCACCGGGGAACAGAACGGAAGAATGCAAATCTAAAAAGTCTACAGTGGCTTCCTCGGCCATCAGCTGTCAGCGGACAGCGGGCATACACCAGGTCAAACGTGCTCGGCGTCCCATTTGCGTGCTCGCGTCAGCGTCGAAATCTAGAATCCAAAACGAAACCCATCCCGAGTCACCTGTGTTAAGGAACCGGTGTTGGCGCACCGGGGGGCCCTTGGGCCTTTCACAGTGTTCCATTCTTCCTTTGCGTCTAACACCGAACTCGACTTGGCATCTTCACGACAGATCCTTCTGCTTTTCCCTCGTTTGAGCTCGAGCTGCTGCTTGCTTCATTCTCTGCCTGTCTACGCCGTATCTTATCTTTCTGGCCGGGCCGTCTTATCGACTCTTCCGTCTTCATGGCCCCAGCAAGACAAGCCAGTTCCAGCCAGAGCACTTCTTTGATTCGGCATGGCAGGGTGGCCATTGTCATTGCCCACCGCGGGTCCTCTCTGTCTCTCGCCGGCCCCGTCCACAGTGGAGAGGCCGGCCAGGCCACAGTGGACGGCAGCTCCACAGGGCGTCGTCTGGTTCAAGGTCGAGCCCGTCCGCGTCCCAATCGAAACTGTCCACTGAGAAAAGTTCGAAAAGTCACCCGCTGACCATGACCACCTCACCCCAGGCCACCGGGCTCAGGCGGGCCAGACCAGGGCAACAGGGCCTGCCTTAGCCAGAGTACAGCGGTACCGCGACAGGTACAGCCTCAAGTACCTTTCCAGGAACCGGATGGGCGAACCGGGAAGGGTACAACCGGTACAATCCTCTGTCAGTCTCGACAGCACCGCCGCAGAGTCTTTCGCATCTCTGTTAGGACACCCACAGTGCGCCTCGCCTCTTGACTTTTTTGACGACACCTCTCCCACCAGCCCCACAGGACCACGAGATGTTGCAAGCTCTGCATTGAAAGCACCGGCTTGCAGCTGGCCAGGCGACGGTGTCTCGTCCGTTTGGATCTCGATACCACAGCGTCCTACACCAAGCATGCACGCAAGAGGGAGAGCCGTTTTACACACCCCTGCTGCTTTGCAACCACAACCTGCCATTGGAACAAGTTCATGATCGTGGCCACGACCCTTCCCACGTTCAGACATGTACTGCTTCTGTACTCGTTCTTCACCGCCAACAACCAGAGACAACAGATCCATTTAATTGAATTTTCCCGTCTCCCGGGCTGCAACTGCGGGCGCCGTTGACGCCGGTCCCTCAATTGGTTCCGAAATTGTCTGAATGACACTGCCTCCCGGGCTTCCATCTCTGGCAACTCGGAAGCCCTTGTTGACGGGCGCCGGATCGCTTGCGGGCAGTTTGGAGGCATTTTTCAAAGAGAGGCATTTTTCGACAACTAATTCCAAGTTTGCGAATGCCTTACTCACATAGGCAACCTCCCACCTGGCTGTCATTGCGGCGGTCTTTTCCAATGTCCAAATGACAGTCATCAACCCCGGGATCCGTCCTCGATCACTTTCGGACGGCTGCTTGTCACGGTCTTGGCTCCCTCCCACCGTCTACGGCCAGACCGCCGTCCCCTCCTGCAGCCCACCCAACTTCCGTCACAGCTGCTGTTACTAACAACGTGCAAGCTCCGTCCAGTCGCCTCCCCCCTCCACAGACCGTCAACTGGAGACGGGAGAAGCAGCCTCAGCCCCATTCTTTGACGATCGATCTGCGGCCGTCTGTGAATTTGGCCCAGCAGTTGCTATGCTTTCAGATGAGGTGAGGCGTCCGAGCAACAAAGCGGGCTCAAAAGCTTGAATTCCCACCAGAATTGGTCTCGCCCTATAGCCTTCGACTTAATGGTATACTTCAGCATTGAATACACCGCGAAACCGTGTGGAAATGCACTGCTAGACATCTCGCCAGGCCATAGTTGTTTTTCGTTCCATAATCCTTCAGGACCCCTGTGGAGGTGGAAATGGGGAGGGTATCGTCACCGTCCGCAGGAGGCGAGTGGAGCGGGCCCTCCCACAGTGTGCTGGACGGTTGGCTCTAGTGTAGCTTCTCTGCCGTTCTTGCACACACTCGGCGCCATGGCCAATGACGCCATGGCTCTCGATCACTCACCGGACCAACCTCACACAATTCGAGGAAAAAGGCATTGCACCCACTGGCAGATTCGGCAGAGTGCATCTCATTGTTATTTTCCGTTTGTCATGATGCCTCTTCCCTTCTTCCCTTTGTGCCACACACGTCTCTGACATATCTCATCATCATACGTCGATTCCGGCCCCCAAAGCCCCCAAGTGGATAGCTATATGTATGCGAATCGACATTTGCAAACTATCCGTCAAAGGTTACAGATCCTCCCACGGAACCTACGTGAGGTTTACGTCAACATCATCGGGTTTCACTAGCTTCGGAGAACATATCTTTTGGTTACCTTTGGGGGTACGTGATATGCTTGCTATCCGTCGACGGGTGCCCGCGGGAACCTGAGGGGTTGGTTTGATTTCCCCTCACAAGAATCGCCTATCCCGCCTGTCGGAGCGAGCAGACCAGACAGACGACACGCGTATTTCAGCTGTGGTTGACGGCTAGAGCCCATCCCGAGACTGGCCGAGGGGTCCGCTCGCCTTTCGTGTCATCACGTTGGCATGCTAGCCTACAAGGGCTCGGGAACCATCTGCCTAGCTTCTTTCTTCCTACTGATCCCCCGCTGTCTAGTGTCTTTTGCGCGCTTCTCCAACCACCCACTAGAGCTCCAAATCTGATGAAGCTATGCCTACTTGAGGATGCTCTAGGAAGCTGTAGAAGACTCAATGCTGTGGGCTGGGCTGGGCTGGAGAGCTTCACCTCAGCATCCAGAGTCAACAACAGACCTTACATGTATCCTATTCAAGGTGTCAATAGCCACTCACGAGACACAAAACTGCATCGGCACATTCCAAGTGCCTGAATTTGGGTCATTGACTGGCTGAGAATCATATGCGTCGTTCGAGATTCGCGGTGCGGCCAGCAAAATGTTTCAAGACAATAAATTCAGTGCAGTGAGAAAGCTATCATGACCCTCGGAGCTTCTAGGAACCGAAGCGCAGCCGAGTCCGAACATACACACACAAAGCCTGAGCTCATTCCGGGACGCCGAGTTTCCATTCCGACCATGCCGGCCGTTGCATATCAAAAAAACGCATTCCACTTCTTCCGTCTGCTGCTTCCTCAGGCGACCTACGCGGCGCAAATGCGACTGGCCGCTGCTAGCCCCTATAATCCTGTACACTCATCGATTCGTACAACTCCTTTTTGGCGTGCTTCCAGGCACCGGATATCATTGTTGTCGTTGCTGCTGCTGCTGCTGCCGCCGCCGCCGCCGCCCATTGCGTCGATTCGGCGTGGGATTCTCTCCGCGCTGGCGTCCGTCGGTACCGGTTCGGAGAGCATCGTACGTCGCCTTACACAATCATTTGCGCGACACCCTGGCCACCAAGAGTTTTGCTGCCGACGAAAGCCTGGCCCTTGACGCCGGCAAGGAGGTAGCAGATGGCGGTCAGGGACAGGAAGACACCGGCGGCGACCAAGCTGGTGGTGTTGATGATGGTGCTGAGGAACTGGATGACGGCCATGACGGCGTAGGCGCCGGCGCGCATGTAGTTGGTCGAGATCTTGCGGATGAGGCCATCGAACGTGGACGAGGTAGGGCAAATTCGGAGAAGCAGGGGAATCTCAATGAAGAGGATGACCAACGAGGAAGCGCTAGGGAAAAGCTTGTCAGCGGAGCTCCGGATGCAGGATTGAAGGGGGAGCTTACATGGCGAAGGCACAGAAGATGATGATCAGAAGGTGGATCGTGAAGATGTTGGCAATGCCAAGTGCTAAGCATAGGATCATGGACAGGACACCCAGCCTAGATTGGTCGAGTCAGTTCTGTTTCCAAAGAAGCTTGACGAAGCTCAAACGGCGCACGTCGATGCAGCGAGCAATCGCAAAGAGGTGCCGCGGATTGCACGCAATGGCATCATCTGTTCTGCTCGGGGTTTGGGCAGTCGACGACAGCGCGGCGCGGCGCGGGTATGAGGGAGGGCCGGCAGGGAGCTCTTACCATTGTCCGTAAATGCCTGCGATGGTAGTTAGCAACTGGACAGCTTGCGGCAGACGGCGAGCGGAAACACGTACTGAAGTTGCGGGTCGCGAACTCCTCCTTGAGCGTCATCTTGTCTGATGGATTTGGTCGGGTTCGTTGTGTAGGTGATTTCTCGATCGGAGAACGTGGGCTGTCGGAGCTATGTGCAGTGGAGATGGTCCGAATTCCAGCTCACGAAGGAAGTGTTGACGGGACGGAGATCGACAAGCTTGCGACGGGGGTCCGTGTTCGTCAGGTGAAGGTTGATGAAGGTATTGCGGTTTTGATGAGTTGCTGTAGTTCAATGCAGGAGCTCGAGGATCGTGGCGTTGATGGGGGCTGGGTATCGCAGGACAGAAGCTTTCAGCCGAAATCAGAGAGGTGAGGGTGTTGTTGTCAGCTATTTTGGGGAAAGGCGACAAGACGAGAGAGTCGTCGTACGTAGCCTCTTTTCCGAATTTGAGGCTTGGAACTGGGGGGTGGGTTTGGGTTTGGACCAGTCAGAAGGCTCGCCTGAGAAGGTACTCTGCTGCTGCTGCGCCGGGCGGCGGCAGGACAGACACACGCTGTCCAGGATCTTGGAAGGGGTGCAGGTGCAAGTGGCTCCACCCGACCGTCTTGCTCGTTTTCCTGAGGTGGCCCGGCAGCCGAAGGGTCCAGTGTCCGCCAGAGTAGGTACCTACCCACCTAAGGTACGGATAGCAGGTGCTCGCTGTAGCTGCGGTGAAGCTTGACGTAAGCTGCAGCGCCCGAGTGGTGAATGTGTCCTCCACTGAGTCTGTGTCCCCTAAGTTCCCCCCGTATTATTGTTGTCTTGTCCCTGCTGCAACTGGGACGACGACGGCGACTCAACTGAAAACCAAGGGTCAGGGCAGTCTTGTGATTGGTGGCTTGCTCTCTCTCCCTTGGTTGAAGAAATTCGGGGAGGGGCGATCAGGTCCAGCAGGGGCCTTTTTGCTATCTGTTTCTGACCGTCCTTGAAGTACCGTACCTCACCTTCAGCTACCTAAGGAAGGTTCCACGCCTGTTTACTATGCAGTAAAGCGTCGAAATGCCGCCTCCCTGAGAGCGAGAAATGCGGCCCAGGTTGTTGTGTCTCCCTTTGCTCTTCTTGTTTGGGTTGTGCCCTGTGCTTGTCGTCGCTTCTCGAACGCAAGACACCTCACCTTCTTCTCAACGGTCGGGATAGGCACGGGAGTAGGTAATAACTGGACCGGGACTCAATATCCTGCTTGCTTAGTACGGGGGCAGGTATTCGTTCCGTACCTGACTTTGGGTAGGTAAAGTAGCTGCTCAGCCCGATCCCCTGGACGTTTCGCCAGGCTTTGACCCTTGAACCGGGGCGAAGATGGGATGTGTGAGAGGTTTATGAAACAACGTCCTGACACTTTCCGGGCCCGGGCCAAGCACGGTCGATCCTGTATCGTCTTTCTCCTACTTGTTCGCGATTGAGTTGGCTTTGTTTGATTGATTAATATAGCCGCGTCGCGGGACTGCTTAGCGAATGGTTGCGCCTTGAGATGCGGTGGGTTTTTTCTTTTCGATCCTGAGTAATCTCTGCCAAGGATACAGAGAACATGATAACGTCTTTGAAGAGAGGCCGAGCACTGGTGCTTTTGAAACCCAAGGAGCAGCACGACAAAAGGTGTTGAACTGACTTTCTTTGCGATTCATTGCCATCGCCACTCAGCACCGCTGCCTCGACCTTGAGGCTTTTAACACTTGCGACTCTAGGCAGCTGTATTTTGTGTTTTTTTCCATCGTGCGGGTTCAGCGGAGGGGATACACGCGTCCCGGGCTATTACGTGGACTCTGCTCAAAGCCTCTTTTGATGCACAGCCATCCAGGTCTGTCCGCTATCCAGATGCCTGGAATCGGGCAAACTTGCTCCTTCATTCTCGTAGCCTCATCGATGCAGCCTGAAATTTCGGCCTGAATGTATGGCCGACGGTCTGTTCATGACACGCGACCTACGTAGACCCCGCCGCTGCGCTGAGAGACTTCCGGATTCGCGAGGGGCGGGAGCTGGGCCCCGGCCGGTTTGCCCCTCCCGCGTCCGGGGGTTGCCACGGCGTCGGGTCCGTAAAGCAAGCCAAGCAAGCTCCGTGATATCGGCCCAAAGATCCGCTCGTAGGCAATGTCTTGTCTGTTCCTTCTCTTACATTAACCAGCCATTTTCTGCGCCACAGCCGGACAAAACAGAAACGCGTGAAAGTCCACGGGATCCGGAGATAGCGGCCCCTTTGCAGCGGCGCAAGTGGAGATCAACGGGTCGCCAGTCAGCACCAACTGATCGGAACCAGATCTGCGGGTGTAAGTAGGGCTTGCTTCACCCGCCATTACATCATAACGCCGGACTCGTGCATCGCGAACCCTCGCGCCTGCCATTCAACCGCGGATGGGCCGGTAGACTGATGTGACTTACGGTAGTGATAGTCAAGTAGAATGCCAAGAAACTCCTTTCCAAATCCCGTATATACCATAACATTAGACCCGGCCGCCGGCCGCAAAGGTTTAACCCCGAATCAGAAGAAAGGGAATAACCCCGCTCTAGACCACAACACTCACCCACACCGAGTTCGTCAAACTCAGTTGATAACCCCTCCTCTGCGCCCAACATCATAACCGAGTCAACTGAGTTTCAAGGTTTGATATCGACAGCAGCCAGTCGCCTCGACGAAACCCGCGCCATGGTGTTGACGGTCCTCACCGACGACCAGATCAAGGCGATCCTGGCCGACCTCACGGCCGACGAGTTCGAATCCTTTAGACAAGTAATCTCACACGCCCTCCACGAGTACTCAACCAACGCGACAAACATCGAAGATGGCACCTACCACCAGCCGGACCGTCTCTCGACCGAGAACCTCAAAACCGGCGCCACCACGCTGTACATGCCCTCCGTAGGGCCCCAAGGCATGGGCTGCAAAGTCGTCACCCTCTCCTCCGCCAAAGCCGCCGCGGACCCGGCAAAGCCAGCCATCACCCCAACCGGCGCCGTGACTCTCCTCTCGCCCGAGGGCCAGCCCGTCGGCTTCCTTCACGCAAAGACGCTCACGGCCTTCCGCACCGCCCTGTCCTCAACCTGTCTGCTCGCGCGCCGCGGACAGGTGAAGACGGTGACGTGCTTCGGCGTCGGGCTGCAGGCCTACTGGCACGTCCGGCTGGCCTTGCTCATCAGGGGCGCGACCATCAAGCACGTCAACATCATCAACCGCCGCTTCTCGGATCAGGCGCGCGTGTTCCTCAAGCAGTTCTATCACGTGCCGGCGCACATCAAAGAGCGCGAGGGGTGGGCGGAGACGACGTTCAGCATCCTCACGCCCGGGTATGGGGAGTTTGCGCGGCTGCAGAGGGACCAGATCAGGGAGGCGGATGTGGTGTACTGCTGTACGCCGTCCACGGAGGATCTCTTCGAGGCGGAGGTGCTGACGAGCCACGAGGGGAGGCGGAAGGGCAGGTTGATTGCGGCCATTGGGAGCTACACGCCGCAGATGAGGGAGTTGCCGGTCGGGCTGTTGCAGATGGCCACGAAGCATGAGAAGGCGCATTGGCATTTTCACAAGCATGCTCCTGAAGGGGGTGTCATTGTGGTTGACACACTGGACGGGGCGCTCAAGGAGGCCGGCGAGGTTATTGCCGCCGGTTTGCAGCCGACGCAACTTGTAGAGTGAGTTCACTCGGATGTTGATTGAGAGGTGAGAAATTGCTGACGTGGGCTTACAGATTGGGTGAGCTGATTATGCTCCGGCGCATGCGGGAAGAGGCAGACGATGCCGAGGTGGAGAGCGAGACGGCGAGCATTGCCCCCTCGGAACTCGACAAGCTCGACTTCTCCGGTACGCCGTCCATCAAGTCTGCTTTTACGAGCTCCGATGGCGATTCGCGTTCATCTCCGAGCAAAGAATCGACGACAAGCAGCAAGGGACCTCACTTCCTCCACCGCCGAAGCTCGAGTCAGAGGTCAACGGAGAAACACAAGAAAGAGGACGCGTTGGCGCGCTGGTTGAGGGATGGAACGGTCATTTACAAGAGTGTGGGCTTGGGGCTTATGGATTTGGCGGTGGGCATGCATTTGGTTGAACTGGCCAAGGAAAAGGGTATTGGAACACAAGTCGACGGATTCTAGAATCTTTTAATGAAGGTGGCGCTGGTAAGTTTTGGAGGATATCCCACGGATTTAAATTACGACCAGAAACTTGGTTGTCCTACACGCGCTCAAATCTCAGCATCAACCGCTCTGCTATCGGGCGTGCGGTGTATGTGTCATCCTGTTCGATGTCTGTGTCATCGACGATGTACGTCGTGAAATTCGACCAAATGGCTGCTGCAATAAGCTTCATTTCTGTGATGCAAGTCAGCAAGCGTGTTATCACGCAACAGGTTTCCTTGACCTCACCATTCATTGCAAAGTTCGACCCGACGCACATCCTTCCTCCACTCCCGAAAGCCCAAAAGTAACGACTCATCTCGCGGCGCTGTTCTTCGTTGGTCTCCGACTCAAGCCAACGAGTGTGATTCCACACTTCAGGTTCCGGGAACACGTTCTCATTCCGATGAAGGGTGTAGCCAAGAGCAGCGACGCGGACGCCTCCAGGGACATGGAACTCTCCGAGTTGGCAAGACGGTTGAGGCGTTTGTCGTGGCTCGGGACCTGGGATCGGGGCATTCAGACGGAGCGTCTCCATGACCATGGCATTCAGGAGTGGTAGTGCATCGACAGATTTTGGGTCCGGGAGGTTGCCTGGCAGAGATCCATCGGCTGGCATAGTCAGGGGAGGTTCCAAAGTCAGGAGTTCCTGTCTCAACTGCTGCTGCAAATCCGGAGATTTGGACAAATGCCAAGCCAAGTATGTGAGTGCGATGCCGGCCGTCTCTTGGCCCGCCAAAAGCTGGTCAAACAACTCGGATGCCATTGACAGGTCCTTCTTGAGTATGGCTGTTGAGTAGAGCAGAGACTCTTTCCCGTTGACTCGACGTTCCTTCTCGATTCCGGCCTCCATGGCCTGGAAAACGACGGGTTCATCTGCGGGGTCTTGCTTCTCCGCGACTTCTAATCCGTGAGTAGCATTGTACGTCTTCTCGCATAACTTCGTGTTCCACTCCCGCAATTCAGCATTCGCATCATCGACCCAAGCAGGATACGGCTTCAGCATCGGTCCGAACCGACCCAAGAATTCCGTCAACTGCGGCATCTCCTGCGGCCAGAACCCGAAGCTCGCGCGTACGAGATACAGCTGCAGCCAGTGGTCTCTGTAGGACTTGTCTCTGAGGAAATCAGTGCTGTTGCGTAAGCCAAATATGTATGCCGTAATAAAGTCCATTGTCGAAGCGAGGAAGGTCGAAAACACCTCGATGCCCTGAGGCTCAGGACCGGCTGATGATTCAGATAACAGGGGTAGGAGACGATCGAAGAGAAGCTTGCGTGCTTGTGCTTTGGCAGCTGGCGAGGCTTGGATGAAGGATTTTGAGTAGGCATTTGACACCATACGCTTGCGTAGAGAGTGGGCCTTTGACTCCAGGGTTGAGAACATGTTGGGTACTCTTCACTTCAATGTCAGCGAGTGCCATGCATAAGGAAATAATACAAAGTTTACTCACCCATAGTTGTCGAATATAGAGTACCACTGGTCCTTCTCAAACCCCCCTTGGTAGACTGTTTTGATGGCATCGTACCCGTCGACACTGAGCTCGTTTGGACCAATTCGAACCACGGGGCCATACTGAAGATGCGCTTTATGGAGCGATCTGTTTTGGAAGTTGTTCTTCCTTGCGAGAAGAATCCAGAGAGGTGAGACGTGACATGACCAATGAGGTACCGGTATCTTGGCCAGGGGTGAGAAGAAGATTGGATAGGCGACGAAGTGGTAGACCAGCCAGACCACGACCGCCCCAACGGCGATGGGAATCAAGTTGAATCCCATATTGAAATGCAATACCGCTATGTGAATTATGCTTAGACGACGACTCAGTGATTCACACTCTCGAAGTGACTGGTCAAGTAATCGACAGGGGTTTGTAAGTGGTTGCGGTCATCGACCTGACTGAGCAAGGAGCGGTTTCAAGAATGTAAGACACGATGAATCTCTTATTACTAGCGTCGAGCGGAGTGAACGACGGAATCCATGGAATAGAACGTTATCACCTTCTATTAGGGCCGAGTCATGAAGGTGGTGTTGATACTCTTATCTCGCTCGACCTCTCAGGTCTTATCTTGGAGTTGATCTGAGTTGAAGCCGAGGTGCACTAACAGCGGGGTCGGCACCTGCGTCTCAGGGTCACGGGCCATGTTAGTGGCGGGAAAGTCACTGTTTAGAGCAACCAAAATTCCGCGAATAATCGACCAGAGTAGACGAGCTATACCGGAAACTAGAGATGAGAGGCTCGCCAATTACAAACGAATGCACAGTAGTATGAACATCTATCTAGCTTGACGAGGAAAGAAAACGGGGGAAATACGTCTCATGGGAAGGATTTCGCATGTACGTGCACACCGACGAAAACTCGGTATGCATCTAAACGGCATTGTGTCGCTGACGCATAGAAGCAGGCATCCATCCACCAAACAGTCCGTTCTAGGCTGCAACTCATTACTTAGTCAATGGTGACTCTTTCGACTCATCGAAAGCATTGAGACTCAACTTCCACCTTCAAAGGATTGCCCAAGGTTGAAATTTGGAAGGCTTGGCACGGGCTCCGAACGGGTACACGGAACAAGGCGTCTCACAGGTTGCATCACACTTCCCACAGTAGTTAGCAGAGTTTTCAAACCGCTTTCTCACCTTTACCCATTCCAGCCAACACCACACCCACCGCACTCATCACCGTCAGTATCACAGCATTTTCCCACTCACCCAACTCTCATATCATCTACTTTTCATGTTTCTCATATCTTCATCTCACTTCCCCTCATGCCACAAAAACCAACCATCAGACAAATAGAGAGTTCTTAAACATACCTCGCAAGACCCAAAAAGAAACATGTTTGACCAACTCCCAGACGACATCGTCTTGGAGATTGTTTCTCACCTCAGAACAGCCCGCGACATCGCCAGGCTCGCCTCATCCTGTAAACATCTCCACCATCTCCTCTCAGAAGATGGCTGGCGCACCTTCGTCAGGACCTGCTTCCCTCTCCTCTCTCTACCTCTAGGCCAGCAACCAAAATGGAACGAGCTGGCCAACACCCTTACCCGCCAGGCGAGGGCCTGGGACACGAAAGCTTTCCAGTCCATCGCTTATACGGACTCTCATCGCCCAGAGGGCAACTTCTTCACCGGATTCAGCAACGCCGCTCGCCCCTTCCACCCCATCATCGACGCTCGTCTGGCATTCGACAAGAGCTGGGAGGTCGTATCATGGGGCGCCGGCGAGGATATCGTCGGCCGCTTCAGGCCGCTCAACTCCCGCGGAGAGGCTGATGCTTGGTTTCGTATGGAGGGCAAGGCCAACGGATACGAGGCTGGTGTTGGCGACGTTACGGCCATCCATCTCACTGAACCCGACGGGAAGCTGGGCATGCTTGTCGGAAGGGCAAACGGTGATTTGTCTCTCGTCTCAGCTGCGCAGGGTAGTGCAGGCAAGACTCTCTCACACTTCAAGATTCCTAAACCCACTGGCGGCCTGGAGCTCACCACATGGACCTCCATCGGCTCCATTGATACTCTGCCCAACCAGTCATCAGTGGTCGCTGGCAACAGGGCAACTATCAGCTTGTTCCCCCTGAACACAGATAATACGGGGGACGCAGCCCCTCTGGACTCCCTGACCTTCGACATGTCAGGTACCGCCAGAACACAGTTCATCCACGCCGCCAAGGCGATGAACAATGACACCATTGTGTGCGCCCTCTCAGGCTCTTCGGACCCGATCCGCTATCTCACCGTCACCCCTACAGGCTTCACTCCAGAAGTAGCTTCAAAGAATCCCGACCTCCTGCAATCTCGTGGCCTCGACCCAAACAAGAGACTCACCGTCCGCGCCATTCAACCCGTCAATCCTGGCCCCAGCGGTCACACCAACCTCCTCCTGAGCGCCTGGGACGACGGCACCTGCCGCCTCATGGACATCCGCACGCCGTCCCCCTTCGACGCGCTCTACCGCGACATGTACCAGCCGTTTGAGGCCGTCTCGTCGCTCATCACGTACGGCTCATACCGCTTCGTCGCAGGCAGCGCGGAAATCGAGGCGCTTAAGATCTTCGACTTCCGCTGGACCAAGTCGTACTACCACTCCGCGGCGCTGCCGTGCTGGTCCGGCACCCCGTTTCCCGACCCTCTCAGGGGGACTAGCAGTCGCCCGCTGAGCCTGAACGGGGTCGGATGCAACCACTTCAGGGGAAACCGCTGCGTGTGGCACGAGAACTCGACGAGGGACTACTACCGGCCCAACTACCGCTTCCACGTCATGCCCTTCAAAGGAGCGTCGCGGGCGTCGAGCTCGCGCATCTTCTCCCTCGCCAAGGCGTCTGACGTCTCAGACTCGTTCTACGTCGGGCTGGCGGGTGCCGTGGCGGAGTTTTCTACTGCGTTCAACGGCGAGGCGGATGATGTGGTGCCGTCTGCGGTCGCCACAGCGGCGGAAAAGCGCGGCTGGAAGGCGAGGGAGTCGCAGTTCAGCTTCGCGGAGACGGGCGATGGGCTGCTGCATCCTGGTGTCTCCATGAGCACTTTTATGCCCCGGCTTGTTCAACGCTTTGGGGATGAGATTGACGCACCGCAGTACAGTGGCTGGTATACCAAACAGACACCCAAGACAGCCGCGTGGCACCGCTGGGATAAGAGCTTCTGGCGTCCCACACACTTCACTTTCTGAGATGAAATTGGAACGGAGGGGAAGGACATCGCAACATTGATCGGAATAGGGAAAATTTAGAACATGAGAGCATAGCGTTAGAGTGGTAGTCATGATATGAATAGTTACTGAGTTGCATTTCATTCGTGCCATCCTATATGGACCATAAATACAGTTTGAACTGTGAGGTGATCTTTTCTTCCAAACATCCGCCAGCGTTGGTTACGCCCAAGAGAATACTCATACACATCACCAGCGGCTGCCCCTGCCACTGCTCTGGTCATCTGCTCGGCGCTCCCGCTCAAGCATCTCGTCAAACTCCCTCTGAGCCTTATCCTTCTCAGAAGTTCCAGATTCTCCAGACTGGCCCTGCCGGCTCTGCTGGCCTTGTGAGCCGCTCCAAGTGTTGCCGGAGGGCGGCTGCGGCCGCTGGTTTGCCCGGCGCAGGCGATCCCAAGCAGAGCCGCCGGAAGACGATTCCGGCACAGGTCTCGAGGCCGGAGCCACCGGCGACGCATCATCCCAGCCGTCCGAATCGGAGTTGCCCCAGCCTGACTGCGAGGATGAACTTTGCTGACCCCATCCGCTCTGCGTGACTGGGGTTTCTCGTGGTGTGTCGTACTCTGGGCGAACGTTGTCTTGAGGCTCTTGGTACGCGGTAGAGTCGGATGAGCTGATGGCCGGGTAGCCCTGGGTTGGTGACTGGTCATCGTAGCTCTGAGAACTCTGGTTGTCGCTCTTCCGGGCGATCGCTTCGTCGATTTGCTTCAACGTATCCTCCAAGGTCTTAATTCTGGTGGTCGCATACTCAATTTCTTTGGTGAAGTTTTCCTTGTTCTTGTCGGATTGATTCAGCGTCAATTGATGTTGTCTTGACTCGATTGTACGTTGCAATTCAGTGATAGTCCTGTTAACTTTGAACCGCTGTGACTGAAGGCTCTTAAGGGGCATCTGATCAGCAGTCAGGGATATCAGCCTGTCGGGCTTCATGTCCTTGCGGAAGTTCTCGAGGCGGTCGTCGCGGGCGACCGTGCTGATGGCGACGGAGGTAGCATATGAGCCGAGCAGCGGAGCAGCAAAGATGGCGGAGGTCATGCCATAGGTCACAAAACGAAGGTTGTGCCAGAGAATCTTGGCCGGTGGGCCCTTGACGTAGGGGATATTGCTGCTGGGAAATACTTCCGGGTCGAATTTGATGAACTTCGGTTGATAAAAGGGAAATTTGAAGGTTCCGCGCGATTTCCAGGCGGCGACGCCGCCGAATAGGAAAGCCAATGGCAAGATATAGGACAGTGTGCGGCCTTCTTTGTAAGTGATCTCGCAAAGGGCGTCGACCTCTGTTTGGGTTGGTTGCCTTCCCATGCCCGCGGCCGAGCCATTGAGCATGTACCTTATCTTTTCGACATGCTGCTCAGGTTTCTGGGCCATCAAGCGCTGCCATAATGTGAATTCAGGAGGCGGGATGTGGTACTCGGCCGGAGGCAGGTTTTTGACGAGAGAGACGAAGATGTCCTTGTCCAGCGAGACGGAGAGGGCCATGCTGCCGGCCGATGGAAGCTCAACGCCAGGGCTTTCTGTCCCGGACGTTGAAAACCAGTGGTCTGTTTGAAGACCGGCAGAAAAGATATTCTGGTGTGGTGAAAGTCGGGGTTCCAGGGTCTTGTGGTTGTGAGTCGAGCGTGGACTTGCGGCTTGAAAGTCCTGACGTCGTCGTGGAGTGACGGAGCTACTGGAGGTAGAGCTCTGGTGGGTCTGTCTCATTGGCGGGGTGGAGATCCCGGGCGCCCCGGCCATTCGGCAGAGCGTTTCTCCATGTGGGAATTGAGTCGAGGTCAGGTCGGGTCGGGTCTTCTGGAAACCACCAAGAATTTGAGAGGGCGTATACGTGACCTTGCAAGTCGCAATGCCTTTAACAAGCACTTGGACATTTCACTTCAACGCTTACTCTGCGATTTGGTCGTAGTTGATCCCGACTGCACAGTCTCATGAGCATGCGCTCTGTACCTAAGGTACCTATGCAAGGTACCTAAGTAGCCATTGTGCATCGTTGCTCGGGGAAACCAACACCCTGCAGCTCATCTGATGGATACCAATCGCTAGCCAGTGCTTTCCTCCTGCAACACATAAGCAGCAAGGAACAAGACGCGAACAATACGAACACTTGCGGGGAGCAAGTGCGCGGTGACTTGCATTCCTGAGTGTGCAGGGGCGATATTATGTACCTAAAGCCCCACAAATTACCGCGAACGTGCAGCGGCGCGTCCCCTGTGCAAAGCCGCCGCGGTCTCGAGAAGACGCGACAGAGCGCGTCGAGGGACAACCACTTTATTCTAGTCTCCCGCTCACCCACCTTAGTCCATCTTCCTCCATGACCCCTGCTTCGACCTGGTTGGAATACCCCAAAGCACTTCCGTGATAGTTCCTTTGGACATTGACCCAATATCGCCGAGATGCCTCTCAAGAAGTCATACTCGGAGCATGTTGGTCCAGGGCCAAAGGTATGTCTTCCCAACTTGAGGTACCCCTCCACCCGTTCCGTTTCTGTTGGCTGACCCTGCCTCAGAACCGCTCATGGCAACGCTCGAAAAGCAACCCCATCACTGCTCAAACCACGTCGCGACCTCTCGCCCCCGTATCCGATAAGACCAAGAACAAGCTGAACCAATTCCAATTCCAGTCCGCCGATAAAACACATGACCAAGAAAATGATGCGACCGGCGACCACCTCTCCGTCACTCCGTCAACAAAGTTGAGCTGGCGAGATCTGATGGAGACGAATGTACCCAAGAAAGAGACCCAAACTTCGCCAGGCGAACGAATCCTATGGGACAATGAACGAAACAAAGATGACCGCACCTATGCTGCTGCCCTCTCCCCGATGTTGCAAAGGAAAGGCCGGAAGCGTGCCAGGAGTTCTTCACCGGTGTCGTCCCCTGCCCACGACCAACCCGCAACGCCGGCAGTGAACGTCAAGAAGCTCAGCGAGGCCCTCAAATCGCCGCATGCCGACCCAACCCTGGAGCTTTGGGATCGATTCTCTCTTAGTAGCAACGGCAACGTCACTCCCCTCGGCGTCTCGAACCCCGCCCTGGCTCACCTAATGTTCTCCTCTTCTCCGCGCAACCTCAAGACTGCACCAGCCCCCGCCGGTGGCGATGCTAATCTGCGGAGAGCCATAAGCTGCGGCCTCAATTGGCCAAAGAGGAGAAGAGTAGACCGCGGAGATGCGCCTTCATTAACCAGCACGTTGACACGGGAGACGACAGACAGCTCCAAGAACTCTCTAGTCACGGCGTTGCTGGACACCGTCACCGGGAGCATTCAAGAGGACAGCCCGCCACAAGAGGCGCCTGAGCCGCTGCCCGAGCATGATTTCGAGACACCATCTCCTAAGAAGAGAAAGACGGATACAATGCGAAGGCCGCCGTCCTCACCAACGCCGAGACCAACCAGGATTCCGAATCTGCCGCACCCGGGCAAGAGCTCTAATACGGCTGTAGCAAAGGACCTGGGCTTAGATAAAAAGAACGCTGCTCCAGCTGCCGAGCCCGACTATGGCGACGATGACTTTGACGAGTTCGACGATGACACTTTCTTGGAACTAGAGGCCGGTATGAGTCTTTCCAATCCCCAGCAAGAGCCGACGCAGACTACCCCGGTGCCCCTGCCAGTTCAAGCAGCCAAGCAGGACATCGCCGCGATGGATGACGAGTTTGATGACTTGGATGAAGACATTTTCGAGGCCGCGGAAGGGATCATGGAAACTGCAGAGATACACCTGGCGTCTCAATCTGCAACATCGGCAAAGCCTGCCTCCGCGCCGAGACCCTTACCGGCTCCTTTGGATAACGACCCGGACGACGTCTTTGGAGATGACTTCGGCGGAGACTTCGATTTCGACGCTGCAGAACTCGCTGCGACACAGACCGCTCAGCAATCCCACGCCCCATCCACAACTGCTGTACGTCCCAACCAACGGCTACCCCGGTCGCAAATACTAAGATGAAGGTAGACAAAACCCAAAGCCATTCAGCGATATCTGGTGACCAATGTCCTAGAAAGCGAGTACACAGACGATCGTGATCGGTCCAGAATGGAAAAAGTAGGCTACATTCAGCTGCTGTTGAATTGCAACGTTTGCTAACTTGACTCTAGATCCTGATCGTGCAAAAGGACAACAGCAAGATCATGAGGACAATACATCTCCGGGGAGACTGGTTCGAGACACCAGCACACCCCAAAGCATACGTACACGTCATTGGCGACTTTTCTGCCGATGGGCGATGCATCATTGATGATTCCCAGAACATTCTGGTATTACATCCCGATCAACTGGTCTCCGCAACAGTTGTCGCCGATTCTTTCAGTTGCATGCGGCGGGCAGTCTTGCAAGACCGCGTCAAAGCCACTAGCGAAGCAACTGCTCCTCTTGTCTACGGCACCATGCTTCACGAGATCTTCCAAGAGGCCCTCATGGCGAACAAATGGGATCTCCGGTTTCTCAGCACAATTATCGACAAGGTTATCGAGAAACATGTAGAGGACCTGTACAAGATCAAGGTCAGCAAGAGTATTGCCAGGGAGCACCTGCAGTCCAAGATGACTGAGTTGAGTTGCTGGGCTTCGGCCTTTGTGTCCTCTCAGCCAAAGGCAAGTGATCCGTTCTCAGATGGTTCTTATCGCAGTCGCTAACAGACAGTAGCTCGACGCTGTCGTACAGGATCGCAATGGCAAAAAAGCCAACATGTGTGTCAGCAAGCTGCTTGATGTTGAGGAGCATGTCTGGTCACCCATGTACGGCCTGAAAGGAAACATCGATGCGACTGTCCAAGTCACGATGAAAGACGGCAAAGATCTCAAGACCTTGACCGTACCATTCGAGGTCAAGACGGGCAAGCATGCCAACGCCAACCACATGGCGCAAACAGCTCTGTACAACTTGCTCCTATCAGACCGCTACGATCTAGAAATCGTCTATGGCATCCTTTACTACATGGAGACATCCCAGACGATGCGCATTCCCACCATTCGTCACGAACTACGGCACATGATTATGCAAAGAAACCAGCTAGCATGTCATATTCGAGAACGCAGTGTTCAGCTGCCGCCGATGAAAAGGAGTAAGAATATGTGCGGAAAATGCTACGCCAAGGCTCCGTGCTTCATCTATCACAAGCTTGCAGATGACGGCAATGGAGAAACGAGCGGAATGGATGTGCAGTTTGACGAGGTAGTAAAGCATCTTACACCCAAGCATCAGGATTTCTTTCTCAAATGGGAGAATCTCTTGACGAAGGAGGAGAAGGAGACGCAGAAGCTGAAGAGAGAGTTGTGGACGATGGTCAGTCAAGAGCGAGAGAAGGTGGGGAGATGTTTCTCGGATGTCATCATTGAGGAAGGCTCGTGGTCCGAAGACCAGGGAACTTCAAAGATCAACCGTTTTAACTACACTTTCATCAAGCGATTGCCAAACCCCGGCCATTCTTTCCTGGAGTCTCAGCTGGCCGTAGGTGAGCCCATTGTCGTCTCCGACGAGGAGGGACATTTTGCGCTTGCGCTGGGCTACGTAACCGCTGTCCGCAAGCAGAGAATTAGCGTGGCCGTCGATCGACGGCTGCACAACGCGCGAATCCGTCAGCAAGGCTTTGACGAATCCAACAACCAAGTCTTTGCCAGTATCATGGAGGTTGTCCCTGAAGGCTCAACCCAAGACGACGCCCAGGGAAAGATCCAGCAAGCACCCATCCGCTATCGACTTGACAAAGACGAATTCAGCAACGGCATGGCGGTCGTGCGAAACAACCTCGTACAAACCATGGCGGAAGGTGTTTTCGGCTCTCGAGAAATCCGCCGGCTTGTTGTCGACCTTATTCCGCCGAGATTCAAGACAGCACCCACGCAGTATACTATCGCTGACCAAAAGTCCCTGAATGTGGATCAACGCAAGGCAATCGAAAAAGTCATGAGTGCTCAGGACTATGCGTTGGTGCTCGGCATGCCTGGTACAGGCAAAACAACGACGATTGCTCATATCATCCGAGCCCTCACATCCCAGGGAAAGAGTGTGCTGCTCACCTCGTACACTCATACCGCCGTCGACAACATTCTTCTCAAGCTCAAGGACGACAAGACGCCGGTCCTGCGTCTCGGCGCCCCCGCAAAAGTCCACCCCGATGTGCAGCAGTTTGCGATTCTGGCCGGTCAACCGATGAACTCTTTCGATGAAATCAAGGCAGCATGGCACGACACGCCAATTGTCGCAACAACCTGCCTCGGTATTGGGCATCCGCTCTTCAACGAACGGACATTCGACTACTGCATAGTTGACGAAGCCTCTCAGATCACGCTCCCCATCTGTCTTGGACCGATCCGAATGGCAAAGACTTTCGTCCTTGTTGGAGATCACAATCAGCTTCCGCCTCTCGTCCAAAATGAGGAGGCACGCGAAGGCGGCCTTGATGTCAGCTTGTTCAAGCTTCTGTCAGATACACACCCTGACTCGGTGGTCAATCTGGAACACCAGTATCGTATGTGCGAAGACATCATGACCCTCAGCAATACCCTCATTTACAAGGGGCGCTTGCGATGCGGCACTGAGCAGCTACGATTCAAGAAGCTTGACGTGCCAAACATGAGCGCGCTGAAACAGCTTCACTACGACTCATCGACCATACTTCGCCCAGGCACTCCGAAGTCATTTTGCACATCCATGGCGCAAAGCTGCTGCTGGCTTCGTGACTTGCTTGATGGGGAAACCCGTGTGAAGTTTGTCAACACTGACACGCTTCAGCCCCTGACCCGTGAGGAGGCGAAAGGAAATCGAATTGTCAACCCGGCCGAGGCACGCATAGTCACGCAACTAGTTGAGGGTCTGCTCACCGTTGGAGTGCCTGATGGAGAGATCGGAGTCATGACACACTATCGTTCACAACTTTCGTTGCTCAAGCATGGTCTTCGCGCCCATGTCGGCGTGGAAATGCACACTGCAGATCGATTCCAAGGCAGAGATAAGGACGTCGTCATTCTGTCCCTTGTCCGCAGCAACGATAGTTGCAGCATCGGCGACCTGCTGAAGGACTGGCGCCGCATCAACGTGGCCTTCACTCGCGCCAAAACCAAGCTTCTCGTCGTCGGAAGTAAGAGCACATTGAAGGGCAGCGGAAAAGAAGAGATGCTCAGCAAGTTCATTAGCCTGATGGAAGAGAGAGACTGGATTTACGACCTGCCTGCCGATGCTTTGGAGAATCACTTTTTTGACGATACGTCGACACAGCTGACCGCCAGCGGCCTATCGCCTCTGAAGACAAGGAAGAACACGAGTCCAAGGAAGGGCATCAGTCCAAGAAAGATCCCGAAGTTGGGATTAGGTGTCGATAAGGAGAACCGGCGACCGGAGCCCAAGAGGGCAAGAATTGGAGAGAAAGTGCTTATGAAGGATAAAGTCATTCTCAGGGATATTCTGAATGACATGACAAACGGCGGTTATTGAGATATGCATGGATTGGAGTCAACGGCATTGGTATTGGGATCCAATGATAACTTTAGGATTACGAGATGTAAGGCGTTGGGTGTCATTATTGGTGACGCGTAGCATTTCATAGGCTATTGCAGGTATCAGGTGTCTCCGCGTAAATCTTTGTCATCGCAGCTTTTTGTCCCCTCTAGTGATACGAGAAATAGAAAGGAGAGACGATTTTTGGGTAAGACGGGGTCCGGTGTACTTACCGAGGCCGAGGGAGTTGTCGCATCTTCGGCTCTGCGAAGACCAATCAATCGGCGATGCAGCGCAGGTCTTGGAAACTCTGCCTCAGACGCAACCTGCCGACACAACTCCGGATCTAAGCAACACGTGTCGCACAACTCCCGAATCGCTTTTGTCACTTCTTAGAGATCTTCCTGTTCCTCGACAAAAGAAGTAACCGTCTTGTACTCTTCGGAGTGCCATTTCCGTAGCTGGTCGGGTGGAGTCGGTACCTCGATCGTTTACACGTGACTTTTGCTGACTAACCATCCCGACGTGGACCCGAGAATCCAACTCCAGTCCAACAACCTCCCTCACTTGTGTGAGCAACGACGCAAACTCCGCCCACCGCGCCCGCGAAATCTCCCCTCTGAAACCCCGCCCAACCCATCACCGAAACACGTCAATTGGGACGCTCGCCCCCTCGAGACGCAAACGAAAGACCCCGACGATGCCGGCGATTCGTCCGACCGCGGCCATCCGCGCCGCCCGCGCCATCAAGACCACCGCTCCTTCCACGAGGGCCTTCTCCGTGACCGCCCGCCGTGCCGGTGGCGGCTCCGACTTCGATCCCCCGTCCGGCTGGCTCTGGGGCGTCAAGCCCGGTGAGAAGTACGAGAAGGAGGGCTGGGAGCTCCCCTTCTACACCCTCTTCTGCGGAGGCATCATTGCCACCGGCGTCGTTCTCGCCTTCAAGCCTGATACCTCGTGAGTGCAGCCCGTCCCCCCGCACCCCGAAGAAAGGCGGCAACACCACGGGATACCTACTTCCGGGTTCTCCTTTAGCTGCAAAGCTACGTCGACGGGCTTCGCATACAATCGCCAGCATTGAGGCAATTTCGATGTCGACCGTGGCTAACGTTGATTGAACGATAGGCTCGACACGTGGGCCCTCGAGGAGGCCAGAAGGAGATTAGAAAAGGAGGGCATCCTGCCGGACCCCGAGAAGTGAGGGGCGGATTCATGTAACAACGCGCACAAATTACACATATTCGACGAAACCCGAACTTTTTTCTGTTTTGACTTTGGAAGCCAAAAAAGCTCTTGGCCCGGCGAAGGGGAAGAGAACTATAGAAAGGAGAGAAATGGCGTGACGGAAGCAAAGAACCCGAGCCGCGAGGATTGAAGCGGAGAGGGGAAAGACCAAGACAGGAGAGAATTTGGCGGAACAATGAAGCTTCGCCTACCGTACAGGCGAAAGTCTCTTGTTTCCGACAAAAAGTGTATATGACCGACCTTGAACTAGTTTCCTTTTTTTTTTATCTCTACGAAGACTTTCGCGCGCTGCCGAATGCTTAGATTTCATTTATGGTCGTTCATGAGTCGAGTTGATGAGGCGGCAGCCATATCTCTGTCTTCCAATGACGCTAAAGCTCAACGGAGCCTCCACCTACGTTGACTCATTGTCGGTGTTGGTCAAACCACTCCGGCGGCGCTGGACTGGCCAAGTATGGGCATTCAACTGCTCTTAGCAGCCGTCAGGCTGTGTTCGATCTCGACAGACTGCCTCACTTTGCCAGGACCTATGTCAAGTGGAACAAATCACCACCGAATGACAAATAACGTTTTGAAGCTTCTCAGGTTCTATTGCACACGCTTTCCTTTTTGGATATCTACAAATCTACAATTCATTGCTGGCCAATGTTTACGCGGGAGCAACATAGCTCCACTCGTGCTCCTCATCACCGTACTGTCTGGCCTCCATCCAGCCCTTCATTCTCAGGGCAATCTCGCCAGACTCCTCGGCCTCAGTCAGGCCGCAGTTGATGGACTTGCCCTTCCAGGCAATGGTGCGGATGGGGCTGACAATGGCAGCGGTTCCAGCACCAAAGGCCTCGATGAGACGTCCCTCGTTGGACGCCTCCTCGAGCTCCTTCATGGTGTACTTGCGCTCAGAAACCATCCAGCCCTCGGGCACGAGCCTCTCGCGGGCAAGAGCAAGAACGGAGTCACGGGTGACACCCTCGAGGATGGTGCCGTCGAGGGGCGCGGTGACGAGCTCCTTCTGGCCGGTCTCCTTGTTCTTGATGGCGGCGAACATGTTCATGGTGCCGACCTCGGTGACGTACTCCTCCTCGCCGAAGAGCCACAGGTTCTGCTGGTGACCGCGGCTGGCGGCCTCGAGCTGGGGAACGATGCAGGGAGCGTAGTTGGCGCCGAGCTTCTTGTCGCCGACACCGCCGGGCCAGGCGCGGACGGCGTAGTCGGTGGCCTCAAGAGAAACGGCCTTGAAGCCGGTGGGGTAGTAGGGGCCAACGGGGGAGGCGATGACGTAGAGCAGGGCAGAGCCCGGAGGACCGACGCCGAGGGTCTTTTGGGTACCGATCATCGTCGGGCGCAGGTACAGCGAGTAGCCCCTCTGATCCGGGATGAAGTCCTTCTCGAGGTTGGCGAACTTGGAGATGAGCTCGATCATGGTGGTGGGCTCGAAGGTGGGCAGAGCGATACGGGCGGCAGACTTGTTGAGGCGGGCCATGTTCTTGTCAGGGCGGAAGAGTCTGATCTGACCGCTCTTATCCTTGTAAGCCTTCATACCCTCGAAACACTCGAAAGCGTAGTGGAAGACGCAGGTCGCGGGGTCGAGAGAGAGGTTCTGGTAGGGGACGATCTTGGGGTCGAGCCATCCCGTTTCTTGGTTCCACTCGATGGTGAGCATGTGGTCTGCGGCGCGCGGTCAGCAATTGCGGTCTATCATAAGACGTCACAGGTGGTCTGACCAGTGAACTTGCGGCCGAAGACGAGCTCCTCCGGCTTGCCCAGCGTTCCCGGGTTCTTGGTCTTCTCAATGGTGAGCTTGGAGGCGTCGATGCCGACGGGCTTGGCCGCGGAAGCGGCCTCGGGCTTGACGCTGTAGAGTCTTGTTGACTGCCATGCCGCAGCTGCTAGTCTGGGGGAAGTCTGTGATAACCTGAGGGCACCGGCGGCGCGGGAGGCGCGCGGGAAAAGTTGTCGCATCATGGCGACGGCTGTTTGTGGGTATACAAGAAAAAAAAACAGGAGTTTTTGAGTTTGAACAACCAAAAAGATTGCGCGGGACAAAGCAGTTAAATATACAAAAGAGAGTGACTCTTTCTAGAAAACAAAGCTGGAATATGTCAATTGCGGTCAACGGCGGAACCAATTGACCAATCCAGAGCGTGGTAAAAGCAGAGAGTCGGGCGCAATTTGAAGATAGCGTGGAGGAGGAGGAGTCAGAAGGCCCATCGGAGCGTTATCGGACTTGGGTCTGTTGCAAAGCCGTCGCTTTCCATCGTCAATCATTCAGGGTCCCCGGAGCCGGACCCGTCGCGCTGCAGCTTCAGGTCCAGTGCTGCGACTGCAAGCTTAGGTCAGCCATAAGGTAACTAGGTAGCTATAATTGGCCCCCTAGCCACCCCCTCTGGTGGCTTCATTGGCCCTAAGGAGTTTGGGGGCACCTAAGCTGCGACCAGCAAAAGTGGGCTGCCCCCGGTACAGGCAACCTAAGCTGTCCCGCGTAAAGGCTGTACGGTAGGTACCTACAGGCCAAGGGGAGCTGCCCAACCCAGCTTGCTTGCTCTGCTTGCTTGCTTGGCGGGAGGTGTTTTGGATGCAGACCACACTGTGACGGCACCAACCCGGAGCTGCAGGGGTGCCTGCCGTAGTACCTACCTACCGTACCTATGCGGGATCATCGCTAAAACATGGATATCTTGCTGATTGCATTTGGGACGCTCTTGCCTATCAGCGACGTGGAAGTCGACGCGGCTGAACATCAGCTTGAGCCAACTTGCCAAATTGCGCAACCACCTGTCTTTGAATTTCGAATCGACGCACAATCGAGCCTCGATTGAATTCCAACGATATAGCCGGAATTGCGACGACAACCCTCGCCCTGCGTCACCGTCCAAGACAAAGAGGCCACCTCCTCCTGCGCGCGCGCGAGAAGTTGACAGCCGGGTCCCAGCTTGGCGCAAACACGCCCAATTCGTACCCTGTCCGTCATGACGATCGAGTCTCCTCGAGCCCTGTCTCCTCCGCCTTGACGACGACCAAGACGAACGATTTCCCAACGAACGAACTCCCAGACACGCCATCATGTTCTCCTCGGCGCTCAAGTCGATATCATCGACAAATATCACTGCGAACTACTCCATCTCTTCCACCCAGACGTCCACCGCCGGCCCCTGGAAGATTTACGACTGCAAGAAGAAGTCGACCGGGAAGCCCTACAGCGTATTCGTCTTCGACAAGAAAGGCCTCGACAGTCATGGCAATAGCTTGGGCCGTTCCGGCGCGTCGGCTTTCAAGCGGGCGACGGAAGAGGTCGTAGAGAGGCTGAAGAAGGAGGCATCAAGCTTGGCTAAGCTGCGCCACCCGAGCATCCTCGAGCTCGTTGAGCCCGTGGAGGAGACGAGGGGTGGCGGGCTGCAATTCGTCACGGAAGCTGTCACGGCTTCGCTGGCGAGCTTGTTGCAAGACAAGGACGACCAGGAGCGAAGTGGTGGGGTAGGCGGTCGGTCGAGTCGATATGTCACGGAAGACTCGGACGGCGTGCGCCGCCGCCGCGAATTGGAGATTGACGAATTGGAAATACAGAAGGGACTGCTCCAGATCAGCAAAGCTCTGGAGTTCCTGCATGAGAATGCGGGCTTAGTCCATGGAAACCTTACTCCAGATGCGATTCTTGTGAATTCCAAGGTTAGTCAACCCCTGCCAGCTCATAGCAAAGGCATTCATCGTACTGATCTCAGCTAACCCGGAACAGTCGGATTGGAAAATCAGCGGTTTGGCCTTCTGCGGCCCTTCCGAGGGGTCAAACAAGCCGACATCATTCCAACCCATCAGCCTCTCGGAGATACTCAACCCGGACCCTCGACTGCCTCGCTTTGTGCAGTTGAACCTCGACTACACTTCTCCTGATTTCGTTCTTGATAACAACTTTACAACTTTTGCCGATATGTTCTCGTTGGGTCTTCTGGCTGTGTCTCTTTATAACTCACCACACAAGTCACCCATCGAAGCCCATGGCAGTCTGTCTACTTATAAGAGGACATTTACCTCCTCATCAACGGTTCCATCTACTTCGAACCAGTTCTTATCATCTCGGCCGTTACCAAAAGAGTTGTCAACTCACGTCCTGCCACGCCTTATCACCCGTCGGCCGGCTCAACGGTTGACAGCCAGGGAATTTCAAGAGAGCGAATACTTCAACAACGTGCTTGTGTCCACAATTCGCTTCCTCGATGCCTTCCCGGCAAAGACACCCAATGAAAAGGCTCAGTTCATGCGCGGTCTCGTCAAGGTTCTGCCGTCCTTCCCAAAGACGGTCATGGAGAAGAAGTTAATGCCAGCACTTCTTGAAGAAATGAAGGACAAGGATCTCATCGCCCTAATTCTTCAGAATGTCTTCACCATCGTCGACTTGCTGCCATCAGCGAGACGAGTATTTGCGGAGAAGGTTCGACCAAGCCTCAAGGACACGTTTGCTCCTCCTCCGAAGAAGGACCAAGCACCGGAGAGAGACCCTACCAAAGACGCCGGTTTGATGGTTGTCCTGGAGCACATGTCAACTATCTGCAACAACTGTAACGGCAAGGAGTTTACGGACGGTAAAGATTTCCGGGTAGAACCTCTCTTAATTATGGACGTCAGCTAACTCCTGTGAAGACATATTACCTGTGGTATACGCAGCAATTGAAGCGCCAACTCCCGCTGTTGTTGACGCTGCTCTGAGAGGACTCCCCTCTATTCTACCAGTCCTTGACTTTAGCACCATCAAGAATGAGCTCTTCCCCGTGATTGCGGCGGTCTTTAGTAAGACCAGCAGTCTTGCCATCAAGGTGCGGGGTTGCCAAGCTTTCGTTGTGCTATGCGGCGGAACACCAGATGGCCAAGATGACGGTCTTGATGCCTTCGGTGCGAAGAAGAAGCCCTCTGCATCATCGAGCATGTTGGACAAATACACCATGCAAGAGAAGATTGTCCCCTTGGTCAAGGCCATCAAGACAAAGGAGCCTGCTGTAATGATGGCGGCTCTGAGCGTCTTGCATGTTGTGGGCGAGGCTGCCGATGCTGACTTCGTAGCAATGGACATTCTCCCCATTTTGTGGCATATGAGTCTTGGGCCTTTGCTTAATCTAAAGCAATTCCAGACCTTCATGGACCTTATTAAGAAGCTATCCAGACGAGTTGAGGATGAGCAAACCAAGAAGCTGCAAGAGCTGTCCGGAACCAACGGCAGCAGCACAGCTGCTCCGAATGACGACTTCCTGGGCTTCGGCGGCGTGAGCGGAACTGGGTTTGATCAATCCAACGGTGGCACAGATGACGATTTCGAGAGTCTAGTCAAAGGCAAAGCAACACGAACATCTACGTCGGAAGCCTTCCCTAGCTGGGACGATGCGCCTGCGCCAGCCAGAGTTACCTCGCCCGTTGGCGGATCCAGATCCGCAACTCCGAATGCTCCGGCGTTCTCATGGTCAACTCCGAGTCCGACCCAAACAAATGCGCCGTCAACCTCGCAATTGGGAGCGTCAAAGCCAGCGCCAGGTTTCCGTACTGTGACGCCTGACTTGGGTGGGTTCCAAGCTATGACTCCGACATCGACTCAGTTCTCAAAGCCTCTGCAACCAACAGCTCAAACACCAGCACAACCACAAACTCAGACAAGTTCTTCAATCAACTGGTCTACAGCGGCCACTGCAACTTCCAACCCATGGTCGTCGTCGTCGGCGGCGTCAACTCCGGGCTTCTCGGCCGGAAATTCCATGTCGCCACCTCCGAGCTCCGCTTTTGGCGGAATTAACTCATCCATGTCCAACTTGTCGCTTGGCGGGCAGAGGCCGGGCTTGTCGCAGTCCTCTTCATTTTCCTTGCCACCACCGCCAGGCAAGAATTCAATGGGCTCATCCGGCTCATCCGGGTTTAGCCTACCACCGCCGCCCAGTCACACGCCGACACAGTCAGGCATGAGTGCATTCAACAAGCCTGCAACTAACACCGGCATGGGCATGATGGGTCAACAGTCGATGAGCACTATGAGCGGTATGAACAGCATGAACACTATGGGGTTGCGGCCTGGAATGAACATGGGCAGTATGGGAATGGCGTCGGGCGGCAACATGAACAGCATGATGAACAACTTGAGCATGAATAGCATGTCTGGCTTCCAGCAGCAGCAGCAACAACAACAGTCGCAGCAGCCAAAGAGCGGATTGGATAAGTACGAAAGTCTCATTTAGCGGGCACTTGAAATAGCGGCAGAATGTGGTCAGTCTGGGCATCCCAGTGTTGTTTACATGATACACACACATTTCCTTCTAGAGTTCCGGTTTCTGGGGCGCCTATTGACTGCGCGGGGTTCCCGAACGGTCTGAGATGAAATGCAATATGATGCAAACTGAATCTTGAGGCTTGACAATTGCACAGTTGACAGGCAGAGTTGAGCGGATAGTTTCAACTGCGAAATTCACAACGTAGAGATAAGAGACAGTACGACTCATGAAGTCGCAGATGAAGCGATAGCGCCGGAGTGTACAACATTAGTGTTCAGGGCATGTTTGGTGGGCCGACCACCCCGCAAAGTCAAGATTCGATGAGACTTGTGGACTGAGAGCAAGTACTGGCGTAGCACATGACGAAGAAAAAAGAAGGGCGCGTCGGCGATGGTCCGCCAAGGAGGAAGGTAGGGCCAAGACGGTGGGTTTTGAAAATCGAGAGTCCTTTCACCCTCTCTCACTCTCTCTGATTTAGAAACCCGTCAAGTCTGCCGGAAACAGTTTGGGCAACCTTTGGGATCCCGGCAGGCTATTGGAAGGGTGGTTTTGTTATCACTTTGATAGATTACACGGGTGTTTGGGAAGAGAACGGATATGTTTCATGAGGGGGCGAAGTGTCCATGATGCGATGATTTGCGGAGAGTGATTGCTGCGGTCGGCAATGGAGGCCGAGGCGCGTCCGGGGGGTGTCGGTCGAGTTGCGCAAATCATCTCGATCTTACACCACACAAGCAGCGTTCCTGCTGTTCAGGCCACTATCATCTCATAAGCTGGACGCATTTATTCCGGACAAAGGAGTGATCACTTCTTGAGACCGTTCAGATTTCTTGATCTTGGGGGGCACCTGTTCTTCTCGGGTTTCCCCTCCTCATTATTGTTTTCTCAAATGGCGTTTGGCTCGTCGGGTTGGTTAGCGTTTGTGGTAACGCACGCAACCAGCCGGGATGTGGCCCGTCACATGCAGGATCAGAAAGAGGCATAAAGTTGGCTTGAGGGCGAGTTTGGCGCAGGCTTTAAAAAAAAAAAAACTCAGGTACTCTGCGTGCTTCTGTTGGAGCGATGATGCATTGGGGGCTGAGCAACTGAAAAGTGACAATTATTACGACAATATTGGGAGATATTCTCATGTTGTTGGTAGCAGCGAGCTAGGCGTGGAAGGCGGTTAACCCCTTGGCACTTACTTTGCCGAAAAAGGGAGGACGAGAAGCAGAACGGTGAATGAGGATTCTCGATGTTGGAAGCTGGTTTCGATCGGCTTTGCCATTCTCCTCAAGGTAAGTACGAGAGAGGCCAGAGACAGAGAGGGAGGGCGGAGGTAGATAAGGGGGTACAGTACATTTTTGGCGCCAAGGAGTTAATCATCCTGGGAGCGTCACTCGCTCGGATCAGACAAGCCAAGCTAAGACGAGGTAGAGGAGGGACAGACGTTTGTGGCCGCCACACAGCCGTAGGGAACTCACAGAAATGCTGAAAGACTGCTAAAAGTCGGCCGGAGTTGATGCTGATGATGAGGAATTGTCAAAAGGTCTGCAAAGTGATGGAAATCGGGCTTGATGTTCACGTCGCTGATCAGATTTTTTGGCGTCGGGCGGTGATACGGTGAGCATGACTGACTATGTGGGAATGGACCTCGTGTGCGTGCGTGGTGTGTGTGTCTTGGTCCCTTGTCACTCACCACCCCCCGGTCGGACATTGGCCAAGGTCTACACGGTGATGATTATTATATCAGAGCAGCACGGAGCACACGACGGCGGAAGTCTAGAGTTGAGTAGGACGTGTAGATGCAGAATTACGAGCCGTGATGTATGGGAATCAGCTGGTGATGATGGAGTTTCATTTGGAGCCAGATTCCGAAACTCTTTCTGATGACGGAAGGACAGGACTGCAGATTGTGAGCTGACTGGAAGCATGTTGCGAGCTGAGGTCTGGTTGGACGAGATTGAACACGTTCACACACGTTAGGTTAGATTTCCCGGTACGCTGCCTGGACGTGAACTGCAAAGGTACATTTCGGCGTACATTTGCGTTTCTCATTGCTTCGTTTCCCTTCTTCGCATTTTTTGCGTTTGCGCGTTATTCCCCAGTGACCTGACCTGATATTGCCTCATCGTCTCCTTTTCGCGTGCTGCAACGCGTGAAGGTATTGAAGTGTCAGCCATGTGATGCAAATGGAATCGATCGCCGTCCGTTTCTTTCGTAATACCAGCAACAGGTTAGAGAGGCAGACAGAGACAGGAAAGAATCTAGGTATCGGGCTGCATGTCGTCGTCCTGTCTGGGTATTACCAACGACTAAGACGGTACCCCCCGGTCAACCTTTCTGCCATTTTTTGATTGCCCTTCCCTTTTTTAACCTGGCTTCGATCTGGGCTGAGGTGAGGTGGATTTGCATTGGTGGCAGTCGCCCTCGTCGTCCTTCTCGTACTCTTTTTCTTTCCCTCTCACTCGACTCGCTCTCTCTTTCCCACCACAGCAGAACAGCAGAGCAGCTACCATACCAGCTGGAGGTCTCGCTTTCGCGCAGTTGATCGTCTTGAGGGTCCAGATCTGGGCGCCCACTTTCGTGTTTCCCTTCTCCCTCGGAACTCACGTCCCTCTGCTGCTAGCCTATTTTTCTTCTTTCCCCTTCGCTTGCTTACCTACAACCTGGTCTACCTTGGGACTTATTCCCATTCCATTACATACCCCCATTCATTACTTGACCGTACCTTACCTTACTTTACGTCTACTGCGTAACCGTACTGGGCTGCACTTTACCTCGTCTTTTGCTGCTGGCTTTTCCTTTACACTATTTGCCCATCCCATCCCATCCCATCCCGTCCATCCCGTTGGATCCAAACACACACGCATCCCATTCCATTAATTCCAGACCATCCCGTCCCCCTCGGTCGGCTTTATTCTCTCCCCGCCAACTACTGCAACTCTCTCTAATCTCTCCCTCTCCCTCCCTCCGTCAAACTCGACTTTGGGAAACTCTCTCCCGTCCCATCACCTCCCATCCCATCCACCACCCGTCGTTCCTTCCCTCGACTGCCCTCTCCATCAACTGCTCTCCAAACGAGCACCCCCCAGTCGTTGTTGATTCACCATCGCGTCGATCAACCAACTGCGCGCTCTTGCCAGTTACAATCTATCTCTTGTTAGACAAAGACCTGGGCACACAGGGCCAGCTTCGTCACGCCACCCAGCAGGGAGATAACCGACGGGTTTCGAGCGAAAAGGCGGAACTCGGCCACAGCCAAATCTCATTTGCAGCCAAGGCATCCTTTTTTCCCTCCCAACCCTCTTTCCCTCTCTTTCTCTTACCCTCGAGGGCCCGACCGTCTGCAACTTAATAATTCTTTCTTCCGTCAAACCAAACACACACAACTTCAACTTCCCCCATCTTTATCCCCTCCCTTCGAGTCAACCTTTGACTTCGCGAGGCAATTTCGAGGGCCAAAGAGTTTCCCACTGCGCCAACTTTGTCGCTCTTCATTTCCCCTTCACCCAGTCCATACCAGGCCCGTCTTTGTCCAGGCTATTTTTTGCCCTGTCTCACAAATATACCACATCGGCTGGTCGGCAGTCGCGCTCACACTTCACCTTCAACGAGACACGTACCCAGCTACCCTGCGTTGTTCTACTTCTACTACTACAACACCTGGTCTGCCTCATCTCGTTCCATCAGATCTCAGCACACCAACCCATCTGCCATCTCCCGTCTTGTTTTCAGTCCATCTGTCAGCAAACAGACGCGCAAACTCAACACAACAGAGCTGCAAAAATGAAGACGCAACGGGCGGCGAGCAAGGCCGCCACGGTCAAGAAGCGCAATAACAACAAATCCAAGGCAGGCGCGGCCTACAAGGTGGACACGTTTAAGGTACCCGAAAACCCGACGCTCGACGACATCAAGCACGCCGTCGGCCTTCAAGAACTCGACGCACGCGTCAAAGACGCCAAGGAGTCCTGCTGGGAAACTGAGTCCTTGCTGGAAGACGCTCTCGCAGAGCTGGGCGATGCCAAACTTTCCTCAGATGGTAGGTCGCAATTCTCTCTGACACTTTCTCTCCCCCCCAATTACCCGGACAAGGGGCATGGCAATACAATGCTACTTTTAGCCTTGGATTACGTGTTTTTCCCACCATTGGCGTTTTGTTGATGCTAACTCGCCCACCCACACCCAAAGATCCCGACACATGCTCGCCTGACGAGGCCATGGTCCTGCGCCACCAGCTCAGAGCACTCGGTCCCGCAGAATTCTGTAGAAGGACCGTCGATGCCGGCAGCTACACAGCCAAGAAGTTGCTGTCAGCCTTTGGCATCAAACCACCCAACTTCCTGGAGGGCGCCGAAGATGAGGCCTACTTCAGCATTTTGTCGCTCGCCATTAGCAGAGAGCTGTCTAAGCGCGCGAAGCTGTGGCGCTTCAACACGGTTGATGACGCCGTGGAGCTCTTGAACAAGAGTCAAAACATCATCGTTCTCACTGGCGCCGGAATCTCCACTTCGCTTGGCATTCCCGATTTCCGCTCCAAGGGTGGTCTCTACTCACAACTCGAGCACTTGGGCCTCAATGACCCGCAAGAAGTGTTTGACATTTCCGTCTTTAAGCAGGACCCGACAATCTTCTACACCGTTGCCAAGGATATTTTGCCGTCTACCAACCGTTTCACGCCTACACATGCATTCATTTCAATGTTGCAGAAGAAGGGCAAGTTGCTCACCAACTACACCCAAAACATTGACAACCTCGAGGCCAAGGCGGGCATCTCTGCCGACAAGATGGTGCAGTGCCACGGCTCTTTCGCAACCGCCACATGCGTTCAGTGCGGCTTCAAGTGCGTTGGTGACGATATCTTCCCCGACATCAAGGCCGGCAAGATTCCGCGATGCCCTCGCTGCGTCCAGAACCTCCGACCCAATGGCAGCACCAAGCGCAAGCGTTCTGCGGGGACTGAGAGGAAGCGCCGCCGCTTCAGCTCCGATGACTCGACAACCGACGATGAGTATGACATTCCTAGCGCGGGTGTCATGAAGCCGGACATCACCTTCTTCGGAGAGGCTCTGCCTGACGAGTTCAGCCGTCGCCTGACTGAGCACGATCGCGACAAGGTCGATCTTGTCATCGTCATTGGAACGAGTCTGAAGGTTACGCCGGTGTCAGAAATAGTGAGCTGGCTACCCGGCAACATCCCCCAGATTTACATCTCGCGACAAGCTGTGAGTCACATCAACTTCGACATCGACCTGCTGGGCGACTGCGACGTTGTCGTTTCGGAACTGTGTCGCCGTGCCGGTTGGCCTCTTCAGCACGAGATGGTTCCTGAGGACCAGGTTGTCGACGTCCGACCCGAAGGAAGCTGTGTGAGCAGACACGTCTTCGAAGTCGTCAGGCCCGGCACGTCATCAGTAAAGCAAGAGCAACAGTCGCCCAAGAACCAAGACCAATTTGTGAAGCCGACGAAGCCTGCGAGACCGACAAAGTCGATGAAGCCCAGGAAGTCCACCTGAGCGCTTATTCGCAGCGGAACCACAACTTGTGCAGCGATTCATTGAATTTGTTGTTTTCCTACTTTCGTTCTACCTTCAGAAGGATACCCGGGCATTGACCCCTCGAGCGCACTTTCAGCGCCTTGTCGATGGTTCAGTCGGTCTTGAGAAGCGATACTAGCGCCCTGATTCGACAGCCCAAAAAGCCAAATCCAAGACGGCAACACTATTGCCGATGGCGACGCATGCGTCTACACTTCATGTGGCTGCGGCCATCGCCACGTTGCACCTACTGTGGTAATTTTCCCTCACCAGCGAGGGTCACCACAAAAACACACAACCCTGCTAGGATCTTGGGCACGAATTTCCAGTCTCCACCGCCCATTGCCACGGAGTCGGAGTTGCGGTCTAGCACAACCACCACACCCTAATTCGCCCGATCGGCCCAACAGCTTGTCATATGACTTGTTGAACTCGAGCTATGCACATCGATTCAATTATTGATTGAATCAAGTATTTCCTTTAGAGAAAGACCGAGTTCTTCGATTGCTACAGATACTGGATTGCTATGACGAGGCCGACTGGCGATTGGGCCTCCCCATTTCTTGGCCTTGTTCCTTTTCTTTTTTTTCTCTCTTGGGCCACATTTCATTTCAGACTGGCGTGCGGTTTACACAAACGGACCGGGGAAACGGACATACGGTGGGATAACGGCGTTCACAAGGGAAGGGACTGATAATTCCTATCAAAAAGGGCATCGATTTTGTTTCCTTTTTCATGGCTTTTTTTCCTCTTTTGTCAGAATACCTAGAAACCTAAAACAGGTTCAACCCGCGTCTTTTCATTGGTCTTTCAACCTTTTCGTAGCAGTAGAAACAGAATCAGACTGCTTTAGTTGTAGCACTGACAATCAGCGTGAATCGCGCCCGTGTGTGTATGTGTAACGTGTGGCCTAAGTGTGCCTGAGCGTTTGCCCTCTTGGTACTGCGTATGTTCACCAAGCTGGTCATGTTCCAGTCAATTGCATTACGCATCTCTGTCGTAAATATTGATGCCTGCATGCTGACAGTGTGGCGGTGACTTAATAGCCCAACCTGCTATTACGCCCTCCCTCATTCGTCCTAGCTGACCAGTGTCATCCCAGTGTCATCTTACATGCACCAAAGTGCAAACAGTCACACAACCCCAAACACTTATTCACATAGCCTGCCTTGTTCCCCAAGGACTATGCGTCTCCCTAATGAGGCTCTCGAGGACTTGGCGAAGAGGGGGAAATATGGAAACTGTTACTTGTCTGCCTAGCAAGAAGCAGGCTACCAATATTGTCGCATCAACTTACCTGTTGCAGATTTACACACTAGGGGGAGCCATCGTCCGAAAATGTCGGAGCCTGGAAGTTGCGTGTCCCTTTCCTTTTCTCGGATGACGGGACTCGGAGTGACTTGACGAAATATAACCAACTGCAGCGTCAGCAGGCAAGCGCTTATCAGTGCGCGACGGGGGTTTTTTCGATGCTTCTAGGGTAGGGTTGATTGATTTGATAGAGATGATCTTGGTCGGAGTTTGACACCGCCACGGCGGTCCCACCATCGTCGTTTGGGATCCTTCCGTGCGCTGCGTGACGGTGACTTGTATTGGAGGCTTGGGATTGTCGACGTAATTCTTCCTCGCCTCTAGGATTCCGAGAGAAAACTTTGCCGGGCTAGCTTAGTTGATTGAGGCCTGCTGGTGTTGGAAAACTTGACCGCGCGGTTCACGAGGTCACGGCAAGCGTGTCTGCCCACACAGCCGTCGACACAACGCTGAACAGGAATTTCCAAGCAGGCTTGGGAGGACTTTCAGTCGCAGAAAATCCGTACAAATCGTCTTCGTCACAGAGACGAACTAAAGGTATCAAACCTCTTGTGCCGTGAGGTTAAATCCTCTCTGCCTGCGGAGGCTCAATTGATATATGCCAAGAAGTTGACTTCGAGATGACCTGTACCAGTCTACCTCTTTTATTGTCTCCAAACATGGAAGTCCGATGTCTAAATGAACGCAGGGAGATACACGACGTATCGTTAGAGGTTTGCACGCAGACATTGGACTTCACCGAACAGCATTTCTAGTCGTCGTCTCTACTTGATCCAAGGTATTAGGTAGGATGAATAGGAGACGCCAGCTTCATATATCAGGCTGGAAATGCTTGCGGCGTCGTGTAGTCCCGATGCTCCATGCTGCCATTCACCGCCGATACTATGTTGCCTACATGGTCATTCGAGGCAGGGATGCCGAGAACTCCTTCAACGTGACCCTTTGCAAACAAGTTGAGGATGTGCTTCTTTGGCAAGTTGAACTCCCTGCTCAGTCACCTTTCTCTCTAAGGTACACAGAAAAGGACTGGAGATGTGAGTAGTTTGAGTCGATCAGCAGAGCCTGCAGAGTTGTCCGTACTCTCCCTCCCCAGCTGGTGCCAGATATGTGACAATTCACCAGTGAGAGTGAAGGCAGCGGTAGACAATTCGTCGTTGAAAAGGCAGCACTCTTCGCATCATTGATCGAAGTAGAAGAAACCTTTGCGGTGCTGAAGTATCACATTGTGAGGTCCATCCCGCACGCGTCTTGGTCTTGCTTGTAAGATGTCATCGGGAGCTTTGCTTAAGCTGTCTACGATTGCCGGAACCGATGACAAGAGGCCCGTATTCCAAAAGCCTCATCAAAGTCGGTTGTACGTGAAATTATTCGGATGCGTTACTCTCTGAACAAATGGTTGATATTCGTCTCGTTCCCAAGTGAACCACTGGAAAGACAGCGATGACAGTTGCCAACCGATCAGTTTTGTGTATTCGCATCCTCGTACAGTTCTGAATACCTATCCAAAACTCCTCCTATGGTAACCTAGACTCCCTGACGCCTCACAAAGAAGCAACCGGAACTGATGGGTACAAGTCACAGCAAAACACAAAATAGCTATGAATGCCCCCATGTCCAAGCAACACAACCCTTCAGCTAGCCCAGTAAACCTTCTTGTCACCGAAAACCCATCAAACTACATGTTGCTTGCCCATCCTCTGGCGGAATCCTTGAAAGATCAAGGCAGGCTGAGCCATAAGGGTAGCCAACACACATCGCCCCCATTGCAACCTGAATAGTTCACCGGTAACCAACGGCTGCACCAAAACCAAACAACCAACCCAACGACAACGTACACAAAATCCGAACCACAACTGTCCCTAAAGCTCTAACCCTCCATCCACCTTGTCAGCCCGAACCGACCTCCTGCAAGGGCCGGACGCTGCGGGTAGCATCGCCACATCGAACCGAAACCACAAGGTCTAACAAGCGAGTTATCAAAAGTACCTCCAACAAAATGTCAAGGCAAGGGAAATTGAATTCCATGACCAACAGCGCGTAGCCTACCTCAACTCTGCCCTCCCTCCTTCCCCCCTCACGCACTCGACCAGTCACGGTAGCCGCCGACAATCTCTATCACAGCGTCTGCATCAACAACCCCCAAGCGAGCGACCCAATTGTGGTTGGCTCCGGTGTGGGTGGGGTCCCAGGATGGGGCTTGACTCAACCGCATCAGGAGATCAGACACGTCAATCACGCAAGGCAATGAAGGAGTCTGTTTTGTTTGATTCTGATTCAATATTTTCAATTATGGTTGATTGGTCTCTCTCGATCCATGTCTCTCGATCCTTAATGTTCGGGCGTTCGGGCCTGCGGTCTCTATCAAAACTTGAGAAAATAACGTTCGGGAACGACCGCGATCCCTGATGGAGAATAATATCCGTACAAATACAAATACACACAAGCGCACTGCTTTATTGGTGGTTTTTTTTTCGCTCACAAAACGCCGCAATCCATATGTATAACTTGGCGCAATTAATTACTCACTCCGCGCCCTTCTTCTCATCCTCTGCTTTTTCGTTGGTAGGCTCCTCTCGTTCCTCCCGAATGGAGTTCTCCCGGGAAACTCCTCTCCTAATATTACTGTCCTCGTCACTTTCCCGGCGAGGTCTGCGATCCGCAGGTGACCAGTTGGCGGCGATGCCGGCGGCGACGATGCCCGCCATGACAGTCGGCGCGCCGAGGGCCGAATTAGAACGGCTACGCGAGCTGCGCGATCTCTTTCGTGAGTCAGGCGTTTGAGCCAGCGATCCAAAGCTATCCTCTCGCGTGGGAGTGGACGGCGTCTTGATAGAGTTGCTTCGCGAGTGTGACGGGCTACGCGAGCGAGCAAAAGTCTCGCGGGGGTGTTGAACCGCAAACTTGAGGTTGTTCAAGCGACCTCCCTTCATGCGCTTGATGAAGGCCAACTCGTCGCGAACATCGGACAAAGGCGCAGGGTACATCTCGAACTGTTCCTCATCTGAGACGGTAAGCCCAGGAACGGTGTCCTTGGCACGTCGCTTCAGATAGTCGGGAACAAGTCGCTCGACGAAGGAATCGGGGACGAGGCGAATGACGACACCGAAAGGAATGGAAATGACGCCAAGGATGACGGCCATAGCCCATTGGATGCCGCTCTGTCCTTCTCCGGCAATCTGGAAGGCAGCACCGCCAACGAAGATGATCAAGACCTGACCAGCAATCATGATGGCACTGATCGCGATGAAGAAGTAGTTCTTGGTCATACCCTCAAAGATGTTGAAGTGATTGTCCAGTCGTCGGTTGTTCCACTGGTTGAAGATCTGCATCCAAACGAAGGTGTTGAAAACCATTGTGGCGATCTGGTCATCGGGGATGTGCTCAGGGCCGGGTACGATGGCTTCCTTGCCGTAGAAGAGCATGAATGTGATGGCCAGTTGGTAGACCGCCTGTCCCAGAATCATCTTCCACATGGTGGTGGTAATGATGGAGGCGTTGCGCTTCTCGGGCTTCCTGTCCAAGACGCTGTCCTGAGGAGGGTCGGTGGCCAGAGCCAAAGCAGCGAGGGTGTCCATGATGAGGTTGACCCAGAGCAGCTGCACGGCGGTGAGGACCGAAGTGCTGCTGACTGCAGTAACGAAAGTCAGAATGACGGCGGTGATGTTGACAGTAAGCTGGAACTGGAGGAAGCGCTTGACAGCATCGTTGACGGCACGTCCCCACTTCAAAGCCTTGACAATCGAGTTGAAGTTATCGTCCATCAGGATAATGGAGGACGCCTCCTTAGCCACTTCAGTACCAGCGATACCCATGGAGAAACCAACGTCGGCGGTCTTCAGCGCAGGCGCGTCGTTGGTACCGTCACCAGTAACCGCGACGATGTCGCCCTTGGCCTTGAGACGCTTGACCAAGACACGCTTATCCTCGGGGCTCGATCGGGCGAGAACGCAGAGGCGAGGAATGATGGCCTCTTGTTCAGACTTGGTCAAGTTGCGGAACTCGGGGCCTTCCATAACGATTCCGTTGGGCTGCAAAATACCGCACTCCTTGGCAATCGCCTCAGCCGTGAGTTTGTTGTCTCCAGTAACCATGCGAACCATGACGCCAGCCTTTTGGCAAAGTCTAACAGCCTCAGGGACACCCTCGCGGAGAGGATCCTGAATACCAACCATGCCGATGAAGCTCATAGTGCGGAACAGGTCCTCAAATTCAATCTCGTTCCTGTCTCCATCGATGCGGCGGACGTTGCGCGGGGGCCAGGAATCAAAGTCTCTGTAGGCAATACCAATTGTTCGGAGGGATCGAGAGGCGTAGGCGTTGATCAAGGTGTTGACGGTCTGGAAGTTGGGCTCGGTCATCTGAATGAGGGTGGCGTCCTGAGAGGGGTCGCGGAAAAGCTGAGTGCACTTGGCGAGGACGATCTCAGAGGCACCCTTGACATAGAGTCTCGCGCGTCCGTCAGGAAGCTGAACAACGACACCCATACACTTACGGCCAGAGTCGAAGGGAATAAGCTGCAGGATTTTGGCGTTCTCACGTTCCTCTGCAACAGGTCCCATTCCCAGGTAGTCGCGTGCCAACAGGAGCAAAGCAGTCTCTGTCTTGGATCCAACGTATGTCTTCTCACCATCGACCTCACCTTCAAATGCGGTAGAGTTGAGGGAGATAGACTTGAGGAGAATCTCCTTGACCGGGTTGCTGAGCATCTTGGCGAACTCAGCAATCGAGATATCGGAAGAGTCGTCGACAGTGCCGTCGTCTTCGCCAGATGAGCGAGATCCTCCGAAGCGATGGCTGGTACCAACCGTGCCAGAAACGACCTGCATCTTGTTCTGTGTGAGAGTGCCGGTCTTGTCGGAGCAGATGGTGTTCGCGTTGCCCATGACCTCACAAGCCTTAAGGTGCCTGACAAGGTTCATGTCCTTGAGCATACGTCTGGTGGCAAAAGACAAAGCGAGGGTAACGGCGAGAGGAAGACCTTCAGGAACAGCGACAACAATGATGGTGACGACGGTGATGACGATGTTGATAAAGTCCTGGCCCTTCTCGGCGGGAGTGACGGAAGCGGGTTGCTTAGGAAGCTTGACCAAGAATTCGATGAAAAGAACAATGAAGAGCAGCAGACCGGCGGCACCTCCAAGCTTGGCGATATACTCGGCGATGGTGTTCAGCTTCGATTGCAGCGGGGTGACCTCAGGGTCTTCGTCCAGGGCCATGAGAGTCTTTCCGTAGGATGAATGGATACCAGCAGAGGTAACCATGAAGGTACCGACACCCTCCATGATTCTGGCACCAGACTGAATAAAGGGGTCCAGCTTCTTGGGGTCCTCGCCGTTCTGAATGGCGTTGAAGACGTCCTCGCCATTGCGCTTCTTGATAATATCCGATTCTCCCGTAGCCTGAGACTCATCACACTTGACGTTGAAGCCTTCGATAAGAATTCCATCGACCGGGACCAAGTCACCAGGCTCAAGGTGAACGACATCTCCAGCCATGAGGGTGTGGACGGAGATCTCGACGGTCTTTCCTGAGCGAATAACCTTGATGTCGCGGTCCTTTTTCTTCTGGTTCAATTTCGCAAACTGCCTTTCCTTGCTGTAATCGTTGAGAGATCCGACGATGACGACGATAGCGATGGCGGCCACGATAGCAACACCCTCGACCCACTCGACCTTGGGCTCATCCGGGGCGTGAGGCAATCCGACTGTTTGGTAGATACCGATAGCGAGCGATACAATGGCGGCGGCGGTAAGAAGCATCAGCACCTTGTCCTGATATGTGATCCACATCAGCTGAAGGAGAGTCTTGCCCTTCTTCTCGGGAATCCGGTTGTCCTTGAAAACACGCTTACGGTCGGCGAAAGCGTCATCGGCGTGCTTTTCGTGGTGTCCCGAATGGTTGGCAGGTGTTGACTCTGACTTGGCCTCTTTGTAATCTCCTGATGAACCGAGGTGTGATGTCGCGTCGCTAAAAGAAACATATCCGCCGAGATGGACCTCATCCAAACTCAAACCTGCTTTGCGATCACTGCGCAGTCCCTTTTCGATTCCAGTCAAACCACCCAGAGCGTAGAAGGCCGAGAGGCTTTTGGGGTTAAACAGCTTATTCAGCTGACCAGGCGTAAATGCAAACGGGTTGTTTTCGGCGTTGAAATCATCCTCACTGCCCTTGTCCGGCGTTAAGGCGCTGTCATCCTTCATAATGTTGTCGTTTGATACTGGGCTGTTGTTCTTTAATGTCTTTTCTGTTGACTGACTCAAAACAGCGATGGTCTCGCCTTGTGAAGAGATATCGTCGTTGGAGTCGATAGAATTTTGTCGTGACCGCAGATTGCTGGGCACGGCGAGGAAGGCGCGGTTGTTGCCTCTCAGTGTCTCAACAGGACTGGATACATTATGGGGACTTTGGGGTCTGCTATCTCTGCCGCCGTCAAAAGATGTGTCGGCGCGCAACTTTGGCTTTGTAGGCTTTTCTGAAGGTGCTGTCCATGGAGCGTTCGCGCCTTCGGGAACTGTGGTCGGGCTGACTCCATCATCTTTGGGCGAAATGGGTGAGTTGGACACCTCTTTCTGAGCGTCCTGGGCCATGTCTGGTTCAGGACTGGGGGTGACACCGGTAGCAGAGGTGTCTATCGTAATTGTTGGGCTAGGAAAAAGCAGGCGTCAGTTGTTGATACTTGGCAAAAGGAAGGCATATCGCAAGGCGGCACATGGACAAGTTAAACATACGCTCTATTTCTCCTTTGCTGAGGTGCGCCTTCCTGAGCGCCCTCCGTGGGGGAGGCGTTGGGGTCCATGGTTCCGGGCAAAGGTCCACGAACACAGCCTCTTTAGCGCAGCGTAGTGTCTGTTGGTGTGAGGCAAAGATGAGTAGAGGCCGCCAGCGTGGTTGAGCGAATAGGCGAACGCGAGGCTGTGCAGAAGCGAGACAATGGAAAAGAGGCAGCCGGGCGGCGAAGGAGTGACGAAGGGCCGCGAAGAGGGCGGTAGACGTAGGTAGACGTAGACGACGTGGGCGCGGTGGGTGAGGTGAATTAAGCAGCGGCGAGAAGCGCTTCAGCGCGTCGTCGGTGGGCCGATTTCGTAAAGACGAGGGTCGCGGTCGTCAAAGTCGACTCGGCGGTAAACAGATAGGTAGGTAGGCGAAGCAGAGGGGCCAGTGGGATAGAGGGAGGAGAGATTGTTCAATATTCGTCGTTGGTGCAGACGTCTCCCTCAGTCGACATGGCGGCAGGCGAGCAAAGCAGGGCAAGCAAAGAAAAAGGGTAAAAAGGGAAAAGGGAAGGTATTGGATAGAAGAGATTCTCGTTTCTCAGTCAGCGCGGTAAGGCATGCTACCTAGAGAGTGACGGGAAGGACTGGAGGAGACAGGATTGAAGACACAGCGGTTGCGCTGTGGACTTTTCCAGGTTGTTGCGAGCAAAGCAAAGAGCATGGAAAGCAAGCCAGTGAGGTGAGTGAGCCCAGTCGACTTGGCTTCTGGAGTGCCACCAGCAGACATCAGAGAGTTTGGATCTCCCACATGTGGTGCCAAGAAAGAGGCAGTGCAAAGAAGTACACCTGATTGGGCGGTGGTGAGGCCTGGACAGGGGTACGCCAGTGAAGGGGCGCTGCTACCCTGTTTGCGGTTTAGCCTGCCCGGCGTGCTTTCGAGGGGTCCCAGTAGCTTGTCAGGAGGCAAGCCGGGTAGATCCAGGTATCCCACCCAGACATTAATGAGAATGTCGCCTTGAAGGAGGTGGCCAAGCAACATGCCCGCTACCTTCCCGCCTCTTGGTCTTGGTGAAATCGTTGGGTCGTGACTGTGGCACTCGGGTGGTGGTGTGTGGTGCGGGCTTCCAGACTCTCCCCCCGTGTGGGGCGACGTCTGATTCACACGGTACTTTGTGCTCACAAACACAATACATATTTTATTCCAAGGTACGCAGTCTTCCCGGCGGTCGACGCAAATGAACCAAGTAGTCGTACAGTACTCCGTGTATTCGTACGGGGCTCCCTTTTTCACCCTGTACGTCTTGGCATTTCCGTGTCTTGACCTCTCTCTCCTCTCTCTGTCTGTGTTGCTGTCTTGTTTTCCTACGGGCACTCGTTTGCCCACTATGTACTGACTACCCAGGCATGTATGTATATATAGTGCACCAATCTGGGATAGAAATATCTGCTGAAGCGCCCGGACGGCAATGTGTTTGGGGTAGCATCGCAGACCGAGCATTCTTCCTTTCTTCTTTATTCTTAGTGACCGTTTTACCATGAATGGCGTCTAGGTGGCCTATGAGGTCCTCCGTAGCTGGTGTGTGGGTTCCCGGCGGCACAGTATCGCCATGGATAATCACAAAGTGCTCTCCTCACAAGCGTTTGGATTAGAGACAGGGAGGGGATTAAGCACAACAGGTCAACCCAAGTTGCCCGTTATTCTTATCAAACATCCAATAACCTGAGCGCTCCACAGCCAGTCCACCGCGGGCGCTACCTCCCACCCTGACACTGGCGTTTCTGGGTTTCTGCCCCGTCAACCACTCAGCTGGTGCTGCCTCTATGGCCTGTCAATGTTGCGTTGTTTCTGGCCTCTGGTTGCGTGGACGTCGTCTCATCGAATTGCATTATGCGACAACGACAACGAGGCCGACGACGACGCCGACAACGACAACGAACGAAGCTCCTCCGTCTCTGAGAGGCTCGGCGCCACCTTGACCCCGACGCCGCCCGTCGCTCTGCTGCTCATTGTTTTAGTCTACGTTGCTGAAGGAATAACCGTGGCCGGCTCTGCCACAAAACACAGACTGGGACGGCTTGGCTGATACTGCTAAGCAGCTTCCTTACGAACGGCGTCAGCAACTTGACACGGCGATAGCTCGTGGGCTAAGGTAAGAAACTAAAAAAGAAACAACCCGCCAAAGGCCGCCCAAGATCGAGATTCGATCACGCCTTTTTTCGTTCGCTCTGTCATCGACGGCCAAGTCCAAAAGAACTCGTCAGCTTGGCCGTCCAAAACGCAACGATATCACACATACGCATACGCATACATAAAAACACATCCGAGGAACCACGGAAAATCTCCAGCATTGCAAAACGCGTACAGTGCGCCAGATTGCGTCGATCGGTATCGGCCGCTGACTGGACGCTGGGAATGGTGAGGCGACGGAAAGCCAGGATCGACAGACCAGGAACACCACCACCATTCAGCATGGTACACAGGCTTTTACAATTCCAATCAGTATTCGATGCTTCCGTTCCGTGCCTCCCAGTTACCGTGCGTTGCGTTGGGGGGGCATTGAATCCGGTGTCGTCCTCCAGGCTTCAAGGCTGTCCCATGCAGCATGAAGCAGGCGTTCTCGACGGGAGCACCAACTGCCCTTTCCGCATCCAACTCAGACACCTGCGTATCATGTCTGGACGATTGTGAATGTGCCTTGCCTCTTTGTGCTGCTCTCGAGTCTCGTGCAGGCTGGGGTAATATGGGGTTGCTGACATGGACTGCGCAAGGTCGAGCCTTGTCAGAGGGGTTCATGTTCAGACCGTCTGCGTCCCATGAGTTAGTTTGTCATCTTTGTACGAGTGCGAGATGAGATGCCATATCGCATTTCTCCTGCTCCAGCCGGTGGAAAGACTTTGGAGCCTAGTTGGAGGACTTTTGCTGCTGCGACCTGCAAGTGTCCGCCAATGAATGCCTCGGCAGCTCGATGGCGACGGATGATACCACTTGCCTATGGCGGTAGCAGATCCATTTGCGAGCTTCCCAGTCAGGCATCTCGGAGCCGCAGTTTACTACTCCGTGCACCAGCAAAGCCGGGCGATCTGGCTGACGAGTGAGCCGACGGCGGGCTTTCCTTGATTCAATCCTTCCAGTCGCAAAAAGTACAAAGTTCAAAAAACGGCGGGGCAACCGCACCAGATGCCAAACGCCAAGCCATTCTTCATGCCAACCGATGGGGCTCTGGAATTGCATTCGACTCTGCATGGTTGGCCCCTACCTTAAATTTCATCAGGTTGCTTGTGCAAGACGTCCGGCTAGCGGTCATGGATGTGTGCACAAATGAACTGCAACGCCAGATAACCTTTAGATTTCTGGAGAAGACGTCGTCGTCGAACGAGGCCAGACCAACACCAACACCCCGACGCACGCTGGTGCTGCTGCACTGCACGGGGCACTTGTTGGATGCGGTGCTGAACAGACTGCCCGCTACTAGATGTGCAGAGTTCAATAGAGAAATCAATCATGCATGATGACGCCGCAGAGTCCATTCGCACCTCACACACCTCTTCGCGAAGCTGTTACCCCTCACTTGCGTGCACCTTGCGGGCTTGCGGGAGGCGGCTTACACAACCGTTGATCCCTCTATTCCGCCTTGCCTTGACGATGCAGACGAGGGGCTGCCGTTGGCTCGCATCGCACGCTCGCTCACTCGCTCGTCCAAGCTGTTGGTGACCAGCTAAAGTTGCCAAGTCAAGCCACCACCAAGCGCGCTCTGTTCAGTTCTCTAAGGATACTGGTATCGATGTCTCCTCGGGAAGTGGGTGGCTGGCAGGCGGAACTCTCATATTCCATCACCGCTTCTGGAACCCATTTTCTGACCGCAGCCAGGCACGTCACGTCAGCACCTTGCGTATTGTTCAGGATCGCAAAAGTATCAGGGAATGATCATCGACAATGCTCAGTCAATAGACCCAACCCACAGTACGGAGGCCGTTCCATTCCATCGAATGACATGGCATGGCATCCAAGGTTGCCAGTTTTATCGAAATTCGAATGATTCAACTCAACCGCAGCCCGCAACAAAGGACAAAGACAACGGCGCGACGAACCTGAACAAGAGACGAGACCTCTTGGCAGCCGGCGATGCCAAGGCCCAAAGGAACCACCAAATTACGACGGTGGCCGCGCATCTCTACGGAGCACTGACGGTGTTGTGCAATGAGCAATCACAATGCTTTTGCCCATAATCCATTGCAGGCTGTGGCGATGGATGCAAATTTCCCGCCGGGTATCCTGTGATTCATGCCGCTGCATAGGTTCCATGGCTAGGTATTGAAAAGCAAAGAATTAGGGTGGAAATCCCGGAGCACGATCAAGAGCACCCTCGTCCATCTCCTTTTTCCTACCTGGCAATCTGCCGCTCCGCCTGTTTGTTTTGGCGCCTGCTTGCTCCGGAATGGCGGTATCCACTAGTTAATTCCCTTACCGACATGAAAGAAGGACGCCATATCGGTGCCCTTGCCGAATCGGACCTCAGCGTCACGACCCGCGGGTGGACAACGGTCTAGATTTCCGGGGCCTCGTCAAGACTTTTTTCAAGGTTCCGTCCTTCACTTCAATGCCTTTCACGAGTCCAGTCTCCACAAGACAACACAACTGCAAACCTGGCACTGCTGAGAGCTTCGTCCTTTCTCCTTGGTCTTGCTAAAACCTCCTGGTCCGACCCGTCTCGCTTGCCGCTCTGGGCGCCCCGGTCTCCTCACCCTCCTTCAATTGACTCGGGCTCGCTAGACAAGGGTCGTGATTCTCTACCCATGGTTCCCGTTACCGCGATTGTCAGTGACATTGAACGATGCGCGTCCGGGACTTTTCTTCCAAAATTCTACGGACTCGCTTGGAATGCTTCCAATCCTTGGATGGCCCTTGGTCCTTGCTCAATGAGAGAAGAAGCAGCCAAGCAAGGAGGCAAGCAAGAAAAAACCCCTCATGAATGCTTGAACGCGGGATATCCGTAACCCGCATCGCGCCCGGCTGGCATCTCAACTGTTCGTTCGCGAACTTCGCGTTTCCCTGCGGGCCAGCCAACACACCACCAACCGGATGGGGTGACGCCCAGAAACAAGCTCTGAGAAGCATATTCCACACAAGTGCCGTCCAAGGTTCAGCACAAATTCTTGGCAAAATGGGAGACAAGACACATGAACAAATCTTGCCTGCTGAGAGAAGGGGGGAACATGTCCCACCCCCCGTCCCGAACGTCCTCCGTCCGACGGGTGCTGTCCAGCTCCCAAAACGCCCCCAGTCGGTGTCTTCCTATTTCGCGGATGGTCCGGTGCCCACGCATCCGAGAGCCGACGAAACATCACGGGCGTATGCACCGTCCACCAGTCGGCCCAAGGTCGTCCCTCTCCGCCCAGAATGCCTAACGCCGGGCCGCACGCCATAGCATGAACGTGAGGAATCGCGACTTCGTCCCATCACCACCTCTCTACCCTCTTGACTCGCAGTCCAGCAAGCGCTTTCTGTCGCTCACTTGGCACGAGTGATCTTATTCTGCCTGTCAAGTTTCGTCAACGACATCGGGCCCCAGTCATACCTTCTTCACCTCGCTCGGCTCGCCTCTACAACGCACGCGGACTACCTCGCATTCCTTAGCCATCCCAGGCCATGAAAACAGCCTTCGACATCATCAAAGTAGGCACCCTTGACGACGGGCGCTGGAAAGGAAAGGGAACATGGTCAGAATCTTGCCGAAGGCCGCTGTCTCAATCCGACATGGCATCTTCCGATATGTCTAGCTAGCCCCGACTGCGATGGACCAACCGGGAAGCACACCGTCATCGATGCGGCACATGGATTGAGGCTGAGCAACTCAGAGCGAAACTCTTTCCGCAACACCGGGGATGAGAAACATCGGGCCAAGTGGCGATCTACCTACCTCGCGGAGCAGAATCGCCTCGTGCCAATACACACAGCGCAGCCCGCTCCAGACCCCTTCCCGTGTCTTGCTTGCACCCACCCTTTGGCGGCCTCTGCAGTCCTCCCGTCGTCGCGATGTGCAGCTCAACAACATCCGAGATGCCATCCGGCGGCAACATTTCACAACCTCCCAACGGTAGCCAACCCACCCGACCATCAAATGAACGCAGAAAGAGGTAACCCAACTGCCGCAGCCTGCCCCCTCCTTCGCTGTCATTGAGGCAGTGCATCGCGGGGTTGTTTCAATCGCACCAACCACCACGTGCGATGTGCAGCTCGCTCCGGGCGAGACTATTGGATGTCATTGGCGTGCCCGAAACCTCAATAGCTCCAACGTTGTTTACTCAGCACTCTGCTAATGAACCCCCATCTAGTATTCTTTCGGTTGGTTGTACAGGATACGCCATGTTTCCCGCCAAAGGCGCTTGTCCAGAAAGCTCATTTTTTGTTTGTGTTCGTCCAAGCCCCCTTTCGTCTGCTCAATCAGAAACAAATGTCTCGAACAATTCAATATGCGCCAGCGACGTTCTGCCCCAAAATTCGGCCCTTTAGACTTGGAACCCCTTCTTGGCAGAAATATTGGCTATTTGTCCAACCCCGATTGAGTCTTAGTTCCCGCTTGCTTGGCAGGAGATCGTAACTCTTGGCAACGCAACATCACAAGAATCTCACTGTGTCGTTGTTGATGCAAGTCGAAAGTCTGGTTGAGGTGAAATTTGTCACGATCTCTGCCTCACCTGTTAAGTGATGTTCATGCGGCTGTTATCGCAAAAAAGTGACTTCGGGAGTCCCGCTTGCCTATATCAAAAGTTTTCAACATGCGTTGCGGTGGAGAAAAGGTGACACTTGAGCTGTGTTGATTGATGTTGTCTACTGCCAGACGTTCTGCCTTGCCAATCTGCCTGCAGTTATGCATGCGTTATCATCGTAGCATCATCTTAGCATGGTCGCCGCGAGGTTGTCGGAATTTCAAATCCAAAGAGTCATGTAATTTTGTCTATTCCGAAACTCGAATGCTTTTTAATCTGCCTTGTATCATTCGAAGCCTGTAACCATTCACGTCTACCATGCCCCGAGGCCAAGCCAAAAGAACGCCTTATCATCCAAGCCATATTGCAAGGCTCACTTCACTCACTTGCTTACCGTCTGCCGAGGTCAACCTTTCTGACGTGGACCATCTCGCCCGTTCTCTCTCCCTCTGCCGCTTCGACACCAAAGAAGCCTCCGACAGACCTCCTCAGCGTCTCCTCCCAGAACCCAGCAACAACTCCCTTCAGATCTCCTCCCGTTTGCTTGAAGTCGGGGAACGAGTTGACCTCAAGCAACCACGGCCTCGCCTCGGCGTCCACCAAGAAGTCCAGCCCAAACACCTCAAACGCATTGCCCAAAGGCTGGAAGTGAATCGTCATCTCCCTGGCCGCAGCCTCAAAGATGTCGCCCGTAACCTCGCAAATCTGCTTGAAGATGCTCTCCGCCTGGCCCTCCGCCAAGCCCTGGCCCTTCACAAGGTCCCAGAACTGCTTGACCGGAGGCAAGGCAGACTCCCCGCCCTGGAGACACGTGTTCGTGAGATGCCCGTCGAGATCCGCATCCTCCCACGGCGCCTTGTACGCCTTGCCCGCGAACAGCGCCAGCATAGGCCTGTACACGTAGACGTCCAGGCTGCCCACGCACAACACGTACGTGCGGATGTGAAACTTTCTCGCGTCGCCGGGAAGCAGCAGGGGAGGATGGATGTACGGCTGGACCACAAAGTGCCGCAGGTGCGAAGTCGTAATGTAATCCCCGCCGCTTCCCTCTGCCTCTTCGTCTCCCTCATCCTCGTCGTCGCTGTCAGGCCTCTCCTCCTCCCACTCGTCAAAGACGCCCTGCAGCTCCTCCATCGAGCTGAACAGCCTGATGCCCTGCCCGCGGTCACTCATGCCCGGCTTCAGAATCCACCACTCCCTCTTGTCGGCGTCCTCGACGGCGTCGTTGCGGTCCATGCTCTCGCGGAGATCAAACGCCTCGACGAGCGCGTCGTCGAGGAACTCGGCGTAGTCAACCTCGAAATGCTCGCCCCGCTGCACGTGCGTCTTGAGGGCCGAGTCGGGGTGCTTCGCGACCCAGTGGTCGACCGTCGCGGAGAGATAATGTTTGCGGATGAGGGCCTTGCGGATAACGTAGCTGTTGACGAGGGCGGTGGACGGGTGTTCGGCAACGTGATCGAAGTCTAGTGACTCGTAGGGAGCGATATGGAGAATGCGGGTGTCCTTGGTAGGAAGAACGGCAGCCAGAGAGGTCGCGTCGTCGGTAGTTGTGTTGGCCTCTGGCGGCGGGAGGAGCGAGTACTTGTTCGGGAACAGGCGTTCCATGGCCTCGAGGATCAGAGGCTGGACATATGGGTCTTCGTAGTTGATGATGGCGTGAAACTCTGGTGTCGAAGATGGCTGCAAAGGGCCGGTCCTTATGGGAAGCTCAGTGATGAAGGCGACCTGCTCCTTGGGCCCATCACTGTGAGGGCTATCACTACAGACAGACAGAGGTAAGAAACTGTTCGGTCTATTGTATGCAAAAAAGCGACTGAGAGCGTAGAGTACATGCTGAGCTGCCGTCCTCTATTGTCATGATCATGCCTTTGTTCCCGCCTGTTCATGCTTATGGAGTGTAAAAATGTCCCGGCACCCTACCCGGCTCTTCGCCATGTCGTGTTCTCACCATGCTCGTTTCTCTATGCATCTCTCGAATGACCAAGGGCTCACTTACAGAATCAGTTCCTTCTTGTGCAGATGCTGCGCAGGCTGCAAGAAGTTGGCCTTCAGGGGCGTCACACTGCAAGTGCTGTTAGTAACATGTGAACACCTATTAAGGAGCATTGACATACCTCGTGTAGCCCTCCTTGACAGCCCAGCCGTCGTTGCCAGGCTCTGCTTCTTCAACGCTCTTGTACACGTCCGTGAACTTGGGTGCCCATTTGAAGTGTCTTTGGCGGTGAGCAGGAGTCTTTTTGCCCTCGCCCTTCTGCTCAGGAGCATCTTCGCCGCCAATTGCTTCGCCAAAATCACCCTCGCGAATCTTCTCCTCCTCCTCATCCTCGTCACCAACGTCGCCCTCAATCTCCTGGAAGCAGCTGCCCTCGCGCCAGTAGTTCTGCAGCATGGCCGTGTAGAGCGTCTTGTGAGTCTCAACACCCTCGACAAGCGGCACGTTGACACTGTACAGGTCAACCTCGTCACTAGCAGGCCACTGCTCATACAGTTTCTCAATGACCTTCACCGAGTGCCTCGCGGCGCCCTCGATAATGACAGGGTCATGGTTCCGCGAGAAGAAGGCATAGCTGAGCGCGATGGACTTGCGCTTGCAGACCGCCGCCTCGAGCGCGCCGCCCAAAGTTCCCGAGCTGAGCGCAAAGACAGCTGTGGTATTGCGGCCGTAATTGGGACCGCTGACAACGAGATCGATAGGTCCACGTTCCTTGAAGAAGTGGTGCAGGCCGATTTGAACGCACGAGGCCGGTGTACCATCAACCAGAATCCATTCGTCCTCGCCGGCGGTGGCGGTAGGACGTGTCGAGGTGGTGCCTTCAGTGCCGTGAAGACCTTCGGCGGAGGGGCGGTAGTAGAGGGGCTTCACGGTCTGACCGATGATGTGCGCCTTACCGATCCAGGAGCGCTGGGTGTGCGGGAGGCAGACAGAGACGGCATGGCCGGCTTTTTGAAGGTAGTGGATGAGGGAGTGGACGTAGGGGGAGGAGTGTGCAGACGGCGGGCCGTCGTCGTTGGTAATGAGGATGTGCATCTTGGTGATGACGAAGTTCAATCTCGTTTCCGAAACGGGTTGAATGGGTTCTAGGACAAGAGAGGCGCAGAGCGAAAAGGATACAAAGTGAGATTGAAGTTGAGATTTCGGGTTGGAGAGATGCCCCGCGGCTGGAGGTCTTGGCAAAGGTCACAGGCGGCCGACAGACCTGCAATGACAAAGCTCAAGAACGTCAATGAGGTAACCCCGAGGTAAAAGGGACCGGGGAGCTCTGTTCCAGAGTTAATGGAGCCCTGAGGTGATGAGTCGTGAGTTACATAAAGGAAAGAAGTTGGATAAATTTCCTGACCAGACGGCACAGAGTCTAGGCGGGATGGAGGGGTTGCAATAGTGGGGCATGTTGACGTTAGTTGGACGGGCAGACTTCCGTGCCCGCTCTCGGAGCCAAACGGCGGGCAACATCGGGCCTGACTACCTACCTTAACCTTGCCTCACATACCAACAGCTTGCCCGAACCCGACCTAACGTACGTGGCTGCCCGCTTGGCCTACATGGTCACGCATTCAATTAGGTGCAGTAGACTCGGGCTGTAATGGATAGCCGAAGTCGCTGGTCAATACCGCATTGTGGTCACGTCTCGATGCAGCTCTCAAAGATGCTATGGAAATCATTCTTGTCCTAGTCTGCAGATTTCGGAGAACCTGGCCTGGTCCTCTAATACATGAGTATCAGTCCTTCATACACGGCTTAACCAACGCCAAAGCCCGAGCTGATCATCCTCTGCTTCCGTAAGAATCTTCCGATCGTCCATCGTCCATACAAGTTTACCAGTGTTAAAAAGGGGACCCAAGTCGTAGGTGCTGCCTACTGCCAGTACTCACTGGCCAACTTGTCCCTAGTCCAGAAAGTGAAATACCTAACCATTACACAAAAGCTTATCGAGAATTGTGCTTTTTCATCCCATGACCCTGAACCTGACCGAAGCTGCAGTAGTCTCATGGCTCAAAATGCCAGAGAATACCTAGAATGATACTCAATTTCGCCGTATTAGAACATCTTAATGACGGGCTCGCTTAGCAGCCGGAGCGGTAACTGGATCTGCCGAACGTTTGGCTGGTGAGCTCTCGTGACGGCTTTTGACGCGCGGCCAGTCGTCGAATGGACTCGACCGGGTCTTGCGTTTGATTGGGGTTGTCTCTTCCGATTTCAATCCGGATCGCGTAGTGCGTCTGGTGTCGGGAGGAGTTGCTACCATCTGGCCAAACTTGGGTGCTTGAGGGGTCGACGGGCAGTCGCCCTTAACTTCGGCTGGGGTCTGTGGGGCGTCCTCCGGCTCCTCCAGGTTGTGGTCCTCAATGTCGGTGACCGCCTCCTCCTCTTCCAAAGTCGAGCCAGTAGCAGGCGCCTTGGGTGCCACGGGGAACAGCAGACGAGGCTTGATGGCAGAGCGAGTGAGTGGTCTCTTAGGGCGCTCAGAGGTGCTGCCCTCTACATCCTCGTCATCCTCTGGCTCAGCGAACTTGCGGAAAATCTTCTTTCCTCGGCTGCAATGATTTGTTAGCGGACATGCAAAGAATCTGAGGGCGGGTTTGACTTACAAGACATAGATCAGTCCATCTTCACGCTGGATCGCTTCATCAACCGCCTGAGAGGCTTCTCCGGGGATAGCGACATTGCGCTTGCTGCGACGGCGCGGGGGCTCTTGCTCGACAGTGGCGCTACCGCCGTAGAACGGGTTGTCCTCACTCCGGTCGACTTCGGGAACGCGATCTTGGGAATCGGTGAAAATCTCAATCGGCTCCTCAACTTCCTCGGCAACAAAGCTCTCCAGCGAATTACCAGAGTACTTCTTGGGAACGCGCTTCCTTCTAGGGCTGACCAAAGCCTCATCTTCGTTGTGGAATAGGTTGCGGGCGACGGAGCGGAGATGGGCCGTCTGCTTCTCGTTGGGCGCCTTCTTGGGAGTCTTGGCTGGCGTGGGCAGCATGCCAGAGCGACGAGTGACGGAAGGAGCAGGAGCTTGGTGCTCCATCTTGTCAATACCAAGCGACGAAGCGGCTTGGGTTGTGCTCTCGACGGTCGGGAATCCGGATGCACGACGAACGGAGTCTTGGGCGGGCTGGCGCTTCTTGTGAGGGGTGGCGGTAGGCGACATGATTGATGCAGCTGCGGCAGCGGAAGGCGCGACGGCTTTGCGGGTGGTTCGAGGAGGAGTGCGGTGGGATGAGGGTTGGGGAGAAGGGGTTCGGTGGGCGGCTCGTCGAGATGAAATTCGCGCCGACTTGCGAGGAGAGTAAGGTTCCCAGTTATCGCTCCAGCCGTGTTTGGGGGTCGGTGGTGTTCGGATGGAGGATGGGGGAGGTGAAGGTGTTGATGCTGCGAAGGTCGCCATTTTGGATTCGTGGGTGTGAGGGTTGGCAGGCACCCTGATGCTCAATAGGCTGCTCCTTCCTTTTTAGTTTTTCCTTTGAGGTTGTCAATCGCTCTTTCCCGTCTTGGTGGCGAATGCGCGCGGGCGTGCAGGTGTTGCAAAGCGATCAAAGACTTCCAGTGTGGTCGGTGCCTTGAAGTTGAGGGAGGATGAGGTGAGGTAGCACCCGGTTGATTCGAGTACCTTATTCTTAGAGGACTCTAGCGGTCAGAGTACAAAGAGCTTACTTCAACTGATTATTTTTGAAAATACTACGCAATCGCAGTAAGGATAAAATGCTGAAGTTCGCGATTCCTCTGGTTGCTCTGACTACAAGAGATGCAAGTAAGAAGTGGATGTGTGGATGGAATGGAGGATGTTCGCGATCATGGGGCGGCGGCAGTTGGGATGGATGCAGAAGGAAACGGTCAAGTCACAGAACGTGGGAGGCTGGAGGCTGGGAAAAGTAAAGGCTGGGAGGGGACTGCGACCGACCCTTTCAGAACGTGAGCCCATGTCCAATGAAGTGGGCAGTGGGCAACCCAATCCAACGACTTTTTTTTTGGCAGCGCACCAGCCCCCAGCCACCAAGTTTTACAGCGACGAACACTGAGGCTTGAGGGGACAGACAGCTCATTTTCTGCGCAAATTAAGCGAGGCCCCACCACGACAGCGGAGACGCGTCGCACCTCCTGAAAAGCGCGTCTTTTCCCGTATCGTATACACAGTCGACCCCGGCCAAACAACACTAACGCTAAAGTGCCCATTGGGCCTGCAGGGATCTTCTCTGCCCCTCACCCCATCCCACATTTTCCCCCAAACAGCCCGGACACGAAGCGGCACTCCAATCCCAAAGTCTGATTCCATCAACAAATAACGTCACCGTCGCCGTTCCGTCTCAGGCACAGACAGCCCCAGACCGCGCTCTCGCAGAACCGTCACTATCGGCGCATTACCACCTGCACCCGCACCCGCACCCGCACCTGCAGCTGGGCACCGACCGGCGCAACATCCATCATGGCCGACAACATGGACGACTCCCTCACCGAGGACATCTGGGCGTCGCCTGGCCCAGATGGCCAAGCTCCCCCATCCTCCGACCGGCCCAAGACCCCTGCCACACCGAAAACTCCCAAAACTCCAAAGACGCCCAAGACACCTGCGAACCAACCTACCACGTATGACAGAGAGGCCGCCTTGCGCAAGGAGCTGGAGGGTGTCCGCAATATCAACGCCGCCATTGAGGGCATCATCACCACTCTGGACAAGGCCAAGGGGAACATGAACGTATGTGTTGCTGACAGTCCTTCGATCCTGGTCTGTCGCTGACTTTAGACTCGTAGACCGTCTCCGGCACCGTCTCCAACGCGTCCACTCTCCTCAATACTTGGACCCGTATCCTCTCTCAAACCGAACACAACCAGCGACTAATCCTCAATCCGAACTGGCGCGGCGCAAGCAATGACTTGGTAGAAGTCGAAGCCGAGGCTTTGCACAAGCAACAGCAAGCTGAGAGGCGGGCGGCGGAAGAGGAAAGGCGACGTGAGGCTGTCGGACGAAAGCGCGAGGAGGAAGAGGAAGAGCGGCAGAGACAAGCGGCTGTGGGCACCACATCTCGCGGCCGAGGAGTGACCCGCGGGGTCTCTCGTGGGCGGGTTCGTGGCACAAGTACAACAACCACGCGCGGCCACACCTATTCCAGTAGCACATCGAGAATCGGTAGGGGCGCTCCGAGTGTTCGCGGTGGATATCGGGGACGGGCTAGAGGTACGGAGTAGTGTTGGACGACTTTTTGTTTGTGCATGAGTACCGATACCCTGAAATGCATGCTGGCGGTCAACTGCAGAACAGCCTATTTCTTCTTGAAGAAGTCGCTCATCTTCTTCATGCCCTTAGTGTTGACCTTCTCCAAAGCTCTGACTCCGCGGCTTTGGGTGGCTTTCCGTTTCTTCTCTTCCTCCATTTTCCTCTTCTTGTCAGCACGTGCCTCCTCCTCCTCCTCATCCATCATTCGCTTCCTGGAGTAGTCGGCCATTGATCTAGACGATGCGGCTTCGGCGCGCAGTTTGGCAAGTTGAGCCAAGTAGTCATCCAGAGGGGTGAAGTCGACGCTGGTCGTCTCCTGGTCAGCAAGGAGTGGCCTCAGCATCGCGGTCATCCCAGGCGCGATATAGCTGGAGCAGATGAAATTGAATGCGACCTTGAGTCTCTGAAGGTTGGTGACCTCCTCAGATGCTTGGATGGCACTGACGATGGTCTCTTCCACGACTTCGCTGATAGATGTTGCGGCTGTCGAAGTCGAGACAGCTGATTGTGTACTGTCCACCGTAGAAACGGACGTCTGAGACTCGCCTGATTCATTCTTGGTGGAATCTTGGGAACCATCCGTTGCTCCATCGGCAGCCGGTTTCGCTTCCACTGTCACCGCTTGTGATCTTTGTACTTGAATAGGTGCCTCCAAGGCCTTCTTCACAAACTTTTCCTCCATACTGTTCGGAAGACTTTTGGAGCTGATCGCTTTCGCTTTTGACAGAATCTCGTTGACAAGCTTCTTCTCGCTCAGTCGGTACATCTTCTCGTCACCAGCATCGACGGTGTCGCAGACCGTTTCCATTCGTGCCTCGAGAAGTGCGCGGGTTTTTGGGCATCGTAGAGCCTCGGCCATATGGGAGGACGACGAGGAAACGGCGTCGAAGTGGTCGTCGCTGGAGAGGAAGAGGCGTTTCGATTCGGTCGATTTTGCGCTAGCAGGGCCGAATAGGCCGGGAAGCAGGAGGAAGATGGGATCAATGGGAGTCGCGACGAAGAGGTCAGCGCCATTGGTGACCTGCGCCTGGAGCTTTGAGGTGTCTCCATCATTTGACTTCTCCAAATCGCCAGTGGGTGTCTCGATCATCCAGCTCCTCGGGCTGGTCTTGGGTGCTGCGATCTTGGTGAACTCGTAGATGCCCGTGTCTGGGCAGAGCAGATACCGTGTAGGTTTCGAGTATCTGGGATTAGGGAGAGAGACTATGCGAGCCTCTTGGGTAGCCTTAGTAGGAATGATGAATAGCTTGGGTGCGCTCGACGACTCCTCTGGCAGACTGTACTTGGCCGTCGTTGAGGCATTGCTTGCCTCCGTCTTCGCCGCCGGAGCGGACTTGGTTGATCTGGTTCTCGCCATTGGATGTGACCTGAATATTTTGCCGTGTGCAAATAGCAGCTTTTGGCGTATGAGAGATGCCAGATCCGAGAAAGCAAGAACGAAAGATCAGTCGAGAATGGACGAAGCAGACGTGTCGGCAATTTGGTAGCGAACAATCCGACCTGTAGGCCAGTGCTGAGCGTGGATAGGTCGCGGATCGAGGTACAAAGTGACTTGTGAACCCCTGCGCTTAGACGCGACAGGACGCGACGAACTGATCTCAATTAAAAGTGGAGCGCGTCGTTCAGGGTCATTCGCGACAGCGACCAATGGCGGCTGCCCGAACACTCGCATCACTCCACGTCAAACTCCTCTTCTCAGCCTAGCCTGCCCAGGCTTATCGTGACGACAAGTTCAGATGCGACAGTCGATAACGATCGAGACCTTCTTGCCCGTCCTTCTCATGCCTTAGCTTGCACACATCTTTTCGTCATTTTTGCGGCACCGAAAGCCGACGTCGCTCCTTTAGCCGCCTATCTTGTTTACATTGAACTCTTACGTCTTTCCTTTGTTCTCTGAATGCGAGTGTTTGTTTGCCGGCACAGACCCCTCCCATCAACCATCAACCGAGTCTTGCGCCCGATTTCGAAGCTGAGCAGCCCGGTCGGCGGGTCATGGGCCTTGTGGCGTTAAAGCTCCATCAAGTCGCCTTGCCCTAGAATGCACCAAGGTGACCATCGCGCCGACGACCGCCTTTACTGTGACCTACTAGCAATATGCCTCCTGGTTCGTTACCCCGAGAGCGTCTGGCGAACGAGACCGTAACATTCCTACAGGTGCCCCACACGACGAGCCTCAATGGCCTCCTCGATCACCCCATGAAGCCCTCATCAGCACACCCGGCGGGCGCGAACGACTGAGACGGCTTGCGAACCGAACTTCTCCCTCTCCGTCACCACTCAAGAGGGGGCGATCCATGTCCGCCTTATCGTCAAGGTCGGCCGCATTGCGAGACGAGATGAACGACCAAGAGGAGGAGGAGGACGAGGAAACCCTACAGCTCAAGTTGCAGGAGATCCAGGCCAGGTTAAAGCTCAAGAAACTTCAGAGCGCAAGGGAGAAGACAGCTGTGCCCCCATCGCCTAGGCGCAGATCACCACCACCACAACCAAGACCATCCTCGAGAATATTTGGACAAGGCGCAGGCCGAGCTGCCGCCAGGCCTTTGTCACTTCCCGCCGCTCCAACTATCGAGGTGCCTGTCTCCCCAACGAGAAAGGCCCCGCCCCCTCAACCACAAACTTCACCAAGTCGGGTTCTTCTGGGAATAGACAAGGGACTGAGAGCGAAAGACATCTCGTTGAAAAGAGCCCCAAGTGCGCTGCGCAGAAGGCAAGATGGAGAACAACAATTTGGCGGCTACCTCCAGAGGTCAAGGACCCCCGGACCCCAACCCACGTCTGAAATATCTCGGCCGCTGAGTTTCAACGAGAGGTTAGCTGCAGCAAAGACAACAGAGCAGGATCGGCAAGGTTTAAGAGACAGAGTTCAAAAGGTCAGGTCCAACGCATTTGAGATTGGACGGAAGGAGATGGACGAGTACAAATCAAAGGCCGTCGACCTACCCGATCAACCCGACGTAGCGCCACAGTTCACACGAGAAGAGATCCTCGGTTTAGAACCCAAGAGCGAGCAAGCACCAAGAGACGGGCAATTAGCTCTCCCGGCACCGCCATCAACATCCGCAGATGACCCCCAAGGTCTCTATCAACCACCGCCTGACTGGATGTTGCCACAATCGAAACCAGCGAAGCCTAAGAAGCTAGCACCTGCAGATGTCCCCGAATCCGAAGCTTCGGCATTCGAGCCGTATTCTAGCTTCCATCTTTCGCAGCGCATTCTGCCACACCAGGTCCTAACCAGACACCTCTCTGAGAAAAAGATTTTTAAGTTACCAGATTTACTCCGGAAAGTCAAGGGGCCCGAGTTCCAGCTTCCCGATATCGAGCAAGATATCGTCGTCTTCGCCATTGTGGCAAAAAAGTCGGAACCACGCTCGCATAAACCCAGACCGGATCAAAAAGGGAAACAGACAGACAAGGGCAAATACATGGTGATTACGCTGTGTGATTTGAAGTGGGAGCTTGAGCTGTTCCTCTTTAACTCGGGGTTCACTCGGTTCTGGAAGGTCACAGAAGGCACTGTGCTGGCAATCTTGAATCCTACGATCATGCCGCCACCGGTTGGCCGCGAAGCCACTGGTCGTTTCAGTTTGGTCATCAACTCGGATGCCGACACAATCATGGAAGTAGGGAAGGCTCGGGATCTGGGCTTCTGCAAATCCATAAAGAAGAACGGCGAGTACTGCAATTCGTGGGTTAACAAGAAACGAACAGAGTTCTGCGAGTTTCATACCAACGAGGCAGTCTCCAAGCAGCGCGCAGCACGCATTGAGATCGGCACCATGGATTTCGGCATGAGTGGTGCAGAGAAATGGCGAATGAACTCTCGTTACGTCACTAAGCCTCCTACCGCGGCAGAACAAAAGAAGAGCCAATACGACAGGGAAACACATAGCCATTGGTTTGCCACGAAATCCATGAGCGCGGCGCAGCTTATAGATGGTGCCCAGGCTCTCGCGGATCGGAGGGAGAAGGAAGAGGGGCTGAAGAAGCGGATGCTTCAACAAGAGCGAGAACGCGGAATCATGCAACGTTTGGGCAAGATCGGCACTGGTGCTGGAAGGGATTACATGAAAAGGACAGAACGTGGTTCTACTTCCAGTGTATCCGCTTCCTTCCCCCCGCCGGGACCGTCATCATCCAACGCCATTGAAGAAGAAGCAAAGCCCGATGCTAAAGCTCTGGGTCTGGTAGGATCGAGGAGCAGGGACCTCGCAATCCACCTGAGCCCTATTAAACGCAAGAGGCCGCAGAGTGCGCAATCCAGTTCTTCGGTCGGTGCTCCAGCATCAGCAACAACTGGCGCGAAGTCTGGTTTCGGTTGGGGTGGCAACCTCAAGGACAAGCTGAGCAAGATGAAGGAGGGCGAAAAGTTGAGCAATGACAAGCCACCGGTCCGGAAAAAGACGAGATTCGTGACGGAGAAAGGCATTCGCGAAGCTGGGAGAGAGAGCTTGGGGATGGACCTGCCACAGACAGTTTCCTTTGAAGATGATGATGACGACTTGGTTATTCTTCGGTGAGATTGGGTAGCATTGGGATTTGGGTATGGCTTGTGAACGGCCGGACGGAAGCACGGTGTCAGGGATAACGGCTCCTGGATGGAGTCTGCTCGAAGCGATCATGGGTACATTTATGGTCCGAAAAACAGAACCAAGAACAGAATTTGACGTCCTCGAGACGATCGATCACCCCATAACGCTCACCTAACCCTCCTCTTGCGTGACCAATAATACATGTGCTGTGGCAAGCAGCGAAAAGCATTCCATGTTACCGGCCATGATTTTGAGCAAGATGTGGATGTACTCAAATGTTTCCAGCCAAATGCCTCAGGACTTGGACGCTGCCACATAACTAGGCGGCCTTGCTTCCTTGCTCTTTCCCCAGTCAGATTCCTTGTCGCCCAAAGTAAGTTCCAGAGTCTGTCCTTTGCTGAAGAAGTCATGCCCAATCCAACTCCTGTTGTACGCCTGCCCGTCCAGCTTGGCGCTTTGCACGTAAAGATTTTTGTAAGCGGGATCGAACCCCACGCACTTCACTGTAGCATTTTTGCCCGTCAGCGGACTCTTGATCGCGATTTCTTCGAAGAAAGGTGGTGTAATGAGATACATATTTTGTCCCGCGACAGGGAATAGACCCATGACGGAGAAGGCGAGGAACGCCCCCATGGCACCAGAGTCGTCGTTTCCAGGCAGGCCGCCACGGGTAGAGTTGAAGGCAGACGGTATGTACTGGTGAATGCGTTCCGCCGAGAGGCCGGGCCGTCCCGCATAATGATACTGGTACACCGTGAGAAACACGGGCTCGTTGGAGATGTCTGCGAGAGGAGACGCGTGGAAGTAGTTCAGACGGGAGACGAATGCATCATCGCCGCCCATCATGTCGATGAGAGTTGACGTCGCATGAGGCACGATGCTACAAGAGGTCAGTTTGATGTGACTGAGTTGGGGACTGGTACGTACAACTGATACTGCCAGATGCTCGCTTCGAACGTCTCGCTGGGATTTGTCGTCAAGGAACAAAATCCAGCAAGAGTAGAGCAGGCAATCGGATCCTGGAAACCCCAGGTCCCATTCATGTACTTTGGCTGGAAGAAGCCGTTGAAGTTGGTGTCCGTGCCATTTATCAGTGATTTTTGGTCCAACTTCCACAGATTTTGCCAGTTCATGCTTCTTGCCATGTACTTATCGTGGGCTGTGCCCTCGTTCAACCCCTGAGCTAGCGTCGCCAAACAAAAGTCATTGTACGAATACTCCAATGTCCTCGAGATGCTCCTTGAGTTTGTGCCGAAGCCGATGGGATCGAAGTCGAGATACGGGATGTAGTTGAGGTTCTTCCAGCTCGTCAGTCCGCCACGACCTTGGCAGGACCACTCCAGGGGCTCCTCTTCTGCGTCCTTGGTGATGGCCTCCAGAGCCAATTTCCAGTCTATCGAGGTTAAATTCTTGACATAGGCATCGACGAGGACTATGTCGGCGTTGGAACCGCCCTGTGTCCAGCCTTTACAAAGAGACATACGGCAGTCGGGGAGCCAGCCTTCGTGTTTGTATATGTCCAGCAGGGAATTGACCATCTGTGTCTGCGCTACCGGATCGATGACGGTAAGCAATGGATGCTGGACGCGGAAACTGTCCCACATGCTGCTTGCAATCAGCACAGATTTCGAGAAGACGAGTTTTGACGCACCAGTAGTATGAATCAAAGTACGGGACACCGCTATCCCAATTGGGGTTCTCGCCAGTGTAGTTCTGAGGAGAGATCATGTTGCGATACAACCCGCTCCAGAAACTTCTCTGAAGATCATCCGTCGCACCGCCCGCGTTGATCGACACTGTGCTCAACTTCTCCCTCCATGCGTCTTTGGCTGACCCGACTAACGAGTCGAAGTTACTCAGGGGATCAGGAATCTCTCGCTCGGCATTCTGACACGCCTGTCCACTGCTCTTGAATGAGACACCCACTCTTGCAGTGACCGTGTTGTTAGTGAGCTCCTTGAACCGGACGAAACCTCCCCCCTCAAGGTAGAACAGATTGAAGCCTCTGGTGATGAACAGCTCTTTCGGCTCGTTGCCCGCGCGGTTGTTCACCCATACCCCCGTGTCGAAGATCTTGGCCCCAAAGAAGTCAACGCAATAGTGCATTACATACGAACCGGCGCCGAAGCTGGGCAGAAACGTGCCGTTTCCCGTCATTCGTCCTGTGGGAGTATCAATCTTGATTGAGGCATTCTGACGGCTTGCCCAAAGATCCGTCAAATCCAACATCACAAGCGGATGCCCGTTACCGCTCGGAAACGTGAACCGCAAGAGCGCCGCATGCTCAGAGACAGTCATGTCCGCCTTCACGCCCGACGTCATATCCACCGAGAAATACCCCGGCTCGGCCACCGTCTTGTTCAAGTCATATTTGGTTGCCCGGTCTCCGATTCGAAAGCGGCAGTTATTGAGCTCATCACCTGGACACACTTGCGGGAACAGCGGGAAGTTGCCCAGACTGGGGTTGCCTCCGGTGCCGCTGTCATGGACGATGCTGAAGCCGGTGATGTTGCTGCCATCGGTTGCAAAGCCACCAGTCTTTTCGCCGTCGACGTCGGCGACAGCTTTGGCGAGCCCATAAGGCCGTGTGGCGCCGGCGAATACGTTACCGCCTCGCTGAGAGCCGATTAAGGGGTCGACAAAGGTCAGTGGATCGAACGACTGAGAGACGGCTGCAGCACCAAGAGTAAAGAGTGAGACTAGTAGACGTTGCATCCTACGCATGATGCAGAAGACATGGGATGAACTGAAGCACAGAGTTGATGTAGATGGTTCATCCGCGGGAAGTCAAGCCTCTCATGAGAGACCAAACGAATTCCGTTGAAGAGAAGAGGAAGAACGCAACCAGAATTCAGGGCTGTAAATGTGAGTGATTCGGTTCACCATCTCCTCGCCTCCTGCAAAGTAGGACGACGCACGGAGATCCCGGCTACGTGCTGGTAGCTGGCCAAACTCTACTACTCGACCCCGCGCGTGTGCTCTATGCGGTAGGTGGTAGTCTGGTGATCCTTAATGGCGCGGGAATAAACATCAACGAACACCTGATTGTCGATCACTGGCCAGTATGCGCCGTGTTGACCTGCAGCTCTAGCCAGTCCAATGTCCGGATCTCCGTGTATGCATGGCGGACATGGCGGCGCACGGCATTTTGAGGTGCATTCTCGGAAGATTGGAGAGGTTCAATATCGCAGTCGAAGTTGAGTTTGCCGTTGGATATTTACCCGTCAGGTTTTCACGAACTCCTCATCTCATAACATTACCGTGTACCCGTTGAACGAAACGGTCAAGTTGTTTCGTTTGGACGATGTTTGAAGACAGGAGGATAAATAGACTTGGGTGCTGGGTGCTGGGGAACCGAACCCCCGGCCTTAGCTAGAATTACAGGGGTAGCTTAGCCGAGAGACAGCGAGAGTACCTTAGGTACCCCACAACAGCTACTTAACAGTTACGGTGCCTGTGGAATATCACGGCTTCCCTTCCCCCATCTGCTCAATTATTGATTTGCACAATCATCATGGCTAGAGGTGGGACTCAGTTGGCTTGGAAGTCTTTCGTCTGAACATCCTCTCAATGATTCAGACAGATGAACCTTGGTCGAGTTTCTACGCATCCGTGCCTTAGTGCTAAATGTAGAAGGGGCCCCCTTGAGGCAGGCGCCCGAAACACCCAATGCTCCAGCTTGGCCCCCGGAAAATTGCCCCAAGGATGGAGAAGGACACATGGAGCTTCGTGATTTCAAACATCTTCATCTCTTCAGCCCATTGTCTGCTCTTGTATTTTCTGGCTTTCTTTTTTTCTTCGTCTTCTTCTTGCAAACCGGGCTTACTTGTCATTTACTTCCTCTCAACCAACTGTCAAGATGCTGGACATCTACCAGCTGAATCTCGCCGGCCTTCTGGTGGCCTGTGGCGCTCTCTTCGCCTCGAGCAACACTGATAAACCTGTCAAAAGCGATGAGAAGAGCGCAAAACAACAAAAGAAAGAGAAACCCCAGCAAGGATCGCAATGGGCGTTCTACGTCGTTTACGCTCTCGTCATGGGCTCGGATTGGCTTCAGGTAAATCAGTACCAATCAGTCAATGAATCTTACCTGTCTGACACGAGCACAAGGGCCCATTTCTCTACTCTCTGTACAAGAATGAGCACGGCATCTCCTCAGACCTTGTCCCGACGCTTTTCACGACAGGATTTGTCTCTGGAGCTGTAGCCGGCTACTTCATCGGCTCCCTGGCCGACCGTCACGGCCGCAAGGCGAGCTGTCTCTTCTTCTGCGCCGCCTACGCCCTCTCATGCCTTCTCACCACCATCCCGAACCTGCCGCTACTCTTCGTCGGCCGCGTCCTTGGAGGTCTCGGAACCAGTCTTCTTTTCAGTGTCTTTGAGAGTTGGATGGTCACCGACTTTCACGCCCGTCGTCTCGGGGAGAAAGGTCTGGACCTGTCGCGAACTTTCGGCTTCATGAGCACGGTCAACAGCATTGTGGCCATCGTCAGTGGCGTTGCCAGCGAGTGGTTGGTTTCCATCACCGGAACGCGCAAGTCGCCATTTCTCGCCAGCATTGGGTTGCTCGTGCTAGCCGCCGGTATCATTACTAGCCAATGGGTAAGACTCCTGTCACTGTGCAAATCTTGGTCTTTAGGCTAATGGGTGTTTAGGACGAGAACTATGGTTCTACGGGCCAAAGTTCGTCTAAGGAGGCTTCCAAGGGAAAGAAACCCAGCCTCTGGACCACGATGACCGACAAGCGCGTACTTACTATTGGCCTCGCATCAACAATGTTCGAAGGTTCCATGTATCTCTTTGTAGTTCTCTGGAGTCCCGTCCTTGTCGGCGCCTCCTCTTCTCCGGACACCTTGCCTTACGGCATCATCTTCGCTGCCTTCATGGCCTCGACTCTGCTCGCCTCCCTCTTGTATCCTCGCCTGTCTGCCATGGTCTCAACTCCGTCTCGTTTGCTGTTCGCAGTCTTACTGGCAGCTAACGCTGTCTTCTTTGCTCTCGGCACCGGTGGTGCGCGCCCAGAGCAGGTTACCTTCTGGCTGTTCTGTCTCTTTGAGGCTTGTGTGGGACTCTACTTCCCGTCCATGGGCTACCTCAAGGGCAAGGTTGTGGACGATGGCGTACGCGCGCAGGTTTACGGTGTTCTGAGAATTCCGCTCAACTTGTTCGTCGTTGTCAGTCTGATGTTCACAAGTGACGAAGGAGCAAACAAGGTGTTTCTCGTGTGCGGCATGTTGCTCCAGGCAAGTTGCGGCGCGTTATGGCTCATGGGTGGACAGGATGTATGAGTGGATGGCTGCAAGTCTGGCACTAAACGGAGGAGATAATGGGATAATATTTAGGATCTACATGTCCAACATGTCCAACAGAGGAGCCATGTTCATTCCACAAGCATGGAAATCAGATTTGACCCGTCTTCCGATATCACGCCAATATGTTCACCGACTGACTGACGTCGACTTAAGCGCCCGTTGGACACGTCACCCCACGAATCCCATCGGGCCGTTTAAAGCTCGCCCTCTCGCCCTGGTGTCGGGTCTCGTTGCGCCAGGGCTAAGCCTTGCGTTGAAAGCACGTCCGACGTTGCGCATGCACACATAGGTGTCTCTGGAACCGAGCGAGAATGTGTACACCGAAGCACCCGGAATGGACAAATCATTCACATCACCTGATGAATAGGGTCGTCACATTTCAAATAGTGTCTCATTCTCAAACTTGACAGGACGATTTGTACACCTCCTTATCTAGATACCGCCTTGCTTCATCACTCCTGATTGCCGCCCGAAATATTAAGGAATCACATAGGTAGTATCCCGTCATCCGGCAAAGGAAAGCCAACAAATTAGAAATTAGATACACAGGTACAAGGCGAAGAGAGACTCTGAGGAGCTACATTATCCAATAACAGCTGGAGGGCGAGCAACTGCAGTCCGCCTGCTCGACTTCCCAATGGTTGGAAGCTCGTTCAGCGTTGCAGGAGGAATTACCTCGACGTCTTCCAACTCAATTTTCAGACTAGGGACCCTTTCGAGTGAGATTATCGTCCCGTCCAGCTGAAAGATGAATGTCAGTTAAGATCCCGCGAGTAACGTAAACAAGACTGAACTCACCTTCCTGATGACAACCTTCAAGTTATCATCGATTGACTCCAGAACTGCTTTTGTCGAAGATCCTCCTATGCTAGCCGACTTCATAGCCCTCCTCAAAGGAATCTGGTCGTAACTTTTACCTTGCTTCGGCATGTCTAATAAGGTGAAGGAACCGGCGAGGCCACCGTTCATGAACAACTGCACCTGACACGGCAATTCCAGCTCACTCCTCTCAACTTGAACCTTGGCGAAGTACTCCGTCCTGGGTGCAGCTTTGCGTCTCTTCACTCCTCGGAACGAGTTAGGCACCAGCGGACCATAGAGACTATTCACAGTCCTGCTGACCGCCATTTTCGTCTCTCCAGGCGCCTCCTCCCAGAACCGTATGGGCGCGTACGTGTACCCCCAATCACGGATTTGCGTCACCGACTCGCTGGTGAGAGGCTCTCCTCCTCTACCTATGAATGGCATCATTGGCGATTCTGGTGTGGTGATGGTCCCACGAGGCGTCGCAAACAGTTGATTCGAGGGGTACGAGAAGTGCATGGTCGCGTTCTCGAAATGAAGAGCTTGCCAGTAGGCTATGAGGCGGTCTACATTGGTGTGGTGAAGCCAGCTGAAGATTTGAGTCAGAGCTCGTTGATCTCGTCATAGTGAGAGGTTCAACTTACAATAGGGGGTCAAAGGCTGAGGTCGACAAGTATACGAGGTCTTGGCCACAGGCTGCTCCAACGTGTACCTCACCATGAGGGCCTTCAAAGTTGGCTCCCTGAGATTGCGCCGAGACCATTTCGTCAAAGCTGGTCGCTTTTAGAAAGACGTTGTACTGTAATCAATCAGAAAGTGTCCGCTGTACAACTTGAAAAAAAAAAAAGCCCCGGGCGATCGCTTTTCGATCTGTGGGCGGAAGTTTGTCTCAGACTTACCACCTTCTCCTTGAGATTGAACCCCGAGAGAATGTCATTCGCCGACTCTGGGAAGCTTTGCCCATCGTCGACACATCGTTTTGTATAGTTGTTCCCGTCAAACTTGCCAAAGTCGCCCTGAAGTGCAGATGCTGGGTATGTGTACCTGAAGAAAGGGTTCCGGACTGTGCTCTGGCGAAGGGTGCCATTGTCCGATCTGTTGATGACAACCGTTGGCAGTGCGGTCACTGGAGGCACGTTGGAGTTGGCACTCCAGTCCCAATATGCTAAACGTAGATCCTCGGCAGCTTCGACATACTGCCTTCTTGATGTGGCTGGATAGGCGGCGGCAAGTCGTTTAGCATGCTGTACAAGGACTTGCTGTGTCGGGAGTGTCAGTTCTTCCTAGAGACAAGCCTGAACCTGTGGAACGGTGCACAAACCTCATACAGTGAAAGATACGCACGATGCCAGGTGCCGAATAGCATTTGCTGTTTGCGAATGTCAGCCAGGTAAATATCAACTCTCCACGTTAAGGTTGCTTACATTGTGCGGACAATACCCTGCGTCTGCTCCTTTCTGCGGCCCGCCCCCAGACCAAGCCATGTACGGCTGCCCGTGAATACCTGAGACTCGCTTTTAGCTAGAAGTTCAACTCAAAGACCATGTAGTTCTTACCGGCAATCTGGAAAAATGATACGGGGTCCGTTTCATTCGCATCCTGCATCGCCGTGAGCGCCCCCACGTACAGATCCCTGGAGAAATGTCAGCAGCCTAGTCTCTCTCGTCCGAGACAGTCATTTAACCATTGTGGCCCTCCTTCGTCGTAGAGGCTATTGATGTCTCTCCTAGCCGGGACCTCGCCTGTCTGGGCGTTGATACCGGACCTGACCCCTGTGACGGGGAGGTTCTGCCCAACAGCCGTCCATGGGACGGCCACTAGCAATACGAGTATGACTTCGAATGGTAGAGTAATCATTGCGTTGGAGGAATCTGATTATGGTTAACGTCTTCAGACCGCCAAGGAAGATCAAGCTCTCAAGACCCAGGGGAAAGTGAGGGTGTTTATATTCCCGATGGTCAAGTCAAGCACTTCCAGGTTGGTGCTTCAACAAGCGGTGCCGTCGGACCCGTTCCATTCCCGCGCTGTCACCAACCTTGTGGCATACCCAGCATGTGGAAAGGTCTTTTGTTGGAGCCTTCGCGTACCGTCGCTCGGCATGGGCGACGATATTCAGGAGACCTGATTCCTGGGTCGCGAGCATGACGATCATCCAGCTCCACAGACAGTTAATCAGGAACAATCGCAGAACGCTCCGACAAACGGTGACGGAAATAGCAACTAAGCCACTTTGTGTGACCTCTCTATATTGCTTGCAGGTTCTCGTGGATTAGATGCCAAGGGATGATCAAAGTGGCGTGAGGCCTCAACTCGATGTGGAAAGCAGAAGTCCGGAAGATCAAGGCACTATCGAAATTCAGGTACGCGGCGGGAGGTTGCATGCATATCACGAGCTGGGCCACCTCAAGGAAACGTCGTGGAAACATCGGAGCGGTCAGGCGCTCACCCTGTCTACCCTGTTCGCTCTTTCCCGGTGTGGCCTCCGACCGGCCGGTTCCTATCTCTCAAATCCGTGGCTCGTGTCTTCCGTTGGCGCCCATTCGCGGCTTTTACGGCCAACATAAATCACAACATCCACCCCGTATCACAAACAGAAGCACCGCGAGTCGTTTACGCTGGGTTGCCGTTCTTCCGGTCTGCAGCTTCCCGTCTGAAGCATGGGTTACAGGCAGAAGTTCAGGGTTACTAGGTCCTGGCACACTCACCGCTTTCGGCGAGGTTTGCGACGGGCTTTGGTCATTCTCACAGTGATTGATCTGACGAGATTCATTGGTAGGCGCAAGAATGCCGTTGTCCTTCGTAGATGATGCAGTCTTCTGCGGGCAAAGCGCATAACGCTGACGTGGCAGCAGTGATATTCTCCTTATTACATGCGGCTAGGAAAGCTGATCGTGCGGGTTTCCCTACTCCTAGGTATGCCGGCGTCTAGCCGTATGCTCGTTACGTTACGTGAAGGCGTATCTAAAAGATTTTGAAGCTAATCGGCGCCAAGAAGTCGAGGAGAAGATATCATAGGGATGGCTGACAGGCCGAACGATGTCGAACTTGAGGAGGTTCAGCGGTGCATGACTGTGCCGCCATAAAGGGCGAGCTTTAAGGCACAACTTATTTCACAGCATCAGTCGTGTTACTGCCAGGCATCGTGGGGGAGATGATTCCTCAATAGTGCAGGGAATGATTTAAGTAATATTGGAGCTGTGAATCAAACGAAACCCCTAGATACACGATAGTCAGAGAACTTTTGAGTTCGTTATCAGAGACAACTGGTATAACGCGATGCCTGAATGATTCCAACGGTACTTCGTTCGACGTGGTTCAATGAGACTCAAGAATGCTTCTCCAAAGCCTCCAAACTCCTTCGACCCACGATGACCACCTTCGAACCATGACCACACGAGAGACATAAAGAAGCTCGACTCAGAGAGACTTTTCCAACAAGATGAGGTCTTGGAAGCCCTCCTTCCATCTCTTCATCTGGTCTGGTGTGGGCTTCGGCAGAGGGCTGCGCGCAACTCCTCCATACCCCAGCCAGGCTTGAAGGCCAGCTTTGACTCCGACGACGCCTCCTTGAATAGCTGTCCAGTCTCCCTGAGATAAAACCTCTTGGATCTCTTGTGCTTCTTGATACTTTCCTTCTTGGAAGAGCTTGATTGTTCTTATGCATGCCTTGGGGGCAATATTGGCCAGCCCTGCAAGGATGCCATGTCCTCCAGCGACCAGTGATTGGATGGAAAAGTCGGCCGAGCCAGCCAGCACGAGGAACTCAGGCACATCCGCATCTGGATTCTTTGCCAACTTCCTCGTGGCATTTGCGACACGATTCAGCTTGCCCGTGTTGCCGCACGTCAGTTTCAGGCCGGCAATGTTCGGGTGCTGAGACAGCTCCACGATAACGTCGCTTGAAAGATCAATCCCTCCCACTGCTCCCGGGAAGTTGTAGATCAGAAGGGGAATCGGAGAGGAATCCGCAACTTCGCGAAAGTATCTCAGGATGGTCTCGGAAGAAGGCGCAAATAGACCAGAGTAATACGACGGGGGCAGGACGAGAGCATAGTCTCCCCCAGCAGCCCAAGCTTCTGAGCAGTACTGGATAGTCTCACGGGTGCTCTGGCTTCCGCATCCAACGATTATCGGCATCTTGGAGAATCCGGCTTCGTTGAGGGCTTGCCGAGTTGTGGCGGTAACCACCTGGCGTTCGGTGTGGGTGAGATGAACCGCCTCCCCATTCGATCCCTGAGTCGCGAGACCGGTAACACCGGCTTGGGCAAGTCGCACCGCATGGCGGGCAATGGTGTCGGTGTCCACATTCTCAGTGCCAGTGTCAAAGAAGCACATGGTTGGCACATAAACACCAGGGACGAGCGGCCGGCTCTCGTCGAGACCAGCACCCAGCGAGGCGCTGTCGAAGGAGCTGCTCAGCGGTGAATGAGATTCCGGATCCGCGGAGCTTCCGATCTTGAGATTCGACGGTGCGCTTGAGCGAAGTGAGTTTTTACTGATGCCAGCTGCGAAACCTCCGGTCGGCGAGGGCGCATCGTTGTGAGGGGCCATGGTCAACCTAGAAGATTTGTGGAAATGGGCGTACCCGGGGTGTGACGGCAGGCGAAAGGAGTAGCGTTGCACAGTACGCGCTAGAAACGCGGAACCAGATAGTAGAATATGACAGAATAGTAGAAGAATTCTTGGAGCTGAATTTAAGGCACGTTCCTAGTGAGTCTAGAAGATGCAAAAGGAAAAAGGTTTGGAGGGTTGGTCGATGGCAGAGGGAGGCGTGTGGGAGAAGAAAGAAGGGGCCCTTTTATCATGAACTTATTAACGCAAAATCAGCAGACGCTCTTACTCCCAATTCTGCTTCTCCCTTGCCATACTTCATACAACCCCAGAGGGGCTGGTGGCGTTCGAAACGACCTGGCAGTCGTAATTTTCCTCCTGTATGGAGGCGATGTCGCTCAACTCGAATGACACGAAGCCAGGTCCCTTGTACCATGAGGTACCGATTTCTGTTGGAATCACGCAAGGAATAGAAAGACGCGCCATGCCAGCAATGAAGCATCAAGAGCCATTGTTCATATGTCGAGCGTTGACTTGTCCTGAACGGTTGTGCTACGAAGGAGTGCAGCGACCAGGATCGCAGGAAGATGTGAGCGGCTAGACCAGGATGCCGCGACACAGTGCGAGACGTGCGGCGGAGGACGACCGCTTAGCCATGCGCTAAGATGGACCCCAGGCTTTCTAATGCTTGAGATGGGATGTGGGAGGTTCAAGATCCAGCGCTGGCAAGACTAGATCAGGCCAGTATGGGTTGGGGAAGAGAATACGATTATTCTGGGGTACGTCCCCGAACTTTTTGTGTGGGGGTTAGCTCCCGCCGGGCACATTTTACCCAATGTCTTCGGTGCTGCTTTCACACATGCGTAAGGTATCTCGTGTGCTGATCAATGGTCAACATTTCCGCCCTTATAGTCGGGATAGAGACAAATACGGAAATTGTTGGAATTATCACAGAAGGCTCGAATCACGAGGTCAAGATATCAGCTCAAAGCGATCAAGCACATGTGTTGCGGGGTGAGCTGTTGTGAGCGGCAGTGAGATCCATAAGCCTGTAGTACACGTGTGTAGCAGGCAGCGCTTGTACCGGCTACCATTTTCCACATTGGAATTTCTCGGGTACTGGGCACGTTGCCGTTCCATGCGGCAGCCTCTTTGGAATCATTCGGTGCCCGGTCAACGACTCGGGCGAAGGCCGAGATGTCAAGATATCGAGGTGCTTCGAGCCTTGTCACATCTCTCATGAGGCGGTCGAGCTCGCTACAGAAGCAGATGATGGGCGGTATGACGACTGTCGAAAGTGATGTGGTGCCAATGAAGATGCCCGGCGCTTATGCTTAGTTTTGTGAGCCGAAGCCACCATCCATCAACTTTTCGCACCAAACGAAACGTCTTTTGCTCGACGTACTCTGATAGAAGAAACTTGAGTGCTTTCATCCTGACATCTATTCAAGGCCGTTGTTCGACATGAGGAGCCTCTCGCCCTCATTGACCTATCTTAGAGTAGCAACAACTCATCAATACCGGTGAAGAATATGCTGTATGTCGAGTGCGTTGGAGATAAGCATCGCGAAATGAGGCTGTCGTGTTGTGGGGCTGTTTGCGTGCAGATTTCGGGCTCCGTCGTGACCCGTGATGAACTTCGGGCCAAAGACGTTTCTCACCGGTGAAGTATTGGCCGAGCCAGGTACTTTGCGGCAGATTGGGATGAGATGCATGGATTAATGCGGAGTATCCATCATCGAGACCGGCTGTTACATGTGATGAGGTTGGTTCCATTGCGTCGGTCTGCGGGAGCATTGGTGACCTATTCAAAAGTGAGTGAGTGTGATGGATGTGCGGGTAAAGGCGGTACTGACAGCAGCGGCTGGTGATCAGCTTGGCGAATACAGACGTCACATATCTTTTTGAACGAATCAGCCTGGGCCGATGAGGGTTGGTGTCGGACTGTTTCCGACGTCCTCAGAGCCTGGCCAACATCGGTCATCACCGGAGTGAGGTCGACTCTGAGACAGGAGCCGGAAGGAAGCAGGGAAGTTAGCAGAACTAAGACTAGACGCAGGCACGGTGCTGATGCTGCTCCCGGCTTCTCAGCAAAGTGTCCCTCGGGATGCAGTGAAGAACTTCTTCTCCAATAGAAATGGTCGATATGCTACTAGGCGCGTACGTAATTAACTCTCCAAGACGAACTCGAGGCAACGGCCTTTATCTTCATCTCACTCATGAGCATCACAGTATCCGTATGTGGACGGGATGGGTCCTTCCTTCCAGCCATCTCCACACTTTCGCTTTTCTGCCTCATTGAGAAACAGAACAGGGCGTCATTCGCTAATTTCGGGTGGAGGTTTGGCAGACCCTAGTCTAAGCAGCAGGGTTCAGTCAACAGTCATGCTGTGAAGCTAGTCAACAACTACCACATCTCAGTCGTTCACGCCTCTAAATCCTCTACTATGTGAGATTGTTGAGGATGTCGTTGAAGTCCACAAGGATTGCTGGCTAACTAGTCAGATTAACCTCACGTTGATGGTAGTATTACAGTAAGAAACGCCTGCGTCGCCATAAGTCCAGTAGCTCTTGAGAGAGGCATGGTTCCATCCACATCTACCGCTATGATTCGTTCAAGGCCTATGCAAGCCCGACATTCCATACTACAGCTCAGAAAGAAAAATGTCGCTTTGAGAGTTGTCTAGAGCAAATCTGCGAACGCCCCTCTCCCCTCTTGAATAAGTCTCCAAATTTCAGGGTTTAGGGGGAATTCATCATCCTTTGCACCCCGATAACGCTACGTAATATGCTACGCACACAGCTGCACGCAATCCTCCAAATCAGGCTCGTCTTTTGAAATGCGTGCATACGCTCGTGACCACAAAGTCGAATGTAGGCATGCCCGAAGACTTGGCATCCTTGTACGTGCCGAATTGACAGTGTAAGTCAACCAAGTCTCTCACAGTGTTTGTCTAGCTTACGTGCGATCGGTCCAGACCCCGAGCTGTTCTCGTTAGTATTGTCGGATATAGTTGGAGCAGTCTGCTGACCCCGATTCTCCATAATATTGCAGAAATCCACCTGGATTATGTGGACGTTCTCCTTCAGCCGCTCTTGCACGTCCATCAGCTGCGCCGCGGGACCATTCCCTTTCCTCTCCCGGCTGCATGAATCTCACCTCGGGTTACAACACCATTACCCAAGGCGGGCGTCCGCATGCCCCCGCACGTTGTGCTCTCCAGTTGTAAGGCACATCTGTGTCCTTAGATTCGGTTCTGTCATCGATCATTATCTTCGAATGAGAGGCCTCCCTTTCGATATTGACGTAGGAACTGCCAGATTGTGCGGCAAGGCAATGGCCTCAGTCTTGTAGTTGCTCTTTTGATTCGATATGGCTATAGTTCAAAGACGGAACCAATGGTGCAGCTGCTACGTGTCGAAGAATACCTCGATGATGAGACTTTACTTACAAGACGTTGCCATCTCTGCGGTACTACTTCACGCCCTCAGTGATCAGCAACGAGCCTCTTATGCCACGTCTGCACCCTTAAGGAAGATCCGGGGGCGGGACGTCATGCGTCGTTGATCCAGGAGCCTGGTCCAATACCGAGCCAGACTACCTTCAGGTCAAGAGGCTTGGCTCCAGTTTGCGACTCGATTTCTTTTCGGAGAAAACAAGAAAATGTGCTAGAATCACTTCGGACTCTGAGTGCCACTCGTTCTTAGAAGGCGATAGGTCCGCGTCTATGACCATTCTTGTGGAAGCCTTTCCCATGCCCAGCATGAAGCGCATCAAAATCCTTCGTGGCGAAGCCGTCTCGTGCCGAGATGACCTGAGTCGATCATGCCACTCTACACGTGTCTCTCGTTCATTGCGAGTTCTCACACGATCTAGCCTCGAAGGTAAGGGTGAGGAGTGAAGGTATAGCCGCAACCCACACATAGATCGTTACCTCCGGTGACCCCGTGATGCCGTACTTCTCTCACCCCGCGTAAGTAATCCTCTCGAATCGTTGTTTTCTCATGCCTAGTCCACTGGAGAGAACAAGGCTACTTGACCTGTGGGGTCGTTCCAGGCTCAAGCGTCAATTAGACGACGAAGCTATAATGCGTTGCCTCTTACCCGTCGAGGAACCAGCCTTAACATGATCGTGAGTGTGAGAGGCAGTCAACACGAGACAGTTGGCGTTCATGACGGGGAATAGTCCCATTCCCCAATAGCTCTTTCTCGATTACGATTAAAACCTTCCTCTTGGTACTCATTGACCTCGGTTTAACATGTTGCTTCAGATCCCCTTCAGTGCCGCAACTCTTGGCGGTTAAGTGGTCTACTTGAATTCCTCCCGGGAAACAGATGGACTACTAGGCTGAGAAGGAAGCTTCAGCAGACCATATCAGTGCTTTCCAACCCCACGGCCAACCTCGGTTTGCCTCCTTGAGCCCCCACACCCCGCGTCTCTTCCCCGAGTTCAACTAGGCCAGGGAGAAGTAACCTGGACGAGGCCTTGCCCATTTGTAGTAAGCTCGAACCGACTTCTTGGGACAGTCAGAGACACGTGCTACACATGTTGCTTGTCTGCCCACGCACATATCGATCTTAGGCTATGTTTCTAATTCAACGACATCTCCGTGAGCAACCGTTATAATCTGCTTTGAGAAATGAGCAAACGTCCCCCGCTTGCGCCTGTTCTAGCAAACTTTCTCTCTAGCCAGAAATTCAAGTATGTCCCGTAGCATTTGTGGGGAATGACAATGACCAAGCCCCTCGTATTTCTTGAAAATGACCTCGCACCCCGCCATCTGTAATACGCTCGAGGCGTCTTCGGCGTACCGGAGCAGCACGTTATCATCCTCGGTACCGTGACCAAGAAACACGGGAATTTCATGTACGCGAGGTTCTGAGTTGGATTCCAGTCGCGGAAAACCTATCTCTTCCCGTAGAAGGTCCAAAGCCTGTATCAAAGGCGTGGCTTGCGAGGTATCTTCCTCGTGGGAAAAGGGGTCCCAGGTGTCATCGTCTGTGGGTTCAAGGAAATCCTCCTCGATATCAACATTTCTTTCCTGCCTGGTACCGTGATAGTCTAGACTTTCTGGGCCAGAGTCGCCCTGACGCAAAATTTCGCGGAGATCGCCGCCCATAGGCAGCATCCCACACATTCCCACGATGCCACCGAGAGAATCACCTTCCGAGAGCAGCATGCAGACAAGGGCGGTTGCGCATCCTTGACTAAAGCCGCCCAGAAAGACTCTATCTGCGCCGCCGACAAGCAAGACTTCTTCCCTCAAAAGGCGATGCAAAAACTCGATGGTCTCCTTCGCATGACCCAGAACAGTCTCCTCCCAATCACCGCTCCCATCAAACCATTGGTTGATGATGGATCGTCTGTAGATAGTCGCCCGCGACCGTGGCGCCGTGGGGAACACGAACCTGGTGTTTGGCAGGGACTCTCTCAGCGATTTGGAACCGTCGTCCGTCTCCAGTCCAGCAACAGAGGTATCAAGAAGGTCGGGCGCAAAGATACGAGCGCTGGAGCCCCGGCCGTGGAGGAAGATGATGGTCTGGTTGTGAGGCTGCCTCAGAGGCGGGAAGATCGTGGGCGGTGGAAATGTGTGAAGTGCCTGACGCGGCTCGCTACTTGCGTTTGCGAGCTGCGGCGAACTTGGTGATTCAAACATCTTCGACCGAGGAGGTGAGGTACATGTCGAAGTCCAAACGGAGGTGGTGATGCGGGGTTGAAAGTTGAGGTTTTGTGATCCGGATTGACAGGTCCCCACAGGGAGCCTCCGGCATCTTGAAACCTCGGGGGCAAATAATTTTTGACAATTTTCTTGCATAACCTTGTCACTGAACCGATTTTATCATGGAAGGGCGCTAATTCGCCCAAGACTGTGCCCCCAGACATAGGAAAGCTCCCTTCTGGATAGCTACTTCACCAGACCAGATTGTGTGCGTGCTTCAAGATCGAAAGTTCCGCTCAGTACGGTTCCAGAATAGTCTCTATCAATCCTTTCGGAAAGAAAGCAGGCATCGGGCTTTCTTGGATGCCTTGGTTAGTTCCCAGCACCCCGGGTAATAGCCAGCTTGCGAACAGTTGCCAACGGCCGCAACCACCCCCTTCCCTACGTCTTGGCCCTCTTGCATGTATGCATTGATATCATCTGGTTTGAGGTTTCCGTGAGTTGGTATGAGCCAAGAAACTAACTGAATCCCTGACGTTGGAATATGGATCTCTCTGAATTCCTCGTTGAGGGTATCGTACTACGCTTTCACTCCTCTACGTATCGGAAGTCGCGCACGGTGCTGACTTTTCTACACCATCCTTGAACGGGGAAATGACCGCTGTTGGCGACAACCCCTGAGAAAAAGACAGAATCGTTGAGTAAAGAACCGAAGCAGTTAGGAGAATAATATATGCTTGAGTCGATGAGGGGCATGTTCCAAACTTTGGCTCGTCAAGACATTGAGAAAAGATCATTTTCAGCATTTCAAAGATCTTGTGGCGCTGCCATCACATAGAAAATACACTGCAGATTTCAGTATAGGGCTTCACTCAGAGTATAGACAATCCGCGATTGATAGAACGAAATCATACCAGCCGACGTCGGGGGGGGGGGGGTGGCTTACAGACGCTGGGATTATGATATTGGCATTCTTCCGTATCCCGGTTACTATGCGGGCTCTCTGGTGACCAAAAATGAGGTTGAATTAACGGTGCGAAGTTGGTGTTGGATTTTCGCCCATTGGCACCCGAGAGATTCTTGAAGTCATCTTAGCAAGTGACAGCTGTCACTCAAGGTTCAGCTCATTGCAAAGAGGCAGGTCGTCTTGTGTATCACATCATCAGCGCCACCGCCGCCGAGTAAGCCGCCCGCGATTCGGCATCTGCAAGCCTTAGAGTGATCTCGTGCAACGATAATGGCTGGGGAACACTAGCATGCATGTATGCACTCCTCCCTTCCTTCATCAATATGGATAGAGTGGTTGGGGAGCGTACAACGTCACACCAAGGCAGCAGCAATTAGCATCAAATGCAAACTCAGCCGCATATTTTTTTTTAGACAGGGTACACGATCCATCCACAGATTAACAGTATGCGTGGCAGTGACGCTTCTGAGATTCTGATATCCATAGGATTCGAGTCAACGGGAAAGAGGAGTGCATCTGCAGAAGGATCACTGCATCGGAAGCCAATCTGTCAATGCCACATTGCGCGATTGACCGGACGGACAAGTCCAAAGCCAGAAGGCCACAAAAGATCAAAATGCACGGAGCCGAATGCTTTCCCATGCCTTCCGGAGAGATTCCTGATTTGACGGAAGGATCGCAGCTTCACTATCGTCTGAGCTCAGCATCAGCTTCGAGGTCTAAGCATCTCCAACGGGGGGTTCGGATGACAGCGAATCATCGGCCACAGACGCCTCATGCCAAGAACAAACGGTGACAGCCTGAATGAGAAGAGCGAGCTAGAGACCTCACTAAATGATCGCTCTCGCCCATTTTTGGCCACTGCCCCTGACTCAATAGCGGTGGGTGGCCATTGTTCATTCCTGCTGGACGCGGCACGGAAAATCCTCTGGATTCGTGGGCTTAGTAGTCTAATTAGACGAGAGCAGCACATGGCCTGAAGCGCTACGGAAACGGCTGCCACGAAAGGCTACTGGCAAATGAGATTGTTGGGTGGTTGATTGTCTGATGGATCATACAGGCCATGTCAGCACCCACGCGCGTGGATAGAATTGGAGAAGGTGTGTTAGTGTTTGGGTTGATCAGGTCGCCAAACAAAACTAAGCGATCGTATCACCAGCTGGCGACCCGCGCCAGTGGGAACCGGTCGGAGACGCCGTGCGTGGTTCTCGGACCCGATGTGCGGATATCAAGCCGTTTTACCGCTCTTTACGAGGTTTCCATGTGGTGTGGTCTCTAAAGGAAACAAGAGTCATAAGGCTGAGTGAGGTCACCGGATTGAGAAAGAGAGAGACCACGCAGCGGCGACTAATGACGAGAGGGGCAACATGAGAACATGCTGCAGAGGGCAGGTGTCTGCATTCACAGCACTCTGCGAGGTCTCTTCGAGATTAGCGAAGGGTGACAGATGCTCCATCTGGCATGGTACGCCTCTCGGAGCCTGGCGATACGGGCGGGGATGGGCGGGTGCGGCCCTGCTGGGTTTAATTTTAGAGATGTCTTTGCCGCTAGTGGCGCTCTCTTTTAGTCTGTCTTCAGGGGACCGCCCTGACGGCGTTTATGGTGGTTGGCTTCCCGCTTGATTCCATGACTAGACTCTGGCGGTTTTTCCTCATTGTGCGTTGTTGACATCGTTTGTGTGTTTATTTCTGGCGGCTTCTTTGTTGGCAGAAGGCTGAGGACAACTACCTCCAGAGTCGGGGACCCCCTTGGACTTGATCTGGGTCTAACAGCCTGCAGCATCGCGTGGCAAGTGCCGAGTGGTCTGGTTGGACAAACAATAACATGCGTGATGTGGCTTTCACCCCCAAGCTGTCAGTCCCAAGCTACCTCTGCAAGCCTTTGAATACCTGCCGCGCATCAACATGCTGTGATACCTGCCCAGCAACTCGGTGTCGGTACGGGTTCAGCGGCCGAGGGCGCTGCAAGCCTGCAAGCCCTGCGCCTCCTCCACAAAACCGTGTGGAGAGACCGTACCCAAGATTTCAACATCTCCAAGGCAAGATGAAGCGCATCAGGTGACCCGAAATGTCAGCAAACGAGAGACATTGTCTCCACGGGTTGGCAGAGGGGAAGGCGGGTTCGGCATGACAAACCGACCCCATCGATCTCCATTCACACAAGTCATGAGCAAGAAGGAGAAAGCGAAGGTAGCGGTGGGCTGAGTGACGTTTCGAAGCTGGGATCGGCCTGCCCCGTCGTGTTTTGAGCAAAGAAGCGCCCGTGCAAGCGAGAACTCTGTCCAAAGTCCACACCGCAGGGCTGGCTGATGGACTCGGGGTTGGTGGATGATGAGCGAAGCAGAGACCACCACATCCTACCTTACCCGACTGTGCTGTTCTTGCCCAGGCTCCAGCATCATGCACAGCCACCTTCTGACAGCCGCCGGCGGGATGGGTTGAGTGAGTAAACTGTAAGGCAGAGGCAACCCAGCCAGTTGGATACGAGTATCCGGACTACAGTACCGTACCTACGCCCCCGGGGACTGGCGATCGGTCCGTCTAGCTTTCATGGTTGCAGCGAGCCTTGATCTCGTGAGGCGCGGGCATGCAGGCGGGCTGCGAAAGAAAAACAGTCCGGTGGGTTCGGGGTCATGGAACGTTGCGGGCTGCGCCGCGGCGCGGCATGGCGCCCTCCTCCCCTTTTGGCCGTCGCCAGGCTCACCTTACTCACCTCGGCACCGAAAGTCAGAAAACGGTCGTCGCCACTGGCAGAAAGAAGAAGTCTCTCACCTTCGTGTCTGGAAATAGCGCCTGATGCCAGATGGGTGAAAGCCCCGTGTCCGGCCTTGGCCTTTGGCCTTCCCAGCGGAGAATTATGAAGATCTCTGGGGCCTTCGGGGCGCCGGCACGACGTTCTACGAGGCTAAGAAAAATTGAACCTGCGGCAGAGAGGTTTGCTGCCGAGGAGCTCGTGGGGAGAGATTCTGAAATTGACGGTGGGCAATAGGGGGCTGGACTGGCTGACAACAGCGTGGATTGGATATGGATAGCCCGGTCCTGGGTCCGCCTGTTTCGAACCGGCGGGCTGAAGTCGGTTCGCAGCTTCACGAAGAAAAGAAACTTAGGGCAGCCCGGGACGAAGGCACTCCTGTTTCACGGAGGACAAAGCAAGTCGCAGCTGGAGCTTTGGCAATGGGCCAGGGACGCTGAGATGGGCTGGTTCTGACTCCTCGGGGGGCGCCAGCCCAGGCTGACGGGGAGGAGATGATGGATCACGGAACATTAACAAACGGGGCGATTGCACAGCTGTGATGAAATGGAAACCCGACTGCGAATACAACATATCGGGATCGAGGCGCCGTGGTTGGCTGGCGGCGGCCGCGGGTCTCGGTGCATGTTGCTCGGCTGAGCATCCAATCTGAAGATCAATCAACGGGTGACTGGGCCGGGTGGGAGATGGCGAGACGCGAAGTGGCAGAGTCGCAGAGAAACAAGTTCCAAGCTTCCAAGATTCGGCCAACTTCATCGTTGACAAGGTGAGTGAGGTAGGTAGGTGGGCTACAGTGAGAAAACTGCCCAGAACTCCCGTCTCCTGCGTCGCTGGGCGCAGCTTGCTTACTATGATTGCTGGCCTCCCTCCGTCTCTCCCTAATTATGCACGCGCGCGCTCGCACTAAGGCACATGGCAAGTCTAAATGCAGGGTCTCGACGTGGCATCCATCCAATAAATCCAAAGTCCCCTTCTGTACGTGCCGGCCATCTGACAAGGGCGATGCGCGCTGCCCTGCGCGGCAAGACGTGCTCGTAAATCTGGACGGTGATGACTTGTGAGCGGCACTGAGACGATATATTGATGTGTTGCTAAGTTAAGGTGAGTTAGGCAGGCCCCCGGGGATCTTCCAATGACGCTGCGAGAGAGTTTGGCCTCGCAGCGGGAGGCACACGGCATACGGCAACCGCGACTTCGGGCGATGGGGAACGCCAAAGATAGGATTAACACGGTTCTTACTGGGGGGTCAGTTAGGGTTGCTGAGTCGGTCTCGTCGCGTGAAAGAGAGAGAGAGAGAGAGAGAGAGAGATGGAGAGAGACAAGACAACACAGACTCGGACGGTCACGGATGCGTCGCAGGGATCCCCCCACTGCTTCAGAGACGATCTATTAGACGAGCAAGACATCACCAAAGATGCGACGGCAGGCTGTTGTGACTTGTGCCCTATCACGATGCGGTGCACTAGTACTGTCCCATGCTCTGTGTACTGTGGTCTGTGCCTGTGTCTTGTTTGGGGGACCATTGCAGACTGCGGCGCCCCTTATTTTCCCAGGCGAAGAAAGCGTGATGTTATTGTTTTGGTGCTCGACAGGACGCTCCGATCAGCTATGAGAGTTGAACAGGGCATGCGTTCAGTGGTAGCCATCATCGATCGACAAACCGGGCGAGGCATGAGAAACGCGGGAGAAGGAGGAGATGGGCCATGTTTGACAATGGGCGAGGTCAACCGACGGGCTGGCTGACACATTTGACGTTACCTTACCTTGCATTTGGCACAAGAATGTTCTGCCTCGTGGCAGTGATGGGTTGGAATGCGCTGGAAACGGGCCGGATGCAGAGGCCGGCAGCGTCAAGATACCTACCTACCTTAGACAGATGGGCGATGAGGAGCCGATCTTGACGTGCCCTGTGGTGGAATTCCGCTGGCGGCATCCGTACTTGTCTGGTATTAGTGGTGTGGCTTCTTCGTGTTGGTGTCAATCTCTTGCGCTGATCATCCAACGTCGCGAGAGACGGCGGTTTCGCGGACTGAGCTTTCCAGGAAATTATGCTTGATTCCCGTGGGCCGTTATCCGCAATGATGCACGGCGGATGGATAACAGGTCCTCGGTAGCCTGGAGGGGCTCATCGGATAGAGGCCGATGGAGAACCGATGCGCTGGAGAACCGATGCGCTGGAGGCGGCCTTCTCTCTCGTTGTCTTGATCGATGTTCAGTACAATGTACCACCACCCAGAACCCAGATATGCAGCCCCGGCCGATCCCTCAGGAACGGATGGCAGGCTGCTCCAAGCTCTCTCTTTGGCAGCAGCAACACCATCCGTCGTCCTTCCCATACCTCCTTCTGTTCCTTTTCCTTCTCCGAGGCCTTGGGAGGAACTTTGGAGACTCTCTCTCTCAGGAAAGGAACTCGGGGTCTCCTCACCCAGGCTCTGCCTTACGGAAAGGAGATCCCGGCCGAAAAGAAAGCAGCGCCACTCCACTCGGTGCCTTTCTTCTTCGGGCAAGGCGGTCGAATCCGGCGGCTCTGATTGGTTTTAGGGGTCAGCGTGTAAATTAACCCAGATGGATCCTGGACTCAAGAAGCAGCAGCCCACCGGTTCCAGGGGCCTTCATTGTGGAGTGTGGACTTCCATGGCTTCTCTCTTCTGGTCATGCCGCCACTCACACTTCTTGGGTGGACAAGTACCTTACTACGCTTCTCTTACTCTACTATGTACCTTACCTGCACAAAGTACCTTTTGTCTCCTCCATTGCTGTCTGCGCACCAGAGAACAAAGTGAACGGCCCCGTCACCCCGGCCAACCTACCGGATGGGAACGCCCCAAGAGCCAAAAAGACCCAAAGACCCAAGGGCTAAGACCAAGCAGCCAGGGGTGCCAGCTGATGGTGCAGGACTGAAAGGCTTGGCCGATGACAGTCGCTCTCCCCCAGCCCAAGGGCACCATCAAGGGCACCAAGGGCCAGTGCAGGGTCCTGAATAAGGTACGAGGTCGTATTGATTCGCCCAGCTCCATCCCCCGTCCACACCACCACACACCCACCACAGTCACAGTCACCTCCCGTGCTCCCCTTCCCAGGCACCATGGAGACTTTTTGCACCCATCCATGCCCAGCAGAGAGGGCCCTGGGTCGTGGTATTGGTTTCTGCTAGCTAGTTTGGGCCATCTGCTGCTTCCTGCCTGGTGCTGCCCTGTCCTCGCTGCTGTGCCTCACCTCACTTGCAGAGGATAATAAAACCACCTCCCCCCATCGTGTGTCTGTGTCTGTTCTCGTTCACCTCCTCACCTCTCCTACTTTGCTTCCCCACGAGCACCCTCATACCTCTTCTAGCTTACCTGCTTGTCTCTCGTTAATCAAGCCTTTGTTTTTATTTCCACACTGTCGCTCCTACCCAAGCTCCTTCCAACTTTTCAGCTCGAGCAACAGCCAGCCTCCTTTTAATACACAAACACCTCGCCCTCAACAACCAGAACATCACCTTCAAACTTTTCCTCCATCCTCTCAGTCTTGATACATCAAGTCTCAACAATAGGCACAATGTTCTCCAAGATCCTTACCGTGGCTCTTGCCGCTACCGCGGTCACTGCCCAGACCTTCACCACCTGCGACCCTACCAAGAAGGGTATGTATGACCTTCACATTTCACCTTCCCGTTTTTTTCAAGACTTGCCTGCCGGGACCACCTTGCTGACTTGGTTTTTCAGACTGCCCTGCTGACCCTGCCCTGGGCAAGTCCGTCAGCATTGACTTCACCAAGGGCAACAACGACGATGTCTTCCGCAAGCTCGACGGCACCTCTGTGAAGTTCGAGGATGGCGGTGCTCTCTTCGCCATCAACAAGGAGACCGACGCCCCCACCATGGCGTCCAAGAAGTACATGTTCTTCGGAAAGCTCGAGGTCGTCCTCAAGGCCGCCCCCGGCAAGGGTGTCGTCACCTCCGTTGTCCTCCAGTCCGACGACCTCGACGAGATTGACTGGGAGTGGATCGGCAGCGACACCGCCCAGGTCCAGACCAACTACTTCGGCAAGGGTGATACTACCACCTACGACCGCGGTGCTTACCACCCCGTGTCCGACCCCATCAACGCCTACCACACCTACACCATTGACTGGACCTCCGACTACGTCAGATGGTCCATCGACGGCACCCAGGTCCGCGAGCTCAAGTACGCCGATGCCAAGGGCGGATCTCGCTTCCCCCAGACCCCCATGGAGGTCAAGATCGGAACCTGGGTTGCTGGCCGCAAGGACGCCCCCAAGGGCACCGTGGAGTGGGCTGGTGGCTACACTGACTTCAACGAGGCTCCCTTCAACGCCTACTACAAGAGCATCACCATCACCGACAACATGGGTGGCAAGAAGGGTGCCAAGGAGTACGTCTACGGTGACAAGTCCGGCAGCTGGGAGTCCATCATTGTCAAGACCGAGTCCAGCTCCGACGACGACTCTTCTTCCTCCGCCGCCTCCAGCAAGACCTCCAAGGTTGAGACCAAGACCACCATGACCACCGTTGCTTCTGGCTCTGCCACCGCCTCTGGCTCTTCCGAGGCCACTGCCACTGGTTCCGCCACTGCCACTGGCTCTGGTTCTTCCTCCGGCTCTTCCAGCGCTTCCGCCACCGGTGCCTCCAGCACCACCGCTGCCCCCGCCACCGTCACCGGCGCCGGCTACATGAACAAGGCCAACCTTGCTCTCGGTGCCGCCGGTCTCTTCTTCACCTTCCTGCTGTAAGCAGCTCCCGACCGAGTAACCCGATCAACGACCGTACACGCACGCGTATGACTCAACAAAATAATCCCATTTGGAGAGCGGATTGTAAAATTCTTCGACTTCCACCACGATCCTTATCCCGACTGAAGTACGCAGGCCGTCCCCAGCTTTTTGGGGCGCCTTGGGCGACCAGTCGAGGCCAACCTTGACTTAATCTGGTACTTTTAATGATCACGCTCTCCGCGGCTTTTCCTTGGATCCTTGGGAGGATAGGATGGGGATCAGATCCGCGACGGCCATGCGATTCTCAGGGTGTTTGTTTTTGTCCACTCGAGAGGAGGAAGAAGAAAGGAAGGCAGCAGCGGGAACATATCGCATGGGAACATTGCAGCTTTCGGACGGAGGAGGTTTTAGATTTGGTGTGTTTTCAGCCGATGGTTCATGATACCTTAGAACAGTCGCCTCTCCAGGGAGGTTGAACTAGTTGCTTAACAAGAATTCTTTTGATAACATGAGTCGTCTTCTGCCCCCTCCCTGAACAGATCGTGAGTGACTTTATTTTTACTTGGGCGATTGGGTTTTCGGGTGACTCGCATAAAAGAGGATCACCGAGATGATCAGCCGTAACGTCTTGGCGGATACGAGAAGGTGCAATTTCCAACGTTTGAGGTTAAGGAGCAAGTATGGGCCCACCTTGCTGACTTGAGTCGGGCGTTGAACCCGCTCCAAAGACACGATGAGGGGACAACTGGAGGGGGAAGGGGAGGGAATTTGGCTCCTTGGCTCCTTGGAGAGCCGAGACCGAGAGAGAGGGGCGCGCCCGGCCAGTGTTCCTGCGCCCTACCTTATTCGGACCTAATTTCCACCATTCCGCGCGGGAAAAAGAAGCAAACGCGAAATTTCACGATGCGCCAACGGGCTAATCAACCAGTAAGAAGACCGAAAGCCAACAGTCCCGCCGCCGCCCTACAGCGCGGTCGTGCCATCAGCCACACTGCAGCCTAGAATCGATCATGGCGTTTGTCACTCACTGCACGGTACTTATCTCATTAGCCCCAACGTCTCCTAGAGTCCCAAGGTCAGCGCCAGCACACGTTCGGCGCGAGGCATTTTACCACACCACCCCTCAGGCCGATCCTTCGCTCGCCAGGACGCGATTGTTTAGGCAATTTGAGAGAGTGAGAGGGAATTGTCTTGGTAATTAATATTAAACTGCTTGAGCCAAGATGTGTTCGCCAGGTCGCCCTGCGGCATAATGTCTTCCCAAGGTCTGGGCAAACACAAGCGATCAAAGGGACGGCGACGGCGCATCTTTTAGGTATCGTGTGACCCAGTCCAGGCCAATTTTATTACCGCCGGAGCTGCTTTCCAGCCGGGGAGGAGCACCATTGACCCTCACTCACCGCATTTGTTTATTGTTCGTCCGAGCCCGCGGATACCTGCCGACCCGACCTCCTGCCTGCCATTGCACCGGTGACCCAGGTCGAGCCCAGGTCGAGGTGAAATTGGGGACCCCGCCCGGCGGACGGTGGACCGCGAGCCTCGGCCTCCTCCCAGAGAGCCAGTCCTTTTCGGTGCCGCTCCAGCCGCACAAGCATCAGTGCGAGGGCGATCAAATATCGACTGGGCGGTGGACTACGGATTTATTGCTGTGCGTGTCTTGGTAATCAAGCAATGCGAACTTTTGACCTGATTGCCTCCAGGCCCTTGCATTGACGTCTCAAGGGACTGCAAGATGTCGCAGGGGAAGAAAATAAGAGACGCGTGGGGTTGACGAGGAAGGATTTCAGTAGGTAAGCGACTCGGTTTAATCTCAAATTGTCTCGGCCGGATGGATTTGGCAGGCAGGCACCGACTGGGGGTCATGGTTCGGCAGGTGGAGACGATATCAGCCGAAAGTTGAATATCTATTGAAGTTACGAATTCTGATTTTCGCCTCGTCCTGCCCGGCCACCGCACTCTGATTCGGGAAGGAACTGCCGGCCTTGCTCCGAGGTTTTGCTCCGGGACGGGGCTTGCCAGTTGCCAAGGTAAGGCACAGATATTCACGGTGTAGTGGGGCCGAACCTGCCGTCGACGTGCATATGCGTGCCGGCAGGTTTATGCAGGTACGGCGCATACTGCCATGGTAGTTGCTCTTCAGTGGCAAAATCGTCATTTTTCCCAGCATCTTCTATTTTTCCTCTTTCCAGCTGCCAACGGCGGCCAATCGAAGCATTCCCGACATTGCGGTTGCTACCTGACACAAACCACCTTAGGCCATGGCCGGCTCAACGTCAAGAGTGTCGATCCTGCGCTGGCGTGCCAGACTGACGGATTGGAGAGGCGCCTTCGGCCAACGTTCGGATAACTGTCTCAACATCACCACGTACTGCAACCATAACTACCGCCCAGCATTGCCGAGCCGGTGGTTCTTCGTACGATTAAAGCCTCCCACGGCCGGAAGAACGGCGTCTGAAGTGTCATCGCCCCACGCCGACTACGGACGCACACCGCCGCGATTTCACGTCGGGATCTCGGGCAGCGAAGTTTCAGCATGCCCCCGACCACCAGTCGCGGCGCGGGATCTGCTGCTCGGAGATACGTAATCCCATCTCGTTGTTTGGGCTCCGAACAGTGGGCTGTTGTTTGATCGGGCCCGGCTTCTGAAGGGGTTGAAAAGTGGCATCCCAACGGGCGGCAACCGCGGAAGCACAGAGGGGTGGAACATGCATCGACAGCAGCAGCAACAACAACAGCTCTGCGTGAAACTGGGTAGCCCACAATTATGTGCTCTCGCGTCGACGAGATATCTCCGTCCCGTCAGCACCTTACCGCAACCTGCATCCTCGACCCTGGTCACCGAGGATAGGTCCCTGGCCAAGAAACTTCACCATCGTTGAGAAACCAAGACTCTGCATCCCCACCTTGGCCGAAAGCCTCTTTCAGAACATCGTGAGATCCAGTGTCGACGGGCGTCCCTCTGTGGACTCGTGGGGTTGGAATGTTGAAGATCTGAACTCTAAAAAATTGACATTTATTGTCTAGAGACACGGACGGAGACGGCAGACGGCAGACGGGAGACGGGAGACGGGAGACGGGAGACGCCGACTGGAATGACCGGCGGGAAGCGGATCGTGGTGACGTGCTAGTGGCCCCTGCACGACAAAGTTTCCCATTCCGAAGCCCACAAAAAAGCACGTTTCTAGAAGCTTGCCGGAACCAAAATGCCAGTGCGGACGAATGCCGCCCACGGAAGAGCCCGCACTTGACGTAAGAATGCCACACTTTTTGAGAGCCACAAATGCCAACCCAGGAGGGACTCAAGGGAAAGCTGTCTGCTGGAGAACAGAGAACAAATTTTACTGTGGCGGTGGATACCGAGGTTCTCCCGCCCTTGTCTTTCTTTGACTGACACATGGAAGAACTCAAAGAACGACAGAGAACCGTGAATCCCCAACCTGCCACTTTCTCAAACACCTGGCAACCTCCAATTTTTCTCTTTCGGCCCCTCCCTCAGCTTCCATGGCGGTGTGAGTCCGTGCAAGTGCCGAAGAACACTGGAGTCGATGACATCAAAACACCATGATCGTTCGGGACTGGCGGCCAAGAACATCCTGGATCTTTTCCTTATCGCCAACGGGTCTTCTTCGTTCCAGGGATCCATATGCACTGTAAACGTGTGTTAGACAGCTGCTCGGGCCTAGCCCGGACAGTCCCCATCTCTGTCGCCAATCCTTGAACCCATCGGGAACTCCAACGCCGTCTGAAAGAGCGAGGACACGGCACGCCGGAAACCTTGCTTCGCTGTTTGCTGGCCTCTCGCGGGTTGCCCCCATCCAATCCAATCCCCCATTCGCAACCTCCTACCCATAGAGAAGCTCTCAATCCGTGCGCTGCTTGAACAAGATTTCTAAGCCAGATAACAACTGAACCCACCCGAGCTACGCGGAGTGGCCACTCCCGCTCCAGTCGGACGAATCATTACGACGCATCTTGACCTTCTTTGGCCTTCTCTGGAAAAGTTCCGCTTCTTTCAAACCACCATGTCCCCTGGCGGGAGCCACCACGGGTATCACCAAGGATCCCTCCCTTCTGCGATCTGAGCCGCGGCATCGAGCCGCACTTTGGTGCCATCTTGTTCCCAGCTCGTTCCCGCTGTTTGACCCCACCCGTGTTGCAGTTTTTTTTTTTTCTCTCACTCTCTTGCGTGGATGCTATCGTCCCAAGTTACGGTTCCTTGGACGACGACGGCGGCGGCGTTAATGCCTCTTCGCCGAAGTGGTTTAGGACTTAACGTTGTTTTGAAGATGGGGGTTCGAAGGTTTAAAAAGAGCTGAGCTGCTCCTCGTCTTTCAGCAGTTTCAATTTGTGGAAGACACTCTCAACTTACACACATCAACTCAACTCTTCAACAACACTCAGCAACCTAAGATACCCTTTCTATCTCTTCCTTACCGACAACAACACAACACATAGTCACAATGGCCGCTACCGATTACAAGTTCGAGGGCTGGGTTGGCCTGGACGAGAAGTCCAGCGAGGGCAACATGGTCTGGCAGGAGTACGACCCTAAGCCTTGGGAGGAGACCGACGTCGACATCCAGATCACCCACTCCGGTGTCTGCGGTTCTGATATCCACGTCCTGCGTTCTGGCTGGGTAAGTTTACAGCAACAACACCACGCACGCCGCTGCGATGTGACAACAAGCTAACATGTCACCAGGGCCCCGCTCCCTACCCCGTCTGCGTCGGCCACGAGATCGTTGGTGTTGCCGTCCGCGTCGGCTCCAAGGCCGAGGGCGGCATCAAGGTCGGCGACCGCGTCGGTGTCGGTGCCCAGTCTGACTCCTGCCTCGGCCGCCAGGGCGACTGCGAGCCCTGCTCCACCAAGAACGAGCAGTACTGCCCCAAGTCCGTCCACACCTACGGCGCCTTCCATTACAACGGCGGCAAGGCCATGGGTGGCCACGCCAAGTACCACCGCTGCCCTTCGCACTTCGTTGTCAAGATCCCCGACGGCCTCGACTCCGCCTACGCCGCGCCCATGCTGTGCGGTGGTGTCACCGTCTTCTCTCCCCTGAAGAACCACGGCTGCGGCCCCGGCAAGACCGTCGCCGTCAGCGGTGTCGGCGGTCTCGGCCACATGGCCATCATGCTCGCCAAGGCCATGGGCGCCGACAAGGTCGTCGGTATCTCCCGCAAGGCTGACAAGCGCGACGAGGTCCTCAAGATGGGCGCCGACGACTACATTGCCACCGCCGAGGAGGGCGACTGGGCCAAGAAGTACGCCAACACCTTCGACCTGGTCATCTCTACCGTCTCCTCCTCCAAGGTCCCCATGCAGGACTACCTCAACCTCATCAAGCTGGACGGCTCCCTCGTCCAGGTCGGCATGCCCGACGACGGTGCCTACACCATCGCCCCCGCTCCCCTCGTCATGCGCCGTGTGAAGTTTACCGGCTCCCTGATCGGCTCTCCCCACGAGATCCGCGAGATGTGGGAGCTTGCCGCCGAGAAGGGCGTCAAGCCTTGGATCCAGGTCCGCCCCATGAGCGAGGCCAACCAGGCCATCGTCGACCTCGAGGACGGCAAGGCCCGCTACCGCTACGTCCTCCAGAACTAAGTTGGAGGCTTGCGATAGTTATGGGATGAATCGCTGCAGGACAAGGACTACAGACTTACACGGACGGGTCTTTGCTCCCGCAGCATTGTACATAAGATGAGGTTGATGACATGACATGGGTGCATAGACTGGGCATAGCGAATCGGTTACATGATAGACATATAGAGAGAGATAGGAATGAATCTCAAACTCGTGAAGCAACAACCTTCAATTTGAACAAACTCTGCGACCAGTGGTATGTTTCGGTGGTGATCTAAGTACGGATGTTTGCAGTGATGTCACTGACGGTGAGGAGTCACCTCCTCTTGGCGTGTGGGGGAATCGGATTCTAGTCCGAGCACAACACCCCCCAATCAGCCTCTTCCCATCTTTCCTGGATGCTTATTGCACCACGACGAAGAACGCGAATGTGTGACAAGGTATCTGAGTATCTGTCGCCAGCAGCCATTCATTGTTTTGTTTCGGATCTCTTCAATTGAGCCCCTGCGAAGGTTGCCTGACAGGCACGCCCGCCTCATGGTTGCCTAACGGCGAACATCTGCAAGGACTGCCAGAAGAAGATAAATACTGCAGTGAGCATCCGTCCCATCTTATCATGAGACACGGCATCGCCAAGCTTGGTCTCCCAATACTCAAGCAACTCAAGACACCATCCGCCCACACCCCATTCAGTAAGCTCACGACCGCCCTACAACTGAAACTCTAAGGCTGATGGTCTTCCAGCATCCCGCCAGATCCACATCTCAAACATGCCCAGGGCAAAGCACAACAATGTTGAGGAATTCCACAAAGCGCTAAAATCAAGCAAACGCATCCTTGCCCTTTGTGGCGCCGGCCTCTCTGCGTCGTCTGGTCTGCCGACTTTTCGCGGTGCCGGAGGCCTGTGGCGCAACCATGATGCCACTTCGCTGGCGACCATGAACGCGTTCCGCAACGACCCCGGACTCGTGTGGCTGTTCTACGCGTACCGGAGACACATGGCACTCACTGTCAAGCCCAACCCGGCCCATTACGCACTGGCTGCTTTGGCCGAGAAGAACCCGGACTTCTTGTGTCTCACGCAGAACGTCGACGGTGAGACAACCCCTCGATGTTCACCAAGCTCTTTGGTCTTACCAACATTTTTTGTTTGCAACGGTGTTAAGGAGGTGTACGTGAATAATGGCTGACACGGACAGATCTCTCGCCGCGAGCCGGTCATAACGTAGAACAACTCCGCCGCCTACACGGCAGCCTCTTTGACATCAAGTGCGCCAAGTGCGACTATGTCGAACGCAACAACACCGCCGACCCCCTATGCCCAGCCCTTGCTCCCGCGTCGAAGGATGTCAAGGACCCCAATGAAACGCTACCCCTCCTAGACCCAAAGAAAAAGCTCCCCAAGATTGAGGATGCAGATCTCCCGCACTGTCCGTCCTGCAAGGAAGGCCTCCTGCGCCCGGGCGTGGTCTGGTTTGGCGAGAGCCTCGACGCGGGGATGCTCGACGGCGTGGAAGCTTGGATTGAAAAGGGAAAGGTCGACCTGATGCTCGTCATCGGCACATCTGCGCAGGTATGGCCGGCTGCCGGGTACATCCTCAAGGCGCACAAGGCCGGCGCGAGGGTGTGTACTGTCAACCCCGAAGCTGAGGACAAGAACCAGATGTCCAAAGTCAAGCCTGGAGACTTTGCATTTGGGAGGGATGCTGCGGAGGTGCTGCCGTTGTTGCTGGAACCGGTCATTGGGAAGATTGACGAGAATGGAAGGTATTCTTGAGAACGATTGGCGGCGACTTGGTTGGTAGCGTGGCCCAAGATATCGATTACTTCGTTAGGCAATCTATCGGCGGCATCTATTCATCCACACGGCCAGACTGCAACCGCATATTTTCGTGCGGTCATGCTCAGACGAAGCTACTCGGAAGTATGCTGCGTAAACTTTTACTATTCGGGCGGGCAGGGCATAGGTGACAACAGGGACGACAAGAACAATAGGGATAATCGGAGATATTGGAAAAGGGAAGAATAAAACAATAAGACTTTTGACATAGAATACCAGTATAAACCTGGCATGGTAGTTCGCCGCCTGGTTAGTTTGAGTTATATGCCCAGATAGCAAAACTTCATGCGTAACTCAGAGGTTACCCTATAGAAGAGAAGCTGAGACTTTTCATTACTATACATCCATACATGGTATGAGATCCCCCCAATTACATCCTGTGTAGTATATGTAGAATAAACGAGAGGGTATGAGAAAGAACAATATTGAATCATGGCCATGTTTCGATTCCAGGCGCTACAGCAGTATCTTGGTGAGATCTTTCCCTGCACTGATTCATTGCTACTGGCTTCAAAACGTGAAACGATCACAAGCGGTCTGTGAAACCTGTCGACTGAGATGAAATATGCCCGGTAACGTTAAATGTTGACCAGCACGCGTGAGAGTTGAAGAAACCTGAAATTGCCTTTCTGCGCATACTCGACCTCCATCTAATGATTCTTAACCCAAGAGAACAAGTAGACAAGTCTACTAATAACATGGTGAATTTTCCGCATGGAATGTTTTACTTCTCGCTGGATTTACCCTGAGCTTTCTCAAATTACGTTACGACCGTCTTCATCAACACTAACTTTGCTGGAACCAAGACGGTTTTTCATTTTACCCAGACTAGAACGATGAAGATCTTTCAGCGGCTTTGGGGGACCATATGAACAGATCTATACATACATAAAAGTTGAGTATTTGAGCGTCCGTCGTGTGCAACCTCATGAAGTCACACTCCCCAACCAAAACCCAATACCCACGATGTTTTCAAAAATAGAGTTCAATATTGCAGCGTTCAAGTTCACTTTGATCACCAAGAAGGGTTCAAATCTCACCCTCAAGGCAATACTTTCCCTTAAAAAGCAGCCTCAAAAGTCATCTTGGGTCGCATCACATGATCACCTACCGATTCCACTCAAAACCCCCTCCTCCCCATCTCACAAAGGCACGCAGCTCACTCCTCACACAACCTCAAAACCTGCTGTTACCCAGATCGAGGAACTCATCACACGAGCAACGCACCAAAAAACGCAACAAAAAGACCTAATATGTTCAAAATATCACCCCCCTCACCGTGCGAAGCGGCCCGAATCGCCTCAATCCACATATCGTCAATGTCCTCGAACCCGCTGCTGCACCTCCAGTTCCCCACCCCGGCCTCAATCGCACACCTGCACGACCACCTCGCCCAAGACACCCTCCGCCACCTCGCAGGTTCGCGGGTCCTCGTCGCTCGCAGCAGCAGAAACAGTCACGAAAACAGCGCCAACGGTGACAACGCATCATCGCCATCGCCAGACAGCAGCGTCGCCTCGTTTGTGAAATGGGACCTCGTCGGCGTTCCCACACTCGGTTCGGAGCGCTTAGATGCGGGCGAGCGGCAGCAGCAGCATGCTACTGCTGCAGAACAGCAAGGAGGAGAGGAAAGCCATTATCAACAGCAACACCAAAAAAAGCATGTGGTGGTGGACGAGGATGAACGAGTAGACGTGTGGCCCATCTCAGCCAACCAAGAATATCTCACCGCCTACTCTACCGCCGCCTCGTCCGCTCGCAAGCAAGCAATGGGCACCCGGCCTTTTGTCCGTGAGTGAATTTCTTCTTCAGCTGCTTCTGCGGCTCGTTTCTATCCTACACGTACCTACCTGCTGCTTGATTTCTGCCGGGGCGGCCATTTATCCTAGTAGGCCGCCTCCCACTCCTCCTCTCCTCCATAATCTCATCATCATCTCCCCATCCCGGTATTTCCCTTACGTGAGATTTTCGGAAGATGTCGCGTGCGGCGTCAATCCCATCTCCTCCCACTGGCAAACACGGCAGGCAAGAGAGAGGCCGAGTGGTGCGTAATGGTCGTGTTAGCCCCCGGTGGTCCCCGCCAAGTCGACGTTCATTCACCAGCCCCCAAAGTCCGCAATTAAATGGCCCGGCTCCGAAGTCGCTCGCCGGCGGTGGGCCGAGAGTTAGTTCTCTTGGGAGGGGAAGGGACTTCGGCCATTTTGTTCCTTTTCGAACATGGAGATTGTATTTCGACGACTATCTCCGCGGGACCACAAATGACTCTCTCGCATAATGCCGGCCAGCTCCACGGAGAGAGAATACCCACAACTTTCACGTAGCACTTTGACATTTCCAAAGCCCGCCATTGGCGCTAATATATTACCCGGGAAATCTGACATATCGTGGGCTCGAACATTCATTCCCCGCCTAGCGGGTCTCCGCATGGCCTCTGCCGCTACGGCGGTGCGGCCGGTCGGTGGTCCGTTTTGTCGGGGAATGAATTGGGCCCCCTTCTAGATCTGACCTTCCTGTGTACCGACGACGGGTTCCGGGGCCGCGGAGCCGGGACGGCACTCGTGCGCGCCGTTTCAGACGAGGCGGCGTCCAGAGGGTTGCCGGTGTTCTTGGAGAGCACAGTGGACGCTGCGCCGTTCTACAAGAAGCTGGGCTTCGCCAAGGTCGGCGGGTTCCGGATCTCGATACCTGCGAAGAATGGCGGCGAGGAAACGTACGAGGAGGTTTGTATGATGCTGGAAGCGGAGGCTGCGTGACATACTCTGTCCGGAGCCCGAAGCTGGCGCCAGACTCAGAAGATGTCTTGACGTAGGATAAAGGCACGCTTGAGCATGAGCTCGTGTCTACTGAACCACACACACTACAGGCTCGCCATCGGGTCTGGAATCGTCGAAGACCGCAGCAGGCCTTCGCTATGGTCTGAGGTTTTGCGTGATAAACATCTCGGCTAAGTGTGCTTGCTGTGCATCACGGACGGGTGTGTTGAGACGCATATCCCGGTACTGGGCACGGCCAACTTGAGCGACCTGCAAGTCTCACTCATTTGATCGGATCGGCAGCATCTGCCTCTTACCCGCCGTCGCCACGTCTTCCGTCTCATGACCTACATTGATCGACCGCTGTTTGATAAACATTGACGGAAAAACGAATGCCAAGCTCATTGATTTCAGCGAGGTATTCCCGCGATGGTGTTGGTTGGTTTGAACATCAGGCCTGAAACGGCTCGAAGGGAGGACATCGAGCAACGTCGGTCAACACCGCCCAGCCCTCCTCAACGCATCAGAGATTTCCATGACCAATCGCATTTCCTAAGATCATCGGGTGCATGTGGTCTTGAACGTTGCTGTTCACCGGCTTGGGTTGGCATTAGCGTATTCTGTTGTGAACTGTGCGGATAGTAATGTTGGAAAAGACCCTTGAAATTTTGCCGCCGCAGCCCTGAATCGCAAGCGAATGTCGCGGGCCCGCAACCCGGGATTCATCCTGCTTTCACGAGTTTATCGCTTCCTAAAACGTAGGCTTCTGCCCGTGCCCACAGCTTGCGGTTATGGAAGTTCTAGCCCGCGGGTTGGGGATGATACCCCAGGACAATTGGAGGAACCCCAGGTTGGACATGTCGCGCTTCCCTCGTAATAGATGCGTGTTGTCTTGCAGAAGAACGGTCTTTGTGTGACTGCACACTTGCAACTTTGCACGTAATGAGATGAACGACATTCGGGCTAGTATACGCCGAATATCAAAACATATCCCCTTTTGTCTTGTTTTCGTCATGTTCCGTGATGCCACGAAGTTGGCCTGGTTTGAGGTTTCCTTAGGGCAAGGGACGTATTGAGGGGAGCGGACTCGAGTGGGAGCCTGGCATTTGATAGATGGCATTTCACATGACTGCAAGCACTCTGGTTGCGTGGAATGGTGTCAATCGTGCTGCGGCCTCGGACCGAGAAGCAGAGGTTGTCGGGTAAATCTTCACCGGCCGGGAGCTGCCGCTTGGCGGACTCCCTACGGTCCCTTTGGTCCTTTCGTAGTTACAGACGATGACCAGGTTGTCGAGGTTGGAAAGCACAGGCGCAAATTCCGCACCGCCGACGGCCCCCCGGAACGCTAGCGATAGAGCCGCCGGGCGTGCATCGTGAGTCTACTGCGGTAGCGGTATTAGGAGCTCAATGACGTAAGAGCCGGCTAGGCATGTGCGTGAGGGGATTGCCCCTGTCTGGAGTTGGTGGGTTAGGGGGGTCGGGTCGATATGGGTGTGTGTGATGAGTTCGCGATGCCGCACGACACTCGGAGCGGTCCCCCACGAAAGGCGCGGTTTTGGAGAAGGAGAGTGACTTGGGTATTGTTGAGAAAAAGCGGTCGGGAGACGCGAGATGCAGGGATTGTGGGGGTCTCCCGCGAAAGATGGTGGGAAGGTCAGGTTAAGCGTTTGCATGGGCGTTGAGATTTAAGTTGGTTGATGGACATGCGAGGTATCTGTAGGTAAGTAAAGTAGGTAGATGAGCGCGAGGGACACTTGGGGGCTTTTCGGCAGGTGAGCCGACGTGGCAGCTAGCAGATGAGATAGATGAGTGGGATGCTGTGTGACCTTTTGGCAGAGACCAAGAGACAAGAGGCAGGTTGCAGATGAAGCCGTTTGTTTGGTCGACACGGCGGCAGAACGAGAGTATGTGTTTTGGTGTGGAGGGCCGGCCAAGAGCTAGGCATTGACAAAGATGGTGGTGGTGTTGAGAGGAACGATGGTCACTGAGTAATTAGGGACTCACGGAGAACCCAGTGACGAGCCAGAGAAACAGGGCCGATGATTCGCAGGAGACCAAAGGTGTGCACCTGGTGGTGGATGCCCCGCAACCCCGCGTTACCAGGAGCTGAGGCTGGTCCACCAGATCTGGCTCTGGACGTTGGAGGCCCTGAGCCCTGAGGGTGCTGAAATGTGAGGCGCGTCGGGCACAACCGGGACCGTTGAAGCCTCATGCTCGGAGTCTCGACCGAGTGGTTTTGTTGTTTGTCGTTTCAATGTTGTAAGTGGGAGGAAGGGGACCACAAAAAAAAAAAAAAAAAAACGAGAATGTGATAAGACAGGGGATACCGACAAGTTCAACGTAGAGTCTGCAGTCTGCAGTCTGAGGTCTCCAGCCTCCATGGACCCTGCATCGACGCGACGGCGGACTGGCCGTGATTTGGCATCCAGGCTACTCCGTACAGAGTAAAAGTACGCAGCAGTAATCAGAGGGTATGCGGCATATGGAGAGAGGATTCACGGCATCTTGGGATGCTGGGTGAGGTGCGTTCAACGTTGCAGGTTTATCCCTCCAGGTAGATAGGGATGGGATGTTGTATGCGGGCCTTACTGCTGCCGCACGTCGGGCTGCGTGCGACTCGCTTCCTCTTCCTGCGGTCAGAGATGCCAGACTGCAGATAGACTCACAGAGTGATGAGTGTGAATGAACACCACCTATGCTCTGGCACTCTGCTCGTCGGTTGTCGATGGACCAAAAGTTGGAGGTCGCAGCGTCCTGACTCGGCAATTTTCAACTGTTACGTTATCGGTATTGCCGCACTAGACCCAAAGGGGCTAGGGCGAGGTTTTCCATAAGGTAACAGGAGCCACTTTCGGGGTACGAGTGCGCTACAAGCGCCGGGAGGGGCCCAGGGCCCCAGAGTCGCCATCAAGCTGCAGACAGGCAGTGGGCGCGGGTGGGGCCCATGTTCCGCCCGAGTACCGCCGACTCGGATCTTGCAGCGCCGGCCCTTTACGAAAGAGAATTGAATGGTGGATGGATGCATGCCGCTGGTCAAATGGGCCTGACCTTGAATAAGCAGCTCGACAGTGACAGTGACAGTCAAATATATGAGCCGTGATTTGCCCAAATGCCATTATGTATTTCTGTCTCGTAGCACCTTCAACCCAACGCCCGGCCGGGAATGGACAGAGATAAGGCTGCCTCCATCACCGGCCCATGTCTCGTGCTTTATCTTTCCCATCCGGCCAACCCATCCCTTTTGCCATGTGCTTTTGTGGACATGGTCGTTCGTCTGTGTCCACACACCACCACACACTACCACACACTCACACTACACACCACCTCTCTTTCTTTACTGCGAAGTACTGCGTAGGTACGCTCTTTTCCACTACTCGACCCTCGGGCGGGAATGCAACGAAAACTGCCCCGTCCTGTGCGACGTAATCGTTATCGACCGCCCAGCAGTTAGATCTGGACCTGCACGACTAACATGCCGACGGCGCCTCTTCTGCAAAGCATACACCCTGACAAGAGCCGCTCGCCATAGCCCGCGCCGTCACTCGCCTACCTTCCAGGCTACATACTGCTCAGGAACCTCTTTCTTTCTCTGACCACACTCTGTTACATACCACTACTGTCAGTTACCGCCGCCGAGGTCTGCTCTTCCACCACCGCATCGCGCCTTGTCGTTCGATTCCTCGAACCCAAATCGTAATTCTTTCTGACGCAATTGGACGCCCGCAACTTGGCTTTGCACACTTGCCCCATGTTGGGTGAAGCATAGCCTGCCCTGCCCCATTTTGCGCGCGCACTCTCTGTCTACCGTCTTTGTGCGTGGAGGAAGCACAGCCTGATTTACACTACTTTTCTAGTTCTTCTGTGTCATTGTCACCGACTCGGCCGCCGTTCAACGTCGGCATGCTTGTCTCGAGAGTTTGATGCCAAGCCATGCTTCCTGCACCTGCTCTACCGCTGCCGTTACCGCTGCCACTCCCGTTCCTTGCCTGATGCAAAATACAGAGTAGTGCTGTATGGATTACAAGGTCGGTGAGAGCGAGATGGACAGCTAGTCCCTGAAGGACCTTGGTCGACAGAGTGTGAGGCCATGTCCGTCCCATCCTGTCCCATCACATCCCATCCATTCCGTCCTATCCCATCCCGTCCCATCTACCTACTTGGACTTGTCCACGGAGTCCTTGTCCATGCCATGCTCCAACCCCATCCTGATCCCCATACCCCAGCAGACCAAGGTTTGGGACTTTCTCTCGTTTTGTTCTTGGTTTGGTCGGTCGTTCTTTGCGCCTGGCACCGAACCCAAGTCTACGCCCGCCGGCCAGTCACTCGCTGCCTTCGCCTCCTCCTCTAATACGCCCCCTTAGTATCGACATCCACCAAGACGAGACGTGCCATTCATAGTGAAGGGGGCCTCGGGGCGTGGAAGAAGTTTTAAGGCATTGGACCGTATTTCGAGACCGCTTCTCACTTGCTGCTGATGCTGCGTTGCTGCATGTCGCTCGCCGGCGGTCTGACTCTCTTGCTTGACGTCCCCTAAATGCTGTTCAGCAGATCCTCCTTGTGGTTGAAGACGCGCGCAATAGCTGATAGAGGGTGGGCTGCCGCAAGGACAATCCATCTGCATTTCGCATCCGCAATTCTTCCCCCGGATATTTTTTTTTCTCGTTGTGGTTGGTCTGCCGCGTCTGGGTACCTGAGCAGAAACATCCATCCGTCCTCTCTGTCCGTCTCCTCCTTCTGACTCTACCTGGCCATACCTACTGCTCTTTATCCTCCTTGGCCTCTCTCTCTCTCTCTCTCTCTCTTTTTCCCACACCCCCCTCTACACTTACTCTTTTCCACTTCCTCTCTTCTTCTTTCTTTCCATTCCTCTATTTCTCTCTCTCCGTTTCTTCCTCACTCCGTCATCCTCGCCACCCTCCCCATTAAATAATATTATTCCGTATCGAGCAAACGAAGCCGGGAAGAGGGCAAAAAAAAACAAAAAAACCGACACCCCAGGATTACCGGTGCGGCGCATCCAATAACGGATCCTTGAATCAACAGTAAAGAGAGACATCGCCTCTTACATATACTTTTCCCCAGGGCCCAATGACACTGATAAGCCAGGCTTATCTCATCCTTGCCTTCATCGTCACTTGAGCCCACCCGATATCGATCCATCCAAAAGCAAGCCGTCCAATCCCAGGAATTGCATCTGGCCCCAAATTCGGCCCTGCATCCGCACCCCCAAAAACAAAAACCACCACCATCCATTTCCATCACCAAAAACGGGCGCAAATCAACCCATCTTGCCCACTCTCGCAGCGCCGCTTTATCTCTATCTCTATCGGCCGCCCAAATCCCCGACCACCACCACTCGGAATCCTGCAACCTAACCCACCCCCGATTTCTAACATAGCACCAGAGGGTATTCTAGCGTCCCCGTTTACAATTCCCGTTGCTGCTTATCTCGTACCTCTTCGCCTCGCGCAACACCTTGGGTTACTTTCTTGCACCTTACACAATCCTCGCGTGGTCTTTGTTCCACCGTTCTCCAACTCGACCTAGTCTCGACCCCAGCCCCCGTCAGTCACGTCAACCCTCGCAATCGCACCCGGTCGACGTCCGTCCGCCGTTCTCGCTCAGTCCGTCTTCGCTCTACCAAGCTTCCACCGCAGGACCCTTATCTCGACCGGCCTCGGCCTGCCGTACGGGGTAGCGTTATCTCAGAGAGAGACAGAATCCTACAGGTCTTCCCGTGTTGGCCAATCTGCTGCTTTGTGTTACAGCACAGGCTCGCACGCCACATTTCAGTGAGAGTAAGAGTGTGTGAGAGAGAGAGAGAGAGAGAGAGAGAGAGAGAGAGAGAGGGGGCAAGGGCACATTGAATCGGCCGCCAGCCAATCCTATCTGGCGGATCGTGCATCTCGTGCTACGTACTCGTTTCCGGCCTCAACTCAACCAAAGAGAATCTATTGCTGTCGACCTCTGGTGGCGGCCCCAAGACCACTCCCACCAGGCACATTACATCACTTGCATCTCGTCTGCCGCCGCGCCGTGGGGCTCCAGTCGGCGTGCCCAGCTTTCATCCCGGCCAAGTGTGCCAGCCTTCTTGCCCGTCTGGCATTCAGGCAAGCCTATCGTCCTATCACCGCCGTCACATCTCCGGAAAACCAGGAGAGCAGTAACTCACACCCGCCTCAACCACCCCCCCAAATCTCGTTCTCCAGGCCAGACCAGGGCCGGGGCCCCGTCTTGACGAACCGGGTCCGTCCGCCCGTCTTTCTCCCCTGCGTCGGCCCAGCCCTGTCCGTATATACATAGCTTTCTTCTACTGCCACGCCTGCTACCTACCCATCATGTCCAACCCAAGTGCCGTCGTCAGGACGGCTCCCATCGCCATTGCTCCAAAGCCTCCCCGCCGCCAGAACTCTTATCTCCAGGACAGCTTCACGAACCTCGATATCCTCCGCGGCAGCATGCCTGGTCGGGAAATCACCGAGTCTGTCGGCTCATACACCACGCGTTCTCTCAGCCCGTGCGAATCGTGTCAACGTTCTAGGGTCAGGTGTATTGTCAGCGAAGACGACGACAGCTGCATACCCTGCCAAGCTAGCGGCTCAGATTGCTCCCTGCTCAACAGCCCTCAGCCGAGGAAACGAAAGCTGAACGGCGACTTTGACGACCCCATTGGTAAAAGAAGGTCAGTCCCAATTGCCTCTCACATCATTCGTCTAGTTTCTCTTTCCCTCCCCTCTCCTCCCGCTCCTCCTCCTCCTAACTCCTGCTGTCCCCCGCGCGCGCGTGTGGCCTGAATACTGGCACTGCTTCCTGCTCCCCGCTAGCCTGGGTCGCTTCCCCTTGTCATTTCTTCTTTTCTGCGCCCGTTGGATGTTTCTTGGGCTGCCATGGGGGCACGCCGCAGCCAAGGGGGTCACGTCTGATAACGAACCTTAATCTCTGACACGTGATTGGTCCAATAGCTCGCCCATCAGGACCGATATCAGAAGGCGAAGGCAACACCAGCCCAGCCTCTCCAGTACCACCGGCAGCAGCTCCTTCATTGAAGACATGGCGAACGTCGGAGGCCCAACTCTGCTCAAGCGGACGCTGGGTCTCCAAAACGACCGGTACAGCCAGTACATCGGTCCGACCACCGACTTTGAGCCTTCTCTCATCAACCTCTCACCATTTGATCCCCATGACGAGAGTCTTCTGGCCCGCGGCACCCTCCGCAAGGTCAGCGACGATGACACCTTTCTACTATTACCTGACTTTAACACCCCGGGCCACGAGCACGTCTTGGAGGATGTCGAGGCCATAGAGGGCCTCGTGCGGCCCCATGGTCCCAAGCTTGTCGACCTCTACTTCCGCATCGTTCATCCCGCATTTCCGATCATTCAAAAAACCGTCTTCCTGGAAAAGTACGAGCGCAGCTATCGCGAATTTTCTCCTTGTTTATTGGCAGCCGTCTACCTGTTTGCGATCAACTGGTGGGAGCACGATGAGGACCTGGCCCGACTACCGAAACCAAACATTTCCGACATGGAGCGGCTGATCCGGACGACACTCGCCGACGCCATGTACAGGCCGAAACTGTCCACCATCCAGGCTGGTCTTCTGCTGTCGCAGCGACCCGAGGGCGACCAGTGGGCCCCGACTGCCCAGCTGGTCGCGATCGCCCAGGAACTTGGCCTGCACCTCGACTGCACGAACTGGAAGATACCTCCCTGGGAGAAGGGGCTGCGGAAGCGCCTCGCATGGGCTCTGTATATGCAGGATAAATGGGGATCTCTCGTTCACGGCCGTCCATCGCATATCTTCTCCTCAAACTGGGGCGTGCAACCGCTGACACAACATGATTTCCCCGACGTCGAGTGGGACGAGAACGATGTGGAGGAGAAACTGGAAATTGAGCGTGGCCGAACTCTGTTCGGTCAAATGGTTCAGCTGTCGCAAGTCCTTGCCGAGATTCTCGATACCTTCTTCACATTACAAGCCCAGCAGACCATCACGAATGCAGGCGGACAAGGCACCCACCTGATTTTGTCCATGGCCAAGCCGATACAGCTGAAGCTGAAAGAATGGTACGCCAGCTTGCCCGCGACGATCCGTATGGACAACTCGTACACCACCAACGCAGTCCCATCGAATCGTCTGTCGAGTATCGGCTACCTCCATCTCGCCTACTTCGCCACCGAAATCACCCTCCACCGTCGCATTATTCGGTCACTGGAGGCCACCGGCGCGGCCGTCGACCAGTACGTACAGCATATATGCCGCAGCGCAGCCAAGGCTCGTCTCATTTCTGCCATGGACTTTGTCAACCGCCTGAACTCATCTCACTTGCGCTCGTTCTGGTACTTTGCTTCCAAGACCAACTTTGCCCTCATTGGCACTTTTGGATCTCTCCTTTGGGCAACATCTCCAGGCAGGGAAGAGGCCGATTGGTACCGCCGACGCTTGGGAGAGTACCGTTGGACGCTCTCCGTCAGCTCCAAGCCTGGTGAAGGCAGAGGACTAACCAACTTCGCCATGACGATGCTCGATATCTCGACCGGTCTGCTTAAGAAGCTCCCCGAGAAGCCATCGATGAGCCGCAGTGGGAGCGTCGTCGACATGGGGCCTGGAGGCATCAGCAGTAGCTTTGGGAGCAATGGGATCCTAGCACTCGGTCAGAGTGCGCCTCCTACCATGACTTTCGGAAACTTCAGCGGGTTGCCGAGTGCCGACGTCAGCAATGCCCAGAGCCCTCAGAGTCCAAGCGCGGACAGCAGCGACGACGAGATGTACGAGACCTTTGCCCCGACGGCAGGCATGGCCAACATGGCCGATTGACGGTTGCAGCAGCTCCGCTCGGAGCTGCAAGTCGGAATATAATGACACTATGACGAGACGAGACGCTCACTTGAGCAAGCATACCCTCGAGAGAAGCATACCCTCTAAGAGATGCTTCCTGTTGTTTTGCGCTTTCTGTGGGAGGATCAAACTTTTTCGCTGTTTGGGTAAAAGGGGGAAGTGCATAATGATCTGCGGGATACCACCGGGTGCTAGGGCGACGGACAACAACCCAAGAGGGGGTTCAGAGGAGGGGATGATGATATTGGCCGCTGCCTCTGGCTCCTCCCATCTTTATGAAATTTGGACTTTGATTTGGATCGACGACGCAACGGGAACGAAACGCTATCAGCGGTGCCGGCGCAATTCTGGGGGGTTTATACCGTCCGTCATTTTTGAGCGGGGTAGAAAATAGCATCGTCTTTGGATGTTGAGCGATCCATACTTAGCATAGATTGAGATTTGGATGTGAAATGATATACCTTGATGTCCTGCTTTGGCTTATAGACCTTGATGGCCCCGGTTCCCTTGACTATTGCTGTTAGATATTTGTCAGTGACTGGCGAAGTAACGCTTCACGTAGACGGCGACCAACGAGTTGCAACTGATTGTTTCCCGACGTTTTCGTATTGGTGGGTGGAGCCATCAGGAGGCGTCGGAGGAAAATCACCAGAGCCCCGATCATGTCTAGAATCTTGCTGTCCTATGCCACTCAGACACTGAAATAATGACGGAAAACAGTGCTGCAATCGTGTTTAGTAGCTGCTGAGGCTGAGGTAGCTTTTGCTCTTCTCTTAAGCGATAGCCCTGCCTTCAAGTAAGCAGGTGCATAAGTTAACGATAAATCAGACCTACAAAAGGAATTTCTCCCGGTACGGGACTCGAACCCGTAACCCCTGGATTTCAGTATTTCCTAAAAGTCCAGAACGCTAACCATTGCGCCAACCGAGAAGCCGTGAAGGTGTGTGCTTGTTGACGTCGATGGGCGAGCCAGCAGCTGACACGGGTAGGAGCGTGGCCGTTGGGTGTTCGGGTGAATGAAACTGGTGCTCAGGACGGTGAGTTTGCAACCAAGGTAGGTTCTCTGTTACCAAAGTGGAGTTTCCCAAGCTCAGATGAGATTGTACCGCGTGGCGGAAGTGAGCCATTCGAGCCTGGGCTGGACGAGAAAGGATTCGACAATAGCCTAATACCCTTCCAGGTTGCCCGATGGAGTTTATTGCTATGACGAAGACTGACACGACGGGTGGGCTGTGTCTGGCGAGATCGCCAGACTGCCACTGTCTAGTCAATGAAAAAGTCAAGTCACTCGATCTCGTTGTGCCTCTTACAGACTCAGGAAATACTGATGTTCTCCTGTTCTGCAGCCGTGTTTCTTGGGCTCACGATTGAAGAAGCTCTAGGTTTGGCACTCCTGATTGTTTCAGACCGTTGATTGCTGCTCTGAGGAAGCTGGCCGACCATCGAGAGGCAGCCCTACTTCATCTTGAATGTTTCACGTCTTTTGATGACGAAAATACTCGTGTAAGTCGATGACGGGATGGCATCGTTGATGCGTGCGGGAAGGTTGGACGACGAACAATGGTGAAGTAATCTCGCCAGGGATTTTTAAAGAGACACGAGCGGCTTGAAGTTTCAAGAGCACGGTATGTGCGGAAGAGTCAGCTCAAGAGTCTGGATACAGAGTCGTGGTGGGTTGGGCCGCCTCATGTATCCAGCCTCCGGCCAAAGCACGCAATCGATGGTGACAATTGCCCATCAGCCTCGCCTTCGACCAACCGTTACACGGCATTCATCCTTTAAAGCGGCAACCGTCGACTAAGTTCAAGACATTGGTTGATCTTGAGTAAGAGGCATAACCAATTGCCATCCAATACGTATTGAAGCTTCAGACTTGGACGGTTGGATGCCTTGCTGAATGGCGGTAACCGTGCATATCGACAAACGACAACAGGACGACATCCGCACATGCAATAGTACGGGTCTGACAGTATAATCCTGTGGCGAATGTACCTTTTGTATTACTATGCATATACACGAGCGAGAGCCGACTTCTACTGGACCAGTCCGTGGGAGGCAAGCGACAATTAAGGGAAGAAATGAAGCGAAGTCCTCGGGGCGATACGTACTTCCTCAATCCCCATTATATAAGCAAATTGCCCCGCAGTATGCCACACACACAGTGACACCCCACCATGTCCGACGCGGTTGAACATTCTCCATCGTCGTCATCATCAATGCAACCAGAGACCACCACGACCTCGAGCCGTCGCAAACCCACTCCGCCAATGCGCGACCCATAACCACACATCAGCGCCCTCACGGAGACATCCATCCAAGATGCAGGGTTTCAACATGGGACGCTACGTCCCGCCCGACGTCGAGGGCACGACGTCAGGCAACAAGCTCCACGGCAAACACGCCCTCGGCGCGCGCGCCTCCAAGCTGTCCTCCGGCATCCTCACCGTCCGCTTCGAGATGCCCTACGCCATCTGGTGCTCCACCTGCCCGAAGCCCACAATCATCGGCCAGGGCGTGCGCTTCAACGCCGAGAAGAAGCGGGTCGGCAGCTACTACTCGACGCCGATATGGCAGTTCCGCATGCGCCACGCCGACTGCGGCGGCGCCATCGAGATCAAGACCGACCCGAAGAGCACGGCGTACGTGGTCGTGTCCGGCGCGAAGAAGCGGGACGTGGGCGAGGACGACACCGCGGCCGGCGCGGTGCCGAGGGAGGGCGCGATGGTGATTATGACGGACGAGGAGAGGCAGAAGCTGCGGAGCAACGCGTTTGCGAGCTTGGAGAAGACGATCGAGGACAGACAACTGCTCGCGCAGGCGACGGAGAGGATCGACGAGCTGGAGGACGTTTCGAAGCGGCAGTGGGACGACCCGTACTCCCGCAACAAGGCCCTGAGGCAATCGTTTCGGGTTGGGAGAAAGGAGCGCGAGAAGGAAGCTGCGGTGGGCGAGGCGCTCAAGGATAAAATGAGTCTGGGCATCGATCTCGTGCCCGGGACGGAAGAAGATGCGCAACGGGCGGCACTGGTGGACTTCGCACCCGACGATGATGTCACAAGAGTCGGCAAAGCATTGGCGAAGCCCTTGTTTCGCTCTGCGGGCAGCTCCAGGAAAGCTCAGGCCGAAGCTCCAAAGGGCACGCCAAAAGCGGAGCTGTTGGCGTCAAAGAGAAGGCATCATATTGTGTCGGAGATTGTAGGCAATACACGCATGTCGCAAGACCCATTCCTGCTAGATGCGCGGACGGAGCGGACACCACCGAGAATACCCGGTCTGAAGAGGAAACGGGACGTAAAAGCTGAGGATCCAAAGACGATTGAAGACGGGCCGAAGTTGCTGCCTTCCAAAGCTCTAGTGGGCTACGATTCAGACTCAGAATGAGGTAACCCCCAAGTTTTACGACATGGCGTTTTGAGAGAGGCACACTTTGTGATACCCAGGGATTTTAAGTATTGTCTATATATGGTTCGGGATGAGCGATGCATCAGGACATTATTTGACTCATCGCGTGCCTTCTACACACAAAAAACAAAAAATAAATAAGTGAAACTGGTTGGCTTGCCGCGCAACGCTGGCCACATTATTTGAATAGCACGGTCGCTGTGCAGATACACAAAAACCCCAGACCTTCTGAGCCAAGGTACTTGTGCCGGCTAGTCTCGATCAGTATATAATCATTGGCAACTATGGGAGGCCCCTGAAGGAATGGACCGTATTGATCGAATGTCGACCAAAGATTCAATCCGGGGTGACAATGAGCATGCCCCAGTCTCCGTCGGCCAACCATTGTCGTCTTCCCGAGGCATGTCTCGTAATTCAGGCCGTCCTGTGTTGTTGCAAACTCCGAAAATGATCCCATACATGCCTTCCTTATCCATAAACGCAAAGAAAATGCCCCCAGCTGCTAACCCCTGGTCGTAGAGGTGTTGCAAAGAGTGGGAGTACAGAATGCAAGACCAATCGAGCCCGGGGAATATAAGTGTCCATCGACGCCAGTTCCATGAATGCTTCTAACAGATTTCTCGAAGGTCGTTGCGTTCATACGTCGTCGAGGCGGCCGGCGGGCTCCTCGTCGTCATCCCCAAAACTGCCAACTGAGGACATGGCGTCGTCGGATTCGCTTTCGCCATCCTTCTCGTCGGCGGCATCTTTGCTCGCGTACTTTTGCACATATTCTGCACTATTGTCAGTGATAACTGCTGTCAAGCTGCGTGCGCCTGCCTGCGCTGGTCTTACGCACCCTTTACTTTGGCGTCATAGCTCTTGGGTTCCCTGATCATCAAGGCGGCCGCCTCGCCATTCAGGGGGTCTGTCGGGTTCGGGTATCGCAAGAGCTGGGGAAGAAAGACCTCGAAAATGTTGATCATGTCGAACATGGGCGACCAGGTCTGGTTAATGACGTCCAAGCAGACGGAACCCGACCTATGCAGTATCCCCCATCAGTTCCTCGCTCCGGATGCAACCCAGGACGTTATCCGTCTCTTATGAAAGTTCCCATGACTCACAGCTCGTCGATGTTTGGGTGGAAGATACGGTTTACGAAGCCGATGCTAGGCGACTTGTATGGGTATTGATCGGGGAGCTCGACGTGGACCTTCCAGACGCCGCCTTCGAACGGGGCTACGGTTATTTAGCTTGACTATGCACTGTCCGGAAATCGCGCGTACTGACTCTCGGCGGGGCCCTTGAAGCGAACGTAGAACTCTTGCCTGGGTCGGTGTCGTTAGAATGGAAGTCGTTGGGCGTGGGGTTTGGTCCTTACACTGCAACGTTGTCAGCTGACTTCAAGGCTTGAGTATCTTGGTGAACGGAATGCAAGCTTACTGTTGTCATTCACCAAAGTGACTTCGTAGTCACTCATCAACCTGCATATGTCAGTCCAAGCAACAGGGGCCGTGGATTCGCGAGCCGCACATCCTAGGCCATGTTAGCAAAGTAGCATCATCGTGGCGTGATCTTGGGCGATTCACTTCATGACCTAACAAACAAAAAGAAACGTCAGTCTTCTGGTAGCCTCTGAGGCCCAAGAAAGCGGCAGCAAGGCAGACTCACATCAGTCTCAATTCTCCTGCGTGGGCTACTCATGATGAGGGTTGCGCGGGGGGTTCGGACGATGGCAGGAAAGCACCGGCGGGCGGAAGTGGACTAGACAGCTAGTTGGACGTTAAGTTTGAAACAGTATGTCTGTTGAATCGAGTTGCAGTTTAGACTCGGATGGGCTTGAATTTCTACCAAAAGCGCGATCGTGTTGGCTGAATCGAGAGAGAGGAGATGTTGGTTGTTGTAAAGAGGGGAGAAGTTGGCTCGGGTTCCTGACGCCAAGTCACGCGCGATGATGATGTGGGCGATCCCGGACCACAGCTGATAAGTGCCACGATAAGGAAAGTGGGCCCGAGGATTAAGCGGATAGATTCAGCGTGGGATCTTGACCCCAGCGCTAAGCTATCACCCATCTATAAATCCATCTTGCCTACCTGGGGAAGGTAGACAATGCGAACTTTCTTAGTCGCAAAGACCAACAATACCATGCGGTGCAAGGTAGTGCTGGCACATGAGAGGCTGGGCATTCCAGCCATTGCTCAGCAGAGTACACGTAGCCCGGGCTGTATTTGCTGGCAAGTAGACGGTGGACTCAAAGCATCGTCCTCATGGCCAGCAAGGCCCTGGATCAATTTGGTATGAGAGACTCAGATGATGCAACCGATGGCGCTCCGGCAAACGGCAACAGCAAGAGTCAGGGCCGTTCCGTGCAAGTTCGCCGCCGCGAGTACATGGTATGTTCGGGGCAGGCCTGCAGGGAACATGCTGTTGCAGAGCAACAATAGGATTGGAGACGAAAACTGAAGACAAGGCAATGTTGTCACTGAGTTGTAAGCAGACACCGTAATCGCATCCATTTTGAGATTCTCGTATCGCTTGGGGCATTCCTTCTTTGGAAATGTTTGCTTGCAATGAGCGGTGTCGGCTGGTGCAGTTCTGCGATGACCGCGTCCAGCGGCAGGCCAGATAATACGCAGTCAGAGACTATGCCTATCCCCTAGTATTCTCTATCATCAGGGCCAAAGGAAAACTTGGGGGCTAGGTGCCAAAACTTAGCTACTGCCGTCGTTGCGGAGGACCGAGACCAGATCCGCCGGGCCCGAGGCTGTTTTGCCTCGGTCTTGGCTGAGCGCGACGCCATGTACTGTTGAGCAGCACAGCCGTGAAGTACAATACCTACGCTGTAGCAGTAGACACCAGCACAGGAGGCCCTGAAGCCCTGTAAGAGCGCGGCACCCGCTCACTAACCCTGCCCACCTCATCCTACCTACCTAGGTAATAGTCAGGACGTGGAGGTATACCTCCCCAGGGATTCTAAATGTTAGCGTGTGACTTCTGCTTCGGGAGAAACGCCTACTGGTTAGAAGTACTGGAGTATGTTACGCTTATAGAAATTCAGGTGTGGATAACATCTCTTTTTTTCTAGACCTTTACTCTAGAAAAAAGACGTAGTAGATTCGGCCTTATAGGCCACCTTTTGAAGCCCTGTCGAGAGCTCTGAAAATTATGAATATTCTTACCAGAGAAGGCTAGTATGGGACGACGCTAACATTTAAAATCCCTGGGGAGGTATACATCCGAGCAAACGGCACTTTGTCAGTTGTACTGCGGTAGGGAGGGGAGGGGCCGTGCCTCGGCGCACCCAATGGCGGGGGTACATTGCGGTGGACCGGACCCCGTTTCTGGGGGTTCCACGGGCGTCCAGCGGCTATGTTGCCCCATTTTTCTTCCCTTTGAGGCGGCGTGAACGAAACACCACCGGTATTTTTTGGAGATACTCAATTCTACGCAGCAAAAACCATCATGACTTGGATAATAAAACTTGCGCTGCGCCTAAACACCGCCATCCAAAACTTTTCTTCCTCCATGCCATACCGCGAGAACAACCACTGATTTCGCAATTCATCATTTGCATTTTTTACCGCGCGAAAACCTTACACTTTTGCATCAGCTTGCCCTTCAATAAAAAGGTACTTGTCATTGCACATGTCTTCCCATATTATCCGAAGTACCTGTCTGAGGTCGTGTGCCTCTGCCCTGCGCGGCACGCGACCCTCGTCGGCAACCTTCCATATGCGGCCCGCCTATCCTGCCTTGCTGCAACAACCCCAGCCAAGGTACAGCTCGCACTCTCCTATGGGCACGCCTCCAGCAATCCCTAGAAAGAAAGTTACCGTCGCTACACTGCGCAACCTTCACAAGAAGCGTGAGCCCATCACAGTCATGACGGCGCATGACTTCCCCAGCGCCCACGTTGCAGACCATGCTGGCATGGAGATCATCCTCGTCGGTGACAGCCTTGCCATGGTTGCACTTGGCATGGAAGATACCAGCGAGGTTCTGGTTGAAGAGATGTTACTGCATTGTCGTTCTGTCGCAAGAGCCACCAAGTCCGCTTTTACCGTGAGTTGACCCTTGGATATCAAACACATGAACTTCAGACTAATTCCAGTCATAGGTTGGCGATTTGCCTATGGGCAGTTATGAAATTGCCCCTGAACAGGCTCTGGAGACTGCCATCCGCTTCATCAAGGAAGGCAGAGTTCAGGGTGTCAAACTCGAGGGTGGAAAGGAGATGGCCCCTACCATTCGGAAGATCACCACTGCTGGCATTCCCGTACTTGCTCATGTTGGTTTGACACCGCAGCGCCAAAACGCCCTCGGGGGGTTCAGAGTCCAGGGCAAGACTTCGGATGGCGCCATGAAGGTGCTCGAAGACGCACTTGCCGTGCAAGAAGCTGGCGCATTCGCGGTTGTCCTCGAGGCTGTTCCTGCAGAGGTTGCTGCACTCGTCACAGAGAAGCTGGCCATCCCGACCATCGGCATCGGTGCCGGCAACGGCTGCTCTGGACAAGTCTTGGTGCAGGTCGACATGACAGGCAACTTCCCTCCCGGCCGTTTCTTGCCCAAGTTTGTTAAGAAGTATGGCGATGTTTGGGGCGAGAATCTGAAGGCCATCGAAGCCTACCGCGACGACGTGAAGAGCAGACAATACCCTGGCCCTGAACATACTTATCCCATCTCCAAGGAAGAGCTTGAGGCGTTTTCCAGTACGCTAGAGAAGTTGTAGAAGGCTGTAACAGTCAGCAGTTGAAGCATTTGCATTGCATCGCGTTCGGGCTGCATTACCCGTGTTAGGGCTCGGTGGCTGAGGCATTTGCCGTCTTTTTTTTTCTCCCTTGATTATTTGATACCATTTAATAGAATAGTTGTAGTCAGCCAAAGGCTGGGTTCATAGCGTATGAAATCACAAGCTGGCCTGTTGAGTCCTTGAAACACTGCTACACGATTAACATCAACAGTTCCGATGTGTGAAGTTGACGCGAGCAACGTACATTGTGTAGATTGCCGACGATCTCGTCGAGAGAGGGCGCAAAGGAGTCATTGACGTAACAAAAGATATTCTCAGCGTCTCGGAGCTTCAATCGCTTGCGAAGGTACCAGATGACGGTGGAGAAGGTCTGAGTGGAGGATATCTTGGCTACGGCCATAGCGAGAGCGGGAGCGTTTCCCACGGGCTTGAACTTAACAACAACCTTCTCTGAGGCGTACTCGCCAGCACTGGCGAGTGCTGAGGCAACATCCCGCGGCTGAGCCGTCAAAATTGCTGAAGCGGACATGGTGAGCGGTATCTCCGGAGAGGCTGAGCGATCAGGAATTGTGGCCGGGGTTGGCGACGCCGAGTCTGACCTAGGAATACCAGGAGACTCAGGGCTGTCCGCCATTTTCAGTGGACTAGGTGGCGTAATGCGGTGCTTGTAAAAACCTTGTGCCAGGGATTTGGGAGCCTCCTTGCGTGTCGGTCTTTGCTGTGGTCGAGCAAAGCGAGAGGAGTAAGATGTCAGGAAACGGCGATGAACACGAGGATGGACGTTGAAAGAGGCTGGCTTTTGTCAACCTAAGGTACGCATAAGGTAGCCGTAGCCCGGTTGGCCAAGGCATCCATGGATGCAAGTCACCCACCACTACATGCCTAGGTAGACACTTCAGGTGTGCCCGGGCAGTGTGTGTGGGGCGTCGCCAGTTGCCTTAGGTAAGTAACCCCTAACCCCCTACCTACTTACCTACGCAGTATGTCGCTGTAGTCGGTGAATGGTCAGTGAGGTGACCTAATCCGACATCCACCTAAGGTACCTATCCCGGGAGCCATTGCGGCGTGCTAACTACCTACCTAGGTAGGTACCTTAGGTCACCTGAGCGCGGACAGCGGGGTCCAGGAGAACGTCAATGTTCAAGATACCTCCCTTATTTGAGCCCCTTTGCACCACAACTTCGACCTGACACAAATCTAGGCTGCTTGTGAGGCGAAATATTGCCGTCATGACATGAAATGGACGCCGCATCTCGTCGACTCACCGAGTGGCGCTGAAACATATTCTCCTTCATATCCTCACCGTATTTTCGGCCGCGACAGCTTACTCCGGTTTAGGTGGAAGATGCGCATGTCATGGAAGGCGTTCCTGCTTGCTGCCTTACCTTCATAGGCACAGAAGGGAAGGAAACGGCGAGGCAGTGGCCGGTGAGACCTGAGGTAAGGTAGGTTAGGGTACGGTAAGGTAAGGCCAGGTAGGCACAATGCATATTACTCCTGCAGCCACGAGGTAGCTGCAGTAGTGACAACTTGGACGATCGCCCTTGACTGTTGCTTATTGCCTCAACAAACATCTCTATCGCCCTCCTAGCAGCCTTTTCCTCCAAGTACTCTTCTCTGTTATCTCTACCCGTCGACTCCTACGCAGACCCTCCCTCGTGAGATACCGTCCTCTAATTCGGTCACGCTCCCTCTTTGAGCTGCTCAGACGAAAGATCTAGTCCTCGCACAGTAGCCTCTATGCTATGGCATCAACACCATCCTCGGAATCCCCGCACGCTGCAAGCATGCAGAAAACGTTGAAGACCGTTCACGATGTGACAAAAGCTGGCCCCGAACTGGCATTAGATGGTGAGCAACTCGACATCGCCACAGTCGTTGCCGTTGCCCGACACGGACTCGTGCCGCGCATAAAGGGCTACCCGCCTATTAAAGTAGACGAGACGGTCAATGGAGCTTATCGTAATAATGGGAGTTCGGATATCGACCAGCGAATCGCTCAGAGTATCAAAGTTCTCGACCATCACATAGAAAACGGTTGGGTGGTGTATGGCGTGAACACGGGCTTTGGCGGCAGCGCAGACTCTCGAACGGAGCAGCTCAAGAAACTTCAGATATCTTTGCTCCAACACACCCAAAGTGCCGTCATTACTGCCGCCGATCGAGACGATTCTCGAGCCGACAAAGACGGGAAGTCTCACATCATCCCCCTAGCATGGGTGAAGGCAGCCATGGTTATCAGGGCCAACCAAAATCTACGCGGCCATAGCGCAGTCCGGATAGAGGTCATTGATACGTTGCTGGGACTTCTCCGTCACGACGTCACGCCTCTAGTCCCTCTGAGAGGAACGATCTCGGCATCGGGAGACCTAATGCCTCTGTCATATATCGCCGGGACTCTGATCGGAGACCCCAACATCACGGTAAGAATCGGATCCGGGGTAAGCCGGAAGATCTTGTCCGCCCGTGATGCATTGAAGGAATGCGGCATCAGGCCTGTCGAATTGCAACCAAAGGAGGGCCTTGGCTTGATCAACGGGACCGCTCCTTCAGCTGCTCTGGCCAGCTTGGTCATTTACGAGGCCAATCAGCTTGCGATTCTCGCCCAAGCTCTGACAGCTTTTACTTCAGAGTGTCTAAGAGGCAATGTCGAGTGGGCAAATGAATTCATCCACAGAATTCGACCCCACGCTGGTCAGCTCGAAACAGCTTGCAACATCAGACAGTTTTTGAGACCTTCTGATTTCGTCATCGGACTAGAGACGAAGAAGAGGACGGGTCGAGGTCTCTGGCAAGATCGGTACTCTACAAGGACAGCACCGCAGTGGATTGGTCCTTACCTGGAAGACCTCATGCTGGCCCAGCGCCAAATCGAGGTTGAGCTCAACTCGACGTCGGACAACCCAGTGATTAATGCTGGTCCTGGGAATGATCCTTCTGACGGAGAGGTCTATTCAGGAGGCAATTTTCAAGCAGTTGCCATCACATCCGCGATGGACAAGACAAGGAACGCACTCCAAATGATTGGTCGAATGCTCTTCTCTCAGTGCTCTGAGTTGATCAACCCGGCGACGAATAACGGCCTCGACCCAAATCTCGTCTTTGGTGATCCCGATCAATCTTACACGATGAAGGGTATCGATGTCAACATGAGTGCCTACATGTCGGAACTGGCGTCTCTCGCACACCCAGTATCTGCTTATGTTCATTCGGCCGAGATGCACAACCAAGGCATCAACTCTCTTGCCTTCCTGACAGGTCGGCGAACTATGGAGGCCGTGGATGTTCTTTCGCACATGTGCGCTGCTCATCTGTATGTATGCTGCCAAGCGATCGACCTCAGAGACTACCACGAGCGATTTCTCAGCTCTGTTGTCTTGTCCAAACGCCTAGACCGTGCTCGTCTCGGGCTGGACGAATCACAGCTCACGAGACTTACGAGTGGCCTCGACGAATTGGTAAGGGTTTGGTGGTACGAGGCGAACAAGGTCAGTCATTTTCAGCGTTGCTCGGTGGTGGCCTCCAAATTCGCAGCACATACTTTGGACTTCATGGGTAAAGAGAAGATGCACGACGTCTCTCTCAGCGGCGTCTTGGATTGCCAAAGGGAATTCCAAGAGAGCATGGAAATGTGGCTTCTAGACCCATTCAATAATCCCAAGGTTAACCACCCGGGGATGAACAACGACAAGACTACAGCACATTTGGACGGACTTGGAGCAGGTTCGGCTGTGCTGTACGACATTGTGCGCGGAAGACTGGGAGTTTCCTTCCATCAGGGCCTCAGAGCGAAGCAAGAAAGCACGATCGGTGTAAACGTGTCTTTGGTGTACGAAGAGATTCGTCAAGGTTTCATAACACCAGCGCTGATGGGATGCCTCGGTCACAGCGCCGAAGAGGGCCCAGAGAACGGGATGGACACCCCCATCAGCAGCCATGACGGTGTTATTGGGACGCTCCGGATGGGCCGTGGGATCCTAGGAATGGTTACGGAAGTTTCACGGATGCTGTAGATGTCGAGATTCCTCTCCATCAATGTGAAATAGAATTGTCCGAGATCGAAACGTCAACATAGCAAGCAACCCTTGCTTTCCTGCAGTTGACTTCTTGGAAGTTTCCGAGTATTAGTGATGCGATGTTGCAAGTATGAGTAGGCTCTCTGGCAGGGGAAAGAAAGCGACTTCAAAATGGTCGAACAAGCCTGTACGTACTTGACGCGACTCGAAGGAACAACTGCAGTCAAGAAGAATAATTCATAGAGCATTGTGACTTACAAAGAAGCCATGATCCCAGGGACCAAAGGAGCAAAAGGCAAAAAGATTGTCCTCGGAGAGGCTCGAACTCTCGACCTTTGGATGTCTCTGCCTACGGCGGAGTCATACTGATAGTAATATGAGACCAACGCTCTACCGACTGAGCCACGAAGACTTAGATGAAACAGCCATGTCAATTTGATCACTATGAAGATTTTGCTACGCTTGGACCCACGTAATAAGCGCCCTTGCATGCGGGCATCCGTGCGCCTGTCCTAAAATGGACAGGTGTGGAGGGGCGGCACGGTTCGGTGCGGGGCTTTCTTTCGAGGAACCTAGGTAGTGTTTGAGACGGGGTGTGGTGCTGCTGGCTTTGATGTTTACATCGGCCTCATATAAGCGGCCTGTAGTATCATTTGTTCTGTATGCTACCTCTCCCCGCTTCGTATCCCCAGCCATTCGATCCAAGCAGCAGCAGAGCGAACACTGTTCACGTTGTACTTTCCAACTACGCAGAAGCTGTCTGCCATTCTCGAGCGTCTTGTTGTGTGCTGCGCATCATTCATCTCACAACTCTTCCAGATGGACATAAGGGGAAATGCTTTCAATTGCTCCAAAACGCCTCTGCCATGACTGTGCGGCTCACAGCACAACCACAGCAGTCCTTGGCTTCCCAAACCAATAAGTGTTTCGTGTTCAACGTACAGTATACACAATCATAGACTGTTCAATGATATCTACACCATGCTCATTATGACTCGCCTTTGCCCTCTTCATCCGTACTTAATCCCGCCTCTGGATGACGACACAATGCCTCCCAACCTGCCTGCCGAATGAGAAAACTTAGCCGTGGTGGTATAAAATGCTCCATGCCGAACGCCATTGTGCATGCGATGCTTTCAGTGCGGCCCGACCAATTAGAGAAAGACGAAGAGAAAAACATGACCGGAAAGCGCGGGCGACTTCTTCTGGTCAGTCTACTGGTATCATTGGTTCCATGTGTGTGGAACAAATCCGTAGCTTTTGTATGTATGTGTGTGTGTGTGTGTGTGCGAACGTGCGTGATGCTCCTGGGATCACAGCGTCGGGAAATCGGGGAATCAAAAACCATATTTGAGTGAGGTAGAATCGGTTCTCATGGGTGCCATGATGCGGAACGAGTTCGTCGAGTCGACACTTTCTATGAGTCCTCGATCGACACTTCCTCGGCGCGGTACTTGTAGTCGCCATAGCCCTTGGGCATGCGGCCCAGCTGGCCAAGTAGTTCGTCCAATTCGAGCCAGTTGTCGGTGTTTTCTGCAAACTTTCGATGTTTACGTGTGAGAATATGCTGCCATATGATTAGCAAACTTCGTAGACTGTGGAGCGCTACAATCAACCCACCTCGTCAAAGTCCTTAAATTTGTCCTGGCAGTTTTCACAGTAACCTGGCTTCAGATCACGCTTGCTCTTGGCAGGCGGCGCCTGAGTTTTAGAGCTGGTTCGAACAAGCTTGGTAGTTTGCTTCTCAGCATCCTCTTCAATGAGCTCCATCCGTCTGCTGGTGGTCCTGGAAACGCTGGTAGATCTGGTAGACGTCGCATCCAAGCTCATCTCAGTCAGTCGACGAGAGCTGGGATCGTGAGGCGCTGGGGCACCTCTCTGCAGCACCTTGCGCTGCAGACCATGGACTTCCTTGCTGGTGCCGGCCTTTGCTCCATTGACACCCGAAGTAGAAGAGATCATCTGAGAGCGAATGGCCGAAGTAACATTCGACGGCTGAAGACCCGAGGCCACAGGCTCGCCGGCGAAGAAACGTGCCGTACCGGCACGGCTGGTGAAGGCATTCTGGGGTCGGAAGTCAATAGGATTAGAGGCAACAACCTTGGGTGGGTTGAACATCTCTACGGGCTTCACTGGAGCCTTGTCCTTGTTCTGGCCGTCTTGCATCTCGGCGAGGGTACGCTTGCCAATGACAGTTTTGGGCGCAGGCACCTCAGGAGGCTGAAGAGACGCCCTCTCCTCGTCCACAGGCTTCGTAACACGCTCTTTGTCGCCCTTGGGCTCCTTCAGCTCCTTTTGCTGTGGTTGTGGTTTACGGCTCGGTCGCTCAGCCTGTTCCGGCTCCTCGACGAAAGGGCAGCGGCCATCCGTGACAGTCCTAAATTGGGGCCATTCACCGTCGTACTTGTTGTTGACCTTAGGGTACTCCCGCACCATGATGGGCTTCTGCTTCTCGTCAATGTCGTAGACGTATATATACGGTCCCTTGAAATTGATCATCTCCCGGCTCGTGACGGCGTCAGAAGGACCATTGAGTCTCTCCTTTTGCAGCAACTGCATCAGGCCTGGCTCGTCTGCAGTTCTCTTGCTGCTCAAGCTCCTGGACTCGCCCTTGTGGCCAATTTGGGCGACAACGTGCGGATCGGGCTCCAACAGAAACTGCAACATCCTCTGGAATTTCTCGACCGACCAAATCTTCTTTCCCATGTCACGAGCCTTGTGCAGGACATCATTGCTGCGCGTAGGACGCGCACGCCTGACTCCGTCATCCTGCGGCTGGGTGTGAGTCCGTCTCGACGGGTGATCAAACAATAAACGTCTTCGTGCATCGGGGGCCCGGTCGAGAAGAGACGGGTTGATGGTCTGTGGCTGCTCTTCGGGCTCGGGGTCTTGGTGTGCAGGGGCGTGCACTTCCTCCTGTGCAGGAACTGGACGGGCGGTCACGACATGAGTGATGCTGCTCGAGAAGAAGCGTTCGTCTCTCTACACGTGACATATTAGTGACCGAACAGTATTTTCAATACATGTGCTGCGACATACAGCTCCAAGAGACATGGCATGGCGGGAAAGCTTGGCCCTCTGGTCCTCGGCAACACTGTCGAAGTAGAAGACCATCTTGGGGAAGCGGCCGCGATATTCGGCCTGCCATTGTCGGATCTTGTCGACGTTCGCATCATCGTGATGGTGGGTGGAGCGTTCTTTCGTTACGGGGCGGGCGACACGCTGGGGCAGTTGTGAAGGCTTGGCGATCTTGGACGGGGAGCGTTGGTGGCGGGATGCAGTGTTCTCGACGACCTGCTTCTTCAAAGGCGGCGGCTGGCCGTACAGCTCTTCTCTCTGGATGTTGGCATGAGAACGCCTCTGCTTGGCGAGAGCCAGAGCAGAAGCAGATCTCAAGGGCGAATTGGCCACATTGGGGTTGCTGGACAAAGGCGTTCGTCTAGTGGACATGGCCGTGAGAGGGATTGGAGTGGGCGATAGGGATATGGCTGCCATAAAAATGCCCAATCAATATGCTCGACGTGGGAAAGGAAAAGGTTGTTTTGTTTGTGTGGTGGTGTGGGTTTGTATGTCGGTCGAGAGCGAGGCGGGGGGTTGCTCTGTGGACGGGACGGGACGGGATGGGCACGCGACGTGGAGGCTGACACGTCGCTCACGCGTTCCGACAAAGAGCGTGTCGTGGGTTCACGAAGACATCGAATGCGCTGGGCGGCCGTGAGGAGGGAGGGAGATGCGAGAAGGAGAGGAAGTCGTCGTGGAGGTTCGTCGTGAAGCCAAAAAGAAGCAGCCAGAACACGGGTGTGCGAGTGGGCAGGTTCAAGGCAGAGCTTTATTAATATGGAGGTAGGTAGGTAGGTAGGAGGAGGAGTGGTTGGTGTTGTGTGTGTGTGTGCGGTGCGTGTGTGGGAGGAGTCCCCGGCCATCATCCCAGCCCATAAGCAAGACCACCCCCGTCTTGGTTCACTCACTGCCTGTGCCGGGCCTGTCCGGGACCCGGTCACCTAAGTCGCGCTTGATGGGTTTTCGGGGGGGGAACAACAGCACTAATCCCCGTTCGGCAGCGTGGAAAACACGCACGGACCAGTTTCTTCTCTGGCAACCGGTCAAATTTGCTTGGCACAGTACCCGCACACCCGCAGCGGCGCGTCTTCTCTCAGTGACTGGACTCTTCACACTTAGGTACTTTAGGTAGGTTCACAGCTGCTGTGCTACAGTGGAGGCTCGCTGTAATCTGGCATTCTAGCACCCGACCACAATAATAACAACTGGTAGCGACCTGATCCGGCGGCGGCCTGGAAATTGGACGGATGGAGCTGCAGTGGGAAAACAATAAAAAATCCTGCCGCAACTGGGGGGCCGCCCAATTGGCAAGACATGGATGCATCCAGTTTCTTTCGACATGGCACTTTCACTTGCATGCTGTATTGCTGCATGCTGCTGCATTTACTTGCCTTAGTTACATATGTACGACATTAATGTCCACGGCAATAAACGCCATGCAACTCCATTGTCTTCTTCCACTCCTTAGATACATAAAAAACATCCACTCCAAACAAACAAATCTCTGCATCATCCCATCGTCCGCTCCTCGTCCTGGTGGCCCGATTCCCAAACGGGCATCTCTCACCCGTCCCGTCTCGGTCTCAGTCCTTGCGGAAAGGCCGCATGCGCTGAACTAATCACTCTTTGACGAGTCAGCCAGCAGCCTTTGGCCCTTAGCCCATCCTCGCTCCGTCCGGTACAGTGCAGACGATTGCAGTACCTCCACTGCCTTCCGTGATGACCTCATCCGGATCGTAGAACCCATCCCTTCTCGTTCATAAATCTCACCTGCCGCCCTACATCCCCTGCACATCGCTCCATTTCTGGTCATGAACCCCTCACGTCCAGTGAGCAGCGCTCTTCGGGCCGCTCAGAGACTGCGATGCTGCAATTCCGTGCCCTTGTGGCGCCCGTCACTCCCATCGAGTCGTCAGATCCGCCGCTACGCTGCCGTCTCTGCTGCCGATCTCCAGTTTGGCCAGCCAGTGCATGAGACGCATCCTCACATTCTCAAAGCCGGCGAGAGTCAGTACAATCTTCATCCAATCACTGCCCATAGCATTCAATACTTTGCCCTCAAACTCTCAGTAAAGATCCCGAATAAAATGATCTTGGGCTGACTTAAATGTTTAGTTACTCCGGGCATCACAGCCCAGGAATATTGGGAGAGACGTGCTCGCCTGGCTGAGAAGCTGCCCGACGGTGGCGTTGCCGTCCTGTCTGCCGCCGACCTCAAGTACCGCTCCGGTGCCGTCTTCTTCCCCTATCGCCAAGAGTCCAACTTTCTGTACCTGACCGGCTGGAATGAGGGCGATTCCGTGGCTGTCATCCAGAAGACGGGCAAGGAATTCGGCGACTACCTGTTCCACCTGTTCACTCAGCCCAAGAACCCGGCGGCCGAGCAGTGGTCAGGTGCCAGGAATGGCATCCAGGCCGCTACGGATATCTTCAACGCCGACAAGGCGGGCGATATTAACAAGATCCACCAGTACCTCCCCGATATCGTGAAGTCGGCGAGCCGCGTCTACACAGACCTCGAGAAACCGAGGCAGGGCGAGCAAGAGAACAAACTATGGCAGCTCATGAAGAGCGACAAGTCATGGTTTCCCTCGGTTAAGATTCCTCTGTACCCTCTCATGAACTCTTTACGGTGTATCAAGTCCCCGGCAGAGGTCGCAAACATGCGCCGCGCTGGACAGATCTCGGGCCGGGTCATCACCGACGCCATGCGCAAGCAGTGGACCCGCGAGAAGGACCTCCACGCCTTTCTCGATTACAGGTTCACCGCAGACGGCTGTGACGGGCCGGCATACGTCCCCGTCGTAGCAGGCGGGCAAAACGGTCTTTGCATTCATTACGTCGTGAATAATAACGTGATGAAAGACGGCGAGATGGTTCTCGTCGACGCAGGCGGAGAGTACGGCACATACATCACTGATATCTCACGCACCTGGCCTATAAACGGCAAGTTCAGCGCGGCACAGAAGGACCTCTATGAAGCCGTTCTCACCGTTCAACGTTCAAGCGTGTCCCTTTGCCGTGAGAACGCCAATCTCTCCCTCGACGACATTCACGACCAAACGGCAAACGGTCTGCTCGAGCAGCTCAAGAGCCTAGGCTTCGACATCACCTCCCGCGATCTTGATGTCTTATTTCCGCACCATGTTGGTCACTACGTCGGCCTGGATGTCCACGATGTTCCTGGCTATGGCAGGAGAACGCCGCTGAAAGCCGGACACTGCGTGACCATCGAGCCTGGTATCTATGTTCCGGATACAGACCGTTGGCCGGAGCACTTCCGCGGTATGGCAGTTCGGATTGAGGACAGCGTCTGTGTGGATACCGAGTCACCGTACATTTTCTCGACAGAAGCTGTAAAGGAGGTTGTCGATATTGAGGCTCTCAGGGACTGAACCCTGTGAAACCGAAAAGGATCAAAATTTTGTAATCAAAGGTGTACACTATTAAGCCAGGGTGGCACAGAAGTCGTGTCTCTACACACAAAATACGGCGTAGCGTCCGCTATGCAAGCAACGTACACTTGTTCCTGAGTGTCTCTGCAAACCTCCAGGAGCTGCCTTCAACGTGGCGTATCTGCCCGTCGAGCTGAGCTAACAACGAATGTTGTGAGAGTTGTTTCTCCCGGTATGCCAAAACAGGACCCTTGTCTTCGGGGTCCCTTGACGTGCCAGGGGAGGTACCCCATGGAAGGTTCCGCATGGAACAGGCGGGCTTCTCATCTGCCACAAGCGGACGTTTCCCGTTTCTTGTAGACCAGCTGCACGAACAGGATGCCATTGGGGTCATGCCAGTCAGCCGATTTGGTTGCCAAGATGAGATCATCATTCCGCTGACTTGAGGTAGCACGCCAATTGAAACAAAAGGGTGTTCGCCACAATTTTAGAGGTGTCTGGGACCTCACACGCAGCTCGACATCTGTGCTCATCGAAAATACTCCAATGAATCCAAATGTCCTTTCTAGGTTGCTAAAAGGATATGCGCTAGACATAGAGCAGTGTATGACCTGTCACATCAGAACCATGCCGAAAATGCCATCCGGAACAGAGGAATCGCCTTCAGTACATCCCCGGAGGAATTAACCAATAGTGCCAGAAACCCGAATAAAGGTCTGATAACCTTGAATTATTTTGTATATGCCTGCCTATTCATGCTTCGTAGATTGGTCGCAATCGTATATTTTTGGGCAAATGATAGCCCTTGACAACAAAATATGTACAGTTTCGCAATCATGATGCGTAATGTGATAAGGGGAGAGATGTTAACAGAAGCCTCTCGGGTCGAACAAGGTTCTGCTGTAATTCGGCATGGGAAAGGGTTGCCGCGCCGTTGCACTCAACAGTTGCTCAAAGGCTTGTAGGCGCCTGGCGAGTTCCTGATGCTCGCGCATGATGGCTTTGTTTCTTCGTTCAAGGTAATGGATATACTCGGTTGCTTTCGTGAGGACAGTACCCTAAACCTGTATCAGTATATGTTGTGTGAAGCTAAATGGCCGCATCACCGCTTACCTTGCTGACTTTGGGCCCGCGTTGCGACTGACTGTCCACCTCGGCGTCTTCGCCTCCCTCCTCGGGTATCGACTTGAGTGATGGTACAGCGTCGCGAAGCTCGGAGATCTTGTCCTTGAGATTGGTGCGGTACTTTCTCTCAATGTCGTTGTGTGCCGTTCGGTCGCCGCCAGCCTTCGCCTTGTCTTTAGACTTTTCAGAGGCCCCAGTTGCAGCCGTCGTAGTTCGAGACACTTGCGGCCGTTGGTTCTTCGAGTCTTTTTCTACACTGTCTCTCTCCTTTTCCTTCCCCTTACTGTGGAGACCCGACTGTTCGGGGCCCCTCCCGAGTTCATCCATGCTTGCCGTCGCCATGCCGGCATCGAAATTCTCGAGACTTGCAAACTCGGGGCCCAGGTCTGCGCCAACCCCGAAACCCATTCCGGCGCCTAGACTAGTTGATGAACGACCGGTATTGAGGGCAATGGCCAGCAGACGTCGCTGCTCCGGATCGAGCATGGGCGTGCCCATGCCTCCCATGCCGCCCATGCCGCCCATGCCAAATAGAGGGTTCATCCGCAGGCCGGGCGCTGGCTTCTCCCAACTCAGGGGCGTCGAATAAAGGCCCTCTCGCGGCGGAACCTCGGAAGGGGGTTGCGATTCGATCTTACCGAGCTGATCGCCTAGGTTCATGGACTCCAGAAGCTCTTCATCGTCCGAGAGAGCGTTGTCAAGGGCGGTGTCGTCCATAAAGTCCTCCGGCTTGAATACAGGGTTTGTATACAGTCCAGCGCCCAAGCCCGGGGTTGTTGACATGGGATTCAGACGATTCGCAGCCGGTGGTCTAGAGAGAGTTAGCGAAGTCGCTCAGATGCGTCGACTTTTGAGAGCGGCTGAGAGCATACCTAGGATAATGTTGGGTCGGATGTCTTCGCTTAGAAAAGTCGATCTCGAAGCTACCGCCGAGCTTTTGCTCATCGTCATCGTCGAATTGAATCCAGTAATCGACCGATTCTAGTGCCGCAGCCTCGGAATCCACCTTGGTCCGCTTTCGATCGTGACCGTCCCTCCGCCTCTGGCCAGCATTCTGGGCTGTGCGTGTCGGCAAAGCATTTCTGGGTTGGCCATGTCCAAAGGACATTTGAGCAGGCATAGCACCCATGCCGAAATTCGTGCTGACAGGCGAGGCCTGAGCAAAAGAGGGCATTGAGGAGTGGCCATTGGAAGTCGATTCAGAGTTGCTCTGATCGGCCCCTAGGGTCTCCCAGAGAGAAGGATCGGGAGCATTTCTCGCAGCACCTACGGCCGAAGATTCGGCGGGTTGCTCGACAGAATTATTTGTTTGGTTGTTTGGGACGGCGAAGTAGTCGAGGTTCTTTAAGAAGTTGGGGTCCATTACCACAAAGCCAGCATTTCGGCCCCCGAAATGTCGGCGGTCGTCGATCTAGAAATCGATATTGTCTTTTTGTGGAAGGGAGAGTGGGTGCTCGGCGCGATCGTATGCCGGTGAGTGCTGATCAGCGAGGACTCAGAGATCTCGTACGTTTCTTGGTTGGAGGGGGGCAGAGTTTGGCGATTCAAGATGGACAGTCGTACCACCTCGTATAGCCAATCAGGTCGAAGTCGGAATGCAATGGCAGCGTCGTCAATGGCGGCAAGGGAAACTCGCAAAAGTCGTAGGAGTCGGCAGGGATGGATCGAGATGCAGGATGCAGCGCAAGACAAAGAAGTCGGTCGTGTTCAAGGGCCGTCAAAGGTTCTGGGTTCGTAAAGGTGCGGCACCTCAAGTAGAGAGGTCGGCAGGGCGATGAGGCGGGGATTCGCTTATTAAGGTCAGCCAAGGCCCAAATACTCGAAGGACTTGGTCGAGACTTTCGACTAAGACAGGCGGGTTGTGACGGAGACGAGACGAGGGCAGGGCAGATGCGCAGACATATGGTAAGGTAGGTAGAAGCAACAGCAGGAACAAGAGCAGGAGGCAAATCAGAGGAGAGCAGAGGGCCGACGGGTACGGAAAGCGACAACGAGATGCGTCCAAACACGGGGAAAGGACAAGAAAAGAGTTGAGGGTTGGGGAGATTTTTGTGGAGGCAGAGACGAAAATGACTGGTCACACCTTACGTGTATGCGGCAGGGAGCAACGGGAGGCAGGCGGCAGGCAGAAAGGTCGTTCGGTCGGCAGGTAGGTGTGTAGCTGTATCCGTCGAGACGGGACGGGAGGAAGAGGAAAGAACGGAGAAGAGTGTTGACGAGCAGGTAGCCGGTGTTGGGTTGGCTGGCGCTGGGGGAGGGGCGCGGGAGAGAGGCACGAGGCGCGAGGCAGAGCAGCAAATAGAGCAGCAGAGAAATGTATTGCGCCGGAGAGACGAAGACAAAGTCGACTGATGTTTAGGGACACAGAATGGACCCGCGCCGGATCCCGTACGGTGAGCTACCCGGAACAAGACCGTGGACGGCCGAAGCAGACTCTACGCAAACAGAGAGTGAGTGAGTGTGTGTGTGTGGGCAAAGAAAAAAAAAAGTGCAAAAGGTTGCCAATTGGATGAATGAGTGACGGAGGAACGGGCGGAATGGCCTGACCTCGAATTCGCCAGCTTTGGCGGCGACCGGGGCACAGTGAAAGCGCGTATCAAAAAGTCAACCACTTCGTAGGGAAATCGTATGATATTTCAGGCGCTGGAGGGGAGGTCGTGCGATGGCCGCCAAGTCTAAAAGGTACTGTAAAATCTCTCTGCTTCCGGATTCCACTCATTGGCACAGCTTCCCGCCTCTTATTCGTCGAATAAGAGGACCCATCCTTGATGGACCCCTGGCGTCTCTGTTTTTCGGCCCAGTATTCTTGCAAAGCTGCCAATGGGCTGAGCGCCTGACATGAGTGGAATCCCGCCATAGGGGAAGAAAAAGGTTCTCTGTGCCGTGCATCACTTCCGGGTGTCGTAGCTTGATGATTGGCCACGTGTCGATCCGGCCCCACTTGACACGCCCGGATTGTCAGCCTTGCATGCCTGGCCCAAGCTTCCCCAGAATAGACTTCCCGCTGCGTTAGGGTCTGCCTGCTTCTGGCTCTGGTCGTGCGGCATTCTCTCCCCTCCCTCCCTTCCTTGCTTCCCTCCCATGTTCTTTTCCATGTTGCTCTTCCCCCTTTGAGGCGTAGTGCGAGCCCAGCTGATCCGGCCCGCGGCCACTCCCATACGTCGCCGCCCCTCGCCTCGCCTCGCCTTGCAAACCTGAAGAGACGTTCCGTCACTTTTGCTGTGCACCCACGCGTTCCAGCCGCTGCCATCCTTCGGTTCGTCAGCAACTAACTATGCCGTGCGCCATGCGGTATGCGATATGGGTGTCATGGTTCGTCCGTCTTTCCAGCTCCGACACGTGGACATAGATTGCAGGTCCCATCACACACCCACCTGCCGTCGACAGCTGAGGTCAAAGTTTGGTTCGCCTACCGAAAGAGGCTCGGGGTTACGCCTCTGGAAGGGTGGCCGCCTCCGTCCACCATCGGTGCGGCGGGACGACCTAAGAACGGGGCCTCCAACGTCAAAGAAGCGAAGTCCGGCTTCCGGCACGGTGCCCCTTTAAAACTCCGTTCATTGCCCTCTGCGTCTTTCGCCGTCCCCCACCGCGCCGAAGCGCCATACGCTATCGGTTTCGGACGAAACACTCCAGAATGTTCACACCTCAGCCAGGACGTTGGTGGCGGGACAGCACGTGGGATGGTCGAGACACACCGAGACACCGTTGGCGCCGTTGCGAGAAAACGCCTCTATCCACATGCCTTTGACTTGGGCGTCGCTAAATGGCCCCTTGCCTTGGTGGTAGCCCCAACCCTATCGTGAGTGTGTTCTGGTGGGCATTCATCCTTATCGTGCCTAATTGGACGACTTCTTCTTTGATTGTACCTTACCTTTCCAGGGCGCAACCATAGCCACCCCAAAGGATACTCGTCTTCAATGATTTCTGAGAGCGTGTGACGACGCTAGTGGCGTTTTGGTCACAGACTAGCCGAGTAATAGAGAACAGACGAAAGGAAACATGATCAGGATTGCGACATTTCGAGTCGAGATTTGAAGTGATGAAAGAAATCTCTTCGTCATGAGAACATGTGTGTTGTGCGAGTATCTTGCTACCTATGTCCTTTGTTGACGCTGAGCACTTATATCCAGAAAATCTCCCCTTCCCTTATTCGAGAGCATCGCGATACATCGCCGCAAGCCAACGCCAGTACCGTTTACAACATCGCCATCATGAAGCTTTCCATGACTGCTATGGCCATTCTTTGGTCTTGGGCTTTCGGTCTGGGCCCGATGAACTTCATTCAAACCTCAAGCCCTGTAGCTGGTCCTGTCTACCCCGACTGCCTCCGATTTTATCAAGCGAAACCGGGCGATAGTTGCCAAAGCATCGCTGATGCGCATTCCATCACCCTTCTGGATTTCATTTGGATGAACGCAGGCCATGGCAGTCAACACACGTGCGCCAATGTTAACGTCAGGGCTGGCGAGTGGTACTGCGTCAAGGGCGGAGAGCTCAGCTCCACGGCATCGCTGCCTTCCGCATCTCAGTACGCCAACAACGTTGTCGACAAGAGAAGGATGATTCCCCTCCTATCCTACCAAACGGTCGCGGCGGTTTGTCTCTAGTGCTCATAACCTTGCGCGTGCCGCGCCCACGGGCAAGCTGCCAGTGAGGACTGCAGGGTTTCCCACGAAGATTGAAGCTGTCACGGCGACTACGTCACCCCCAGAACCCGCGTGTGAGCTAGACGAATGTGCTGTCGGACTTCAAATGGCTGTCGGCGACGCAGCATCTGATCAGAGACAGTTCTGTACCAGCGTCATTGAGCCGGGATGTAGACACTACGAGCTTCAGAACATGGACCTTCCAAAGTCACTCAATGGCGTGTGTACGCAACGCAATTTATGCCAGCACATCTCATTTGTATGCTCCTGCTGGAGCAAGGAGAAGACGACGTTAAGTCTCCGTCGCGAGCAGCTTTGGTGGCGGAAGAACATGAACGTGAGGGTGCCTGTCCTTCGCATGTAATGACTTAAGTCGGCTATACCGGCAGATACTTCAGCTAAGCGGACGGAGTGCGTGCTGCCTACATTAACCCTATTGTTACGTTATGCTATCCCCCTTATTTCTGATGTTCAATACCCTAGCTACATGCTGATTTTCCGCCAGACGATAATGTTATGGTTCAACCTAGGTATGCCTCACGACCCAGACCACTCGTTCAGCTTCATCCAATCCACAGCATCACTGCTGGACTCAGCAACGGGGGTTAGGGTCGGCCGCCCGATTGGCGCAATCAGTGCATAAACCAGGCCAAGCGATGACATCGTGCTTTGGCTTCGGCCCCTTGCAGCCCTTGCCAACATTTTGGCACCACTTGATGTTGTGGAAGCCATGGTGGCCACAGTCATATGACTTGTCGATCTGCACACACATTATGGCGGCGGTATTCTTGGAAGCGTATTTGGTTTGTCTCTTTTGCCTGTGACATCCACACTGCTATCATCATTTCACGTCAGCATACGTTCCTGATCACTGGTTTTTCCCGCCAAGTAATGTCGATCATGGGGATCTCGCCGTACAGATTGTAAAGGAGTTATGTCAAGTCAGCTCAGTGGCACCAAGCTCTTTGAAGGAACTGCGACTGTGTAGCCGAGTTGATGATAGACTTTTGAAGAAGCGTCTGTCTCCTTGCTTCGGACTCAAAGTCACAGGCTGTCTAATAACAGCAGGAAGCGTAGACGACAAACACTATGGGTCAAACTTCAAGACATCGAACCCGCGACAGAGAACTTTGTCAGAGTCTCTGACGTGGTAGGAGGGACAGGAAAGCTGCGACGCCGATAGCTGAACGAAGATGCGAGTGGTTTATGGCGTGTGTTCAAGATCAAGACACTGTGAGAGGCTTGGAAGAAAGAAGAATCAAGCAGAAGAAGCACGAGGCTCCCTCGCGTGGCTTTTGTACCATGTTGAAGGAACGTGAGATTTCGCGACCTGCAACTAGTACGCTGGAATCTGGGCCCTGTCGGGCGACAAGCCGCGTTCCGCGGTACTGGAAACAAACGAATATCCCGGTACCAAGATGCGAGACTACCAAGGAAAGGCAGAGCACCGGTGGAATGTCACATATCCCAAAAGCTGCAGTATGGACTTGACAGCTTCAATGGGGATTTTTAGGAGGGGAAGGAGTGGACGCCGTGCTTTTTCAGGTCCTGTGATTTCCGCTGCTCAGGGAGCCACAACCGACGTCACTCGGCGAAAGATGGGTCTTTCGGCCCCATGCAGGCTGGCAACGGCGCTCGGCGTTGGTTTCCCGGTTCATATTGGTTTGGAAAGGCGGTGGGTAAGGGTACCGACATCGTACAGCGTGGTCTCTTTCCTCGCGGACATCGAGATCCCCGAATACACGAAGCCAGTAGGGTGGAGGAGGAAGAAGACTTCACTGACATCACTGGAAGAAAATCCAGGTCCGGCGTAAGACTGATGTCGAGAGGACTACTATGAAGCGGTGGGGAGGCTGGTGACAATCAACGATCCTGGACCCCTGTTAACTCCTCCGGGGTAAATCCTCGTCTGCCCTATCACAAAAGCTCGCTATGATATCTGATCTTCCCAGGATACTCAGCCTGTAAGTCACGACATTTATTTCTCATGCTGCCCTCGACGTGCGGCGCTGTAAAGTCTCAGGAGAATGCAACCCAAGGCGCGTGTTGCGCAAAGGTGGATGGTTCTCCGTCAGAGATCCGTCAGGCGAGAAGAGAGAAGAGGGGTAGACGGACTCGCTGGTAAACGGCAGCCCGCGAGGACTGTCTGAGGACCCCACTGCGCGAGCTGCTGCGCGAATGGGCTGATGTGGCTGGTCGCCAGCGTCTGTCACACACCTTGCAGACATGCATACTGCGTACGGCACGCGACATGTCCCATGCAGCGAATAGTCTCTCTTGGGGCTCCATCCGAGTGGAGGGGACAGCGAACTTCATGCAGGGTCGTCAAAACAGTTGGCAGCGATGTACGGGTATGTTCTGTGAACTCGTTGGCGGAAGGCCTCGAGGCTTGCTTCTGTCGTTTCGCCCCCAGTAGGTTGGGTTACATGGTGGTCGTCTTCTTAGCCAAGAGCACATCAGGAAACTCTGTCTTGTTGATATTGCTTTTGATAGAAAGTTGACTGATGATTCTGACGGAATTAACAGCTGAAAATTGCTTTCTCGACCTTCCAAGTATTGGTAGATAATGCTACGTACGCCGTCATGCTGGCAGATCAAGAAGCGACTTGTCTAGAAGGTGTATCATCCTTGGACCCAAACCAGTATGTCGTTTGGCCTTTGTAAACTTCTGTCCGGGTCATGAGAAACAGCCATTAGTCCAGCACGCGGAAAATCCTTAGACAAGTTCTGTGGAGTTGAATACTTGCAGCGATGCCAAACCACCTCCCGGGTTATGCTGGTTGATCCGAAGGGGATGTGTACTTCTGGCGGCATCAGGTTTCTTGTTCTTACTGCCTAGACAGAGAGAGGTGGGCACCTAGCAATGAAGGATTCATCAAGCTGGCAACTCGGCTGCATTAACAATTCGAACTGGCAATGCGGCAATGCGGCGAGCTGGTCGTGGGCTTGAGAGGTTCAAACAAAAGTATCTGGTGCTAGATGAAGATTCAGACCTGATAACTATGTCTCGGCCATTTTCAACCTTCAAACATCCTGCCTACCAACCAAGTAAGGGATGCGGTGACTGCAATGTTCTTAGGCGGAAGGAAAGGCGTACGATGAACTTGCCCATCGTACCTGCCTTACTTAACCTTGCCCCAGAGCCTCCTTCCACAAATTGCACTTGCCAGATCCAAAACTACGGGCCCCCTCCTGCTTAATTTGATTTTTTCACCTCGAAAGTCATTCGAAGTCGTCCAGCTGTATTTCGTTGCACGAAAATAGGAAAGCCTCTGCCCAGTTCTTTTCTACCGGACTTGCCTCACGAAGCTCAAGTAAAGTCGCGCCTTTCGACCCACTAAGCTACTTCACCTTCAACCAGCGAAACCTCCCCTTCCTCAGCCGGTTACCTCTGGTTCTGTTCCTCCAAGACACAAGACCTCGCAAGACAATTTCCTCAACTTGGACGCATCTTCCCTACGATCTCTCTCGTCAATCTTGCACTTTACTGACGTTTTATCTTGAAGCAACAGCGCCAAGCGCGATACCAATGCAAGGATGCGGTGCAATACTTCGCAGCTCCTTTACGGAGCCGCTCTGATGCTAAGCAGCGCCACAACTATCCATGCCCTCTCTTGGTATGGTGGTGAGAGAAATTCAGACCATGGGCGGAAACTGGACAGAGTTTCTACGGGTCATACGATCGGAATTCAGACGGCGTCTCGCCTCCCGAACATTTATGCCGTCGCCATGCAGGAACTCCAAGAGCTAGAATCCGAGCCTCTCTGCCATCGAATCGCTGCCCGTCTCCTGGTCAACAACTGCCAGCTTCTCGACGGGAAAGATGACGCGACTGTACTGATCGACAGCGGCAGACGAATCAGAGACTTTGTCGACTCCTACGCCGCCAGCCTTGCTATATGCGATCTCGAAAGAGGGAGTTTCGATATACCATCGGGCTGTGCCCCATTTCGAGAGAATTCCTTGGCTCACATTCCCGATTCCAAGTTCCCTCGTCTTCACGTCTCTCCCCAACAAATTGACTCATGTCTCTCAGGTCTAGCAAGGTCAGATTCGGCATGGAACACTTGGGTCAGCTACCGACACAAAGCACTGAGGTTCTGCGAAGCTGCCCGTGCTGACAACGACAAAGGTGAGTGTCTCATGGGTTCCCCTCTGCCTTGAGGAGTGGCTCTGACACAGCGATAGCTCAAAGCATACGCCTCCATCAGCGCTTGACGGAGGTCTTATCCAAGCTCTCTGAAGGAGTCGAACAGGAGCTCGAAGCTCATCTGCATGCCATCAACACGAGAGCTACCGAAGTGACCGATCAACTGCGTCGGATTATCCCTGATGTCGACCGACTGCGCGACAGCATTCAAGACATGGATCGAACCCTTTCCCAACAGATTATGGAGACAGCTCAGGTTTGATACTATAGCCGGCCGCATTCAATGGGCGTTTTCGCTGACTTCATAAGGCTTCGCAACATGCCATGCGGAACGGACTCGAAGATGCCCAAAATTTGCAGCAGCTACTTGGCGTTCTCCTCAGGACTGTGCTAAGCAGTAACGCTGAAGTTGCAGCATCACATGAAGTTGCCATAACCGCTTTCAAGGATCGTACTGAAAGTGACCTCGGTGTTGTCATGGCGGCACTCGCATCAGCCGCTGCATCCTCCGCATCGCTTCAATCCCAGATGGTAGGTGAACCTATACTGTGTGCAGAATTCTTGGCTAATTTTTGACGCAGGAGCTTTCACACCTTCGCGTAACGGAGCTCGCCGGTCGACAGCAGAATCTTGAAAAGGTGAGTAAATGTTTTCTGTCTTGCATTACCCCTGAAGCTAACGGTTGTAGGGTCTGGGCAGGCTATTTGAGCTCACGGAAGACCTTTCATCACAGTATGAGGTCCATTCTGAACATTTGACAGATGCCCAGAAAAAGTCAGAAGACATCCTGGTAACCTTAGACAAGATGGCGAATTCTGCATCTGATATGAGCGGCTCATTGAAGGGCCCTTCAAGCTGGATGAAATGGGTACCATACCTTATTTGTCCCACAGGCACTCTTCTCATGGGATCTTATGGTCTACCTCCGTCCGCCGGTCGAAATCTAGTACTCATCGGCATAGGTAAGCTAGAGAATGCTTGTCTAGCCTGCTTCACACATGCTAATATTTATTACAGGGGAAGTTGTTGGCGCTGCGATCTCTCATATCGAATACGTCAAGCTCGCCCCTTACGCCTGGCAAACCACTACGTCTGAGCCATCTTCTCATGGGCAATCAAACCATACTCTTCAGGTTATTCCCGCTGATTACGATGTTTCTCGAAGATTCTCCTCAGATTTACGCAAAACCCGCCGCTAAGGGTAACCCAAGGAGTTCATCGGAGCCTTTCGAAATATCGATATACAATTACTTTCAAGGATGCGATAAAAAGGCGGGTATGGGATTTTCGGCGTTGTTTGTTTCTTTCTCTTTTTTTTCTGTTTTGTTTTTTCCTCCTTACAAATGGGTACAAATTGCTGGCTGGGTTTTGGTGGTGGCACAATTCACGGAAAAACGGGATGGGGTTGCCTCTGACATCATTTCTCGCATATGAACTTAGCAACGACCGCCTGATCGGGCACTTTACATAGCACACACACACATGGAGTTTGATCATTTTCAACCAGTCACTATAATTTTGATCTTCCGCGTCAATAAATGCGGCGCAAGGCAGACAGCGGGGCAGTGCAAGAAGAGAAGTCGGCTTCCCAGTAGCAATCGGCTCTTTCTCCTCACAAGCTGATCCCCGAACCTTGACCAAAGTTTGCTGTTATCTCCAACAGCCGGTTGTCTTACCATCTGCGGGATTAATTCAAGACGAGACGAACATGGTCACGATGGCGAGCAAGGCCAAGATTGCCCTCATACAGATGCATCCGAAGGTCGGGAATCCCCAGAATCACCTTGAAGCGGCTAGCTTATCCTCGACGGCATTGGTCGCCATCTTCTCATATCCCGCCCCTCGCGTGCGCGTGGCGCGTGCCTGGTGAGAACTAGCCATGGATGAACAAAGTTCTAACAAGCATCACAGGCTGTCTCGCCAGAAGACAACTTTCGCAAAGCAGAGTCCTACATACGCAACGCCGCCTCGCAGGGTTGCGCGCTCGCCGTACTGCCCGAGTACCATCTCACGTCGTGGGCGCCGGATCATCCCGACTTCGTGCTGAGCTGCGAGCAGTCGGGTTCCTACCTTGGGAGTTATCAGGCTCTAGCCAAGGAACTGAGAATTTCCATTGTTCCTGGCACCATAGTAGAGCCGGAAGGTGAGGGAGACGACCTAGACTTGATCAACGCCGCGTACTTCATCGGACCAGACGGCGCCATCCTCGGACGCTATGAGAAAAAGAACCTATGGCACAATGAGCGGCCACATCTGACCAAGGGTCCTCAACCACATGGGGCGTTTGATACGCCGCTTGGCCGGGCCGGACTGCTCGTCTGTTGGGATCTGGCATTCCCCGAGGCGTTCCGGGAGCTGATTCGTGACGGTGCGAGGATCATCGTCTGTCCCGCGTTCTGGATGGCGGACGAGTACAAGCGCGGTGGCTCCGGCGAAGTGGTGAACCGTGATTCGGAGAAGGTGTTCCTAGAGAACGTGCTTGTGGCGAGGGCGTTTGAAAACACAGCGGCAGTGGTGCTTGTCAATGCTGGCGGGCCCGAGGGCGGGGTTGAGAGGAGGTGGGATGGGTCGCAGTTGAGGTATTGCGGTGTCAGCCAGGTCGCGATGCCTCTCATCGGATCCATCGGGAAGTTGGGCGCAGAGGAGGCTGTGAGCATTGTCGAAGTTGACCTGGGCTTGCTGGACGTTGCTGAGGGGGCTTACAAGGTGAGAGAGGACATGCAGAAGGAAGGCTGGCATTACGGGTACTCAATCACCAAGGAGTGAAGACGGCGACTAAATGGACCCGAGGCCAAGGTACAGACAGATAGACTCATGACACAGAACAAGAGATAGGATCTCATAATGTTGAATATTCCTGGGTATCAAAACATTGTTCCTCTCTCGCGAAACCCCACTCCTGGAGCTATACCTGGTTCATAGCATTCCTTCCGCTTCGCCCAGGTAGTCAAGAAACTCTCTCCTTTGTTCAATCCGCTTCTGGGTATGCTTTCTCACCAAAAAGTCCCACGACTTCTTCAGCTTTGTGCGTTCCGAGTCGTTTTTTGACTCTGAAATTTTGCGATCAATGCGCTTCAGTCGTCTGTCGTCTTCCTCCGTCCAGACCCCTTCCCAATCTCTGGGTATAGATTTGTGCTGTTTCATATGCTTCAAAACAGCAGTAGCCAACGGCATGCATATGGACGTCGAGATGAGCGCGGTAAGTACATCCTCACGAGGATAGCCAAACCCTTCAAAGCTTTCAATGAACCCGTCAAGCTGGGCAATTTTCTCAACGCCTTGTGATTCGGGCTGGACATCTTTACCTCCCGCATGAATGACTTCTTCAGCTCCAGCTGAAAATTGAGATCTGTCGCGGGTAGAATCGCCTGGCTGTCGACGACAGGACTGAAAGCCATTATTTTGAAGGGAGGAGGGAAGCGGCGTTGCCGCCGCCAAGTCATCAAAAAGCTGCTGAGAGGGAGATATGTCGAAGCTGTCATGCTGAGAATCCGCCCGTTCATGGTCTTCGTCATCGAAGCCAAAGTCTTGCGTCTCGGGCTCCACATGCCGGGCTCTGGGCCCCCTTTGGACCCCGGTTTCTCTAGATTCGGGTCTGCCTGCGGAAGTGCTTGCGGGTTCCTTTCCGCTTAGTGATGGACTGATATCAAGCCCACTCATGCCGGCAAGTCCAATCTTCTCTTCGGGAGTGGGAGGCACTTCGTCATTCGGGCCTAGACGATGCCGCTTTTTGCGACCGTTTGGAGTAGATGGAGCACTAAGGCCGTCCATTTGGATGGCGGATCTCTTTCTCGAGGCGCCAGGCGTGTTGGTCGGAAGTGAAATGAGGATCTCATCATCCGTTCCAGCGTCGGCTTCAGTCTCTGTACGCGGCCGTCTTCTCTCTTCGGCATGTGCTCCCCCTTGGTCGACGATTTCTTCATCGCCCGAACCGTCATCATCGTCATCATCACCATCGTCCAAGGTGCTGAAAAAGCCTTCGGCGTGCTCGTTGTAACACTCCTTGAGGCGTCGAGAACTGTCGCGGGGGAAGCCCAGTTCCTCCGTTATGTCTTCCCAGTCGAGCTCAATCCCGCCTCGGGCATAGACATTCTGAACGGCACTCCACAAAAGCCAAAGATCAACAAGACGACCGGATACGTTAGTATTTGGGTCCTGTTTTATGAGATTCCGGTAGTCCTCAAGTCGCTTGTAGAACTGTTCTCTTGTCAAATCTTGGGGCTCCGCTCCTTCGTCGTCGTGTTCTTCTTCTAATCTCTCTGGGTCGGGCAGTTGATTACTCCCAACTACGATACTTTCCTCTACAATGGGTGCAGATGATGGCTTGTTGGTGTGTTTGTTGCTGCCGACGTTGGTACTCGCCGCGCGCTCAGGGTCTCTCTCATTCCGGTCAGACGCAGAATCGTGACCAACATTACCAGGGGCTGGTCTAGCGCCTGGAGATCGTAGGTCAGGCGTGGGTTCGGCTTTAACAAAAGACTGTCTCAAGCGCTGCTCCGACTCTGCCCAGTGCTTCTGCCACGAAGTGGATGTATGACGGGGATACTGTTGCGGGTCAGCGATGTTATTCTTCCATGAAAGAGGTCGCAGTAATACCTTCTTGGTCAGATCTTGGAAAAGACCACTGGAGATCCTGCCGCCCCGCTGTTCGAGCTCTGAAACGCTGCGCAACAATACCTCATCGTCTTCCTTGGTGAACCTATTCCTAGTTGCCTCAGTCACCTGCGCATGTGCGCCTGCTTGTCTCGCAGCAGGTCTGAGTGACCGTGTAGTTTGAGGGCCGTCATGCCGAGAAGCTGATGCAGTGGCAGCGTCTGACGCGGGCTGAGCTCTCCGCCCGGTTCGAGGCGCATCGGGCAGAGACACTGTCGGGGATTGTGACTCGGGTGGAGCAGAATCAGCCAACTTGCGTTGGGCATCATAAGGTAATAGCTTCAGCTTTTTCACCCATCGATCTCTCCAAGAATGCCACGTATGACGATTGTTCTGGAAAATCTTGGATCAGTCAAGAGCTCAAATCAGGTAACAGGCGAACCTACAATTTGCTCGAATTTTTGATATATGTCATTTCCGCTCGTCTTGGTATGTGAGAGCACCCACCTGGCAAGCTCTGCGTCGTCGGCATTTGTGAAGGGGGTCCGAGTACCTTTGGCAGGCTTCGTTGACCCAACAGGACGAGCAGCCATAGGCGATTGGTTGATCTGGTACTTGTCTTCTTCCTGCATAGCGCCGTACTGGACAGAATCCTTGATAAAATTCCACGATAGCGAGTCTGGAGGACAGTCTCTTCTGACGTGGTCTGCGATCACCAAGTCGGCATGCTTGTCCAGTTTGACAATTTTCCCCCCATTTTGCTAGTTATATGAGCTTCTGAGATTCGTCAAACGAAGTAGCAAGCTTACTTTGATTAGGTCCAAGATCGTTGTTCTGTCGGGCACACGCTGCGTGACGAAGAACTTCTTCCCTTGGAACAGAGTGCCTTGAGCACCTGGCACGCCCTCGTAAACGATCGCCGTCGACATGCTTGACTTTCGAGTACAATGACGGGGGTACGTTGTGACTGCTTACTATCTCGGATCTTGATTGATTCGCCGGATGAGCTTGGTTTCACTTCGTTCAAGCCGAAAAATATGAGTAAAACTGAGAGAAGGGAAAGTCCCACAGCCTTTTGTTTTCAGCGTCGAACAGATGCTTGATTGCGCGGATTCTGATGGTTATGTTTTGGTGTAACGGTCAGCTGTGGGTGTTGGAAACTCGCCCATACGTCGCCGCCTGCCGAGCTGGTATTCTGCCACAAACAACTCGACTAAGCCTCCAGGAGAAGCTTTTCGCGTCGAGAAATGGCGTCTCAGAGTTGGATAAGTCTGGTTATACGTGGCCTGGATTCGAGCGCTGCTGTGCCGTGCCCTGCTTGTGCTCTCATCTATGTCGAACCGACGCGTAGCTTCTTAGAAGGCTCGTCGCGTACGGATACCTGCAGCTGCTTGAATCTGGTCGCATTATGCAGAAAAAAATACATGTAGCTAAAGGGTGAAAACGCTATGACCATGAAATAATGGCTATAACAATATCCCGGTACCTAACATCAGACGGCAAGAATGATCTCGACACTAACCTTGCTGACGCTTTGTCTGCTTTGTTCTCGGGCCGCGCATTCGAATTGACGAGAAAGAGTGTTGACCGGCATAAACGTGTACCTTACACAACCTACGGTTCGCTATCCGAAGCGATTTGCAAGTGTTCTGGAGGCTGTGGGCCTAGAAGGGCCTGTCTCCACCGCTAGAGAGGCTGATTTAACTGTTATTATTGCATTGACCAGGCTTCCTTTTCTACCTACACTTCTGGGTGAGAATCTTGGGTAAAAGTCTCCAGGACCCGGTGCCGTGGTCTTCTCGTGTCTCACCACTCACATAATGCTTTATTGGAGGTGACGACAAGTTTGGTATCATCATGGGATTTCTTCGGAACGCAGTGCTATTTGTGCTGGCCATCTCCTTCGTGGTCTTTGTGGCGTTCTTTGGCAGGTTGCCGGCCTTGAGGTCAGTCATCATTGAGCTCCTCTGTTAGCGACCTGGAAGCAGCGGGTTACCAAACACGGCGATTCTAGACGCTCTGGCTAACAATTCGCAGGCATACGCCCATTGCAACATTACATAGGATCATGCGGATCCATATCCCAAATGGTTTCTTGGCCATCGACAGGCTCCTGATGGGAGGGAGGTTCTCAAGCTCAATGTTGCGGTTCGGCAACTTTATGATGAATGACCGTCACCCAACTGTGGTCGTAAGTCGAAACACCAAGCCCACGTCCCAAACCGAGCTTGTTCGACGTTGTTCTATGCTGACAATATTAGATTTTCTTCTTGGTCTTGCTTTCTGTCTCGGAGTACCTATTTCTTCCGACTGCGTGGCCCCAAATTTCGACCTTTCACAAAGTTGCCGGGTCCATCGCCATCTTTCTGCCTTACCTTTTCCTTTATCTTTCGGTAATGACTGACCCAGGCTATATCACGCACGAGAATCATGCCTACTACATGTCGCTCTATCCCTACGACTGGTCAATTTTCTTTCCCGGCCACGAGTGCAAGACCTGCGGTTTTCTCAAACCTCCTCGCTCTAAACACTGCAGCATTTGCAAACGTTGTATCGCGAAGCTAGACCACCACTGCATCTTCATCAACGGCTGCGTCGGCTACAAGAACCACCACTACTTCCTTCTGCTCCTTGCCACGACGGCCCTCCTCACGTCCTACGGTGGTTTCCTGGGCTTCTCCCTCCTGTCCAAGCATATTGCAACCGAGTACCCGACATGGGCCCTGTGGCCGCCAAAAGGAATGGAGATCAAGGACTATCTCCTCATCTGGAATTGGGCACTCCAGGACAGTGTTGGAATGGGCGCAGTTACCTTGCTCGCTGCGATGATCTCGCCATTGGTCTGGGGATTGTTCGCGTACAACGTTTGGCTCATCTATAGTGGCACCACTACCAACGAATCACTCAAGTGGTCCGATTGGAAGGCTGAGATGGATGATGGCTGTGCCTTCAAACGGAAACTGCTGCCTAACCGAGTAAAGGATAGACGATACGAGCCGGAGCGAACGCGATGGCCCCTCGAATCACAGCAAGTGCTTGCAAGAACGGATGACGGCATGCCCCCTCCGTCGAACGTGTCCACGCAATCAGAATGGGAGCGAGTGTGGAAGTTGGCAGACGTCGAGAACCTGTACGACCTAGGGTTCTGGGATAACGTGGCAGACGTCTTCGTCCCCGACTACAATTTTAATGTTAAGCGTGACCAGCCGACTGTTGAGGCTGTCGGGCGACAGAGGCATTCAGCAAGAGGAGCGCCTATATAGTCGTTCACAAAAGAAACTTTCGGAGAAACCATGGCGGAAGACATCGAACGGATGTTTACTATCTATCACCGTATCATGCAGGGCATCACAATGTTTAATCAATACACGTTTGACTTTAACCTTGTACCGTGACCGGATAAAGTTGGCGTTGCAGCAAGCGTTGGTACTCTATCTTGTCTCATTTCAACGTTTCTCATCTAATTCATGCACAGGCTGCTTCCAAAGATCCTCGACTGCTCATCTGCTGTAGACCTTGAGACGTCTTTCGAGTTCGTGATGGCTGCTGACCTCCCCGCGCCGTCCCTGGCTTAAGCTTGCCAGCCAGTTGACGAGAGCTTCACGCTCTGCTTGCCAACTAATGTGTCCTAACCAACCACCAAGTCTCTCGCTCTTTCCCTTCCCTCGCTCATAAGTACATTCAAAGAATAGTACCGAAACTAATCATGTTAGCCTTTAGTCGCATATGAGTCGGGATCTATCGTCTTACCCGAAAGTGCGCTTGATGCTGTTGACGTAGTACTCCTGCCAGTTGCGTCTCGTGGCGTCCTCCTCGCCAACAGGAACGCCATCCCAGTTGACGCGCATCAGCGTCACGTGGTCGACATCATTCTGGTCGAATTCGATGTTCAACTTGGAAAAGTGACCCTCCGGCCACTGCTTCAGGCGCCAGCTCTGGACAATCTTCTTGGGGGCATCGAGCTCCAAGTATTCGCCAACGACGTTTCCGTCGAACAGCTCGAACTTGGCGCCCTTAATGGCTCCCTGGAAAACCTTAGGAGGCGCCCGGGTGAAGGCAGCAATGCGAGCAGGATCCACAAAAGTCTGGTACGCCTCCTCCGCGGTGGTACGGAACTCGGCCGTATCAGTCAGGGTGACAGTGTTGACAACCTTGCCGCTGCTGCTCTTCACGCTCGTAGTCTCGGCAGCAGACTTCGCGGCTGAGCCATGAGGATGGTACTTGGGTGTGGAGAAGCCGCTCGAAGGGTTTGAGCCCGGAGCGTGCTGGATGTCCTTGCCGTGCTCCGCAATCAGAGCGCCGGGGAGCTTCAGGAACTCCTTACGCAGCTGAGGCACAAGCTTGGAGCGGACCAGGTCCTTAACGGGTTGCTTCTCCTTGGACTCTGAGTAGATGTCGATATCGAACTGCAGGGATCGCTTAGCTATGGAGTCTTTGGTTGTCAGAGATTTCAAAATAGACCCACCACAAACTCGTCCTCCTCGGTATCGTGGGCGACCTCAGGAATGGTGATGGTACCCGAAACCTCAGCCTCGTCAGAGGTGGTGCCTGCTTATTGTTAGCCAGGCTCAATCAAGCACAATTCACGGAAGAAGCAATGGTGGACACCGTTGGTGAACATTTTTACAGGAGAAACAGAGTGCTTGCATTGCAGTAGAGACCTACCGGAGTATTCTAGTACGAGCTTAACATCGTAAATGGTGATGACCTTGCCCTTCCTCTGGCTGACGTCGACGTCGCCATCCATGCTCACAACCTTGCTAATCTTTGCCGTGACACCGCCCTCTGTGGACTCGACCTGCGTCAAGCTTTCCTCGAGGTATTGCTTCGCCCAGCCGGAAGCATCCTTATTGACCCAGTGCCAGTTGTTGGGGTTGTGGAGGACCATCTTGTCGGCGGTGACTTGGTTCTGATCTAAGGCTGTGAGGAGGAAAACGTGTGACTAGATGTCCAATTGCTGGTTAGCGGCTGGAAATACGCTTGGGCTTGCGAAGTGCGATGTGCGAAAGTATCGTTGAGTAAAATCAACGAAGTTCTCCGTGTGTCAGGGTTTGGTCGTAGACCGCAGCGTTTGTCATCAAAGATGGGAGTACAAAATCACTCTATGACTGGTGCCAGCTGTCGTATCATCATGTAGGAGAGAGAGATGGCGGGATTGAAAACAGCGCGGGGTAGATAAAAGGGAGGGGGAGTCTTACCTCAGTGTGGATTGGCGCGTTGGGTTGTCATGTCAAAGGAACGTTGAGGAATGGAAAGAGAGGGAAGGAAGGAATAAATCAGAGCGACGGAAGGCTTTGAGAGAAAGCTCTAGAATTTTGACGGCCCTCCGCTATCCGCCGGCAGCAACACCAGGCAGGGCAGGCGGTAAATCGTCGGCCGTTTGGTTTGGCCGCCTTGCGGGAGACCCACCGAACCTCATCTTAAGGTACTTACCTAAGGTACGGTAGCTCATTCCCTGACCCGTGCTTGGTAGGCACCTTAATCACGTCTGCCTTCTTGGTTTCAAACACTGACATCGCCATGTTCACAATTGTCCTTCGCATCCGTCCACAATACTCATTAGAGAACGCCTACTGTGCGCGGCAACATTTTTGTGCACCTAGCAGATTTGAAACCTTACTTCGATCGAGGATGAAGGGAAATGACAGTAATTAGAGACGGAAACCACGCCGACAACGACAACGACAACAAGGATGGCAAGCACAGAGGAAAAGTAGTTGTTACTCTGGCACAAGAAAATTATGGGTCTCACTCATCACCTCAGCCAAAGACATGAACGTAAGTAAAGTCTCTATCTCTGGAGCCGTACTTCAGTTGGCGAGGTCAGAGGCCATCTTCCGTTCTATTTGGCCTGCCAATGCTTACTCCCAAGACCCTGCTCGGGCAGTTACAACAAGATAATGGGTAGCTTGAATGTCTTCTCTGGATACTATTTGAGGAACATCGCAGAGCATGAAGCCAAAGAGAATGCAGCCATACCCACGTGGATCCGGCTATCTTGCATTTCGGGAAGCCTAAGTACCGAGTTGAGAATCCTACGTACGTACATCATGGAAACCTGTCTAGATACATCTGTACGTCGACCTCAACTTTAGGTGAGACGACTGGCTTGCAAGCCAAGCTGCATTGCAATTAATATGGATGACTTCTAAGCTGTCTTCTGGAAGCCGGAGCTGTACTCTCCCGGTCGGCTGGCTAGCACCCCGGTCATATTCCGAGAATGCTTACTACACAGCATTGTTTGCTCAATGCCATTTAAGTACCCGTAAGGCGTGGTATGGCACAGGCAACTGCACCCACACAATGTCACAGTGATGAGAGAGAAGTCCGGGAGCAACGCTGCGTGAATGTGGATCTATGAAACCTGCCGGAAAGACGAACTGCATCGCTACCGAGGCCGCGAACGACGCCACCGAGCCGAAAATAAGGTGCTGATGACCGATGTTGACGAGCGAGTATGTATGAAACAAATGAAACCATGCATCTTGTCGAGCAGCACGTCCAGATGAAGATTTCTTCTTCGGCGACCGAGGTCAAGCCCAGCAGATTCCGCTATGGATGTGTACAGGCCGACTGGAATCTAGAATTGCAGCTCCCACTTGGTAATTGTTGCAATAATTAGAAACATTTCTCCGCCTGCTCATTGGGGTCTCTCCCCGCACGACCACGTTTTGTAGGTGTGCCCTACCTTTGAAGCTCTATCCAACCAAACAACAACACCTTAAAAGTACCTCATACTGATTTTGTTGCTTACGTAGGCGAGCCATCCTCCCAGCCCCTCAACATTCAAAGGAGAACCAACAGGGCTGTCGAGTCGGTGAAGACGGCCCCCGAGGCCTGGCGATTGACTACGATAGGAGCGAAGCCTGCGAGACGCTAGTGCATGCCTTTTCTCGAGCCAGGCAACCCAGGGGCCGAATCACCGGATGCACGAGGAAGAGAAACACGGCCGCGAGACAGAGACTTCAGCGAAGCGTCTTTGGTAGGTTGAAGGGCAGCTAAGCGCCGGCAACCTCTGTTCACAAACAAAACGTCCAATCACAATCCCAGCATGCTCTTTGCAACTTGCCGGGGTCTTTAGTGGGATCCAAGAATAGAGTCTCCTCCCACCAGTGAGCCAGCCAATCAAGGTCGTACTCCAGCAACATCCCCACGAGTCTCTTCTCTTGGCTCCATCAAAAAGACAGGCCATTTTGGACCGGGGTCCTGGCTCGATGCTCACTCGCGTTTCCTCTTCTTGCGCGGTGGCAGGTCACTAGAGGGGTTTGTCAATGCTATCTCCCACCCTACTGTCTTTCTGTTGGTTATCCATCTGGACTGAGGTCTTTGAGATCCGCCATCCGTGCCAGCGCGATGCTACCATCTCGGGCATCATGATGTTCCCCCTCTCCAGGTCTTGCTACTTGCGGTGTGCCGCTCCGGCCGACGAGATGTCGTGTCAGTAACACACCAATCTAGCCTCGTTCTGTGAATGAAAAAGAAAGTCAGATATTGCGGGAGCGGAACTGAGGGAACAGCTGCAAGTTGCAGACAGTCCGTCCAGATGGCAGACGCAGTTTCGTACCGGCACATGCATGCCTGTCGTGCAGTAGCACCCACCTGGTGCCACACTGGACGCCTCCTACGCCTTCCCGTTCCATGCGCCCTTTCTTCGTCCAATGCTACAGTTGAGCAATCAAGCCTCCTCGCTGCCGACGCGAACGCAGAGATTGGGCAGACCCTCGACAATCATTAGCTGGCCACCACCCTCGTCCCCACCAGGTACATGGCTACGACAGCAAAGCCGAGAGCGAGCAAGCTGTTTGCTAAGACGTCGAGTGTCAACTACTAATACCTTGCCTTACGGTAAGCTACATGTAGTCTACACTATCAGATCCACCATCGCGCGTTTGCTCCGGGTCCCGGCTGCTATTCCTGTCCTCCCTACAGACGAAGAGGGGCTCCTCTCCGCTCTCCCAGTGTCTTTAACCCACCGCCCAAGAACCGGGTGTCACAGGGGTCCTTCTTGCGGTGGGCGATCAAAGTGTGAGCCACCACCCCCGGTACCCTCCTGCACGCATGTGGCATGTACGTGTGTACCTCTCCATATGCAGGAGGTTGACCACACTGCAGCAGACCCGGCCTAGCGTTGGGCGTCGCTTTTATCTACTGCCATCCTCCCACCAAACTTCGTTCCCTCTGCTTCAGCCGCGCCCTCCCACCCGAAGGTGTGACACAATTCACCTGTCGGCTGTCCGTCCTCCCTTTCATCTGTGTGGTACTAGTGTTTCTCGACATGAGATTGTCCTGCGACGAATCGAGTTGAATGGACCGGTAAAGAGCGCGAGAAGAAGAGACGAACGAGGTTGCGAGGTTGCTGGCTAGCTTGAGACCTCCCTTCTCGTGCAAGTGAGCAACTCAGCTACCCTCATCCTCCTTGCATAATTCCGGCGTGGCTTCGGAATCCGACTTCTTCCAAGTCACCGACGCCGCTCGAGTTGCTCAAAATCCCCATCCTAGCTGACAATGAGTAACCCTCGCGACCCTGCGCGGATGCGACAGGGGCTTAACCCATTGTTGACGCAGTCTTTGGGTTCCTATCACAGCCAGATCAGCACCCCACTGTCTGGAGTCTCTTCAACACAACTCAATTCAGCCCACACGCCCGCCAGCTCAATCCAACCTTACAACCCGCAAGAATGGATTGCTTCGCCAGCCGCTGGTGCTGAGCAGCCACGTCAATATCCTGAACAAAGTGAATATAGCCTTCAACTCTGACCCAGGTTCATCTTGCTAAAACAGTTCTGCAGGATCACCGCTTCCCCCGCCTCCATATAGTCCACCGCGGAGTCAACGACCCCAGAGCGGCGTCTTCGATTCGTCACCGGCAGCCAACATATCAGCAGCCCGTATCCCTCCGACTAGTCTTCACAGACCCTCTCCCGAGCCGGCCACCAACACATCATTTCCTCCACCTCCTGGCACTCGAACGAGCTCCCGTGAACGACGTTTCGGTCTCCACTCTCTGAGGAGAAGCAGGGAGCATCACGAATCAAGTCCGCCCGAGCCAGTACCGCCTGTTCCGTCATTAGCAAGGCCAAATCCTCTTCAAATCCAGATCCCGCAGCCAGTGCCACAGCGTAACGATTCAGGCTCATCCGCGGGGCCTCCTGGAGCCCGAAGGGCTGCGTCTGCCAGTGCTGTTGAGACGCCGACGTCTGCCCGCTCACGCTCGACATCTCAGACCAGGTGGGAGCCCGGCATGCCGCTTCCGCCACCGCCCCCTGGCCCGCCTCCGGCCTCGTCCAGATCGCAAAGTCTTCAGAGTATGCATAGAACAAGTACACCGATGGCATCACCACCAACGAGACGACCACCCCCAAGTGGCGTCACTGCTCTTGGCCCAGTACCTCCAACGCCAGCCAACTGGGCCGATCAACCAGACACGCCCGCTCGCCCTCCTCAGAATAGAGGCTCGCCCGGCTTGACGATCGACACCTCCAGTGCTGCAAGCTCTGTTCAGACAGGCGAGTCCAGCAACTCAGCTGCACTCAGCTCTGGAAGTCTAAGCCGCGCAAGGGCAGTCCGTCACGATAAGACCATCGTCCAGCGCCGTGCGGAAAGTCGCAACAGATATAGCCTGCATCATAATTCCATAGACGGCACTATCAACCCAGTGCAGTTGAGCGAGATTGTCGTCCCGAACGACACCACTCTCACTCGTAGACTGACTATCAACAAGTCAACACCGAGAAGCGGAGGCCGGACGGCGGACGACACTCCTCGGACTGACGAGCAATCAACGACACCTCGAGCGGGTGGCTCCGCTCAGCGCCCTCGTCTCGAAGCTGCGACTCCGCCATTCTCGCCTCATCCTGTCAAGAGCACTTCGATGGTTGGGGGGTCGCCCAGCGTGGTGCCGAAAGCCCTACCTACGCCACCACCCCAGACTCGATCTGCATCCAGTTCGCAAACCAGGTTCAGGTCTATGACGCCTGCTGCGGATGGGCCCTCATCAGCTTCCATCTCAAGCACGAAACACTCCGCGATAACTCAGACAGCTGATCAATTCTGTCATGAAACGATTGAGCGGTTCCAGGCGTTCGCTGTCAAGGAATCAACGGCAGCAAGCGATGCCGACCGTGTACGATTGTTTGCCGACTTTATCACGAGCGAATCACGCATCAGACGCGAGAGATACTCAGCAGCCATTGGGGCTATGGGTTCGGAGATCTTCGATCTTACGAGGGATCTTTTTCGCCCGATGGTCACAAGACGGGAATCCGGAGCCTCTCAGGCTGAATGGACGCCGCAATCATCTGAGCCTACTCGATCTCACCGCGGCTCGCTGAATTCGATTTATCGCGAGACTCCAGGGGAGTCTAGTTCTGCCCCGGCTTCTGCTGCATCAAATGTCCCCATTTCACCTGTTGGCGGACCGCCAAACAACGCAAACTGGAACTCGAACTACATGCCATCGCTCTCCCCAATCTTGAGCATGAGCGTTAGTGACAAGCTGGACGAGGCCGATTCCAGAGGTCGTCCATCCAGCAGATGGTGGGAAGCCGATTCAACTGGGACAGGGGGCAAGCTAGTCGAAAGATCCAAGCGTGAATCCAAGTATATGGGCGTGCCGAAAGAAGCTCGAGAGGCTCTGCAGTGGATGGACAGTCCTCAGACGCAGGCAAACCCTAGCGACGGGCGAAGTTCCAGCGAGTATCCCCCGGAGAAAATGGGATGGCATGAGCCCGACTCGACATCGACACCGCAGCAGCTGCGATACTCTGCACAATCTCTTGCTTCATCCGGCTCACCCACAACTCCAAACCCAGCCCATTTGGACGTGTCTCGCCTGGTCACCCTTCCGCCGCCCTATCCTCGCCACCACCCGGCCGTGAACAACAGCCATCCTGAACTGACAGAGACAAGAACTGCCGTTCGCCAACTGAGCGACCTCTCAGAGGTCGGAGTTACAAAGGAAAGGTTCCAGGTGACCAGCAACAAGAAGAGAGAGGAGGCATCCAAAGCTGCAGCCGAGCGCCGACAAGCCCTCAGAGTCAATCTTCAGCAGGAAGTTAACGTCGGCAACATGACATTTGCGGAGGCATCGGCCATTGAGCAAGATTCCGCGGCGGCGGAGAAGGACAAGCTCAAAGAGCTTGGAAGGACAGAGTTTGAGCAATTCCAAGCCCAGGTTGTGATGCCCCTGAACGAGCTCGTCACTGGCCGCATCGCAAAAGCCACGACCTTGTTCGACAAGCTGGCCAGTGGCTTGTTCGATAATGTCTCCAGCACTGCTGATATGCCACAAGAAGAAGGCGACGACAAGCCTGAGCTTCTCGAGAAGCTAACGCTTCTCAAATGGATCTTCGAGGCCAGAGAGATGCTACACCGAGCCATCTACGATGTGCTCACCGAACGCAACGATCGTTACCGAGAGGTCGTGCTGACGCCATATCGGCTCGCCGGCAACCAGGAGAAACTACAGAACGCTGTCGCTTTCTTTGCTGAAGACGCTGCCAAGCGCGAGCTGGCTTTCGCTCACGAGGTCCTGGCCCGTACCCAGGAGTTTCAGGCTGTTGTCGAACAAAATGTCATGCGTGGTGTCGAGGTGCAGCTCTCGGCATTTTGGGACATTGCGCCTCCTCTGCGCAGACTGCTGGAAAAGATACCGCCTAACCTGGATGATTTCAACATCCAAATACCGACGTCCGAGTACGAGGAGAACCCCTCGTACCGTGCACACCCACTACAATATCTTTTCAGCCTGCTACTGCATACGGAGAAGAGTACATACCAATTCATTGAATCACAGACAAACCTCCTTTGCCTCCTGCACGAGGTCAAGGAGGCCGTTACGCATGCCAAAGCCAAGGCTGTGCAGAGCGAGGGCGAGAACGCAGACGGACGGGAGTACAGCGCCGAGGAGCGCGAAGCACGAGCGCAGCACCTGCGCCAGGAGGAAGGCCAGATGTTGACAGATGATTTGAAGGAAAAGGTGCGCGTTGTCCAGGACCAGTGGAACAGCGCCCTCGGCGAGAACATCAAGAACGTCAAACAGATGTTGGGAGAACATCTCCTGCAGACCGGAGGGTGGGATGAGACGCTAGAAGAAGGAGGCGTGGGTAGTGTGTAACCACAGACGGCAGTCGCGAGACTTGATGAAGACGGGTCATGATTATTTCTATCACAGACGTTGATACCCATTTGCTGCGTATTACGACACTTTTGTTAGATTCTTGTACATAGTTGAGCTTCTTGGGTTGGATCTTATGAAGGGTTAGAAGCGGCATGAAGACACGAAAACCAGAAAGCACGAGATGAGGATCGAGATTTGGTTGCGGTTGCGGCGTATCGCCCCCTTACATGTCCTGTCAAATCATATGCTGCCATCGTCTGCTCCCAAAACGAGAAGCGCTACCTCATGTTTTCACCTAAACGCCCGCCATTTGTGTTGTATATGTCTATATCAGCCTCAAATGACCCTTTCAAGACGCTTGGTTGTCGTAGAATTGTGTGTACGTCTGGCATGCCTGTCCGTTGAGGCGAAACCTCCGTGGCTGTTCCATGGTGGCCAAAATGCCAATTAGGAACGTTATTCGTTCTTGAACGTTTCTCCTGCCACCCCGTGTGACATGCCCTGAGGAGACGGGGTCTCTCTTTCCGAGAGCATTTTTAAGATCCGTCGTCACCAGGCCAGCGGCTTATTTCAGGCGGTTCTTGAACTCCTTTGGCAAATCCATGCCCACCCTCCGAGCTGTGAGGCGCACGCGCTCCTCCTCGTCCATGTTCATGCCCGGGTTGTAGCGCTCCAACAAGGTAACATAGGTGCGCTGAGCGCGGAGGTAGGCGGCAAACTGTTCGGCCTCGGCGGCGTCGGCTTCAGCTCGGTGGCTGGTTGTGGAGTCGGCGAAGCTGGCGCGCAGGCGGTGATGGAGAGGCGAGCGCTCGCGGGCCAGAACGGGGCGCGGCGGAAGCTCGCGAAGAAGAGATCGGTAGATTGAGCGGAGGCGTGGTGCAGCAGCCATCGTGTTTGGCTATCCTAGAGGAAAGAAGACGGGTGAGGCGGGCGGGGGTGGTGTCGGGTTGGTCGACACAAGTAGCGGTGCGGTGGACGGAATAGGATTTTTTGGTTGCTTCTAGGTTGGCGATGGGTTCAAAAAGTTGTAGGCTGGAGCTTACCTTCAATTGACCTTGCGCTTGTGGATTGCCTCAACGGGTTGGATCCCTGTGTCTGGAGTGCTGCTTCACTGGCTGAAGGCACGGGCGCCCCCGACGTACCTACCTTAGGTACCTTAGGTACCTACCATACCTACATGCTACTCGGGGAGGCAAAAAGAAAAGAAAGAAAAAAGAAAAAGAAATGACAACCCAGGAAGGAGGGGAGCCGACCCCGCGCCGGCACCGGCACCTATAACACCTAACTATGCAGAGCTCAATACCCAAGGTAGCCTGCAGTGAGTGGGATGGAGGGGTTTTCTGAATTCTTGAGCTCTGCCCCTCTCTCAGTCACAGCAGAGCTCCAACGCATCTCCAAGTAACGCAGCCTGTCTTCTTCCTCGTGCAAGCGTGTCAACTGTCCCCCCTTTCCGAGTCAGGTCGTTTGTTCTCTTTGTGCATCCACCAAGTGGAGGACCGGAGAGAAAATTCGACGCATCGTCCTCTTATGATAGGTACACTAGACGTACGAGCTGGGCTTCTCAGTACGCATTCCTCGCCGTGCACCCACAATTGCATCCCAGAAGCCCACCGCGAGCGACGCACATGACGTATCAGCTTGGTCCCTAAGGTGTACATACAGACGAAAAGCGGTTTCCTCCTACATACACATCCCGCGTTTGCCAGCTTGTGTCTGTCTCCTCTTAGAATTCTATGCCCCTCAAGCCCGAGCCACAAAAGATCAAACAGAAACCCAGCTACGCATCCGTTCCCTTTCTCCTCTTCTCCTCCTTCATCGTCGTGACGCTGGCCATCCTGTCTTTGCGAGCCTTCCCCCGGCTCTCCCTCCTCTCGAACCACCTCGCCCTCCCCGCAAACTTTGCCCCACGAGCCATCTTCTTCTCGACCAACGCCAAGAACCCATTGCCCACCATGTCCTCGTACGCAAAGGAGCTCGAGGTCGCCCAGCTGGCTGTCCAGCGCGCCTCCATCCTCACCAAGCGCGTCTTCCACGAGAAGGCCAAGGGTACTGTCGACAAGAACGACAAGTCCCCCGTGACCATTGGCGACTTCGGCGCCCAGGCCCTCATCATCGCCGCCCTCCGCCACCACTTCCCCCAGGACGAGATTGTCGCTGAGGAGGAGGCGGCTCAGCTGCGTTCTGACGCTGGCCTTCGCGACCAGATCTGGGACCTCGTGCGCACCACCAAGCTCGAAGATGCTCAGGCCGAGACCCTCCTGGGCGGGCCCATCGAGACCGCCGAAAGCATGCTCGACCTCATCGACCTTGGCAACAGCAAGGGCGGCAGCAGCGGACGTATTTGGGCCATTGACCCCATCGACGGCACCAAGGGTTTCCTGCGTGGTGGCCAGTACGCCGTGTGCCTGGCTCTGATGGTCGATGGCGACGTCAAGGTCGGTGTTCTGGGCTGCCCCAACCTGCCCGTTGACGACAAGGCGCCTTTGACTGCCGATATTGGCTCCAATGCCACCGACAACACCGGTTACGGCGTCATCTTCTCCGCCGTTCAAGGCCAGGGCGCCACCTCGCGTCCCCTCCAGAGCGGTGCCATTGCCGACGGCGCATCCATCTCCATGAAACCCATTACCGAGATGTCGGCCGCAACCTTCTGTGAGAGCGTCGAGGCCGGCCACAGTGCTCACGACGACCAGGCTCAGATCGCCGCGAAGTTGGGCATCACCAAGCCCAGCGTCCGCATGGACAGCCAGAGCAAGTATGGTTCCATTGCCCGCGGCGCTGGCGATATTTACCTGCGTCTGCCTGTCAAGGCGACATACCAGGAGAAGATCTGGGACCACGCGGCTGGCGATCTCATCGTGCGCGAGGCCGGTGGTCAGGTCACGGATATCCAGGGCAAGAGATTGGACTTCTCTGTCGGCCGGACGCTGGCAAATAACAAGGGTGTGATCGCCGCGCCAGCCGCTGTACACGAGACCGTTTTGAAGGTTGTCCAAGAGGTATTGAGCCAAAAGTCAAGCTAGACGGGGATAGATGTTTTTTTTTGAATTTTGCCTCTCCAAGACCCAGCAAAATAAATAGTGTACAATAATGGGTCTTCCTTAGTCCATACGGTGATGTACAGGTATACACAGCCCTCTGGCCTGCCTCCCCCGTTGTTTGACACGCCGCAGCTGCTGTTGCAGTAATGCAAGTCGTGATCCCACACACAAGAACAGCCGCCCTGCCACCAGTATAGCCGCTTATTTGATCTTCTTCTGCTTCAACTTGATCGTCTGGTCGTTGATGAATACACCCTTGCCCTTGTACGGCTCGGGCGGCCTCCACTTTCTAACCCTTCCAGCAAAGCTCATGATTTCTTCTCGGTCGATGCCCTCCAGCAAGATGCGTGTCGGCGAGGCGAGGGTGACTTTGACGCCCTTTGGAATACCCATCTCGACAGGGTGCGTGAAGCCGAGCTTCAAGCACAGAAAGTCCTGGTCCTTGTATTCCTCCTTGCCGCTGCGCTTCTCGACAGACGCACGGTAACCGATACCGACTAAACGTAGGAGTGCCGTGTGGCCTTCGGAGACACCCATGATGTAGCGCTGAAGATACGCCCATGTCGTGCCTGTAGTAGTAAAACAAAGAATCAGTCCGTCGCTCTTCGGCTTGTCAAGATACCTGCATGCAAGAGGGGAAGCAAGCATCCCAGGAAGGTGGAGGTGGAAAGATAGAAAACTAGACCACTCACCCCACATCTCGCGTTGCTCCTTGATGTTGGAGTCCTCGACAGAGAGGATCGCTCTGCTAGACTCGGCATCCTGCTCAATTCTCACAAAAGGCTCGATCTCGAGTTCCAGTTTGCCTATACCGAACACGATCAGCAAGGGCTTCGCTCGGCCCATTATCCGGGTGCCCAGTACGAACCCAGAGGTCCTGTGACAGAAACCGTCCTCTTGTACACCTTCAAGTAGCTCGTCGGGTCCTTTTTCAATAGAGGTTCGCCAACCAGTAACTCCACGCCAGGAGGGATTGACAGAGGCGTCCGGCCAAGTTTCGAGGGTCGGATCGCTGTTGCGGAGAATTGGCGTCGGGGCATGGACTGCAGAGCCGGCACAAGGAATGCCGGAACCGTCGTGGACGGCGAAGAGGCCAGGGCCTGCCTCAACGCCGTTCCTCTGCTAGGAGCAAGCATTGTAGTCGTCGAATGGCAAGTTACCTCCCAGTTCGCGCGTGCTTGTGTTGCTCGATTGACGGTCGTGAGGGTCTTCAGGGACTTTTCCCACGCCTTAGTCATCAACAAAGGACCCACTTCAGAAACTACTGCAATTGGCCTGTACCAGCTCAGCTTCGCTTTGCAGCTTCGGTGTTTACGCCAGAAAGGTTGCCAATAAGTGATTTTCACAGAGAGAACTCGCGTTCTTACCTTGCTTCTTACATGGGCATTAGGGGGAATTCACAGGCATTGATATTGGCCAGTAGTTACAGAACATTGTCTGATTCTTCGTACTCGAATGATACGTCAGGCGTACTACTAAGAGAGGTATATCTAGAAGCCCATGTTCTGGCAAAGCCAGAGTCGCGAAGCGAAATTCCACCACGGATGGAGTACATTGGTGGGTGTTGAGGGTGTGGCACTAAGCGTTAAGCAGTTATTAGACTGCGCTTAAACCTCCTCCTCAAGAGGAGCCTCCTCCTCGTACTCCTCCTCCTCCTCGTCAACACCAGCGTCCTGGTATTGCTGGTACTCGGAGACCAAATCGTTCATGTTGGACTCAGCCTCAGTGAACTCCATCTCGTCCATACCCTCACCAGTGTACCAATGCAAGAAAGCCTTGCGACGGAACATGGCAGTGAACTGCTCACCGACACGCTTGAACAGCTCCTGGATGGCGGTGGAGTTACCGACGAAGGTGGAGGACATCTTGAGGCCCCGGGGAGGAATGGAGCAGAGGGCGGTCTGGACGTTGTTGGGGATCCACTCGACGAAGTAGGAGGAGTTCTTGTTCTGGACGTTGCGCATCTGGTCCTCGACATCCTTCATAGCGACCTTGCCACGGCTGGAAAATGAGTTAGCAAAATCACGGAAAAGGAATCATTCGGGTCAACTCACAAGATGGCAGAGCAGGTCAGGTAGCGACCGTTGCGGAAGTCGGAAGCAGCCATCATGTTCTTGGGGTCGAACATCTGCTGGGTGAGCTCAGGAACACTGACGGCACGGAAAGAGTGGGCGCCACGGCTGGTCAGGGGAGCGAAGCCGACCATGAAGAAGTGGAGACGGGGGAAAGGAACCATGTTGACAGCCAGCTTGCGCAGGTCAGAGTTCAGCTGACCCGGGAAACGCAGGCAGGTAGTGACACCGGACATAACAGCAGAGACCAGGTGGTTCAGGTCGCCGTAAGAGGGGTTGGACAGCTTGAGGGTACGCATGCAAATGTCGTAGAGAGCCTCGTTGTCAATGCAGAAGGTCGCGTCGGAGTTCTCGACCAGCTGGTGGACGGAGAGAGTGGCGTTGTAGGGCTCGACAACGGTGTCGGAGACCTTGGGGGAGGGGACGACGGAGAAGGTGGCCATCATGCGGTCGGGGAACTCCTCACGGATCTTGGAGATCAGGAGGGTACCCATACCAGCACCGGTACCACCGCCGAGGGAGTGGGTGATCTGGAAACCCTGGAGGCAGTCGCAGCCCTCAGCCTCGCGGCGGACAACATCGAGAACCTGGTCGACGAGCTCGGCACCCTCGGTGTAGTGACCCTTGGCCCAGTTGTTGCCGGCACCAGACTGGCCGAAGACGAAGTTGTCGGGGCGGAAGAGCTGGCCGAAAGGACCGGCACGGACGGCGTCCATGGTACCGGGCTCCAAATCGACGAGGACGGCACGGGGCACGTACTTGTTGCCGGAAGCCTGGGTAGGAGCGAAGGTCAGTACTCGTCAATATGTTTATCTTGCACTCTGGGGGCTATAAGGTAACAAACTTCGTTGAAGTAGACGCTCATGCGCTCGAGCTGGAGCTCAGAGGTGCCGTTGTAGCTGTTCGAGTTTAGCGGTCAACCACCAATGTGGCCAGATAAGGGGCATGACATACACTCCATTGCTGTCGAGGCCGTGCTCGCCAGAAATGTTTTGCCTACTCTATCGTCAACATCTGCCGTCCTCGCAAGTATATATTGCCGGGTCGTCGGCGGTCTCGTCACGTACCAGAAGGCAGCACCAATCTGGTTACCCTGTACAAGGAGGTTAGCCCCGCAATCAGGCGGTTGGATTTGGCTTGGGAAGACTTACGCACTGGCCGGTCTGGAGGTGAACCTGTAGAGAAAAAAAGCAGCAGTCAGCAAAACAATCCAGAGTTGGGCGTCGATGATTGACAGGCGTCGCGGGTTTGTTGTGCATAGAAGTCGGGTAAAAATGTCGGCGGGGTACGCTCAGGGGCAAGGCGGATAAACGCGTCGCAAGCGTTGTTGTGATTGTGGTGATGGACTGCAACTTACAATCTCACGCATTTTGGATGATGAAATACACTGAGCTGGGCTTGACCGAGGATAGGCGATGAGAAGAGCTTGAGAGCTACGCGCGAAGCTTCAAGTCGGACGTGGTTGGGGTGGAGGTGGATGAGGTCGAGAGGATAGGTAGGGGAAGAGGTTGTTGATTTTTGTTTGCGGGTGGATGTGATTTTGTTCACCGCCACGGGTCCGACACCACGCCAGCGAGGCCAGAGGGGAAGGGGTGCAGCTCGCTTGTTTACTGCTTGGGCCCGTGCATCCCCGTATTTGGCATGGTCTCAGTGCAAGGCACCCGCCAGAGCCAATTGACGGTGGGGTGCACTTGAGGTGGCAGCAGCACTCAATTGGCAGGTACGTATCCTTTGGTCGCTGTATCCATACCTACCTACAGGTAGGTACCTAAGGTATTGCATTTTGAAGAAAAAACCTCTGGTACCTAAATTCGTTACTTTGCGATCCGAGACCCGGAGATGGGTAGCTTTTAGACGTCATCTCATCGATGACTAGGCCTGCTGAGGCATCCGACTACCCACGTTCATTCTGGAGACTGGAGAGCATCCTGAGCAGAGCGATTGGGGGCAGCCACAACTTCTCGCCGCTTACCGAAAGTCAATGCCCAATAAAGAGTAGTCTCTGAATGGCATTGCTCGGCATTGGCCTCAAGCGCTCTTCAGAAACGCTAAATTGCCAGTGGGGCTTCGCCTTACAGGGGACTCCATTGCTCCAAATGAGCTTCCGGTGTGACCTGAGAGCCATTTCAACCTGCCAGCCTTATTAACCAGGGCGATCACAATTGGCACCGTATCTAGAGAATGGCTGTCTTTCCTGTGTCTACGCGACTTGAACCATCGTTCCCTGGGCTTAATTGACGACATTGGTAGAACGGCGACAGTACACGACAACACAGTGGTGACAGTATCAACAGACGATAACTGTAGAGACAGCGAAAGACCGACGGGAGCCTACATACAGAAGTCGCCATAGCACAATGAAAACAGGTCTCCGGTCTCAAGATCCGAATGCATATTGACAGGCATCAGACTTGCATCGCAACACGACGTAAAAGCATCTCTATGTTGACGACTGGTACGACTAGTGGGCCTTGACGACACCCGCAGCGTCCGCCTGCGCAGCGATTCTCTTCTTGTATGCCTGGACATCTCCTGGGAACTTCTCGACCGTTCCGCCATCACACACCCAGAGCGATGTGCATACAGTCTGCAGCATGGTGACGTCGTGAGATACCATGAGCACGCCGCCCTCGAACTCCTTCAGCGCATCCGCGAGAGCATCCATCGCTTCAATATCGAGATGGTTGGACGGTTCGTCAAGAACCAGGATATGCGGGTTGGTCAAGGCCAAGCACGCAAACGCGACACGCGACTTCTGACCTCCGGAGAGCACAGCCATCTTCTGCAGACCCGTCGTTCCCGTGATACCAAACGCACCCAGCTGTCTGCGATATTCTTCGTCCGTCTTGCCGGGGTAAGTCTTGGCCATGAAGCTCACAGCGCTCATCGTGAGGTCCAGCGCATCAACGTGATGTTGGGCAAAGAAGCCTACACGCAGACGCGGGTTCTGTGAAATAATTCCAGACGTAGGCGACAATTTTCCGATCAGCAACTTGAGGACAGTTGTTTTACCTGCACCGTTGGGTCCGACAATACCGATACGGGAGTCCAGCTGCACGTCGAGGTCCACGTTGCGCAGCAAGATGTTCTCCTTGCTGTAGCCAAACGTAACCCCTGTCATCTGGATGATAGGGGGAGACAGCTTTTCGACCTCCGGGAACTTGAACTTGACGCTGTACTCGGTCTCTGGCGGCTCCAGCACCGGCATCTTCTCCAACTTCTTGATACGTGACTGGGCTTCGGAAGACTTCGCCGCGTTGTAGCGGAACTTGTCGATGAAGGCTTGAAGATGGGCTCGCTGAGCCATCTGGTTCTCGTATTCTCTCTTGGCGGTTTTCTTGCGCTCTTCGCGAGTTGCATAGAAGGACTCGAAGTTGGCACCACGGTAGTAGTCGAGACGTTGAGAATGCTGGTGGATGATGTCGGTGGCAACCTCGTTGAGGAAGGCTCTGTCGTGAGAAACAACCAAAACAGTGCTAGGGTATCCCTGGAGGTAGTTCGACAAGAAGGCGATGGAGGGAACGTCCAACATGTTTGACGGCTCGTCAAGAAGCAGCAGGTCGGGCTCACAGAAGAGCGCTCTAGCCAAAGCGAGACGCATACGCCATCCACCGGAGAAGGTCTTGGTCGCGTTTTGCTGGCGTTCAGCGGAGAAACCAAGACCAGCCAGAATACTTGCAGCTCTCGATTCAGCCTTGTCAGACTCCATCTCTGCCAACTTGCCCTGGATGTCGCCGAGTCTGTTGTCCAGAGCCTCTCTGTCTCTGTCGAGCTTCGCAGCATCTGCAGAAGTGTCCGCCAATGAGGCTCGCTGAGTCTCAATGTCTGATAGTTTTTGTGTAATTTCCTATGCCGAGTCAGCACCATTACCCTGGGAGAGGTTGGACGGCCATATTGCCGGCAACTTACAGCTTGCTCCTTGAGAAGGACCTTGCGCCAGACGTCGGCGTCAAGCACGGCTTGAATTGCGGGCGTGTCGTCGCCAGTGAGCTGGGAACTTGTCAGAAAGAGGCCATCCACGGTGCGTCTGACACAGTCGTTCTTACCTCCTGCTCTACGTGAAGAATGGTGATGTAAGGTGGGATTGGCAGCTCTCTGCGGGACAAGGCGCGCAACAGAGTAGATTTACCAACACCGTTGTGACCAACGAGACCGTACCTGTGACCATATGCCAAGGTGAAGTTCGTGTCGGTCAGTATACGCTGGCCACCAATCGAGACGTCGACGTTATCCAGCTTGATGTCTTTCGTCTTGTTCCCACCAGAAGAACCCAGCTGGAGCGGGTTGACTGCCATGTAGAATTCTTCGTAAGACTGAGTGGACTCAGGCTCGTTCAGCAGCTTGGATGCCTCATACTCGACGGTCTTGAACGTCTTCTTCTGTTGCTTGGCGGCAATCTTGCGCTCGGCCTTCTCGAGTTTCTTTCTGTCGACCTTGGACTCGACCTTGCGAGCATTGGCAGACTCTAGATCAACAGCACCGGTGGCTACGGCGAGGGTGGAAGATATGTTGCGTTGAGAGCCGACTTGGAAAGTCTGGTCGAGGCGCTTCACAGCCGAGGGTCCACTGCGCTGAGCCCCGTTTGCCTCGCTATACTTTTCAACCCATTTCTCGACAAGCTTCTCGATTTTCTCCTGGAGTTTAGCATCCGGCTTGCCAGAAGCTGAGAGCAACAGCTCAGTAACCGTGGAAGCTGCCTCAGCAAGAGGGGATGGCCCGGACTGCTCCTCCTCATCTGACCAAATGGTTGAGGCATGAGTCAAGTAGCCAACCGAGTACTCGGAGAGCACCGGGTCGATGTTGGGCAGGACAGTTCTGATTTCGGCTTCCATGCTGGGTAGAGGTTGACCGCGATATGCAACTTGACTTGAGTGAAAATTCCGAAGACGGATTCGCCAAGAGAACTGGCCTGATATTGTCTTGTCGCCTTGAACGTACAAGGTCTGGCTCACAGAGATGCCTAGGTCGAGTATTCCTTGCTTGTCAAAGCTAAATCAGCGACTCGGCGTTGTGTTGGCTAGCGTTCGTGATATCACAATTCATTCGCCTTTGGCTCAGAGCGTCAAAAATGTGGGACTGAGAACTGTATGTGACCCGGGTGCTACGGCCCTGATCCAATGTGAGTGAGGTTGAAACCCGCACTATGTGGGAAGAACTTTGGTCCGAGAAACTTTTCGTTTAGGTACCTACAATACACCCCCTGAAAGTTTGTTACCCTCCATACCAGCTCAAAAAGCAATGAACCCATGAAATTAAGCAGAGAAAGATATTCAATTCGTCACTAAACCCCAGAATCTTATATGCACTTACAGGGCCGAAGTACCACGCTTACAAACATTCAGGGGGTGTATTGTACGTATCTAGGTACCTACCTAACCGGGCAGTACCTCCTACCTACAACCTCAGTCTAGGTTCAGTATCCGTATACCCCGCATCAGGTGCTATTGTGTGGGCTGAGGGCACTGCAGCCAATTACAGTCTGTATCGCCGCAGCGTCAACTGGCTGCCAAACAACCACGGCCGGGCCCTGTGGCGAGCACGTCGCACTCTCTGGTTTTCTTCGAACACTGCTTCTCTGCCAAAGATGGTGCGACTGCCGATTCTGTTTTATGTTATTCCTTGCGGCATCTGCTAGTTACAACGCAGCTCAGCATCATTTTCAAGTCGGACACACGCCATCTCGACACCGGCAGTGCGGGTAAGTCAACGAACGGTTGGCCCGAGCCCATGGAATCGGACAAGACATCTAGGCAGAAGGAGCTCCTTTGAATCAGAACGAGATCACCATTTGCCTGTGCTTCCTTGTCACACTAGGGCAGCTTTTTCGACAGGCAAAAGCCACCGCCGTCACCAACATTACATCGCTGCTCATTGATGAAACCTCTGGGTCTCGATCCAGTAGAGGCGAGCTGAACAACTCTGCAGAGCCTAGCTCGGACGACAGGAACGAATTGGGATTGTCAAGAGTGTTGGCTGCGGGCCGGGTACCGCGATTTGGCGATATGCGGAGATTAACGACCGCGTCGCAGGCTTTGCGCGTCTGCAAGTCAATCGTTCGTTATCGCGCCCGGGCCAGCAGTGGTGCTCAGAACAGCACGCGAAGACGTGCCGGGAAGCATCTGAGGCCAATTGTCAGAGCCTGAGAACCCAACACCTTGTGCCACCAATCGAAACCTGCGTAGACACTGCCGCAGCCCGACAGCGATGAAAAGAACAGGCTGCTCTTGCGCCATGCTACGCCATGCACCGAAGATCTGTCCAGGGATCCCAGCTTTCACTTAACGTTATCCCAATGTTGTTGCCGCCTCGACCAAGGTCTCTGAACAGCATCTCAAACCATCTCGCATCTTCCTGCTTGGTCATACGTGGGCAAGCAGGCCCAAGTTCGCTGGACAAATGGCCGAGATGTCTCGGATCGAAATGAGCCACGAGTCCGATGGCGTCACATGACTGCCATCCATCAGGAAAAGCTGCTGCTGCTGTGGGCTTTTGAATGAGCCGCGCCGGAGCGGCACCTCATGGTCTTAGAAACCCTTGTTGCAACGTAAGGACGGGCTTGGCTCGCTACATCGGCAAAATTCCTGTCATCCTATCATGTCACGCTATGTCCATTGTCTCCTCACATCCGTGACGGATCAGAACCAGGAAGGATGGGATCCCCCCGTTCCGGATGACATCGGACGCTGCAGCCGAGTGGGAACGTCAGCTCACCGTCGGTATCGCTCCTGACCTCTTACCGAAGGAGCCTTGGACCTTTTTGACCTATTTGCGATGCACCTGTTCAAATCAAGTTTTCGCATTATTAAGGGCACCGTCCGGATACAGAACCCTCGACACCGGTGAGACAGCATGCCGGGTGCCTCGCCAACCATGCACATGCGACGGCGTCCATTATTGTCGAGGAGAAGAATACGACGTCCATCCGCAGCGAGAGTAGCAATCTGACGCGGATATGGCAGTTGGGATATACCATCTGGGTATCTGACTCCTCTCAGAAACGGCCAAAGCCTATCCAAACGATACGAACAGTTATGCCCGGTGTAACAAGGACAATGGTCAGATCTCTTCGACACTCGGGCTTGCCCAAACTCAAACGTCAACAAGGATGCAATCTTTGACTGCCTTATTCCATGTTGAAATTCTCTGGGCCAAAAGGCTCAATAAGGCGCATTCTGCCTTTGATACTGGAACTTCCTTGTCCTGTACGGGAGCGGTGCCAGGCACAAACCCACTGCTACTCAGGCCCACTTGGTCGTTGAGGATTCATCATTATCATTAGAGACTTTTGCATCGAGCCCTAGGCGTCTGATTCGACGTCTGATTCGGGAGATCCGGAGTACCGGAGTGACCCCCCATCTTGCCTTGTGGACAGCGGGTTGCAGAGACATTTGGTTCGCATTGGACTGGATGACGAACAGCGGCCTAAACCACTCGGGGGGTTGATCCTCACGACTAACAAATGGGAACCACAGTTGCTGGAGGTTCACATGCGCGTTGGTGCTAGACAGCCGCCAGCAGCGTTGAATGGAGCAGAAACTCATGCACAGTCTGCAGAATGCCCAGGATCATCAGCAGGGCGCCACTCATGAGTACTTGCGGACAAGATTTCGTGCATTCGCATCACCCCCGTTTCCATTGCTGCGTCGACTCCTCCGATTTCCTTGACCCGCGCGCCACGGACTGAGGCTCCTACTGTTGTTTCAAGTTTCACTCGGCTATTCTGCTAGCAGGGCAACTGTCCGTGGGGACGTTGGTGAGCCCAGAGCGCAGAGCTGTGCGCCGCCTCCCTTGGCTTCGATTGGCCATAAGCGAATGCACCCGTTAAAAAGCTAGCCTCTGCTGCAACGCGCTGGCGGAACGCAACTGGACTGGCTCCGGACCCTGGACCTTTTTTCCATGCTTTTTCCTTCTCAGATTGACGCGGACAAATGACCTGGCTCATCGGGACCCCTCATCATTGCCGAATACTTGGTAATTGAGAGCCTACTTGGCCAACTCTGGACTAAAGCGTCGACCAAGAGGCGGAATGATAATTCAAAGCATTGCCTTGGCAGCTTTCGTCGGTCAGATCGCTTACGGACTTAGTCGCCCGGCCATGGCCACTGTGTATCCGTAGCTCATTAGCTGTTGATGGTGAGATGGCGTTTCCGTCTACGCTTCCAAAATCAGGTCATGTGGAAAGGCAGCTTAGCCTTGTTGAAGCATGCCAACGTCGTATGGCAGGAGACGGACCTTGGGTCTTTTCGACTTGCGACGACAACAGTACGACGACGACACGAACGACAGAGGCGGCTGGGAGTTCAATGAAGTACCAGTCGCATAATGGTAATGCGCCAAATCAGCGTTAGATCCGTCAACCTTCGTCCGTGACCCTGAAATGAACTTTCATTTTGTTGATCGGGCCTGTCGCTCTCTGCCTCTCCCTTCGAAGATGGGACCATTAGACCGACAGAGTATACAAGTGACGATCCGCCGCAACTGGCAAAAGTTGAAACCAGCTCGGGCCCGCAAATTATCTGCCAGCTTCGAGGCTCAGCATGTACTCTCACCACGGTGATCTCAACACAGTAACCAGCAGGGTTGATTAGACACAGTTTTACAAGTTCCCCAAAGTGGATCATCCGGGACAAAGACGGGGATTGATCCAGCGAAACTCACCGAGCACTGGACAATGGCAGCCAAAAGCCACCTTATCTACCCATGCAGCGCGCCCGTAGCCCGCAGGCAGCATCGAAGGTCTAAGGCCCCGGACAGACGAAAATGCAGGGTGGCCGCAAGTCGAAATGGCCCCCGTTCGTTCTTCTCGAAGGAATCCACCAACTAATGAATACCCGCCGCTCTCTGACACTAGGACCGAGTTACGCCGCCACTAGGCAGGCGACGCCGCAATATGGAAGCGTGCGTTGTTGACGAATGGACGAGCCGCTCTAGCGGTAAGACGGAATAGACAGCCTGCTCAGCAGGAAAGCTATTCGGCGTTTGGTCTAGAGAAAGATGGAGGGGAAAAGCATGGAAGCGGGAATGTACCGACACGAAGTCGTCAAGTACACACTCGGGCACAGTTGCTTGCTGGCTTGACGAGACGAGAACGAGGCTGGCGGTCAGAGATGGCGGTCATCCACCGCCTCGGCCGACTTGTTCCCCTCTCTGCGATGCCTGGGCAAGTTGATTGGAGGGTGCGGAACAGCTGTTGCGTAATTATCCCAAACAACAATAGGGCAACGCGGGAACTGGACAACTGCGGGCGAGGCTTCGGGTGACAGAAATATCGTCAACTTTGTTGCGGCCGGGTGCGACATGATCTTTTTGTGGATCCAAGCTTGTTGATCAGGTAAGGTCGGGAAGAGGTAAGGTACCTTACCTGACCTGCCTACTTTGTGCCGCACTTCGCAAGTGTCGCTGCACTCATCACTACCTGCAACTACCGGAGTAGGAGCGAGGAACGGCAACGCAGCGAGCACGACGGCAACCTGCGCATATCTGGGACCCAACCGGACACGACACGAGCGGCGGGGCTGAAAATGACAAAAGGACGTAACGTTCGCGTTCCGTTGTAAAAGTTGAAACGACGGCAAGTCATCTGCAGTGCAACCAAGACGGTCATGTTTGTGACGGGAACCATGGTGTTGAAAACAGCTCGGTAACTGAAGAATTATGTACGGTTGGATAACGGCCAGGCATTCCGGGATCTGGTGTGTGTATGTGTGTGTGAGGTGGACGAGTTTGGTATCTTGTTTATTGTTTTCTTTTGTGCGTGTGTGTGTGTGTGTGTGTTGTTGTTGTTGATGCCCACACTCAAAACACAGGCCAGCAGGTGGCCCACAAGGAGGCCATGCCCCCCATGCCCATGCCCCCATGCCACCTCGTCGCCATGGCCAAGGTACGGGTACAATCACATCACACCTCGCCTGGCCAGGCCGCCGGGTCGGGGGTGAGCATCGGCACCACGCGGCTCCTCCTAGTCAACGCGACAATTTTGGAGGTGTTTTGGTTCTACGAGTGATCGCCCGCGGTAGAAACAGCAGCAACACGATTACACAAGGCAAGATATATGAGATTTTGTGGGTACACAGGGATCGGAGAGAGACATACACACAATGAGAGAAGAAAACTGAGAGGTTAAGAATGAGTCTCAACGGCGAACAGACCAACCCAAACCAGCCCCAGTCCGGGACTTTAGACGAAAGGTGCCGAGGAAGGGCGCCCGGAGAGCAGAGCACTCCGCTCGTGGTGCCGACACTGGAGCCTTCAGATGGAACTCCATCTGAAGGAGGTACCATCGTCTACGAAAGCCGTCTTCCATCGTCGCAGAAGTCAGTCGTCGGTGGCGACGGTCTTTGGAGAGAAGGAGGGGCAGCAGACAGTCAAAGGATGCTGAAGCTGCCCAGACTCCAAGGCTCTTCCTTGTGGATGCGCGGCGCCTAGGCGAAAAGACGGGCTCGATATGCCGGTGCTTACGACTTGGACTTGCATCTATGGACTGGCGCCAACAATGGAACAGACCATCAAGCAGGTGGCCGATAGACGGAAAAGGTTGGATCCTTACGCCCAATGCGTAGGAAAGCCGAGTAACAAATTATAAGAAGGAAGAACGAAAAGGAAAAAACACGAGGACAATGAGCACGGCCACGAGCGCTAACCTGGTACACGTGTGTGTGTCTCTCTCTCTCTCTCTCTCTCTCTCTCTCTCTCTGCATGTGTGCCGCCGTCTTTGTTTCTGTGTCATTGAATGTCTTTGGATGAGGCAAGTCAACGTTGACTGGGGTTGAGGAACACATGCGGATGGCCATGGGGCTGGCTGGCTGAGAGCGGGGTGTGGACCAACTACTGACTGACGACAGTGACACGAGGGCGAGAACAGGGCAAGTGGAAATTGGAAGCTCGACACAAGCGCCTGTGTCTGTAGGCATTGTCCGCTTGTCGATCTGATACATGTGAGTTGCTGCAGGTGTCAGAAGCGAAGCGAGCGTGGCTGATGCTGTACCAACGTTGTGCGGCTTTCCAGCAGCCATTGACAGCCGTGAAGGCGCACAAGCTGAGCATGTAACTGATTAGGCGGCGGGATGCCCATGCCTCAGGGCATGTAGCAGACGTGATACGGCGATGCCGCCGCGCTAACACTGGTAGGCTCGCTGAAAAGCGCATCCGAAAGCTGCGCGTTTCTGAGAGTCAAGACGCTAGTTTACCCCGGGCTCCCAGGCATGGCCCCTGTCCTATAAGTCTGTCATCGAAAGAGGCGAGAGACAAGCAAGGACAGTCCAGGCAGATGCTGTCCTGTTTCTGCAACTTCGGGTCTTGGCCGTACATAGTATATACGATCACAGTACGCGTCTCGGTGCGGAACCTGGGGAGGCAAGCGGGCAAGCACGGAAGCACGCAAGCCGCATACATACATGTAGGATCAGACGATATGGATACTTGTATACTACACACCTTGAACGCAGGGCAGGTTGGATGAATGGCGTCTTGTTATACAGAGTAGCCTATCCGTACTGGTCCTCAAGGACGGACGGTGGTTGAGATAACAGGTCTCAGCCGATCCGCGCTAGGGCGATCGATTTCCTCCGGGGGTTCAGTCTGGCAAGTGGTGGTGGTTTTCAAATTTCAGGCCTTTCCCCCTCGCAGGGCGGGCGGGTTTCCCAGGATGGATGGCATGAAGGAGAGACCAAGGGCCCTGGGGCGCCAGTGGACTTGCTAAGCATTGAAATGGCAAGGTAGCTTGGCCCCAGTGGGCGGGTGGGTAGAGCTGGTCCGTTTTAGGTTGTTTTGAGAGTGGGAGGCGGGGTGGATGATACCTGGGTAGCAGCGAGCAAGAAGAAAAACAAAAGAAGCAATGACGAAAGGGAGACAGGCCGGATAGTACATAAGCGGAGGCGGGGGCGCGTGTACTGTCACCTGTGAGATGGAAGGCAGAAGAGAGTCAGAAAGATAAAAAGTGGATGTCGTAGCATGGTTGATAGATCGAGTGACTGGCACAGACATAGGGGACCGGATGAAGAAGAAAGGGATAAGACGTTTGCCTCGTGGATTCGTCTTGTCGATGAAGCTACCTTGGAAACCTTAACGACGGCACTTACCACGCAGTAGTAATAATGCAAAAGGAAAGATTCTAGATGACGGAACAAGACGAAGCTAGCGGGTTGAAGATGGCTGGCACACACGGTTAACAAGTACTGGGTGCCTAGGTTTGTACACGGTATGACGGGCATTGGCATTGATTGCCATTGATTGCCATTGCCATTGCCTCACCATGTGTGCCGATTGTAGTGGAAGGTGAGGTAAGGTGCCGGTAAGGTGCCCAGGTAGGTAGGTACATAGTAGAGAACAAAGAAGAGCAGGGGAAGAGAAGCAGCGGTCCGTTGCAGCAGGAAGCCGACGGACTGGAAGGACCGCCGGGGATTTGCCTTTTCCTGTCCAAGGGCCTGTGTATAGTAGCAGCGATTTGCAGAGAGTGAAAAGTGTGTTGCTTAGCATCGGTGTTATTGCCATCGCGGTGGGTGACTAGAGCAGGTCGGTAATAAAAACGAAGAAGAAAAAGTAAGGAAGACCTGGCGACGACGGTGCACCGGCTGGGTTGGGTTGGGTTGGTGCCAGTGCCAGTGTTGGTGTTGGTGTCGGTCTCTTCCTCAGGTGCTATGGAAAGTCCAGGTAGGTATCGTACCTTAGTACCTTAGGTAGGTAAGGTAGGTAATGTCGGGCGGGTTTTGTTATTGGGCTTTCAGCAGGGAGCCGCCCGGGCCAGGTCAGGTCCCCGGGGTCCCTGACTGGCGCTGTCCACTGACTGAGTGTGTGCGGACGGCCTCTCACTGGCCGGCATGCCACAGGAGTCATCTCCTGCGCTCCAGCCGAACTCCACTCCCCGTATGCATCCCATCTGCAGAGCTGGGTCTCCTCCATGCCGCTGCATGCCTTACATGGTAGCAGAAGTAAGCAAGCAAGCAAGGTACGGGCTACGAATACCTTGCCTTACCTTGCAGAGACGAGAGACGATAGACGATAGACGAAAGACGAAGGACGAAGGACGGGACGGCAGAGATGAAGCCCCAAAGACCTTTCTAGTGTAGACACGCCCCAAAGTGCTTCCCAAATCCCCGATTGCATTCTGTGCACCTATTCCCTTCCGGGACAACGGCCCTGTCGCTCAGCTCCTCTGCTTTCTCCTTCAGCTCTCTCTCTCTTTCACTCTGACTCTCTTTCCCATTCATTCTCTCTCTCTCTCTTTCTCGCGCTCGTCCATTCCCTCTCCCCCCCCCCTCCCTCTCTCGATCGCCTCTAGTTTCGATACTGTGCGTCTTCTTCTCGTTCTTCTTCTTCGTCTATTTCTCCCGTCCATCCCCGTCCGAGCAAGAGGAGCCTGGGGAATCCCACAGACTTTTGAGCACTTGGACTGTGGACTGTGGACTTGGACTTGGACCGGGGCCAAGGGCCAGGACGTGGACCTTGCTTGAACAACCGGGACCTGAAGCTGATCCTGGACCTCCATCCGAACGAGAGCGAACGATCCTCGCCTCCGCCCGTCCTCCGTCCTCCCACACGACCTACGGCCATTGGCAATTCCCAGGGCACAACACACACCCGACACCCACCCACTCACACCCACTCACACCCACCCACTGACCTCGACCCTCTTCTTACCTCACCTTACCGTACCTACCTTGACTACACACACTGACCTACCTACGTACCTTACGTCGTCGGTAGCCCACTTACGCGCTTCCTCTCCTCTTCCCACCGCGTTTGCTTGCTTGCTTGCTTTCTTTTCGACTTCTGTTCTGGCCCGATCTTGATCTCGTCTTCTGGAAAGGGGGAGGAAACCCGGGATACCATTGCCATTGCTTCGACGACCACCACGACGACAACGACTTCGACTTCCATTTTCGACTTCTGCACCATCCGAGAGCCCTCTCTGCTAGACGTCTGTGTGTGCCCGCCGTTGGCCTGTTGATCCTTCATCCCGTCTTGCTTGTTCTCGTCACCTACCTATTTGCGCCCTCACTCTCACTCGCCCTCTCTCAACCTCCACTGGCCTGCATTTTCCTTGTCTCACGTCAACTCTTTCTTCTCGCTGTTTTTGCATCCTCTCTTCCGCTTCGCCTTTGTCTTTCTCACCCGTCAACGTCGCGACCGCCGCTCGTCCCCCCCTCCTCCTCCTCCTCCCCCCAAGAATCGAATCCACAACACCAAGACCCGGCGCCCATTCCTCACCAACCCCAACCCGAGAGATTGGCCCATATGTCTTGACGATGCTTACCACGTCCCTCGAGAGCACCTTCGACTCCTCCGCCCGCATGCCCGTCTCCGGCCTTGCCCCTTGGTTCTCCCAGTAGTAGATTGACAACGTACTGCAAATATGCAGACCGTTCCCAGTGTAAGTTGCCTGCTTGCCGTACCGTCCTAGTCCTACCCTCCTAGTGTCCTTCCTATATCCCGTATCCCGTATCCTATATTCGTACAGGCATCCCCCCAACTCTTGCCTCGACGCTACACTGCGAGATTTCCCTCTCAATCCGACACACGACCAGCCTACGGGGGCTTTTTCATTTCCCACAACCCATCATCCCCATCACCACGCCTTCACAAGACTCCCCTGACTTTCTGTTTGCCTGTCTATTTTCAATTCGTCCCGCTGACTCGACACGCGCCCATCCTTAGCTCGTAGGCACTGGCACTGCGGTTGCTGGAGCGGCACTCGGTCTGGTTTTTGCTCATCCAGATGATGCGAGTCCCACCCAGCCTCTTTCCACGTACAGGAGGAAACTAGCCTCAGACCAAGACATTCCTCAGAATCACCCATTGAGCAGCGCCGCCCCTGTCTCATCTCGTCCCGGCACCAGTTCTCTCGCCCAGCCGCCGGCACCAGACGAACGCTTCGGCACTCTTTCCCCCAACTTCTCCTTCGCCTCCAAATCGAACGAAACCTCGTCGCGTCCCAGTCGCCCGCTGAGCCAGCACTTCAACTTTCCACCCTCGTTCCTGCATAGCAGAAGGGCCTCTCTTGTACAGGGCGACCCAGCTTCGCCTACCTTGGCCGAGGACTCGAGAGAATCCGTTTCGTCCAACGGCTCTTGGATGAGGCGACTGTCTCTGCGACCATTGTCACAACACGGAAGCATTCGGTCAAGCCTCGGTTTTGACAACCAGTCGGTTGCCTTCTCAAACACCTCGGCCGCTCCGATTCTTTCTCCTACCGGTTCGATTCCCTCGCAGCTGCCACCAAACAAACTCGTCAAGCGGCCGCCCTCAGCGTACCAAAATGGTCCTGTAATGCGCCGTCGCTCGCGGACGCACCTTCCCAGCCTTCGCCGCCCCGCGACAAGCCACCAGAGATCCGCTACTCTGCACCAGATTCACCAAGACGTTCACGTTGTTGAGCCCATAGCCGAACCCAAATTCTCCTTCGATCAGTACAACTTTCCCGACCCAGAAGCCACCCCACGACCACCCAAGGAAGGCAACAAAGACGAGACGTCGCCCAAGGCCAAAACAAAAGCGTCAGCCAAGTGGACGTCCTTTTTTCACTCTCGCAGGGCCAATGTTATCTCGCGAAGCACTCCCGACCGCTTAATTGACCGCAGCCCTAGCACCAGATCGTCAACGACGACCAAACGCATCTTGGTACCCGGCGAAGACGCGCATAATATTTATTTAATCCGTGGTGCTATGCTAGGCGACGCTGCTGTCCCGCCATTGTCTAACGAGACGCCGACAAGTGACGAAGTGACGAAGGAAATCGAAGATTTGAAAGACGAAGCCATTACTCAGAAGGAGACCGAGAAGGAGAACGATAACGAAAACGAAAACGATCAAGATACACCTTCGACTCCAGGAGACACGCCGACGAAGCGCACGCCGCGGTCCATGATGCATTTCACCTCACCGAACTGGGTGCAGCGGGCGGGTAGCATTCGGCGTTCAAAGCGCGGGGAATCAAAAGGTGGGAACAAGCGGCATGTGTCTGCACCTGCGACGACAACCCCTGGTCACACCCAAGACGACCTCGACCTCGCCGCGCCTACTGCAGACAACACCTCCCCGGCGCAAAACAATCAGCCAGCCACCAACTTGGACCCCGCAACCGCCACTCACCTCCAGCCGCGCAGTCGCAACACTTCGTCGCCCTTGCCGCCTCTTTCGCGTCTTTCGAGTTTCAACGTCGACGTGTCCCGACTTGGCTCATCGGGAGGACCCGTGCCTTCGCCGCGTTCTACTCAGCCGTCCGGTAGTTCTCAGAGCTCCGCGGCTCTCGCTGCTTACTATCGCAGCGCCGGAACCGACCGAAGCTCGACCATGAACAGTTCCGATCTGGAGGCGAGAGACTTCATTTCAGGCGACGATGACGACACAGATTTCAAGAGTGACACAATGTTTGACTCTCTGCGCACCGCAGCGTCTGCCATCAACCGCTTGGAGACTCCGACAGAATCCATGTTCGACGAATCTCCACCAGGAACTGCCGTCGCCACTAAAACCAAGCGATTATCTATTCAGGAAATTCTAGGCCATTCCTGGGATGTTGATGACAGGATCATGGAGGAGGATGAGAGCATCCCGACGCCAATTCGTGTCAATCACGAACCTAGAATACGCCCGGATTCAGATGTCATGGTGCCGCGCTACAGCATCGAGCGCCCATCCAACGAATACTCCCTCGGGAGCAAGGATTTTGGTCGTCTGTCGCTTGAGGATGATTTCGATGATGACTGGGCTCGCGACGAGGATGAGATGGCATACAGCAATCAACTATCCCCTCCAAGCTCCATGAATTCGCGCGGCGTCAGCCCTAATTTGCGCATGGCTCTCGCTAGCATTAGCGGCAACGGCAATGTCGACACCGGAAATGACCTTAGCGAGAGGCCCCGGAGCAACATCTTCGACTGGAGTGAACCAAACAACGACAAGACCGACAATGGCAGCTCATTCCGCCCGAAAACTGCCTACGGCAAAGGCCTCGATATTAGAGGCGGCCGTACGGCCATCCGGAAAGGACCCACTGCGATGCATGTTCGCAGTCAAAGTGTACCCGTTGTTCACGACGCTGCCGAGACAGCCTCGATAGCATCTCAAAAGTTCGGAACCTGGGGCCTGGGCACGAAGACCGTCAGCGAAGACTGGGACGATGACTTTGAATTTGGCGGCAACGAGTCAGAGGATAAAGACACCGACAGCGCATTCGGTATGGTGGTGCCTGCCTCTATCCAGGCGTCTCAACCGAGTTTGAAGCAGCATTCCGGCCACATCCGGGAGTTCTCTCTGCTTGTTAATGATCTTAAGCGTCTATGTCGCCATGGTAAAGACTTGGACATGCTCGGCGGTCCCAACGCTGGTCTCTGGCAAGAAGCTGAGGGTATCATCGCCCTGGCATCTCCCGATGAGGATGAGCTGGAGGGGATGGATGTCGACTCATCGTCCGTTATGAGTGAGCGATTCATGGAAGGATTCGATGCCGCATCACCCGCTCCTATCGAAAAAGAAGACCCATTTGACGAAGTTCACGAGATCAACGTTTCCAAGACTGCCGTTATTCGCGAACGGCCCGCCGGCCGTCGCCGCTCTGTTTTCTCTCCTGATGACGACATATTTGGCGGGAACAGCCCGGCTCCCGATGACCTCCCTCCCCCGCGACCGAAAACGCCCGAGAACAACATCAACATGGGAGGACACGATGTCACGGACATCGTTAGATCCGTGCTGGATGCCATGCAGCAACGGACTGCTGCAGAGCCCGCCCGCGATGATAAGCTTCACTTCGGCACGAACAGCCTGAAAGCTCTCGTCAAGCGGGCTGGTGATCTGCGGGACACCCTATCAGAAGTTGTGCGCCGGGCAGATCAATTAACCTCCAGCCCTGCGCGAACGCCCCGGCAACATAGTGACAGCCCGGCTTTCACTAGGGTGTTCACCCCGGAGCACACACCATCCCCATCGAGCCCGCCCAAGAAGCTGCCTCACAGTCGGAGCACAAACTCAGTTCTCAGCCGGGGATCTGTTGACGCATCGCCATCAAGTGGTCTGCAACGCATGCAGATGATGACTGTCAGCTGAGGTTACATACTATCAGATGTCAACCAAAGACATCGAAAGTCTGGATGAAGTAACATGACCCTCATCCGTCCAAGGCTACATACAAAAGCTCTGTACATGTACGAATATTGTCGATTTTTCTTGTCTGCATAGCGACGGCTAGGGGTTTCTTCGGTTCTTGGTCTTTTCTATCTTTCCTGTCCATCGCTGCGACATACAACACAAAGACGACTCGGCCACCTTTATCCATTCGACCGACAGGCACGGAGTGTTTCGCGCCGACCCGTAACTTGGCAAAGCCACTCATGGTCCCGCAACCAATTTGCCTCAGGCTCAACCCGTTGGAGGCTAGAGTTGACGTCCTCCAATACTTTTACTTTCCTTGCCCACGAACACAACTCTGACGACGACGTTAATTATGTACGATCTCGCCAGGCGCATCCGAAGCTTCTGGGTGTGTACCCCGGAGCAGGATACCTGCCAAACACGGAGGAATGAAACGACGGTCATGTGAAGAAGACAAGGGAATGAAGCGGAGTGGTTGAGTGAAAACGGGCAAACACGCAAAATGCGCGAGCCTCGCAGAAAACCGCATCGCCAGTTGACAGAGGCTTTCATTGTCTCCGAGCCCTTTTCCTACATTGAGACGTTCTGGCTCTGGCATTGTACAATGGGTAGACAAGCAGGAAACGCAACAAAAAGAGACATACTTTGGCTGTTGGTTGGTCTGCTGCATTTTCTTCAATTCTTATCCTGCTGAGCACATAGTGGACGGACATGACCTTGCCTGCCTCCTCTGTTTCATGGCGGCAAGTCTTTCTCTTTTTGAGATATTTCTTGGGCGTGCCAGGCCCTCACGCGGATAACGTTCTGTTTCTTTGACACTCATGAAGAAAGATTGCATCCCTACCCACGAAGATGTGTCTCTGCCAGGACGGAGGAACATCTCGGGATCGCGTCAAAAGCCGAAAAGACCTTAGGTGGGATTACGGTCAAAAATTAATACAATAGTTTTACGGAAAAGGAATGGGATACGGGATTGGTTTCTTAAAAAGGTTGGATTGGACTGGACGAACTGAATAGTAGAAGGGAAGGTTTGCTAGCGGGTAGGGTTTACACATAGGTAGCTTCTTCATAAATGCATTATCGACCTTCAGGTTTTGACAACAAGCAACTTCACCTGCCCAGTGGAGATCTTCATCTCTGTCATGACTGTCCAAGTCACGTCTGCAGCTGAGAATATCGTCACGTTGAATTGTACGCCGTGCAGTGCACTTGGAAGACCGGAACCTTCTAGCAGCTGTCTTGCCGGTCGGGCTGAAGCAGATGAACATTCTGAAATTTTATTCCTAGTGATACATGAGAGGAAACATTACTCGTTTCCCGCTCGATCGGACTAAAAAAAACGCGAGGAAAATAGGTTGAAGAGATTGGATGGGCTCCGAGAAGCCACATTAGGGAGTACGATGCGGTGTTCTCATTTCCTGCAACTGATGGGGGAGAAACCACCAGCACGAGATGCCGGATGACACGCGCAATACAATCTGAATAGAAGGCAGAGGGTATATCCAGGAGTAGGAGGAGCCTGAAGCCTGAAGAGCAGAGACATGATATTTGGGAAAAGAAAGACAAGGGAAAACACACACGATGTTTTGTGTGCGTATGGTATGTATGAGTGCAGTTAAATCCGACAAATCAATCGCTGTTCCTTCTTCTTCGGATCCCTTTTTGATCTTCGTACATCATCACGCTGAAACCATGGACCATCTGTTCTCTTCTTCTTTTTTCCCCTTATCCATAACCCAAGATAGCAGTAGTAGATATCCAGCAGAAGATCATCCCTCCGTGGAGTCGTGTGTGTGTGTGTTGGCTCAGTAGCGGAAAGCAACCTAGGAGGCGGGCTTGGACGGGGCACCGGCGATCCAGTTGTGGCCACCGCCGAGGGGCACGACGCGCTGAAGCTCCTCGCCATAGAAGCGGTTCCACATGGAGTGACCCGCGAAACTCACAGCATCGGGGGCGGACCGCGTCTGCGTACGCTTGAGTCGCAGGTAACGGGACTCAGAATCCTCGGGGGTCAATGGCGCGGAGTCGTAGGCGTGCAACGCCGGCTTCGTGGGAGCAATCCACATGATGCCGTTGTCTTTGGGAATGATGACCTTTGGAGCCGACCACATGGGAACGATGGGTGTTGTAGGCGCGGACTGCGTCCACATGGAGTGGCCCTCAAAGCTGACGAGCCCGGTGGCGCGAGTCTGGGCCTTGGTTCGCTTGAGACGCAACTCGCGAGATTCGGAGTCCTCTGGCGTCAGGGGAGTGGCGTCGAAAGAGTGACGGAAAGGCTTCGCGGGCAGAGTCCACATGTTTCTGTTTTCCTCCGGAGTTGTCACCTCGGGCGCGGACCACAGAGACGTGGTAGTTGTGCTCATGGGCAAGGGAGACGGCGCAGGCTCGAACTCGGGCTCCAGGTCATACTCAGACTCGGTATCGGCCTCGCGCGCAGGCTGTACGTACTGCGTCGGTTGGAGGAAGATCTCGGGCTCGGCTCGCTGCTCGAATTGCGGCTCGGCGGGCTGCTCATACTGCTCATCGTACTGTGGATCAAACTGAGGCTCGAACTGCTGCTGCTGGTAGTATTGTTGCTGCTGATACATCTGTTGCTCGAGCAGTCTCTGATTATATTGCTGCTGCTCGAAAAGACGCTGCTCATACTGCTGTTGCTCGTACAAGCGTCGCTCATACTCCTGCTGCTCGAACTGTTGTTGCTCGTATGCCTGCTGCTCGAGTTGTTGCTGCTCGTAGTACGGCTGCTGCTCAAATTCGGGCTGCTCGGCATACGGTTGTTGATCAAAGTTGAACTGCTCAACGAATCGAGGCTGCTCGACCTCTTGCTCGAAAGGCGCTTCGACAGGGTAGGCGGATGCAGCGATGGCCTCATTTAAAGCTTCCTGCCACTGCTCAGGGCTAGCCTCGTTGCGGGTGAGATTAGCAGGGGTCGCAGAGGCAGAGATGGCTTTGTTCAGAGCGTCAACCCATTCAGCGGGGCTGGCAATGGTTCGGACAAGAGGAGCCGAAGCTGATATTTCTCCGATAGCCTCGTTCAGTGCAGCTTCCCAGTCTGCGGAGCTAGCTTCAGTACGGCGAAGTGGTTCCTGGGGCTTGTCGGATTCGTTCTCCCACCAGGTGGGTTTCTTAACAGGCACCTCCGGTAGTGGTTCGAACTCGGACACGGCTTCCGATACAACTGACCGCGTTGAAGCTGTGTCCAGGCTGGGTGTTGATCGGCCAGATGAGCCGGCATTTGAAGGTGAGCTGGGCCTTGCTGAAGCAACGGAGATCCAATCGTGTACAACAGGCTTGGTGGGGGAGGCAACCCAAAGGCTGGTGGAAGTGAGGGAAGGAAGAGCTTCAAAGCTCACACGTGCCGTCGAAGACATGCTTACACCAATGGGCAAGGCAGAGGTAGTCTTGAAAGTTGCGCGCTTGTGGCCGGCATCGAAAAGTCCCTCGTATACCACTTCGACAATGACGGCGGGGGCATTCCAGAGAGACTTGGCTGGTGTCCGTGGCGATGTCCAGAGGCTGTTTGAGGTCAGAGTAGGGAGTGCTTCAACAATAACGCGAGCGGTCGACGACACGGTCAGGCCAACGGGAGACGCAGAAGTTGTCCTGAAGGTGATGCGCTTGTAGTCAATGTTGAAGAGACCCGTGGCCTCCGTCTCGACGATTGTAGGAGAAGCGGCCCACAAGCTCTTCATGGTCTGAGGCTTGGTCACCGGCGTCGCCATTGTCTTGAGCTGCGATCGTGTCCAGAGGGTGCCGCTGTTCGGTGTTTCGACGAGCTTCAGAGGAGCGATCCAGAGATTATTGCTGCGGATGATTGCAGGTTCAAGAAGCTGAGTCTGGATACGAGGAGGAGCGTTCATCGTATCCATATACGCTGTCCAAGTACGTGCGTCAGGCTGCGGCAGCCCTGGTGGGAGACGGACACTAACGAAACGCTTGGGCTTCCCGGTCCAAAGCAGGGACGACGTCTCGGGCGACGACCGCACTTCTTCGGCAGCAACAGTAATAACCATGGAGTCATGCTTGGTATCGTCTTCATCATTGGCCGTTTTCTCGTCCTCGGAGGGATACTCAGAGGAACCCTGGGAAACGTACTCGTCCTCAACGAGAGAGTCGGGACGGTAGTATTGCGGCTGGGGGAGCAGGCTGTTCTTGGAGGGAACTTGGTCCGACTGCAAGAGACTGGCAATCTCCCACAGCGTGGTCTCATCGAAACCGTCGTCACTCTCATCATCCTCGTCAATGTCCGACACCTCATCGTCGCCCTCCTCTTCCTCGTCATAGTCGTCGAAGAACGAGGAAGAGTATTCCTGAGCCTGGAGCTGTTGCGCGCGAGCCTCCAGAGCCGCGCGGACTGCTGATCCTCCGGTGGACATGGTACCAGGCATGGCCATGAACATTTGGCGGGGTCGCGGTTGGACAGTCGCAGTATCTGACTTCTCGCCCCAAGGGAACTGGAAGATGCCAAGGGTGCCGCGCTTGTCTGGAAGCGGCTCGGGGTTCTCAAGAATATCAGGAAGGGCGGTGATGCGCTTGCTTCGCCTTGGGGGTCGCTGTGTGAGTGGACGAGCCTGGGTTTTGGGAGGCTCAGCAACAAACGAAGCTCGCCAGAGGGACTTGGTGAAAGAGATGCGCAGCTTTTTAGCGGCAGTGTGATCCGACTGCCATAATTGGAAGCTCTCGATGACTAGAGGCTCGGAGGTCTTGCGCGCGGCAGGGCGGACTGATAGTCCAGGGAGCACGACGGCAGCTTGTCCGCTTTGAGTGGGCTCGCTCGCAACATCGTGGGTCGGGGCCCAGAGCAGCGCTGGTTCGCGCTCAGAAGATAGTGGCGAGACGGGTGCCCAAAGATGTCCCTCTGGTGCAGCTCGCTCCTTCGGCATGAGCGTCGCGAGAATCTGAGCGTCGACGCCCTCGGACTCGTCGGTGTCCGGTGGGGTAGGACTACCCAACTGCGCACTTACACGCGCCTTTGAGACAGACAAGAAATTGAGATTCCGCTTGGCCAATAGTTCGGTCGCATTCTCCATATACTCCATCTGCGCGTCGTTGAGTCGCCGTTGCCAGAGGCTAGTGCGATTGTCGTTGGAGGAGCTGGATGAGGCGGCGCTTCTGAGGTCTTCGTAGGACGACTTGTTCAGGCTAACTCCGCTCTGCATCCGAGCGCGACGCGATGCGCGTCGATCTGCCGCAATGTTGGAGTGCAGGGAAGAATCCCTCGAATGCACACTGACATTCGACGGCTCTTGCTGCGAGTTGCGAACAGAAGTCGTCCCATTCGTGGAGAAGGAATCGCGGCTAAGGCCATGCTGCATCTCGTGCCATTGGTTTTCTTGCTGACCCATTTCAGCTTCGAGAGACTCGAGGAGGCGGATTCTTTGTCCCTGGCTCTCATAAGAGTCCCTGTTGGGTTCCTCGAGCTTCTTGAGTTGCGCCTGGATCATCTCGTAGGCGTGTTGCGGCGACTCCAGTGGAGACGGCTCCGCCACCTGCAGCACCACAGCATTCATCCTCCTAGAAGGCGACTTGAGCTGCAGTGGTGTTGGCGGTGGCATCCGACGTGAGTTGACCTTCTCCTTACGCTCCGAGAACGTCACGCACTCGTCGCCAATACGACGGTGCCAACGGGCGCCCCGATTGGCGACACTCACGTCAGGGAGATCGGCTGGTCCGTCCTGTATAGAATGCACGAAGTCTCTCTCGTGCTCTACAGAAGCGTCCAACATAATGTCAATGACCTCCTTGCCGTCACCGTGGCTAATCATCGATACGTCGCGTGGTTGAATCCAGGTGGGTTTAGGCATGTGCGTGACGTCTTGAAGGTTCACAGCAGCGACAGGCGAATGGATTGATCCCCAGTTTGTCGTCGCAACCTCGTCATGGGTTCTCGACTCGCTGAATTCCGAGAGGCTTGGGTTTCGAGTAGGAAGGACCGGAGACGACTGGCGCTTGGCTCCGTCGTATGATATGCCCTGGGCGCGTTCGTGAACGGGCAGATCGGGAATCCACGAGTCGCGGTCTTCGGCAAGGCCTCTTCCAGTGACAATCGAAGTGTCGACACTGAACTTAGACGTGTTCCGAGGGTAGTTCAAGGGATGCTGAGGCTCGTCAATATCGAGGATACTCTGTGTGCGCACTGAAGTCTTGGTGGAGATGTCAGACGACATCTTTGATTGAACACGGCTGCTGTCTGTATCCCACCCTCCTTTGCCCTCGACCATAGCGTTGTTTTCAATCTTGTAAGCTGCGGGCAAAACCGGCATCTCAGGAACCGATTCCCTGGCCTTGGAACCAGCGTCGGAGCTGCTGGGCGGCCTGGGAAAAAAGAGGTCCATCTTCTCATCGAATGTCATGCTCTTCGTGTCATTAGGCAGCGGCCGAATGGGATTGCCGGCACTCTTAGGCGGGGGCGGGAGAGGAGGCAATTGAGTAGGGCTCCCCGGATTTGACAGCAGGATTGACTTTCTGCTGATGATGGAGCCTCCGGACTTGCTCCGCTTGTGGTTGGGAGTATCTTCCGCGGGAAACACCGAGCGATCCTTACCCTGTTGCCTTGGAATTGGACGTGGTCGATGAACAACGGAGCCGGATGACTTCAGCGCTGAACCGGGGGACTGCAACCCAAGAGGAGTCTTGGCGGCTTGGTTGACCGCACCCTGAATGATGTTCTGCACTGCTGTCGGGTCATTATACTGAATGTTATTCACGAACATGACCGTCTGTTCATTTGGTACCATTGCTTCCTTGGGAAGAGGTCGCATCGTCATCGCTCTGGGGTTGGATGGCAAACCCGTCGTCGTTGGTCGTCGTTGTAGACTTGGCCCACTAGAGCCGTCCTGGTTCTGGTTCTGGTTCTGATTCTTGGGCGACAACGGCTTGCTCCTAGATGGTCGGATCGTCGGATCAACAGACGACTGGATGGGCCATGTTGACGGGAGGTCCTTCTTTGGTGATGTCAGGCGAGCAGCGCTCTTTGGGGGAGGAGGCGGCACCAGGGCGGTTGGAGGTGACATGGCTTGGACGGTGGTGGATGTTGATTTCTGGCTGGCAGACCTGTCGATCGTTCTTTGACTAACAGACCTATCAGTGGTTTTTTGACTGCCAGATCTCTCCATCGTCTCAAAGGGACTGAGGGGTCGGTCCGGCCGGGGCGGACGAGGTGGAGAAACGGAGCTTAGAGGAGCTGCCGACTTTGGCGGCGTGACCGGCCTAGATTCTTCCTTGGGTGGAAGAGCCTCCGGCATTTGACGAGGCGATCTCCGCCTCAGTTCCTCAACTCCTGGAGAGAGCTGAGCGGATGAGGTTGTCGCTGGAGGATTTGACATCAATCCAGCAGACTTGAGGGGCTGAGGCGCCGCTGGGGGCGATGTCGGGCCAACCTCTTTACGCTTCATGCTCTGGGCTCGCTTGAGGGCCTCCTCTGGCGTGATCGCTGGTGGTTGAGGAGCGGGGCGTTGTGCAATCAAGCTCGGCAATCTTTGCATAGTTGCCATGTCGTTGTCCCTTTTCTCCCGGTCATTCTGTGCGGCGGTCGCCAGGTCGATGGTTGCGATCTTGTTGAGAGGGTTGCGCTCGCCGCTCTCCTGAAGAATCGGGTTGGAGATGGCGTTCTTAATGCTTGCGCCAGGCCCTCCTCGATCGAAGATGCTTCTCTTGTACTGCGGCTTCGGTGCGTTTTCCAACCTTCTGCCTTCTCGGACGGGGGCGGTCTGCGCACGTATGGGAGGGAAGAGTTGACCCTGGACAGGAACCCCTCCGACACCGATAGCAGCTTGGCCAGGTACGGAGCCGGCAATGATGGGCAAAGAACCACCAGCGCCTGCCTGGATCTCGGGACGCGGCGCTTCTCTAGGTTGTCCGAAGGTGGTCACGGTAGTGATGGTACCAGCCTTGAGATCTTCGTACCGGGTTGGCGGGTAGTCGGAATCGGAGGTGCCAAGATCTCTGCTGGAGCTTATGTTACGCGGTGACTGCGCGTCAGGGTGAGTAATCTGCTGGGGGCGGGGAGGAAGAAGAGAGTCAGAAAACCCGGTGATGATTCCTGGGGAAGTCAGCTGAGAACCGGGGATCGTCAAGAAGTTCACTCACCAACTAGGAGCGAAAGAGCAGTCGCGGGCAGGGCGGTTCTGAAGATCAGCTCAATAGACTCTGCTCCTAACAGCATAGGAATGCTTCCCTGTTACCATGAGATCAGTCATCTGAGTTTGATGCTCTCAACCGAAGCTTTACTCACTGCAGTCCACGCACCATGTCCACCCATGATCCACAGGACGGCCTTTTTACCCTGAGCACCAGCCTGGCCGCTTTTGGCGTCCGCGATGAGACCGAGAGAGCTCGCCCTGAAGGCGAGCATACCGATGATGAGAAAGTCCGTGACCATGATGACAACACCGATTGGCAAAACGTCGGTCTTGGACACGCAGACGGTGGCAATCTGTGGTTTCTGAAAGCCGACGAACACAGCACCCAGCACAAAACGGGTTCCAATGACGGCCTGGGGAATGATGGCGCCCGTCGGCGCCTTGGCGTTTGAATTGATTGCCCATAGCAGGTATTGTTCGATGGCGAAACGGGCCAACTGGTCGAAAATGGTAGTAAATATTACGGCGACTTGGCACCCGGAGGTCGCAGTCGGATCGATAGTAAGGGCGGCGAAGTCGATTTGAGCCCACAGGGCTGCGGAAGCAAGGAATGTGATGAGGACCAGCCTCAGGCCGTCCCGAAAGATCTTTGAGCCATGGCCCTTTGCGAAAAGAAAGACGGCGGCGGACGCGGCGTTGAGAACGATGCCACTATTCACTGCGGGTTAGCCTCTGTTCCTGAACCCGAGTCCTCCCATTCCATGATCTCCTCTCTCTTTCTATCCCCTCAAGGGTCATTCATGACGTCCCATCCCCCATCATATACATCCATCTTCAAGGTTGCGGAGAGGCGGGCGACTGACAAGGTGAGGGCGGCAACGAGGGCCTGGACAATTCCTGGAATGAACATTTCGTGTGTCGTCGGCGCCGCGGGCCGGCCGGGATAGAATCGAAAACCCAGTCAATGGGGAAATGCGAGAAGTAAGATCTAAGAAAGAAAGCGAATCATCATGGAAGTGCTGTCGAATTACGGTAGCATCCTATGATTGAGCAGAAGAGAACACGACCAGCTACGCCCCACGAGGTGGCAGATAGATGGTATGAAGGAAATTGAGATGGAGTCCAGCGCGCAATGTTCTTAGTTGGCAGCCCTTCTCTCGAGTTGTCGGGGACGCAAGAGAGTGGAGTTTCAACGGAGGACACAGACGAAGAGGGAAGGAAACTACATTAGCCGACAGACGACAGTTGGGGTGTGTGTGCAGGCTGTGCGAAGGAGGGAGGGAGGGAGGCTCGGTCGACTCTCGAGGGCGTCTGTGTCTGTGTCTGCGTCTGTGTATGGGTTGCCGCGCTGGTCCCGTACTACCGACACCTTGAATGGAGAACCTAGAAGAGACGACGTATTATGGGCAAGGAAAGGGCAATTCGAGAGACTGCAGTGGCAGGCCACCTTTCTCAGAAAAGACAGCCAGATGTTACTCTACCGGGGTGTCTAAGCCAGTCCGACGCGACGAAGCAGAGGGGAGGAGCACGCGGTGAGCAGGAAGCGAGAACAGAGCCAGGGACAACCAAGGCGATAGAGACAAGAGAGGGGCGAATTGGGCAAAGTGGTAAAAGATCCTGAAAAAAAAAGGACAAGAGGGTCTCAAACCGGCCTTGGGCAGGGTGCTGTGTGAGATCTCTCGATACGTCGTTCATGCCGGTAGTGGTCAGGGGGTGCGATTGGATTGTCTGCAAGGCTGACAGGGGTCGCAACCTTGTTTATCCACCAGGACGGCGTGGCGTGCGTCGACTCTGTTTCAGCATCGAAACCCACGATGTTCGGAATGGAGGGGTCGAGGACCGGCCAGAGGTCGGTGTCGGGAGATGGGCCCGATTTTTCGTCTATTTTCCTCCTCTGCGTCTTGTCTGTTCGGTGGCTTTGTATTCATTGGTTTTTGCTTTTCTTTTTCTTTTTGGACGCTTTTAGGTTGGGGGCCGTCGGAACAGCAGGAGGCCAGACTTTGCGTAAAGAGTCTCCTCCAGTCTTGGGGCGAGTCTTGAGGCTGAGGATACTTGCTGCCCTCTGTGGCAACTTGCAAGAGAGGAGCTTGGGGCTATTGCAGTCTTGACGCAGCCAGAGTCGGCCCATAATTGCCAATGAGGGTGAGCACGAATACATAGTAGCCAAGTCAACTTGGCCAGAGGGATCCTCGGTCTGAGGAAGTGACATGTGTTTGCATCATGCAGAGATAGCCAGCCCGCCCGAGGTGCGACAGAATAAGCAGAAGGTCACAAGGAAGAGGCTGGTAGAGTCAGGGGAAATATGCAGCAGCTTGGGGAAAGGGCTGAAGTGTTGAGTCTGGAAGATGGGCGCAACGGAAAGGCTTGCACACGCACTCACACACACACACACACACACACACACATACACACATACACAGAGAAGCATTTCCGAAAAGAGCGCTGTCCCTGAGATTTGTCAGGGGTTTCGGTGTTCTTGGCATCTCGGTAGCGGATGTCCCTGGCGAGGGTTCCCTTGCTGCATGCTCTGCCACAGCACGAGGGGCGGCGGCGGTTACTGACGTGCCGCTGCTGCTGCCGCCGCTGCTGCTGTTTACCGCAGTACCTCACTCACTGCCCTGTGCACGAGAAGAAGAACAGAGATCCATCCATATTGCAGCCATGCAGCAGAGACTGCCGAATACTAATCAGCCTACCTGCCTTACGAATACCTCACCGAACAAGCTTTGGCCGCCGGGTTGACTCTACGTTTCGGCTGCTACCGAATCCGAACGGAACCTGGGAACATGATTGGTTTCTCTGCTTCGTCCAACATCCATCCTCCGTGTTCCTTCACTGTCACCTAAACCTCCAAAGGCATATCAATTCCTATCGATCCATTGCCAGCAAGGCATCTGTAATACTGTAATAGTATCCATCCATCATCGACCTAGTACACTACGGTAAGGCTTGACCGCCGAAATGGTGATGCTGGAAGTGCTTCCGGGGCTTTGAAGCCGTCAGACAATTCTTCGCCCAGATTCCTAATGATATCTAAGCCGTCTGAATGCTGCCCTGTCGTTTGGGGATGAACTCGATCGGCGTCGTCATTACCCCGCCTATACCGCAAGAGACAGCGGCGATTTAGACTTTGTCACCGGCAGTGCGTCAAGGTTTTCACTCAGTTCTCTCTCCGTCACTTACTTCCCAGTGTCCCCGTCTGGGCGGTCCAAGTATCGACCGGGTCGGACTTCGTTTCTGAAGTTTCCGCTGCCTCTCGGCTACGAGAATCGAGCTCACGGAACCACGAACTCCAGACAATGAGTCACATCCATGGTTCGCTAAACGAAGCCTTCGAGTCCAATGCAGCCCATGAACGTTAACGCTTCCTACGCTTAGAGGCGCAGGGGATGTGCAGAAAGCCGTACAATTTCGCAGTCCAGCAAAAGTGACAGCCGTTTGCGTCCCCTTCTCAAGCGGTAATCCCGCCTCAGCTTCATTCCGCCTACGCTTCAATTGACCAACCGCACGTGTCGTAATCTGAGCATCCCAAGAAGGATGAACGGCTGGCCACTGTAATCAGGGGTTTCGTGGATGGACCTACTGGATTCGGTTTGGCGGTATGTCACACACCTTTCCTCCCATCCCCATCGGCTTACTCCGCATGCCTGGCTCTTCGGCACCGGGCCCGAACACGGTTGATGGGCAGGCTCACCGGCGTTGTTCTCCAATGAGTCAACAACATGGCGTAAAGGGTGTAAGTTGATATAGAGCCTTATCGCGCAGGCGCTCGAAGGAGCGCTGGTATCATGTGGTGCTGCTGTCTTTGCTACACGAGGTGTACAACCGAACATATAATAAATACGCAATGAAACCCATCCTTCGATGATGGTCCTAGACTTTGCCACATCTCTGTAATTAACAGTATATTTGCCATGCCGCGCAACGAACTCGAGTATCCGAAGAAGCCTTTTGGCACTGTCAAGCGTTACGGCCCGCGAGGTGACACCCCACCTGCTTTGGTGGTTTAGACATCAACTCATTGCTTCCCAGCTTCATACGCACTTTCCACGATCCACAAGATCATAAACACCAGCCCCATATTGCATGTCTCTTTCAATGATATCAGCAGTCCCTTCCCCAGCATCCTACCAATGCTTGGGCAAATGGGGTCTTACACTCGACCATCGGCCGACGAAGGCGACGTCCTCGACCTTTATCTTCATGGCTACGTCTCCTCGCGAATGATGAATACGTCCCGTGGTAGTGGCCCTTCAGACGGCATGCCCGTCTGCGTTGCTGCCAGCCACCTTGATGGTCTCGTCATGGCCTTGACTCCCAACTCTCACAGCTACAACTATCGCTCCTCTGTGCTCTTCGGCCATGCTAAAGTGGTGGAAGATCCAGCCGAACGTCTGTACGCCATGGAACTCATTACTAACGGCGTCATCCCCGGATCTTGGTCCAACACAAGAGTGCCCCCAAACAAGGCCGAGCTGTCATCTACCAGTGTGCTCAAAGTCACCATCGAGGCCGGAAGTGCCAAGGTGAGGTTCGGGCCACCTGGAGACGAGAAACATGATAGAGATGACGCAGAGGCTGTCAACAAAGTCTGGACCGGCGTCGTGCCTGTGTATAGAACAATGGGTGAGCCTGTATCCGGGCCCTACAATGTTGTAGACCCTCCGTCGTACATCACCGACTTTATCAAAAGTGTCAATTCAGAGACGCGAGAATTTGCTGAATCGGCGGCAGCCCGTGTTCCGGTCAAGAGAGGCGGGCCCGGAGAAGCATGAGACACTGAAGGGTAGACGAGAATGCGCGAACTACAAGCGCAACCGGGCTATCGAGAAGGGGAGCAAACAATCAGTCTAGTTGAAATATTCAAAGGACAGTGACTTCCGCATGAGTGAACCCGTCCGTACTTTCTCCTGCAATGTCCCCGACACAAACATATGTACAGCTTCCACAGTATATACAATCTACAGTATCCGTGAATATAGCAATCTCGCCAATGTACTCAAACCGATGTGATCACCAGTTCTCCCAGATAAATGCGGGCAACACGACACGCATGACCTCCCAGTGCCCCAGGGCGCTCTTTTCATGCCACTTGGTCAGTTGTTCAGTGGCATTGTTTCTCAGCAAGCCGAAGTCGCCATCCAGGAAATGCTTGGGTAGGACCTCGTGGCGGGGTTGCAGGAAGACTTGACGACTGCGGCTGGCGAGAAAATCTTCCTCGGTGGGCTTTCTGAAGAACAGCTTGCCGCTAGTCTTCTTGCAGAAGATGACCATGTTGGTGAAGTCCTGGCCTTCCTCCTGAATTTTCTTCTTGCTGGGGTGCTCCGATTCCCGGAAAATGCGGCACGACGGGAAAACCTCCCTGATGGTGTCGACGACAAGCTTGGGCGCCGGATGCAGGAAGTCTCCAGCATAGTTCTGTGTGGGTTTAGAAACGCGGGCCATCATGCACTAGCAGAAAAACTTACGATTGCAATAACACCGTCAGGCTTCAAAAGGGAGTTCAGGCCTTGTAAGAACTCGAGGGTGAACAACGGGACAGGCTCGGCGCCTCCAGTGAAGACGTCGTGGACGATGTAGTCGTATCTGGCACTAGGGTCGTCGACGAGCTTTGCAGTGTAGCTCACAGCATCCGCAATGACGGGAGTGTGGTTGGAAGGCAGGTCAAAGTACTTGGAAGCAAACTCGTGAACAACCGGATCGATCTCAACAATTGTGGTGTCAATGCCATGGGCAATCAGAGCACCGGGGGTTGTACCGATACCAAGGCCGCTATCTCTCGGTCAACTTCAAGTGGGGTTGGCTCTGGCGGATAGCGACTTACATGTTGAGAGCCTTAGCCTCGTTGTCAGGCACGGGATTCTTGGTCTTGACGAGGCGGACAGCCTCGAGCATGACGAAAACGCCGTAGATGGGCTCGGCAAGGATACGTCCTTTGTGTCTGACCCATTCACCGCCTAGGAGCGAGTGATCACATCTCAACACCCGATAGCCGTCCTTGATACTCTCGAGTACTGAAACATATCCGGTAATGGATTCTTTACGGTCCAAGAGAAACCAGTCGTCTGCCAGTAAGGTACTGTTGAGCGAGGCAGCTGCCATGGGAGTTAGGGCATGGGTGTTGAGCACAGCGGTGTGTAGGACAGTCGGAATAGCAAACAAGAGAAGCTTTGAGGGAGCGTAGACAGAGTATGCGGCCGCAAGCAACGCTTCCAGGCCAATGCGGGTCTGAAAAAACGATTTGCCGATATACGCCTGCAAATAGTCTCCCGACAATTTCTCCATGAACTTGAAGAGTCCCCATGATCCAAGGCCGGGACCTGCGTCGGCCAGAAACTTGGGCAACTTCGACAGGTCTGCCTTCTCCAGTTCAGTCGCCACACAACTGACGGATACCAAGATCAGAGGAAACAGAGTGACAGCCTCAGTGGCCAAAGGGCCCCAATGCGCCGTGAGAGTTGCGCTGGTCTTGTACAGGTAGAACTGGATTGCCGGAACCGTGAGAGCAATGACAGGTAGCAGTTTTGCTGTCTTGAATGGCAGTGTGCGATTCAGAAGTACGTTACCCGACCAGCCGAAGAAACACGCCACCATGACGAGTTTCGCATGATATATCGACGACGGAATCGAGCCGTAGACGGGAGAAAGCGCCAGCTGAGAGACATTGCTGTAGATAGCCGCCAATGTGAGAAGGATGGTGGTCTTGATGTATGTGGAAGCCTGCTCCTTGAAGAATTTGCCCTTAGTCTCACCCTTGGCCTTCGCTGCTAATGTCTTGAGCTCCTTCTCGAACCGCTCTGGCGTGAAAGCGTCGGAGCCGTCGGCGACGGAGACTTTAGGTTTCGGTGGCATTTTGTGCGAGGATTGGTGATGCCGTCTGAAAGCGAGCAAGGAAGCGAGAAGGTGAGTCGCGGTTGACGTGAAGATGCAGTCGGATCAAATCCGAAAGTACAGATATGAAATCGGAAGTGGAGGAGGATGAGCGTCCGGGGTCAAGCTTCGTTGGAGCTCAGCTCAGGGACAGGAGCAACCTTCAGCGGGGATTCAGTGGATAATCAGCGCGCAAGAGCAGCAATAGCAAACCTATAGAGACAGGGGGGAAAAAGGATTATCTGGCATTCAACAGCCTGCTGTTACAGCTCTCTGCTTCTCCGACTCGAGCTAAGACTTCACAAAAAGTCCAGGCCGTGTTTTGACATGCGACATGCGCTGTGGGCAGAAGGGGTTGTCTGTTGCTATCCTCGCGCGTTTTGAAACGTCTCCTCAGCCCATCCTTTCATTCACAGCAGTTTCTTTTGTGCGCCACACCGTTCCTCTATGTGTGGCTTGACCGCACGATGTATGGCGGTGCAGTCCAGCAAGCATACGGATCACTATTCGTCGCAATCAAGGACCAAAAAAAAAAAAGGAGGGGGGGGGGGGGGGGGAGGGAAAAGGGCCAGGGTCATTTAAGGACACAAAGTCCCTGCTCATTATTTCGTTATCGTTGCGGGATAGTGAGCTTCTTCGCTCATGCTATACAAGATGCCATCGTTGCCTTGCGGAATGGCTCCTTTAGCCAAACCCCCCTTTTTTTGTAATAATATCTTCCCAAAACATAAAAACAAGGATAGAAATCGCTTATTTGGGATGGTCACAAGGCATGATCTGTGCCATGCAGGATGCCATCGTTGCCCTGCGGAATGGCTCTCTTCGCCAAACCCCCTTTTCAATGCCGCAGTAACGCATCTGCCTTGCCTGATGCACAAGGACAGCCAAAGTCTTTCCTTGGGCTATGCAGGATGCCATCGTTGCCCTGCAGACTGGCCTTCTTGGCCAGACCCCTCCCCCTTTTCATGCCATTATTTCGTTAAGAAGGATGGTCAGCAAATAGCGACCATGCAGGATGCCATCGTTGCCCTGCGGACAAGTATTCGCCAACTTGACCCCTTGAATTCGACGCCGTGTGTGCCAAGACCTCGATGAATCAAATCTTCTCGCCCTCGAGGATAGGTTTGGCCTCGTCACTGGTCCACCAGCTGACACCAGATTGACCAGGGTAGCTGAATTTGTCCATGCTGTCTGCCTTCATTTCGACACTGTAGCCAGGCTCCAAGGGGGTCTGGTAGTATCCATCCTTGATGACGGAAGGATGGAGGAAGTGCTCGTGGAGGTGGTCGACATACTCAAGAACGGAGAGCTTGCCACTGACGACAACGTAGTCGATGGTGCTCAGGTGCTGGGTGTACTCTGGGAGGCCGACACCGCCGGAGTGAGGGACGATGGGGACGTTGAACTTCTTGGCCATCAACAAGACCGCGAGGACCTCGTTGACGCCACCCATGCGGCAGGCATCAATCTGGCAGATGTCAATGGCACCAGACATGAGGAGCTGCTTGAAGATAACGCGGTTCTGACACATCTCGCCGGTGGCAACACCGATGCCGTAGGGCTTGAGGGCCTCACGGATGGCCTTGTGGCCGAGGATGTCGTCGGGAGACGTGGGCTCCTCGATGAACCACGGCTTGAACTCTTTAAGCTGCTTCATGTACTCAATGGCCTCAGGCACAGACCAGACCTGGTTGGCGTCGACCATGAGGATGTTGCCGCTATCGTAACCAATGACCTCACGAGCAATGCCCAGACGTCTCTTATCTTGCTCGACACTGCTGCCCACCTTGAGCTTGAAGTGGCGGTAACCCTTGCCGAGGGTCTCCTGCAGCAGGCCCTTCATCTTGTCCTCTCCGTAGCCAAGCCATCCGGCACTGGTGGTGTAAGCCGGGACGGCGCGGCTATTCTGGGCGTCCTTGATGCGCTGAGCCTTCGTCGGCTCCTGCTCCTTGAGGAGCTGGATAGCCTCCTCGGGTGTGATGGCGTCGGTGATGTATCGGAAGTCAATGCAGCTGACGAACTCCTCCGGGGTCATGTCCGCGACGATGCGCCAGACCGGCTTGCCCAGCACCTTGGCCCAGAGATCCCAGATGGCGTTCACTACGGAGCCAAGGGCGAGGTGAATAACGCCTTTCTCAGGACCAATCCATCTCAGCTGGCTGTCGTTCACGAGGTATCTCCAGGTCTGGCCCCAGTTGGATACCAGCTCGGACAGCTTTTTGCCCTTGATACGCTCAACCAGATAGTCAATGGCTTTGCACACAATGTCGTTGCCTCGGCCGATAGTAAAGGTCTGCAGAGAAGTTCTTGTCAGCGGTTGTGTCCCTCAACTCCAAGTGTGAAATTTGGGGGGATGATTCTGACGCACCATTCCGTGGCCAGAGAATTTGGAGTCGGTCTCAAGAATGCAGTAAGCGGCCGAGTAGTCACCAGCGGCGTTCATGGCATCAGAGCCGGTCTTGTCGAGAGATGTGGGAAAGCGCACATCGCGCGTGGTCCAGCCTGTGATGGTAATTTCGGTCATGATGGCGGCTTAGGGGGGAAACTGAGATGGGAGAGGATGAAGGAGGGGAGCTGGTGAGGGACAACAGAGCAAGCGGTCAAACCCCGAGGCCATAGGAGAGAGAAATCTCGAGTTATATAGTGTCTACGAAGCAATTTCCCCCACCTAGCCAACCGGTGACCAGCAGGGACCACGACACTTTACCCCGAGTCTGGAATTGGGTCGTATGGGCTGGAGGGAGAGAGGGGGAGGGGCAGGCCGCGGCAGAGGGGTCGTGGACGTGGACGTGGAGATGAGAACGGTGCGTGGGGTCTGTTTGGTGGGGCTTCTGGCCGTAGACACCTGTGACCCCCGGCCTGAAGGCCGCCTGCCAGCGCGGGGGCAGCGCCAGAACGAACCGGCCCTGGCTCCCCCAGCTTTGGCTGCCTCTGATTGATGGAACAATTCTTCCGTCTCCTCCCCAGCCCGCGCTTGTTCGGCATCCTCTGCATGGAGATGTGTGTTGATGGTTGACCATTTTGCGGAAAAAATAATTCGTCTTCTCGCCTAGGCAAGCGGACTCAGCTCTGTTCCCCGGCATTTCGGAGACTATCGACTAGGTCAGGTAAGGTAAGCAGGAATGTACTGCACAGTAGTTTGGCTTGATTTTGTACTTCCAAGTTAGGTAGACTTGGCATCAGTCCATCTGCACGATCAAGGACCACGATAGCCGTGAGAGCCTCGGAGACAACGTGGTTTGCCGTGCGCATGTTAATCTCCGACGTCCCCTCTGATGGGCTAGCAGAGCATCTCCAGTGGCTTTACGCGACCTGCCAATATCACGTTGAAGCCAACCTAATCGCCAAGTGGCGGGTTGAGCTATCAACCGAGCCATCTTCTACTGCGGACGCGACTCCAAAGCCTGCTGGGCAGGTAGAACATGGAAGGCCGTGCAAATAGGCGGGCGAGCGGCAGATCTCGAAACCTTGTCTTAGAGATGGCGATTCGTTTAAGTCTGGGCCGGGAGGGCAAGAGCGTGTGCCGGAAGAAGCTCCGATTGTTTGCACTTCTTGGCGCACAACTACGCAGTACATTGTAGAGCCAATGGCGCTGGCGGCTTCGGTGACGGTGTCGGCCCGGAGCAATGACTCGGCGAAGACGGAACCTGAGACGGGAACTTCACAGAGAAAAGACGGAGAAGGCGAGGGTCTTGATGACATGAGCCAATCGAGTGTGTTCCGACCTTCACCAGTGAGGCCGCAGATCGACCTGATGCCGGTTCCGGGGAGACACTGTGCAGCTCCAACACATTCCCACGCAAGACTCTCAATGTTCCCCGTCCATTATCCTTCCTTCACCCAACCTAGTCGTCAGAGGCCTGTGATGATGCTGTTTGCTCTGCAACACTGATCGGCCAGCCGCCTTGCATCTTGTTTCTCGTCTGGTCCCAACTCCATCCATCATCTTACAGAGACTCCGAGCTAGGTCGTCCTGTCTTTTCTTTGGGCGAGTGCGAACTCTGTCTACCAAGGAGATCCAAAGATACCCTTGTCCGCGATCGGGGTCTTCACCCCCTCCACCAGACGCGCTGCTGCCCTGCAAACCTTGGCGACAAGTGAGCCTCGAACGCACTTTTTGCTCTGTATCCCCCGCGTCACTTCTGCAAGTGGGCGACAATGACGTGGGGACAAGGATGCATCCACCATGTCTCGGCTGCTTATCCATGCTTCTAGACCACCATATGGATGGCCTGTCGATAAGCAGTACCGCAGTACCGCAGTACTCGCGAAGGCAGTGCGAGTTTCTTCGCCTTGCCTGCGGCCTGCCTGCTTGTCATCATATCCCTGCAGCAGGTCGAGTCGAGCCACTTGTTATGCGTTGTCCGCCAAAGATGCGTCGCCCACACTCGGTTTCCCAGGTTGACTGATGTGAGCATTTGAGCTTAGCCTCTCTTCTCGTCAAATCTTGTTTTGCGCTTTCTTGCCTGGATATCCACACAACTCCATCATTGTACATGCATATCCTGTCATCCGTACGCGCGGATACCTGCACTGCTGAGCCTTCTTTCGTCTTCGCTTTCCTGCTGTCCACCACCTATAACCATCCTTCCTTCGCCTCCATACCGACATATGCATGGGACATGCTTTCTCACACACCATTCACATACGTCGGCGAACGTCATTTGCCTTTTGGACAGACTCATGACTTTTTCAGCTATGAACTGATTTCTGCATCCATCTATGAATTCAGCCAACACTTTCCTGCGCTCTCAAGATCTTCAACTATTAACAGTCCAGTCGCCCACATCCCACACCCATCCAGTCCAGGGCAGTGACATATACCGTTCTGTCATTCGCATTCCAGCTGCTACACATCACACAAAATGAACCACTCACGAGAGCCGTCACTGGCCTCGCCAGTCTCCGATTCGATCAAATTGTCAGAGCCACCACGTCTACGGAACAGGTTACGAAAGAAGTTCCCGTCACTACGTCGGCCCGCGCCTGTCGACTCATCTGCGTCAAATAAACTTACTACCGCTGTCGGACTAGTCGCTCAACAAGCCGGAACCGTCGGCCAACCTTCCTTGCGGTTATCTCCAGATCTCAGCGACTCCAAATGGCACGAATACCTACGCACGAGCAGCACACAAAAACGTTCGCCCCATCACCCCAAAGTCTCGTTCGACACTTCTGTTTCAGCAACAGTTCCAGAACTTATCCCAGAGTTAACTCATCTCACCATCAACAATTCAAAACCAAGGCCCTCGCTCGACAGCTCGCTCGCGTCGCCAACTTCTTCCATTAGCACAAGATCCAGTATGAGACGCCGCGCAAAAACACCCGTCTACACCATCGGCCAGCTTGAGAGCACCCCTGGTGCCAAAGATCCGGTCGTAATCGACAGGTCTAGCGTGGACCTGATTGCCAAGCAATATCAGGCTCTTATTGAGTCGCAAGATTCGAACTCCATCTGCACCGATACGCGATCCGATCCGCCGCCCTCGCGACAATCCTCGTACACCAGTTCTTCGTTGGCGCGGTCAACATGCAGCGCGGGAGAGGTCTCGGAGGACTTGAGACCAGACGTATATCAGTCTCCCGTCCGTACACACCGACGGCATGTCTCGGCACACTCTCCGACGTCAGATGACGGGACCTTGGTCGCCTTTGACGAAGAGGCCATATACTTCAAGCCCATGTCTTTCTCTCCCGAACCGTCATCGCCATCCTTGCCACCAACTCCACCACCAAGAAGCCGAGCCCGCGTCCAGCGCAGCTCGGAATTTCCTGCGCCAGACCACAACCTCAGCCTGCAAATCTGTACGGACCTTCTGGCGCGAGAGCTTTCGACGGTCATGATAGAACGGCCGCGGGGAAGTGGAGAGGATATCTCATCTCTTCAGATATGGGTCATGATTGAGGCGTATGAAAGACTAAGAGACCAGGTCAAGGATAAAGAAGGCGCACAACACTTGGAGCCTATGTTCGACACATGGCTGGCGGCTCTGTACGCTTTACACGACAAGCTCACAAACGACGCGAATTCCTTCCAGAGTCACTATGAAACGACAGGCGCGGACTAGCATATTCCAATGCACGGGTGATTAACGCGGAGATAGAATCCACACTTAGTTTTGTCAGTTTCTTGGGCAAGGTGAGGAAGATAGAACACCAACGAATGAATGTATACCATGAAGCTAGAATTCTTCAATCTATCGAAGTTTTCGATAATGACCCCGCGCTCATTGCAATGAGGTGGCTGCCCCCGCTGTCGATGTACACCCGTAGGTACCTTACGCAGGGGAGGTACCGAGTTGAGGGGTTAGTGGACAAAGTGCCCCCTCCCACGGTGCCGAGGACGTGCGAGGATCATCACCTGCCTACCGGGCTTACCTTGATACGTACCTACTAGGTAGGTAAGGTTACCTACCTAGTGTTAGGCCCATTCCCCCCACTGCCACCTAGGTAGGTAGGGTGGTAGGTAGCGGGGCGGAGACGCGTCGCCGTCTACTTCCGCCATCAGCCGTGACGTGACTATTCCTCATCTCTTTTTTTCTACCAGCTACCTACCTAGATAGCCGCCTCGCCCCGCCGACGGTTTTCTATCCGCCACTTCAATCGCAGCTCATCCAGACGAAATTTTGGGGGACATGGACGACGATTTCGGCGCCGACGAGGACTTTCTAGCCGCCCTCGCTTCCTCAGCTTCGGGATCTTCACGATCACACCTAGGCCCTCCGTCTCAACCTGCTCCTACTCGCTCTCGCGTACAGCAGCATACCCCCCAGAAGATCCAACAGCCGACACCCCAACGTCTAGACAGGGCGCCGCCGACCAATACGTCCAACAATAACAACAATGGCAAAGTTATTCAACCAACGCCGCAAGCCTTGCCCCAGCGAGGGTCGAGCTCTGCCATTATGGTATCCCCTCGCCAGAGAGGAAACCCAGTGCTCGCCTCCCTGAAGTCCATGCCATGGGAATATAGTGACATTGCAGCTGACTACGCTTTGGGTTTGACAACATGCGCTTTGTTCTTGAGGTTGGTCCGATACGCATTCCATGTCGTGTTTGCTGCCATCTTTCTGACCACACCCAGCCTGAAATATCATCGCCTCCACCCCGAGTACATTTACACAAGGATAAGGAATCTCCAAGGAAAATACAACCTGCGTATCTTGCTGACAATGGTCGACATACCCAATCACGAAGAAGTTTTGCGCGAGCTCTCCAAAACGTCACTCGTGAACAACGTCACTATCATCCTATGTTGGTCAGCAGCAGAAGCTGCGCGCTATCTCGAACTTTACAAGTCCTACGAACACGCCAATTTCAACGCGATCCGCGGCCAGCAGGCCTCAAGTTATGCCGAAAAGCTAGTCGAATTCGTCACCGTCCCACGAAGTGTAAACAAGTCCGATGCCGTTGCACTAGTCAGCAACTTAGGCAGCCTGAAAAATGCCATTAATGCCGATCCTGAACAGGTCGGCATCATTGCTGGATGGGGAGCTATCAAAGTGAACAAATGGATCAAGGCAGTAGAGGAACCTTTCCGAGCCCAGAAAGCCGCCAAACGCCAGCTGGAAAGGGTCGAAAGCACCGAAAACGGGAGGCCAGCTCAAGTGTCTAGACTCGACCAAGCCGTTCCTCTCGCCAGAGTCCCGCTGCGGGAGATGGAGTCAACAAGAGACTCATCCCTCGGCTCGCCAGCGACAGATAGATCGACAAGCGCCCAGGAGAAACGGCCTGCACAGCGCCAAAGGAACATTGCGGGCCCGGATGAAGATGATGAAGAGGCAATGATTGCAGCTGCTATTGAGGAGTCCAAGCAGACTGCGCAGACGCATGCAGAAGCACAGACCCGGGCGAAACAATCAACCAGTCAAAGTAACAAAAACGATGCACTTCCTGACGGAGTAGCGGCTGCGCTCGCCAAGCTGAGAAAGCAGGGCTGAGCCATCGAATCCAAAGCCTCAAGGACGGCCCGTACAAGTTGCCGATATTCAAGGCAAAGCTTAATCGACTGACACAAGCATGGTTCGAACCTGGAGGGAAATCCACCCATCGCATTTTGTTAGCGTTGCAAGAGGATATCCTCATGTGCATCAAACCCGGAAAAATCCTGACTCGCGGCGGCGTCTCTGCAATGCAAGCCAACTGATGAGCGGGAGAGGCGAGAAATAACGTTCACGACGACAAGATGACCCAGAACCCGTCGTCAAGCCAATCAGGGCCAGGCTGATAACAAAACCGACTCGCCGTTTGCTCATTAGACGCAGGGGCCAGTCAGGAGACGCGCTGCACTTATGGACGGGACATTTTGATGCTACTTGGGACCATCCCACGCCATCCACAACGTTTCACGGAGCAGGTGGGGGGAAGTCTGGTGTTCCATTCTGTTCGCCCAATGCGGGGGAGCCAGGACGCTTCCGCAGGCACCGAACTCAACCAAGTTGGAGATGATGATCGTCACAGATGCGCTTATGTCTCTTCCAATGGCACCTTCTGACCAAGTCAAGTGGTTGATATTTGACGGACTGTTATGTTGCTGGCCGCTACGCCGCGTCCGCTTGCTGGTGATGTGGGAGGCTTTTGCAATATTGGTGTCTGGCGAGCAACTAGTGCCGTCGCTCCTCCTTTACCGTACATGAAAAGAGTTGCACAACATGCGTCAAAGCCAAGAAACAATCAGCTGGCAGTATGTTCATTAGAAGGTTAGCAGCCAAGGGTTCTGGCGTTAAACGGCAATGTTGCGCCGGGTGCAACGGCAATAGGCGCATGTGGATGGTTGCAGTCCTGTCTCTTCGCCGTTGTTGCCAAGAAGGTGGCCAGAGTCAATTGCAACTCCAGGGCCTTGGGAGTTGTACTGGACCCCGCTGGGGCGATGGCGACTGGACGATGCAGGTGGTGAGGCCCCCAGGAGACAGGAGGCTCGGAGGCTCGGGCATTAGGCTGGGCCTGCCTTCACCTGCATTTCTTTTGCGATCTTGTCCTCTATGCAACGCGACTCTGCATTTAGCTTTGGGTTGCACTGGCAAGGGGGTTTTCTCAACCACTGCTCCGCACGTGCCTGATTCAGCAAAACCAGTCCGTGCCTGATGACTTTCTCACTTCAGGGCGAGCGACCAACTCGGCAAGATCTGCTCTGCGCGTGTTGCTGCCAGTCATGTACGCCGACCGACGGACTTGGCTCGCGTGATGGCGAACTACCCTCTAATCGCTTTGCAGCCCTACCAAAGTGCAACCCTGGCGTGGATGATGCGAATGTATCGTGTTCATCTGGAGCTCTGCGTGCAACCTCGCCCTGTTGAGGGGTGGGTAGCATCGAGAAGAACGGCCGATGCACGACACAGAGAAACTGGAGAAACGCATCATCATGCGGGCTAGCGATTCCCGACTGATTAGCTAGGGATTGGAACTTTGGCAATCAAAAACCACAACGTGCAGGAAGAAGAAGCAGGAGAAGCAGGGGCGCAGCGGAACGTCCAGACCATGAGACAAGGGTAGGCACAATCACAATGTCCGGGGACTCTGGACGAGAAACAGAGTTTATCCAGTCTCCTTGGGTTGTACCAGAATCAACCGATTTCTTACGGGTTGCAGTTGCATGATCCCAACCTGCCCCGGCCACTCATTCGAAATTTTATTAACTTTCCGCGCTCCTGCTCATGATTCCTTTGGCGCTGGTTCCCTCTCTCCGCGTGCGTCTTATATCTTGACTCCCTCTTTCCCGCGTCCTCAACCACTGCGCATCCTACCTCCTCACTTTCGTCCGTTGCCTACCTCACCTTGGCTTGGATGTCCCTTTGGACTTTGCGTACGGTGCTACTACTGCGACTGTCCCCAGGCATCATCTGTACTCGTCAGAGACCTCTCTTTGGATACAATGCGTCTTTCACGCTCCGGAAGCATATTGGCCTTCGCCGGGCTTCTTGCCCAAGCGTCGGCCAGCCCGCAAAGCTCAGTGCAACCTGCTGCGACTCCCAACTATACGAACCAGCCAGACAGAGCCAACGCTGTGAAAGAAGCTTTCCAACGTTCGTGGGATGGCTATCGCAAATTTGCGTTCCCGAATGACACGCTGAAGCCGGTCTCCAACACGTTTGAAAACGACCGGTAAGTCTCGCGCTCAGTCCTGCGCAAGACTGTTGCTGATATGTCTGCTGTAGAAACGGATGGGGCGCCAGTGCTGTTGATGCTTTGAGTACGGCCATCATCATGGAGAACAAAGATATCGTTGGGCAAATTCTGGATTTCGTACCGACAATCAACTTTGACGTGACATCCACCGAAGTGTCGGTTTTCGAAACAACCATCCGATATCTGGGTGGTCTGCTGTCAGGTAAATCCGAGCTCTACAATCGCCGCTCGCGTGGTTCCCGGCTAACTGAAAGTCCAGGACACGACATGCTGAAGGGCGTTCTGAGGGACGTTGCTTCCAACTCAGCAGGTGTGGATGCGCTGCTTACCCAGGCGAAGAAACTTGCGGACAACCTCAAGGTGGCATTTGATACCCCGTCCGGAGTTCCAGACAACATTCTTGTCTACGATCCGAAGCCTCGCAAGAACGGTTCTAGCACCAACGGCATTGCGACCATCGGAACACTCGTCCTAGAGTGGACTCGGCTTAGCGATCTTACAGGCGACACACAATACGCCAACCTGTCTCAGCGTGGCGAGGACTATCTGCTGAAGCCCAATGAAGAGGTGTTTCCTGGTCTGCTAGGCACGGATGTCTTCATCTCCAATGGAACATTCGCTGATCGTAGTGGAGGTTGGAATGGTGGCACCGACAGCTTCTACGAATATCTCATCAAGATGTGGGTGTATGACCAAAAGCGCTTCTCTCTTTACAAGGACCGCTGGATTGCCGCCGCCGACTCTTCAATCAAGTTTTTAGCTTCGAACCCGTCAACGCGTCCTGACTTGACGTTCTTGGCTGCCTACACCAACGCCCAGCTGAGGTTTGTTTCGACACACTGTGAGTTTCTCGACCCGATCGAGGGCAACTATTGCTGATCTTCTCGACAGTGGCATGCTTTGATGGAGGCAACTTCATTTTGGGAGGTCTCGTTCTCAAAGAACAGAAGTACGTCGATTTCGGTATCAAGCTCACAGAGGCTTGCCGTGAGACGTACAAGCAGACGGCCACCCGCATCGGACCTGAAGTCTTCCGTTGGTTTGAGGACAAGCCCGGCATTAACACCACCTTGAACCCGCAACCACCCGCCAACGACACGGAGTTTTACAACCGAGCCGGATTTTGGATTAGGAGTGATGGTGGTTCGTATGTGCTTCGACCAGAAGTCATTGAGAGCTACTACTACGCCTACCGCGCTACTGGAGATTCCAAGTATCAGGACTGGGCCTGGGACGCTTTCCTTGCCATCAACAAGACTTGCAGCGCCGGCAGCGGTTTCTCATCCATTACGAATGTGAACGATCCCAAGGGAGGGTCCTTCGATGACTTCCAGGAGAGCTTCTGGTTTGCAGAGGTAATGAAGTACAGCTACTTGATCCAAGCTACGGACGCGAAAGTGCAGGTAGATGTGGCGGACAACAAGTTCGTGTTCAACACGGAGGCCCATCCGTTCTCTGTGGCTTAGCATGCGTGCGGGTGTTGACAGAAAGAAGCGGCAGGCCAGTCATTAGATAGATATCACGAACAGGGGTGCAATATCACTAGTCGAAATGAATACCCAACAGCAATACAGGTACAGGATTTCCTTGAAGCCATCTGTGCCTAAGCTACCGGTGACACATGCTTCATGAGCCACCATCTCTCTTGGCATATTCTTCCTCCATAGCCTCCTCGTAAAGTCGATCGGCTTCGAGCTCAGCCTCCGTCTTGGGACGTGTGGTGCCGGCCCCGATATTTGCGCCTGCCCCGGTGGCCGCCTGCGACGCCTCTTGGCTTCGGGCCGCAGCGGGCTGGCTTGACTGCTGCTGAGAAGAAGACTCTTCAGGGACGTTGGGAACGCCAAGCTTGAGGGGAAGACCCATGATGATATTGAAGATGCGTTGCGACAAAAAGCACGAGTTCGCGGACGGCGGTAAATGCTGCAAATGGCAAACAACGTGATGTGTGTATTGGACAGGATTTTCGGATATTTTGTAATGAGAAGGGCAGGCCGAGGGTCATTATTACGGAATAGCAGGTGGCGAACGGTTCACCCGACCGAGATGACAACCTAGCTCGCGTCCAACCAGAGTCGGAGCCGAAGTTTCGCGCCGACCCGCCTGGGCCCAAGGCAGGACTCAAATGCCATCCATCCCCCAGTCTCCGTAGTGGGTGCCACACAACTGGGCGTGTGTAAGACGTAGCTATGGTTCGACATGGTCATTGTCGTTCCCGTGGGCCAGGACCGTTCATCAGGTTTTCACTCTAGGGGACCCAAGTTTGGAGCGCAAGCCGCTTCAGACAAAACACAGGAAGCGTCCCGCGGAATGCTAAAGCGTGCTATGGAAACTTTGTCCACAGGGACATGGCCGGCAGCAATTGAATGTTGCGACGTCAAAGCGCAGCAGCAGCGCAATGCTTGAATCGCTCTTATTTTGCACATCAATTGCGAGACTTGTGTAGGTAGGGAAGTTGTCTGCTCTACGCGGCCGTATTTCCTGCCTATACTTGAGGACGACGACGGCAAAATGACAACAATAACACCAATACCACGATGAATACAATAGAGGGTAAATGAAGCCACAGGAAAAAAGTCGCCATGGCAAAAGGAAAATAGGCAGTCTCCCAAACAAGAAATGCAGACGAATTCCGCGTGTGTCTAGTTTTGCTTGTTCCAGGTGCTTAGGATGTCCATCGAGGAGAAGGCACCTCCATCAGATATCAGATGTCAGGTGACGATGGTGAAGACGGCAAAGGAATTTTATTGCATCATGGGCAGTCTCTCTTCTGGAGCAACGTCATTCCAGGGTGACGAAGCCCTTGTGAAGCCTGGACTCCACGTAACAAGATGGCTTTCGATCTGGGCGGGGTTTTGCGTCGGAGAAGACGGAGACGGCCTTAACGGCCAGACAGCCTGTAGGGAAGCGTTACCTGTATGTATGTGCAAGGCCGTTTTTGTGTTCGCCTTTGGTCGTGAGCCAGTCAAGCACGCCGCATTTCAATTCACCGCGCCGAGCCCCGAGCGGAGCTGCGTGGGAGTCGGACATCGAGACGGCAGCCTTGCTCAGCGGTCACTGATTTTTCCTGCTTGTGTTTCCTCCTCCGACCGCCATTGAAATCTTTGCACTCTGGAGCTTGTCAGGCGGCCAGGCCTGCTGGTCTCTCGGCACCAATACCGAACGGGGGATACCACAAAAAAGTAAACGCCGGGACGCCGTCCGTGACCTCCCGGAGGGTCGGAGGGTTGGGCAGGCCAATCAGTGGGAGGCAACATGCTTCTACAGACGCCAAAAGGGGCAACTTGACAGAACCTTCGTGCGAGCCCTGCGCAAGCGCAGCGCGGACCCCCAAGTCAGCTCCCGAGAAAGCAGCCTGTGGTGACGGAGGAGAGGGGTGGGAGGAAGCTGGGGGGCGCTCCCGACCCAATCACCATCCTCAGGATTCTGCTTAGAGAACCAGCCAAGCCAATCAGGGAACGTTTAATGATGCTTACTCGTCTGAAGGGTAACCCGCTGCACACCAAGCCCTGCAGATGGGGGACGACCAGGTCCAGGCCCCAGGTCCTCGATGGGTCTGAGGGTCTCATTGAGAGACCTGTCGACGAACAAGAGTCCAAAAAATCGTCTGTGAGTGAAAGGGCCAAGCTTGTCTTCTGTTAGCTTGCCAGGGGGCTAGGAAGTTACCAGTTCGTTGCCCGGGTTCTTCTGGTTTTTCTTTATATCCCACCCGGGTAGCGAAGCTTGTGGAAAGCATGTAGCATAGGAATGTGACTTGTATTAAAGACACCAGAAGCCTGTCTCGTCTCAGATTGTTGGCACTTGCCTAGATCACCACTCGCGACTATACACCCCAGACAGAATCTAAGCAAGGCATAGGAAAGAAAACAAACAAGTCAGCTTTTCCGCTTGTCTTATTACCCCAGACTTTCTCCTCGACGCCGCCAGCTTCTGGCGTCACCCCAGGCGGACAATAAATTCAAAGCGTCCATCATCTTGCCTCCTTGACGGAAGAGACAGGCCTCGATCCCTCAGGATCTGACGGAGAGCAGAGTTATTGGACTCTCTGGCTACAAGACCTCCTCTTCTCAGGACGCTCTTGGGAGCAGGCCAAAGATAGCCGAACGAAGCTTCATCATGGGTCTCGTCACACTGAAAAACCTCCTGTTCGGGCGCACACAGGCTCCCGCCCGCAGACCGGTCAACGAGCGCGCAGAGAGCACATGCTCTGACGATACCATCGCCGAGGGGGATCTTGAGAGACAGCCTCTGCTGGGTGCCAGGACAGCATCGACGGCGACGATGGCGACAATCACATCTACGAACTCCACAGCCTCCGAGAGCGACTCTCGCCGCTTCCGCATCGATGCCCGTGTCATCTCCGATGCTACTATTGGTCTGTCTGACGGCTTGACGGTGCCATTTGCCCTTACAGCTGGTCTGTCTGCGCTAGGCCAGACCAAGGTTGTCATCTTCGGAGGTATGGCCGAGCTGATTGCCGGGGCCATCTCCATGGGTTTAGGTGGTTATCTCGGAGCCAAAAGCGAGGCGTGAGTCCCTGCTCTCCCCCGGCCTGTTGTCCAGAAACAATATCCATTCCTCTTCCTACATGATGCTAACGTTGTCTTTCCGCAGCGCTTCCTACAAGGAAACCCTCAACGAGTGTACCCGCCTGACGCAAGATGATCCGAACCTCGCCCGCGCTCAGGTCCGGGAAGTTCTCGAACCCTACGACCTCCCTAAACACACTCTCGAGGAGGTGACGGACCATCTCTCGACTTCGCCCCGTCTCATCGACTTCCTAATGCAGTTCCATCATTGCGAACAAGAACCGGCCTCGAACCGCGCCTTCGTCTCGGCGTTGACCATTGCTGCCGGCTACCTTCTGGGCGGTCTTGTTCCCCTGTTCCCCTACTTCTTCGTTCCCTCCGAGGACGTCTATCTCGCCCTCTACGTGTCCGTCGCCGTCATGGCTGTCGCTCTCTTCGCCTTTGGTTACGTCAAAACTTGCATCGTCTCTGGCTGGCAAGGCTTCCGCGCTGTGCGGCAGGCCGTGGTCGGTGGCCTGGAGATGGTTGTTGTGGGCGGTGCCGCGGCTGGTGCAGCAATGGGGCTCGTCAAGGCGTTTGATCAACTCGCGCAGTCGGATGATGTGTCGGCGCTGGCGAGTAGAATATTGTGATTGCCCGTTCCTTTTCCTTTCATCTCTTTATCTTCTCTAAACCCCCTTTGGCCGACCACATTTGAAGTCTGTACGGGGTCAATCATGTGTAATGTGAACTTTGGATGGGATAGTCAGGACAAGTCTCTGTGTCAATCAGGTTGAAAATTCTCTTATGTTGGTTTGCATTGTTCGGCGTTGCGCGGAGCCCTGGTCCAGGTTAGACGACACCTCAGCATTGGTGGCAGCGGTTGGAAAAGGCGTTGGGGTCAAAGACTCCCGTAAGCTATATCAAGTTGCCGGACAATCGGGCCAAGCAGAATACCACTCTATTTTCGAGACGAGATGCCTGCCTTCCGTCTGAATGAACGTGTGAGAGCGCCGAGTACATACAAAACGCTCGTCCGAAAGTTGTTACTCGACCTCGTGCCTACTGGAACAAGACACTGACTCCACCATTGTGACAGTGACAAGTACACAAAAGTCGCAACAAGCCCGGCCCACGCGACGCAAAGCCCTGCGCCCACATCGGAGAGAAATGTACTATGGGTGCTGACAGGTGCAGTGCAACGAAAATCATGTCTAGTATTAGCCAAGTGCTTATTCGCACCCATTGTCACGCTATCTATGGTATTCCTCCTTATAAAACAACCACGAGCCCAATCATCCTGACGGGACTTGAGAACCAAACGCCAACTCGCCATGCAAGGAAAGCACTAATGAGGTGTACACTGCGACTCCCACCTCCAACTGAGTTAGAACTCTTTGCTTTCTCCAATGTCGCAGACGTCAAAAACACCATTCTCAGGAAGGCCCTTGCGCTTCATGGCCAGCTGAAGAAGCTTGGGCGGCTCCAAGACTTCCTCCATAGTCAGGGCCCAGGTCCCCCAATGGATGCCCATGGCGCGCTGACACTTAGTATCTTTAAAAATCTCGACCGAGTCAAAAGGATTGGCGTGCATCGGCGAGAAAGCGACCCGAGGATAGTATGCGCCAATGGGGATCAGACCGAGATCGAAAGGGCCTCTGAACTCGCCAATCTGCTTGAATTGCGGGCAAACCGGCAGAGAGGCGAATTCCGGGCCGTAGTCGTCGACACTCGGGGGAACGTACGGCACGGCACGGTACCCAGTATCACCTCCGAACCAGACGGACTTCGCGCCTGATTTGACACCCCACGAAGCCCACAAGGTCTCGTCCTTGTCGAACGGTGTGCGGGCGGATGTGTGCTGGCATGGGAGGCACGATACTTGGGCGGTGATAGTCTCGGGCTCGTCAGCGGTACCTTTCTCGACGGTCAATGTGATTTCCGCATCCTCCCACCAATCCAGCTCCGTCACATTTTTCAGGCCGGCCTTCTTGAACCACGACTCCAAACCCATGCCGACGAAGAAGTGGGCTTTCGGGTTGTGCTTCTGGATCGTGAGGACGGACTCGTGGGAGAGGTGGTCGTAGTGACTGTGGCTGATGAGAACTGCGTCGACGAAGGGAATATCAGCGAGGTCGCAGGGCTTCGGAGTATATCGCTTGGGACCCAAAAAGGTGAAGGGCGAGCAGCGATCCTCGAAGACAGGGTCGAACAGCACGCGCAGCCCGGAGGGAAACTCGACGTAGTAGCAGGCGTGGCCGAGCCATGTCGCGCGGAGCTTAGCGGAGGCTGTGCGGCTGGGCAGGAAGTCTGGCTTGATGACGGAAACATTTGGAGGCGTCGTGTCAGGAGACGGCAGCTTGCCTGTCCAGCTCGGCCTAGACCACGGGATTGTTAGCCAGTGTTGCTGAGGGACGGCGGCTGGGAACGTGGCAGGGCGTACCAAACGACATGCTTAATGAGCTCCCAAGGACCGACGCCATCACCATAAGAGGGATGAATATTCTTGAAGCCGACGGTGGCGCCGTTCTTCTTCACATGGTGCGGCTTGGAAGAAGCATCGTCGGGTGAGGGGCCCAGCTCGGGGATCTTGGCTACAGCAGTCGTATATGAAGCCATTGAGATGGCAAGGATGGAGGTTGGAGTGGTTGACGCTTTTCTAGCACCGAGGCGAACTGTTGGTTGCTGAAAGAACGTGCGCAGGAAGTGTCGTAACCTGGACATGGCTTTTATAAGGCATTGGGGAAAGATTCCTAGGGGGCAAAGGGACATATAGAGCAGCTGTGGGTGTTCTCGCAGAAAACATCATGTCTCCAGAAGCAAGTATGCTATTGGTGGCCGGGCGGGCCGGGCAAAGCAATGGGCCAACGAGCACTCAAGCAGCGTAAACTCCGTTCACATACTAACCGACCTTCAGTCGGGTTTACGGCGACTAATATATAGCTATGTCCCGACAAATTGCGAGGAACCGCCCAGGCTGCGCAGGCCGCGTCTATTGTGGCATTAAAATTCACCCGTGTCGCATGATGGCGGTGCCCTATTACATTGCCCGGCTTACTTGCCTGCCCATCCCGGGTTACCTAGTCTGCGCGTCACCATGTACAAGCTCTACGTTTGCACCCGTCACCTTTTGTTTTGGTGGAGTTATCGGACATAAAGTGCGGCAAAGGAAAGCTATAGCTCCGGCGCTGATAGCCTAAAATCAGCATCGGAGCTCCCTATCCTTTCGCCGACTCGCCGTCCACCCGACCTTTTGACCTACGGGCTGCATTTTGCCATACGCGGAGCGGAGTGCTGGAAAAGTCCGGCCTGCCGCTGGACAGAAATCGCTAAGAATGGGGTTATTGCTCCTTTGCATCAAGTTGGAGGCGCAAGTTGGCGGCGGCCCTTGAAACGCGGGAAAACGATTCACCCGTGGATGAGTCGGATCGGGTTGGGCGCCCACTGGCGATAACACCGCGCGAAAGTGTGCATAGTTAGAACAGCCAATACAAAATCATATACCTGGGACTGCGCTAGTCTTCCCAAACCGTCATTATCCGTCATCATGGTATCTGAGAAACAACACCCAAAGCAGAACAGAAACAAAACGCGCACCCGAACGCTCAGCAGACTGACAAGGGACTGTCCTCCTCCAGGACGTCCACCGAGCCGCCCAAGAACTTGTAAAGCACCTCACATATCCATGCTCCGGGTATCATCCCTAGTCCCACTGCCGCTGCCCAATTCATCCTCCAATTCGTTGGTGACAAAATCTTCGTACTCTTCCAAGTTCTTCTGCACATGTATCTTGAACTTGATCACGTCGTTGAGCATCCGGTCAATCTCCGTGTGGAGCTCCTCTCTCAAGGAGTTGGCACGAAGCACAAGCTGCTCATACCTGCAATACATTATCAGTTGTGTCCACAATGATCTCTTTGATTAACGGCACTTACTCGATGCTGGTGTTCATCTCTCGCTGTTCCATGAGTTGCACTGATTCGGATAACGAAGCCCGCATCTTTGCAAGCTCCTTTTCCATCTTCTCGATTTGGGCGTCGGAAGCCATCTTTTGCGCCGTTGTGACCTGTTATGCAAAGTCAGCCGCCATTCATGTGCTTTCGTCGTGATACATGAACTTACCTCTTTGGTCTTCTCATACTCTTCCTCGGCAGCACGAACTCGATGTTCGAGCGCTTCGACCTCGTTTCGTTTGTCCTCGATGGCCTCCTTGATGCCGTCAAGCAGGTCATGATCCTTCATCATCATGTCCATCGCAATGCTTCTCCGCTCAGAGATCTCTTTCCTCAGCGCGAGGAAGCTGTTCTTCACCTGTCCTCGCAGGTCAAGGTTGAGAATGTGCGCAGGCTGGTACCCAGTCACGGGGTCGGCGAGCAACCTATCCGAAGACGAAGCTCCGCTGGAGCCCTTGAGTTGAGACGGGCTAAAGTCTGGCCCGTCGTTGACTGTGACTTGCAGTTCGTAGTCCTTGCCCTTGGCGTTGACAGCCGTCGCTGGGATGAGGGCAATTTGATACGCGAGAGTGTTGTACTTGTCAACCATTCGCTCCAGCTCGTCCAGCTTCCTGCTTGCATCCATCTCCTTGTCTGCTACCTTCTTCTTGACCTCTTCTAGCCTCTGCACCGCCGACTCGATGCCTTTCTGCAGACGCTCTCGTTCAGCAGTCATGCGGTCGATATCCTGCATGCTGATACCCAGATCGTCCACAGCTTTTTGCAAGCCTCGGCGCTCGCCCTCGACTTCCTTCAGCTCTTGCATGAGCTTGTCCAGCTCCTCCTGCAAGACCTGTATGCGGTTTTCGTATTTGTCTGACCTTTGCATGGCGAGAGCATTGTACTCCTCGAATTTGACCTTGTCTTCTTCCATGATCCTGAAGTGGTTATCGAGGACTGCAGGATCAGGGGTTGATTTCTCGAGGTCTTCTATTTCTCGCAGTAGTCGGCTGTTCTCTGCCTCAAGCATTTCAAGCTCGGAAGTGTACTTGGAATTGGACTGCTCGAAGGCCTGGGCCATCCGCTCCACATGTGGCGCCAGCACTCGATTGGCGTCCTCGTCGTCCGCATCCTCGTCCATGGAAAGCCAATCCCTGTACGCTTTGCTGAGGAAGTCAAAGATAATATGATCTCCAGTGACGTCGATACCGCTCTCTAGGCAGGCGTCGTCGTACCGATTGCAGGCGTAGCCATCGAGCATTTGCGCCAGTTGCATCATCCAATGCAAAAGGCCCAGGAAAGTGCTCCAATTCTGGCCACCGACGGCCGCAATTTGGCTCTTTGTGATGCTTCGCTCGTAGGGATACCGCAGTTGTTTCAGGATGGGCGGTACCTCTTGGTCGATGTTCTTTTGAAACTTGTGGCTTGGGTCGATACGGCGGTACAGCCACTGGAACATGAAGTTGAAATCCTTCTGTGTTGGAGATTTGATAATGTTCTGGGATAGCACGTGCTTCATCTGCATCTCGAAATTGTTTTGGGCAAGGTAGTCCAGCAGCTCCTGACCGATCCTGGCCTGGTACGACCTGTCCTTTAGAGGGCGGGGGTCTCGCGGTACGCCGGCGGGCTGGGGTGCTTGTTGGAAAAACGACTGATGGCTCATGGGGCCGTTTGTTGAAGGTCTCGCGCGGTATACACTGCTCCTCCTGTCTGCGTCCGTGGAGGCGCGTCCCGGGGCCGGTGTCGGCGCGAAAGACTTGTCGCGGATCGACGTTCGCTTGACAGAAGAAAGGCCCATTTCCGCCAAGTTGGTTCCAGAAGAGGAGCGCTGGAACATTGGTTGGCTCGGTCGTGATAGGGCCAAAGACTGTCTGGAGCCCGACACGGAGCGAGCATGGCTATTCGAGAAGGGCGCACCTGCGCCTGAATTCGATCGCTTCATTGCGGATGCGGGTTGGGGTAAGCCTGAGTTGTAGTTGATACCTCCTAAGGTCTATGCATCATGTTAGAGGGCAGCTTAGGAACGAGAAGTATCGCTGCGAGGAGCTTCTCTACAGAGTGTGACTGACACATACCTCTCTTGGTCTGCGCACACTCCACAGTCCGGTGTCTTGCGACATGGTGGGATGGCGCGGAACGGCTATGATCAAGGGGTCGAATGGCGGCCGACCGACTTGCGACACGACTTGCGATGCTCCAAGCGTTGCGCCGAAGTCGTCGAGCAGAGAATACGTTTGCGCGACAGCTTTGCTTTCGCGGCGCGTGGTTTCGAGGTGTGAGGGTGGGAAGGGAAAGCCGTTGCAGAAGTCATCGGTCGGTGTTGTTGCCCTGGGGGAAGTAAACAAAATGCTCTACTCGATTCTGATTGGCTGCAAGAGGCACCTCTCAAACAATAAGGCAGGCGCCAGGGCCACCACTTTTTTTTTTTTTTTTTGTTAAATGATGCCCAACACGTGAGGCTTCCCTCGTTTATCGGGTGTTTCCTTAGCACCTTTAGATACATAAGCCTACCTTAGTCACGTCGGCTGCATCTGACTGACGGGGTGTTTCCCTGCAGGGGCCACCCCAGACTAACGGGTTCCCCAGCCGCGCTGAACTGCGCCGAAGCCTCGGTTCAAAACCCGGCCCCCCGTATTACGTATCTGTCGCCAGCTGCGCTGCAGACTTCCCACGGCATCTTCTCAGGAACACATGTGCCATCTGTCTCTGTCGCACCCATCACACGACACCTCCTCGACTGGGTGATGTGGCGAGGCTGGTAAGGCAACAATAACAACCATGGCGATTCGAGAGGATATCGTCGCGTCGGCGGTACGCTGGGCCTGATTCCATTGCTTCCTCTGTTGATTGCTAACTGAAGGTAGACGCAATGTCAGTACCCGAACCGAGCCTATGGACTGCGACTCATCAGACTAATAAACCCGTAGTTCTCCAGGACCCAAGTGTCGCGAGCTCGTCCATTGATAATCGCGTGGCCTTCCTGCGAACCAAGAACCTTACACAAGAGGAGATCGATGCCGCTCTTGCCAGAGTCGGCGCGCAACCGGCCCCAACTGCCGCCCCAACTCCGATGCCGGTCGCCCAGCAGCAACCACCGCAACAGTACTATCAATCATATCCTCCTCAGTATGCAGCATGGCAACCGCCCCCACCGCCTCCCAAGAGAGACTGGAGAGACTGGTTTATCATGGCGACCGTCGTCGGAGGCGTTGGCTACGGCGCGTATGCTCTGGCCAAGGTATGAACTGTGTAGAGACGCGTCCAACATATGGCAACTAACGAACCCAGCGATATGTTTATCCGATGATCGCTCCCCCAACCCCCGAGAAGCTCGAGCAAGACAAGAAGTCCATTGAGGAGCAATTCGACAAAGCATTCGGATTGGTTGAGCAGCTGGCCAAAGACACTGAAGCTCTCAAGGAGGCGGAGAATGAGCGGACAGAGAAGCTCGATACAGCGCTCACGGAACTTGAGTCTGTGGTCAAGGAGCTTCGGTCTGCAAACGCGCGAAGGGAGTCGGAAGCACAGCGCATCAAGGACGATGTCCAAGTTCTCAAGGCTTCGATCCCTAAGGCCATGGAAACGCAAAAGGATACTACCGATAACAGACTCAAGGAGGTTAATTCAGAACTCACCAGTCTGAAGACATTGATCACCCAGAGAATGTCGGCCGCTGCATCACCCCCGAGCACGAATGGATTGCGAAATGGCGGAAGTGCTGCGCCCGTAGCTTCTGTTGCTGGCACCACTGGGGCTGCCGGCAACGGAAGCCAGGGCGGGGACAAGGAGGCGGTGAGCACTGTCGAAACACCAAAGACCACGGCAACACCCAGTTTCAACCGACCCTCTCCGCTCAGCGGCAAGCCTGGTGGAAAGGCCTCGATCCCGGCATGGCAGATGGCCATGGCCAACAAGGACTCTGCGGCGGCGTCGTCGACGACAACCAACGGCGCTGAGTCTGCTGGGGGTAGCTCGCAACAAGAGGCCACGAGCTCGTGACGGAAGTTGTCGTAGTTTCGATGTTCTTTTCTCTTTTGTACAGTAATCAGGTTCGTGCAAGGGAGCCATTGTAGTCATGGGCTTGCATAAGCCGGCATATATCATTCCAATTCAAGATACAATGTCAAAATGGTGTGCCAGAGTGTTTGATATTTTACTAGTGCCGTTTGTCTGGCTCTCGTGCCACGCGCGAAAGCTATCCGACAACCATTCTAGCTGACCGCGACGACAGGCAAGTAGCCGGCGGCGAGTCGGAAGGGAGCGGCGCTTGACGTGTTTCATGCGGGCTCAGTGTCATTGAGTTGCAGCCTGTGGGCGGCCAGCACCAGCAAGCAGAGTTTCGTGGGGAAGGTTCGTGTAGGGGGGGTGATGTCGAAAGGGCTGTTTGCGGGCGCCGGGTCAACTCCGTGCCTTGAACCCCCGGAAGGACAAGGCGAGCCAGCCCAGCAGGTACAATGAGCTTGAGATGTTGGCCCGGATCAGTTGGAGTTGAGGGTTTGGCAATGTCCATGCCCTCAAAATAAGCGACACGATAGGCAAAGTCGTACATGGCACAACAGAGGCGCGGAGCCCTCAACCGGCGGTTGGCAGAGTCGTATTGTTCAGATCGACCGTTTCATGGCCGGGTTGTGGTGTGTGTGAGTGGGCATGGGCGAGGGGTTGTCCCGCAATTGGTAGTTGCCGGGAATAAGGCGAGCCGCAAATAGCTCAGCCCAGTGTGGTCAAGTATCTGTCGATTTCGCAAGTGATTCTGAAATGGGGTGGCGTGGGCCGACGTACGTAACTGCAGGTTGCACGAGGTGCTAGGTAGGCCACATGTCTGTCACTGTGCTGGGTGTGCTGTGCTGTGTTGCGCTGTGCTTTGCGATATTGCCAGAGCCGCAGTGTTGGGTGCATTTCTTATTTCTCTAAGTGGACGGGCCAAGGGTGCATTTTCGTAAATTCTCCTTGATTCGGCAATGGGTGCAGATCACTCTCATGCTCAGCTAACAAAAGCTCTGTTGCATGAGCTGAGGTGAAGGGTGGCTTGAGATGAAGAAAAGATGCCAATGTGCCAATGTCTGATACCTTAGGTGGCGTATGATATCTTCTAAGGAAGGAAAGGCACCACGGCACTTGACATGCCCACCTGGTGCTTTCTGTTGATCCCACTTTCTAGAAGCAATGGAGCCGATGATTTGTCGGTTCGGCAGGTCCAGGCCGCAGCAGAGCCAACAGTCTGGTGTCGAGCGTCTCCATCCGCAACCATTTCCTATTTCGACCGATGTTGCGCCCTGTCCCGGACGCTACGGAGCGCCCTGCTGATGACCAATGATGGTGGTGCCTTGTCATCTGGTCGTGGGGAGAAACATGCCACCTGCAGGGCCCATCCCCGCGACCCATCTGCCATCTCAATCGTGATTCCGCCTGAAGCTTGAAGCTCTTGCCTCTCGAGTCTCGAGAGACGCTGGCTCTTTCCACCATGCTCAATACGAATACCGCAACGCGCTCCCGTTGGCCACCCAGATCGCAGGACCGTCCTTCTTCACTTCATCGGCGACTTCTCATTGGGTTCGCCACGGCACGAATTGCTCCGACGGGCTCTCGGGGCTTTGCAATCGTCCTTTCTTGTCCTCTTTTGCAGATGTCACTTCACTTACTAGCCACGATGATGAGGAACATTTTATCTCCAAACCTGGTGCCGTCTTCCATCACACCGATATACTTCAACAGAGGATGCAAGGATTTTGACAAGGGAACTAGCGTTTGGTCAAGTGGACTACTGCATCTAAGGCACCTCGTACTGCACGAACGTCTGGCGGCCACAAGCGATTCGTCAATCTAGGTAGGCACCTTACCCAGCCTTCAGCCCATCAACAACAACCGAGGCTCCTTGCCAAGCAGCATGTCATAGGCTCTCCCACGATTTGTCTCATTCTCACCACATTAATCAACACCCCCTGCACCTACAGGCCTACAAGTCATCATCTCGCAAGGTAGTCTTCCTTCATCTTCAACAATTCCTTTCTGCTCTGTTACGCGGGGCTGTCAGTATCCGCCAGCGTTGCATTTTCTCATCCCCATTCATCGTCGTTCGTCCCAGTCTACAAGGACGTCCCCCCCCCAGTAAACGGCTACTCTTCCCGGCCACACGCAAACTTGCTACGCAGTAGCTCGTCTTCTCTCCTCATCTGCTTCCTCGTCTCCGTCCTCCCACTCCTCCACTCCACATCCTTGCTTCTGGATACCTTCCTCGAACGGGACCATCAGTCGGTGTACAACGTATGCAGATCAGGCTCTTTCGTCCAGGGACCGCAGTTAATCCCCTCTCATCTAAACTTTTTGTCGACCACGAGCCCTTGACCGTTGCGACTCTTTCTCAACGGGTAGCAGCCTGTTCTTCCAGGGTACCATATCATTAGAGTGTTTCAACCACGTCAGGCATAGCACGCGGCTTGGCTCAAGTTCAACACCTGTCTGCTTCACCTCACAACTCATATTAGAAGCCCTCTTCCACTATCCTCTCGACTTGAACAATGACTACTTCTGCCAATTTCAACAGTCCTTCTTCCTCTTCTTCATCGGGCTTCCCAAATCCACTCGATATGGACCCTGCGCAGTTCAAGTTATTGCTCTCACTTCTGCCAAAGGTGCCCCTGATAACACGGGTGGCCCTGCTTCACGTCCTACATCTATCGAAGCCCGCCAGATACCTCGATTTAAGGAGTGAGCTCATTGTCGCTGTCCTCCGCTCGTATCTCATGGCCAGCAAACCGCGATCCATCACATCATCCCAAAAGCTTGCAAATCGGGATAATGGCGTCAAGGGTAGAATATGGGTTTCAACTTATGCCAGTCCTGCTTCCTCCGAGACGGACGTCCGCGACGCGGTTGTAGGCACGATACAATCGCTCCGAACACCGGGCACGCCAGAAATCAATCTCAGACTGCCAGACCTTGTGCCTGTTGAGGCTGAATGGACCGGCTACCGTGCCGGCGCCACTTCCGAATCGAAACCGCCGGCAATCGGAGAAAAAGAGAAGTTCGATGAACTGATGAGAGAGGTCACAAACCCTCTGACCGTCTTGTATCTTCACGGAGGAGCGTACTATCTTTGCGATCCAGCGACTCATCGACCTGCCACCAAGAAAATAGCCAAGCTGACGGGCGGGCGTCTTTACTCTGTCCGCTACCGGCTGGCTCCGCAGCATCCCTTCCCTGCAGCCCTAATGGATGCTCTTGTCTCTTACTTGACGTTGTTGTATCCTCCACCCGATGCCTATCATGAGGGAGTTGAGCCGAAGCACATCGTCGTAGCCGGTGACAGGTGAGTCGTCATTATGAACCAAATCGAGACATCGGCACTGACAAATTGGCAGCGCAGGGGGTAATTTGAGCTTAGCCTTGCTGCAGCTGCTGCTGGAGTTGCGCAGGCAGAAGCGGAAGATACAATGGCTTGGGGAGGAACGCGAAATACCACTGCCCAGCGGTTTGGCCCTCAACTCGCCATGGATGGATATCACGCAAAGCTCCCCGAGCTGGGAATCCAACTGGGAGTTTGACTACCTGCCAAAGGCCTCCGTATATGCCGAGTACAACCCACCGCCGTGCGAAGCCTGGCCAGCAAAACCCCCACGCGCTAGCATTTATGCCGATGACGATCTCATCGCGCACCCGCTCGTGACTCTCGTCATGAACAAGAGCTGGACAGGTTCGCCGCCTGTCTTCATTTGCACGGGGTGGGAGCTGTTAGCGGACGAGGACAGGTACATGGCGCGCAAGCTGAGAGAAGACGGCGTGCCCGTGGTATTCGAAGAGTATGAGGGAATGCCACACTGCTTTGCCCTGATCTTGGCCAAGATTCCCAACGCTAAGCGTTGCTTTGAGGGTTGGACTGGTTTCATGAAGACGGTCACCAGCAATCCGGAGAGCATATCGTCCAAGGCAACCACTGTCAAGGCCAAGTCATTGGAGGAAGTTCCTCGCGAGTTCGTGTCGCTCAGCACGCTGACTGACGAGGAGATACAAAAGAGAGTCCTTCAAAAGAAAGACGAGAGCTTGAACTCTACACCGGAGGCAGTCCCAAAACTGTAAGCGGCCAAAACCGGGGGCGAGAGCAGCAAGGGATTGAGGCATCGAAGCGGCCCCATGATTTCTGGCTGTTCAACGTAAGGTATCTACATCACTCATATTATGTAATTATTTACGAAAACATATGTAAAGAAGGTCGGGCAAGCGGATATTGAGCCGCATGAAAAGGGCCGCGCATCGAAACAGATATGAAGAAATATCGTTGCTTAATTGGAATAACACAGAGGTAGAGGAAATAAGTAGATTGCCCTGCTGCGTTCATACAAATTCCCCGATATGCAGGGGCATAGCGACCACTGTGCTTCGGGGCGCTTTGACTTAACCGGGCTATCTTCCGGGCTAACAAGCTACGAATGCCTACCTTACTATGCGGTACGTTGCCTACCTAGGTAGGTAGGTATCTTAACATAGGGATCTCACGATTGTGTTACTTCGCAAGGTATCCGTACTTCACCCTCTATAAGGTAGCCCTGGAGGTGCATTGGTGTACCGACATACCCCTGTCAGAATCTTGATTTTACCTCAGGTTCCCTACCTACCGGGCTCACCTACTCCAACGTGGCACTGCGCGGGCATTTGGGGTAAAAAAAAAATCTCACCTTGTAGCTCTACGGAAATCGCGACCTCACCTGCCGATCGTCGACTATCGACCATGGAGCGCCACAAGAAGACTGTCTCCAAAATTGCTGCTGCAGTGCGGTCGTTCTTCGACCGGAAGGAGCCCTACCGCATCTTCCACGGCTCGACCAACAGCACCCGTCCCTTCCGCCGAGATCGCTTCGTTGATATCAGCGCCCTCGGCAATGTTCTCGAGGTCAACAAAGCCGCGCGCACTGCCCTGGTCGAGCCCAATGTCCCCATGGACCGCCTTGTTGAGAGCACCCTTCGTCACGGCCTGATCCCCCCCGTCGTTATGGAGTTTCCCGGCATCACGGCCGGAGGAGGCTATGCCGGTACCGCAGGCGAGAGCTCGAGCTTCAAGCATGGCTTCTTCGATGATACCATCAATGAGGTCGAGCTTGTACTGGCAAACGGCGAGGTCGTCCGCGCCAGCCGCCATGAGAGATCCGACCTCTTCCGGGGCGCCGCTGGCGCCGTCGGCACTCTAGGTGTCACCACCATGATTGAGCTTCAACTGATCGAGGCCAAGAAGTACGTGAAGACGACGTACCACCGCACTCACAGCGTCGCCGAGGCTGTCGAGACGGTTCAGGCCGAGACGATGAACCCGGAAAACGACTACGTTGATGGCATCCTTTTCTCCAAGGACCACGGCGTCATCATCACCGGCAAGCTGACGGACGATATTCCCGCTGACAGCAAGCCTCAGACTTTCAGCGGCGCCTGGGATCCCTGGTTCTATCTTCACGTCAAAGACCGAACCATTGGCGCCTCTTCCGGTGCCATCGAAGGCACTGCCCCTGTCGTCGATTTCGTCCCCTTGGCCGAATATCTATTCCGCTATGACCGAGCTGGCTTCTGGGTCGGCGCTGCTGCCTTTGATTACTTCAAGTACGTGCCGTTCACGCGCTTCACCCGTTGGTTTCTCGACGACTTTCTTCACACGCGTATGCTCTATCGTGCGCTGCACGGGAGTGGCGAGTCGGCACGCTTCGTCGTTCAGGACCTCGCTCTCCCCTACAAAAACGCCGAGCGCTTCGTGGACTACACTGCCGAAAACTTCAACATCTGGCCGCTGTGGCTTTGCCCCTTGAAGCAGACGGCACCGCCAACCTTTCACCCGCACACGGGCGAGATTGAGACCCGACCAGCAGCCGGTAGCAGCTCGAGCAGTGTCACTACCGCGCCCAAACCGATGCTCAACATCGGTCTATGGGGCTGGGGCCCTGCGAACCCTGACGAGTTCGTGGCTAAGAACCGCGCGCTCGAGCATAAGCTGCGCGAGCTCGGCGGGATGAAGTGGCTATACGCGCACACATACTACACCGAGGACGAATTCTGGCAGGCCTATGATCGTGAGTGGTATGACGAACTTCGTGTCAAGTATGGCGCTACGACCCTACCAACGGTCTACAACAAGGTCAAGGTTGATGTCGATGCCCGGAAAGAGGAGCTTAAGAACTGGCGCCAAGTTGTAAAGTCGAAGCCGCCCATCGGCGGCCTTTATGGTATCTGGAAAGCTATCCAGAGTAAGGATTACCACCTGCATCGCCACGCAGAGTGGAAGTACAGGCGTGAGCAGTAGGCAAGTTCAACCGGGCGAACTTGGCATTGGAGTACATCATGTTTGGAAACGAACGACTGAGCATACGAACAATTGAATGAGATTGTGCTCTTTGTGACATGTACCGATGTGGTAGTGGCATCTCTGGCGGCTTTGCCGCTAGATGAAAACATCAAAAGTGGACAGACAAGAAGAAGCATTGTAGGCGCATGGGACGCGGTAATACAGGCGCGAATTCATGGTTGCAAGATTTTCAGGCTGTTACTCTGGAGGACTTCATTAACATAAAAAGCCGTTTCAATTCATTCATATCTCTCTTTGGCCCTGGCCTCATCATTTCGATGCTCGAATAACCCCATCTGGCCCGGTATATACAATCACTATTACGAGAGACATCCTCGCGACATGATCCCCGTATCTAGGTTCACATCCATCGCGACCCGTAGCGCCTCTGCTCCTCCTCTCAGATTAACTACCTCATGCTGGCTTATGCTTTTTGCAGCAGTGATGTCGCAAGATCTATGCATCCGCCTCTATCCGTGCGCAAGTTCAAGATCGAAAAAGAAAATGTGCATCTGTTCGCAATTGCGATACAGCTTATGCCTTGACGCTGTAGGATCGCTTGAACATCTCGTCAATGTGCTCGAGGTAGTAGGTACCGGGGGCGATGGTGGAAGCATCACCTTTAGGTGCGTAGCCCTTCTGGAGGTGAGCCTGTTTGCGAAGGTCGCACATCTAGTTCATATGTTAGCTGCTCATCCAATTTCGTACCCTGGAGAGGTATCGTATCTTACAGAATCGTAGGTCTCAGGAGCCACCTTGCGGCGGGCCTCCAGTCTTGCGGGGATATCAAGGACCTTGGCGAGAGGAGTCACATCTCCATTGATGCGGAAAGACAAAAAGGAGGCAGCGAGGCCGGAGCCGTAGCTAAAGACACCGATGCGCTTTCCGCTGAGGGTGGCGGCATCAACATGAGACAGCAAGCTAGCGACACCGCCCCAGACGCTGCCGCAGTACATGTTGCCGCAGAGGGTGGCGACCTGGATGCTGGGGTTCACTCTCTCCTGGAACTTCTTCTTGGTGAGCGCCATGAAAGTCTTCTCAACGACCTTGTCTGTCAGAGACTTCTCGTAGTCCATATCACGCAACTCGGGAGCGACCTCAGCGAAGACGGAGCTGTCGGCATCGGCAAGGTAGTCGTGGTATAGCAGACGAGCGTACGACTTTTGAACCAGCTTGCAAGTGGGGGCGTGGAAAGCAAGGTAATCGAATCGGTCCAGGCCCGCCTTGGGGGCAGCGTCGCCGTTGGACAGCTTGGCCTCGCGCTTGTTGTACTCGCGGTAGGCAGCGTCCAGGGCCTTGGTGTAGCAGTTGACCGAGTAGTGGCCGTCGACGTAAGGGTACTCGCTGGTCAGGTCGGGCTTGTAGAAGTCGTAGGCGTGCTGCATGTAGGTGCCGCGCAGGCCAGGCTCCAAAACCACGGGCGCGTTAGGACCGACGAGCATGGCAACGGCACCAGCACCGCCCGTAGGGCGGGCATTTCCCTTAGCGTAAAGGGCGATGTCACCGGCGACAACGATAGCATCGCGACCGTCCCAGGCAGATGACTCGATCCAATTAACAGTGTTGAAAAAAGCGTTCGTTCCTCCGTAGCAGGCGTTCACGGTGTCAACACCTTCAATGTTGGTGTTGTCGCCAAAGAGCTGCATGAGCACGGTCTTGACCGACTTGGACTTGTCCAGAATGGTCTCAGTACCGACCTCGAGGCGACCGATGGAGTTGGGGTCGACATTGTACTTCTTCAGGAGGTTGGAGGTGACGGTCAGAGCGAAAGAGTAGATATCTGCAAGATGGGAGAGTTAAAACCGAACTTGTGCGAAAACAGGACTATGATAGTTCGGCGTACCCTCACGGTCGTCGCAGAAAGCCATCTTGGTCTGGCCAAGGCCGATAGTGTACTTGCCGGCGCTGACGCCATCGAAAGTCTCAAGCTCAGATTGCTCGACATACTGGTTGTTAAGGGCAGAGTATTAGCGAGCAATTGCTCCTTGAGGCGGAAAATCACACAAAAGGGCTTCGAGGGTAGCGACGCAGGCGAGCAAGGAGAGGGGTAATCAGCGAGTGGTGAAGGGTGGGTTGCGATTTCGGCGGGGTAGAGAGTGGTTTTTTTTTTTCGGGGTGACTGAGAGCTTTCTGTGTCTAGCAACTTACCTGGCTGGGGAAGTAGATCTCAATGGCCTTGATGCCAATGTTCTGAGGGCGGGAAGCCATTTTGGAGAGCGATTCAATTGGGCTGAAGAACGGGGAGAGGAGAAAGATTGCGGAGGATTGGAATGGTCTGTCAGGTTGTAGAGTTAGCCAGGAGCTCTCTCTGTTTTTGAACTCGACGGGCTTTCACCGCCGTTTCAACAAAACGACAGAGCAGTCGCAGAGGTGCCCAACATGCAGAAAGAGAGAGCCAGGGTTCAGCACTCCAGCAACATGTGGTTGCTGGGGTGGTCGAGGTTGAGAGAGGGGGAGGGGCAGCGAGACCCAACGCACCTATTGGTAGGGAAGGCGGGTTTGTTTGCTTGAGGGCGGATGAATTGCGCAAACTTTGGAGGTGGATGCGGAGAAGGAGGATGAAGAGGGTAGAGAGGAGGAGTAGCAGGTGGCAGTCGGAGAGTACAAGTAGGATTTTTTTCGGGGGGAAAGAGAGGGAAAAAGGTGTGCCTAGAGACGAGACGAGACGGAGAGAAGTGTCGAGACCGAGACGAGGGGCGTTTACGGATATGATTTTTTTTATTTTAATTTTCCACAGCTCTGCAGATGATAGGAGACTAACAGCGGGAGGCAAAGGCAGAGAGGGGAGTGTTTTAATATTAATCCCCACTGACGTAGCAACACACCACGGCGGTGCAATGGGCCTCGAGTAAGGTATCCATCCATCAATGGATAGCACTACACTTGGATGGGACAGGACAGGACAGGATAGGACACCCAGGATGGGGATGGGATGGGATGGGATGGGATGGAATGGAATCGATTGGGACGGGACGGGGACGGGGACGGGGCATTAAAAGAACGACAAGGTACATAGACAGCTACGCAGTCGAGGCAGAGCAGAGCGGGACGGGTAAAGCTTGAGGAAGACTTGCTCAATGCAGAGGCAGATGCAGGTTCCGATGCCTGGCCTGATGAAGGAAGGAGGAAAGCAAGAACAAAATTAAAAATTAAAAACGAAAAACGAAAAAAGAAAAACGAAAATCAGGGGACCAACAGCACCAGTGACGGGTGTGCATGTGTAACGGACGAGGTGAGGAGGGGAGTGTGCGCGGATGATGGAGGCAAACTATACCTATCAGACCAATTCTAACCAGTCCAGTAATGAAGCCATCCCCTATCAGTCTCAAAGGCGCGAAAGCTAGCGTCCAGCGACGGACCGCTTCAATAATGGCGTGACCTTCCCCCTCTGTTGTATCCATGGGAAGCTCTACGAAGGCGCAACTTGAGCTACAGCTAGCCTTCCATGTCCTCCAGGTCTTGTCCGTCCGGAGCCGGCATTCGTATTGTAAGGTACGGAGCCTTCTCATGTCTGTTGGGCAGCGGACACAGGACGCCTGTTATGCTACGGTTCGAATCATGCGAGGTCTCTCTACCCTTCTCTTTCTCTGCGTCAGAAGTAATCCCTCGGCCTTGACCTCGACCTCGACCTCTACCTCGCTCGTTCTTGGCCCGATACGGGCACCTGCTTGCCAAGGTATCTTCCGTCATGCCGCCGCAACATGGCGGGACATGGCTGCCAGAGCTGAGGGCGGGTTCGCAGAATACGCAGTACAAGTAAAAATAAAGACGACGTGCTGTGTCCTCCCTCAACTGGCCGGTGCATCGGACCCGGAGGATCACAGGCCCCCCTCCCTGCTCGGCTGGTTACCCTTGCCTTTGTGACCAATCTGGCGGTGGTTTGCCATGCCAACACTGCATCCATCATGACAGATACAGAGCATTCCTTGCCAACTGTCATCGTGTCTTGCCCTGCAACCCTTGCCCAGGGCAGACCCGAAGGTAGGGTAACGATGAAGTTAGGTGTTGCATAGGTAGGTAAGGTAGGAGATACTAGGTAGGTGGTGGTGAGGTTGAGCTGCTGCGGGCCGTGAGTTCAGGCAGGGTGCGGGTGCGCTGCGGGTGCGGCAGCGGTAGCGGTAGGTGCAGAGAACTTTCTACGACGGAGAGAGGTGTGTCTTGTTGAAAAAGTACAAGTGGTTGGAAGCAATGTGTGTTTGTGTCTGTTTGCTTTGTGTGTGCCGCAATACGCACCTGCACCTGTATCTGTACACGTCTTTTGTTGGTGGGGGGATGGGGTGGAGGGGTGGGCAAGATGGACGGGAAATCCACGTCCTCTCCCTCCTTCACCACCAAGTTTGAGCCCTCAAAACACATAAGGCGCTCAACGTTGAATACCCTGCCACCCTGCTCCGCCTGCCCGCCTCGAGACTTGATGAGGGGACCTACTGCGTATGTACGGCGTAAAGATGTGAAAGTCACAGGTATCGGAACACCCCCAGTGGGGTCGTTTCGGGAACAATGAGTGGGACCTGCGAGAAGTGAACACTGAAGTACACTACCTTACCTACCTTAGGTACCTTATCAATCAGTAATCCACCTGAGTGGGCGGGTTAGATCATGCCCGGGTACACTAACACTACCTACCTAAGGTAAAGTACCTTGGGTAGGTAGGTATAGGTAGGTATACTACCTAGGTAGTCACTGAAGATGCGATGCGATGCGATGCGACGCGATGCGATGCCCACGCTCTTCTTCAAGCTCAAACAGACAGGATTTTGCGCCCCTCCCATCCGGCTCGTCGGTCCCGGCTGCGGTCTTGGGTACCCGTACGTACGTGACAAATCTGCAGTTCTTCAACGAATTTGTTTGCTTCTGTCTCTTTGATTACCTGGGATCGCAATTTGGCCTGCGCGAAAACGGGTAAGCGGATAAGGACATGGCGGCTGACCTTGGAAGCGAACGGTACTCACGCACGCACCGGACTCGCCAAGGACGTCCAAAGGTACTTGATAACGTAGCAGGGCCTGTACATTGTGGGCGATGCTTGAGAGACTCTCATCCATGTTCCGGGTTGCGAACTTGAGGCTCCACTGGACAAGCCGTTCTCGCATCTTTTCCCCTCCCTCCCTCCTTCTTCTTCATCTCGGACGCCGGCGCCAGTGTGAAAAGAACAGAAAAAGACAAGGGGGGGAAAGACCGCACGAAACCCACACCAAGGCCGTAGCCCGCGGCTCGCATGGCTTGGCAGCTCCGAGTCTCTGTTTCGCTCGGGGCGTGGCGGCTTCGGCCTCGAACTCGAACGAGACTGAACAGCTTTCACAGTCATCTAGGCACTTATCCACAAACATACGCGGGACTCTTATTATGCGTCTTGACTGTGGCTGAGTCTTTCGCCTTGCCGAAACTACAAACCTTGCGCAGCTGACAACCTCAACTGCATCTTGCCTCGCCTTGGCTACCTTAGGTCATCGTCGTTGTCGTCGTCGGGCAACGAGATGTCACCAAGGTCCTTCTGCTTCGGGGACTGTACGTAACAGAGTCGCCATTACTCCTTCTTAGCCGCCGCGCCACCCTTGTCCCCCACCTCTTCTGAATGGATCACCTCGACTTGAGCAAGTCGTCCTATTCACTACCACATCTATTTCGATATCGAAGCCGCATCGGCCCTCCGAGAGGCGTGGGCTCTCCTCCTCCTCCTCAACCTCTTCTAATATCTGAGTCCTCCTCCGTCACAGTGGCCGACACTGATGCTCCGAGTCACCCACCCTGGAAAGCTCCCCCCGTCTCGATGCATACTTGGTTATATTCCCTCAACGTCTACACCACATTGCTTGAGGTAATTTTTTTTTTCTTTTTTTTTTTGGCTCGCCCTTGACTAAGAAGTCGCCTTGGGTCTGCATTTGCCGTCACTCTTTGGCCAGGCTATGGTGTCATCCCAGCTTCACCCGCGTGTCTTGCTCGAAATCCGAGCTTCTTCGACCGAGTGTAACCAGACTCAAAATCCAGCAAAAATTTTCTCCTTGGCCTGTCGTCTCCGTCATCGCCATACCCGCACATCTCCGCGCTCGCATCGGCCCTCTGGCCCTGGCACATGGTTCAAAACCCCTCCTTTACGAACACAGGTTCCGGCTTCTCCCTTTCAGAGAGCATGAAAAACATGCCCTTCACCCCACGCTCACTGCCGTCTCAGCATAGGCAAAATATCGTCCAAAATCTGAACCGCCCTTCAAGTCCCCTAGGTCGCAACTCGGATTCAGCTGCACCTGCCCCCCCCCCACCCCCGACCTTCTTTTTCTCCTCTATTGTGCCCTTTCCGTCAATCGGACTTGCCTCGGGTGCCTTGATTGGCCCTTCTCCGCAAAGACTGCGAAATCGAGGTTGTTCGTGGATATTCCGTTTCCTGAGGCACTATGCAGACTGCCGTCATGGTCAAGCTAGTAGGCTATTCGTCTTCCATATGCACTGGCTCACACATCTGAATGAGACACCCATCGTAGGGATTTCTTCCGGTTGGTCTATGTGAGCCGGTTTTCTAACCCAACCGAGAAAGAATTACAGCAGCCAAGTTAGTCCGATCACTGGACTAAGTTGACGAACCCAACCCAGCCCAGCGTCATCGTTCACTATGCCTAGCTTTTTTGGCCCGCCACAAGAACAACGTGGCGATAGACGCATTGTTATGGACATCATCGAACTCGAAAAGTTGGGTTTGATAAAAGATGTCCTAGTGCGGTTTTCCGCAAAGCAGCTGCTTGAGATGCGCATTTACAAAGACGAGCGCAGTGACATGGATACGTAGTCATCTGTCGGAATTCCCCATTTACAAGTGAACAGTCCCAAACGCCGGTCAATGCACTCTCGTGTACCAGAATAAGCTCGTTCAAGTGCCAGCAATGTAACTCAAATCTCCACTGGGGTACCGTAGCCCGAGTCTCTCTTTCGGGTGGTCTCGTCACCTCCACCCTCGGTTTTCGCTCCATCAGTCAACGGGCCCGGCGGTTCTGTTACCTGTTCCTCCGCCTCGGCCGCCCCCTTCGCCGCTGCCGTCTCCGCAACCTCGGTAGTAGCATCCACATCGGAGCCGGAACCGGACTCCAAATCGCTTGAGGAGTCGGGGGAATTTTCCTTGTTTGGCTTGCTCCTCATCTTTTTCTTCTCAACGTTGCGTTTCTCCTTGCTCTCCTGCTTCCTACGCACCTTGTCAGCTTCCTTCTCCTCCGCCGACTCTTCCGACTTTTTCCCCTCTTCCTCTCTTTTCTTCTTCTCCTCTTCCTCCTTCTTCTCAGCTTCGGCCTGCCGCTTCTCCTCAGCGGCTTTTATTTCCTTCTCCTTCTTCTCCTTGCGCGTCTCCACAACCCATTCTGCAGCGCCTGCAACCGCGTTCTCGGCGCTACGCTTGTGCTTCATAAGGAACCCTTGAATCTCAGCTGGACTAAACTCGTGGGCAGGGATCTTTGTTGCGAAATCCCTCGATAGTTTGTCGACCTTGAACTTGATCTCAGCTGTACGCATGGCCTGTTGCTCGGCCAAAGCCTTCTCGTCTTCGGAGTCTTTGAGGCTCTGCATCTGCTGGGCGGCTTCGTTCTCGTCACCTTCGAGGGGAGCAAAGATGGCTCTGAATATGGACCCGATGATCTCCTCGTCGGCAAGTGTGAACTTTACCACAAGATCCACGCGACCAGGTCGAATGAGAGCCTTGTCGAGCTTCTCCACGTGATTTGTCGTCATGATCAGTACACGGCCCTCTTGACTTGCCACGCCATCCAATATGTTTAGCAAACCAGAGAGTGACAGCCTGCTCGAATTCGTTGTCGTTGTGGCGTTGCCCGGGGTGGTCTGTCCAGGTACCATGTCGCTAGACCCCTCCTTGGCATCGGAGTTTTCAGCCGTCGAGTCCTCCCTCGTGTGGGTAAGACCAGCAGTGTCAATGTCCTCGAGAAGAACTACACATCGGCGTGGCAACTCTGCGAAGAGTGTGGCAAGATTTTCCTCGTTGGCAGAGATGGAGTTCAGACTGACTATATAGATCCTCATCTTGAAGAATCCCGCCAGAGCAAGCGACAAAGACGACTTGCCGGTTCCAGGGGGGCCGGTCAATAGGTAACCGCGCCGCCAAGGGATTCCACGGTTCGAATACCACTTCCGGGTTGCGGGTGAGAGGTAATCGGCGACATCTTCCACGAGCTCTTGCTTCGTCTTTTCATTGAGAATAACAGTGGAAAAGGGTCGAGATGTGCGCGCCATGCACCGCTGCCATGAGGGCTCCGTCGTGCCGGCACGTGTACTACCGCGGTAGATCATTGTTTTTTGAGAATCCTTCTTGAGGTACTCGGTTCGAGCCTCCTGGAGCAACTCCTTAAGAATCCAGGGGTTACGGCCAAAGCAGGAAACACTGATTTCTTCGCGCTCGCTCACGACCAGGTAAGAGGCTTGTTGCTGGTTCTGGCTACGCTTGAAGAGTAGCAGGTGACCGCGGTACCAAAAGGTATGGCTACCAAAGCTGGGTGTGTAAGCCAGGGGCTTCTTCTTCGGGCCCGGCTCGCTTGACGCTTCCCCAGAATCGTTGTCCTCCTCGTCATCATCATCCCAGCGCCAAAGGAACCAGGACCGCGAGTTCAGGTTTGTGTTGACGACGAACCGCCGAGAGTTCTTGGCAAAGCGTTGGGCAGCGACCCAAGACATGAGAATGTTCTATCCGAGTTCAGCTTTCTTGGTCATGGAGTATGTCACCCATCACGACTGAATCTTTGACCCATACTTACGTAGATTTCATCGTCGGTGCGGACCTCGACTGTGGACATGAGATAGGTATCAATCTTCTCCCAAAGGTAATCGCTGAAGTAGCGCCATGCGAATGTTGCTCCACCGCAGAGGATAACCAGGGGTATGTAGACGTTGAGATCGATGCCTAGATACTTTTGGAAGGCGGTCGAGAAGACGCTGAACCCGGGGAAAAAGAAGTCCAGCAGTGCCATTTGAGGGGGCGCCTGAGCCGCGATGGACTCGGATGTATTCAAGGGGTCCGCGCAGGAGGCGGGTTGCGGGAAAGTTTCCATGATGTCTACGGGGTTTGAGGAATTGTTTTTGAGGGCCGGCTCTTGGAAATGAATGATTGTGGTGCTTCGAACGGCTTGTGTGTTTGGAGGCCAGTTAAGAGTTGTAAGTGATGTGGGACGGAGGGAGGGTTTTGAGAGAAAAGGGTGGGTGACACAGAACGAAGAGACCCGTGAATATGGTCAGGCTGCCTTGAGGTATATATCTCGCAGAGAAGGCAGCCATCCCGCCTTTCATTCTGTGTTCGTGACCGGAACCAGCCAGTCATGAACAGACAGCTCCATGAAGGCGAGCATTTGCCTCTGTGGTTCCTACGGGCCAATCACATTGCCTAGACGATGAGGCCGCCAGGCACGATCCATCCACTTGAGTCACTCCGGAAGGGCTAGGGGCGGTGGGCCGCAGCGAGAGGACGCAACAGACATCTTTTGAAGATATTCTGTGAGGGCAAGAAGAAGCTAAGCAGCCGCAGCGAGCTGGCCGGTGCCTTCGCCAGGTTATGCTTCACAACTGCGTGTCCGAAGAGACTAGCTATCCGCAGGTGGAACAAATGGACCATGTTTGGATTAGTCGAAGGAGTAAGAAGAGGAGCTGCACCTTGTCTGACTGCAAGACCCAGGAAAGTGTGAAAAGGATGACTGCATATCATCATGTGGGATGAATGGCATCTGACGTATCGGCAAAAGAATACTCGCGAAACCAACGAATGAGAAGACCCGACACCCGGTAAAGCCATTAGAGGCTGAGTCCTTTTGTGGTTCCAGATTCCTTCCTAACTACTCTATCAGAGGCTGGGGTTGACGGTGCGATGGTTGCCTGGAGATGGTGCGCCAGATGGAGCGCCCAAGTTGTGGCTGAGGACTCTGCGCTTAGCCACGCCATGCGCCAACGTTCTGTGCAGCGGGCTCTCCGAATGACGCATATCCACCTGTTCTTCCATTGGCTCGAGCTGTGTCCTACGACGTTAATGTACGGCCACTTCACGCGGCACCAGGCTTGGATGCAATGGTCTCAAGCAGCAATTCATCATCATATTAGCAACTATACGAACACGTTCTTCGCTCACAGACTATCATAATCTCGTTACTGCAATTACATATTGTAAGTTGTTTGGCCGTACCCGACCTCTCCTTGAAGGTTCTGTTCTTCCCTCCTGTGTTCTGGGTACGTGAAGGGGGGTCAAAGTTATAGGTGTGTCTCTCTTCGTACGCCGAGACCCAACAATCCGTCAAAAGAGCAGACCGCCTGAAACGCAACTAACCATTTTTCACTCATTCGAAGCAAAGTTTCGAAATGTTGCAATCCGGAACCTTTCAATCACCAAGGCGTGTATTTGTGAGCGCCGCCGCCGTCGCCGCCGTTCAGAACGATGAAGGGAGCTTCGCCACCTGGGGCTGGCGGGTGTGCGGACGCTGGCGGGAAAGGAGGGTGAGGATGTGAGTGGAATTGCGGTTCTGTGCCATAATCTTCGTAACCGCTCTCAACATCGTCGTCGTCGTCGTCGTCGTCGTCTTCGTAGCCATGGTAGTCGTGAAATGTGTGCTGAGGCGGCATGAAGGGTGGAGGCGGCGGCCCCGGTGGATGTGGGTGTTGCGGGAAGAGAGGTGGCGGGTGCATGGCGGGAGACGGTCCGAAGCGAGGCGGGGCTCTGGACCGGTGCTCCCTCCGAAGACGGCCAGACGAGCGACTACTTGTCCTGGACGCTATTTCGGAAATGCTGTCGTCGAATCTTGGGGTGACCCACGCGTAATGGGTGTAAGAGCAATCGCTGTAGATTGAAGCATCGTCCTGGTACAAGCCCCAAGTCTCGTCAATCTCGTGGACCTTGGTTCTTCGCAACGATAGAGGCTTCCCGAGCGGAGCGCCGGTGGTCCATTTCATGAAGGATACGGCCCAGTGATCACTCTTAATATTGGAGTGAGAGACCTGGGAAGATCTCGACTTTTTGGAACTCCCCGAGCGCAAGGATGAGGCCGAGGATGATCTCGAGGATGGCCGAGAGCTTCCCGACGAGCTCGAAGCCGATGAGTGGGGCATGCTGCCTGCACAGGATATGCCGAGCTTTGGGAATCTTCGTCCCAGCACCAACTTTTACTTTTGGGGGCAAGACCAAGAGCAAGAGAAGGAGCAGAATCACACGTAGAAGCGAGAGCGTGAGCGGGAGCGGGAGCAAGAGCAGCAGAGAGAAACCTCTGCAAGAGAGGGATGGGACGAAGGTGCGCCGGCAGGTAGTGACGCGAGAAGACAAGGCACCGGAGGCACCGTATGGGCAAAACCCTTACTAAGACGGGCTGAGTTTGCTGAACACCGAGCAAGAGACGAAGCAAGCAACAAGCAGCGGAACCCCGGGAAGAGCCCTCTCAAATACTCGTTGCATTCTTACTGCAGATAGAGGGGACGAGCGTGGCCGTGAGCAAATCCACTGCTGGTCGATGCTGCTCGCCTCATCTTGGTGCATGGCTCCGACGGGGGCAACGGCCCACATGTGTTGAAGTGCGTGATGCAAGTGCAAAAGCAAGGGGACTCGAGGTAATTTGTACCTCGTCATATCACGGCGACGAGAGATGTATTCGAGATCGAACCAGTGATATACCCAAGACTCGAGGGACTACGCTGCTGTGTGTGTCCCATGCGGGGTACAACACCCTCCCGTGAAAAGGCAGCCATTTCGCCCTACTTCCACGGCAGCCCTGCACATGTTTGACCAGTAAAGCTGTTTCGACAGAAGCTTTTGAGACAACTTAAAGTGCACACGAGTTACCTACCATGTGGAATGGCAGAATATCTGGGCAACACCGATCAAGATCTCATGAAGCGGCTACCCACGCCCAAGTCGCACGAGTGTTGACCCCTAGTTAGTTGTCCAAGTACGAGGCTGAAGGCGTCGCACATATATATACATATTAGAGGGGCCAGGACAACATGACATTACACCTACTGCCTTTGTGTTGCTTTGTACGCCCTCGGAAAATCAGGGGAAACGGACATAAGGTAGTATACAATGCGTATCGAAGGTATATGGGCAGCGGAATCGCAGCCTGCGGCTGTTGCGACCTTCCAGCCTTTAATCTCCAGACTCAACTACCGGTAGACTACAGAGCAGAGCATTCGGAGTGAACATGAGGCTGCGAGCGCGAGAGCGGTAGCCGGCCAAAACCATTCGTCACTGGCGTTCGGTGAGCCAGACGCGATGCATCTAGACGTGCAGCTGTAGGTTGGCCGAAAAGGGGGGATCACTAGACGAAAACAGGGCTGCGCCAGCGTCGACGGCAGCCAGTCGCAGCACACATCCTGCCTGCGAAAGTGCACCTAGACAGCTGCCTACGAGCTCCGACAGCCATACGAAAAAGACCATAAGCAACATGCGCTGACGAGCCTTGGTTCGGACTTCCGCCCCAGCAAAGCCACCGCAAGTTTACCGATGTTGGCTTCCGGGCGAATGAGACCACGGCGATGTTGGTCTCCGAGGTGCCATGGTCAGATTTGAGCAAAACAGCACCAGGTCATTCACCTATCTGAACCGCCTGCTTGCTAGCAGGCAGGTGCAAGCAAGACGTGAGACGGGGTAACACGAACGTTTGGCATCGCGCATTCAGTCAGATGGGTGATGAATGGGGAGGCTTGAGACGAATTAAAGCATGAGATGCGCTACACCGTGCCTGAAGGTGAAGAGTTAGAAGTGAAATAGATGTACTATTACATGGTAGTGCTGCTGGCGACGGTAACGGGGCACACTTGTGATGAGATGGGATTCTCCCACCGACTGGAGTACATAGTAGGTACGGATACACTGGAGTCCAACTCGTTCGAGGACCCGACTGGTTGAATCCTGCTTGCTGGTAATTAAGCAGACCTTATGTACATACCTTGGTTAGTTACTGCGTACTATATGTCCGCAACGTGGAAAGCTTCGTTGGCGATGCGATTTGAGAAGCAGGGTTCATTTCCTAGCGAGCCAGTAAGGGACAGTAACCTTAAAGTAGCCCAGGTACGTGACGGCGGATCTTTTATCGCGGGCATTGTCGGGTGTCAGCAACCGGGCTGCCTTAGGTTGAGTCGCCTTTCGGCGGATCTGCTTCCACTTTCTCAAGCGGACTGCAGTGAGCAGTCCCGGTCCACGTCCCGTCACCACACTACCTGCTTTTCTGGACCATCTGCACTCACGTGCTGTGACCGGGTACAGTGCTAGGTACCGCATCTGTCTCCGGGCCCCACCAGCTTCTGAGTTTCGGTCCATCTCTTGGAGAGTCGTAGGATTTGCCTGAGATGCGGTCTTGGCCGACTGCGCAGTGAGCGGCGCGCAGGGGCCTACCTGGGCTCTGTCACAGTGCCCGTGCCGAAGGAAGCGACACTATGCCAGTACGGGCCCTAGCGCCATGGTCTGCCCCAGCACCCAAAACCGAGATCTGCGGTCGTCCCTGCTCCCATTCGCGTTTCTGTTTGGACATTATCGTCTTTTGGCCAGACACACAACACACGCAGCACTTGAAGCAGCCCCCACTCCTTGCCAAACGTCTGAAACCTTCCGTTGTGACAGCGTCATTCCGAGCAAGTCTTCTTCATCCCTCCCTGCAGCCCTCTCTCCTCCACCGAGTCGGGTGTCATGAGCTACCTCGGAGCCTTCCTTTGTCAGCACTGGTCGGGCTGTGGCTGTTTCTCAGCGCAACGAAACAAGAGTCGCCCAAGATCGGAGATTAATAGGCTCAGCAATCATAGCATGTCTTGTGTGTAGATCGACTCACGCCGACACGGGGATCTCCCGTCTAATTTATGCTCTTCTAGATGTCACAACATGTTGATCTGGATTCATCTGGATGGTGTACTTGACTTGGGCGACCATTCGTAGAGAAAAGGCACCTTATACGGCATCCACGCGGGCAACCAGCTCTATGAACTACCGATACCGTCACCATCTAAGGTAGTGTGAGGTACAGATAAGCAGAACAAGAAAAAAGAGAGAGTTCGTACCTTCTTGTTTCTCGCCCGTCCTCTCCGTCCAAGTGGGCTCACTTATTTTAGCGTTTGTGGACTCCAGACGCCAATGCTGCAATATCCCCACCGTTCTCTCACACGAACGAACACCTGCACCACGACCTGCATCTGCACCTGCACCTGCACCTGCGCCTGCACTGTTGCCGGCGCCTGCACTTCCAGGGAGCATCGGCGGGGCTTTCTGGCTCCCGCTGCATCGTCTTCTGTAGCGCGTTCCGTAGGCAAGCTGTCGTTAGGTATTTTGAGATTCTTTGTCTTGATGACCATCACTTCACCGACGAGGCACGGGCATCGCCTTCCAGGATCAGTCGGTCTGCCGCTGTTCTTGGTCTTCTATTGGTCTTGGTCTTGCACCCGACGCGAGCCAGGGAAACATTGACTACCTGCCTTCTGGACGCAGTAGGTACCGAGTGTTCTATCCATACCTACCTACCTAGCTGGGGACAGGTATCGCTCGGCAATAGGTACTTGCTTCGCCCGCTGCTGACGGCGCATCGCTCGTGTATCTTTTCCCCGTTCTCTCCGTATGGCTAGACTTCTTTCTACTCAGGCTTCCTAGTCATCCCCCCCAGTCCTCGGCCTCGTCCAGGGCTCCTTGCACAAATGCACCCAGAGACGGCACGGCTCCCCTTCTTCCCAAGTGCATCCATCCATGGATCACCCCCCTTCCCATCCCTCACGCAGCGCGCTCCTTGGTTCTCTCGCCGTCTCTCTCACACCCCTGGTCGTTTCTAGCAGAAAAGTCTCCAGCGGACTCGCTCCTCGTCGCTGTTCTTACTTCTGAATACGGCCCCTGGGTATCCTGCCTCCGCCGCCCGGTACACAGAAAAAAAGGGCCCCTCCCCTGAGCCCACCAATCATGCGCCTGGACGCTTCGTGTCGGACCCCAAACCCAAACTGTTCCTGAATCGTCCAACCTTGTCTAGTAGTGCCCTCCCGCACCCGCACTTCCTCCCTCTCTCTCTCTCCCCCTCCCATCGCCCTGTCCTTTGCCTTCGCCTCTCTCTCCGACTGTGTCTTGTCCTGTCCTGCGCTACTGCCCGGTCTGTCTGACTATCCTTCCTTCCTCCTCCCAAAACCATACTACTCTCCTTCTCGTACTGCACATCCACCCACGACCTTTTTCTTCAATCTTAGTAGCCCACACCCCGACGCTTCAATCCTCGAATTGTCCACCTCTTCTCAGCGACGACTGGTTCGGAGCGGTATTATCGAGGAATCACGGGTTGAGGTTGGGTTTGGACTTGGGCCTCTGGGGTCAGCGGCCGACGCCCATGTTGTGAAATTGGTGCAACCACGTCTTAACCGCCGCAGCTCGTCGTCGATTTGAATCCTGACCATCGCACAACATCACAATGGATCCTTTTCATGACAAAGCGGGCAACGAGAGGAGGGCTTCCCTGAGGATGTCTGCGAGGCAATCAACCACCGTCGACGGCGACGACGATGAATACGACCTGGCTGCCGCCATGGGCTTATCTGACGGTTTTCGCCCAGCCGATCTTTCTGCGTCCCATCCACCCATTCCCTCGATCACAAACCCTTCGACTGGCTCGGCGGTTGTGTCACGAGACTCTGCCGCTACCCATCGAGCCCTACCTTCTGCCCGACCCTCGAGTATCGCGAAACCTCCACGCTCTCACGACCCCCTCGCCCTTCGTCATGATGGTTCCACCGGCCAAATGAACGGCACCGCACTTTCACGCGTATCCAGCGCTTCCACCGATTCGCCCATAATGCGCTCCGAGAGTCCCTACGACGGCCCCTCTGGCCCCTCGCACCCGTATCAGATGTACCCCCAGCGAACAAACAGTGTGGCGACGTCATCCACCGCCCGTATGTCAGAACGGTCGTACGCTGGCCCCCGTGGCCCGACCCATCCGTACACTCTCTACACACAGAACACGGTGCCGGTGGATTCCGGTGAAGGTGACAATATCCCCGTGGGGTTCGGACGCTCTGATAACTATCAGCGACGTATGGGACCCGAAGGGGAGGAAATTGCCGACTTGATCGGTCCCTTGGGGCATACTGAAGAGCTCCCTCCATACACCAGGTATCCAGAGCAGGCATACGCGAGAAAACAGCCCGGCGATCATCAGGCTCAATCGCAACATCATCAGCAGCACCAAGATCAACCTCACCAGCAGCTCTCGCCACAACCATCGGGCCAGCAACCACAACCGCAACCGCAACCACAATCACAACCACAAAACACGCTAACGGTCATGGCTGCCTCTGTCCCCCCTGCAGTGATTCCCGGCGCTGGTGGCCTCGGACTCGCAACAAGAAACCCCGAGTTTGAGTCTCGTGAAGACCTTCGTTTGCCGTCGCGCATGTCATCAAGGACTTTGACTTCAGACACTGCAAGCCAACACGAAATCAACACTGCTGCAGAGGCTTATGCCGAGAAGGCCACCGATCGCAAGTGGCAGAAGAGGGCCAAGAAAAGAATGTTTGGCGTCATCCCGTACTGGGCGATCTGCTTGTTGGCAGTTGGGTTGGTGCTGATGTAAGTGGGATTCGACCTTCATGTGAACCTATCGACTAACTTTGTTTCGCAGGGGCATTATTCTAGGTGCAGTCATTGGCACTTTCTTTGCCAAACACAAGAAACCGCCAGGCCGTCATCAAGATGACGAGCCTGTCCCCCTCGTCATCCCAACTGCCACGGTTGACATAAAACCATTGGCAACTCTTCCACCTGACCTGCCTTCAATGGAGATCGGTACATTTGGCTTGCCCCCGTTGATCGCTAGTCAGGCACCGAGCACATGCTTTAACGATACGACACAATCGCAGGCCTGGACCTGTAACATCCCTTTCACTAGTTACGTCATGGGCGTTTCTCGAATTGCCAACGAACTACCCATATCTGATTACACCTTAAAACTTACTACGTTCAATGACAGCGACCACACCGACGAAAAACTCAATATGTTCGCTTGGGGCACTCAACCGCCTCTCATTATCGACCCGCTGAAGATGCGGCTGGTCAACGACACTTCTGAACCTGGTAGGGGTGCCGCCTGGTTTGCTCAAATGACATACAACAAAACCGTCGTCGTACCTGAGGACAGATTTCCTGGGGTCAGCACAGCTAGGCCAAGTGCGAAAAGGCGGTGGAATGGCCCTCCTCCTGGGTCCGGAGACTTTAGCAGGAAGGGTGTTAGGGGAGCACAGGCCGGTGATCGACCCTGGATCTGCACTTGGCCTGGTACTCTCCTCGAAGTTTTCGTCTATCCATCACAAAATAACAGCTATCAACGGAAGCCAACGTCGACGACAAAGCCCTTAGCAGCTGCCACAATTCCACCCAGCTCAACACCTTTCTTGGTGCGCCACGGATTGGCGACGAGCACCTTCTCCACCGCGGTTCCCACCGACAAGCCACGACGAGCTCCGCCTCCGCCATACCCGCAGGTCATCAAGTTCGAAGAGCGTCGCGTATCCCTCGACGAGACCAAGAATGCCTTTTGCCGACAGGTTGAAATTTGTGACGACGGAGAGAATACGGTTCCCGTTTTGAACGAGGAAGGCCAGCCCGTAGAGGTGATGATCATGGAGAACAGACAGACAGTCGCTATCGCCGACTCGAAACGTTGGATCCACGAAGACAGCCTTTTGATATCACGGGATCGGCCGACGAGGACAAGCCAGCTGAGTGATTGCGGCTGCATTTGGTGGTTCACATAACACCCAGCGTCTGTCACGATGTGCCATGACAAAACATTATTATTGCATGGCTTAATGTACTACACCATCTTTTATTGGCCCATAGGCCTTGTTGTTACATTTGCGTTTTTTAAGGCGTTTGATATCTACCTGGACGAGCATCGTGGGCTTCGTTCATCTGGCGCAGTAGGCTTGCGATTGTGTATATATATATATGTGTGTATTTGGCGGAATACTTAGGAATGGGCCCGCAAGGCCCCAACAGCCCTTCCGAGGCAAAAGAAGATATCGGAGCAAATTTTCAGTCTCAGGCTGGCTTAGCACTGTTGAAAGACTTGATGCCGCAGGTTTGGTTTGTCTTGCACGGTCAACCATATTGTTAGTACTAGTTCAAACTATTTATGAAAAGAACACAGAAGCTGGGCAAATGAGATTTCCGTCATTTGGCAATTTAAACAAGCAAATCCTCCTGAGCAGCCCAACTGAGCACGCTTCTACACTATAATCTACTAGCCTTTGAGATCGGTTGCTAAATCGTCCAGGAAGCTATCAGCGAGTTTCTGGGCTCTCCTCGCCTCGACGTCTTTACGCCGTTGCTCTATTTCCTTCCGTCTTGCCTCCTTTTTCTCCTCACGATCTTTCCTCGCTGTCTCTGTCCTCTGTCGCTCTGCTTCAAGACTCTCAAATTCCTTAGACCTCGTCTCCTCATCTTTGCTGAACTTGTAGAACCCCGTACCCTTGGTTCGGATTTCGCTATCGGCATCGTAGTGCCTCAAGTCGGGGGGTGTGGCGCTCCTGTCACGTTTGCGTGCCAACTCCTCCATCTTCTCGGGGTCTTCCGGGTTGAATGCCATGGTTTGAACAGCGTCACCATGTAGAAGTTTCGCGGGTGCCGCAGGCCGAGCAGACATGCGCTCGAGCTCCTCAGCGCCGAGAAGGCCGCGGCGGCGTTGTCGCTCCAGACGTTCTATCTCGACTTTGGTGCCCCGCCGCAAACGCCCAAATTCGTCCTCATACTCGACAGTTCCCTGGTTGGCGTTCTCTCTACCACCATCGTCGCGGTTGTCGTCGTCGTCATCGGAGTCGGAACTCAGAGCGTCTTCATCGTCGTCCTTTCTCCCTCTTGCCTCGGCTTCTGCCCATTTTCGGTCAAAGTCGATCAGGGGCGCAGCTTCGTTTTCCTTTGGCACATAATCACCGCGTTTCATGGCGGTGTACAGGCGCGCCTTCTCTTCCATCTTGCGCCGGGTGCGGGCCAGCTCTGAGGATTCTTCATCGGTACCCAGAGGATCCCTCAGCTTTAGCTTCGCGGAATCCGCCTTGGAGGACGAGCCCGCCTTTCTGGGGCTGTCGTTCTGCCGCCTCGATTTTGCCCCAGTGAAGATGTTGTCTTTGGTCCGCGACGGGCGAGGTCTTGCCACCGTAGGAGCGTTGGCGAATGGGCCAGATATGATAGAGGACAGCTGGGCAGTGAAATCCATGGAACTGCTCAAAGCCATATTGTTCTTGCGCTTTTTAGGCGGTGGTTGCCCATAGAGGTTTGGGTCTTGGGGCATGATGCTTTGCCGCCGGCAGGAAGCCAGATCTGAGGCAGTTGCAAATCGGCAAGTCGGGAGCTATTGGGTGCGATTCTCTGTTCCCGTCGAGGACAAACGATGAAGTGTGGCGGTAAGTTTGCTGGGGTGTCGGGGCGTGGGTTGTCGTGTAGAGTCCACAGGCGCTTCTACTCTGGGCACCTTCAGCGTGGAGTGGCGCTTGGAGTGGCCCACACGCAACCTTAGAAGGCACCGAAGGTACCTAGGTACCTTGAGGTTCTTGCTGGGCTTACATACCACCTACCACTGCTACCTACCTGACCTTACCTAAGGTACCAATCTAAGGTAAAGACATCAGTGTAAGGTAGTTGCTAGACACCCGGGTAAGTTTCCACCTATGGTCAATACCATACACGACGGGAGGGGGGGGACAAGCCAAAGCGAAGTCAATGAATTCACGTCAATAGAGAATGGATATAATCGTTGCTTCGTGCATATATCCAGTCGTATTCGACATGGTAATTATGCGCTTGTAAACGCTAACTCCTGTAAAAGCTGTCAATTGAGCCCTAATGCATTCCGAAAACCGAACGGCCTCCTCCATTTACTTGTGTGTTGGTCAGCCCGCGACTGGAGGACGACGACAACGATGATGACGACGCCTGCCCGCCAAGCCTCTCGGTACTATGCAGACTTCATGCGCTGATTCACATCTGTCAGGCCATCGGCCGTCTCTGGGGCATGTCGAGCAGCTGTGGGAGGTCTGAGTTGACCATTTCTTGACTCCTGCCAGGGGCGACTCCAGCAGATTCGGTAGACCCAGACAACGAAGTCAAATCCAATCAACAGGACGATGGGAACCACAAAAAACAGGCCCAGCACAATCTATCGTCTCGTCTCGTCAGTTTGGAGTTTGTCTGGTTGGTTTGACACGACGGGGATGTTCAATGTGAGACTTACGAAAGCGCCTGATATGTACCTGACCAGAGAAGGGTAATCCGGGGCCAGAAGCGAGTAAGTCATCATTGTGTCGCACCACGAGGCTTGCTGCGAGCGAGATCCCATCCCCATCGGGTGGAAATCAAGCAGCCAACGTCTTTTTGCAACAGGGGCGAAAGAAAGTGGTGGGGTTTCGGTGATATGACTTAGGTTGGTAGGTGCAAGTGGTAATAGTAATAGGTTCCTAGATGCGTGTGCGGCGGGTGACGAACGAAGGCAAGCAGACGAGGGAAGTGAGTATGTAGGAACGCATGTACGGCGGATAACAAACTTCAGGGCGAACGACAATTATTTGAGCAGCTGATGAGTTGACCATCGGGCCTGGCAAGTTCAATGTTTCTCCAGAGAATGAGGTGAGAGCCGCGTGAGGTGGAAGGAAGTTGATGGTGGAATATGAGATGTCACGTCAGACCCAAGGGAGAGGAGAACGCGCTTGCGTGAGCATGGGTTAGCCGGCGCCTCCGTGATGAAGTATAGCCCAGGTGGCTACCTAGGCACCTTAATGACCGACCAGCAGCAACTGCGACACTGGAGGTATGGACAAGTGCGTTCCTCTTTCCCCAGGTTGGTAAGTGCCTTCAGCGCGCATCCGTTGTAGGTACACCATCTTCAGGGGGTGGGTGTGTGACCGCCTTCCGTTTGCGATACCCCACTACCTACGAACCCCCCCTCCATGGACATCGTACTGTACCACGAATTGCATCGCAATTTTCTGCCCGACGCTTTTTCCCTCTTCTTTTTCTTCGCTCTCTCTATACTTATTTCCTTCCTGTGACACCCGGTTCAAAAGACCCAAACCCCACGTCCTTCGCGAATCGTATAAGCCCAATTCGAAGAGACTTGCGACATCGAAACATTCTCCCACAAGCACCTGACAAATTCCCAACCGCGGAGCGAAAACGACAAAATGGGCAAAGTGACGCACAAACCAAAAAGCCAGAAACGCGAAGACTATCGCAATGCGCGCAGCCAAGAAGGCGTGCTCGAGTTGCCCAAAAAAAAGTTCTATCGGCAAAGAGCTCATGCGAACCCCTTCTCAGATCATCAATTAGTCTAGTTGAGTCGCACAACGGTCCGCTGCCCATGGACAATGATACTAATTGCATGTTGCATGTCAGCCCAGCTGGTCCGAATGAGATGGACTGGACTCAATACTATCCCGCATTCACCGTCCAAGAAGACCACCCCTTGGTGTCCAAACCCGTGGCAGCGACATCCCTCGACACAGATACTCAGGCCATTTCAACAAACCAAACGAGTCGTATGCGGAAGGATGTCGAGGTTGTTGACATTGGCTGTGGGTTTGGAGGGTTGCTTGTGGCCCTGGCACCCCTCTTGCCAGACACACTGGTTCTTGGTATGTGGATAACGCACGCCTTTAGTTGTTGGTTGACTGACTTGGGCAGGCCTCGAGATTCGGACCTCGGTCACAGAGTACGTACAGGAGCGGATCAGAGCGCTTCGCGCGCAGAACGAGGACACTGGACTCTACCAGAATATCAGCTGCCTCAGGGCCAACAGCATGAAGTTTCTACCCAATTTCTTCCAAAAGGCACAGCTTTCCAAGATCTTCATTTGCTTTCCGGACCCTCACTTCAAAGCCCGGAAACACAAGGCCAGGATCGTTTCGACCACGCTCAACTCAGAGTATGCTTTTGCGCTGCGGCCTGGCGGCATAGTGTACACCATTACAGACGTCGAGCCCCTGCACCAGTGGATGGTAGAGCACTTCGGCGCCCATCCATCTTTCGAGCGTATACCCGAGGAAGAGCAGGAAGCGGACGAGTGCGTCAAGGTCATGAGGTCAGAAACGGAGGAGGGAAAGAAAGTGGCGCGGAATCAAGGCCAGAAGCATGTTGCCCTCTTCCGCAGAAAGGAAGACCCGGCCTGGTAATTGGTAATGGCGTTAAAAACGAGGATGGGCGACGGATTCTGGGCAGGGCGCAACAGGCACAGCCCTGAATGCCAAACATTTTCATTGATACCCAAGAGGAGCGTCATACTAAGTTCCATCTCTGGTTGATACGGATGGTTCATCCGCATTGTACGAGTGATTTCTTTATAAAATACTCTCGCGGATTACATATTCATGTCAAGGTACCGGTCGCAAAGCTTCGTTAGGCACGGACCCATTCGGCCACATGCATATTCCATTACAGTGCTACCTAGCGCTCTATTCGTAAGGCGGACAGGCATCTTGCAGCGATGTGCTGGTCAGGGGACAAGCTATGCACGCAGTTGAGGTAACCTGAAAGGTACTTCAACCTTACCTAGGCAGTGTACCGCACCTCGACATCGTCTCCACGTGTCGATTTGGACGTCCGCGTACCCCCTAATCGATAACAGGCTCGTTCGTCAACAAACACAGCTCCGGAAGCACCGCAAATATCAACATCGAACGATGTAGCGACGACACGCTGCCTTTCGATACCAATCTGGACTATGGCCCTGCAAGGAAGAGACCTGATCCTTGCCGCCATCACATGCTTCATTGCCTGGGGCTACGCCGTCAGTTGGGCGCCGACGTTGCGATGGATCGGATATGCCCTCTTGGGAGGAGCTCTTCTGACCGTCGCTTCGGTTCTAGCAGTCATTTTCCTCACGTCCCGAGGTTCTAGACGAAGCTTCCGTCATCGATCACCTCGTCCGCAGGGGCCCGCCTTCATTGCGCCGAAAGCCTGGTCTCGCGAAGTTGCCGACCTCTATACACGCCATTCCTACTCGAAAGTTTCCCTCGACCCCGATTCGCCCCGAATATCCGAAGCTCTTGACCATCTTCTCGGTCTTATCGTCCGGGACTTTGTCACCTCGTGGTACTCCAACATCAGCAAAAACCCCATTTTTGCAAACCAAGTGGACAAAGCTATCCGCGATGCTCTTATCAACATCAGAGAGAGGCTGTTGGAGCTTGATCTGGTGGACATTGTCACCACTCGTGTTGTCCCAATGCTAACGGCTCACTTCCGCGACTTCTACGATGCCGAACGCTCGGTTCGGGGGAGGAAGCTCAACCGATCCGTGACGGAATCAGAGGAGTTGGACTTGGCAATTGCTTCCAAATACAAGGATGGAAAATTACACCCTGCCGCATCGTTGTCGTTTCCCGATACCAAGCTCGTTCAGCAAGATTATCTTCGAAAAATGGTTTCTGGCATCTTGCCCAAGGTCCTCCCCCCTAATATGCTCGCCAGTCGCGCCGTCTCCACCATAATTCGAGAAATTGTCGCATGCGCTGTGCTGTTTCCCGTGCTTCAGATGTTGGCCGAACCCGATACATGGAATCAAGTTATGGAAAATTATGGTCGATCTATGTTGCAGGACCGGTCAACCGTCCGTAAGCTCAGGGCTGCGCTGGATCAGCATGCTTCGCCAACCCCGAGGGCGGGCAAAGCCGCAATTATACCACGACTTTCGCCCACCGACAGTGAACGAAAGTTTGAAAAGTTCATCCGCGCCATAAGAAAAGTAAACAATCTTTCGGAGGCGAGGCGCCTGAGAAGCGAGGTGGCTAGTCAACTAAAACGAGATTCGTTAGAAGACAACCAGGACCAGGTGTATCTCCGCCGGCTGGAAATGGGTAAGAGGCTGTTGGACCAGCGCGTTCAAGTGCTCGCGGCGGGAGGAGACAGACGCAACGCAGCCGCCTTACCTCCTCGCCCCGCAGGCAATACCAAGGCGGTGTCAAAACTTGAGCATGCCTCTTTGGTGGAGCTGCTCCGAGATGCATCAGGGTTGTCTTACTTCATGGAGTTTATGGATCGTCATCGCATGATGCCTCTCGTTCAGTTCTGGCTGGTGGTTGATGGCTTCCGCAACCCGTTGGAGGATGAAGGTCAGGACGACGAGCAGCTCCCATTGAATCTGTCCATGTGGACCGATTCTGATCGCCTAGACCTGGCGCAAATCGACCATGCGTACTTGGCTAAGGCTGAATTGAAGGTGTCGCAGTCCACTCGGGACGAAGTTCGGGCTTTTCTGAACGCCGGCAAGTCGGCTACTGCAGAGCAGTACTACAAAGCCCGGCGAGCCATCTTGAGAGCGCAAACAGCGGTCTTGGAGAGGATGCAAGCACAATTTTTTCAATCTTTCAAGAAGTCTGACCTCTTTTACAAGTGCTTGGCAGCCGAAGAAGCATCTGCAGCTATCACTGCTGTCCCTCCAGTTGAGCCGTCCTCGTCGGTGGCCCATCCGCCTATACACCGAAGTTCCCAATCATACCAGTCCAAGCCGAATGCGGTTGCAAGACTTGCACCGAGATTAACACGTCCGACGACGAAGCGAGCCGGATCTGCGTCGGATCTGAGGATCTCCAACGTTAACGGCGGCGGTCTCGACCCGGCAACGGCACAGCGACGCTCTCTAGACGACGACTCACCAACCCCGTTGTTTGACGATGAAGACTTTGAGCATGACAACATGATGGACTCGGTGCAGAGTCTGGACCAGGAAGCCAGCAATCCTATTCCCGATACCACTGTGGTTCAAGCTATGGAAGAAGCTCTAAATAACATCATGGAAGATAACCGACCTCAAACAGCCGAAGAATTCCGGGCGTCATTATTTGGGGCTGAAGATGCAGGCTCAAGCCTCTTCTCTGGCGATAATGATTCCCATCGAGGATCACTCGACGTGCCGAGGCCGGCACAGTCGTCCAAGGAAGCCGAGAGACCGAGTTTGTCATCTTTGGGCCTCGTAAGCGCCGCATCTCGAATAGGAGTTTTCGTTGACGATGATCTCTTCGGAGATGAGGACAAGTATCTTTCTGACGAGCAGGATGACGATGGCGGAGGTAAACAGATGGATGTGGAGGACGAAGTTCACGAAGCCGCGCCCGGAGACCTGGGCCTGGCGGAAGCTATCACAGCGCTGTCTAACGACATTGATCGCCTTGTAGCGCAAGATGCCATCGTCGAATCTCTTACGAAGAAGGCCGAACTCACGAACAACACAGCCGAATTACGTATTCTAAGGAAGTCCAAAGCAAGTCTGCAGCGCGAAATTCGGCGTAAAGAGTTGCAGAGACAGCAGTACGTAGTACAGGAAAGCGACAACAGCCTCTACGGCCGCTCCACGATCAAGATCAAAGCCATTCAGGTGGGGCGTGAAGACGACGGCAGGGAGTTCGCTCTCTATGTAATCGAGGTACAGCGGGATGCTGGAGAGAAGATGCCGGCAGCGACATGGATCATCACTCGGCGATATAGCGAGTTCCATGAACTACACCAAAAGCTTCGGTCGAGGTATCCATCCGTTCGCAACCTCGATTTTCCCAGACGACGAATGGTCATGAAGTTTCAGAGCGAGTTTCTGCGCAAAAGACGGGCTGCGTTGGAGCAGTATCTTCGCGAACTCTTGATGCTACCGGAAGTTTGCCGGAGCCGTGATCTACGAGCGTTCTTGTCTCAAAGCGTGATTGCTCAGGGTCAAGATCTAGTGGACCGCGAGGACAAGAAAGACATGATAACGCGATTATACGACTCAGTTACGGACGGTGTGGAGGATATCCTTGGCAATATTCCAGTCCTGGATCAACTTTCGCTAGCCGGCCAGAACCTGATTGCAGCAGCGACCAACCAGTTGAACGCAATGCCCCTACCAGTCAACGAAGATGGCGTCAATGCGGCCGAGGCCGAGGCCGAGTTGAATGCTTTCGAGAACAAGGAGCTGGAATCTTTTATCAAGCCTATTTGCGACATTTTCCTGGAGGTATTCGAGCTCAATCGAGGCAACAACTGGTTGCGCGGTCGGGCAGTCGTTGTGGTCCTCCAGCAACTACTCGGGGGTACCATAGAACGCAAAGTACGTGACAACGTCAAAATGCTGGTTCAAGAGGACGCGATTCTTAAGTATATTGCCCTGCTCCAAGACAGCATGTGGCCCGGTGGACAAATGAATAAGAATAAGCTGCCAAGGACAGCAGCAGAAAAGAAGCAGACACGCACAGAAGCCAGCCTGATGCTAGCAACACTTGTACCAGACCTGGCAGGCAGTGTGGTCGGTAGAGTCAATGCCCAAGCAGCCAGCCGACGTGTTTTTGCAACCTTTAATAATTCAAGACTCAAGTAAGTAGCTGTTCTGACAGCTTTTGGTTGCAATGGGCTAACTACATGTCAGCGCTCACTTAGCTTTTACTTTCATGGACGAGTTTGTGGAGATTTTGTTTGGCTGATGTGGGCGTGTGAGCCATTTTCTTTACCTTCTCGGGGACCGGAACAGGGAGGTACTCTTTTCCTCGTCTTAATTGGGGGCAATGGGCATATAGAATGGCGTCTTTGGCGCCCTAAACTTATGAGCTGGCGGGTATTGGGGGCGGTGCATCTTGCTGCATAGAAGCGGGTGTTAAGGATCAACTTTACACAGGGCGACTCGCTGATGGCAGGCGGGCGAGATGGACCAAGGGGCATTGCAATGTGCGATGCTGGGTGGCGATCGGCCGAGTATCAAGATAAGGGAGAAGACCAGTAAGAAGAACGCTTTGTGACTGGGCGAGTAATGATAGTAACAAAACAACATCCCAAACCCGTGAGAAAACCCGATGTGTACATAACGACGCCAGTCAACCACGGATTGACTGAACGGCGGTCAGAATAAAGTCAATTAGGTATGCTTCTCCACGAGGCTGCAACGAGGGCAGAACAAGGGATGATCGATCCCCTGTGAAAGATCGCGGTCTACTAGGTGAGAAGGGAAAAGCTTGCGAGTTTCGCAATTGGCTCAACGACGGCCCCAAGATCCCAAAAGATGCTTGAAACAGTCGGGTGGGCATCGCAAACATTCTTGGTCAGGCTTTTGTCACTCAGGAGAAGCTGAAAATGGACCTTTTTTGACTCTTTGAGAGTAGTACTGACTAAAATACCCAGCAACCTGCTACCCACATCAATGCGACACGAAAACCCGAGATCCGAGAGAGCGTCGTATCATCTTCTTTCGAAAGTCCGATCGTGGAGGTGATGATTCCTTTGCAAAGCGATTTAGCACCTTGAACCTCCGGTTTGTAAGGTGCTTCAAAGGTCAGACTAACAGCATCAAGAAGGTTGATGATGACCAGACTCGGGGACCGGTGAAACCACAGGGGGTACTTCGAATGCATATCCGGCGGGCTCCGGGTAAGAAGCAGAAAGGCCAACGCCATTGCTGCTTAGACATGGTCAATTCAAGTACCCTGCAGTTTGCAAGGCTTATCGAATTAGCAAAATCTCACAGCCCGCAACCGTCTCCTCATTACATCGATAGCAATCGTTGACAGACGTTATTAGGTCTCTTCCCTGAATTTGTATCCGGTGTCTGAGCGGGCTTTTTGATCGATCCTGACCTCAAGATGACAGTTACTTGACAAGTCGACAGGTATCGCTGGTCAGCTTATTTTGACGAGTTACTTGTTAAACCATTTACAACAATAATTCTTTTGTTTGGCTGGATGCTTGGGCGAAATTGACTGTCGACTGTTAGGATCCCCACCCCCCTCCCCCCAAAAAGAAAAAAGAAAAAAAAAAAAAAACCACCTTCCCGTCCCCCCTGCCCTTGAGAACTTAAGGCAGGTGCTCACTTGGTGAGGTGGAACGATGAACCAGTGGACGAACGACCTGGGGAGTCTAGGTAGCTCTTGTATGGAAGGTAAGGTAGGGAAGGTCCCTCATAGGCCAGGACATGCTTGACAGTGCCAGGGTATATCAGCTTGTCATTGGCTGTCTACGAGAAGGCCCCGCTGTGAAGCCCCAGAGCCGGGCAGCCTGCATGCTGTAGCTCCTGCTCCTCCTCCTTTCTCCTCGGTTGTGCAGACCACTGCAGCACTCCAGGAGCTCCTCCCCTCTTCAGCCCGAGCATGGCATGCATGCTTGACGCTCTTCGGTCGCTCCACTATCCCAATTTGTGTTTTTTTTTTTTCTTTCCCTTCTCTCTTCCTTTCCTTGTTGTCTACTCTCTCCTGCTCCTCCTCCTCCTCTTCGCATCCATAGCAAGGACCTCAGGACCTCAGGTCGCAAGGTCAGGCAGCTAAGGTACCTACCTATCTAGGTACCTATGAATTAGCTACAAATCCACCCTTGATTGGATCTTCTTCCCCTAGTGCTTCGAGCCCTTACCTACCCGGGAACTCGATTACAGCACGAGATACCGTAGGTGAGCCAGCTGCGGCACTGCGGGCACCAGGAACCGTCCAGTACATTACATTAGCTTACCTCCTTCTCCTCCAACAGCTCCTACCCCATCCCTCACCTCACCTCATCTCCTCTTGACACCTACAACCGGCACCTTTCCCCCAAGGCGCACACACTACTGGGTACTCTGCTCACAGAGGTGCCCGACAACACTCCCTCTTCCGACCAATCGCTGCTCGACCGACCGGTGTAACGTCGATACTAGAACCCTTCATAACTTCTCCCCTCCCAGCCCAGCCCATCGTCTCGCTCCTGCATTTCCCTTCCGTCTTCCCCGTTTAGTCGGCGTTCGGAAACTGGCACGAATACGTCCGCGCTATTCCTTCCTGTCCTTCAGTCGCCTTTTTGCCTATAGGTCGACCTGGAACATCACAAGTCGTTAATTCTCCACGTCATTGCCGCTTCTTGGACTCGGCCGTATCGTTGACACGCCTGTGGCAACTGCTACTGCGAATCTCGCTTGGCTGCTCTTCTGCACGCGACAGACTCGACAAGGCATTCCCATCAAAATGACCGAAGTATCGTCTACCAGGTTGTACCTGGGGAATCTCCCGCGAACTGGTTAGTTCAACTTGGCCCAAATGCGTCTCGATGCATCGCGCTGTGGTAGCAAATCGCTAACCTATGCGCCTCTGGCCCCGCCAGCTACCAAAGCCGACGTCGAAGCACACTTCGCCACCCATGGCACCGGCGAAATAACTGAAATCAAGCTCATGAACGGCTTCGGCTTCATTGAATACAAAGATGCCATGGATGCCCGTGATGTAGTCCCAGGTAAGTGTCTCAACGCTGACGCAGTCTGGTCCCGTCACTTTCTTCATCGCTAATTCCTTGTCTGCCCAGCTTTCCGTATGTTCCCGCGCGTCGATACACTGCAATCTGCTTCTTCCGGTCCGGTCCGCTAACCATAGCATCGCATCAAAAGATGGATCCGACTTTATGGGCGAACGCTTGACAGTGCAATTTGCCCGTGGAACCCGGCATCGGGAGGGCGGTAATGGCGGCGGCTTTAACAACGAGCGCGCTCCCCCAAGGCCTCGTCGTACTCCCCATCGGATGCAGATCACGGGACTTCCCACCGATACCAGTTGGCAGGTCTGTTGAAATCTCTCCCCATTCTCTCAAGCCGGACACCTGGACTTTCCCCATCTCCCCCTTTGCTGGCGTGAGGCGCGTTGGTCGACCCTTTCACCGCGAGATGGACTTCCCGGCACGTTCTGCGGTTTTTGGCACACAGATACCTCCCCTCCTGCCGTCCTCATACCAGCGCGGACCATGCGGCTCGGATGGAACTCGCATTGCCGTGTCAGGACTGGTTCTATGTCGGCTTGGCCCTATCAGAACAAGGAAGGAAACCCTTGGGATGGCCGCCTCGATGATGGCTTTATTCCCACCGCTGACTGGACGCTGTCTGGTCGTTGAACTCCGGACTTCCAACCCTCTTCGGCCCATGCCACAGCTCCTGGACACCAACTTACATGGACTCTGGATATAGGATCTCAAAGATTTTGCCCGTCAATCGAGTCTCGATGTCGTCTATTCTGAGACCGGCCGCGACGGCAATGGTCGAGGGTGAGTCAATTGCCACCTTTCCCGCGGTCTTGGCATATACTAACTGAACTCTACAGATTCGTTGAATTTGAGACCGCAGCCGACCTGAGAACTGCGGTCGAGAAGCTTGACGGCCGAGAATTCAAAGGAAATCGTGTCACCTGTGTTGCCGATGTGGGTTACCAAATTGTAAATGAAAATGCGCTGTCTGACTGAGCTGACGCACTTCATCAGACCCAACCCGATATGCCTCCTCGCGACATCCGCGGCGCGCGCTCACGTTCTCCTGGCGGACGTCGCCCTTACCCGCCTCCGATGGACGACTACGATAGGCGTGGCCCTCCACGAGGTTACAGTCCGCGCAGAGATGGATATCGTGACGGCTATCGTGAGCGCAGCCCTCGTCGAGAGTACTATGATGATCGCGCTCGATACCGATCCCCTCCTCGCCGCCCTATGGATGATTACCCTCCACCGCGAGGCCGCTATGACGACCCCTACCGTCGAGACTATCCTCCGCCACCCGATCCCTATGCCAATGGTAGACCCTACGACCGTCCTCCAAGAGACTTCCCTCCTCGAGATGGGGCGTACCCTCGTGATGGGTACCCTCGCGAGTATGACCGTGGTGGCCGTTACTGGTAACTCATCTCCTGCTCAAACACTTGCCTCAAAGGGGCTGTCCTTGACTCTGAATAGATCCTGGAGGCGCCCAAAACATGTTACAGTACAGAGACCGCATCCTCGCTTCTAGTTCGCATTGGACCATAAGGAAGGAAACGATGTGATTTGAATGGCGGTTGTTCGTGGGCCTGAAAAGCTGCTCTAAGTCTCCAAGCTTTCCAATCATGTAGGATGCGGGGATTGGGGGCAACAGAAAATGAAGTGTTGCGTCGCGGAAATCGAGATGGGAGTACCCAGAAGGAAATGTATATTGTACGATTACACGCATGGATATCCGACCAAAAAGAATGAATCCTTGCCTGCACCCCGTCACACCCTTCCACTTCGCTTATGCGATGATGAGTTGGGCCTAAACATCGAAGAGGATCATGGCGTTCGCATCGACAACGTGCATTTAATTGACAGCCAAATTCCCTGCCTACAAGTACCTGCCGTAGCAATTGAACCTTTCACCTTTGCTGGCTTAAACCGGAACGCCCCAACATACCCTCCATTATTGGATGTTCAGATGATACACTTTCGAAGCCTTCTTGCCGTCCCATCAAAACACGCTCCAAGCGCAGAAACATGCATGCGCGTCTTCACCGTAGGGTAAGATTACGCCGTCTTCTTCCACTGGGTGTATACACCAATCAAACTGCTTACGGTGCCAGCGAGACCAACAATGCCATCGTCAAAATTGGCCCACGCCAAGGCGGAGGTGGGGACGGTCAAGTCGCAGAGGTCGGAAAGGAGCTGGAGGCGGCTACCAGCGCGTTCACTATAGTTTGATTAGCTTGAGCCGGCTTGCCAACGCGAAGAGGGCGCGAATTTTCACGTCCCAGAGACGGTTCTGAGGGGGGTTCATCTTGGGGGTACTCACATGGCTATTCTCTTTGCCTCAACAACACCTTCACCTTCCTTCTTATCGACCTTGGCCTCCCGCTGCTGAAGACGGTAAAGGGTATAGGATTGAGCAATGACACTGCAGATCAGACCAATGGCCCAGCAGCGATAGGCCTCCTTTTGAAGCTTCTTGGCACCCTCCCATTTCCTAATCCCAGCCGCGTCCAAAACGGTGGCGGCATCGAAGGTCAGATAGCCAGCATAGCCAAGCTGGCGACCGACAGCGGCGTAGCGGAGGACAGGGTCCATAGTTTTGGCATCGGAAGCAACGGCGGCAGCTTTGAAGTGCTCGACGTTTTTGCCTACGCGCATGATTTTGCGGGTGAGGCCAAATTGCTTCTTGATGGCATCCCAAGGAGCGATCTCAGTTTTGGAGCCATTGGTGCGAAACAAGTACCAGGCGTAGAAACGGGCGAAGTACTGGAGAGTGCGGAGGAGCTTGTCGCGACCGACAGTCGTGGCGACGAACTTTAGGTAGTGTGCGACGGAAGGATGGTAGATGACGGCGTCGGCAACCATTTTGGAGGCGGAAGGCAGAGTATCAAATCAGAAATTCGGGACAGGCGGTGACTTCGGAGGATGCGGCCAAATGCGGAGTGGATTTGATGGAGTTCGGTGGGCTTCGAATGGAGGCAACTGTTTAAGTCACGAAAATTGTTGTTGGCGATGGGAAACGTCGAGGTTCTGGCCGAAGCACGGGGGATGGGCACGGATAGTAAACTGGGCAGATCGACTGGCTGCTAGTGCAGCTGCCACATGCCGAGGTCCGCCAGCGAAACCGAGACATCAGCGAAGACTCCCAGCACAACGCGGCCGAGACGGGGGGTTTTTGCCGCGGGCTACTGTATGAAGCACGTAAGGGAACCATGTCCATGACCTTGAGCACGCTCAGGCGGGGGGGCACGTGAGCGCAAAATAGGGGCTTATCTAAGCTCGTTGGCTCGGCACCTGCGGCCCTGCGGGCGCTGCGCGGTGGACCAGTGAGTGTGGTCTTGGTCAGTTGTGGGGTTAAAGCTGGGGGAGTTGGGATAAACCCAAAGAGGCCGGCAGATGAGGAATCGCTTGCGCCTCAGGCGTCAACAAGTCAAAGGTTTGTTGGTCCTAACTCTTGTGTGTGTCGTGACTACTGCTCAGGGACATCAAGCTCCACCTCCACTACGGAAGTAGGAATTACAATTACAATTACATACATAGTACAGAGCAATTACTGGTCTTTGTCAGCGTTCCGCACAGGTCCGGATGGGACCTTCTGGTCATAGTGCCTCATGCCTCCATAGTCCGGTCCACCGGACTTCGTACAGAGCGGGAGAATCAAGGACCGCGATGGGTTCCATCACTCTCGATGGAAAGAATAGAAACAGAGCGGAATTGTCAGATGCCAAAAGTATTGACCTAAACCAAGCTACAGGCACTTCACCACGTCCTCGTCGTAGCCATGGACAGCCCTGCCACCCTTAGCGTTTCTTTTCCCGCCACCCAAAAGTACTCCCTACCTACTATGGGACGGAAAAGAGCCAACCAACCTACCGACAGATTACTCACTTACGTAGTCCACGAGAAATAGTAGTGAGAAACAAGGGTGCTTCTCGCTGCATACCGCGCCGAGGGTTTCCGAGAAATCCTCTGAGGCGCCTCGCGTCCCGTACCATTAGCGCCTTCATCCCCATGTCTCGGGTTCCCCTCGGCCGGTGGTGCTTGCGGTAGGCCCCACTTCGTCGTGGTGACTCGGGATCGTACGCGATAATAGGACGTAGCACCGTAGCCCTGCGATAGCCGTATGCCGAATTGAGGGGCACTGAGCTCTGAAGACGAGAGCTTCCGGCAACGCTGTCTGATGCTTTGTTCCAGACCCGGACTTACAAACACGGTCCATTTCCTCCAATTGCCACCTCATTTCTCCTTTCGCATTTCTTTTATTTCGTCACCTTCATCTACAACGTCTCCCCTCCTGTACCACACTCTCTTGCCGCATCGCACTCGCCATACTTTAACGTACGTATCGTCCTTCGGCTTAAGCCCGACCCCTCCATACCGTGCGCTCGTTGTTCTTTGTAATGTCCGTCGTGGACCACCACCTTCACAAGCCTCAATTACCACTAGAAAGCACTTCTCTCCTTTCTATCTTTTCTTCATGTCAACTCCCGGATGCTCACAATCTTGACCAAAGAACTGACGCGTCCAGTTACAGCCACCTAACCCATCATGTCGGCCTACACAACGAACGGCGGCGGCCAAGAAACCGAAAAGATCAACACCAACATTGTTACGCTGACTCGCTTCCTCACCGAAGAGCAAGCCAAACATAAGGAAGCCACCGGAGATTTCACGTAGGCCTTCAACTCCCACTTGCTCCGCTACGTTTGTCTTCTAACCATGCGCATAGACTTCTATGCCATGCCCTGCAGTTTTCCTTCAAGTCGATTGCCTACTACATCCGTCGAGCTACCCTAGTTAACCTGACTGGTCTGGCCGGTTCTTCCAACACCACTGGTGACGATCAAAAGAAGCTTGATGTCATCTCAAACGATCTCTTCATTGAGGCGATGAGATCGTCCGGCAAGTGCGCTCTACTGGTCTCAGAGGAGGAGGAGGACGTTATCTTCTTCAACGACAGTACGGGCGCCCGTTATGCCGTCGCATGCGATCCCATTGACGGCTCCTCCAACCTGGATGCCGGTGTGTCCGTTGGCACCATTTTTGGTATCCACAAATTACAAGAGGGTTCAACTGGCACCAAGGAAGACATTCTGAAGCCTGGCACTGAGCTCCTGGCTGCCGGCTTCACCATGTACGGCGCGTCGGCTCAACTCGTCATTACTATGAGGGGCGGCACCGTGAATGGTTTCACGCTCGACAACGGTGTCGGCGAATTCATTCTTACCCATCCCGACATGAGACTGCCCAAGTCCCGCGCCATTTACTCGGTGAATGAGGGTAACTCGCTATACTGGGAGGATGGCACAAACAACTACTTCAACTCATTGAAGACACCCCAAGAAAACGGTAAACCGTACAGCGCTCGGTACATCGGCTCTATGGTGGCTGATGCCTACCGTACTCTGCTCTACGGAGGCGTATTTGCTTACCCGGCCGACAAGAAGAGCCCTAAAGGCAAACTTCGTATTCTTTACGAATGCGCACCAATGGCATTGGTATTTGAGAATGGTAAGTCTGAGCATCTCTATACCCTGCCCAGTTTCACTTCTAAACATTCTCGCAGCCGGTGGTCAAGCGGTCGACAGCAAGATGAGGAGAATGCTCGAGGTCGTGCCCGAACACATTCATGACCGAGCCGGTATCTTCATGGGCAGCTTTGATGAGGTTGAGAAGGTGAAGAAGTTCCACCAGTAACTGATTGGAACTCGCATTTGTCTCATCCCAACCAACGACACCGATTTTCATGACATTTAATGGATGCGAAATGACATTTTCTTCTTCTTTTTGACTGATGATTGATTCCCGTTGGAGGCGCTTTGGGGACCAGATTGGTTGTGTGGGTGGACGCGCGGTGGGCACAGAGGAAAAGGGGGCTGACTGGGGCGATCGTAAACTACCTCATCTAGGCAGGTTAGTCCATTCCGGACCAGAGTATGTGGTCGTATTGGAAACTCCATATTGAAAAGAAATAATCTTCAGTTTGTGGTACCAATTTCTCAACATCACAGTATCCCGGGCTAGAATACCTTGGGAATCAGCTTCGGAGTGTTCTTCTTCCATTCCTGGTAGTCCTTGCGGTCTCCATAACGCTTGTCGTATTTCTTCTCGCTCAGGGGGATGCCCGAAACCTTTGTCAGGAGCAGGGCGACGAATGCTGGACTTGCAAACGACATTGCAGTTGCTAGTAGAGGCCCAGCAATGCCGCCGTAAAGACCTAGACTGGCTTGGACAGGCTTCGATACGATGATCCCGGCGGCGGCAGTTGCAATGCCAGTCCAGAGAGAAATTTCTCCAAAATAATTCGGATATTGGCTGATGTTGTGTTAGTCATGCCGTAGTTCGCTTTCCAACTGGTGCCACTCCTTTATGGGAGCAGAGATGGCAATGCTAATTGCGTAGTTCAAAACGTACCTGACAGTCCAAAGGCCGCGGGTCATGAACTGCTCGTCATGAAGCTTTTCCCTCTTTTCTCGCATCCACTTGCTCTTCTGCCAATCAGCTGTGATTTCGAACGCGAACCCGGCAACGTAGACGAGAATGCCGATGATGTCAGATATCTTGACGGGTGGCAACGCAGCGAACGAAGCTGCGGGAACGGAGTTGAGAGCTATCACAGGGAGTAGGCACAAGGAGACCCAGGTGGCTTGTGCAAAGAAAGCACCCGCAAATTTTGCGGGAGATTTCTTGATTTCATCGAAGCGAGAGTCGTGGCCGTCTTGCAGGATACGTTGGAATAGGTATGATCCCACTACAGATGCCGCGGTCAGATTTTTAAAAAAAAAAAAAAAAAAAAAAAAAAAACCTCACATCAAGCCACGGAAGATGTGTGTAAACTTACGTCGTACAGCCCAAAACACGACGGCACCGCTCAGAGCAACCTGTCGCCAGTTCAGAGCTCCGAGTCTACCAGGGTTGGTGAACGGAGCGAAAAGACTCGGCAACGGAGTAGACACGTTGGCTGCCGTAGACGAGAATGTGGTGCGCAACGAGGGCAGATACAGGCTGAGAGCAGTTACGGACAGAAACGTCAGGGAGCCGGAAAAGTCATAAAAGCGTTCATTCTGTGCGAGAATGGAGGGGATCGCGAAAGCAAATTGGATCGCGTATGCGGCGGAGACTGAGGGAACCAAAGTCCGTAGCAAGGGATTTTTGAAGTTGGTGAGATGGAGAAGCGATTGTAGTAGAGTCATGGCGACTACCGTTCTTCAGTGGAATTAATCCTGAGAGAGCCAGGATGTCGTGGGGAAAACGATGGGTCACTCAATTGTCGACAGCAGCGAGGTTGGGGGCATTCTTGTATCAGCCGTACATATTTGTAGAGATGCGTTCGGCCGGGGGATGGGATGCTACCTTATTGAATGACGACATGACCTTGACAGGGCCGGGACGAGAACGGCCCAAGCTCCGATGCTGGGATGCACAGGCTTCCGGTTGCCGATGCAGGACTTTCGGTGCAGATGCTCACCGAGTGATAAGATAGAGTACCCCGAGAAGCCCCATGTTGGGTGCCCCGCTGGTGCCCCGCGGTCGGAGGTGCAGAGAAATTAATCATCCTGCCCTCCTCCTAAACCCCTCTGTTGCACTCAACACTGAAACCACAGGCAAACGGCCCAGTTCACATCGCGTCTCAATAACTGATTAGTCCTTGAAATACAGCAATGTCTTCTCCCAAGCAGATATTCATTGCCATTATCGGTACGAGCATCCCTTCACACCACCTCGGAAAAGAACATCATCTAAACGTTTCTTGGCATGCGATATAGGCGCTGGCGGGGTTGGAAAGTGCTTCCTCTCCCAACTCGAGGCGCTAGCTGCGAGACGACCCTCCCCAAAGCTCAGCCTATGCTATATTTCAACCAGCAAAAAGGCTCTGTACGACCACAGCTACTCTGCCATCCCCATTACTGGCGTCACCGAGAAACTCTCCGCCGCTTCGCAGGCTCCGCCCCCTCTTTCCCAGCTCGCTGAGTATCTTGCTGCCGCTCCCGCCAAGGTCGTCCTTGTCGACAACACCAGTTCCCAAGATGTCGCCGATGCCTACCCGGTCTTCCTTGGTCGTGGTATCAGCGTGGTCACCCCCAACAAGAAGGCGTTCTCGGGCTCCTACAAGCTGTGGCAAGATATTTTCTCCGCAGCGTCGACATCTGGCGCCAAAGTCTACCACGAGTCATCTGTCGGTGCGGGCCTGCCCGTCATCTCGACTCTGAAAGATCTGGTGGAGACTGGTGACCGTGTTACGAAGATTGAGGGCGTCTTCAGCGGCACCATGTCCTTCCTGTTCAACTCTTTTGCTCCTGTATCAGGCTCCGGGGGCAAGTGGTCCGCCGAGGTGGCCAAGGCGAAGCAGCTAGGCTACACGGAGCCGGATCCGAGAGACGATCTTAATGGACTCGATGTCGCCCGGAAGCTCACCATTCTTGCAAGACTGGCTGGACTGCCTGTGGAATCCCCGACTTCATTCCCCGTTGAGAGTCTGATCCCCAAGGAACTCGAGTCATGCTCGAGCGGTGACGAGTTCTTGCAGAAGCTTCCAGCATTTGACAGTCAGATGGAGGAGACCAAGGCAGCCGCAGAGAGCCAAGGCAAGGTTGTGCGCTTCGTAGGCAGCATTGACGTTGCTTCCAAGCAGGTCAAGGTTGGTCTGGAGCAGTTCGACGCATCTCATCCCATAGCCGCGCTTAAGGGTAGCGACAACATCATCAGCTTTTACACGGAGAGGTATGGTAGCAACCCACTAATTATCCAGGGTGCCGGCGCTGGTGGTGATGTGACGGCTATGGGTGTGACAGGCGATTTGATCAAGGTTATAGGTCAGATTGTATGAAGCGCTCATCAAGGTAGCTTTAGAACAGAAAGATGGACAGCCATAGCGCTGTAACAAAATGTCATCAAGTACATAAACGAATGCACCACGAGTTGTGATTGTATTCTCCATGAAGCATGGCTGGCGCCGGATATGGAGTCCATGATCACGGGAGGTCATTTACCCCATCCACAAATCCAGCTAAGCCACGACGACTGGGCCCCGGGAGGACGCGCCGCAGCACGCACGGCGGCATGGTCCTTTTCGAATGATAGCTCTGATCCTGGTGACGTGGGTCTGTCGCTAATGGCGGCGAGATGTGCAACAGTCAGGGTGAAATCTCCCTCCTGCTCTCCAAAAAAGCTGACACTTTATCAGCAAAAAGGCGATAAAATGATGGGTATTGCATTACCTTCGCATCATGAAACTGATTCTCTTAATACTGGATAAGTCCAGCGGCTTGGCATCAAGCTTGGGTTTGCCCCTGTATGTGGGTTTGAAGTCGCTCCAGAGGATTTTCACGTCGCCAGTATCACAGACGAAGTCGTACTCCCAGCTGATTGTGCTCTGGTCGCGGCCATCGTCCCGGGGAGGCAGGATCTCGTCTTTGACAGTAAGAGTGTACTTTTTGGAGTCGCTCTCAAGGATTCTGATGACGAAACCATCATACTGCCTCAAATCCAGATGGAGTGTACCAAGAGTCCTCTGAGACGCGAATCCAGCTGCTCCGAGGGTGGTGATGTCTAGGTGACCAAAAAATCGAGCTTTCTCCGGCGATTCGCAGTGCATGTGAGACTGGCTCTTTCCGCCGCGGACTCGGTCGTCAGAATCAGTCCAGAGACTGGAATCCCAGGGACTAACAATATTGGTCAATCAGATGTCTCATGTGTTCCGCTATTTCAAGGGATGAGTGAATCATGAGAAGGGGTAAGGAAGCGGTGCGGGTTTCTCAACGCAATGGTCCCCGCACCGAATCTGGGCCAGAAAACCAACCTGTCGCCTCCATAGAGGTATAGCAACTTCCAGTCCGGTGCCATTGCGGTCGTTCTGGACTGCGTAGAGCCGGCGGTTGTTCAGCTGGTAAATGGAAAGTATATGCGGATTCTATTCGGCGGGCTGCAAGAACGGCGAATGGCAAGAAAGTATTTGGGCGGTTTGGAGTGTCCGCGGTTCGGCGGGGGTGATTGGGAAGTAGGGATACTTCCTGGGCCGCATCCAATCACCTATGCCTCGACGTAAATCCAAACAGTTTTTTGAGGGATTGAAGATGTTTCGCTGGAAGCTTGCAAGCTTGCTTGCAGATGGCGGGAAAACGTAAGCCAAGTGGAGCCCGGGCTAATTTCATCACCAACCAAGAAAGGTAAATGCAGGTACTCTGTCGAAGCTGCTTTGTGGCACAGTGCCATGATTACCTAAGGTAATGTGCAGACCACAACTTATTGAAACACCAAGTGATCGACCAGGCTATATTCCCCAGCCGGGCGCGCAAACGGTGAGATAATGAGTGCAAAAAAACCTCGTCGTGACTTCGTGGCCGAGTTTCGAAGCATTTTGGTTCCCACCGAAATGGTGTTGCAGCTTCCCCACATCGAAAGTCGTCACTTCTTTGCGTACCTCCAGTATGCAAAGGGCTAATGTGGAAGGAAAGAAATTTGGACTTTGGACAAGTGGCTCGCATTAGGCGCCGATCTACCTGTGTCATGGCAATGTCTGAGAATGTGACTCTTGAGTCGTTATGGTCCTTGTTGAGGGAGGCCGCGCAAAGGCGCAGATAATATACAACCTCCTACGTAACCATCACGAGCTAATCTTGTACGGCAATACCTTGGTACCTACTCTTGAACATCCCGGCCGGAACAGATCCACAACGGCTAATGGTCGTCTTGAACACAAAAGAGACACGACACAACGCAAAGCGAGGTGCTTGTGGACGAGCATTATCCAGTGTGCCCGATCTTGACTACGAAGAAGGATGTTGACGCAGAAAGCATGACAAGTATGTCTGGGTAGCAGGAAATGCGGTACGGAGTGGTGCGATGCAGGTTGCATTGTTCTAGTCTTTCTATTTCGGAAGAAAGCCGGAGGCTTGGTGAGGCAAAAGCGCGTATCATTGTTCAGTTGGGTAAGGAAACCAAAACATAGTTTAACCAACGATAGCGACTCGTAAACAGGTAAGGTAGCGAATCCTCTTTCACGTCCAGCCCAACGCTATGATGACTGATCGCTTGTGGCGCAAGGTGACGGACGTCAGGCGGGCCTCAGACACCGCAGCTGGGAAGATCCATCACGGCGGGTAAAGTCGTAGTGCGTAGGTAAGTGCGCTGGAAGAATACCTAGGGGACCTCCGCGATGTGTTTTAGCGCGTGAAGTCGAGTTTAATGGGGGCGGGCGTGCGTCTCGGTAGGCCGGTCCAGCGTCTGTGCTAAGCATTGCCGCATCGGCTCCGGTCTTGCTCAAGAATGGAATTAGCATCGGAAACTTAAAACCTCTGTAGGATTTGCGAACAGCCGGGTTATGTTGTGAGAGACCAGATAGGATGGACGGGATGAACCAGCATCGACCATGAGGCATTGCTGGTGGCCACGACACGAATTAAGATCCCTCAGGGTTCCATTGCCCGCATGCAGCTCTGATGCGTTTTTGATCCTTGCACTGTCTACACCGGACGATAGCAACCAAACACAGGTAGCCTCGATCCAGTCAACAAGATAAAAGCACGAGGCATCAAACACAGCTTCGCAAAGTACTTGTCATATGTAAAGGGTACTCTGGATTGAAGACTCTGCTTTAGCGCCGGTGATGTGACGGATAAGACCGACCAGCATGGTCCTCCCGCCCTCCGAACCGAGCCAGGCAGCACGGAGCAGAAGATACTGATGCAGACCTCTTGACTTCTTGAGATGGTGACGATGAGAATGAGTTCGAGTTGTATAGCCACTGGAGCCGCCGCTGACTGGGTATTCTTAACTCCGGCAACAGCCGGAGTCTAGGTCCCTCTCAGCCTTCCAGGAAGCACGCCCCCGTTTTCTCCGTGGCCCTCCTGAATACCCGTCTACTCACGGGGTAAGTAACCTACCGAGGTACCCTCCTAAGGTCCAAAGTTCCCCCGGCCACTGCACGGTGCCCTCCCCCTGTCCCATGTTATATCCTCCACCTCACCCTCCCTTGCCAAGTGCCCCGTGGCGTCCATTTGTAACGTGTCTGTGTCCTATGCTAACTGGCGCCCCCGGTGACTTTCCGGCGAGTTTCCTAACGTCTGTCAATCGACAGCCGACAGGGAACCCTCCTTGTGTTACGTCGAAGTCGGGCTTGTAACCCAGGCCAGCATACAACTGACAGAAGCCGCTGGGACAGGAGGAGGATTAAATCTTGTGTAACGATGGTATCCTCGCCTGATTGAGCAGCAGACGCAGATGTGGGTGCAGCCAGGGTTGACAAGCGACTTGTAGCTGCAAATATTGCTGCCTCGTATGCACGCACATAGGTTGAACGAAGGTAGACCGGGAGAAAGGGGCCGAGAGGAATGTGTGTATGCATATGTGTAGTGTGCTGGCTATTACCTGAAGCGCACATCTCCATCGCCTCGTCGTACATGGATGCCCATGACTTTACCGAACGAAAGGACCGCGCAGCCGAGTGCCCCATCACATCATGTCATTTGTTAATCAACCCTGCAAGCTACAGTTGAACCTCGAGAGTCACAGAGGGCGAGCCCGCCAGCCTTCTTGACGAGGACGCCCGACTGTGCCCGCCTGCAACCCTGAGTGCTGGACCAAAAATGCGGCACGTACCCTGTACAACAACCGGGTCTGCACGGACGAGGCAGAGGCAGTATCCGAATATCAAGCAACATGGTCATATCCCGGGAGACTCATCCCTCCGCGCCATATGTTTTTTCATGTGTACGGGTTTCTGGTCATTCAAAGTCATGAGCATCCATCATTTCGTCTCATGGTCAACTCAATATCTCGTACCCCAACTTGTTTGCGCCCAGGCATGGCTGAAGTGGTCACTGAACATAGAGCTAGTGTGCCGCACCCGGCGCTCTCCACCCGTGAGACCAGCCGTGCCCATCCCATCCCACCCATCACCCAATCATGTACTTTCCCTCCATCAAGCCTTCGAAGCCCAAACTATATCCATCACTGGTTGTCCCGTTACCCATGCTGTTGCGCTGTTCGTCTCTATCCGAGCAGAAGAAAGCCGACGCTCCATACAGACCCCTCGCATGCTGAGGCCTTGTCATTCCAAGCAAAGCCAAGGCTGTGAACAAAAAGTGCTGGTGTCTTCGAGGGGAAAAGGTACAAATTGAGGGGAAGCAGAAAGGGGCAGAGCCGGGTACGGTCTCCTCAGTGACGCGCCAAGCCAAGCCTTCATGGCCTCGCCTGTGGTCTGTACAGGGGCCCAAGTTGCGGCAGCAAGTCTGTCATTAAGTGTGAGTGGGAAGCATGTTGTTTCAATGCCTGTGTAACCTTCAGAGACGGCGCGAAGTGGTCGCTTTGCCCGGTGCAAGCACCTAGCGCCGCCTGTTTCTTTGCGCGGCGTGCTTTGTCAGCCAATGTGATGGCTCAGGTGCCCTGGAATGGTGTCGGCCTAGGAGTTAAGCAGCATGGACTTTGGAAATCCTTATTCCGGGCGAGACTACGGCGAGACTTTTGTCGATTAACTCCGGTGGGATCGCCCCGGACGAACATGGCAACATTACCTTCTGTGGGGAGGGGACGTCCTTGTCTTTGACGCCCTTCCATTGTAAATCTTCATCCATCTCGCTACCCACGCCAAAGCAGAGGGCCTAAGGCTGTCCGGGCACACAAACACGCGCGCTTCGAGCAGGCGTTGATCATCATGTAGTAAGGGGGGGGGATATTGGTTGACTGTAACTTGGTAAATTTTGTTGGACATGCTACTCTTGTGACATTCTTTCTTGTTTGGATTGTCGTTGAAGTTTCTAAACTGTCCACAACACAACGGAGTACCTAGCCAAATTGAAACGCCGCCGCCCGTTCCCAGTCATCATCTCCGCGTAAGGTCGAGCGCTTCGACCATTGCATGCAACCCTAAATGCTCCCGAACTCCTGGCCAAAGCCACCCTGCATATGTCAAGTAAATTCCAATATAGCTCGCTCGGCGGGATTTATCGAAAGATGAGTCGCATCCCGCTGCGACTTGGTTGTTCTTTTTTTTTTTTTTTTTTTTTTTTTCCTTTTTTTCCTTCTTCTCCTTTTCTCGCTAACACCCTCCACCAGGGGCCATTTTATTGTTGAATCATGCCTGGAGATCCTGGCATGGACAAAGGTGTAGTAGGGTACTCGTAGCCAGCGTCAGAACAGTTGGCCGAGTGGTCGAAAGAGTGAGAGAGCGGAGGAGTCTGCTCATCAACCCATCAGCACTGTGGATCGCGGGGAGGCAGATGCCGCATATAACTCACATGAGGGTTCGAGGGGTCGTAGGAGCCAGTTGCGTTCATGTCGACGCCGGAAATATAGCCGTAGTTCACGTAGGGGGAGAGGCCATCGTCGCTGGAGTAGGATTCGCGCTTGATGGCATCGTTGAAATGGTTCATTGGGGGTAGCGTTACCGGCACCGCTGCGGCCAGGTAACTAGGGTAGACCTCTGCAGTTGTCATGGGGTAAGGCTGAGTTGTGTACGAAGGAGCCAGGAGCATCTCTTCAGGGGGAGGGTAAGTCGAATAGGCGAAAAGAGGAGGAGTGTTTGATCTTTCACGACCGTCTTCGTAAGTTTGCGGGAAGAGAAGCTCGTCATCGGTGTGCATTGGGGGGGTAAATTGGCCCTGATTCATGGTCTTGGTTGGAATCGGCGTCTTTTGCGTCTTGGTAGAGGATTGCGACTGGCGCTTAGCACTCTTTAGCTGCGTCTGCTTCTCAGTGGTGACGGTCGAGCCTTCCTGTCCTGCGCGTCTCTCGAGGTCCTCGAGGCGTCTCTTGAGCTTCTTGCCTATGAATCTTTGTTAGGAGGAAAGTCTGTTGAGGTAGGGAATGACATGTATTCCATGATGTTGACGTACGATAGTTGCGCTGAGCGATGCGGTTCTGGATCCTCCGGCGTTCAGCGAGGTCGGAGATCTTGGTCCAGTCCTCGTCCGGGTTGGCAGAGCTACTGAATGCGCTGCTTGTGCCGTGACCTGAATAGGCCCTGGGTGCCGGGGCAGCAGGCGGGTAGGTGTATTGATGTTGAGACATGGTGAACATAGACATGGCGGGCGATGCTCTCGGGTTTTGGCTAGGACGAGGTTGTTGTTACAAGGAAGGGATGTGCGATGTAGAAGACAGCCAGCAAGCAATCAGTTGTATGAAGACCAGTTGTACGAAGGAGGCTGAATGGAAGTGTTTCCAATCAAGTGTCGATATGGAGGAGTGAAGATGTATGGTTGAAAGACGAGCTGCTGGGTCAAGACACGATAGACGATGGAGAGGAAGGGAAGCTATTAAATAAAACCGGCCCAAGGCTTCGCTTGACTTCCAGTCCAGCCCAAGGAGAGTGACCGACGAGCTGGAGCAATGACATGTCAGCGGCAGCAAGAGACAGGGCTGGCGGGCGTGGTAGGCATTCGTTTGTAGTGGGTAGGTAGTGTACCTTAAGGTAGGTAGATAGGCGTACCTAGGGTGGGGTGTGCGAATAGGCATCCGCACCCGCACCCGCACCCGCAACCTGGGCGTGGTCCGGTCTGTTCTGGTGCGCCTGGTACAAGTCGGTTAACCTGGGAGCTGTCTGTGTTGAGAGCTCGAGGCAGAGGGACAGGCAGAAGGGTACCACTGCCGTGGCCGGTAGGCTGTGGGAAGGATGAAGGGGGGAGGGGTGGCCTGTGGAAGGGTGTGTAGGGCACAGCAGAATACTGCATAGTATGTAGGTGCTGTGCGGCAGAGGCAGGGTACCTCGTACCCAAGGCGTCCGCAGGATACGCAGTAGGTAGGTATGCGAATAGATACCAAGTAGAGAAGACTGAAGTGAACAGATGAAATCTGGGAGGGGAGGGGGGGGGGGGGGGGGGGGTGATGGGATAGGATGGGAGGGGGGTGACAACCGCCGTAGGGCAGAGAAAGAGAAGCACGTTCCTAGTAACAGGCACATCAGAAATCCAAGTCAACGGAGCGAGGAGGTGAGGGTACGTATTCGTAGTTGTTCTGTTGTTTCGCTGGCGGCCAGGCTGCAGCGAAGCAAGAAGTGCGAACACACGCGCAGCACCGTCGAGATACGTGGTGGAGTGAGTGGTGGAGAGCGACGCGCGAGAACAGGTGCACTGCGATGGTGCACCTGCTGCAGTCCAGTATTGCAGGGGTCTGGGTCGAGGGCGGGAAAGAGACGGTGGGGGTACGTACCGGGGGCCTCTCGTCCAGCCTGGTGGAGTCGACGTCTCAATCTGGCTGTAGGGGTTCAACCACACCAACCACAGTCCACGCCATGCCTACCCAAGGCACCTTTTGGTACGCGGGTACATAGCTTAGTCCGACATGGATGGCGACCTGGGACTTGCCCGGAGACAGGGGACTAGCCTTCTATTGCCTGCATCCAGGTCGCCGCACCGTGGGCGGGGGAAGGGGGTCCAAGGTTGAGGCTGGGGTAGGGGTCCCGTCTCTTTCTGTTCTCCACCACCATCGCTCCACGACACGGGGGGGCTCAAGACCAGCTTGACTTGACTGGACGACTTGTACGAGAAGCGCAGAAAGGTTTGGCGCAATTATACCGGACAAAACGATCAAGGACCAGCTTTTGTCTTGCTGGCCATTGCCTAATTACTTGCGTGACCAAAGATTGGATCCGATGCCATCTTATCTTGCCGCCTCCCGTGAATTGTGCCTGCCACACCACACCACCCAACAACAACAACATGAGAAGGAAGGATCATGGCCAGCAAAAGAGCCTTATTGGACATGACACCAAGCAAGCGCAAATAAACCGAGCTAAGTGTGCTAAATTTGCCTACTTGACGGCCTCCTCTTCAGTTCTGCATCAGTAGCTACATACAATTGCAACCTGCCGAATGTTTGGTGTCTGTCTGGCTCGTGGCCAGAAGCCGACGAGGGACTGCACTGTAGTATCGGTATTTTGAGATGCAGCCAAACCCTGGAACCTGCTGCTGCATCGTGCCATCTACCTTACCAAAAGACAGGCCCTTGCCAAAGGATCGCGTCCCTGGGAAGCGTCAGGTTACACAAGACCCCCCTTGTACATACTACATACCCAAGGTTCCTGACTATACTAAGGTACGTACCGAGTGCGGATGCAATGTCCGTAGGTACCTATCTCGGGTACGGGGGCGTCTGCGAGGCATCAAATGAGAACATGCGAGGTACCTACCTACTCTCGTCGCCTTGAGCTCATGAGAAAACTCGCGGCCGCCGTTGCGCTCCGTAGGGCTGCCCATCAACAGCACAGAGTAAGGTAAGGTAGACTCGGTCGACCTTGCCCAGCAACACCAGATCGATGATGGAGGGTCGCGCTACCGCCGCCACAGGATAAACGGCAAAAGGTCTGCTGGCATTTCAACCCAAGGCCAATCCAACACCATTTAGGTGGCCTGTCGCCCTTCGCCCTTCGCCCTCCGCCCTCCTCAGCGTCCCTTCTTTTTAGGTGTGTCATGTACAATTCATCATCGCCCAGAGTGTGCGTTCTGCTCCAGCTTTAGCAGCATTTCCCAATCTGTCGCCGCCATCAATGGCCAAGCTTTGGGCTGGCGCCTGGGAGGCGGCCGATCGCTCATTGTCCACTTTAAAGATGGAGACGGCACCTTCGCTATCTTTCGGGGGCACTGGACAGTTACAGGTCCCAAAGCGCTGCTCCCCAAGATACCTAGCTCAGCCCGCACAGCACCCTAGCCGCTCCCAAAGTCCCTCGCATTGCCTGTATGGGGAGCCATAGACCAATGCAAAGAAAGACGTTTCCATCCTGCGACCATGTCCAGCCACCAAACCTACCTTGGCTACCCACCTACGTAGGAAGACCTCCACTCCCCCAAGGCATTTGCCGTGCCTAGCAAAGGGCGCGTTTCGTCTTCCAACGACACACGGTTCCTGTGTCCAGTAATTGGGTTCATGTAGCATACCTACCTTACATACCTTGCTCCATCAGGTGGCGAGCATCTTCGGCAGGATATATTAGCTGTCACCTTACCTACCACGGGCATGGGACGGGGTAGACTTTGCGGGCGTCGAGGGGATATTCGGATGGAGATGAGTGTATGAAGTGGGTGACTAGAAGTCTCTGTGAGTCAACCCGCCCCCTCCGGACCGTATCCGAACTGGACGGGAGTCCGTCTGGGCAAAGCGCGAGCTTGCCTGCGTACACGGCCCCTTCTCTTACTGTTATTGTGCCGTTCCGGACAGGTTCCACGGAGCCGCAGGTCCTCGGAGGTTGAGCGGGCGCTCAATGATTCCAAAAAGGGGAGTAAGGAAGCAGAAATACCATGGATAGCTATACACGTAGCGCGCTGGGAACCTGGAAGCACCTGGTGAGGCGACTGATCGCCGTTGAGGACATCTACTGCCCCGGAGGGAGCGTGGCGGCGCAGATCCCACCCGCACATGCTGCTCCCGAACATTTGTCGATGGATGGCTCACGAATGCCTCGTTCCGGACTGGACTGTGCTCGACTTCATCTGCCTTCATGTTTCCAGAGGGAGTCGTCGTCTACAATGCGAAACATGATGGACAGGGTCATGATATTGCGATGCGAAAATGGACCAATCCCAGGACACACCGCTCAAGGCTCATTCGGTGTGACCACCGCGCGAACAGAGGACCGGGCTGGCAAGAAAACAAAAGCTCATCTGGTTGACTGGACTTGACTTGGATGGACAGCCAGCCGGGGAAGGGAACATCGTGCGGATACATGCTTGAACCGGCCGACAATCTGATCCTGGGACCTAGCACCCACCGCCCACGCTCCAGTATCCGTACACTACACGTATTTCCTGGGGACACTGGACGGGAGAAGGTGGGGCAGGTCGCAGTTCAATTATGATGCTAGGTAAGGTAGGTAGTGTATTCGTAAGGTACACTACCGTAGTTGCGTGGGACGGCACCTCACGTCGGGTGGGCCCAGCCGTAATAGTAGACGGGGTATCGGATCACGCTAGTCCTAATATAGCGAATCGTAAGTCGAGCCAATCATAGGCCCTCAATGTCTCGAAGCCAAGCTTTTCCCTGCCTCGAACCCAACACTGGACCCGCTGGACCCGCTTGCCTCGGGATGACTGATGCCAGATTCCAGACTCCCGTCGGGACTTCAGACACCAGATCAATTCTACACGAAAGTTCAAGCGCGCCATTACACCCCTGCACGCCCACTGTCACCGTGCGCCCCTGACAGGCCGTTGTCCGATTCTACCAATCTCGAGCACGAGAATTCGATTGCCTGATTCAAGTGGGGGATGGAGGAATACTGCGTATCCGTAGACGCAAAGCAGACCTCACCTTGACTCTCTTTCTCGTAGGATTCCCCCAAAGGACCATGCGCTGTTCAGTGTTCAGGGTCTCCCCTCTGGCAAAAACACCGCAACTACATAGTAATGTCAATCAATGACCCGCCGGTCAGCCCCGCAAACGTCCCTATACGTCCCGTCCCCCCAAATGCCCAGTTCCCGCCCGACGTCATACCAAAGAGGTCAAAAGGAATCAACCTAAGCCGGCCCTTGCGGACTAAAAGCGGGAAAAAGCCATTCCGACTTACCCAGCCACGGGGCGCGGTGCACCAGATCGGCCAAACCGTTCTAGTTGTGCATGTTTGATCCAGTCGTGGGAAGCGGCACGTATCATACGCCTTCCATTAGCCGCGCTTTAGCGCACCTTGACATTTCTTTCATGTTGCCCATGGCTTGCCATCTTGCAAAAGGTCCAACCTGACACACGCCGTGTCCGTGGGTCGTAAAACTCGACAAACGACAGCGTCTCTTGCTCGACATGGTTTCCTTTGCCCATGAAACCTCCCTCATCTCGACTGGTCTCGGGCTAGGTAGGAGCTGGAGGAACTTTGGAGGCTGAAGCACCCATATCCGAACTTTCACATCATCTTCACCTTGGGTGAAGGAGGCCAGCGAAGCAAATTGTAGCGGGATGACTTGGCGCTAGGCCGGTGGTGGTTGATCTGGCAGATGGCTAGAAAAAATCCATCCGAATTAGCCAGCTTGCGCCCGCTTCATCGTCCACTTTCTCAGGCATCACGTACAGCATCAAAAGTTCTTCATTGCCCGCCGCGTCCATCTATCCGTACAAAAGGTACCTGCTTTTTAGTACCTCCTGTGCGTACGGCGCAGTAATAAGGCGCTTACAGTGCTTCAGTGTGGTCAGGGGTTGTCCCCGTCTGCCCCTCCTGTCCGCCGAGAGACACCATTCTCGGCCCCCAATGACGAGAATGCCCACGTGCTTTGTAAGACGTCTATTTTTGCGTGGTCGATTAGCAAGACGCTGGCTGAAATGCTACTCGTCCATTCCACCATTGCGTGCACAACCTTGTTCCTCCACAACTTGCTTCCTGAGCGGAGGTACTCCATCAACGGTTGACAAGATGCCACCTCACCTGCTCATATTGGGCTCTCGCTATGGACGAGATACGCCTGTCATTACTGCTGCTCCTAAGGCGGCCTCGTCTAGACCGTAGTCCGAACAGGATTCTGTCGACAAGTCGGTCGACGCAGGTAACGCGCTGCGAAGTCCCTCTTCTGTCCGTCCATGGTTTCAACGAGCTCAGCCCAGCCAACGGCACTAGCTTCGACACCCATGTTTGCGGATCTATCATCGCCGCAGAGCAAGCACAGACAATCTGGCAAGAGGTGTGCACACTCGGACCAAAGACCAATTAAGAGCCTTCAATCCAGTCAACAGGGCTGCAGCAATTTACCGCCGCCGCGCCGCCACATGTCTCTTCTCCCCCGGGACGGGGAGCCGTTGGGCTGGTTTTGTTTTTCCCTTCTTTTGTCTTCTGCCCTTCCCAACGTGCAGCAGTGAACTGGCAGTTACACGCACCTCACCACCACTATTGATGCGCCTCCAACAAGAGCCAAGTAAAAGAACCTGTAGAACGCATTCTTCAGCAACAGAGACAGATTCACACCACACATCTTCCGTCCATCGGCCGCCGAGCCAATCCACCCGGTTCCTGTGGACGAACACTACTTCCTTCATCGGCACCATATACAACGAGCCTTCAGCGACAACTCACCACTGTCCACGACACGCCGCGCACTAAACGAATTATCAGAACCCAAAGTCCTGGTCGGTCATCCTTCGGAATGACTGCTGCCTGGTATGGATCATGCACTTATTTTCGGTTCCAATGCGGCATTTAACTCGCTCTTTAGACAGGCCACAGCAACCGACTGATAGGGGAGAGGGAGATCAAGCGAATCGCTATGAACAACTCGCCAGCTTCCGTTGTCGAATTTTATTCCCCTGTGCGGCCAGTCTGTTCGCATACCCATCAGTCGTACATTTTGGCCCATTCGCCTTTCTCTCCCCAGTGGATAGCCCTATGTCGCCGAGATTGGATTCATCTTACCTGACGATGTGCAGGTCTGCAGCCCCCTCCCCCTCCCCCTCCCCCAAGGGCCCGGGTTTCAGGGCCCCAGGCCGAGCTCTCGGGCTCCAACAGGGGCAGTTTGATCAGTTTAATGATAACAACAGCTCCTTTCCAAATGTACCCTGATAGAAGAGGCCAGCGCTACCCCTCGGCCGAGGCTTCGTCAACAGGGGGTATTCCCTGGGCCGCAGTCAGCATCAGCTGTGGCGCTCCCAGGTTCCAGGGGATTGGCATATACATTTGCTCGACTCCCACGATATCTTTAAAGTTCTGACACTTTCCATAATGCAAAGACTGCGAATGTTGAATCGAGCCGTTTTACTTTGCCCAAGACGTGCAGGTCTCGCACCTAAGAATGCTCTGTAACTGCCTGGCCACACCTCGCGTGTTTATTCAAGGAGGACGACAGGTTACAGGAACTGTGGATGTGGATGCCGGCCAAACGGCCCCACGGCGGAGGGCAGGTGTGCTGTTCTTCTTAGTGGGCTATCCGCATGTACGGATACAATTCTGAACAGACACTCTCGACTCGGGGCTCCGCCACTGTCGATGTGGTCTGGGGAGTGGCTGCCGAGACGAACCGATGGACAGACATGGCAAGGAATTGCTTAGGTGCGAGGACTCCGCACTTTTAAGCAGTAGGTACGGATACTGGGTGAGGACTCCGACTCTCAGTGTAGTTCATTGCTTCTCTACCGCTCTCCTGGTTCCAAGCCAGGGCAATGACAGAGACGGGCACTTACTATTAGAATGGGTCACGGGCTTTTGCTCCGGGCTGCATCGGACCAACAGCCTTCCCTTGTCGCCGAGTTGTCCAAAGTCCCGTACATATTAGGCGACATCCAATGAAACAACCCGGACGGCGTCTATGACTGGCCGGTTCGGACTCGGAACATGTCCCCACTTTGCTCTCTCCCATCCGAACCCGCAGCCCACCCCCGGCGGTTTGCCAAAGGAGAAGAGGGAAAAACAAAAACAGCAGAAGATGAGTGACACCGAAAGAGAAGGGAAGGGGAACATACAGAGGAGGAGAAAAAAGCACTTTTGGAATAACAGACGGCTGCCTTGGTAAGATGTGGATGGATGATGTACATACTCCACTCGGACAAATATCCATCGGGGATTACAGTATCGAGTCATCACTATCACTGCTGAGACGCATGTCCTAATCTATAGCCACGACCCGGCCGATCGAGCAAGGAACTCTGCTCGGGTCAAGGGTCACCATTTTCTGATATGACGAGGAAAAAAGGTCGCAGTCAATGTAGGCTTTCAGGGGGAAGTCCCATACACTCCTTCCTACTGGGAGCTCGCTGCATCCAAGCTACAACGACGCCTCGTCACAAACCTTGCATCCAGTCCCGGATCAAAATCATTTGTGCTGTGGCTGTCCACGGAACCCGTTCCTTGGCCGTCACAGAAGTTAGTCGACCGTGGCATTGAGTATCGATAAAAGAAATAAAAAATAAAAATTAGGCATCTGGGTGGGGGGAATGCTTGTCGTGGTGGTTCAGCAGTGGTCGAACTAGTTAATTACACACCGGGCCCTGGTGGCAGGGAGGCACATACATTCAGCCACATCAAGCCAAGAATCTTTGTTCTTGGAATAGGTAGAGTTGGCATAGCTAAAAGCCGGCATAGCACAGAGGGCTTGGGCACTGCCGTCCCTTTCGGTGCTTCAACGGAAACGCTCGATGACGGTCGGGGATTGGTAAGCTGATGACAACGTCAGGCCAGGTCCGGTTAGGTGAGAGCAGATCGGGCAGAGTGTCCGAATTGGGTAATTCGTTGAAATCAACCAATCAAACAGGGCTATTTTCGCAGATGCGGTATGTGTAGATCCAATCCTCTGGCTCTTCAACAGGCTATGACGGATACGTATCCCCCAGGATGAAAGTGGACAAAACGACCATTGCGCGCCGAAAGTTAAAGCACGCCGTTTCAAGCGTGTCTAATAATGATACGGCAGGGGAATCAACTAACTGCCTGGCCTAATGGGCGTGTCACAAAGCAGGAACGATGTCTCTCCTAGCTATATATGTGGCGATGAGAAAGACAAACCCAAGACGGACATGTACCAAAGTACTGAATGCATCTGCAGGCATGGTAGACACCAGTTGACGGACAGACAGGCAATGATGCTGCCTCTACCCGTGCTTGACAGGTTCCCATGCGCCCAGTAAGACGTTAAGATACAAATGGACTCGTAGGGCTGGCCTTGGACATAAGAGCAGTTCCTCCGCCACCAGCCGACGCATGCACACACGTGCTCTTGTGTCTTGCGTATACTACAAACCAAGCAAAAAACGTGGGCAGTTGGACAGTCGCGCAGATGCAACGTGTGGTTGACGATATGCATCGTCGTATCATTCTGGAAGCTCACGAGAGTGGGGCTACACGGCATGCTCTCTCCTCTCCGCGCTGCGCGCACGCCATCGAGGCAGCTGGTCAACGTGCTCAACTTACAATTGAAGACATGTGCAACTCAGCATCTTTCTGGCGGTGTGGCTATCTAAATCGCATATCAAGACACCAGCTGACATCGGCCAACAAGTGACCGTGATCCGCATATTGCGCATCCAGTCGCATGTAGCGTCCCTCCCTACCTAGGCGGCATGTGAGGCAGGAGGTGTGCTTGCCCTGGTAGAGGAGCACATGACGTATGAAACCCTCTGCTGTTTTCACAGGCGGCATTCAGACTGTTGAGTGCAGCCTCCTGGCACGACACAGGCGAATTGACTTGAACGGGGACGGAAATGGGCCTCTTTTCGCTTGATCAAGTTGTGAAGTCCTCTCGGCTATTCGTTATGGATGGTGAATCGAAACAGCACAGGGTGCGGAGTGTGACTTCGTGTTGATGTTGCTAGTGAGGGAGGGAAAAGGCGGAGTTGCTGTACGAACATGAGCCTAAACGGTCATCGCTCCATGCTCCTCAAATGGAGGAGTACACCAGGTCTTTCAATTTGTGAGCCTTGCGTGTTTGGAATGTAGCTGGCATAGTTCGTCAGCAGAAAGATACCTCGCTCTATCAGGGGCGGAGCAACACGGGCTTGACCACGGGGACTAGAGGTGCTTGGGTGCAGCTGCCAAGCTTCGGTGACGCCGCCGATAGCAAGGGGCCATAGGGCTGAAGACGCATCGCTGGACGACGTTGATAGGCTCGAGTATTTGTAGAGGCACGTACGTAATGTTGTGCAACCCCAAGTTCGCTAGTCCGGGTATCAGGACATGATGCTATCTGCGGCTGCAGGTCTCAGCTGCAGGGTGCAAAGAAGCTCTCCATTGATAGGAACGGTGCACTTGCGAGGCCAAGTAGTGAGGTACTTGGACAGTGAGTATCGTTTCTCATCCCATAGTCCTTGATTCTACCTTTACAAGCCTACATACTCACCCTGGTAGCAAGGATACCGCACGCGCCTTGCAAAGAGCTTCGGGTTGCTCGGGGTGCTCGTATACAAGAGCTTATCTCGGCGGTTCGAACGTGTGCTTGCCGGTGAATTCGCGTGCCACGCCCTTCCGTTGTCGTCAGACGGCGGCCGCGATGGAGTCCGAGCCTGATCGGATTTAACGGGGCTGGCTGCGAACCACACTAATCCGAGTTTCCTTATGAAGCAAGCCGCAATACTCGACCTGTCGATGTACGCTGTGCGGGAGCCTCCGGGCTACCGTACCCGAGCCGACTTGGCCTAGCCGGCTCAGCTTTCGCGCATCCGAGTTACGTGGTCGGTAGCGGTAGTGTCCACTCCTGTGACCCGGCCGATCGTAGCGGTGAAAGGCATTTGACGATACGTTGGACATTGCCTCCTGAGGTTTGCCGTACTTGTTCATTCTCGGTCCAGTCCGTGGTGCGCAAAATGCCGGGCCAACTCGAGCGATGGCTGAAAGCCTAGCATTCAGCCTGGCCATGTACGTATCAAAGATGCGACGCACGACCTGTGAGTGGCTACATATTTGGCAGGAAATGCTCTCGAAAAGATCCGGAGGAGCCACAATGGCCCCCGATCGAAAAACATCGGCCACTAGTGCGGGTCGCGCAGGGTCGCCTCTCCAGTGCGAGACCATGATGTCAATTGTGATGTGGTGCAGTGAAGTGTGGGCACAAAAGCAGAGACGGAGACATGGACGCGGAGAGGCGTAGAGGAGGACGAGCCCTCCAATCAACGTCGAGTCCGCCAGTTGAGATGAGTTTTGGCAGTGGACTTGAACGCTTTGGTGGCAGAAAGAGCGGGAGCAAGGGGCGAGCGGGCTACTCAGTAGGGTGGTGTGCAGGTGGCCAAGGTAATTAGGCATCTAGGTGCCTTAGGTATCCGTAGGGAACGGAAGTACACTAGACGGGAGGCATGTATCCTCCCCGCTCTTCAATCCTCCCACTTGCACCTGCAACCTGCAACCTGCAACCTGCTGTACTACTGTGCGCCGACACCACCAGCGCGTGCCAAAGTACACATCCACACGAAAGGATCACCAGGCCCGGGCAGCCAGTGTCTTGTGTAACCATGGGGTAGTTAGACAGCCTGCCCTCCTCCTCCAAGTTGCGGAACGACGGCTTCGCAGCGTTAGGACCACGGGCTTTGGGATGGTTGAGAAGGGACCTTGTGTAACATCGAATCTCAGCCAAAGAACCGCGTAGGGCTGCCTGCTCCCTAGCACACGGCTGAGGGCGAATTGGGCCTTTGGGAAGGAAGGTGGGCAAAAAGCCAGACGTCGGTGGTCAAGGTCCGGCTATGGACTATTTGTAAGCTCTTCCTATCAGGCTCCCGCTAGCTTTCCATCTCTCGGTGATTCCCCGGCTATTCCCGCACGTTGTTTCTGATTCCTTGGAGAACACCTACCCTTTGCCGACTGCTTGTTTAGCAGCGTGACGTACACAGGTCCTCTACTGCGCTCATGAAATACGGACTACGCAGTAGGTATCACCGCCTGTGGGACTCACTGATAGGTCTGCTGTGCTCCAATGGATCCTGGGCCTTGCTAGGATTACCCAAAGGACCTCGCAGCTCATCCCGCATGGCCCTCTGTTAACCACCAGCCTTAGAAAGGGGGTTGATGGTTGGCTGCCCGTATGATCATTTCCCGCCCATTGGTCTTTTTGTACCTGAGACGATTGGTTCCAACGCTACGGAAGTACCTCTTGGCTCCCGGATTACCTCAGAACTATACCGTATAGACACACCATGGAGCTTCGACACGCCGGCCATTTGTATGCTTCCTTGAGCGCTTGGATAGCCTCGGGTTCGGCTGAGTAATGTAATGTGCATCACTGAGGGCCATGGAAAATGGCTCTGGTTGCGGGGGCAGACAGACGGTGGCTTCTCTCCTGCCGAGTCTCGAAATTGGCATTGACAAGAAGGAGCCGTGTTCGGTATGTAACACTTCGCAGGAAGTGCGACCTTAATTGCGAGCACTGTTCCCGCGTGTTGACGATGTATTACAAAGGCTAGTCAACGGTGTTTAGGAGCCGTAGATGGTCATATATGAACCGTCTGAATAGGTTGTTGCACCCGCCGAAGTAACTCGCGTCTCGTTGATTACCCGTTTATTGCTAGCGTCTGTATTGGTGGTCTAGATGATCTTCCTGGGCCTGTAGTAGTTGTGTTAAAGCCTAGGAACGGCGGTATAAAGGTTTAGAGCCCACAAGGAAGCTGTTGGAAGTAGGCTGCTACACTGGTCGCGTTCATATGCCGGTATTGCTACTCGGCGACGAGCTTTTCCCACATGATTCACAGGCATTTCATTCCTGCCAAGAGTGTCCGGTTGATTACAATGCCATTCACTGGCGAGGTCTTTCCAATCGAGCAGCTTCACATCATAAACCAGGAGTATGTTTACAACAGGTCTTAGGTTCTTTCGTAAGAGGATAGGTTTGAACTAACCCACGAAGTTCACTTGCACAATGCCTGCGTATCAGGTGAACTTTGTGAGTCCTTTACGAAGAGCAAGGTATCTGCTTTTTTACCCCTAAGTCACATTCATTTCAACCGGCCGGTCGGGGTCGCCCAAGTCTAGCTGGCGCCGCTTGCGATCTTGGTTCATTAATTTGAATCATTAACTATATATCTGTGTCGAAATTGTCCCTAGAAATGGCCCTGCCGGTGCCGTTGACCTTGTGACCAAGGCTATTGTGTTTGGTTGGCATGTCCCATGTTCCACCTACTACTGCCCCTGCATCGGGAGGACCGCCAATATTTGCTTCAGAGCAATCCGGTAGAAACAGGCGACAAAGAGCAGGGGTACTTAGGCACAGGCAAGCGCCATGTTAGTCGCAGGAAAAAAAAAACCCCAAAGAGGTTATGGCCATGACTGCGAATTCATGCTTATACAATTGGGATATGGCAAGATGCTCCGTATCTGCCACCATTCGATGCTGTATGTTCACCACGACTCCAACTTCAGGCTCAAACGATACAGCTGGTGGGACGTCAAGAGGTCACTGACAGTGCTTGTGTTGAGTGCTAAAACGTTCCAGCTCACCGGCCCAGCCCCGGTCCATGATATATATACATACACAGGAAAACTCGGGCAGTGTGAACTCCATTACGTATCACTTACTGGCGGCGTCGAAGACATGTGAACAAGCTCGCCGTCTGAGAAAAGCCAAAGTCGACACTCGCTACCGCTGGGAAGGGAGGGAAACGCCAGCAAGAGCACCAGTGTCCAGCGGTAGATACCATGATACCATCCTCCAGCGCCATCCCAAGGTCCAGGTGATCCCTATAATCAAATGACATGACACCCCATGTCGCCAGCTCCAAACGAAAACCCTTGCTTTTTATCCGCCCCTTCGATGCTACAGATGATATAAGAAAGAAAGACTCGGTGTCGAAGACGCACTCCAGATCAACCTGAGATGCCCGAACATAGGGCAAAGGAAGCGGGTATCAATATGTCCACGACGCTTTGCGCTTTTTCGATGAAATGACTGACCTCCTAGTCGCCGACTTATGCATGATTCCTTATTGGTCCACACACGTTCTTGTATTGACCACGGCTTCAAAGGCCGCCGACATGACCTCCTTGTCCGGTTTCGACGACATTGTCGGAAAGATTGATGAGCAATTGTGCCAGACATCTCTTTGTTGCAGCGTCGTCACGCAAGACCGAAGAAAATGTCGCATCTCGGAGAGGCTCCGGGAGGCATTGGCGAAGAGCTTCGCGTGCTCGAGCGTTGTCACTCAGTCTATTGGTTGCCCGTTGGTAAGCCCAAATCCACCCATGCTGACCGACAAACTCACCGAAGGAAACACCTGACGACATGCTTGAGCAAGCGAGCCGTCTGTTGCTCGACTAGTTGAGCAACCATATTGCTCAGAACAGTTCCTACCGCGTAGAATCGTTCATATGTGGCGCAGATGTAGTTGAGACCATTATCATCCAGCAGGATTTTCTGAACGATGAAGATAGCCACTGTCTTGCTCAGCTCGGAGCCTGTCTCCATGATACGCAGGCACAAGGGGATAATCTCTGTGGTTAAGAGAAAATTGATGACCTCGGATGAATCGTTCTTCACGAGGGCGCCGATAACGCCAAGCGAGGTCAGACGTAGGTACTCGAAGGGCCTTGATTTCGATGTCGTGTTCAGGAACGGATAGAGAAACAGAGGGATGTGAGCTGGATTAGGGTCAGCAGGCTGGAAAGGGGTAGTGTCGAAGGGAGTATCGCAGTGGTGATGCTCACCATTCAAGAAAAGTGTGCGTGTGTCGTTGTGGGAAGCAACGCACTGGAGAAGTGCCAGCGCGTTGCATACCCGATTAGAAGCTGCGGCTGTGAGCTGGGATGGGTTTAGTAGGGTGTAGACTGAGATGATCTCCTGCAACAAAGAAGTCATAACTCCTGCGTCGAGTGTCAGCTCGTATAGTATCCCAGCCTGGTAACAGGCACAAGCCATTATCACTTACCGAAAGAGTGCCAAAGAATGAGAGCCAACTCTGGGACTTGCTCTCGCTTCTTGCTCAGCTCCAAGAGAGCGGCCTCCCGAGTACTTTCGTTCAACAGATCAGCAATGTAAGACATCGTCCTCCGATTATCCTCAGATATGTTATCGTGGCCGCCGTCCTGTGTATGGGCATTGGCTAGGGAGCTGACGGCGGAGTGAGCACCGGCAAGTCTACTGTAGTGCTGCTGTTGCTGCTGATGTTGCTGTTGCTGCTGTTGCTGGACAGCCGAGGCGGCGACGGCGGCAGCTTGCTGTGCATGATGGTGCTGATTCGACTGCTGGTGCATCCATGCGGCCGAGTCCGCTTGTGGATTGAACTGGTGGTGGCCGCCGTACACGTGAGCAGTCGGCATCATCTTTGACCCTAGACTGATACGTTTTGTGGAATAGCAAGAAAAATAGGCCGGATAGAATGTTCAAGGCTGACGCCGACTCGAGTTCTGCGTCCGACTGTGAGTGTGATGTTTTCACTGCTCTGCCGCGTTATTATCGACAATGTCGTTTTCGATGGCTGGTCGAGTCTTGAATGGCTGATGTGTCGACGTGCGACAATTGGGGTGTAGTCGTGGGGCGGACTGGGGTGGGGTTGGGTGCGCGTGGGACTAGGCTGTTGGAATCGCAACGAACGCTTGTCGCAAAGAATGTGATCCCTTCTCGACAACAGCGGCAGCGAGCGGACAAGCGACAGCGAAGGTGGCGATGGGTGATGGGCAATGGTGGTTGCGCAAGAGTGATCGGACTGGCGTTAGGCTCTTTGGTGGGCGTCAGGAAGTCGTCGTGGTTAACCAACGTTAATCAGTATTGCAGTGTGGACAGGAAACAAGGCTGGCTGCCATAGCTTACCTTAGGTAATGCACGTCCATTTTGGGAAGGCGGTGGGTACTGATTGTCTACTTTAAGGTAACGTAGGTACGTTGAGGTACGGCCACGGTATTGGTCTCTGTACCACCTCAGCTAACTCGGCATGGATAGTAAGAGTAAGGTATGCACTACTAGATCCATACTTGCCTCGGACTTTCTTGCCCATGGTCAGAATCGTCGAGGCTGGCCTTTGCAGGATAAAATTTTGGACTACTACTGATTTCGTGTACGACTACTTATTCTTGCCAACTGTCGCGTTTTAAGACTCCTCTCCCTGACATCGCTGCTAAATCTCACTAAGCGCCTATTCAAACAGCGTCTATCTTTCAGCTAGCTACCGCACCCAAATGTCAGAAAGACTGACAGCCGCTCAAAGTATGACTGCGGCCGGAAAGAGAAACGGAAGAAAATCCCGGGATCGGGGAAAAGTGATGTAAGAGATTGGATCCAGACGATGTTTTTGTCCCCTACTCAACCCTGCCTCCAATGAAAGCTGGCAAAGGCCTTCCCGAGCATGTTGCCCACCCTTTGACTGCATGTAGCCACTCTGCCCCCTTTTAAAGACGAAGCTCTCGGAGCACCTGGTCGGCCATATTCTTGTATTGCCAAGTGTTGCCAACCAAGCGCTTAAACTGAATGCCATGCAGCGATAGCAACGGGACCTTCACAATGAATATCTCAAACTCCAAAACCATGTTTCCGCCGAGGTCGCTCTGGACATGGGTGCTTGTCTCGCCTGGCACTCTTCTGGACGAGCCTCCTGCTTCGCGAGAGACGCTGTCGATCGAGACGTCTGAGTTTGAGTAGCTGTCTGCCCCGTTCCTGCCTGTGCCTCGGGGTGTTGATGGTCCCCGATCTGTGCTGGGGAGGTCGTCTCGTTCTCGGTCACCGCCTCTCATCCCGCCTAGGCTGAATCGCCGTCTGTGGCCAGGTGGTGCTTGGCCAGGGCTACCGGGAGGATCCTGAACCCTCTTGAGATCTATGCTTGGTGTGTGCTTGCATGTGAAGCCACCCTTGATCTCTATGTAGTCTACTCCCAGACCTTTCAAAACGCGCTTGATGTCGGCCCTAATCTCGGTGACATTCTTTGTCGACGTTGTTGACACACTGAACAATCCCTTCAAAAAAACTGGTTTGGCTAGATCGGACCTGTCCAACCTGTCCGTCGATACACCACTCTGATCTCCCTGCTCTTGGTCGGTTTCTTCCGGGACATTGGCCTCCCGTGCCTCTTCCCGCCGGAGTCTTCGTTGCTGAATGCTCTCACGCCTCGCATGTCCGAGGGACTTGGCTCTCATCGACGCTGCGCGAGACTGTTGACCATCTCGTGATGCTGGCGGAGGCCTGTCAGCAGTTGTCGTCGATTGATCTGACCCACTGGTCGGCGGTGGATCTTTTTCAGTCCTAGTCGATCCGCGGCGACGAAGGTCTGCCGAGTTTACGCTCGTGGATCGACCCAGACCTTTCCGGCGTGACGACGGGCCCCCTGCGGAAAGAGGCGGGCTGAGGAGATCGCTGTGCTGCGGCTGACTGCTGCCAGACCGCAACGGCAGGGGCATAGGTTCCTCGCGCTCCCGTCTGCCGCGTCGAATGCTGAAACTCTTTCTCGGCACAGAGGACGGGGTTGTCTCGGCTGAAGCACCACCAGATGGGGAATGAACTTGGACCACTGGAGGGTGAGAGCGGTCCTTATCCAGCCGCTCCGGGTCTTTGCGTCTTCGTGTGCTAAAACGTCGCAGTATACCGGCAGCGGTGCTTTCCTTCTTTGGCAAGGGCTCAGGAGGCACTTCTGGGGACAGCGGGGCGTTTGGTGAGAGCTGGGAAGCCTTCACGGAGTCAGGTGCTTCGTCTTCTCCATGAGTCCTGGCACGGGGACGGGACCGACCACCGGTGGCCCTCTCACCAGGCATTTCATAAGCCGCCGTGTTGGTGTGTGCTTCTTGTGGTGGTGTAATCTCTGGGATGGGTGGCTTCTCCTTGGGCGTGCTTTGCACTCCAGGATTCCGTTCAGCGCGGTCACGGTCTTGCTTCTCCCGCACCAAATAGTATATCGAAACAAGCGGACTGAACGCATTTAGCGGATCGTTGCCAAGCTGAAGAGCCTCGGAGCTTGGGGCCGTCAGTGTGTCGCGGCTATTGCCCGAATTTCTTCTCTTGTAAAAGTCAAAGCCAAAACCCCGCTTCTTCTCGACGTCCTTGGCTGGCTGGGGAAGGTCCTTTTCCCGCTGGTACAGACGTACGGCACGTTGATACTCCTCGGATTCGATTGTTCGAACCAACTGTGCCTTGATAGAATCCGGAGGTCCGAAGTTAAACCCGGTCATGGCGTTGACTACGTCCGAGTCTAGAGGAAGAGTCAAGGGTTCACGGGGTGGCAGGTGATTGTCGGGCGGGCCGTTGTATCCCTTGGTCATCCATGGATGGCTCATAACCTCCAACATGGTGGCACGTTGTTTTGGATCGGTCACGAGCATACGGGATAGCAGATGCTTGCATTCTGCAGCACGTTAGAACTCTAAGATGTGAAAAGGAGAAAGAGAGGGGACAAGAAAACGTACCACTTGAAAGCCAATTCGGATAATCAACTAGCCCCTTCTTGATCTTGGCGTGGAGGGCGGGCATGCTTTGATCGTCGAATGGTACCTTACCGCACACCAACACGTAAAGAACAATGCCGAAGCTCCATATGTCAACCTCAGGGCCCGTGTAAGCTCTTGCCTGGAGCAACTCGGGAGCTGCAAAGTAAAGACTTCCACAGAAGGTTTTGAGATGAGTACGAGGCGCGAAGAGGTTGCTAAGACCGAAATCGATAATTTTGATGTCGCCGGTCTTGCTGATGAGAATGTTTTCGATTTTGAGATCGCGATGGACAATGCTGTTGCGATGGCAATAGTCCAGGGCGCTCGCGATTTGACGGCTGAACTTGCGCGCTTGCTTCTCCTTCAATTTGCCATGAGAGATGATGTAGTCAAGCATTTGGCCGCCATTGACGTATTCGCAAAGCATGTACCAATGATAGTTGGTTCGGACAACGTCTCTCATGCCACAAATGTGAGGATGACTGAGAAGCGTGACGATAGCCGCCTCACGGGCAGTCCTGATCTCCTTTGATTGATCTGCTCTCTCCTTATCTGCTCGAGAGTGGTGCCCATCTTCTGTTGAGCCACGTGGAATGATTTTGCAAGCAACCTAATGATAAGATGAAGGAGAGATTAGCAACTGTGTATCGTGACTCAGCTGACTGGTTGCAGGTGATGGGAAGTGAGCAGTATTTGAGAAAGGGGTTAGCATCTGAAGGGGCCAGACTAACCTGCTCGCCAGTGTCCTCCTTACGGGCCAACTTCACTTTGCCCATGCTCCCAGCACCGACTGTCTTACCCAGGATCCATTTCCCGGATGGCGTAGGGATTGTTGTGCGCGACCTGCTATGCTTGGAAGCGGAGGCGGAAGCGGAGGAGGCGCCCGTAGGGCTCCGAGGGTCGGTTGCGCCATGGGCAACAGGAGCAGGACCAGCGTTATTGGCAACGGCGGTGTTTGCAGGCATGTCGTTGGAGGTTCGACTCGGATGATGATTAGATCTGGTGCTGCCGTGACGCTGAGTGCGCGAGGCGTCGGCGCGGGAGTGAGAGGGCGGCGGATGGTCTTTGGAGGCGGGTCGTTTGGGGTAGGAGGCTATGTTTGCATGCTCATAATCATGTTTAGGAGAATTGTCCTGAGAGGTGCGGGGGGCGGCAGCGGCAGAGGAAGACTGTCGCGAATGTGAACGGTGTTGTTGGTGGTGTTTTTGTTGGCTGTGGCTGCGATGGTGATGGTGGTGGGAGTAGGAGTGGTTGGAGGTGGAGGAGGTGCGCTGAGGATGAGGTCCAGAGGCGGAGACTGAAGGCCGTGTCCTGGTCGATGGTGCGCGGGCAGGGACTGTTTGAGCATGTGCAGAGGGATCAGAGCTCGCCGGGATTGCTGTTGTCATTGCAGGAGGGGGGATGCGACACCACACAGAGCGAGGGTTCGCTGGATCTGGTGCAGGCGGGCAGGCAAGACGAGCGAGAAGGGACGGAACACGGGACAAGCGAACAACGGACGACGGGGAGCAGAGGGCGAGCGTGAAAGTGAAAGTGGAAATTCGTCGGGGATGAGAGACCAAAAGAGAGGGCGGTCAAGGTAAGGCAGTAGGTAGGTAATTGGGTGCTGGAGACGAATGAGAAGCACCATGTTTTCCGTCGTCTTTTTCTCTTAACCCCCTGCTTTTGCCTTACCGTAACTTGGGGTAAGGTTAGTACCTACCTTTACCACTTCACCCATCTTTAATGGGGGAAGGTACGGACAGGACACTTCACCTTCCATCCCGGACCGCTGTGTCCGCACCTTTCCCAGTTCGATTACGCGTGTGCTCTCAATGATCTATCTATTCCTTTGGCACAGGAGCCGACAGCGAAGCAAAGCTGCAAGAGCCAAACCGTGCTGTGCAGCATCGGAGGAGGGGCAGCAGGAGCAGAAGCAGGATGAGGACGAAGGGAAGGAGGAAATGAAAGGTGCACCGTAACTTGCCCGGGCTGTGGGGACAAGACACAGTGGGGAACCTAGGTAATGAAGACCACAGGCGCCTGGTGTTTGGCCGGGCATCTCCCATCCGCCCCCCGTTGGGCACCTTGCCCTCTATTTGGACTGTCAACAGGTGCCGTCCGTCGGGTAGAAGCACACTACCTTGGGTGGTTACGATCGTGCTTAGCATCAGGTCAGGCACGAACGCACCTCGCCCGCCTCCCTCATGGCACCTTGCCAAGTCTAGGTTGCGGGCGGGTAGCGGGCAATCTAAGGTAAGGAACTCTGCAGTGCTCTGTCGTTATCGCTCAATTCTCAAACATCGGCGCCTCTCGCCTCGGCATGTCTTTGTCCAATTGTCCAAGTGTCGCAACTCGTAACTCATTTTCGTCGGACTCCATGCCGAGGCCCGCATATTTGAGGAGCATGAGTTGTCCGAAGAACAATGGGCAATTGAGATATTACCCAGGCCAGGATCGGAACTTCTAGGTATTTTGTCAATGAAGACGGTGTAGAGTGTAGACCGTACGCAAACCGACCTGACGTCAGATCCCCGGCCTCTTCCTCGTCCCTCACCTCCAACAACGACCATTGGATTACGAGAAATTGAGGGCAGGCCGATGATGGCAGGTTCTAAGCCGGGCCTCAGCAGCAGCACCAGGGCGTGCCACTCCCGACCAATTTTGCATCTTTAACGAGTGGCCGACCTCATGTGTGTCTCTGCAACAACAGACGAAGCAGTGACTGACAGTCGTCGGTTGCGGGACGGACATGATCGAGTGAAATTACTCACAGCTCTGTCCCTTCGAGTTGACGATCCTGGTCCTTAATTGTCTTTGGGCGTGACCCCTGGGACCGAATGGAGCTCCGCGACCTCGTGATAACGGATTCGATCTGAGCACCAAACGAATTCATTTACCAGTTTGCTTCCAACGGCTCTTCATAGCACAGATAGACTAGGTGCTCTTGTTTCCTCTGCGATGCGCGGGCATGCCGGTGTAGCCCACGCCTGCAGTATGTACCCGTTCTGAAAAGGATTCCAGTACCCGACCTCAAAACAAGTTGAACTTGGGCCCATTCAAACCATCTCCACAGAAGCCACCAAGACTCTGCCGCGTGGAGTTATCCGCCTTTGGGGAAATTGCATTCGCACTACGTACCTGCAAAGAACAGGGTTCAAGTTAAAATGGAATCGGACAAGGGACTGCGGAGTCAATAACACTTGAGTCGCTAACATTGAGGAACAACCCAAAGCTGCCTCACCTACCTACTTACTTAGTGAGTATTCGTCAGTGTAGGCCCTTCCCAATCAATCACGGTACCTTACGTAACGTACCCCGTCGAGAGTGCTCAAGGTGCCTACCTACATACGTACAAGCCCGAAGTACCTAGGTATCAAAGTCAACCTGCATCCTCACAGGGCTGAGACTTTTCCTCTGTCGTTGCTTGCAGCCTTGCCGCACACGCACTGCCCACCTACCGCCTCTGCAAACCACATGTTCAACAGCAAAAGATCGCGCGCTACTTATGAGGCCGACCTCCACGATGGTGCCGCCGTTCACGTCGCCTTTGGCACACCTCTGCCGTCCCTAGACGCCGATACCCGTGATGATGGCTCATACATTCCACTACACAAGCAGGAGGTAAGGGACGACAAGGGCAGGCGGCGCCTCCATGGCGCCTTTACTGGAGGCTGGAGTGCAGGGTAAGCTTTACTTCACGCTCTCATGTGGCAGAGTCTCATTTTAGTAATACCCACTCGCTGACATTCCTGTCCAGCTATTTCAACACCGTCGGATCAAAGGAAGGATGGACACCTTCGACATTCGTGTCCAGCCGTACGGCTCGCCGGAAAGATGACCCGAGGGCGCCAGATCAGAGACCAGAGGATTACATGGACGATGAGGATCTTGCCGATGCAGCCGCCACGAAGGAGATCCGAACTACTGATCCGTTTGGGGCTCTCGGGGCTCCATCGCCTGGTCAGCGTCTGTCCGGTGGCCTAGCCAGCTTGATGCGCATTCAAGGTGATACCATAGGTCTCAAGTTGCTGCGAAAAATGGGTTGGAAGGATGGCCAAGGTATCGGGCCCAGAATTCGTAGGGTAGCAAGGCTCGACATCTCGGGAGGCAACACGCCTCACGTGGCAGAGAAGACGCACATGTTCGCCCCGGAAAATATCAACATGGTCAGCTTTATCCAGAAATCTGACCAGAAAGGCCTGGGATTCAACGACGACGACGACGCTCGGATTTCGCGAATATCTAGCTCTGGCAGCGCCTGGGCGCACCACACTGCCTCCGGAAACCACCGCAATGAAGTTACTAGGGCCGGTAATGGAATTTATGAGGGAGAGGATGATGGCCCGGCTAGCGGACTTAATGTGGTTTTGGGAATATCCGAGAAGAGGAAAAGCAAGCATGGCCAGCGGGGAGGTCTTGGTGTTGGCGTCCTAAATGACACCGGCTCAGAAGAAGATGATCCTTATGAGATGGGTCCACGGATCTCATATAATCGAGTATTAGGCGGGGAAAAGACCAAGAAGAAGAAGAAGCTTGCAGCCACCAGTGTGTCTGCAAACCCCGGTCTCGGATCCACGCCGGTCTTCGTTTCCAGAGCCGCCCACACCACAAAAAGTCGCGGACAAGGCAGGTGCGGGAATGGGAAGCGGCCTTTGAACGGTTTTGTTCCCGGACAACTCACAAACTCAAAATCAACCGGGAACTCAACGGACGGGTATCCTCCTCCCTCGGTTCCCCCTGAGTGGGCACCGTCAAGGAGCAACTCATCCCTAACGTTCTCTACAAATACGTCGACGGCAGAGGCTGCCAAAGCAGCCAAGCTAGATCCCAACACTCGCGCAGCAATCCTAGGCGAATCGACTTTGCCAGGCAAGTCTGTGTTTGACTACATGTCGGCAGCCTCTCGAGAGCGGCTGGCGATTGCTTCAGGGAAGACAGACTTGCCTCCAGCGAAAGGCGAGGCTCCGATTGAAGCTAGGGGACCAGCCGAACAGCAGCTTCAGGAAAGAATTCGCACTCTACCGTGTCTGCAGAAAGATACCGCCCTCGCCGCCATAAGTCGCGGGGCAAGCACTGGAAGCCCCTATGCCAACGACGACGCAAAACGTGGACGATATCGCCTTTACTTACAGAGCGCCGCGGGCTTTGGTGGGTCTCCCATCAAGCCATCGGATATGACAGATGATGATTTTGTCAAGGAGATCGGGGAATTTTACGGATGTGCGCAGCTCTTCAAACCGATGACAGGTTTCATGGCCACAAGATTCACAACCGCCTCGGCAGGATCCAAGCAACTTGCTACCAGCAGCGGATCAGAATTGGCCACAGACGTTGGTGTTCGAAAAGCTACGGCAGCACCCGCATACCTAGGCGCAGCGGAAGAAGCCGCCAGAATGGGCATGTATGGGCGTATGACGAGGCTGATCGAAGACTTTTCCCCTGGCAGGTTGCTGTGTAAGCGCTTCAACGTCCAGCCACCAGCACACGTGCAACCAGACGTTGAGCCCGGAGTAGCGACAGCGACAGCGGCATCCAAGATGCGGAGCCATTCACCTCTTCTTCCGCCTTTAGCAGACAAAATGGGCCTATCACCGGGTATAAGACAGGATACAGCAGCCACCATTGATTTGGCATGTTCTCGGGAAGCAACGAAAACTAGACTTGACCTATCTAGGAGCGAGGACTCAACCAAAGAGGTGGCCAGGCCAAACGACAACGTCTTCAGGGCCATTTTTGGTGATAGCAGCGACGAAGAATAATAAAGTAAGTGCCAGTCAGCCCCATTCGATCGCACGTTGCAGCCTGTCACAACCATTGAAGACGTTCTCGCACGTCGTTCCTAATTACATGCCCGGGATCGTGAGGTCATGCATGGTTTATCGAGGCAGACCCCCTCTCATCTACGCTCAGTGAACCTCAAGCTCTACAAACTTGGCCTCGTTCTGTCTTGCCCAGAAGGAAGCGGATGGTATGGTATGGGCGGCTACAGGCAATGGTGTGCCGACCTGAGCGTGGCCTCCAATCTCGGACAGAAGTAATTAGGAAATGACAGGGTTTAAGAGACGGGGGTTGGTTGGAAGGAGCTGACTCCAAACCGTAGGTAGTTAGTGCACCACTGTAGTACTCTATACCTACAGTGACCAGAGCACGGTTCACTTTCAGATCCGTTCACGCTCATTTACGTCTTAACCGCCATCCTCCCATGTTCTGGTCCAACCTCATCAAACCGCTCCGACAAGACCTACTCCCAACTCCCTGATCGTCACCACCGCCAACTGTTCCTTTCCCACGGAGCATCTTTGCCTGCTTCAGAGCCAGACGATAGCAAAAAGTCATCCGCGCTTTGCGACTTGTCGGTTTCCTTTGATTCTTGCTGTCGTATCATCGCGACTATCGTCGGTAACGCCTTGGTTCGATCTCCGAATAAACCCCCTCCCCCCGACGCCTGCCTTGCTGTGTCCTTGTGTGGCCCGTCGACAAACCTACCTTCTCGTCGGGCAACGATATTCATCGGCTCAAAGCAACCGCAGGCAGTGTAAAACGAGCGTTTTCGGCGACCACAAATCACTTCTTTCAACGATTTGACTACCAAATATCTTCTCCAACCGCCACAACGTTGCCAGGTCCGCAAGACGACAGGAACGGGGAACCCGTGTCCGCCCGGCCTTCAGATCCTCTCTCAGGAGGAAATTGCCTTTCTGTCGAAAAGAGGACCGCCGAAGAACGCCCACACTTGCAAGGAAAAGCTGCTTCTGCTACCAACGCTCGAGGACTTTCGCCCCCTCCTCAATATCCAACGTCCGAAGCCTCAACTTCGCGTCCACCACCGTTCTCGTCTCTCTACGGCAATTTTGAGACTAGCGCAAGTACCCATCACGTATATTGCGATAGTAGCTCAGCTGTTGCAGCGGCCGGATCTTCTGTAGCAGCCCCAGCATACGCACCCACGTCTTCTGTCATCTCCTGTGACGAGCCCGCCTCAAGCTCCTTTGATCAAGCCCTCACAGACACCAAGCGCGGACTCACTCAAGACAAGAAGGGCGCCGCTGCGAGCAAAGACGACGATACCGAGCCGCCGCCAGCTTACTCGGAGGGACCCAGTCCACTTCAATCCTTCACCTTTCTCATGGCTACCGCCGGTGGCGCCTCGAGTATCATTACTCAGGTACAACAAGGAGGCCCGCCCATCAATGCGATCGGAGGTAGGTCTCCTTCGTCGTGTGGCGGTCCGACTACCTACTGACAATGTGCTAGATGTCGGCGCCGACGAGACGATTTCCATGGACCTTCGGTAAGATCAGTGGCTGCTCTGAGTGAGACACGAGAACGGCTAACAGTAGTCCTGCAGGGGTACCAGATTTGTTCTCTCGAGAGACGAACTATTGACGTTGCCTGAGTTCGTGCTCCTGTCTCTCTTTCCGAACGGGCTCTTCCCCGAAGGTCACATGGGTGGATTCGCCGAAGGCGACGCTGTTCAAGTAGACGTACGTACAAGCCAAAAGGCCATCCGACCCCATCACTGACACTGATTGCTAGTATGATCCGGCATCATTGCAATACATGCTGGATTTCTTCCGTACTGTGGCACAGTCGATACCGGCCGAGACGTCTCCAAGTCTCTCACAGGAAGAGAATGCATCCGCTGCTGACGCCATGGAATCAAGAGATGACTCTTCTAAACGGGCAGGCATCATTGTTTTGCGAGAAGACTTGGATTTCTACGTCATTCCGCCGCGGGCAGATATCACGCAATCAGAGATGTTAGAGGTGAAGCGAGCGGCTGGCAAAGCGCTGCTTCAACAGAATGGCATATTCTCTGGCCTGAAAAGAAGTGACGAGCCGGGCACTACGGAGGCTCACCTTATCGAAATGTTGACAGCAGGGTAAGTTATGCAATTGACAGAGGTGTTCATTCACGATGTATGCAGTTGAGACTAATTGTCGATGCTAGCGGCTTCAACCACAATGATAGCTGGGGCCACCGAGCTGGGGAACCAAACAAGGCAGTCGTCTGTAGCCTCGCCCTAGCGCGACTGAGAAGTGACATTCGGGGCAATGACATGGGCAGCAATGCTGTCGGTATGGCTCAGAAGTTGCTCTTGTTCTGGCGCAAGCCGGCGAGGCGCTGTTGGTGGGAAGGTGTCGAACTTGAAAATGTGGAAGGTGTGCCGGGAAAGCTCAAAGTCTGGATACGGCGGGTCTGGACATTGGAGATGAGCGTAATTGGCCTCCGTTAAAGGACTGAGTTAAGAAGGTCAGATTCATGGTTCGGAGGACACGTAGGTATCTGGCGGTAGCGCACCTTGAAGTAACTAAAGGCAAAAATGCTGGGTTTCTTACATCTCATAATACGGGTCAGATGTTCCTAATATGTATACTATTCGCCCCCTAATTTTGGCTTTGTCTATCGTGCTTTCTCAATCTTACCCTCCACTTGGCCTTGCAGGTTTCACGGTTGTACACCAGGTAGAGCGCCCGGCTGTATAGCTTGTATAAAAGAAGTATATGCATTGAAAGGAGGTTGTCCTTCAGTGCCGGCCGATACCACGCCTCAGAAGTTGTATATTCCGCTGGTTACCAGCATCTATCATACCCGGGGGGCATGGCAAGCCCATAGGTGTAGCGCGAAAAGGCAGTACGTGCTCCATACACGTGATGGCAACCTCGTTGGATTTCGCCAGGACAACCTCCACGTGCTTTTCTGGTGCTGGGGCCAGTCCGGTTTCTCAACTATCATGCATTTCGGGGCTGTCTCTCGACCTAAGCCGCCCTCGTCTAAAAGAGCGGTGGCCGCGCAGGAGATGATAGCCTAGGGGCAGGAACTCGGTTTGCTGATTGCCAAATATGTCCTATGCTTAATAGGGGGGGTTCGTGCACTGCGCAGGAAGCATAAATCGCTGGGGAAATTATGCGGCAGCATGAGATAAATTGAACATGCTGGCCGTGCCGTCGCTCTCGATACTTGTTGGCAAAGAAGTCCAGCGGCCAATGGCTGATGCCATAGAATAGGAGAAGCGAGCCGGCTGGGACGTTTGCGAACCAATCCCTGAAAACAAACGACATCGAGTAATAGAACATCATCAATGAGAGCTGACCTATCTAAACCCTAATTTTCCGTGAACGCCTTGCTTGTGATGCCATGACAGCACTAGAATCACTCCTCGATGCTCTTGACACACTCCCATTCGCCTCTGAGATTCTCCTTCCACAAGGAAACCTTGTTGTCGCCTCCGCTTACGGCCAGAACGTTGCCGCTCAGCGACCAGCTCACACGCCAGACGGGAGCATCAAAGTTGAGGATTTTACAGCTCCATTGGCTTGCGCCGGTTGAATCAGAGGTCCAGATGCGGACGGTCTTATCCTGAGAAGCTGAGGCGATATAGGACTTTTGTAGAACAGTGGGTGACCATGCAACATCACGCACCCAATCGGAGTGGCCACCAAGGGGCTCCTGATCTGGCTTGTAAGACTGCGACGCAGAATCGAAGGTCCAGATTTTGAGCAGGTTGTCACAGCCGCCAGTGACAAACCGTCTGACGCCAGCAGAACCAGGGCCTGGAGAACTGCTCACGATACTACCCGGTGCAGTTGCAGGGGCCCACGACACGGAGTTGACGCCCAATCCATGAGCAGGGAAGGTAACGTGGTCGAAGCTGTTGTCTCGGAACTCGAGCACACTGACATTGCCGTCGGACGAGGCACAGGCAAGAAGACATCCGGATTCATGTGGTGACCAGGAGACAATGTTGACGGAAGCCTTGTGCAGAGCGAAGTCGAAGATCTTTTGCCACTGGTTGTTCTGCTCTCTCCATATGAAGACCTTGCCGTCGTAACCCGCCGAAGCGATGATGTTTCCGTACTTGGGGTGAGCCCAGGAAACACACCAAACCGCACCATCGTGTCTACTGCTGCGTCAGTCTGAAAGCTGATAGGCGTGTAATGAGACATATTCCTACCCCTTGAGGGTTTCTATAAGTCGTTGAGAATCACCCTCTATCTCGAATATCTTGATCGTTCGGTCGCTCGAGCAAGTCGCGAGCCGGCGACCATAGTAGTCGAGGACGGCGTCGTGCTGCAAAAAGGATTTCGGTTAGCCTCAAGAGCTTGATGATAGAGTAGTAACCCGGGGGTATGAGAATCGGAGAGCGGTTCCAGATCTGCACCCGTCGTGGAGTCGCTTGCGGTGGCAGTCGGAGGCCGTGGCGATTTCCCGTGGCTGGCGTGGGTGTCATTTGCACTTACAATCATATCATCGTGGCCAGAGTTTGAAATGACCTGAGCGGACGCCTGCAATGGGTGTCAGCAGGCAAGAAGCAACAACTGGGAGGTGAAGTAGGTGCAAAATCACCATGGCGGGGAAGTTTGTTTTAGGTTGCAAGCCGTTCTGATCGAAAGGTATGTGTCGTTTAAGTGAGGGCCAGTCAGAAGGGGTTGGCAGAGAAAAGACAGTGACTACCGCCGTCGAAGTGTGGGTAGAAGTTGTCGCAGTCGTAGTAGATGTTGACGAGCCACCTAATCCAAGAGCTCCTCAGGTTTGGTCAAGCTGGCTGCAAAGTGGGTCTCCGCAAGCTGGCCTCGTCTTGAGGAAAGAAGGTACTTGCGGGAAGTACCCCACCGCCCTCTCTCAATCCGCCCGGGGGCGGAAGTGAGTAAAGCCTGATTAAGCAGGCGGTGAGATCCTAGATCCTGCCACAGAGAAGAGAACCACGTCTTTTGACACCGTCGGTACGTACCGCGTTGTGCCGAGGTAGGCCGATTCAGAATGATGACCGTCATTCACAAGGAAAGGTTATATTCCTGTCACATCCCCTACTTACTTTGTGCTATCGGCTCTACGCAGACGTCAAGAACTCGCGGGCTTTTCTTCCACACTCTTGATTAGTCCACTTCAGGCTTCGACGGTAGCAGCCTCGACTTCTCGTTCGCATTACCTGCCGGCCGTCACATACACTCCAGCCGCTGAACCGCTGAACCGCTGGACCGCTGGACCGCTGACCAAATCAGGCAGAAGAGAAGCAGAACGGCGGGTGGTTCTTCACCCTGGGCTCTTTACTCTACGTCTACCATTTGCACTTTTAATCCGCTCAGGCTCCTTGAGGTTCCTTCTTGAGAATGGGTGACAACTCCTGTAGCGGCTCAACGCCGTTCAAGAGTCTCGTCGACCACGGCGGCCAAGACCGTAGCCTCCACCAGGATCGCTTTTCCACCACATTTGCTAGTCAACATGTATGTTTGTATCTACCTCTCCGTATCCAGAGCGCTTATAACACATTGAATAGGCCTTCAGGTCTAGTGGCTCGATGTCCTCGCCTCAAGCACAGCATGACTTCGGCGCATTTTTAACCACGAATGCGCCAAGCTCTCATTCACGGCCAATACCTAGTCCTTCCATAGCACCGCATCTCGTAAACCACTATGACGGACGCCTTTCGATGAACAATCCGGCCTCTACTTCCCGTTTGTCCAATACTATACCCTCTGTGGACGAAAGCGCGGCCCGCCGCCCATACCACATACCAAATGCACCCCCAGAAGCGACAGGTTGGGCTCAGGACTTTGCAAGGTTCTCTCAAAACACTCCAGCCTCAAGCAGCTCGGCGCTCATTCGTCCAATCACACAAAATAGCTCACTTCGCTCCGCAGACTTCGCGACAAACATGATGACGTTTCCCTCAAGGCCGTCTTTCTTTAGGCCTGTCGGAGATCCTGGGGCACTCGTGGAAAATGGGCCTACAAGCCACGGCGCTGACGCTGTTCAGGCTGAATTTGACCTCGAAATGGACAGGTGGATGGCTGCTCATGGGGACAGCCGATTAGAAGATATTGACGCCATCATGGAGGAGCTCGCGCGGCAGATGGAGCAAGAAGAAATAACGGCTGCCCAAAACGACGACAGAACCCTTGGCATCAGTCTTCGCGGTGAACAACTCATGCCAGCCACCGTGGATGGTGAGACATCCGTAGAGGAGAAAGACCACTCTGTCCAGGCTCCCTCTGGCACATCCCAACCCAACCAGCTCCCCGATGTGTCGCGGCTGGGTATCGATGACATGGCCGATACAACGTCAGCTGATCTTGCTAGCCCGGGGCAATCAGAAATTTCCGAGGCCGCAAGACAAATTTTGGAATCGGTTCAGCACGAGCAAGGTGACAAGTGGAAAAATTCGAGGTTCCTGCTACTGATGAGAGACTTCCGAGATGGTTACAAGGATATCATCGACAACGAAATACTGGAAACGCATGGCGATGACGGTCACTTGTTGGAAAAGGTCAAATTGACCGAGGCATGACTAGGCAGCAGTGTGCAGGTGCAGGCAGTCCAACCGTATATCTTGGAGGACAAGCCAACCTCATTGCAGATTTCACCCCGCGAGTTGACGGATTGAGCAGAGGATGCCATCGCGAGAAGGCATGTTATGTCCCCAGTTGCATCACCTACGTGGGCCAGGCGATGATGGATGTCGGCATTGAGGGGTTGAACCGATCTCGGATTTTTGTAGGCCCGAGCTTTTACCGTCGGCACCTCAACGGCTCATGTAATATCCCGAGCATGATGTGGCTTGTTGATGCCGCGTATGGAGGGAAACGTTTCGGGCGAGACAATTCTATTGCGACAGTGTTAGCATGGTTCATAAATAAATCATATGATGCGAGACAGGCCATATCGACCTTCAATTCTGCGTATCCAGCGGATTGATCTCGGGCAAGTCTTCTACCTTTTGAGCCCAGCCACCTCCAATGGCAGTCTTTTTGGGAGTGCGTGTGCGGATCGGTGGAGGTCTGGAAATTGGCGAACAACGTCGGAGTTGATCATTATGCTAGACATAGTGGGCATGCACATATGGAGCATGTGCAACATGAGATCGGTCATTTAAAACACTACGAGACGAGAGACTGCGGGGAGAGTTGGGGAACATAAGTCACAGGCGGGAAACAGGGTGAACTGACCGGGGCGCTGGTTATCACTGAATCAATTGGTCTAAATGATTGGCTGATTGGCAACGCTGTATCCAGAGTCCATGGATAGCGAGGACTACCGGGCCTGCCAGATATGATGTATGTTTGTCTGTTTTCGCGGAGACCTGGCGAAAACGGAACCTCGTTCATCGATAAAATAAGTACGAGAATTGCCTGATACAGAAGTGTATGCGTACACTGCATACGGTTTGAAGTATCTTACTAGATACTTCAGCAGGAGCAAAGTGAGCAAATAAAGGAAGATATACGTGTTGAATCTACTGTTGAAGAGTGTGCAGTGCAGTGGATTCGTACCCGGCTCATCCGTGATCTTGTCCTCGGAGTTGTCGCTGGTACGTACCTATGCGTTTCCCGTTTGGGCTGGCCGAAGATGGCGCCAATCAAAGTTGTCGGTATCTCTCAGGACAGTCAGTTAGCGAACTGGAAAAGTACTGTACTTTAGCGTGTCTTTTTCCTTGTGGTCGGCGTTGGTGTGAGGTGGGCAGTGCGTGGAAATTAGGCAGGCGAGAGACGTCCGGCGCCTAGGCTGATTTCTAAGGTCTGGTGGTGGGTGGGTAGCCCGTTTGCCTGTTTGCCTGTTTGCCTGTTTGCCTTGTTGACGCGCACTGTACTGTGCCCGGTCACTGCTTCTGTCCTAGGCCATTAATGGTTTGGCGCCGCAGAGTGTGAGTCACACATCATCCCGGACCATGGATTACACGGAGGGCGGAGCGAGACCTGTATGGAAGGGGCTGCAGGGTACATCCAGTAGCAGTATTCCAAGGCTGTTGGTCGACCAGCTTGTGGGCCATTTTGCGAAGTTTTGGGCGTCCCGGGTAGGCATGGAATACCTTCTAGATCTGTACTTTCTACCGGCCATCAATGCCGTTTCATTCCAGGGCTTTGCCAACCGCGCGCCCTTCGGCTTGCGCTTGTCGTTTTGGCCTGCGGTTGCCTGAAAGGCTACAAAAGCTAGTTGCTCGCCCACAAAACACCTATCTCCAATTTCTCCTTCCTCTTCATACCCTCACCATTTTTCCTCAATACACAGCAATTTATTGTCGCCATAAAGGCTTCTCAAGATGCGTTAAATTAACTGCCCTCTTCGGCTGCTCCCCACAACCAGACAAAATTCAGTCTCACCACTTCGGCAACATTCTCCCCACTCAGTCTTCACCCTCAGCTCTACCTTCCCAGGTCGATCTGAACTTCAGCCCAGCTACACAAAGCTTCAGCTCAGGTTCCTCCTCTTCCACCATTTACTCGCAAGACTTTCCAGTCTTCACCACGGATTCCCAATCACCATGGCTTCCCTCCAGTTCTCCCAGCCTGCCGGCACAACCCGCGCAACAACAGTTCAGCCCACCCGTCGAGCAACCACAACAGGACTTCGTCTTGTTCGATCAGCCTGCCCCACGGCCCAGTCAACCTAGACACCACACTCAGCAGTCTAGTGCTTCTGATATACAGCACCGCCGTCACTCGTCGCATCAGCTCCGTCAGCATCAGCAACGCGGACGCCAATCTCTCATCCGTCACAACCAACGACTAGCCCAGATCCAGGCAGCAGACCACTCGAGGTCTCCGTCGTCCCTGGTTGCTTATCGATTCACCTCTCCCGCACACCAAGCCCAGTTTTACGCTGCTTCAGCTCCGTCGTCTTCACTTGCTCTTCAGCAGCAATCCCGTCGTCATCTGCCCCCGGTCCCGCTTTTCTCCCAGAGTACTGGTCAGACTTCCCAGAGATCGTCAAAGATGGAACTGCAAGGTATCATGCAATTGCCTCCGTTTTCGTATCCGCCTTGCTTACGATTGTCAGAACTCGATCTGGACGACTTCACCGGGTTCGAGGGTGGTGCTTCTACCACATACTCGTCCCCAGCTATGCCATCTGTCTTCGATCTCGGCGGTAGCGCATCTGGGGCGAGCAACCTGGGCACTGTTTCTCCCCAAGACCTGCTGATTCAGGAGCCGTTCATGTCGGCTCCAAATTCGACGGCATTCACTGCTTTAACCTCTCCGTCCGTCTACAACGAGTCGCCAGACTTCAATGACGGTTACGACGTTTCTCCCAATTTTGGCTCTGGTGATTTCGAAACCGGTTCAACTGATCCTTGGTTCCCTCTGTTCCCCCAGGAGACCGCCCCGCCCAAGGACACTCAACAGAATGTTGGGCAGTCTCCTGCTGTTGCGGAAGAAGACCTTGAAGTCGTTGAGTTCACTTCAGCCTCCGCGCGGCGGAAGCCGAGTGGCTCTCCACCGTCCGGCTCCGGTCGCCACTCTTCTGTGGCTGGTGTGAATTCTCGAAAGCGGGACAAACCTTTGCCTCCCATCGTCGTAGAAGATCCTAGCGACGTTGTCGCTATGAAGCGGGCACGGAACACTCTTGCGGCTCGTAAGTCTCGCGAGCGGAAGGCTCAACGGTTTGAGGACTTGGAGGAGAAGATTCGAAAGTTGGAAGCTGAGCGTGATCACTGGAAGAATGTGGCTCTTGGCCGAACATAATCTCGTTGCCACTAAGTGTTCATTTTCCTGCATGGACTGGAGGGAGTCTAGAAATCAGCCACCTCGCCGCGTCAGTTCTACTTTGTTTTTCTTTGGGTTTCTACTTCGTCGGGTCAAGTGTATTAAGGTATAGGTAGTGAACTAGACGTCATAACCCAATCGCCATTGACTCAGGCTGTTATCAGCGTGCATTTCTACTGCGTGAGCTTGGTTTCGTCCTCTTATCTCTTTAAGCCTTTAACTGTTTGTAATGATTTTACCCTGCTTAGCATAGTAAACCTATGTAGCGGTTTATCTAGTGATACGCCTTCTGCCTTGCGCGGCCCACTCGGTGAGACTCACTGAGGGAGCGGGTCACGTGACTAGCACGAGCCTCGCGAGCTCCTGATTTAAAGACGCTTAGGAGGGTAACTTCCTCCTAAGTAATACACGCCTTTTTATAAACTCTTTAGTCTCTTCTAACTACTAGAACCTATCTCTACGCTTTCTAATAAAATATAGCCTTATGTTTATTAAGTTTATAGTTATAATATAGCTTCTCTACTATATATAGCGCTATTAGCTTTATATAGTATAGAGAGTATTATTACTATTCTATTAGCTTATTTAGCTAAAGTATATTAATATATAACATTCTTTTATAAGAATAATAATAATACTTAACTTGCTTTAATAATCTATATAAAATAAACGAATAAAGTATAAAGTATAAAACCTTATATAAAAATACTCTACTTATTATAATCTATAACTAACTATGATATTAATTATATAATATATATAGTTATATAAGTAACGTGGTTGATAAGCGAGTCGATCAGACAAGCGAGTCGATCACCTTAGCAAAATTATAGTAGGCTGCACGCGAAAATTTGGTAAGAAATTGTTAAGACGTACTAACAATTTCTTACCAAATTTTCGCGTGCAGCCTACTATAATTTTGCTAAGGTGATCGACTCGCTTGTCTGATCGACTCGCTTATCAACCACTTACTTTATATAATTAGTAGTTTAGTAGGTTATATTTTAGGTTATCTTTCCCTTTACTTTTCCCTATTAGTGGATATAACTTACTAACTATAATAACTAGAATTATTATAATGTATCTCTTCCCTTATTATTATCTATATAATTAAATACCTATAAATGATTAAGATTATCCCCTTTTATTATAATATTGACTTATCTATAACCTTATACTATATAGGTGTTTATACTACACCTCTAAATATACTTATACTTATACTAATAAAATTTACTTTATATATAGACATAATTTTAGAAATATTAGATTAATACTCTAATTTATATTTTTTACTTATTAAATAAAATAATGTAGAAACTTTATGTGTTTTTATTAATAAATAAACGTTTTAAACATTATAAAGGAAATTATATATTTTAGTTAAATGTATTAATAAAATAATAATAGCGCTAAGTATATAATATAAAGCTAATAGTATTATATAGTAGAGCTAATTATATTATGGCTAAATAAGTTATTATAGCTTTTATAGCTTAAGAATATTATTATATAAGAAACAACTCTTTAATTAAGAGGTTTATATTTATAATTATAAACTTAACTTAATAATAATAATATAACTCTTTATTTATGTTAATTATAGCGTTACTTTGAATATATTTATTATTTTAAATAATATATGTTTTATAAAACTATTTAGCCTTTAATATATAAAAAGCAGTAAATACTATATTAATAGTTTAATTAGACCCTCTAGCTACTTATTATAATTTTTATCTATTTAGAGTAATAAGCCTCTTAACTTTATACCTCCTAATAATATATATAGCCTTATAATCTTTAACTTTATTTTGATAATAATATAGTTTATAATTATTTAATTATTAACTACTAAACTATTAATCTATCCTCTCTCTTATATATTACTTATACTACTATTAAATACTATCCTTATTACTACTTAACTATTTATTATTAGCTATACTATTATTATTAATATTCTCTCTATTTAGTGTAAAGTATACTTACTAATAAGCCTTACTAAGTTTAAACTTAAGCTACTTCTACTTTAGTATTATAGAAGATTTATATGAAGAAAAACTACTTTTTAGAATAGCTAGAAATATATATAGCTTCTATATAGAAGTATTTAAAGCTATTATTTATTACTTTAATTATAATATAAAGAAAGTCCCATCTAAAAGTATTTATAAAAGCTTTAGCTGTAACTGCTTTAATAATATACTATTAATTAATAAAAGAGTATTTATTAAATTTAAAAGTTTTATTTAATATATAGATATTATTCTATATAGTAATACTTTTAGCTATTTATTTATAAAAGGGTATACTTTATAAGGGATTAGTATTTTTATATATCTCTTATAGTATAAATATTATGAAGGATTTATTATAAGTTATTATCAACATAGGTTTGAAAAAGAGGAAGAAGAAGAGAAATAAGTACAAAGCTTTATATATAGTAGAGTTTTTATATTTCTAGTTATAAGAACCTCTTTTAATAATCTCTTTAGTTAAAAAGCTATCTTTTATATAATAGTATTAACCTTACTAGAAAGTTAAGTAAAACTATTATTAAGCTATAAAAGCTTTATTAACCTATTTAGCTTTAATATAATTAGCCTTATTATATATAATATTACTAGCTTATAATATAGCTAGCGCTATTACTATACTATTAATCTATTTAGCTAAAGTATATATTTAAGTTTATATAAAGGTTTACTTACTAATAGGAATATGTACGGTTTCTATATTATTTTCTTTAGCTAGTAGAAAGTATTAATTGAAATACCTATATAGTATTGCTAAAATTATACTTATATATAGAGTGAATTTTACTATAGTCTTTTTATAAGGAGGCTATATTATAACTATAAACTTGATAGTTTAATTAAACTATATTATAATAAAATATAAGAGAATACTGATTAGTTATATTAAATCCTTTATTTTAATTAAAAAACTATTTTAGAAACGCCTTAATACTTATATATTAATTTTCTAATTAATCATTAGAGATATAAAAGTAAATATAAAAATATAAGCTTAATTAATTTATATTTTATTTATATTTTCTACTTTTTTATACTTTAAATTATATAGTCATTTATACTTTAAATTATATAGTTATTTTAAAGAGAATTATTAGAAAAGTTTAATATTATTATTCTTATCGTATTTTAACCTTTTTAGTTTTAAATAAATTAATAAGTGTAATAAAGAATAAAAAAGAGAATAAAAAATAAACCTAATTAAAGTTTAAAAAAATTAAAAATATTTATTTTTATTTAATTTTTGAAAAATAAGATGTAGTAAATCTTTACTATAAATTAAGCTAAAAGATTCTAGAAATTCTCTTAAGAATTAGTTATTAAAATTATTAAACCAAATTAAAAAAAAAGTATAAAAATAAATATATTTTTTATTTATCTACTTATTTATTTTATTATAAATTAATTAAGATTCAATCTGTCTATATAAACTATTTCGTTTTATAATAATATTTAATACTTATAAAAATATTTATTTAGCTTTTTATTTTTAAGTTAAAATTAATAAAAATTCTAAGAACTTTACTTCTTTTTATATATTTTTTAAATATTTCATAAATTAAAAAGAGAAAGATTTGAATAGCTTTACTTTTTATATTTAATATACTTTTTACCTTTTAATTTATACTTTTTTTTAATAAATAACTAACGAGTTTTTTTATTAATTCTGATTTAACCTAAGTATAATTATGATCTTCTTTTTAGATCTTTTTAGTTTATTATATATTATATACTATTTATCCTTTTAGTATAATTAAAACTAAAAAGAGGGTTTAAAACTATATAGTTTAAGCTATATCTTTAATTAAGTTATTTTTGTAAGGGGCTGGCCCCTAGGCCTGTTCAACGTAGAGGTGCCGTCGATTGACTATTCTAAGCTGAAGAAGGAAGAAAGGACTTTACAGGGATAGGCGCCTAGCAGCGGTGAAGCCCACCGGGGTTAGGCGGTGTGCTACGGCGGAATGGTGGATCCGGCGGAGCCGGGTCTCGGTAGCTGCTCCGGCAAAGCCGGAGATCTCGGCCGGGCTCTAGCCCGTGACAATTTTAAATAATAAGAAATTACTTTAAAGTTAAGTTATTAAGTCTGTTTATTTTAAATAGCTTAAACCTTTTAACTTTTCTTTTAACTTTGTTTAAACTTTATCTAAAGTAATCCTTCTTTTCAGTATTAATAATAAAAGTTATAAAATTAAAGTTATTATTATAGATTATATCTTCTATTTTATTAGTTTATTTATAATAATAGGCTTATAAGTAATAGCTAAAATATAATAAATACTAACTTAGATTAATTAATATTAAGTTATAAAAGGAAAAAGTTAGAAGTAGGGGTATAGGTATATAAAGGCTCTATAAATATGCTTAGCGCGCTTACTGTAAGTTATATACTTAAGTATATAATATACTTCAAAATAAGTATAGCGCTAGCGCTATAGTAATACCTCCTCTTTCTCTTTAGGTTTCTACCTATAGAAACTACTTATTATATATATAAAAATAAAAATAACCTACTTTATAAGCTCTTTATTTCCCTTTCTATAAATAATAAAAAGCATAAATCTATTAATGTAATAGCTTAAGTTGGTATATATATATATATATATAGCTAGTATATAAGATCTATATTTTGAGGGCTTTATTTAGCATATAGATATTATTATATATAATGATACTTTTAGCTATTTACTTATAGAAGGGCATACTTTATAGAAGATTAGCATTCTTATATATCTCTTATAGTATAGATATTATAAAGGATTTATTATAAGTTATAAGAATAAGTTATTAATATGAGTTTGAAGATAAGGAAGAGGAAAAAGAAGAGGAATAAGTATAAAGCCTTATACTAATAAAGTTTCTATACTTCTAGCTATAAAAACCTCTTCTAATAACCTCTTTAGTTAAGAAGTTATCTCTTATATAGTAGTATTTTAACCTCTTTAGTTAAAGAGTTATTTCTTTTATAGTAGTATTATTAAGCTATAAAAGCTTAAATAACCTATTTAGCTTTGATATGATTAGCCTTATTATATATAGCATTACTACTATTAGCTTTATACTATATAGCTAACGCTATTACTATTCTACTAGTCTATTTAGCTAGAATATATATTTAACTTTGTATAGTAATATTTAGAAGGTTTACTTATTAATAAGAACGTATAAGGTTTCTATGCTATTTTCCTTAATTAGTAGAAGGTATAAGTTAAAGTGCCTATATAGTATTTCTAAAATTATACCTATATATAAGGTGAATTTTACTATAGTCTTTTTATAGGGGGGCTGCGTTATAACTATAGACTTAATATTATAAAGATTATTTTTTATTTATAAATTCTTAGTATAAATATTCTTTAACTTCTTTAAAAGTATTTGTAAACTTTTAAACTTTTTATTTTTAAACTTTAATTTCTAGATTTAAATCCTCTTAAAATTAAGTTTCAAACTTATGAATTATTAGATTTACTATGGATTATTATAAATACTTTATCAATTTTAAACGTCTTTTATTAAGAGTTTAAATAAATAATCTTAATTAAGTTCTTTCTATAATATTTAAGATTAGAAAAAGGTTAGAATAACTCTTTATAAGTAATAAGATTTTAGATTATTTATTATATTGAATCTAAAGTAATTTAAACTTTAATAGCTTAAAGAAAGTACTTAACTATAAAAGCTCTCTAGATATCTAATATTTTATAAGTTAATACTTAATAGTAATAATTAATTTATTGATTATATATAATAGTTTGTCTTATAATATGTTTTCTACTTTATATAGCTTCTTTAGTAAGCTTTACTAAAGGAGTAAGTTATATAACTAATATAAGCCTTACAAGCTTATAATTTAAAGACGTTTAAGAGGGTCACTTCTTTCTAAATAATATATACTTTTTTATAAACTTTTTAGTTTTTTTTAACTATTAGTTCTTAGTAGTTATAAGTTTAGTTTATTTGAACTTTAATTTTACTTCTTTATTATTACTAAAACATTTTATAAAGTAAGTAAATCTCTTTTTTCTCTTTTTATACTTTTACTTATTTATAACTATTTTTTATATTTTATAAAATATTTTACTTTTCTAAAACAGTTTTTAAAATAAACTCTTATTTTAAAAGTATATAAATTAAGTTAAAAGTTTATAAAAACTACTTAGTTTAGTTTAATTATTTTAAAGTTATTTATATTATATATAATATTTAGAATCTAGTTAGTCTTAGTAAATTTTATATATTTAGTTTTAGAAATATTAATAAAATAAATATCCCATCTCTTCATAACTATATTAATTAAATTAATATAAAGAAATAAAATATTTATAAAAAAGATTTTAAAAAAATAAAATAGAATAAAGCTTAAGAGGAATAAGAAGTAAATATAGCTACTTTTTAATAATACTAATAGAAAAATAAAAGAAATTACTTAAATTTTAATTACTTTTATATTTATATATAACTAACTTTTTCTTAAGCTAATTAAGCTAATACTTACTTTACTTAAAGATCTTTTTCTTTAAGTTAGATATAGAATATTTATTAAATAATAATCTATTTTAATAGCTAAAGTTTAAAATAACTAAAAAACTAAAAACTAGCTTTTAAAATATATTTAAAACTAATTTCTTATAAATATTAATAAAAAGCTTATAAATATAATTAAACTTTAGATCTTAAATAGGTTTGATAAGAACTATATCTTATTTAAACTTATTGTAAAACTTGAAACTTTACTTTTTTTTAAGTTATATATTCTAAATATTTTTAAATTAAGTAATAACATAGATCTTATTTGAATATTTATATATTTATAAAAACTTATAAGCTAAACTATTTTAGATATTAAGAGTAGTAAATTATTTTCTTTATAAATAGTATTTAGACTATTTAAAAATAAGTTTATAAAGAGTAATTTAGCTATTAAAACTATTATAAAGGAAAACTACTTAAATATTCCTTATAAAACTACTTATTTCAATATTAATTTCATAGACTTTTATTACTAATAAATTAATTACTACTATTAAGTATTAACTTATAAGATTTTAGATATCTAAAAATCCTTTATAATTAAGTATTTCTTTTTAACTATCAAAGTTTAAATTACTCTTAATTAAGTATAACTTGGTTGATAAGCGAAGCGATCAGACAAGCGAAGCGATCACCCGACCGCAACATACCTATCTCCTACCTTTACATTTACATTACGCTACACACAACCATGTCATCAGCAAATAAAGAAGCTCAATTGAACTTAGCTACCCAAGCAATCAAACGAAGCAATAATCTTAGCTTAAGAGCTGCATCCCAGATCTACTCAGTGCCTTACTCAACGCTACGCGACCGAATGAAGGGAAAGCTATCACGACGTGATACTATACCTAACTCACGCAAATTAACGGAGCTTGAAGAGGAGAAGCTAGTTGAGTATATCCTCGACCTGGATTCCCGATCGTTTCCTCCTCGCATCAGTGGTGTGGAAGATATGGCCAATCGACTGCTTGCCGACCGCGACGCGCCCCCCCAGTTGGGAAGCGCTGGGCTTCGAACTTCATCAAGCGACAACCGCAGCTCCGGACGCGCTTTTTTCGCAAGTACGACTATAAGAGGGCCCAATGCGAAGATCCAGACGCGATAAACGCGTGGTTTCGTCTTGTGGCGAATACAATCGCGAAATACGGCATTGTGGACTCCGATATCTATAATTTCGATGAGACTGGGTTTATGATGGGCCAGATTGCATCCGGGATGGTCGTCACGAGTGCCGAAAGGCGTTCAAACACGAAAATGATGCAGCCTGGTGACCGTCAATGGGTTACAGTCATTCAGGCCATCAACTCGTCAGGCTACAGCGTTCCGCCGTACATCATCGTTGCAGGCCAATATCACCTCTCCACGTGGTATACAGAAACCAGTCTCCCACGCGACTGGGTCATCGCAACGTCTGAAAACGGATGGACAACAAACGAAAGAGGCCTAGACTGGCTACAGCACTTTAACCGGCATACAAAACCGCGTGCAAGTAGTAGTTATCGCCTCCTCATTGTCGATGGGCATGAAAGTCACCACGCCGCCGACTTTGAGATATATTGCAAGGAAAACAACATCATCACACTCTGTATGCCGGCCCATTCGTCTCATCTGCTTCAGCCCTTAGATGTTGGGTGTTTTGGGCCGCTAAAGAAGGCTTATGGTCGACAAATTGAGGATAAGATGCGCCGGGGTAATACGCACATTACAAAGGAAGACTTCTTCCCTGCGTTTCGCGAGGCATTTACACAAGCCCTCACAGTTAAAAACATCCAGGGAGGTTTCAGAGGGGCTGGGCTTGTCCCTCTAAGTGCCGAAAGTGTGCTTTCAAAGCTCGATATCAAGTTACACACTCCAACGCCTCCAGGGTCCCTTCCAACAACACCCCCCCGCGTGGACTTCTCAGACGCCAAACAACCCAACTGAGGCGTCTTCTCAGTCTGAACTCATCAAAAGGAGGATCTCTCGCCATCAGAATAGCTCCCCAACTTCAATTATTGAAGCTGTAGAGCATCTATCAAAGGGAGCGCGGGGATTTATGCACCAGATTGCCTTACTAAGGTCTGAGGTCCAGATCCTTCGGGAAGAGAATAACCTACTTAGCCGACGCAGAAGGGCTAAGAAAACACGTCTCAGACAAGGAGGAAGTCTTACTGTAGCTGAGGCTGAGGACCTTCAGTCGCAGAGAGAGGCGACAGCTCAGATCGAGGAGGAAACGCGCCGGAGTAGTGGCCGTCGGCCGAGGACGGAAACAGGTCAACGGCGATGTGGTGTCTGTGGGAACACTGGTCATAATGCGCGAACATGTCAGTTTATTGAAGAAACATCTAATGAAGAGGTTTCTGAGTAGTTTGAACTCAATTGATTCTGTGGGTGTTGTGTACGAGTTAGAAATGTGCTGTGGTTGCGGTTGGGTGATCGCTTCGCTTGTCTGATCGCTTCGCTTATCAACCACGTTAATAAATAATCTAAAATCTTATTACTTATAAAAAATTATTTTAAGATTTTCTTAATTTTAAGTATTATATAGAAGTCTTTATGGAAATTATTTATTTAAATTTTTTATAGTAAGGTATCTAGTAATATACTATATACTTTATAAAGAAGCCTTAATAAACGCTTATTAAAGATTAAGTTATATAAACTATGTAAGCTTAATATACTTAAGATATCAAGTATATTAAGAGTATAATATCTCCTTAGAAAAAATATATCTTTATCTAACTTTTAAGTCTCTTCTAAGTATTACTTATATAATAGTTATAAACTTAATTTATTAGAATTTACTTCTATTTTTACTAATATATTATAATTATTATTAAAAATAAATAAAACTTTCTTTTTTCTCTTTTTAAACTATTCTTAATTAATTAATTACTAAGATATCTATCTTTATTAAGAACTAATTCTTAAACTTTAAATACTTTTTTAAAAACTTAAGAAGATTAAGATAGTTAGATTCTGTCTCTTAAATTCAACTATATTTTTATACAAATCTAAAAATATATTAACTTCAATATTTAAAATACCTTAAATCTTTTTAAAAATTAATATAAAACTCTTTTTAAGATTGCTTCTTTTATAGAAGAGAATTATATTTAATATATTTATAAGTATTTAGAATATTATTATTACTAGACTATAGAGAATTAAGGGTTGAGAGGGATTTTATTTACTCTTTCTATTCTTAAGTTTAAATACTTTATAAAGTTTTCAATTAAAGATTTAATACTTTTTAATTACTATAAGTTATATCTTTATATTTAAGAGATTTAAACTAAATATAAAAGAGATATTTAAGTAATAAACTTTTATGAATATTAAGAAATCTAAAACTAAATTATAAAAATAGTTAATAAAGAATTTTTAAATTTTACTTAGCTTAAACTTTTAATAAAAACTAAGTTTAAAAAAGAAGTTTGAAGAAATACTTTTAGGATTATAGTTATAATAATTTAAGAAAATACTCTTAGAACTATTTTTAGAATATTTTAAATATTTAGAATACTTTAAGAAATAGCTATAATTTATAATAAAGCTTAAATTACTATGAACTTTATAGTTAGTAATAAAACTCCTTATTATATTTTTTAAATAATAATTTACATTTTTAAAGAATATTTTATAATAATAGAGTTAATTATTATTATTATTATTATTAAAGACGAGTATTTTATAATATTTAAGAAAATGTCTTATTTATTAATTAATTTTAAAGTTTCTATATTTTTTAATTTATAGCTTTTAATAAGGGATTGAACTATGATATTTAAAAAAATAAAAAGTATTAATAATAAAAAACTTTTTTTAAATAATTAAAATTGGATTTATTTTTAATTAAGTTATTTAATACTTTTAAAACTATATAGTTCTTAAAAAGAGTAGCTAGAAAACCCCTTTATCAAAAAAAATAGAAACCTATTTAAAAGAGTTATAAACTTATAAATCTAATAAAGAAAAAGCTACTTAAATAGCTACTTTATAATATTTAAAGGAAAACTTAACTTATAGTAAAACTTAAGTAATATCAAAATATATTTTAAACTTTAAAACCTTTAAATTATATAAATATAAACTTTATAGCTTAATATATATAGATTTTTATAGAATATACTTAAATAAAGTTCTTTTTTATAAGAAAATATTTATAGATATACTTTTTAACTTATTTAGTAGTAAAAAAATAATATGAAGAATAAAGCTTTTAATAAGAAATATTAAGCTTTTTATAAAACTTTTATTAAGAATAAATAAGCTATTATTAAAAAACTTAATAAGTTAAAAAGATAGAATATATTTCTATAAATATTTTCTTAAACAAGGTTATTATTATAGCTATTTTCTAGTATATTTTAAATTTTTCTCTTCTTTAAAAAGAAAGAAGATTCTTAATCAAACCCTTTTCTATAAATACTATTAATTCTACTCTTTTTTAATATTTAACTATTATAAATATTAAAATATCTACTTATTTTATTAATAATCTTAATTTCTTTAAGAATTACTATAAGTTAAATGAATTAAACTAAGTTCTAGTTAATTAATAATCTCTCTATATTAAAAAAATAAGTATTAAAGCTTTTAAGAATTTTTGAAATAAACTAAAAAGAGTTAATATAGAGGATCATATTCTAAAAAATATCTCTTATATAGAAAATCTCTATATTAACTTAATCTTCAAATATTATTTTTAAATAATTAGTATTTAGTATTATAGAAATATTAATAAGCTTCATTTTAGAAATAATAAAAGTTTTACTCTTTATAAGTTTATTTATAATAATAAAAAGTATTTTTTTTAAATATAATTTTTTTAATTAGTTTTTTATTTCAAATTACTCTTTCTTATATATTAATATAAATTATTCTAGAGAAGTTAACTTTATTTATATAGCTATGTTTAATAAACTTTTATAGCTATTTTTTAAATTAAAACTTATATATAATAGTTTTATTTAAGTAAAATACTTTTATTCTAATTCTTTTAAGCTTGATACTCTTAAGTATTTAGTCTAAAATATTTAGAAAGTAAAAATTAAAAACTTCATATAGTTAAAATATAGAGAATATATAATAACTTATATATAGAAAGTAATTTTAAAAGAACTTTTAGAAAACTATAGTTTATATTTATATTAGAGAATATTATAAAACTTCTTTAACTACTTAGTTACTTTATTAAAAGCTTTATAGTTTCTATTTATTAAGGATAAAATATTTTAGAAAACTTTATAATTTCTATTTTTACTTAAAAATATTTTTTGAAAGTATTTTATATAACCTTAAGATATAAAAACTAAGTTTTAAAATAAAAAACATATTTATTTATAAAATATAATAAAATAATAGATAAATAATTATTAAGATCTTTAGTTATATTAAATATAAAAAATAAATTAATAAGAAGAAAATTAATCTTAAGTTCTGTTATTTTATATAAAAAAGTTTATAAAAAAGATTTTTAAAAAAAATTTACTGAAAATATTAAGATAAAAGTAGTAATAAACTTAACTTAGTAAGCGCTTTATTCACTTTAGCTTATACTTTTGGTAGGACCTTTATTCTCTTTTAGAATAATTCTTTAGTCTCTTCTTTCTTATTATCTAGACGATAAGATTTTACTAGTAACTGCTCTACTATAATAAGTTAGCAAAAAAAGAAAAGATTACATAAAAGGAAAATTTATACTAATAAACTATATCTTTAGAAGTATTATAAGAATAATAAGTACTACTAACTGTAATATACTCCCCATACATTAATAAGCTTAATAGTATTTTATAATATAAACCCCTTAAATAATAATAGTAGTAAGGTATAAGTTTAAAACTATTTTTAGTAATATTAAGAGAATAATAAGAATAATAGAGCATAGAAATTATAAAATTATTAATAATGTAACCTAATATAGTATTAGTATTATAGGTAAATTAGGAAATATAATTAATAGATCCCCAACTTAAGACTAATAATAACCTACTTATATTAGGTCTTAAAAGTAAGACTTTTAGAGAGGGGACTTAATATTACAACCTATCAATAAGGATAATAAGTAGCTAACTTATTTAGATATTAAGTAGCTAAAATAGGATATTTATACTATAGGATTATAGGAATAATAAGGACTTACTTAAAGATAGAAGAACTATAATATAAGTTATATAATAATAAAATAAGACTAATAGATAGTGTGAATTACTAAACGCTTAGTAAGAGCTATTAAGCGTTTACTAGCGATTACTATACGCTTACTAGTATTTAGTTAGGAATTAGCAATAAGATAAAAGGACTGTCTAAAACTTATATATAGTATGAGTTTAAGCCTAGCTTATAGTTAGACTTCTATAGCTCTTTAGTAATTAACTTAGTATTTATTTTTATAGATATTTTTAGCTTATTTTTACTGCAAATTACTTATTAAGCTTAAAACTGATCATTTTAGTTTCTAAAGACTTAACCTATAATAGCTTATAACTTACAACTTAGACTATAACCTTAGTGTACTATTAAAGTATATTAATCCCTAGCTTCTATTAGCAGACCTTACTATTAGATAGCTAACTATAATATATAGTAGTATTTATAAATAACCTCTTTAGTTAAGGAGTTATCTCTCTTATAGTAGCGTTACTAAGTTATAAGACCTTTAATAACCTCTTTAGCTTTAATATAATCAGCTTTACTATATATAGCGCTATTACTACTAGCTTTATATTATATAACTAGCACTTTTGCTATTCTATTAGTCTATTTAGCTAAAGTATGTATTTAACTTTATATAAAGGTTTACCTACTAGTAGGAATATATAGGGTTTCTATACTATTTTCCTTAATTAGTAGAGGGTATAAGTTAAAGTACCTATATAGCGTTTCTAGAATTATACCTATATATAGGGTGAATTTTGCTATAGACTTTTATAGGGGGGCTACGTTATAACTATAAACTTAATAGTATTTATATAATAACCTCTTTTTAAAAAATAAAGTTATTCTCTATAAAGATACTAAGTCTGTATAAAATTAAATTAATTAGCTTTTTAATAAGGTTTATAGTTATTTTAGTTTCTTTAATCTATAAAGCTTTTTTAGAGGTTTTTTTTTTAAATAAAACTTATTTTTATTAAATATAATATTATAAATAATAATTACTCTTTTATGAGTTAGGATTTATATTTTATAAAGATTATACATATTTAGTATATATCTTATAAGATATTTAATATATTTATATAAAGTTATTTTGAACTTTCTTTTTTTATCCTTTTTTTTTCTCCTTTTAAGAAGTATATTTTATAACTATAAGTATAGATTTACTTTTAATAAAATTAAAAGTTAAGAGATTTTAGAACTTTATAAACTAATATTTATAAGTTTATATATTTCTTAAACTAATCTTATTTAACTTTATTTAATAACTTCTAATTTATTAAGAAATATAAGCTTATATTAAATATGAGAATTCTCATAAACATTGATTTATTTTATAGCTCTTTTAGTAAATTAAATATATTCATAACGTAAAATAGATAGTTTTTAAAAAAGGTTATAAAGAGATATTAATAAATAGTAGCTAAAGAAGATAAAGTAGTAGAAAGTTTTCTACCTAAATCTTCTTTAGTTTTAAAAGTATAATCAATAAGTATTTCTAAGATCTTAGATCTAGATTTAATTCTTAACTAAGATCCTAGCAGGCTAAATTTCTTATTAAGTAAGTCTTAGTTATATTCTAATATTCCTAAGCGAATAGATAGTTTTTTATTTACTCTATAGTTATTCTAATAGGTATAGATGTAAATAAGGGGTTTAAGAGGCTTATAAAATTATATATAAGGTTAGCACTTATATCTTTCCTATATTTCTTATTACTTTTATTTATAGCGTTAAGTTATAATCTTATTATATTCTTCCTATTATTCTTAAGTTATAAGTAGACTTAGTTTATCCCTAAGATCTATACTACTAAGTATTTTAATATAGTCTTTAATCTTATTATAATAGTTAAGTAGATTACTATTAGGTTCCTATATATTATCTTTATATCTATAACTTTTCTATTTAACTAAGTATTCCTATTTATTATTTCTATACTAATAATTAAGTATTTTTTCTACTTTATACTTTAGTTTATTATTTTCTATAATAATAATATTATTTATCTAATATGTATATAGTACTAATTTAAGGAGTAAGACGTAGAATACTAAGTAATATTTTATAGTTTCTAGAAGTTTAAGTTTATAATTAACTAGTAAAATAACTTATAAGACCTTTAAAGGCATAAGTTTCTTGAAGTTAAGCTTATTGCTTAGTCGTTTTATTACTATATAAGATAGGCACTATCTCCCCATTTTAAAGTTAGTCCCTTAATCCTTTATTTACTACTAAATTTTAATATTTATTATTAGATAAATTTAAGTTCTTTACATATATTATTCTAGATATCCTTAATTTATTATACTAAAGTAATGGCTTTTATTATAGCTAAATCTAATTATGGACCTCTATAAGTAGTTAGTTTAAATCTATAGTTAAAGTAAAAGAGGGATTTCTTAGTATTTTCTCTAATTATACTATTATAAGAAAACTAAGCTATTAGTAGTAATATAACTTAGTTATTTTAGTTATAGTTAACATAAATATAGAGGTAGGTTTCTAAGATTTAGTTAATTTATTCTATTTATGTATTGGTTTATAAGTAAAAAGTAGTAGATATTAATTATTTAATATTAAGTTATATTATAATTAAGTTCTAAAACTTAGAAGTGAATATCTTATCTCTATCTAATATAATTTCATTTAGTATACTATAGTTAGTAATAATATACTTTTAAAATATACTTTTATAAGAGGTTCTTATAATTTTAATAGCTTAATAATAAAATTAAGAGATATAGATTACTAAGCAGTTTATGGTATAAGTAAAGGTTATAATATACTATAAAGCTAATATTAAGTAGGTTTACTTTTAAAGTAAACTTTATGGTTTTTAATTACTTTTACTATATATTCTCTAATAACTTTTTCTCCGTATTATTATTATAATTATTTCTAAGTCTTTATAATTCCTTGGTAACTATATATAGAGTAAATATAAAACTTTATAATTACTTTATTATTTAGTTTACTAAGTAGGCTAATACTAAATTATCTAGCTATTATTAAGAGCTTAGTTATTAGTATTAAGTCTCTATTATTATTTCCTTTAAGAATCACCTAAGTTTCTCTAAATATAAGGACGTTATAGTTTAGTTATTAGCTAAAAACGTTAGCTTTACTATTATTTAACCTTTTTTAGTAAATAATTCTAAAGTTAAATTCTAAAAGGAATTCTAACTATTATATTTATTACCTATTTAGCACTTTTGAAATAGTAAAATATAAAAAGTTTTCATAGTTAAGATATATAAATAATTTATTAGTTATTCCTAAAAGTTTTAATCTTTATTTTTTAAAGATTTTAATAATTACTATTAGTTTTTTATTATAAATTAAGTAATTAAGTTTAGGTTTATAGACTTTATATAAGAAGAAAGTATATAAGTATAAGCGCTTTTTTTAAATCTTATTATTATTAGGATAGTTATACTCTAATTGTATAATCTAATATATTTAGTTTTATTTTAAACTTTTTTACTAGTTTTAGGATAATTAAGATAGGTTTAGTAGTAATAAGGTTTTTAATTTTCTAGAAAGCTATTTATTATAGTTCTTCTTAGATAAAAAGGGTATCTTTATAGCTAAAACTAGTAAGAGCTATATTAATCTTGTTATAGTTTTTAATAAACTTATAGTAGAAGTTAATAAAACCTAGGAATCTTTAGACTTCTTTAAAGTAGGTTATAAAGGTATTAGGAAGACTAAAAGATATAATAAAGTACTTAAAATATTTTTTTTATATTCTAAAAGTAGTTTTCTATTTTTCTCCCTATTTTATTCTAATTAAGTTATAAACTTTCTTAAAATTAAGAGCTATAAATTAGTTAGTTTTATAGAAGAGTTGTCTTATTTTATTAATAAGTAGTAGTAAGTAGTGATTTTTTATTATTATTTTATTAAGTATATAGTAGTTAATATATAGTTATAGTTTTCTATTCTTCTTAAGTATAAATAGGATTAAGCTTCTTATTAGTAATATTAAAAGTCTAATATAACCTTTCTTTAGTTTTTCTTTGAAGTATTTATCTAAAACTTCTATTTCTATTTAGTTAAGTCTATAAATCTTATTAAAATATAGGTCTTTTCCTTTTTAAGAAGTATTTTATAGTTAAAGCTAATATATTCAAGTAGTTTAGTCTTTAGTTTAGCTATAAAGAGTTTCTCATAAACTCTATATTCTTCTAAGATAGATAGAAATAGATTATTCTTCTAGTATAGATTTATTATTATTAAAGATTATAATATAGCTTTTTTTACTTTAAAGTACTAGAGGTATTATTTTACTACTCTTTATTATATTTAATTTATTTAAAACTTAATGTAATAAGGCTACTTAAATACTAAATTATTATAGTTCTAATAGAGTTAGCTTTTACTTTAATCTATCTATAGGTTATTTATTTATAACTAAAGTAGTTTTAGTACCATATTATATATTTCTATATTAATAATATTAAATCAAATTCCTTTTTTTTAATTTAAGTAGCTTAAGAGAGGTATAGTCTTATTATAGATAATACCTCTTTTAGACTCAAATTCTTCTCTTTTTACTATATATAAGAAATATAGTTATGTTTTTCCTCCCTATTATACTTCTAGCTTATTAATCGCTTAAAGGGTAATAAAATTGACTTTAGCTTTATTATTAATTAGTATAAATATTATTAATTAATTAATAGTAACTTTAAGTTTAATATTATTCTTATATCTTTAGGATATTTAGTAGATAGATCTTTTCCTTATTACTTATTATAATCTATTATTGATAAGTAAGTTTAGTTTTTTAACTATTTTAGTTATCTAGAGTAAGTAATTTATTTTCTTTTTTATACTACCTTAATAAAGCTATTCTTATAGATTTTAACCTAAAGAGGTCTTAATCTATTCTTTATTATTCTCTCTATATAAGCTTATCTTAGTAATAAATTTAGTATTTATTATACTAATATTTATCCTATTTTATATTATTATTATATTAGTATTTTATAAGGAACTATAGGCTAGGTCTAAAGACTATAAGGTTATCTTTAAATAATACTATAGTTTACTTAATTATAATAGAAGTTAAGTAGATCTTATAGATAGGTTTATTATTATATCTCTTAAGGTAGAACTAATAGTTATACTTCTCTCCTATATATTCTTTATATTTACTATAGAAGTATTGAAGCTAAAAGAAGGTTCTATAGAGTTGGTAGTTGCTTCTTAGTATAGGATAGTTTTCTATATAAAGCTAAAGTATATATTCTTAATCTTACTAAGCTACTAAGGTATTATAAAAATACTATTATTATTTATCTTAAAGAATATTAATTTCTTAATATTTTAAGAGTTATTTAGTTTTATTTTCCTAGTTGTTAGATTCTTCTTTAAATCTAAAGTTATTATTTGTATTAAAGGTAAACTTATAAGTAATCTCTACTTAAATATATTAGTAAGTAATATTATAAGGTTTATCTAAATTATAAAGTGAACTTTTATTTTCTCTAAAAGTTCAGTTACTAATTAAGTTAAAGAGTTATTATTCTATTAAGGGATTATATTAATATTTTAATTCTTCTTTAGATTCCTCTCTAACTTATTATTCTATTTCTTAGTTAATGTATTTATTTTAAGTAAGGTTTCTATATATATATTTCTATTATTCTATATATAAGAGTATAGCTTTAAGTTATCTTTCTTTTATAAGATTATAATATAAGGCTTATCTTAAATTCATTTTAAATATATAAGCTTAGCTAACTAGAGATATATAAGTTTTAAGTTATTATTATTTTTTAGTTTTTAGTTACATACAGAGGTATTAATAGGTTTAAGTTAACTATTAGATTTATGGTATCTTATTAAGTTATTCTCTAGGTTTTCTTATAATCTTATTATTACTAGTATATATTATTATTAGGGGTTTAAAGTAAGTATCTAGGGAAGTTATATTATACTTAGATCGCTTAGAGTTACTATCTTTTAAGTAGTATCTTAATATTTCTTTATCTTTAAGGTAGATTTAATAGTTATTATTATAATATCTAGTCTAAGATAAAGGTTTTATAAAGGGCTTTTAAGATTATATTAACCTAATAAGGTTATTTAGCTATTAGTTTTTAAGGAAGCTTTTTTAGTTACTTATAATCTTTAGTAATACATCTCTATTTATTATAGTTATAGTACTTAAGGTTTTAAAGTTTCTTATTATTTAATTTAGTTATTATACTGAGGTCTATAGGTTTATTATGCTATCTATAAGAAATATTTTAGTAGGTATTATTTTAGTTATTATAAGGTTTATTATTATTTTACTAGTTATTAAATTTATACTAAGGTTATTATTAATATTTGTATTTAGAGTTAGGGTTTAGTCTTTTTTTGCCTTTTTCCTTATAGTATTTCAAGAGTTAGTTATTAATTTTAATAGTATATTTAATATAATCCCTAAAGCTAGAGGGTATATTAACTTTAGCTATTTCGTTTTTAATATTATCTTTGAATCTTTGCTAGGAAGTAAATATCTTATTTTTATTAGTTATATTAAGTTAAGATATAATCTTTTAGAATTTAGCTATATAGAGTAAGATAGATTTAGTTTATTTTAAGTAAACTAGGTTATATTTAGTCTACTGTTTTTTTTTAAGTTCGAAGAAAAGTAACTGGAGAGCTGTAATATATCCTATAAAGCTAAAAAAAAATATTATTAACTTTTTAGCTATATTTGTTAATAAGATTATCTAGCTATTCTTACTAGAGGGGTTTAAACTAAGCTAAAGCTTATCCTCTAAAGAAAATAGTAGTATATATAATATATTTAATTTTATTTTAGAATATCCTTATATAGAAAGCCTAATAGGTTTATATTCAGACTAAGTATCTTTTAAGTTATCCTAAGGTCTTATTAAAGGTAATATAGGAGTTAAGCTTAAGTTATTCTTATCTTTTAACTAGGGCTAAAATAATATTAGTAGTAGCTTAAAGAGCTATAACTTCCTTCTTAAGATCCTAGTTCTTATAGGCTTATTCCTATAGTTCTTTAAAAGCTATAACATTCTAAGTAAATATATTGTATATTTCCTTAAAGTTATTATTAGTCTTATTAAGCTATCATTTAAGTTCTTTAGTATTATTTTTACTATTTAAGTTATCTTTTATTTTCTGGGTTTTAAGTCTTTAGGTTAGATTCTAAGAGGTTTATCCTCTAGAAGTAGACAAAGGTTCAGAGGTAGGTAACTTAATAGAGGTATAGAATAATATTTTATTTAATATTATTAGTAGGAATTAATAGTTAACTTACTGAATAAGAGTAATTAAAGTATTATAGTTAGCTATCTAATAGTAAGGTCTGCTAATAAAAGCTAGGGATTAATATATTATAATAGTATACTAAGGTTATGGTTTAAGTTATAAGTTATAAGCTATTATAGATTAAGTTTTTAGAGACCAAAGTGATTAGTTCTAAGCTTAATAAGTAATTTACAGTAAAAGTAAGCTGAGAGTATTTATAAGAATAAATACTAAGTTAATTATTAAAGAGCTATAGAAGTCTAACTATAAGCTAAGCTTAAGGTTATACTATATATAAATCTTAAATAGTCTTCTTATTTTATTATTAATTTCTAGTTAAGTATTAATAAACGCTTAGTAATTATTAGTAAGTTTTAAGTAGCTCTTATTAAGTATTTAGTGATCTATACTATCTATTTAGTTTTATTTTATTATTATATAACTTATATTATAGTTCTTCTATCTCTAAGTAAGTCCCTGTTATTCCTATAATCCTATAGTATAAATGTCCTATCCTAGCTACCTAATATCTAAGTAGGTTGGCTACTTATTGTCTTTACTTATAAGTTATAATATTATATAAGAGATAACTTCTTAACTAAAGAGGTTATTAGAAGAGGTTTTTATAGCTAGAAGTATAGAAACTCTATTAATATAAAACTTTATACTTATCTCTCTTCTTCTTCTTTTTCAACCTATGATAAATCCTAAAGCTTTATAATATTTATATTATAAGAGATATATAAAAATATTAATCCTTTATAAGATGTACCCTTTTATAAATAAATAGCTAAAGCTATTACTATATAAAATAATATCTATATACTAAATAAAGTTTTTAAATTTAGTAAATACTTTTTTATTAATTAGTAGTATACTATTAAAGTAGCTATAGCTAAAGTCCTTATAAATACTTCTAGAGGAGACCTTCCTTATACTATAATTAAAGTAATAAATAATAGCTTTATATACTTCTATATAGAGGTTATATATATTTCTAGCTATCTTAAGGAGTAACGTTTCTTCATAGAAACCCTCTGTAATATTAAAGTAGAGGCAGCCTAAACTTAAGCCTAACAAAGCTTATTAATAAGTACTCCTTATACTAAATAGAGAGAGTATTACTAATAATATTATAGCTACTATAAAAGTATTAGCTAGTTTAATTAAGTAAGAAGATAATAATAATAATAACTTAATAATAAATAGTAAAATAGTAATAGGGATAGTATTTAATAGTAGTATAAGTGATATATAAGAGAGAGGATAGGTTAATAGTTTAGTAGTCTATATTAATTAAGTAATTATAAACTATATTATTACTAAAGTGAAGTTAAAGATTATAAGGTTATTAATATATATATATATTTAAGTGCAGCTGAGGCTAAGAGAGGGATATAGTTAGAGATTATAATTATATAACTAAAGGCTGTATATGTTATTAAGAGGTGTAGAGTCAAGAGGTCTATCGCTCTAAGTAGGTAAAAATCATAGTAAACAGCTAGAGGCTATATAAATGCTATAATAAAATATAAAAAATAAAGATTTAATTAAGAGTATATAATAAACTTTATGTATATTTAAATATAATTTTAAGTTATTTACTTAAAGATATCCTAAAAATAGTATTCCTATTATTACTCTTAAAATAATACAGAAACTATATATTCAATAGAGAAAAATACTTAATAATAAGTAAAGTTAGTTTAAGATTAGTAATAAAGTTATTTAAGAAATAAAACTCTTTAGATTTCGTTAATAGTTTTAAAAAAAACTCTTTTTAACTTTAAAATTAGCTTAACTTAGAAAATATTAATGACAAAGCTTTATAGCTACTTTAAAAATATTTATATACTTATAAAATATAAAAAAGTTATATATAAACTAATAAATTACTTCTATTAAAAGTAGGGTTTTTAAATTTATAGCTAATATATTATTTATACTATGTATTATTATAAAATAAGTAAGGGATCTCTTTTTGGTTACTTTTATATTGTTTTAATCAAAAGAAAATAAAAAAGACTTATACTATTAAGTATAACATATTATATTATAAAGTATTATTTAGAGATTTCTAAAAAAGAAGTTTTTTTATAAAATAGATCTATAGAAATAAAAACTAAAATATTTTTAAAAAAAAGAAAACAAACTATATTATATTATACTTCTAGCTTTCCTAAAGAACTAAAATAATCTAGAGAAACTACTTAAAGATATATAAATACTATTTTATATAGCTACTTAAGAAGAAATTAAGAAGTTACTTTATAAAGAAATATAGAGGTTAATAGATAATAAATATATATATTTAAAACCCCTCCCCCTAAAATAAGTATTCATTTATAAGCCTAATAAAATAGCTATTTAAATTAATATAAAGTAAACGTTTATATAAAGAGGGATTTTTAGAAAAGAGAACTAAAGGGGATATATATAATAACTTTTATAATATATATATTTAGAGTTACTATAATATTTATAATAAAGTTTAATTTAAAAATACTTTAATATAATACTATTGATATATTTTCTAATAGAGATATATTTAAAAATAAAGTATTAGTTACTTATAAGCTTCTTTTTAGAAGTAGAATACTCTTTATAGATTATATTATTAAGAACTTTAATAATAAGTATATTAAGCTTAAAAAAGTACTCTATAAACTTTATAATATATGATTTTTATAGTATAAAGAGTTTTACTTAATACTTAAGAGTTTTTAAGACTTAAAGCTTCAAAAGAAGACTTATATCTCTTTTAAAACTTAAACTAAAAAAGTCTTTATTATTTTCTATATCAATAATATTCTTATACTTTTTTATAAAAATAATAAATAATACTTAGGAAAGGTAATTAATAAGATAATAAAAGCTTATAAAGTTAAAAAGTAACATTTTATAGAATAATACTTTAAAATATATATTATTAAATATTATAAAACTTATAAAATCTTTTTTATTTATAACTTATGTATATAAAAGATTCCTACTTACTTTAATCTCTATAATAAGATTAAAAAAGCTTATAAAAAATAAAAGATAAATAATTTCTCAATAAATAAAGTTATTCTAAGAAATAGTAAAATCTATTCTATATATAGCTATTCTTTTATAAATAGATATAATATTTCTATTTTTAGTTCTTTTATAATTCTGTATAAGCCTTTTTAAGAAATATTTTTATATAGTAAAATATATAATTTATTACTCTTTTAGTACTTACTATTTTATATTTTACTTTAGTAACTTAAGAGATAAACTTAGAAGTATAATAGTTTTTCTTATTACTAAAAATACTTTATTTATAAATAACTAAAAGTTTTATTATTCTTTATAAAGATATATTATAATAATATTTAGAAGAGTAGTTTAACAAAAAGTTATAAAATAAGTAATTATTATTATATTAACTATAGAAGTTAGGTTTTAAGTTTTAATAAAACTATAAGAGGAATAGTTACTCTGTAAAAACTTTTTCAAAAAAAATTAAACTAAATCTTAAAGATATTTAGAAGATTTATTATAATAATTAATAAATAATCTATTTAATTATACGTAATAGAGAATATATCTTTATTTATCTATATTTTTTTAGATATCTATAACTTATAGTTAATAAAAAGTATAAAAAGAGTAGTTTTAAAATAGTTTATATATTAACTTCTAAGATATTAGTAGATAAACTTAAAAAAAACCTCTTATAAATATACTTTAAAAATTATAAAAAAAAAATTATTTATAAAATATAAAATATTTAATTATATTTATAGAATTATAAGTAAAAAACGCTTATAAAAGCCTTTTTAAAAAAATTTAAGAACTATTAAAAAAAGGTATAAAACCCAAAAATTCTATATATATATATCAAGCTAATATAGCTACTTATAAAATATAAAACAACTCTTTATTTATAAAAACCAAGAACCTATAAATATTTAAAGTTTATTACATAATTTCTAAAGATTAAAACCCTCTTCAAGTTCCTCTACTTAATTAAAACTAAAAAGAATACTTCTCACAAATATTATTAAGTTATAGTTAGTATACTTATATATATATTATATATAAATATTATAAATAATAATAATACTTTCATAAATAAGATTAAAATAAGAAGTATTTTCATAAATACTTAAGTAATTAACAAGAGAAGAAGTAAAGCTAAAAACTATATTAAAATTAAAAATACTAATAGTATTTATAATAATAGAAGTTAAATAAATAAAAGTATTTATAATAGTAATAGCTTAAGTATTAAGAATAATATAAAAGTTTCCTTAAGAATTATATAAATAAATAATAAGAATTATATTAAGAGCGTTTATAAAACAAACCTAAGAATATTTAAGATTATAAAAACTAGATCTATTAAGCTTTTATTAGAAAGAGTACTTAATTTCAAACTTTAAAAAGTATTTTTAAGAGTATACTTAAATAAGTATCTCTTAAGGATTTTATTAAGATATTTTAAGTAAAAGTTTGAAGTATTAAGAGAGAAAAAGAAATATTAAGTACTTATAATATTAAGAGTAGGGGTTTAAATAAGAGGAGTACTTATAAACTAATAATTTAGAAAAAAAGGTATAAAAGTTAAAATAAATAGAAGGTTTATTTTAACTCTAAGTAACTACTTTATTTAGTTTACTTTTTTTATCCTCTTAAGCGTTTTTTTCCTCTTAAGAAAGCTATTTATTCTTTACTTTAGATTTTAGTTTTTTAATCAGTAGTAAAGAGTTATTTTAGTTAGAGAATAAAGCTAGCTTATAAGAGTAATATAATTCTAAAAGTCAAGAATACTTATAGAGAGAGAAAAGAAAATTAAACTTAAAATATTTATATTAAGATATTAAGTATTTATAATTAATCTCTAATTAGATCTACTTAAAAAAACTTAATAACTAAGACTAACTTATTTATAGTAAAATAAGAAAAGGTTATACTAAGAGGATAGAATATAAGGAATAGAGATATATTTATACCAAAGAACTCTCCAAAGTAAGTAACTTTACTAAGTATACTTTTAAATATATTTATAGAAGTCTACTTATTAGTAATCTTTTTATATAATCTTTTTTATAAAAAGTTAAACTTTTACTCTTATTTATAAGGTTTTAGTGTTATCTATATTACTTAAGTATATTTTTGTAAGTATTAATCTAAATTAAATAATATTACTTATAAATTAATAAGAATAATAAAGAAAAACTTATGAATACTTTTATATTATTAATCGTTTTAATAAACTTCTTATTTATAATATTAGCTTAGTAATAAGTCGTATTATATACTTTATGAAAGTATTATTAAAGCTTTTATAGAATAAGCTTATAAGAATTATGTTTTATATACTTATAGAGATTATAATAATTAATCTTATATAAATAAAAAAAGACTTTTAAATAGTAAGTATTGTTTATAAAGCTCTATGTATACTATTTGTTAAAAAGGTCTTCTTTATTATGATTATATAAGTAGTATTTAAGATTAAGTCTTTTAATTAAATAATTTCTTAAGAAAAAAGGAATAAATATAATATTATTTTATAAGTATGAAAATATTTACTTTTCAGCTTATCCTTATTTTTACTTAGGATAAAAGTAGCTTACTTATATTTATAATTAGTAATATTGATCCTCTTTAAAGTAACTATTTATATAATATTAATAATATATTATAAGTTGAAAGGTCTTTTTATAAGTTTATATGAGGGAACGCTTTATAGCTCTTTTAAGAACGCTTTTTACTATATTTTAAGAAATCTTACATAGCTACTATATTTAGTTTAGTTTAGATAAATACTTCTAAGCGTAAAACTTTTATTAGCTACTTATATAGCTAAAGAGATATATAGTAAAGTATTTAGTAATATACTATACGTTTTATAAAGAAGATTTAAAAAGTACTTACTAAGGAGTAGGTTATATAAGCTATATAAGCTTAATATACTTAAGATATAAGGTATACTAAGAGTATAATATCCTCTTAGAAAAGATATATCTTCATTTAATTAACTCTTTAGTCTCCTCTAACTATTACTTATATAACACTTTTATTAAAAACGCTTAGAATTAATAGAGTTTTTATAGTAATTAGTAACAAATATAATAATTTATAAGTTTTAAGGTCTATTTTAAAAGGATTTAAATCTAAAAAACTAAAATCTAAAGATAAAAAATCTTAAATATTTAAAAATACTTATATTAAGAATTTAATAATAAAAATAATCTTTATGATATATTTAATTTCTTAAGGATTATATAAAAATTAAACTTATACTAATAAAAAAGATCAGTTATTAGCTAGTTTTTGAAGTTATTACAAAAATTCAAGATAATATTAAGATTAAAGTATTTCTAAAGAAATAAAAGTTTTAGAACTTTATAAATAAGAAATAGCTTAAACTAAAAAATATTATAAAACTAAAAAGATATATTACTAAAAGTAAATTATATTTTAAAAGTATACTTATTATTATAATTATATTAATATGTAAATAAACTTCATTATTTTTAAGAAAGATAAAGAAATATTTGATTTTATTTTAAATATAAATAGAAATAATAATGACTTTCTATAGTTTTCTGTAATTTATAATGTTATAATTTTAAATTATGTTATTAATAACTTAAATTATTTATCAAGTTATAAGTTACTCAAGAAACTTATAAAAGTTACTATAAGAAATTAAAATTTAATAGTATATAGAATATATATAAGAGTTTTTCATAAAATTCTTAATAAACTTAGCAAAGAATAAATAAAAGATCTTATTTTTAAAAACATTCTTTTTATTGGAAGATTTAAAATTAATATTATCTTAAAATCCTCTCTTAAAAGTATTAATATTTAGTTAAATAGATATATTAATAAAATCTATTATGAAGAAATTAAAACTTTATTTTAAGTATTTATATATTTTAACTGTATTTTATTTTTTAAATATAAATCTAATTCTAATTACTTTATTTTATTTTTATTGTACATTTATTTTGATATAAATTATTCAAAAGTTCTAAATACTATTTAATTAATAGCTTTAACTTTTTAAAAATGACCTTTTTTCAGTTTTAAACTTATATAAAAAGATAATACTTATTTTTAATATTAATAATTTAAATATTTTAATTAAAAAGCTTTTAAATATTTAGTTTAAAATAGTTAAAGAGTAAAAATTAAAAAAACTAATTTATTTAAAATATAAAAATTATTTTATAGTTTATTTATAATAAGTTATTTTATAAATATTTTTTAAATCTAAAAGTAAGTATTTATATTTATATATATCTTAAGATCTATTTTACTATTTAGAAATTCTATAGCTTTCTATACTTAAAAACAGATATATAAAAAAGCTTTTAAAGTTTTATTTTAAAAATAAAACTTATTATAAAGTTTTTTTAAATATTATAAACCTTTAAAAACTAAGCTTTTAAGTAAAAAGAATTTTTATATATAAAATAAAATAAGATATGAATAGATTTATTATTTTAATTTAAAAAATAACTAAATATTAATAATAAGTTTAAAAGAATAACATTAATATTAAGTTTCTCTCTTTTTACATAGAAAAATAAATTAATAAAAGAGAGAAAATAAAAAAAGAAGTAGTTATATAAGATATATAGATATGAAACTTAGTAAAATTTCTATTTAAATTATAAAATAAATTAATATTTTTAGATATCTTTTTATATGATATAAATCTTTATATATTAATAAATTAAAAATCTCCCAATAGGATTAAAGAAACATAGTTTAAAAGATATAGTCATATATAAATATTAACTTATAATATGTTATAAGACTTAAAATTTAACTTTATTAGAGAAAGATATATATTTATGATTATAAAAAATATATTTTTAAAAGAGAGAAAATAAAAAAAATAAAAAAAAACATTTAAAATATTTTTATATAGCTATATTAAATACTTTATTAAGTATATACTTAATATATATAATCTTTATAAGATCTAAATATTAATCTTTAAAAGAGTAATTGTTCTAAAAAAAATATTACATTTAATAAACGTAAGTTTCTTTTAAAAAAGATATTAAAGAAAGTCTAAAACTTATAGTTATAAAAACTATATAAAAGAAAATTATTTTTAATTTCTAATATATTTCTTGACGTTAATATTTTAAATAAAAATAATCTAAAAATTAACAAACCAATTATAATATAATGATTATTATAAAATATAGAAAGTAGAAATATTATATTTAGAATAACTTAATAACTATAGTTTTTTTATTTTTAAGTATTTTTTAAAACTTAATAACTAAATATTTAGAAATACCTCTTTTAAATAAACTTTAAAACTTTTAAGTAATAAGAGTTTTAGAAGTAATAATATTATTATTATTTTGAAATTTTTAAAAAAGCTATGATTCATAAATATAATAAAGCTTTTGTTAAAAGATATAAGAAATCTTAAATTAATAAATATAAATAGCTTTTGTAAAAATTTACTTCTTTTTAAAAATCAATTTACTTTTGAAGATATAAAAAAAAAACTTTTAAATTAAAAAAGAAATACTTATATATAAAAAGAACTTATAATTAGATTTATTTTTATAAAAAAAGTAATCTTTAAAATAAACCTAAAAGTATTTTTATTTTTTGTGTTAATAATATTTATAATATAAAAAATAAAAACTTTACAGCCTCTAGCTGTTTACTCTAACTTTTACCTACTTAGAGTAATAAACCTCTTAACTTTACGCTTCGTAATAATATATATAGCTTTTAGTTATATAATCCTTAATAACTTTCTAAGTTTTCAACTATATCTCTCTCCTAACTTTAGCTATACTCATAAACCTTAATTATAATATAAAGAAAGTTCCTTCTAGAAGTATTTATAAAAGCTTTAGCTACAACTACTTCAATAATATATTACTAATTCGTAAAAGAGTATTTACTAAATTTAAGGACTTTATTTATTGTATAGATGTTATTCTATATAGTTATATCTTTAGCTGTTTACTTATAAAAAAGTATACTTTATAGAGGATTAGTATTTTTATATATCTCTTATAGTATAGATATTATAAAGGATTTATTATAAGTTAATAAAGAAGAAGAAGAAGAAGAGGGATAAGTATAAAACCTTATATATAGTAGTGTTTTTATACTTTTAGCTATAAGAACCTCTTCTAATAACCTCTTTAGTTAAGAAGTTATCTCTTATATAGTAGTATTTATAGCACCTTACTAAAAGGTTTAGTAAAGCTATTATTAAGCTATAAGAGCTTTAGTAACTTATTTAGCCTTAACATAATTAGCCTTACTATATATAGCGCTATTATTACTAGCCTTACGCTATATAGTTAGCGTTATTACTATTCTACTAGTTTATTTAGCTAGAGCGTGCGTTTAACTTTATATGAGGGTTTACTTATTAGTAAGAATATATAAGGTTTTCATACTATTTTCCTTAATTAATAGAAAGTATAAGTTAAAATACCTATATAGTATTTCTAGAATTATATCTATACATAAGGTGAATTCTGCTATAGTCTTTTTATAGGGGGGCTATATTATAACTATAAACTTAATAAAAAACTTTATTATATATTTTATAAAATAATAAAAACTAAATTTAATGAACCTTTAAAAAAAAGAATATTTATATAAGATTAATCTTAAAACTTCTTTTTAATTACTTTTTATAATTTAATGAAATATATTATATTGAACTATTATTACACTTAAAAACTTAAGAAGAAATAAAAAAGCTTTTTAAGTAGCTTAAAAGTTATTTATTACTATATATTATAAAGAACTTAAGAAAAGTATTAGGTTTAAAATATAAAAAGTTTTAACTACTTAAAAATATATTTAGAACCTTTTTTTTTTAAAAAAAGATTTTTATATATAAGTTAGATATAAATAGATATTTTATAAATATAAAAGCTTAAACTATTATAAGAAAAAAACTCTAATTAAGAGATTTTGAATATTTATATTATAACTTTTATTTTATAACTTTTTTAAGTTATAATAGTAATTATTAAATAATTTAATTATAAAATATATTAATATAATATTATTAATATGCTTTTAAATACAGAAATACTAAAAAGAAGAGATCTAGTTAATTATAAAATATTATAAAATATTAAGAAACTTATAAATATTTAGATTTCTTTATCAATTATATTATTAAATAAAATAAAGCTTTATATAAACTTTAAAATATTTCTTTTTTATAATATAAAAAAATTAATTTTATTTCTAAAAAGTTTAGTTTATAAAGTTTAAGAAAGAACTTCTATTTCTTTTAGAACTTTAATTGAAAAGTTATAATTATGTTCTATATTAATAATTTTGTCATTTTATTTTATAGAAATGACAAAGATAAAACTTATAAGGCTATTAATAAGATTGAAAAAAAAGTATAAAATTAAAAAGTATAAATATATTAAATAATACTTAAAAATAAGAGTTACAAAAACCTAAAAAGTTTAAAAGATGTTTTTAGTTTATAACTTATATATTAAAAAAGTTACTTAAAAGTTTAATTTATAAAATACTACTTACTTCTTAACCCCTCTTCTTTAAGTAAAATTAAAGAAAAATAAAGGATAAATGATATTATAAAAAATAAAAACTTTTTAAGAAACAATTAAGTTTATTCTCTATATAGCTATTTTTATGGAAATAAATAATATATTTACTATAATACTTTTATCTTAATTCTTTATTAACTTATCTTAAAAATATCTAGCTACTATAAGATATGTTATATAAAACTTATATAAAACTTAATACTTTATAACTTACTTTAATATCTTAAGAGGTAAGTTTATAAATACTTAGATCTTACTTATAGCTATAAATATTTTATTTATAAATGATAAAGTAATATATTAGTTTTTATAAAAATACTTTATAATATTATTTAGACGATTAATCTCATAAAAAATAATTAGATAAATAATAGTTATAATATTAACTACTAAAATAAAACTATTAAGTTTAATAGAAATAGTAAAAAAAATAATGACTTTTTAGAAGCTATTTAAAGATATTAAACTTAAGTTTAGTAATATATAGAATATTTACTATAATAACTAATAAATAATTAGACTTATTATAAATAAAAGAGAGAGAATAAATACTTATTTAAAGTCTAAGTTATTCATATCTATAATATATAGTTAAAATAGAAATACTAAAAAAAAGCCTCTAAGTTACTTATATATTAATAAATAAGATACTTATAGATAGACTTATAAAAAACCTCTTTTAAATAAAGTCTAAGGAGTTTTACTTACTCTAAATCTTATAGATATAATATATATAATTATAATATATTTATCAAGATTATAAAGTAAAATAAAGTTTCTCTTATTATATATAAAACTTAGAAGAAAACTATTTGTAAACCTAAAAAGTCTTTTATAAAACTATAAAACCTTATAGAACTTTAAACTAAATAGGTTATTCACTAAATGATGAAACTACTATAAGGATTAGTATACTTAAGAGCTTAACGTAAGTTATTAAATTTATAAATAGTATAAGAGAGATCTATATTAGAAAATTAACCTGTATTAAAGAAATTCTCTAAGTCTTTAATTATGATAATACATTTATAAGTAGAAACTTTAGTATCTCCTAATAATACCTTAAGCTTATCATAAATATCTAAGAGATCCCTCTAAGATAAGTTATACTAATTAAAAATAGATCGTAGTATATAAGTAGATTAGTAATAAATAGCTTCTCTTAAGTAAGTATAAGCTAAAACAGTATTTTAAATAAATAAAGTAATAAAATCTCTATTTTAAAAGATAAATAGGATAATTCTAGTTTATAAAACAGCTAAAGTTACTAAGTATAAGTTAAGAGAAGTATTATTAGTAATAAAAGAGATTAAAGTATAAATAAGCCTATAAAAAGAATAGATCTCTTAAGTAGTAATAGAAAAAGCTATACTAGATAAACTAATATAAAGCTTCTTAATAATAAACTTATAAGAAATTAGCTACTCTTAAAGATACTTAATAGAAGTAACTTACTAAATTAGAATAATAACTAGAAAAATACTTATAAGCTAATTATTATTCTTTAGAATATGCTTTTTTTATAAATTTACTAATAGACTTAAGATAGTAATATAAGAGTAGTATTATTATCTTTAGAAGAGTTAATTTAGTAAGTCTAACTTAGCTAAAAACTATAATGCTTATAAGACTTAATAGTAAAAAGAATAATTATGAATAGAAGAGTAATATAATAAGAATCTAAAAAAGTAAGTAATTTAGAAGATACTTTATTTAGAAGCTTCTATTTAATTTTAATAAGAGTAAAACCTTAAGGTTTCTAAGAATAAGTACTCTTATAAGAGGTAAGCTTCTCTTAAACTTTCTTTACTTAAGGAGTTTTTTTCTTCTCCTCTTAAGTAGCTTAATAAAGCTTCTAAGTAATAGGTAACTCTTAAGTAGTAAGCTAATTATAAACTTTAAGAGTTTTATAGTACTAAAAAATAAAATAACCTTCTTTATATTAGTTCTATATAAATTTCTAAATATTATAAGCTTTAAAAAAGTATTATATACTTATAAATAAAGATAATAAACTTATAAGATAAAAACTTATACTTTTAGCTTTCTTAACTTTAGTTATAATATAAGTAACTTTTGGCTTATAAATAGTAGTATTTAACTTATTAACTTTTATAGTAATCTTAAGACGAATAATAGTATACTTATTATAATAGCTTCTAAAGTATAAGTTATAATACTTAAGATTTAAAAACTAATAATAATATAAATAATTATTATTATAACTATTATTTATTATGTACTAAAAGTATTTTATTTTATTTAGCTTATTAATTTTATAGTTATAACTGTTTTGTCTTTCTTAAATAAGTTAAATACTTAGAAATAATTAGCTTATAAATATATAAAAGAAGAGACTTATTAAACTTATTCTTATATTTCTAAGATAAAAGAGGTATATTATTACTACTATCTTAACAATTCTAAAGCTTAAAAGGAGTATATAAAGTAAGTTTTAGATATAAGTTAGGGAATAAGTTTATAAAAAAAAAGACAAAGTATACTTTTTATAAACTTAAGCTCCTCTTTAATAACCTCCTCTTTATAAAGAATAACTACTTTATTCTAACTAAAGAGAATATACTTTAATATATGTTTATACTTAGAAAAAGAAGAGAGATTAATTCTTAAGCTTTTGTAATACTAAAAATTTATAATAGCTTATAAATCTTTAAAAATAATCTAAATACAATTAATATTATTATTAATAATAGAAAAGAGAGGATCTTTAAAAATTCAATCTTTAAGTATAAGATTCTTAAGAGTAAGCTTCTTATTGATAAGCTTTTAATAAGTAAGCTTATTAGTAATATAAGTATAATTAATAATAAGCTTATTAAAAGCTATTTTAGGAATATATTTATAAAGATAAGAATAAGAATAAACCTCTTAAAATAAATCCCTATAAGTTTTATTAAGAGGATTAAAAGCTATAAGAAAGCTTATTAGTAATAATAAGTAAAAAGGAATATAAACTACTTATTAAGCTTATTAACTAACTCCTAAGTATTACTAGTAACTTGAGTAGCTTACTCTCTTATTATTATACCTTACTTAGCTTATATTTAGAGATAATACTTATAAGTAGTATTATAGAATATAGTAGATAATAGCTTATAAAACAGAGATTAACTCTTAAGTAAATTTAAGGAAGGTATATAATCCTTAGGATAAGTTATTATATTATTATAAGTAAAAAAGTAAGATCTTATAAGAATATAAAAGGTTATATAAAGAAGGAAAAGTTTTTATATATAACTTAAGAAAAATCTTCTACTTTATTTACTTTTTAATTAGTTAACTACCTTTACTTATAAGTATAAAGTATATAAGTTAATATATTTTATATATTTATAAAGCTAACTAAATATATTATAAGTTAAAGAAGTTTATTAGGTTTTTTTTTATTATACTATAAAGAGTAAGCTCTTAAACTATTCTTTCTTAGAAAAATACTTTTAATTTTATATATATAATTAGTCTTTATATAGTATTTTTAGTTTATAAGTATTTTTTATATATATATAAAGTATTTTTAGCTATTCTTATACCTAAGGAGGTATATAATAGTTTATTTTATGATATATCTTCTACTTTATATAGCCCTCTTAGTAGGCTTCACTAAGGGAGTAGGTCATATAACTAATATAAGCCTCATAAACTTATAATTTAAGGACGCTTAAGAAAGTAACTTTCTCCTAAGTAATACACGCCTTTTTATAAACTCTTTAGTCTCCTCCAACTGCTAGCTTTTAATATAAGAAGAATACTTTTAATAATAAAAGTAAAAAGTATATAAATAAACTTATAAGAAGCTTAATACTCTTAAAAAGAACTTATATAAAGTTTTTTATTAGTTAGTATAAAAATTAAAGTTTAATTGTAATAATATGTAGAAAGAGATTTTTATAAAATAAAAAAGAGTAATAAAGAGAATATTTATAAAATAAGAAATAAATTTTAAAACATAAATAGTATGTTAGCAGTTTAGTTAACCTATATAAGTAGGTATTATAGTTTACTCTATACTTTTTTTTTTATAATACTAAAACTTAATAGTAGCATTTTAACCTATACCTAATCTTAATAAAGTAAATAAATAAATCTCAGTATTACTAGTTATTAACGCTTGGCTTAACTTATTCTGAGTAGAAGAAAATAGGTAAGTAAGTAGTAGAGCAGTAAAATATACTAATAAGAGCGTTATTTATGACGCTATTATTAGCTAAAGCTTAGTAATAGCTTAAACTTATACTTAAAGGTATAAACTGAATAGTATAACTTTTAACTACTATAGCTAAAAAGGTTCTTATAGCTATAATATAAGAACCTAACTATTTAAATAAAGCTTTAAGCTTATTCTTTATATTCTCTTATATATATAATAACTATAATATCTTTCCCTCTTATTATAACTATATATAAGCTAAATAAAATTACACTAGATAATTTTATCTATAAAACTAATATTAATAAAATTAAAAGCATAAAATATAGTAACCTTCTCTTTACTAAAAAAAAAACTGTCTTTAAATTTACTTAGAGGTACTTACTTAAAATAGCTAATAAGAGTAATATAATAGAGTTATATAGCTTTAAGGTTAATATAGAGATAGTTAAGTCTATTAATAATAATCTTAATACTTATAATTACTTTATAAGCTTCTTTAAGATAGCTAAAGTAGCTTAAGTAATTAGTAAGTTAGGAATAGTGAATATAGCGAGAGTATAGCTAATAGCAGTAGGGCTGTTAAGATTGCGCAGTAGGGTAGAAGATATTATAGCGTAGACGTCTAAATAATAGAGGAGAGGAAGACAGGCGTAGATTGAACATAGCATGAAGGGTAGGTATAGCTTAGAGGAGTAGCTTGTTGTGATGTTTAAAGTTGGAGGAGCGTAGAGGCGAAGATAATATCTAAGTAGTCACGTGACCATAAGGTTGTTAGTAGACGGTGAGGGGACCAGTCTAGCTTTTGCAGTTAATACTAGTGAAATTTCACAATATAAGGCCAGCGGCCTAAAGATAAATAGTATATTTATTAAAAACAAACTACTTAATATATAATAAAAAGAAAGTATATCTTATTATTAGATGAATTATTAATTAAGAAAATCTCTTAAAAAAGCTAAGAAGTATATTATTTATTTAATGGTTCAATATTAAAAAAGTTTATTTAAAGAAGTATAACTTTATAAAGTACTAAAAAAAGAAAATTAATAAATATTTAACTTTTAAGCGTTATTTTACCTTTTATAAGAAATAGAGATTTAAAAAAACTTATAGAAAGTAATAATCTTAAAAGCTTTTATTTTCTTCTTATAAATCTTCTTTTTAGCTAAATTATCTTTCATAAGTTATTATATAATAAAATATTTACAAATATTAAAATAATCTTAGATTTTTATAGTTGTATAATATTTAGATATTAATAAAGAAGTTGAATATTTTGATTAAGTATCTTATTAAATATTATAAATATATAAGAAGTATTATTACTTATTAACTAAAAAGTATTCGTATAAATAAAAGTTAAATATATATCTCTCAAAACCTTAATCTTAAATTAAGTATAAATAGTATTAAACTCTACTATAGCTATATTTAATTTGTTATTTTTTAAGAGATTTTGAATAGAATCATTATGTATTTATTATAATTCAAATAAAATTATTAATTATAATATTTTGAATTAGAAAAATACTTATAGAAACAAATTTAATTATTATAGAAACTATTAGTAATATATTTAAGGTATTTTACTTTATTCTTTTTATTAATCTTATTATTATATTTATCACTACTATAAATAATAATATTAAATTTTGAGAAATATTAGCTTATAAAAACGAAAAGAAAACTAATAAAATATATTACTCTTTTTATTATATTAAATTAAGTTTATTTTATTCTTACTATTTTAATAAGACTTAGCTTTAGTAGAGGTATAAAGCATATATTTTAGTAAAATATTAATAAAATATCTTAATAAAAGTAGGAAAATATATTTTTAATATTTATAAGAAGTTTATTACTATTATTATTTTTAAAAAAGTTATTATTTTTTAAGGTTTAATTAATTAATCTTAGTTTATAAGTAAAAGTTTTAGTTAGTACTCTTATTTAATAGAAAGAATAATATTAATTTTATATTACTTATAAACTTTAAGAATTATGAAGATATTATAATCTTTAATTATAAAGGAATTAATAATAATAAGGAAATTACTCTTTTAATTTTTAGGTTTCTTAGTAATAAGAATAAGCTATTTATAACAAGCTTTTATTTTCTTATTTTATTTATAAATAGGCTTTATAATAGTAAAATCCTTAAAAGTAAGAGTAAAATTCTCAATAAGTTTATTGAAAATAATATTAAGAGTATATTAATAAAAATAATAATATAAGTAAATAGATAGAAAATATCTTTTATAAGCCTTTTTATGAAGATTAAAAATTATAATAATACTAATTAATAACAATAGTAAGGGAAGAGATATAAAATACTTATTAAGCTTATCAAGAGACTTTTAAATATTACTAACTATATAAATAGCTTAGTTTTTTAAGAGAGTATTTTATTTAGTTTATAGTTAAAGATAGCGTTAATACATAGAAGGATAAGCTATTTATAATAGCTATAGAGTAGTAATTTATGAAATATCATTTAGTATAACATATACGATTATAAGAGTTATTATAATATTATAAAAAAAAGTAGAATTCTATAAGAATATAAAAGGTTATATAAAAAAGGAAAAATCTTATATATACTTTAGGAAAAAACTTCTACTTTATTTACTTTTTAATTAGTTAATTACTTTTATTTATAAGTATAAATATATAAGTTAATATATTTTATATATTTATAAAGCTAAATAAGTATATTATAAGTTAAGGGAGTATATCAATATTTTTTAATTATACTATAAGAAGTAAACTTTTAATCTATTTTTTCTTAAAAAACTATTTCTATTTTGTATATATAATTAGTTTTAATACAATATTTTTAGTTTATAAGTATTATATATATATATATATATAAAGTACTTCTAGCTATTTTTATAACTAAGAAAACATATAATAATTTATTTTATAATATATCTTCTACTTTATATAGCTTTTGTAGTAAGTTTTACTAAAAGAGTAAGTTATATAACTAATATAAGCTTTATAAATTTATAATTTAAAGACGCTTAAGAGAGTAACTTCCTCTTAAGTAATATACACCTTTTTATAAACTCTTTAGTCTCCTCTAACTACTAGCTCTTAGTAAATAAGAATTAAATACTTATTAAATAATACTATTAAGTAGCTATCTTCTTTAATATTATTACTTATATATTTATTTAGTTTATAACTAAAAACTTTAACTATAAGTGTTATAATAAAATAACTTTAAATAAGGCCTTTTTATTCTATAGCTTTAGTATTAATTTAGTTATAGCTATTAAGATAGTTAATAACTTAGGTTTTACTTTATATTATAAGCTTATTGTTATTAATACTTAAAATATAGCTAAAGTAGTTTAATTTATTAAAGAATAGTGTTTAGTAGAGAAAGCTTATAATACTTAAATAATATTAGCTTTAATAGCTAAATAAAGAAGCATTATTAATAACCTCTATGACTACTAGTAAATAGTTATATATTTTATTATTTAATAGATTTATTATAGATAATATTAATCAAGTCACTATAATTAAAACGTTCAATCTTAATATTAATAATAAATAGTTAAAAGCTATTCTCTTAGAGGGTATAGATAATATTAAGAGAAGTAAAGAGAGTAAGTTTAAGTAGTATTATCAAATACTAATTATCATAATATATATAATATTTAGTTTAATATATAGATATAATATTTAATAAGCTATAATATAATATTATAATTACTGAAATAAAAACTAAGAACTAGGTATTAATAAAAATGTAGTTATACAATTTTAAGCTTATAAGTAATATCTTTAGTTATTCTTACTTTTAAATTTATACTTACTTTAGCTAAAGCTATTATACTTACTTTATAATAAGTAGTTATTTTAGATTATTTAGCTTTAGCCTTTATTTTATATAAGATATAGTCATTTAGAATAGTTAGATGTTTTTTTATTTAGTCTATTCCATATGCCTAATTAATAACCTTATCTATAAGTTTTAATATAGCTGTTATATTAGCTATAGATAAGGCTATAAATCAAGCTATAATAAAGCTATAGATAAAGCTTTAGGTATAGCTATAAGTATAGCTATTAGAAAGGTATCTTTATATATACTTATTAATTTACTTTGATTATATAACATATTACTCTTTTATAGCTATGTATACTAACTTTCCCTTGAAAATATATAATTATAAGTCTGACTTAAGTAGTTTATAACTATATACAACCTTAATTACTTCTTTATTACTAAATTATATTAATTATTTTCTTTCTTTTAGTTACTACTTTTAATTTTTATTTTAATTTTTAAATAATTACTATATTATATCTAGTAACTATATTAATCTTATTTTTAAGAAATTACTTTATATATCTAACTAGCTTTTTCTTCATTGAAAAAGCTAGTTATCTCTCAAAGAATAATTACTATTAATATTAAATATCTTTATATATTTCTATATATACTAGCTCCTTTTCTTGAATAGATACTTTTATATTTAATTATAATCCTTTAATTAAAATTAACTATTACTTATATATTTTCAAAATTATATTTCTTCTCTTTCTACTTTTTCTTATTAATTCTTAATAAAAATAACTAGTATTATATAACTAATACTTTCTTATTTCCTATAAATTTACTGTTCAAACTCTTTTTTTAAGATATCTAATTTTTATAACTTAAATAAGTTATAGTATAAACTTATTTAGTTAATTTCATATAATTATAACTTAATAACTCTTTCTCTAGATTATTATGAAGTTTACTATAATATCTTGTTAAACTATTTTTATTTTCTTTTAATTTTCTTTTCAAGAGATTTAAATTCTAAGTTTTAAAAAACTTATAAAACTATATATAAAATATGAACTAAGTTAATAGAATTAAATAAAATTTCTTAATTTATATTATATACTTTTATAAAACCTAATTAGTTTCATATAATATAACTCTATAAACAGTAGATATAACTACTTTATTCTTATAAAGAGAATAGCTTCTTTTACTTCTGAATACTTATTCTAATTACTTTAACATAGTAAATATTAAACTAAATAAAACTGATTATATTTAGCGTATATTGTTCAATAAACCTTAAGATAGCTAGAAATATATATAGCCTCTATATAAAAGCATTTAAAGCTATTATCTATTACTTTAACTATAGTATAAAGAAGGTTCGTTCTAGATGTATTTATAAAAGCTCTAGCTACAGCTACTTTAATAATATATTACTTATTAGTAAAAAAGTATTTACTAAATTTAAAAGCTTTATTCATTATATAGATATTATTCTATATAGTAGTATCTTTAGCTATTTATTTATAAAAAAGTATACTTTATAGGGAATGAGCGTTTTTATATATCTCTTATAGTATAGATATATTAATAGTTTAGTTAACCTATATAAATTAATATTATAGTTCACTCTATGCTTGTTCTCTTAGTACTTTAAACCTAATAGTAATACTTTAACTTATACTTAATCTTAATAAAGTAAATAAATAAATCTTAGTATAACTATTTATTAACGCTTAGCTTAATTTATCCTTAGTAGAAAAAGGTAGGTAGGTAGGTAGAGCAGTAAAACGTACTAAGGAGAGCGTTATTTGCAATATAGCTAGAGCTTAGTAATAGCTTAAACTGACACTTAAACGTATAAACTTAATAGTGTAACTCTTTATATAGCTAAAAAGGTTCTTATAGCTATAAACTATCTATAGTTATATAACCTAAAGGTTATTAGTAGAAGGTCTAGAGACTAGTCTAGCTTTTATTATTAATACTAGTTAAATTTTATAATGTAAAGCTAGCAGCCCTTAAAGTATAGATATTATAAAGCTTTAAGATTTATTATACGTTATAAGAATAAGTTATTAATATAAGTTTAAGGATAAAAAAAAGGAAGAAGAAGAAGGATAGGTATAAAGCTTTATACTAAAGTTTTTATACTTCTACCTATAAGAACGTCTTTTAATAACCTCTCTAGTTAAGAAGTTATCTCTTATATAGTAGTATTTATAGATAACCTCTTTAGTTGAAGAGTTATCTCTCTTATAGTAGTATTATTAAGCTATAAAAGCTTTAGTAACTTATTTAGCTTTGATATAATTAGTTTTGTTATATACAATACTACTACTACTAACTTTATACTATATAGCTAATACTACTACTAATTTATTAACCTATTTAGTTAAAGTATGCGTTTAATTTTACATAAAGGTTTACTTACTAATAAGAATATATAATGTTTCTATATTATTTTCCTTAATTAGTAAAAAGTATAAATTTAAATACCTATGTAGTATTTCTAAAATTATACCTATATACAGGGTGAAACTTACCATAGTCTTTTTACAGGGGGGCTATATTATAAGTATAAACTTAATAGTTTAATAAAAAGCTTCTCAAAATTATTTTTAAAATAATAAAACTTATTAAATCTCTTATTAAACTTTATAAACTTTATAAATTATTTAAGCTTATATAGAATAGACCATTTTTAATACTTAAATAGATATATATTATTATTAATCTTATGAATATTACTTTAAAAAGAACTCTAGTTAAGTAAAGTATTATAATATCCTAACTAATAAGCTTATTTTATATAGCTTTATTATTTCTTTATAATATAATAATAGAGGAAAATATATAGGCTTAATTATTAACTAAAGAAGTAACTTATATTTCTATTTAGATAGTATATAAAATACTTCTAATAATAATAGTTTAAATAAGTTTCTAAAGACTTAAAAGCTTATTAATTATACTTCCTTTCTTATTTTATAACTTTAGATTAAATCAAAAGAAAACCTATAAAAGTATAGTTTATATACTATAGATATTATCAAATATAATATCTAATGAAGTATATTTAGTATTAAGACTTTGTATTTAGATATAGGTACTAAAGCTTAAAAAGCTAATTTGAACTTTTATAAAAACTTTTTTAACTATTAAATTAAACTTATTTCTAAAGAACTTAACCTTTATAGTAGTTTAATTAAAAGGTTAAAGCTAGAACTTAAAACTAGTTTTAAAACTTACGTAAAAGCTTTAAAAAGTAAGTAATAAAATAAATAATAAGAAATTAATATAAACTTAAGCTTTAAAGAAGTTATACTTAATTAAACTTTAATTGTTTAAGAGTTAATTAGAGTTAAAATAGAAGATTTAGCTTTTAAGAAAATATTATAGCGCTAGCGCTATGCCTACCTTAGAGCGCATTATATACCTAGGTGTATAACCTATAGTGAGCGTGCTAGGCGCGCTTGTAGAGCCTTCGCACACCTACACCCCTACTTCTAACTTTTCCCTTTTATGACTTAATGTTAATTAATCTAGGTTAGCACTTATTACGCGTTAGCTATACTTTATAAGCCTATTGTTATAGTATATTAAGTTTGTTAATTAATTTATCTCTAGTAATAGAAGTATAATATTAACTTTCTCTAGAAGTATTAATTACTAATCTATAGCGAAAGACTCTATCTATTATATAAACTTTATATATATAGTTAAGATTAACCCAACTAAGAAACGCTATAAGTAAAGTTAATAATATACTTTATTTTATTATATACTTATTAATCTAATTAATTATATACGTCTCTATATTAATCAGAAATAGCGTATAAAACTAAGAAGACCAAAGATAGCTTTATTAAGTATTACTATAGCTATAGCGTTATAGGTATCTTATACTTTATTCTAAATATATAAGAGGTATTTAAGCTTTTAAAGTAGCTAAAGGAGTATCAATACTATATATATAAAACACTTAAGGGTACTTAGAGCTTTATACTAAAGATTACTATTATAAACTTTAAGCGTCTTATTTAAGTATAGTATATTAAGGATTTTCTATTTAAGATTACTACTACTAACTATATTTATTATATAAAAGTTATATATAAGTAGTTTAATAGTAGTAACTTTATTATTAAGAGTTTTAACCTTTTTAGTGATAATAATAAGTATTTATAGGATTAATAAGCTTTTAAAAAAATATATAAAGATAACCTTGAGAATCTTTTTACTTAAGTTATTAGTTAAGTTAAGTAATATACTATTTAAAACTAAGAAGCTTAAATACTTTATATTAACTTTATCTATATTACTAGGCTTTTTATTAATATACTATTTAGCTTAAGCCTTATATAAATATTTTCATAAGTTTATAGAATATACTTTTTATAAAAATACTACTAAAGAAACTTTTTTATAATCTAAGATTAAAGCTCTCTAGTTTATAAATAAAGCTTTAAATAGTAAAATAACTATATTAAAAGCTAAATATATTGTTTATATATTTATAACCCTATTTAATACTAATAACTAGTATAAAGTTACTACTCTTAAAGTTTAAAATAATAATCTTTAGTATTAAGTTAATATATTTATTATAGAAAAGATTACTTTTTAGATTTAAGTTATAAAATTTAGAGAGTTTAATAAGTAGTTATCTATAGAGCTTACTACATATCTTAATATCTCCTCTAAATATAACTAATCCTACTTACTTAGATATCTATCTAACTATTTTAATATATTAGTACTTCTTAGAAATATAACTAATATTATAGTTACTACTTTAACTTACTATTTTTAGTTAGTTAAAGATAATAACTACTACTTCTATAAGGGAATATTTATCTTAACTATATTTAATAAGACTTCTTCTTTAGTTTTACTTAAACTTATTTAAGTTCTTATTTTTATTAGTATTTAAGATAGATATAATAATAAGAACCTTATATTTAACTTTTAGTTATACTTTATTAGAATATACTTTAAAGCTATAAGTAATTATTTCAATAGTAAGAGGCTAAATTATATTATCTCTTATATTAGTAGTAATACTATTAATTTAATATTGCTACTACTTACTTATACTAGTGAAATCTAAATTACCAAAGCTTTAATTAAGTAGCTAAAGAATAATTATACTAATACTATATATATTAAGGGTACTTATTATAACTTTAATAAGATTACTACTTTATATAGTAATATCTAAGTATAGTATAACTTTTTTATTTAGAAGCTTATAAAGCTGAGGTTAGGATTACTAATACTACATATTCTATAATAAACTACTACTATAAATCTAAATTATACTTATTAGTTAATACTTTATTAAGAAGTAACATAACTTCTATTAGTATTCTAATAATATTACTAAAGTTATTAGTATTATAAATACTAACTATAAGAAGAATAAAAGCTACTTTAGTAATACTTACACTACTTTTAATATTAAATTACGCTTTACTACTACTACTAGCTTTAGTTTTAGCTTAAATATTAATAAAATATATATTAGTACTAATAAGATTAAAACTTATATAGATATTAAGCTATATAAAACCTTAAAAGCTTCTAGTACTTACTATAGTTATAATAAGCTAAGATATTACTCTAGAGAGTACCTTACTAAGAAAGCTACTATAAATATTATAGAGCTTAAGAAACTTATTAAGAGCTACTATAATAGCTTAAAAACCTAAAAACCTTAGTTAAAAGAGAATAACAATATATAAGATATACGCTTTATACTTTTATCTATTAATTTATAATACCTAATAAGTAGATAGCTTCTTAAAATAGAACTTATTATAGTATATAATAGATATAGTATTCTTATATATATATTACTTAATTTTAGAGTAAATAGTTATAGATTTATATACTTATACTTATAAATACTACTAAGGGACTTTTACTAAGCCTTTAAATATATATTAGAATAGCTTATCTCTATATTTAGATTCAATAGAGAATAGTTAGATACTATAGATATAGTATATACTATTAATTTATATATTAACTATAATGTATTTTTAAAGATACCTTTTCTATAGCTTAATATCAAATAATATAGTTTGATATTAAGTTATAAGTAGTTTAAGTATTATAATATATCTCTAAGTATATACTATTAGTACTTAAGCTACCTAGATAATATACCTCTATTTAGGGATTTTCTATTAATTATTATTTAGTAAGTAGAAGATCTACTTATATTTAATAAAATATATTTAGAATATTAGCTTAATATAGAGTACTATTAGAAAGCTTTTAAAATAAACGCTGGAGCTTATAATAAGAAAATAGTATCCTAATTAGTTAAAATATTTAAATAGCTTAAACTGCTATCCTATATATAACGTAAGAATACTACTAAATCTATAGATAAAATAGAGTATACTTTATAAAGTAAAGCCATTTAATATAAAAAAAGGTATTTATTATAGTTATAAAACTTATTACTATTTAAAGCAATACTTATTAAATTAATACTAAATCTAACCATTAATATATTATACTTTAAATATTAGATAGGATACAAAGTTATAGAAGTTAGTATTATATTACTATATAAACTTAATAAGCTAATAAATAGTAAGAAAACTAGAAAACATACTATAAAAAACCTATTATATGATAATACAGAAGAAATCTAATATTTAATGAGAGAAAAACTACTATTAAAACTATAATTATAAATAAATATTTTTAATAAAGCCATTAGTAATAAACTAATATTATACTAGCTATATAACTATAAGATTAAACTTATAAAAAGTAGCTAAAATAAGTCATAATATTTACTACTTTATAAATAAGTACTAAAAGAAATAAAGGTAACTGAAAAATACCTAAAAGATAACTTAAATAAAGCATTTACTACTATAAGTAATACCTCTTAAGCTTTACTTATTTTACTTATTCATAAATATAATAGTAGCTTTTAGTTCTATATTAACTACTACTAACTAAGTATTAAAATTAAGAAAGATTAATACTTATTATTACTAATAGAAAATATATTTATGTACTTATATAAAGCCAAACTTTATATTAAGAGTAATATTAAATAAGCCTTTTGTAAGATTTATATTACTAAAAGTTATAAAGACCTTAACGTGGTTGATAAGCGAGTCGATCAGACAAGCGAGTCGATCACCTGAGCAAAATTATAGTAGGCTGGGCTTGTCTGATCGACTCGCTTATCAACCACGTTAGGGATTTATACTTTTATATATATAAAAGGTGGTTTATATAGATAGAAACTTATAGAGAAGGGAGAGGGTACTATTATAGCGCTAGTGTTATGCCTGCCTTAGAGCGTATTATATGCTTAGGTATATAACCTGCAGTGAGCGCGCTAGGCGCGCCTATAGAGCCTTTATATATATATACCCCTACTTCTAATTTTTTCCTTTTATAATTTAATATTAATTAATCTAAGTTAGTACTTATTATATATTAGCTATTACTTATAAGTCTACTATTATAGTACATTAAGTTTATCTATTAATTAATATATCTCTATCAATAGAAGTATAATATTGACTTTCCTTAGAAGTACTAACTACTAATTTATTATAAAAACCTTTATTATATAAACTTTATATATATAGCTAAAAGTAAGCTAACTAGGAAATATTATAAGTATAGTTAATAATATACCTTATTTTATGATATACTTTTTAATCTAACTAATGATATACTCTCTATAATATTTAGAAATAATATATAAAAATAAGAAGAATAAAGATAGCTTAGCTAAATACTATTATTATAACTATAATCCTGTAAGTAGCTTATATTTCATTCTAAATATATAAGAGGTACTTAAGCTTCTAAAGCAACTAAAAAAATATTAACGCTATATATATAAAGTACTTAAAGGTACATAAAGCTCTATATTAAAGATTACAATTATAAATCTTAAGTATTTTATCTATATATATAAAAGCGTATATAATTAAAGTAATATTATTAGGGGTAGGAGTATTATATAATATAGCAAAAGGGGGAAACTTTTTGTTTTATTAGTTATTATAATAATATTCCTAATAATTAATTCTACTTATAGCTAGTATAAATAGTTATTATTAATATAAAAGAAATAATACTAATAATAGTAATAATAGGTAGTAGTAGTAGTTAAATAGAAAAAACTATTAAATTACAATAAGAACCTCTTCTAATAACCTCTTTAGTTAAGGAGTTATCTCTCTTATAGTAGTGTTCACCTCGCTAGAAGGTTCAGTAAAGCTATTGCTAGGCTACAAGAGCCTTAGTAATCTATTTAGCCCTAATAAACCAGCCTTACTATATATAGTACTATTTTCCTTAATTAGTAGAAAGTATAAGTTAAAATGCCTTTATAGTGTTTCTAGAATTATACCTATATATAGGGTGAATTTTACTGTAGTCTTTGTATAGGGGGGCTGCGTTATAACTATAAGCTTAAAAAAAACCTATTAGATTGCTTGCTTCTTTAAAATCCATTCTAAGTAGAGAAATCTATTATATATATAATATATTTTTTCCATATATATCTTTACTTAGTTAAGTAATTACTATAATAGGTAACTAACTATAAAAACCTTACTATAAAGCTAATTATTACAGCTTTATTTAATCTAATTTAGATATTTTAGATCTATAGTATTATTATAGTTATAGTTTATATATTTATTATAGATTATTAGTTTCTATTACTTTAGATTTAAATTTTAACTTAATATCAACTTTAGTTAACAATAACCATATTATTAACTTTAGGGAATTATTATTCTATTAATATATAACTTTTATAGTGACTAACCTAGTAAATAGTTTTTATTCGTTTTAGCTAATTATAAGAATTACTATAATAAGTAACTTATATAATTATACTTTTTATTCTAATTAGATAAAGTCATAGTTACTTTATTTCTTTTAGTTATATTAATATATACTTAATAGTTATAGAATAGTTATCTAGTTATTAGGTATAGTCCTACTAGTTATACTAGTATTAGTAATCTTAGCCTTATATCTTTTTTATAGCGCTAGTTATATTTAGTTTTACTTAAATTCTCCTTTAGGAGGTACTTAGTTAGGACTTAGTAGTTTTAGATTTAGAGAAACTAAAAAATAGTATTTGTAAACTTTAAGAATAAGCTTTTAAAAAGAAGAAATATTAGAGGATTTATAATATCCCTGGTGAGAAATAAATAGAAACTTATAAAGTATTTGTATTTATTACTTTTTATAAAAGAGCTAATTTATAAGATTATTATTTTTATTTAAACTATTAATAATATAAACCTTTTAAGAGTAATCTTTATAAGAAGTATTATAAAAATATTTATATTTATAGTTTTAAGAGCTAAATTAAAAAAAGCTTAAAGAGGAGGAGTTATATAATAAGTATACCACTTCTAAGTAGAGATATTAGGAATCTTACTCTCTTATAAGATCTTCTTACTTTATTACTAAAATATCTTAACCTTTGTATAAATATCAATAAGTAAAAGAGAGAGATATTTAGTCTTATAAAATATATTATTAATAAGTTTAGTTTTTATTTCAATAGAAGAAATAGAATTATATTTTTTATAAGTTATAGCTACTTTATAAATTTTAGATATTGTATAAGCTTTAACTATATTAATAAACTTAATTCTATTATTATATTTTAACTTGTATAACTTTTAAGTTGGTTATTAAATAGAGTATATATTTTAAAGAACTTACTTATAAAGTTAAATAGTTTATAAGAAAATAAAATAAATAAACTTATTTATAAAACATTATTTTACATCTAAGAAGTAAATAGTTTTATAATGAAATATATTTTAGTATAAATTATATCTCTTAAAAGTTCCAGTTTAAGAGGGATAATATAATAAAAATTATAAAATATTTACTTATATTAGTTATAATATCCTTTATAAGATAACTAAATATAAAAATAATATTTATTTCTTTATAAATTATTAATAATATATATAAAACATTAGTATTTATAAACTTTACTTTTATAAAGATTATGATAGATATTATTAAGAAAAAGGCTATAAATACTTAAAAAAGAATTAATTTCTAAGTAAACTATAACTTTGTAAGATATACTATCTTTCTTTAATAATAAAAAGATATTACTTTTATGATTAGTTAAATAACTTAAATTAAAGGTATTATAACATACCCCCTTAAACGTTATAAATAGCTAAAAAACCTATTCCTCACTACTATATTCTTAAAACCTATCTAAATTTATTATATAAAATATATAAAAATAGCTTTTAAAGTAATAAAGTAAATAAATGAATAAAATTAGTATTTATAGTTATATTTATAAAACATAAGAATACTTAATAAAGTTACTTAGTTATTAAAGTAAGTTATAAATATATTTAGAATTAATAAAATTTCTTAATATAATTAGTATAAGCTATTAGGTATAAGTAGTAGAAGTAAATAAAACCTCTCATACCTTCTTATAATTAAAATCTTCTTCTTTAAACTACTTATATTTTATAAAGATAAGTTTTTAAAAATCTTAAATTACCTATGATAATACTTATATGTTATTAAAATAATTATTAGATTATTTAATATAATTATGAGAACTTTTACTAACTATTTTATAGATTAAAATTTAAAATACTTATTAATAAGAGAAAGGCTACTACTTATATATATAAAGCATATAAGTATAAGAAGGTTACTATTAACGCTACTACTACTACTACTAGCCCCCCCCCCCTATCTCTAATAATAATAATAATAAGGAGTTTATTATACCTCTTAGCCTCTTTATACCTCCCCCCCCCCCACCCCTATCCCCTCTATCTTACTATTAAGGAGGTTAAAGATAAAAGTAAGTATAATACCTTATATATATATACTATTTAGAGTAGATTTAAGTATTAGAAGTATTATATTAATTGTTTAGAATAGCTCCTTAAGGATCTTTCTATTATAAGGTCTTTTATAAAGAGTACTTTAAGTTTACTTTTAGAAGTAAGACTTAAGGTTACTATTATAACTTTATACTTATAGCTACTAATACTTTTAGTATAAAGCGCTATAAGAAGTATTAGTATATCTTATATGCTTTTACTTTTCTTATAGCTACTTTTATATCCCTCTAATATCTATTATAATACCTTTTACCTACTACTTCCAAGAGGTTATAAATTTTAACTCTACTAGCTAAGCTATAAGTATTATACCTTTTTAGAATTATCTCTTAAATTTAGGGGTATTTTTTATATTTTAGAAGTACTTTTTTAATTCTTTACTAACTTTAGACATAAGATCTTAATTACTAGAGAGCTAATATTTAGTATACCTTTACCCTCACTTAGAATAATATTACTAAGACCTCTATTTATATTATACTTAATCCTCTTCTAGCTTCTACTATACTTATTATACTTACTACTTCTCTTATTATACTTACTACTTTTAGTACTATTTCTATTATTTTCTCTTTACTTAATAGTAAATAAGAAGTCCCCTCTAGCTTTATTATAGCTAATAGACTCTTTATAGCTACTTTAACTTAATACTAATAAAACTAATTAGATATACTTATTATTACCTCTTATACTTATTAAAATTAAACTTTATTGTTAAGTTTAAAAGGTTCTTATGCATATTTAAAGCTTTAATTTAAAATAATATTTACTTTTAGGTATTTTTAGATTTACTTTTAAGCTTTTATAAGCTAAATTAGACTTTCTAGCTATAAAGCTAAATATAAATTTTCTAACTATTATATTACTTTATTTCTTATTATTCTTACTTTATATCCTTTATAATAAGTATATATATATCTACTAAGTTTAATAGTATATAAAAATATTTAAACTTATTTCTAGAAAAGTTCTTTATAAGATTATTAATAAGTATTAAGTTTATAAGTATATAAACTATATTAAAACTATTTTTAGGACTCTTATTATAACTATATATTTAAGATATATATATAGTAGAGATATATTATAATATACTCTCTATTATTAACTATAAGTTAGATTATCTATTAATTATCATAGTTAATCTCTTAAGTATCTTTTCTTATGTTTAATACTATATATTAAAAAAGTCTTTTAAGTATTATTACTTTTTTTATAATATTCTTAAAGTTTAGAGGTTTTATTTTTATTATAGATATTATAATAGTATTTTAATATATAGTTTTCTAATATATTATACTTCTAAAGAAGAATATAAAACTAATCTTTATATTTCTTTATTATTAGTAAATAAAGTATTACTTATAATCTAAAAAGCTTATATATTTCTTATAACTTATAGTAATAACTTTAATAAATATTTATAATTTAAGCAACTAACTAATATATAATTTAACTTAAATATATAGTTAATAAGTATAAGCTTTTTATATAGAAGGCAGCTATAATAGCTAAAGAGTAAGTCCTTTAGTAGCTATAAAGGCCTTTAGAGGGGTAGTTAGCGCTCTAAGAGCTCTAAGAGCTTTAGGGCCTACTATAGCCCCCTAGAGGGCCCCCTAGAGACCCCCCAGACCCCCAGCGCAGGCCCAAAACCCCCTACCATAGCCCCTCATACGGGATAATCTAGGAAGCCGTATGTAGTATGCAGATATGCACTTTTTTGTGTTTTGCCCATATTAAATAAGGCGGACAGCTCATGGATATGCATTTTGACCCGATTATCCAGTTCGAGGGTGATGCATTTGCAGGGGTATTTACTGTACTATGCAGTACACGGTTGTAAGGACCAGACAGGGGCTGAATACCGCTACTCCACTTGACCCCACCATCTTACGTCTTTTGCCAGGGGTACCGTGGGAAAAAAAAACGTTCAGCCAGTCGGAAACAAGGGAAGTGTGGAAAAAAAAAAAAAAAATTCACGAGAAGGGAGCCTTTGGTTCGCAGCGTTTGTTGCCCAGCAAACATCCCGCCCTCTGAAAAAGACCCTGAAAAGTATCCGGGGAACTCCATCTGGTCTATTCTAGCAACAGGCGCGCTATTTGTTATCGAGTGTCTTGGTCGCAAGACGATCCATCTACAGTCAACTCCTAACTCAGCACCAGCCCAACCGTCCAAGCAAACAGAGCAATCCATCATTCAATATGCCGTACAACACTCGACGCAAGTCGCTTTCTTTGCCATCTCTGGGAATTCACGTACCTGGAAGCCATGCCCATCGCAGTCCCGCCACCGCCAGCTCAAATCGGAACATCTCTGAGTGCACACCGAGTCGCATCACCATCATACCCCCCGTGACACTACAATCGAACAAGCGACAGAAGCGATTCCATGGTGACGAGACTCAACGCAGAGGAAACTCGCTCAAGCGCCCCGACGAGAAAAGCATGCTGGAGCACACGCCACCGCCATCCCCGACGGCTGAGGATGTCAAGATCGGAGACTGTGGCAACACAATATCATCAATAAACATCAAGCTGGAAGGGATTAATGACGAGATTGTGGAGGCCGTCATCGTCCAACTGCAGGCGACCGCGAACAGGCCCCATCTGGTTAAGGAGCTGGCGACTGTCTTGTCGCAGCAGTTGCCTATCGTCCAACAGTACGCATCATTGCCACCTTCTGACCCCATGCCTCTTCCCTCTCATATTGGTTCTTGCTCATCGTCCTCGACTCTCTTGCCATGCGGTATGCTAACGAATTGAAGCTCTGCCAATCCTTGCGCCATTGTATCCTCACGTCTCGCCGCCTACGTCAAACGATCGTGCTGGAGCACGCTTGCACCCTGTCCTGTAGCCAAGGAGTCGGAAACGGTACATCCTCGCAGAACTTACTTTTACCTCACAACCTGCCCGAGACGGCCCCTTCCCGACTCAACAATGCCACTCCTCGTTCAGCGGTCCGTCGTCTCTCCATCATTGTCCAGTGTAGCATCTGGGTCTGAGGACGGTGATGACATGGATTTGCGCCGAAGAGAGCTGAGTCCATCACCAGAGGTGGATTTGTCATCTCCCGAATTTGACGATGCGGATGACGACTTCGCGATGCCTTCGACGCCTGTTGGGTCACTTCCCACTAGTTTGAGGTATGCCAGAAGCCACCGGAGTGCCTCACCTCCCCTCGAAAAGGACGAGCGAGAATTCACGCAGACCGCCGATGTGCTCCAGAAGCGCAAGCTCGCTCGCGAACTCTCAATAGCTACTGCTGACCACTCGACGGCCAATACGGATGAAGGGTCACGTGAGGATACCATGTTCGAAGAGAGACAAAGTGTTGCCGCCAATGGCAATGTTGTCCCAGTCCACTTCCTGACAAGCCCTGCTATCAAGGCAACTATGCCTCCCAAAAAGGACACTGATGGGGACAGCTGGCTGAAGCTAGGTGCACTCCTAGAGTGGGATCATAGCCCGGAAAACATTGAACTCGACGAGCTAGATTGTTTACTGGACTCATGTTGAGCGGTGTGTGATGTGCAAGGTGAAGCTGAAGAAATTCTTCATGTTTGTCCGTGCCGAGATCTCATGTCTAATCCACAGTTGCTGCGTCTTGAAGTGGTCAATACCTAAGAACATTGATCATTTCAAGATCAGTCATGTGGTTGTGGTTTGCCGTGAAGAGCAGATGATGGGGCACAACAACTTGTAGCCACCGACATCATGATTTCAAAATCGAAGGACATGTTGTGCTAGTAGATGTATTACAAATGTAGGATGGATGCGTTCACGAAGGCTAGGTTTTGCGGGGGTTCATGAGCCAGGGAGACGGAAAACAGGGAATACGGAAGCTCTTGGGTATGATTGAAATGAAATAAACCAACCTCTCCTGTCTTAAACCTGCAGCGCACTTCCATTTCCACTTCTTGATGGCCATCGAGGCTCTAAGCGCCAGCATCGTCATCCTCCCATCGGATGGGAAACTCAACAGGTGTTCTTGACTCTCAGTTCAATCCATAAAGTGGTTCCCAGTTGGGTCAGGTAAGGGCGCTCGATCTTGACGACCTCAAGGCCGGGCGTGGATTGAGCGGCGTTATGGACGATTTCGGCAATATCTCGATTCCACCAGCATCCGTACTTCTGAAAGTGGGCTGGTGCTGACCTGTCTAGTAGGCCATTGACGATGCCCCACGACCCCCTTCCGTGCTCAACAAGAATGATTTTCCCTTTGTTTGGTTTCACCATACTGGCCAAAGTTCTAACCACTTTCTCCGGGTCTCGCACACTGCAAAGGCCAAACGTCTGAACGACAGTGTCGTACTTGGCTGTTTCCGCCGTACCTTGCATAGGGGCAGGCACAAAGATGTGTACGTCAGAGCGAAAGAATCGTAGTCTGCCCGATAAATAGGAGAAGACACTATGTCCATCTTGAGTCAACTGTTGCGTTTCAATTGATGGTGCGACGCCCTTCAGGTCGGGGACAGCTTCGGATACTTTATTCAAAGCGACCGTCAACATTTCTTTGGAAATGTCCACACCCGTGAAGGACAAAATGGGCGCAGGTGTCGTGATCCCTTTTTTTTGATCGTTCATGGTTGCGGATTTGGGTTGTTGAACGACGTGGCTCCAATTGTAGAAGGGCAGATTGCGGCCAGTACCCATTGCGACTTCCAGGACATGCCCCGAGGCTTCAGCGGCTAGTTTCTGCCTTAAAGATGTAATCCCCATCATCCATTCCGACCCATCGAGGTACTCATCAAATCTTCGAGCTGATTCTTCCGTGAACACGGCAATCTGGCCCGGCGCACACGCGTCTGTAGCAGGTTCTGGGCCTTGACGGCCAGAGGAAAGCCAACATGAAGTGAGCATGGTGCTGAAATAAACGCCCATACCCAACGCAACTATGCCACAAGCCAAAAGAGACGTTTTTCTGGATCTAAATATTGCGTCGGCGGTCTCGAGATCGTTCGTTATCGACTTTGGCGTTGTTGCATGGGAAGAGCGAGGAGCAAACGGTTTGATAGACTTCCTAGTACAGTTAGTGCTGCAGGAGCTGCTCCGTCCGGGCAACTTACCTCAAGGAGATTTCCTTCTTCCACTGTATCCGAGACGATGTGAAGCGCCGGAGAGCAGGAACATGAGTAGTGGTAGACAGCACTGGGGCGGGCAAGCGACCAGCTCGACCTCGTAGCCCGTGGCGTGGAACCATGGCGCTTCTTCTGGCCGACGTCAACGGCTGGAGGGAATGGCGCCGGTTTATTTTACAGCAAACGCTGAAAAACACAAATCGCTGCGAGCACCGCAGTTTCCAAGGGTCCTGGGAAAGGGTGCCGAGAGGCAGGTAAGATTGAGCTTCAAGTCTTGTGCTGGAAGATAATTGTCGCAAACCCGCTGGTCACTTTGGGCACCGGGTGGGGCCGTGGTTTGGGACCGGATCGGGGTGCCCCGGTGCCGAAGGATTAGGACTTTCAGCGCACTCTATTTCAGCTCTCTTAGACCCTCCATCTAGATGTGATCGGTATGATAAGCCACTTGTTTGATTTCATCAGACGTGATGCCGGCCTTTGTTGCGGGTTCATAATGTTTGAAGATAGATGAATGACTGACCTCTCACAAAGCTGGAGCAGCAAGTCACACATTCAAACTCCTTTGTCCTAGTCAAGCCTTATCCGACTTTTCCTGGTGACGTAGCTGTAGTATGGAGTTTAGGTTGAGCCAGCCCTTTGCACCCCAGCCTGATGGCCCCGATTCTACTTCGGGTCTTACTCGCACGTAGAACTGCCATGCTCTTCGGTCCATTTCTTGCGGTGATATCTGGGGCGCCCAACTTTCAAAGAGGAGCCTCAGGGCACCTAGTAATTTCCCAAGGTTCTGGCGCAGTTCAGCTTCAGACTCTTCCCTGACTGCAAGTCTTGATTTGGAACCGGTCTTGCCACCTTTGCTATTCCCCTGCGAACTAGGCCCGGAGGCGAAGCTTTTCAAGAGGTACGCTCTTGCCGACTCAGGCCTGTGTATTGCTACCCCGACGCTGCGATCACAGCCATCGTGGCCTTGGGAACTGTTGCTGTTCCTGGCCGGGTGGCTGGCTAAGTGCTGAAGGTCGAGAGCCCATACAGCGGCTCCATCGTGTCCAGCAGAGCTCTGGGATAGCCTCAACCGGTCCGACAGCGCTTCGATCACGCAAGTCCTCATCAGTCTCCATCTGTCGGGCCCCAACATTTCACCTCCATACCAGCGAGTCAGCACCACAATAGCCCCAGTCGCTCCTGTCTCCCTCATAAGACGTAGAATGAACTCCCCGCATCCTGTTTCGCCGTCGTCTTCGCAGCCTTCGCAGGCACCTCCATTCCCATCCCCGTCTCGATCACCCTGGTATAGCCTGTAACCCCATGCATTGTGAGTTGCGGTTCGTAAGCTGGGCTCAGATGTGAGTAGCGAATGGAGAATACTAGAGACTTGCGAGGGTTGTTCTAAGGTCGAGACTCGCGCGACGAACGTCGATGACTTGAGCGTCACCTGTGTGCTTGTAGCCCATCTGGAAGGCCCAGTCATGGATTTATCCACGCTCATCTGGCTTGGCGCATTCTTTGTCAACCTCGCATTAGCCGTGGCAATAGCGGTTGGCACTGCCGCCTCGTGTACCGAGCGGGCATGGTAGTCACCCCGTTTAAGAACGGTGACACTTCTGCCCATGACTGTCACTTTGGGCTGACCCTCACCCCAGGACACGCCTTCGGGTATAATGTCGGTGAACCCAAGACTGGCGGCTTTGGACCTGGAGTTGATACTGACAACAGCCTGAGCTAGGCTGAGGCGACTGGAGAGGGGCTGCTCAGGCATGGTGAACCGCAAAAGCTCGATCGCAAAGGCAAGCATCACCGGCGCACGATTGGTGTAGATGGTCACTCCCTCAATGCCCTCTTCATCGGTGATGACGGGCAATGCCAAAGCATCTTCCTGGCCTGTGCTCTGCTGCTCCGACTCAATGCTCGAGCTAGCACCAGGATCATTTCTCGGCCGCTTTTGATCGGGCCTACTGGTTGGCGCATCCGCAGCTCGCTTGTTGCTTGGCCGCTTCAGATGCGACTTGCAGGCGGACTGGAGAGATCTGGCGGTTTTGAAGTCCCCGAGGGCACCCTCAACCACGTCCGGCAGGGCATCTGCAATTTGCTGAATGCTATGAAGCGTCTTGATAAGCAGGCATACTCCAACACTTTCCGTTACTTCAAGAGTGCCTCCAGAACCTACCTGCGAAGGTTCACAGCCTGGAGTGCTTTGACCTGGCTCATGGCAGTCATCATTGGCACTTTGTGCGCCGTGATAAGCCGCAGGAGGTCTTGGAGATCCTGCTGAGAAGCCATCCGGAAATCCTGAAAGGTAGAAAAACCCTGTTCACGCAAAGGCAGAAATGGCAATTTGACGGGCGTGGTGGACTTGATCACGAAATAGACACTGATGCGGGACTTGCATTAGTTGGGGTGAAGACTTCTCCGTTATGAGGGGCCTATGAGAGATACCTGAAACACCAGGCGTACTTATCGTGAAGTCAGGTACCTCGAGATAAGCATTTGCTCCTTCAAAGTACCACATCCGGCTGGCAAGAGAGGCGTCTAGAGAATGAAATGCCTCGGCCCTAGCGCACTTGTGGATGCCACATGAATCAATGCCAACTTGCGCGACAACTCATGGTCAGCCAGACATCACATCAATGCCAAAAGGCTTCCACACGTGCCAAATTCTCAACTCTCGTTATCTTACATTTATGTAAATACTACATCTGCGTCCTTTAGTGTCCGCATGGTACGCCTGTTTAGAAATCATCGCCAGCGCTCCCTCCCAACCCCTTTGACGCCGCTTCATCCTCGGCTTCTCTACCTCACTTTTTAATTACTTGAGAGAGACCTTTTTCTCCGGAATTCCGTCACCTGGAAGCTAGTGCAAATTTGTCAACACTTCCTGGAGAAGATCATGCCCTCTGCAAGACTGCATGGAAGCGTTCAAGAACCTGAAATGCTGCATTAGCTGTCTGTTTCTCAAATCACGAGAAGGGCACTGGCGCGAATGACTTACCTCAGGGGTTGACTTGACGAATGGAAGCTCGAAGAAATTGTATTTATCATTCTTGAGCAGCTCGACAACAGTAACCATCAGACCCCACGGCTGGGGCCAGAATCCGATGAGGCGCTCCCACAGCACGCGAATGATTTGCTGCTGGATATCTGGTTCCTCTGGATCCTTCTTGTACCCAACAAAGGCCTCCAAAAGGACCCGACTGAAGTAGTTGGTGTGGGCGTTGGGAAATCGGAGCTGATTTGTGATGCTCACGATAAGATAGTAACGGGCTTCGGGAGGTAGTTCGTGAATCAGCCTAAACAGAATAGCCACATCTGAGGAGGCGGGGTTGAAAACATCGGTGCCCTTCTGCGTCGCCTGTTCGACCGCATGGTTGCCCAGGTGCAAGGTCACAGCGTCAATGACCCTCAGGTTGGCGTGAATAGGCACATGGCCAAAACCTGTCTCCGTACATTGGCTGTCGACTATGGCTCGGGCAACGTGTGCCAACATGTCTTCGGAAGGACCATTGTGCAGCGCATGATCGAGCACTTCAAGAAGTCCCCATTCCCGCAGTTGGTATGCGGAGTTATCCAGGCCTTCAGGTGATTCCCGAACCTCGTCCATACGATCAACTTGAAGTCCCGGGAATAGAGGATCTGGCATTTTTAGGTGAGCAGCCGGATTTGCTGTCAAGATGGCGTTGAGGAGTTGCTTGCAATGCGGGGGAACGGTGGCTGCAAGCTGATGGGAGTGCGCTGCAAGATATTCCGCGTAATCGTGCTGCAAAATTACCAGCAGCTTCAGCGTAGCGCGGTAGATTTCTCTAGCCACGTTTGATGGCTCTACCGCCTTGACCTGTTCTCCGACGTGTTCCAAAAGCAGTTGAAGTAGTCTGGTGAAGACAACCCAGCCATTGCGGTCCTTCATGATGCCAGGGAGAAACACCCGATGCTGCAGAAGTGACAGCCACCCGAAGACAAAGCCAGGAAGGTATCTGGGGCCAAGATCGGCGAGTCTGGAGCCAAATTTGAGAAATATTTCAGACCTCTCCTCTTCAGAAAGTTGCTCAGCCGTCGAATTGACCTCGTAGAACAGCACGGACAACAGACGGTGGAACACTCTCTGGTTAAAGTGCTCGGCACGTCGTACGTGGTGATGGTTGAGGACCAACGTAATCAGGGCCAGAATCGAGTCGAGATAAACTGCTCGGCTGAGAGCAGCCGTTGACTCAGGTGCACTGTGCAGCCTAATGAACACGTTGATTATCTTGGCCAGAGCATCAACGGCGAGGAAAGCATCGGTCAAAGTGCCGGTAGAGTGAACAAGATGCTCGAATCGATCCACTGACAAGTCTGTGGCAACTCTAATGAAGAGAAATAGATCGTCTTTGCTCTCGACGATGCCTCTAAGTTGCATCTGCTGCACAAATATAACGGCTGAATTATCTGATGCGTTTGGGTTATTGCACAGATGGATCCATTCATCGAAAATATACTCCATCTGGTCCTGTTGCAGCGCGACTCCGCCTTCTTGTTGCTCGAAGTGTGGCATGACTTGTCCGGATAGTTTAACTTTGAGTCGCTGTGCAACGGCGGACTCTGAATCTTCTTGAATCCACGTCCAAGCAGCCTCAAGCGTGAGGACAAAGTCTCCGTAGAGCGCGAGAGGCCGATTGCCAAGGAGAGTGAGATCAATCATCTGCTCCAGAAAGTCGAGCGAACCTTCCTTTCTTGCCTGCAGTGCCTTGGCCATTGACGTATCGATATTCCTCCAGTCCAGAAGATCGGTGCGTAACAACGCAGCCAATAGGGGAATATGGAAGAAAGAGGTGCCAGGTTGCTGTCGGAACAATGCTGTCACTCTGTTGTTTAGTGTCGGACCCGAGATTTTTCGCAATGTTTCCAAGACGTGCACCAGGCTCTCAAGGGCGAGATTGTCATCAATCGGGCTGAAAACAAGCTGGATGATCTGGTCTGCAGCGAAAATTGCGAATTCCTCAGATGTCTGCGAGGCCTTGATCATATGCTGTACCAAAGCGTCCACCACATCAAGGACAGGATGGGGCCTGGGCAAATCGGCGAAATGTTCCTCGCGGGCTTCTGTCGCCACACGTTGTAGCTCCAAAAGTAACTTCTGGACGCGCTCGACCAAGGCGCGACCATCCATCTGAAACGTCTGCGGCCTCGCGTTCGCCATGTTTCCGCTATGGACGGGACCGTACTGCTGCTGAAGTTGAGGGTTGATATGCTGCACAGCCGGTGTCTCCGAGCTAGCTGCGAGACTGGGTATAGCCGAAAATTGCTCTTGGAGGACCTCGTTGGCGAGCGAACGTGTCGCATCGGAGGCAGACGGAACATGGGAAGGGGCATTGGATGTGGTTGTCCGAGGCTGACGAGCAAAGTCGTCGTAAATTGCCATCTGTTCGGGGTTCAAACCTCCCATACTAGGCGACAACTTGAAAGGGTTTGGAATAGTCCAAGCCCATCGGCTAAGGGAAGCATCCACATACGGGTCGGCAGGCCGTTGCACCCTATGACGACGTCGCGCTTCTAGCTCGGGCTCAATCATTTCCTCGATCTCTGGAATAGCTCTTTCTTCGGCCTGTTTTTCGATAATGTTACAGGCAAGGTCCAGATTCGAGTTAACGCACATGATGATAGTGCCTTCTGGGAGGCCCTGAGGAAGATCGTTGGACAAGTTTCGCATGTAATTTGTGAAGTTGGCCCTCAGGGGCTCTTTCGATGTCACCAAGGCTAGGCTGCCGGCAGTAGCTTTGACCATGTTGATTGCCGATGTTCTGACCCTGTTCTCATCTGGCTCTGTCGCGAAGTCTTTGTGAATCATCTGCTGTGTGGAAATAGCAGCGATGGTAACGGATCGATCCACAACAGGTTGTATAATGTCTTGTAGTGCTCGCGTCAGAGCGGTGCGTACAATTTCATGAAGTCGAGTAGCCGTAACCACCATCTCATTCGTGGGCGGGATGTGGATGAGAGGTCCGAGGTCCGGTATCGAAGCTGCAGCGACCTGAGGAGAGAGGCTGGCAGTAACTCCAGTGGTGATGCCGTTGAGTGATAGACTCTCGAAAGTCTCCAGTGTATCTTGTGGGAGCAGCTCTTGGTTTTCTTCTACCACAGCGCGGTTGAGAATTTCCCCCGAAGGCTCGATACTTTTGTGATCAAGATTGAGCCCCTTGCACAAGACCTCGATCTCGAATTTCAAGTTGAGTTTGAGTTCCGCATGATGGTACAGTTCGATGAGCAGGTGGATGATATCCATTAGCCAAGGGTTGGGCGGGCGGAAGACGGTCGAGGTCGCGCCTTGAATGAGGACTTTGCAGACGAACGGAATTACTACAATCAGCCTCTTCGTATCATGAGCCTCAATGAGCAACTGCTTGAAGGCGATGTTTCTGTGCTTGATCGGTTTGTCGCGCGCTAGGGTTAAAAGTCCCAGCCAGCCGCCAAGGTTCTTGAGGTGAGATCGCTCGGTTGAATTCTGCATTGTAGCCTCGGAATTGAGCATGCGTGCGACACTAACATACGTCTCTCTCAACACCTCAGACCACAGAACCTTGTCCTCGAAGAGCTTCACCAGTTCAAGGTACACCTGGTGATAATTTGGTTGCATCTTTGCACGCTCTTCGACAAGATGACTGGCAAACCACTGCTGGTGACGCTGCTCGAGAATGTCTCGCAGTTCTTTGCACATCGATTGAAGAGTCGTCTCGGTCAAATTATTTAGGACAAACTGAATCTTGCCCTGAGTGTCGCTTGACGGCTCTTCGAAGTCGACGCCAGGCGAGCGTTCTGTGGCATTGATAGAAATGAAGGGCGGCGGCTGGCGCTCTGCACTTCGCCCTTCGGATGTATTTCCGTTCGTAAGTGGCTCAGCGCTAACCGAGGACCTGTGGGCAGGCGCTGCTGTGCCATTGCGCGATCGGGCAAGTTCGTCTTCATGATCCCGCACAACGTCTTCAGCCTTCTTCCATGCCTCGGTGCCTTGCAAGCCAGGGATCTGCAGTAATTGCCTGCAAAATCCCGGCCATTCCCGAAAGCGCGAGAAGAGTTGCATCAAAGCCTGTAGACCAAACTTATACATCGAGTCCTCCGGCATATAGTCTCTCACAGCTTCTAGGATCATTCCCAGACCGATTTTAAGGGGGAGATCGGAAATCAGCTTGTGTGAAATGATACCGCCGAAGAGAACGGCAGTCGTTGCAAGCGCTTCCAGTGGGTAATCGACGTAGTGCGAGTACTCGTCAAATAAGCCGTGGATCATGCAGGCAAACACGTCCTGATCCAAAGCCTCGCGAGAGTGCTTGTACCGATCGAGAATTTCGACGATATTTCGCACTTGTATCTCGTCGCCGTACATCTTCTTGTAGTGCTCCTCCATCTTACTGTTGGCGGCAGGGGGCAAAGCATTGCCGTCCTTCCCATTAGCATCAATAATGTCATCGAAGCCCTCACCATAGTTGATCAGCCTCGGGTAGACAGTGATGCAAGAGCGTTGAACCATGATGAGGTCCTGAAGTGGTGTCTTGGGAAGGAAATCCTCTAGAATTTGGAGAAAAGCGGCAACAGTTCGAACCTGCAGCGTCGTGCTGGACTTGACGTGAGGTTGTCCATCGGGGGGGCGCTGAAACTGCAACTCAAGGTTGGCCTTGATCAGCAAGAATTGCAACAGCGATCGCGCAATCTCATTGCTCCTCTCGGCGTTACGACGGGCCCAGCTCGCGAGGTCAAGATACTTTTCGGCATGCGCAAGAGCCGCGAGATCTAAGCCAAAGCCATTCGGCAAGTAAACCAATTCGTCCAACCACTTGTGCTTGAGAGCGTGGTCGAAGATGAGGGGAAGATCGGTTGGTTTGACCGCATGCGCATCGATCAACCGTTGAACCACCCATTCCTTGTCTTTTTTCCACAAGCTGTCAAGCACGAAGTCGTATTCAGTCGACCGTTTGTAGAGAAAACTCTCAAATAGTGAGTTCAGAGTGTCGACGGCCATTGTGGGCCAGGGTTTTGGTACTCCAAACGCGGAGACGACAAAAATATCCAGGTTGGGAACCACAACTTCTTGAAAAAGTCGCTTAGCTTCCACGCTCTGTGAAGCATGTACCGAATGGAGTGCGACATGGAATACCGCAGATAGTGCCTCCACGGAAACCAAGGCATGTTTGACAGCAAATGATGCCCGTTGCTGGATTTCTGGGGATGATTGCGTATAGGTATCCAGAGTCAGAGTCGGCACCAAGCCCGGTATGGAGCTGGCGTCTAATTGATCAGGCTGCAGAGAGGCAAAAGCGCATATGAACGAAAGTTGTGTTTCTGGGTTTTCCCAATTGCCGCCCCATAGTTTCTGAATATCAAATTCTGCATCCTCCCGCGCAATCGGCAGCAAGGCATTGTAGAGACGGAGGAACTGTCGAGACGAAACCCGCGTAGATCTATGGTCAAAGTACGATACCACGTCCTGCCATCGGAATGAGGCTGGTAGGACTCGGCGGAGAGCTGCGGTCAGAACGGACGGGTCGTACTGTGGTGTCTGACTGATCGTGGCATAGATAAGGGCCATCGACACCTGCTCCTCACTCAGTTGAATTTGTTGAGGGCGATTCTGCAGGTAGGAAACGCAAGCCTCCTCGTCCCGGGTAAAACCAAACCCAGTTCTCTGAATGTAAGTGGCCAGAGCATTCGGTGGCTTGTCAGCTAGAACCCTGACAAGATCCAGAGCGGCAAGGACCTCAGATGGCGGTGGCGGTTGGGCATCCTGCCATCTAGCCAGTACCTTGTAGGTGAGTTCAACCTTCGCAGCGGCGTTGAGATTGGGAGGTTGATATTGGATGAAGCGATCGACAAGCATGGCGATGAAGGTATCGGTTAGGTCCGCATGTTCGTCGTGACCTCGCTGGTTAAGAATGTTGACGAAGGTGGGGAAGTTGGTTGAGAGGATTGCATCCGCTATTACGAAAGTCAACATAGGGCCTATAGAGAAACACCTGGGATAACGAACCTTTGGTCTTGAGGTCAGACCTAGATCCCATCTTGAAAGCCAATGCGAGTATCGTTTTCTCCAGGGCATCTAACTTGAAAGCCTCCATGAAAGTTGACATATCAAAGTCGCGGAATATATCTTCTGTGCCCGTCTCGATGGACTCGGCAATCTTGTTGGCCTGATTCACATCATGGGAAATCTTCTTCATCTCGTTCACGAGTAGGTGGAAATTGCCGTTGCCTCCGGGGCGCGGTTGACCATGAAAGATGTGTGCAGCATGAGCCGCGACGAGGCGTGTGAAGTACTTTGCGAAAACCTCCATTCCGTGTTCATCGATGAGCTAGGAGCGACAGAAATCGCATTGGTTAGCGAGATGGAACAGCGTATGTGAAACTGCCTAGTTGATGGAAGGCGACGTAGTTGCGTGCGTACCTTTCGTAATTGCTCTGCCTGCGTCTCCCACTTGGCGCGGTCCTTATCCTCCTTGATAGCTCCCAAAAGGAGGTAGACTTGAGCGACGGCGATCTTGACCACGGGATTGGGCCCTGTCGGACTACTCGTACTTGGACTTGCGCCCGCACTCAAGGCGGAGGGTTGCGATGGATGGGGCGAGTGCCCAGCCCCGGTCTGCACTGTTTGCGAAGGATACGGAGAGAATGATCCCGATCTTGGATGTGGGACCATGGGATAGTATTGCGAATAGGGAGTGCGCAAGGCGGAGGCGTCTGTCCTGCAAGAGTTCAGACAGGCTTGCCTTCGCCAAAACTTCCTAAATCGTGCCGCCCGTGAAGACTACCGTACCCAAGACGCCCACATGAACGACGAGGAGGTTCAAGAGCTGGGCGACAGGTGGCTCAGGCTGGCCGAGGCTGACGACAGAGGAAAGACGACGGAGCTGCGGGATGTTGGCAAAAGCGAGAGCGGTGTCGAATATAGGTAGCGTGGGAGAGGGTTTGCTCCGGATCTGGCCAAATGAAGGTTGCTGCGGAAGGAGAGAAGAGGAGGGGAGAGAGCTTGGTTCGGCGTCAACCAGGCGCAATCAAAGTGAGGTACTTGCTGGTATGTGGGCGGGGATTGACACAGGGACGTCGAGGTTTTCCGTATTGATTTTCTTTCCCTCCAAGGTCTGCTGGAAGTGCAGACACAGAGACAACGTGTAAAGTGAGTGGGCGAAAAGGTGCGACGCTGTTCAAGACGTCTGTCGTGAGGAGGTATGTGGTGCTGAGGGGGGCAGCTTCGCAGAAGAAGAAAATAGACTCTGAAGGGTTTACGTGAAGACGTGGAGGCTCCAAGTTGCAAGCAGGGGGTTGGACTGTGTGAGTGTCCTGGATGCACCCCAAAGGTCGGCAGACTGTCAGGTAGGTAGGTGCCTGAGGTAAGGGTGGTACGTGCCTGTGCTGTCCGTATCTCAGCCGGATTGGCACCTGAGGGTGAGGTGCCTGGCACGCCAAGTATTTGCCTTAGTCACGAAGGAAGGACGTGAATTCAATTGGAATACCTGAGGTATATAGCGTGCTAGTGTGGGGAACAAAGTCAAGGAAGACACGAAAGACACGAAAGACACCTTCGGTGCCAGGTTTGACTTGACGTTCTGGACAGGACAGTCTAACTTCAGCCCGGAGAGCACGTGATGTGTCAAGTGGTCCCTGAACTTCCTGCTTGGACGGCGAGCACCTGACTGCCTAGGTCGGTACCCACGGATACCTATATGTATTATTCACTGTGGTAGGTGGCGGGAGCGACGGACTAACTCCACTAAGGTACGCTACCTAAGGTTCCTACGTATGTAGAAGACCGTACCTTAGGTGCTCGCTTACCTACCTACCTACTCCGTACCTTAAGGAGCCTAGGTAGGTATGGCCCCCGGTCGGGTTAAAAAGATCCGCCTCCCAATGTTGGAGCACCAGCCCGGCCTTTCGCCTGACATTGTCTTGCCTTACGTAACATACCTCACATGTAAGCATCACGTGCTTTTTGGAGGAGGCAAGGGAAAGCTGAGTACCTAACAGAGTACGGGTCCGTACCTCAGGTAATTATTCGTAAACGCAACCAGGATGGCCTACCTAGTTACCCCGGCAACCACCCCAAACAATAAGGCACCACCCACCACCTGCTCCCGACCTACGGATGCCTAGATTCATCATTATATCGGCGGCACGAATTTGGCCATCGCCAAACAGCCTTTGGTAACAATTTTCTTCCAACCACAGGTCATTCTACCTGCCGGCGTTGCCCACGAACAGCCTCAGAATCGACGGATATTCCACAGGCCGGCGACAAAACCACGACACTGCTGGCGTATAGACCCGACCAACGCATCGCAGGACATGCCTGCTTCTACCATGGAAAGCCCAGCGGTGGCTTTGTCTTGTATGTTGAATATAGCGGTCATCATATGTCGAATGTTGCTGATATGTGCAAGTCGCGAACAACTTCTGGGGTAAGGAAGATGCTGGCGTTGGACCCCTTCTCGATCGTATGGCTGCAGCCAAGCAAACATGCGATGAATTGAAAGCATTTTATAGTGGTTAGTCAATCATCGCCGGCTTCTTCCTCTCAGAACTTGACGAAGTTAATGAATCAAACAGCTCGCGCATCTATCGAAGACGAATACGCTCGGAAGTTACTGTCTCTGTGTCGAAAATCACTAGGCTCTCAGGAGATGGGAAGCCTGAAGAACTCCCTGGATACTGTCAGGGGAGAGGTAGAATCAATGGGGAAGCAGCACCAAAATATCGCTGCTCAGATGAAGACCGAGCTGGAGGAACCGCTGGCCGCCTTTGCTGGCGCAATGAAGGAAAGGCGCAAGATTGTCCAGAATGGTATCGAAAAGATTCTCAAGACCAAGATACAGCAGACGCAGCATGTCAACAAGGTCGGCCTATATCTACCCAGAGAGCCCTAGGAAACCCATGGAACATTCGTGCTGACTCGCGCATCAGACTCGGGATCGCTTTGAGCAAGAATGCCTCAAAATCAAAGGTTACCTGGCACAAGGCCACATGGTCATGGGCCAGGAAGAGCGAAAAAATAAGGCAAAGCTGGAAAAGACGCAGATTAGCGTTGCGACATCCAACACAGAGTATGAGAACGCAGTGAAGGCCCTCGAGGATACCACGGCGCGCTGGAATCGCGAGTGGAAAGCCGCCGCAGACAAGTTCCAGGATCTGGAAGAAGAACGGCTGGATTTTACCAAGAGCAGTCTATGGACTTTTGCCAACGTCTCCTCTACGGTCTGTGTCAGCGACGATGCGTCATGCGAAAAGATTCGTCTCTCTTTGGAAAAGATGGATGTTGAGACTGACATCGTCGGCTTCATCAAGGAACGGGGGACAGGGCAAGAGATTCCAGATCCGCCAAAGTATATCAATTTCTGCCGGGGTGATGTCAACGATACTCAGTCAGAAACATCTGACGACGACAACTATTCTGTCGCGCAATTTCCGAGGAGCATCAACCCAGCCTTTCGCACTTCTTCGCCGCAGCCGTCAACCTACGAATCGCACCACGATCCAAACTCCAGTCTTGCTCAGGATCTGGGCCACAAAGAGCCTGCACCTGCAGCAACTAGAACGATCGCCACGGACGCTGGACGAAAAGAAGGGAACTCATCTTCGTCGAGGCACATGGCACAGGACATGTTGCGAAAGACAAGTCCCCCTTCTAGGAGCTTTGCGTCGGATCTAGACCATAAAGATTTAAATCCTACCCCGAGAACCTTTTTGTCAGACCATGGGCATAAAGAAGTCGGCTCTTCATCTCGAGGCTTCCTAACAGACATGAGCCACAGGGAAGCAACGAGCTCTTCATCAAGAGGCTTTCCGTCAGATGTTGGACCCAAAGACCCTATTCTTGCTCCCCGGAGTCTTGGGCAAGACTATGGGCTCAAAGATGCCGGCGCGTCTGAGAGGAGTCACACTCAGGAAATCTCACTGGCTAGGGAGATCATGCCTCCCGTTGCCCGGGAAGCCCCAAGCCTTTCCCAGAGAATGCCACCACAGCTTGAGAAGCAACGACAAGTGGCGCCAGTCCCGCCGGCATCTCAGCCGCAGAGCCGTCTTCCTCTCGATATCAATCAGCACGGTACTTTTGCTTCAATTCCCCACGACCCATACCCTCTCGATGGCATGACAATGCTATGTCGAAAAGGACCTCCATCGGAACGCAGCTCGCATCCTGCGTCGGCAAGACCGTCCAGCCGCGATTCTCAAAGTGACTACTCCAACCCAACCTCGCTCTCTAGTCAGGAGCCCTCGAGCGGTAAGGTCTCGCCGATCAAGCACGAACCAGTTAGCGTACCCGCATCAGTACCGGCTCAAGCACAAGCACCGTCACCGGCCTTGGCAACGGCGGAAAAGCAGGTCCTCAAGAAGAAAAGTGGTTTCTTTCAGAACCACAGCCCGTTCCGTCGCAAAAGCACCAAGGAAGTTCAGGGCACTACCACAAACAGAAACACTTGGCATCCTGTATCTACGCAAGGAAGCCCCTCACGTCGACCGCAGGTATACACGCAAGACGCCCCGAGTCTGTTGGCGGGCAGATCAACGATAAGTCCTGAGCCGATTGACGCCAATGCCAGTCTGGCGTTGAACGTCGGACAAAATGTATTCTCTGTTACGACGCCGGATCTCGAGAAAAGAAAAGGATCAAATACACCGAGCGCACAGCCTGAAACGGATCCTATTGCGCTGGCCCTCGCCGAACTCAAGGGTGTTGGTGTAGGCAAGCAGTCTAGCATCCGTGTCTCGGCAGACCGCTACCACGGCATTGCAACACCCACTCCTGGCTCGCAGCCGTTTTCTCGATCGGTGCCGCCAGCTGCAACCAATGCCGCTGTCACAGCAGGGCTTCGAGGAACGCCCCCTCCTTCTTACGACCAACAAGTGGTGCAGAGACTTGGGGTTCCGCCACAGGCCGTCACGGCCAAGGCAATGAAGGAAACGTCTCAGAAGTTCGCCGACCAGACTCGCAGCATGTTCAACCCGGCGAATCGGCCTGGATCGGGAGGATATGCGGGCTCATCTAGTCCTCGGCCCATGACCAGGGGTAGTGACGTTCCACGAGCAGCATCTCCAGCGCCACTTCGCAGTGCTTCCCCTAGGGCGCCGGCGACAGATGACGCGCGAAGTGGGCACAGGAGCTCTCCGCGCAGTGCGTCTCCGAGGGTCGCGCCAGCAGACGATACTAGGAGTAGCTATAGGTCGGCGTCGCCTAATCCGCACAGCTCTCTCGGTAGAGGCTCGTCGCAAATGAGCAGTGGTGCGCCTAGACGAGGCTCGGAGCAACCGTTTCACCGCCAAAATTCGCCGAGCAACATGTCACGAACAGCTTCGCCGGCACCATTCAGGGAGCAAATGCGACCAAGCAGTAGTCATGTCAGCAACGATATGGCAGTTCAGCTTGCTCCCGTGGGTGATGATAGCTATGGCTCGGTTCGTGGCCGAGGTGGAGTACGACCAGGAACGAGCTCAAGCAACCGGGCTGTGGGCTTGTATGATGGTGGTGGGCCACCAGGACAAGGCGAGTCGAGACAACGGAGTAAGAGTGTTGCAGATCCATCTCGACAGTACACACACGACGGCCGACCAATCTTGCACTTTGGTAAGTACATTGGGAATCATCAATAGAATAACCTGGCTAACAAGATCAACAGCCAAAGCACTGTACATGTACCAAGCAGCGATCCCGGAGGAGCTGGGCTTCTCCAAGGGAGACTTCCTTGCAGTGCTGCGGCATCAAGACGACGGTTGGTGGGAAGCGGAGGTACACGGGGGCAACGGCCAGATCGGACTCGTTCCGAGTAACTACCTCCAGCCTTGCTGAAAAGATTCGTGGCCATTGGCTAATGCAGAGGGCGCAAAGTAAGGCACGATCTGCGAAAGCTGTGATGTCATTCTTGCAAGTACCTTACGAAACACACGTTGTTTGGTCGCCGTGTTGATGAGTGCTCATGATGCGGAGGACCGGTTTTGGGCTCTGCTTATTTGCGGATTTGTGATGATTTGCCAGGAGTTGGGGCTCATAGCTGTCTGAAAAAACGTCACGTTCCAAAAAGGACAATAATTGCATTTCTTCGTACCAACCTTCCTACTTGCATAAAGAGGTCAGACCGGGTGTCATATGCGGCCTTCCATTAACTGGGTCTTAGAGGAGCCCCCCCCCCCCCCCCCCCCCCCGGGTCCAGTGCCTCATGTCATTGCGCAAGGCTGAGCTAGGTGGCCCATGACCTTAGAAGCCTGTCCAATTTCCCCAATTCTTAGCTCATACTTGCAGTGCATATCTGCCATCGTTTAGTTCAGATAAGGTAGGTACAGTCGTGAGCACGGTCGCAGGTGCTCCTGGTCGGGGTAGGTACGTAGAACCAACCCCACTTACAGCCCTAGGTTCCTTAAGTTGTGCTCTCCCTTGCTCCCTCGTCTACATCATCCTCCCCCGGGGCGTAGTGATGAGCTGCGACGTATCCCTTGCTCAGAACAACCATCGACCGTGACTGCACGGCTTAGGGGAAACAGAGCGAGAGGAGAGGGAACAGCCCAAGCGTCTTACGAACCATGGTATGAAACCGCACTTCTCCGTATCTTCTTGACGTCGACACATGCCGATTGTGTAAGATACACAGGCTAATCTTCTATCGGGCTTGCCAGGAGGCTCTTAGCAAGGCATCCCGAGCAGCTACCTCCAAGACGGCACAGCGAACTTTGGTGAACGTGACTCTCCTGGTAGGAACGTCACTATTACTTCTGCCCCTCGCTGCCACCGCCTCTCTCCTCTTCTTCCGGAATTATCTGCCTGACCAGGTCGTGAGCGCACCGGTTCATCTTCAGTATGGGTACGTTTGCCGGTCACTAATCAAGCCGGTCTTGATCCCAATCCCTCTCCTGGCTGCCTTGGCTTATAAACGACACAGCTCGGGGATCAATCCGTTTGGAATAGCCACCATACCAAGCTCCAGTCTGAGGACACAGCAGGAGTACGATGTGTCTATCACTCTATCTCTGCCTCGCTCGCCAGCCAACACGCATCGGGGCAACTTCATGGTAGCTCTGTACCTGCTTGATGCCGGTGCTCTGTCAACCGGCAACAGCCAAGTCCAGCCTCAAACCCCCCCAGAGCCTTACGGCCACTTCGACGGCAAATCCATTTTGTTTTCGTCACGACGACCCACCCTCGTGCCGTACCAGGACCCATTGGTCTCACTGGCCTCTCGTGTCTTGTTCATGGTTTACCATATTCTCTTCTCGGACTCCCAGACATGCGTGTTAACGGTGCCGATGGCCGAACGCGTCCAGCTGGGCAAGGGCTCATCCCTGCCGTCGTCGGCATATCTGGAGATCCAGGGCGGCCAGAGCATTGAAACGTACCACGCGTCAATAACGCTCACGGCACAACTGCGCGGACTGCGCTGGCTGATGTATCATTACCGATTACCAACATTGACCGCGGCGATAATTCTTTTTTGGTCATCCGAAATTTTGTTCATGGCAGGAGCCTGGTTGGTCTGGACTGGACTTGCGGGCTCAAGTTCCAGATTGGCCTCTGGACGCGGGGAAGACAACTCGAAACTTGGTATGCGGCTCAAGAGAGAAGAGGGGAGCGGGGTGGATGAGCTGTCAGATGCGCCCCGGACATTTCCTACCTATGGAAACCAAGCACCGCTCAGATACGAGCCCGAGGTCAAGGAAGAGCCACAGCCAGGTCTTCGGATGGAGGACCTCGTCCCACTCGGAGGTGAAGCTGACGATGAAGAAGAAGACGACGGACGGGCAAGTTTCAAGGGTGATTCGGGCATAGGGACAAGTTATAGCGAGGGAGGATCGGGTAGCGTTCGACGTAGGTCGTCCCACAACCGCTAGCAGTTTTATTAGCGGGATGTGGACGGTGGATGGTGGGGTATGAGGTTTTGATGTTCGTGGTGGGCACCTTAATTCTTGGTCTTCGCTTGTTTTCACCATCACACGGCCCCCGCGGCTGCTAGACGCCGGCGAGAATTTGATGCGGTTGCAGGCTTGCAGCTGAGCTTAGGTCCCAGCTTAGGTAATAATGCTGATCCACTTTGATTTGCCCGCCCGTCCCAAACCACGTCAGTACCTTACCTAGGTAGTGCACCTTGGTCCAGCCCCTCCACCCTCCTCACTGTTTTCTCCAGGAGCTCTACCCGCTGCAGTGTGCTTCGCTACCTTAGCGTACCTACCCTCTTAAACCACTCACTCACCGCACTGCTTCACACCGCACGACAGGATGCGAATTCGGCCTGTGTAGTCCTTCTTCTTCGTTGACCCTCTCTTTTTCTTGAGAGGGAAAAAAAAAGAGTCTCTTTTTTGCTGGATTTCTTCCATTATCTCTCGCATCTCATCCTACCTGAGCTCTGCTCCGCCTTTCCTTGCCGGTCGTACCTGGGATCTTGCTATTTACGTACCTACGTACTTAGAAAACCAAGCCTGGCTGAGGTACTTGACGTACTAACAGCGCCGAAGCTCACTACACTGCTCTGCTACGTACCCAGCTCAATTGCCTCTTCACCCGCCTTGCCCGCACCGCACCCCTCACACACCGCCGCCAGTCCTGCCACTACTCTCACAAAGAAGAAGCCTTGTCCTTGTGTCGACCAAAGTAGCCACAACCTTCTCTCAGCCTCATCATTTGCCCTCCTTGATATTCTGCGTGGTCGCTGACAACGGGACGTCAACCAGATTGAACTGCCTTCGACCCCAGCCGCCGGGGGCATCATGCACACCATTTACTTCTAGGCCCCTCCGTTCAAAGTACCATAGCCTGCCAGGCCCACTCAGGACCCAAGCCAACGAACCGAGAGACGGTGAGGGCTAAGCAAACTTCAACCATATCCTCCCGCCTCGACCTAGGGCAGTCTCTACTCACGCTTTGGTTGTGGCGCTCATTCTTGCTTCGGCTCTTGCTTCCTATCTTTACCCTTTATTCTCCTCCGTTCTTCGCATTTCATTCTCTTGCGAGCCTCAGCTTCTTGCCCCTCACGCCGACGTCCAAATCCATCGAACGACCGAACCCCGCTGGCGCAATCTGCTGTCCGAACAACAACGACAGCCTTGACCGATATCTGCTTGCAACTGAGTACGTTGCCCAGACGCGACCGATCTCCCACTCAAACATGCCCTGCTTCAAGGGCATCGCCGTGAGCATACACGCAAACGGCGCACCTCTCCCCGAGTATGGCATGCAGAAGCAGTCGCGCTTGTCCCGCATCAGCACCTACATTCCCGTTCCACAGCCAAACATCAACCCTGAATCCAACAAACCGGAGCCCGCAAAGTTCGCCATTTCCATCACTCTCCTGACACCAGGCCTGCCCATCCCCTACTCGACACCGAAGCCCAACGAAAGCAACCCTTACCCGAAGCCCCAGTTCGTCGGCGGTCTGCCAACCGTCGCCCATGGGCCGTCAAAGTTTTCCGGCGTCGTCAACCCATACATACCCATGACCAACTCCGAGAACGAAACGATAGCAGCGTACATCTATTTTGATGGCAGAACTAAGGAAGAGGTTGCAACGCTGCTGAGGCCGGGCGAGGAAACATGGGTGAACAGTCGCTGGGTACAGGTTCCCGACTCCGAAGGCGGCGGTTTGGCGGAGCGAGAATTCCTCTTTCGCGAAGTTGGACTGGAGCGTTGGCTAAATGGCTTGGACCTTCAAGGCCATGATGCAGCCGAGAAGTTGGAGCGTCGCCGGCAAAAGTTTGAGAAACGCCGTCGGCGTCAAAAGGCGGCAACCGGGTCTCCTGGTATGCAGATGGAGGAAGGGCCCAACGGACCTCGAGATACCCTTCGGTATGGCGCTGATGACGGCTCCCCCGTCGAAGCTGTGTTTGGCGAAGACGATTCTGATTCCCTGTCTGATGACGACGAGATCCCGGAGGCGACTGGACAAATCAAAGTGCTCATGTTTCGGGTACTGGCCTCCGGCGAGATCAAGAAGGGTGAATATTCACCACAATTCGACGCTCATGACGATGACGACGACGCCGACGCCTCGAATCAGAGCAATGGAAAATCAGGCGTTGATGCAGACGTTGAGCACACGACGAGCTTTGCCAAACCCAAGACGTTGGACCCCAAAACCATCAGCACGCAAACTGTGACGGGGATCGACGGCCCGGACAAGCCTTACGCTTCCTTCACTTTCTTTTACCGCGGAGAACGTAATAACACCCCGTCCTGCATTGAGCGTCATGCCTTGGTGGCTCTCAGTCTTGGTCCATGAATTGCTAATCCTTCCTAGGCCAATTGCAAAAGATAGGCATCATTGCCTCCTCCAAGGCAGCACAGACAACGCCGGGTTCAGTCAAGAGGCGGTCAGGGCAGTTGGATTTCTCCAACTTGGGCCCTCTCAAACCCTCGGGTACCGTTGGTTTCTCTGCTTTCAGAGACCAAGACACGGAGGCCGCCAAAAGACGGAAGGCTCGCAAGAAGAGCAACGGCAATGTCGGAGGAGCTCTCAACGACGACAGCGACGATGAAGACGACGAGAACGAGCTCATTGGCAAGATGCAAGATATCGATGAAAAGGATGTGGATAATAAACTCGCCCCTGAGGATGTTAAATTTCAGGGGGAGCTAGCCGACGGCGTAAATCGCATTCATGTGAGTACTTGTTCGGTCATGACTTTCACTTCGGTCCATTAACAAAGTATGAATAGCTGAAGAGGGCACATTCAGCTGAGCCGGACCGCTCTGTGTCTGCGGGTGCTGGAGGCAACCATGCCTCTTCTAGTCTCGCTGGCCTCTCTTCTGCGACGACGGCCACCAGCGGCGATGGTCAAGTGGCAACAGGCACTGATGAGTCGGTGCGATCGACCATTGGTAGCCCATTGAAGAAGCACCGCCCTAGCATCAACGCGGGAAATGAATCGGCGGGATTGTTGCCGCCTGGATCTAACCCCGGATTCGGTGAAATCTTGAAGCAAGCACCAGCACAGACGACAGTACCGCCCGCCTCGACTGAAAAGGACGAAGAGGAGGAGCTGTGAAGCGCACTGCCTCGGATCGAAGCCCGTACAAGGCTGTAGACGACACGGCCTCGCCTGTACCCAAAAGGGATGCGCCGAGAACCGATGCCAGTCGTCGAAGGACCAAACTTGGCTACACAAAGAAGGTCAAGAATTGTATCGTATAGATGGCGAATGGATCGTCAAATGGCGAATACTGGCAGATTAGAGAAGGTTACAGTGCCAGTTGGCTTGCTTTGGCCGAACCATGTCAGGCCCATTGGATGGCTGCGCTGGCAATTAGAGTGTCAAACCGACATGGAAGCTGTTAGCCTTCAGAGTCCGCGAATACACGTATTTACATGTGAAGACCGTGTCTAAGGAGGATATAACGCAGTCCTTTGCGTAAGCCCCTCGAGTACGGGGCATTTGTTTTCGTCATATTGGTACGCGTCTACGAGCGGCCTTAATGCTTGCCCCGGCTTCTCCTTTGTTACATTCGCGGAGGCGCTGCGGTCAAGAGCACCCCACAGAAACAAGGCGTGGGTTCATTGCATTTGCAGACGAATTAGAGGAAACGTTTACGGCACTAATTGACACAAGAAAAATGGCATTGGAATATGTGATCTAGCAAATGTATGAGGAAGGCTACGCAAACACTGCTGCCGCATGGAGTGACAGTGAGGTTTCCTCACTCGCCCCGCCAACTTTGACTTCTTGTGTCATGTCGGTCAGTCTGCAAACTGTCTATGTATCGTTAGCACATCTTGTCCAAGCAGGTAACTTTCTCAAAACAAAGCAAGATAGCTACAGTCAGACTGTTGAGCTTGATATAGTTTGGATCAACATTGTAATTCAGTTGGCCGTTCTTAAGAAGAGATAATCATCATCGTAGCGGGCTGCGGGAGGCAGGAGAACAGGAGAAATAAAAAATCATGCTTACCTAGTGTGATGAGCGAAATTTTCCAACCGAGAAAAGGCTAGAAACAGCTGAAACGTTGATTAGTGCAGCCATGAGCAAGAAAAACATAAGCTCCAAGCCCAGCCTCAAATTGAATGATTTGCGACATCGTGCTACTTGGCTGTGTGCGTTGAGTGAGGGAAGAAAATCCTCTTGACCAGCAAGTCCACGGAGAAAATTTGTAGCTGGAGGAAGGCCCAGCCTTGAACGACCCACACGACCAAGCGACATCTTTTGAGTATTGCATAGCACATGCATCTATACGAGTGCCCATCTCAATCGCATATCGCGGAGGAGCCCTCACAGTGCGTCACTCGGGCCTAATTAGGGTGTCGTTGCCCACCGCGCCAAAGACACAACACGAGCTTCGGCCTAAACCTGCTGATGGGGCGCATTGTATACCTACCTTAGGTACCTGGTGGTACCTACATCCAATACTTCTTAGGTTACCTAGTAATGTTCTGCCCTACCACCTGCGGCCTAGCCGTAGGTAGGTAGGTGAGGTAGGTACCTCAAAAGGCAGTTTCCAGCGGTGCCATCGCAGCGAATCCACGCGGTGAGGGCACACACTTCTTGTCTACAGTCCTCTGCGCAGCTTCAGGCCCCTGTAAGTACCTATGTATCCGTTCCCCTCTCCTCACCCACCACCAACGGCAGACTCACCCCTCTTCTTCCAGCCTGACGATAGCTCCCACCACCAAAAAGTGAACCACAAGTCTCGTCGTACACAAACGTCTTTCGACCCTGGCTTCGATTGTCAACCTACCTTACGTATTTGGCTTCCCACGGAATCGGACAAAATGGCTTCTAGTAAGAACCTTCCCCCGCCCTGTGGGTTCCAAGCTTTGCGCGCTCGATTTAATGCGCTGCGATGCGCCCGCAAGCTTCAATCCATTGCTTTCTCCCATCGCGCGGTGTCTTCCAACATTACGGCAAGTAGCTAACAGGGACGGTGCAGATTTCGAAGAGGTCGCAAGTAGGTTTTCTTCCTGGTCGATCACGAGTTTGATCATGCTTCTGGAGCTCGCAACGCCCGACCTGAATCGGCCAGAAAACTGATCAGCCTCGTCAAATCAACAGAGCAGTTCATCGAGTTCTACTACAACCAGTTCGACTCAGACCGCAAAGGACTCGCCAGCCTCTACGTGAGATATTCTGCTTCTTCAATCGGTCGTTCGACCCCTCGAAGCTAATGGTAGCAACAGCGCGACCAGTCCATGCTGACTTTCGAGTCCGCTTCTGTGTTGGGCGCCAACGCCATTGTCGAGAAGCTTTCGGTATGTTTTGCTCGCGCGAGTGTCCCCGAGCCTCTGCAGCTCCCCGATGCAACCTGATCACTCACTCTTTCACCTCGCAGTCCCTTCCTTTTGAGAAGGTCAAGCACCAGGTCTCCACGCTCGACGCACAGCCCTCGCTCGAAGGCGGCATCGTTATCCTCGTAACCGGACAGCTCTTGGTAAGCACGCGATTCTTGTCTTTGGCTTGAGCCAGCTAGCTAACTGCTGACCATAAAGGTGGACGAGGAGCAACGCCCCATGAACTACACCCAGGCATTCCAGCTGATGCGCGATCCCACTGGTAACTACTTCGTTTTCAACGACCTTTTCAAGCTGGTCTACGGTTAGACAGCTTGAACGGTGACGAGATACATGCGCTCTATGTTTGAGCATGAATTGCAAGTCGCGGAGAAGACGCGTACTGGCAACGGCAGAGACGACTTGACGAGGGTCTCACCACCTCGATGGTGTCTACGTACGGGTAGATATAGGACATGACACTCCCACGGTCCTCTTTGTTTTGTGTTTTCCTCCCCGTGCGTGGGGCTAAGACGCGCATGCCGACAAGTTGCCAGCCGTTTAGAAATCAAACACGCTTCTTTTGAACTGCTCATCTATAATGGTCGAGCTTCCAAGTCAAACAACACCGCATGCTTCCTTCGACGTGACGTGTTTTTTTCACCCAGCTTTCTTGAGTCGGTTCACGCGATATGGTTCGTCCTCTGCATGTCGTTTGCGTGCTGGAGCATCCGCTCATGGGTCTCCTACCCTCCAAACACGGCCAAAAGTAAAACACCAAAGAGCGCTCGAGGGACTATTTCGTCCCCTGTGCTCGCTATCATTGTTGTTGTCGTCGTTGTCTTCGGCGTCGTCTTTAATCGTCTCGATCCTCATTATTTTCAATTTTTTCCCCGTCGTTGTAGTCGTTCTCTTCGTCGTCCCTGATCGTTGTAACTCATTGTTGTCCTCGTTCAACGCCGTCTTAAAATCTACCGGTATAGAGCACACGGTAAATCTAGCCGCGCAGACACGGGAAAATTAGGCGGTCTCTCAAGTAACGACACGTCCTCCCCGCGGGTGTTGCCAAACGAAAGAAGGCTGAGAGAAACGACTCTGACATCTCATTTATGCAGTATATACGCCCTGCCTCCCTCCATTTTCTCTTATTCTGTTTCATTGCACTTGCATTGAGGCGTCTCCATCGCGGAAAACCAGCAGAGCATGTTTTCCGCGAACAATGTCCTCGTCGCCGTTCGCAATCATGCCTCTCCCCTCTACGCCACGTGTGCCAAACCCTAAATCTCTGATCCGGCCACTGGCAATGTCAAAAAGACATCCGTGAACTGTAAGACCACGCTCCTTAACTGCCTCTTGAATAGCGAAGTTGGCCATCAGAACTCGGACGCCAGCTTCGACATTCATTTCGGCAATGCGGATGGCGCGTATGTCCTCATCTTTGATAGCGGCAAGTTCTTCGATATTCTGAGCCCGCACGGCCTTCAGCGGTGTCAACCATGTGTCGAGCACACCTCCAACGCGGGAATCACCCAATGCCGCCTTGGCACCACCACACGCCGAATGACCACAGAGAACGACATGTTTGACTTTGAGGTGTGTGACGGCATACTCAATGACGGCTGAGGTATTGATGTCCGTCGGGGCAACGATATTCGCTATATTACGGTGGACGAAGACATCTCCTGGCTGCAGACCAAGAATCGTCGTTTCCGGAACCCTTGAGTCGGAACATCCCAACCACACTGTCCATCGCATGTCAGCTAGCAAAATGGAACAGCACCAGTAGAATGCCGGGTTGGAGTCTTCTAGCTAGACGAGGAAGAGGGGGAGATAGGAGCAGACAGAGAAGGATACAGCAAGGGAGAACCTACGGATAGAAGGGGACTGCCCTGTTGCCAAGTTTTTGAAAAAGGCTGGGTTCTGGTGCGACTTATATCCAGCCCAAGCTTGGTTGGAGCTCAACGCGTATAGAAACTTGTTCTCTGCATCCGACAAGCCGTGTTAGCTCCCAGTGATGGCGCCTATTTTGCTCGATTGCTCGCATCGACAGCACTTACGGTCCTGGAACGCCATGGCGACTAAATTCTTGAGGCCTCAGCGATTGAATAAGAAGAGAAAGTGATAAATGGTGCTGTAGAAAGACCCAAGTACGATGGGAGCAGTGAAGACCCGAAGAGGCAGATGCAGAGCTGGTGAGGATGGATAGTAAGATGGTTTCCGTCCCCCGAGTGCTAGCTGAGACCTGCAAAGCTGTACTCCTTTCTCGACTGAGTGATTTTGAGAACCACTTGCTTAGATATCTCTCGGGGAATGGAAGATAACCGGGCCGGTCTCCAGATGTTGGATTCGGTCTCTCACACCGGAGTCGAGAGAAGCTCACGTATGAAAGGGGTTCTGGGGCAGTGAATTCCCGGTCGCAACAACTGGCGATCCTGCGGTTTGGCGTTGGAGCAGGCTAGGCGGCTCTCACACAGCCGGTGCTAGCCAAACTATGGGACGCGGATAGTCGGGAAGGAGGTCGAGATATAACTGGGCTGCGAGTTGTGGCGGATGCCGAGCGCCGTGGTGTGACCTGGAGATTTCTCGTGAAATCGTCGTTCCACTTACTGGAAAGCTGCAAGGTTGGACTGGGATAATCAGCGTCTGCCATTCAATTCCGAGTCTTCGGCGGAGAGACCGAAGGAGGGTGGGCGTCACAGCAGGTTGGATGAGCGGAGGGGAGAGGAGGGCGGGTGGTCAGGAGGAGGCATTGTGTATAATACAGCGTGCGTGTGTAAGTGATCACTCATGTGGCATGCAAAGGGATGGTAGCCGGCTGCGCTGAGAGTAGGAACTTGCATCAAGATGGGCAGAGACATGTCGCCGAACGTGGGATGTTGGGGAAGAGGGGGCGGACCGACTGAGTGGTGATCCAATGAGAGGAGATCGGTTGAGACAGGCAGAACAAACCTAATGGATGAACTGAGGCAAGGAGAAGCGCCTTTGCCAGAAAGCGCTTCCAAAGCGATGAGGACAGATCCTGCAGAGAATAGCAAGATGTTACCACGCAATAGTCGCGAAGATGAGGAAGAGTGATGCGTTCACCGAAGGCTTTGGGTGGGGAGGGACGGGGAGGGGAGGGGGCATGCAGATAATATAACTAGAGAATGTCACTCCGTGTAGCTAACTATAGAGACAGCGAACCGCAAGGAACCCAGCTGTCTTCGCTCTCAAATGGCCGCAGCAACAATAGATGCAACAGGGGATGGGCATACTTCTTTTAGACGCAGATTCAAACGGAGCCAAGACTCGACGAGTCGCTCAAGACACCTTAGCACGAGCAGAAGCTGTGCTATCCCAGCATTGCTGCTCCGTATCCTCCTCATGCCTTGGATCTCATCTTGTCTCTCCGCTCCTCCGCCGACGTCCTTCGGTCGAGTAACATCCCCAGACAGCAGCTCGGATACAAGTCAAGTGCGTGCTCGTTCTGGTCGTCAAAAGCCACGGTCGGCTTGCATGTAAACCTTTCGTGTATGTGATTGCCACCCCAGGTTTGAATGTCTGTCGACCAGAGGGCGGCTGACCGCTCGGCTCGCATTTGGCCTGCACACAACGACGGACTTGATCTTCGACACAGGCAGACGTGGGCTACAAGCATTGAACCTAACCCATCCATGGATGCTCAGTAACCTACTTGAAGCATACGGTGACTGATCGGAGTAGCGGACGTAAAGCCGGGCTAGGGGCCTCCCCCACCCTGAAACGGCACATCTGGAAGTGCCAACGCTACCAGGTTAAAGAGGCAACCATAATAGAATTTGTGCGCTTCCAATGCAGCATGGTGCTCCAGCCTCTTCTCTTCCTTCTCCCCTCACATTTTGGTCTTGCTTCCTATTGCTATATACATATTCCTACTACATTCTGCCACCTGTGGTCCCTCCATGTGCCGTGAGCTTGTCTGCCCCGCCAGTCCCGTGCACCGCTTTTCCTAGTTTAGACACGCTCAAATCTAGCCGGACAGTGCGTCGACAGGGGTGGTGGACAAGGATGATCTGCCTCAAATTACGACATACCAGGATTGCAGAAGAGCGAGAAGAGTAGTATATGAAGAACCTTCCCCGCAGTGCGTAGGCATGTAGGCAACTGGCAAAGTGACCCCGGCCCCTGGACAAGTTCAAGCTGTCACTGTCAGCGCAATCATCCCGTCCTCGGGGAAGTTTGGCCAAATTAGCAAAAACACAGAGCATGCCTACTCGGTTGTCATGGTACACAACATGAGCGATAGTGAGGAGGAGCCAAGTTCGTGCCCATTTCTGAACTTGTGCTACGAATATCCGTTGGAACAGGCAGTGTATCGACATAGAGGACATAGGACAGAATCGGACAAGAACCAAAAAAAAAAAAAAAAAGGTTCGGTGGCGAGGCGTACCCAAATCTTTAGCTGAAGCCGTATGTGCATAGTGGGGATCTTCTACGAGCAGACAGTTTCTTCGTGCGGCTGTAACCCTGCCGCCGACTAACCTCCACAGAGAGTTGCGCCACAATACGTAGCAGTACAAGGTTTTCTCGTTGACTGTCGCCCATATGCACCAGTTATGAAGCTGTAATAATGAGCTGGTTGATTCACGTCATCTCTTTGGCAGGCGGAGATACCGCCGACGACCGGACAAGTTCGGATACACAACATTCGGCTCGGATTACTGCTTGCGCTAGGTGATGCTAATACACGTACGCGTGGGCACATCTGATGGACTAGCATGATCATCTGCGTCCCGAACTGGAACCTGGTCAGGACACGACACACATTTTTCGGTCCTCAGAGTTAGATGCGAAGGGAAACCTAAAGCGTGAACCGAAACCCAAATGAATAGTCATCCCGACGCCATGCCAAATTTTTGTAATCCGATAACCTCGAGTGGCCTAGTCTCCTAATGCACTAAAAGCAGTCCGGGTATTTGTCCTTCTTAGACCTTGATAGCGGTCTCAAGCGCCTTCCTCTTCTTCTCGGTGCGCTTCTGTGCCTTGGCACCCATGATACCACCACCCCACTGCTTTCTCGCCTGCTCGGTCTTCTCGATGTAGCCATCCTTGATGGCAGAAACGAGCTTAGACAGCTCGTTCTTGTCCTCAGAGCGAACCTCCGTGAGAGCGAGGACAGCAGCGGTCTGCCCTTGATCAGCATCTCAGCAACCACGATTCGGAATTTGCTTACCTTCTTGTGAACAACGGTACCGAGACGAGCCTTGCCCTTGATAATGGCGAAGGGGACGCCCATCTTGCGGCAAAGAGCGGGGAGGAAAATGACCAGCTCAATGGGGTCAACGTCGTTGGGGATTAGGACGAGAGAAGCCTTCTTGTTCTCGATGAGACCAACGACGTGGTTGAGACCATACTTGACAGTGTAGGGCTTCTTGCTGACATCCTCCTTCTTCTTGCCCTCCTTGATGGCAGTGGCCTCCTTGACGAGACGCTCCTTCTTCTCGGCCTTGGTCTCAGGGCGGTACTTGTTGAGGAGCTTGAAAGCCTGGGCGGCAGTGTTGCGGTCGAGGACGTGCTGGAACTGGGCAATCGCAGGGGGGACCTTGAGGCGCATGCTCAAGATCTTCTTCTGGCGCTGAAGACGGACGTACTCGGGCCACTTCACCATACGGGACAGGTTGCGGCGAGGCTGGATGTCCTGGCCGATGCCGAAGTTGCGGGGCTTGCGCTCAAGAAGGGGGTTCTGAAGAAGTGGTCAGCCTTCACTGAGCTAAGCGGACCGGGTTGCGAATCTTGGTACTGACCTTGGGAGCCTTCTTAGAGCCAGCCTTTCCCTGAGGGAAAGGGGCGGGTGCCACCTTCTTACCGGACTTGGGAGGCTGTCATTGAGAAAGAAAGACATCAGCGAGTTGTTCAAATCAACTTGTGTCTTCCCTGAACTCTAAAGAGAAGGACGGCGAGAAGAATTGATGCCTCACGGCAAATCAGTCCTCTGCCGTCCTCTCAAGCCAAATCATCATCATCGCACCGTCCTGCGATGTGTGCGTGCGAGCAACGCAACGACAGGCGGGCGGATGGAATAATCACAATGCGCGCAGGCGACATTGGATGTTCTGGCCACGAGGGCAAACGAAGGCGTCGACGTTCGGTGTGCACTTACCATTTTGTCGGTTGTCGTGATACTGCCGTGGAGGGGGGATGGATGAGGGACGACACAACGCTGCGAAGGCTCAGAATGGCGGAGACGAGAAAAGGTCTGCTCCAGAGTGTGGGCTGGAGTTAGGGCACAAAAAAATTCTGGCTGGTGGGTTTGCGATAAGGCGTCAGTACGTGCTGCAGAAGAGCGCTATCACCACGTGACTCTTCACCCCCGGCTCGAGTTTTTTTTTGGAGAGGTACCCGTACTGGCTCCGTAAGGTATCTAGGTTCCTACCCCCTTAAGGTAGGTACTTTGGGTGCAGGTCTTGGGGAAGGTAGCAGGGTCATAAGGAGGTAGTGTTGCTCCGATTGGTTCTTTGACCGAGAGCTCACCGAACTGCCGGTTTTCTGAGCACCTGACGCTAAGGTACTCACCTACCTTCCCTGTTGACGAATTGCCCGTACCTAGTTACTCTGTTGTCAGCCGAAGGGGGATTTGTGTTTTTCTCGCAACGCTTTACGGGATTCTATCACAAGGCCAGCTTTCCCCGTGGCTTGAAAAAGCTGGGTTTTCCTTCCCTCGGCGCCTCTGATTTGGGCCGGTAAAGAGTTCGCCACGCTCGTAACTGTCAGCGTCAGCCGGGCCCAGGTCATCGCCATCATGGCCCCTGTCCTTTGCGCCAACTGCAAGATAGAGCGTGCTCTTGTGAAGCGACCCAAGAACCACCAGAAGCTCTGCAAAGCCTGCTTCATATCAGTCTTTGAAGAGGAGGTACACCACACCATAGTGTCCTCCGCTCTCTTCGCTCCCGGTGAAAAGGTTGCCATTGGCGCATCTGGTGGCAAGGACTCGACAGTACTGGCAAGCGTGCTTAAGACCCTAAACGAACGATATAGCTATGGCTTGGAGCTTGAGCTTCTCAGTATCGACGAAGGAATCAAAGGCTACAGAGACGATTCACTGGAGACGGTGAAGAGGAATGCTGTCCAGTACGACATGCCGCTGACCGTCGTAGGCTACGACCAGCTGTATGGTTGGACGATGGACCAGGTTGTCGAAACCATCGGCAAGAAAGGAAACTGCACGTATTGTGGAGTCTTTCGCCGGCAGGCGCTGGATCGCGGCGCCAAGATGCTGGGCATCAAACATCTTGTTACCGGTCACAATGCCGACGACGTTGCTGAGACCATTCTCATGAACCTCTTGAGAGGTGATTTACCTCGCCTTGGTCGGAGCACTAGCATCACCACTGGCGACGATTCCAGTGACGTCAAACGCAGCAAGCCGCTGAAATATTCGTACGAGAAGGAGATAGTGTTGTATGCTCATCACCAAAAACTCGACTACTTCAGCACCGAATGCTTATACAGTCCTGAAGCCTTTCGAGGCACTGCACGCACCTTGATCAAGAACCTCGAGCGGGTGCGTCCCAGCGCTATTTTGGACATAGTTCGGAGCGGCGAGGACATGGCGCGACTCGTTGCCGGCGCATCCAGCAACTCATGCGCGTGCAAGGGCGACTCTGGTCGGGTTGCCGAGGACGATTACGCCAGTGGCTGCGGCTCGCAAAATGGCAACGGGTCAAAGGGGGAGATCGCTCGGCTGGACGCTCAATTGAGCCAGACTACAGACGACGCAGACCTGGTCACAGACTACACGACAGCGGTAGCCGGAAAGACGAAACCCCACGCAGACATAGTTGTTGGACAGCCGAAGCCCTCAACGCAGCAAGCGGCGACGAACGGTCCCCTTCAGAAACTGGGCAGTTGCGAGAGATGCGGTTACATGTCAAGTCAGGCTGTCTGCCAGGCCTGCCTCCTGGTAGACGGGCTCAATAAGAATAAGCCAGAGATCCGCATATAAAACAGGCAATTTCCATCCTTTGCGCCCCTCTTCATGTGCGCCACCCATCAATCACGGACAGGAGAAATCAATGAGGTTGGCACACTCATATGTAGCTGGAAGAATAAGGTTTATTCCTTGGCCGAGATGACCAAGGCTATCAGAGTACGCCTGAGTGTTGAAGTAGAATACATTTCTTGGTATCATCCCGTGCATTACGAGAAACGCTTCTCTAACTGTGCCTTTGTCAGTTGCGATGCCCGAACTTGGTTTCCAGAGTGAACTTACCCTCCAAGGGTTGTTAAGTTCGAAGCCTGGAGGGGCTTCGGCGTTGTCGATTTGACCTCGCAGGTCGCCCGTGAGTCGACGGTCGCGATCCATCACTAGTGGACATGAGGTTAAATATCACGCCAATTGCAAGAAAAAGTCATAATCTCGGAGCGGTGCGTACTTTGCTGCAGCCCGATTGGTTAGCGTTGGCCATGGCGAGACGCGCAGGAGAAAATACTAACTCTGTCCCATTGATCCAGCCCCCAACGAGGTTTCTTTCCACCATTCTGGACGTATTTGATGACGTGCAAGCCGGTGCCGGTAATGCCAAACATCTGGACTGGTCTTAGCGTCCGCAGGTATGATCGAAGTGTCCGCGTCTGGGTAAGCATGGGTAGCTCTCACGGCAACCATGATTCCATAGGGAATCAGAGTCTCGAAAGGAACAGGCATTGTCGCGGGTGACCTTCCAGTCAAGGATGCTCAATTGATTTCCTGTGTACAAAGAAGGAAGGAAGAGGCAGGTAGCGAAATCAATGCTTGCGACTGTCGCGACTCTAGGTCGAAGCCGAGGTCGAGGTCGATGGTGGGATGCGGCGTTGCAGACTGCCGGCTTCTTGAGCTCAATATACTGGTTGACGATGAAGTCGCTGTCGTCGTTGACCAGCGGCTGGTCCAGATCAATGGCACCACGTGACTGTCCGGACATCAAACAATTAGAAGCGTTTTGACTGGTCGCGGGCATCAGATGTGGATACCAGTCTGCACTGTCTAAATTGGCACAGCTCTTACTGTACGTTATACGGGCCAGGCAGGTACCTAGGTACCGTATGTACCTGGCCAATGTAAGCTCTCATTTGCTACAGTCGCATCCCTCGGGAACAGGCGGCGAGTACCTCAAGGTGGTCGCTCACGGTTGAGTCGCCAACGTGTCGCCCCTTTGCTCGCGCATAACTCGACCTAGAACTCGACCTAAAAGTCAACCTAGCATCTTGGAGCTACCACCCGCCTACTCAATGTCAACCTAGACGAGATAGATTGACGTCAATACCCCGCGCAACGCGTTTCTCGTCCATATCAAGCACCATTCTGATATTCACTGGGCCGCTCGTATCTCTGGTGTATCGCGCGCGCGCGCGCGGGTAGTCGATCCCGACGCATCAAACGAACCGAGCCAAACCGCGTCGACATCGCCCAGCGCATCGCCAGCCTTAGCCACCTTTTCTCCCCTGGGTAGCTATGGGCTGTGGGAACCGCCATTGTGTTCTTTGTGGACGTGTTGCGAAGCAATAACTTTTCGTCTCGAACGATCCGTAACGAGCGTTGTGCGACAAAATGGCGAGTGCGCATCTTACCGAAGAACAGCTGCAACAAAGTGCGGTGTTGTCAGAAGAGGAGCCTCAGAAGAGCGCTACCCATTCGGATGAGGATGCTGAGCATGAATCGGCGCCCCCAGATGCTGTCGAAGATGGTCTAGGGAGTACTGAGAGCCCGTTGACGAACCCGAATACCCACGATGACGGCTTTTCAGACGCATCTGGCGATGGGGACGAGCAAAGATCCGCCAGTGCCCTGGCAGACGACCTTGAGATGGGCGAAAACACAGACGATGCCAGCGATCTCTCTCATGCGTCTCTTGAGGATAATATGGATAACGATTCTGAGGAGGACATGGGTGCGCGTACGGAGCGCGACGGTGATGACGCCTCAGCTGGCGCGCGAAGTCGGAGCAGTAGTCTTCTGGACGATATCGAAGAAGATGAGGCTGAAGGCGTCGGTGCTGTTAAGATTCGACCGGGGGAGACGGATGATGAGGCGGAGCTTGATAGCGAACACTCGGACTCCCAGAGCGAGTCTGGAAACGAGTCTGACGGTGCCGCAGCATGGGAAGACGCTGCTGGGGGCGAAGAAGACGACGAGGAAGAAGGCTCTGAGGATGCTGCGCCCAACACATGCATGTTCTGCAGGCAAGACGAGGACAACGATCCTGGAGAGGACTTTGAGGAGTACCTAAGCTGCGTCGTGTGTGGCGAAAATTGTGAGTGGCTAGGCGTGTCTTCGAGGAGAACCACGAAGCTGACTGATTGTGTAGCACACCAACATTGCGCCAGAGAAGCAGATGTTGTGAAGGAGCTCACAGGTAAGCTCCTCAGCTATTTGCCTAGTATTTCAGGTGCACTGACAAGACGATGTCTCAGATCTTCAGCAGTGGAAGTGCCCTGAATGTGCTGCTCCCGATGATGAACCGTCTCTTGCGGCCTTGGCCGATGTTTCTCGTCGACCTGAGCCCGAGCATGAAATTGAGCTTGAGCTATCGCCTTTTTCTAGGAGGTCAACGGCATCTCAAGTGGCGCGCGACTTGCTCCCCCCTCAGAAGGGGCCTGCGAAACCTGACTCTCACTCGGTCTTCAACCAACTTCTGCTAGACGGCGACCCTATGGATGGATCACGCGTTCTTCGAAAGCGAAAGACCTCTTCCGTCGAGGCGGATGAAATGGTGATGTCTCTTCGGAAACGTCGCAGAAATGCCTCCAAAGATCGAGAGACCAGCCATGGCTTGAATACGAACCAGGATGCGTCTGACGGTCCTGCAGAAAAAGAAGTCCGCCGCAAGCTGCGACTGAACCCCGCTAGGAAATCCCAGGCTGTTGTCGTTACCCGTCGCCAACGCTCAATAATCGTCAATATGCGAGTAAAGCCATCCTCACTTCGCCGCGTCTTGTCCAGAACAGCAACATCAAATCGGAAGAGATCGGATAGGAGAGATGGTGCCTCGTCGCGTGGTGGTGTTTCAACGGTCGTGCCATCAACTTTCACTGCGACAGACTATTCACATCCCTTCTATTCTTTCTATGACCGCGAGACGGATGAAATGAAGACCAAGCCGTACGGAGGGATTCTCAGCGAGGCAGAAGCCGACACATCCAGAACCTTGCCTGCCAATGATGACCGTCGGCGATTCGACGAGGCGAAACAAAAGGCGGAAGAAGTCTGGAGAGCTCGTCTTCAAAGTACTCAGGCTATCTTGGGAACACCTGCCAAGAAGCCAAAGAAGAATGCTGGACCGGCAAGCCAGATCGAGTGTATCGATTTTGGCGGTTGGGAAATCGACACGTGGTATGCGGCACCCTACCCAGAAGAGTACAGTCGGAACCGAACTCTGTACATTTGCGAGTTCTGCCTCAAGTACATGAACTCAGATTATGTAGCCTGGCGTCACAAACTTAAGTGTCCGGCCAAGCACCCTCCGGGCGACGAGATATACCGACATGGTTCTGTTTCTGTTTTCGAGGTTGACGGCCGAAAGAATCCAGTCTACTGCCAGAATCTCTGTCTGCTGGCCAAGCTCTTCCTTGGATCCAAAACACTCTACTACGACGTCGAGCCTTTCCTCTTCTATGTGTTGTGTGAGTATGATGCTCTCGGCTATCATTTCGTGGGTTATTTTTCCAAAGAGAAGCGGGCGAGCAGCCAGAACAATGTTTCCTGCATCTTGACCTTACCAATCCATCAACGAAAAGGCTATGGCAACTTGTTGATAGATTTCTCATATCTGCTTACTCGTGTCGAGCGCAAGACAGGATCGCCCGAAAAACCACTTTCCGACATGGGCTTGGTTTCTTATCGCAACTACTGGAGGCTAGTGCTTTGCCGTTATCTCTTGGATCATATATCGGATGCCAAGGCAGCTGCTCATGGCTTGAGTGTCCGGCAGATGTCTGATGATACGGGCTTGACACCCGACGATGTCATATCGGCTCTCGAGGGTCTTCGGTGCCTCGTTCGCGACCCGCACACTGAGCTATACGCTTTTCGAATTGACCTTGCATACTGCACCGAATACATCTCCAAGTGGGAGCGCAAGAACTACGTCAAGCTGAATCCGGACGCGCTGACTTGGACTCCGTATGTTATGGGCCGAGGCAATGCTACCAACTTTGAACTTGGCCCAGCTATCAGCGCCATCGCACCCCGCGAAGACGATGAAGCCCAGAAGCCGGCTGAGGAAGCAGTCTCGGTTCTCTCCCAACATGAACCTGCTATCAACGGCAATTCTGTCATGGGAACAGGAGAGAAGGCCACGGCGATTGAAAGTGCGCCATCAACCAATGAAGATACCGCAGGAGACGAACTGGATGAAGCCGAGGTGCAGCCGGCGGTTTACGAATCCATGGAGTTGCACGAGGACGATCTTTCAAATGGCGACAGCGGCTTGGCAGCGGCTCATGAGGAGACATACCAAGAAGTCCAAGCGACACAGGCCGACCTGGATCAGGTTTCCCTAGACAACTGGACGCTGCTGTACAGGGATGTCCCGCCGTCGAGGTTCGAGGTGTACCCGCCTCCAGGAGGCCGTCGTGCAGATCGGCCGCGGTCTAGCGTAACGCGGCCGACGGTACCTCGAAGCAACAGTAACAACTCGCGACCACGACGGCCGGCCGGTAGCAGCAGCAGCGTCAGACGGCCAACATCAAGCCGGCCCAAGAGCTCTTCGTCATCGTCGCGTAGGAAGACGGGTGGGACTGGGCGAGGGCCTGGACGATGGCCTAAAGGTACCAAGAAGAGCGACTACGGCAACGCTGACAGCGGACCTGGTCTTCCGCCGGCCTGGATTAGAGAAAGGACGCGGCTGGCGGCTCTCGGAGGTACAATTGGAGAGGATGAAGGGTCGAGGCTGGAGAACCAGGAATCAATCGATGTGGCTCGGGTTCAACTCCAGACCGGGGCACAGCCGCCCACCTTGATGGAAGAAGCTACCGGAGTTGAAGACAGCGGTCACGGAGACGCGGGTGGCCAAGCAGAGGATAAGTAAATGCCACAGCTGATACCCCTAATTATCATTTCCTAGGCGTTTGGTCGACATACTGTGTGGTAGAAGATATAGTAATTGAAAACTTCAAAAGCGGTGCTTGTTCAGCAGGCGACCGGAAGCAGGCAGTCGCTGGCTTAGTGCTGCTACGTCATCAAAGGAATGCAATGTTACATGGATTGGTTATCTGCTTGCTTGAACGTTTGAGAAGAGTGTTTGAGAACGCGGCGACTCCAGGTAGGCGATGGGAAAATGCGCCAGGTTAGGCAGGGTTTGGTGGTTGGGGTCCATCTCAGTCAGTTAGGTACCTAAAGGCCAGGTCAGGTACCTCCCTCGGGTGGTTGATGCGTCGCAGAAGCACAGCAAACGCAAAGCACTGCGCAACTGCTACCGTGCCACGGTACCGCAAGGTTAGTAGGTAAGGTAGGTAGGCAAGGTAAGAAAAACGGCAACGGAACGAAATAATGGCGGCTCAGCTTCCAAAACGGCCCCAAGGTAACCCTGCTTCACTTCGCTGTACCTAAGGCACCTTCCAATTTACGACTGGGGAGCAGGCGCCAACGCGGGTCGTGAGGTGAGGACCTCAGGGACTTCCATACCTAACCTTACCTTACCTTAGGTAGGTGCCTTAGGCACCTTGATATGCCTTGGGCACTTAGGTAACCATCGTATCCACATACAACCTTAAGGCACCTACACTCCTCCTGAGGTAGGTACCTTACAATGATGGAACCCATAGCCCAGTAAAGTACGTAGCTAAGGCCCTACCTAGGGTGAGGACCGTAAGGTAAGGTAGCAGTGACCTCATCAGCCAGCCATAGGTGCGTATTTGGCCAGCTCAGAGCCAGCATACCTTGGGCACCTATCCGATGCTAAAAGCCATAGTCAGGATGTTCACCTCGCCATACGGGTTTCTTACTCAAGACCCTAGAGGTTAATCAAGACGTCTTTGGGCGCGACGGTGATGGTCGTCGGGATGCTTGTGCGTTTAGGCGCCAGCTCTCGGGGGCGCGCAGTGCCGTTTGATTGATTCCAAGAGCCCATTCCCACAGGTTGCTGTACCTATGCAGAGAAGGTACTGGTGAGGTGCGAGGTAGGTAAGGTACGGTAGGTGCAGGTACAGGCCGAGTGCAGGCACAGGCGCAGCGAGCACAGGTGCTCTGGTGCGTAGTCGTGTCTCCGCTCGCCAAGTCGCATTACGCAGCACCCTTCGCCGCACATACTGGGGCACTGCCAGAGGCGTGACACTCTCCATTCGCAAACCAAACTTGACTTTTGGCCTGACCTGTCATCTATCCAACTTATCTGTAATCACCTTACCCCAACCTTCCCGACACCGTACATCCAAACATCGTGCCTGTGCCCGATTTTTGGCCATCGGCACTCCTAGCAAAACAGGCAAGTCGGACCGTTGTTACCATATCGCGATTTGCGTGCTGTACAGGATTGAGAGGAAGCTCTGCCCTGTCAAGCCGCCTTGCCGTGTCATTCGGCATCGCCTCTGGCCCTTTTGCCGCCATTCTTCGTCCACTTGCCTCTTTCCCGCCCCCTCTACCCTCCCACGACTGAGCGTCTCGACCCATTCAATCATTCACTCGTTCACCTCCTTCCGGGTTACAAGTGATCGACTAACAAGGGTGCTCAATTTCCCACAGGCGTCCAGTAACAACTGCCTTGGCCTCTGCAACCAGGCCCGTTTGCGACGCCGAGCGCCCCATCAACGGTCATTTCGATTACTCGTGGGACCGGCCCAAAAGGTATTTCGTCAACCACAACCTCTATCGTCGACGAACTGCCGACCGCAGCCCCTCTCCGTCTTCAGCTACGTTGTAATATTGCGGTTCTCGCTGACCGCATCGATCTTGCTGCCTTCAGCACCCAAACATCACCGGCGAATACAGGTGACCTTGTCTGTCCGCCGACGACTCGCCTGCGTTGGGCCCAAGCGCTTTCTCGCCCGACTGCGCTTGGTAACTTGCGCACTCTAGAACCTGTCGGAAGGCTATCTTGCCGACTTCTTTCTCATCGGCCTCCCGACGCTCCCGATAGTTTACCGGAACATCCTACCAACGGCCCCGATATCGCCCAACAGTCTGTTGCCTCGTTTACGAAGCGAGCTTAATTGGCCATTGCCTGCCATCAAATTACGATAGAAACCAGCCGTCAAAATGTCCAAAGTCATCCGCAGTGTCAAAAATGTGACCAAGGGCTACTCAAGTGTCCAAGTCAAAGTCCGAGAAGGTGCGTCCTACACCGCGTCATTCCATTTGAGTACACTTGTGGCCAGTGGCTAACTATCATCTTTTGTCTAGCCACCAGTAATGATCCATGGGGTCCGACGGGCACTCAGATGAGTGAAATCGCTCAGCTGACATACAACACGTGGGTTTTCTCCCTGCCCATGAATCAGCCGTCGCATTAATGGTTATCTACAGATCGACCGAGTTTTACGAGATCATGGATATGCTAGACAAACGTCTCAACGACAAGGGCAAGAATTGGCGACACGTTTTGAAAGCCCTGAAGGTGCTTGACTATTGCCTGCATGAAGGGTCTGAGCTTGTCGTTACGTGGGCGAGACAAAGCATCTATATTATTAAGACACTGCGCGAGTTCCAGTACATTGATGAAGACGGCAGAGATGTTGGTCAAAACGGTATGGTTCTTTTGTTGAGCAGATTCTACCGTGTATTCGTTGACTAACTGGGCGGACTAGTCCGTGTTGCTGCAAAGGAACTGACCGCGCTCATACTGGACGAAGAACGGCTACGGGCTGAGAGAAGTGACCGCAAGTCATGGAAATCTCGCGTCACCGGCCTTGAGGAGTTCGCACCTCAGCAGATGGGACCCACGCAGCCGCGGCCTCGTCGTCGTCAAAGCAATGAGGACGACACGGAGTACAGGCTCGCCATTGAGGCCAGTAAGCACCAGGAGGAGGAGGATCGTAGAAAACGCGCGAGCCGCGCTGCGAACGAAGCCGAGGACGATGACCTTGCCAAGGCTATCAAGCTTAGCAAAGAAGAGGACGAACGACGTCGGCGAGAGATGGAGGACAGCAACGCGTCTTTGCTATTCGACGACACACCGACGCAATCGACGCAGCCGCAGTACACTGGGTTCAACCAAGGTTATCAGCAGGGCAGCGCTGTTGATTTCTTTGCCAATCCCATCGATCAAAGTCAGTTGCAGCCGCAGCCCACAGGCTTCATGCCGAATGCCTATACGGGCTACCAGCAACCGCAAGCGACTGGATTCCAGAACGGTTACGGCGGCGGCTTCGGAATGCCACAACAGGGCATGAATATGGACCCTTACGGGCAACAACAGAGTATGCAGGGGTTCCAGCCTCAGCCGACAGGCTACAATCCCTACGCCCAATCACAAGTTCAAAGCCCTGCTCCTCAAGAGCCTGTCGCACAACCAGGAAGCAACAACCCTTGGTCGACAGGCACCATGAAGGCGGGGAACCCCATGAAGCCTATGCAAACAGGGTCGAACAATCCATTCGCATCGTCATTTGGTCGCCCGCAGCCTCAAAGTCAGCCTCCCATGCCAGCGATGCCATCTCTTGGCAGTCTTCCGGAACAAAAGACACTCTCGACGTTCAACCAACCACAGCCCAGTTTCAACCAGCCGAACCAGGGATCTGCTGCCTTTGGCGCTCCGCAGAAGGAGTTGACGGAGCATGAGGCGAAGTTGAATGCACTGCTTGCTGGTGGTGATGGCATGGATACATTCGGCAACACGGGTCAGACGCGTATCCCAGCACAACACACAGCGCCTGGGACATTCGTCAATAGTGCTGGAGCAGGTGCCAATCGCCTGACAGCGGAAGCGACGGGAAGCAATCCATTCCTTCGATCCCAGTTTACCGGTATGCCCAATATATCATATGGCGCTCAGATGCCTGCTGCGACAGGACCGGCGGGAATCAATGGTAGCAACAATCCTTTTGCAGCGACTCGGCCGCAACAGCAGAACACCCAGGCGCAAGACCTCATACAATTTTAGTCCCATTTGTCTTTTTCTTCTTTTCTGCTTTCGGGTCGATTGTACGGAGTGCGCCAGGAAGATGTGCGGCCGGCAACTGCTGCCTACGTGTCATTGGCGTTATCAGAACAGGCTGCAGGTAGCGCGACGAGGAAAATCAGATTATCATTCGTATCGTATCGTATCTTACACACGTTCTCTTACTTAGAGGCTTGGCGTGGGATAAATTTTCTTACTCTTATTGGGGTGTGATCCCCTCCTTCTGAGGCCAAAATCCCAAACATCCGTGCTATTTATCACTCTTATTATTGCTTGGCTGTCTGTCTCTCTCCCTCTCCATCTCTCTCTGCTGTCTGGATTTGCGGTCAGTGATCTTTTCGTGGTCATCAGCCACTCGTCATCATGTTTTGCGATACCTTGTGCGCATAGTGAAGGGTTCCCACTGGGGAGAGAGGACGGTCTGTAATGGTTATTGCTGTAAGTAAATCGCAGAGTCAGGCCAGATAACATGCATGCAGGTTGTGGAGATTCAGGGTGACGGTTGTAGAGCTATTGGATGCCACGCTCGTATGGCCTGTGAAGTCGCTGGTAATGTGTAATTGTAAATATAGCTAAGGTACCTTTGGTCAGTTGAGGCAGGATGAAGCTGCACATGATCGCTCCTGCTCCTACCTGAACTTCGCTGCCAGCTTTGCTATTGGCTCAGCCGGCAAGCTCTTTTGTCTGGCCCAATCACAGGACATTGCTGTCCTCAGGCAGCAACGTCGAGTAGCTACCTACGCCAGGTGGATGCTCTCGGTCTCCACTTGAATGGTCGAAAATTACTAAGCCAGTACGTGCCTAGGACTCGGAACGCCCAGTGAAGGCGACGGCATTCCGCCCAAGTTCATAAAAAGTAGCAATCCCTTTGCTTGCACCTCACTCATCACGGACAACAATCTGCGTATTCGACCACTCTCTTCTAACTGACTGTTCATCTGTGACATCGAGAGTAGTTTTGCTGCTTCTAGGTGATTACCCATCTCCATCGCGGCTCAGCTCTTCTTTACCCTGCCCGGTTTGATTGGTTGCCGCCCCACCCCGGTCCCTCTGGCTAGATACAGTACCTTCCTGCAAGCGACGCGCTGTAACATCCCTTCTACCCACCCCAGCCATTTTTTCTCCACGTACCTCTTCTTTCTGTTCCGTGCCTTTGCGCGACACTCAAAGGGAGAAAAATCTCCTCGACCAGCTGTATACAACACCACAGCTTCCCACGTCACGTCGCCAATCTATCCGCTCGACGCGCCCACCGGTCATCAACACCGACGGCCGCTTCCGATCCGACCGCACTGCATGACCGTCCATAATTGATTGTAGGCGACTTCACCTGCGTCCGCGACTCAGATCCCCTAGTGCGCGTTCTCGCACTCATTCTCCTCATCCTCAACCTCAGCACCAACAGTCGCTGCTAGCCTGCATCCATCATGTCTGGCTTTGGCAGCGGCAGCTTTGGCGGCTTTGGCCAGAGCAACAACCAACAGTCAACTGGCTTTGGCGGCTTCGGAGCCAACAACGCGACCAGCACCAGCACAGGTAAGGCAAAACTTGCGTCGTCGCAACCACCAGCGATTCTGTCGCAAAGCTTCATTCAGACTAATCAACCATCCCCACTAGGCTTTGGATCTGGTACTGCTACGAACAGCGCCTTTGGGTCTACCAACAATACCAACACGAGTGGTGGCCTTTTTGGCAACACTACTGGTGCCTTTGGCGGTGGTGGCACCTCTTCAAGTGAGTTTTACATCCGACATGCTCCTTTTATCTGCATTGAGCAGTATACTAATTATCCATTACCCTAGGTGGTTTCGGTTCTAACACCAACACAACCTTCGGAGCCTCAAAACCTGCTTTCGGAGCTTCTACGTCTACTGGAGGCGGCCTTTTCGGCTCCAACAACAATAATAATACCAACACTACTACCCCTTCTTCTGGGTTTGGAGGCTTTGGCGGGAATGCAACTGCAAGTACGTCATCTCCCTTTGGAGGATCTGGCGGAAATTTGTTCGGCGCCAGCAAGCCTGCCTTTGGCTCCACGACGAACAATACCACCACTGCCACCGGCACCACGTCCTTGTTCGGCGGAAACTCTGGCACCGGCTTCGGTGGCAACGCCGCCACCACTGGAGGCTTTGGCGCATCTCTAAACCCGGGCATCGGTTCAAATGTTGGCGACCCTCCTGGCACGGCCATCACACCGTTCCAAGCGCACCAGGAAAAGGAAACTGCCGGAGCCGGAAATCAGTCAAACGCGTTCCAAAACATTCTCTTCCAAGAACCGTACAAGAAATGGTCTGCGGAAGAGCTGAGACTGGCTGACTACGCACAGGGACGCCGTCATGGTAATGCCAGCGGAGCAGGCGCCTTTGGTGTTTCCAACTTTGGCAGCACTGGCTTTGGTGCGACAAACCAGCAGTCTGCAGGTTTTGGATCGGGTGCTTCGACCGGAGGTGGCTTGTTCGGCGGTGCCAACAACAACACGAGTGCGACGACGGCCACGACCACCGGTTTCGGCGGTGGTTCCGCTGGAGGGTTCGGATCCGGAGGCGGTCTGTTCGGCAACCAGCCCAAGCCAGCTACTGGAGGCCTGTTCGGAGGCGGCAGCACGACAACATCTCAGCCCGCTCAGTCGGGCGGGCTGTTTGGCACAAGTTCGGGGGGTGGATTCGGTACCACAAACACGACCAGTGGATTCGGGTCCACTAACAATAATGCTACCGGAGGAGGACTCTTTGGATCGAACAATACCGCTGCGAACCAAGCCAAACCCGGCGGCTTTAGTTTCGGCAACACCGGGGCCACGACCGGTGGATTCGGAGCGAGTAACACGACCAGCGCATTTGGTTCGAACAACACCACCACCAATAATACGGGCACTAGCGGCGGGTTATTCGGCAACGCTGGCCAGTCCAATGGAACTGGACTTTTTGGCAACAATCAAGCCCAAAGTCAGCAGCAAGGAACTGGATCAGTCTTTGGCGGAGGTGGGTTTGGCGCGCAGAATCAGCAGCAAGCGGGCTCGTCTCTTTTCGGCAACCAGCAAAAGCCGGCCACGGGCGGCGGTGGTCTTTTCGGAGGAGGTGGAACGTCGACTACCGGCGGACTCTTTGGCGGTGGAGGCGCCCCTAACAACTCCTTCGGCGGAGCAGGCACGAACAACTCAAGTGGCGGTCTCTTTGGATCCAAACCCGCTGCTACCGGTGGTCTGTTTGGATCCAATGCGGCAAGTCAAGGCACGAACGCTGGCGGGGGTCTGTTTGGCGGTATGGGCACAAATCCCCAGGCGCAACAGACAGGCCAATCTTCTCTGTTCGGTGCCGCCGGTCAGAACCAGGCAAAGCCCGGTCTGTTTGGTACTTCACAGCCCGCTGGCAACAGCTTGTTTGGTGGACAGAACACCCAACAGCAAGGCTCTTTGTTTGGCGGCAATAACGCACAGCAGCAGCACCAAGGCTCTATTCTCGGTGGCTCCATCATGGGCAATACTCAAGGAATCAACTCAGGCCCTCAGTCGCTGACAGCCAACATCACTGATGTTTCGGCCTTCGGGTCGCCGTCCTTGTTCTCCAATCTCTCAGGTGCTGAGACGCCTAACCCAGGACCGTTGGCCACGCCCCTGTCTAACAAGTCAAAGCCGAGACGCAGCTCCATCCTTCCGATGTACAAACTCAACCCTGCCTCCGCTGCCCGCTTTGTCACCCCTCAGAAGCGTGGGTTCGGATTCTCATACAGCACATACGGCACTCCTGGCGGTAGCCCATCCAGCGCCGCTAGCACTCCGGGAGGAGCCAGCCGCAGCCTGTTGGGGTCGTCGAGCCTCAATCGAAGCTTAAGCAAGAGCGTGTCGACTAGCAACCTGAGGAGAAGCTTCAATGCTGAAGATAGCATCCTCGCGCCTGGCGCTTTCTCGGCTAGCTCTGGACCGCGCTACTACGGGAGCAATGGCAGCGTCAAGAAGCTGATAATCAACAAAGACATGCGTAGTGACCTATTCTCTACGCCGACCAAGGACAAGCCGTCTGCAGATCAACTCAATGGGTCTCGGAAATTGTCGAAGCGCGTAAGCTTTGACACCAGCAACGTGGAGGCTCCGGAGGCTGACGACGTTGAACCCACCAACGCCTCGACGCCCAGGAGTGTTCTTCCCCAAGACTTGACTACTGCTAGCATCAGTGTCAACGGATCAAAACCCCCTACCGGAGACCCGGAACAGGTCAAGGGCAAAGAACTCGCCATCGTTCATGAAGAAGACGTTTCGTCTCAGATACCGGAAGTGGCAAACGATGGTCTCGATAAGGCCCCTGGCTCATACTGGATGAGTCCTACCAAAGAGACTATCGCTGGCATGACTAGAACGCAGCGGCAGAGAGTTGGAAGCTTCACCGTGGGAAGAGATAACGTTGGATCTGTGAAGTTCAAACCCGAGGTTGATTTGACCAACATTGACCTCGATGAAATATTCGGAGGGATCGTCATTCTCGAAACCCGCTCTGCGACTGTATATCCTATCGCCGCCAAGAAACCTCCTGTTGGCAAGGGCTTGAATGTGCCTGCTCTGATCTCCTTGGAGCAGTCCTGGCCACGGGGTAGAGAGAAGCGCCCTGGCCATGATGTCAAGCGAGTTGCCAAGCATGTCGAACGTCTCAGGCGCATTGAGAACACCGCTTTCGAAGAGTACAACCCCGATACTGGCGTTTGGAAATTCTCGGTCGAGCACTTCACTACGTACGGTCTGGACTACGACGAGGACGAAGAAGAACCCGAACAGTCGGATGATGTCTTGGTTCGCGACAACCAAAGGCACGGCGCCCTTCCCCAGCTACGTTCTCGTGACTCCGAGGCAAGCCCTGGGGAGAATGACACAATCGACTTTCGCAGAAACAAACGACGCGCTCTCCCTGGTGCTTTTGAAGAGAGGGATGAAGAGTACACGGGAGAGGAGCATGATGATCTCACACGTCCGTTCCAACCCCAGTCTTTTTTAGAAGATAGCTTCGCGGGTTCGACCTCGAACGCTCTGGTTCTCTCAACGGAAGATGAACCGGTTGACGAGCATGATGTCGAATATGGCATGTCTGAGGAAGAGGATACGGCGGGAACTCACTTCAGACGCCATCTTGCTGCGCAGCAGACAATTGACTCGCCAGATGGTGACATGGTTGCCCCAGCCAGCGAAACTCCCGGAGGCATTCTGCGAGCCAGAATGCGAGCGCTGAAGGGTTCAGCCACTCCTATCAAGCTGCAAGTTGCCGGAGGAGACGAATGGATGAATATGCTGCAAAGATCCGTTAGCCCTCAGAAGAGAGACCGAACGTTCTTGCGAAGTGTGAATGAGATAGCATCGCGATCGCACGCGGCAGAAACAGAGATGGGCCAAAAGGGGCGTGTTGTGTCAGACGGACGCGGTTTTGCGACGAGCATCGATTTGATGAACTCGCTGTTTGAGAAGGCCAAGGCTCCCACCGCCGCGCCCTCGGGAGGATTTGTTCAGGTTGGTGAATACTTCATGGTCTAGGGACCCCCCTCTCATTCGTTGTTCGCCGTTCGGGCCAGAATACCAGGCGGCTTTGTGTAATTAATTTTGAGATCTTACTGAGGCAAATTTTCGTCTAGTGGCCCTATGAACGACAGACCAAGTCCTTTGCTGACCAGTCCAATATGAGTGAAGCCGATCGCTCCTTCCATAACGCCATGAGACCAAGCTGGGGACCAGATGGAACTCTGATCTTTGCAACGACTCGCGAGCCTCTTGGTGCACCATCCAGGCGCACCAAGACGGATGATCTCATGTTGACGAGGAACGTTGTTCAAGCACGAGGACGATTTATTGAGGCGGCCAAATTCTCCAATGAGGCAAGTCAAAGGGGAACGAGATAATGGCATGGTTCATGGAGCTAACTGGTCCCAGGCTTCTGCAAAGGCTCTCAAGAATCAGTTGAAGATGACGCAAGTAGAGCTCACTGGGGGCGTACCCGGAACGACTCTACATGCCGATACCCTCATGTCTCTTTTCCACGACCAAGACACCACCAGCCCTGCCAACGCACATGAAAGGTTGGTTTGGGAGCTCGCCAGCATTCTTTTCGACGGACCCGCCTCTGCCGATGAAGATCTGGGGAACGAATCTCGAAAGAGTCGTTTGTCCAAGTTTTGGGCGGCGCTCGTTAATTCTGCATCATCTCGATCGGTTGCGCTTGCAAGGTCTAGCGAAGAGAAGGCCATTGCAGCTTTGTCAGGGCACCGCATCCAAGACGCGTGCAAGTACCTCTTGGATGGGAACAACTTTCGCCTCGCAACCTTGGTCTCGCTGATTGGCAGCAATGATCAGGCTAAAAAGGACATGCGCGAACAAATTAATGAGTGGCAAGACGCCAACTTTCTTTCCGAGTTTGCCGACCCCCTACGCGCCATTTATGAATTGCTGAGCGGCAATTCAGGCGTGTGCGAGGGAAAGAAAGCAGTACCTCTCGAAGACCGCATTGAGTCGTTCATCATCTCACAGCGTTTTGGCCTAGATTGGAAGCAGGCCTTTGGGCTCAGGCTCTGGTATTCTATTTCACGCAATGATCACCTTTCGGCAGCTGTTCGTCTGTTCCGGGAAGACATAACTCAAGACAGAGAACAGCGTCCTCAGACATGGTATCTTGAACAAGGCATACCGGCACTCTGGAACGATCGACATTCAGAAGCTCGCGAGGACCTTCTGTGGGGTCTCCTGAAGCTGTATTCAGATGCCGAGACTGACTTGGAAGCTGTACTGCGACCGGAGAATAGTCAGCTGTCGCCTCTAGACATTCGGCTGTCTTGGCAGCTCAGTCGCGCCCTGCTATCCACAAATAAGGTATCCTACGGCCACAACGCGTCTGAGAAGGCCGATGCTTCGACCATCGCTTTTGCCGACCAGCTCGTCAGCGAAGGAAGCTGGCTGGAAGCCACGTTTGTCTTGCTACATCTCGACAACCCAGACATGCGAGCGAAGGCTGTGCAGGAGAATCTTTGTCGGCATGCGGCCCTACTGGGATCCGAGACGGGGAGCAATTTCACAACTCTTACGCAGACACTCAAGATACCGACTTCTTGGATCTGGGAAGCTCAAGCCCTGTATATGAGAGCTGTCAAGAAAGACGCGGCAGCCGAAGTACATTGTCTACTCCGAGCCGGTTCGTACCCAGAGGCACACAATGTGCTCGTTCACCAGGTCGCGCCATCGGCGGTTGTCAGCCGCGATTACGACGAGCTGGCGGTTACTCTCTCCCGTTTCGAAGGCCACGACCATGTCATTCCTGGTTGGACCCTCGGAGGTGAGGTCTACAAGGCCTTTTTGGAGCTTGTGAGCCGCCGGAAGCAACGGCAGCAAATTTCCATACAGGTGCTCGATAGGCTTCTGTCCGGCCTGCCAGCTCTGCGAGAGAGTGCCGAGAGTGGAAATATAACCAGTCTGGCAGCAATCTCTGAGATGGGTTCACTCGTGGCTAAGGTGACGGCGGAAGTACCGAGACATGATCAGGTAAGATCTCTCTCTAAAATCAGTCTTGTATCAATGGCCGGGCTAACATGTTGCAGGATAATGTCACTCGAGTATTGAGCCTTCCCCTCACTGAAGACGCCCATCTCAAGCATGCGCTTAACATGAGCCTTTCCTACTACCGAGGCTTAATGGCGGGGGGCAGATGATGCATTGTGGATGGGGTTTGAGACATGGTTCACTGGGTATGGCGAGCGGCATGGTATTTCGACTGCCCTACGAGAAGTTTCACGGGCATTCATGTGTTTTTGTGTTGTCTTAGTATCCACGCTCTGATTCCAGAGCATAATTTGTATTAGAACATTCAATCAACATACGGATATAAGTTGCCGTTGTTTCTTACTGTCACTCTTCTTCTTTCCGATGACCCCAGAAGCCTTTTCCGTAGCTCACAAGAATCTCATCGCCTTTGCCAATACCGCCTTTCCCGCGGCCATTCTTCCCTTCGGACAGCACAAACACAGCCATACATCTTTGCTTGAACCTGTGACACCAGACCTCACGAAACTCGGCATTTGGTCGCTGGGCAATGCCTCGGTAGTCGTTTATGAATCTGGCCTCATTGCCGCCCGTGCTGGCGTCAACGGCAATCTCGGCGTCCCTGTCCAGCCATAGATCGTAGTCGGACTTGGATGGCGAGTCTGGATGGACCGTTCCGAGGTAAGGAATGATGAAAGCGCCTGGTTTAAGATGCCGGGCGGCAAAAAGACCGCATTGGCCTCTCGCCGGATGGACGCTCTCAAAAATGGGAGTGATTTTGACCAAAGGACTCGGTAATGCCGTGTCTTGCACCTGAACTTCAGGAAGCCCTGCTGTCTTTTGTGTTATCGTCTGTCGCTGCGGTTCGCTAAGTGAACGGCAGTGGACTGGCGCCGTGAGATAGACTAGCCCTGTCGGCCAGTTCTTGGGCTGTACCACCACCATGCCGGCATCTGGGCAAATTGTATGTCCCGAAGCCCTTGATGTCGCTGAAGACTAATAAGTCAGACCATTCCCAGGCACGAAGATACGATGCTGAGCCAGCTAATGTGGCCCGAGCTCGAGCTCAAGCTCGTCCTTGATGTCTGACATAATCGAAGGAGTTCTAGGTGCCCGGTCTCCGAAAAAATTTCTCCCAGCCCGTGACGTTGTGTACAATAGCTGAGGAGCAAGGTAGGTAGCCCTGACACTGGTGGCGCCCCACGTGGAGTTCCCCCGAAACCTTGAGCCGACTGAGGTCCCCATGGTCCCAAGGTCAAAAACTCCAGCGTGTCCCCGGATCAATCAACGCCTTTCCAACCTCTATCGGCAGCCTGGTTCTTCCTCTTCCGTCCACCAGATCGTCCTCTAAGCAGATCCATCACGAAGTCCGCGTCGGATTATTTATTTTCTGGAAGAGAGCAGAGGTCAGTCAGCCCAATTACTTGCCAACCCCCACGCGCATTGCCGCCAAGCTGTTGTTCCGTCTGCATTGCACCTTGCCTGGAGATGGATGCTGCAGAGATGCCCATTTTTGTCGCAATGTTTCGACCGCGTCAACAACAACGCGTCCAACCGTTCACCTTCATGGCTTGATCGAGCTTCAAGCCGGAGTTGGACCTGGACGTGTAGCTGTCGCGGGACAGAAAAACAGAAATGAAATTACAAGCGCAGACAGAGGAAGAGTGCCAAGCGCACCTCGGAAGAAACCTGTACTAAAGCATGTAAATTTCTGCAGAGAACATCAATTGAAGTCGCCCTGCCCTCCAGGACTCGACGCGTCGTCCCGCAACGGACTGCCGACGTGTTTGTGGATGCGCAAACCCGAGTTGCCTTTTGACACACGAGTCTTTCGATTTTTGATCTGGAGCCTGCGCGTCTGCGTCCATTGTCGCATCATACGCGCGATACCGACGAGCGCCCTATAACGCTTGTCAGCGCCGCTCTCCGCGGAAGCCCCATCAACCACAGATCAAGCGCTACAATCGAATACAAGTTGCCATGAGCTCAATTCGGGAAGGCGAGACAGAGGAGGAAAGACTCCACACGCAAACGCTTCAGGATGAGGGTCTTGCCACAGAGGGAAGGATTCCAGAGGACCATGTGTCGGAAGAGCGCATGCCAGAGGATCGAATGCAAGATGATCGTATGCCAGAGGATGGGATGACTGATGGTCGCATCCCGGAGGAGAGAATGCAGAGCTATCCATCACCCACGGTCGATGCTCAGGATGCCGGCCCATACTATCACTCAGCTGCCAGAGACGATTCTCAACAGGAACCTCCTCCCCCGCCCACGTCCCAGCAACAGCCGCCTCACTCCGCCAGCGTCGAAGAGCTGCAGCTGGCTGCTCAGCTCGGCCAGGATCTGGCTGCCGAGCCCATGATGCACGTCACAGATCCTAGCATGAATGTCGAAGACCCCAATCTGCGGAGCATCATGCCACACCCTGAGCAGCCTCAGCACCAGCCTCCTCCCCGACCCTATGTGCCCGAGGAAACCTTGCCGGACTCCCTTCCTCAGCATGTTTCTGTTCCTGTTCCAATGGATCACCACCACCTATCCCAGACCTATGCTCTGGGAGACAGCACTCCGCCAAGGAAGCGATCCAAAGTGTCTCGTGCTTGCGACGAATGTAGGAGAAAGAAAGTTAAGTGTGATGCCCAGTCGGACTCTGGAGACAACCCATGCTCCAACTGCAAACGGTCGGGAATTCGTTGCTTGTTCAGCCGTGTCCCTCAGAAACGCGGTCCTAGCAAGGGGTAAGTTTAGTTGGCATTAACCTCTGAGCTGTCGCTGACTGGATGTGATTAGCTATATCAAAGAGTTAGCCGACAGAATCAACAGTATTGAGGGCAAGCTGGAGATTCAAAGTAAGTTTGCGAGGTTTCGATAGCAAATGCCACTGTAACTAACTAATATTTGCAGGTCCTGGCGAAGATGCCAGCCGGAAGCGGCCCTTCTCGAGTATATCCAGTGCGGACTTGTCCACTCCAGCACCCACGAGACAGACTGCCTGGGGTGCTGAGCATCGTCCTCTTCAACCTATGGCAACTCCGTCCGACAAATACCAGTCCTCTCCCTTTTCCACCAATGGCCTGGCTCCCCAGCCCCTACCCATTAAGAATGACATGCAGCCGCGGCCGCCGGTGGCTCCGATGGACGGTCCTGTTGCCGACTTGCCCGACATTGATCAGCCGCGCGACGTAGATGATGCCGTATTTGATGGGTGAGTTTTCTGTCGCCGCCAGAAGGCCTTGGATTTGTGGTTTCCGTTACTGATCTCGAATCTTAGGTACATCAACATCATCCATCCTTATCTTCCAATCCTCCCAAGTAGCAGAGCTCTCATCCAGGATTACCTGGCACAGTGTCCTGGCCTTCTTCGCGAAGCGTTTGTCGAAGCTCTTTCCGGTACCATGCACTCGTACCCGACTTTTCAATCTGGAAATCCAGGCGATGTCCGGCTTGCCCACACCCTGCTTGTTGAATGGGAGGCCGGCGACTCGGCCTCGCGCAGTCCTGCAGCTAACATCGTCTTCCTCCAAACACTGCTCCTCATGATCATTGAAGCGGACAATCGGCAACTGGGTTCCATCGGTGCGCCGAAGGAGTCGCTCCTAGGTAGAGCAGTAGCAGGTGCCAATGCTCTGAAACTGTACCAGTCCAAGTTGGAGCCATCCGAAGCTGAGTTTGGAGTAGACACGGACAGCCAACTCCGAGTCAGAATTTGGTGGTCACTTGTCCTTCTTGATCGATGGCACGCAGTGGGAACAGCAGTTCCTTGTTTGATTAGGGACGAGAGTGTTGTGGTGATCCCTGGCCTAAAAGCAACTGTGGGCGAGGTGCCGCTTCTTTTGATCCGTATGTTCGCTCATAACAAAGCTCGAAAATTGACCAAAGACGCTGACATTCTTGCAGGGGCCTCTAAGTTCCTGGGCCGTGCCTCAGTGATGATTGCAAACTTTCAAGAACCATTGAACCCATCATTCGGAGACCGAATGATTGGTTCGTTCATGGACGCATGGGTTGAGGATTTCCGTGAGGATTTGCCGCCTCACATCGAGGCAGGCACGTATCCTGTAATTCATCTTGTCTACTGGCACTGCCGGCTGCTGGCATATCTGCTCAACCCATCCGCTAAGTCAGCGGACGCTCTGTGGCCCTGCCAAGAAACAATTAGTCTCTTGCTTGGACAGTCGCAGCTCGTCACACCTCTTCACCATCACTTCACAGTACTCACAGTACTGATACTGGTTGAGTTGGCAAAGGTGGACAAGACAAAGGAGGAGGCGACTCGTCTGCTGGGCGACTTTCGAGACTCATCTCTTCCGACATCTGTGTTTGATGGTCTCGTCAGGGACAAGATCGCCGACCACTTGCGGCCATCAACAACCGCAAGTACCACTGCAGCTTCTGTCCCATCGGCAATGGAAACAGCTGCCAGCCAAGGGCTTCAACATTTGGCTGATCTGGCCACCCTTTCCTCGGCAGCTGTGGAAAAGACAGAGGAGCCTCCGGCTTATCGCACGGCTCCAAACTACGAGGATATGGGATTCGATCCCCGGCCTGTACTCCTCACCGGCTACCTTAATGTCGTCCGCGCAGCACAACAGGCAGCTTAGGAGCAAGCTTGTCGCGCCGTGCCGATGGAATACAACAACCTGGCTGAATATATCGACGCTTGGTTTCAGTGATCCAGGCGAAGGATTGGCGACGAAAACGAACGAAAGAGGTAAGCACCGATGGCAGCGCCACTGCGCCCGAGGCCGGTATCACTGCGGTTTAACACAGGCAATCTGTCCGCGAAGGACGGGAGGATAAGGGGCGACAATATTGACCGCCTAGGTGGATCGATATTTGTATTAATATAAAAAGTAATGGACAGTGCTTTACTACCAGATCGAACCTTGCGTTTGTTCTCGCCGTCTCCAGTTGTATACATAAACCATCAAAATGTCACGAGTGAGTGATGTCGCGGGCACACGCGCTTGCCCTCGAAGTCTGGTAGTTATTCTCCCGTCGCCGACAGTATAGTTGCGTGATAGCATGCAAAGCTACTTCGTGTCCTCGGCGTATCATGTGAAATTAGGCATCACGGTCAACAAGTTGGCGGGTAAGTAAGTGGGTGGCCGCGGAGAATTTGACGCGCCAGATGGCAGGGCATATGGAGTCGACCAACAAGGATGCTTTTCGTGGTCTCTGAGACTAGCAAGCAGTGTAGCAACTTTTTGTAAGATATGCCTGGCTCTGGGGTTTGGTTCTCAAGCGCGAAGCTGCTGGTACCAGTTGTGCGGTCTTACTGCACATTCTCAGACGCAGGGCGACGTGCGGTGACGGCCTTCACGCGCACACAGCCACATGTGCTATCGACTATGGGAATGCCACGGCCTGATTTCTTATTCCGTTTTATCCGGCCGGCTGTTCAGGTGCCCCTTGGAATCCAGTTTGCGGGGGCGAGAACACTGAGGAGGGATATTCAGAGGCGACGGCAGCGACTGAAATCAACGGATCGATCGGTGGTCCTTGTCGCTTTGGAGTCATGACTGGGAGCTGTCGTCTTGCGCCTGACGATTTCCAGACTCCAGTGCGGATGCCATGTAGGCGCGATTCAGTCGCCCTGTCGCCGTCGGAGAGAGTGACCTTGTCAAACGCGACCCGAGTAACGGAGATCAGCTCCTCCAGCGGAGATTTGCACAGCCCCCCTCCCCAGACTCCAGCTCCAGTTGGCTTTTGAACATGGCCACCATGTCCCTAAACGTGGGAGATGCGCCGAGAGCCGCGCCGGGGCTGACAATACTCGATGACACACGCACACACACTACCTAACACCATCACATCATCGTCCCGACAATCAGAAGCCGGGTCACAACAGCAATGAGTAGCAGGCGGCAGACAACACGAGGTTGACAACGGAGCCGGCCTCTATCATCGTTCCCATCACCAGCGCCAGCGCCAGCGCCAGCACGAACATTAAACCTAATACCAAGCACACCGCTTGTGTCATTGGCCGCCATCCTGTTCTGATGCTTCTTCCCTTGCTGCTTAAGATCGTAGAGTGCTACGCAAGTAGTATCTCCCACGACAAGACCAGACATCTCCGGATCTCGGAGCAGCAGCGACCATCGTGCACGGACGCATCGGAGGTGGCTGGCAGGAAACGTTGTCAGTGGGGGGGGCCGACCGACAGACTGCCACACTCCACTACCCACAACTCAACGGAGGGCGAAATGCCGCTGGGTGCCCTGCCAAACCCTGGCGCCCAGGTGCCCTTCCCGCAAGAGGCACTGCTCGCCGTACCTGTGGATACAGATGGATACCCACCAAGTACCAAACACACATGCACGGTGCACCACCCACAGCAACTTACTTGCCTGCCTGCGACCTGCCTGTCTTGTGTACCCGGGTCGGTAGGTAAGGCAAGGTGCCTAGGGTAAGGTAGTAAGATGCGGTACGTGACGTGTGTTGAGGTAGGTCTTGCGTCTCTCCAGGCTACCAAGACCGACCAGCCCGGCCTCATATCCGACCTTGCAGGACTTCGTCACGGCGGTTTACTCGACAGTGACAGTGACAGTGACTGGACAGCGAGTGGCCGATGGCGAGGCGACACAAGCCGATGATATGCAGGAACGTGCAGAAACCACCATCCAGAGAGCCCCATGAGGGCCCTAGGTTCGTGAGCCCTAGTCAGTAACCTGCCTGCACTCTATTGCATGCCTTCTCTGACTGTCAAACTCTGCCCTCATGCCTGAGGTTACATCGCCGTTCGACAGCAGTCCTGTCCTGTCGAGTACCTACGAAGAGCTCACGTACGGATACACACCTTGTCTGGCCTTCCCTGTCGCTGTGCATGCGCAGCATCTACCTGGCTGTTCGGAGTACACTAGGGAGGTAGGCAGGCAATAAGGTAGCTTTGGCATAGGATGTGACATTCTTGTTCATGTCCTCTAAGCTGCCCTGCTGCACGGGTTGGATCGATTCACCACTGGTCAGAGCCTGCCAGATTGCTCTCAACTCACCGAGATTCACGAGGCCAGCAAACCCTCGTCTAAAACCCCTTGAGCAGAAAATACAATCCCGCATAACTCAATCGCCGTTGCAGGGCCTTTTATCTGATCAGGTGGGGCTTCGTCGAAGCTACGTAGCTTGGTTCATTTCGTTGTTCTGGCGTCTGCCCCTCTCTCATCTCGCTGCAGTCGTCATCCGTCATGTCTCTTTCTTCAATCGCATGGCATCCCGTCCTGATTAGCGGCCATGGAGCTGTTCTCACTGCCATGTCCTTGAACTGTCACTGTACTAGAGGTCGACAGCTCCAAGACGTCGTCCACGCTGTGCGCGCTCGCGCGCGTCTGTGTCTGTGTATGGATCGCGTTTGCGCCTGTCCTCTCTACGCACTACATTCAAGCCTTTTGAGGATTCTATGTCGCCTGAGCCTTCCTATATACAATCATTCCCTGCGCAATAAGAAAGATACATAACTGTCATTATGAAATGAGACAACCCCTGCGAAACCCGGCTTGTTGACTAGGTTGAGCAGAGGCCGCTGCCGTTCATCATTCATCGATGTCTGTATTCCAATCAACCACGCCTTTAGCCTCAGCAAAATGCTCCCCGTGTGCCAGACGCCATGTCCATTGAAGATGATAATGTCGAGATGTAAGACACCCTCTTTTTTGTGAGCCGACCCCCTTCTTTTTTGTTTTTAATGCCGAAACCAAGTATAAAATAAGAAAACCCCCGTAGTATGCTGCCAAGATGTATAAGGGGGGGAAAAGGGAAAAGGTTGTGCTACGCCGACTCCCGCGAGAGATCGAGCGGACTCATGGATGACCACACGATTGCGCCGCCCTCCTCGAGATCCTGTCCCGCCTATGCTCGAATCCCTTGCGCCTGTGCTTGCCGTCTAAAATCGTTGGGCCGGATATCATGGGCGTGTACGCTTCGCAACATTGCTCATATCAAACGCCTTATTGCATTGTCCAAGACTCAGGGTTGAACGCCGGCATGCCGTCGGGTGATTCGGTGTATGTGGCAATGCCGTCGTCGAAGTGTTGGCCCCAGAAGACGGGATCATCATCGAAAGTGACAGAGCCACCAGCAACGGGCCCGCTATCATCAAAGGATGAAGCCGCTCCAATGAACTTGGATGACTTGAGGAAGCTGTTATAGTCAATGGCGGTCAGATCAGTGCCCGTGCCATTTGTGAGATAGCTGCCACTGGCAGGATGAATGAAACTGTTGCTGCCGGTCCCGTATCCGTCGTAGTCGCTGCTGTCGCCTGGCATGAGGTTATCCTCTACCTCGGATACTTCACCCGACGTCGATGTTGTTGCTGCGAGCGTCGGTGCTGGCTCAGATCCGGTAGGGAAATCGAACATTCCGTTGAAGCTTTGAGCGCCTGCTTGGCTGTAGCTAGAGGGTGCGAACTTGTCCGTCTTGTCAGCCAGATCAATGTGGCTCCAATCCACAGACGCGGTGCTCAGGCCAGCGCTAAAGATGGGCCCATCGCCAGAGCTCCCAAATAGGTCGAAAGTACCGTTCGGTTGGTATTGCGGGTATTCGATGGCGGACAAGTCCAGGGGAGGGAGTTGGTTGTTGAGCTGCTGGAAGCTGGAAGAGCCTCTCATGAGCGGCGACGCAGCCTCAGATTTAACAAGCCGTTGCTGACGAACAGGACCAGAGCGAGTGGAGGCCGCGTCTTTGAGGCTGTCACCAACATGCTCAGGCGAGTGACTTCCCAGGCTGCTGGTGCTGTGCAGTGAGTTTACACGATTCAGTTGGTACGGCCCGCATTTCTGGGATGCCTTGTTGTGCTTGTGTGCGGGTTTGTGGTGTCCATTCTCATCAAAAGTGAGCATGCCGTCTGAGTGAACAGTATTGGCTCGGCGTCTGCGGATTGGCGGCTTTGGTCGAGGAGCTGTTGCGTCTTTATCGGAGTCGGACTCGGGAACGGTGTCGAGACCAGGCTCCTTTTTGTGGCTGCAAGTGCAACGACCACCATGGTTGCAACAACAAGTCTCTACGTAATGGGGGAAACCGAACAAGTTAGACGAGGTTCATTGTGGTAGTCCGTGTTGTGGAGGACCGCCGTGATGAGCTTGACTTACCTCGGTGGCCGTCAAGAGTCGGCTGCAAGTGAGTACACTTGCTCGTCTTTTCGCCGCAGTCGCATTTAACATGGGCAGCGCGCGACTTGCGCATCGAGCGGCAGTGTTGGCATTGGGAGACGGGGCGTCCCTTTTTGTTGATGTGCTGAAGGGGACGATCTGCAAGCGGCTGGTTAGTCACTCATATTTGGTGTTTTTTGCTAGGCTGAGACTCAATCGCAAAAGTGACAACCAGGACAGCGACAACCATGGTAGAGTCGTGTGGTAGCACAATAACATGAAAGTCGAGACGAAGGTAAAACATGCCGACTTACCGGAGTGTTGGCAGTTGCTCACACGGTGACCCCGAACGCAAGCCTCACAGGCATACTTCTCCCCGTCAATAATCATGACGGGCAACTGCAGCACAAGTCGCGAATAGGTTGGGAGGAAAGAGGGAAAAGAAAATGAATCCAAGTTCCCCGCCACAGGAAAGCGAGAAGGAGGGATCGAGACGATCGGCCAGGCGGTCGGTCGGTGCCAAAAAGAAACACACACACACACACGCGCACACACGCACAAGTACCTAGAGGGTACTGCCGCTGTCTGGTGGGTAGGCGGGCTGGCTGGCAGAATTGGACAGGGCAGACTGGCTGGTTGGCCAGCTGGTTGTTGGTGGTGGTGGCCGGGTCGGCCTGGAAGGTGGGATTTTCTCTTCCCCCCCTTCTTCTCCTTGCCCTTGCGTGGAGCGGGAGCTCTTCGGTCTCGTTACAGAATGTTTGGCGTGGGCTGGGGGGGGGCCGTGTTAGGCCCTGGAGAGCGCTGGCTAAATCAGGGCCGGCCGGTAGCGGAAGGACTTGTCTGCCGTCTCGGGGGGGCAGCAGGTGGAGGGTGAGTGGAGGGTACTGGAGCTGCCGCTGCCGTTGCCGCTGCTGTGAAATTGTAGGTAGGCAGGTTGTTCAGATCCTTACGAGCCGCAAGGGTGTGAGTGGTGGTATGCGTACTCGTCTCAGCAGGATGTGACGATGAAGAACCAGCAGGACCCAAAGACCCGTCAAGAGGTTACGCCGAGAAGGAGACGGGCTATGAAGGAAGCAACAAACGCATAGCCGCGAGGTGTGTCTGTTGAAAGAGTTCAAGTTCAATCCAACTTGGTGGAACTGAGCAATGCCAGCGGTGCGCCGGAGATTCCAATGAGTGGGTAACTTTAGTTGAGTGGATGTCGGGTGGGGGGTTTGATGGCCCGTCGTGTCTTGCCAGACCAAGAGAGAAACAAGTTGGAAAGAGTGAAAGAAAGTCAAATATCCGGTACAAGAGCTCTGACAGTTTGATGATGCTCGGTAGCCCTCTTGTGCTCTGTCCGCACAGCTGGCTGGCTGGGTTCCAGATTATCGGTGACTGTGTCCGATGGCAGCCGGGTTTGGCGCCTCTCAGCTTGTCTTTCCAGCCTTTAGTTGGGGGCGAGGGAAAACCTTGCTGGCAGTGCGAATGGGTGTATGGTGGGAGGATCGGAGGGGTTGGAAGCGATGCAACGGGGCTTGCTTCTCTTTCTGGCTGCCGCCAGTATGAGTATGCAATGGAGAGGCGTCTACTTGGAGATTGCTAGAGTTAGAAGCTGGAGCTGATGGAGCTTAAGCTGGGACCTTTGTCCCTACTGACACGAATGCTGTAGGTAATACAGACGGGACGTTGAGGGGCGCGAGGGGGTGCCAAGGTGTGTGAATGTGTAGGTGGTCTGGGTATCTCGAGTAGCTGGCAACTCTAGGTACCTAGCCGATCAGGAATCCGTAGCGTGCTGTTGCTTGGTGCGTGCTGCCTGCAACTGCAGGAAAACGGAGACCCTGCAACCTCGACTAGCCTTGGTAAACCGGTGGGTGATGGGTGGGTGGATGAAGACCAAGCAAGTGTTGGAGCTTGGGGCGACGGCGGTTGGTCGGTCGTTTTGTGCTGTCGGTCGTGAGGCCAGAAGGGACTCTGAGGTCGGCCAAGCGCGCGTTCAGGGTTCGGGGCCAGCTAAGGCACGGCACCAAGTCTGCCAGTGTGGCTGAATGACACCTTGGGCAAATCACTGTTCTTAATTGGCTGGACAAAAGAGTCGTGGGTGATGACTCGAGGCAGGTGTCGCAGTGTGTGAAAGAGGTGTGCCCTTGTAGCAGGCCCGCCAGGCTTTGCGTTCTCGTCGTTGTCGTCGTGGTCGTCGTCGGGAACCGGCCGATGTTGCTCGCGATTGCTGGCGTTGTTGTTGCTGCTGTTGTTGTTGCTGCTGCTGCCGCTACCAAGGATGATTCAAAAGGGAACAAGCAGGTTCGCCAAGTCTTGTCAGTGGTTTGCGAAGAGCAAAGCTATGTCCTGCCTTGGCTTGCCAGTCAAGGAGGAGAGCAATGCGTCTGTCGCCTGACAGAGCAAGAAGCGATTTTGCAAGTATGGCAAAAGGCAAGAGGAGGAAAGTGAGATCAATCCAGCGAGCCGTCGCGTCGGGCGGACGTGGGATGCTATTTCAATGCTGCATGTCACAACCAGAATGGAGAGCGACAGGAGAGGCGAGGGCATGGCCATATGACAGGCGCTGCCTGTCAGGTTCTCATGCTGCTGCTTGTCGGTACTCCCGTAGCCGCCCGGCGCTGGCAACGCTGATACATACACCGCTGCTGGTGCTGATGCTGATGCTGTCTGTCCATCTGCCCGCCATGGTCGGGTTGGCGGCGCCGGAACTTGGCGATGCTGGGTGGTGGGAGTCTTGAGGGATTGGCCGGACCCAAGGAGAAGCTGGCACGGGATAGCATGGCATTGGCTAGCCATGCGAAGAGAAGCGACGGATTGTGGACGGACTTGGGCGTGAAGAAGATGGGATGAGACGGGCACAATGGGATGGATGGAGAGCTACCCTCTTTGGTTCCTTGCGTCTGCTGCTGCTCCTGCTGCTGCTCCTGCTGCTGCTCCTGCTGCGTCTCCTGCGCATATCCTGTGAAATATGGCAAGGTGGTGGGATGGTAGGCAGGAGGATGCTGCTGCAAGTTACCTTGGGTAGGTACCAGGTCTAAGTATCCGTAGGGTATGCCCATGGGGGTGGGTGGGTAGGCAGGTGTACACTACCGTGTATCCGTGGTGGGAGGTGCACCTGGTGATGTGTGTGTGTATGTGTGTGTGTGTGTGTGGGTGGGTGTGTCTGGGGTGGGGGAAATTGGGACACTGGAGGGGATGGAGTGGCCGACAGCAGGCGAAAAGACTGGGTGGGTCTCTCTCTCTCGGTCCGTACCTGGCTATGCCCAGCACCACAGCAAGAGCAAACAGCAGGGCATTCCGAATAGACGACGTGGTAAACTAAACCAGAGACATCCGCAGGGACCCCCAGAGACAGGTCGAAGACATGATGCTCTTCTTGCCAGGCCAGACCAGGCCAGGGCCAAGGAAATGAGTTGGGAGAAGGCACCCCGAAACGTGCCGAACATGATGCGCCTCGGGCGAGCAGTACACATCATATACAACCTACACTACTTACCTTGTCTGTAGGGATACACCACAGCTCTCGCACAAGTCCGCACCGAGCAGCCGGCTGATGAACGGATCCAACCGCCCCGACTGACGGTCTGCAACCAATGGAAGAGCAGTTGCCCATTCAACCATAGGTAGGGAGGCCTGGCTAGCATCTACATGGCTAACTTTACTACGTTCAGCTTCCAACAAGTGCGCCGAGAGCGACTCCCCAAGATACAATATACAGACAGGCATTTAACGTCACCGAATATGTTGATATGTAACCTCAGCTGATTCCCAACTTCTCATGATAGTCAAGACGACTGCTCAAAGCCAGGTGCCCAGCAACGGGTGTGTATGGTTTTTTCTATGCCAGGAGCGAAAACACCGACGCCGAGATGAAGTACGACGGTCGATGCCGATCTACGCGAACGTAGTTGCTGGCAAAACGCACTGATCAATTACATAGTGCAAAAGATTGTGAGAGCAAGGGTTTGGGGGTCGTGATGTGAGGTGTACACGGAAGCGCGGGGGTAAGTTCGAGTCGGAGGGGTTTTAGCAATGGAACCGTCAAACCAGTGAGCAGTGCGACAAAATTGCAGCTGGCGTCGTTGGGATGGACGAATGGATGGACCATCCGCCAGCGGCGGCCTACAACATATGCAGGCTGTATGATGCCGGATTCAACCCCAGGAATACGACAGAGTGTTGAAGAGCTTTCGGTTTTGTACGTTGAAGAAAGCACAAGGTTGGGCGAGAATCTGTGGTTTGACGCGTTGAAGGATGGAAGAGGAGAGAGAAATTTGATGCGGAAGAGAAAAAGATGAACAAGTCGACAGGAAGGTGGGCGGGGCGGGGCACACCGTTGGGTAAGTAGGTAGGTAAGGTATCCGTAGGTAGGTTGGCGACACTACCTACCTGGTGCGTGAAGGTGGGCTCCGAGGCTCGAGCTCTGCGTCTCGATAAGATAAGGAAATGGAAGGTGCAGTGTGGCGGCGGGTCACGGTGCAGTTTCTTGTTTTCCGTCACCACCCCCACCACGCTAAAGAATCGTCCAGAGGTAGGTAGGTAGGTGTGGTGTACTATGTACCTACCCAACCCAACCCTCCCACTCCCAGCTGTGAGGTCCCTAAACAGTGAAGCCAGCCGCCCGCCCCCAACAGGTGTACCGTTCGCTTGCACGCCAAGCCAGCCGTGGGCGGGCAGTCGCTCACTTCCCTCTCCTCTGGCCCAACTGCAACTGCAGCGCGGCGAGTGTGTGCTGTTGATTGGTCGGCTTGCTGGACGGATCGGCTTCTAGAAGGACGCAGGGAAGCCGCTTGGATCGGGCTACCCGGCGGGAGGGTGTGCTCGAAAACCCAATGGCTCGTTTTATTTTCGTTGGCTGCCGCCTGTCCGTCAATTTATCGGAACTGTCTTCCATGCTCTCTGCTCTTCGGTGACGAACTTTCCTTTCCGCAAGGTACTTGCTTACCATGCAGTAGGTACGGACGGGATGGATACCTTGCGCTTCCCGCTTCCCTTCTGCCCATGGTCGCTGTCTACCTATGGATCCAAGGACTCGATTCCACCTCTGTTGTCCGCGGGGTAATATGCTTCCACCATGCAGTCTCAGCTCTCGGTGTCCGCTTTGGGGTGGTGGCTGGGCATGCGACTGGGGCATCGCTGACCTGAGTGACACTGCTGAAATGCCCGCTTTGCTCTGCCAACCGCCAGAACCGAGAATACACGTCCATCAGGTAAGCCACTTGGACGACGTGACCATTTGGGCCACAAAACCAGGCTCCCAAGGTACTGCAACGTGCCAGATCAGGACAGGACGTGGTGTCGTGCGCATCCGCAAGGTCCCGATTGCTGATGCTGCCAAAGTAATCCCCCAGACATCTGAATGGTCCAAGCACATGTAGCAATGCGCCTCGGACGAACTCCAACTCCCCACACAGCTTGGTAGCGATGCTGTCACTGTACGGATGTATCCTCGGACAATCAAAGCACCAGCAGAAGGGTCTCGCGCCTAATAAGAAAACAGGGGGGGGGGGGGGGGGGGGGGGGGCTCACGTACAGGGACGACGGTCAAGGGGAGAGGCACTGATGTCGATGACATCCGAGCCTGAATCTGTGTGCATGATCATCGTCGAGTACCGAACTTCATCCGATGGCTAAAGCTACAGTCGATCCTTTTCTCCGGGCGCTTGGAAGGTCTGCTAGAAGGTCTTGCTTATGTATTGCCAATCTTTGGACTACGTAAGGTGACTACAGTGTTCCCAGAGCATGCAGACCAGCGCACTTCCCCCGCCTGTTCTGGTGGATGGTTTTTTACTCCGCACGCTTTTCGACGGCGCCCACTTTTGCCGGTTTTCGCGCTCAACCCCAGCCGCACTCCGGCAACTCCTAAACAGGCAGTACCGCTAGATCCACGTTTTGATCCGATCCCTCCAATCCGACCTCACTGGCGACGACGTTGAAGCCGCTGGTGTTGAGCAGTATGTGCCCTGGAGCTTATTGAAGGTCCTGGAGAGTCAGAACAAGGATCATCGATCTAAAGCAAACAGAGGAGCAAGAGGTAGATGACAAGCTTCGAGAACGCTTGACTATTGCTACGCGCTTCACGATACGCCGCAGCATGTATGTATGCCAGATATAACATCTCAGATATTCTAAGATAAAGTGATATATACATACAGCAGGTGCCTTCGGTATGGGCTGAATTATAGCCACCACTGTCTTTGCTTTTAACTAAAAAAAAAAAATAAAAAATAAAAAAAAACCTCATGTACTAGCCTCATGAAGATTTGACGGAAGACAGCGTCAGTATTTGAGCTCCCTTACAAATGACGGACGGTCCAAGTTGGTTGTGTCGTGAAATGCCGCACGGTTGAATGTCGAACGGAGACATTAACTACGGTTGAGTCTAGGCATCGGTGAACGCTCTGTTTGTGGACGCTGTGAGAGGAGATACCAACTACGTTTGACTACGCACCGTGGTGAACGTGAGCCACTTATGAGATCACGGTTGAGAGTCACTGGAGACCTGCTTGGTTTCAAAGCCGGATTAATTAGCTGTTCAGAACTTCGGGTCGTGTTTTTGGTGTCTGGGTACTGTGTCTCTTGCATTCGTAATGTCAACTGGTGAAAGCTTCCCAACATGAGAAGACTGGACTTACCTCCGACGCACAGCTGCTATGTGAAGCACGCTGACTCTGCCACTGGACGATCCGTTTATGACCTTGAATATGCAACCATACAGGCCTCTCTTCGGTGTCGTGTTTGCCCTGTTATCTCTCCGGATAGGTGTGCCGACCTTTTCCTACCTTGGATGCATGTATTGGCACGGAATGCTTCTACCGCAGTGATCTCCGGCTTGATTTGATGGTGGAACAAACTAAACCGAACAAATAGATAGCACGAAAGTGAATAGGCTCATTCCACATCTGACTGACAAACACGAACTGAGTATGCTTGTAGCAGTGGGTCGTGGGTATACGTTGTCACTCAGTAACAACGCCTTTCCGCATAACGAAATACTGGCGTCTGAACTGTTTTTTCAGGTATGGTTTGTCTCGTCGATTATAGACGAAGCGAACTCCCCAAACAGATATCCCTTACAGAATAACCTAGCAGATAAAAATACATGCAATAAATGGACTCAGAAACATAGCTTTCTTTGACTACCTACTCCGGCTTGGCCACTCTCATGCGGTTTGTCGGCGTCTCCTGGCTAGGCAACCTGCGCACTTGTTGTCTTTGATCTGGCAGGACGTAGAAACACGGCAGCTTGCCATGGCGCCTGATTAACTCTCGTGGTGATTGCCGTCCACGTGGCGATCTCCCGAAGGGGAAACTATCCCGGAGAAAACCCTCTGCATGCGTGATGTCACGTCTTTGCCATTGGTCCGCGGCGGCGAGCCTCAGGATTCCGGGACATCTACATATCTCTGCAGTGCCACTTCAGCTGCTATTGATGTATTTATCGCCCGAGGCTGATCCCGGGGTCTTGTTCGGAGAGCCTGTACTGCTGTTCTTCATGTGTATGATAACGGGATGTCTACCTGGAAATTTCTTTCCAAGATCGAACATTCTCACATGTTACAACCCGCACGTCCAACTTCAACAAACAATCTCGAGGAGCAGCCCGCAAAAAAAAAAGCAGCAAGGACCGACGACACAACAGCGCAAATGCAAGTGGAGAGATAGAGTGGAAGATAACGTGATGGATAGATACAAGCAGCGTAATACGCTGACTAGCAGTGATGACGAAGGACCTGACTGCGACCCGGTTGCTTTCTGTCTCATACACAAGTCTTACCCGACATGCGGTAACATTCTCATCTTGTTGAGTCCTGTGAACTCTGATGGCTTTCTACGAGTTCCGTAACAAACCAATTGCTTCAGGGTCTATCCAGGTCTGGTTTTTCTGTACTGAGAATGAGCTTAGAGTTCGTTATAAGTGTGTAACCAGCACGTGCTAAGGATTGATCTGTAGATTGGTGACGATGAAGAGCCAAAGAGACCAGGAATCACGTCGCATAGTGACATGTAGTTGCGCCCTCGACATTCTAATGTTGCTATGACATCCTGCCCTTTCCAGGCCCAAGCAGCATACAGGTAAATAGTCAAGAATGGGGGCTGTGACCAAGAATCAATCAGAATCAAGAGTAGCATCATGCGCCTCTGTGCACCACAGAAGAAGGCCGCGGAAGTGTTCTGACTTATTGCCTGTATGATCTTACCACCGCGTTATTTCGCACTCATCAGATTTACCATCTACCGTTCACATGATGATAGGAACGCGACATAACAGAAGCAAGCCCCCGAGCGGCTCTGATCACAGCCGATGCGGGACAAGCAAAGCGAAGCAAGGAGCTTCGTATCTGGGCGGATAATTTTAACTAGCTACCAAGACGCCAGAGTATCCCGGGTACACTATTTGTCGTGGCTACCCTCCTCGCTCTTAGTATTTATGGTCTTCTACCTCCTCTTCGTCCCTACCTGCGCAGGCAGTGGAAATCGAAATAAGCCGCCCGGAACCCGAACATGCAGGGCGATGAGCGAGGCTTCCAACCGTTGCCTGACCACACATGGACCAAGAAGATGGAATATCCCTACAAATTCATAGAAACCCCATGATTTTTTTTGGCAAAAAGATGCCGGCAGTTTCGGCTCACTCTTGAAAGGGATTGCTTGCCTTGTGACACGGTGAAGAGATGGGTTGACCGTCTTCTTGCAGACTGACCACCATTTGTGGAAAGGCTGATGGCATTGTTTAGGAGAATGTGGGAGTGACTGAAGCCTAGGCTGTGGTTTCGACGGGTTTGTTTCCCTCCCCCCTTGACGTTGATGTTCGTGGTCTTGTCACGAAGCACCCGAGTTTCTGCCCAGCTGGCAACAGCTGGGCGCAACCGCGAAGCGCCCTCGATGGCGACATCCCATTGTGGGGCCGACGTATCGCGACTCCACGTCATGTTGTCGCGCAGAACATGGGCACCTTCACCTCGGTCAAGTTCGATTCATGCGGAGAGCATTCAAAGCATTCGACGTACGCTGAACCTCTCCACATACCTACGGTATTGAGTCAAGAAATAAAAGAAAACGGGGTATCCAAAGGCGTCTCGGCCATCTTCTGGTACAATGGACCTCACAACAGCCAAGTCTGGCGACAGGTAAGTATTAACCTCGGCATCATGGCTGCCGTGTCTTTGGCTGCATGACCATCTCAACTCATGCCGGGAACAATGCTAACGCATCAAGCACAGCGCTGTGAACATCATATTCATTGGGGCCGGTGCTGTTGGCTGCTTCTATGCTTCGCGGCTGCACCATGTGCGTCTGCATGCCCCTCCGCGAGAAGGCTCGGATCGTGCTGACTAGAATGACAGCCCAACCGCAACGTCCACGTATCACTGGTTGCAAGATCGAATTATAAAGCGATCAATGAATCTGGAGTCAAGCTGGAAACGCACTCCTTCGGCGATTACGTATTCAAGCCACATGCAGCCTTCCCATCCGTCGAAGCAGCAGCGTCTGCAAAACAGGAAGGATCCAATGTCCAATGGGACTATGTGTTTGTGACGACCAAGGCATTGCCAGACCGCTCAGATGACTCTGCCATGATTGCCCCGCTCATTGGTCCTACGTCTTGCATCGTATTGATCCAGAATGGCGTGGGCGTCGAGGAGCCCTACCGCGAGCGATTCCCTCGCAACCCCATTGTGAGCGCTGTGACGGTCATCAGTGCCGAACAAATATCCCCAGGCGTCATCAGACAGAACCGGTGGACACGCATTAGCATCGGCCCGCACACGAACGGCCTCGGTACGGGCAATGCAGAGCTTAAGCGCCTGGGTACGCAGGCAGTCGAGCAACTGGGCCGGTGGTGGGGGCCTAGCTGGGGTGATATCCGAGATGTTGAGCCTCACGATGAGATCGGATTGCAGACGGTGCGATGGCACAAGCTCTGCATTAACGCGGCGTTCAATCCCAGTGCGGTGCTTAGCGGCGGCAGAGGCAATGCGGACATGGTGATGGACGCCGAGTTGAGGGAGCATGTCATCGGTATCATGAATGAGATCAGGGAAGCGGTGCCAAAGATCTTGGGCCGGGAGTTCCCTGACGACCTGGCAAAGCCTGATCGGATTGTCAAGAGCACGGAGCGAAATACGGGAGCCAGGCCGAGCATGCTGTTGGACTGGGAGGCCGGCAGACCTCTGGAGCTTGAGGTAATCCTGGGCAACCCGGTGAGGATAGCGAGAGCTCACGGGGTAGAGATGCCGCGCCTACAAAGCCTATATGCGCTACTCAAGAGTGCGCAGAAAACCCGGGAGGAGAAGAGCGCCAAGGGAAAGCTTTAGACGCTGTAGATGGCGGTATCCCGTGACACCCAAATCCAGTTACTGGTCAACTTCGCATGCATTTGAAGGCAGCAGTCGAACTTCCCAGTAGGACAATTGCTACCCAGAAAGCACGTGAGCGATAATCTCAAAGGGTATTGGCCAGGATTGGGCTGCCATCGGAGCGTAATCGGCAATAGTTTCGGAGGTCTAGTTCAACCGAGAAGAGTACTTGAGCAAGCAGCGCATGGCGAACGCCACAGTCATGATGTTTGACGTCATCATGCGCCGGTGTTGAACATGGCAAATGTGGCGGTGGCGTTTGGAAGATAGGCACGCAGTGGGAATTGCTCGAGTTCTGCTGTACACCCAAGTTCCAGGGGGGGCTGCGGCAGCCCTATCGACCAGAAGTGCAACCAATGAAGTCGTGGATGTATTCGTAAATGGCTATCAACCCGGGGACAATTAATGGTGGAGGGTGCCGGCAGTTGGGGAAAGATACTGCGTAGTAGAGACGGCCAGGCAGCCACGCAGCTTTCCCTTTGATTTTGCGACCGCGTTCCAGCCGCAACTATCGAGGTCGTGGCATCCAGGTCCAGGGCTGAGGCATATTAAGCCCGGCCTGGACCTGTCCATGGGCGGAAAAAAACTTGGATGGAGCCTGTTTTGCTTGCATCGGTGGTGCAAATACTACCTCGTCAGCTTGCTCCAGCACGGCGGGATGCCTGCGACTGAAATGCAGACACAGGGAGAGGTCCCTGTCGTAAGCAGGGATCGACAGTCGCACATCCCATTGAAGCATAGGCATTTTGAAAATCCCATTCCCTTCAATCCCGAATTTGCTCGTCGTCTCTTTTCTGCTTTGCCAACAGGAAGTAGCGTAGCGTTATGTAGCTTAGCCTCCACAGTGTGCGAACACTACAGCTTGCCTGTACTATCCATCACTACGAACTATCACTATCAAGCAATACGCAGCAGCAAAATGGTCGTCTACATCATTGATGAGGTGATGAGAGGTGCTAGGTGATAGGGGAGGGGGGACGGGACGGTCAACGCTTTGGTCCTCATCCCGCCCATGTCGTTGTCATCGACTGACTGGTGCTGGTCCGATGCTAACGCTTTGCGCTAGATCACCGATGCAAGTCTAGCAGTAGTGTACTTTGTACCAAGCAGGCCTGGAGCAGCATTCCCTCATTTCTCCCATCGTAGCCCGTATCCAGGTATGTAAGTACAACGGATCTGAGATACACGAGCATCATCACGATCCAAGGCGTTACTGAACCCGCCTGTTTCCGCCCACACAGGCAAATGAGAAACAGCGCACAGTCGTGACGAATGATCAGGGAAAACGCGGCGGAACCGAAGAAGTAGGCTTTTTTTTTTTTTCAATGAAAAAAATCAAGACGCAATGGTAAAGATATCAGCAGAACATATTGCAAGAGCCTGGATTGGTGGCACTAAGGTCGATGGGCGCTGGCGCTGGTGGCGACAGAACACCGACATGATGCAGGTTCCACGATTCCCGCCTTTGTTTAGCTACAGTGGGATCCCGATCGTCCCAAGCACCCACTCACACTCATTCGTTCCCCTCCAATGCTTCTCTTGCTCTTGGTCTTGCTACCCCTCTTCTCTCCCCCTTGTGGGCATTTTTGACACTTGAATCGCCCTCCCCCCGGCATCTTATTATCCTATGGAACTACGTCTCGCCAAGTGGAGGGAGGAACGGGAAGTTGCAGTGGAAGCCGATAGACCGAGAAAGAAGAAGAAGAAGGGGGGAGGGGGCGGCGAAAGAAAGAGGGCAAAAAAAACAAAAAACAAAAAAAATAGGGAGCCCAGCCAGCCGGATACGATATCCCCCTTGGAACAAGCTCCCGCTGCTTACTGGACGCAGTAGAGCACGCCCCCCCGGGCGGAAGAGGACCTTTGGCATTGGCTTTTGCCTCGCTTGTCGGCTGAGATATGCTTGCTCTGCAATTTATATTGAACAGACTCTTTTTGCCATGATGTTGTATACTTGTTGTTGTATCTTCTCATTCGTTCTTTTCTTCTCTTGGTTTATCGCGGCTGCTCCAGTCCAGTGCGCCGATAGCCTAGGTACATACTGAGCATAAGTAGACCTGGCCTGGCTGCAGACACTCCATGGAAGAAGAAGAAGAAGAAGAAGAAGAAGTAGAAGTAAAAGCGACTTTGTGGGGTATAGCTTCGGGCAATTGCCGCTGGAGGGATGGGGCGCGTAGTTGTAGAAAATCCGGATGACCTTTCTCCACCGCCAGAAATCCCATCCCTCTCGCTCAATTTTGCCATGCAAAGTCCATGGGAGAAACCTGGTCTCGAATGTTCCCGTAATGACATATGACATTCGGGACCCTCCCCTCCCCCCGCAGAAGAATCCCGGGATGCCTTGGTTGGGAACGGCAGATTCTCACTGAGAAGATTTCCAACTCGCACAAGACTTTGTCCTCCCTACTGCAACAGAGAACAGAGGGATCAGGAGCATGCCATGCAGATGGGGAGTCTCCGGGAAACCCTGCTCTTCACGCATTCAGGAATGGAATACAGAGTAGTGTACGGGTACTGCGTAGGCCCCGAGCGGCACGTGTACCCGCTGCGTTCCAGGCTGCCCAATCCCACTTCAGCCCGACCTCGACGGAGAAGAATGCACTTCATCTCTTCAGACTGGTTGGGATCAAGTTGCTTGCTTGCTTTGCCGGGCTCGGGACATTGCAGCAATTCCTGTCAGCTGAGCCCTATGTGGCCCTCCGGCAAGTGCCGCTTCTCGAATGCGGCTTGTTGGTGCGACCGACTGTGAGGTCGGTGAAGGTTGAAGACCAAACTCCTAGAGCCTACGGATACTATGTAGATGCCTGTTGGACGTGTGACGTGCGGTGCCTTCCTTCACGGCAAAACAGCCCAGTGCAGCAGTCGACTTCGGAGCAAAACGTCCACTCGATTTCCTGTGCGAGGGTGCCCCTGCCCAAGTCTCCAACTGTCCCATGTCTGTCCGTATGTCTGCAGTGCAGTGCAGCGCAGTGGGCAGTATGGGTCTCTGGCAGCGCGCATGTGCCTCTCACCTCAGCGAAGGCGCTGGCTGCTGCGTACGTATTCGTAAGGTAGGCGACGGATGAACGATGCAAGACGTCCTGAATACCTTGGTGGGAAGGGTTGTGCTCGGTCATGACGCTTGTGCCCTCGACAAGGAGCGCACGAGAGGCACCTTACCCGACGGCGGTACTCAAAGTAAGTGCGCAGTACATGCCTCGGATGAGGTGCAGGACGGACTCTACGCAGTACGCAGTAGCGTTACTATGTAGATGAGCATGGGTAATGCCTGAGAAAGGAGAGCAAAGACTGATGGCCAGGCTTAATCCACGATGGGGACCACTTGACCAGTGATCGACACGCTAAGAAAGCCTAGGCCGCACATCCATGATCCCTCGCACCACTCCTGGACTCGAGCTGCCCTGGTCGACAGCCGCCACCTGAGTGAGGGTCTGCTGCTGCTTGCTTGCTGCTGCTGGCACAGTGCGTATGCTGGTCTGTTGCTGCTAGAGCTGGCGCACCCGTGGGAGCTGTGGGCTTTGGGTAGGGAGGCATGTAGGTAGGCGTCCGTACCTTGCCTTACCTTACCTTACCTTACAGTTCGACTGCATCATGGGCTGGTTGGCTGGGTCAACTTGGCCGTCGTTTTGCCTGGATGTTTCCAAGCGCCTCGTCTCGTCTCGTTCCTATGTATGTACGCCGTAGACTCCATAATTCAGACTGGAATCCAATCCAGAGTCTGCCTTGAGTAGAGTCCGCAGTCCAGAGCCCTGGACGAAGAATCCAGCCCGAGAGAGACTGGTGTATGTGCCTTAGACAGGTTGCTGTCCGTCCATGTCTTTCCTGTTCAAGGCTGCCAATGAAGCCAATGAAGGCTGCCACTCACCTTGCTGTAGATTCACATTTCCTTCCTTCCTCCTTCCCCTCTTTTTCTCCGTCCTCTCTTCATCTCTAGTGTACTTGCCTTGCCTCGTTGATGATGATTGATTGTTGCCACTCCGGGGCAGGTACTTGCGAAAACCCTCGTTGAAGTCTCTACGCCCGTGTCTGTGGCTTCCTCTCCCTCTCCCTCCCGCTCTCCCTCCTTCACACACTCTTTTTCTTCCACACTCTCTCCCTACTCCTCTCTCCTCTGCCTTGGACCCTCACCCTTGACACATTAATCTTCCCTCCGTCAGCGGCCTCGATATTCGCCGTAAACGTACACCTACCCGCACGGTGCTGCATTTGCCATCCGGTCGACTCTTGATCTCTTGTGATTAGGATCTCTGCCCCCCTTCGTGGTACCTATTACGCGACCACCACCTGCTGCCGCATTGTTACTAGCAATACACTATACTGCCTGCCTGCCTACCTTACTTACCTACCTACCTACCTTTCAAACGTTAGTCTACCTACCTACCTTACCCTGACCCTACCTTGGACCACCGCCACAGAATTCCGTTCTTGCATCACCTACCGCTACGTTGATCGCATACACATAGCCGTCACCCTGATCTTGCCTTAAGCCATTCGTTGCCACGCATGCTTGCCTTTCGATTGGAGCCTCTCGGTTAACATACCTACTCTGCCCTAGGTAGCTAGCTGGTGCTTCGTTGACGTCGCTGTATGCGTACTTACCGCGCACGACGGGGTACCCACAACGCCTGCCATTTACCGCACCCCAAGCCCCTCAATCACCGCCGCCACAAACCGATCTACCAATGTTCGAGGGAATCTGAGAGCTGCAATTCCCATTCGCACCTCCATCTCCGTGTCTGACAGTCATCGAGGTGTTCCTACAACCACTGTCCACCACTGCCCGCTACCCCCGGCGCGCCCACTCTACTCTGTACGAATACAGCAGCAGGGCCCTGTCCACAACAGCCAACCAACCAACCCCCGGCTCGCTCACTTGCCTCCGAACAATCGTACAATCGTACAATCGAAGAACCGCAAAACCGCATCCCATCCCCCGACTTTCCCATCAGGGCTGCCCCTCCGGACCCGAATGATCGACGAATAGAGCGTCTCGCAGCCAGTCCGCCGACAAGGACACTGGGGGCCTAGTCCTCCTTTCTCCTATCCTTGCCGACGCTGTGTCTTCCTCGACACAAATCCGTTTCCTCTCTATCTTGGGGCTCCCAAAACAACAACAACAACACCAACAACAACGAGAGAGTGCTCTGTTTGTCTTGTTGCCTCATGCTAAGCTTTACTGATTGCGGACCTCTGAGCCTCCGGCGAGGTCGCGTCCAGAGCTTGCATCCTTGTGGGATTTCATAGACTTTTAGGTCTTTCGCCGCGTATCGTCAAGTATGGACGCCCAATCCGACACCCGCCGGCCTTCCGTTACTTTCGCCGACCAGTCTACAACGGACGATTCGTCTGAGGCAACTCCCATCGCGAGCTCCCATTCAAACCCCGCCGCGCCGCAAGTCGACGACTCGTCCACATCTGACGCCCCTGCCGCCTCTGCTGCATCTTCTGCACCCGTCTCCGCCAATGCTGCTACCCCCAGTTGCTCTTCATCATGGAGCGCCAGCTCCGATCGCCAGCTTGGTCACGGTGCGAGCCCTGACCCTTCAGATAGGGTATTTCCCATCCGCTCCGTCGTGAGTGTCCAGCGCACCGGTAGATCATCAAGCGAACACGACTACTTTCCCCGACTACCCGACCACGGTCAATATCCGGCACCCCGGCCTGGTGACCCTCGAATCGACACCGCTGCCCTTGGCGCCGCCTTTCGCCGTGATTCCGCCTCTGCCACCACCTCCCATTCTCGCCCCTCCACAGTAACTTCGCCGAGCGACCGACAACCTGTCTTGACCCGGAGAAAGAACACTGATAGCGGGCCGTTATCAAGCGTCCAGGCCGATGCCGTGCGCCATGCGAATTCGAAGCCCCTCGAACTATTTCAAGACGTCGTCTCAGACGGCGAAGATGAGTCGGTGCCAGGGGATGATTCCTCCCAGCGCCCAGCATCCCTCACCACAAGCCAGCTTAGCGAACTCGGTAATGATGGTCTTTTCACGACGCGCTTCAAATACGTCATGACAGACGAAGGTCACCATGTCATCACCGGCACCGACAATGTTTTGCAACGATGCGAAGACGAACCTATCCACACTCCTGGTGCCGTTCAGGGATTCGGTGCCCTGGTGGCCATTCGGGAAGAGGCAGACGGGCGCTTCTCTGTTCGTTACGCCAGCGAGAATACGGAGAGGTTAACGGGCTACTCGCCTCAGCTGCTGTTTCGTCTGAATAGCTTTCTCGATATCCTAACCGAAGAGCAGCAGGATAACCTATTGGATCACATTGACTTCATCCGTGACGAGGATGCCGACCCAGCCATCAACGGACCCGAGGTCTTTAGCCTGTCGATTCGTCCACCAAGGAGGAAGAGCGTCAAGCTCTGGTGCGCTATACACATAAATCCAGCGCATCCTGACCTGATAATCTGCGAGTTTGAGATAGATGATGATCATCAGTTTCCACTTCGCCCACCAGAAGAGGCTACTCCCAACACACCAGAGGATACACTCCAGTCCAACCCAACGATGGAAGAACTGGCCGAAAGCACCGAAATCTTGAGCAAGCCTTTGAGGGTCTTACGAAGTGCGCGAAAGCGTAGAGGTGACGCTGGGGCCATGCAAGTTTTCGACATCATGTCCCAGGTACAAGAGCAGCTTGCTGCGGCTTCCAATCTGGAAGGATTCTTGAAAATATTGGTGGGCATTGTCAAAGAACTCACCGGCTTTCACCGAGTCATGATCTACCAATTCGACTCTTCCTACAACGGAAAGGTCGTCACCGAGTTGGTTGATACCACGCATACGAAGGATCTGTACAAGGGACTTCATTTCCCGGCCTCCGACATTCCACGGCAAGCTCGCGACTTGTATAAGTTGAACAAGGTGAGGCTTCTATACGATCGCGACCTCGAGACCGCAAGATTGGTCTGCAAAGCCAAGGAGGATCTCGACCTGCCCCTAGACCTCAGCCACTCGTATCTGCGAGCCATGTCTCCTATTCACCTCAAATATCTCGCCAATATGGCCGTACGATCCTCCATGTCGGTTTCCATCAATGCTTTCAACGAGCTGTGGGGCCTCATTGCGTGTCATTCTTACGGCCGCAAAGGCATGCGGGTATCTTTTCCTATCCGCAAAATGTGTCGCCTGGTTGGGGATACGGCGTCACGGAACATCGAGAGATTATCGTACGCAACCCGACTTCAAGCTCGAAAACTCATCAACACTGCACCTACGGAGAAAAATCCATCTGGGTACATCATCGCGTCGTCGGACGATCTCCTGAAGCTTTTTGATGCAGACTTTGGGATGCTTTCAATTAAGGGAGAAACCAAGATTCTTGGCGAGATCGAGCAGTCTCAGGAGGCTCTGGCGATGCTGGAATACCTGCGCTTACGCAAACTCACGTCTGTGGTCACCTCTCAGGATATTCGGGAGGATTTTCCAGACTTGCGCTATCCCCTGGGCTTCACCGTCATCGCAGGCCTCCTCTACGTCCCGTTAAGTGTGGGCGGCAATGACTTCATCGTTTTTTTCCGAAAGGGCCAGGTCAAGGAGGTCAAATGGGCCGGCAATCCGTACGAAAAGACTTTGCGCGAAGGAACAGCTGCCTACCTGGAGCCCCGGAAAAGCTTCAAAACCTGGCACGAGACGGTGCTTGGTAAGTGTCGAGAGTGGTCCGAAGAACAGGTTGAGACATCGGCTGTGCTGTGTCTTGTCTATGGCAAATTTATCGAAGTGTGGAGACAGAAAGAAGCTGCGTTGCAGAGCAGCCGTCTTACACGACTTCTGCTCGCAAATTCGGCACACGAAGTACGCACCCCCTTAAACGCCATCATCAATTACCTGGAAATCGCGTTGGAAGGCTCTCTGGACCAAGAGACTCGCGACAACCTGGCAAAATCTCACTCTGCGTCTAAGTCGCTGATTTACGTCATTAACGACCTACTCGATCTCACCCAAACAGAGGAAGGCCAGAACCTAGTCAAGGATGAAGTGTTTGACTTTGGCATGTGCATACGGGAAGCAACAGAGCCATTTGTCAACGACGCTAAGAGGAAGGGCATTGAGTACCAAGTCATCGAACACCCCGGCCTTCCTCGTCACGTATGTGGTGATAGCCGACGTCTCAGACAGGCCATTTCCAACGTCGCAGCCAACGCCGTGCAAAATACCGCTAATGGGTATGTCAAGGTCGAACTATACGTTAGCGAAGTTCTTGACCGACGTGTACGCATCGAAATTCTGGTCGAAGACACGGGCAAAGGAATGACGGCCAGGCAGTTGGACACTCTCTTCCGAGATCTGGAGCAAGTCAGCGTCGAATTAGATGAAACGACCTTGCCTTCCAAGGATGATGCAGCCGGAAAAGAAGATAGAATCTTGGGCCTTGGATTGGCCGTCGTTGCCAGAATCGTTCGGAATATGGATGGCCAGCTGCGCCTCAAGTCAGAACAAGGTACAGGATCACGATTTATCATACAGCTGCCTTTCGATATCCCGGATGACGCGCCAGCACCAGTTGAAGGCCTAAGGCATTCGGATTCAGCTGCAGATTCCAGCGTAGCATCCGTGACTACTGCGGTCATGCCTGACAACGACGGCGAACTCATGCTCATTGATCGCGGAAGCAAGCAAACGGAACAAAATGATGGGTTTGAAGAAATGATGCCTGTGGATTCGGGTCCAAAAGCGGAAACCAGAAGTCTCGAGAGTCAGAAGAGCGTCGCCACAGGGACTAGCAGAGCCAGCGACAAGAGTTCTCGGAGTGATGCAGATCGCTTGATAGACGCCATTCAAACGCCATTGTCTATTGGAGAGGTGGACATGAGCCGACCAGTTGCTCAGCGCCAATTCTCCAGGGAAACACTCTATCGACCAAAGTCCTCAGACGGCAACTCTTCAAATGTTAGCGTCACGGGATCGCCCAATTCGGTGCGGACAAGCCAGAAGAATGGTCCTGCAATAGACTCCTCATCACGGACTGAAGTGGGCTTTAGTAGCGTGAAGGATACGAAAACTCCCATCAGGGCGGTCAAAATTCCTGACGAGTACTTGGAACCACCGTCCTCTTTGCCTCAGAGCGCATCATCTCGAGTGCTATTTGAAGTATCAGAGAAACATAAGCATGGTGCAGCCTCGGAAAGCGGTACAATCGGAACGGCCACAAGTGTCGTCTCAGGGCCAGATACTACCAAGTTGCAAGTCCTTATCGCCGAGGATGACCCCATCAACTCACGAATTCTGCGGAAGCGCCTGGAGAAATCAGGCCATCAAGTTTCACATGCTGTAAACGGCGAAGACTGCGCGACGGTTTATCGTGAAAAGTCTAGTGCCTTTGATGTCGTCTTGATGGACATGCAGGTATGTGCTTCCGATCGGTCCCTAGTTATCTCCTGTGCTGACAGCCAATTTCTCATCGTAGATGCCGATAGTTGATGGCCTGACGAGCACCAAGATGATCCGAGCCTTCGAAAATTCTAGTGAGCACGGTGGGCACTCTTCCATCGCCAATCATAATGGCAGAATTCCCATTTTTGCTGTTTCGGCATCCCTGATAGAGCGTGAGAGAGAGAAATACGTCAGTGCAGGTTTCGACGGATGGATTCTGAAGCCCATCGATTTCAGGCGTCTCAATACCTTACTCTTGGGAATAGTGGAGGACGACACTCGTGCAACGTGTTTATATGCCCCAGGACAGTGGGAGCGCGGCGGGTGGTTCAATGTCAGAGACTGCTCTGGTGAAGAAGAAAAGATCCTTGGCAAGGAAAAATCAGATGATGAATCGGCTACACCTACAGGCCAAGACGGAGTCACGAAAAAAGCAGACGGCACAGCTTGATTGTGTCCATCGTTGTTGGTTCTCATGAGGCTGTTGTTTTTATTTCAGGCTTCTCTGCTCGGACAACTTCGATGAGCGGTCGGATTGATGAGGATGATATGGTGAAGGTTTGCAAAGCTAGAGCAGACTGTGTTGGTTTTCACTCAGTATTACGAAGGGGAGGAGTGCCGTGCTACTTGATGGCGAGAGAACGTGCGCCGAACTGCCTCCATGGGGTCTTGCGATTACGGAGTTCACTGCGAAGTTCAAGAGATGGACTGGATTCAAAATCGGACTAGGGTTTGCTGAAACTTGATGATATAGAGCTAAGGAGGGAATGGACGGATATACCATGACAAAAGCATACGGATTGCATGGAAAGGGTAGGAGCGACAAGCCGAACAATGGTGGGCGTTTTCTTGGTTGCGAAATTAAATATCTCCCGGCTTTTTGTCCTCGAGGCAATATACCACTGCACGGTCTTCGCCATGCCGAGACAAGGAAAGAGCTTCACGGCACATGAAGAATAAATGTACACAAGCAAACTGATCTCCCGACAGTGCTAACGGCCGTGGCAGATGTACACCAGAAGAACGTGTAGTAACAAGAGAAATGTACTGACGACCTTGTCCATTTCGAATTCCACGTGGCACATACACCATTCCTGTCGAGAAAGAGATGCTTCTGAGCTAGTTCTCGTCACCATGGCACAGCCCTAGTTGCACCATTAGCAGGAGCATGCGATGTTAGTAGTGAAGGAGAAGGCAGGGATCTTGACTCTGTCTCGCTCATATGGCATGCCTTCCAGTGGATGTGTACTTTGGAGTTCGTCACATATGTAACATCCTAAAGCTTGTACAAAACATCTTCTCATACCGTGCCGACTGCCAATTGTCACAGACGATGTGCGGAAGACAGAGGAGGAGCCAGGATCCGAGTTTGATCAATTAGTGGCAATAGAGCACAGGCGGGAGACAACAACACCGCGACTGTGCGTCTTGCTCATGAGTAGATCCAAGCATTATGGCGCCTCAGATAAGGTAGGGATGGGACAACATACGGAGTAGACGGGCCTCCCCTCCCCTCAACCCCAGGGCCCCTTTCACAGGTTTGGGAATCGGTTCCTACCTAGGTACCAAAGCTCCGGGACCTGGCCGCTCAATAACGGGCGCATGATGGGAACTGGCTCATCCAGGATCGGCTACCCTCGAATATACAACTCTCAGTTGCAGAATCAACGATGTTTGCGACTCATGCTCCGTCCATAGGCCGAGAAGTGCATCAGCGCATTCAGAGAGCAGGCAGGGCTAGGCGAGTACGGCGCATTTGATGATGTTGCCGCGACTACGGCTGGCTGTAAGCAAGACCACCTCCTGGTTCTCGTGCGTTTTCCGGTGTAACCCATTGACAACCGATAGTTATGAAGACAGAAAAGTCGATAAAGTTCAGTAAATCAACTGATGATACAAAGTCGCTTCTCGACACCCTCCTCCCGTGTTTGGGACCCCTATATCTCATCTTTTCCTATGCCGTTTCGTGACAATATCCTCTTCCGAATGATTTCCGGAAATAGCAAGATCCGGACGGCAGAGACAGCGGAAAAAATCCAGGAGTGGGTGGTTGGACGGATGACGATAAGATGACGAAAAATGCAATTTCGAAGACAGAATACAAAGGCTAGACGGGCCATCAGTTCAGGAGAGAGGACGCGGACTGAGCGTTCAGTCAAGCATCGGACTTTGTGTTCTCATTCGCAGACCCGGCACACCACCTGTCTGCCAAACAAGGTTCTCCGCTGCCATCGCGGGTTGAGATACCCGTGCGCTGCTCTCTCTCTTACACTCAAAGCTTGATTGACGTGGTTCTTGCTGCTGTCCACCGCTCGTATCCTTCCCTAGCTGGTGAGGTTTGAACTCGCAGCTGAGGGGACCTCTTGGAGCATGGTCTACCCGGCTCAAGGGGCGGACAAATGTAGGTGCCGCGAAGTAAGAAAGTCAAAGTCAAAGCCCCCCGCTGTCTGCTTTCTCGATCCATAGTAACACCAGAGTAGTTCACACGCTAAACATCTTCACCCTCCTCGCTCTTTCGCCTCTTCCGCGCTTAATCTTTCTATTTGGTTTAAACTCTACTTTCCCGCGAACCCCATGCGGCTCTCTTCCATGCCTTGCCTCGCTACTCCCTTCCCTTGGCCAACCTTCATCGAGATGGATGTGAATCCAGAATCAGGGAAAAAGCATGGACTTTACTTCGCCATCATCAAGCAGGCTAAGACAGACAGACGGGCAGCCAACTTGTCGTTGATCAGCTGGGCTCATCCCTAGTTCCATCTGGCGATTTTGGTGAATCGAGTCTTTCTAGTTCGTTAGTCTGATTGCGGGTTCCGTTTCGCCGTGCGTGATACTCGCTCATCTGAACGAGGGACGGCCCAGTCGACCTGTTTCTTTTTTCGTTTCCTCTTTTCTTGCCGCCAACTAGGATCAGAGTCTCGGCGTTACGAACCTATTAGTGTGACGAAAATGACTCGGTCATGATGGCGAAGAATGGTGGTGTGCTCCGCAGACACACTTCCTTCGCGTGAATGCTGTTCGGAACTCTGTCTTCCCCTTCCCGTCATCCTATTTTGAGCCCCTGCTCGCAGCGGTTCATGACTTGTCTTTTGGAAGAGGGGGCCTGCGATGTGCGTCTTTTAGTTTGGCTCTATTCAAAAACGCATTCTTTCCCCCGTAATCGACCTGTTTAGTAGGTGCTGCCCGCCAAGTCAACATCTGCTTAAGCTTGCATGTTCACGCTCTCCAATTCTTCATCTTGCCTTAGCCAAAACTACCGATCGCCAGCGAAGACGAGTATGGCAAAGCTTCCTGCAGACTCGTACGAAGACCAGAGAGGAGTTGTCGTCGGCTCCGTAGTCTTCTGTATCATGTTTCCCACCACGCTGGTGGGTCTACGGATTTACACGAGAACAAAGGTCATTGAACTATTCGGCGTTGATGACGTTCTTGCCATCGCTGGACTTGTGAGTCATGCCAACAACGTGCTGGCTGGAAAGACGAAGGACTGACTGGTCTGAGGAAAGTTGGCTTTGATAGGCTGTGGAACTGCCATTGCAGCAAGTATGTCATGTCACAAACCTCCTTGAACAAGAGGGTCCTGTTCATGTTGGCTAATGCGGACGGCAGTGACTGAACATGGCCTCGGGAGACATATCTCAACACTGGACAAAGCAGAGATCCCGGAGTACCTCCACGTTAGTTTCGGCCCTTTCCCTACCAGATATGTTCAAATTTGATCTGTTGGGTGCTCGCTCACACGGCTCTCCAGACCTTCTTTGTCTCCATCGTCTTCTACAACATTGCGCTTCTCTGTATAAAATTGTCTTTTCTGTTCCAGTATTACCGAATCATGGCTGTTCCTAAGATGAGGAGAATTTACGCTGTCGCAATCGTCGTGGTTGGAGCATGGGCCGTTTCCCAGCTTCTCATCGCTACCTTCACCTGTATACCCGTCGAAGGGTTCTGGGACAAGACCATCAAGGCCTATTGCATCCCTAACCAGCCACAGTGGTATGTGAATGCGGCGGGAAATATTGCCACCGATGTCGCCGTCTTTGCACTTCCTCTGCCCATATTTTGGCATCTTAGTCTACCCAGGAAGCAGAAGCTGCTCCTCATGGGGATATTCAGCCTCGGATTTTTGTGAGTGGTTACAATTTTGTCCCCGATCGTTCGACGCAGCATGTCGGTTTTCTAACAGTTCCCAGTACTGTGGCCGTCTCTATTGTCCGCACCAAATATCTCAGCATCCAACAGGACTTCACCTGGACCAATGTTGAAGCTTCTCTCTGGTCGCTTGGAGAGATATCTTCGGCCGTTACCTGCGCCTGCCTTCCGACTCTGCGACCCCTCATGACCAAACTGTTCCCGAGGATGATGGCTAGGGTGAACTACTCCTTGCACTCGGACACTCGTGGCACCCGCGATACCCGTGGCACATTCCCCACGAGTGCATATCCACCAGCCATCGTCAAGCCCGACGTGGAGATGGCCACCACGGAGTCGGCTGTCTCAAGCGCGCGGTCGAGCCACGCGAAGGAAGACAAGTCCGCCACCCACGTGTCGCCTTATTCAAACCAACACCAGACCGCTTCGACCGAAAGCATCTTTGGTTTGGCAAGTGTACGAGAGGACGCAATCACCCCCGTCAAATCCAACTTCAGCCCCACGAGCCCCAGACCGACATGGTCCCCTTCTTCCAGCAAAGGATCTCAGGGCCGAAGAGACATACGCAGAAATGGCTCTGTGATCTGACATGATTCGAGAGTGATGCTCGTTCAACAGCAAAAAGTTTCTATGGGATCTGGGCTGGTAATCCGAAGAGTGAATAATGTATCGTCAAGAGGCTTCCGAGATGCCGGTGTCATCTACAACGTGTGCCAGAGGGTGCCGAACGGGAGGGAAACGTCCACTTTTGATTGAAAAACGAAGCTCTCGATGTCTTGGATACATGATGGCATCTATCGACTTTTTAATACCCCGGTTAATAATCAAGTAATCATCTATTAAGGCCCCCCTGCCTCTCGCATTTGGGTATCTCTTTTGAGTTGTGTTCTACGTGCTCACATCATCTTTCATTTTTGGTGTGTTTCTCACCCACTCATCGCCCAAAACGCCACCAGGACCTCCTCTCCGGCTCTTTATAGCCTTCTTCCTGAACATTGTGCTTTCCAACAATTGTGAGGAACACTTGGTCTAGTGTTGTGGGGCTGACGCTGTAATGCATGACACCCAGGTTCTCGCGTTGCTCCTCCAACATGACAGCCAGCTGACCAACGGCGCTGGAAGATACATCCTGGTCCGCCCGCTGGATTTCTTCAACTTTGTGGCCACTGAACGCGCTCAGAACTTCGCTCGCTGGCACGGAGAAGCGCATTTGGCCGTGGTAGGTCTTCTCCTCCACTTCAGCCCCAGGTAGGAATTTCTTAACCCAGTCACGAAGCCTCTCTGTTTCTTCTAGGGTGGTATGTGGCGCCGTCTTACTGATCAGGTGCACGTGAAGGGCATCTCCGAAGCGATGCCGAAGGCTGTCCGTCGTGCCAAGTGCCAGCATACGTTTCGCCAAGATCCCGGCCCGGCTCGCAAGGGCGTCGGCCTCCTCCATGCTGTGTGTCGTCAACAGGAGAGATCGCCCAGGAACCGTGGCCGCTAGCGTCTTCCACATGATACGCTTCGCAGCGGCGTCCAGGCCCGAAGAAGGCTCGTCTAACAATACCACGGTCGGATTGCCCATTAACGCGATACCGAGGCTTAGTTTACGCTTGTTACCGCCCGACAACGCGTGGGCCATGCGCGTCGAAAAAGCCTGGAGCCCAACTGCGTGAATCACGGCGTTGACATTGTGGTCGATATCGGGAATGCCGCGGACGCGAGCGTAAAATTCCAAGTGTTCGCGCACTGTCATTAGATCCATCGCATCGTGTTGAGGGCAGACACCAAGGTGCGCCCGCGCAGCCGGCAAGTCGTGGATCACAGATCTATCCTCGACCAGTATGTCGCCGCCATTACGACTTGATTTGAGATCTCCGCGAATCAGAGAAATAGTCGTCGACTTGCCCGCTCCATTTGGTCCTAGGAGAGCAAAGACTTCTCCACGCTGAATGCCGAAGGTGACATTATCAACGGCAGTGTTCTTGCCGAAAGTCTTCGTTAGATGTATTACTCTAAGCCCATCATCGTTGTTTTGTGTCGTCGTGACTCTGTTCAGCTCATTTGCCAGCTCCTCATCGGACGAGCTAGGATCTTCAGGTTCAGGATGTCGACGTTGCCAAAGTCGCCGTATGGACAAGCCAACAGAACCACTGTCAGCCCATACCAGAATGCCAAAGAGAAGAATGGACTGGATGACTAGGTACAATATGAGGCCACCGTATTGGAGCATTCCGCCCGGATTGGGCGCAAGCTGGCGACCATCACAGGCTGTTGAGAACAGGTTCAGAGTCAAGAACATAGCTCGAACAACCGAGCCAATGGGCGCGACGGCGGAGATGACAAAGTGGACGACAAGCAGATAATCGTCAACCCGAGTCACCGGCGCAAACGTTACCGTACAGAGGTATGCAACCAGATAGACAAGGAACATGACTGCTTGCCCTGCGGCAACCCAGGCGTATGTAGAAAGCTGCGTCTTACAGAAAAGAGAGATGACATAGGCCAAAAGGATAGCGGTCAGCCCGTAAAGCATGAATACGAGAAAGATGTAGCCGACATGATACCAGATGTTTGAAAGGGTCGCCCAGAGAATAGTCACCAGTGCTGTGGAGGCGAGTACAACGATGAAGTCGAATGCGAGATAAGCAAGCCATAGAGGCAATGGTCGAACACCATTGGAGTATTGCAGGCCTCGAACCATCCGCCGGCGTTCCAGACTCGGGTACAGGGCGAAGAACCCGGGGTAAGCCGAGAGAGCTATGCCGGTGTAAACGAGGAATTGCAGGGAGTTGCCGGTGTCAGGGTCCCAAGGAGTGGCGAAGGGTGCCCAGGCCATCATGAGTGTGACATTGCTCAGGAGCATGTTCATGAGATTCTGGGTCAGCAACGGATTGATAAGACCGTTGTAGTTAGCCATATAGGCGATGGTAGGTTCCATGCTGCCATCCCCAAACCAAAGACCACCTGGCAGTGTTTCAACCCGTCGCTCAACAATGGTGCTTTTGAAAGAGTCGAATGTTTCAGTAAAGGTGGCATTCTCTTCAAGCAGTTGCCTTGCAAAACCTAGTCCAGTGCCCGTACTGGTTCCTAAGCCACCGCTGCCAGAGGCTGCGTTGAAAACCGGCAGAAGAACGCTTGCGGCGGTGTTCAAGTCCAACTTCGAAGATGGCCCAAGAACCAGTTTCCATGTGAAGTCTGTGAGACTGAAACCCTGGGTTTGGTCGAGCGAACGCTCTTCAGAGGGTGCGCATCCCGGCTTGTTTTGGCCTTTGATGAATAAAGTGACGAGGCCGGCGGCTGCTACGGGGAGAATGAAGGCGGCGAAGTGCGGAATCCAGTTGGTCTTGAGGATGGTGATGCGCTTCCGGAAGAGAACGGCTGCTTGCTGCATATAACCAATGCGATTGCCGTCAAGAAGTTTTAACCCTCCCGAAGATGCGACGCCGGTAGTATGAGCCTCGTCTGATGCTACTTTCTTCTCGTTGTATTCCGACGTCGTGTCAGACGCGGACGGGAAGTCTCCTGCTTCTCCTCGGACCTCCTCTGCCAGTTGCAGGAATACGTCCTCAATTGTAGGCCCAGAGAATCGGTATTTATGGATGTCGTTGGCCTCTAAGGTGCGGATAACCTGAGCAGCCAGGGTTGAGGATGGCGCGATATAACTGACAAGATCGAACGAGATCTTCTTTTGAACACCGTGGACATCAGGGCCATTCTTAATGCCAGTGTCCTTATGAACATGAACGCGATATCCACCGCCAAGACGGTCTTTCAGTTCGACGGAAGATCCATCAGCACGTAGTGTACCTTTCGACAAGATGGCGATGTGGTCAGCCAGCAGATCGGCTTCGTCTAAGAAGTGAGTTGTAAGGACAATTGTGCGGCGCCCTCGCTCGGCCAAGAGAATGTCCCAGAGTTTTCGCCGACTGAGAGGGTCGATGCCGCTGCTGACTTCGTCGACACAACAGACAGCACTTCCTCCCGTGAGCATCATGCCCAGCTGGAGCTTTCTCTTTTGTCCCCCGGACAGAGTCTTGGACATGGCTTTCCGCTTCAGCTCAAGGTCAATCGATTTGATGAGGTCGCGAACTTCCTGTTTCGACGCAAGATCTTTCGGCGATTTGAGCCTGTTAAAGATCTGGATATGTTGCTCAACAGTGAGATCGTCCCACATGACATTCTTCTGAGGCGCAATTCCCAGCCCGCCGGTGCCATCAATGGTGATAGCACCGCTCGTCAGTTTGTTGGTGCCGGCAATGGAGTCCAAGGTTGTAGATTTGCCACTGCCATTGGCGCCCAAAAGGGCGAGGATTTGGCCTCGACGGATGTTCAGAGTCAAGTTGTTGACAGCGACAACGGGTTCGCGAGGGCGCGAAATGAAAGAAAACATGCGACGCAGTGCCGAGGGCTTATAAATCTTGCTGAAGCCATCGATACGGACAGCCGCCTCGGTTGCTGGGTCATTGACCGAGCCGAACACGACGTTTCTGCCCTGGGTGGTAGTGCCGTGCAGTCTCGACTCGATGACTGCCCCAAGAAGGGGATACCCAAATACCTGGATGACCAGAAATACCCATAACACGATTCCAGTGAGTTGCCACGGGCTACCCGGAGGAATCTGTGCAAGATTCGTCGGAGCGTCGCCTGATTCGTAACGGGCCATGTATGTAATAAAGTACACATAATTACAAGGCGTGAATAGGAAGCTGAGAATACCAACAGTGGCGGTGCTAGGGTAGGAAATGGATTGGGCGAGAATTCCAAGTATGATAATGATCAGAACAGCAGCGATGCCGCTGATTTGGGCCTTTTTGAAAAAAGAGGAGGCCAAGATGGAAAGAGAGGCCATGGCTATTCCGTTGAGAACATGATAGACCAGAACAGTGGCCACACTCGTGCGAGCAAAGACACCGGCTCGAAGTACTAGAGAACCGATGATCCATCCAGGAAGGTAGATGAGCACAAATGCGAAATGATAGGAAACGATGCGGGCCGCCTGGGCATGCCATCGTTGCTTGACAGGCATCATGGCGTCGAGGAGTCGGGTCATGCCACTCTCACGTTCGGTCGCGATGAATCCGGTGAGATGGTAAGTAACAAACAAGACGCTGGTCATGAAGGCAACGCCCATCCAGTTGGTAATGGCGCTCTGGTACCGGACACGAATCTGAATGGCACGTTCTTCCTGGGTCATGCTCGTAAAGGGATATTCGGTCACCGTGTTGGGCAGAGGGCCTTGCTGGACTTGCGAGGAGTTGGAACTGGCGACTTTGGCGATGGCAGCATCAACTGCACGTTGCAGAGGTAAGAGGTAGATCTGAGCGTCATTCCTGTCCGAGTCGACGTCGACGACCATTGATCGCAGTGCGCCATCGCTGCGCAAGGTATAATTCCAGTAATTGCCGGTGCCCTCAGCGGGGGAAGACTGGAAAACAACGGCGCCATAGCATCTGGAAACGCCGCGAAGGTTGCTGCGGCAGTCTGTACCCAGGTCAGCTGTAGATGACCGGCGTAGGGCTTTCTTGCCGACGCTCTCGACGGATTGAGTGAGCGTGTCGATGACTTTGTCGATGTCCCCGCCGATGAGACCGTTGTTCACGAAGACAACGGTCTGTCTACCGGTGCTAGCTGCGGCATCGAGGGCATCCGGTAGAGAACGAATTTGCCTTGGGTCGGAAACGCCGTAGACGGCTGGGGGGACGAAAAGATTCTTTGCGAAGCTGAAAAATGTCGTCAAGGCGATAGGGAGGATGAATGCAATGAAAATGGCCGCGATGGAGTGGCGGCTGATTATCCTCCAATTTTTGACAGTCAAAGTCCAAGTCTGGCGTAGAAGCGCCATCATGGGCGAGTCGCCTCGGGCGGCTACGTCGTCGTTTCCCGTTCTTGGTATCGATTCGCGTATTTTGTTGTTGACGGTGCCGACGTGAGGATGGGATATCGCGGACGTTTTGGGATGAGCAGAGGCTCGCGATGAAGGCTGGCTAAAAAAAAAATGTGCAAAAGAGAGTGGAATTTTCACAAATCCAAGCCGTACCTTCTCTTGTTACTCCAACGACCTCTCGAGGCGGCGTGTGAGCCACGACAAGGGGGTAGGAAGAATGAAGACGAAATGGATGTACGTATTAGGACGAAATAGACGAGACGAACATTGGGACGAGGAAGACCCTTGGAGACACGGCGTAGGCACGGTGTCTTGGGGTGTGATGGATCACTCTGGATGAACTCTCGACCTGGAGCAAGACACGTCGGGATTAGGTCAGACTGCCGTCGCGAGCGATGAGGGACCGGAGAAGAATGATTTCTCCTGGCGCCGTGCCGTGCGTGCGTGGCTTGCCTAGGTAGGTAGGCAAGGCACACCGAACTGAACTGAACTGGACTGACCTGAAAAGGCAGCCGACGCGCGACGTGCCAAGGTGGGAGTCAAACTGGGGTTCGCCTCTTCCACCGGGCGTTTGGTCTTCGTAATTCACAGCTGAGGTATCCACTACCTACCTTACCTACGTTACCTTAATAATAAGGTAGTAGGTAAGGTAAGGGAGGCAATAAACGACGGGAATTGGCCCGAATCCCGGCCGGCGGCACTGAGGTGACACCCGACCCGTCCATGCTCGCGCTGGACCCTGGCACAGATGTCTGGGCCACGGATAGGTACACAATTACCTACAACGAGATGCACATCCCACCCTTCCGCCAAACATGATGATAGGTACTCAGCAGCAACATCATCGCCGCGACTCGAGGCAGCAAGTGTAACATGCAGTCTTACGGCTACCCACTTGCACCGTTGTTGGGCGGAATCTCGCCAACGAAACGGGATCCAGCACAGCCTCCTCCGCTAATCAGACAGCCGTTTGTGTCTCGGGCGTTGATCGTTGCAGTGGCTACTTCAATCCTTCATGTTTCTTGGCCCCCGACGTTGGGCCGGGACTTGGTCGAAGCTCGGTGTGGCTTCGGGCCAAGCCGCACCGTGCAAATATCGTTGACGTCGGTCCAGAACGGTCAAGAATGTCTTGAATCCATCGATTATACCAACCCACCAATCACATCGCACTATCTCCCCAGAGGTCAAGTCTATCACGTCCTACCCAAAGTGCCAAGTTCTGCCTCGTCGTTGTTCAAAATTGCTGCTGCCCTAGGGTATCTAGACTCATCATCTCCTCTGTCATCGGCTCCCTTGACTCGCCCTGCGATAGTGCAGGTGATCGTCATCTACTCCACTAGGAATCCTCCTCCACCGTCCTCCTCCTCCATGTCATACTCCTCTGTAACGTCGCTCGGTGCATCTTCAACTTCTTCGTCTTCGTCTTTCTCCGCCCCGAGAACCGAAAGGTCTTCTAACCCCATGTCGCCATCCTCGCCATCCCTTTCGGTGTTCTCTTCCCCCTCGTTAGCTGCAAAGCCTCCGCTTTCTTCCACATCCACGTCCTGAGCGGCGAAGCCTACACCGCGGTCGCTGTCGACATCCTCATCCCCAGCAACGAAGCCTCCGTCACCGCCCTCTTCCTCTTCCACTTCCACTTCTTCAGCCACGAAACCCCCACCGCCATATTTGCTCTCGTTACCAACCATGAAACCTCCAGATCTGCCTTGACTCGCATCTTCTTCAACTATAAAGCCTCCCCCAAATGCCTCGTCCTGGGCAAGACATCCCCTACCTTGGTTATCACACTCAACCATGGAGCCGCCTGTTGCCATACTTTCTTCACGCTCTGACATTTCCGCGATTTCCCCAACCATTTCCCTCTCCTCTTCGGCTCTCTCTTCGGGGTCCACTCCGGCCCATACGCGCTCCCGGATCCGGAGTGCCGTAAGAAACCTCTTCCACATTCGGATCGCAGCCAAAGACCTCTTGCTCCGCTCTACTTGTGCTTCCATATCTCCCAAACCCTCCATCACAGCCCGAACGGCTTCTTCATGCTCTCGTGCTACTACTACGCCATTCAGCACAGCTGTACCATGCTTTCCCTTGAAATTGAACCCTGTCAACGCCGGCGCGTAGTCAATCCCTAGTATGTGAGCGGCGCGCGCAGCAGCGTCGAATTCGTCCGTGACGTGAACTCCACCTTGCGGCACCATGCTCGCCACGTATACATCAATGTTGCCAAACTTGTTCTTCGGCACACGACCATTGATGACTGGCGGGGCATGGTAAAGCTCTGTCTGCTCTTCGGTAAATACCGGCATACCTGCCGCGTCTCTCTCATCTCCGCCGTATCCATCGTCAATAAACTCGCCTGGCCTGGCGTTGGATCTTCGAGGAAGAAATTTGACCGGAACTTCCATAGGCTTGACTTCGCGTCCGTAGCTGCGGTACCATTTGTCCCTACTACGCGCAATCCGCACGTCCCTACGCCGGTAGACCTTCTCCAACGGCGCTTTGCTTCCCGCCGAGACCGTCCCGGCGGGCTGCGCTTCTGGTATAAGAACTTCATTGCGCCGCAAATGCCTTTCCAGCGCAAATACCGGGTGGTCCTTGAAGTCTGCCACGTTTCTTGGCATAGGTTCACGGCCTTCGACAGCCATCAATTCGTTGTCTTCAATCTGATCAAGATCTGTTTTTGGACGTCGAGTGAACGGTTTAAGAGCCTTGCGCCACCACCAGTCACCTCGTTCAACAGCAGTTTCGACACGCAATCTTCTTGTCTTTGCCGCATATGCCTTGGCGTACCTCCTGGTCACGTCTCGCGCAGTACCGTCAGATTCAAAGGCAACCACATAGGTCATGCAATTTTCTCGGTCGGAGGCCGGTGGCTCAATGGCACGAGGTTTCCACATCGAATTTGTAACCAGCGGATCCACAGGCTGCCATTTCTGATGAGCAGTATCAAGAACTTCTACCCAGTAAACCGGAAATGGCGACTCGCGGATATTAATCGGAGTCTCTTTCAGCTGTCGACCTTTCGGGGGTGATGCTGGTATCGACGGTAAGTGGTAAGCCGCGGCGTTTGGGTGGCCAAGCCGTCGCAGAGGCGAAGCTTTGCTCATATCTGACGACGATGATCCTTCTCCAGCCAGTGAATACTTGGCTACCTGTGCCTGAATCTGTTCTGCTCTTGTAGGCTTTGATGGTGTCTTCAGGCTACGGGGTTTGGGGAGCGTTGGACCACCTGAGGCGAAAGAGAGTGGCTGCAGAGAGCAAACCAATCGGGCGCGGATCCCAGCAGATCGCAGCAGGGCACAGTATAGCTGAGCACCAACATCTCGAGAGCCTTGTAGCTTTCTGGCAGCCTCCCTGAAATCAGATCTTTCCAAGCATGAGTCCATATTGCTCGACGGTTCGTACTTACAAGGTGAGTCAGCCATGATGTGTCTCGAGACAGTGTGGAAGCGGCCTACGTACCTTGGAGATGTGCTCGAGGTCCTCAGCCCAAAGCGCCCGGCGCAATCCCTTTTCTGTGATATGAAACTTGGCCTTGAAAATGGACCCAGCTTGTTCAAGACCAGTTTTGAGAGATTCTGTTTGGCCAAATTGTGGCAGATCAGATGATGGGTTCAGATAATTGACGATCTTCTTGGTCAAAAGAGAACGCATTGATTTCTGTACTTCTCCATCGTCGCACCATCGGTTTCTCAAAGCACAGTGCAGCATCAGGCAGAGCAGATGTGTCCGGTGTACTGTTATGCGGCGTTCCCTCTCCTCTTTCGAGATAGGCTTTCTTCTATCGGCGCCCTTTTTGGCTGCAGGTGTTGTCGGCGTATGGGCTGATAGATTGAGTGTAAGCTTCTTCGGTTCCTCTGTAACCTCCACATCCGGGTGTACGGCGCCCAAATCGACATCCTCGAATTCGATGTCATCTTCGGATTCTTCCTCGTCTGAATCTCTTTCCATTGTCTGGAAAATAGGTGGGGGGAGAGCGACGTCTTCAAATTCAATATCTTCATCATCTTCGTCTTCGTCCGGCTCTGGGGCCTTGGGCGGATCGACTCGGGCAGTCTTCTCTCCAGGTCGCTTAAGCTTCTTCAACGGCGGCTCGGAGGGAGCTGGAGTGGAAGGACCAGTACCAGCGCCTGCCTCAAGCAGCATCTCTTGGTAGACATTTGGCAGGCCGGGGGTGGCGGGCTGCGACCGAGAAGCCCTGGTTCTTTTGCGGCCAGCCATCATGGCAATCGACCAGGGAAGGAAAGACTTCAACTGGACGGCGGCAATTGCAGGAAAAATTGCATATGCTACGAAAGTGTCGATAGGTCTTCGAAAGACTGCATGACTGGCGGCGATGTTCACTGAAAGCCGTTGGTGATAGACAGGCAAAGCTCGACTTCTTGACTCGTCGCGGTCGCGCCTGCTAGGCTGACACTGGACACTGGGCGCACTAGACAACGTCATGAGCGCACGGGCCATTATCGCGCGCGCGTAGCATACACTACAGGTACGTACACACAGCAATAAATGTGACTCTTATACTTGGGTACGTCGGGTACTTCAGGCCTAGGGCAACCATTCGTCTCCCCCGCGCGCACTGGCCCTCCCTCCTCCAAGTGTCCGCACACTGGCGCCAAATTACTTCCGACGTAGTATCAACATGAGTTCCTGATCTTGGAACGATACACATTTTGCGGATACGCAGGTCTTCAAATGAACAGCTGCTGTCCGCGCCCGGTGCAGGATCAGTCGCGATAGAAGAGAGTCGTGTCCAGAGGTATTCTCTCGCCCATCCAGATGGCGCGTTGTGTGTGGTTGCGCAGCTCAATGGCATTGTGGTTGCCCTCTTCGTCTGTGTTGGGATGGACGAGTACTGACAGGGGCCCTCTGTAGATGGCCAGCCACGGGATAAAGGCACCGAACTGTGCAGGCGTGAAGAGATTGACCTCGAACATGGCGACAGGGTGCGGGCCGACGGGCTTCTCCCAGAATCGGTAAATTCTCAGCTCAGGGACTAAGATAGTAATCATCAAGTCGTCAGTGAGAGCTATTTCTACTCGGTCCTTGATCCGACTTACACTCTCGTCGAATGCGCTCCCACAAGTCCTTGGCATGCTTGACCTGGTCCGGGTTATTCTGGAAATGGTAGATGTGGATGTCACTGTATTGATGTTAGTCCTACGGGTAAGGAAGGTCGAAGCTCAATGCCGCTTACAAGCCTCCTCGACGCCCATTCGAAAGCGGAGCCGGGAACGACTCGTACGCCTCGCTCAGCCCTTCACGTGGGGGATTTCTGAAGCTTTTGCCATCTTCGTTGAGATCGCTGGGTAGAGGAGGTGCATTTTCGTAGCCCTCGGATGGCGACACGAAGGTGTAACGCGGGGGATTGGTGGCCATTTTAAGAGATGATATTAGGTAGTCTGCGTGGTGGCTTTTTAGCTTTGGAGGTTGGTTGGTTGGTTCAATCGGGGTTCCACGACAAGGATACTTGTCTTATTGGCAAGACTGCTCATCATCCATGAGGGGTTGCCGACTGCCATATATACTAGGTACTCGTGGGGTGCAAGAGAAGGCAAGCTGCTTTATTATCTGTGCCATTTGGTAATTACTACTGAGGTTTTGGGCCAGCCAACCGTACCTCACTGCATGGTAATTCTGGACGTGTCCAGTTGTTACCTTAAGGTGTGCACTGACGCCATGCATCTTTGGTAAGCACACTAATTTCTAAGCAGCCGCGCGCGCAGAAAAGCGTCAGTCTCTCCTCACTTGGTAGACGGCGTACCGACTCATCCTGGCCGTGTCTCCGAACCCGGGGAGCGAGTCCACCGCGGCCACATGCTCCCACCATACTTTCCACTTTGTTCCCGTCTTCGCCCCCACTTCGTCCCATAAGCGCTGGAAGCTGGCTTGATCGTGCAGGTACATCCGGCGCCCCCTGTTGTCGCTTTCCTTCGGCTCCGTAGTCCCCAGATGCCGTCCGAAGACAAGCCCGTCTTGAAGTCCCGGCTTGAGGAACTTGATGATGCGTTCCGCTGCCATTACCTGTTGCTTCCAGTCGAACAAGTGGAAGAAGGCATTGGCCCAGATGATGCTGATTTGTCCGTTAAGCACAGAGAGACCCGTGTCGGCCGGGTCCAAGATGTCACCCGCCACAAGCGTACCCCGGAACCGGCCCTTGTCCCGGAACAGATCGTAGCCGATGTCCAGAAACTCGCGTTGCACATCCGCTCCGTAAAGCCGGGAGCTATCAACACCGTCGTGTGCGAGTTGCCGGAGAGCTTGCCCGACGCAAGTGCCCAGGTCCAGCAGCGTGTCTCCCGAGTCCGCTTGAGTTAGTCGGCCTAGGACTTTTTGATACAACGCATCCTGTGGATCGGCCAGCAGGAGAAACCGCCAGCGCCCGATGCACGGGTAGTGGAAAACCTTCCACAGCGAGTCGCGCTTTCTTCGTCAGCCTTCGGTCTCATCCTATGATCGCGCCATCGACCTACAATCCTTCGTATGTGGTTGTCCATCTCCCCTGCGGGAATGCCACTGTAGTCTCGGAGAAGAGCGCGGGACGCTTCATACCCCTCAGGCAGCTCTTTCTCGTACATCCATGTTTGCTCTGCGGGCACGTCCGCACTTTCAAAGAATTCTTTTGTCATTTGAGGACTCTGGCTCGTTGGAGATCGCAGTCGTGTGTTTTGAACGAGGGCGCTTGGCCGACTTTATCTTGCTGATGCCCATCTGACATGGCTTGTTTCACTGGCGATGCTCGGTGCGAAACCGGCGACCGCTGCCGATGAGCCGCACTTCCCCTCTTTGCGTCAACAATTCCATCCAGCAAGACATGCACTAGCAATCTCACCATGTGCAGCTTGCTGGAAGCCATGAGCTACGACATGCCGGTCCAGATCTGCACGCACAACGTGTGCTTACTCACGTAGTCCAAGCGTGATGGGAAGAGCACATCGCCTCCAACCTTGCTGATATGCAAGTCCTCACAGGTACCGAAGCTCACTTAGGGCGTAAGATACTATTGGTCAATGGCATGTTCAAGTGACAGGGCGTCGCATTCAGCCCCACCTTATTCACATTAAACTTGTTGCCTCCCGAAGTCTGGAAATACCCCATGTTAGCAACCGGGCGGGTTCCATGCAAAAAGAGCAAACACAATCGCAAAGACAAGGGGATAGTGGCGACAGGGATGGCGGAGAATATGTGATTTTGTCTGATTAGGCATGGTGTCCTTTTTCTGTTTCCATCAACAAGTGACTGCAGATGCAGCCAGTATGGACACTCGAGTCCCTCCATCCCTAGAAGATGGTGGACCCCGTATCGGTCACCGCTATTCCAACAGATGGGCCAGGCATGGTCTTTCCAGTTCATGGTTGCCGTTGAATATCGAACTCGAGCCGAGCCTCCTAGTCTCTGTATTGGCCTTGAGGAATGTAAGTCCAGTCTGATATGTATGCTGGTGTTGAGCCAAGCCCTCCATTACTTGTGCAATACACACCAACAAAGACGCCTACATCACATTAGCAGGAATTTTCATCACAGACCTAGATCAAGTACCTGTAAAGCCCCAGCTTAGAGCATCATTCGACGCATACACCAGTGTCTTCATTCGAGAAGCTGCATTGGCTGGGCCGGCCGAAAAAGAATAGTGCGTCAGGTTCGCGGCCTTCACCTCTAGCCTGACTGGCGAGGCTACCCATTCTTCCGGCACTGGAGCTGTGATTTCGTCTGGGACGGGAGAATATGACTCGCCCCGAAATCTTAAATGTAATTCCAGTTTTTCGGAATCATCCCTCGTAGTCAAGTTATACCCCGGAAGCGCCCGCGCGGTTCTGTTTGCTGGCAGTAAGACCAAACTCAAGTCGAGATGATGATTTTGCGTTAGGAAGACAGAGATGCCGGCCTCTTCCTCTTCTAGCGTGGGTGAAAAGTCTATTGTCACGCCATAAGTGAAGAGTGTATCCTGCTGTCGCCTACCCACGAACGTTTGCCCGCCAGGACCGGCGTAATTGCCATTGCGGGCTGTCAAGTTGAGCTTTGACGGCATGAGACGTAGGCTGTTGGAACGCTCAGGTGGTGATACTGTATATGAGCTTTCGACGGGATAACGCCAGTGTGTGAAATGAGCTGGCAGTGCTGAACCAGCCTCGAACTCAACACTATCAGCTGCAACTTCGCCCGACATGACCCAGTGGCTAAACTCGTCAGCCAAGTACCAGAGACAAGAGCCAGATGTCTTCTTAGCCAGAGCCCTCAATATCTAGATTTGCTGGTGGCATGGGCCAACCACTCATCTTGCCCTGAATGGGCGACATTTGCGGCCATTCTCCGTCTCGCCAGGTTACGGCGGTCAGGACTGTTTCACGGCCCATGGGAAAGTAAACCCACTCAGGGCCAGATCTTGTCGATAGCGCGACACCCCACCTTATTCATGTTAACATAGGCATCCACAATACTCAAACGACTTACCAGTTCCCTGAATCATCCTGGAAGAGGTCGGCATGTCCGACAGTCTGGACTGATGAGCTTTGGTATGCCATTCAGGCTGCTAGAGAGAAAAAAGCACAGTACAGCTCGCGAAAACTTACAGTAGGAGGTTGTGTTTGCATTGGTGAGAATTGGGTTGGCCGGATTTGACTCATATGGACCCCCAGCATTCTCCGAACGAGCTATCGTGACCATGTGGCCGACACCAGTACCGCCTGGTCCATGTCAGCGCCGATTCATACGCATGAATGTTGAGCCATTGCCTTCTGCAGCTAACAGGTAGTAGAGACCATCTTTCAAGTATATGTGTGGCCCTTCAGGCGCCTACAACAGGGTTAACTGTCAAGTGCCTCGATGTCCATGAGTCTGTATAAAGTCACCATGCCACCCGTGCCATTCCAAATTGTTCTCCATTCTCCAACTTCACCAGTATCGAGGTTCGCTTCAGCTTGCTGTAGCCAAGGACTTGCTACTGTTAGTCACACTGCACGGAATTCAATCTTTTGGCTCACGCGTGAGACCTACCCAATCTTCCAGGCATGTGCCCCGTTGATGTAAGTCTTCCCGTCTTTGTCCCAGAACGGCTCCGTGTCGTAGCCCACGAACTCAAAATGGGTTGCATTCGACCACGAAGAATCTTCATACGGATTAATGCTCTTGAAAATTATCTGCGATAAAGTGAGCATAAAAGCCCCCGGGACCAACGGCGAGGGCGGAGTGGACGGACATTATCCCACCTGGAAGCGTCATCTGCTGATCTATCATCGTCGACGAGGGTCGTCACTAGCCAGAAGGTCTCGTCGTGAAAACGCAATGTTGGTGCCCAAATGCCACTGACTTAAATAACACCAGTAGCCATGTACGTTGATGGCGGAGGACTGACCTAGTCGAACGATTGGTCTCGACCAGACGTGGAAGCTGATACTCTCGATTAAGAGCATGACCTGCGTCCCATGAGCACGGATTATTGAGATGAGCTGCTTGGGATATACCTATTAGCTTCCAGTTCTGCAAGTCTTTGCTAGCATGGAGGGGAATGCCCGGAAACGCGTTGAAGCTCGAGGAGGCGCAGAAGAAGGTGTTGTCCCATTCCGGGACAAATGTACAACTTGGATCCGGGTGAAATCCAGGAATGGCAGGGTTATAGAAGGTTGAATTAGAAGCCAAGGCCGTCCCACTTGGAATAAGAAAGATACACCACGTCGCAACTAGCCACCGAATACATGTTGATAGAGATTTCATATTGCACATACAACCGCTTCTATGATATAACACAAAAGTTCTTCAATCACGAAGTAACGAGGATATGATTTAAACTTATACCAGCCTGGTCGATCGTCTGTCAATTTGTGGTGCATGAGGAGGAACGCTAAGTGCCTTTATCCAGTGCAGATGCATCACCCCGCAGTCGTTCGTTCCGGGTGACATCACCGGATAAGCAGTCACTGCAGGATTTGAGCTTTCGGAAAATGTTCGCTGGAAATCTTTACTCGACTGAGATTTTTTGCGTTGTTATTTTGCCCCTTCTCTTGAAATTAGTAGAGTCGAGGATGACGGGGAAGCCGTGGAGGCAGCTGCTGCTGTTGCCGGCTGGGGGCTTGGGTGACGACTTCAGTATACTGGGAACGCTGAAGCTCAAAAAGAGCACATACCGTACTCGCAGGCTACATACTGGGGCGAAAAATCGTTGAAATTGGTCCAGATAGAGATCGAATCATCACCTACAAGCTGAGGAAACAGAGTATGATAGCCTTCACCGCGGTTATCGTAGAATACTAGACAGAAGACCGCAAGAGCTGTGTCCGTCGATCACGATCGCTCCCTACCTCGGCTGATCCCTCTGTCATTGATACTTGGATGAGATCACTTAGACCAACGGGATTGGGGTGCAGGCTTGGAAACTCCATTCGATTGGTCCCTGCCTGTACTGTCACAGCTTATGTTTGTAGGCCGACCTGTTCCCCGCCATGATGAAGACGCGGGGACTGAGTATTAATCCCGGTCAATGGCGGGGTTTCTTGGTCGTGTATGTTGGTTCATTGTCACGCTAGAAGCAAGCTGACCTGAGACAGGGCGGATTTGGACATCTGGCTTGCTGGAGCGATGGACCTCATTGTATTCATTCACGTGGCGGCATTTCCTCTCACCTGTAGAACTCAAATGTTCCCTCGCCAGCTCTAGAGAGGCGTGATCAGCTGGTTCTCGCCTCTATGCTGGGAACCGCGAGTCATCCAGAGGGAAGATCAGCGGGTTGGTGATGATAGTAATTAACCCCCACGGTCGAAACAACGCAATGGGGGCCATGAAACGGAGGGGCAAAACCAAGTTAGTAGTAGTCTTTGAATCGACCGACGAATTACATGCAGTCTATGTTCTGTCTCCAAAGGCCCAGAAATGCAGCGGCCGTCGCATTAAGCCTATACAGAAGGCACTGTTGCCTGCGAAGAGAATCGAATTCCGAACTCATTGACGGCGTGAGAGTCTTTACTTCCGTTATGCACCTTCCTCAGCAAACGCCGTGCCCCTTTTTTAGAGGTTAGGCGGGGGACTGCCTCCAAAACGCCTTCTACCTTATGCAGGGCATCCACTTCGAACGCATCACCTCCATCTCTGCAGTTCTCCTCCATTGTCGGACCTCTCTTCTTCCTTCAGCGTCCTCTTTTTCGGACGTTATTCGTCCCAGGTCCACACCAGCCGTGTGGCTACCGCGAGGCTGGCATCATCTGAAAACGCCTCATCTTTCAGAGCTCAGATTCAGCACCGTTCGTCTCAACGTTCATCGGGCTCCCGTTCTGTGCTTGCCGCTGCTGGCGAAGACGCGCGTTTCCACGCAGGGCACGGCGTCTGGGGGCAGGTCTTCCATTGCCATTCATGTTTTCGTCCTCCTCGTCCGAATCGGGATGCTCGTCAGCATATAGCCGCGCCTCGTCCAACTCCGTCATATCATCCGGTCGGTCCCTGAGCCATTGCATCCGAGGGCCAGATTTGGCAATCTCTGAGACGCGGAAACCGTAAATGCGAGGCTCATATATCCGGCCCGCTCCTAACCCGGGGGCAATGTTCTTGGAGTACATTCCGTTGACCGCCTCGAGCGAGTCGTCATTGATGCGCGCACCGCCGCTGCTGAGTACTTCAGCTCCACGCTTGGTCAAGTCGTACTCAGGGAATGTGAGAAGAAACAGAGCACCAAAAGTGCGGCCGAAGAAGGCACCGTCCACGGTCTGAAACCTGCTGTTGGGGGGAACGTAAACATCGAGGCAGGAAGGACAGAATAGCTTGACAGTGTCTTCGCCTGGAATGTCGGACAGGCCAACAGGAAGCGTCCTAGCTTGGTCGCAGTTCGTGCGTGGGCAGCAGCCGAAATGTCCCAACTCGTACTTCTCGCTCATTTGCTGTATGCCTGCTCTCGAGCAGATAAAGCGCTGGTGAATCAGGCCATAGAGCATCTCGGAGGAGGACTCAATCACGCTGAGGTCGCTGGCCATCCGACTGTGCTGTCTTCGGTCATGCCTGGGCCCGAGCCGGTCTTGATCTCCCGAGTCGTTTTCTTCCTCGTCCTCGTCGTCTTCTTCTTCCTCCTCATCATCCTCCTCGGGTTCCACGTCCAGAATCATCTGCACAAAAGAAGAGTTAGCGTAAGAAGATGCTTGGGGTGCTGCGGGGGTGGCAAATTGGGAAATCCAGGAGAAGCTGATGGATGGTTATGCGTACCTCGAGTGCCTCCTTGTACATCGCAACTTGATTCTGCAAACCCGTGAGGTTGAAGTCATCTTCAATGAACTCCTCCGAGACCTCAGCAAAGTACTCATGGCCGAGTAGGGAACAGAAGGAAGATATCCAAGACTCCGGGGCCCCCGAAGAGGTGGACATGTCGTCGAGGTAATCCAAGGTGAAGGTATTGAGGGGGTGTCGGGTAGAGCAAGGCAGTTGTCGCGTGAGCGAACTCGCGTTATCCGACGGATGGGATTGAAGTCGCTTCTATCCGTACGAGTTGAGTGTGTGTGATAACCCAGCAGCAAACAGGAGCGGCGCGAAGATGGCGGGGTAGGTGAGCGTCAAAAGGTCAGACGCGGCGCATGTCGAGCGCAAAGCACAGCAAGGTCGGCGGCAGTGATAAAATCGAAGATCGACGTTGGTTTCGCAAGAGATCGGACGTTCCGCGCGCAGCCAAGGTTGGAGTCGAGATATACTTTTTTTCGGGCCTCTTTTTGCTGAGGGAGAACGAGGTTGTATTTTGGGGAGCCTCTCAGCTTTTGCTGAACTTGGTGGGCTGTGGACAGTGGTGCCTCACGACGACGCCCAGCCCGCTTAGAGAAGGAGATTGCGGCCAATCATCGGTGTGGTCTGTGCACCAGATACGCTCGGTAAGCGGCCTGACATTTGTTCCGCTGCATCTTACCGAAGGTGAGCGGTGGCCTCACCGAGATCACAATGTCTCTTCCGTCGAACCACGTGATGTCAATTTGCTCTCCTCCGTTGTTGCAGCCACCGTCTCTCAATCTCTCTTTCCCTCTGCGCATTGTTTTGAGTCTCTGGGAGGGGAACTCGATAGCCGAGGCAGAGACCATGCAACCTCGCCCCATAAGATGCGGCTTGCGATTCGGCCGGGAGAAACCAGCATTCCACTCACATCGATGTTTCTCGACGATCAAGACCCTCAACGCTATCGAAGAGCCATTTGCCTCTGTCGGTGTCCCTGAGTTCAGAAGCTTGGCTTTTGAGGCGGGAAAGCCTCTGGCGTTCAAGCAACCAAATACGATTCCAAAACGACCATCCTTCCCAGCGTCGACGAAGTGGTTCATGCAAGATGAAACCAGCCTATCGCCATCATATCACGGAGAATGTCCCATGAGCTTTGCGCCTTACATGGACCGATTCGCTCATCATATGCTTCCATACGAATTCATGAGCCCACAGCTGTCCGAAGACGCAGGCTTGGTTGTCAACACCACAAGCCATTTTCTAACTTGGCTTGCGTCAGGTTCAGACCACTTGGGTGCCGTGCTGGCCGGCATCGTGCACGCCGCCGCTTACCCAGACGCCTCAGAGACAAAGTTCTCCTCGTTCAGCGCTCCATTGCTGCTGTTGCTCAAAGCAGTCGAGTTCAATAAGCTGCATGAGAAGAAGCTTAAACAACTTTACGTCGCTCAGGCCCAGCTACCAGACCTACCAATAGAACTGCAGGAAGATCTTCCAGTGCCTCGCATAGTCACAGACGCTGGTAAGGGTGATGTCTACAACTCAAGCATATGGCTCGGCTTGGAACCAACTTATACACCGCTGCATCGCGACCCGAACCCTAATCTCTTTTGCCAGTTGGTTGGCAAGAAAACCATCAGACTATTGCCGCCTTCCTCAGGAGATCGGTTGTATCGACGAGTGCAGACGCAGATTCAGCATTCTGGCAATGGTCGGATTCGAACGTCTGAGATGATGGAGGGTCGAGAGAGGGTGGTTTTGAACACGGCCGTTTGGGGTATGGAAGGCCCTGAAGACCTTGTCGAAGCGAAACTGGATCCTGGCGACGCCTTATTCATTCCCAAGGGTTGGTGGCATAGCGTCAAGAGTGGGCATCACGACGGGCGGCTCAATGCATCTGTGAACTGGTGGTTCCGATAATAAATCTGATCTCCGGGAAACCAGTGGACGATGATTGGATTGACGTCAATTATATCGTGTTTCAGGCCGAAGGTGAGCTTCAAGACACTCAAAAATACATGAGAAAAAAAAATTTAAAAATAAGGGAAAGGAAAGGAGAGAAAAATCACGTAGCTCCAGGCTTGACGTTCACTGACTAGCCTGTGGTTGAAGGTACTCCACCGACTGCGACACATTCTAGACGGGTTTGCCACAGCTTTAAATTCAACACAACTCCACACTCAGCACAATAGCTCAGGGGTAGAGCGCTGGGCTCATAACCCAGAGGTCCCTGGATCGAAACCAGGTTGTGCTAAGACTTCCTCTTTTTGGCCTTATTTTTTTTCCCCCGCTTCTTTCCCTTTTTCTCTATGTGCTTGCTCTACAGAGTTTGCGTCTGTTTGTCACGTTGGAACTCTACTACCGCCCCCTCAATATGGTTGGTCAAATGACTGACAGAATATGTGCTCTGGCTTAAATGTTCATTATGCCAATGTAAGGCTCAGGGCATCGCTTAATATGACATGCCAATTACTCAGCGAAGGGACTACATCGCGAGGGTGCCGCAAACTTCGTCATTTGCTGCACACGTCGTGCCTGCTTCGCACCACGCAAGGCAGGCCGTCCTTCATGGGCAGTGTGAGGCTACTCTTGCTAACTCTTTCAAAGTCATCAACTCTGACGCATTCGAAAAGCCCGGCCACAGTGGCAATGACTTGGACGGCTATAATCTCAGCCATTTTCTTGCCTAAGCAAGTTCTAGGTCCGCCATTGAACACCGGGAACTCGGATGTAGTCTTGTTGAGGACCTTGCCATCAACCAGCCAGCGCTCAGGGCGGAAATGGTCTGCATCTGGGCCCCAGGTAACCCGAGAACGGTTCATTGCCCAAGTGCACCAAACGATGACGGAGTTTTGCGGTAAAAATGTTCCGTCTGGAAGTGTCGTGGCTTGAACGACCTGCTTGATCTCGAAAGGAATGGGCGGGAAGATGCGCAGAGCTTCACAGAAAACTGCGAATGTGTATGGCGTTGATGTCGGATTGCATCGTTCGGAAATGGTCTTCTCAAAGCTTTTCTCGCTGCCTGCCGTGAGGCTGTCGACTTCGTCTCTGATCTTAACCACAACGTCGGGGTGTTTCATCAGGAGGTAGAAGGTCCATGTGAGGGCTTGCGCTGTGGTGTCTCTGCCTGCAGAGAGGTAGTTTAGCGCGGCGTCCGCAACTAACTGCTCATCGCCAATGGCGTCCAAAAAGGAATGGATCAGGCTTCCTGAAATATCGTTCAGTCTATCAACGGCCTCTTCCGCCGAGACCGTATCGACCGGCTTTCCAGCACGCTTTTCACTGTCACCCGTCGCACTTGATACGATTCTTTGACCAAATGACTTGACGATGGATATTGATTCTCGAAATCGCCTTCCAGTGAAAATTTCCGTGATAAACCAGAGAGGATTCTGAAATCTCTCGGCTGTTGCGCCAGATGCGTAGTCGAAAGCCAAGCCAAACTCGTCTTCGGCGTGCATTTCCATCTGAACGCTCATTAGCCACCGTCAGACTCCATCGCAGATTCGTTAGTGTCAGGTTACGAGATGAACATACGTTATAAGCCATCTTTCCCATGAGCTGAGTTGTGATTTCGTGAAATACGCCTTGTAAATCGACCGAGACACCACTCGAAGCCCTTTCTTGTAACAAAGCTACGCTTTGGGACAGATACCGCGGCAAGGCGACGTCTGTGAGAACCCCCAGGTTGGATGTGTTGAGGAAGTTTAGCCCAACTTTCCGCTGGACCTTCCACAAACCACCGTCTACATTGATGATGCCATTTCCTGAGATGAATGAGCTCACCGAGATTTTCGCCAGAGCCATGTCTCAGCACTCACCAAACAGATCCCGCGACCGTCCCTTGAAAAACTCGCCTTTAGCAAAGATGCCTTCATGCTTGAACACGTATTCGAGGTTCTTAGGGTCACTGATGATGACCCCAGGTGGCAAGCTCGGAACCGAGATTTGCAATGTTTCGTAGCCATGAAGCTGTTCACACTTGGTGAACCAGTCAAACAGCTTCTGGCGATCTCTCAGAAAGTTGATGCCATTCCCAGCCAGCGGTAATGTGTCAGGCGGGCGTCTCAAAACCAGTCAGCATGGCGTTGTATGTCCAGATACTCCACGCCCTTCCTGTCCGGGAATCGCGTGTCATTTTAAAATATGGTTTATAGCTTACCTCAATGGGACGCCATTCCGTCTCAGCTTGGGCTGTCCCAATACGACATACAAAAAGAGGGCGACTACTCCGGCCGCGAGTACCGTTGGGATGTTTAGGTAGCCCATGCTGTGATACTCTTCATCGACAGAGAAGATTGCCAATTGATATCGGTCTAACTCCAGAGATCTGATGAGGTTGAACCTCGTTGAGCCTCGTATCCACGTCAGACGAGTCTATGGCACGAAGGAAGATGCGGGCACAGGGTCGAAGAAGTTGCATCAACCTCGAGTATCATTCGCACGCACAAATGCCCTCCGAAGCTCGTCTTAGTCTGGCAAAAGGGGACTGGTCGTAACAGGGTCGGCCGAATGGTCTGAGCCTTGAACACACAGTGAACGCGGCAGCAAGATCACGGAGGTCGCGGGGGTTGGAGTCTCAAGTGTCGGAATTGTCCAGTGAGAGCGAAGCGATTGGAACTGACTCCCTCTGTTGGGGGCTTTGCCAGAAACCTACCCGACAAGTTCCCGCAGGTCCGGACCACAGCTTCAGTGGGGAGGAGGTAGCTTCCCAGCCCCTGAGGCGGCTCTTTCAAGACCTACACCATGTACCATCTCACCTTAAGATACCTTAGGTAGCTACCTAATAAATGCGCCGGGGAGGCTGAGTTGCCACCAGCACCTAGGTAAGGTGCCTACCTAGGTACCTAGTTATTATGCTTCACATGCGACGATGGAATGGAGATTGGATCCGACCTGTGCCACAAGGGAACATTTGGAGTTTGATGCCCTGAACCGGGGGCTCTGGACCCCTGTCCTGGGGCTGTCCCTGTCTCAATTGGCAGCTAAGGGCGTCTAGCGAGTGCGATAGCTTCCGTCCCTGCTGGCGGGGAGCTTCGGCACGAACTGTGCAAGGAACCCAACACTTGTTCGATTTACCCTCAACAATACTGGGCGTCGTCCAATCTGCTGCGTGACTTGCGATCGCGGGCGCTGTTTGGCTTCTCAGTGCATTGAAGTCCAGCCTCGGACGCGTCACATGCCGCGTTGATGCCGAAACTCTCACCTACAAGGGTTTGACGATATATCCTCTGTCACCTGCTACTTAGCATTCTGCAGATTTCCTGCCAACTGTACCGCAACACCAACCGGCCGAATACCGACGTCATCACGATGGCGCCTCTCGTCCCTCGCTTCCACTTGTTCGAGATTGACGACCAGCCATGGTGTGTATAAGAAGACCAGTGCGCCTGCGTTCTCCGCCATCAAAAGCTGACAACCCACGCATCTTAAGGTTCCCGTCCTTCCTCCGCGCTCTTGTCCAAGAAGGCCTCCACGCGACCTGGGTTAACAAGTTCCCCGTCCTACAAACGGCCTCGCCCGCACACATCGCCGCCCAAATCCTCCAGCGGACCCTTGGTACACGACTCTCCTCCTACACCTTCATCGACTTTTGCGCCGGCTCGGGAGGCCCCACCCCGGCCATCGAGCGGGCCGTGAACCGCCATCTTACCGCCCAGAAGCAACCTAACGTCGACTTTGTCCTGACCGACCTGTGGCCGAACCCTGAGAGCTGGGCGCGCGCCGCTGCCAAGAGCGAGCACATTGGCTACGAACCCAAGAGCGTCGACGCCGCAAACGCGCCCCGTGATCTGCTCGCTGGGTACCGCGGCAAGGACAAGAAGATCTTCCGCTTGTTCAACCTGGCCTTCCATCATTTCGATGACCCATTGGCCAAAGCGATTTTGAAGAACACGCTCGAGACCTCGGACGGTTTCGCCATTTTCGAGCTTCAAGGTCGCGACCTCTATTCCATCATTTTACCCGCCATCCTTGGCATTGGCGTGTTCCTCCTGGCTCCTCTTCATGCGTGGAAGTTGGGTTCGCTCAACGCGCTCATATTCACATACCTTGTCCCTATCCTGCCATTCGTCCTGGTTTTCGACGGATACATCTCAGCGCTAAGGACAAGAACGCCCGACGAGGTTGAGGCGCTGATGAGATCGTGCGGGGCCAGGATGGAAGGTTGGGAAGTAAGAAGTGGCAAAGACGCACACATCCATGGTCTTGGCTATGTAAACTGGATCGTCGCGGAGAAGACATCATCTCGAGACTGGTAAGGAAGTACACCGGTTGGAGAGACGTGGTACCTGGGAAAATGTTGCCTGCGAGCACGTGGGGTATAATTGAGGACATGTGATAATGACTTGTACCCAAAAGCGGTAGCTATTTGACGAACCAACTTACGAGAAAAACACACACAACCCACTACAACCAGATAGTTCGTCATCGCTGCGGTCCGCACATTAAATATCTTGTGCACAATGGTGCCCAACTGATAGCCAAGAAATGCATCTTGATTTCAAAACCATCAACAAGTGATCAAATTTCCGAAGGCGTTATACCGTCCGTGTCACTTTCAGTACAGCTCGACTGGTTTGCTTCAAAATTGCTTTCATTTTCATTCTATCAAATGAAGCCCAGATCACATGACTCCTGTTTTAACAGTACATAAAACCTCAAGGCCGCGATCCTATCTGCGGCATCGTGATGTGTCGAGAGCTCGTCATCGACATCCCAATTTCCCGGAACCCATGGTGATTAAAAGAAGAAACTTTGTCATAGCCCGTCACATGCAACCCGTGAAATAAGCAACGCTAATGTAGGTATGCTCTGTGCTTAAACAACGGGGCCAGCCTTGACGACATCTTCTGTCGCCTCGCTCGCATACTTCTTGAAGTTCTCGTTGAAGAGGACACCAAGCTTCTTGACCTCGGTGTTGAAGCTTTCACCACCCGCGGTCCAGGCGGCCTTGGGGTTGAGTAGTTCTGAAGGAACACCAGGGCAAGTCTTGGGGACCTGCAGGTTGAAGGTGTCGTAGGTCTCGTACTCGACCTTGGCAAGCTCGCCAGAGTGGATGGCGTCGAGAATGGCGCGAGTGTACTTGAGAGGGCAGCGCTTGCCGCCCTGGGCAGCACCAGCACCAACCCAACCGGTGTTGAGGAGCCAAGCATTCGCGTTGTGATGCTCGATCTTGTCCGCAAGCATCTTGGCGTAGCGCATGGGGTGCAGGGCCAAGAAGGGCTGGGCAAAGCAGGAGGAGAAGGTGGCCTGGGGCTCGGTCACACCGTCCTCGGTGCCAGCCATCTTGGAAGTGTAGCCAGAGATGAAGTGGAACATGGTCTGGGCGCTGTCCAGCTTGGAGATGGGGGGCAAGACACCACGGGCGTCGCAAGTGAGGAGGACGATGTTGGAGGGGTGTGAGTCTGACTTGCAGGGGATCTTGGCGTTGTTGATGTACTCAATGGGGTATGCGCATCGAGTGTTCTCGGTGAGGGTGCAATCATCATAGTCGACGACACGAGTCTCGGGATCGAAAACAACGTTCTCGAGGACGGAGCCGAAGCGGATAGCGCCAAAGATGTCAGGCTCCTTCTCGGCAGACAGGCCGATGGTCTTGGCGTAGCATCCGCCCTCAATGTTGAAGACACCACGGTCGGACCAGCAGTGCTCGTCGTCACCGATGAGGGCACGCTGGGGGTCCGCGGACAGGGTAGTCTTGCCGGTACCCGAAAGACCGAAGAAGAGGGTAACATCGCCGTTCTTGCCCTCGTTGGCAGAAGAGTGAAGGGTGAGGACGTTGTGCTTGATAGGCATCTCGTAGAAGAGGACGGTGAAGACACCCTTCTTCATCTCACCGGCGTACTCGGTGCCGAGAATGACCATCTCCTTCTCGGCGAAGTTGATGGCAACCGAGGTGCCGGAGGTCATACCCTCGGTGTATCGGTTGGCGGGGAAAGAGCCGGCATTGTAGATGGTGTAGTCGGGGTGGAAGTGCTCCAGCTCCTCGCGAGGAGGGCGAATGAGCATGTTCCTCATGAACAAAGCATGGTAGGCGCGGGCGCAGATAACGCGGACACGAATGCGGTACTTCTCGTCCCAACCGGCGTAACCGTCGACGACGTAGATGCGATTCCTCGTGTTGAGGTAGTCGATGGCACGCTCACGGTTGATCTTCCAGACCTAGAGTTCTCACATGTCAGCACTCGTTCGGTGACTGGTCGACTCGGTGCATATGTGGGCCCAGGGCCGGGAAAAGCAGGAGTGTGGATCTGCAGCATTGCGGGGGAGGACAACAGGGGGCGGTAGAGTTTAGCTCGGCCTGCATCCAAAATGCGGGGCCGGCATTCTGCACCTGCACTTCCTGGGTCGAAGGGGGAAAGCGAAAGGGGCAGACAGGAGGGGCAGCGCCGGCAGCCTATGACGACACAGCACACACGGCACGAGACCGTATCATCGCAAGACCGGCACGCCCAACTCGAGCAAAGCCCACACGAGCCAGCCAGCTCCAGCTTGCTGCCGACCCGCGCACATCGGACGAAAGCATCTCGATGAGACCCTCCAGCACACGTGCCAACCAATGCGCATCATCTTTGCGCAAAATGGGCCAAAGGGAGTGGAAACACGGCTGCTAGGTGCAGCGTCGATCTGAAACATGACGTATCCGTCAACCACAAAGACTTTGCGGGAAATCTGCCACGCTGACTCGGATTTGAACCAAGCTGCAAAGAGACGACATGGTGATTTTTGCTGGGTCTTGCTGGCCAACAGACGGTCGTGTGACCAGACGTGTGTTCTGCACCTATGTGCGGGCATGCGTGTGTCTGAAGAATGTAGCGGGCAACGAGCTAGGGCTAGGCTGTTCGAGACGGGTTTGGATGGGCTGAGGGCAGGACAAAGGAAGCCGACTGGAACCGCAGCAGCTGCTTGGGAGCTTGCGTCTGCATCCTGACTCGACTTGGGGTTTCTCTTACCTCGGGTGACATGGGCTTGTTCACAGGACCCCACCTGAAAAATGCTGTGTTAGCAAATGGTTACGCACTGAATGGTCAGCGCCAGCCAAACTGCCGGGCACCGAATGTGTCGTTGCGCAAAGCGTTCGGGAGCAAGCTTACCAAATGTCGTTCTTGGAGCTGTCCTCCTCGACAATGCGCTTGTCCAGAGGCGAGCGACCAGTCTTCTTTCCGGAATAGGCAGTGAGAGCTCCACTTGAGGTGATGGCGGAACCAGTCTCGTACACCTACGATTCTTTGTTAGCTGGAATGCGCAACCACCCGGTTGCTTGGGCATGTACTCACCAGCGCATCTTCGTACAGAGCGGGAACAGAGGGGTTGGGAATCTGGGAGATTGTGTTAGTGCCTTATACGACATGTCTGAGGCGATCATCATACAATAGCGACGCGGTCGTAGTCGATGTGGGCAGTCTCGTGGAGCTCCTCCTCTGTTCCAACATGTCAGCTAGGCTCGTTGCCGTGAAAGTATGCAATTGAGGAGGGTCGGCTCGAGAGGGGAATTGGTCATACCGAGCTCAGTGTGCTCGTGGTGGGGACTGTAAATGGACGTTAGTTGGGTTGGTCTCTTGGTTGTGCGGGTATTATGGACAAACATACGCAACACCACCGGGGTGGAGAGGAGTCTTGTTGACGTTGCTGACAATCACTGTGAGATTCGACATGTTAGTTGGTGGTGATTTGGCAGGAACAAGCCATGAGCGGGAGGCGGCGATGGGATATATCAAGGTGCTCAGGTCCGAGACGCAGACAAGGTTTGCGTCTAAGTGGAAGAAGTCGGGTGGAGGATTGGGGGAGGTGACGAGACGAGGAGGCGAGGAAGAGGAGACGAACTTTTGCGTAAATCTGCCTGGTATCCTTCTGCGAGAATCTGTGACTTTGGGCCCTTTACTGCTGGATCAGTGTAGGGAGAGGCACTGCGTTGGACGGGATCCTTCATGTTTATAAAGATTCTGAGAGATGAAAGAAGTCGGGTGTTGAAGGCTTGGAAAGGCTTGGAGGCTTGTGTTCTCTTCCGCTTTCAGGGATCCAAAAAGGAATCGTATCCACTTGGAGGAGTGTGAGCGTGTAGGTAGAGTGGTGTAGACAAGGCTGCTTCGTGGCTTGCTCAGACCGGAACCGAGGATAGAAGGGCCAGAACGGGGTCCTCCACTTATAAGAACGGGCGCGGCTTGTGGAGTCGCGGGGGCGAAGGCAGCAATGCCAGTGGTTAGTTTGCCGTTGCTGCGCGCTTCACGATATTATCTCGGGTTCGATGAACGGGAGAAGACCCTTGTGCGGGTTCGGGATAGAGGAGGAATAGGGAGAGAACGGGGGTGTACTTGAATGGGGGGGGTGTCAAGGAGGGATGCGGGAAGGGTGTCTGTTTAGCTGGACATGAGCGGGAAGTTGGGGTCGGCGGTGCAGGATGGGTCAAAAATGGCAGATGGTAAGGTGAAGAGCATCTTGGATTGCCTCATCGTCCCAAGATAACGAGGCCCGACCCTGTCAGTTGTGTTTTATTCGGGCCATGTTATCGCGGGGGGCCGGAGCATCTCGTAGCTGAAAGACGGGACGCTAATTGCCTTGGGTGGAGTGGGCATTCAAGGTGGGCCTGGAATAGATAATTGGAAGCAGTTTATTAGTTGGCAGTTGACTACCTAGGTAGGTAGGTAGTGTATCCAATAGGTACTCGTAGGTGATAGCTTGGTTGGTCCGCTGGTTGGACGAGTTTGCGGTCAGAGGGAGAAAGGGCCAAACCATGTGTGTATTTGCAAGGGAAGAGTAATTGATATCCAATACGCTGCCTGTGGCCGCTGGCGAACCAAGGACCCAGGATTGACTGGAAGGCGTGGAACTTGGATGGGAGAGGGGGGAGGGGTGGGGGGGGGGGGGGGGGGGGGCACCGTAGGAGGGGCAACACAACGCGGGTGTGCAGGTGGTGTGTCACGGAGAGTTGTGGGGCAGCTTCTCCACAGTCTGCAGTCTGCTCCCGTACGTCTCCGTTGCGTCGGCTTGGGGCTCCCGAATCCTGGCTAACCCGTGGCTGCTTTTCGAGATTTCGAGGTTTGCATCTGTGAGTGAACTCCAGAGTTCGGGCGGCCTCCGGAACCTGTTCTTCAGGCTGAGAATGACAGCCCGAACGAACACGTACCTGTGGCACGTAAGATACATCCCTCCTCACCTTAGGGTACCTTAGGTACCTACTAACCTACCTACCTTACGCCGTACATTACCTTACCTCAAGCACGATTGTACGGCCCTTGGCTTGATGATCGATTATCCCACCCGCCGCCCGGATAATTATTATCCAAACGCATCTTTGGGTGAGGTGGGCAACGGAACGGAACTGCTTGCGGGGACTCTAGTTCAAACACACAATGCCATCTCCCATACCTGTCTTTGGTTCCTCGTTGCTTTTCCTTTGTTAAAGTGCATGATCGAGTCAGTATCAAACAGACCGCTTCGCTCGGATAAAAGCATCTTTTAGCTGGCACAGGCACCTTTTCTCTGAAGGTTTCCAGATTTTGCAAGATGAGGTGGGCTGTCTGCTCTGTAAGGTAAGGTACTTACCTATTCGTAAATGTGCTACTTGTATCAGGCACTCGAGTAAGGTCCCTAGCGCTGAGCTGGCGCATGCGAGGCCGATGTTCCTGGGTAAGGGTACGTAAACTCCCATAGCAGACCTCCGCGCATGTGCTGCTGTCCAATGTGGCAGGCGTGCCTTGCCGCTGCGCAAGCCTCCGTGTCCAGGGCAGTCTACTACCCAATCTCAATCTCCCCCAGCCATGGCATCTCCAAGACTCCCATTTCCCGCCCTCTCCTCCCCCCCGCCCCCGAACCCGCCCACCAACAGGCCAAGCCTCTCATGGGGTCACCGACGTTGGCGTTCCCATTTTGGTCCTTTGGTCTGATCTGGCCCTGCTCGCCCTACAGCTATGCTACCTTGCCATTCCCAGCGTTGACCACTCCTGACTGGGCCCTGCTTGCTGCTGTGCTGGGTCGCCCGTCTGCTCTCGAATCTTGCCGCATCTCAAAGCCGGGGCCGCTAACGCGGGAAAGTCTAAACATCATTTTTTCTCCTGCTTCATCAGCCCTCTCCTCGTGCCCGTTTCTCAGAGTCCTTTGTTCCAGTCTTCCGATGCCCCTCTCCCTTCCGCGCGTGTCTCGTCTGCTCTCTGTGACCGGCACATGGCTGCCGTCCGCCTGTCCCTTCCCCACGTCTTCTGTTCGGGTTCGACGTGCGTGGTAGGTAGTTGCATTTCTCCGTCTCTCACTTCTCAGCGGCATGTGTCGAGGAAAAGCTGAAACGGCGTCTACGAAAATACTTAGGAACACCTTTACTTGTCACTCGTGGCCGTGTCCACCGGCGGGCGGCGGCAATGCAATGCGAGAAGCAAAATCCCATCCGACTGACAAGGCCGTTTTCCCAACCGCACGCCCCCCTTATCTCGTCCAAGTTGGCGTACCTAGCTTCATTGTCGCATTCCTGATTCTCCATCGGAGCATCACGGAAACGAGCACCGCAGCAGTCATTAACAGCCCCAAAACGAGCCCCAAGCATTGCAAAAGATGACGTTCGGCTGCTGCTCGAGAGCCGCTTGGCCCCGCCGCAATCCCACCTTGCACCCTCCACGTAGCCGAGCATCTAGTGCAAGTTACCCCGCGCCCCGTTCCCCATGACCAATCACCCTCCGTCTTCATGCAGAGAGGCTTACCTTCAGCTATTCGTTCCGACATTCTCCGGCAAGCAATACCAACTTCCACTGCTGTCCCCCCCCCCCTTGACGCCGCCGCCTAACTTCTACGATAGTATGTCCTGGAATATCAGTTAGGGTCCCCCAAAGATTAGAAAAGTGTGAGAGCACAGCAACGTAACAGTACGTACAGGGCAGGGGGGTTTACTATGTAGACGTAGCCACTTGGCTGAATGTTGATCCATCGCTGCCTTTGCACCTAGGGTCTTTTTCGCTATGACGAATGTTGCTATTACGTACATGCCGGCTTTTACGAGCCCTCGTGACCGCCGAAATTTCAAGAAATAGGAGTTAGCTTCTCAGGCGCAGACCGCCCTCAATCAAGGGGTTGTGCATCACTTGACCTGGCACGTTCCCGGGGAAAAAAGAAACGAGATTGCAATTCTCCGTGGACTGTTCTGGCCGAACGGGCTGAGTGTAGATGTGTGCATGCGGCAGACGCAGTACCTAACCCCACGATCGATGTTTCCCGAGAGAACGGCGCAAGAACACAGGCAACTGTATCTCAGTATCCGTACTAGGCTGGGCTGGGCTCGGCTGGACTAGGTAGTACCTACGCTGGGACGCCTCCGTTAGGCCGGGGACCCCTCGACTCCGCTGCCCCGCCGCCGATTGCCGTAGCCCGGCTCCATTGATTCCTGCCCGAATATTGCACCCCTACCATTGGGTGTTTCTAAACCCACTCCGACACGAGAATAACCCGGGTTCTCCGACATCGCTAGGGGCATCCTTATCGTCCCCTGACCTTTCATCATCGGGTCCGCAGAAATCCTCTATCATCGGGATTACTCGGGACGCAAACAGTTCAAGGTTGTCACCTCGGAAAATGTGATTTCTAAATCCTGCTTCGGCCTAGAGGGTCAAAACGTGAAGCCATCGTCATGCGCCTGCTTTGAAGGGTTTGAGATTGATTTTTCTTTAGTTCTACCTCCCCTACCCATCCCTTACTATTCTCAGAATGCTACGTCTCTATCATGCGGAGCCCTCCCGTTGCGGCCCGTCCGTATTGCCGCCACGGCATTACCGCCCTCCATGACGTCGCTCTGTCCTCGTTTTACACCATCTCAGGTCAATCTCTATGCACATTGGCCATGGCCCAGAACTTTTCTGTACTCTTTCTGCGCTTGCTTCGCGAGCCTGCCATTCCAAGAGGGGAACTCAATTTAGCCAGCTCCTCTCAACCGAAGTCGACCTTTGGTTTCATTTCATTCGTTCAGAATTTAAGCCGTTTCATCCGTAATCAGCTTCGTGATCTTGCCAATGGCAATGGTTTGTCCCTATTTCCCAACATGTCAGCCATCAGACGTTCAATAATCCATGTGAACCAATCATACGAACCTGGTCTCTCAGGGTGAAGCGACCCATCTGCGGGTAGTCCTCGAACTTCTCAATGCAAACCGATCCAGCACCACCGATAACCTGCATGCGGGCGATGATGCTGTCGCCCTTCTTGGCGTGAGACGGCGGCAGCTTGCTCTTTCGGTTGGTGCCCTTCTGGAGCTTGTGAAGCAGCGCCGCGAATGTCACTTCTTCAATGGCAGCGTGCACGTGCAGTACGCAGTTGAAACCAGCAGTCAAGATGCTCTTGAGCTCGAGGATACGGATCTGAGCCTCGAACGTGGCAACGTTGTGCACCAAGCGCTTGGGCGAGCACAGCACGAATCCGGGGAGAATGTCTTCTTCCTCGATGCCCCTGAGGCGAATACGAACCTGGTCACCGCACTGCGCAACCTGGGTTTCTTCTTCGGTCTCGCCGTATACGGCGGCAACGTCCACGCTCTGCTTGTTCGGCATCATAACGAGGGACATGCCCTTCTTGATGACACCGGCCTCGATTTTGCCCTCGATCATGGTTCCGAGATCTCGGTACTTTCCGGCAACGGCCATCATGAAGGGTGCATTGACCTTGCGCTCAAGAGCTTTCATGTTGTCGAGGTACTCGAGCAAGGAGGGTCCTTCCCACCAAGGAGCGACACCCTTAGGAATTCTGTCCTTGATGTTCATGGATTGCTGGGCGGCCACAGGCAGGAAGTAGACGTCAGTCTTCAAGTTATAGCCAGTGCCCTTAAGGAATTGGGACAGCTTGGTCGTGCACTCCTTGTAGCGCTCCTCGGACCACTCAACAGTAGGATCGTCCATCTTGTTAATGGCAACAATCAGCTTGTTAACACCCTGGGTTTTGGCAAGCATAGCGTGCTCTCTGGTCTGGCCACCTCGCTCGAAACCGGTCTCGTATTCACCCTTACGGGCGGAAATAACGAGGATACCAACATCGGCCTGAGAAGCACCACCGATCATGTTGGGGACGTAGGTCTTGTGACCGGGTGCGTCCAGGATACTGTAGCGGCGCTTCTCCGTCTCGAAGAAGCCTCTGCCAACTTCGACGGTCTTTCCCTTAGATCGTTCCTCCTTGGTCAGATCCATGACCCATGAGAGGTACCATGAAGGGTTTCCAAGCTCCTTGGCCTCGCGCTTGTATTTGTCCATCGTTCGCTCGTCGACCATGCCTGTAGCATAAAGAATTGAACCACCAAGGGTCGACTTTCCAGCATCGACGTGACCGATGAAAATAATGTTGACATGCTCCTTGCCGTAGATTTCCTTGAGAGTCTCTTCGTCAACGTCGGCTGTCTGCTCTTTCTGGACAGCATCGGCCTCGCGAACAGGACCCTTGCTGGCACCACCGGACGGGCTGGAACGGCCAGATGAGGGAGAGGGAGAGGTCTTGCCAGACTTAGTGGTCGAAGCACCCGTCTTCTCAATAGCCTTTGTCGCCGTCGCCTTGGCCCCAGCCTCAGCAGCTGGGTTGGTATCCTTCTTAGCCTCCTCCTTGGGAGCCTCCTTCTTCTCCTCCTTAGCAGGAGCGGCAGTACCGCCGATAGAGAGGACCTTGGCCTTGGGCTTAGGAGCATCGCCGCCGATGCTCAAGACCTTGGCACCGCCTTCCTTCTTCACTGTCGGCTGAGGTGCCGGCGCGGCGGCAGCGGGAGCATCAGCCGGGCGCTTGGCGATGGTGGGAGCAGGCTGCGGAGCCTGAGCCTGAGGCTGTTGTTGTTGCTGGGCATATTGCGGATATCCTTGACCTTGGCCTACGAGTTGTCAGCAGAGGTCATATGGCCAAGATGTCTGCATTGGAAGCGGACAGAGATGATTTACGTACCATATTGTTGCTGGTAGCCACTGTAGCCTTGCTGTCCGTACTGTGAGTTGTATCCCTGTTGGCCGCCATATTGAGGGTAGCCGGCGCCGTAGCCTTGACCATAATACTGCTGGTATTGAGGGGCGTAGCCACCGTACTGCTGACCGGGCTGAAAGGACTGAGCTCCAGGGGTGAAGGAGGATGCGCCTGGACGGAAGGAGCCAGCCTGGGGGTTGTGTTGGTTGAGGTTAAGCTGCTGCTGAGCCTGGCGCGACAGGTTGTCGTCCTGGGCAGCCGGATCGTCTTCCCACGAGTTGAGGTTCGACATGTTGATAATCTGCGGCGGGGCGGTCGATGTATCGATGCGGGCGAATGTCGATGTCGGGGGTTTAGAGGGGTTGGAGGTTAAGGTGAGGTGGTGAGCGGATTCGGGGAGGTGCGGTCAGAACTGGAAGTGGGATGGGACGTTAACGAGATGCGCCCAAGAAAGATTTAAAGAGGGGCTGGAGGGTTATTTTTTTTACAGCAGGCAAAAGGGTACGCCGGGACACAGGACACAGAGCACACCGGATACCTCACCTCGAGGGAGGCAAATGAAAGAACCCAGTGACGGCAATCGGGCTGGAATGACTCACTCTTGGGTTGGCCAATACACCAAGGTGCTATTCCAAGGCAACAGTGCTGAACGGAGTCCAGCCTTTCTTTTACGACGAACCTTCTTTTTTTCCCCTTTCTCCTGCGCTGGCTGTAGGAAATCTGGTACACTACCTAATCGTCAAGTTTTGCAGAGTCGAGACCTGATCCACCCCAAGGCGGGGTGCTGCCTTACCTCCCTACCTGGGCGGCTTGAGTGACGTCGCACTGTATCCAAGCCATTGAGGGGTAATTGTGCCGCCTGCATCCACAGTGCCCCTCGCTGAGGCACGTGAGAGGTATGGGCTCACACTGTCTTGCGCACTGGACCCCTCCACCCTAATCGGGCACCTGCGCTTGCTTTTCTCTCACCTATGGCAACCTGCTGAGGTACCTTGCCCTGCCTCAGCATCCCGGTCACGGCCAGGTGCAAGTGATTTCGATTTCTCGCCTTTCTTCAATGACCAAGAGTTTGTCGCCCGACACTTATTCTTCGCTCCGCAATATCAATCTGCGGGCCAGGATCTTACTTGTTGTTGCACCCTACCGGCTTTTTTGGAACAGCATGGCAGTTGCTGAGTCGCAGCAGCAGCAGCAGCCATGGACGCCTTACTCGCAAAACTGGGAGCCCAGGCCATGAATATGGCCATACGGTCAGGTATAGCTCTGACCTCGACCTACGCTTTTTCCCAGTGTTCACGCCTGATGAAGACGGTGGATGACAGAGCTGTCCGTTCGGAGCTGAAGAAACTCCAGAAAACCCTCGACAGCAACATTAAGGTGGGTGTTTGCCATGAAGGCCACCAGAGCGGTGTGACTAACACGCCTCTAGGTCGTCTCTCCAGCCATTGATCTTGTTGAATTCAAGTAAGAACTCCTCGAGCAACATCAAGCTGACACAAGCCGCTAAGCTCTTTCCAGGTCTGGAAGAGGCAATGCCTTCTTGGAGTCCGCTTTACCCCTGGCCAAGGGTCTTCATCAGGACATCATCGCGCTCGGCCGTCGCTTAGAGCAGGCTGCTGAAGCAGGAGAAGCGCCTCATGCCGCCGTCCGGCGCAGCATCGATGGAGAGCAGCAACTTGCCGAACTGAAGGCCATCATCAACGACATGAAAGATCTCCTCGCCCGTATCGACAGAGATATACCGCTCTTGCACATGGCTATCACTGCGTCGGGTGAGAGTCTAAACTCGTCAATGTCTCCCAGCATATCTCCGTCTAGACTGTTGCAAGCTGGCATGTTTCTGACATTTGGAGACACTCAATATGCTGCCGACCCATCCCGGCCGGTACAGATAGGTCCGGCTTTCACTTTGTCCCTTTACATGCTGTTCATCGGCCACGCTGCACCACATCCCAAAGACCGACTGGAGAAATTGGAAACCCATCCGAGCACACCTCAAAAACCGCCGCGCAGCCCTCTTGGAGTGTCGACGGAGGCATATGGGTTCGAAGAGGGCGACAGGAAACCAGTGTGGCAGGAAGTCATCCACAAAGCCAGAGTACGACTGTGCCGGACACCAATGGACCACATTTTTGATGCCAACAAAGGTTTTCGAGCGGGGCGTACAAGGGGCCAGACCTTCGGTGAATCTCACCCCTTTGGTCCGTCTCGTCCCATGGGGCAGCACAATGAGTACGCGTACCACTTGGAGATTATCGAGGACCTGGACGACGGCCGTGTCCATGACGAATTGGATGCCCATGCGGCCGCCTACGACGATATCAGCTGCGCAGGTATACGGGAATCCATACCAATTCACCAAATTGCAAAAATATTCTATGCCGACACGGGCAGGATTCTAAACATTGGTAGCGATGGCCTGGACAACAACCCGGTTCTTTTGTTGAAACGGGACATACTTGCAAAGCCACCGTCACAGGTCCAGGAAGAGATGATGGCATATAGCGACGATCCTGCATCTAGGACGGCGTCCGAGACTGGAAGCAGTTTTGGTGACCAAGACGAACAGGATGACATTGACCGGCAACTCCGCGAAGAGAGCGCTGCGCTTGACACCCTGGAGGAACTACCTAAGTCGCCAATGACTCCACTCACGAGGCAATTTCCGAGCCATCTGGATCTTGAATGGATTGCCTTGGAGGTTTTTGAAGAAGACGAGGCAGAGAGCAGCGAGACGGAAGACGAAGAATTTGTGGAAGAGGGAGGAAAGTTTCTCGGAGTGTCGCCGACAACGTCTGCTGCTACACCGCCTGCTGCCAACTCCCGGAGAGCAAGATCCTCGTTAGACTCGAGGCTCGTAGCCCAGATCCAAAACATGTCTATGCAATCGTCGTCTCCAGTTAGAGACGTGCGCACGCCCCCGCATCCCTACACTCAAGACTTGGCGCATCGTACAATGGACAATACGGATTCTTTTGTGCAGCGCTCGCCTTTCGGCGCGGTGACCACATCGTTGTCCCTGATGGAGATGCTCATCAGGCTTACAAGTTTGCAAGAATTCCAGCAAGCGTCACATCTAACAATTCACGACCACATCCTGACATTTTTCCTTGAAGAGACATCGACCACCGGATTAAGAGGAGAGGAACAGCTGCGGGCTAGAACGGAAGCGAAGCGGCGTGTTGGTTTTGATCCATACACTGATACCCCATCTAGATGATAGAATTGACGCAATAGACATGAGTATATGGCCAAGGCCCTCTGCTTTACATCGTAAGGATCAGTAAAGAGTGTTGGCGACCCATTCATATCGCGCGATAGTCATGACGAAGGAGACGACGACGTCGTCGATAACGATAATAAAGACAACGATAGTAGCGGTAGGAATCAGGATACATGCGATGAGAGGCGACGACGACAATAGCGGGCACACATGAAACGTAGCCGCTATAGCACGGGAAAGCTAATCGTGAGAAATGGACCACGCCTATTCTTTAGACGTCCACAGATTGTGGTAAAAAGAAAGTGAGCCTTTACGTTCAGCGGGACTCATCCATATTTGTATGCCCACTGCCCAGACTAGGTACCGCAGTAGATGAGGCAGAAGGCACAAGGATGGATATCTCAGCACACTGCCTCATTCAGCCACGCTTAGCACCGCCACAGGGACCCTAGTCAGCTCCGTTCACACCGTTGTGCTGTGGCGTGGCGTCGACCCGTTGCCCATCCGTTGCTGGGGAGAGATATTATGTCATTGGTAAACGTGGTGGGTGGTAGGTACTTCGTGCATTCACTCTGGTACATACCCACGCACAATTACCCCCCAATCCTGCACCCATATACACGTCGCACCTTTTCTGGACGTGACGAGAGAGCTTGCGATAGCCAAAAAGCCCACAGACTTTGGAGACCAAGCTTTGAGCATTCCAGGTCAAATTCGCTGCTTATGAGTCTCTTATGAAGTAGGTTCAGCCCACAATTGCTTCTTTTTTTTTTGTTTGTTTTTTGTTCTTCTTTTGGGAAACATCCCAACGAAGCTCGGTGTCACTGACCCCTCCTCCAACATAATAGAAAGCCTGGCGCCGACTTTTGTTTTCGCCCAAGAAGCAACATAACTCTCGAAGAGCAAGCCAACATCTCCAAGTCACCTTGCAAGCAGCCGCCGCTATCTATCCCTGTAGGCGAGGACCAGTCGCGGTGTTCATACAAAACAATCATGGTCAATCAACGCCATCCCGTCAAGGGTCCTTTGCGCCCAATCAACCCCAACGACGACTCGCACTCCTCTGGCAGCCGCGAAGTATCGAAGACATCAACACCTAGCAAACAGGCTCATGGCACCCAGAGTAGCTCTGCGAGGCCCCAGAGCCGTGGCACAGCCTCCCTAGATCCCGATTCGCTATCCTCCAGATTCGACGCTATGCGTGTGTCAACCACGCCCAAGGGCAAGCCGCCGCCAAATGCTACTAATATGTCTGCTCGCCGCACGCCACCTCCACAACGGTCAGACAGCCCCGACGTCGTTGAAATCACCAGCGTCGATTTCAAGCAATCTTCATCGTCGAGACCAAGCTCCAAGGAAAGCCAACCTAGTCAATACGAGCAATCAATGCTGCACTCTGAGGCCCTAGAGTCATTCTTTTCAGACACCAAGCGGCACGACCCCTTCCATCCTTCTTCGTCCCCACGGCCTGTGTTTGGCCACCCGACCAAGATAGTGTCGTCTCTTAAGCAAAAGGCGGCAGGCATCTTCAACGAGCGAACGTCTCGACCCGAGCATCACAGAGCTCAGCAGGTGTCTGTACCTGCCGTACCACTGTATCAAGACCAAAAACCTGCGCCTCTCACTCTCTACAGCTCTATCGGACCCGATGCGAACCCATCCACATATCGACCGACCGGCAACTTTGGCGATGCCGATTTCTACACCGATCCAGCCAAGGCTTCTGCGGACTTGAAAGCACTCCTGGAGGGCGGCATGGAAGATGACGAGGAGGAGGATCAGGAGAAACAGGATACAGAAAAAGACGGCAAAGATGGCAGTATGGAAGGTCTCAAGGTGAAACTCCTGCCTCATCAAGTCGAGGGTGTCGAGTGGATGAAAGGCCGTGAACTTGGACCCGTCAAGAGAGGCAAGGTTCCCAAGGGTGGTATCCTGGCAGATGACATGGGTCTTGGCAAAACTCTCCAAACAATCGCTCTCATTCTGAGCAATCAGAAGCCCTCCAAGGGCGAGAAGGGCTACAAAAAGCATTTCGATGGCATTGAGAAGACAACATTGGTCGTGGCACCTCTGGCCCTGATCAGGCAATGGGAATCAGAGATCAAGGAGAAGGTGGTGAAATCGCACGGATTAAAGGTATGCGTTCACCACGGGCCCCAGCGTACTAAGCGCTTCAAGGATCTCGCGCTGTACGACGTTGTCGTAACCACCTATCAAGTGCTTGTCTCCGAATGGGGCCACTCGTCAGAAGACGAGAACGGTGTCAAGGCAGGATGTTTTGGTCTTCACTGGTGGCGTGTGGTCCTTGATGAGGCTCACACCATCAAGAACCGCAACGCAAAGTCGACAAAAGCTTGCTATGCTTTGCGGTCGGAATACCGTTGGTGTTTATCTGGAACACCAATGCAGAACAACCTTGAAGAGTTGCAGTCTTTGATCAAATTTCTCAGAATCAAGCCCTACGATGACCTCAAAGAGTGGAAGGAGCAGATTGAGAAGCCACTCAAAAATGGCAAGGGTCATGTCGCTATTCGTCGTCTCCACAGCCTGCTTCGGTGCTTCATGAAGCGTCGCACGAAGGAAATTCTTAAGGAGGAGGGCGCCCTCAATCCTGGTGGCAAGCCAACCAAAGAGGGTGAAAAGTCTAGTACCGGCTTTAAGGTCACCGAGCGCAAGGTTGTGACGGTTGCCACTGCATTTTCCCCCGCGGAACGCCGCTTCTACGACAGACTGGAGGCTCGAGCTGATGAGAGCATCGAGCGCATGTTGAAGGGCAAGGTGGACTATGCTAATGCTTTAGTCCTGCTCCTGCGACTTAGACAAGCTTGCAACCACCCGAAGCTGGTCGAAGGAAAGCTTGACAAGGACAAGGATGCACTCTCGACCGACGCGGGCCAAAAGAACGTATCGGCAGACATCGACGCCCTCGCCGATATGTTCGGTGGCATGGGCATCGTCACAAAGACCTGCGGCATTTGTGGCCGGGATCTGCCCAAGGATATTGCCAAGAGCGGGCAGGATACTTGTCAAGAATGTTACGATGATCTTGCATACTTCAAAGAGCATGAGACGCCAAGAAGAAAGAAGCCCAAGTATAGAAAGGGCAAGCTAGGCAAGGTGAAGAAGATTGTAGAGCAGAGTTTGGTTGCCGATGAGGAGGACGAGAGCCCACAGAAGCCCAAGTCTCGGCGGCCTAGGCAACGCAATGTTGTCATGGATAGCGACGACGAGGAGGCGGAAGGTGACTGGCTCGTTCCCGAGGACCAACAAGGCCAGCTCCGCATGGGCAAGGCCGGAGGTGAAGAAGATGAGAATGCAGAGGGTGGCGGAGACTGGATCGGATCTGAAGACTCGAGACACGGGTCTGAAGATGAAGACGACGGCAGCAACCTCGACAGCTTTGTTGTCAAGGATGATGGGGTCAAGCCCGAGGACGTGGATGATAGTCTTGTTTCAGACGACAGCCTTCCCTCGATAGCAGCGATAGCATCGCAGCTCGATGAGAAGTATAGGTCATCCCAGTCCTCCGAGGCTGACTCCGAGTCTGACTCGGAAGAAGATACCGGGGTCGACGAGTCGGAAGTATACTCTGACCGAGACTCACGCTACAAACCTAACGGCCAGGTATCGCAGATTCTCGCGTCCGCCAAGATCCGCCAAATGATGCAGCTACTGCACAAGGAAACCGACGAGCACAAATTCATTGTATTCTCGCAGTTCACCTCAATGATGGACCTTGTGGAACCCTTCTTCCGCAAGGAGGGCCTCAAATTCACGCGCTATGACGGCAGCATGAAGAACGACGAGCGCGAGGCTAGCTTGCACCGCCTGCGCAACGACAAGAACACGCGCATCCTGCTTTGCAGTCTCAAGTGTGGCAGCTTGGGTCTCAACCTCACTGCAGCCACCCGAGTCATCATTCTCGAACCCTTCTGGAACCCTGTAAGTTGTTGGACCAATAGACACGCTTCGTCTGTAGCCTAGGTCGCTAACATGTAATCTTTCCCCCCAGTTTGTTGAGGAGCAGGCCATTGACCGAGTTCACCGCCTCACACAGACAGTCGACGTCGTCGTCTACAAGCTCACCGTCGAGAAGACGGTAGAGGAGCGTATCCTCCAGCTGCAAGAGAAGAAGCGTCTGCTCGCGGAGACGGCCATCGAGGGAGGCATGAAGAAGGACGCGTTCAAGCTCGGCTTCAAGGAGATCATGGATCTGTTCCGCCGCGATGACTCTCACGGTGCCGGTGCCGAAAACCACGACAACTATGTTGACCAGTCGCGCAGCACCTCGGTGCGAACCAGTAGACAAGGCTCCCCCGAGATCGGAATGCTGCAAAAGGCCCGTAAGGCGCCGAAGAAGGCGGAACACGAGATGTTTGGTCGCCGATGGTAGGCGAGACAAGACTCGGCCGTACCTTTTGTCTCCTGCTTTTCATGCTTAGATGATGGATTCGGTGATGATGGCGGAACGATAGACGGTGCAGAGACGGAGAGGCTTTGTCGCTGAGATTCATCCCATCACAGCATTTAGGCGTACCGCGATAAGGGGAGGGAGGCATCTGCAGAGTAGCAGCCCTGCGTGGCGTCTATGGTGATTTACGGTGTTCGTATTAGCCCATGATTTATTATGAAACGAAGACAAGAATCATTGCACGCAGGGAAGGAACAATAGTGACGACCTTAATCGAAACCAGGCCTCCAGATTGCAGGGCAAGTTGTGCCAGACAAAAGATCCGGCCGGCTCCAACCCAGAGAGCTGCCCAAAACTCTTCCAAACTCTATGCACCAAGCGTGACGACGCAGATACGTGGAACATATTTTTGATGTCAAGTATGGTACAGATCCTAGTTACGTACTGATCAGCCCCCTTCCCCGTCATGCCTTTCTTGATGTCCAGTCGACAAATTGCTAGTTGTGGGTATGAGTGAGGCTCTAGGGACCTAGCGGGATACATTCGTTTCTCCCCTTGCACTTTCATTCGCGCTCCTTGAGCCAAAGCGTTCAAAAACATCACTGCCAAAAGACCTCCCATAGAAGATGGTGGAAAACTTCGCTATCGTACCAGAATGAATGTTGTCATTAAACCAACTTGGTCCTTCCTTCTAAACTCAATCTCTCAGTGAGTGGCAGGCTCCGTTTCGACTCGTTCCTGCTCTAATAAACACCGCTTTGGCGGTAGTAATCGTGGGCAGGAGGAGCACTCGGACCATCTGCCGCAGCACCAGGAGGAACGTATGCTCTGTACTGCGGCTGTGCTCCCTGGCTTGGCAAGCTCTGTCTGGCGTCATAGGCAGCTCCGCCGGGCTGCAGGGGTGGCGGTGTCAGGACTTCAGATCGAGCAGGGCCCGGAATCGGCGGTGCCGCTCCGGTCGGCACCGGAGGAGGGGCTTGAGTCGGGGCGTTGTTGTAGTTGTCCTGGCCCTGAGTCCCTGGGGGCTGGTAACTTTGATACTGTGGCTGTTGCGGGGCAGATGGCGCAGACGGTTGCGATGGTTGCGCAGTCGGCGCTGATGGTTGGAAGGAAGACGGCGGCGGCGCGGGTACGGTGGTGTTTCCGACGGCTGGACTAGAGGTGTTGTTGCTGTTGTACGGATCATCCTGAGAGTAGACCGAGGATGTGTACGTGGCGGCTGAGCTCGGGTTGTGGGCCGCGATGGGCGAATCGTAAACAGAGGTGGCCAGCTCCTGAGCACCGTATGTGCTCTGGGGTCGCTGGTTAGGAGGCTGCGAGTAAGCAGTGTAAGCGTTGGCTGTAGGAGGAGGCGATGTGTTAATTGGTGCCGGGGCTTTCCCCGTGGACGGAAGGCGGGGATTGTGTTCACGCTGGGGATACGGATGGTTTTGCGCGGGAGGCGGACCACCTGCTGAGGGCACCTCGGCACCGGCTACGTAGAAAGGAGCGGGTGTCGCTTGTGCCGGACGCTGAAAATTCGGCGAGGGCGTAGACTGGGGGTATTGTGGTTGCTCTATATACAACTAGTCAAACTCGATGCACTTCAAGTGGCATTCAAGGTAGTTCACCTTGGGGCGCGGGAGTGTAGAATCTCTGCTCCTGCTGCTGTTGAGGAGGACCCTGAGCAGGATACCCTGCCGCTGGCCCGGTTGGGCCTGGATACCCGCCAGGGCCTGGTCTCATGGCGTATTGATGGTAGCTGGGCTGGGGAGGGTGTGACATGGAGGATTCCAGCAGGGACTCGTAGTCACGGCGAGCCTTGATGAACTTCTCGTTCAACTGCGTGAAGTCATCTGTCCAGTGTCAGCTTTGGGTGCGTACGACGGGTGGAGGAGGGCATTCACCCTTCTTCTGAGAATACTTCTCAATAAGCTTGATCAGCTTGGGCCGGATAGCCAAGGTCTGGTGGTAGAGTTTCTGCGGAGGTGCTGTTAGTCAACCGTATGTGCCCCCCGCCTGAAGGCCGGCCTTCAACTTACAGAAATTTCCTCGTTATCCTCCTCTCGCGGCGCCGTGTTGGATGTGCTCAGCAGCGTCAGTAGCTTCTCGACGTTCTTGATCTCGGCAAAAACCTCGGCCTCCATCTGAGCCTCGCGGGCCAACTCGTCGGGGGTGGGATCTGTGAGCTTCTCAACGTAGTTGAGAGGGAAAATACCCGTCTTGCCTTTGAGCGAACCCCGCCACCAATCCTTGTAGACGGACTCTAGCACCGCGATGACGTCGCCCTTTTTGAACTCCAACTCACCGGGCTCCGACGGAACGAAGTCGTATAGCGCGCGGACCCTTGATACGGTAGCTGCTGTCGTGCCCGCGGGCACAGGTGTGGGTTGACTTTGAGGCTGAGGCTGAGGCTGGGAGGAAGATCCAGGTGCAGCAGATGAAGAAGAAGCAACGGGCTCGGCAGCCTTCTTCTTGCGCTCCTCATCCTGCAGCGACAACTTCAGAGCCATCTGCAGCTCGTCCTCCTCCTTCTGGCGATCTAGATCGGTCAAGCCTGTCTTCTGGGGGGCCGAGGGGGCTTGCAGGGTTGGATTGCTCTGCTTCAGTCGGAAGTAGGCGTCGTACATGATGCCAAGGTCTGCATCTTTGCTGAACATGTCGGACCATTCCTTCATGCGCTCAAGAATCTTGGCCTTGACTTGATTATGGGTGTTGCGGTCGTTTGCGAGTTTGAGCATGGCATCGGTGAATGCTCGGCTGGAGAGCTCTCGGTGCATGTTCTTGCCACAGTTCTGGCTAAGGGCGTTTGCGAGCTGGTGTAGTGGCGATGAGGTCAGCGGTCGGCTCTATGGGCTGGGGATGACGATGATGGGAAGCGGGGAAACTTACCTCGAGAGTATACAGCTGGACGTTGGCGTTGCGATGGGCCAGACGCTTGATCATGGCTTGTACAACCTCCTTGGGGCCATTTTGGTCGCTGCCGACACGGTCGCAAACCTCGATAATGGCTCCCCAGTCTTCCGAGGTGAGGTTCTCGTCGGTCGCCTTGGCTAGACGGAGGACACAGGTTAGCGAGGTGAGGCAGCAATCACGATACCGATGCCACATACCGACGCCCTCATCGAAGGGACCAGCAGCTGCTGCTCGGAACATTTTGGGCAGAAGCTATGAGCCGCCGCAAGTGGTCTGTACTGGTGATTAAGTTGGAAGATGTGTCGTGACAGGCAGTTGGGTATTGGATGCTTAGTGCCAAGAATGTCTGCGACGAGGCAACAGCGATGAAGCGTCTCGAAGTAGTAGTGAGCAATGGTGACACACGGCGAAAGGCAGGGGCTAGGTCGGTGATGTTGATTTTGGGTGGGAGAGAGGTTCAGCCAAGTGAGGTAGGTTTGAAAGGTATTGGAGCCTGGTCGGACGTCTGGCCGGTCGAACAGCCTCGCTGGGGTTGTTTGTCGGTTGATATCCGTCCCGTACACCACAAGGCGCGGCAAGGAAGGCGACAGGTAAGGTAGAATTGGTCACCGTGAATGCGAAGGCATGTATTCAGTAATGGGTACGTAAGGTCGTTTGCGGTGCCGTTGGGTATTGTTGTAGTAGGGCGAAGAGGCAAGTTTACGCTCAGGTAAGGTAGCCGCAGGTTAAAGCAGGCAAGGTATTCGTAGGCGGGTAGGTAAGGTGAGGTAAGGTATGGGGGGGGGGGGGCGGACGGACCGACGACAGACATGGACATTGAAGCAGGTGCCACGGTCCATGAGGTAAGGCAGCAGACAGCGGGCAGCAGGAACCTTCCATGCCTACCTGGGCTTAACGTAGCATGAAGTGGGCAGGTGCCTGTAGGAGGTACTTTTAGCTGCCAAATGCGAGGACAGTGACCTGTACTCCACCGCATCGCAGCCAAACGCGGACAGGTTCTCCGCAGGCCCACTACCTGAGGCACCTCACCTTCACGCTGGGCCCGTCGTCATCATCAACCCGCACACTAATATCTGGCGTTGGGCACCCGGAGGGAGGGGCTGAGTGGTGTTTCGCCCACGAATTACGCGGACTGCGACTGCGACTGCGACCGCGACGCCGCACCGCCACATCTGTGGACTGGTTCCATGTCGTCGCCTCCACAAGATTCCGTGCATTCGTCAATCCAGATCCCGTCCGCAACGCCCTTGAACAGAAACGCTAGAACCGTCGTTTAATCAAAGCCGTGCCAATACGATGTTCCTCATTTTATTTTTGCTCGAACCGGTGCTTGCTGGCTAGTTTTAATTTATTCATGGTTCTTAAGGAACCCTGCCTCCCGTTGCCGACTTCCATAGCTTGTTGAATATTGTGGCCCATCAACCTAAAATAGCCTGAGGTCGGTTCTTGGCTTTTGTGTCTCGAGGGAAACGAAGAAGAACGCCCAAGCGACCTCAACCATACTGCGCCGTACGTGCGCCACACACACAGGGGGGGAGGGGGACTTCAAGTCACATCCGCGACCTCCACCCTGATACCCTTCGCCGTCGCCGTCCCCTTCTTTATTGTTTCTAATTACCGGAATCCGCAACTATCCTCGATCGAAGTAAGTTCTCGAACCTTCCAACTACTAGCCTGTCAGCCAGCCAGCCAGTTTTCTAGCATTCGAGACGACGACAGAGAAGGCGGCAGAGAAGGTAGCCAACAGACACGGGGCACCGCGGAGCATGGTCCTTTTCGACATGCTTGCCTTCGGCGGGACTTGTATGCGCATGCAGTGACGACGAATGGCTTGGCAAAATTCTAGGAAAAGGTGGACGTTTCTGGTTTGCCAATGACGATAAGCACTGCAAGATGAAGACACCTCTCTGCCTAGACTAGCCTGTGTCTACGCCAACCTCTGACGAAGCGCATTGTCATCAGCGTGTGCTCCTCAAACCAAACCACCCAATTGGAAGGATATCTTCATCATTCCCCGTCGTCTTGTTCCATTATGCCTAAGTTACTACACAAGCTTGCTTCTTTCGACTTTGGTGCTGAGAAAAGTGGCGATATTGGATACCCTGCCCCATATGTGTACATCTCAGTCTTTATACATTCTCTATCAAATCTGTAGTCCTTAACCCCCCTTACTCCTGTCTTCTCTGCTGCCATGTTAAACCCTTGGCCAGCGTGCAAATCAACCAACCAACCAACCAAACGCCTGAGTACCGTACTGCCCAATCATGATGTATGTGTAATGGCGCATTCATTCCTGGCAAGCTTCTGTTCTTGCTGTCATGCCGTCCCGGTTGGCAGTACCCATCACCGGGGGCTCTGGAGATTGCACTGAACTGCTAAGTGTCCATAGCGCTCTGCGTCTCCGTACTCGCAATTGCCAGTGATACAGCTGTCTGGCTCAACAAAAAGTCAACAAAAAGGTACCGTCTACCATCCTCTTCGGCTGATGCCACGAGGTTCAAAATCGCCGCGGCTTCCCGAGCCAGATCCCACGTTGCCTCCACCCCGGCCTTCCTCCAAACTTCGACGTGACTGCGCGTCCATTTCCGACATATCGAAAAGCAGAGGCTCTTCGTCCATGAGGTCATGTTCGCCACGCCCGTACCGGCCGCTGGATCCCGTAAAACTACCTCGTGATGACTGAGGAGGTGTTTGCCCGCGGCCGCCTGTTGATCCCATGCCGGCATACCGGCGTCTGCCAAAGGGCGAGCTGGACGGTGCAAGAGCCATCAGGCCACCTGGTGGCTTGGATCCTTCAGAGGAGCCTTGTCTGATCATGTCCGCCGAGCCTGAAGACTGTATGTCGCCGGTTGGCTGCAAAGATGCCCCCTCTCGGCGAGAAGACGATTCCGCCTCTGTTTGCCTGCCCAGGAGCATGCTGAGCGTCGGTGGCTCACGGTCTTCTGCACCTAAGCTGATGCTGCGGTTGGCCGCAAACGCGAGATCGCCATCGTCGTCATCTGCTAATGCCCGATTTTGCTGCGCGACAGAGCTCGAACGTCTCGGGTGTATGCCGATTCTCGGAGAGATGGGAATGTCAATTGCAGTGGTGCCATCTTGAGTGACGGTGTCTTCCCTGGGCATCTGCGTTGTGTCGCCACTAGTATTTCCACGCTCGCTGCGGGGCTGGCTTGTGTTGTAGTTGATGATCGAGTTTTCACTCAAACGGGAAGGTACGGCTGGGGTGTGCGGCGTGTGGGGGGAAAGAGGCTTTCCTGGGGAGGACGATACTGAAACTGACGCCGGCGCGGCCATGCTCGGCACATTCGACAATTGCCGGCTAGAAGAGCTTGATGATCGATGCATCTGCATTGAAGACGTCATCGAATCTGTGAGCGCGTTGTTGGACTCCTTCATCATGTGGAACCTGGACAGCTGAGCAACAGTCCGGTTTGTTGCCCATTCGCCCTTCTTGCTGGGCTCGAAACTTTTCAGCGTCTTCTTGCTGTCCAACGCTTTCAAGAATTCAGAGATCTGGTCGTCGTCTGTTTGGAGTGATCCGGAGCTACCGCCCGCTCCTGCTTCAGCAAGAAGACCAGAGCCAGGCTGGGCCACGGACGACGAGAGGCTTTGGCGGCCACTGCTGCTTTGCTCGTCATCGCCTGTCCTGCTGGGACCACCGTAGGATAACTTCCCCTTGCGATGGGTGAAGCTGCTGCTGTAACGACTCGTCGATGACGGTCGAGGAGAGCCCAGAACCGGGGCATCGCCGGGTTGAGGGCCGCCGCGCAGAGAAGCAGGCATACCTACTGTCAGTGATCTGCGGTTGCGAGGTTGGTTGAGCGCGTTCAGAGCAGCAGCTCGGGATGCTGGGGATGCTGGTGACTCGGAATCCAACGTACGGGGCACAGGCGACCCGGAGAGGGAACCTGCTTTGAAAGGCTGAAATGAAACAGATGGTCGGCGGCCAGTGCTGCTGAAGCCCTTGATGGATGGTCTTGCTGCCAAACCGGAGACAGGTAAGGAGCTTGGTGGATTTGGCTCGATATTTGGAGTGGTGGATTCTGGCGGTGAACTTGTGTCGGACCCAGGAGCTCGCACGGCTTTCAAGGCTGATATGGGGCTGGTGCCCAATGGACCATCGCCGTGAAAAGTTGAAAGACTGCCATATGTCTGGTGGATGTCTGACAGGTTCCGGCTGCGACGATGCGATGGAAGGGACCCAATTTCAGGGTCGATTCTTCTGCTTTCTCTCCTTTGAGGTAGCGACGGCTTAAAGAAGTTCTCATCCACACCCATGAAGCGAGAGCTCAAAAGCGACTCGGAATCATCCACCCGGAAGTTGCACTCGTTCCTGTATGTTACTGAAGCATAGAAGCGGCCCACGGGAATTTCCAAGTCGCCAAACACGTAGTCGGTCACGACATCCGGGCGGCCGTCATACAGCGGATGCCGAAGCCGGTCGATGCCATCACTCTCTGGCTCGCCGGTTCGAATGCGACACCGCGGCTCTAGCAACGGGTGAACGCCCTTGCCTAGCGAGTATTGCGAGAATTTCCAAACTGGAAGAATTCTTGCCGCAGCGTAGAGCGAACGGAAGAAGACAATGCTCTTCTTGTAAATGGTAGGTAACGTTGGACCAAAGTCATCAAGATCGTTGGTGGGTATCGTTTTCAACTCGATGCGCCATCTCTCCAAGATGACTTCTGTATTCCTCTTGGCAGGCGTGGGACGGCCGTCGTCACTCGAGTCGGACGAATTTAAAGCCTCGATAACATCCCATCTCTTCCCATTTTCGTCGACAATAACCAGACTCTGGCTAGGGGTCAGGCGCGAAGTGTCGAGGTATGTCTCAATAATCAGAGGCGGTGGTGTATTCTCGAAGCCGCCGCAACTCCTCCAGATGCGCAGCTCGTCTTTGAAGTCGTCGAACTCTTCGGTCTCAATTTGAAACTGCGAGAAACACGAAATCAGCATGTCTTGACCCATGACAAACATATGACCACAGTGACTCACCCATTTGTTCAGCTTCTTGCTCCCAGGCCCGCGAGTGTGGTATGCTGGCTTTAGATCTATACGCGATTGGAGGACGACTGAAGCGGCCTTGGTGTGGAAGTTCTACCCAAAGTTAGCTTCCTTGCATAGGCCACTGTCTCCCCGCGCCCTGCCTACCTGGATGATCTGGTCCAATTTCTTGACGGCGTCGGCCGGAGGACCAGCACTCGGAGGAGTTTCGGCGGCCGAGGAGCTGGCAACGGCAGATTCTCGGCCAGAGGTTTCGGACGATGCTCTTGCGCGAGGACCTAATGATGCTTCTCTCGGGTTGTTCGTTCGGGACGGGTTCGTTTGAGGAGAGGAAGCGGGGGAGGAGACCCGCGGGGCGGGTCGAGCTTGTTGATGCATTTTGCTTGGGGTTGTGCGGCCCCGAAGGGCAAGGAAGGGTGGATAATGATCTGTGAAGCCGACAGACACCTGGGTGGTTGTCGACGCAATGCTGGAAGCGCGATACAGGTGCGCGAGGTGGTTCTAGACGAGGAGCGGAAGGGTGTTCTTGGTGTCGACGTGGAGGCGGTACTGGACCTGCTCATCCATCCTACATCACAGCTTAACGTCGTTGGATGTCTCGAGAAGCCTCAATTTCGAAGCAGTCGGCGAGGGAGAGAGGGGCGAGTGGAGGGAGCGGGATGCGATGCGGCGAAAGGGCTCCAGCGGAACCCTTGGAGAGGGCGGGCGCGGCGCGGCGAGGCAGGCAACGGCGAGCAGGGCAACGTGAACGTGAGGACTCGAAGTAGATCGAGACGAAGGATTAGACGCCGGGGTTGTTGTTGGGTTGCCGCACGAGCAGGCCAAGGGGTAGCAGGCAGAGCTGCAGGGCGAAATGGACAGAGACGAGCTATGTTAGGCGGCCGTGGCTTCGACCATGGCTTTCGGTTGCCTGAGGTAAGCTTCGACGGCTTTGCAGAAACCGGGGACCTCCTCCCAAGCACGTCCTCCAACAACAACAACAACAACAACAACAACAACAAGAAAGCGAACGTCGCACAGATGGGATGGACGGTGACTTTCGCAAGCAGGTTGTTAAAGAACAGTGAGGGTCGATATGCAGAGAGCTGGCGACGCAGTGGTTGTCGAGACGGAGTCTATCGGTGCAGGTGTCATACGCTCAATGGTTGGGAGTAGTGATGAGCCTCGTGATCGTGGACAGGTACCGTTCCGTCATCGAGTCACCTGCTGGGGCTGGGGGGGTTCAAGCGAGTACTCAAGATCAAGTGAGAGCGGTGTGCTTGAGATAGGTTCGTAATGAGCTCGGAAATGCAAAGGACGGGCAAACAAGAAACAGGCAAAGATCAGACGGTATATGCTAGCTCGAGCAGAGAGAGAGACTCTGAGAGTGAGGATGAGGAAGAGAGGGCGAGAGGTAGCGATGTACTACACTACTGGGCAAGGACAAAACTGGGAGACCAAGTCAACAAAAAGAACAAAAAAAGACAAGGCGTGACCAGAAGGGCACGGGAATCGGAATTGATGATGCAGAGCGACGGAATGAAGGAGAATAGGCAAAACAAAGGGTTTTTTTTTTTTTTTTGGCTGAGTGATGCAGAAGCCGGTAGATAGAACAGACAGCAGAGAGAGCAGATGGGGAAGGGAGTGAGAAGGTCAAGAAGAGATGGGGAGCCAAAGTGAAGGAGAGGATGACATGATGTCTCTGGGTTCCTGGCTTGGAGCTTGACAAGGTTCAGTTAGACTGGGCGAGCAAGCAAGCCAGCAGCAGCACGGCGCGACGACCAGAGAGGTGGTGATGAGCGAATGCGTGCGTGCCTCTCCCTCCAAGGTGTCTACCTACCTACCTACCTCCTTAGGGACCGGGACTGCGACTGTGACTGTGACTGGGGGGGAGGGAGGGGGGGATTTGTTGCCGCTGCACTGGTGCTCTAACAAGCATCCGTGGGCCACGGACCATGCACCGAGGCAGGTGTGGAGACGGGGAAGGGGACGAGCCTCCACGTCGTGGTCCAGTCCAGTGTTGGTATCCGTATGAGTCCCGGTCCACAGCCAGCGCGTGCAGGTGCAGGTGCAGGTGCAGGCAGAGGCGAGGCAGGCAGGTACCTACCTACCTTAGATACCTAGCGATGAGATGGGACGGCGATGGAGACAGGAGGGGTTGCACTGTCTCTATCTTTCTGTCTGTCCTTCTGTCCTTCTATCCTCACTATCTCTCATCTTCCCCCCTCTCTCTGCCGGTATGAGTTTCGCAACATCGGGCCAAGACTGCGAGGTTGACGTGCCCTTTGGAGTCATCCTGCAAGCCTAATCAACAAGACTCACCATCGGCAACACCTGCAGTCACTGTCATGCCATCCACGATCCCCGATACGGCCGCCCCAAATCCACCTTGCTTGGCTTGCCGCTGATTGCTTCCGCTATGCGTCCGAGGCAAGGGGGAGACCACTGGACCAGACCGGGGACACTGACAGTGTGTCTTGGACCACCCCGGACCTCACAATGGCCTCGCCCTCAAGTTCTCAACCCCAGCGTGGAGCCTGAGCCTGAGCCTGGCCTGAGCCGCACCTTATCGCCTCAGTCTCTCAAGTATTCTTGTTGGCTGCACCGCATCGCCGCATGGCACGGCGCACAACACGCAACCTAATGCTCCGCTGCTCCCTACGCAGTACCTTACACTACCTACCTCACCACTGAACCCGCAGTGATACTTCATGCATGCACTCTGAGGCGAGCCTCCCCAAGCAAGCCAAGGTATCCGTAGTTGGGTACCGCATCCTCGACTGCCAGCTGACAACCAGCACGACGATACCGGACAGGGTTATCCACGGCAACGCACTCCAACGTATCTCGGCCCATCTTTGAGGACATCGGCACCCTTGCCTCATGCCTTGATGTCCTGCTTCTTCCACTTTCCCCTGATAGCCCCGTTCTCTGCGGCTGACTTGCCTCGACCCCTGTGACATGACGGCCAGCAAGGTCGTCGTCGTCCGCAGTCCACCATTGACCATCATCAGCAACAACAAGAACAGCCACAAAAACGTCAGGCAGCACGCAGGGTCCAAGAAGGCTGTTGATACGACTCGCCTCAGACGCCATCTATGGCCTAAACGATACCACCGCCCGCCGGCCCTCGGTTGATCCCGGAAATCGGCTCTCTACCTGGCACTGGCACTGACACTTTGAGGTGGAAGCGTCCTGGCAACGCCCGCCTCCATTACCCCAACATGCCTTATCTCTGTCTCCTTCAGCTTCCCTTCCTCAGACTGTACGGTCCCCCCCAAAAAAGAGGCACCATCTATCTGTCTTGCGACCTATTACCTCTCTCCGTCATTAGCTGGCTCCTCGCATCCATCACCTACTTCATGTAGCGCCTGCGCCATCTGCGGCAGTCCAAATCAAGCAGCCAAGCGACCGAGTCATCCTCAATGAACTAACAGCACCAACCAGCACGTCAATCTCCTCCAGGCGCCTCCTCCTTCTGTCCCTTCCCTTCCGTCATTCCTTATCAAACCGCCCCGTACACCTCATGGAGCCGCCCGCCTCCCCGATAACGATAAGGTGAGCAACCCCCAGCCCACCCGACTCCACGTCCACTCCGCTCCAACGGCCAACACAACGCGAACCAACCAATCGTGAACCCACTTGCGGCACCCGACCCTGCTGCAGCAGGTGAGGTGACTTTCCTCGCTTCTCGCCTCCGCAGATCGGACCCAGTCCCGATGCCATTTGCCTTATCCGTACCTACCTGCCCACTGCCTACAATCACCCAAGGTGCCTTAGTGTGTTGTACCGCGTATGTAAGGTAGTGTGCACAATACGCTATTTTCTAACGACGGTTACGCAGCACCCGCCGCCCCCATCCAGCCGCCCCCATCAATACGGACGGCATGGTACTTCTAAGAGAGCCCGCCGATGAAGCTTACGATTCGGGGTAACCTTTCTTGGCAATGTTTCTCGTCACATGGCGCAAACGGTCTTCCAACATGACTTTCGAGGCCCGTCACATTCCCCATGTTAGCGTTGCGGATTCTTCTCGTCCGCACTAGCACCACCATCACGAACACTGCCTGTTCAGACGGCATGTGCACTCCTGTGTGCGAGTGAAGTCTCTCTATTCTCTCTCGTGTCGTCTATTAGCCCATGGGGACGTTTCAGTTTTTGAACAAGTCCGCGCACAAAACTCTTGTTGAAACCATCCATAACAGCCCAAGTCTTCTGGTTTGGCCCCGTGAACTCCTCCCTCCCTCCCATGGACGCCTACAAACCACGCAAATCAAGATGCCGATGCTGATGTCGGTGCTTTACCACCCCTGCCGCGTCCTCTGTGGCTCCGTCCTCGGGAGTTGTTGGACGCTGGCCCGCCCGCCGGTGGCTTCGGCGAACCAAGCGCCTCCGCGTTCCCAGCGCCGTCGCCTGAGGCCCCCGGCGGTCCGGCCCCTTTCCCCTTGCCTCCTCCCCGGCCTCGCCTGCCTCTTTTGCTGTCCTTCGAGCTCCTCTCGCCCTTGGCCTTCCCCTTGGCCTCTCGCCTGGCCTCTTCTTCCTGCACACGCCTCGTCTCCTGATCCCACCACTCCTGGAACTCCTGCTCCTGTTGAATCTCCTGCATTGACCTCTTCGCAACGGCCTCGCGCACAATCTCTTGCTCGCGCTTTTGTTGCCCGATAATGTCTGCCATACTCAGCCCCAAGGTGGGCTCCGCTTTGGGTGCTGGAGTGATGTACGATTTGGAGTGTGGAATGAGCGGCTTCGCGGGGGTTTGGCTCGAGGTGCCAGGGACGACTGGAGAGCTGCTGCCGCGAGACTGGCCCGGGAATCGCGTGTCGGGCGACGCTGCGCGTCTAGGGCTTGCCTTGCCTGGGGATTCCACTCCAAGTAAGGATGACTTGGCGGGAGGTGTCGGCTTCGGGGAGTCCTTGATCATGGTGTCTCTGAGAGACGTCTTGGGGCCGCTCTGCACCGACTTCCACGGCGCCGTCTTGCCCGCGCCGGATTCTTTGTCCCACGCCACTTTGGGCTGTTGAGCATCGGCTTCCAGCACAGCCTGAGCTGCAGCTTGAGCCTGCTGCTGCTTTTTACGCTCCTTCTGCGACATCTTTGGTTGAACTGGTTTGGGCGAGGCTTCCTTGCTCTTCTGGGCGGCGATTCCAGCTGATAAAGCAGACTTTATTGGAGTCTCGGTCAAAACCTGTCGCAAGTCCATCCTTTCCATCTGAAATCCGGATGAAGCCCACGGATTACCAGACTTTGAAGCGTTGCTACCACCGATATCTTGAGGCGACCGCGAAGGGCTAACACCGAACTGTGCAGACCTGCCCAATGGAGGGCTGACAACCTGAAATTGGGGCGACCCGGCCACAGACTGTTGCTTGATATCTTTCCATGGCCCTGGGAGGGATGGTAGCTGCTCCAGCTCCGATCTCTTGTTCTTGGTACTTGCAGCTTGTTGCGAGGGCGACATGGGAGGGCTAGCCACGGACGGACTCTCCTCGTCCATATCGAACATCAGATCGGCATGGGATTCCTTAGGCCTCAAACTGGGACTGAAAGGTTCATTGCGACTGGCCTTTGACTTGCGCCGGCCTTTGTCAGCGCTGGGAGAGGCAAAGCCAACGCCGTCATCAAGACTTCCAAACTTTGTCTTGAACGAGGAGGAAATCTTCTTGTCGTCGTCTCTCTGCGTTGATTTGAATGCCATCTCTCGCACCCTGCGACGACGTTCTTCGTCAATGTCGAGAGCGAGGTCCGGATCCTTCTCAAACAGCAACAGCTCCGCCCGGCCACTTCTGGCAAAGGGGTACCGAGCAAGCTGGTTCTCCCGAACAATGTTGTCCAGGTCCTCCAATAGTTCTTCCTCCAAGTCATCCAGCAAATGGTTCTCGAGCATGGACTCCATCTGCAGGCAGATGTATTCCAGACCCGCATCCTTGAACTCCGTCACTGAGCAGGGGCTGATCTCGTTCAGTAGAAGGGCAATGTTACGAGTCGTAACGAAACGCGCAATAATGAATTGGCAGATCTGCGATAGCCGGTCCAGCATGAGCTCGTTCGCAGTGCTCATTACGCCCATGACCAGCTCGGAAAACTCATCGATGTTGACAGCGCTTGTTTCATCAAACAGCTCCTTCCCGACGTCTGCGTAGAGGTAACGCAGCACGTACTGAAATGCTTCTGGGTCGCAGTGGCTGAGGTCGATTCGTACCAGTTCTTCTTCGTCGAGTTCGTCACGTCGGCCTGCAAGCCACATGCCCCGAGCTCGGCCATGGAACAGTCCTTCAAAGAACTCGCATCGCTGGCGCATAAGTTGACTGTGGATTGGCACCTCCTCCCCGTCCAGCTCGACCAATGCATCGGCATCCTCGAAGTATCTCGGATCTTGGATTGCTTTGGCGAAGTCCTTGTCCAAAGACTTCTCGGCCGTCGTCTGTAGGCGCGCAGCTGCTTCTAGCTTCATCATATCCAGCTTCGTGGCCAGCTTCATCAGTTCGTTGCGAACCTGACGATACCTATGCGCCAAGGACGGCGCTTGACGTGTGTGGTTCCAAGCTGGAATGACGGTGTCATCATAGCAGTAAACAACTAGGTTTAGCAAGGATAGTACATCAATAGCGTCGAAGGTGATGATCGTTTTCCCGTCGTCTTCTCCAATCCGCAGAATTTGAGGTATTTCGCGATCGCCACCGTTTCGATACTCACTGAGTGCTTTTCGTAGAACGGGGCTCCTTGCGGTAAGAAGCCAGGCATGTACTGGCACCTTAATATCTGGACTCGAGGAAGTACGCAGTTCCAAATCAAATTCAGAGTCGGAAGCCATCGAAAGAAAGTGACACAGATCGCGCTCCAGATCTGTGGATTTCAGAACCTCATACGGCAGCAAACCAATTCGGTATTTCAAGTCCTCTGATTTCCAGAACCCGAGCGTGTCCTTGTCACCGGGACCTGGCACTGAAGCTTCGAAATCGCGTAGAACAAGAAGAGACGCAATGTCTTCCCACAGCGACTGCTCGTTGACATTGACCCGCTCCTTCATCACATGGCAGTCTTTTCGAATTGCCGCGAAAGCGCCAAACGTAGAGCTCCTCACGGCGACAGCGTTTGTGACACTGGGTACTCTCTGGAATTTGAAGTCTTTCCTTTTGATGTCAGCCGATCCAGGGATTGCGGCGTCCTTCGCTTTGGTACGCTTGATGCGCCTCCAGACTGCGCCGGATTCCGTGCAGATGATGACGGCGCCGTGCTCGCCTACGCTGACCGACTTGACGCCATCCTTCCGGGCGTTCCAGATGCACTGGGGCGTGGTGACTGCACCCTTGATCTTGGATGGGTTTGTTGTCGATGTTGCCGAAGGAGTCGCATCCGCTTTGTGGTTCAGAGCCATGGTAAATAGGTCTCCCCTCGTAGTGACCGCGGCGATCGTCTCCCCTCCCGAGGTAATGCGGCTAACCTGATTTCTAGCCGAGTTGTACCGCGTCGACATGGATGTCGTGAACTGTTGGTTTACAAAGACGTCCGGGGACGGAAACTTGACGAAATTGTAGCCGTAGCTAGTGAAGACACAGACACTGCTGTCGGCTAAGAGACAAGTTGTCGCTTTGTCGATGGCCGATACAGCGACGATGGGGGAAGAAAAGAGAGAGGCAGCAACCTTTCGGGGGATTTGCTGGACTTCCAGGGACCTCGAGTCGGCGTCCATGAGAGCCAACTGACCAAGGTTTTTGCCCCAGCAGAACAGGGACGTGGATGTGTGTGCCACAGAGTGATAAGTTGAAGCTGCCACGCCGGCGATGGCCTCTTTCTTGAGTGTCCCAAACACTTGTCGTGGGGTGGTGCTCATGGGCTCCTCGTCTTGTCTGACTGGCGGCGGTAAGCTGTATCCGAGCTGGGAGTTGCTATTGGAACCCCAAGTCCAGAGCTCGCCTGCGTCGGTGACTGCCATGCTGTGATTCTGGCCAAGTGCCACTTGCACTACCTTCCTATCGGACAGACCTCCCTGGACAGGAACGAAGCGGAACTGCGTGTTTTCGTCGCCCAAACCGAGACGCCCGCCGCGTCCAACGCCGCAGACGTATAGGTTGGAGGCTGGGTCGGTTGTGAGAATTGCCGTGTGCAACTTGGAAAGGATTGCATCTTGAATGCGCAAAGGCCGATTTCTGATTAGGGCCGGAATCTCCTCCATGTCCATTGCATCAACCGAGACGTTTGCCCCGTGATCAGCCTCATTCTTCGTCTTTGTGAGATATTCCTGATAAAATCTCCGCACAAGTTGGTCCGGTCGCTTGAGCGTAATTCTCTCAGGGAACTGGCGATCGTCTTCATCGCCTACACCGAGAGATAGGTTTCTATTGCTTCCAAAAACGAAGAGCTCTTCTCCATCGGTGGCACCGTCGAGTGCGGCAACAGATCTCATCAACGCTTGGCCTCCATCCGAGCTGCCGTCATCCGAGTCCATGTCTGAATCATCCGAATCTGTAGCATCCCCAATCGTTCTAATGGCAATGGTCGAGTTGTAGAGATCGAAGGGACTGTTGCCTTCGCGATCTTTCATCTTGATGAGCTGGCCAACCTTGGATACAGAGGTGCCCAGGGTCTGTTCCGTCAATATCTTGCGCTCTCGCTCGAGCAGCAGGCGCGCGATCGCTACATTTCCCGTGTACAGAGCCCTGTGAAGGGCATTCCAACCGCTTTCCGGGTCTTGCACATACAAGTCTATTGCGGGATGGTCGAGCAACGCCTGGATGAAGAGGATGGCGTCCGAGGTAGTCGATGAGGCGGCACGGAGGAGGACGGTAAGACCAGCATGGTCACGGCTATTGATCTCGAGCCTACCCAAAGTCGAGTTCGAGTTCTTGGATGAGCCGGAGTTGATGCCTACGGCGGAAGACTTGCGAGTTTTGACATTGCGGGGAGAAGTCCCGTATCCTCCGGGACTGCCCCCCAGGGGCCCCGCGCCTATGCCCGGGCTCCTGGTCGCCGCCTGCGTCGAGTGAGCGGCCGGGGCCAGTAGACGCCGAAACCTTTCGACATCGTTTTCCCAGTAATATTTCCAAAGTAGATGACTCATGGGCAGGGGCAGGTAAGGAACCCTTCAAGCACTTGGATGACACCTCGCTGTGAGTCTCTAGGATCACGGCTTGTTTAAAGGTGCAGTTCCGAGCGCGAGAAGAGCGGAATGTTGGAGAATCGAGAGGAAGAGGTCGGTATCGATCGATGGAAGAGCCCAGAAATTTGCGATGTCACGAAGCCCTAAAGGAGGATAGGGAGCGGTTTATCGATGTTGCCACCTGGCTGGTGAGGTTCTAGCTTGTTGAGGATTCGATGCAGCGTCGAGAGGAGATGCGATGTTTTTGATAGAATACTCGGTGTCGCGAGAGCAAGGGCTTCGATTCGGATGGTTGGGAAGATGGATTCGAACGACTGGGCGTGGTGATGTCGAGGGTTGAAGGCAGTGACAGTCGCGGGGGGTGGGGTTGGATGTCGAGGAAATTGAGGGCATTGTGAGTGACTGTTCAGCGAGTTGTGTGCGCGTCAGAACCACGAAGGGCGCCGCGCCGCGAATTCCCGGTCCCGCGGGTGCTTTCGTCTGGTGTCGCGCAGCCAATCGGACCCCCGTCGTCGAGCTTGTGCTCTGGTTGCAGGCCAGACAAGCTTCACTTCAGGAGGTTAGCGTGCTGTACAGTTACATATCGAAGCCCTGGATGTGCTGAAGCAGCTGGACACATCCCGATGCGAGGTGGGGTGAAGGTACCTAGGGTTTCGTGAAGACCGGTTCCAGTGGAGTCGCTGTACCTACTTGGACACAGGTGCCTGAGTAGGTATCTGTGTATCCGTACGGCTTTGGATCATCCGACTCAAACGGTGGTGGTGCTGCGGCAATGATGAAGAACGAGAACACGTGCTGCCTTAATAAGCCACATCATCTATCATGCGAAGAGACGAAAGTCGCTTGGTCCATCTGCAGTGCCTCCGTTGCAGCAGTTCTGCGGCAAGGTAGCTATGTGGATATACATAGTACGGTGTTTCTTCCTAAGAATTAGACGCTCGAAACATTTCGCGGATACCTGCCGGGTTGGCTTTGGGCAATCTATTCGTACATACGCGTACTGGCGGGAGACACAGACTGAGGTGGAAGACAGCGACATTGCCTGCCTTATCCGTGCCTTATCGGTAGGTCCACGGGTGCCTTGGGTATCTACCTTCTTCTGTGGGGAGCTACCCCCGCCAGCTCCTGTACCCCGCCTGCACCTTGCGCGGGCTTCTATCATGTTGAAGCGCCTGGATCGCATTCGGGCGGCCACATGCGCGCCTCTCATTTGCCTGCATTTCTTGCTGCTTTTGGCGTCTTGGGCTGGATGTAATGAACAGTCAGGGGCATGGGCCAGTAACAGTCGGGTTGGACCGAGTTGCCATTGCATCCGGCTTTGGGAAATTTGGCAACTAATGCCGATGTCCAGTTCTTTGTTAGAGCATGAGGTAAGATGCGAAAGATACCTTACCCCTAGATGTATTTAGGCATTTCATCCCGAACAGGAACGGCAGGAAGGAAAAGTAGATGAGTGCACCGCAACGGCTTTGTGAGATTGTTTGTTGAGCTGCCAGTTGGATTAGAGACTCTGAACCAGCCCCGAGCAACAAAACAGCTCCTCAAAATCATTGGAGCGGACTCGCACCACTGGCCCAGCCGCAGTTGCGTCGGAATTGTCGCCCGAATCTCGGCAATGGACGGCAGTCTGAGGAGGTGCATTGGATCTTGGTGCAGCCGCAAGTCGATGAACAGCAAACATGGCCCGAGCCCTGGGGTCCCTGGGGGATCTATCTTTACCCCGGCAGGCCCAGGCGGGAGTCCCCCAAAAGCCAGAGCCGGACTATTGCAAATACGTAATCCCGTTAGCTTCTTCACCGAAATCCCGCCCTGTACACCGAGAGCAGGCCAATGAGAGACCTCTGGTGTGTCAGGGCCGATGACCAAACGCTGTAATGCCCGTCCTGGTGGAGTCCGGCGCGGCTCGGTAACTTGCTGCAAAGCCGATAAGGGACGTCCGGCCCTTGCGATAAGACTCCAGTTCCCGCTAATTTCAACTGTCGTCGTTCGATTTTCGCTTCCTCCCAAACTCCCACCAACGCACCAAGCCCGCCCGTCCTCCTCTCTTTGCGCTTCTCGGTAGGTCCTAATTGCCAAATACCACCCCTTGCGCCCGCTGACCTGTCCTGTCACAAGTTTCTTCCGCCGCCAAAATGTCGACCGAAAAGCCTCTTCCCTTCGCATACCAGTTCGCCGCAGGTTCGTCCACGAAATCCCCGTCCCCACCCTCGCGATATCGGACCCCGACCACTGACCAATCCATATAGGCGCCATTGCCGGCGTCTCGGAGGTCAGTAAACCGCCAGATGAACCCCCAGCGATAAAGTGATGGAAGCGCTTACCCTTCATCATGTTTAGATTCTGGTTATGTGAGTCGAACAGCTTTGCGACAATCTCACGTGCCCCGCCGCTGACCATACTCAGGTACCCTTTGGACGTCGTGAAGACGAGAGTGTGAGCTTCGCCTGGTTGTCTGCTCAATCGCAACCCGACTGACCAGCCCAGGCAACTTCAAACCGGAACGGGCGGTGCCGACTCCTACAATGGCATGCTTGACTGCTTCCGCAAGATTATCAAGAATGAGGGGTACGCAGCCCGTCCCACCTAGCGCCCGGCGATGAACTCCAAAAGCTTACCATCGCGAAAACACAGCGCCTCGAGGCTATACCGTGGAATCACCGCCCCCATTCTCATGGAGGCTCCCAAGCGTGCCACCAAGTTTGCCGCCAACGACGAGTGGGGAAAGGTCTACCGCAAGATGTTCGGCGTCGACAAGATGAACCAGTCCCTGTCTGTTTTGACCGGTGCTAGCGCCGGTGCTACCGAGTCTTTCGTCGTCGTTCCCTTCGAGCTCGTCAAGATCCGTCTCCAGGACAAGGCTTCCGCCGGAAAGTACAACGGCATGCTTGATGTTGTCCGTAAGACCATCCAGGCTGAGGGTGTTTTGGCCATGTACAACGGTCTCGAGAGCACCATGTGGCGTCACGTTCTCTGGAACGCCGGCTACTTCGGCTGCATTTTCCAGGTTCGCCAGCTTCTCCCCAAGGCCGAGACCAAGACCGGCCAGGTCACCAACGATTTGATCTCCGGTGCTGTTGGCGGTACCGTCGGCACGATCCTCAACACCCCTATGGACGTCGTCAAGTCGAGAATTCAGAACAGCCCCAAGGTTGCCGGTCAGACGCCCAAGTACAACTGGGCCTGGCCTGCCGTCGGCACCGTTGCAAAGGAAGAGGGCTTCGCTGCCTTGTACAAGGGTTTCTTGCCCAAGGTCCTGCGTCTCGGTCCCGGAGGCGGTATCTTGCTCGTTGTTTTCACCGGTGTTATGGACTTCTTCCGCAACATGAAGGCGAACGCTTAAAAGCACTGGCAACAAATTATAGATGATTTAACAAAAGACAAGAGGACCTGGATTGTACATCTTATACAGGCAGATACCATCACCGGGGGCTTCGATTTATGGCGCTCAGCAATGCAAACTTCTGTTCGGCAAAGAACTCGGATTCTCAACAAATCAACGTGACAGCCCCCTTCATTCAATTTAAAGACGATCGCGCCTTCCTCGAGTTTGAACTCTTGAGGTAGCAGTTCACTGGTATTAACACATCTTTATCAGCACAAATTCAGTGCATTGTCAACGATCGTTCCGTCCATCATCCCAGCTTCTCTTTTGGTGACAGATATTAAGCAAACGCTCTCTATCGCTCCTGCTGCCTTCACGATTAAACGTACTTCCATGCGAGCTGCTTGTTTCTTTATCGCTCGCCCTCGCACTTGCTATCTCTTTCAACCACACATCTCACTCACCCTCGAAGACTTCTTACCACTGACGATTTACGCATACTTCTCTTCCCCATTTCGCAACTTCTCACGATACGCAGTATCAGGCGTCGTCTCGAGCGAACTTCAGTAGCAGCTTCCTTTTTCGCCGAGGCACCTCGGGCCTGGCTTCTCTGGAGGCTGGTATCTACTGCCTTTCGAGTGCTTATGATGCTCGCCAACCCAACTTCAACACATCCAGTCACTCGAATCGCCTAATACAACGTCAGCATAGCCTACGCACTCTTCTTCTCTATGGTCAACTGATCGTGGTCTTCCGCTAGGAAGGAGCTTCCCAACGAGGTGAGTGGACCTTCCAGATTCCGATGTCCCTGCCCACAACATTACCAGGCGAGCTCCTTTTCAACTATTTATACCTCTCCAAGAAGATGCGCTGAGAGCTTCACTCCTCCTCTTCTGCAACCCCAACCCGTCTGCTACGTTTCTCACGCCTTCACTCTTCTTTCCAAACACGCTGCCAGCATGTGCCATCACTAAACAAAAGCTAGAAGTCTTTCGGTCGGCACTTGACGCGTTGAAAATGTCCTCAACTCCTTCGAGTCAGGAAGGGTCGGCCCTTCCAGCTGAAGGGTTGGATTCTCCTGCCCAGATGCCACGCGACGATTCACCAAACAGTTCCTCTTCGCCTTACGCCATGAACACAGGATTGATGGAACTCTTGAAATACAACAATCAGCATCATTACGACTCAGACAAGGACGAAGTCGACTCCATAGATGGAGATGGCTCAGACGGTTCCACTCCGTCGCCTGTAACGCTCAAGCAAGCGAAGAGAGAAAAGAGCAGGAAACCGGCTCGGAAATCGCCTATTTCTCCAGAGAAGGTGCTATCAACTGATGAGTCTGACTCAGAAGATTCCGACTCAATCGGCGACCCGGTTGAGCTCGGCCGAGTAGACCAAGAAGAAGAAGGACCAGACGCGATGGACAGCGAAGGCGAGACTGAAGATGACGATGGGGCCTCGAATCACAATTTCGATGATAATGAGAACGAGTCGTTCCGGCAACCCTCCGTCGACCTTGATCGTGTCGCTTGCACCGATGACTGTCGACACCAGTTTCGAGCCGCCTTTGGTACCCTCGAACAGCAGGTATCTGATCTCCAGGATCAGATTCGCTCTCTGACTCTCCAAAGTGGCGAGAAGGATCGACAGATCGAGGGGAAGAATAAAGAGATCGAGAGACTCAAAGGAAAGCCCGTACACCGGCAGCGAAAGACGAAAAGGGTAAGTTGCTATTGTCTTGAACTTCTCTTCAAACTTGACTGCTGACATAGCACTGCAGACATGGCCCCATGAACTTCGGCGGCTTCAAGCAAACGATCCGGAAGCGATGGATTACAAGAAGATCTACAACCTCTGCTGTAGAGAGGAGAACATGAGCTCTCGGGTGGACCTGATCCATCCTAATCTACGACTGCGCCACCCAACAGCCAGAGACGTTCAGAAAGAGATCGAAACGGAGATGTCAACAGTACAGCTCGATATTGAATCGGATGACGGAAACGAATCAGACACGACAGTAGTCCGAGCTCGCAGCCTATCCGACGCGTCGGAGGAGTTGTTCGTTCGGGACAGTGAGTCCCTTGAAGGCATCGCGTCATTGTCCACAGAAAAGGAAGCTGAGAGTCCATCGACGATGAGCGGTTTCCCCTTCAAAAAGCTGCCATCTGAAGTTCGAGCCAAGATTCTCACGTTCGTTTTCGTTCAAGACCACAAGCTGATGCACTGCATCTCTCGTCTCGACCCCTTCTTGGCTCCAGATGAACCAGTCCAGCCAAGTTCAAGGAGAACAGGCCTCTTGAATCGATTCCACGTGTCTGGTTCTTCGTGCAGTGTTACGTACGCCATCAAGCCGAACGAGCATCTTGCTCTATTCTTGGTATGCAAGGAATGGTACTTCCTCGGCGCGCATGCATTTTACGGCCTCAACACCTTCGCGTTCTCAAGCATCGGTGAGTTTGCCCGCTTCTTTCGCGGTATCGGCAAAGCTCGTAGCCAGAGAATCCAACACGTCGAATTGCTGTGGATTGGCAATCAATACAGAACCTTACCATTTCAGCTGGAGGGCAAGAAGAAGAAATACACGTCTCGAAGGACTTGGGATTCTTCGTTGCTGTGTGATTTACCGCGACTGAAAAGCCTCACGATACACATTAATGAGACGGGCAGCCAATACATCCGCCGCAAGCATGAGCCCTCAACTGTCAAAGATTTCATGGCGTCCAAGACCGCTGGCCAGCCCAATTTCCGCTTTGCAAGATCCCTAAGGACTCTGCAGGGAATTGACTACATTCACCAGCTTCGAGGCATGCAAGTCATCCGGTTTCTGGACTTCGAGAAACATCTCAAGCTCGGGGGCCGCCACGACATCCGTGATTGGACCTTTGGTAGAGACGTCGAGACAGTGACTACTCTTCCTAAGCCCCCTGCTGTCTCACAGGCCGCAGAGCTGCGGAATCTGACACCAATTCCGCGGGGATTTGTAGCTGAAGAAGGTCACTGGAAAGTGATCGAAGAGCTCTACAACACAAGTTCTGCGTTCGACACAGAAGGCTACCAAAAACCTGAGATTCGTTACGCCAGAGCTTGTCCACCTAGCACAGAGCACAGCTTGGGGAACACTGCTGAAGTCCCCGAGCACAAAACCGTCATTCGATCTCAGCAGACAGCCAGGCAAAAACGAAATGATGCTTCTGACACGGAAAGCACAAGAACCTTGAGCGACGCCGACTCAACTTCAAGAGCTACGGCTACGAATTCTCGGTCTATCACGACTGACTCACGGTTTTCTCGCGATGCTAGCGAACTTTCATCCGCCGGATCGAACTTTGGCAATCCTATTGATATTGACAGCTTCGAGCCGAGGAGGAGACTGCGCGAGAACTCCACGGCAAGTACAGGTCTTTTTGTAAGGCAGGAATCCTTTGACGGCCGCTCTGTCAGTCGCGGTGTGGCCCGACGGGCTTGGTCAAGCACCAGCCGCATTCCTTCCCCGACGCCATCAGTAGGTCGAGAACCGTCAGCAGGTCTCGATACAAGCGGGCTCTTCCTCCCATCGTACTCGCCGCCCCAACGCGGTCCTGCTTATCCCAGAGTACAAGCTCTCGGCGCACCCGATGGTGAGAATCCAAAGAAAAGACCATACGATGCAGACGAAAACGACCAGAGCGGCCTAGACTGGAGCGTTCCCTGCCCAGCGTCTTCCCAAAGCGGCTCTCAACGCATCCGACCATCCAACACCAACCCATTTATCTCTTCCAATCCAGATGTCCATTTCGGTATGGGCAGAATGTCTTCCGAGTCTGAGACGGACTTTTGCCCCTTCAGCAAGAAACAGGGCAATAAAAAACAGAAGCAAAACTAGCCAAAAACCGCTATTTTGGCATCAACAACTAACGTTCGCTCTTTCTTTCCGCTCATCTTTCTGCTTATTTCAGCACATATCGGATTTCACGACAAGTTTTGCTTTCAGGGACAACCAACCACGATGCCTGTTCTCTCAGCTTGATCTACTTTGGTTTTGCTTTTTTTTTCTTTTCGATTCGTTTTGACGCAGCGATTGCAGTTTACACAAGGCATACATACTTTAGGACGGAGCGTATTGCGATTTGGCACACCTCGACATGGAGTTACGGCAGACGTTCAAGGCACAAAGGCATGGAACATGTGCAGGTGGCCTGGCGCGAGTGGGCAAATGATCGACTGTGGGATCATCTCCTCACTTCATAGCCAGACAGACAGACGAATAGCGATTGGTTTCTTTTACTGCTGGTATCTCAAAAGGTGGCCTAAAACGTGATTTTTGTGCCCGTGAACGAAACCGTAGCTTGCGCCTCCTTGGCTTTCTTCCTCGCTTCCCAACTGGGGTGAAGTGGCCCCTCGTTATCCTTTTTAGGAGGCGGCTTCTTTTCGAAAGACTGAGATCTCTGGTCGTCTCTGCCTTGCCCCTGCCTGCCAAGAGGGTTAGACACACCCTTCTTCCAAGGCTTGCCGCTCTTGCCATCATCGGCCTCGACGGCTCCCTTCCTCATGTCCCAGCCGTCGTCCCGGCGCTTGCCATTCTGATGCTGCGACTGTTTCTTGACGTGATTCGCCTTGGCTCCGTACTTCTTCTCCCAGATAGCCTGGCGCTGCTTCTGGCCCAAACGCTTCTTTGGGGGGGCGATGTCGATATCCGACGCCTCCGATTCGGAATTCGAGATGTAGCCGCCCATCAGCGAAGGCAGGAAGGTCGTCGCTCCGGGCTTGCCTGTCGGCTTCTTGGCCCTAGCTTCCTTCTTCCTGCGGCTTTCTGGCGGGGGTGACGGGGAGAGGGACACGTTGGCCGCGTTGATTCTTCTCTGCCGATCCGAGTCGTTGCCCTCGTCGTCGTCCCGATCCTCCATCTCTTCGTCGTCCTCGTCGGGGTTGTTTTCGTCGTCTGCTGTGTCTCCGTCACCAACCTCACCGAGGAGCGCCTGGTACTTAGCCCTCAGATCCTCATCCCCGCTCTCTTCCTCGTCTGAGCCACCAAGCATGGCCTCCATCTTCTCGAGCGCCTTCTCCTCATCCTCCTCGTCGACATCATCGTCATCTCCTTCGATCTCGGCATCCTCGGCATCCTCGGCATCACTGTCGGTCGGGATCTCGTCGTCCATCTCGTCGAAGGGGTTTGTCTCCTCCTCCTTCTCAGCCTTAGAATGGGCTTTCGTGTCAGAGACATCCTCCGCTGCGTCCGGCTTGGCCCTCTTCGCCTCTCTGGGCTCGTCGTCCTTCTCTACCTCCTTGGACTCATTTTCAGCGCCCTTCTTGCCCTTCTTCTTCCTGTCCGGTATGGGCACGTTGAGGACCAAGCACACCGCTCGCACGGCTTTTTCGACGGCTTCTTTCACATGAATGCGGTTGAACAAGCCGCTAGTGACATTGTGCAGCGCCGCCTTCTCATCTTCCGATAATTCGGGTTTTGGGATGCCTTGCTTGACGGTTTCGGGTAGCGAGGGGTGCTCGGCGAGTTGCTTGATTTTGAGGAGGGCGGAGTTGAGGTGGGTGTCGGCGGTTTGTTGTAGGTCGAGAGACTGCGGGCGAAAGGTCAGCGATTGTAATGGGATGCTAAAGGAAGCAGACTCAAGTGTAAAATACCTTGAGAACTAGCACCTCACGCTCCAATCTCTTGATCTTGTCTGGCGTAGACTTGTCGTCGCGCAAGCGCTTGCTGTACCTCTGGCGCTCGAGGCCTTTGGCGCCTTTCAGGGCGCGGAAAATCTCCGTTCTCGCTTCCGTGAGCTTCTGCTCGAGATCGCTCTGATGTGACCTCTTTCGTTTGACCATCGTTGCGGTTGCAATGCCTGTCGGCTACTAAGTAATGCGTCTGCTGGAACAGTTGCGATGGAATGGGACGATGCAGAGCAAAAAATTGTGGTCCACCTGCGCGATAAGGTCCACTGGATAACGCGCGGAAAGCTTCCGGGCTCGAGCGCCGCGTGGGGCTGGAGTTTGGTGCAATGCCATTGGCCGTAATTCCGGTTCCGCGCATTGTAAGCATTTCATTGGCTAAAATGCTTCCTATCAGCATGGATGACGTTCTTGGAGGGGTCGTCCTGTAGCACCCACCCCGCGGCCCTCGGGTTCTGGTGCAGCGAGCTGTACATATGAGGTTCGGGCTTGTGTAAGTCATTCAGCTTTTCAACCAAACATCTTACAAGAAACAGCCGTAAACATGTCGGGCTCGAGTCACACAAAAGATGAGCTTGCGACCCTGGGTGCCGGCACCCTTTTCGGTGTCAATGGCATGGTTGCCGCCATCACCGGCGGCGGCTCTGGTGAGCTTGCCTAGCCGAGTCTTCCAAACCTCTTATCAAAGCTGACAAATTGTGCAGGTATCGGACTCATGATGGCCAAAGCCCTCGCTGCCAACGGCGCAGAGAAGATCTACATCCTCGGCAGGCGCAAGGAAGTTCTCGAAGAGGCTGCAGCGTCTGTTGGACCTAACGTCGTGCCTTTGGTCTGCGACGTGACTTCAAAGGATAGCTTGCGCGCGGCTGCGGCTGCGATAGAGAAGGACTCCGGCTTCCTCAACCTTCTCGTCTGCAACGCCGGCGTCGGCGGACCTCAGGTCAAGGCTGCTCCGGCGGAGATGACTGCTGCCGAGTGGGCCGAGCAGCACCTGGCTCATGACACGGCCGACTACTCGCGCGTCTTCGATGTGAACGTGACTTCTGTCTGGTATACCACGATGGCGTTCCTGAGCCTGCTTGACTTGGGAAACAAGAAGGGCAATCTCTTCCAGAGCTCCCAGGTCGTCTCGACCAGCTCCATCGGTGCTTTCAACAAGAAAGCGCCGGGCGGTTGGGCGTATGGCCAGTCCAAGGCGGCGGCGACGTTGCTCATCAAGCATTTGTCGAGCAACCTGCCTCAATGGAACATTCGCGCCAACTGCATTGCTCCTGGATGTAAGACATTGGAACGAAGCCCTCTTTAACATTTTCTACGAAAGCTGACGACCCCTGTCCTCTAGTGTTCCCAAGCGAGATGTCAGCTCCCATCGCCAAGCTTTACAGCGCAGACGGAAGCGTGCCAAAGGAGATGGTTCCCATGCAGAGGATGGGAGACACCCAGGACATGGCTGGCGTTATGCTTTATCTTGCTTCTAGAGCGGGTGCTTATTGCAACGGATCGGTCATCACTGTTGACGGCGGTAGACTTGGAAACTTCCCCACGACGTGGCATGCCTAGACGGAAATAATGAGCTTTGTAGAGTAAAACGCTTGACGCTGTTTACCAACGGGCAGTAAAGAAACCAGTGTGAATGACGAGAATGACCAAAGTCAGTCCGCAGATGAGACGTTAGGCGTGCCATAAGAATACCAGGGGAAATACTATCTAAGATGTCAGCTTTGCTCTCTCCTTGAGTCAACGCCTCGAGAAATAAATGTCTCATCATTCGGTGAATGTCTTGGTGACCGGTGAACCCCACTCTCGCCGATGCAAGGATACCGGCGTTTGTCAAAATCGCTTTGCTCTTAAATTTCACCGCCCCGAAATCTCACCTCACCAAAAGTCAACGCTCACCTGCACCCACAGACATTGTTGAGCTGCGCACAGTCATCACCACCACAACTAAAGAGGCGCACACATAAGTCTTGACAATTGTTTGTTCAATTTCGCGTGGGGGTTTACAACCCCCGTGTGTTTGTTTGACGATGTATGTACGTCTGTCTGTTCAAATGGTATAAACCCAAGCAAATAATACTCTTTGCCTCCCCCATGAAAATGCCAGCATTACGCCCATAGCGCCGTGTGGGAGAGAGACTGATTAACAGAAGGCAGAGCGCCCGAGAGGAAAAAGGATGATCGGGGATGGCTTGCTTCTGTTGCTGCTCTCCAAAAAAACAAAAAAGGAAAAGGTCACCTATGAGAGAAGTATTCCCCAATGGGAAGGGGAGGTTGTTGTCCATTCCGAGCGAACGTCGTGTCGTGCATCAAACATTTATTTGGTGATGAAGCCAAGGTAGTCGGCGACGATGAGCGTTACCATGCTGTGGGACGCACTGTTAGCACACTGGGATTCTGACGGGGTTGATAAAGTCCACTTACGCATGGGGAGCAATGCGGACATAGTATGTGCCGAAACCGCGGTAGAAGCGCATGACGCCCTCCTGCTTAGCAACCTTGGTGAAGCAGTCCGCCATGGACTTGTACGGGAGCTTGCCGTCGGGGCCCTTGGACTGCTTCTGAAGGCGAGTCTTGACGAAGTCGAATGGCAGAGAGAAGAACGAGGCGAAGAAGCCGGCAATGGCAGAGGCAGTCAGGGTCTGGGCCTGGGCAGACATTTGGGTGTTTTGCTTGAGCTGGGACTTGGCCTCGCTGAAGAAGGCGAGCTGACCGAAGTTGAGAGCCATGGCACGGACGACCGTGGGGGCGGCGCCGGCCCAGAGGGCGGTAACACCCTCCGACTTTGCGATGCTGGTGAGGGCGTCAATGACGCTCTTGTAGTTCTTGCGCTCAGCCAGGGGCTTGAGGCCATCGCTCTGCATGCGGATCAGAGCCAAGTCGGCCGGGTTGCCGAGCATGGCGGCCAGACCTCCGGCAGCGAGGCCGGCGGTGGCACGTTCCTTGAAGCCTATGGACTTGCCCTGCTCCTTGGCGCGGGTGCCGAGCTTGCCCATGAAGGTGTCGAAGAAGCCCAAGCGGGCCGTGGTGTAGACAGCCTGGCGGAGGAGACCAGCGGACAGGCCGGTATAGAGGTCGAGTGCCTTGCCGCTAGCAAGAATTTCTCTTGTGACGGACAAGGGAGTGGGCTTCGGGCCGCCAGCGACACCCTCGCCGGCAAGCTGGATGCGGACCTTGATCATGTCGACGGGCTGGATGACGGTGGTGGCGACCATGCCGCTGATACCGCCATTGATGAAGGGCAAAGCCGCCCGCATCAACGGGGTGTGGAGGAAGTCGTTGGCGACGGCGACGGAGTCGGACTTCATGACTTCGGACCCGCGGGTTCTAGCTGCCTCAGCTGCCTGCTTGAAGGTGCTAGAGCTCATGGTGGTCGAGGTGTATGTTACTGCAGCACGAGGGCTTGCAGTGTTCGATTCGGTGGTTGTTGTAGGAGGCGCCGTGTACTGACTGCTTCGGGACAGCCAAGTGTTGTCAAGTTAGGATGGCAGGAGAGCTACGGATAAGAAAGAGAGAGGCAACTAGTCAGCCCAAGTCCGGACCAAGGAGGTATCAAAGGTAGCTTTATAGAACATGAGCTCGCATCCTCCCTCCGTGCCTGTCAGTGCCTTGTGTTAGACACGCCCCCGGCATCGAATGCCAGAAGTGGTGGGGGTCCAACAAAAGCGTGAGACGGGACGCAAAGGCGCAATTCCACGTCTTGACGGCGGCAGGACCCCACATGCATGAGAACGGGCGCACAGGTGGGCAAGGTACACAGCTATGTGGTGTAGTAGATTTCAGAGATGCAGGCGTCTGTAGCTGTAGCGTGGACATGGTCCAGGCCGAACGCGATGCCGCGACCGAGGCGACGGTCCGGGTCGCATCGGCCTCGACGTTGACGAGGCGGTGGGGGCGGGGGGGTATGTCATCGGGAAAGATAGGGACGGGTGTGTGTATTTGGGCCGTGGTTAAGGTAGCCCGTCCCATGTAAGTCCTCGGGGACGTTCAATAGGGCGGGCTCCACATCCGGCCGGCGACAATGTCGAGTGAGGAGGGTGGGGATTTGGGATTGCAGTGACCGACTAGACACCAACTAGGCAATGTGGATTGGGGAGCCAGGGAACAAGAGAAAGAGACCTAGAACGAGCGAGCGAGCGAGAGAGCTGAGACGGATGGACCAGGATTGGTGACGGGGATTGCGCGCTACGCACAGCAGACTGCCGGCCGGCCTGCAAAGAGACAAGCCGCAGCGGGGGTGGGGTTGGGGGGAAGAACAGTCATGACGAGTGTGTGTGAGTGTGTGTGTGTGTGTATGGAAGAGAGAGAGAGAGAGGATGCGATTGGGACTAGCTCGGCGCCCTTGTTGAACGCCTCGCGTCCCCAATAAAAGTTGCGCGAGACATTGAGACATTGAGAGAAACGGTAGCTTCGTCCGACTTACAGAGGTAGGCAACTGCGTCTTGTAAGCAACAGTTTCGACGCAGAGTTCGACACCGTCAATAACACTGACTGTGGGTGTCGCCGCAACTGGATATGGATGAAGTGTGGTTGGTATAGGTCGCGTGCCTTTAGGGAAGCAATGAAAGCGAGGAAGGCGGGGTTTAAGGATGTTTGGAGCTGGCAGCTGGAGGAAGAGGAGAAGGAGGGGAAAAGCTGATCCAGCAAGCCACCGGACAGTCAGGCAAATAAGAGCAAGTTGCGGTGCGGTAAGTCGACAACAGTGAGCTTGTGAAGACGAAAAAGCCGGAATGTTGGATTCGACGTAGTTGCCTTTGCCTTTTCTTCGTAGGGGCGCCTCTCTCGGGAACGGTCGGTAGCTTAGATGGAGATGTCAGGTGCTCTCGGGACGATCAAGGTTCGGCAGCAGCAACCCCAGATGAGTCTAGTATGAGAAGGCGGGTAGAGGCCGTTGATCACCAAGCAGTAGCCTTGTTTGGGGTTTGGAGTAGACTGAAGGATGTAGGTGCTGGAGGATGAGGAGGACTGAGGCTCGACTCGTTCAAGGTAGACACCGTCTTCAACAGACGACGGACAATGCAAAAGCTGGTGGTGGAATTAAGGCAGTACTCTTCACGGGGGAGGTAGGTGTGCGAAGGTTGGACACGGCGTGCGGAGTTGAGGCAGCAGTGGTAGTGATATTTATCAGAGACACATGCCTTGATGTGCCACATAATGGTGGTACCTTGACCATGCCATGTCTCCGGGTGCAAGTGTACATGGAGTTGATACTCGGCGGTGATGAGGGCGACATGTACCTTTGGCTCGGTATCCGATGTCAAATGATTGGCATTTCACACAGTCAGAGAGCCAGAGAAGCCGAGCAGGCCCAGCAAGAACAAGCCAGCTCCAAGCTTGAAAGCCCCCCAAGCCCCCCCAGCCCCGAGGGTGTTTTCACAATCTGGGGGTAGGGGGAAAGCTTCCCACCCTCCCATCCAGACGCCGCTGTCCCTGGCCACGTCGAGCGCGCCAATGAGGATCATGGGATTTCCAGCGGGAAGACGTGGATGCGAAGCCAGGCGCATTGTGTGTCGCGTCGCTTTGGTGCCGTCCGGATGCGGGGTATGGGTTTCGGCACACCTCATTCATCAACGTGACGAAGGGTGGAAGAGGGGGTTTGCTGGGAGCTGGCTGGCTGGATGAATGGATGGATCAAGGGAGGGATCGAAGACGGGAAGGGTTACAGGGTCGAATGGATGGATACCCGGGGGAATCGCTCGAATCTCGGGGAACAGCAGCAGCAGCAGCAGCAGCAGCAGCAGCAGCAACAGCTCGTCGCCGACAACGAACGACGAGCTTGACCCGTTTCAGCGTGTGCAGATCGAGGGAGTATCGATGGAGGGTTGGGGACAGCGGACGGTAGCTGATGGGCCGGCAGGACAACGTCACCGGTGCCATTGAGAGAGGAAATCTCCTGATAATGCCAGCATTGGGGCAGACGAACGGACGACGGCCACAGCTGCTCTCCCCCAAGACGGTGGGCGGCAGGCTTGCACCGTCTGAGGATGAATGCACCCCCTGCGAAGACGGCAAAAAAGAGCAACAGCAATGAAACGGATGTCGATCGCTGGCTGAGCTGACTTAGGCAGTACCTACTTGGATCGCTTGGTGGTTGGCGCTGGCGATTCCATGCGATTGGATTGCTCCGCCTCCCGCCGACACGGCCAATGTCTTGTCCGCGGACGAGACTTGGGCGGGTGTTTCGTTGTTTTCTTCGTTACGGACGTCGAAAGTCCACTGCTGGATGATTGGAGTCGCGTGCATGTCTTGTTGATCGGCCTTTGTGGATAGACATGGAAACGGGATGCCATGTGCGAGGTGCGAGGTGCGAGGTGCGACGGGTGCATCCCCAACGCGCAGCTCTTCCCTTGGTGTTCTTGGGCTCTCCCCCTTGGTCCTCCCGAGAAGAGACGAGAAAGCCCCGACGATGCCGATCAAGCCGTTGGAATAGATCACCAGGTGCTTTGAAAGTTGGGGTAGGCAGCTGGTGGCCAGCACGGTCGCGTTCAGAAGCTGAGATGCCTTTCTGGTCTCGCTCTGGATGGGCGCGTTAAGCATGAATAACACGACGGGAGGTTAAGGCGGGCGGCCACTTGGGTTGGTACAAAAGAACCTATGACATTGGACGGCTTGGGATTGGATCTGGCTTACCTTAGGTAGGTGTGCAGCGCTGGGGCAGGTTGCGCTGTAAGTGCCCTGCTGGACCGGACTGGACTGGACTGGACTGGACTGGGAACGGCTGCCCTAGGCCGGGAACCGCCTGCCTGCCATCTGCTGCGAGAATGCGGGGTAGTGGCACACGGGCCATCGAGGCCCACTATATGGCTTACGTACACATGCGCTAAGGTAGCCGCCTATCGATAAAACGAAAACACCCGCTCTGCTGCCGCCAAGTGTCCTGTGCCGTCCAAGCCCAGACCCTGAGGTGGCCGGCCCCTCTGCCTTCTCAATAGCTGACCACTCACCATCATCATATTGTCCTTACCACACACCTAAGCACGTAACGATTGGACATCCTCGGCCACCACACCTCCACTGACCTTGGCTCACCGAGGACGTCCAATGTGACATGTTTCCAACGCCCGCGTCCCGTTGAGTCTGCCGCTCACCTCGCACACCTCGCTCATTGTGTCTCACCGAACGGCGGCCCGTTGAAATTATTGAGAGACGATCCGACCCTTTGTGTGTGTTGTTGTTGTCTCTTTGGCCCCCAACACCCGCGCTATTCCCGGCCCACACGCGATATCTTCAACGCCTCTCGTCGCTGGCATGCAGCCTGTGAACCTGTTGAGCCACCTGGGAGTACTAAGTAGCCCTACCGGTCTTTGCGGCCCCAACGAACCGAAGCCGTCTTGGGTCGGTGAGCCAATCTCGGCCCTCAACCACGGCAATGTCGCGGCGGTCGGGACCACCGCGGGAACACTGAACCACCACGCATTGCATGCTTCCACTCCATAGGTGCACGCATCCCCTTGCAGACTCCCCAAACTCTATCCCGTCCATCAACGATAATCTTCGGCTATCGAGAGACGAGAATCAACAATTGAGGCCTCCTCTTCCAATCATCCAGCCACCCTCCCCCCGATACCGCCGCGGAAACTCGCGGCCCAAGACACCATGTCTCTGTGAACAACACCAAACACAGCAAGGGTCCAACACATCTCATCCCCCCAAAAAGACATTGCTAAACCTTGGCTGTCAACCTCATATCGGCGTCTTCAACATTTTCGCCGTAAGAGCGAAGACGCGAGCTGCTAGCAATAGCCTCACCATCACCCGTGCGTCATGTCACCGACCAGGACCTTGCATCAAGGGTAGGTGGGTAGGTAGCCAGGGTGCTGCGTAAAATTCCCGGGAGCTCGGTTCGGGCAAAGCCACTGGTGGAAAAACGACAAATTCCCAATTCCCAAAATCCATGTTTGCTCATCGTCTACAGAGTACAGCCCGACCCCGGAATTGTCTCTGGCGAATCCGGTTCCGCGCCCAGCTCATTCCGGAAATACTCAATGCCTCACCTGGAAATTTACTATGCACCTCGGTCTTTTCCTCCCTTCCTACAATTGTGTCACTGGCCTGTAAAGCCAGGAACCTAGCGCGAACCTGCGCCTGTGCTCCATCCCCATCCCCATCCCCATCCCGCGGGATGACGCTTGTCCGTCTCAAAGAAGGCTGCGCTGGGATTGGACATGGAAACGTCCACCGTCCATCGTGGCGGTCCAGCTGCATTTCCACACATCCCTGTCTCGGAGGGTCCCCTTGAGCTTGGATCGAAGAAACTGACGTGGTGCGGCTCGTCGTCGAACTCAACACAACATCACCCGTTTTCCGGCTACTCGTCCCCGAGAAGCCGGCTGCAAGACAGTCTAGACAACAGCTCGGTTATCACAGCTCACGCAGACCCCTGCCGTCTGACCTCGACGACGCATGGGATGACTCCCAGATCGGGCTCCAAGGGGACCAGATTGTCAGGAAGCCCAATCGCGACACCCTAATCAGACTTCCTCTCTCTCTATGACCCACCCACCAACCCGGATGCTCCCGCGCCTTTGGGAACCTGGGCCGAGAAGCCTCTCCTGTGCTCCCCGGTGGCTGGCCCGCATTCCGGCTTCACCTTGCGACGAGAAACACCGTCACGACCTGATGCGGGCTTTTCCACAACCGGAGAAGCCCTTCTTCACCCTTGCTCGTTGAACGCTGTCAAGGATCTCGGCAATGCCACACCGTATTCTCGCGAAGTCGCGAAACTCGCTCACCACCAAGGACGGCATGGAAAAGATCGCTAGGCGGATGCTTCCCTTCCGGTGGATGGACGGCGACTGGGTTTCCGCTTAACGAAGCCGATAGGCCACGAACCCCCCCGGATCTCGGCCTCGCGGGACGCACTTTTGTTGCCGACTAACGTAAGTTACACGTGAACACGGTGGTTGCGCGGATATCGCGTCGGTATTCATAAGTGAGGGAGAGCACGTGATGGCATACATGGCTCTGCGAGTTCAACTCCCACGGCCAAGCGCCTTGATGGAGTGAATGTGGGCTATCGCTTGATATGTTTGTCACACGACTTCGCAGCATGACTCCTATCAAATTCCTACAGGTGCTGGTAAGGGGTTCTATACGCTTCTCGTGGCGCACAGCATTTGTCTTTCAGAAGCCAACATCTCTCTCGATCCCGGCCTTACGTTTGCAGACCTGTCAGGGCTATCTGACATACCGCTGCTCATGTTGAGGGTTCGCCTTGGGATATTGATCTCACTGCCATCGCTTTGTGTGTAATGGCTTTGTAGTTGATATGACCTGCTACCCGTCAGACACACCTTAACCCTGAGGGTTCATTTCTTCAGGGCCTTGTGCCATCTCAGCAAACAAATCCAGCTGCAGAAACGTAGGGCATTAATGCTGATACGTGATCACAATACGCTGGTGCTCGGTCTCTTGGGAGGATGATCAGAAGTTGGGAGATGACGACATTGCATACCATGCTAACGCACGACAAGCTCCTGGCTCAAGTGGACGCGATTGAGCATTACGGGCACGCCCTTCCAGCCATGTCTTCTACAATGACCAAGACGGTTCGCCCTGCCATGTAGATGCATGCTGAAGCTATGCCAGGATATCAAACCCGTCAACCGTGGCTTGCGGGTGTGCAGCCTTTGCTTAGCATTGAGCAGTAGAAACTGCGTGGTGGAAGTATAGCCTGAAATGACATCCTCACTTGCAGCAGCAGTGGGACGTCACACCGGCAAGCCCCAGCGGCAAGGCTCATGGAGGACAGTTGTGCCTGGCAGGAACACTTGGCCAAAAACTTACATGTCACCAGGGAAACATGGAAGATAGGCACAACGATGCACACACAACATTACTTCTTACGACAGAGACATCACAGGAAACATTTGTTTACATAGAGACCAAGATGTTAGCCAATGTCAAGGAAGGACGGAGGGGGAAAGATAGACTTGCTCACCTTTTGGGTTGCATCATCCATCACAAAGACAGGATGGCGTGCAGCCAAGTAGTCAGTCATTGTCAGATCATATTGAGAGTGCGGGGTATCTTACCTTTTGATTTGAATCGTGTCAAAGTCAGGATGATGGACAGTCGAGTAGTTAGTCAAGGTCAAGGAAGAGCAAGATTGGAAAGAGAGAATTGCTCACCTTTTGAGATGCATCATGTTCACCGAGTGTGTGAGCAGTCAAGTGGTTAGTCGATGTCAAAAGAAAATGGAATGGGAAAGTATCTTACCTTTTCTTCTTTTTGATCGCAGTCGAGTTGGCGGTCTGGGTTAGTACAAGCATGTCACGTCATACGAGGGAAAGAGAGATGACTTACCTTCTTGGAATGTCGAGAAGCCTCATTGTGAATGTGAAAATGCACAAGTGGTTAGCCAATATCCAAAGAAAAAAAAAGAAATGGAAGAGGGAGACTATCTTACCTTTTGTCGTGTATCACAGTCGAAGTGGCGATCTATATTAGCACACACATGTCATGTCACACGAGGGGGAAGGAAGCGAGAGACAACTTACCTTTCTGGTGTCGAGAAGTTGTACCATGGGTGTAGAAACAGTCAAGTGGTTAGCCAATATCCAAAAAATAATGGAAGGGGGAAATATCTTACCTTTTGTTGTGAGATCACAGTCGAAGTGGCGATCTAAGTTAGCACACACATATCATGTCACACGAAGAGGAGAGGGAGAGATGACTTACCTTTTTCAATGATGCGAGGAAGATGACACGGCGAGAGGAGATACCATAGTAGTTCAAAGAAGCCCAATGACTTCCCAAACCAGAACACGAAGATAAAAATGAAGCTCGAGAGTCGCTGCAATGCACTGCGGTGACTCCCGAACAGAAAGCTGAATGAAGTGCGTCGAGGCAAAGGCTTCAGCGGAGGAGACGGTTCGTACGCCGATTGATTCGAACAACTCGCCTAGGACGAGGGGGAGGAGGAGACGGAGGACGCGGTGAAGAAGGAGCGAGGTAGGGACCTGTGAAAGAGGGAGGTTCCCATGAAGGAGGGAGTGACTTGCCTGACTTCGAAAGAATGTTGGATTGAACGTTCCGAGCAAACCGTTGCAGAACTTCAATGTCCTCGTCGCGGAGAGGAGGCGAAGGAGGACGCGGTGAGTCAGGAGCGAGGTAGGGACCTTTGAAAGAAGGAGGTTCCCACGAAGGAGGGAGTGACTTGCCAGACTTGGAGAGAATGTTAGTTTGAACGTTGCGAGCAAACCGTTGCAAGGCCTTGATGTCCTCGTCTCGGAGAGAGGGGGAAGCAGGAGAAGGAGAGGACGCAGAAGCAGAAGAAGGAGGATCCGACTCGGCAACAGCAGAAAGAGAGGATGTAGAAGCAGAAGCAGAAGCAGAGGCAGAATCAGGATGGTCCCACTCAGCAACGGCAGAAGGAAGGGCCAGCACAGGTGAGTGCGTAGGTGAACGAGTGTAAGAGAAGGAAGCGTCCGAAGCAAAGACAGTCGGTTCGAAGTCGATTGAGATGGTAATAGGCGTAGGGCTCCATTCTGAGTAGTCGTATGACTTCTCCGGGGTCGTTGGGTTCTTGGGGGTGGCGGGTCGAAACGTCATGCCAGCCGCCAACTCCTTGAGCTGAGCAAGTTTAATTGCCACAAGGCGATCGCTCTCGGCTGCTTTTGCGAACATAGCTGCCATGTTACGATCTATGGTGTCAGGGCTGCGTGGAGGGGGATGGGCAGAGCAAGAAGAAGGAGAGGGGGAAGGAGAGGGGGAAGGAGAGGGAGAGGGAGAGGGAGAGGGAGCAGGGGAAGGAGACGGAGCGGGACGAGAAATCAAACCTCGTTCATGTAGAGCGCCCTGCTGATCCTCGACGCGGGACATGAGTGCATCGAAGGAAGGAACAGGAGAAGAGACGGTAACGGAGGGAGAAGCAGGACGGGGAGAAGAGATGAAGGGATTGGTAAGAGACTGATCAGCCTGATCAGAAGAGATGAAAGAGTCAAGAGTGGGAGAGCGAGGAGGAAAGAGAAGACGACGGGGAGTGCGAGGCGGGGAAGACGAGCTCTGGCCGACTCCGATCTGGCGAAGACAGCGTTGCTGATAATCTACACAAGCCAGAAGTGCATCAAAAGAGGGTGGTGGAGGGGAAGGGGCAGGGGCAGAGGGAAGGAAGTGCACCGCCATGGTGTGATGAATGAAAGGGGGTGATCTGGGCCCAAAAGGCGAACCAGGATCGATAATCTTACCAATGTGTGCAGTATGGTGCTCAAATTCCGGTTCAAACACCGGAGAGGATTGGGCTGGGAGAGGAGTAGCAGTAACGACAGTAGAGGGGGGGACTGGAGAGGGGGGAAGAGAGCGCAGAAAAGCGCGAACCGGCATGGCCACAGCCGAGGGAGTAAGAGGGGGATGGATAGAGATAGAAGACGAACCTGACACACCAACCAAAGCTGAACCAACACCTCCAGACGCCCTACGAGAGGGCCGGTGGACGAAGGCGGCAAAGGCAAAAAGAGGAACGAGGAGGGCGGAAAAAAAAGGGACATTAACCCAGGACCTGGCGAGGTAAACCGCACCGAGGCCGACGCATGTAACGAGCAGGCAGGAGCAAGTATTGTCGACTGGGACATGAACCCAGGCCCTGACGAACCGTGCTTCGGTCAGGGCGGCACAGACGAGACGAATGAAATCCATAGCAAGCTAAGAAGTCGATGACAAGTCATGAAGAAGAAAAGAAGAAGAAGAAGAAGCGAAGTTGGGGGGCGAGGCGGGATATATAAAGATATTCCGCATGGCTGGTATCTGTCCCACGATCAGTAAGTACATCAGCTCAGGAAGTCTTTTGGACCGTAAAACAATCAGTCGTTGTGATCCTGTTATTCCATTGGCCAGAAAATCCCGGGAACCTCTCCGGATTTGACTTTCAAGATCATCGGGGTCCATGTCAGCCCTACGAATGGACCTGGATGGACCTCCGCTAAACCGGTCTTGGAGAGTGTATGGCCGGGTCTGAAGCGACAAGCCGGGGGGCGTGCGTCCGGTGAAGAACCCGGGGGGGATAGGGGTGTGACGACGACGAAGACGATGAAGAACCTGCGTGAGGGGTGGGAAGAATGACGAAGACGATGGATACGAGACGACACCGAGACGAAGAAGACACCGAAATGACAGAGACGACACCGAGGCGGTAGAGACGATGGAAGGAAAAGCGCGCCAGAAGGGGAAAACAAAAAAGAGGAACCCGAGCGCGTAGTATTGTTTAGGGGTTCTATCTAACTCTATCTGCCAGTTTTCCCGTCGACAATCGACCAGGGCCCGGGCATTATGTTGTGACTGCCTTTGCTCTCATCGCAAGGGGGAGCCCTTGCCTGGCGTCCACGTCGCACCTGCGCCGAACCCATTGCCGGACACCTGCTCGACGGCAGATGGCGTCGTAGGGGCAGCCGCTGCCTCGCTTGCAAGCGGAGGAGGCGTCAGAGCTCTTTGGACATCCAGACCTCTCTTTGGCGGCTTAAAATTGTTCTCTCTACCTGCGCGATAAATGTCCTGAAGCATGAGCTCCAGCACGCCGGCATCATCGAATTCCAGATACTTGCGATACAGCTTCAGCGCCGTCCTAGCGTCCTCAATCGAATCGTGTGTTTCTAGCTGAATGTCCTCCTTCAGCAGATACCATGCCAGGAAGGCCAGAGACAGCTTTCGCAGGCGAGACTTGAGGAAGAAAAGGTCAATGGTGTCAACGACCTGGGATTTGGGAATATGGATATTGATCACCCGGAAGTCCTGTTTGAGACCATGGCCTAGAAACTTACAGCCCAGATTCAGGAGTATCCAGAGCTTCTTGTATGCGACCTTGAGGGACACAAGGTTATGCTTGGACACCCGCGGGTCCAGGTCCTCGTGAGTAATGCCGGAATACGAGGTCAGGTAATCCACGATGGGCTCCCTGATGGAGATGTAGTCATCGATAAACGGAACCCCTTCGTCCTCTCCCTGACCTCGAACGACGGAAGCTCTCGCAAGAGCGTACACTATTGGCCGGATCGTCTCCCTCTCGCCGTCCGAATTCATCTCGATCTCTGGCTGACGGACAGCAACGAACTCGGTATCCAGAGCGACAATGCTTTCCGGCCCAGGCTGTTCGGTGGCCAAATCCAGGGCGCGGTAAGTCTTGCCGTCCACATGCGGGCTGGTAAGGGTCAGTAGGGGTATGGTGTGCAAAAGGTTGCCGAGACGGAGCTTACTTGGTGTCCTGGTACAGCAAAGAGGTATCGATGTTCTTCTTCCAGTCCATGTCTATCTTGTTGTTCGCCTCCTTGAGCTGGAAAACGACAACTGATGGCATCTTCCATGCAGGATGGAACGCGAGTGCCTCCTCGGTTGCAACGGGCCGCACGAGGAAGTCGTTGAAAAGATGCCACTGGCTTGTTTGAGGCACCTGGGGCTGCGCGTGGGCGACTGACCGAAAGTTAGTCCCGGTGCTCTTCAATGCACATCGAGAAAACGTACCATTCACCATGGCGACCAGGTGAGGCTTTTGCCCTGCACCTGGGTCGATATTCACGGCCATGCCGACGAGGGAATACACAGTTATGTTGTGAATACCGCGCTGTAGATGAAGTTTGAGATCCTCGCCTTCGTAGCAGAAAAATTGGCCATGGTCTACTATGACGCCAATCTCCTCAGGCAGGAACCCTGGTGTTGACCAAAAGCGCCTATGCTCCGGACTGTTGATAAGAGTGTTGATGACAAAGACGGCAGGGATGCTGTGAATGGTCTTTCTAGCTGCAATGTTCTGGTACCGCTGGCATCTGCTACACCAGCCTTTGGAAGTGGTCTCTCTCTCGACGCTCGACTTGAGTATTTGGGAGAAGGTTACCTTGGGAGCCTTCTGGTTCCGCACCATGCTCTTCTGTAAACAGTCAGCGATTTGCACTACGGTGCTAAGGAGGAGCATCCCGGAACAGCCAAGCCCAAACGGAAGTTGTGATGCCAAACCCGGTCAGAATGCGCCGCCAAGTACAGGCATAGCACAGAGGAAATGCTTACACTTTGTTGCGGATACATCAGTTCTTGGAAGAAGCCAGAGCCCGGTCGAGTGTACTCGCTCCTACAGTTCATACACCTAATGAAACTTGTCGCTGAGGTCGACAGCATCTGGAAAGATTTAGCTGAGCTCCCAAGAAAAAGGGACAGTCAACACACCTGATCCATCAAGCCTGAACCCGGCTGGATTGACTTGAAATCTACCACGATTTTCTCAGTGAGAAATCTGACCAAGCCTTGAAGCATTACGGTCAGACTGGAGCCATTAGGGTCTTCCTCAAGAAGCCCAAGAGGACCGGCCTGAGGATGATGACTGAGAGTCTTCAGCATGTTGGTTGCCTGACAGATTGAGCCCTCGGCCTTTTGCAGCATGTCAAACAAGAAACCCATTTCGCACAAAAGACATGTGTCTTCGACGCAAGCGGTCGCCGCATGTTGGAGCGCTATGTTCCGAAGAAGGGGCGTGAAATGCAACACCTGAAGCAGGGAGTTGGCGTAAGAGTTGGCGATGTGGATTTCAAGACCGGAGTACTGCGTCCTATTGTAGAACCTGTCGACCGTGAGTGGGCTTCCATTGCCAGAAACGACGAGCTGACATACCCAAAGTCAAAATCATCAACGCCAAATTTGCTGTACTTGATCTCCACGTTCCGGTACATTGGCGGACACTCTGCCTTTAGAGGATCAATGTCCATGCGCATCAGCGCGTTTGCAACATCATCGACCTTTTCGTCGTCGTTGTCGGGAGTCTTGGCAAACTCCCTGGCTTTTTCGCTGAGGAACTTGGGCGCCAGAATACCTGACGCGTTGGCTTTGTCCAGATTGCGGGTGTCTTCCACTTGGTTTCTTCGGAACCCTCTTGTATTACGTCCATACATTCCAAAGTCCGTCGCCTTGAGGCCAGACAGAAACTGCGGATCCAGCTTGGTGGGAGGAGCTCCAACATCAGACACAAGATCTGGCCAAGCCGACAGCAATACATCTCGGTAGTAGGGCGTGCCGATAGAGTTCAGAGGTCTACAAGCAAGTCAGCAAGCGGTAGAGTATTTCAGGATCTCCATGCACTTACGTGTCGGCAGTCCACTCGATACTTGGAAGGGGTTCTTCGGGCGTCGCAAATTCAGTTTGCGATGCGAAGTCAACAAATCGAAGCTTAGATGGAGAACCCCAGATATGGATGTTGAACTCGGCATCCGCAAGAGCAACGGCCTCACCAGATGGCGCGATCTCGAACATAGTCAAATACGTCATTGTGTTAGCCTGCCGTACATTGCTAGTGTTCGGATTCATTAGATCGACGACGTGCATCTGGCCGCTTTGAGACATGACTATGGTGGTGGTCGACATTCGAGGGTGCATCCTGACAAAGGCGGCGCCAGCAGGGAATGGAATCGGCGACATTGACGACATCTTCTTGATATCGAAGACATTCAGAAAGGGATCTAACATGTAGTTCTGGCCTTGGCGCAGTGAATAGCCGCAAGTGACGATGAAGTCGTGCTGGGCGTCCATGTCGCTAATGAGAGCCGAGTGAGCGTTCCAGCTTTTGACGACAGTAAAATTGGCCGCATCGATCAGGTTGACCGTGCCCTCTTTAGTCGCAGCGCAGATATACCTGCTTTTCTTCATAACTTTATACGAATGCGCCGTCGGCACCTGATCTTGTCAGCGAAGCTCTGCGACTGGACGAGGGCGAAAAGCATACCTGCTTGACCACCTCACCCTTAGCGAGATCAATCACAAACATGGTGTCCTGAAAACCGGCAACAAGGATCTCTGACGTCCCCTTGGACGTAAAACTCATGCATCGTAAGTCCTTCATGTCGTCATGTCTACACTGACGTCAGTCAGATCCGTCCTTCTCAGCCGCGTGTGTCGCTACGCACCTTATGTGCCATATGGGAGGGCCTTTACGCGAGGCCATGTGTATATCTCTCGACCCCAACACCACGACGCCCTTGTCGTTCACTAAGATCTGTCGGACGGGCCCATCGGTTGTGGTATGCGCTTTGAAAGAAGTATATCGTTGGAGCTCGCTACCGTAGAATGACGTGACTCTTCCCTGCAGCTGGTCAGGCTCGGACAGCTTCGGACAGCCGTCAATCGGAATCTTACATATTCGTTGCCCGTCCAGAGCAGCTCTTGCGCCGTATCGAATGCCATTGTCGTTACGGGCGTGGCCATGGCGTGGACGCCCGGAGGCGGAAAGGGGATGCGGGCGACCTGGATGGCGGACTTTGTCAACGAAGCTCAGATCAAAGCGCCCATCATCGTAAAAGGTGCAATACAGCCGCGACGCGCGGAGGTAGGTATGGTGAGGCTCGCCCACTGGAACTCGAGCCGCAACACCACAGGCGAGGAGGGGCCCGGATTGCTACTTACCTCGTCCCAATCTCCGTCCATTTTGGTCTTCGCTTCCTCGCCCAAATGACCATAGTTCTAAACGAGTAATGCGATACCAAGAAAGCCGGCAAACGGGTCGCAGCCGGTCGCTCCCATACGTCAAAAAAAGAGAAGTGCACAAATAAGGTACCGGATCGCGACCCCCGCAGCTTCGCGCAGCTCGAGCAAGTGGCAGCAGAGACAAGGTGTCGCGCCCAACGGAGCTAAGCCACTTGCATGAGGCGGACAGGGTAGGGAGGTTGAGTGTGGGGGAGGCTGGGTTTGGCTCGAGTCTCTCGCTCTATCGCCGAACTCTCTAAGGAATCCGGAATATTTCCGAAACCAGATCTGAGGTGAGACCAATTTCCACCAACGCCTTCACCGAGAGCTCGTTGGCCAAACCAACAGCTCCGCTCCGGTGAGTGTCGGTCTGATATTACCCACCCCAATCCCTTCAGTAAGAGTTCTCCAGTACGTGCCGAGAGAAGATCCGTTTAAGGCAAGTAGGATTTGAACGCAAGGTGTTGGTGCTTAGTTTTCAGTTTAAATTCGGAAATAAACAATCACATAAACCCCGCAGTGGCCAAATCAAGCCCGGGCGTATTGCACGCCGATGTTTTCCCCCATCAGTAGTCAGTCCACCGTTCTATACTTCTTCAACTATCAAATCGTTTCGGTCATGATGTTGCGGACGTGACAACAACAATTGCAGACAGCGAAGCAGCAATCGACTGCCTCTGTGTACATGGCTCGCCATCAATTATTACTTTTGTATTTCCTGCCAATTACGACTGTCTATCCGAAGTGCTTGGCGACCAAAAAGCCCATCCTTGCCTGCCCGCCCACCTATACCATTCATAGTACACCTTTATTGTTAAAACAAGCGCTTTCCAAGTCTGAAAGAACTGAAGCGCATTACTACACCGGGAACATGCAGTGATGCTTGTGAACTGCTGGGAGAGCAAAGGCATGACTGAACAACGAAGAAGCCACTGCAGCAATGAACTCCCAGACAAGTCGCGCCTTTGTGTGTGCTGTCTGCTCTCCCCACTTTATTCCTTCGGAATGAGATCTAAGTCCTCACCGCTAGGCAAATCCTCCTAGTCCTGGCTGGCACTGAGGTCTAGGCTCTTCTCCCAGAGGTTCCGCAGAATGGCCGTTACACCCTCATCTTCCTCTCCGCCAACAAGACTGGATCCACTAAGTCCTTGAGTTCCGGCTCCCTCGTGTAGAGCCCGGCTGCTCTGGTGGTCGTCAACATCGGCCTCGAAGCTTGATCCGACACCATTCGTCCTGATTGACTGGGCGCGGGGTGTCATTGGCCTTCTCGCAGCGGCGGCACTGCTCTCGTTGATGCTGGAAGCTCGCGTGTGCTGGCCCGACACAATGCCACTCCGCATCGACGCCGCCTTTCCATTGAGACTGGCAGTGCCATTGCGAGGTATGCGCTGGTTCTTGTTCTGGCGATTGGCCTGCGCTAAGCGATCTAAAGATCGCGCGACGGGGTTCTGGAACCGGCGAACACTGAGGTACTCCATCCCCGTCTTCTCCAGCTGCTTCGCTACACGTGGGTCGCGGCTCGCGCCGCCATCGTAACCCGGGCCTCCGATCCCCACCAGCGGGCTTGCGCCTACTGCACCAACACCACCTCCAACAGCCTGTCCCGGTTCGATCACTGAGCTCGCTCGCTGCAAGTTAAGCTTTTGTTGAGTTCGTGATTTCTCGGCCGGGGGGGCGGACCGTCTGGCCGATCGCGGAGCAAGCGCAGTGCCATCCTCATCATCTGACAATCCGGATTCTCGTCGCGACGGTCGCCCAGAGCTCGCGGAAGACTGTGGCCTTTGCTGCGGGATGTCCTCGGACCTTCGACTGTCTGGTCTCCTCTGAAGGTTGTAGAACGACCCTTCGCGAGCTGCACCGGAGCTTCCAGCGCCAACAAATCTGGAAATTAGTTCATCGCCGGAGCTTGTTCCTGGCAGAGTGTTGATATTGTGCGAGTCGGCGAGGGTGGAAACGCGGCTGATGGAGTCGGGGGACTGAGATTGACCCCGGCGCGAGACGGAAACGGTGTCTGCAGTCATCTTGGGCGGTGCGCCGTGCGAGGGGGTGCGCTGGAGCAACCTCGATGTCAAGTATTCTTTGTGTTGAACGGTCTCGCGATCGGGGGTGGACGAGGCAGGAGGGGACGGTTGCGCTGCGGGAGTTTCGGTTCTAGAATTGTATGCGCTGTTATTCGCGCTGTTGTTTGCACTGCCGTCGTCGGGCTTCGCTGAGGATTGGGCGCTGGCCAGGGAGCCTCTTCTCGACAGGTATGGTGAGGCAGATGTGCTGGCGTCCACCCATTCGTCGTCCTGGCCGTCGTTACCCAAGTCGAAGTGTACCTGCGACTTTTGCGGCTTGACCTTGTTGACGGCGGGGTTCGAGTTGGTCCTCTTTAGCTTGTCGGAAGACTTGGACTTCTTGTTCACTTCGCCGTGGGACTTGTTACGGCGCAGGCTCGTTGAAGAGGTATTTTTGCTCAGGTTCGTGGAAGAGCTGTCGCGAGAGAGCTTCGCGTCGGACTGAACGCGGCGATGGGTGGCTGCGAAGGTGGGCTTGCGCTCGGGGGAAGGGGATGCTATGCGTCGGTGATTCAGCTTGGAGGCGGTTGATCCATGATGTTTGTGTAATGCTTTGGAGGATGGGACGCGTGCATGCAAGCGACCGGCACCAACAACGTGCTTCTGAGGCTTGGAGCGGTGCTGATGATGATGTTCTCTGACGGCGTTGTCGCTGTTGGTCGAGTCGCTCTCCTGATGATTGAGGGCAGGGCGTTTTGATTGGCTGGCAGACGAGGATTCGTCGCCGTCTCTGTCTCGAACCATGATTGCTTATTTGCCCCCTGGATAGGTGTATGACATATGCCGGTTGGGGTGTCGGGATGGTAGGTAGCAAGGCGCGGGTGAGTTCTGATGCGCTGCTGCTGCTACTGCTGCTGCTGCTATTGCTGGTGGGCGTCCTGTCCGGAGGGCCGATGGATGCGGCCGCGGTGGCTGCCGACTTGTTTCAATGACCTAATGCCTGTGAAGATGTGTCCGGGGCGCGGTACGGCGCGAAGCGACCGGGGGGCGACCAATTGGACGATAAGAACGAGGCTGACGATGCTTCTGCGTCGATGCGATGTGCGCAAGAAATGTAGTTGGTGTTGCGAGAGGGAGAGGTCGAGATTAATTAGATTTGCGGGAGAGAATGAAAGTCGAGCTTGTCAAGGTGTCAAGGTACCCGAGACCGAATTCGCACCCGCGCACGCCCGCACCTAAACCGCAACCGCAACCGCAAACAGCACAGCACCCACCGACCATACACCCCCAGAGAGGTATCGTCAGCCAGTGCCGCCAGTGCCAGTGCCTGGATTACGGCCGGCTTACTTACCTAGGTACCTGGGCAGGCTGTGGTACGGCCAGCACACCAGCTAAAGTGCCCGCGTCTGCGCCAGGACCCGGCTTCAACCGCCTCTTCCCACCCCTGTAATCCCGATTCCTAAAACCCACAGGCGGCACTCCAGCACTCTGGGGACCCCAATCAGGTAAGCTCTCATTGGCCTGCACCTCCAGATTCTGTCTCACTTGAGGTCATCCTGGGGCGTTGCATGCATTTCCATGTGCTCTTATCAGCACGTGATCCTGGATAAGCTCTGGCTGCAATGGAATCTGGAAGTGAACCCAAGTGCATCAGCGGCTCTACTTCCGCCGCAGTCCGTCGCAAGCAGGCCTGACCATCACAACCACCGCGACATCTTGTGTTTGCCGCTAACCCACCCTTCGCAAACCACTCGAGCCCAACTACTCGCATCCCGCCATTCGTCACCTTCGTATTCATATTTTCCACAGCATCTCTTCAATCCAACAGCCAAAATGTCCGCCGAAATCGCGGCCCTGGAGGCGGATCGCAAACAGTACCAGGAGCAGGTACGCGCCATCCCGCCTGAACCTTCCCAAACGAGCGCTTGCTAACCTTGCCTCGCCAGCTCGACGTCGTCCACGCCGGTCTGAAGGATGACCCCGGAAACCCCGAACTCGAAAGTCTGCAGGCGGAGTTGAATGACATGATTTCCCTCCTGAACGAGTCTCTTGCTGAGCTGCAGCCGAAGCAGGCACCCAAGCCCGCACCTCTCAAAGCCCCCAGCCCGCCCCCCGAGAAGTGGTCCAAGGAGAACCATCCTGCCTTCAAAAAGGCCGCCCCAGCCGTCGAAGAGAAGGATGATGCCCCTGTTGTCTACCGTGTGAACGACACTGTCATGGCCAAATGGGTCTCGGGCGACAGAGGATTCTACCCTGCGCGCATCACCTCTATCACCGGCTCATCGACGGCGCCAATCTATGTTGTCAAGTTCAAGAGCTACGATGAGACCGACACATTGCGGGCCAAGGACATCCGACCCATGTCCAACAAACGCAAGGCTGACGGAACACCAGCGTCCGGACCCAGCACCGCACAACAGGCTGCACAGCCTGCGCCGCCCAAGACATCCGGCCCGTCGAACGGTGTCGTCACATCCGCTGCTGCTAGCTTGTACCCGGAACAACAAGCCAAGCTTGATGCGGAGAAGAACGCCGATGCAGCTACCAAGCCTCCCAAGGCCAAGAAGATCAAGGCCACCAAGGAGCTGGAGAAGGGCAAGAGCAAGTGGCAGGAGTTCAACGCCAAGTCCAAGTTCGGAAAGCAGAAGAAGGACAGCATGTTCCGCACGCCCGACGGTGTACATGGCCGAGGTATGCCAACCCCTCATTATCAAGTCTGGGTCTTTTACTGACGTTGTCACAGTTGGCTTTACGGGCTCCGGCCAAGCCATGCGCAAAGATCCTACCCGCAGCCGTCACGTATACCAGCAAAACGACGAGCTGGACTAACCTACAGTCTGATTTCTATGCATGGGAATGATCCTCTCGACAAAAGGAAGCCCGAGGGCTGGATGGCGTTTAAGGGTGGTTTGGCAGTCTCGTTCCATTCCTGGTAATGTGTCTTGTTTCCGCGTTACATAGGCTAACGGTTTGTACACACGACTTTTCTTCCCTCCAGATGCAAAGGGGTTGCTCCCCGATCTGGGTGCTGCTAGGAGCGCAAAGGGACTGTTGACACAAATACATGAGATGCCCACAATACCCCTGCTCGAGGTCCGTTGACTAAACGTTTGCTTACACAGGGTATCCTACACTCATCACGCCAATTTGAAGCTCACCCCTCCGAGCAATTTACGGTGAACGGAGGCCGATCCTGGGAGCGATGTTCTGGGCGATCTTGAGGAATATCCCTGCCCGCTCACTTGTCGGTTCAGACACCACAGTCGGTTTGCCGAGGTCCGCGTCGTCTCCAATTGACGGGTGGAGTGGTATGTCGCCCAGGAAGCTGATATTGTGCTCTTTGCACATGCGCTCGACTCTGTCGTTCGATCCGAACACATGAGTATCTCCATGGCAGTGAGGACATTTGAACAGTGACATGTTTTGAACCAGGCCCAGGATATTAGTGTTGACCTTGTTGAACATGTTGACGCCCTTGACGGCGTCCTTCACGGCGAGTGTGTGAGGTGTCGTGACGATGATGGATCCTGACAATGATCAGTGACATGTACCGCGTCAGACTACTCTCGGCTGGGGGTATACTAACCATCGAGAATGATTTGTTGGGTGATGGTCAGTTGCGTGTCTCCCGTTCCAGGGGGCAAGTCCAAGACCAGGACATCGAGATTACCCCAGTCAACCTCGTGAAGCAGTTGTTGAATAGCCTTCATAACCATCGGGCCCCTCCAAACCACAGCATCGTCCTCCGGCACGAGATATCCCATCGACATGGTCTTGACACCATAATTTGTCATTGGCACCAGTTGGTTATCTGGGCGGTCATCAGCATGAGTCCCAGCCGAGTGAGAGATTCGACTCACTTTGCGACAATCTTGGCTCCCCTGAAAGGTTGAACAGGGTAGGGACGGACGGCCCAAAGATGTCTGTGTCGAGAATGCCAGCGCGATATCCTAGCCGCGCAAAAGCCAGAGATAGATTTGCTTCTGGAAGTCAATACAACGCGTTCTTTCTGTTCACTAATGTTCTGATTATCTTTCTCACCCGCAACTGTGCTCTTGCCAACACCTCCTTTGGCAGACGAGACGGCAATGACCTTGTCCACTCCGGTGATCTTGCGCCGAACCGGTTTTCGCGGCCAATGCGGTGGCGTGCCGGATTTCGGGAGGCCCTGGGCTCGTGTCAGTGCCTGGTTTCTCCGGTTCAGTAAGGAGGGCACTGTACCAGAGGGTTCTCATGACCTAACACTCGGAAAGTGGACTGAAACGGGCGGCATAACGTTGGTCTCATTGTGAAAAGGATCTTGAGCGACTAGCAACACCCGAACACCGCAATGCAAACACAGTCACGATGGATGATGGAAGACTACTGACGCCTGTTGGATGGAGGTGAACGGTTCAAGCTGAAAATGATTGGTCGCTCTCCGAACCGGTCTCCAGCGCGGAGTTTCTTCGGCGGAGAAGAGGTGAGTTCAGGTCGCCGCCATCGATCATACCGAAATTATCAAAAATGAAGCAGCTTCCCTTTCATTGACGCAAAAATCATCCAGTATTCTAGACTCCCTTCTCGCGAAGTATTGAATGGAACGAGCGTTCCAAGGTGTGTTAGTGCAGCCTCGACCGTTGCCCACGTGATCTGTCCCAGCCACAATGCCCCACAGTCGAGCTTTCCAGGTTAGATACGTACCTTCTCACCGCGCCTCCAGTTCGCGATGAGATGAATGAGCAGTGAAGCGTAGTAAACAAGCAATCCAACCGTACCAATTGCCAGAGAACGAGCATGGGATCTGAAGGGATTCAAAGAAGCAGCATCTAGGGGACGTTTCAATCACGCTCGCATTCCCAGATACCCCGATCGCATTTTTCCATCTTCCTCGACCCTCAACCACCAGCCTCCGAGTCTGGTCTCAAACTGACGCTCTCGACTCGACCTGCCTTGCTTGACCCGGCTTTCTCTGCCGGATTAGGGGAGCAACCAATATTGAAGATACCCGGAACGCCGATTCCACAACAACACAAACACCGCCAAGATGACGACCGCGTCACTCTTCGACATGAACCAAGGCCGTCGCGACCTAGCCGCGCTGCCGACGGACTGGCAAAACAACATCAGAGAAGCTGTAAGTCTCACCCACCCGACCTCCAAGCACCAATTCATCGCCCGCTCACACCAGCCGGGAAAACACAGTGGGAGGTGGTAGACCAACAAGGCCTGGGCTCCCTCAACGCGCGCGAATGGCCGTTTGCACTGCGCGCCATCGGCTTCGACCTCGCCCGCACAGAAACGTACGCCCTGCTGCTCGCTCACGGCGTGCCGCCCCACGACCACGACCCGGCGCGGGGCCCCTGCAGCCCGTCGCGTCTGCGCATGCCGCAGGAGCACTTCTCCGCCATCGCCGCGTGGATGCTGATGCGCCGCGACCCGCAGGAGGAGGCCGAGGATGCGTGGAAGATGTTCGACCCGCGCGGCACGGGGCGCATCACGTTGGAGAGCCTGCGCGCGGTGTGTTCCGAGGTGAACAGCACGCTGAGCGAGTCGGACATGCGGAGGATGATTGAGATGGCAGACATCTCGGGCAAGGGGTGGGTGAGCAAGGACGAGTTCATCGAAGTCGCGAAGGGTGGGTTCAGTCGGGGCTAGCACAGCAGCACATTTCGATGGAGGAGCGGGCGGCTGTTATTGTTTTTATACGTCATCGGGAGAGTGATCACGGAGATGCATCTTATTGGGAGCATCATGGCATTCGCGAGTTGGATTTTACAACTACATCAGAAATAAGCAACCGGGAGCGGTTTCCAAGCAAGCCATGGTGAAAAGAAAAGGCATTCTGGGCCGTGCGTGATATCATCAAATCGTGACGCCAGGCGAATGGCGCAGCGGCAAGCCCGCCTTCTCGTACGCCATATCAATCATCCTCATCTGGTTGATGCTGTCCTCCCCATCCACCCAAAACGGCGTCTCGCGCCCCTTTACGCGGTTGACAAACTGCTCCAGCTGGTGTCGGTACGTGATCCAGTGCTCCTCGCTGGCGGCCTGGATGCCCGCCTCCTGGAAGGTGTACGCCTTCTTCGACTGCTTCTCCGTCCACCTCTTCACCACCGCCCCGTTGCTCTTGTTCTTGATGACGAACTCGTCACTGACGTCGATCCGATGCCATATGCCGCCAAACATGAAGTTGGCGAAGTCAATCTTGCGTTTGCGCGTCTTCTCCTGCCCGACCGGCAGCTTGGCGTCCTCGACGACGGTCTCCTTGTGCGTGACAATCAGCTTCGGCACTCCGATGGCAGCGAGCCCGGCCCGCAGCGTTCCCTCTGCCTCTGCGGTCCCGCCGTTCTTCATCCGCCAAGTGACGTTCCACGAGTGGTCAGCCGCGTCCTTGGGGGGAGGCATGGTGTCGAACTTGGCCTCCAGACATTCGTCAGGCTCAATGCCGTAAGTCTGGCGAATCGCACTGATGGTGTACGTCCCAAGGTCCATCAGAGCACCGCCGGCAAGATCGTATTCCCACCGAATATCGTCGTTCCCAATAATGAACCACGGAATGTGTGCGCTAGCCTTCACATGCTCGACGTTCGGTGCGTCGACCAGGGTCAGATAGTACTGCCAGCTGGGCTGGAACCGGTAATGGAATGCCTCGAGTAGGACGGGGGCCTTCGACTCCTTGAGTAGTGGCAGTCGGAAAAGCGCCTCCGCCTCTCGAGCATTGGCGACGGACGGCTTCTCGAGGAGGACGTGCTTGCCCGCCTCAAGTGCCTTGACGGTCCATTCATAGTGCAAGCCATTAGGGAGTGGGATGTAGACGCAGTCAATTGAGGGGTCGTCAATGATGGACTGATAGTCTGGCTTTACGTCTGGGATGCCGTGCTTCGCGGCAAACGCGGCGGCCTTCTCAGGGTCGCGGGCAGCGACTGCTTGGATGACAACCTCTGGATGGGATCTGGCCGGGTTGATTAAAGCCATGGGCCTGGACTGGTGTTAGTATTGTGGGTTTTGAGATCATCGTATTGGCTCACGCAATGTTGGCCGCACCAAGAATACCGAAGCGGAGAGCCCCATCTTGCCGTGGCGCGACCGGCGGATTGAAGATATAATAGTTGCGCCGGAGGAGACCCCAGATTGAAGCCATTTTGGATTGATATCAGAACGCAGGTGGAGTTCGAGCCAAGTCAGACAGCGCCGCTGTGAATCACGTTGGGTTAGAGTGGGATAATGAGCTTACAAATGAGAAACATGAGGAATGAGGTGGGGTGATGGCTGAACATGGGATGATGCAGGACCGAGGTGACGTCGAGACACGGCACAGACAACCAGGGTGCAGGCAGCCGTCAGGGGTACTGTGCAAATGGTAAGAGATGTAATAGAGTGCGGCTTGCACAACAATAGACCACGCACAGCGACTGTAGATGTGGCCGAGCTGGCTTCGAGTGCTTGCCTGTGATTAAGGAGTCATGTCGCCAAGCTGCAATGTTTCTCAATGGAGCATCTTATGGCACAGGAGGGCACTTTTTTGATCTTTTACTTCAATTTGAATGTATGTAGGTAGGCGTCTTTTGACAGCTTCATCCTACGGAACAGAGCCTGCGACCCCACATCTCGGTCCAGTCTCTGCAGAGGTATCACCCATTATCCATCCTTTACAAAACGTTGTCGGCCTTGAAGTCAAACAGGGCCTGCTTGACACGGTCCTTCATGACCTTCTCACCCTCACGGACCCAGACTCTGGGGTCGTACTTCTTCTTGTTGGGCTTGTCATCACCCTCGGGGTTGCCGACCTGGGTCCTATTCGGGCGTTAGAGGCCGTCGTCTGACAGCTGATAAACAAGGGCACTTACTTCAGGTAGTCAATGTTCTTGGTAACGTAGTCACGGATACCGGACAGGTAAGCCCACTGGAGGTCGGTGTCAATGTTGACCTTGACGACACCGAAGGAGATGGCCTTCTGGAACTCCTCGACAGCAGAGCCGGAGCCACCGTGGAAGACGAAGAAGACGGGCTTCTTGTCGCCGTTGCCAAGCTTGGCAGCGACGAACTCCTGGTGCTTTCCGAGCAACTCGGGGTGGAGCTTGACGTTGCTGCGAAGAGGTCAGACCGGAGCTCATTGTCAAGGTTGCTGGTTGATTGCTGATTGCTTACCCGGGCTTGTAGACACCGTGGACGTTACCGAAACCGGCAGCGATGGAGAAGTAGGGGGAGATGGGGGACAGAGCCTGGTAGATGGCGTAGATGTCCTCGGGCTGGGTGTACAGAGAGTTGTTGTCGACATCCTCGTTGTTGACACCATCCTCCTCACCACCAGTGACTGTGTGATTGTTAGTTACGGCGTTCAGGGCATGATTGAGTCGTGCCTCTTACTTCCGATCTCCATCTCGAGCCACAGCTTCATGGGAGCAGAGCGCTTGAGGTACTTGGCGGTGGTCTCGATGTTGTAGGCGACCTCCTCTGTTGCATGTCAGTCTCGTGCTGTGCAGAAGGTATCGGGGCCGGCACGAACCCTCGGAAAGGTCAATCATGTGGGAGGAGAAGAGGGGGTGGCCGGAGCGCTTGAACTCCTCCTCATCGGCGGAGATCATGCCATCGAGCCAAGGCAGGAGCTTCTTGCTGCGAAGACTGTCAATTCCTGTGCGGACAACGCAGATGTTGGCATCGGGGGCAAACTCACGCGCAGTGGTCGGAGTGGAGGACGACGGGAACGCCGTAGACGGGGGCAATGGAGCGGATGTAGTGGGCGGCAGCAATGGCACCGGCGACGGAAGCCTCCTGCTTGTCGGCAGAGTTGGGGATGGCCTTGCCGGCGAAGTAGGCGGCACCGCCCTGGGAACTGGGACTCGTCAGAACTGAGAACAATCAAGTCGTTGGTAGGTCGAGACGACGTACGTCTGGAGGACAATGGGGGACTTGGCCTCGCGGGCAGCCTCGAGGGCAGCAACGGCGGTTGAAGAAGAGGTCTGGGAGGCGGGGTTGTTAGCCGATTGTCAACACCCCTCTTTTCCGTGTCGTTCGGTCTGATCTCCGGCAACCGACGACGGCGGCGGCGGCGGCGGCGGAACACGACGAGCAGGGCGGAAGGGAACAACAACATACGACGTTGCAAGCGGGAATGGCAAAGCCCTTCTCCTTGGCGTAGGTGAACAGCTTCAGGACGTCATCGCCGTAGATGACACCGGGCTTGATGTTGAGCTCTTCCAGCAGACCCATGATGGATGGCGGGGTATCTGTATCTGTCTGTGTGGTATTCGGGGTTGTGTAGTGAGGTGTGTCTGTTGCGACGGGCCAGAGACGAACGGACCAAAAGGCTGATTTGCGATGTAGGAATTGGAGGAAGAAAAGATTCAGAAAGAAAGTTTGGAATAGGTGGAAGTGGACGGGTTAACTATGTTTGGTTGCTCACACCCACGAGCGGGATTTTACTCGGGCTGAGCAGCAGAACCCGGTCCATGTCCCACGTTCAGTCCATCGCTCCAGTGACGGGTGCCCTTTGCTGGGTCGCGGTTGCATGAGGTGAGGTGCGGTGCTGGGCCTGGGCTCGACTGGGAAGGGACACTGCCTGCGAGAGGTGAGGTACATGAGGAGCTCCTCTTCCCTGTCCAGGTTGCTATTTCTTACGCCAGTCCAACAGCAGGCGGTACATTGGATGTGGAAAGGCAAAGTACTGAGGGGCATGCTGCGTAGCTGCTGCTTGCTACCGCGATTCACCTCCAGCAGCCAACGTGGGTACCTGACGGCTGGTTCAATTTCCTTCGGATTTCCCTGTGCCATGCCACTTCTCGCTACCTATTAGGCAGGTATCTCATTCATCACCGGGCTCCTCTCCTCGCCGAGAGCGCCGCCATCAGTGGGAGACTGTCTCTCTCTTTCTCTCCCTCTCGTTGCAGTGTCTCAACCTGGAAGACTTGTTGAGGAAGGGAAGGGAAGGGGGAAAAAAGTACTACTGCGCAAGTACCTTAGCATCGGACCGTCGAATCACAGAGCCCCTCTTACCACGTCAAACGCGATTAACCCCTCCCCCCACCCACCGTCCAATTGACGTCAAAATATTGCTGGCGCACCACCTATTGCAGGGATCCAATCACTCGCTGCCCTGTGCTTTTCCCGGTTGGGAGACGAGGGGCACTGCGATGGCGCTGGAATGGCGGGGCTTGTAGAGGGCCCAGCTGCTATGCCCAGCCGTGTCAGCGCCTCTCTGGCCCGTGCACCTACCGCTCCGGCCACCGAGACCGCTGTCGAGCCTGCTGACTGTCATGGCATTTGACTTTTCCCTCTCCAGACTTCTCGGCCTTACTTCTGCTTGTTGAGATATTTATTGTCCAGCCCGTGGATATCACTGACTCGATTCTCCATAACGGGGCTGCCCTGACGGCCAGGGTGGTGGTTTCACCGAGCATCTCGGTGTGTCGAAAGGTGTGTGAAAATAAAACATCTATATTCTTGGATCCGAAGCTGATGCCCGCCTTGTGAAGCATCGTGAACCTCCGGACCCGACCCGACACACACACCAACCGCAACAACAAATCTCCGTCGCATTGCAAACCCCATCCCGGCCCCAAAGATGCACCATCGGATCTGCTTTCCCCAATTTCCTTACCTCATGCAGCCGGGCCCCGGAAACCAACGACCAATCGCGCCGCTTCATGACGATGCCATCCCCGGCCATGAACTCATCCTTACCAGCTGCGCCGTCCCACCCCAGCCTTGACGCCTTAGCCATTGCCGAAGCCCGGGAAGATGCGGGATCGTGACAGCCTTCGACCCTTTGTCCGCCGAAAACCGAGCATCCAACGACCACACATCGGCCCCTCGATGCCTTGTCTTCCTCGGCCAACCGTTGACCATCCCGCGATACCCTCCTCCATTGCCGGAGAAATTCCACACCTCTCGGCTCATCTCGTGTCTCTGATATCGTGGCCTCCACTTCCAAGAGTTCGCCTTCCCACCTGACGGCTTTGAACCCGACCTACATCTCGGCTTCGAACCGCGAGCTTGCATATGCCATGTCATGCCTTTCCAATACCTTGCAAACACTCGGCCAATCGCGGCGGCTTCTGGAGCTTCTTCAATTCGTCAAGCAAGTCATGCTTCTATTTCGATTACTGCCAACTATCAATACCAGGGCTCAGCCGAACGAGACTGACAAACCGAGGCACATCGTGTCCTCGTAACAACGCCGTCGTGTCAGGGGTATGCATCCGTCCTTCGCCGCCTCCCACTATATACCGTCTCCTGTCTTCTCTCCCGGGCCCCGTTCCCCCGCCATGTCCCTCTTCAGTCCAACTCCAGATTCTCTAGTGCCTCCGCCACAAAGGATTGACCCCCGTCCCGTCCCGGAGACGTGTGCCCCTCCATCTGCGCTCCACCGTCGTCCCCAGCTTCGCTTCTGCTGCTGCCCTCGCTTTCTGTTTCCGGCGGCGTCTCCAGGCCCGTAATGCCCCGAGCCCCAAGGTTCCGCTTGAGCATGCACATCTCCACCGCAATCCCGGGCCCGAACGCGCACCCCACTACGTAGTCGCGTGCCCGGCCCTCCGGAGCGATATCATCCATGTCTTTGGAACGCAGCCGGTCCATCACGCTGAATATCGTCGCCGAACTCGAGTTCCCGTGCTTCATGTATGTGTCATAGCTCGCCCGCATGTGGAATGACGAAATATTCATCGCCTTCTCTGCCTCGGTCAGAATCGTGGCACCTCCTGGGTGCATGGCCCAGTCGAAGTCGTCCGCCTTCTGGTAACGCGGCCCTAGTGGGGGAATCGAAGACATGAGCTCTGAAAAGGTTGTGGGTACGGCCGCCGAGGCGAGTTTCGGGACTCGTGGCGAGAGAACCACCTTCCACCCTTTTGTTCGTGTCAGCGTGTGTCGAACACAATGGCCAGCCAGTGTCAAACTTACCAACAGGATCAACATCGAAACCCAGGTCGCCTTCGGTATCTGGGATAATCTTATGCTCCCACCCCAGCAAGGAGTACACAGGCGTCGCAGGCTGCCCGATGCCGTTACTGAGCACCACAGCACTGGCGCAATCCGAGAACAATGCGACGCCGATCCTCGTCTCCTGCGTCTCGTTGATGCTGTCCAGCTCGCTACGTACCAGTGTCGTGCTGACTTCGAGCGCGACGCAGAGAATCCGAGCAGGCTTCCCTCGAAACTTGTGGCCCAGCGCCAGATTCGCCGCGGTTCTCAACGAGGCGAGACCTCCGCTGCAGCCCACCCCGTGCAAGAGGACCTTCTCGACCTGGTGTGTCATCCCGAGCCCCTTGATAACGTAGTGGTCGAACCCTGGGTTTGCGCTGTCGGTGCAGGTCGTCGCGACGATATGGGTGATCTCGCTGAGATCGATATCTGCTTCTTCGATGGCCTTGCGGGAGGCGCTGACGGCCAACGGGACACCATCGCTCATGAACACATTGTGAAGATCGGTGATTGACGGAGGGTTCTTCTGGTTTACGATCGGATGCTCTGGTGTGCCGATGGACGAACGGTACTCGATGCCGGTGAATCTGTTGATGGAGAGGATCTTCTTCATCCTGGTATCACCAGGTATTAGCAGGATCGCAATGATCGCGGAGGAGCCGTTACGTACGCAGGTGACTCAGGGTAATACATCTCGCTGAGGTAGTCTATCGAATTGGCCTCCAGCGAATGAGGTGGGTACTGAGTGCCGACTCCGATGATGTCGAGACCCAGGTCCCCGAAGCCGTCGTTGGCGGCGGCCATTGTGAATGGTGTAATGCGGGGGAGGGGTAGCTTCTAGTCGGCCGCTCTGCCACAAGTATAAACCGGTCAATGGCGAGGCGATGAAGAATTGGCGCTGAGAAAAGCCAAAAGAAAGCTTCTTAATGGCCTATGAAGATGAAGATAGGTAGACAGAGATGGTCGCAAGGCGCAAGAAAGGCTGGGCGCTTGGCCTGGAGTGGTGATATCACAACGACGATGCTACACAGTTTACCCGAATCAGGGCAACACGACAGGGCTCAATGGTTTTGTGTGCGCTGCTTGCTGTCGACGGCGGCAAGATGGAAACAGAGACAAACAAAAGGGCACAACTCGGCAGGCTTCCAGCGACCAAGAGGCGAAAAGTCGGTCAGTCGAGTTGAAAGTCAAGGAAAGACGGACCTCATGCACAGGAGAAACATGTTGGCGACGGCGACATGGCATGGGGGGGTGGGTAGAGGATATGTACGGAAACACGCGCCGTCTTTTTTTTTGGTTGCCATCCTCTGGCGCATGAGTGCATCCAGTCCAGTCCAGTCGAGCCAGTCGTCTCCCCTCAACAAAAAAAAAAGGACGACCCAGCCGAGACGAGGCGGGTTGGGAGCAACCGCGGCAGAGGACAGCTAGTAGCTGGCCATCCGTACCTTGCTTGCCCTCCACCTCACTTGGGGACGGGAACGACACTGTCACTGACTGAGAGAAGAGGGGAGGGAAGGAGGGAGGCCTTTGTGCCGGGGGCTGGAACCATGCAAGCAGCAACGCGTGTTTCCTCGTGGCGAAAAGGAAAAATAAGGGACGGAGATGTTGTTGCACCGTTTCGTTTCGCAAGGTTCCCCCGCCGCCTACCTTGTCCTCGTCACAGGCAATCAGCTGTGTGGTTTTGAGCAAAGTAAGGTAGCCTCCAGGACCTGAACCCTGGCCAGCCAGCCCGCCCTGCCACCCCTGGGCACGAACTTCGGGGCTCTGCCTCATCCTGGAATTGAGCTGCAGCTTTTGCCTTGCGCCGCGGTTGGCAGGTGCCGTGCTGTGGGCTGTCTCTCATATTGTCGTGTCTTGTGGTTCCAACAGAGAGCTCCAAGCCTCCAACAGACTGTGACGGCGCGGAAAAGGGACCCTTGACTGAAACAGGTCTGAATCCAGTCTTCAGAGCCGGTTTACGCGAGTGGGGACCTCTCTGTTAGAGGAACCTGGAAGCCCTTATCACGCTTTACCTTTAGCTTGCACCCCTGCTAGGTACGTTGGTTGGGCAAGCAAGCTTGTGGGAAGCTCGTGTCGTCTGGGGCTGTTGCTAAAAAGTCGTGATGGTGTGTACTACGTATTATGCAGTAAGAGCATCATCTTCTACCCTTTGAGCCCAGCCACATCCAATTTGTGAAGGTTTACGCCACACTATGAAAATTCTGTTTATACTATGATAAATACCTACTAAGCATCGTGGTACTGTTTATAATAACCAGGAAAGCTTCGATCCAGGTTCGCAAGAATATTATCAATAACCTCAATAGCCTGCAGATAACTCACTGTATGAGAGATTATATAGGAGGAAGAACATGGGTCTTCCTCTGCCCATCGACCATCCCTGACAAGATCAACTCATCATGCAGTAAGAGCATCAAGGAGGTTGAAATGTGTGAGTGTTTGCTTGCGTGTGACAATGCAAGATTGCGAGCGGGAGTTGCCATTGACTTTGCCTGATGGAGGACGGGTAGGTGGTTGGTTGGAGTGTGAGGTCGTTGAAGCTCTGGCTTTTTCTTGCACAGAGCATTTCGTCTCATTACGTATGACAGGCGGCAGAACCAGCTCCTCCCGCAAGCCTCATCCGATGCATTCCTCCATCTGAACCAACCTCAAAGAGCAAAACACTTCAACAAGTCATTTTGGCCTCTGTCGTTGCAATTGCCTTCTGTTTCCCAAGAGGACTCACGGCCTCGGCCCGCGAGCTGTGATCGACAGGTCTCTCTCAGATGATGCCCCCCCCCCCCCCCAAAAAAAAAGGTCGCGCGCCTCCTTGTGGGCAGCACGCGTCATGATTCATGGTTTAGCTCCTAGCTCGCGTGCCCGTTGCGGCAGGTGGCTGGGCCACTGCGGGAGCTCCCCTGCATGGCATTGAAGCTCTGACGAGAGAGTTTAACCCAGGTACCCAGGCCTGTGGGATTCGCCGACATTGCGAATCGGTCGTTATTTTCCCCAAACGTAATGGATAGCGAGAGAACGTCAGCATAAATCACAAAGCGGTCATGGAGGCGTAATCAAACACCCTGCTGCGGTACTCTTGCGCATGACTCCAGAATACCACGCCCCAACAGCCAGTCAGACGCCCTAGAATGGAGCTGACCAGCAACCACGGGAGCCGACGAAGCGACGTCTGCTCACTTCACAGTCAATTCGCTGATGTTTGCCCAGAAAAGCCGCTCCCTTGCCGCCCAGCCGTCTTCTGGAACGTGTCCAGTCAAAGTTTAAACTTCCCGAGGCTAACTCCCGCCGACACTCAGTATTTTGACATCTGCCCGCCTTCATTTGACACCGAGGAGCTTTGGACTCGGAAGTCGACGCTATCCCCGGCAATCTCTCCGCTCGGGCAGTTGAGTTGCTCCACGCCGACTTTTGTGTCTCGCCGGCGCCGACCCGGACTCTCCGGACCTTTCCCTCGGCGACCGGTCATCAATTCACGGCGTTGACTTGGTCACGTATAGCCTCTAACCTTCCGGCCGACCAAACGAATACGAGCTACGGTAATTTGCTCTTCAGCTATCAACCATGCTCTTCTCCAAGATCCCTTTTCTTCTGCACGCACTGGTTGAGACTGCGGGGGCATCGTCGTTCATCTTGAAGCCGCAAAGCCAGCTGCCCAAGCCCTCCGCCGCCGCGCAACTCGTGCTGCAGTCATTTGGTGGCCTGCTCTTGAGCACGAATCTGATTTGCGTAGTGTTCTTGTGGCGACCGGACTTCGATGACACAAGCAGGCTGGTGGCGGCTTCATTGTCGTTTTGGCATGTTTGGCCGTGCTATCGCGCCTATATGCGATTGGCAGATTCCCGGGTGGACGGCACAGGCAGCGGCCAGGTGAAGACTTTGGGAGGGCCTGCGGTGCATCTTGGAGCGCATGCCGTGTTGTTCCTGGCATTTGTCGGTGCTGCCGCCATAGGGTAAATGAGGGAGAGTGATTATCACGGTTTGCAGTTTTCGACTAGTGTTCCAATCCGATGATGCGAAGGTCATCAGTTACACCTCTCTTACCAAATACAGCGCGATGATTGGCGAGGCCTTTGCGACGCAGTTCAGCATTGGCCGAAGTTAAGTTGATGGTGCACTGGCGCCCTGAAAAACTGGCTCCACGGCCTCAGATGTCCAAGAAAGCTCGCCGACAAACGTTTGTCATGGGTTTTGCAGTCTCACGCCGTCCAATGGGATGGTCTCAAAAGAACACCGGTGTTCGTTGCAGGCAGGTGGCGCAGTCTACAGGCGCCTCCTTTCTATTGGGATATCTTCATTTTAATACAGACGAAACGTTTCCGTTCCCTAATTCCTGAACAGCCTGAGACCCTCCTCCTCGGCATTAACATCATCGTCCATCTCCTCATCGGAAGCCTCCTCGCCAAGCCCCATCCTCTGTCCAAACAGGGTGCCGAACAGTCTATCGACAGCATCCTGCTCCCACATTCTGCGATCTTCAGGCGCCATGAAGTTCTGCAGCTTCTCGTGGATGTTGAAGCGCATCTTGCGGCCCTTGCTCGCTCTCCTGTCGACATGCTTCTTTGTCTTGGCCTCCTTCATGGCCGCCCACCTGACCGTCGGCTGCGCGGCGGCGCCGGTCGAGCCGTTGTCATTGGTGCGCTGCTCGACGAGCTGCTTGAGCATGAGCTGGTAAAAGTCGGCATCGTCGTAAATCTCGGGGTCCTCGTTGAGCTTCTTTGCGACCTGCGCCGGCGCGCAGGAACGGGGGGTTCGCGTGCGCTTGATCAAGCGGTCGGTGTTGAGAAGCTGCTCCTCCAGAGAGGCGACGATGGATTGCTGAGAGATGAGGTTGCGGGTCTTGACCTCGACGGTCGTGCTGCGGGTCTTGGTGGACCATGTCTCGAGAACCTTCTTGCGGTACTTGAGCGCACGCTGCTCGGTCTCCTGGATGCCTTCCCAGATGTCCTCGCTAGAGGTTGACGCGTCGACTTCGCTGCGCTTGCGCTTTTCTCCAGCCTGGGCAAGCCCCGCGGGAAGAAGGCTTGCACGGAAGCTGTCGAGAGTGTTGAGGAGCTTGAGGGCGGCCTCTTCGGCGGCCTCGTAAGGTTCCGAGTTCTGCTCAAAGTCGTCGGTGTCGACGACGGAGAACGAGTTGCTGGCGACGATGGCCTTTTGGAGGCGGATGCGGATGTTGAGCAGACCGTCAAAGGTCTTGCGCTGCTCGCGGACGGCGACACCCTTCTGCGCGTCTTGTTGCGCCGCGGCGGAGAGGGTTGCTGAGAGGGCCTTTTGGCCTTCGCTCATCAGCTTGCGCTGTTCGGCTCTGGCATCGGCCTTGTTGAACTTGCGGCGAGGCTTGGAGTCTTCGTCGGAGCCGTCAGAGTCTTCCTCCGAATCTTCGTCGCCGTCATCGTCATCGTCATCGTCATCGCCCTCATCGTCTTCGGAGCCTTCGAGGTCGGCCAGCAGGTCATCTTCGCTGCCTTCAAACCCATCCTCGTCATCGTCATCGTCATCATCCTCCTCGTCGCCGAGATCCATGCCGCCCTCCTCGTCGTCATCTTCCTCATCCTCCTCGTCCTCGTTATCCTCCAGCTCCCCCTCTTCCTCGTCGGAAATGAAGTCAGCGGCAGTAGGTCTCTTGCTGCGACCACCCTTCTTCTTATCTTTCGGCTGTGAGCTACCACGGAAAACGAACTCGTCGAGCTTCTCGTCGTCGCTTTCGCCAAGGGCATTGTCGCTCGCGATTTCAAAATCTTCGTCGCCGGCGGCCGCCTCGTCCGCAGCCAAATCAGCGTTCTCGGGATCGTCGTATTCTTCGTCGTTAGAGTCGAATTTCTCCTGTGCATCCTCAAAAACATCGCTGCCGTCGCTTTCGTCGTTCAAGGCATCTCGGCTGACGCGTGCGCCGCGGTACTGAGGACCGAGTGAGACTCCCTCCTTTTCGCGGAGCTTGCTCTTTCTGCAACACCCGTCAGTATTGATTCTCAAGCCCGTGTCATTGTTTCTCGATGGCGTACCCGACAGTAACATAATGCTCCGTGCCGACGTTCTCATCTTCGCTCTCACTACTGCCGCTCTCGTTCTCACTCTCGTCGACGGGCTCGGCCTCGGGATCAAGATCTGCGCATTTAAATCAGTCAATGATGGATGTGAAGTCGACCGGACTACATACCCTTGGGCAGTTGCTCTTCCCAGTCAGATGCTCTTCGACGGGCGGCCATTTTGTCGTCCGTCGCAAGTCCGGTTGTATGGCGATTACGGCAGAATTCAATAGGCGAAATTTCTGGGCTTCAAGAAACTTTTTGACGGTGAGGCGCGGCAGAATTAGGAACCCCACCACACGCTGGATTACATAAGGTATCTGCGGGACATTGTCTTCAACATGCTTCATGGTATCCGTACGGCACTTTCATCTAGGAAGATAGGCTTTGCAGCCCAGGTCCAATTCTATTCCGCATAATAATACTTTCGAATAAATATCTAAATCAGAACACAACGCCATTCCTCACGCATTTCGCGAGTGACGCACACTGCGACACGCCAACTTTACTGCTTACCGTCTCTCCAAGCATACAACGGCTGCATGTTCCCGTTCCCATCACACGCGCCAAATTTCCACCAGTCGCGATGGAGCCACCAGGTAACCGATCGAACAATCTTGAGAATCAATCTGCCGAGAGGGTCCGGCGAGACGTCTGCCCACAGACCTCCCTCAAATGCGCTGTCCATGGTGGTCAAAGCCCAAGGCAAGCCATCTAGAAAACCCATTTCTTGCTACTCCATGTCAGCTGTTGCACAGGAGGCGGTAATCAATAGTTGGCATACCATGACCTCTTGGGCTTCTTGTGCGAAGATCTTCTCGACTGGCGCCATTTTCTCAGTACCGAACTTTTCTAAACTTATGATGGTGGGAATCTCCTCCTCGAGATGAAGACACAAATCCTTCCCGAAGCGGTCGATTAGAGAAACAACCCTGTTACCGTCGTAGGCTACTTCCCGCGCGATGAGAGCCTTGATGTACTGGGCGAAGGACTCCAGGCCGTTGTGGAAGCTTTTGTGCTGTTCGATGTTGACGTCCATAAACCCAACGATGCCTGTGAGTCTCTCTACTGCCGGAAAAAAGAGGCGCTCTTCTCCGCTATGGTGCGCGTGAATCATGCGATACCACTGGTGCATATAATTCGCGAAGCTGAACTCGTCTTCGGGCTTGATGTGGGGAGCTTGCAGGTAGATGGCGTTGAGACCTCGGAGAATGCAGTTGTGAACCAACGCCATTTCAGACGCCATCCTGTGGAACATCGTCGGCTGTTTCGCCATGTTAGTTTCTCTTCTGTGTGATGTGCTGCTGGGCATGACTTGCCTTCACATCTTTTGGAAGCTGCGAGATTGGTGTCGACACCAAAGGGAATGGATGGTCGGCGTAAATGGGAGCCATTGCGCAGGTCTGACGGCGATGATACAATAATGGTCAGAAACAAGAGGCGATGCTTGATATCTTGACTTGCTGAAGCCAGGAGCTATTCATGATTCTAGTGAACAAACCACCGGATCTAATACAGCTTCAAGGCTACACAATCGTAACCTAGGTAGGCCACGCAACCCGTTGAAGCTCATGATCGAACGCATAGTCTCATGTCTTGTTTGCGCGAGGTGAGAACTAGACTCTTTCACATTACAGCTGTCCTAATCTGGACACACCTTCACTACGTAAAAGGCGGACATCAGCAGCCACACGCAGATCTGACGAATTGAATCCTGGTGTCTTCGCGGCAAAGCCGTCGGCCCAATTACAGCGGGCCATTATGGTTAGGCTGCCGAGCTGAGTTGAAGCAAAAAGGCAAAGACCAAGGTTGAGGTAGCCGATGAAGATGCCCGAGATGCCAGAAGTGTACTCAGCTTGATCGGACGCGCATAAGCACAATCTGGATATCGTCGCTGCCAAGAGATGAGATACCCGGTGTAGGAGCGGGTTGAATCAACCGCACTGCTCAGCCTGCACTACGAAAGAGCGCCTTGGGTCAGGCAGTAATCACATCACACAATTCTGCGCGCTTCCTCGTCTTGACTCAGTCACAGACCCAGAGTCCCAAGATGATGTCAATGCCGTCTTCAAGATCTGCAGTGTACACTGTGCAATCGATCTGGCGTGCGACGGTTAACCGCGAAACATATAGTAGCTGGTGATTGTCACAGTGCGACACTCATCGCGACTTGACCGGGATATCGCGAACAGTGCCCAATCAGTCGCCGACGATATCAATTACAGTGGGCTGTCCCAGCCAAGTGCTGGGCCGGATGCGACGGACAGCCGGGATCCGGGCCGGTCACGTGCACAGTCGCAGCGTAAACAGTGAGGCTACCGCTAAGCCCGCTGGAGGAGGCACCTGGCTGACTGAACCTGGGCTGGACTGGGCGGGCAAGGGGGGGCGCAGGCAAAAAATCACCATTACTCGCTTGTCTCCATCTCCTGGATCGCGACTCGACTATCGGCTCACGAAAAGCATAGCAGACCAGAGGAAACCGGCCGCGGGTGCCTCGCAATGCAATGGACCAGATCGAGTCGCAGGTTAGCGACCTGCACTATTTGACCCAAGCAGCCGTTCCTCTGCCACCCGACCGCGCTGCCTCTGCTTATTCTCCACACAATCAACAAGCCCATTCTCCTCTTTCCGCGACCCCCGGAGACAATTCCGCGAACTCAGCAGGGGGAGCCCGCGCCTCGATAGGTCCCTCTGGTGGTACTCCCTCCGTCTCGGGAGGCAATAAAAGAAAGTCTGAAGACGAAGGTGCTGCAGCCAAGCAGCAGCGAAGCAAACGGAATAGGGTGCGTTGTCTCTCCAGCTTGTTGCCGTCCTCTTGGAGTTGGTGCGCATGGCCGGCTGTTTGTCGTCTGCCATGCCTCCACCCACGTCCCCTCCAGACCGACGCGGACTCTTCCCGTCACGTCCTCTCGTACACACTCTCTCCCTCCCCGTGCCATGCCCACCCCCCTCTGTAAACTTTGTGGAACTTCGGGACGCTGATTGCGGTTGTGACAGTATATTTCGATAGCCTGGTAAGGTTTCCTCCAGTCCCTTCGTACCTCTCGAGTGCCATATCGTTGCCGGAATCATCCATCGCTGGAGCAATCCGTCGGCGCAATGCGACCGCCTAGCTCTACTTATACCTCGTCTACACGGCGATTGTCTCGATGGATCATGGCACGAACTCCAAATCACTAACACGCTTCCTCCCCTCGTAGCAATGAATGCAAGAGACGCAAAATCAAGTGCAATGGCGAAACTCCTTGCCAAAGATGCGGCAACCTCAACCTGGCGTGCCTGTACGCCCCCAACTGCTGCTCCAACAACTTCAAGGACTCGGATGAGTTCAAGAGCATGACGACTCAGATGGCCCGGCTACAGGAGCAGGTTGACAATCTCTACCAAAGCATGAATGCCCTCCGTTCCGAAACGCTGCGTCTTGCGCCCATCCAAGACAAAGTATTACCTTTCCCTTCGAGCACCGTCCAGGCGTCACCAGCCAGCTCGCTGTCTTCCGTCCACCGGCCCGAGTTGACCAAACCAAAGCAGGCACCCTTCCGTGGCCCTACCAGCATGGCCTTCAATATGGACGTTGCAAACAACACCATCCACAACATGGGCTACAAAGGCATCGGGGATTCCGAGGACCAAAATGCTCCGTTTGCCATGCCCGAGGACAGCCCTTTTCGCCTTGGACCCCAGGAGAACCCCACTGATCCCTTATGGAACTTCACCCAGGATGAGATGATTCGTTTGTGTCGTCTTCACGAGGAGGAGGTTGGCATCATGTACCCTGTCATCAATATTCCGTCTGTCATCGAGCATGTTCGCAACCTTTGGTCTTACATGGAGTCGGCAAGGAAGCAAGGCGCCATGCCGTTAATCAATGATGACAAGACTCTTCAGCTCAAGATTGTCATGTGTTGTGCTCTCGTGGTGGAGGAGCACGGTCACAGCGAAAAAGCCATCAAGCTGATCGACAGCATGGACGCCGTTGTCAACCGCAAGCTGATGGTGGACCCTGTCGACTTCACCAGCCTGCCAGCGCTCTGTCTGCTCGCTGGCTACAAGTTCTTGGCCAACGAAGAGATCGCAGCATGGCGCGTCATGGGTCAAGTTACCAGACTGTGTTTGGAGATGGGCATTCATCGCCAACAAGGTCTCATGGCTATCAAGGATGAGGAAGAGCGAAAGACTGCCCTCAGCAGTTTTTGGTCGGCCTACGTTCTCGACAGAAGGTGGGCTTTCGCAACGGGTCTGCCATTTGTTGTCCCGGACGAGGAAATCGATCCGGACTTGCCGCTGCCTGTAAGTTGTCTTGTACCCCAGAACGACGCATGAACTAATGTTCATAAGGAGCAATTCCCGTTTCTGGCTGCCATGGTCACCTATTCAAGACTCGGTGCCAAGGTTTGGCGTCAAGTGGCACATTTTGGCCCTGTTCTTGCCCGAGAACTCCACCATGAGGACATGGAGCGGTTGGACCAGGAAATTCTGTCCTGGTACGAGACTGTGCCTGAGGAGGTTAGGATGCGCAACTGGGACAAGGACAAGAAGTTGACCATGACCCCGTCTTACAACCTGCAAAGGCTTCGGGTTTGGACCTATCTTCGTTTCAACCAGGTATGTTTGCTCTGGAAGACTCGCTGCTGACGGATGATGACTGACTTAACTTCAGATCCGCACTTGGCTTTACACCCCGATCTTGCATAGCGCTACTAGCATCATGAGCCACACTGTCCAGGCCCAACGCGTTGTTGACTTGGCGAAAGATACGATTCGATTACTCAACCATCTAAACAACACCACAAATATGTACCGCAAAATCCAGGTCTTTTACCATCAATTTCTCACCTCGGCCATCTCTGTCCTCTTCCTGGCTGCCGTTCACGCTCCGGTCAAGTTTAGTGCCAGTGTCCGCGAGGAGTTTTATATGGCTCTAGAACTCGTCAAGGATCTATCTGCGAAGAGTTGGGTATCCCAGCGTCTGTGGCGCACCATTTCTTCTCTCAAAGAAGTCGCCCCAAGTATCGGCCTCCGCAATCAGGCTGACGAAGACCCACACAACTCTGCTGCGCTCGCTATGGCTGGGCTTGCGACCGGCCGCCTGTCAACAGACCCAGGACCCATCGCACCATATGGCCGCTCAATGGCATCGGCGGCACCTGCGATGCCACAACCGCAGCCAACGTCCAACATGGATGGCATTCCATCACCAAGCAACGGGACGCGTATCCAAACCGAGATGAGCAGGATCTTTGAAGGCTATATGGGACTAAACGGCTACTCTACAGGGGATGACAGCTTTGGAGGAGTATCCAGCGCGGAGTTGACCCCAACGACAACTGGCATGCCGAACCCCTATGTTGACAATGTTTTCTATCATTTCCGGGAGATGTTCTAACCGCTGTCGGCCAAGCATTCCATTTCTGTATTGATAGCGGCTGCCATTCAAGGCAGAGTTCTTGCATGCCTACTACTTGCTGTAAATGCTGTTCGTATTGTCATGCATTTCAAGAAAAGCAGACTAATGTGTACCAATTTTCATCCAAATCTACCAACGCGGTTCACAGGCCAAACCACTTGAGATCCTGATCTTCTTGTACAGGTACAGTGTGCCCAACACCCTGGGCAGAAATTCCTACAAGCTTGGTCCCGTCTCCATAGACAATCTGCGTGTATCCGCTCAGAGGTGTGTTCGTATTGTTCTTGGTAAAGCTCACTCCGTGTATTGTAGACCACTCTTTCAGCTGCTCCGCCAGATTGGGGTACGTCACCAGAGTATCAGCCGTGCCGTGGAACGTTTGCATACGCGGGTAGCTACCGTTGTACCCGGGATACATGGCGCGTATCTGAGCAGCCCACTCCGCGCCCGTCTTGATGATCTGCCCGTTTGCGCAACGCGGGTCGGCGCTGATGGGGCTTGATCCAGGAGAACCAGCAAGGCACCCAGCCGCAACGCCGGAGTAGCAAGACGCCGCGGCGAAGAGATCCGGGTACGTGGCCGACAGGACGTTGGTCATCATGCAGCCCGACGAGCTTCCCGTCACGAAGACCTTTGTGGGGTCGGCGGAGTACTTGCTGATGGTGTAGCGGATCATGTTGGCCAGGCCGTTCGAGTCGCCGCCGCCATCGCGAGTGAGGCTCTTGGTCGATGCAACGTCCCAGCAGTTGAAGTCCTTGGTGGAGGAGGGGTAGATCACGACGAAAGTTCCCTTTGAGTCAGACAGGGGGATGTATTCGGCTTGACGAGAGTAGGCCGAGCCCGAGCCGCCGCAACCGTGGAGTGCGAGAACGATGCCAGGCGAAGAGGACAGGTTCGGTGGTACGGATATATCCATCGTTAGGCCAGTTGGATTGGAGCCGAAGTCTGTGACGCGCTGGAGGGCTGCATTGGTTGCGCCCATGAAGGAGGCGAAGAGCACGGCGGAGGACAACATTGCGAGAATTGTGTGAATTTGGCGTTTGCTTAGATGTTTGACTCTACTGGCAGTGCCTGCTTGTACTCTCCAGTACGAAGGATAGTCAGGAGTCTTTTATAGACGAGTATTCTCCTTGAAGATTTGCCAAGTTGTCACGGAGGATCAACGCCGAATTAGCCAAATCACCGGCCTCGGCTCAACTGAAGGAACGAGATTGGAAGGTCTAGATGTGCCCTGATATTCGGCCATCGTCACTTTCCAAGACGAGGATACACAGTACGCGGATTCGGACGCAAATGAAGAGGGGCACATCAAAGTTGGCGTTGCATAGCATCCCAGTGGCTGCGCGGCTATTTAGGGCGAACGTTGCGATTTGCTGGTGGGTGCCACCCGTCCCTGATTGTCGGCAACGGTGGTCGGTAGTTGAGGCTGGCGGCTGATTCTTGGCTTTGCGAAGGATAGATTACTTATGACAGACGATTGGTGGTATATGTCTAGGTTTGAAAAGGAAGGAGATATTGGTGTCGACTGTTTTGGGGAAATCTGGTTTACGGGGGAAGGTGGGAGGCCGTGACCCCGCAATGCGCCGTCAGGGGCTGCCGAGGCTTGGGGTATTCAATTCAGCGTTGCATCCCGGGACGTGTTTGTGAGGGATTGACAGCAGAAGAAAGGAACGAGGTCAGAGCTCCGAGGGACCGAGAGCCTCGGGAGTCTTGCCGGAACAGTTGGGCCCGCTCTTGATCGGTTGCCGGCGCCGGGTGGGGCTGATTCGTCGGTCGTGCAGTCGGTAGTTTGATGTGCCCCTTCTTGGATGACTGATTCAGAGGAGGAACCGTATTTTTAGCCAATTGACTTGCACCTCAAATGGACATTGCATTCAGACTTCGCCCGACGCCCGGCCGCTCTCCTCAAATGAGAACGGTCAAGAAAGGTGGGACGAATAGGCAGAAGCGAGGGGAGTTGGTGCAGTGCCGAGATGTGCATGCCAGGGCGCGTAAGATTTGACTCATGGAAGATTCTAGTCATATTTGAGTTGAAATCAACCTGCATCAAAATACAGAGGACTACTGGCAGCCAAAGAGTCAGGAATTGTTGTTCGGATGGCTGCTGCACGACGCCCTTGAGTCCTCGACATCTTAGTATCTGGATGCGCCATTGGTAGATCGACAGAACCCGCTGTCTCCCAGAAACGAAGACAGCAATAATATCCAATCAGGTCATTTCCAACAATCGTCATCATGGTAGAGACTGTATCCAACCCATCGATAGATGTGTATCGACGAATGGAAGCGGAACGGACGGACCTCGACGACTGCTGCAATAACGAAGCTCCGTCCTGCCAACTTCAGGACCTGCCACATGATGTTCATTGCCTCATATCCTCCCACCTTCAATACCGAGACGTCCTGAGAATGTCCGTCACCAACAAGTTCTTCCACCAAAACCTCAACCCCAGAACCCTGTTGCCCCGGTCGGTCCAGAACAGGTTCATCGGAGAAGTTGACCTGGGTCTCTATGTTGGCAAGACCAAAAAATGGGCATGCTTTGGCTGTCAGCAATTTCTCCCGAAAGAGGCCTTTGGAGACCGAATGCGCAAGAGCAAGCAAGACAAGAGGGGAGCCAAGATGAGCCGCTTGGGCCTGCGGCGATGTTGGACATGCGCCATCGAAGGAAGGCTATATGAGCACCTTCAACCAGTCAGAAAAGATGGAGAGTTCTTCTGTCTCTGCCACAAATGTGGTCGTATGCAAACTGAATCGATGCGATGCCGTCTCCAACATGAAGTCTACCCGCTTATGACAACCGGCAAACCAGACGTAACGAAGTCCACGGAGGAGATCGACCAGTCAGCAAGAGTTCCTGGTGGAGTCATAGAGTCCACGGTCTGTACCGATGCCTCCAACTCTTCCTGTTCGCCTATCCAAAGACTTCCCGCCGGCGTGCTCGAGTTGGTTGTCCAAAACATCGACATGATCGACGCGATACACCTTCTTCAGACCAATCGTCATATGAATGACACCATAAAGACGAAGTGGGTACCTCTTCACAAGCGCTTTCAATTCGTTAGGCGGCGGGAACCCGGAGTCGACTGGTTTCGCATAGACGCTGATTTCGATCCTTCCTCCATCCCGAGGTTTGCGTGCTATGCCTGCTTTACTGTCAGGCCGCGTCACAAGTTCCCCGACAAGCAGCATATGCTCTGGAAGACCAACCCTTCTACATTCTGGAAGATGCGGTGTGACGCCTGCGTGGACTTTCTCTACAATACGGAACAAGGGAAGGAAGCTTTGCGAGAATTCAACCTCCACGAGGTTTGCGACAGGTGCTCTTGCTTGAAAGAGAGGGGCAAGCCATGCTACAATTGTATCGAGAAGTTGTGTATCGATGATCACAGCTAAGTCTATCTCGCAGACGTTTTCTTAGATTAACACGCTGCCCACGGTATTGAGAAGCCAGGCTGTACGTTCCCAGCTCTCGGCTGTGAAACGAGCGACAACCACTTTAACAAGGAATTCTGCTCGTGCGCGTCTGGAGAACGTGTTTCTCCTACACCATCACGACTTGTCCTGCAGCTGCCTGAAGATAAGTGGTTGGAGTTGAACACATCCGTGTCTGCTACTTGTGTATAGGAAGAAATCCATTCATTGCGAGTACGAGGCAGTGATTCATATTTTGTCTGTTCATTGTTGTCCGTCCCTAACCCTCCTCCACGATCCCGTTACAATTTGGACAGTATATGTCAACGCATGGTTATCGCAGCTGCTACAACGTGGAAAGATAAAAGACCGTCCTATTTTCCAAGTTTGCCGATCGTCTTGCAGAAAAGCTTAGAGGTAGAAAGTCGATGGGGGACAAGGTCGGCGAGGTGAACATAAGCGGATCCCACTGTAAACCTGTCTGCTGGGGACCACGCCAGAGAAGATTGAACTGCGCGCAGTCTCAGTTTGCGTCCATAGCCGGCTCACCGGCACCGTTCATGAGACTGGAACATGGAAGACAGTATTCTTCGGACGTAAGGTGACCATACCGGAGACCCATGAAGCGAAAAAGTTGCGTCAAGGCAGCTTGCCGACTCGGATAAGCGTAGACCAGGTACTTGAACCCTTCGCATGCCCAGATACCAAACTCTTCGGCTAGCTGGGCCATTAGCTCACATTGGGCGCCGTTGAGGCTTCTCAAAACCACCAGGGCAACAAGAAATCTTTTCCGAAGTGCAGACGGAACAGATTGCTTCCCTAACGCAAGTAGTCGCCGATCTACAAGTTTAATGAAGGAGTTGCACCCCGTGATAGTGGCATTGAAATTGTCCACCTTCTTTGAGTCCTCCAAGTAGGCCAGTAACCATCCTTTGCCGTGGCGTGGAACTTCCCCGGCGATACACGACCTCAATTCTGATAATGTCAGCTGAATGCCTTCGTCGCGTTCGTCGCGTTCGTCGCGTGTTTCGTATTTTCCTGTGTATTTGAATGATCTACCGACGGTATCTTGGCATGCATCTTGGGCCTGAATAAGACCCATGTTCTTGTGGCCAATCTTTCGTGCGATTTCATCATATCGCTGTTTCTGGGGTAATCCGCACAGCACTGCGTAGCCTCGTGGGCACACTTGAGCGAAATGGATGGTCGACAAAGGATCTAGTCCTTTCATAATGATCAACCAAAGAAAAGTTTTGATTGAAACGAAGCATTGGTTCGATAGATAGCGAGTTGGCGTCCTAGTCATGAGCTGACGAAGTGACAGACGATGCAAAGGATCTTAGGGGTCGTTAGTCTGAAGACGTTGTCATTACGCAAACGCTTACGAGAACATCGCATACCCACCGAAGAGCTATTGATAGCTCTACTAGTGTTACTCTGTCACTAACTAATCCATCTTCCAAAGGTGTCAAACCAGATGGTGTGGCCTTGATAATGATTCCTAGTTCTTCGGCACCTTCGGTTATTGATAAATTCATGTCTTTGTCCCAGTCCTAGATCGTAACCTCAAGTCTGGGCCTTGGCATACATGATGTCTGCCGTTCAGCTCCTGACTTTGTTTACCATAGAGATGCTTCTGTTGTTGTGAATATCAAGTTCAGAACGCGCGCTTTCGCCCGGGCTGTTCCACCTTTGTTTGAGCGATGCGTGCGTAAGTCCCACAGGACACCCAGGCCGTTAGCACCCTCTGTCGGATGCTTTCTTCTCGTATCCAAGCGTCCAAGTTCTTTAAATGCGCGATGAGACTTATTTACAGTCAATATTTGGAAGCTCACGCAAGTGTATGATCCTGGTCATGTTCGGCATATGAACGCTGTCACGCTGGCGGGTGTTGCAAGGAAAGGTACGGTTGCATTAGTAAATAAGCGGAGCTTGTATTGACGCAATTAGATCTACAATTTTGATTCCGCTAGCCGAGATGTAAGTTCATTGGCCCGAAACAAGCCCGAAGCGAACGCGGCGGAGTGTCGGATCTGGCTTCAGGATGTAATTACACGGAAACGGCTGCTTACTGAGATCAAGGGAGCCATATGACAACAAGGCACTCTTACACGTCCAAATCCAACGAAACGAAGTTAAAGTAGGCTTATTCAACCCCTAGTTTCTCCATAGAGCAGATGGTCTAACTCCAGGATCAAGCGGCATGGAGATCAACGAGCTCGAGTGCCCCCCCCCCCCCCCCCCCCCCCCGCTGTAAGGCGGAGACGGACAACATGATGCACCGGGGCCACGACATGGGAGTAACCTTTCTATTCGGAAACTGGGGAAAGTTGTAAAACCAGACACTTACAAATGGAACTGACGGTGATTTAATCGTGTTGACTTTTTTCTTCGCTATGCCGGTCTAGATTCCCTTCAAAGCACGAGCTCTCCACGCAGATAGCCTAGACAACTTCCTTCTTCAGTTCCAAAGCTTTGTCCGCAGCGGGCTCCTTTGCGCGACTCGGATTGCTTTCCTTGTCTTCGTATGGGGTAGCCCCCATATGTTGCCACGTTCGTTTGATCATCAAGGTTACTTCCTTCTCCTTTCCATTGATCAATAGTTCAGTGTCACCGCTGCCGAAAGCGGTAATGGATTTGTGCTTTGTTTGGGTCAGCGGTGAAGCATTGTTACGCTTGTAGCTATCAAAACGTACCAGGCCTAAGGTCAACTTGATCACTGCATCAGCCCAAGCAGGCTGATAGAGATATGCTGGTTTCTTCCCTTGAAGAGAAAGTACAAGATTATCCGCGGCAAACATGGCCTGCTTCATAGCTGAACGGGCGTTCGGGTTCGTGACTCCTGTTTCAGCAACATCGCCACAGACATAGATGTTGGGAAGTGAGTCTACGTTAATCTGCATTGTCGGCTTGACCTTGATGCGCCCTGATTTGGCGATGACATCGGGCGCGAGCTCCCTCACCAAGTGAGAGGATGGTTGCTGGCCAATGGCGTTGACCTAAGAAACGTCAGATAAATGGCTCCAGCCCAGGTAGCTCTCGGTGGCGGAACTTACCAAGAAGTCACACTCGAGCTTTCGACCAGATCGAAGGGTAACGAACCCATCGACTGGGGCATCAGTGGTTGTGCGCTCGCCTAGGATGACTTGAACACCGAGATCTTCCAGACCTTTGCGAGCCCCGGCCTGAAGTTCAGGGCCAAAACGGTTCATGACAGCATCCCTTGAATGAACCAGAGTCACGCTCTTCTCAGGATATTGATCCTTTGCGTCTGTAGCAAGTTCAACGCCGGCAGCACCGCCACCAACCACGACCAGATGCTTTGCAGTCTTGATGCGCTGCTGGAACTCTTGCAAAAGCTTGACGCCTTGGCTTTTATCCGTCGAACCAACTCTTGAAGGCAATGACATGCCGACCCCTGACCCGGTAGCAATAATCATGTGAGAGTAAGGAATCTCCTCGCCGGTTCCTTGCATCGTGACTATCTTCTCACTGATGGTTGATACCCGGTCATGAATCCATCGCACAATCGAGGAAGATTCGGCAGGGAGATAGGGGCCGTAGGGAATAAAAGTCTTTGCCTCATGGCCCTCGACTACGCAGAATCGTGGCAGAGTCCACGTGAACTGCCAGTGGCTGTTTGGCTCAATGATGATCAGGCGATAAGGGCCATCCGTTGGGAGCGACGATGCAATGAGCCGGGCGGCATGATATCCTGCGAATGATGCGCCGACAATGACGATGTTAATGGTTTCCGTGGTTGCATCCTTGGATGCTGTGTTGGAGGCGATCTTCTTAATCGTGTAGGCACGCGCAAAGAAATCCGCAAAGAGGCGCAGGGAGTAGCCGATTAGTCTCACGAAAAGAAGGACTTTCTTCGCCTTCTTGTAAATTGCGGGCATTTGCGCGGTTGCAATTCTGAGAAAGTAAATATCTTTTGAAGTTAGCGGCAGTTGCAGTTGGGATTTACGGCCAATGAGCTAATTTCCGGTGGACGAGGACGAAGCGCGAAAGAGAATGAAGAATGGGAGGGCATGACAGCAAGCAGCCGATGGGACGGAAATCACTAAAACTTATCAGATGGATCTGATAAGACCCCGAAGAACGTACCATGAAAGGCACTGTCCGACGGTGGTAGATTCGGTGTCGAATTGACCGATGCCGCTTCGGCCGAAGGGTCTCTGATGGCCGTATATTGCTAGCGCTGAGAGAGTCGCCCTGAACGGCTTTAGATCCCGGAATTTCCACCGCTTCGCTTCGGCCTCGGGTTAATCCCTGCAAGAACGAGCATCACGTCTCTTCACGCTGTGTGGGATCATCGCGGGATCTTTCGGTCGAAAAAGAAACCTCGTAAATTTTCACAGGGTGAGCAAAATGGAGAAGAACTGGGAGGGACCCAGCTGATTGAGCTGGACGGGATTCCAGTGCCATGATGCGGACTAGCGCATAATACGAGTAGGACTCCGTCAGTATGTCTGATGTCTCTCATCTCGATTACGTACAGAGCACTCATTCCTCGGCCCATGCAAAGATTGTGTCTTTCCGCTCAGCTTGGTCCAGTAGAAAGTTGTACACGGTCACTTAGGCCATAATATGAGCGAAAGGTAAGTCACCTTTCACAAGCATTTCCGGACCTGTAATCAGCGCAACGGGGCGTGATGAACCAGGCCACCAACCAGCGGTAACCGAGAGTTCCGTCAACCGAACAGCTTGGCGACCTGAAGCCCCTGTCCTGGACCCTGGAGCTCACCTTAATTGTCGTGCCGAGCACCGAAATGGGCCATCAGCGTGGCGAGTCATTGAACCAACCGACCGCGAACAGAACCAGACGTGTCTTTTCTTTCATTCTCCAGAACACCGGAGAAAGGGACTTTTCGAAAGAAGCATAGTGCTAGTCGCAAATAGTAGCTACAGGGGAACCATCCGAGGTCCGAATTGCATGTACATGTACTGTTGCCCAAAACAAGAACGCCATAAGTAACACGTGAGAACTAGACCTGCACCTCCTGCACCTGCACCTCAATGGCCACAGTACCGCTTCCAGGCTTCGTCTCAGCCGTTACAGCATCTACGACGGGCGTGGCGGGCAGCCTCTTCACTTCACTGAAAGGAGGGTAGCCCGCCGCGCGCCACTCCTTGAACGTCATGCCGCCAGCGCAAGCTGGCATCTTGGCCATCAGGGGCACAACATGGTCCTCAGATGCCCCCGTTACCTCGGGCTTGTGAACGACCTTCTCGTCTAGGGTCTCGTACCCCATCTTTTCGTAAAGCTTGTATGTCGAAGGTGATGATTCGAAGTACAGGGGGATTCCCAGGCTGTCACTAAGTTCCATTCCCCACTTACACCAGAGCGCACCGACCTTCCTGCCCTGGTGTTTGGGGTCGACGGCGATAATGTGGCTATCTGTGATCCTTAGGGTCAGCTTATTGCCAAGAGAGATCACAATTAAGGTCGTTGCGACTCACAGATGTAACGGCGTCCACCGAAGAGCTTCTCTCTCACATCGTGCAGGGGGTTGAGAATAGCCTCGGCCCGCTCCCTCTGCTTGCCTTCGAGCCAGGTGGCACCTTGGTTTCTGCGCTCCTCCTCGCTGCGCTCCTTGAGATAGATGTCGCCAAGGGCCATGCCAACGATCTCCCCTGTCTCAGTATCGACGCACTTGTAGGTGTACTGGTAGTCGCAGTGATGCCACCAGGCCAAAGTGCCCTCTTTGTGCGCTTTGCGAAACTCTTCAGAGTCTGTGCCGCCTGGGAAAAGAATCTCTACCATGATCTCACCCATCTCATCGTGCTTGAAGGCGTTGAAGTAGACATCGAAGACCTTCTCGATGTCCTGAATCAAGGCGGGGAGGATGGCGTAGCCCATGATGAACAGAATGTACAAACCAGAAGACAGTTGGAGGATAGTAGTCCGTCAAAATGGAGCTGGAGTGCAGAGATGATCCAGGAAGATGGTAAATCAAGAGGTGAACTAAGTAAGATTCCCATGACAAAGTCCCTTCATATATACTGCACACTTCTGTGACTTCATGGAAGCAAACGGCATCCGAAAGCCCCGCCGATGCCGAACCGGTCAACTCTTTCAAAGGATCTTGATTCCATCAGGCCCTCATCAGGTCCTTCTGTTGGTCTGGCCATCTACTCTACGGGGAAAGCGGTCAGCTCCGTGGACACAACACTCGAGAGGCATCCAAGATACCCAGCCCGCTAGTGCCTCGTCCCATGCGACATGATCCCGCCTGAGTCTGTTTTGCGGCGCTGTCCCGGTCCCTTGTCTAGACCCGTTTAAAGTTATCAGATCCGCATTTCTAGCAATCAAAAGCTTTTTTCCCACGACCTCGTGTTCCCCCCGCTTTACCACACCCTAGTCCTGGTCTTGGCTCTTTTGTGGCAATGTCTTCACGGAGTAGCTGCAGATTTTGCTACGCGAACAGCATGAGTCGATACCGCTCTCCCAAGCGACCGGAACGGCCGCATCCCTGGCGTGAATTAGCTAAATGGGCAGGCAAATCGGCATCAACCCACGAATGCCCTAGTTATCTATTGCTAAGCCCGAACCTCCACCATGTTGTGGACTTTTTGTCTCGACCAACAGCGGGGGCATAAGGGACACCCACCGCACCAACAGCCTTCTCGACCATGAAGGATGCCAACAGTTGCTCACAGGTGCAGCTTAGATATATGGAGCGCCAGGAATTGTGCAAGCGAGCAAGACATATCACGCATCGCCTCTCATTTGGTGGCGTTGACGCCACCAGAAGACGTTGATGTTGGAATTAACGCTAACTCTCAGCTGGCGTGCCAAGTCAAGTTATCTGATCCGTCTCGCTTCCGATCATGCCGTTATCTGATCCATCAGTTTGACTCGGCTTCCGGCCTCAATGACCCTAAGTTAGCCTCCCTCCCGGAGCATGGATAAAATCGGGACTAGCGGTGCTCTGTATGACAGGGTTGTGGTTCGTTGAGGTTGCATTTGTCTAAGCGAAGGGCCAGACTGAGATTCAAAAAGTTCGTTGCATTTGGCAGCTTGCTTGGCGGCTTCTTTTTTCAGCAAGAGACTCACTCTTCAAATGGGGAAATGGTTTCGTCTCATGTTGGAACTGGGGTGTTCAAGGAGAAATGACATCCATGCCAAGATGGCCTGATCGTGCATGCGCCCACACTATGGTGGAGTTTGCGCCCTGCCAGTGTGTGCACCAGGCTTGCCAATACAATGATTTCCTTGCAACATTGTTGTTGGTCAGCAGCCACCGCATCAGGTTGGAACGGAGCGCACCTGCTCCAAACCAATCCGTTCTGCTTCCGTCAAGGTTCTCTGTGAGCTATGATCTCGAAAGGACAAGCAATATCTGTTGGTACCCTGTAGGAAGAATTACCTTTTTCTACAACACCAAGAAAAAAAATTAAGGAAAGAAGAGGAAGCTGGGCGAGGAAAACGAAATAAACCACGTGTGTGAAGTACACTGAGTCTTTTGACGACGCCCAGAGTTGCATGTTCCTGCGAAAATCCTCTGAGAACCTCCCAATGGCAGTGGTCTATCAAAGTTGGGTAAGTCTTCGCCACACTGAGAGGCGCTACCATCGGGCAAATTTCACTTGGAAACTCCGTTCTCATTCCACGACGCTGATAAGTAAGCGAGTTGCTATCATTGGGTACATGTACGCAAGCATGGCAGGCAGCAGCCTCGTCTACCACCTATGCTCATGAAGTGTATTCACTCAAAGAGAAGCTTCCACTTGAAATACCACTTCTCAGGCTTGACAGGAGTGTTGACTTCGGCCAAGATTTCGTCAATACCAGAGACCAAGTCAACCTCTGAGGGGGACAGAGCTAGCTTGTCGCAACGTCCGACAGTGAACTTGTGGCCCAAGTAAAGGCACGCAAAAATTAGGATCCCGACATATGAGGTGATGAATGTGCTTATATCCCAATAGCCCCTCACGAAAACCTTGTAACCATTCAGAAGCAGCAGAATGCTGAAACCGCAAGCACTAACCCATGAGGAGTAGGGCTGGAAACGGGATCGAAATGGCATGTTTGCGATCCCTTGATGGTCGGCGGCCTTCCGGAATCGCATATATATGACGCAGCAGCAAATCCAACTTTGAAACGCGCCCGTGCTGATGAGATTGGCAAACCAGTTGAAGACTGCTGCTGCCGAACCGCCTCTGGAGATATTGAGGAATGCAAGAAGGCTAAAGAGTGAGCTGAAGCCGGTTGCATAATATGGGATACCCGACTTTGTACAGCGGGCGAAGATGGCCGGAGCGTTGCCAGCTTTCGCTAGAGAGTAAAGAGCTCGACTTGCGAGGTACAAGTACGAGTTGCCGGCCGACCATGCGGAAAGGACGATCATTGCATTGATGACGGAATCGAGACCTCTAATGCCAGCGTCACGGGCACCAATGGCCCAAGGAGACGCCGCAGCGCCGGACCCAGCAGATAACAACTGCTTGTGAGTACTGGGGACAAGAATTCCAATCGCAAATGCGCCCAATATGTAGAAGGTGATGAGTCTGTAGAAGTAGCGAATGGTTGCCTTTGGAATGTTGGTTCTAGGACTTTCCATCTCTCCGCCTGTGATGACCATCAATTCTGGAGCGAAGCCGAAGGCGTAAACGGAAAACGTGGTGCAACTGATGAAAGCGCAAAGATGTCCAACAGGTCCTTCAACGAGGTATGCGTTTATAGGCCCCGGCTTGCGCCAGTGCTTAAAGTATAGGGGCTCTGCAGGTCCCCCACCGAAGAATAGCACCACGGTCATAATGAGAAGACCTAGAATTCCGATGACTTTGGTCGATGCAAACCAAAACTCGGTCTCTCCATAGACTCGTACAGGTAGGCAGTTGCAAAGAATAATTACACCGCCTACAAGCACAAGCCAAACTGCGGTATGGACCGGGGGGTTCCAGTATTCGATAATGAGAGCGGTGACGTTGATTTCAGCCGGGACGGTGATTGCGAAGATGTACCAATAAACCCATCCCAGTGTAAAGCCCAGGCTCTTGGAAACAAACCTGTTTCCATAGTATGCCACAGAGCAACCTGGGACAGGTAGATAACTTGACATCTCGCCAGTTGCCGTTGCAACGCCGTATAGAAGAATCGTGATCGTCGAATACGCGAGCAATAGGAACAAGGGCCCGCCCATTTGGAGAACCTGCCCTGACCCTACAAAGAGACCAGTGCCGATGGTGCCTCCGAGGGCTATCATTTGGGCATGACGTGACTTGAGACCGCGCTGCGTTTCCACAATACGACCTGGCTCTTCGTCTACTTCTCCATGAGCTACTGAGGTGACCCGGGTCACCTCGTTGTCCACTGGAACGTCGATTTTGCCGACATCTCTCTTGTCCGAGGACTCCGAAGGTAATGACATTTTTGAGATTTCTTCAACAGTAACAAGACAAGGTCTGGAGACACGAGGACAAGGACAATTAGATTTAGTAATTCTGGGCTGCAGCAATACAGAAAAGTCTGAGCCTCTACATTTCGATGAGGGGCCCAATAGGCAACATTTTCTACTTGCGAAGCTAATCATCCGTACAGACCATTGGCAAATGATTGGACAAGACGCGTCCGTGGATACTTTCTATGTCGGTGAGCTTAGAAGACCGAGCTGGAGAGAGGGGGATGGATATCAGATAACGGTGAGCCAGGGTGTTGGGCGGTGCTATCAGCTGATGATGATAATGCTCACTACTACCTTCGATTACACACACGTAGTAGACTTCCCCATGGGGCGACATGGATAAGGATTTCCGGTGAGGACTGGGGTCAACGGGGGGTAATGGCCCTCCTGCAAGAGCTAGGGGTCACGAGTCAAGAGATAAGCATGGGTACCAGCACCGCTCACCAAGCTCTCTTGTCATTCACATAGCTTAAGCCCAGCACACACGCAATGCGATGACGGGCATTTGAATTTATGTTAACAAGGCTGGGGGCTGGTATCGTTCTAAACTGGAAGTCCGCCAATATTCCGATATCCCGATGACGTTGGAAGCGCGCCTGCGGCCTCGCACCCCTTGAGAACTAGCTGCCCTGCTCATGAAACATTGCTTCAAATCGCCGTAGAGTGTCTTAAGATATCACAACGCGCAGAAACATTGGTCATATGCCCAGGAAAGTGACTGTCAAGTGTTGAGGGAGAACTTGATATTTCTTCAGATAACCGCGTCCTTCGAGCTTACACGACTGAGCAACAACAGCCGTGCCGTTACATGACAACCACGACAAAGGCAACAGACACAGACTAAATTGTAATTACTAATTCATGATAGGCTTGTATCGGAATGGTTGTTCACGAAAGAAAGAAGAGATTCCATTGCTGTGTCAATTTCTGCTAAATAGCAACCTGCATGCCTCATTCTGCCCACACAAGAAATTCGAAAAGGCCAAAATTATTTCTTGAAATCTCCCTTGGATAACTCCTCCTCCAGGTCATAGTACACCTGGAACTCGCAGTAGCAAATCTCTGGGTCGCTCTCTACATCGAAGTTGAAGTCGGCTTCTTCATCCGTAATCAGAACCTTCGGTAGGCCATTTGCCGCTGCTGCTTCTGCTAAAAGTTGGACCTGGCAAGATCTCTCCATAGATGTGAATAGAAAAGCGGCTTCGTCAACCGTCTGCCCTACTGTCAGGATGCCATGATTTCTCAAAATGCACCCTTTTCCATTCGGCCCTAGAGCAGCCGCGATACGATCGCCCTCTTCGCTACCCAGTACAACCCCGCCGTAGCTGTTGTAAACGCTGTGTGCGTCCCGGCGGAACTTACAAGCGTCCTGGGTCAGCATTTCGAGTCGTCTGCCAAAAACGGACCAAGCTTTTCCATGGACACTGTGAGAATGGCAGACAGCATGGGCGTCCGGCCGGGCCTTATGCACTGAGGCGTGAATGAGGAAGCCGGCTGTATTCGGCGGTGCTCGACTACCTCCAAGGACAGCCCCGTCGAGACCAACAAGGATCATATCGCTGACCTTTAGGAGACCGAAGTGTCGACCCAACGGGTTGGTCCAAAAAGCGTTGGGAAATTCTGGATCACGAACGGAGATATGACCACTCATGCCCTCAATGTAGCCTTCTCGGTACCAGTGCCTGAAGGCAGCTGCCATGTGCTCAAGCTGCCACTGCCGATGCGACTGGAAATTAGGGTGTCGTGGGACTCCAGCAAGAACCACGTCTCCGTGGGACATGGCTTGAAGAGGAGTTTTGTTCTTGAGTTCGTGCCCATGTTTGGTGTGCGAATCCTCTTTTGGCTTGATGCTGAGGATATGCATCGTCGTAGAAGTGACAGTGGTTGAGCTCATTGTTGCGGAATGGCGAGAAAAGTAACTGAAGAAGTTGTTTTTGGATCGGTCGAAAAGACGAAATGTGTCTGTCAGCTCCGGGATGATTTAGCCACCTTGCTTAGACATTCCACACGTTGTCTTGGTTCAGATTCCATTTAAATGATCTTTGACCTCCCAGAAGTGTAAGTGGCATAGCACGTCTCACGTCCAAAATCGCTCAAACAAGCAAGCTTCCCCGGAAAGGGAGAGCGCTCGGATAGTTCGACCAGGTTTCCATTAGTCTCTCTCCTATGCCACTTGCGTCACATACCACGTCAGATCCTCCCACAGGCCCTCTGATTGGGAAGCTTTTCAAGCAGGATCACGAGAAGAACGTTGAGATAGTAGATTGAAGAGTGTGGGTACACGTAAACAAATCAGAATCGTGCCCATTAATCCTTCTCGAAGTTAGATCTCTACCAGAAAGCTGGGCACGGGTCTGCCATTCTCGATGGAAACAGTACAGCCACTGCATAGTACTAGGTATTTCCATCACACTTCAATTAGGCTAACGTTGGAGTATTGGGGAATTGCTTTCATTCTAGGTAACCAGGCCAAATACGGGTGTACAATACCGTGCTAGTCACTTGCGCAGAGGAATGAACCCTGCATTGCTCTGACAAGCAAACCCTTCGACTAATTCCACACAAGACTGGCATTTTACTCAGCACTCAGCGACAAGATGAGGCATTCATTAGAACTTATGAACTTATCTATCTGAAAACGTACGTAAGTGACCATAATCTTTGGAAAGAAAAGTGAATGTCTACATCAATGGTTTCTTCCCAGATTCACGAGGAATGACTCGAAACTGTTTGAAACCGACTGCTTGTAGATGATCATGATTTCTGCGAAAGACTAACAAGCTTTAATATGTAGGTGTATGGCAGCGATCAGAGCTTGTTTCCCATATTCACATGAACAGCCTTGATGTTCGTGTATGCTTCCAATCCGGCCTCCCCCAATTCCCTGCCAATACCGCTCTGCTTGACACCTCCAAATGGTACCCTAGGGTCACAGTACTGACTACTATTGATCCAAACCATACCAGCTTCGATTTCCTGGGCAACGCGGTGGGCTCGCTCGAGGTCGGTCGTAAATGCAGCAGCGCCGAGACCGTATGTAGTGTCGTTGGCCAAAGCAACAGCCTCTTCTTCTGTTTTAAAACGAAGAACAACCACAACCGGGCCAAAGATTTCCTCTCGAAAGATGCGCATGGAAGGCTTCACATCGGTGAACACTGTGGGGGCCACCCAGAAGCCCTTTCCGCTCTTATCGCCGGCGACGGTGGTGGGCTCCCCGACAGTAGCAACAGTGGCACCCTCCTTCTTTCCGATGTCGATATATTGGAGAACGCGGTCGTATTGAGCTTTAGACACTAAGGGGCCCTGGTATGTCGATGTGTCCCACTGGTTGCCCAGTTTGCTCACGGTCTTTGTTGTGTCCAAGAAGCTCTTGATAAACCTGTCGTAAATTCCATCCTGAACAAGAATACGGGAAGTCGCAGTACAAATCTGTCCCTGGTTGGACATGATACCGAAATGAGACCATTTGACGGCTTGGTCCAACTCAGCATCTTCAAACACAAGAAGAGGTGACTTGCCTCCTGTCTCGAGGGTAATGTTCTTTAGCGTTTTTGCCGCATTGCCCATAATATCCACAGCAGTAGCCGTAGAGCCTGTAAATGCAACCTTATCAACGAGAGGGTGCTGAACAAGGGCTGTTCCAGTCTCTCTTCCACCGTTGATAACATTGAAGACACCTGGAGGGAAACCAGCTTCCTTAACAAGCTCAGCCAGAACCAAAGCACTCAGAGGAGTCTGGTCGGCGGGTTTAAGGACGATCGCATTACCACAAGCCAGGGCCGGGCCTAACTTCCAGATGGCCATGCATAGTGGGTAGTTCCAGGGGATGATCTGGGCTACCACACCAATAGGCTGACGGATGGTGTACGCGAACTTTTCGTGGGTAGTGCTGATCGTTTGGCCAAACGACTTGTCTGCCCAGCCAGCGTAGTAGCGTACCACACCAACGGCTTCAACCAGGTCACCCTCGATCGCCTCCTTGTACGACTTTCCTGTCTGCATATGAGTATGTACACTCGTCGTATCGAAAGAGAATGTGGCATACCGTTATCCCATGCATCAATAGTAGCGAAGAGCTCTCGCTTTTGCTCGATGAGGTCGGCAAGACGTGACATCTTTAGACCACGGTCGGAGGCAGATAGCTTCTTCCAAGAATCATTTTTCATGACCGCCGAGGCCGCTCTGACAGCTTTGTCCACGTCGGTCGTGTCCGCGGCCTGAACCTTGGCGATTTCTTTCTCAGTCCTATTTGGATATCAGCAATGATGACCGGAATCTTCTTTCGGCATGGTGGAGCTCACGCAGGGTCAATTGAGACAATGCTCTGGCCGCTAGAGGATGCGACAAATTCATTGTTGATGAACAGACCCGTGGGCTGAGTGTACTTCACCCCATTGGGGGCTTGCAAGTCGAGAGATAGGGTCGGAGACATATTGGACGATTACGAAAGTAGTCTACGCAGCACATAGAAGTAAAAAAAGAGGCACGAAATGTTCTTTGCAAAAGACAGCTGGCAGTGGCACGAATCCGAGTCTTGGGGGATAAGCTCATTTGTATTGGCTTCGGAAGCTATCTTTGAAGCTTACATAGAAATGGACACTCGGGTAAACTCGATCAAGATCGTGAACGCTTTCTCATTCGAGAGCTCATGTAGTCAGCGAGCTGATCACTTTGAATCGCACTCTTGATCGAAATGACGATTTCTACTATCGTGGGTGCATCGCGTCTCAGTCGCGGGGTTACCCCGCGATTGTGCCCTTCTGTTTCTGGAACTGTTGTATCAACACCCCTGCATGGGAAGGGAACATGCTTCGATATGCAGCTTGATCTTCTCTAGCAAGCTGTTGCAATCGAGCTTAGTAGGCTATCAGGCGTTATCCAAGACTTTTGCCAGGTGGTGTGGGTTTCCGAAAACAATGCCGTGGAAACCTTCCCGATCTGTTGTTGGGAAGACGTTGCTCACAACTCCCCTGCCTCACTACTTTTGGCGCTGCGGGGTTCTCAGGACGCCACCGATTAATCTAGCCCGTGGAGACATGCCTATAACTGAGCAATCTGCTCTTGTCAACTCTGAACTTCGTCACGCCCGATTGACACCATTGTGCAATTTCATCTGCGCGCGGATACGTGGTAGCGCCTGATTCAGCTAAGCATAATTCCATTCGCACTGCGAGGAGTTTGTTCCCTAAGCCCACAAAGTCGGACCCCCTGAAGACTGTCAACAGATGCCTAAACCAGTCAGATACCGGGCCGAGCACACTCGGACATTTACTGGATGCCGATCTTGCCGGGCCCGTCATGCCAAATGTGACGAGGGCAAACCAGAATGCAATGCCTGCATACGTCTAGGGGTCACCTGCGGTGGCTATACTCCAAGCTTGTCCTGGATCGCAGACGGTGACGCCACTGGAAGATTGGAGCCTCGGGACCCAGAAACATCTGATTACCGCTATCCGCTTTTTTCCGGTACGTCTGGCCAGTTCACTCTTCGTACCTATATGCCGCTGACTCTGATTCGCATTTTCTAGATGCGGAACGTCGTGCAATGTGTGCCAGGCTGTCCAGGAGTCTCGGCTCGAAATCCGCAGGAAGCATTCTGGCCGACTTAGACTCGGCCTCCAAAAGAAGTGACACCAACAGCGATTTTAGTGTTGCTCAAGGCCCGTTCGGAGTATTTCGCATGGATGAGAGTGATATGACTTCAATTGCCAGCCGTTCATCTTCATCTGGGTCAACACATCATACGGCCTCTGACACAGATGACAAGGGAACGGAGGAGTCCATCGGGCTTCCTGGTGATCTCATCAAGTTTAACTGGTCACCACCAGACCAGGATCTAGACTTCCAGTCTTTCCTTGACAATATGGACCTTTCCATGGGCCAGGACGATGTCCTTAGCTCTACCGAAGCCTTTACAGGCTCGATCTCTGATCTTTTGGCTGACATCCCACCTGATTTGGAGGCCATTTCGGATTTTTATCTTGCAGAGGAAGGGGTCGTCCCCGAAAAGGACATGTCCACACTTAGGAGGGACACTGATGTTACCAATCAAGCTGCAGTCGGGGACACAGTCCCATCACCTCCTCTGTCAATCAATCTCGACGCAAGGTCAGATATGCCCGAACAAGCCCAGGCGCTATTGCGTTATTACAAGACTCACATAGAGTCCGCACCAACATGCATCCAATCCAGCAGGTGGAAATCACCATGGAAGCTCCTCTTTCTTCCGTGCGCATTCGAGACATTTGCAGAACTGTCTCTTCTCGGCGGCACATCGCATACTCGGTCAGCAATCCTCTGCGCACTTCTGTCTCACAGCGCCTTTCAACTTCACAAGTCTGACTCAAATTCGCAATCGGACTATTGGCATAATCTAGGAGTCAAGCATAGGGACAGAGCCCAGAAACATCTGAGAAGCGCCGTCGAGACTGAGGCAAGCGACTCAGAGCAGACCAAGTATAAAGAATTGTTGATGGCCTTCATAGCAATGGCAATGATATCGGTAAGTAGATGTCAGTGGACTGACTAATTCGAGGTTTACGCTGACCAGCTGGAAAGATCTACCAAGGAAATCGAACCGCAAGAGTCTTTCTGCTTGATGCAGAGCGGCTGATCAGGGTCCGAGGCTTGGCAGAGGAGAACCCCGAACTCATTCGCGTACTTCACCACGTGTACACATACCTTCGCGTCATTGCGGAGGGAATATATGCTCTAGATGATGGCTCGATTGATTCCGAACAAGCTGAGACTTTCCCCCAGGTTCCTGAATCTGGTTCATTTCGGATCAGCGAGGATCTGCTAAACATTGGACTCGACCCTGGTGTCGAGAAGAACTCGAAAGTTGGATATGGTGACATCCATCTCCAAGTACAAGGGCGCTGGAAGGAGACTCTGCATTCTCGAATCCATGGCATTCCGGAGTCACTCATGACATTATTATCGCAAACGATATCTCTTGCAAACGAAAAGAACCGTCTGGAGACTCGTGCTAGGTGCGACCCGAAGCTGGCGGCAGACTTGAAACACCACATCAAGACTTTGGAGGAAAGAATCTGGACTTGGTCTTCGTCCTCCGAAGTATCGATGATTCTCACCGGCGACGTGTCATTCTGTACCAAAGGTCCCAACCTTGTTTGCCATCCTCGGAACCAGGCGATGATTTCGGCGATTCATCGAGCATTGATTATCTACTTCTACCGTCAGGTACACGATGTCAGTGCTATGATACTCCAGGACGTTGTGCGGCAAGCTATGGAACAACTAGAATCATGCATCTGTGAAATGATCAACAGCGATGACTTTGCTTTGAGTCTTGCGTGGGCGGCATTCATCTGCGCTCGCGAGGCAATCTCGCCGGACCTTCAGGATAGAGCTAGACACATCATTTCCATCACAGACGGCCGAGGTGTTTACTTTACGTCGAGACCAGCCATTGAGGTCATCTCATCGCTGTGGGCGAAGCGGCAAGCTATTGGAGGCATTGACCTTGGAGGTAGTGTGCAAGCCTCCGATCTTCCATGTTCTGTATAAATAATAATTGGATGTATGATGTGCTTTCTTCAGAAGTTCGTCTTGTGAACTATGGTAGCTATAAGCTTGAAAAATCCAGAAATTGATCGTTACAAATATCGTTGATCGAAAACATCGGCGGGGGAAAACAAGCTGGATGCCGAGTTCACGGGAAGGACTCCCTGACTTGATCACATGGTAAGTTATTGTATGAAGAAAAGGTGATGAGGTTTTGTGTGTTCTGCCTATAACTGATGATTCCTAATACTCATTATTCGACATCAATGCAGACTATTCTAGTTAAAAAGGAACGCCAGCGTTCTTGAGCAGAGCAGCTAGCTCTGCCTTGTGGTTATCTTCCAGGAGAGCAAACGGCTTCCTGACCCCACCCGTCTTCCAACCGCGCACTTCCATGCCCGTCTTAACAGCCGATGAGTAATGGTGTGACTCAAGGAATTTGGTAATGGGCCAAATCTTAGCCCAAACCTCTCGACCCTTTTGAATATCATTTTCAACTGCAAGAGCATTCCAAAGCTCGACAGAGAGCTCGGGAATGATGTTGGTCGCACCCCACACAGATCCGGTAGCTCCGGCCGCCAATCCGTAGAATGTCAGGGTGTCCCAGCCGTTAAAAGTCGTAATGCGATCTCCGGTAGTGAGAAGAAGCTCGGTGAGGGCCGGAGCATTGCCGGAGGTGTCCTTCATGTACTTAACACCAACCTCCGAGAGGCCGGCAATTTCCTCCACCGAAAGGTTGACACCACTGGCAGATGGGATATTGTAGTACACAATAGGGAGACCACTAGCGCTATGGATTTCCTGAAGCAAACCGCGAAGCTGCTGGAGGTTGGGAGGGTCGTAGAAAGGGGGCACAACCATGACGGCCTTAGCGCCAACCTTTGCAGCATGAACTGCGTGGTCGATTGCGCCGGTAGTGGTCAAGTCGCCAGCTCCAGCAATAACAGGAACGCGACCAGCAGCCGCTTTAACACAGACCTCGATGACGGTCTTACGTTCCTGAACCGTAAGGGCGGTAAATTCTCCGGTACTACCCCCCGGGACAAGGCCGTGAACGCCGGCTTCGATTTGTCGGTTCACATGCTCTGCAAGGGCAGTCTCGTCGACGGACCCATCAGGCTTGAAAGGTGTAATGAGGGCAACGAGAATACCCGTGATGTCGTTGTGCTTAGGGGCGAGCATGGTGAATGTTGGGTTCCACGATATAGAGATGAGGGATGTTATGATGGCAATAGACTTGAAGTTTCGAACTGTGTGAGGATGAGGAGGTTGCTGCTTGATTGAACAAAGTGATAAACCTAAGAATGACTGGCTATTATATATGCTGTCCTGTCTATTCAAAAACAACATCAAATGTTCTCAGAGATCGTGAAGGGAAAAGTTCAAACGGGTTCTCTGGTGGAGCGCGATGAAAGCGGATAGAGTCCTCGATGAAATTTACTGGATTCCAAGCACCTCCTCAATGGGAAGGGCAATACCCAGACTGAGCTCTTTCGGATCCTTTCCTACGATAGACATTCAAAACATGGCCGGAACGGTAGTCTCATCTGGCAATGCACAACGAAACTCTTTGGGTGCCCGAAAAGGCAAGCCTCCACGTCCGGGGTGTGGACCCGTTTCCCCGCAAAAGCCAGGACATTCACTCCGACATCCCGATGCGCCCGCTTCTTGGGGTGTCGACACAGAAAGCGCAGTTGCATCGTTATTTGACACATGCGTTTCTCAAACAACAGCATATCTCATCAAGTACCGAATTGGATATGAAAGACTGTGGGCTATTTCGTTGCACCTTTTGTTGTTTTGGATGCTGCCTGTCAGCACTGGCTGGGAGGACAGAAAGAGGATCTGGGCCTTGTCACACACACCGCGCAAATCCGTGTGTATTACGCAGGACCAGAGGAACACCGGGATTCAAATCCATACCACGATGAAAAGCATTGGGTTATTCCGCGGCTAAGCCATCAAAGCAAGTGTATAATGAATGATGGAATGATGCTTTAGAATAAAACTAATGGAATGAACTACACATTGCCGCAAAATCAGACATTCACAACTTTGCCAATATCCCGTCCGCCTTCTTGTACACAAGGTGATCTTGAGTGATGTCCTTGACGCTTTTGCAACTGCGGAAACGGTCAGCATCTGTCTTCAGCTTTCCTCATACACGCTTCGACTCACCCGGCCAGCAACATAGCCACCTTGAACTCATACATGAGAATTTTCAGCGCTAGCTCGACACCCTCTTGGCCGTCGTACTGGAGAATGAGCTGTTAGGAACGTTTTCGTACTGCTGCGTGTAAGGTATTTGATGGATCACGAACCGCAAGGCCCCATATGGGGATCCTGCCCACGAAACAGTGCGAGGCACCCAGAGCGAGAGCCTTGAAGATGTCGGTACCTCGGCGAATACCCCCGTCCATAGTGATTGGAATCTTTCCTCGCGCCACAGGGGCACACTGTCTTAAAATGTCAATTGAGGCCGGAACTCCATCCAGCTGTCGACCACCGTGGTTAGAGATTACCACGCCATCTAATCCATGCTTAATGGCGGCTCGGACGTCATCAGGCCCGTATATTCCTTTGACCCATATTTGCAGCTTCGTGTGCTGGCGCAGCCAAGGGATCAAACTGTCCCAGTCAACCGACGGGTCATAGTCATGCTTGCTAGGCTCAGCCGGCACCTCGTCGCTTTTTCCAATCTGATCGCTGGAGGCACGGAGCTCGCTTTTCCCATCAGAGAGTAGGTTTGGCCAGGACATCCCGTCCGGGAGACTGAAGTTGTTTCGATACTCGTTCAAACGTCGGCCTAAGCAGGGAGTGTCGGCGGAAAGGAAAATCGCCTTGTATCCAGCAGCTGGTGGTCACTGTATTAGCTTGTGCGAGTGTCGAACAGAGAAAGACTTTATAAACGCACCTTCTGCTCGTTGGAGGATTTGGAGGGTAGTCGACCGATCCTTCAAAATGCACATTTGCATTACGTAGGGATTCCCAGCACCTTGAGAAATAACATCCTCCAGTGATGCGGTTGCATACGATGATAGACCCATGCAGATTCCCATCTTTGCTGCAGCTCTCGAAGTTGCAATCTCGCCGTCTGGATGAGCTAGACCATGCATGGCTGCAGGGCTGAAGCCCAAGGGCAACGCTGTTTTGAAACCGAAAATCTCACCGGATATATCGACATTATCGACATTGACAAGGACACGAGGTTGAATCTTGTAATAGTCATAAGCTTCCTCATTCTCCTTCACACTAGGGATATTAATCTTCATTAGCCAGAAAGCTTCATGTGGAAGGCGTACGTGAGTAGATCCATAGCGCCCTCGTTGAAGTAATCTCAAAACTAATGTTAGCAGATGACTGCATAAGCCACACGACAGGAAGCGTACCTCGATACATCTTTGGGAGTCTTCGGCTTCCATGGTCCTTCAGATCTTGAATGCTGTGGACCAAGGTGTCCCAAGAAACTCCTCTATTCGCCATATCGCGCTGAGAGATGTTGCTTTTCGTCAGGTAGAACTACGACAGGCAATATTGATAACATTCAGATTCAATCGACGGCTGCAAATGGTAAATTTGAGTTGGAGACTGAGGGTTCAAGTAGTACGTAACTGCGAGCATTCCTCAATCCAACTCAGCCAATGACCGTGCCTACTTTGATCAGCAAAGGCTCCGACACATCAAATTGAAAGACACATGCATGGCCCCGAGCTTCAGACAAGCCCCAGGACGAGTAGTACCCAGTGGAACAGAAGCCCTGCAATGAACAGCGCTCCTCAATGAATTACTTTGAAAGAAAGCGGAGCTGGCTGGATTAGGGTCAGCTGTTCTGGTCTTAGTGACGGAGTTGCCTCTCGAAGGCCGTCGATACCTGACAAAACAAGATGTTCTCGGCAGAAATCATCAAGCCTCCGGCATCAGATTATCCCGATACAGTCCTATCATATCTCCTCTGTCACACGCATCTCCTGAAAAGAACCCTGGCGGTATCTGCGCCAAATCATGCATTGCCACGCAGATACCGACGAGGTTGGTCGGGGCCGCTCAAAACGTATTCTGAAATATGTACAAAGCTGAACGCCGGTCCTTCCTACAACTAGAATCTCGGGATGATGAATGCAATGAAACCTGGGGGCGGGGACAAGAACTGGCGAAGTTTGCCCACTTAACGGCTACCCCGGAAAGTTGGTAGATAAGCCCGATGCAGGCGGATGCATGAAGACGTAGAATGTTCCCGCTGCCTGGCGGATTTTACAGGAGATAAACCCCTTAGTCCTAGATAAGCCGCAACGTTCAAAAGAGGTAGGTTATTGAGAGCTATCTTGCGGGGTAAATGCAGGCATCCATGTTCCCCGATACCCATGCTGAACGGGTGTCTCAGAGCTCAGAAGCCTGCCGTTTTCAATAGGTACGGACGGATGATAATTATTTGTGTCAGGTTACATCAGATGTTGGCAACTGGCGGAGGTGATGTTTACTATGAGGTGTCGCAGGAGCTTGACGGCTTTGTATCTAGGCGATCACTGCGATTGGCGGCAAGACTCATCCAAAGGGAAATGGGATGCAGGAGAAATGAAAAGTAGCTTTTTTAAAAATCAATTGAAAGTTATGATAACTGCCCATGGTTCCTCATTCTGGCCTCTAAGGGACGTACTTTAACAGACGAGTTTCAGTCCAGCGTCCGCCAAAGACCGGCTGAAGATGATCAAACAGGGCACTTGCGTCTTCTTCTCTAACGCCCTGAATGTCGTCGTAGACGAGAAGCCTCGAGAGTACGTCTCTACTCTCACGTGCCAGAGCTTGTGCCTCTTCAGGAGGCTTTCCACCGTTTTGTGCAGTCAGTATTATGGAAAGATGGAATTTTGACCGCGCGACGGCCGCGTCCTTCCTCAGTGCACTGCCTAGTTTCAGCGTGGAATGAATTAGAAATATGATCGGAGCCATTGAGTCGATATAGTTCTTGTGCAATACCGTGAAGTAATAGGTCCCTTCCCTCGCTATTTGTAAGCTCCTCAAGGTTCTGGCGGTAATAGTCAATAGGACGAGAAGGCGCCGTGAGGCCTTGGTGTCTGGTTGTGATTAGGATGCTTCCCATCGTTACAGAAGTCTTCATTGGTACGAAAGATTCGGCATGATACCACTTATCCACGTTGTCGAGAATCATCAGCCACCGGGCTTTAGTTGACTTCAGAAACTCCCGTCCTAACCTCGTGAGGGTCTCTTGATCCGTTCCAGAGGCCGCCGACGCGAGGCTCATGGCAATCTGATTGAACGTCTCGGAGGCACTAATTAGTGTCTCAGCTTGAACCCAAAAGATGTACTCGAACGACTGCTCGTATTGGTACGTGAATTAGACTGTCAGAGCTGTCTTTCCCATCCCACCTTCCGCGCTGAGAACATACACGCAACCCGGCTCGGAAAGGATCTAATACAGGTTCGCAAGATCCTTCTCGCGACCTTTGAAGCTGTCATCCTTGGGGAACATTCTCGTTTCAATGACAGGAAATCTCAAAGTTGAGTCAGTGCCTGAGCGTCCTCTTCGGTTACGTGAGCCGGAATCAAAGATGTGATGGTGATTGGGCGTGACATTCGACCTCGTCAGCTTCTGCACACGCTATTAGCGTGCTGATTCGCCCGGTCCAGAAGCTCTGACCGATCCGTGCCCTGACGGCTCATCCTTAGACGCATCACGAAGATCATCCTGATCAGTGATTTCCGGTGGCTGCGGAGTCTGACCAAGATTGACGATTTGTTCATCGGCAAAAGCCTGCAAGAAGCGCACTTTATACCCACGCTCAGACATGTTGTCGCTAGCGCTTTGCGACATGATTTCGTCGTTTTCATCATCTTCGGTCGATTCATCGCCACAAACGAATCTCAAAGCTAGTTGCTCAAGGTGTTCGGCAATGTGTTCCTTGATCTGAGTCGACTCTAGTGGTGATAAAAACGACTCTTGGGTGACACCCGCTCAACCAACCAGCCTGCGCTACAAAATTTCATGAACAAAACCAAGCAAGAAATCTGATAGGGCCATGACTCAAGGTCCAGGAACTTGATATGCGGTTACTTGCCCACCCATTGAGACATTAGATGCCACTGGCGCTGGTTTGGCGCACGTAGCTGAGGTGATTCGGTTGGAAACAACTACTGATCTCAGCTGTTACCGCAGTTGAATCTGTGCTCAAGCTTCATCAATTGGGTCTCGAAAGGACACCAAGTATACACGAGTGAGACTTTTCCGTTCTTGCAACATCGAGGAATCAGATTGTAAGTGTTAGAAAGAGGGCTCTATGAACTTCCTTTAGCTTCAAGGAACATTAAGCCCCATTACCGCCATGGACCTCAGCTTCGTCTAAGAAAGAATCCCCTTCTTGGCGATGCAAAGCCTTCTCACTGCGGATGACCTTGAACTCCGGGGGTAAACGACCAACGAAGCCAACCTCGGTGCCAACTACCTCATGTTAGCTCGAGGACTGTGGAACTGCAAGAGAGTTGAACTTACGAAACAAGATGGACACGAGTTCGGCCAGCACTGGAACCCATGGCGTGAGAGCAAGTGCCTGTCCTAAACTCCAAGCATCCTCTGACTTCCATGACGCGCCGCTGAAGAACGCGACGAGAATGATCCAAGCGCCCCACATGCAAATGAAGTTGAAGGACGCGTACATAATCATAGCCCCCTTAGCAACCTTTTTGAGCCAATTTGCCTGCCACATCTTACGATTGTTGCATCTGTAGAAGCATAGGACGACGCTGAGGCACAGCCCAAAGAGCGGGGGCATCCATACCATGGCAGCCATGGTGAACATGGCCGCTGATACAACAGCCTGTGATGGATGGTTTTGGGGGCAAAGACCAATGACGTTGGAGTTGTGGTAATAGTCGACTTGGGCGCTATTTGTGCACAACACCCAAGCTGCGGTGTGGATGACGAACAACCCGACGAGGACGGCGCCCTTAAGCCAACTCCGACGAACAGAGTTGAGGATGAGCGGAAGCATCGTTGCCAACGGATAGAACGCAAAGGCGGACACGATGAGCTGCAAGGAGGAGTTATAACGATAGGCAATTGGAGAGACTTGGCTGTAGATGACAGTAGCCTGGATCCCGAGGGAGAGGAATGCAGCGGCGGTAAAGAGGTCGTATGTTGTACCTCTCAAAGCCTCATTAACGCGACTGACGACGCCAGGCTTGACAGCTTCAGGCGATTCCTGGGTTTCGTTGGGCGAGCTGGCCCTATGCTTTCGGTTGTTGAGATACCGCAGCAGGGCAAATGTGCAGTAGATGGTCAACAATACGGTTTCGAGACCGTAGGAGGCGAGAAGCTGCTACTGTTTAGCATGATCAACATACGAGGCAAATGTGAAGTGCTCACACCAAAGCCAGCGAGGCCGCCGTCAATCTCGGAGCCAAAGGCCTGGCACAACTCCGGCCGACATGACGAGATATCTGCCACCTGACGGGCCAGAGTAGTCCTGTTCAAGCGAACCCACCCATGCCAATCGATGATTTGCGCATTGTTTGGCTGCGTTGAATTGACCTCGGGAACAACAGCACGCCAGAAGCTCGCGACAGTGGGAAACGGCGGCTCGTTGTCGTCTGTCGTGACCCAAGCAGCGTAGGCGCCGAACGCGGTGCAGTCTCGGGTAACGTCAAGCTCAGCCCAAGCTGGCCCTCCCCAAGGAACGCTGCCCATTGCTATCACGGGTAGGCGGGGTAAATGCGATGCTGTTTGTCGATTCTGTGTGTCAGCCGTGGCTGTAAGAGTCCTGAACCACCATTTATTGTGATGTTCAGAGTCGCAATGTTGACGACATGGCGGCGGAAAAGTGCATCAGCAGAGAAAACATCAAATACTGGTGCCTTGGTGCGGCCAAGCCCCTGAGAGGATTCAGATCATTTTACATACCGCGCCAGGATCACAATCCCTCCGACGGTGGGAGATAGCGCCCGGAATGGTGTCGCCTGCAGTGCCGAAATGGTAGTGTCTCTCAGACCGTGTTTTGATAGGCTACTGGCACCAGGGACCCTGCCTTCAATTGACTCTATTCCCGATAAGCTTAGCCTTTGATCGCGTCTGAGGCGTCACACGAGAATCTGATCGCCAATATGCGACTTCAAGCGCATCAAACAGATTATCAGCAACGTTTCTAATGACGATGGAAACCTACACAGCTGCTGTACTGCTTGTGAGCAGCCAAATTAGGTGCATCACATAGATCACAACTGCGTGCTGGTAAGGAAAAGCTTTTGATCACTAAAACCGTCCATCGGTCTTCGTGTCACCTCAGAGGGAACCCCTGCATAAGATATGCACGGGCTCTTATGTGGTTTGAGCGTTTTTGTCCACGATGTATGTCTTTGTTGGTTCCTTGAACTGGCCTATCTCACGAAACATGACATCGACGTCCTATCACCAGTTGCCCCGAGTCTATGTTAATGAATTGGTCGTTGTCATATCAAATATTGACGTCTAGTTTCATCCATGCTAAGCTCATATGCGATCCTGTTCAGGTCCATAGCCGCTACTCATGCGCTCCATATTGACAGCCACAGGTCGTCGAGCCTCCTCCTAACAATTGGTTGGCCTAGCTAACTCCACAACAAACAATATTCAGTGCGCGAATCTGAAATCGAGTCTTTGCTGGCCCTCGTCTGTTGTGTTGAGGGTGTAGTCCTCTTGTTGCGCCTTCGTCAAAGCATTCCACGCCCGATCGCGAACCTTGTTCCGCCAGATGTAAAATGCCTTGACGAGGTAGAACAGCACAATGTTGAAGCAGCAGATTCCGAGAAGAATCTTGTTTCCGCGGCGATACAAAGGTTGATCGTCATCTCGGTAGATGTTGGATGCAGCAATGTTGCCCGCCTGCACGAACATATTGTACAGCGCCGCGCTAACAGCTCTCGTTCGCACCGCATTGCTGTTCTTCGCGTTCCATCCAACCAAGATGGCGTGGCAGTAAGGGTAACTTAGCAGACCAGTCAACAGAGCATATCTGATCCAGGTGCTCGAGCTTGCAGGTAGAGCCACGAGCGCCACGAGCCATGGGAAGATCCAAATGTTAGAGATGGACGAGACAATGGCTCGCTCCTTGAACTTTCCAGAGACCCATGAGATAATGAGTAGATTGACGGCGAACAGGAATTGCGAGGGAATAGCGAGAAGATTTGCTTGGAAAACAGAGAATCCCAGCTTGCGAAGGATGTAGGAGAGATAGTTGCTCGGCGGGGAAGGCGGGATATATGTGGTCAAGCCGATTAGGTATAGAGGCCACTGCTCCCAGTCCTTGACGACCTTGAACAGCTGAGAGGGGCCGACTGCTTCTCGGTTGTGCATGTCACCCTTGCTCGGGTCGTCCCGCAGCAGGCGGTTGACCATGATGTACTCTTCGTGGTCGGAAAACCATCCATTCTTACCCCGGAACCAGTTTTTAGTTTGGCAGGGGCCAGGGGGCATGAGACCCCACGAGAAGATGCCGATGATCAGGGTCACAATTCCCTCCAAGAGGAACCTTTTGCACCGTTAGTCAGAGAATCCACATCATGCATGATGGGTTTACATACAGCCATCTCCAACCAGACCATCCTGCGATTCCTCGCATCTGGAGAACACCTGCGGCAAGCAAGGATCCCACAATGTTGACGGTGCTGAGCGCCGTCCAGAACCAGGCGAGTCTGAGGGGGAGTTCGTTAGACTTGTAGTAGTAGGTGAGCCAAAGGACAATGTCACTAAGATGAGTTAGCAATGTGCAACAATCCTCGATATCGAACGGCCACTCACGGGATGAAACCGCCCATCAACAGGCCAAGAAGGGCTTTGATGGCATAGAAGCCAGCGCGACTCGACAAGAAAGCCTGGCAGCCAGCCGTGATAGACCAACCCACCATAATGGTTGGGATCCACCTGTCGGCACCGAGCTTCTTGCTGATGAGCCCACTGGGCAACTCCGCGGAGAGGAACGTCAGAAGGAAAATCTACCCCCGAGTGTGAGTCTAATTGTGTTCCAGAATGTTTTGGGTGAACTAACCGTCTGGCCATAGTTGTAATCGTTCGTGTTCATGCCGAGTTCCGGAAGCTTTTGAACAGGTTAGTTGGCATTCGTATCCAATTCTCTTCCCATGGGCATACATACCATGTTGTCAGAAATCGCTCGGTTGATATTACGACGATGGAGATCCAGGGCGCAAAACATGACCCAAGCCCAAACCATGATGCGCTTGTCGATCTACACACATCCAAGTTAGCATCAATTCGAATCCATTTTGTCCCGTAATCAACAGGTGAGTCAACCGTACCTTTCTGACCAGCTTCTTCTCTTCCTCTGCCGACCATTGGTAACTCGGATCGAAACGGTGTCGGTTCTCGTACTGCGCCTTCTCGTACACCTTGCGCCAGTATTCAGCGATACTGGGGTCGGAGAAAACATGCTCATCCGTTGAGCCGTACGCATTGTCGGACACTTCCCTCACCGATGACACTGACGCGTCCGTGGCCTGCGACTGGGAGGTGCTAACGTCTTTGGTCTCCTCGGGATGGTCCTTGAAGGGCCCTCCAGTGTTGGTAGAAGCCATGGCTGAATGACCGGCAACTCTGAACAACGGGAATTGTTACAGTTGTGTCAGTCCTTGCAGATGTTGTTAGAGCCTCGACAGATGCATCACAACCTCGCAATCCCGGCAGTTTGGTATCGTTCCGCGGAGATGCAAGAACTTTTATAGATGCCCTCCATGAACCCGGCAATCTGGGCATTGGTCTCTACGCGTAATTCATCTCAACTCTCCGGCTTGACGTCGGATGGCAGGGGTGCAGAGGAGAAAATACTGGCCGCAGTGTCGCGATGATCCAGGGCGATCGCACCATAAGCGATTCGAGTTGTTCAGCGAATGAGCCGTCTTATCTATGGTGCAATTGCTTCACGGAATTGCGCTGTGCATCAATGGTCAACGACTCGTAACGGGCCCGTGGGGGGGTCGAGTAGGATCCGGAGTGGTTCCAGCTTTCGGGAATGATCAGTGACAGGTAATGGAGCAGCCGAAGACTAACAAACAAGCTTACGAAGGGCTCAGTTAAGCGGAAGGAATCCCGTCTGGGACCATTGGGGGGCTCATTCGTGGGACGGCGCATATGCCGACTGGGGAAATTCTGCTAGTGCTGTCTTGGTGAGATGGCGAATGAATTGCCTCCTGTGGATAGTTCGTCGAAAGACGAGGATAATCCAGACCCAACCTCTTGGCTCTTCGCATTTGATTTGGGTTGCATGCAAGCCGGCACGTTTTGTTAACGAAAAGGGGATGGGAACGGCATTGCGTGATCTTAGCCATGGGATTGCGACAGAGAAATATGCGCGATGTCGAAGAACCGACCAATCAGACAACAGCCAAATGGACAGCCCACCCTGGCGCAGCGCGGACGTCTCGAAGTACAGCCAACGCTGCTACTATCCCAGGCTTATCTTAGCCTTTAGTCTTTGTCTTCTGCCCATGTCATCGAAGGTTCGATGCAAGTCTGGATCTTATCAGTGGCTTGCGCAGGGAGACAAAGTTCGAAAATAGCTTCAGTTCGGCAAGTCGTGTAGAGTAAGCTATTCCGATGTTGGAAACAGTCGTTCCCAGGGGAATGGGTATGCAACATGGCCTGTGCCACTGACAGACGACCCGACTGCATGGGAAAGGGTCTTCGAGTTACCCCTTTCACCGTGACTCTCTCAACTTGAGATCGTTGAGCCCGTTGTGACAAAATAAGAACGAAAACACTCCTCAGGTGAACTCAAGACGGTCACAAGTCGGGGGTCAGATCATCAGAAATCGTAAAATTGGCATTCATCATGATTCAAGTCTCTCCATAATAATTGTTGCGGTATTTTACTGCGGACACACCACCATTCTTGGTTCAGATGGTCCGTTGATGACCTCGCTGGTCTTGTTATTTACGCAGCCTCACTCATCCTCAAAACCTAACCCTTGAATGGGGTCTCGTATGGCCTCTCGGCCTGAGGAGTGATTCTGGCAAGGTGCCTTCGGGAGCCATTGTTCCAGTCAACGAGCGCAGAGTGCTGAGTGACTCTGTTGTCCCAAACGACAACGGTGCCTTCCTCCCACTTGACACGGGCGTGGAAGTCTGCGCCCCAAGCAATGTGCTCGTACAAAAACTTAAGAAGAGCGTCGGACTCTTCCTTCTTCAAACCGACAATCTCACGGGTGACTATTTTTGAATCAGCATATGCATTTTGGCGTCTTCAGTATCGACTTACACTGAGGGTTGATGTAGAGCGCCTTCTCGCCAGTAGCCGGGTGTGTGCGGACAAGAGGGTGGGTGTTGGCAACAGGCTCGCGGCGCTTGATGCTGCCCTTCTTCACAGAGGCAGCGACCTGCTCGATACCGGAGTGCACCGCCTGCAGGCCGTGGAGTCTCTCTTGGAAGAGCGGGCTCAGACGCCTGTAGGCCTCAACGGCGTCGCAGAAGAGAGTGTCGCCTCCAGTCTCGGGCTTGTCGAGGATGTACAGGAAGGTGGTACCAGGAGGCTGGGCCTCATAAGAGACATCGGAGTGCCAGGCAATGGAGCTGGTTCTGGTGGCGAAGAACTGCTCCGCTGATCGGTCACCTGCCGCGCGGTGAACTAGGTGAATCTCAGGGAAGCCCTCAGGAGATCCAGAGGTAGGGTGGATGTGATGGCGACCGAAGTAACCGCCGAACTCGAGGGCCTTGTCGATGGGAAGGTCGGCAAAGTCCTGGCCGCGGAAAGCAACGACCTTGCGCTCGGCAACGTAGCGAGCCAATTCGTCCTTTCCGGCGTCGCTGAGCTTGCTCAGCTGGATGCCCCTGACCTCAGAACCGATGGTGGGCGTCAGGTCAGTGACCTGAGCCTCACTCTTGGGGAGAAGGTTGGGGAAACTAGGGTCTGCGTTCTTTCCGTGTTCTACATGCTGGAATGGTTGCAGAGGGGGGTATTTCTGCTCGGGGTTCCACGTGGGGAGGTAGTGAGGATACTACATCATACAGATCAGTCGCTGAATGCTGAAATGGGGTCCTCGAAAGAACGAACCTTGGCGCCCTCATGGCCATCTCCTCCCTTGGACTCGGCCTCCTTGTCGTAAACAACAGGAGACAGCTCCTTGTAGTCGCCAGAACCGTCAGCGTACAAGCGGAGGTTGTTCACCGGCAAGCTAGCCGGGTCCGTCACGGTGGACGTCGATGTTGCTGAAGGTGCCATTTTGTCTGATTATGCGTATGATTGCACTTGTTCTCAACGCTGTACTGTCTATGAGAAGGGCGGCTTGATGGAAAGTGTCCGATTGCTCTTATATAGATTACCCCTCCAAAAGGCATGACTGTCGGAGCTCATCCGATGAGGGGCACTCAACCAGAAGAATTGCATGCTGGCAGGGATTAGATTGCGTTGTCTGCCCGACCGTCCAAAGAAAACAATATTCAGCCGACGCGGCCCCGATCTATGGCTACAAAACTACAGTCCATTGGCTTCTTGGGGTACATGAGACGAAAGATGGAGGTATCGGGTCCTGTGGATGGAGGGGAAATGACGCCATTCATATCGAAGTCAGCAACTTGAATGGTGGCATGAAGCGGCCTCAAGGACGGTGCTGATTAGAAATGGTGGCTGCGCGATGTTGCTATCTTGGGGGTCAAGCACGCAATTCTTGGATACGACTTGGTTGGAGATGGGACCCCGCAATCTGCACATGATCGTTTCGCCTCCGGGAAATTTTAAGCGCTTCACGTTTATTTGGTCCGATCTTATCTTGATACGTCTGGCATGTTTAAAGAGTATGAGAACGGAATTGACTTTGCCTGAGAGTGGCAATGGTGATTCCGAAGCGACTTCGGTGGTAACCGGAGAGAATGTCCGGAAATCTGGCTTGCAAAAGACGCCACGGCCCCCGTGTCTTCCGCAGTGTGGCTCAGCGGTGCTGATCTGGCAGTCGGCTCGGCAGTCGGATTCTCAGCTCAAACGGAGTGACGCCACTTGGTTGCATCGCCGTGGTCTCCGTCTCATCCGGTTCCGGCGTCGGGGTTTTTATCGGAGAGCTTCCGGCATCGGCCGGCAAAGCAGAGACGACTCCGAGGGTTTCATCATGCGACAGAACCATGCTGTACTCATTGGTGCTATCATAGGGAGTTGTCTCCGGGACTTATACTTTATGAGCTTTTTGTTCAAAAGTCTGTATCGCTGCACCATTCCATCGTCATGGTCATTGCCGTCGCTTCGTGCACAATGCCATCTACTCACCTACAGACTTCTGGTAGTCTATTTCAGCTGCGAATACTCGTTTGAAGGGCGTTCACTTTTGTACGGATGGGCGGATGAACCAGTTGCACCGACGGGAATCCTTCGGTACTTTTGACGAATGAAACGCGCCATAAGCGGAATTTGGCTCAATGTCCGACGGTTTCTAGTCCAACAAAAGGGAAAGACGAGCGGAGGTACTTTGGACGGCCCTCTCTGTCTGTCCGCCGCTGCCATCTTGATAGACAGATGAACTTCACAGAAGCAGACTCGGAGAAAAGTTGTGGAGTCAGATCTGGGCCATGAATTCGTCCGACTGAACACCAATGAATTACTATTGCTATATATCTCCGAGTGCGACGATTTCAAAGGATTCTTCAGTCGGTCTGCGGAGGAACTGTCTGTTTCTAGACGTGGCTCTTCTTCATGCGTTTAAATACTGCCAACCCATGGTATAGACGACCTCCGAACGCTTTTGCATAGATGGAGGAATGAACTCGATCGATGCCGGCATCATGGCTCGTTTTACCAAGAATTCAGATCGCGACTACGATGTTGTTCTTCTCGGAGCAACAGGATTTACAGGTCGCTTCGCTGCGATGCACCTCGCAGAAATTGATCGTGATCTGAAGTGGGCCATCGCAGGTCGTTCTGGGGCGAAATTGACTAAGTTGGCCGAAGAGCTGAGACTGAAGACTTCTCAGAACCCAGGTGAGAACCGTCAATTCGCCAAATTAAGTCTTTTGGGGTGAACTCACGCTGATCCCTAAATCTTGAAGACGTCATTCCCGTCGAATTCACGACCCAATCGCTTGACGCTCTGGCTATGCAGACCCGATGTTTGGTTGCGACGGTGGGCCCTTTTCCCCAGCATGGTGTCTTGGTGTTCAAAAGCTGCGCCGAGAACGGGACTCATTATGTTGATATGTGAGTTCAGAGCATCTTCTTTCTTCCCTTCTAACTTTGGGTTCAGAGCATTTTATGGCCTTAAACTAATATTCTCTAACATTATACCAGTAACGGCGAGACTCCTTCCGTACTGGAATTGATCAAAGCCTATGAAGACACTGCCAAGTCAACGGGGGCCATGGTAAGACCTGCCTCTAGAATCATGACACGCACTCAGATAAGATGTCTAAATACTGATGGCCGGTTCAAAGATGATACCTTCGTGTGGAGTCGGCAGTCTGCCTGCCGACCTTCTCACGTGCCTCATGGTTGAAAAGGTCAAGGAGACATTTGACTGCCCAACATCGGCTGGTCTAATATCAGTCCATGACTCGAGAGTACAAGCAAGCGGTGGCACATTGAATGGCTTAGTAACTTCTGTCTCATCATACGGCTTAAGAAACATTCTGAAAGCCGGAAAGCCTTGGGCATTATCGCCTATCCGTCCTGCGAGACCCCAAGCTGATGAGAGCAGAAACGTCAGCAAAGACATAATCGAGCGACTTAAACTTGGTACGCTCGGATTTGGTATGACGGGAACGCATGACCAAGCAATTGTTCAACGAACATGGGGTTTGCTGCAGCAGGCAGAACATAGCGGCCTTACATCCACATCATACGGTCCGAATTTCGACTTCAGGAGCGTTCAGCAATACCCGTCTGTAGTGCACGGTTGGGCTTTTTGGCTTCTTGTTTGGGTTATGACCATTTTCCCGGCCATTCTTCCGCCCGTTAAATGGTTGATAAAGCTGCTCGTACCTCCAGGCTCTGGACCGAGTGAGCAAGAAAGACAGAAGAATTTCATTGAGTATCGCGGCGTGGCCATCGCAGACCTGAAAGAAGATGCGCAGGATTTCCAAGGGAATCCTCTTCTCCAAAGAGGAGTGCAGGCGAGGTTGAGATACAACGGCGACTCCTACGTGTTTTCGGGCATGATGGCGGTTGAGGCAGCTATGATTTTACTCGACTCTGGGGAGGATTGTGTCGCACACAAATTGGGAGGCGGGATTCTGACGCCAGCAACGTTGGGACAGCCTCTGGCTGATCGTCTAAGAACAGCCGGGGTACAAATTGAAGTAGAAGCGTTGTAGTTGAGCCGTTGTGTCACAAGAGGCAAGACTGAGGTAGCTACATGAAGGAGCAATATTGGAGCAACATCAAGACATATCGTCTCCATCCCGATAAATACCAAGTCGAGTTTTGTTTTTATTGGGCTTTCTCGATGGCGGCGTTTTTCAGCTACATACCTGTATTGTGACTACCTGTGGCCGAAGAATTACGGCAATCGGCTGGCAGGTTGAACTGGGGCAGTACATAAGAACGCGGCAGAATGAGATCTGATATCTGGCTTTGCTACAGGATCAAATTGGGCCTCAGCAAAAGCATACCCTCAAAGACGGTGTCTAGCAGTATTAAATAATGAACGAATAAAATTGCAGTACTAGTTTTGGTAAGGATCTCGGCCTATCTCCGGCTTTCCTTGTGGTGGTCATGCGGCACTTCATGCACGCCAGCTCACACATGCAGTAAGAATAGTCAGACTAAGAGGTTAGGCTATTTCTTATCTCCAATTTTGGGGCCCAAAATTAATTCCAGCCTCTTTCAACCTCCAGGATCTTGTTGACGCGTACTAATTAGATTCCAGCTGCAGCTCTCCATCAATGGTCAACGTCGATGATGAAGCTGATCGATGTGAGAACACTGAAAATAGAAGAGGTCTTTGACGAAGAAATCCCCAACTATGTCATCCTATCTCATACTTGGGATGAGGAGGAAGTCAGCTTTCAAGACTTTCAAGACATCGATGTCGCCCAGAACATGAAGGGGTTCGAGAAAATCGAGGAAATATGTCGCCTAGCTCGAGCTCGTGGAGTTGACTATGCTTGGGTAGACACCTGCTGCATTGACAAAACGAGCAGCGCGGACCTTTCGGAATCGATCAATTCCATGTTCAGATATTACCATGACGCGCAGGCCTGCTACGCATACTTGGCAGACATGCCCCGCACACGATCTTTGGAGAAGCACCTTCGTAACTGCCGATGGTTTACCAGAGGCTGGACACTTCAGGAATTGCTCGCTCCCGCTGAAGTGCGGTTTTACGATCAGGACTGGAATCTGTTGGGTACGAAAGAATCCTTGGTCGAGATCATCTCAGACATCACGGGAATTCTCTGCGACGTGCTGCTTGGCAAGACACCCCTGTGGGACATCCCCGTAGCGACGCGGATGGCTTGGGCGGCTGCAAGAAGCACGAAACGAAAGGAGGATGTGGCATATTCGTTGTTAGGAATCTTCGACATCAACATGCCAATGCTGTACGGAGAAGGTCCGAAAGCATTTCGACGACTACAGGAGGAGATTTGCAAAAAGGACGACGATACCTCATTACTCGCATGGGATTCTCGCAGACCCCTCCACTCCCGAACTTCAGTGGCATTCGCGTCATCTCCAGCGGACTTCGCCGGTCATGAAAAAACGCAAGCAATTACACGCTTTCGAAATTATGATGTTGGCATGGAACTGACCAGCAGAGGCCCTCGCTTTATGGGAAGGAATCTTTGCATGGTTGTGATCCCGTCAGACAAAGATATCCAGAGACCTTGTCCCCATGGTATTTTAGGCCTCGCCATTGTACCCAAGCCTATATTGCTACCAGAAGAGGATAACGGAGGAATTATTCGATACGTTCTCCGCCTGGATATTGGCACTTCAACTCACCGTTGCGGCATCTTTCTCGAAAAGGTCCAGCCAGACCTTTTTCGGCGAGATTGCAACTTGCCCATGGCTTTGATGTCATACAAGCTCGACCATCTGACAGAGTACCAGCCCTCATTCATCATAGTTGAGGACCAACTTTCGTACCGCAGGCCCGACAGCACGCTTTGGGGGAGACACAAAAGTGTGCACGTACCTATAGATAAGCGTATCAAGATCAGTCGTATTTTACCAAGGACATCGTGGGATATTTGTAGTCGGCTTCTTTTTGCACCTCGATTCTCGACACAGGTCCAGGCTTTGAAGTTGGTTGTAAATCTTCAGCCGACTCAACTTGAGCTATGGATGCTCTGCGACCGGAGACATATCCAAAGCAGTGGGAGGCCTAGAATCTTGCTACTGGATGCATCCGCATCGAGATCAGACACAACGGATATTGGGATTCAAGCATTCCTTCGTCATATTAATCGTGAAGAGGAGGAAGATCACTGGCATGCCGTGATCTCAGAGGGTTTCAAGCCTGATTCGTTTGATGACTCTATCACAGCAGGACTCGGAACCCAACGATACCGGATTTCGGCTTTAGTCGATGTAAGAACTGTCAAGCTTAAGGGATACGATGTCAAAGAGTTTTCTGTTAGGTTCAACATTAGACCTATATAATCGATACTGCAGCCTGCTTCTGAACAAGCTAGTTGGAAATAGATCATCTAATGGACCAAATACATAGCTTGTACAAATCAGCGACTTTGCAGCATCAAAGCAACTCTGCGCCCGCCTTCTCCTTCAGAAATCACTTCGACATGATGTTGATCCTCGTCGCCGCGTTGATGTATGGGCGTGTAAGATGAAACAGGTCCCTTTATAGTGCTTTGAGCCACCAAGATTCCTTCAGCATCTCGGTTCCATGTGTGAGACAGCTCGCCACCTCGGAATGACGCTGTGATCAACCATTCAGGGTCGGAAAAGTCAAAAGGCGGCAGGCCCTTCCATCCCCTGGTCCGGATAGTCTCTACCACAACAGCCAAGAGCACAAGTGCGTTGATAATGGCGATCGCAACCACGTAGACAATTTCTCCGATAACAAAGACTCCAATTGTTACACTTGCTTCCCTTTCTTCGGAGAAGTTTCCGACCATCAGCTGCGCTGCTCCGTATGCAGCCAATATCGACTCTGTCATTGCAGTAACGGCGTTTTCCAGTCCACGTAGCGTTGCTTCGGCTTCTGGGACAGTGCCGTTCTCGTTGGAAGATATGTTCCATGCGGTGATACTCGATAGGAATGCGTTGCCTAGGATGGACTCATAGAAGTTTGTCAAGTCATTCGAAATGAGCTCGAATTGACGCACAACAGTCCGCGTGAGGTTGCGCTGCGAATCGAAGTCGTCGATCTGACCTTCTGGAATGACTGTAATGTTTCGGCCGCGAATTCCGACAGAGACGTTGAAACGAGTAGGTGTGAAGTCGACGGTGCACTGGGTAGCGTTCAGGGCGAGGTAGCTTTTGCCTGCTGCAATGGAAACGTAGCGACGAATCGACTCAGGGCTATGTGCCACACCAACCGCGACGATGGCATCGGTGCTGTGTCCGACGTACTCGGAGTACTGTTGACTTCCGACGCTGTCGGGAAGCCATCCTGAAACCCCGAATATCCTGGAAGGGAATTCTCGGCCGATGACGAAGTCCATGCTTCGGTTGTAGGAGCACTGGACTTGCGGCAAGTAGCCATCCTCGTGATATGAGTAGTCTACCGCTGAGGTCCTGTTGGTGATGGCAGTATCTTGAATGCCTACTGATGATCCAACACCGTAGGAGCGACCTTCATAGATGTACTGGGTGTTGTCGATTTTCGCGTGTCTACGGACCGATCCATCGGAGGTTGTTGCTGACGACCCTGAAGCAATGAGACTACCCAGCAGTTTTACTCCAACGGAGTAAGTAAAAAGCCCTTGCTTTGTTGTGGTGGATGGGCCTGCGCGTGAAATCTCGGAAGGGTATTCTTTGATCAGGGTGGTATTTTTGAACGAAGGGACTCGCAGGATCTCCTGCTCGACAATGGTGCTGCTAACAGGCGTCATTGCGCCAACCCACAGAGCTGAGGATATCAGACCGAGGCCGGAAAATGCGATTATTGGCAGTAGAAACCGAAGTCGGATATCCCATCGTAAGCGTGGAATTCCCAAGTTCATCCATCCTTTCAGGTTTTGTGTCGTTGAACCACCCGAGTTGAAGAAGGCCAGTCTGGAGCCATGCTGAATGAGAACGGCGACTGTTGAGGTGTGAATGAGAGCAAGGAGCGCCGCAAGGAGCTGAATCCCGGACTGGATGGCTGCGCGCTTAGATGTGATCGTCGCGAAGGATGATTCGTACCAAGATCCGTTCACTGTCCACCTCAGAGAATGGGCAACGATCAAGACAGAACTCAAAGCGGTGGTGATGATCAGACAGAGCGGGATGGTCCACTTCTCCCAGAAGCCCACTTCTTTCGGTGACCCGGCCGTAGAGACGGTCATGCTGGCCTCGGACTCGTGGATGGTCTGCCGCATCGCGGGATGTTGCTTTTTCTAGCAATGCAAAAGGGGCATTGTCTGAAGTGCAGAAACCTCAGCAACAGGCGGGCGTTGAGTCAAAATATGTTCGAGAGAGCCGAAGAATGCGGCAGAGCTGCAGAGATGGGACTGTATAGCCACCAAATTGCGGCACAGCTGCTCTTCATCCTGGAAAACCCAGTCTCAGCCCCATGTAGTTGCAGGAATCTGCTGGTTTGTTGGTGCACGCAACCTAGCTGTTGACCGTGATAGGCCAATCGGAGTTCGTCTTTAGCGCGCAGGGGTCGCAGCCTTCTGCTTGCCCCCCCTGTTAAAGGAGCATCGCAATTAACTATGGATGCAACAGCCGACGATTCTGTTCAGCTTTGGGTCTCAGCCTGGCCTGCAGATAAAGCCCCTGGATCTGGTGTGCCATCCTCTTTCTTGTTCGCAAGCTAGCCCCGGACCCCAATCGGGGCCGGGGCCGAGGCCGGGGCTTGCCCGAAACGTGTGGGCCCCGCCCGCTTTAGCCAGTTGGCGAGCTCCGGTCGACCGTGGCAGTCCGGCGAATGTGCCCAATGATGCGAACTGACGCCGCTTCTCCTCTACCAACGACCTTTCCGGAAACGACAGGTGCGTTGGAATTCCCGTTCTTGATGACTATTGCATCGGGATCTAGACGCCTGCTCGATTGAGTTTCGAGCGGGGCCCAGGGCCAGCTAGAGGTTGACGTTCTTAAGATGGCACTGAATGCATGAGCGCCGCAAAGAGGAGGACGCTGAAAACTTGTAAATGTTGTTGAATGCCTGAGCTTTCAGTTGCCTACAGGTTGAGGGCTCAGAGCAGCGTCCCAAAAGCCTGGCCATATTGGTGGGCAACTGACTAGTCAGCCAACACACCACGCTTCGGCCCGCGATAACGGCCTCCATCCTTGTCGGAGTTCGTCTGTTGGCTAACGACGGTTGAATTGAACGCTTTAGTGATGAATCCCACCGTTTTCTTTGTGATTTTCAAAGACAATCGCGCAAAAGGAGGGCTCTTTTCTCGCAAGGGAGGAGTGTTGGGCCCAGACACGTGACGTCATACCATAATTACGCGGACAGAGCTACGTCATTCAACGTTCTCGCCCGTCGTTCCTGACAATCAGACGCAGATCATCCCAGCCTCACCCACTGCCAAAACTCGTCCGACTTCATCTGCTGATAACATCTACCTACCTTATTCTTGCCGAATTCGTAATCTTCACTTTCAATTCAGCCGCCTTCATCACCTACAAACAACATCCGAAACCCCAAACATTCACCAATACTCACCCACTCAATCCACCACGACATACAACAGCCATGGCAGAGGCAGTAGCTGGGGCGGTTGTCGCTGAGCAGGTCGTCTCAACCAGCCTCGAGGCAGGAGCTGCTGTTGCCGTCGCGCGTCCGACGCAGCCTTTGAAGGTTTCTCTTTCTCAGATCGCCACCACTCCCACCGATGATGCCTCGTAAGTTCAGCATTGCCATTGTTATAACCACTCCTAACAAACAACACAGCCTCTCTCTGGCACGCTCTCATCACTCAGTCACCGTCATCAATCACAAGGCCTGTATATTCGGCGGAGAGACGGCCTATGGCCAATTGTGCACTACCGATTTTCACGTCTTGTCTCTTCCAGCCGTGACCAACGGCGAGCCCGTGGCGGCGTACGCCTGCTACCCCGCCTTTGCCATGCAGGATGTAGAGACTGGCAAGACTTACATCCCTGCCCCACGGACGAAACACGCGGCGTGTGCTCGCGGTCAATTTGCAATCATTCACGGCGGTGCTGATGCCAACGGAAAGCCCATTGAGGAGACCTGCTTGTGGCTGTGGGACTCGGAGAGCTTGAAGTGGACCAAAATCCAGGGAGCGAGCCAGATCGGCAAGACGCTCACACCCAGATTTGATCATCACATTTTCTTCGATCACGCCCAAGATATTCTGGTCCTCCACGGTGGGCGTACTGCCGCGAATCAGAAGGCCAGCACGGAGACCTGGCTGTACAACTTCGACACACTGGCTTGGACGGAATTGCCAGCTGCCCCGGAAGCACCTACTGCAGCTGCCTTTGTGGACAATGTCCTGTACACCATCGGCACGGATTCCGATATGAGTGGAGCTATTCACTACATGGACCTCAAGTCCAACGCCACGGACCGCGAGAAGCCGGAGGCATTGGTCTGGAAGACGGTCAACTTCCCCACCAACCCTCTGGTCCCTGGACCTCGCCCCCGTGAAGGTGGCGCACTGCTGCCTATCGACACCGGAGTTGGCCGCCACTATCTCATCTACATGTTTGGCAAGGAAGAAAGATCGGGCGAGAAGGACTACCACAGCGATATTTGGGCAGTGCAACTTCCAACCCACGGCTTTACTGCGGCAGCTGTGAAGGACGCGATCCGCGACAAGCTGCCTCGCGTAGAGTCGGGCGAGTTCAGCTGGGCCGAGGTGGAGCTCGTGCCAACGGAGGAAGTAAAGACAGAGGGAAAGGCCCATCCGGGTCCGCGTGGTTTCTTCGGCGCTGGCTCCGCAAGCGGGAAGAGTCTCATCTTTTGGGGCGGTGACAGCGCGAAGGGTAAGGAAGGTGATGGCTGGCTTCTTCAGGTACAGTGAGAGATGAAAGTCGAGGGCGACGAATACTCAAAATAAGTAGAGCAGAACTTCCGATCACAAGGATTAAAATTTAGGCAATTTTATGTGGCTTAAACTCGTTCTCTGTCACTTGACACTCACTGGGCGTGCCGTGTTGAGTCGCAGAGGTAAAACTCAAATAGCCGAGGGGCGGAGGCACCAAACTGGGCATGTAGAGATAAAATCGAGGCTCTACAGGGCATTCATCCTTCAACATCTACGCATCATCCTCCAGCCGCTAGCCACTTGCAGAAGCCTTAACCGCAACTTCAACATGGGTTGTTCCGTCAGCGTCCAGACCGAGACGGTCACTAAGGAAAATGCAACTACAACACCACCGTACAATGTTTATTTCATCTTCTACGACAAAATCGGCGAATCTTACGAGTCTATGGAGAATTTGCGATAGGAGGCGCGCTTGGTCGTGCAAGCCTCCCGAGTTTCAACCCTCATGAAGAAGGGGTTTCACCTCTCTCCAGCAAACGAGCTGCCACAATCAGGCTGCATCATCCGGAACTGCCAACCCCATCAAGCTTTTGGGAATCACTCTTGGAAACATCTCCGTCGCTACATACTAGCAGATTGGGAAGCTGGATGGACAGCTCACGTGTTTGTTGGATCAAATGAGATGGAGGCTCTGGCCGAGTTTCGCCTGAAGGGCCTTACGACCGATCGCATAGCCCGTGGCTACGCTTGGAACACGCAGAGGCTTACGGTCTACAACTATGACGCTTTCAAACCTGAAGAGAATTTCAATACGCTGCTTGAGGACATACCTCTAGAAGGGTTGTGGCCTTGGCCCAAAAGCGCAGAATGTAGAGAGAGTGGGCAGGATGACAACGAAGATATGGCGAGCAGCAAAGAAACCATCGACGACCACTCGGAAGGAGAGGCATCTGGACGTTTAACTCCAGATTCGACGGAGTATGATACCTGTCTTCCTGATTACTCCCAATTGGATCGAGAGCAAATACAATTCTAGGTGGAGAAACAGAGAGAGCAGAAGACGGCTCACAGGGAACACCAAGGATCGGGCATAGGTTGGCATGGTTGCGATTAGCTTTCTCGTTTTCACTGCTAGCCTCCAACACACAATCGCGTTGATGCAAACTGCAGTATATCCCTCGACGGCATTTGTCGATTTGCTGGTAAATTTGAGACTGCACTGTGCTGGGCAGAGTCGCTCTGCCAGTCTCCTCTCGCTCATAGGTAGTCAAATGAGCCAAGGATCTTTTCGAAAGCAAGAAGTTCGTTATCTGGCCAACGTGCTACCTATTATACATGTCATCGTACTCTATCAGATATCGTTGTGATTGTTTTCATTCTCTTTACTTCGGCTATTGTCATCTCCGCAGTTGTGGCTATCAATATTGTTATGCAAAACGAAAAGTAGGACTTTGTATATGACTCAGAGGACGGATGATCGATTGCGCGTACCTTGATAGAAAATGGCGATTGGTAAGACGCCAAGTTGCAGAGATGCCTTGAATAACACAGCATTTCCCTCTGTGTTATATATGCCCAGAGGTCACGGCAGCCGGAATTCTCTATTTTGTTACGATTTGACGCTACACTTTTCGTTCCTTTCCCGATCAGCATAACTTTGACTGTATAAGAGATCTACAAAATGGGCAATCATCCCAGCAAGTCACAGCTTTCATGCGAGTCACAGCCAGAGAAAATCGCCAGGTCAAGCGCTACAGAGATCCCGCCTCACAACGTCCGCATTTCGTTCTACAGCGACTGTGAGTCTGCAAAGGGGCTCCCGTGGGGAGATGTCGAATGGAGCGCGGAGCTGTACATTCAGACGCAAAGCATGTCTCGCCTCATGCGAGACGGCATTCGCATCTCCCCAATCACCGAAGTTAACAATACCGGTGTGATGCTTGAGAACAAGTTTCCCGAATCCTTTAAACATCCCCAAGTCCGTCATACACGGCGCTATATTTTCCGCCATTCTCGCGGAGAGCATGCGTGGACTGCCCATCTTTTCGTCATGGCGCGGTCCATTCGACCTTTGTCGGAATTTCTTCTCTCTGATTTAACAACAGCCCGCATAGCGCACTGCATTATGATGAAGAGCGAGAGCCTGCTCGTTTACAGATACAACGCATTTTACTCAGAGGGGAACTTCCAGACGATCCAAGAGGACCAGCGGCGCAGCAGTTTGTGGTCTTGGTTCAGGATCACAAGCCAGACCGCAGGGGTTCCGACGGGGTCGAATTTGCATCTTCCCACCGTGCACAAAGTGGAAGCAGCCAAAACTTTCCACGTCGATTCGGTTGATAGTGCAGGCTGGTAGCCATTCCATTTCCATGTGGAGAAAGATGGAAAGTTTGCGGATGCTTACGACTTTGGCGTCACACGAAACTCTGTGTAGTCACCTGGATAGAAAGAATGATAATGCCACTTGATTGCGAAAAACATGGCTAATAGTGAAACAACTAGACATATCCTCCCCCCTGGCATTTAAACATCGGCAGCGTACAAAGGAATTGGCAACGCGTCGCATCGAGGACTCATTCTGATGGAGGAAGAGATGCGTGAATTCGTTGTTGGCCAATCTATGTAGGAACTTCCCTTGTGTAGCTCATAGTCCACTCCAACGGTCCCGCAACCTTGTGGGCAAGCAGACCAATTTGCGGTTCTCTCTAATTATATCAGTGTTAGCCCTCAAGCGAGGATTTATAAAACTCACAGAAGAACACCTACGTTATGTGGCTTAGTTTTTCTTTTACATCATCCTCAACTCCCACTACTCTTTTTACCATGTCATTTTCGTCGCAAGACATGAACGAATCGTTCTATTCCACCGGCATGATCACACCGACTTCACCAAGCAATATGACCGACATTTACTTTCACCCTGATAGCACTTTCTTTTCCAGCCGCAACCCCACGAACACTAAAGAAGACGAAGATGCTTGCATGGACAGTTCCCTCAATCAGAACAACAAGGATGATGACTGTGGAAGGCCTCCAGTCAACCAGAGCCTGAGAATCACACACGCGAACTACGCAATGATTCCCGAGTTCAACGTACGATTTCTCTGGGTCAATCAAGTTGAAGAATCATGGGCAGAGACCCAAAAGTCGTTCCTGTGGGAGGCAAACCTGTATGTACAAGCGCGAGATGTTGGCCAGCTCATGCATGAAGGCTTCTATCTCTCCACGGATCAAGAGATCAAAGGCACAGGCTGCATCGCGCAGAATGTCTGTCCCGGGGAGCCTAACTATGGAGATTGGAAGCATACACGCCACTACATTTTCAAGGACCCCGACATGAAGTGGACTGCTCATCTCCACGTTTGCGCCAGCCAGATGGCCGAACTCGCTCGATTCCGCCTTACCGATCTGAAGCCTTCTAAGCTTGTCTTCAGCTGGGCCTACAACCCAGAGGGGTTTCATGTCTATGGATACAGTCTATTCAATCCGAAAGACAATTTCAACACGATTTATGAAGACGTGCCACTTGAGGGTATCTGGCCGTGGCCCAAAGAGAAGCGAATTCACCCATCAATTCCTGCGGGAACGCCTAGAGCCAACGACGACATGAATCAAAAAGGAATGGGAAATCCGTACCCATTCGAAGCTTATAATGGAGTACCCCCGTTGTTGCGACCCGGGTGGCAGCCCCGACCACAGCCCGGTTTACATACCTCTATCCTCGCCCGCCCCCCTTTGTGCCCACAGAATAGGCCTATCGCTTTGGTTGGAGACGGAGTTTGTCAGCAGGTGGTGCAGAGGAGAAGACTGCAGCGGCAACCCGACATGTGAGACCCTGGTTGCTCAAATCATCAATCACTTGTAGCGTTAATCTTGAATCGTCCAATCAGAAAGCTGAAGCTACCGTTTCAAATCGTTACAGTCTTACGCCTTACCCCTTCTGTTGGAGCAGAACAAAGAGTTTGGCCGTGTTGTCACTGATCGATGTCTTGGATGTTACGCGTGCTCTAGCAACTTCGGATCTAGATCTAGGCCCCGGCTATGATTATATCAGATGCTGACACTAACGCATGTTTTAATAAGTATTCTTCGGACATCAAAGGCTGTGCACTTGCATCGGCATGAGGCTATTATTGGCCCCCGGGGCCCGAGACGATCTCAACGCTAAGATAGCCACAGCCGCACGTCTGAGCTTCAAGACAAATCTGTGATGCTCAGAACATACAGGAAATGCCATGGCACGGAACTGTGTCTTCTCATTATTTGCCAGGCTCGCAAAATCAAACGTTGCTCAGTCATGCTCCTCTCACAACGTCAAGCTGACAGCTGCTTGTTAATCCCATTTCTTCTGATTTAACTACATCTCACGATGCGGTAAGCTGACAGGTTGAAGATGAACATTTGCAATCTGCAAACGCACCGCCCTTACCATCCTGTCGGGCCGAGATGAGAACAGGTCAGCGATATTCAGCCGTGATTCGCACGTTCGGAAAATGCAATTCGAAGAACCATTCCTCAATCGCACTAGATGCATGACATCCTGGCCGAAACCCGCAGCCGAGTACCCACGTAATCTCGAAATCGTGGGACCCAGACCCAAAAACCCCAACGACAGCGCACATCCTGCGGGAATTCCTGGTCATTGTAGCTGCTGTAGATCTACTCATTACCGACAAGCCAGTATAAAGGGGAACCTCGTCCGTCGTTGGAAAAGAAAGTCGCAGCTTCACATCTCAGTGTCCTTTCCGTACCCTATCCACCCAGAACAAGACATGTCTCCCGACGCGGCCCCATCCTACGAACCCCTCCCCGCCCCTCGGCGGATCGTCACAACCCACAATGCCTCCGGCCAGGCAGTGATCGACAAGAGTGTCCCGCAAGAGCTCGAAAAGACCGCCGGCCCGGGTGCCGACCTGTGGCTCGCTTACGCCACGCCCTCCCTGCCCGCACCTCTCGCCGACGGTAGCGATATGGAGTTCTACAAGTCCAGACTTCCCAACAACGTGGGTATCGCATACCCTGGAGGCCTCACCACACGATTCATCGACTTCTTGCCCGGACAGGAGGCGCCGCTTCACCGAACCGAAAGCATCGACACTGGTGTCCTGGTGGAGGGAGAGCTGGAACTTTTCCTCGATAGTGGGGAGACTCAGATTCTGAAGCGTGGGGATGTTATTGTGCAGCGCGGCACGCTTCACGGTTGGAGAAATAGAAGCGACGGAGTGACTGCGAGGTTATTCATTGTGGTTACAGCTGCCGATATGCCGGTTGTCAATGGGAAAAAGCTGGAGGAAGATATGCCGATCCCAGGCTTGGAGGGCAAGAGATAGTTGAGAAAGCCTTCAGAAAAGATGACCCCCGTCAATTACAAACAGAGCCCAAGTGCGAAACCATCAGCACGCGCCTAGCTGCAGCTTATAATCGTCTGTTCTGTGCTTCGCCTTTTCTCAGATGCATCGAGCTCTACGCGGCTGCCACGAGAATCTTGCCCATCCAGCTCAACTCGCGACTGGAGCGCTTGAAGCTCTGCAGCCGGAGTCGCATAAGCCATACCTGGCACACCATTATGTGACCAAGAACTACTTGACTGGGCAATCCCGAGTTCAGCTCTTGAATCCTCGGGATTGTCAAAAGGCCTAGCCTTTGATCCACGTTGCCCCTGTCCTTTTCGCCGTCGCAGTATCGTGAATGCAAAGCCACCCAGTAAGACAGCTACTATAATGCTTCCCCCAACTATACCACCCATTGCTGCAGGGCTCAAAGGGCTGACGTGGTTGTCTTTGGCATCACTCGATCTGTCACGACCAAATGACGAATTGAACAAAGTTGCGACGCCTTCGTTATACTGTACATTCGAAAGATTTCTGCTAGTCTATTAGTATTGTCTCCGAAGCATTCTTTGCAAGCATACCTCACTTACTCGGGGTTGTCATACCACGACTTGATAACATCCGGCGAGTCGTATGCAGCGGCGTCATGATCATACTGTGTTTTCCACTGCAGTTTAGTCAAGTCAAATATTCCTAGGCCTTGATCTAGCGGGTCCTTGGTCGATAATAGTTGAGAGGATAGTAAAGTCGGGTCAACCCCCCCAACTGTAATGAGTTGACGACGGCCGGCCACGACGCATCCCATCTGAGCGCGCGGAGTCTTTGTGTAAGCTGCCCGTGCCCACACAAATCCTGGCAAACTCAAGATCCAGATGTCACCAAACCCAATCCGACCATCGACGTGGCCACCAAAAATGAAACTGCGGAGGGTGTTAGCACGTCTCTCCAAGGAATGCACCGTTCGCCTACATCTCGTATGTGTCATTAAGACTCTTCGCTCCCACTGTGCAAGACCATCGGCGGGCAGGCGGTGAGTCACCAGTGGTCTGCTGTGAGTACCAAGTCCTCGTCACAGGGTCCATGAGCCAGACAATATCCATGGCATTGTCATTGGACTTTGTGCTTGCGGCATCGTAGTGTGCTCCTCCTAAAATCATGATCAAGCCCTGCGATCCGAATTTCGGGATGTATTGAGCACTTGCAGCGTACAAAGTTTTCGACTTGGAGTACGGTGCTTCGGTAGTGTTTCTCCATACCCGGTCTTGCGACGAAGATGTGAAATTGAAGGAGACAAAGCCTGACATGTAACCTCCATTGGGCATGTCCGGTTTGATAGCGGTTGTAGTTTCTTCCATACCTCCGATGTAGAAAGCCGAATTAGATGCGCTTGTGAATGCTCCACCATGAGAACGGTGGAAATCGGCCTGGCCCTGATTGAGGTTTTCATCGATGGCCCAAGATCCGCCACCTTGCCCATCGGCAGTGAACTTCCAAAGCTCTGTTTGAGACCGAGTCTTGTTCTCATTCAAGCCTCCCCAAACCCAAAACGATTTTGAAGAATGGTCCGCAAACACCGCCTGTCTCTGTACGATGGGCGCGTCTTTCCGAATCTGCCTCATTTTCACATTCGCCGGTGTCCAAGACTGTGAGAGCGGTATAGATAGTGTACTGGTGACTTTTAGGGACGAAGATGTTTAGTTTTCCATCACGCGAATTTTGTAGATTATATCATAGACAAACCTGACTTATGACCTTGATACGTCCCTTGAGATCGTTGAGACACTGTGCCGCCATCGATATAGAGGTAATCATCAATGACCAGGGCTACATGATGTATTAGAGTCTGTGTGTTCGTCACGGATACTCGATTCATCTAGCGCTCCATACCTCGAGCCCAGGTTCTTCTCACAAAGTCGATTGATGCTGGGGTGTCGGAAATCTCAGTGCTTTCTTGTGCGCCGCAGAACCTCAGCAGGCTGCCCATCACTGCCAACGCCATCAATCTAGTCATTAAGTACAGCATCATCGGCGAGGTTTTGGTCGGTGAATGGTGGCAATTTCAGGATAGTGCTGTCTGAATCGTCCGAGTGAAGTTCTCATTCATGACATACCCTAGAAAGAGAGTACCATTGAAGTGTGTGATTTAGTTCTACCTGGACATCCCTTTTTATTCGTCTTCCGCCAAGACTTCGTATGTAACGTGTCACAGGGAGCTTACCGAATGAAGACAGACGGAGTCGCAAAGTCAACTTCAAGTAACACACTGTGGCTGCTGTCTTACTTCGGTGCGATGGGGCCAAGTCCTCCTCGGATGCACTGCGAATCCCTCAACCGGTCAGAGTACGAATCTGAGCTTGTCCTGTAATCATGAATCAGTTGAAACCTTTGAACTACGAATTACCAAGCCTATCTCGATATTTTGTGTGGTAGTGATCACAGCCAGATCACAGCTGTCGGGGCCAATCCCAAAAGTGAGCAAATGCAGGCCGACATGCTTCCAGTAGAAACAGACAGACTTATGCATTGACGATCGTGACTATGGCTGCGAGACGCCACGGGGTTCGGCATGGAGGCTTGATATGCCTTGCACGGTTATGTCTCAGCCCGACACGCCTTTTTCACTTGGTTCCAGTCAGGTCCTGAAATTATCATGTTGTCACTGCTTGACCTGCCATACTGTTGCCAGCGAATACCTGCGGTCAGCAGCGGCGGTGGCGGGAGACGAGAGACACTATCGGCGGGAAAACCTGTAGTACCAAGAGCTAAGCAGCTATGGATTGGCGCAGCTGCGCGTAAGGCCAAGAACAACGTGAGACAGAATTTAAATGAAATTAGGTATCAGCGACGCCTTTGGTTCCCCTTTACTCTTCTTTCGTTCCTCCTCTGGCCAGAAGTTCCTTCTCCAGTCAGGCTGTCATGATACATTTAGCGCCAGTACACGGTCTTTACTCCTGGAATCTGTTTCTACTTCAAGTTTCAACTCACATTGAAACTATCACTTGCTCACTTTGATTATCGGACATTGATTTACCTTCTCGTCCAAACTTACCCCAGCAATAACCTCACATCCCCCGCTTGTTTGACTTGAATTCTGGTCATGAACTCATGATGGCGCTGCTTTGGATATACCTGTCCAGCTAAGAACAGAAGTCGCCCCAAGAGATGAATTAGGAAAATTCACAAGCCGGTCTTTTATTCGTCATTGCGACGATGAAAACTCGCGGCCTATCGCAACGGGTGACCGAGTCTATGGAATTGTCTTGGGGACAGCCCCAATTGCCTTCACTATCTTCTGGCCAAAGAGATAACGGAATAAATTCAATTCGGACTTGTTCGCACAAAGAGAAACGGGCTCCTAAAGCAAATACCCAACATTATGGCTATGTTACGAAAGAAGCGCAAGGAGACGGTTCACAGTTGCGTTGCAGAGCTTGAAGCGTTGGAAGGTACGTAAGGCACTGATGAAGAATCTCCTAAGTAATCGACGCCAAACATAAGCAGAATGGGACAGTTCGCTGGTCACTTGGTGGTAGGAAACTTGGCATATCAGCGCCCTCCTCGTCAATAAGTCGCTTACAGTCTTCCTATTGATGCCCTATTGGTAAATGATGTAGTCGCTATGATTGGCCTCTTGGTTGTCACACAGCATTAAGCTAGCCATCATCAGACAGGCTGTGTTCTTGGCAAGGCACTCTCTGCCCGAAGGTCGGCTGGCGATTAAGCCGCTTCGCGGGGCTGTCAGCTTGATCTTCGTCATCCTCCGGACTTTGATTCGGGCTCGACCTGTACGTGGCGCCTTCACCAAGTCTACCAGTAACTAAACGAAAGTCACAGATTTTGAAGCCTTTGGCTCCTTGTGTCCCAATCAGTTTATAGTCCTGCCATTTTCTACAGTCTTCATGGAGTCCATCGCAGCTTTGGGCTTAGCCTGCAACATCTTCCAGATTATCAGCTTCGGCAACGAGACGATACGCCTCGTCAGAGATGTGTATAGCAGGGGATTCCTCGAGACGCCTCTGGCTGAACATGCTGTCACACTCAGAGATGTTGCTTCTCATATCATCGCGTTCGAAACGCCGGTAAACCCACGAAAATACGAGGTGCAGCTCAAAGACAACGCGACAAAATGCCATGCAGTTGCCCGGGATCTGGTGGAAGAAATTAAGTTTTTGCTATCCGAGAGGGCCAAGGGTGATTTGGCTGGGACCTTAAAAGTTGTGTCGAAGGTAGCTTGGAGAAAACGGCGCCTAGAGAGGTTGGAAAAGCAGTTGTGTGCTGTTGAGAAACAGATGCAGACTGGTCTGCTTGTTCGAGTTTGGTACGTTCTAATAGGATCGAATCGATTGAATCTGCTCGTCTGTCTAACCTCGAGGATGTTATAGTGACAGGATTGATGCCATCGGGGCTAAGCAACGCACCTTGAACGAAGACGTCCATCGCCTGATTCAGCAGTATGGCAGTGGGGAAACACAAGCATCCAAGCTGATCTCTGAGTACAGCAACCTCACAAGAGACCAGATATCTCTCAAAGCTGTCGAATTGCAGTGCCAGATAAACAATGATATAGGGCAATCTCAGAATGATATCATCGTGAACATAGAGAAGGCGGTTGAGTCATTCTCAACGCAAACCGTCTCTCACATGACCAAATTGGAATTTAGTCGGGAAAAGGCTGAACAGAAGGCACTTTTCATCAACAGTCTTACCTTTTCTGGTATGAATGAGCGCCGAAATCAAGTCTCCGAAGGCCATGAGGGTACCTCACAATGGATCTTCTACAGAAGCGAACCAGATCTTGAAGGTTCATGGAAGGGTTTGTACGGTGAAGCGAAAAATCAAGGTATAGGTGAAAAAGACTCTGTCAGGCCTTGGGACAACTTCAGCGACTGGCTACAGTCAAATGAGCAGATTTACTGGATTAGTGGGAAACCTGGGTCGGGGAAAACCACTATGGCCAAGTACATACTGAGCCATCCTATGACAAAACGCCTACTCGACTCCTGGAAACCTGATTTTATGATGGTTTCACACTTCTTTTGGCGTCCAGGCAGCACCTTGCAGCAGAATATCAAAGGAATGGTTGCCTCGATTCTTTACCAGCTTCTTCGGAATAGCCAGCTCTCTACCGATCTTGCCATGTGCAATGTTCATGACATCACAGAGAAAAGACCGGATGGTGTATGTGGCAACTGGTCATTGGCAGAATTGAAACAGACTACAGCCACTGTCTTGGAACAACATGAGAGGCCCGTCTTTGTCTTGATCGACGGCGTGGATGAAGTTACCCCGAGCGATGGTGTCAGTGATCTGCTTCTGATGATAGAAGATCTATACAAAAGACCCAACGCCAAGCTGTGCATTCTCAGTCGTCCGGTTGCGTGGGTACAGAGAAGTCTAGCGGGCTATCCGAGCCTTCGCATTTCTGACTTTACCGCCGGAGATATCTCCAGATACACACACGACAAGCTTGTCAAGTCATTCGAAGACCTCCAAGGCCATTCACCTAGCCTTAGCTTCGCTCAGGTCAAATTGCTGATCCGCCAGCTGGTCAACAAGGCCGAAGGAAGTTTTCTCTGGCTGCATCTGTCTCTAAACAGTGTAGTCCGCGGAATTCAGCAAGGAGACGAGTTCAATAGCCTGCAAGCTAGGATCTTTAGCCTCCCTGAAACAATTTCGGACCAGTACAAGGAAATGTGGAAGCGTACGAGTGAAGATACAACAGTCTATCAGCGCCGAGCAGCACTTGTCTTCAAGCTCATCATTTTCGGCAGAACACTCGCCGTTCAATCTTGGCCTGCCACTGTACTAACCATGACTTTGGTAACTACCCCTTGGGGACAAAGAATTCTCGATGGTGGCCCCGATATTGCTAGCGTCAATGTTCTTATCAAAGCATGCAAAGCAACAGAGCATGAGGTTGTGCGCAGTTGCGCAGGTCTCACTGAGATGATTACTTTACCAACACCCCCGGTAGATAACTCGGCCACTGGCCAGGTATCGAAAACGGAAGACTGCGTCTTGAACCAAGAATATCAGCTCCAACTTTACCAAAGCTACAAAGCGTTTAGGCTCATTCATCGCAGCGCTTACGACTTTCTCACCGACACTGTTGAAGGCCATCGAATTCTTGACCGAGAGCCAGCCCCTATCATCGAAATTCTAGTTCGCTTAGTTTCTGGTCTCCTGGCCGCACACAGGATCAAAAACCTGCTAAAACCTCGCAACGGCGCCCGCTACCCTGGGATTCATTATCAATCTAGATATCCGCACTTGCTCTCTCACAGTACTACTGAGTGGTTTCTGGAGAGAATATCGTCGATCTTGACGGCTCATGTGTCTACTGCTGGTCTTGTTCTTTTGCCACCTAACGCGAAGGCGCTGATAAGAAAATGCGCAGAATTGTCGGCGTCCGGTGAGCTCAAAAGTCAGTACTCGACGTGTGTTTCTGGTGCATGCAATAGACAGGAATTTCTCAGTCAAGCCGCTTTCTATCTTGGGTTCCGTAATACCCATCAGGTCTATGGCACAAGTACAAAGCCAGAGGAGATAACAAGCATGTTCTTTGCTCGATGTCAGCGGTGTCTACAAGTTTTGAAAGGCCACAAGTTTGACTTTATCATGAGTAATGACAGCGTGAGAGCTGCTGAGAAGGAGATTGTAATCCTGTTTCTAGAGCTGACAGAATTACTTGAAGAGCATGACACAATTGACATTAATCGGAAAGGCAAGTGCCGCTTCAACGACACGAAATATTGCCTGCAATATTTTGTTACGACAACACCTCTCGTCGTCTTGCTTAGTTCTGTCGTCTCTCTTTTATCTCAATTTTCACGATCCGCCGCAAACAGAAGCAACCAATCGATCTCTACGCCATCTGATCGCCTCTTTGAGAGTTGTCTGAAAGCATTGGCTGTATTTGCGCAGCGTGGAGCCTCGCTGTCGGAGAAGGTATTCTTCTACATGAGAATCCATGACGACTACTGGATTCTGAGGCCATTGGCCTGCTTCTTTTCCACGAACAAAGACCAGGGAACATACTGGAGAGGTATTACTGTCTACTTCCGCGCAGACGTACTCGTCAAAGGTGTTGTAAGGGCAGCGCTGGCCAAGAATCCCCGACTAGCATCTTCAGCCAATGTTCAAGCATTGCAAAGATGGATCAACGCCATAGATTTACCTCCAGCTGAGTGCGATACAAGAGGTGTCCTGACCCTGCACTCCTCCAGCTGGAGATATCTTCCAGCCAGAAATGACGAGGTCGAGATGGAATGCGTGGTCCCGGTATCCCATGCAACCTCTTCTGTTCTGATCCATACCTTTTGCCAGCTTCCTTGGATCATCCACCAAGGGGCTGGCGATGTATGCGAAGATCTAGAGTCCAAATTTCAAGACATCTGGGATAGGGAAATCCAAATGAAGCCGCAAAATTGTCCTTCAGCAGACCTTCTCAATTGTCTACTCCGCAAAGCAGGAACGATTGGGGGTCATTTCCAAGATAATCAATCATGCGCCTTACAAGCACACTGGAAGTCGATCCTGATCTCGGTGGGAGCGATGGAAGAGGTCCAATTCACGGATGGCAATGGCCATATTTACTCAATGGAGGGTCTGCAGGCAGCTCAAACCGAATAGACGACCTTGCAGCAATAATTCCGGTGGGAGCGGACGGGTTTGATGCCTTGCGCTATTTTACTGCTAGATGTCTAGTGCCTTTCTGTTCACAGTGTTTCAACCATTGCACTATATCAAATCTCATCTGTGTGGGATAGGAAAAGACAATTATTTCCTGAACGCCATGTTAATTGGTGAGGAAGGGTTGTTCAGAAGCTTCGTTCTTTAGCGCCAATGCGCAAAGGTGAATTGATCGTCCCTGGCACTGACCCCGCGCGTACCCCGCCAATCCGTGCACCAGCTCCAGTCACAACAGGTCGATCGGCAGATTTCCCTCTTCATCGTCAAGACTACTGCCATGCTTGCCATGCTTTGTCGCCCTTGCTAACAATATATTGCGCGCTCTCGATTTACATGTTACAGCCCAGTGACCATCCATGCATCAAAGCTTCCGTCGTTCGATCGCAAAGTCGACAGTCGGTGACGGGAGTTGCTTCTGGACACAGCTGTCAGCCAGACTCAGCAGTTCAGGACGACGAGTACCTCACGTAACAAGTCAACTCCGCGGCATGTCTGGCTTCTTCAAGAGATGCTTCAAGAGCGTAGGGAATCCCAGCGGATCGCTTAGGTGAGTGGCGTGGGCTGACGGGAGGTGCGGGGGATGCAATGCGCAGGTCGCCGAGAATCCGGGTGGATCATGCCGTGCTTCGATTAATCGCCGTGTCGCGAGCGTATTTATGCGTTGAGACCGGTTTGGCCGGGACGTTGAGGGTCCAACTGGGCCATTAGCGGAGGGTTTCCACCAGACTTACCTTTCAGCAAGTGTGCAATCGATCAAAAGCAAAGACGCAACGCAGATAATTGAGAGACTTGGACTCTATCATGTTGGACGCAGGCTAGACAGGAAATCGATCGGGAGCTCGAAGACGCATTTCTTTCATGACCCATGCCGGACGGGAATCACTGGCGTAGCGTAGAGACAAGCGCAGAAACGGACGGGACATGCGGGACAGGCGCAGGCGAAGCGGACACATCGGAAGCGAAAGCGAGGAGGTGGAATGCGAATGCCGACAGGGCGCGCGAGGGACGAGACGGGACTGGAGGTGCTGGGTGCTGGTGCTGGCACTAATTACGGCGGGAATGTGGGGACGTGGCGACATGGCATGGCATGTTTGTGTGGTGTTTGGGCGTGTTGCTGCAGCCGGGGGAGAGGTGTAACGACTTCGTCAACGAGGTGCATGCCGAGGTGGCTTCATCTTGGGGGCGGTTCGTGATGGCGGTTGGGGTGGTGGACGGGCGTGTGTGCGCGATGCATCGTGGACAGACGGGCGATGTTTGAACAAGACAAACGAAATCAAGGCGAGATGCTGGAAATCATTTTCGAAGAGCTCCGCTGAGTATTGTCGCGAGACGGGAGGCCGGGAAGGTGAGTAGGGATCCGCGTGGCTTATATGGAGTCGGACGATTGACGGGGTGGTGTGAGCTTCTCTGGTGGTGGTCGATCAGAAGTGGCCTGCGTGTGGTCACTGTGGTGTGTCTGAGGTGGCTTTGGGCTGATTTGCGCGCTGAGTGAGGGGCTTCAGGCGGATCGCCAATCAGTTGCTCATCCGGGCCATCCCTCGCAAACAAACTCCAGTAGTGACACTCTGGTGGCTCGGCAGATCAGACATGGTTGAGGGAGAGAGGTGAGGGATGCTGGACGAGAAATCACGTTATGCGCACCGCAGTTTCCTTATTGCAGTGGCCCAATTTGTTTGGTTGTCTGGTGTCTCAATCGGAAGGAGGCATCAGGTGAGGTGCGAGCCCGTCTGCTGTTTTGTGGTTCCACTGGCACGGCGTGACCCGTTCAGTGTTGCGGTCGCCAGGTGCAGCTCCACTATCCGTACCTAATGCGCTGCGGAAACCGGTTCAGGGCTCGCTGCACCGATGGGCAGTGACAAACGCCGACCCTACCTTCCCCCTGAGCTAAGCTGTGCTGAGCTGTGCTGAGCTGTTTCTCGGTCGGGAGCGAGATCTTGCATTCGAATCTTCCAAGAAAGAGACACCAAGATGGATCTCGAGATGCCTCCTCTCCCCCTCTCCTCCCCTCCCCTTCCCTTCCCCTGCCCTCCCACACAAGCACTCACACTTCCAGCTCAGTAAACTCAAGTGTCAAAACTGACACGACGGGCAGAAGCAGTTCAGCCAGCAAACGGCATAGCGTCATAGGGCCGTCAGGGTGGGGCTCCTGCTGCTTCCCCAGATTTTTACCCCAGACTCTTCTCCCGTGTCGAAGACCGCACTAAAGCCGATTCATCGTCGACCCGTGGACCTTGGACGATGGCGCCAGGCGGTGTCTGCACCTGCACCTGCACCTGTACCTGTACCAGCTCACACACATCCCACGCCGACTGCCGCCCCTGCGCCCATCGCAGCTTCCCGGTCCCCTCTTTCCACTTTCCACACGAGAGCAGCTGCAGTGACCACGCCTGGGCAAGAGGGTCCTCTGCTCCATGACGCGCCATGCCCGTTTCGGATGATCAGCCAACCAGACCACTCTTCCATGTCTCCTGTCTACGGCAGTAGTAGAGGACAATCAGTCATTGCTCCTGCTTTTGCTGCTCCTGCTCCTGCTCCTGTGCTCCTGCTGCAACAGCAACATTGGCAGAGGCAGGTACTTTCCCTGGCAGCTTCGGTAGCTCCTTCCTTCTGCTTTCCTCCTTTCCTAAGGCACCTAGGGTAGATACGGAACCTTACCTTAGTAATACCTACCTAGGTAGGTGGAATGTCACTTCTTCCCCTGCAGCTGTGGTGGCAGGTGACGGGTGGCCCGCCCTCGACGCCCGTGCCTTCCCTTCCCCTCGCCTCAGGTCGCCCGCGCATCTCATGAGCTTCCCAGTCACGCGATCGTCTGGCGGCGCCATTGATGGGCAGTTACCCCGCCCGGTCTGACGAAACCGTAATGCATCATCAATCTTAGCTGCTAGCTGTGGTACCTCTCTTCTCTTACACACGCCGCCGTCACTCAATGTATCTGCACCAGCCATTCAGCCAGGCGACGGCCGATGCAGGGAGCTCTCTGCCTCGACACCCGACTCGTCCATGGGGGAACATGGACCGACTACGCACTCACGCACTGCAGTGACAGGCCATTGACCATTGGCCATTGACCACTGCTCCTCCAACCAAGGCACCTTACCTCACCTTACCAGACGGGACCAGCCCTGGACAATGGATGTTTCCCCTCTCCTCACGCCAGCTCCTGCTCCAAGCACCAGCTCAAGCACGGCCAGTCTCATCCAGGGCACAGCCAGGTCAGGTCAGGCGCCCCGTCCCGATCGACATCTATCTACCTCGTCCCTCCCCCTCATCTTCCTTTCCTTCTTATTCTCGTCCTCATCCCACTCATCAACCAATCTTTCATCCATTAAACCAACCAGCTTCCAAAGGTACCCCTTCCTCCCCCTCCTTGGACAGTCAAGAGCTCCCGTCCTGCACACGAGCTTAACCTGTCACGCGAGATACACAGCTCAGGAGCTTACTTGAAACCTGTTGCCAGATACAATCACTCGATCATCTAGATCTAGTCACACCACAAACACAACACCATCATGTCGGAACCACTTTCCAAAGTCGACTCTGCCGTCCAGGGCCTCGCCACCTCCCCTCCCAAGGAGAAGCGCAGACAGAGCTCTGCCGCCGCTCCTGGCGTCAAGAACGTCAACGACCTTGGTATGTCATTGCCCCGAAACCACCCCTCTCCCATGACCCCGCACTCGCTCGGGTACCTCGGAGCACTGCTAACTTGTCATGTTCCTATACAGAGGCAGAAGGCATTGATCTTCAAATAGCTATCGAGACACAGAAGACAGGATGGTAAGTCACACCTTATCATAATCGTGTCTCTTACGTAGACAACTACGCCTGCAACAATGGCTGACAGTACCCGAACAGGAAGATCAACACCTCCCCCTCAACAATAGAGGAGAAGGAGATCCTCAAGAAGCACCTGACAGAACCCCCAGTCAAGAGAATTGACCTGCACTTCCCTCTCGGCATGGAAGTAACAGCAAGGAACCTGAAGGGCGTCACAATCAAGGACGCCATGGACGCCATCCACAAGGCATACAAGAAGAGGGTGAGCCATTACCCCGCAGCATCCCTTTGACAAACACCACTGACAGCACCCACAGTCCGACGATGAGCTTGACAAGCCCTACCTGATGGGCTTCGAGTGGGACAAGGAGGAGTCATGGACCCGCCTCGTCGTCCACCTGTCACCCAACTCGACACAGGCAATGTCCAGCGGCGGCAAGAAGAAGAAGAACAAGAAGGACGAGGAGTAATGAATCCCACGCCACTTTCCCGTATCTTGTCCAATACTTCCTGATCACAACACTGGCTTGCTTCGCTCTGGCTCGTATGGCGACTTGGCGCAATGGGATATTGCGATAGATATCGTCGGATGGGTTCATCGGTTCGGATCTCTTCTCTCAGGCTCGGAGCCTCGAGGTGTATTAGCTAGGAAATCCCGGGACGTCGACGGTGCTTCGGCGGGCTCGAGGTGGTAACAGCCTTGGGTCGCTTGAATAGACACGTTGACAGTCATGACATTCTCATTCGCTTGTGACTTGGGTGTATGTATGTCTGAATCCTGAGTTATTGCAAAGAGACCATCTCCCCCTGATCTCGTCAGCGTCGAGAAAGGCATGTCGTCAATGGTGGGTGGATATGAGGGAGCTGTGCACCGGCTGTCCTGCATCGTGACCCACTCCCCGGGGAACTAGGGTCTGCCGTCCGAGCGGGCTGAGGATTGATCTATTTAGGTTGAATACTTGTAGATGATCAAGCATGCTATTCTCGAAGCTTCAAATGGCCAAACCTCAGCTTCTTCGCAATTCAGACATTTGCGTGAGCATCTAGCCCCAGCTGTGTGTTTCCGTGATCACTCACCGTTGACCCCTCACATGGTGACGCAAATGGCGGGGTAATTGATGCTGTGTTAACATATACTCACTTACACGGTGCGTAATGCTGTTAGTGTGGTACGCTTCCAGCTGTTGTCTGAGCCAAGCCAAACAATCCGTGCCAGACCTCAAAGATCCCAAGCTCCGGAAAGCCATGGCCTCAGTCTGAGGCATAGACCGTCTCCCTCGTCCGAAACCTCGAATGTCTGCACCCCTCAATCTCCCCCGTCATCAGTCAGCAATGTCTCCATTTCGGATCTGAACGGATACTGCCGATTTCCCCTCAGGCTCCTCCTCCACCGCGGGGTGAGACGGGGCCAGGTCGCACGGCCCCCTCTTGGAGCAATTGAACCCCCAAAGGCAGCGGAAATTCGGAATTGAAAGGCCTAGTGAGAAGCACCACATCCGGCTGCCCCGGCTAACGTCGGCAGACGCCGCTTGACGCCGACTTTACGGTCCTTGCGACGACCGCGGAATCGAGAACAAGCTGTCGGCTTTGCGAGGGACGCAATTCCATCCAACGTCATCCAAAGCGAGTAACCCTATTCCGCCGCCGCTGTTGGGGGATGTGATATAGAACTTAAGCCATGGACCGATTTTCGTTCCATGCAGCGTCTTTGTTTCGACAATCCATCACATCGGCCACTATAAGCTTCGACACATAGCTGCTTTGAAGCCGTTCGTCACAATGCCCGTCACAACATTTGATTTCAAGGAGAAGTACCGGTACCAGGTCGGCTTCGACTCTCACCTCGAGTGCGTATCCCCATCGCCTGACACCCAATCAAGAGGCCATCCCCGTAACTGACCTGCAACCTCTCTCCGCCCACAGGTCCGAAGCCGTCCCCGGGTCCCTCCCGATCGGCCAAAACTCCCCGCAAAAGCCCCCCCACGGCCTCTATGCCGAGAAGCTTTCCGGGACCTCCTTCACGGCGCCCCGCCACGATATGAAGCAGGCCTGGCTCTACCGCATCCTGCCCTCGTGCGCCCACCCGCCCTACGCGCCGACCACGACCCCGGAACCCAAGGCCGAGCCGTCGAAGCTGCGATACATCCCCAACCAGCTGCGCTGGGACCCCTTCGACCACGACGAGGCGCGCAGCTGGGATTTTGTCGAGGGCATGCGACTCGTCGCCGGCGCGGGCGACCCCACCCTCAAGCAGGGCATTGGCATGTACGTCTACGCCGCCGGGCGCAGCATGGATACCAAGAGCGCCTTCTACTCCGCCGACGGCGACCTGCTCATCGTCCCGCAGGAGGGCGTGCTGGATATCCGCACTGAGCTAGGCTGGCTGCTCGTCCGCCCGCTCGAGATTGCCGTCATCCCGAGGGGGATCAAGTACCAGGTCCACCTGCCGAGTGGCCCCGCGAGGGGGTACGCGCTGGAGCTGTACCAGGGCCACTTTGTGCTGCCGGAGCTGGGGCCGATCGGCACCAACGGGCTGGCGAACGCGCGGGACTTCCAGGCTCCCGTGGCGTGCTTCGACGAGGACTTTGGGGTGACGGCGCACGAGGGACCCAGCAAGTACGAGGTGCGGGTCAAGTTCAACAACGACTTCTTCAAGACGGAGCAGGCGCACAGCCCGTTCGACGTGGTAGCGTGGCACGGCAACTACTACCCCTACAAGTACGACCTGGGGCGCTTCAACACGATCGGGACCATCTCGTACGACCACCCGGACCCGTCCATCTTCACGGTGCTGTCGGCGCCGAGCGGGGTGCCGGGCACGGCGATCGCGGACTTTGTCATCTTCCCGCCGCGGTGGCTGGTGGCCGAGGACACGTTCCGGCCGCCGTACTTCCACCGCAACACCATGTCGGAGTTCATGGGCCTGATCACGGGCGGGTACGACGCGAAGCGCGGGGGCTCCGGCGGGTTCGTGCCCGGCGGCGCGAGCTTGCACAACACGATGAGCGGGCACGGTCCCGACGCGGAGAGTGGGGAGGGGGCAAGGAACGCGGAGCTGAAGCCGGCCAAGGTGGGCGCCGGGAGCTGTGCGTTCATGTTTGAGAGCTGTGCGATGGTCGGGGTGACGGAGTGGGGGCTGAGGACGTGTCAGAAGGTGCAGGAGAAGTATAATGAGGAGAGCTGGGGGGAGCTGCCGGTGCATTGGAAGAGGCCGCAGGGTGCCGACACGGAGGGGCACTTGTTGAAGTGAGGGAAAATGACGAGAGTGTCTTGGCTTGGAGAAAAACAGTACAAAGGTTCGAGGCAAAATATATTGACGTTAACATGCAACCATCGCGTGTTGGTTCTCGCAGAAGTGTCTTGACGCGATACTGGGCACTTCATCGACATAGACCGAGACTTGATGTCGCCCAAAGAAAAGAAACCCAGTCGATGCTCATGGCCTGCTTGATTTCGTAGAGCATGAGAAGAAACCAAGATGTTATGGACCCGTTCGGGTTCTGGCCCGCGCTGAGAGATGTCTTAAACCTTCATTTTAGGGTAGGTCCGGAACAGTCTCTCGCCGCACCTTGACTACCGGACTTCTGAGTGGCGTGCGGCTGGTACTTGGAGGCCGGATTCAGCGACGGCAATAGAACCACGTGAACGCAAACGAGGTCGGCAGAACGTTATGACACCCGCTGCCGGCAGTTGGACTCCTCGCCAAGCTGCCATCGCGTTCTGGGCTCGGCTAGAAGTTTTTACACCTTGAAGGTCGGACCACTAGACGGTAGTGCTTCGACTTCGAGGTATTTAATCGTTCGAGGATGTGATCATGAGACGATGTTCGCGAGAGAGTACCCGCGGCGCTGAGGGAACCTTGCGCTGTTAATGCACTTTGACCGAAAACAGTATGTATGGCTGAGGTCAGGCGTATCACGGCACTTCTGTACACCTTTCTACTCGGACCAACGTCTCTTACCGGGGCAGTAGTTTGAATGATTTCAACCGAAACCGACAATGTAGTTGTGATGGCAGAGAGTGTTGACTCAAGAGTGGCTGGCCCTGTCCTTATTAATATGACAATCCTTGCCCCGGTACATGCTGTCTCTTTGCTTTCCAGATTCTATCAAACACCTCACACTTATATCTCCTCTACACCCTTCTCATTACATCCTATCATTATGGCTATACAGTCCAAAGAAGCGAGAGTTGGACGCGTTCCCAGCCCATCTCTGGCACACCGAATCGGTGGATGGTTGCCCCATGATCCCAAAGCGGTTCAGCATCATGTCAGCGAGATACTCAAAAGGGCGAGGGCTAACAGATTGCCCGATGCCCCGCCTATCAAGGCTCTTCGAGATCTTATCAAAGCAAACCCCAATCTCTACATGCTCTTTACAGAGATGTTGACCGAGGTGCCGACTAGGCCTCCCTACAACACCATCCCGGGTGGCGGCCCTGAAATCAGAGATCTTGAGACACTCATACTGGCACTCAACTACCAGATACAACACCCAATCGGGTATAACGACTCCGCCCAGATAGGTACCCCTATCAACGCCATTCTGGACTGGCCCATGGCTACGAAAGCTGGGTTTGCCGCATTCATTCGGGAAGACGTTAATAAGGTATTCAAAGATATGCTGGATTACTGGGGTAAATATCTTACCACATCCGACTCACGTCAGACGGTGACGACCGACCCGGGAGGCTGGCTATCGCAAACAGCCCAGACGGAGGAGGCCGGGCTGAGGAATTTCTTGGACACATACGTGGTTCCCAACCCCGACGACCCGATCCATTACGGTTTTGATTCCTGGGATCACTTCTTCACTCGCGACTTTAAGCATGGCCTCCGACCGCTCGCATGTCCTCACGACGACAATGTCATCGTCAGTGCTACCGAGTCGACCCCGTTCTATATCCGGAGAAACGTCAGTCTTCGCGACACATTCTGGGTTAAGAATCCTGATGGTCGATCAAACTACAGCCTTGTGGACATGCTCGGCAACGAAAGAATGGCCCAGAAGTTTGTCGGAGGCACTGTATACCAAGCGTTCCTCAGTGCAGACAGTTACCACAACTGGCATGCTCCCGTTTCTGGCTCATACGTTGAGGATAGCCCCCGGATCATCAACGGCGCATATTATTCAGAGCCTCTCATGTGGGGGTTCAGTCCGGACAAGGGAATAGCACATCCGGACATTGGTGCCGATGAGTTGTCACAAAGCTACATCTCCGCGGTTGCCAAGCGGGGCGTCGCTTACATCAAGGCTGATAACCCTGACATCGGTCTCATGGCTGTGGTCATGATTGGCATGGCCGAGGTTTCCTCTGTCGAGTTCTTTGATAAGCCAAACGGTTTTAAGAAGGGGGACAAGATTGGACGTTTCCACTTTGGTGGCTCAACTCACTGCCTCATCTTTGGACCCAATGTCAAGCTGTCCTTCAACCTAGATGCGATCCCCAATCCCGGCGTGCAGAATCCAGGCTCTCCTATTCATGTTTTGAGTAGGCTAGCTACAGTCAACCCATCGAATTGTTAGGCAGTTGCTGCTAATTTGGTATTGAGTTGTTACATGAGGGCAGGCTTCACTTTCACTGAGACGGGGGAAACATATTGAGAGATATCTAATTGTTCATTATCTCTATTAACAGTAGTAAGTGTGTGGTCATTACTGAGGATCATATGCTACCCAAAACAAACAAAAACTTTCTATCCATGTCTAATCCCAGAAAAGCACAATCATAGCCTTGTGGTATATATCCCTTTCCCTTTAAGGCTTGCTAACCTGTTCCTTTCTAAAGAACTTGAAGTAACCAATGCAGATAAACAGGTTCAACAAAAGAACCACCCAGAACCACGCGCTCGCAAGCGCCACACCGACACCCTCGCTGACGTCGGGGAAGACGGGCCCGGGACCGACGTTGTTGGGCGCCGTCGCACGCGCGAGCATGGTGAAGATTGATCCGACGACCTGCGCCGCGGCACAGGCGGCCGCGACGTGGACACGGGTGAGCGTCAGCATGAGAATCATACCGATACCCGCGCCCTGGAGACCGTCGAGGACACCGAGCCAGAGCCAGAGGATGCGGCTGAGGACGGCACCTGCGACGGCGCCGCCGGCCCACGGCATCCAGACGCCAATGCGGGAGGTACCCCACCAGATCTGGGCCCAGCGGGGAGCACCGAGACCGACGGCGAACATGGGGAACAGCCAGGGATGGCTGGCACTGGCCTTGGCCAGGCCCCAGAGGACGAAGGCCCAGACGAAGATGAAGAAGAAGAGGGCGAGGATGACCATGCTCCAGACGGGCACGTGCTGGGACGAGAAGAGGAAGAACCAGTTGCGGCCGAAGAGCGGGGAGAGGAAGTAGTTCTGGATGGCGACGGCGAGGAGGTACCAGGCGATGGTCTTGCGCCTGACGAGGGACGCCCACAGCTTGGGCACGGGACCCGGGGACTCGCGGTAGAAATCGGGGAGACCGAGGTAGAGGAGCACGCCGATGGCCCACAGGAGCAGGCACACGGGGAGACAGATGCCGAGCAGAGCGGGGGAGCCGGCGAGAGTGGGCTTGGGCTGAGAGTTGGCCTCGGCGTCGGAGACGAGAGAACCCCAGGCCCAGAGACCGAGAGTGTACAGCTGGGTCAAGCCCTGGATGATGGCAAGACGCTGGATCCACTTGGGGACGGTAGAGCCACCGTCAGTACCGAAGTTGAAGGCGAACGCGAGAGATCCGGAGGCGGAGGCAAAGGCGTAGATGCCGGTGGCGGCGTTCTGGAGCCAGACCTGTGTGTTGTTGTCCGCGGCGAAGGGGGAGCAGCCGAGGATCAGGAAGGCGATACCGTAGACGATGTAAGGCACCGAGAGCGGGTACAGAAGAGGAACAGTGCGGGAAAGCGTGTACCAAACGAGAGAGCCAAAGAGGTAGATGGAGGCGATGACGTAGAGCTTGGAAGCCGTCTGGCCGACCTCGCCGGTGAGAAGGGTGACCTGGTAGGAGTTGGTGGCGATGACCTGGTTGAGGGCCAGAAGCATTGCGTAGACGGGCCAATCGCCGACCTTGTACTGGAGGTACCTGGGTGATGTTAGTTCTGATACGGGGTGAGGGAAAGATGAGAACCTACTTCTTGACACCAGTAGGGGGAACGTAGTCGTCGGGAAGGGCGAACTGGGCGCGGTCATAGCCAGGGGAGTCGGGAGGAGTCTGGTCACCGTAGCCATCTGCGTTGGTGCTGTTCATCAAGTTGGAACGTCTGGCAGCGCGGCCGCGCTCCATGGGCAAGCTGAGCTTGGAGCTGGACAGGTTCTTGAGCATGCCGAGAGGGGATCTGGACGGGGAGCGGGTTCTAGACATGGATCGTCGTCCGGAGCCGGAGGGAGACGAGGGGCGCGAAGGACGACCCAGCCTGGCGTCGAGGTACATGTCGAACCACTCCTTTTCACTCTTCATCAGGTAGTCCTCGATACAGAGATCAGAAATGGAGTTTTGCGCGTTGAGGTTCTTGAGTCTCTCCTCGAATTCCTGGTAGAACTCGCCCTTTTGGTCGGTGAAGAAGGGGTCAACCTGTTGGAGCTTGTAGTCATGGCGGTCACCGACGACGTCCTCAACACTAAGCATGGAAGCACGGGAGGAGTTGTCGTGGATACCCAGAGCACCGCCTGGGGGAGGCAGAGGAAGCGTGTCGGCCATAGAGAAACCGGAGACGTTGCGGCTGTGGTTGTTGACATCGTGAGTGGAGAAGCCTGAGTAGTTGCGAGAGTGAGTAAGCTCGTTGCCAGAGATGTTGCGGCTGTGAGGTCCGGGAGAAGCAGCGCGAGAACCACCGGGAGAGTCGACATAGGCGGGAGAAGGCGAGATGATGGGCGATCCGGGGGTGCTAGAGTAGTAACCGTGAGGAGTCTGCATGCCAGCGGGGGTGTTGCGTCCGGTGTTGAGAGTGGTGGCATCATCGTCGTAGTCGGAGACTTGTCTCATCCAGGCGGGGGAGCGGTCGACGAGCTCGACCTCCTCGCGAAGACCGACGTTGGAGCTGGCGCGGCTGCGCTTGACGAGGACGTTACCCTTGCCGAGACCCTTCTTACCGTACTTGGCGTGAGACTTGATGCAGCCAGCCTGGAGCTTTTCGAGCTTCTCGAGCCACTCGGCGACAGGGAAACGTTGCTTGGCGGAGTAGGCACGCATCTCGGCACGAGTCTTGGTATCGGCCTTGAGAGCGGACTGGATGGCATGTCTGAACTGCTTGGTAAGATGGGCCTGTGAAGTTTGTTAGCGGCTTGTGGGTGAATAGAAAGAATCACAGGAGACTTACAGCCTTGGTCGATTCGACCGTGAACCACCATCCGGGCATTTGACCGAGACCACCGACACGGGCACCGACACCCAAGGCTCCCTTTCTTCCGAACTCGACAGCGACCAAACCGAAGGGCTCATCTCTAGAGGGGATCAAAGCGAACTCGGCACCACTGAAGATGTAGGGCGGGAGAGCGGTAAACTCAGGCTTGGAGAAAACACGTCCGGGGTAGAGTTCCATGAGCTTGCTCAACTTCAGGGCGGCGAACTTGCCGTAGAGATCAATAACGGGACCAATGGTAATCAGCTGAACCTTGGGGTTGGTTTCGAGGACAGAGGGGAACACATCAGCAATAAGATCAACCTAGAACATGTCAGCAAAGTTTCCGAGCCTGTAGACCAATGCATGACTTACGCCCTTTTGCAGAGACCAACGACCGACGAAGACGAAAAGCTCGGCTTCAGGGTCGACCTTCAGGCCGGCCCATTCCTGAGCCTGTCTACGGAGATCACCACGGCTGGCTTCCCACGCGGGGTCGACCTCGGGCTTCTTCTGCTTCATGAAATCCTCCTTGTCCCAGTCGGCAGTATCCGTAGGGTCGGGGTTGGGCAGCTGGCCGATCTTGGAGAGACCCCAGAAGATAGGGTAACGGGCGAACGAACGGTCACCGTACTTCTTGGAGACACCGACAGCGCCGAAGCCGTTCTGGTGGATGCGGAGGTAACTGGCGGAAGCGTGGAGAAGGTTGAAAACTGCGTGATATTAGGAATCCGATTGGCAACCCGCCGGGGCGAATGCATGCTTACCTGAACCGTACTGGACGTACTTCTTGATGATCTCAAGATCCAAGTTGTACGCCTTAGAAACCTCCTTGCTCTCCTCAGGTGTGCGCATGGGCCAGAGACCCTGGAACTCGGCATTGTGGAGGGAGACAGCAACGGGGATAGTCTTGGGGAGCAGGTAGAGCGGGGCGATGGTTCCGTGGTAATCGTTAATGTGGTAAAGATCGATGGGGAAACGGTTGGTTGCCTCGGCAATACATTGATTCCTGGATGTATGTCAGTACGTGTTGAAAGAGACTGAATGAGGTCTTCAACTTACCAGGCAGAGTAGTAGATGGCAGACTCCAAGTCGTCCATGCGAGGGGGGTAGGGCTCAGACTTGGTCTGCTTGCGGAAAACAGGAGCGTCCAGCAGAACATAGGTGATGTTATCGACAATGTGGTACTGAACCTTGATCTCGTACATCTGGTCCATAATCTTGACGAACATGCTGGGGGCAGGCTGGTCCTCGGGATACTCGACATCACCGACGCAGGGAACGACCCAAACGAGGTCCTGGTGCTTGAGCGCCTTACCCATCAACTGGGCCATGACACCCAGACCACCAATTTTGATCTTGATGTTCCAGTCATCGATGTTGTACTCCATGGTGGCAATCAGCACCCTGCGGCGCTTGTTGGCAGTGGTGGCAGCCGCAGCGGCAGAAACGAGGTCGGTCGAGCTGTTCATCTTGAGAGGGATGGCACCAGCGGCGCCGATGAAAACGTTGCGGGTCTTCTCGACAATCTGGCCAAACTTTGACTGGGCACCAACACCGGTCTCGTTGAACTTGACCTGGTAGAAAGAACGCTTGAAGGCCTGGACGGCGGCGAGACCACCGACGATGGGGAGGATGAAGAGGAACAGCCACAGGAAGAACTGCACCCACATGCTGCCAACAGGGATGAGCTGGTACTGCAGCGTGGCGTCGTTGAGGATGACCTTGTACGCGAGGTACGGCTTAGGCGGCGCGGAAGTGATGTTGACGGCGTTCTCGAACAGCGAGGAGGGAGGCAGGCGCTCAACGACGCTGTCGCCGTCGACGTCACCGTAGACGAACGACTGATCGGGCATCTTGTCAGGGTTCATGCCCCAGATGCTGAACTTGAAGTAGTTGGGCCACTCGTCCATGTAGTGCCACTGCCAAAGCGACTCCGCCTTGTGCGACAGGGACTTGGTCAGACCGCTGTCGTAACCGAACTGGTTGAACTTGCCGACGGCGAACATGTGCGGGATGCGGCGGGGGATGTCGTAGTCGAGATCAGCGTGGACCTTGTAGGCGCTCGTTCCGAGGATCTGGGACCAGTACTGGACGATGATGTGCTCTCCGTCCCACTCTTGCTCCTTGGTTCCGTTCCACTCCTGCTTCACAACCTTTGTCTCGGTCTCGTAGTTGACCCAGTCGCTCCAGGAGGACTCGAAGTTGGTCGAGTAGCGGAACTTGGAGGCACCGGCGGCGCTGTGCTTGATTCTGAGGGTGCCGTCGTCGTCCTGGGAGAGCAGCGTAGTGGAGTAGTTGGCGGTCGCGGGGAACACGATCGGGTTCTCGGCCGCGCCGATGCGGAAGAAGAAGTGATCAGTTGCGCCGGTGGTCGAGTTTCCAGTAGCGGTGGTGGCATTGGAGACAGTCACCTCGTGGACACCGTGCTTGACGTTGATGAGGTTGGCCTTCCACGACCAAACAGAGGGCAAAACACCGGTCCACTCTTGCGGGCGCTCGGAAATGTTGGAGCACTTGATGGAGCTCTCGTCAATAGAGGGAACGCTGTTGTCGTCGGTGTGGGCCCTGAAGGTGACAAAGTCCTTGAACTTCTCGCAGTCCAGCTCGGCGTTGGACTGGAACTCGATGGGAACGGTGCTGCTGGTGTCGTTGGCCAGGATGCGGTAGTCGTGGCCGGGGCTGAACTTGGTGAGCATGACGGGGGGGTTCTTGAAGTCGGCCTTCGGGACGTAGGCGCGGAACTCGAAGGGAGCCATGGTGATGTTCTTGGTGCAGCCGTTGAAGCCCGTGTTGCCGGCGTAGCCGAGCTTCTTGGGGGAGGCCTCGAGCTTGATCTCGTCGTGAGGGAAGAACAGGTTCTTGACGGTGGTTCCATCCTCGAAAGGAGAGATCAGAGCCTCATCCTCGTTGGTGCAGTCGAAGGTCCACGACTTGGTGACGTTCCAGTTGTTGTACAGGAACCAGACGGGGACGAGGTCTTCACCCATGTCTTGGACACCGAGCTGGTAGCGCATGACGCTGAAAAGACCGGTCACAGTGGCCATTCCGGAGTTACCGGGGTAGAAGAGCTCCTCGGTGTGGTTTGACAGCTGAACGAGCCACATGCCGTCCTGAAGAACAGGGTACTCCTTTCTCATGGTGTACATGTGCTTGAGGACGAGTCTCATGGGGTGAGCGGGGTCGCGGTGATCCCAAGAAACGGTGTCGTCGCGGCAGCCCTCGCGCGCGTTGGACAGAGGCATCTGGAAGTAGAGGGTAGCAGGCATGGAATAGCATCCGTGCTGCTGCCAGGCGGGAGCGGAAGACAGAGGTTGACGACCGAACATGTAGTTCTGCGCGGTGTTGTCGAGCACGTAGTAGCCCTGTTCCTCGCCCCAGGTGAGCATGGGAATTCCGGGCAGGTGAAGCGTCGTGACGAAAAGACCCATCAGACTGCGCTCGTGGCCGAGTTCGATGGCGGGCCAGCGGAAGGTATCCTGGTTCATGGCGCCGTACATGTGACGGGGGTCGACTTCGCCAGTGTTGGCGTTGATCAAATCGTTGGCTCGGAGGACCTCGTTCCAGGCCTCAACGAAGTTACTGGGCACATCGTATCCGGCGACACCAGTACCGTCCATACCCATGAAGATGACCAGGAAACGATAGAAGGAGTAGTGGAAGGCGGCCGAATCCAAGGCCTGGTGGCCCTTGTCGCGGATGAAAATGTCCTGATCCTCTGCGACAGTTTCGTTCGTGCTGTAGGCGGTGTTGATGTCCTTGAACCACTGCTCCGGGTGGCGGCCGCGACCGATGTAGATGGAACCCATGGTATTACCACCTGTAATCTCACCGGGAAGGAAGAAGTTCTTCTTGCCAAGGTCGCTGGCGCAATCACGCATCATCTTGGAGAATTCACCCTGAGCATCGACCGTAACTTGCAGCGCCTTGTCGTATCTGAAGCCATCAATATCCAACCTGCATTCATTTGTCAGTTGTCTGCCAAGTTTCCTCGCGAACATTCCTCGAACTCACATCTTGATCAGCATGCAGGAGAAGTGACCGAGCTTCTGGTTGACGGCGGGGACCCATTCTCTCAATCTGTCCTGGACGGAAGCGAATTTGGTCAACTGACGACGGTAATCGGGGTAAACGCCGAAAGCCTCTGTGTCACCGAACTGATCAAAGTCACCGTCGTAGCAGCCCTCGAACATGCCGTAAACCTCCTCGCCGACCTCGTAACCGGACTCGTAGTACAGTCTCGGGAAGTTTTCGCAAGTCTTGTTGTATCCGGTCGGGAAAGTCCAGTCCAAGTAGTGTCGGTCGGTCTTGTAGATGGCCTCCATCTCGTGGGGCTCGAACGGCGCCGTGGAGTTGAGGTATTCCTTGTAACCGATCAAGTCACCCAGTGTCGCGACCGTGTTGTCGAAGACGATGTACTAAGTCCGACAGGTCAGCTTACAACATGTCCCATCCGGAATCTTCCTCCATCATCGTAGAAACTTACCATTCCACGCTTGTGGATTTCCTCGATCGCGGTTCTCCATATCGTGATGTTGCCAAAGTGGAAATCCAGAAGGGTGTGATCCAACGGAGAGTAGTTATCGTAGTTCCAGGGCGCGTTGATGAGCATAGATCCTCCGAAATACAATCCCTCGATGCCCATTCCCTGGAGGTAATCCAGCGTGTCCACCAAACCGGCGATGTCACCACCAAATCGCAGCTGCGTACCCGTGATATCCTGCTCGAGGACGGTTCCGTTTGCGTTATCGTTTGCTGGGTCGCCATTTACGAAGCGGTCGAGCATGATAGTGTAAAAGGGAAACCGCCAGTTGTCTGGTGACGGGTGGAAGTCGTGGTTCTCCCATTTTCCGTCATATTGTATAGGATCTTGCGCATCCTTATTTGTGTTGAGGTTGAAGTCGACATAGTCCGGGTCGTACTTGTAGCCATTAACATTATGGGTTAAGCAACCCAGTAATAGGAGCGAACTCCCAAACCACATCTTGGCTGCTTGTTATGTGGTGTTGTGAGGGACGCCCGAGAGCTCCTCGAAGCGAGCGTGGGTTGAAGCGACCGACCACTGCTTCTGGTTGTATGGGAGTGAATATCCAAGCCAACTGATGATATGACGCCAGAGAGACCACACACACACACACAATCAGAGAGATACGGGGGCTAAAAACCGATAAAATCAGATAACGAAAGTGAAAAGCGATGTAACAATACTCATAAACCGGCCAAAAGCGAGTGATGCCAGTTTTGCTTGATTGAACGAAAGACGAAAGTATGGAAAGGAGGCTTGAGCGATTGTAAAGATCTCCAGTTCCCACACAAACACGCAGAGCAGAAGCTAGAGCAAGAAAACCAGGACCAAGATACGTCAGAGGGGTGGTGGGAGGGAGGGACATCTACATCCTTTGATGGAGACAGAAATCTTTGAACTAAGGGGGCGGGAATCGATACATGGGATACATGGTAAAGAGACGCAGACCCGCAGGTATACCAGGCATCGCCTCACGAAAAGGGTCACCAAAGCCCGTCATGCCCGTCGACAGCGGAGCCCACCATTCTAGGATACGAGCTCGAGGTTTACTCATGTCTGCATCATAGCGGTGACCTTTTCTTTCCCTCCTGCTCGTTCCTCCCTCGGGTGGCCTTCGTTCGGCTGTCGAAAAGAGCAGGGTTCCGGAGGCTGGCCGATTGGGTACTATGAATATCCTCCTTCCTAAGGTGCTAAAGGGGCCCCCCGTGGACTGGCCAACAATGCAGATCTTCGGGACTTGGGGCCCAAGTCCAGGTTCTGAGGCCTCGGAGGGCCAGAAGGCGGTCCTTCTTCTGGCTTTTTGCCTTGAGGGCCTTGACGCCGGCGGGCCACTGTTCGAGGCTCGTTGTGCCCGGCTTGGAAGAAGCGGACCCGGGCAAGGGGAGTGGAGCCTCAAAAGTCGACAAGTTGGCCATTTTCCGACCAGGGTGGTTCCCGGGAAGCCAATCGATCCTGGATCCTCCAGGGATGATGGTCAAGGATGGTTGGGCTTGGGTGCTTCGGGGGGGGATGATTTTGGCTTGTGCTCGGGCACGCCAGAGCCAGCTTCAAGCAAATCCCAAGACAGCATTAAGCCTGCCGAGCAAAAGCTTCAACGAGGGCGAGTGGGCATCGCCGTAGATGCTGCATAGAACTGATGGAAACAATCAGCATGTTCCAGTCACGAGAGGCAGAAGCGAGGTCCAGAACGCGGCTAGAGAGCCTATTCTTGGGGGTGAGGTTGGGGGTTTGGCTCGCTTGCCTGCGGTGGCCTGGGGCGGTGGACAAGGCCATTCGTGCATTGCATTGCATATTTCTCGTGTTGTGCCCGCTGCCAGCCGCCGACACCGTATGGCGTCTTATGGCACGGTAAGCAACCTGCGTTGGTTGGTCGCTTTGGCGACATGGTCCCCTTTTTTCGATTTGTCTGTTTCATTGTTCGCTGTTTTTGCAGTGTGTCTTTGCCTAGGCTTAGCATATACGCGCTACATGGATCCATGTGTGTGTGGATGTACACAGCAGAGAAAAAGTGTGGGAAGAATTTTCGGGAAGACTTCGATAAGGAGACAAGCGAGTCAGGAGAGGGGTCCACCACACACGGACACAGCACACGGCTCAGGATGGGATGGGATGGGATGGGATGGGATCATGGTGATGGGTGATGGGTGATGGGATGGGATGAGGAGGGATGATGGGACGGGTCACGGACTGAGCGTGAGCGTGATTGTGGGCTCTTCTTCTTCTGCTGCTAGGACTCGGTAGAAAGTGACGGACAGCGCATCGTTTTTGACGTCACTGCATTAGCCCGGCTCGAACGGTTTGTGCACTAATCAAGTGGCAGATGTGCCGGCCGCCCTCCCCCTCACAGGCTTGGGCCTGCTTGCTTGCTTGCTTGGTGCCGACTACAGACTGCAGAGACTGCAGAGCCGAAGTGGCAAACAAACGGACGGACAGGACGGACGTTGGATTTGCAACGGTGCAGGTAAGTGCTCTAGGTAAACTCAACGCGGAGCGGGCAGAGTCTCAGTTGATTCGGGCAGTCTGCTTGTCCTGTTTTTGCCTGTTTTTGCGTGTTTCGTCGGCGCAGAACGCTCAATTGAGCTACAGAGTTGCACTGCAACCTTCCTTTTTTCCCGTCCAATGCCACGCATCAGGCCCAGGTCGGATCATTATCAACCAACATCTCTTATCTTTCAACGCCCGTCCTCTTCCATACATCCATCAATCAGCCTTCTTCTGCTGCTGCTCTGCTCATTTTACCGTCAGCCACGTCCATCATCCAAATCTGCAACACGAAGGCGCTTCGCTTCCAGGGAACCGAACATGGAGCATCCCGCGCTAGCAATCAAGACAGACAGGCAGCCGGCCAGCACCACACTAGGTACTTCGTAGTAAGTTTCTAGTGCATGTCAACCAGTGCACAGAGGCCGCAGCGGCTAGTGCACAGAGGAAATCAAACGGCGGGCGGTGTCCAGTGCTTGTCAAGTGTTCCTCGCTCGTCTGATGTTCGTATTCGTCCGAACAGCTGGCGGAACTGCGCAAGTGCTGTCCTTGCAAGCTGAAACTCAAAAAACTGGTCAAAGGAGGCTGGTCTCGGTTCGTTTGAACTCAAGCCTCATTTCTGCTCAAACGCACCAGTCAGTACCTTGGCCAGCTCTTTTGTTCTCAAATCTAACAGACACACATATGTACTATGTAGTGTACAGCAACATGAATCGACATGTCTTCAACCTCATCCCGTATGGAAGTTCACTTGTAACAACTCCCGTAGTGGAGATTCAGGAGTTCCTGTTAGCAGGGCCCGTCTTGCTTTCGCGATGAATCCGCCAAGGCACGCCGAAGCTTGTTTAGTCACCCCCTATCATGGGTTTGCATGACGCGGCTATGAGAGAAAATACGGTGCCCTGGTGGAGCGACTTTGTGCATACACAAGACACACAGCCACCGACTGGTGTTCCTGCAGTGCCAACATGCCAAACACACAGGCACAGGCCAAACAGGCCAGCAGCGGTTTGCATGCATAGGCACATGTGCATAGCTATCTCCCCGTAACAAGCCATCCCGAGCCCCGAGAAGAAAGCACAACATTCGAGCAGCACTCATATTTCTTTTCTTATTCCCACCGTTCGTATCCTGCTCTGTGCTCTGTGCTTCAGCCTGCCCTCAGCCCTGAACAGTGCAGGCTCCTTCACCGATTATCGATCCAACTCCCGTCTAATCGGTCTAGAAGAATATCGCCGTATCGGCATGTCCGCTGCCCACTAATCAGCCCGGAGGTGCTGGCCAACACCCATGGGGGATGCCTCCTTCATTGGCCAACCTTCGGTGAACTATTGACTTCCGGCCTACCCGAAGCGGAAAGGCATTAGGGCGCAGAGTGAACCAAAATGCGGCCCTATTGATTCACAGCCCGTACTGGCGGTACGCGGTACGCTACACTAGTAGCTGAGGTAGCACACTAGGCAACTGGAAAAGAAGGCTGAGAAATCCCATCGGTTGGGTGCCGTCCGCGCTGCCCGTAGGTGCCGTCCTGCCCGTGGGATGTCATGTCTCTGGTAACGAAGCCCGAAAATCTCGTCATCTTTTGCCCGAGACCGAAGCAGTGGTATTCTGCCGTAGCTCCAACCTAAGATCCGTTGCCCCCCCCCCCCCCCCTGTGGTGATCGTTGCTATATTTATCTCTAGTATTGGGTGACGCTCAACAAGGAACCGTCGTTGCCATTTGGATCGTCGCCCATTGGTGCGCTCCCGAGATCCCCCTCTGCCAACTTTTTTATCCTTCCAGTCGTTCCGCGGGCGCGATGCGATACGGAGGCTTCAGGTTGTGCGTGTGGCTCAGTGACTGTGCCTTCATCTCCAGACAATCCCCATCTTCAATCTCGGTGTGGCGCGCTTTACGAGGCACTGAGAGCGGAGCAGACAGGCCGCCGGGAGGGGGGAAAACTGGATTTGCTCCAAAAGTCCAAACAACCTCCCCATGTCTCCGTGGTGGGCATTGACATGGTGCCACTCCGGATGATGCTGGCCCTGGGAGCCTGGGACAAGAAGCTGGAGCTTGAGCTGGGAACTGGGACTGGAGCTGCTGGGAGCTGAAGTCGGGGCGCGGCGGCGGTTTCTTGCCCATGTTCCCGTTCCGCAGCGAAACCTCACATCTTTCCCAGGAAGACGGATCCCGATCAATCTGATACCGCCAACCCGTGCGGATGCGTTAGGCGAAGTAGCAGAAGCAAATTGATGTGGTAAATAAAATGGCCTCGAGTGCCCAGAGTTTCTGCCCCTATTTCTCCTATCCAGTTGTCTCTATCACAGTTTGTGGCTTTGTGCAGGACGTGGATGGAGAGATGCCGCGGCATAACTGTGCGGGAGATTTGGCAGTCTCCACGACGATGCACAGATGATGGGGTTTCCCATCCGCGGTCGGACATTTTGGCGACCGTTTATTGTCAATATTGTCAACGAGTGTTGCAATATTGGCCGCATCTCGTTATGTTCCGCACTTTAAACTGCATGTATATTCCTTCTGGAATTTTCTTCATTTCCCTAACCTTTTTTCAGGGTCGAGTCAAACCCGGTCCTCTGGGACCGCCACTAACTGCGCCGAACCTAGGTACGCAGTCGCAGCAAACCAAAGCCAACCGCGGCCGTCAAGGTAATACCCATCACAGACGAGAAAGTCTCCAGAATTGTCAAAGTGTCGTCGCCGCGACTCGCCAAGCCTTGCCTGCCGTCCGATGCGTCGGTCCAGTCTGTTTGCTGAACCTGTTCTTAACGGACGAGATATTGCATTCCGAACTAACCCAAAAGCCCAGACGGTGCACATGTTTCTCGGGCCTTTTTCAACGTCCTTCCGCATTTAACGGCATCTTCCCCCTCTATCACAGCATCGAAAAAAGCGACTTGGTCATTTGGAGAGATGCTGCCTGGAAGATAACACGCAAAAATTCCCCAGCCACCGCGCAACCACCACCACCACACGCACCCCCAGCCGAGTTCTCCGCAATGTTCGCAATGGACCCGATGGAGATACCTCCACTTATCGCAGACACCTGGGACAAAGGAGGCGGGCTGGATCGAACGAAGCGTGGGTCCTTACTCAGCAGAGGCAACGGAGTCAGGACTCAACTCACTCTCGCTCTCTCTGGAGACTGGAGACTGGCAGGGCACACACAGACAAAGCAACTGAATCGGCGGGCCTTTATCCCCGACGGGACGAGTCACGGCAGAGTCCAGCCCACGTCCCCCGTCCCCTTCTCTCTCTCTCTTTTTTTTTTTTTTCGCAACGAAGCGAAGTGGGGGTCTTCCCTTCATCATTTGGCCTTCCGCGGGCGGGCGGCGCGCGGACGGACACGCGGGTTTGGCTTGATGGCTTGGCCCTTTCATGGTGGCGGCCAAGCCCAACTCATGGCCCGGCGCCGTCTCAAAGTACCGCGCAAAGTGATTGATGTGTATAGTGTGTGAGTGGGCGCGTACCGTTCGATTTTTCTTCTTATCCGCAGCTCCAACCCCTATCCATATCCCCATCCCGCGTCCCCCTCTGTCCCTATCCATATCCCTATCCCCATCCCCATCCCATCAATCCTGCTCAAACCCATCCTAATTATCCCCGTTTCGTGTCAAAAAACGACCCGGACGGCGGACCGCGCAAGCATCTGCGGCTTAGCGGGCGTCATCGGCCGGTTGCTGATTTGTTTGCTGCGTAACGGGATCCAATGGGCGTTTTCCTTCGATAGTGATGATTGATTGTTTCGTCACCTGCACTGTGATGACCGTACGGTGAGGGCGGGAGTCTCAGGTGAAGATGTTACCTATGTATCTGGGCCGCGACCCGACCGACCGGGGTCTTTGCACCTCGATTGCTGTTCTTGGCAGGCACCACATCCTTTTCGGGATGTCTCGTCGTTATCTTTTTGGACGTTGTTATTCCCCTTCAATTCCGCAATGGGCGAGCGACGAACGACGAAGGATGAGATGTCGTCTTATTGCTTACGGGTAATTTCAATAATCCTTCGACTCCTTCCCGCGCGGCTCAAATTCCTGAGGCGTGTTTCGTTCCCGTCGACGGAGCTGCGCCACTAAACCCTGCAGAGGATTCGGTGAAGGCAGCCAATAGAGACCCGCGATGCATCACCTCAAAGTAGCTACTCGTAAGCATGAGCAGGCGGCGCTGACTAGGTGGCTCACTATTGAATATGGGCTCACGCCTGCGTAAGCATCTTGCGTGTATGAGTGATTTCTTGGCGGTATCTGAGTCGGTGTTCTTGATTGACGCAGCTGGAAAGGGATGGAGGAGAAAAACGTTGCGAAATTCTGCATGCAATCAGGGGAAGCGGCAGAAACAAAACTGGATCTCATGCGGGTTTCCGAACAGCCTCGCAATGCCCCTCATGATCTCGTGGAGGACAAAGGAAAATTCCCAGCACCGCTGTTTAGCTGTGAGACAGGGCCGTAGCGTCGATCAACGGGAACAAGCTCACGATCGCTGGTATGGAGGCTGGCTGAAAACGTCTAGCTTCAGGTACTAGTCCCACACAACTCAACGACACATCAAGCAGACAACATATCATAGCCGTGACCGATGGATACATGACTTTTGCAACAGACATGTCACGATTTTGCGATTAGAAGAGTTTTATTTTAGAATGCCGTGATTGCAGTGCTATTCGTAGGGTTGTGTCTCGATCGAGAGTCAACTCAAAACCTAGCTTGATCAGCTCTCATCAACTCAGTCATCTACACGAGGACAAGCTAGTGAAGTAGGATTCCAGCTCGTTCGACTCTGCCACAAAGCCAAGATGAGCTGAAAGCACCACGTGTCGTGCGCTAAAGGATTTTAGAAAAAAGAAAGTCAGGTACCTATGGTGCGTCCTGACGATCGACACGAATCATATTATAGCTCGAAAGCCAGACCAACAGCAAGTACACGCGAGGTGTATATGATAATGTGAATATCGAGTAATTTGCATTAGTGAAGGCTGCCTCTGTTGAGTATGTTCGATGTCTCTGCTAATATCTCTATCATATCGAATGAGATTTGATAACAGACTTTCTTCTAGAAAATATAACTATCTTAGTACCTCAAATTGTTAACTCGAAGCTCTCGTTACCTTCTTAGCTTTCACTGCTACCAACGGCTAGTTATGGTCGCAATTATTTGATGTTTATTAAAAAGACGTTGCGTAACAGGCCTGAGACATGCCCAAGGCACTTTCTAGTTCTGCAGAAATGGAACTATGATCGGTAATAAATCTAGAGAGTGATGTTCAGAGTGAAGGCTGGCCAGCTTCATCGTGCTTATTGAATAGACTGCTCCTGAATGCACACGACCTAGAATAGCCGCGTGGGCTCTGCGAATCCCCCGATACAGATGTTACGGAACGAAACTCCACAGTAAGCTGTATGCTCACTCGAGTGCCACAGCCTCCAATGTCTGTAATTGATTGAACCCGAGTACAGGTCATGGCAAATGTTCTGATCACGAATAAAATACGTACGGAGTTGATATCCGTTGATTTCCTATAGACAAGAGCATACTGTCTTGTAGACAAGCCTCTTTCACATATTTCACATATTGAGTCTCCATACACGCTGTGTACCTCATTCACATCATGTGTTTGAATTTACACTTGAATCTCTGACACGAATTGTGATCTATCATTCCCAATGACACCGTCTCTGAGTGAGAGCGGCGGAACTTGAAGGTCCTATGAGCAACCTCAACGCATGCTCACAGAGCTGTCTACTGACCTGCTGTAGGACTACGAACCTTGAACTTTGTTGTCTCGGAGATTTTGTACGACTTTATACCTTAAAGGTGGTAAGCCTATGAGGTATACACCATACCTATCGCGAAGTCTAAGAATTACTGGCAGGAAACGCTACAGAGCTAGAGAGCTGACACCAACTGGTTCTGCTTGGGAACGAAATCTCTACAATGAAGAAAGCTCTTCTTTGGCATTTGACGCGTAAGCGACGGGGCTTCTACAAGATGAATGGAAAAGGAAAGATATTGATGGCTTCTACACTGTCTGCCGTAGGCAATCATGTCTGAAAAGCCTTTGACTTTCCAAGCTTCGACCATGGTAAAGCTGCATTTCAGAACTGTCCTGTTGTATAGTATTACTGCGGGATGAGTACATCTTCTCGATGCTTTATCTAATCCACGATTTCATTGCATTCACAAACGCTGTCGTCGCAAGTATGGCCTTGATTATAGTACTAGCCTTCAGCAATAGTGGATGATTATCAACACCAACACGCAGGAGAATCTTCACAAGTTCACCCAAAACGCCAACACCATCCGTCAAAACTGCACCCGTCTTAGGTAAGTCTTCTGACACTAAGGAAACGTGACATGAAAAAGCACAAACACACCAAATGGAATGCCGTCTTGAATCCTTCAATCGTGGCTGCATTGATGTAAGTCCACCGAGGGTTTGATGAATCATTACCACCAAGCCGCAACGGTAAGGCTTGTGAAACCTGCGGGCGCCAACAGTGAACATACACAGGTCGTCTTAGCCGTCTTCAACATTTCTGTGGAACCTGCCGTTGCGAGGATGCGTCAAGAGTAATGGTTGATAACTAAGAACTGCGAGGCGCAATGATTAAGGACCGATGCTCTCGGAATGTGCCAATGGGCAGCGGTTCTGGGTCTTCCTCATCACCCTACCTGATTTCATGTCAACAAGCTGAGACTTTATTACTATGACAGAAGAACCTCAAAGAAGGAATTGCCATTATCCGTCTTTCCCCTTCATTATGACTTTTGGCTATACTTACATGCATTACCTTGCTATTTGCGGCACTTCGCCTCTCGTTGGACGTAGCACAGGCATGTAACCTACATACAGGTGTATTCTAATGAGCTTTCATTCATGGTGTTGCGAATGTCGTCACTCTTCCTACCCATGCGCTTGGAAACTCACAACCCGAGACCACCCACAGAATCTTGGAACAGCCCATCGTCACGCCCCTCAGATTTGGAGCAAATACACATTCGTTGAAGCCTCCACCGCTGTATCTACAGCTGGACGCATCTACGTCCATAACTCACTCAGACCAACCAACCCTCGACGTCATACAGGGCTGAGTTTCTGCGATTTGGAAGTGTTCTGCAATTGAACCTCTCAAACTCCAGATATGCGTGGAACAATGCTCCGAGACTCAAAGGTCTCCTGCTGCCCTTTCACTTTCTGCTCGCTTGTCTCATCGAGGCTCAGTGCCCTCGCAACGTCGCAACGTACCTGATATCAGAAGTAGGGCTAAGTGCCTGAGGAGAAGACAAACCTCCGGCGGGAACTCAAAGTTACCGAAGAGACCTGCATCTGGTGGCTTTAGAAACCAATCCCCAGTTCCAATATGATGTGTGTTCACAGATCATCGACGCAAATCCCTACTGGTTCCCTCAACTACAACCTAGGTGGGTAAATCACATCACTATCCCATAAGTCCAACTACCGCTAATCTTCTCCAAGATTCTGAACGCAAACACACTTTCATCAAAGTTACACAAAACTTGTTGGACTTCAACCCAGACACCAATGATCAGCCCCATCCACCTCGTTGCAGAATTTTCACACGAGGGGGGGTCCCGGTCCCCCTTCCTACCAGCGCTAGTTATCCCACTCCACCTCCTCCCGTCCCCATCACCACTTCCGCTTCTGCGGAAAAACAACCCGGCCGGTTGGCCCAATGGCAAGGCGTCTGACTACGATTCATCGTGCAATCAGGAGATTCTGGGTTCGACCCCCAGGCTGGTCAAATCTTTTGCCCATTCTTCTCTTTTGCTGTGTTTGGGCGATTGCACGATTGTGTGTTAGGACTAGCGCGCGGTGATGCGTTCGGCCTAAAATAGCCATGCGATGAACGATCGGGTCCGGCTGAAAACCTTAATCGTCTGAATAAGGGGGCTTGCATCCCGAGGCACCGAGGTTTGGGGGGCGTGGGATAACATGGGACGAATCGGAGGTAGGGCCGAGGCGTGAGCTTTCGATGATGACATGTTGTGCTACGGTGGTCGCTAGCTAATAGGCGGTCAGAAGCTGCCATCACGAGGGCGAGGTCCATGTGTCCACATTAGGAACCGCACCGATCTAGCGTAGAGCAACGGTCATGATCATCAGAAGACCGAGATTGGAGAACATGATCAACCGAGTAGGTTGGGTGTGGCATTCTCCTATGAACCCCATCCTCCTCATACGAGCCCGGCCAGGCATCGTCCATCCGGTACGAGAGGACTTCTGCGTCGGCAAGGCGTACTGGAAAGTTAAGTACTTGTAGTAGCTCGGACCGAGCCATGCAGACGTGATAAGCCGCCATAGTCCTCATAATCTCATGACCTCTGCTGGGAAAAGAAAATATCAAAAAACTCCACCATCGCCCCGCTGCGATTTGAATCCAAGGAATGCAAAAGCCGAAGCTGCCGCCCGCCGCCCGCCGTTCCGCTGAGACCTCCCTCCTTGGCCGATGCAGTGCCCTTTGTGATGATGATATTGCCAGCCCGCCAGCTGGACCCCTGATGCAATGCCCCTGATACACCCGTGTGCAAAGCAAGTACAGAATGGGAGAGGAAGCGTCCAATCCCGGGAAAAAGATGATAGAAAGCCCTAGAACGCGACTCTGCATCACCCTCGCGGGCACGCCATGTCCCATCACCAAAAACTTCGTCCTTTCGTACCATCTTTCATCCTCTCATCGTCCGTTAGACTCAGGCTCGTCTCGGTGCATTCAGCGGCTTCCGTCCGTATACAGTTCGGTGGTTGAGGTAAGCGTGGAATCCCTTGTTGGCAACGTGTGGCCTCACGTTCATGAGGAAAATTTCGATCTGCACCTCCGTCCACTGCAGCGCTCTGAAAGGCCGTGTCGCCAGACCTTTCAGGCCGTCCTCGATTGTCCTCCGCATCAAACCGCCTGCCTCCCGTAATTCAGGCTTAGCGGCCCAGTCGCCGATCGGACACTTTCGTCTGTCCTCGTGGACGCTTTCGAAACCCGACAATCGCATTTCGTCGGCGGCGTATCGGATACCGTGCATTTCCGATCCCAATGCTCTCATTCCCGCCTCTAAGTAATTAGTGAAAACACGGAAGCCGTAGCCATCACCCTCGGGTGTTGTGCCGTCGTCACAGAGGGGGGAGAACTCGAGTTCTTGAATCTCGAACCAGCCACCGGGCTTGAGGTGTCTGAATTGCATTCAGCATGTTGTACAATCATGTTGATTTGCCATGACTCACCGGTAAGCTCGATTCATGAGCTCCATGCGATCTCGCACTGAGTGAAGTGTGTGACGGAGGTGGATAAAATCGTAAAACTCTTCGTCCAGTGCCCATCCGTTCTCGTGCTCAAAGTCATCCACCATGAAATGAACGTTGGGAGGAACCTCCGAGGGCTGAATGGGTGACAGGTCGATACCGAGGAACGTTGAGTCAGGGAACCACTCCGCGACTGTGCCAAACTTTGTCAGTATGCTTCAACATAATGGCGCATCACATATCCAGCAGCAGCTGCGTGCGTGATGAACAAGGCCTGCGCAGAAGAGCCGAACAATGCTCACCTTCAAGAACCCAATGACCAGGACCGGTACCTGCAACCCATACGGTCAGTCAACAACCTCAAATCGAGGCCGATTGCGACGGTGCTGATCCACTGCCGACATCACAACGATGCTTCCCGTCGTTTGGAACTAGCCATGGCAAATCTCACGGTACGTCCCAAGCGAGGAAGTTCAGCAAATGCCAGCAGGGGTAGCACGTCCAACCCTGACACCTCCCACTTATTTGATATCGCAGACATACCAAGGTCAAGCACTTCACCACCTCTTGCTAATACGTCGTCCACGGGTGACAGATACCATCTGTCGCAAAGAAGGTTGCTGATGAGATGCTTCATGAAGTCGCGGTCCTGTTCGACCAAATCGTTGGGAAAGGCGTATTTTCCAGCGCGGTATGCATGGTATCGCAGTCTATGTTCATACATGTGTTCTAGCACGCTCTCGGACAAGCTCTCGGTTTCGCGCCCTTCGTCATTGTGAGATCCGACGGTGATGGCAGTATCGGTTGAGCTGGGTGGTGACATGGCTGCAGGGGCATAGTCTTCCGGCGAAGGAGGACCGTCGACTTTGCGCCTCTTTCCGGGATTCTGGTGATCTAATGGGTCGCCAAAGGCTGAGGCGGGATGCGTTGTAAGATGTTCAGGTGATACTTGGTGATATGAGTTCGGAGGCGAGTTCATCGTGAGCTAATAGTTACAGGCAAAGTTGAGGCGTGACCGGCGAACACATGTGAGTGTAGAACCAGATGAGGTTTCAAAGCCGGGGGGGGGAGTCGAGCTTCGGAGTCGGGGATGAGCAAGTATGTCGGCGATGTTCAAAGTTGGGCGCAAAGGGTGTTGTGATGCGCAAGGGCAATGCGAGGCGATTTCAAGTCTTGGCTCCCCAACGTTCGGAGGGGGCGTCGAGGGGGGTAGAGAGAGTGAAAAAAATCAAATCAGGGACCCCTCCACCAAGACCAAAATGCCGGCGATGACGTCCCTGATTGGCAATCGCGCTTCTGATCCCAACCGTCAGAAAATAAAAGTCCCGAAGCGGCACGGGAAGCGGGCGAGCCGCTTGTGGGTAAGAGACAGGCTGAATAAGGAAAAAGTTGGACGAAAACGTCGATCTGGAGGGGTGGGAAGGGGAGGCGAGAACGAATGACGGAGGGCGCAGAACAAAGTGTGTCCGCCGTGTGTCTTGGAGATTTGGAGAAGACGGGAGGGAGAATGAAGAGAAAAAATAAACTGGAGCGGGCGACAAGGAGGGACCCGAGACAACGGCGAGGGTTTATTTGGTGGAGGATGTCTGGGCAGTGCAGAGTGCTTTAATCGGGATGGGCAGAGAGTCGCGACCGCGAGCGGCCAAGAGAAGCCTCGAAGAAGCGGATCAGAGTTCGATTCAACTTCCTTTGGGGGATCTCTGGCATGCGTCGTGACGGGGGGCTAGCCCATGTTATGAAGGATGAAAGGGTTGTGGTTGTGTCTGATGGTGGTGTCTGGACGCCGTCGCCGCCGCCGCTTGGTGGCTGTGAAGGCACACCACCACCATAAAAGACTAAGGATATCAAGAAGAACAAGGGTTGGGGAAGGGATGTGTAGAGCAAAGTTGAAGAACGTCGCAGAGGATACGTACCGGCTGGATAATTGGGGACCACCGGGGACCTGGCCACGGCGAGGAATGGTAGTAGGCAAGGTAGGCACACTGGCAAGTCGTCCGAGTCTGATCCAAGTTTGACTGTCTGGTATCGAGGAGTAAGAGTGAGGTGAGGTTGCTTGTGTAACGCTGTCGGCGTCTGTCAAGTACGGCGTAATTGTGGACGACCGATTGTCTGTCAAGTGCAGCGGAACCAGATTCCGACGTAGTAAAGCTTCGTCTTCGTCTTCGTCTCCAGCTCCTGGAAGGTGAAGATACTGGAAAAGATGTTGCTGACAAAAGGATGAAGGTCAGGTTGTAGCGTGAGAGAAACCGTCCTGTTCGGCGGGTGACCTGTGCGGGGAGAAGACGCCTTGCTCTCAAAGAGTTGTCTCTATCTCTCGGCGACGGTGTCGCAAGGTGGTGATTCCGACGGTCGTTGGTGACAGGGGACCGAAGCGGCAACGCGCGCAAGCGACGCAGAGCTGGGGCGCAGCACGCTGAGGGAGGGAACTTTGGCTGACCCCGCGGGGCAGGGCAGTGACGTTCGTTTTGCGACGACGATGATGAGGACGTTGATCATCGACGACGACGACAACAACAATAACAAGCACGGCGGCAGCGGCGACGATAAGTGAAGAGGGTTGGTTATGTATGTGTGTCAGCGTAGCAAGGGGAAGGGAGACGGGCAGCAGAATGTGAAAGGCATGGATAGAGATGGAGATGGATGGGATGTGGATGGATGAATGAATGAATGGCAAGGTCATGGTGCCTTATGCCCCCCGAGTCCCTGTCCTGCACGGGTCGCTGTGGCCCTCTCTAGCGTGGACGAGAACCTAAGAACTTAAGAAGCACCTCCTCAGTCATTAGGTAGACCGTAGGCATGTAAGGTAGTCAAGGTACATGACTGCCCATGGACTAGGTAGCGCGGGTACATGGCGCCAGGCCCAAGAGAGCACCTACAGATGGATGGGAGCCAGCCAGCGCTCGAGGCTTAATGAGGCGTCTCGCATATCTTTCTGTCCATATCACACTTTTCGATAGATGGGACAGACCAGTCATCAGGCAAGAGTACGGATATGTGGACGGATACATGCATCACAACTGATAGTGCTGCTGTCTTTCCACGAGCAAAATGGCGAGAGGGCTTTGTGTCTGCTGCTGCTGATCTGGAAGAGGAAGTCAGATGGTGGGTTGTTTCCACTGTGGAGATGGCCCTTCGTCCTAGAACATTTCTATGCGCAGGCAGATCATCACGGAGGCAAGTCCGCGATGTGGTGGGAGGGCATTGGTGCAGAGACCTGAGAAGGGCTCCTGGACTGTGTTCGCGGCTGAGCTCACTGGCTCATCATGGTGCCTATGGGCCTGCTGCCCCTGGATCCAGATCCAGCGCAAACCGTACCGCAGTATGTACCATAGTACACACACTACATGATGGGCTGGGCAAGGAAAGAAACAGCAAGCAAGACAGGGCGAGGGCACTGCAAGTACCTCCTGTGCTAGTCGCTGACCGTCCAGCGTCAGTGGGGTGGCTGCGCACATCAGTGGTGCGGGCAGCGGGAGAGGGCAAGGGCGTCGGCGTCGGAGGGGAGGGGGAGGAATCCTTCGCCCGCTCTGCCGGGTCAAACCTGACGACGTGGGTTGGTGGGGACCCGGGAGAGAGGAACGAAGGCGTCGATGCCGCCTCATCATTGGATAGACCCAGGGGCCGTGTGCTCTGCTTTGCGCCAGAGGTGGCACACGGCACAAACGTACCTTGTCCTGCCTGCGTCCAAGTATCCGTACTTTGGGAGCCAGAAGAAGGGGTGTGTGCGGCTTGTAAGGGTGAATGAAGGAGAAGGGAAAGCCCTGTTCGTCTGGCTCTCAGTCACGGCTGTGTCATCTGTTCGTATCGTCGATTTTCTGCCTCGGAGGCGGAGAAGGAGATGGCAAAAAGCAGGAATGAAGCCGGGAGAGATATGAGGCGGGCGGGGAAGACGACAAGCACACTCAAGCAAGCAAGCAGGCGACGGGAGTCGAGGAGTCAAGAGAGACTCAAAGGAGGGGTTGGAGGGGGAAGGTGGGATACTGCAGAGTTGCAGCTGGAGTGGAGAGTGCCGGTTTAGCTCTGTACCTATGCAGTAGGTAAGGCCAGAATCATATGCCATCCTCCTGCTTTACGGATGGATACCTTGGCCGTGGTACTGTGCAGTAAGGTACGGAGGATGGCCGCAGGAAAGCAGGCCTTAGGTAGGCAGGCACTGAGGTAGGAAGTGAAGCAATGGGCAACGACGGGATGTCTTGCAAAGAAGCATCCTTGGCCCCAAGTCCATTGTTGCCCGAAATGCGATGCGATGCGGTCTGAGAGGGCTGGACGCCGATGAGCTGGCAGACATGGCTTGCCTTAGGGCTGCGACCATGGGCCATGGCAGGGCGAGTCAGGAGCTGTCAAGACCCTGGATGAGACAGGCGACTGTAAGTGCAGGATAAGTAAGTGCGCTAAGGCGTGACGAACCGCGAAAGACAGACAGACGTCGTTTCTGTGTTGCGCAGGTGGCTTCAAGAAAGGATGCTGGTGGAGATGTTTGGTTTGCGTTGACGTCTTGAGGTGCTGGGTATGTGAGGAGATTGCAACGAGCCAAGAAGAAGAGTGCGTAATCAACAGAGACTGGAGCCTCAGTCTGTCAGTCAATCAGTCAGGAGCCCGCTTCTGCAGCGACTATCATATGCGCGCATATCACCTTGAGGGGGGCAAAATGATGGGCTGTATGCGTGCTCTGTACAGGGCCTCGGGAGAGAGAGGAGAGAAAAGATGGGAGAGTCAGGATAACCAGCCATTAGTGATTCAATGAGTTGCAGAGAAGGTGGACACCGGGGCGGGATGCACAGTTGCCGGACTGGAATCCGATGAGCGGAAAAGGAGAAATGACTAGCAGAGCCTGTCATGGAGGAGAGAAAGAGGTATGTATCATGTAAGTGGATGGATGTATGGATGTAGGTACGGTAAGATGGATGAAGTGAACACTTACCCGCCGCAGGGCATCACGGAGGACCATCCATTGACCATTCTCTGCAGGGAAAGAGAACCTAGAGGGAGTTACCTGCCACTGAAGGAGGGCCCCCCCAGCAGTAATTTGGGGCTTCCTCGGGGATATCGGGGCTCAAAGCAGTCCATCTCGCCGTCAGTGGTCGCTGATGATTCCACTTAGTGTTCCGGCCGGTCCCAACTGAGTGGGAAAGCGTGAGTTCATCCAGCAGCAGCAGGATAGAGCCCTGTTTCGACCCAGCCATGCCCTGGAGCTGCAAACGCACCTGCAACTGCCCGCCCTGCACTGCGCTTCCACTTCCAGCGGGCTTGTTGTGTGTCCGTGTTGGGCCTGCTATGCGCCCTGTAAATGAGGGATGTACCTTCTCAGAGATGGACATAGTGAGGAGAGAAAGAAAGAGAGAGAGAGAGAGAGCCTGGGACAGGAAGAACAGGAAGGTGCCTCTACTCACCAGCAGGGTGTACTGCGTAGTGTAGGTAAGGTTCTCCTGCATGCTCTTCCGGCAGGCAGGGTACTTGCTTGTGCTTGTGCTTGTGGTTGTACTTGTACTTGTACTTCTACTTCACTGTATTCCGTAAGCAGCCCGGACCGTCTTGGGTCTGGACGCTTATCTAATCCGTCAGGTCTCTCCGTTTCTCCACTTTGGCTGGACGGTACCTTACGGACACAGGATTCCACGTCTCGTTCAAACACCGAAGTCTGCCTGGAACGGACGATTTCCCCACGACGTCTTGTCCGTTTATCAAACAACCTCTGCGCCGTTCTTCTGCCTGCTGTCTAGGTATTTACCCTATTCGTAGACCGAGCGAGCGACGACGATCCAGACCGCATATCCGACTGGCTTCATGCTTCAACTTAACCTAAGCTGGCCCCATTCCATCATCAAACGCCTGCGAACTATTGGGGCGCGAAGCAAACCACGACATGAGGGCGCGGAAGGACAGGGCAGGGTCGGATGCTCTATGAAAACTCTATTCTGTCTCGACCCAAGCTGCCGGGATGGACCGCTATGAAGCGTGAACCTGCAACAGGCGGCCGACAGGACAGGACAGGACACCGTCACACACGACGCGGCAGGCGACAGACAGACAGAACGCACGCACGCACATACACACACGCACAGAAAGTCACTGCGACTGCGACTGCATTCTGCCGCTGCCAGTCATCGCCTGGAAAGCCTGGGAACACACGTTGACACGCTCGCTGTGCAACAGGAGCACGGGGCCCGATGCTCGGTCGAAACTGACCGCCGGGACCGCTTGCTGCGGCTCTTCGGCTGGAAAGCCGTGAGAGATCTCGCGAGACCCGGTGCCAAGAGTACCTACTTTACGTACACTAGTACAGATACTGGATACATTCCACCTACAGAGAGCAGACCTTGGGGGCTGGAGATAGGGAATGGCCCGAGGACAACCCCACGATGCTATCCATTTGATATCCACTGCCACAGATCTGGACCAGAATGTAATGGATCAATCGATGCCGAAATTATAACCCTGAATTGCGTTACCAACCCAGCGATTGGCCGCTCGCGGCGACACCTCGCGAGACACTACCGACATCCGCCAAAAGTGCGATGGCCATGGCAGCGTCGGAAGCAACAACGTTTCAACGCCAGCAATCGCCCTCCCCTCCCACAACCTGTCAGTGTCGCAGTCAAAGTCCGTGTCCATTCTCTCGGGGCAGGGTCATCCATCCACTCGTCGTCCTCCGCCTGGCGGGCGCATTTCCTGCGCCAACGCTGTCATGGTGACCTGAAGCCTCACTTTTGGCTGCTTCTGCTGCACTCTGCAGGTGCAGATGATGCAGCAAATGCAAGAGTGTATCCGTACCAAGCACCGGAGGTGGCCACATTGATGGGCAAGGCAAAGCGGGCTTGGCTCCCGAGAGGCGGTCACTGACGGACGTTGACGAAGACCCATGTCCATGCTACCGGACCCGGGCTGCCCTCGTCCGGCGGGCGACAACCAAGTCTTCTCCAAACCATCCTTCAATCGCGCACATCTAGAAAATCTTTGTCAGAAATCACAAAAAACCTTGGTGAACACGGTCAGAGGTTAAAGGAAGGACGTCTGAAATGCCCATTTGCCAGCTCGCCAACGCAGTCAAGCTCAACTGGTATCCTAAGCAAAAGACTAAAAGTCTACTTTGTTGGGTAAGCACTATGCAGCATGCGACAACCCGTCGTTCAGACTCGTCGACGACACGCCCATCTCCCACACATTTTCGAGTCAGACGACACCGGGAACCTCACATCTGATTGTCATCAGTCCTCTCGGGAGGTTGCGTTCGGAGAAAATACGAGACCCAAGAGGTTTAACGACGTAGGCGACACTTTCCTCACCGTCCTCGTCCTCGTCTCGTGCTTAAACACATCAAGCATGTCCGTTGTTGCTACTGAGTGTACGGAACACACCGCAGCTAGGCAAACAAAACGGAGCAGCGCGACGGGCACTATTCGAGGCGAGAGAAAACGTTGCCATGATAGTGGAGATCCCAGCCATCTCGGGATTTGAACTCGTCCCTCGTATGGGGGCCGAGCCAGATTCTGCTGCTTGGCGGTCAGGGTGCTGGATTTGGGGATACTCGAACAAGACAAGCCGAGGTTTAGGTGAAGGGGCAGAAGCTACATGGCCGGTACACTGCGATACACATCAACATGGCCACGCTAGATGTACTCTTTGGAGTAACGCAAGTCTCTCCTATCTTTCTGCTCTCCCAAGTTTTCCCTGCCACTGGATCCCTACAGCAGACAACATGAGACGGATAACCTCCAGAGCGCAGCACGGAGTACCTGTACAGCGGCCTTCTTCCACTGAAGAGCAGACACATCAGGGCAGCGAAGGGTCCTGGCCATCCCTGTACATGTTCCCAAAGGAATGGCACGCTGGGCCGACAGGAAGTTTTTCTGGGAATGGCCCAGACGATGTCACCTCGTGAGGGGCCCCAGCGATTTGACGATGCTAAGTGCAATCCTCTGCAAAGTGCGAAAGTGCGAGAGCCTTTTTCGTCCCTGAACTCTCGCCTATTATCCTGTCACGAGCCCTAATGTTTCTCGGCTTGGATTGCCCTCAAGGGGTTTCTCAGGCTAAGCTTTGAGCAGGAGTAAACAGCAAATGGATTCAGACAGACTATCTATGCGGACTGCTTCTTGGGCACCGCTTGAAGACGTTGAAAGAAAGAAGCAAGACCTGGGCAGCTCTGACGCCATTTGCCAACTGTGCCGGCAGTTGAGACGGCTTCGTCTCACATAGCTGCCTTCCCCTCGTTTGGTTGTTGTCACCATCCCTTCTACTATGTGGTAGTATTGCCTTGGTTCAAGAACGCCAGACTTCCACGATGCCATGGCAAGGCATCTTCTACCTGCGTACAACTTTGTCGGGAAAATTACCTGGCAAACCGGATCCCGGAGAGAAAAGGCAAGGCAAGGTCTTCACGAGTCACTCAACGTCGTGACTTCCCGCACGTTGCCATGCATGCGAGCGATTGCCATTCCATCGCATTACTCCAACCCGTTGAAAATACAACGCTCGGATGCGACGTCCCGGATCCACGACCCCACGGCCGCGACCACCACACCTCTCCTCTGTCGCTGCGACCCCGTCTTCATGCCCGCTGTCACTCCTCCACCCATCGACCGACCAAGGGAGCATCGTCTCGTCTCGTCTCTACACCCCGAAAGCGCCTCGATCCAATGGCGGCCTCTAGTTAATAATTGCTGCTGCCAGGTCACCACCCACATTGGATACCAGCAGCAGCCAGCCAGCCCTTGACTGACACAACTGGCCCCCAATCCCGTCTGTCTCTGGGGGGGGCGGGAGGGCAGCAGCAAGGTCATTTGCAGTTCTAATTCAGTTCCAGTTTCAATGGCAGCCCGCTTGGGTCCAGCCGATGTCCATCTGCCGCCCGGAGCGAACGGGCGTAGTCGCGCTCCTAGCACCGGAAATAACGCCTCTGCAGATCTCGTCAGCCCATTCGTCTCGATCGTGGGATTAACATGAATCCATTATCCACCGTCGATGGATGGGTACAACCGCCGTCCCACGGGTCCATCGTCCACCGTCTATCGAATGGATCCCATTGCAATTCCTAGCGCAGTGCCGCCCAGGTTCGTCGTCGGCCGACTGTGGTCCGTGTTTTCATCAGCGGTGCACTGCGATGCGATATCGTCCTGCCTGACGCTGCTCACGCTGTTGTTCTGTCTTCCTCACAGCTTAACGGTATACGATACGCCATGGGGCCAACTCATGTCTTGTCGTCATGTCTGATCGTTGTTCGAGGCGCATGCTTACGTGCTAAATAGGGGTTTGAACGGACGTTGAAATCACTGTACTTAGCCTTTGATTCCCGTTGACTGGCGAAACAATAGACCTGGGTTAGGCTCAGCTCAGCCTCCAAACCTCGACAACTCAACCATCTTTGGAGATGAGAAACCGCAGGGACCTGTTGTTTAGAGGAGGAGATCTTCGACCCTTGAGGGGGAAGCAGATTAGGTACGGGTACCTTTGCTAACCCCCCCTAACCCCCACAGTTCACCGCCTGCAATCCGGGGTCCCGAGCGAAATGGATGTGGATGGGACGATTGACACCGTCGTCTTTTCGGCTTGCACTTGATTGTAGATCACGATCGTAGTCACGGAGGGCGGTCAACGTTGCGACAACCGACTGACACCTAACCAGCCCTAGGTTTCGTGGCACGAAGCAGTCTCAGACCTCGCTCAGTGTGGGAGCAGCAAGCAATGTTACCAGAGACACCGGCAATGGCAGTCAGCATGCGCCCGTTTTCTGCCATCATGGTCGCATCTCAGCTGATGCCCGCAAGACTAGCCAAGCAGAATTACCTGCATTTCCTGCCAACCCGGACCATTCGGCCCCCCCAGACCTCACCCGGCGCCGAGCTGCAAATCTCCGCTTCCTATTGCCTCTCGCGGACGAGCAAAAGTTGACTAGATACTGGCGCGATAAAGATCTTCGCCGCCAAACGGCGCTAGGAAGCACCACTCGTTCGAGCTGGACAACCGGACGCCGGACGCCTCTAGCCCCCGCGCCGGTTGTGTGTATGCCGAGCACATGTTTGCCTCGGTTTTCGTCCGCCAAACGACCAAAAAGAGTGAGCAGAACTTGCGCTGCTGGAAATGCTGAACTTGCTGAGCTTCAGCATACGTATGTTCTGCATCAACATGACTCAAAGGTCGACACGATCGTCGCTTCCAAGCCTGAACTGCATGTCTGATACTGGACTTGGACGCATAAGAGGATCACGCGGCAGACGCAACAGCCGCCGTGCCCTCTGATACTCACCGCATCCCGACATATGAGCGCGTTCCCAATCGAAGGGCTATTGGTGGACTTGCTGATGTGCCTGCAGTTGCGGGTCAATATCCCCTCTGTCGGATTGCTTGTGCATGTTCTACCGGAGCCCAGAAGTGCCTCAGCCGCTTGGGATCCGAGTCCCTTTGGGCTCTTTTCGCATGCCGACCGACCGGCGTTTCCAAGGCGGTGGATTGCATGCACTTGTGCCGCAACTCGGCGTCGCATCCCACTTTGCCCAGCTTCTCGAACGCCCTGACGCTCCTTAATGACCTGCTGCAATGCCCTCTTCAGGCGGGGTTGCATGACTCTCTTTGGCTCTGCAATCAGGGAATAAGGCCATGGCTGCCTTCAAGGTCACATTCTCCCTTTTTGCTTTGAATGACAATTACGAGCTTCACCGGTCTGGTCTGATACGGATTACTTTGCTCAGAGTCCAGCGCAGCCGAGCCGGCTGCTGCCAAGTAGCGGATCCCAAGTTTTAGCCTTTGTACTTTTGTGAAGAAACCCGCCACAATGGCTCAAACATGCCGGAACACATGGCTTGTTATCCGTCCAACAACTTGATTTTAGACCGGCCGGCCGGCCGAGGGGGTACGCTTCCCGCAACCCCCCAACTGCAGTGGCTTGATAGCTGCCGGCTGCTTGTGTCCAACATGTGTAGCTCCAACTGCGCCACGGGCCCGTCCCTTTGGATCTCTTCCAACACAGATGCCGCTCGCTGCTGCTGGTCCAACAGCATCCTCCTCCAACCCTCGTTACGGTCATTTCAGCCGAGTGGTCCGTTGGGGGGAGGGGGCCTGTATCTGCAAGCGAGCCGAAGCGCACCGGACAAACGCGTTGGCAAGATTCCCACCCGTGCCGTCCAGTTGGGACACCCCGTATTGGGTAGATTAGGCAGCTGTCATCATTCTTGACCCGGGGGGATGTCGACAGGGGTCGATAAGAAAGATGTTGTTGCTTCCAGTCAATGAGAGACGTACATGTGGCGTACATCAGCTGCAGGAGTCGGGAGGGTAAGTATTGTTCCATGCAGGTGATTCGAAAACCCCCCGTCTTTTTGACAAAGTGCATACCAAGAAGTAGCAGGCAGCTAGCTCACCGGCATCAAATAGCATCCGCTTGACCGTCTGTCTACCTTACTCCGTGGTGGTTATCCGTGCCGTACCGTAAACGTCAAACACAAGTCAGTTTCCTGCATTTTCCTGGTTTACCATGCGCAGTCTTCGCAAGCAAATCCTCCCGCTGGGGCTGACCTGCATGGCCAAGAAGAAGCTACCTACCTTATCCCACAATATTTGCCTGCCGGCCGGCCGCGAGGCGTCCGCTCAGGGATTGGTTGGCGCGCCATTTTCCCTTTCCTCCCTCGCATGCTTTGCCCTCTTTCGCCTTCTGTTTTTCTTTCACCGCCAGAAAGGAGGCGCCCGCCGCCTCCTACGATAGTCATTCCGAGGGAATGGTTAAGCTAGCCAGCCAAGGCTGACGCGACTGAACTCTATTTCCAGCCGCAACGAGCGCTTCAGCCGGCGGCGGGTCTGGACGCGCGGGAGGGCGTTTCCGTCATTGTGGGGTTTTCAATGATATGATGGTGATGTCTCAATCTCACTCGTGGCCCCCGGGCAGAGCGGGCTGCTCCGCCGCCATCGTTGTCTTCGTCGTGTGAGATGGTCTCGACTGGAACCGCTCCGCCAGCCTTTGCGGCGTGATTCTGATCGCCGCGGGAAACCAACTCGCGAGGCTGTCATCCTCGTCGTTGTTGTTCTTGCCCTGGACCATCAAGGCCAGCGCCTTCGCGCACATCCAGCACATCACCATCCCGTGGCCCTGGAAGGCCGCGCATACCCACAGCTCGTCCTCGTCCGGCACCCGCCCGACGAAGGGGAACCCGTCGGGGGTGAAGCCCATGATGCCCGTCCACTCGGCGCGCGCCCTGCCCTCGGGGTCGTCTGCGCCCCAGCTGGCGGCGCCAAAGTAGCGCGGCGTCGTGTCGTGCAGGTATGCGCTGACGGCTGGGTTCAGGCACGCGTCGTCCGTGACGCCGTACTCCTCGAGACCCTCGTCTGGTAGACGGGCTAGGCCGCCGCCGATGACGATGTCGCCTGCGAAGGGGGAGGGGGCGGAGGGCGGTCTGGGGATCATGTACTCGTAGCCGCCCTCGTAGATGAAGCTGTATGTCGTCGGGAGGCCGGCGCGAGGCATGTTGCAGCCGGAGCGGTGAGCCGTAATCTGGCCGCGCAGAGGCACGATGGCGCCCTGGAAGGGTTTGTGGAGGGATGCGGTGTAGCCGTTTGTTGCGAGGATGACCTTTTTTGCTGTGATTGTGCCCTTGGGTGTTTCCACCGTCCATCGGTGCCCGTCTTTCGTGATGTCTTGTTTCTGGAGGCTCGTGGCTGGTGTGTTGGTGAAGAGCTTCATGCCCTTGGCGACGCACATTTCCAGCACGCCGGTGGTGAATCTGTAAGCGGAGATGCTCCCGGCTTCATAGCCGACACCGCCGCATAACCCCTCCCCATCGACGTGGAAGCGTCCCTTCATCTCCTCGACGTCGTAAAACTCGTACCGCGAAGTGTCCTCGTCAGGCATGGCCCTCCTCATCGCGTCGACGGCCACCTTGGCCGCCTCCCACTGCTCCGGGTCGTAGATGGCGTCCACGGTCTGGCACGGCCTGCTCTCCGTGTCGTTGAGGTCTGCGGCGAAGGCGTGCACGGCGCGGATGTTGGCGAGCTCCATGCGCGCGATGAGACACGCCTGGTCGAGGCCGAGGACGGCGACGTGGTGGAGGAAGGAGCGGTAGGACGCGGCTTTGGTGTGGCCGCCGTTGCGGCCTGTGGCGCCGGAGGTTACGGTGCGGGCTTCAAGCATTGTGATTTCAGGCGGTGATGGGGCCGAGAGGAGGAAGTTTGCGATGGCGGCGCCGGTGATGCCGCTGCCGATGATGAGGGTGTCTGTGTGCGAGAGGAGGGCGCCGGACGTGTGGGTTGAGAGAGGGGACGGGGGATTGTGCCAGTAGCTTGGGGTTGGGTTTGGCACGGGGAGGGAGACGGGGAGGCGGGCTCGTGAGTCCATGTTGGGTGGCTTGGTGGTGATGGGGAGATGTTGATAATGGAAGTTTGGGTGTCGTTCCTGGTAGGCTTTGTCTTGCAGGGTCGTGAAGATCAGATGATGTCAGGCACGTTGATGGGAGATAAGTTCAGATGAATATGGATGCTCGAGATGCGACTTATGTTCAAGAACTGATGTTTAACTTCAAAAATTTCACAATAGCATTGTTCTTATTGTTGATCGTGACACGACATGAGAGGGGTTGCCAGCTGATTGTCCCGCGGCAACTCCCCCGCTTCACAGATAAGCTACGGGAGATCGGCCATCATGCGGGGCCGCCTCCGGTTGGACATGCCCGTTTAAGATTGACGTTCCCAGTGGAGATGTTCGGCGCCGGATCGAAAACGGCAGTTAGGTGCGATATCAGGAGCTATTCATGACCAAGAAATCATTTGCATTCTTGTGCGTCTTGTCCTAACTGTTGACTTGGGTTGGACCTCTTCGGTTCGTCCTACGACAAACCTCTTGGTCCTGGATTTCGAGTGCCGCTTGAAGACCCTGATGGTGAATCCAACCATCTGGGCACATATGCGGTCTCCCACAGTAGCGCAGTTCGAAGATTAATCTCACATGGCAGAAAGGCTTTTCTTTCAGAGGTTCTCTGCTGGTGCACATAAACGCTTTTTGTTTCTTACCTAAGGGCCTTCCTGAAATATCCACGTGTCTCTGCTACCACCTTTGCTATGCGCCTTACACGTCGGTTAAATTCCAGATATTTGAACGACTTCTCAAAACTCGTGCCTGAGGAGGCCGTAAATAGGAGGAAGACGATGAGTCTTACCGAGACGACCAAAGTCGGTGACATAGACGGTCTTGACTGTCCCACAGACAGAAAAAAAAAATATAAATGCGTCGGTGATGGCTCAAATGTTGGCGTCGTTCATACCTAGTCATTAGTTAAGATCTGGAAATATATCAAAATTTTCATACAACAGAGGTACTGCCGAGGTGACGCCTCCAGCATTGACGAGTCCTTGGTCATGCTGCTTCGAAGATCGCCCCCTTTCTTTCACTGAATGAAATACACCTTAGCTGACGGAACCGCTTTCGCAGATCAGGCGGAAAGCTGATGGTCTCGCAGGATGTAGTCCTGACCAGTGTTTTGGACATCATTTTTTGGACTGGGACGTATCAAATCACACCTACCCTTTCACACCAAACCTCCCGCACCCATCTCGGAGGCTGCTAGCTGCTAGCCTCACGTCTCTCTAGCACTGTATCTTTACCCCTCTCTAGCACACACTCTCTCTAGCCCTTCCCAGCACTCTCTCCAGCACCCTCCTCAGCACTCTAGCAGACCTATTATCTGGTTGACCTAAGGCCTCTATGTCCCAGGTCAGCCAAAGGTCCCAGGTCAGCCAGAGGCCATCTCTCAGCTATAGTACTTGAGAGGGTGCCAGAGAGGGTGCCAGAGACGTGAGGCCGGTAGCTGGCACACGTTTCCACCATCTCAGTGTGGCTTGGAGGGCGCGGGAGGGGCTGCGGGAAAACGAGTGATTCAAACCGCCCCTTTGGATTTCGTGCCTTGAATTGGAGTTAGTGCTTCGAAATACAGGGACATCGACTTCATAATATTTCCGTTTTCATGCTCACCCATATGTGTCTGGTATGTGCCGCATGCCAATTCATTTGCAATTGTCGGCTCGAACTGCCCAACTCCGCCCTTGATGAGGATGACGGTTGAAGCGCTACTCGTTTGCAAGACAGTATGTCACATATTCAAGCGGATATGCTCCCATGCGAATAGAAATGAAAGGGTCATTTCTTAAGGATAGCGATGTTGGAAGTCGAAGGCTTCGGTGCTTGGACAGCATCGCCTCTGGTGAGGGAAGGAAGGTTGTGTTTATGGAGGCGAGGAGGAGGGTTTCTCTCACATTACGACCTGCCGGGGACATTCAACGCCGTCCCTTGCTATCACCTGCGGTCGGATTCAAGCCAAGTCCATGGTGATGAGCCGGGGTAGGACACGTCAGCATCTCGAACTCCGGGCTCCAGGTCAATCCCGAAAGAAGGCAGCCAGACATTCGAGCATCATCATGGTTGTTTTCTCTGGAACGACTCCTGGTCAGAGAAAGAATAAGTTTGAGGCAATTGTGCTGCTTTAAACGGGAAACGTCAGCCAATAACCCGGCATTTCCCACCTTCTAGCCAAAGCTGGACTCAATGCCCATTGGAAAAGTTTGCCGGGTGGTTGTCCAACAGCATATGTGGCTCACGACTACATGGAAGGCCTGCAGGGATGCGACGGACCTCTCTTGCCATATATCCAATATGTGGTGTGGTACAGCCATTGCGACATATAGGATCAGGGTGCAAGCGGCTTTCGGAGAAACCAAAGTTCATCTGAGACTTCATATCCAATTGAAGACGGCCTCGCACGAAAACTTTGACAGACGAAGGGACATACATTCGAACAGGTGGACAGGTTTACGATTAACAAAGGCATGGGGAGATGGGAAAAGCCTCTTCGTGGGTCCCCGTCACCCACTAGACTCACACGGGGGTGGGTGATGGTGTGTGTCTATTTACGTTCCTTCATGCTGCGAACTTTCCAACCGTCCTTTTCGTGGGAGAAGGATCCGATTGGGGTGGAAGTATAAGAAATGAAAATCCCTTCTCGACCTCACCAAAGCTGCTGTGGGATAGTACGAAGGGCGACGAAGAGCAGAAAGAGGAGGAACACGCCGTGGAGGGAGACTTCAGCTTGGCCACTGGGAAGACGGCTCTACGCAGTAAAACCACGGGACCACTCACGCATTATCTACCTACAGCAACTACACAGTATCTGACGTCGAGGCTGCTGGAACTGACCAGCCAAAGCCTCTGCCTACTCAGGGTATCCATCTACAACGCCCTTTTACATTTTTTCCAGCCGTCGTCTCGTTCCCGGATGGCCCTGGAGGCATCATACCCGGAAAGTCCCTCTGATAACCAGGAAACTCTCGCTGACCCCCCGTCAGCCAGAAGGGGCAACATGGAGTCCAAACAAAGTTCGTATCTGCTATGGCTGGTATGCAGCAGAGTCACAGTAACCCCGCCATGGCTGAGATACCTCCAACCAACATACTGAGCGGTCATACATGTAGGTTACAAAGATACCATCTCCCACTGTCCGGACGGCGCAGGAACACTCCTCGCACCCTTTCGGCACCTGACCAAGCTCGAAACAAAGTATGTTGTCCTTCTGATCTGGTTTGAGTGCCATAACAGGGATCAACCGATGTAAGACTACCTTTTGATGTGATCAGGCGGTGAAGTAGTTGACGTAGAGGTAGAAAGAGCGTCGGGTTTCAGAGATAACGTCCCGATGAGTCCCCGGAAGCCTCACCGAACTCGAATCTTATTTCTAATGGTACCAGCAACGTCCTTTCTCCGAAATGTTTGGCCTCTCCGGGTACCTCTTCTCAAACCTATAAGACGTCCGGAAAGAGGCAGAAGTGCTGTTTTCATTCTTCCCATATATCAAAATCACCACCACACTTACTACTACTTCAACTGCCACTCTCACTGCCACTCTTACTACCACTCTCCAATACCACGCTTAACTACCGACATCAACTACCACATCAACTACTACACCAACTACTACACCAACTACCATATATCACACTTACTCTGCAATTTACCATTAACATGTCTACGTCATCAGTTAGCATGTTGAGCGCATCTACATCTACCGTAGATAACCACAAACTTCATGTGATGGCTTATGCTGCACTCATGCCGCAAGAAGAGAAGGCCAGTGCCGCCGAAGTCGTAGCTGCTGCCGAGGCCCTCTTCAGCTTTAACAAGAGTCTAGACTTTTGTAAACCCTTTTGGGAAACGACGATCAAACCCTCAACAGCCAAGGAGAATGCGCCGAAAAACGCGAACGGGCGGACACCACTGCCGCTCGCCCCATCAGAGCGTCGGCTACAATCATCTAAGCCCGCCGCAATGTCAGAGACGGCGACGAAGTCTTCTGCGGCCTCGCAGGATGCATTCCAGCCAGAGCGGGCAGCAGAGCCCAAGAGAGAGACAAAGCTGGAGACCGCGCCGGCCTACGTTGCGGTCCCACAGCATACACTACAGGCCCCGTCTGAGGAGGCCGTGGAGCCAGAGTTGAAGAAGGCCGCTGAAAAGAAGGATCGGGTACCGTGCTTCTGCTCAAAGTGCAATGGTCGTCGCAAACCCGTTTCCCAACACACCATAACGGAGCACGCCCGGGCTGAGGAGTACCGCAGGAATGGCGAGGAGAAAATCGACAAGTGCGAAAAGTGCCGCAAATTCGACCGGCCCTGCGTAGCCGTGGGAGACGGTCCTTGCTCATCGTGTATATGGATCAAGGAAAAGTGCCCGAGAGACCACGGCATCGCCCCGCCCGACGGCAATGTACTTGGGCAATCCACCGAGGTCATGGTCGGTGAGACACAACAAAAAGCAACGAAGCCCAAGCAGGCCAAAGGAAAAGCTTTGGAGCCCATGGAGGGTCCAAAGAAGGCACAGAAGCTGACAGGCGGGCGCAGACTCACCTTCGCCGAGAACGTCAAGGTGGAGCCGCGACAGCCCTCCCTCTCTCCATATAGTGTGAAGGCGATAGACGGCGGAAACAACATACCTGTTGTCGGTGCCCCCCCTAATCCCTGTATGTGGACGGCCGTCAACTCGTAACTCCAGCGGAGCAAGGAGTACCAGGGACCCGAATTATTCCCCAGGTTCCCGGTCGGTACCAGCGCTCGAAGAGTTTGAAGGAGTGTCATTCAAGTGGTTGAATAGATGGCAACTATGGAGGAGGCAAGAAAGATCGTGGGGATATCTCCGTCTTTGCACCGCGTGGTGGGGACGTTTCGTGAGCGGACAAACATTATTATTGTACTAGGTATTTCATTTGTTTTAGCGCACAAGCATTCTTATTCCAGCTGGGCGCAAGCTTTGAAAATTCAAATGGATATTTTCCACCCATGTGAGCCCACTTTCTAGTGATGCTGAAAATTGTATTCTCCCTTCGAGCTACAGCTTGGTATGTCGTTGCCTGTGCTTTACTGAGAGTTATCTCCGAAGACTTGGCAGAGTTTTGCCATTCAGGGGAACAAAAAGCGCCCCCTTCCTGCGAAAGGGGAGCATCCGCCGGACTGTCAAACTCAAAGGTAGTGGCCATCTACATCTCAACAGGGTGCCACCCTCAAAGGTTCTCAACATCAAAGCAAAGTAAAGCATGCATCGAGAAATCCTTCTGTTGATTAATCTCAAGTAATTTGCCAATAGTTGTTTCCCTCGGCTTCATTCCATGTTCATGTGTCCAACCATTCAGTTCCGGTGCCTGGGTCTTGATGCCAAGAGTCTGTCATCCAATGCAGGACTCGGGTCTGGCGGCAGGGCGCACGCTTGACCAAGATTACTGTCAACCTGCGGCCACGGAGGCTTATTAGGGTCAGTAAGGAGCTGTGGGGATTGCTTTCCATGTTCTGCGTTGGGACCGTGATTCGCTGTTGCTTGCCATTCGTCAGCCGTCAGTCGCTCATCACTATGAATGTTGCGCATATTTCATATATATGTCATGCCGTGTAGATGAAGGTCCTCAGACCCGCAGAATTATGCCGGCATACAGCCCCTGACGATGATTCGACTTGTGAGGACTTGGACATGAGAACTTGCAGCATTTGGATCCTGGGACGATGAAGTGCAAGTGTCTTTATTAGAAATCTCTGTACCACCAATTTACAGAGATTCTCGAAGCTAAAGTTGTCCCTCATGGAGTGTTTTCTTCCATTACGCCATCTCTTTGGATCTTCTAGTTACCCTCATGGCCACCTTGCTGAGCTGGTTCTCTGAATGCATAGAAGACCGGCAGATTTGCACCGTCCTAGGAGATAGCGTACCGTACTTGTTCACCCTCGTGACTTTCTGTTTTGTGAGAGTACCTAGGGAGTGCGAGCTGGCGACATGGATTCATTGCGCTCATGACGCTGGAACGCCGATGACGGGGAGAAGATGTCGTCAGTAGAACTTGACATAGCAGGCTAATCGGTGCTCTGACTGGGGAAGGAAGTTCCGCTTTCAAGGGACAATGGCTCAGGTGGACTATACACGTCGGCGTGAAAGTGGGTGTGTTCCTCGTTGATTAAGTATTCTGAATAAGTTATGCTAAACCAAGTCGTCCTGTGTAGGAAACAGAACGGTCGCTCGGCCACCCAAAGATCTGCCAGCTTTTCATGTCTTCGAGCCCTTTTAAATATGAGTGGTTGACAACTACTGCTTTTCGTTCTGGGCATAGATGAAGTTTGCAGCTGCCGACTTGTCAGTGCATGTGCCAACAACAGCTCTGTGACTGCAGTCTCGAACTCACCGACAGGAATAAGACCGTTCTCCTTGGCCCAGTTCCTCACGCCACGACCCTCTTCTCCACCCCAGTGCTTGCGCTCTTCCGGCTTGGACAAGTTTAGCCTCTCGGTCGTGCCATTGGCCGGTACCCAGACAAGGAAGACGTAACGGTGCTTGCCAGTCTTGGCCGGAGGACCGGGAGGCTTGTATTCGACGACGTCCTCAACGGCCGGCTTGGCACCGGCAGATGAACTCGATACGCCAGTAGCAATCCAGTGGCAGAATTCAGACCATTTGGGGTTGTCGCGTGAGGGAGCATCCGGGTCTGTCAGAGTGAGGACGTATGTGGTGGTGATGCGGATGCCGGGAAAGCCCGAGCCCTTGACGAGAGACACCGACGGCGCCGACTGGAGATCGGCAGGCTTCAACGTGTTGCCAAGGTCTGCAGCGTTTGACGAGTCCCACTCGGCCGAGAGACCCAGGATGGGCTCAAAGTCATCGATGACTGTTGGAATAATCTGAGCCTTGGAGAGCCTGCGAGCTGCATTAGTTGCGACCATCCATCAGCAGCATTGAAGGGTGACGTACTCGTCACGAACACGAGTCAAGTCCGCAACACCTCCAAGAACGACTTGCTGGTCCTGTGCCGGAGCGGCGAGAACGGCACCGCACAGGGCGGATGCTACCAGGAGCTTGCCTGCAATTCGGCCCGCCATTGTGATGCTGTTTCGACGCTGTCTGTTGCAAGACACGCGGTGGAGAAGTGGTATCGCCAACGGTGGAGATATCCCGAGCCTGGGTGTAATTAGATACGCGGCCTGCAAGCTTGCGCAATTCGTTGCAGAATCAATCGCAATGGCTTGCGTTGAAGAATCGACGCCGCTCTCCAACGGTTTCAAAGGGAGGTTCGGATGCGTGGTGGTGATGTCATGCGGGTGCCGTCTGGCGTGCTCTGTCTTTCCCCGCCCGGACCCCCTGTCGCCGGCAACAACACCCGCCGATGCTTCCTGAACGGGGCCCGATCACCACCCAACTTTATTTCAGCCACGAAAGTGCGGCTCTCGAATTGCGGTTTTCTCAATAATGAAATCAATTTACGATTATCACTTGCCACATCTTTCTACCTACGTGCACCGCTAAACGGACCTTCGAGGTGTTGGTTGTGTGTTGTCTTGGGATTCATATCTAGAACATCCCTGTATCCCGTCCAATGGTTGGCGGAGTCACCAAAACTGGCTGTACTTTTCCCCGATTACCTACATAGCGAAACCTCAGGCTTTTGGTACAACACAAATGAATTGATTGAGAATACTATTAGAATACCCTTCAAGTCCGTTGTGAAAAATATCAAAAAGAGAAGGGCCCGAAGACAAGGGGGACAGAACTTCATTTAGGGCAGTCAAGACATGAGTAGCCCAGAATTTCGAAGGACGTAGTACTTTAAACTGGCATTTTCCAGTCTGTCTTTGGTTTTTTAATTTGCAATCGCTGTCAAGTTATCAGGGATAGCGATCCTCCAAGATAAATCATCCTGGAGGAGTTGTATTTCGACAGTCATCACTGCCACCACTGCGGCAGTTGAACGGGTAAGCCCGGCGCAGCCCCAGTGATCGACATTCTGTATGTGAGTGCCTTACTATCACCCAAGAGCTTTTTCATGAGTGGTCATCACTGTAAGTAAGCCTGGCTTCAAGGCCAACCACCGACCGCATTGGGAAACCGATCATTTGATTGCTTCCCGCATTTCATGTGTCATCATCATCATAACATGCTATGCAGAAAGGGGCACACGCTGGCAAGGTGTGATGCTTAATGGGGCTCGGCTCTTGGCAAAGGTCCTTTTGCCTTTTCATCACACAAGTCGGGCAAAGAGCATTTTGATGTCTCCTGGGATTGGAAGACCAGTACACAAAAGTTCCCAATTTACCCCGAACACCTCTTCGGAGCATTTAGCAGTATATTTGATAATGCCGACATCATGAACCATTCTGATGTATCAGCGAACTGTAAATCAACTACCTACACATCAATATGAACACACGCTACCGTTGATCAGCATGGGCCCGAGCCGGAGCGACCCTCAGCCTTATCTGACATGCTTCTATACCAAAAATACCAGCCTTCCGTGGTAGAGTTCACAGACTATTGACTAAAATTGTCGATCAATCCTTCAAGGCACAATTCTGCACTTTCATTTCTCGGGCGCTGGCAAGCACTGAGCAGCTGATGGCCAGATGACACATGGCACCACAGACTTGCAACGATGCCTTCAGCAGTTCGCCCGCCACCATTCATGTAATTAGCCGCCTTATAATTTTGCCTGTTCTTCATCTTTTGAAACCTAAAATCATTGCAGTCGGGCAACGTGCGTGATTGGCTGCCTGCAAAGGGTCTGGGCTGTGGGTGGGTGGCTAGGCAGCCTTTGCCCGACGGGTTAGTTGTTCAGGGAGCATGATTTCGTTTACATCACGTCCCGAGTCGACATGGATGCACTGTCGACCAGTGCTTCAGCCCAAAACCTGGGAAGGAAGAGTACGTGCCGATCGGTCGCAGGGCTTGGGTAGCCACAGCCTGCTCCTACAAACGGAGGCTGCGACGAAGAGTGGTTCGTCTGCGAAAAGACGGGAAGGTCCACGGAAACAAATTTTCGTTGGTCGAGAGGTTCACCGCGTCATGTTTCGCGAGCATGCAGGCAGCCGTGTGGTTCATTTCCCTCTGGAAATGGCAGTGCTGATGCGTTCCTTTCTTGGGTGTATCACTGGGGTTTGGGGGTCTTCTCCATCTCGTCTCATCTTTTTAACCTTCCTCCTCGCTCATTCTTAGAGACTTGACAGCCCTCGGATTCCTTGAGTAGCGGCTTTCTGCCTGGCTCTCCCAGCGTTGCATCAGAGCGGCAACATGTCCTCCAAGGTGGGCTCATCGTCGATTCCGTTCGCGGTAAGGACTTCGTTTGTGCGATGTATCCAGAAGAGACTCTTCCGTACCTGCGCCGTTTGTACCATACTCTTTCTTGGCGTAACGATACACCTTACTCGCGAAACCCTTCCTCAACACCATGCGCCGTTTGAGGCACCGGAAACGAAGCTCGTTGTCCACGGCGATGTCTTGGACGGTCTACCAGAACCTGCAGACGACTTGCAACCATTCCCATATTCGCCAATGATAGCGGACGACAGTGCCAACAGCAGTAAGGAACACACACCATGGCTTGCAGCAGTAATATCAACAGCATCGGATGTTGAGCGCCGAATGCTCATCAGGTCAACTTGGATGAGGCTCTATGAGGACGTTCCGTTCGATGGTCGGTTTGTTGTCTCAAATCCTGGACCGCGGTGGATGAAAGTTGTCTCTCGCGAGAACAACACGTTCGGCGACATGATTGTTCTCGACCATATTCAAGAAGACGACGTTACTGCGAATACGATAAAGACCCTCGAGTTCTACAAGTGGCTTGTCAACAAAAGCCTAAAGTACGATTTGGTCTCGAAGATGGACACCGACTTGTGGCTGAATGCCAGGGGATTCTGGGACCGCTTCCTTCAACCCAGGTTGTCGATGAATAATGAGAGTGGACGCTTTGAGAGTACCATCAATCGGACCGTCATCGGAGAGCTGTACTACTCGAAGTACTGGGATCTCACGTTTCCTCACGGAGCCATGTACACGGTAACTTGGGATATGGTTGAGCTGCTGTCGTCACTTCAGGAGAAGTTCAAAGTGGTAACTGGAGAGGACATGGCTGTTGGAACACTCATGTTGAAGGGACGCGAGCGAGCGAGCTTCATCAACTTCAAAGGCTCGGAGAAGTTTGACTACGACGACCGTGATGCGCGACAGGACGGCTCAGCATGGGCAAGGAAACATACGCACCCGAATTCAATCGACCACGCGCTTGTGGAGGACGATCCTATCGCCGTTCACCAACTCAAAGATGAGGCATATTGGTTCAAGGTGGCGAATTGTTTTGATGAGGACGGGGTCAAAGCGATGCCGCCGCAATCCAAGTACGAGACCCAGAGACCTATGTCGATGCGATGGCACGATTTCTGGTATTCCGTGGGCGTCTCAAGTCGATACGAGTCGAGGTTTGATAAGATACCAGAGTTTCTTTGGACGTTGGAAAACGGCGATTGGATATGTGATGGCATCTGGAACTTGGGAAAGACCAAGACGGGTTTCGTTGAGGAATAGCAACGACTCATTTGTGAGCATTTTCAGCGACTCGGAGATACCATAAGGGAGTTAGCTTGTTTTTTTTCGTTGCTTGCCAGTCTACATATACATAGAGAATCAGACTGAAGTTACAGCATATCCAAGGTTCGACGCGCAGTCTCACATTCACCTAATGCATCTAGCCCAGCGGCTCTCAGCCTTTGAAGACAACGTTATTGACGCAAGGGGTGAATGACGCTGACACAATCTTTGTTAAGCTAGATAACGTTGAGGCTGATGAAAACGTTGGCTCGCTTACCCAAGTCCGCCGTAAGCACGATTCCCAATCGAAACTGGACTAGTCATGAAACCGACAGCCGCATAATCCTTCGGTCAAGTCACGGATAGAATTCAGCCCGGCCTTCGTTGCTCTTCGACCCGTTCATGTGTGATGGCGGCTTTTCTCAAGCCACATGGACAAATATGTCCCGGATCGACGAAACTAGGCAGGCCTTAGCCGGAGCAACATAAAGCGCGACCCCGCAAATGCTTTTAGATAAAAGGATACGAAGTTCTACACGAAATGCATTCAATTCAATACTTTCAGCAGACAACCCCTTCATTTTGTATACACCATGGCCTCGACAATCGTGCTCATCACGGGTGCAAACCGTGGCTTGGGTTTGGGCCTCCTCCAACGTTACCTTGTTTTACCGAACCACATTGTGATTGCGGCAAATCGTACCCTTTCGAATCCCAAAACTCTTGAAAGTTACCCAAAGGGCGAAGGAAGTCGGCTGGTTGTTGTCAAGATTGATGCGACCGTGGAGAAAGACGCCCATGACGCCGTGGCAGAGCTACAGAAAGATCATGGCATTGACCATCTCGACATTGTCATCGCTAACGCCGGCGTATCTTCTGTCTGGCCAAGCGTCGCAGACCTCAAGATCTCAGATTTACAGGCCCATATGGAACCGAACGTCTATGGTGTCGTGTCACTTTTCCAGGCGACACGCCCGCTACTCAAGAAGTCATCAAGGGAGCCAATTTTCACGCTCATGGGATCCACTGCCGGCTGCTTGGAGTGAGTCTTGAATTATTCTTTTAAATCATGGTCTTGGAAACTAATGCAGACGACAGAAATCAGCCGCCCATTACCAATGGTGCTTACGGGCCGTCAAAGGCAGCGGCAAATTGGTTCGGGATCAGGATCAATGCCGAGGAGGACTGGCTGAACGCCTTCGTCCTTGCTCCTGGATGGGTGCAGACTGATTTGGGCAACGCCGGCGCGCGTTACTTTGGGCTGAAGGAGGCCTCTATCGGAGTCGACGAGTCCTGCGACGGCATGATGGAGGTTCTAGCGAAGACCACAAAGGAGAAGCATGGAGGCAAAATGGTGCTTTACAACGGAGAGACTTCTGGCTACTAAATACGTTCGAAAAGAATTTTTCGATAATAGAACTCGACGTACAGTTTTGAAAGACATGTTCGTGGTTATGTGAGACTTTGTCGAGGTGTCCATAGCCGGCCGATCGTCGAAGTACGAATCGACGCGGGTTAAAGGGGATAGCTTCGAGTGCCGACGCAAACCAGCCCCAAACTCGGATGGCTGTCTTCCGCACAATGAAGTCGGAATAAAGACCACAAGTTGCACCGACGGCCGGACTTGAGTGAAAACATCTCCCGGTATGCGGTTCGGACACGGACAGTTTTGCGGGAAATGTGCGGGTCCGGCGCGGGGCTCTAGCGGAAGACTTGCGGAAGCCATGCAGACCCCAGCAAGAAAATTTTCAGAAATCCCCGACAAGTCTGGCAAGGATCTGAGGTGTTTTTTGACTCTTCCGCGACTCGCCAATTGGCTCAACCGCAACTAGCGACTCTGCAATCAAACGCAACCCCAATCTCCACACGCAAAATTCTCCAGCACACTAACCGGTCTTCCGCCCACCACCCACACCGCCGCTTCACAAGCCACTCATCCGCCGCCCTCTTCAACAATCAATGGTTTCGTGGTGTAGTTGGTTATCACGTCAGTCTAACACACTGAAGGTCTCCGGTTCAAGTCCGGGCGAAATCATCCTTTGGGCGAATGGTTTAGTGGTATAATACTCGCTTAGCATGTGAGTGGTCCAGGGTTCGATTCCCTGTTCGTCCAGCTCTTTGCCTGTAGAGACCCCGTAATGATGTTCTCTGGTCGTTGCGTTGTTTTTGACGTATGGTCATGGCTGTTGAAGGCCATATGAGATGGTGTGATGGGATGCTTGGTTGTGCTATGGGTTGGCACTGCTTGTAATGAAGCACCTAGAGCGGACCTCTACCGTAGAGAGGAAGTGCGAGGGCTGCTTGCGGATTTTTTATGTGTTTTGGTATTGTTATGCTACACGCTGTGGAATTGAAAAGCGAAATAACAAGCCGAATGATGTTAAGAATGTCGAGAGCCTGACGTCGATGGCCCAGCTGCTACAACTGAAGACTGACTTGCTCCCTCGGCCTAGCTTTCGTCTTGCTGTTGTATTCTATGTTCTCCGGGTATTGACATTTGTGTGTTGATTATGCATGCATATACCTGCGACTCTTGAACTGGCGAGAGTGACATCTGCTTTCAGTGGCTAAGCACTCATGAAATTCTACTTCATCATACTATTTGCGGGCATTTCTGGTGCTGAAGACGTCCCAAGGCATTCTCGTTGCAGATCTGCCAATTTTTGTGGCTGCCATCGATATGTCTCAGCCACGAGGCAGAAATCTGGGCTTACGTGTGTGGCAAGAACACGACCAAGGGTGTACTGTCTTTCACAAAGTGTTTACTGTGGTACGCTTGTAATGACTGAGTACTTTACTTGTCCAACGTAGAGGTGTCCACACGTCATCACATCTCTCTCAGTGGCACTCACGATGGTGTCACCGTGTCATTGGTGTGCATCAACGTATTAAATAGAAGTCGCGACTCGCAATGTCCGGGTTTTAACTCAGTTCTTTCAGCATTAGAGCTAAAAGTCGTCTTCGTATCAATATCTCCAACGTCATTATGTGTCTCCCGTTGCGCTCGAAAAAGCATCGTATCGAAAATTCCTCCGAGAAGCCCAACTCTGAGACTCGTCCTGCAAAGGTTCAGTACTGGGGCTCGATGCCAGGCCATAGTCATCTTGGAGGCGGAGCCCACCAGGCACAATTCTGCAATTCCATGGAAAGGAAAGGCCGCCCGGCCCCGAGTGCTTACGGAGGACCTGTGGGGTTCTAGGACGCGGTCTGAGTTCAAAGAGGAGGATCATGGGTCGCCTGCAGGAGGTTTCCGATGAGAAGAATGACAGGGTACGTCGCTGAGCTTGTTTCAATGTCTCAAATGCTGTCCTTCTCTTTCCCTGGGCAAAATGTGTCTTTCATTGCGCTCTAAGAAGCGCCACCCCAGAAACTCTTGCAGCAAGCCTCGTCCTTCCAAAACGCCGCAATGGGGCAACCTACCCATGGCCGGCTACTGTTATCCTTCCAGCAGCGGGCAGAAGACAGAGTACTCTGACTTTGACGCTCGTATCGGCAACTATGGGATGTTCAAGTCAAAGTATGTGGGATTGGTGTGATTATCTCGGAGACAAGGGTTAATATCAAGGTCATGGATTTGGAGGATCAACGGGAACTGGAGGAGATGGCGGTGGTGGTGACAGAGGGGATGGAAGTGGTGATGGAAGTGGTGATGGAAGTGGTGATGGAAGTGGTGATGGAAGTGGTGATGGAAGTGGTGATGGAAGTGGTGATGGAAGTGGTGATGGAAGTGGTGATGGAAGTGGTGATGGAGGCGGTGTAAGATGGATATTTGGGAACATGGTGTTGCTTAGATGCGAGACGCAACACCGATGCGCGTGTTTTGGATAATGGCCATAAAAATAAGCAACGTGCAATATTTCTTTTCTTAATAAAATGCGTTTGTCATTTTGCTCCGAAAACCGACATCAACAAGTTTTGTCGAGAAATGTCGTCTAATTGTAACTCAACACTGGGGCACGATGCCCGATTGTAATCATCTCTACGACGGCCGACACCGCGATGAGTACAGCAGTTGCCTTTGACGCGCAAGTCAAGGCAATGGTGGGGGGTCAACATGCCGGCGCTGTTTCGGCCGTGGCTGTACGAACAACGGACATCGCTATAAATCGTGCGAATACACAGAGTTTGGTAGACTTCAAAGCGTCTGGTAAGACTATGATGGAAAATAAGTCTTGTATTTTCGTCGAGGAAATTTGCATGAGGCCCAGGGTCCACAGGCGGGAGGCACGTAGATGGCCTACCCGGAGGGAAGAGAGGGTCTGTTATTCTGTGCCTTACTCACTCCTTCGTCTGATGTTTCCCATCCATGGAATTTGAGTTTTCCTTCACCGAGATCAGAAAAGGCACTCATCGTCCTCGTCCCCCGCATCGGCCAACTGGACCCCAAACATTACCCTCCGCCGCTCAATCAAAACATCTTTTTACCTAAAGCATTGCGGACAGTATGTCCGATACCGAGTCATAGCTCTTCAGCAACCTTAGAAAGAATCCATTACTGCATCTTCATAGTCAACATGTGCCTGCCATTACGCTTCAAGAAGCGTTTCTCCAGGAGATCTGGCGCCAGTTCGCCTCCCTCAGCGACACCATATTGGGGCTCTCTACCGAGGCCCGGCTATTACTACCCCTCGAGCGACGGCCAGGGAACAGCGTACTATGACCCCAGTGCCCAGCCTGGCGAGAGCAGAGAGGATGTTCGCGGTGCAGGCTACTACGGTGGCCATGGTTTTGGAGGAGGTGGAGGAACCACGGCCGGGAATGGGAAAAACGTCGGTGGGTACGGAGGGAGTGGCAGACTTAGACTTTCAGGGCGACAGGAAAGATATAAATAAGAAGATGTGGTAGCATGGCTCGATGGATGGTAACATCGGGGGTCTGCTGAGGACAACCTATAACGATGGTACAAACGGCACAGGATAGCAGCTGCGTATGACAAGGAGAGGCGGAAGGGCCTTGGTGCAGGTACCTAATGAACAAGAAATCATTCATTCATGAATATTATGGAAAATATTTAAATCAGCCCCCTGATGACAACATTATCAATGAAAATGATAATGCAGGAAAAGCGAAAGGTACGGCCATGGGATGGTATATTAACAGCCCCAAAAACGTGCAGACGGGGTCTGGTACGATGAACCACGGGCAAAAAGACTCATTCATCTACCGAGAGCTTGCAGTCTATGAAGAGTAGATGAAACATCTCTTGCATATAATTGGACGCCTTCGTTCGCAAAGTGTCAATCACCCAGAGCGCAGGTCCCAAACGGCCACCCACTGTGACAGTCACACCGAACATGCATGGTGACAGCCTTCTTGGCACGTCAGAGCTGCATGTACGCCACATTTCCGGATGTTCTTGCATATTACCCTGGCTTACGCTGCTGGATTTTCCTCTTTTAGTACCATGTAGCACCCTGCTTTCTACATTTGATAAGCCCCCCCCCCCCCCGGAAGAAGACGTTTGTAATGTCCTCTCCGTTTGCTGCAATGCCGGTATTCTCTCCGATGCATGTGTCTCGTGTACCGCAGCTTGTTGAGACCATGGTCGCCCTGACCTAGACTTATGTTCAGGTACGTGCTGATCCATTTGATCAAGTATATTCATTCCATCAGCCCTGTCAAAGTGGAACTGCAGCTTTTAGAGTGAGGCGATGACAGTTTGCTGGCTCCTCTAGTGTCTGACGTTATGCTAAGGGTTAGAAGACGCGACTTTTCATTCTTCAAGAGCGATGTAGATGCCGGTGCAGGTACCGCCCAAGTGCTTAAGGTACCTACGCAACTGAGCAAGTGCCGGACAGGGGTCGCAGGCTGTGCGTGGCTTGATCGAGAGAATGATTTGTTGGAATCGCTGCCTTGCTCACGGGAATTGGACGGACATCCAACGATACCGGAAGCACAGCCTCAAATAATAACATCTTATCAGATTTGATCTTATCTGCAGCTGCCCCTGTATTGTCAGTTCTATGACTCCATTTTCGCCAGGTCCATTGGGTGCAATGCCCTGTCGAGAGTGGATATCCCGAGGCAGGCTGAGCGGCGAAGCTCGCTGTACCGGTGTATGAGGACTGACAAGCAGACCACTTCTGCCAGGCATCAGTTGCCTTTTCTCTTTCGCCTTGATGGGCAGATTTTTGATAATGGTATATAGGTTACAGAAAGCAGTTTTCGAATAGAAAGGAGGATGCTCTACAAGGCAGTTGTGTGAGAAAGATCTTGCTCCAATATGCCCGCCATGGATGTTAGAAAGTCTGGCAAGTACAGCCCACCGAATCTTTCCCAATCGAGGGTCGAAGAACTCCGACTTGACGACCATGTTGTTGAAGAAACGCTCTCTGAGGACTTGCCATCTAGCCTCAGCGAGAAGAACCCACCAGAGAACGAAAGCACAGGCAACTCAAAAGGCTACGATTCACGATACTTGGGCAGCGTCAATGGGAGCTCGTCAGAGCACGGCGCCCCGGAAGCATCGGAACTGCCTCCTAATGGCAGTCCTCATACGGGTATCCCCAGCCTGCATGAGAGAGCCCGGCAATCAGTCCTCTCACCCTGGCTTTCCGACATCTACCGTCTCCTGGTCTCCATCCTTCTCCTCGCCGCTATTTACGCAGTCCTCCTTTCACAAAATCATAAGCTTCAACGAGATTGGAACATCCACATTACCCTCAACTCCATCGCCAACATTCTCTCGACATTCTTGCGAGCGTCAATCGCCACCGTCGCCGCGGAGATCATCTGCCAGACGCGCTGGACGTGGTTCTGGTCTGTCAGGTCATCAGACCCAGATCGCCGCATGTTGGACCTGCAGCACTTCACCAACGGCAGCAGAGATGCGTTTGCGGCCTTGCAGCTCGCGAAACTTGTCAAGTGGCGCAGCCCCTTGACGCTCATGGCGACCATTATCTTTGCAACATCCTTCGCGATTGGCCCTTTTGTTCAGCAGGCCATCAAGACCGTCGAGCGTTCTGTGCCGGAGGCCGAGAAGCCTGCCAGTATTCCCATAGCACGGAACATCAGCGCCGAGCCTTACTTCCTTGGAGAGTCCTCCGTTGTGCTGAAGGCTAGTACCGTCAACGCCTTACAAGCTGCTCTGTTGAATCCCAGTGGTATCAAAATCGTGCCAAATTGTCCCACTGGTAACTGCACTTTTACTGGGTTGAACTCGGGCGTGGCAATTGCTTTAATTGGGGAGATCACACATGCCTCTGCTGGAATATGTGCGGAGTGCACCGACGTCAGCGCTTTAATTGCAGCAACATTCGATGAGTCGACTAAGAACCTGTCTTTGCCTAACGGCATGGAACTCTCTCTATCTCAAGGGTATGAAACGGAAATGATCTTCCGACCGGGCGACCTCTCGTGGGCCGCCGGCGTTATGTCGGAAAATGCGCGCTCCCTCGCCGGTCTGGCGCTGTCCAACACAACAGTCCTTGCCGTAGAGAAAGCGAGCAGCGATGGGCACAATAAGTCTACTGCCGACTCCTTGGCTTTGTCGTGCTCGTTCTACGCGTGCTTGCGCAGCTACTCCGGCATGGTTCAGGGGACGGAGTTGAGGGAGGAACTTCTGTCCCAGGTTCCCATGCGCAAACCTGTTTCCAATGATACTACAGGTTATTCCGCTCCTCTTTCGCCCTGTTTGGAAGATGGTAGAAACTTCACCGCGGAAGCTATCGCGGAGGGCCGCGACCTGACCTCGTCATGGGCTCCCCAGAAATGCTTCTACGGCATCTCAACGGTCCTCGCGACCAGACTCGGACCATTCTTAGATGATACGTACAACGCGACATGCCTTTGGTGCGAAGACCAGCTCTGGCTTTCGGAAATTTGGAGCATGGCCGACCGGTTCACGGAGCTTTCTACCGCCCTGACTAACCAGTTCCGACTAGGACTAGGCGATCCTGCCGGATCTCAGGCAAAAGTCGATGGCCAAGCCCTTCAGTATGTTGCATTTTTTGTCATTGACACGGACTGGCTCATTCTTCCTACTTTATTGTTGGCTCTAGAGGCAATACTACTAGGGTTGATTGTTGCGAGAAGCTGGAAGCTAAGAAGCGGTGAGAGCGTATGGAAAAGCAGCGTGCTGCCGTTGATATACTACACTGATCGGTTCAGGGGAGACGAAAGTCATGAATTGAGTGAGCAGCAGGCATTGATGAGTACGAAAGAGATGGAAGATGGAGCCCGAAACACTCGCGTGAAGTTTTCTCGGGTTCGCGAGGAGGAAAGCAAGAGCTTTCGACGGATTATTAGATAACATTGCGATCGATCGATGGTCCGGGATGCTCCAGGAAGACGGAGTCTGCCCCGCAACTCCGGCTCCGAGCGGGCACGGGCCTGCCGCGGTCCGGCCTTCATCTACGGACTTTAAAAGACTCGTAGAGTTATCCTCCCAGAATTATCCCATTTGATTGAATAGTCTGAACTAAATAAATGCCATCTTTTGAATTGTGCCCATCCCACCAAAGGAGCGAATTACGCCCAGATTGCCGTACATGCTCTACCCCCCGACACCCCTGCACCGGCCCCATGCAGATCAGGGTCCAGAAACCCTCCTGCATCCACCACAGCCCACGCAACGCAACATGAGCATCATTCCCGGAACTTCCAGCATCTTAGTTCACCAGCAACTGTCAAGCGCCGATGGTTTAGTGGTAAAATTCTCCGTTGCCATCCAGCAGCGTCGGGGAGCCGGGGGTTCGATTCCCCCTCGGCGCAATCTTTTGCTCCGGGCGTCAAACGGCCCGTAGTCCTGTCTCTTTTTTGGTACGGGAGGATCAAGGAGATTGAGTAAACAGTGATGAAATATGAATGAATGCTATGTGTAACCCGCTTGGCGACCGGCTGATTAGAGAGACAGAAAGAGAGACATGTATGGTACAAGAGGTGCAAAGGAATGACCACAACCTGAGGTTCGACGACACACCTTACGACCTCCCAGACGGCGCACTCGAACTCGACCTCCGCCTCTGGGTCCCTGGCCTCGCGTCGCCATTCACCCTCCCGTTCTGCTGCCCCTTCGCCATCGCCTGCGACGCCGCAATCACAACCGTCTGGTCCGACCACAGCCCGACGCCGGGGTGTATCACATTGATCGTGTCCTCACTCTCCTCCATGACGACCTGCGGAAACAGCGTCGCACACACGTCCCCGGGGCCGCCCGCCGCCAGCTTCGACCGCGCGCCGTACTCGTCCCACATCCGCGGCCGCTGGCCCTCGTCAATCTCCTCGATATCCTCGTCCTCGAGGTCTTCGCACAGGACGAGCTGCTTGGAGCGCTGCAGCTCGGCCCACATCTTGACGCCGGCCTCGAAGAAGCGCGTGAGGCGCTGCTGGAGGGGCAGGTACTTTGTCGCGGGGACGAAGGCGCACAGCTCGCGGTAGACCTCGTCTTTCGCCTGGGCGGCGACGGCTTTCGCGGAGTCGTTGCGGTCGCAGGCGGCGAGGATCTGGCAGCGGAAGATGGTGGCGCGCTGGACGTCCTCGGAGAGGTACTCGAGCACGTCGGCGCCGGCGTGGTGGATGTCCTGCGGGAGGAAGAAGGGCTGGAAGATATGGGAGCGGAGGAACTTTGCGATGACGGCTTGGGCGACAAGGCAGCGCAGGTCCGGGGTCGAGCCGGACTTGGGAATGGGGACGCGTCTGAGGTAGTCGAGCTGGTGGGGGAGGGAGACGGTGTTCTGGTAAATGTTAGTCTTGTGATGGTTAGAGTTGGCGGGGTAGAGGGGTGGGGGCTTACAAGTGAATTATCTGGTTCTTTGAAGAACTCGGTTACCAGGCCTCGGGATTCTTCGGCGAATGCGTCTATTTCGCGGCGGCTGTGTGTCTATTAGCTCTTTGTCCATCGATCATCATCGCGGTTTGACTTACAATCTGGCAAGCTCCCGGTCCTCGTAGTCGTGCAAGAGGTTGACCCCAACGTCCTTGTGCAGTTGGCGGAGTTCGCCGTCTAAGACGGTGAGTTCCGCTTCCCGCTGTTGAAGATCTGCCGCCAGAAGCGTCTTTTCTCTCGCCATCCTCTCCTTCTCGTCCGTCAGGGACTCGATCTGAGACGACGACTTTTCCGACAGCTGCTGCAGCTCCGCGACCCTCTGCCTCGCGGCCTCGGCTTCTTCCTCCTTCTTTTGAAGATCTTGCTGCGCATCCGCGAGCTTCTGGCCGGTGGCGGTGTTCTCGGCCTTTGTCTGGTTGTGGACGCCGACCCTCTCCTCGAAGCCTTCGATGAGCACACGGCGGGCCTCCTTTTCGGTGTCGAGCTCAGCCTTGAGCTGGTTGACTTTGGTGTCTGTCTCCTCCTGGATGAGTCTGACCTTGGTCTCTGCCTCTTCCTGGATTAATCGGACCTTCTCGTCGGCCTCTTTCTTAGTGAGCTCCACCTCCTGGTCCTTGGCAGCCAACGCGTCGTCCCTGTCCTTCTTGACGGCGTCGATCTCTTCGTTCTTCTCCTCGACTTCCATCCGTAACCTCTTTTCGCTCTCCATGAGCTTCTCGAGGTCGGGAAGGCCGCCGAGTTCCCTCTCCATGTTGTTTGCGGAAGAGACCATGTTGCGGATGGCTTCCAAGAGCTTCGAGCCCTTGAAGGCCCCTTTGCCATTGCCGTTGATCATGCCGTTGGTGGCGGGCTTTGTCTTGGATTCTGCTGCCATCTTTGCGAGGGGTTCGGGGAAAGGTGCGTGATCAGAACAGTCTTCCTTTGATCGCACAGAGTTCCAAGAGAGGACATTATATGCCCTGGCTTCACAGCGAGACCGAGCCCAACGCCGTTACCAAAGAATTCGTTTCATTGGCAGCCTCGAACGTATGTTGGCCCGGGTCACATCTCATGATTTGCCAATGTCGGAGGCCGACTGAGCGGATGGTGTGTTGTTCGCATGTGGTGGCGGCTCATTCGTCGAGCTCGCCTCGTTGGGTTTTCCGTCCAGTCGAGAACGGGTTCGGTTCGCCTCCTCGGGCATGGTCGCGCTACATCCGGGCTGCACGTCTGTCTGGTGCGGGGTGGCCGGGACCGTAGCCGCCGGCGAGGCTGCGGGGCGCGACCGAGAACGGTTGGAGAAGACGGCGCATCGGAAGATGTAAGAGTCGCTGGAAATAGCAGTTGTGGCAGGACGGGATATCTTGTCGGGTAGCAATGGGCACACGACTGTCGACAGTCGCGTCAACCCAGTCCTCTTGTCAAGCGCCAAAAGGCGCGCGCGGGGGAGAGGAACGTTGGGCAGACGCGGACGTGTCAGATTTAGGCGATTGCCCAACCGTGCCCGAACGCCGATAACCGACTGCCCGCAAGTCTAGACGTAGCCATCAGGAAGCATCCGTCTCCTGTTCTCAAAGAGATACAAGAAGATCTCCTGTGGCTCCCCGCCCAACATTGGCAGTGGCATCGCGGCCTTTTCCGTAACCGCCCAACCATCGTTCTTGACCAGTTCCCACAGTCGATCTTCGTCAGCGTGGCGGACCTTCATCGCCACCAACACTCGAGTGACAACTGGTCTATCTTCGGCCATTGCGTTGTTTTGCTTGTGAATAGCTGACCAAGTATCAATCAGAGAAGGCAGCGCATCGGCGTTGTAGGTGCAGTCGCTCAAGACGATCAGATCCCAGTGCGTGTCTTCGACAAGTGGCCCGAACGAGCCGTCTCGGCCTTCATCCCAGTCAAGCTCTTCGAACTGCGGCTCAGTGTGATTGCTTCTCGACAGTTCAATGTTGGACAGAACTCGCTCCTCGGCTTCGGAGAGGTCCGTGATCACAAGTCGACCCTTTCTCGATATAGTCTCCCGGCCCAGCATACGAGCAAGTCCGAGACCAAAGATACCGACGCCACACCCAAGCTCGAGGATATTGACGGGTTTGTTGCCGAACAAGAGAGACTTGAGGGTTCTCATGCCCAAAGGATGGCCTGCAGCCGTGCCAGAGTCGCCGTTGCAGAGCAGCCATAGCCGCGAGACGACCATCATGCCAGCATCCCAGACGTGACGCGCGATGCTCTCGCCGATGTCCTCCTCGACCACGATGTACGGATGGTGCTCACTCCCGAGCCGCAGGCGACGGAAACAGGTCGTCGGCGCACCGGGGGAATCCCCATATGCTTTGTAGCCCTGGGTCGGAACGTCCACATTCGCCCAGAGAGGCACAATCTTCCCCTCCTCGCCGTTGAACCCAGTCATCGCGACATCCGCCGCCGTCTCCGCAGATAACCCGGATCCAGCTGCAATATAGACCCTCAAGGGAGTCTCGCCGGAAGGAAGGTTCCGCTCAGGCTTCAGGTGCTGAGCCGGGAAGTCTGCCTTCAGAACCCGCATGCCAGACGTCCACTGCAGCGTCTTCTCTCCCGCAAGAGTCATCGGGGCCGGCTTCTGCTTAGCACTGCGAGGGTTCTCCCAGCCGAGGGCGACCTTGATCTTGACTGGCTCATCGTGAGCGAGGAACGAGTCGCCCAGATCGGTGGTGACGGTGAGCACTAGGTTCAGAGACCAGGGGTTCTTCTTGCCCTCCTGAAAGGTGAGCTTCGGGGCTCGGAGGAGCCGTATGTAATGCATTGGGCTTGTTCAGTCAACTTTTCGTGTTCCCGCTCTGGGCGTGGTGCATGAAGTCTTGTTGACGATACAGTGAAAACACAGTGGAAAACTCGAGGCCGGCTTAGTCATGCACCCGAGACTGTCAAAGTCCCACAAAATCACCTTGAGGTGCTCATCTCAGCGGCCTTGCAATTCTCAACACCATCTTTCCTCCCTCGACAACTCCTTTACACGCCGTGAACGTATGCCGCAACAGCGCAACGATGAGGCCGATCCAGTGATCCCTCAGGTCCACCACTGCCGGCCTGGAAGTACCTCAAACCGGAGGTCGCCGCGACCGGACGCAATGGAGAACAGCCCGCGCTACGGACGCCTCCGATAGCAGGAGGTCGGCGCCACTTCTACGCCGTGATAAGCATCACGGCGATAAAAACCACCGGCCAATCCACCTCACGATTTCCCCGCCCAAGGGGTTTTCCAGGCCAAGACAAACTGCCTCAGGTTGACCTTTACAAACAGCACTAGGTGCCAACACATCTCGTCCACCCTAACTACCTAGCTTCAAACCAGCGAACACCAAGCACCATGGCCGACGAACCTCCCCCCCCACGCGACCCCAAGACCCTCCTCTCCGCCCTCCTAACCCTGACCGAAGCGCGCATCGTGCCCCTAACACAACGCGGCGTCTCGTCCGGCAGTAAGCTCTTCGGCGCCGCCATCCTCTCCTCGCAAACCCTCGAGCCCTACACCGTCGCGACCAACGACGAACGCACCTCCCCGCTGCTGCACGGCGAGATCAACTGCATCCAGCAGTTCTTCACAACCACCCACCCGGACCCGGCCACGCGCCCGTCGCCGCGGACCGACTGCCTCTTCTTCGCGACCCACGAGCCCTGCTCCCTCTGCCTCAGCGGCATCACCTGGTCCGGCTTTCGTGAGGTGTACTACCTCTTCACCTACGAGGACAGCCGCGACCTGTTCGCGATCCCGCACGACATCAACATCCTGCAGGAGGTGTTCCGCGTGCGCGCCGAGGGCGAGGGCGACGAGGCGCTCGCGCGGCGGGAGCTGTACAACCGCACCAACAAGTTCTTCACGGCGCGGAGCGTGGCGGACCTGGTGAGGGAGCTGCCCGACGAGGGGGAGCGGGCGCACTGGACGGGCGAGGTGGAGCGTGTCAAGGGGCTGTATAACGCGTTGAGTGACACGTACCAGGAGGGGAAGAAGGCCGGCGCGGAGAGCTCGAGCGTATGGAAGTGAGAAAGTGTGCGGCTGGCTTATTCGTCAATGGCTGCGTTGGCAGGCTTATTTTGGAGCGGCGAGGTCGGCGGAGGCTGGGAATCGGCGCCGGTGACGCGCCGGTGACTCCAGCGGTTTGATGGCCGGCGAGGCGGCTATTTTAGCCTGCGCTTTGCGTCTATGCTGGCGGAGGCTGGCGTCTGTAGTCGCGATCTAAAGATAATGCCAGCACGACATCTTTCTAGCTTGGTTCTGCGACACTATGCCGTTTCCCATGAACACCCCAAGATTCGCCTGTATAGCAATTCTCCGAGTGTCAAAAGTCTGATGTTGACCCTTTTCGGGTCGCCGAGCAGAGACCTGCCTCTGTCGTGGCCCGGAAGGAACACTGCTGCAGAGATCAACATCGCATATAGCCCCCGGTGGCGGGGATTCCGTACGCTCAGCCGGCCAAGAAGGCAGCGAGCGACGCGCAGAGTCCGAACCAGTAAGCACCTAGTTTACGTGTACTGAACCCCGAAGCTGGCATGCGGATGCGGCCGGTGAGCCAAACTCAACGCACTGTGCTGAAGAACCGGCGAGTTGTGAGGGCAGCGGATATGCATGGCGGGGTAAGCAAGGTCAGCACAGCGAACTGAATAGCGAGGTGTGGTTTGTATGTGTTTCTCTCGTCCATTCGTCCCCATCGTGAGCGAGGTACATGACGAGGTACTTTGCTCCTCCACGCCCCTCCCTTAACGAGGTGCATCCGCCAGCCGTTGATTGGCCCGAGTCGGGGGGATGGAGGGGGAAGAGCATCTTGGCCGTTTTCCCATGTGGGTTCTCTTGCGTGCAGAACAAGCGTCGCTCGGCGTGGAGCGCACGTTGTGCCCGCCGCGGTTGCGGTTACGGGGTGCGCCCGGGTCGATGGATTTGCCCGCCGCATCTGTACCATACCATACCAATTTCCCTTTTTAACGAGTGGCATCGTCGTGGTCGGATCGGTCGGGAATGGCGCCTCGTCCCGAAGCTGAGGCGCGTTGGTTTGGATGAGCCACCGTACAAAGCCACCTTTGCTGGGTATGACGAGCTGATGAACTGTTTCCTCAGCCCGCCCGTCAAGGAAATGTCACCACTGCTGCTGCAGTGCGAGTATCTCAAATGTAGCCAATCTGCAGACTGCGGCCTGGGTAGGTAATGAACTCCACGGGACACAGACGGACGAGGGGGGGCTCCGCCGTCGCACAGCACCTCATGCTCGAGGGCGGGCATATCTAGGGCAGAGGGCTTTTCTGGAGGAAGGTCTCCGGAGGCTGCCAATAGCATGCGCACCCGTCGTCGCTTCGTTTGTTGTCGTTGTTGGTCATCATCTTCCCCTCTCGGGTCTCGTCTCAGCAGCTAGCTACCCCTCTCTTCGTTGCATGCAGCAGCATCCGTGGCATCCCGGGCGGACAGGGAAGAAACGACGCAGCAGCCCACCGGCCGGCCAGACAAACAAACGCGGAGCGACAGGCGCGGGGACAGCGGCAAAAAGCCCTATCACGCGCTCCGTGAGTCCATTCCACAGACTGGTCACTCAGTCCACGGTGGACGGTCTTTTTCTGGATGTTTCGTATGACCATGGTGGTGAGGACAGGGACTTGGTTCGGGATCACTGCGGCGCGGCCACGGCGGCTGTCGAAGGAGGCATGGCAAGCAGGGAAGCGTTGGCAATGTGGCCTGGTGCTCGTGGTGGTGTGCGGGTGACGACGCTGGGTGGACGCTGAGGAAAGGTGACCTTCACAAGATTGGACTGACAACTGACAGTTCGCGGGGTGGTCGAGTTGAGTTGAACGTGAACCCCTCCCACTGGGAACGGGCCGACACAGCACCTGGCAACACGGGAACCGTCTAATGCCTGGGCTGGGTTCAGGGTTGGAGTTGGTGAAGACGGCACAGCTACGGCTGGACAGGGCCCTGGGCGTGTGCATCTGAGAAACAGTCAAGTCACCTCAACCCGTCCGGGAATGCGCACGGGGGTTGCAGCGCAGTGGAAAATGACGCAAGGACAGACTGCCTGCGATGGGCTGGCACTGGCAGCACAGGACAGGGCCCAAAAATACCGTCGTGCGTTGGTGATGGTGCTGTGCTGTGCCGCTGCTGCATGCTGTTCTCTTCTGCCTGCCGTGGGTTACTACGTCCTGGTTCGTTTGCATGCTGCCTGGCTGCAGTCATTCCAACTCTTTTTCTGGAAGCCAGTAAACCTCTGCTTCCTAGATTGGCTTTGGGTATCAGCAGTGAGTAACACGGCAGCCGTGTTCCTGCGGTGCGAGGCGAGAGTGAGGTGAGAAGGCAGAAGAACCCCCGGCGGGTGGTCAGCTTACAGAGCCGAGCATGGTGGTGTTAGGGGCTGAGCTGCGAGACAACCCGATGGTGGTATTCCTGCCTCCAGGATGAGACTCCATTGTCTGTTTTGGGGGAGGGACATGGGGGTTGCCGTTGCATCTCCAGGTTGCGATGGCGGCTGGAGCCAGGCACCGAATTCTGTGTTGGTTGCTGAAGAAATGGAAAGGAAGGGATCCATGGCCATGATGTCAGCTGCTGTTTGACATGAACAGGAAACCAACCTGGCTGGAGGGGTTCTGAGTCCCGACGACGAACGAGAGGTTGGTTCCCTGTTTCCCCTCTTTCACCCCTCACTGGGTTCCGATCCATATCCACACCTTCTGCTTGAATCACCAACGCGTGCAGGAGGTCCTGTAGTCAAACGTATTTCCAGATTAGGAGTTCACTGCGATTTTTACCTGGCCAAAGGGCACAGCAAGGCTTTGCTGCCGAGACGGGAGAGATCTTGACGGGCTCGGGTTTGACCTGCATTCCCGCGAAAAGTGCAAAAGTCAGCCCCCTCATGTTTGTTCACTGCGATCTTCGTTTACACATAGAACATAGCGGTAGCCCAACGAGACCACAGACAGCCAGCCGGCCTTGTATTGCCCTGCACTGCTGTAAATTCGAATCACCAACCAGTGGCTTATGGTTTCCTACAGATCGCAACAGTCGTCACGATGGGAACCTCCACGCATCAATGTCGTGCCTCCGAAGGCCAATGGCGAGGTGCAAAAGAAGCTTGTGACACAGTTGTCAATTGCTACTTTTGGACTTCACTGCGATTTCAGCCCATCCCGAATGCATAACAAGCCTTTGCATCCGAGGTGGAAAGGAAAGATCTGGTTGGCCTCATGCGTTCAACCTGCATTCCCACCCAACAAGGAAAAAGTTGCACTTTCATCTCTTCACTGCGAACTTAACCCACGCCGAGAGAGTTGTGGGCTTTGGTTCTCGAGTTGAGAGCCGTTGGGGATCCCGAGTTCTCCATTCGGAAATCACTGCAATTTTAACCTATCCCAAGGGCTGAGCTTGTTCATGTCACCGAGACGGAAGAAATTGTCTGTGAGAAGTCGAATGATAAGTCACTTGAGTGCATGCGATTTCATCCAACCGAGATGTTCTGCCAACTTCATCATAGGGAGAAATGCCGCGGGCACTCTGACTGCTCAGATGACTCTTTCGCCGTTGAAGGGAGTTGTCAAACATTCAAGGGACCTCAACCAACACATCAGCCCCCATCACCAGCGGGAGGAGCGGCATCCTTCAAAATCCAAACCGATCGTCGTCCAAGACACGGCATCTCACCTCAAAGACAGGCCGTCACGCATCCAACATCCCACAGCCTCTGCCTCGTAAGGCTGCCACAGCCCCCGTTCCCTCGTCCGGTGCTCCGTCCAATCTGGCCCCCAATCGCAGCCCGTCACATCGCAACACAAGATGCTCACAACTCTCACAACGCCCCTCCATCACGGAAACCCAATCACCACATTGCAAGCCACGGTAGCACCAACCGCAGCCTGCTGCTGCTGCTCGGAAGTACCTTGCACTTTCAGGCCTTAGGTTCGCATTTAGGAATCCCGTGCTGAGACATGCGGGCTTACCTGCGGCAACTGTAGCCTACCTTGCCTGCCACTCAACCCCAAAGACACAGAGCCAGAAGAAAACGTGGGTGAGCCCCCCGGACTGCCGCTGCAGGTCATGGCGGCCGTTGATTGGCGACCTTAGCGCTGACCCAAGGACGCCATGCCCGTGCATCACCACCAACACCGCTCACCCTTACGACTGACTCCCTCGGAATACCATCTCCAACCAGGTCCGGCCCTCGAGTGCCAGTCAGACAAACCACACCCCTTTCCCCAGCCTTGCGATATTTTTCTTCTTCCTCGTCGCGATGCAGCCACACTCAACTCGCCCAGAAGCCAAACGGCGCACCCAAATTCAATCTACCCGCTCATCCGCCCGCAGCGCCGCCTCCATCCCAGGCTCGTCACACCGAAGCCCCCGGTCAGGACCTGGACGAGTGCTCCCACACCAAGACACCAACCAACTTCTGTCCTTCCGTCTTCTAATTGAGCAATGGTTTTCCATCACAAGGCTACCTTCCTCTGTTTAGCAGCACGTTTGTCAAACGCAGCCAACCACCCGTCTTGCGCGACAAACAGATTCACGCACTATTCCTTGTGACCACCACCAGCCAGCCTCCTCTCCGTTGCCGCCGCCGCCAGAATTAACCACAACCACCACCATCACCATCACCAACATGTGCCCCTTTTTCGTCACATCACAAGAAGACACACCGGAAAGTCCACCCGCGTAAAAAAAAGAAGCCACACCTAACCACTCGCGGTAGCACAACCGTCCGCCGCCGTTTCGTCTCGGAAGCCATCATCCACCCCAATTCACACATCCCCAAAAGGTAACAGGGACACACGCTTCCATCAGCCGAGCCTCAACAAAGATGAGATCTGAGAATTACCCTCTCTCCCTCCCTTTCCGTCCGTCCATCCATCCATTCCCAGCCTCGTCTCATCACACAGGTACGACCAAAGTCCCCTGACAAGGCACCCACGTTCTACGGCTACGCATCGACGACCACTGACTGCTGCATATGCCACCCGCCGGCCCCCTTCAAACCCTGCCATCCCAAAACGCAAAACCAACGCACGCACGCACACTTGCCAACGGCCGCGGGCGAACGGGCAGAGAGCAAACAAACTTTCTTCCATCTGAACCACTGCAACCCAAAGAAACATGCAACCGTGCCAAAAGTAAACCGCTTGCTCACGTCCTGCCACCTGCTTGCTGCAAGCACACAGTCCCCCTAATTCCCCCCCCTCCCTGTCCAAAAGAAGACCCTGGACACACACACGATTTCACCTCACTCAAAAAAAACGAAGAAAAGCCGTTTCTCCCAAGCCCGTGCATGCAAGGGAGAAGAAATCATGGCATCACCCGGCAAGCTCAGACGCGCCGGCAAGAATGCGGCTGATGTCTACCTGACCTGCCTCACCTCAGCCCGGGCGCCGGTCGAGTCAGGACCAAGACAAGACACCAGAACGACACCCCCCAAAACATAATCTCAAACTGGCTATTCTTCTTCCTCTCCAGTGAATCATGTCTCGCAGCCTGAAAGATGCCCACTGCCCAAAGAAGCCCGCCCCCATCCGAGGGAGTGAGAGCAGCCTCGTTGGGGTTCAAGACCAGGACTTGACTAAAAATGTCTCTGACTATCATGTAAGAGAAGGAAAAGGTTTCAAGTTGGCCCAGCCACGAACAGCCCATGTGAAATGTGTCAAAAAAGCGATGGAAAAGCAGAAGGAAACGATTTGTGCTTCATTAGTAGTCTATCTGAACTGTTTGACTGAAACATCCGACCAGTCAGTCGCGAGAGGCTCCCGTCGCAAAACATTCGTCCTCCTCCCTCCTCACGCTTCTCCTTGCGACGCGCAAACCGCCGTCGCCGCCTATCCCGCGCCCGACTATCCGCATCTTCCGCCATTGCCTTTGCAGTCGCGCACGGCGACGCTCGGAAATACACATTTACAAATCCATCCTCGTGATGTCCCGCCGCGCCGAGGGTTCGCATGAAATCCGCTCCCAAGGGTCCCCTGAACCCGACCCCCTCGCCTAAAGCTGCGTATGACCTCATTCTGGCATATCCAACGCCGGGCCCCCCGCGCGAACGCGAACGCCGCACGGCCGCTCCCCGGTAGGCCCCGCTGTCCGCGATCCGTCCACGGGTTCGTGAGGTGCTCGCTTCGCCAAAAAGCCCACGTGGATCGTGACTGATGATGACGTTTTCCCCGACCGGGGTCAACGGTCAATGCTTCACATTAGCGAGACGAGGGTCATGATGGCCTCATGCGAGGACCGCACATTTCTTCACATGGGGCACAATGGTATGACGAAACATTTTGAATGATACTGTGTCAGGTTTCTCAACTATCTCGCGGCTCCTCTCCCACCCAACGAGCCAAAGTAGCAAAAGGAAGGGGTATCTTATGCCAGCACTCTCCTCCGGTCTTCCTGCTCAAAATAAGAAAAGAAAATTGTCGACTCTTGCCAATGAATGGAGTCGCAAAAACTCGGGTAGTAAAGCGATGCGCCTCCAGCGCGGCCTGCTGCTGCTTCTGCTCTGCTAACAATAAAACAAATAATTCTCAGAATCCTCGCGTGTCCCTGTCCGTCTAATAAAAAACAAATCGTGCTTTCGACCCCCCGGTAAATATTACATGTTGCTGTTCGTGTGCCTGATAAACAACGCAGCAAATAACAAAAAGTACTTCTCAAACTTTGAGCGCAGCGCTATCCCATGACTGGACCGTGGTCGCAGTCGCCCGTAAAATAAAATTCTCATGGTCGCAATCGAAAGCATGCTTTTGATGTTCCATCCCAAACACAGGTGCCCATGGTGTCATAGGCCGTGCGTGTTCGCGTAGTTCGTTCTCGTTCCGTCCCGTCGTTCGTCGACTCGGGAATCCAGCGTCGAGTGATCCGTAGGTATCTTGGGTATCGAAAGAAGAAAAGATCCTTGGTATGTATCCCCGATGCAATAACAGCTCGCGCCGTATTATGTTTATGGTGATAAGAGAGAAAGTCCAAATCCCTGGTGCGTAGATAGAGATGGAAAAGGAAATTCCCTGGGAAAATGAGATCCGGAAAACAAATTCCTAATCATACAATCGGCAACTCCCTCCGTGGGTTCGATATTGGTTTTTTTTGGTGTTTTCTGTGTGGTATGTGTGGCTCCATGTGTCCATGTGGGTAGTCCGGGTGTCCAGTGGAAGAATCCGTCCAGGAATGAGACAATAGACATTAAGAGACCAGGCAGAGTGTCCAAGCGGAGGTTTCTAAGCCGTGGGGTTGCGGAGGATCTCCTCACAGTTGGCATCGAATCTCAGGTTGAAAAGACGGACGCCCTGCATGAAACGCTCGGTCTTGTCAAGCTCGCGCTCACGGCCGAAGAGAGTCTCGACGAACTCGACACCGGCGTTCTTGCCGAGGGAAGCACCCTTCTTGTTAGCCTTGAGCATGGGAGTCTCGCAAGTCTTGAGGAGCTTGCGGAGCTTGTCAGTCAGGCGCTCGCCCGAGTCAATGAAGTCATCGAGGATCTCCTTGTTCTCAGTGCTGCGGACGCGGTCAACAGTCTCATCCGCACGCTTGATCTTGCCTGCGAGCTGGATAAGAAGGAGCCAGAGCTCACCAGCCATGTCGGAGATGGGAGTGGCAGGGCCGTGGTGGAAGACAGTCCAGTCGTAGATCCACTTGCCAAGGGAGTTGGAGTCGAAGACACTGCCCAACAGGAGGATTGGCTCCTCAGTGGGATCCCAGTTCTTGAGCGAGTAACCAGGGGGGATCTTGTGCCTCTTGGCATCAGCATCGGTGGCCTGGCGAACGGGCGTGGGCTTCTTCTGCTGGGATGTGGGGCGGGTGGTAGAGGGTCTCTGCGGGACATTCGCCGAGGAGCGGCGGGCATGGGTGTTGGCCGGGGAGGGACGCGAGCGGGAAGAAGACTCGTAGGGGATGGCATCGCGCTCAATGTAAGTGAATCCGCCCTGCTTGGGATAGTGGTAATCAGTGGGATATCCTCGAGCGGCGTCTTCATAGAAATATGTGTCTTGAATAGAGTGTCTCTTGTTCCTCGACCGCGACTGTGCCGGCAAGACGTAGGTGCGTCCATCCATCTCGAAGAACTCGTCCTCGTCGGATTCGCCAAGGGGCGTGGAGGCCCGGACATAGACAAAGGAAGTTCGGCGCTCGCGCTTTGGTTGCGACGGAGTGGCCCATGAATGCTTGCGCGAATGATGACCACTACTCACATTTGCCGTGGCATAATGGCCATCGCTCGTGTACCGCGGCGAAGCCGTCGGGGGACGAGGACTGTACTCGCTGAAGCCGGAGCTGGCGTTGCGGAAGTGGGCGCGGGTCGCCGGTCTCTGGGGAGTGGCGCCAGAGTAGTAGTAGGATGCGTGACCCCTCGGAGAGGGAGTGGGAGTTGCCGACTGGAATCGTTCCCGGGAGTAGTAGTACTCCTCGCCGGGAGTGGAACCGGGGTAGGGTGATGTGTAGTTGGCCATGATGTCTGGTGTTGGCCTGTCTCTTGCGACGTCTGTTCGGTAGCGTCCAAAGTTCTTCGTCTCAAATCTTCAGCGTCTCCTGCTGCGTCGTCCTCTTGCTAACTCTTGAAGTCGTTTCCTCCAAAATTCGGTTGGTGTGATGCGGATGTCTGATTCCAGGGCCAGGTGTCGCGCCGGTGTCGAGGCACGAAAGAAGGTGAAGCAAGTCACCTTGGTATGCGATCGGATGATAGAGGAGAGGGAAATTGTCTTCTGTGACCGAACATGACCAGGTTGTATAACTGCTTCGGGTTACCCTCGATGACCAAGGATAGGATCCAGATTACCGAGCGGAGCGAGAATTTTCTCGGTCTCGGTAGAGCGTGGTAGAAGGTGCTGGTTGCTTCGGAGGCTTGCCAGCAAATCAAACGATGACGTTGATGTAGGACTGGAGTTGGGTTGAGGCTGAATGATCAAAGATTGAAGTGATTGGCAAAAGCCAAAAATGTGAGAAGAGAGGAGAAGGCCTAAGAGGATGGTGAGGGTGCGGCCTATTTAATTATTCCCACGCAGGTTTTGTGTGTGAGGAGAAGGGTGAGAGGAGTCCACCGTCGACCCAAGGGGGGTGGTGCTCGTGGTGGAACTGGAAGGGGGACAAGGGGGTGTGGTGTGGACTTTGCTAAGGTAGCGGCGGAGCCCAGGGAAGTTGCTCCCTAGAACCTTGCTGCAGGACAGGACAGGGGTGGCAGGAGTGGCTGGCTCTAGCGTGCGAGGACACGGAACCTGGCCCCAATTTAGGCCCCTCCACTCTGGGATTTTGGAAGGGGGACACAGACTGAAGGTGTCCAAGGGGGGAAGGGTGGTGATAGAAACAGGTACTCGCAGCAAGCTGGCTTAGTATCTCTCTCTTCCAGCCGTCGTGCAGCGCTGAGCATTACTCACACCTGCGGGAGGTCTGGATGAGCCACACAGCGTACAGTGCCAGCTTATCGTCGCAAACACTGCCAGTGAACGGCTGCGTGAGAGGTGAGTCTCTCTCTTCGGTCCAACACCAATCGCCGGCCCGTCGTCTGTAGTTGCGATGCTGCTCGTGCGCCCACAGCGAATCCAACGCCAGCAAACTGCGACTCAGCCTGTTATGTCCGTGGTTCAGCTTGGAGGATGCACCAATGCGTGGACAACTCAGGGTTCTTATGGCGATGTTGACTCTCGTCGCTCTGAGCCTGCTCCCGGTCCAAATCTTTTAGAATCCGCCTCAGTCCGGCGCAGCAAGTCAGTGTCAATCAGCGCGCACTGCTCGACTGAGAGCAATAGGGATCGCGCTGAGGCGATGACGCTGACTCGACAAGATGCCTTGTAGTCGGGGCACAGCGGCGCCAGGCAGGTCTGCGAAAATAAAGAGAGCCCGCGAAGAATGCTGTTCTTGTCGCCGTGTTGGCCGCCTCTGTTTGTCCACAGGCAACTGGCTTGCGCGATGCTGGCACTCGCGCCGCACCTCTTTTTGATTGCTTTTTTCTATTGTTCGTCGCCGAGTGTGACACACAATCTTGTCACCTCCCCTCTAGTGTTTCGGGGGACGCGGCTTCTGTGTCAATCTCAACCTTCCTTCTTGGTCGAAACAAGTGGAATGGCGTGAAGCCGTAGATCGATATTCACACGTCGACGCCAAAATCGCCCACACCTGTATCAAAATCCGGTGTCTGCCCTGAACTCTGGTTCCCGATGGACCTGACGGCAGGGAACACTCGAGAAAATCGACCCGGGCTGTGCTGGAGAACCAAAAAGTCAGGACTGGGATGCCTTGTCGTTTCAATGAGTCGACGCCAACGTCCGTGGGATCCCGGCTGGAGCTCCTAGTCGCCGCCCAAAAGTGCTGGTGAAAAAAATAACCCCAGAGATGCAATCCCAGTGATCCTAGTGATTTCAGGCGCTGCCGTGTGTAAAAATTTGCCGGTTGTTTGGTAAGCGAAATTGGCTGCTCGCACGAACAGGCGTGGAAATAATTGGATTTGGAAATGGCCTCCCCAAAAAAGCACTCCAACGGTGCGGCAGCGGGATCTCACCGGGGCCCAGTGCCGCTCGAGCGTCCCAGTGAAAATTTTTCTCTCTGCTCTACCCCCTGGCGTAACGTGGCTGGCCGCTGTCTGGTCCTTGATTATCGAGCAGGGTAGCAATTGTTGGGAGCTTGGGATTCCTCGAGTGAATCATACGGTGTCAAGGTGAAGGCCACCGAAACACGAGCCCACCCTGCCGGCGACGATTTTGGTAGGTCGGACAAGGCTAGAGAAAACTCTACGGTGCGATTGGCATGAAGATGATTTCGTGGCCTGTCGCCGCAATATCGACAGAGATTCCTCAGGGATGGGGAGGATCAATAGGGAAGGTGTGCGACAATGGTTGGGGCGAGAAGAATCCAGATGCGCTCCGTGAAGAGCCAGAGGAGTGGCTTCGATTGTTGTTTTGGGCTGAATGTTGGTGTTGGTGTTGGTGTTGTTGGCGGTGGTGGTTCTTCGTCGTGCTTCTTGTCGTGGCCAGGTGCTGCCTGCTCGCGCCCTTCCGTGCGTCCTCGGTGAGGCTGCTTAGCCTTGACAGCGATAGAGAGAGCTAGGAGGAAGCAGTCTGGCGAATCCCGGTCTGAGTTGCAGGGACGGATAGGTCGAACTTTTTTTCCCCTTGCCCCTTGCTTTTCGTCCCTTGGGTTTGCAAATGTGGTTGGAAACCCCCCTGGTTGGCGTTGAGGCGTAGTCGGAGCCTCGGTCCTATGGCAGATGAGATGTGCCGTCCCTTGGAAATGAGCAGCTGGCAGCTTCGGTCCGTGGAATTGTTCGACTGCGGAATGCGACAGGAACGATTGCGCCAAGAGCTGCGCGGCGGGAAGATGAGCTGGGGTTTTGGAGGTGCAGCCAGATAGGCTTGGTAACACCGGATCACAAGCAGAGGATTGCGACCAGCCGCGCCAGGGAGAGTGCAGCCGGGCGATTGATCCGGAGGAGGTTGGTGATGCGATAGACTTGTTCGCGGTGGTGTGACGAGTTCTGTGCTTTGTTTTATAGGCGGCTGGCTGGTTGGTAGGTCCGGCAGAGGTGACTCCCAGAGGCAGGCCGCGACGATGTTTGCCTGGTGGTGTTGGGTGTAAGTGGCAGGCCACGATGCGATGACCAAGATGCAAGAGGACGAAAAGGCAGGAGAAGACGACGAAGCGGGGCTGGGAGTCAGAGGCCCTTTAATGATATGGATGCATGATACTCTGTACAAGACACGAGGAGGGAAACAGGAAGGATGAACGGGAATGGTGCGAGAAGCAAGAGGGCAAGGCAGGTCCAGGCGTCTTGCATGCAGGCGTGATCACGTTGGAGGGGTTGGCGATGACGAGCGTCACCATTCACGATGGAAGGGATGGGATAATGCGCGAGATATGGGAGATGCGATATAAGTGATCACACCCTCCCAGGGAGACCGGTGAAGATGAGAGGCTCAAAACGTGACTGTGCAAGTGATAGGTGCGCAGTGTGCACACCCTCAGTCTGTCTCCTCCAACGTGAATAATCAAGTGACTGAGCAGTAAGCGCCTGCGATAGTGACGATGCGGCAGTTCACGGGCTTGAGTGGAGGAGTTCGCCCATCACATGGCCACATGCACCCTCAAACGCGGGGTGATGGGTAGCGGAACCTGCAGGTGAGTGGCAGCGGGCAGAGAGGGGCCCTCGGTGGCCGCCGTGGCCCAGCCATCCCTCTCCATCCACGGTGACCGGAGAGGGCAGCAGGTGAGCGTGGTGAGCCAGGCGAGCCCAAGCCCGGTGGCCCGGTGTGGCAGAGGGAGCACCGGGGAAGGTGAGGGGGACGAGAAGCAGCATTGATTCGCCATTAATTCTTCACTTTATCCAGCAATGGGGGAAAGTGCACTTTGTTGAAGGTTGCTGACGTGCTTTCCTCGGTACCTACCTCAGGCTGCTGCAAGTCGCCACCTGATAAGGTAAACTCGGGACGTGGCTTCTTCACTGGCAAAAGAGGCATCCAATGGCAGGAGGGCCCGGTCCGACATGGGAAAGAGGAAGGAGGAAGGAAGGGGACCTTCCAGATGAGAAACGACTTGACGGAATGCAGTGTGGTGCGTGCTCAATCCCATCTTCTGTCTGGTGTCTGCTTCTTTAAGGACTTCTGCAAGCCCGCGATGGAATTGCACTTTCCAACGCACGTCACCCGCTCGTCCGCACCGCACCTCGTCTGTTTGTCTGCCTGCATCATCCCGACTCTGTGCTGCTGCTCGGGTACTGGCAGGCAATAGCAGTCTTCGGACGGTCGCCCACAATGCAGACCCCTGCATTAGATTGAGGCCAACCGCTGGGATGAACCCGAACGCAACAACAATTCCAACGTCAATCTATCACTTTTATTGGCATGGCTGTCTCCAGTGCGTATGCAGCCCTTTTCGCCTCCTCCTGTCCATCATCGGTGATCAACTAATTAAGTGTATACATAGTACATAGCTCCAATGTCGCCGCGCCTCTGACTCCAGTCCAGCACTTTCCATTCGCCTCCAACAATTCTTCTCCGCAAGCTCAGCTACGACCTCCATCCATTACGACGCGCTACAGCCTACCACGCTTCCATGTTGTATTAGCCCCGGGTCATCACCATCCAATGACTCGATCGCCGAGAGGAAAGAAGCCTACCGACGGGACGGAAGCACAGCGGCGGCGGCATCGGCCAGGGCATCGAAGCTGAGGTGGAGCCCATCATCCGCATGGTCGAATGGGATGGATTCCATGCCCATGGCCATGACCTCAGCCTGAGGTGTTCCGACTGAACGTTTCCCAGTGGTCCAGACCGACCCTCTTTTTCCGCGCGACTCCCCAGTCATCGTCGCAGTCGGCACACTTTTTTTCCTTCCTTAGCCCACAACTTTGGACGACCGGATGAACTGGCCTGTCTTCCCCGTCCTCGTTGCCCCTCCGCCATCCAGTGCCACCGACGACTCTGCCATTCCGCCGTTATTTGTAGCGCATTTCGATCTTGGGGTTGCTTGTCGCTTGCCCTTATCCAGTAAACTATCGCGCCACTCGTCCTCAATGGCTTTACCGGCCACCAACGCGTTTTCACGCTTCAACTGTTACGTGGCCACCAAGCCTCGATGCGCCCACCTCCATCGGTGACCGACCATGGACCGCGGTGTACGGTGTGAGCTCGGTCAAAAGATCCCTCCCATTGCGACAAGCACCGTCTTCCAGGGGGTGGGAAAAGGGGGCGTGTTGGTGGAGACGCCGGCGATGGCCTTGTCTCACCTTGGCTGGCTCCCTACACACCGGGCGGCGCACCCACCTGCTTGCTCTCGGGCCTGGCATTCGCGACCGGCATCTTCAATTTCAACCACATTCATTGGCTTCTCACCTTGAATCCTCGTTTGTTTTTATTGTTGCAGCTCATTTCGCTGGCGAGGCAATCCGTGGGCAGAAGGCAGTGCACTGAGACCCTGGTCTTTTGCGGCCCAAGCAGTTCGCAACCCAAGCATTGGGTGCCAATAATGGAGTTCGCCATTTACGAGCTGTGAGATGCTCGCCGCTCATGGCAGAGCGCTGGCCTCGTGTTCGTGACACCGTCCTCGTCAAACTATTTACACTCGTCCCAGGGGTCTCCTGGGAAAACGCCGCCGAGCGTTGAACCGACTTTCTGCTCGCGGTAATTGAGTAAGTGGGAAGAATTGAAAGTCTTGAGCCATGCAAGAGGAAACAATTGCGATTGAAATGTTCCCCTGGAGGAGCTTTCCGTCAAAAATCGAGCGCTGCAAGGGATTGGTCCGACGTCGACGCCCGTCAGCCGGTCCCGAACACCACTTCACGACAGGCTTTGCTCCCTTCAGCCCATGCAGCCACTCAAGAAAGACATTGTTTGCTCTCCTGCACTGTTCAGCCAGGCGCCTGCAGCAAAGCGAGGGGTCACCATCTGGACCATGCGAGCCCAGACTCCAAGTAGACCCGCGCTGCGATGCGCGCAATGGACAGGCGGCCTGTGATCGCAGCTGCAACAGCGATTTGAACCCCTGGAATGCCCATGTGGTCTTTTGCCCGATACGCATCACAGGAGTGTAGAGCAGCGCATGCCACCAGCCTCTGCGCCGACTCGAGTCTCATTCTACGGTGTCTACTTCACTCAACTATCTTTTCGGCCGCGTCTCACCCAAGACCTAATATGCAGTGCCGTTGTTGTGGCCCGGCCTGGTCTGGAGGCTCACGGACGGAATGAGTCGCGTCGTGTCTGTCGTGTCTCGCATGGGCAGCAGCCTCATGTCTCGGCCGACGTCTGTTTTTCCCGTCTCATACACTTCGTTCGGCCTGTGCCTGCCGTCGCCATTTTTTATCGTCTGGATAAACATTCAGGGACCGCCCGAGAGCGGGCGACAGGGAAAGTCAATCCTAAAGAACATTCCTCGACGAACTACCATTGACTCACCTTGGAGGAGTCGACGTCGCGTTGACTCTGTTTCGTTCCTCACCGACGGCCGCTTGACTTTCTTGTTGTCGCAATCACTGACCGAGATGGATCAACGCCTTCTGCAACGCCGCACCAGCCATACTTTGCTCCGTACAGTATTTCAGCACGGCCATCGTCTTGTCGAATCTGCTGGGTGATCTGTACTGTGGTACACTCACTGCTACGGGTCGCTCCATCAAGAGACAAGCGTTGATGTTGTTGGGGCCGCTCCAGATACGGGCCAGATGGGAAAACACCACGGTCCAAACTTCACCACAGGCTCGAGGTTCCCAAATCGCACACCCCCTTCCCTGTCCCCTGCAGTGCAGAGACGAGATAGCGTCACATAGGCAGCGATTCCTAGCGTCCCGGGTGGATAGAGTCTTTGAAGCTCCCCTGTCCCCGACTCCTTGCCCGTACCGCTGCGCTGCACTGCTGCAGTTAGTGTTGGCTCCACACCGGTCCAGCGTCTCCCGTCTCCAACATCCGGCGCTCAGCATGTCCTTTTGACACTGGCGTTCCCCCCTCATATCCTTGGTCTCTGTCTTTCCTCCCCGGCTCTGAGTCCACTCCCAACCCAGCAATCTGGCTGCCGCGCGCGCATGGCTCTGGCACAAGCTTGTGAATACAGGGCTTCAGTGCGGTCCTGTCTCTCGCTTGGTTCGCTTGCTTCATCCCACCACAAAAAAAGTTTTCTTGATTGTTTTTCTAGAACACAGGTCCCCTTCACCGTGGATCGCAAGTTTCGGTCAGAGAAGCAGGGCTTGGACCGCTCGTCTGTGAGGCGGGCAGTCAGTCTGTCGGTCTGTCTGCCTGTACACACAATGGCGTCCTGTCTCCCTGCGTGTTGTTATTGTTGTCAATGTTGATCCTAGTCAGTCAACGATATTGTTGGAAAGTGTGCGTGTGTGCGTTAACACCCATGGCTCTCTTCAAGAGCCCTGCGCCCAAGCGGCAGGTTGCGCCAAATGTCCCGTCTGTGTGTGGTGTGTGTAGCAATTTGCTTTTCCTGGCGTCGATGTGAAAAATTTTCGCATCTCTCACCGAGGCAGAGGGCTCATCTCATTTCGTTTCGCGGCACTCCTCATTCAGCGTCATTCCTCCTCATGCCAGACATACCACACCATATCATGTTGCGCCGGACACGGCAAGGTCAGCGCACAGTGACTCATAGCAACGCAGGCTGAACCAAGCAGAAGCAAAGAAAGGCGCGCCATCGAGCGTAGCTGCGTAAGGTGTGTGAACCTTTGCGAGCGCGAGGTGTGCGGTGTAGCGGCCATGATGCGCACCGCCGGGTTTTCCTCATGCCTTTCGTCCCAACTTCCAACGACTCCAGCTGCACTGCTGTCCAACGCCCAAAGCGAATCGAGTGTTTGGTGCATCTCGACCGGGCCCTATTAGACCCTTTCGGACCCCCTTCCTAAGGCCAGAGATGGGCGGCTTTCCCTCTTGATTGGGTGTGAGCGAACACGTCGCCCGACGCTCAGCCAGAAGTTGCTTCCTCTTGCTCCGGCGCGACGAGTCCTCGGGCCAGTCATGACGGGCGGCCAGGGCCGTTGGAGGGGGCCGCTAACGCACCACGAGGGCCGCATCCGCATCCCTAATCCTGCGGCCGGGGGCTCAGGGGTCCCACTGCATTTGCATTCTGTCTGCCTTCCATCCATTCTTCTGCCTGCCAGAGTCCCATCTGAAAGGTGGTGAGGTGCATCGTGCAGGGCTTTTTTGGCAAGCGTCTCCCCTAACCCAACACCTCTAAACCTTCCTGCGATCACACACCCATCCGCTCGACACCGAGACGCACCAAAAACTCCACTGGCGATGGCTTCATTGACGTCTATTCGTCCGCACCGAACCCCTCCAGCTGGGTACACGCAGGCCTGCCTGCATCCCATCGATGCTGCCGGGTCATCAAACCCTCTTCTAATGCACACTCGCCTGCGCCCATCATCCCCCCAAAGGTCCACGCCCCCAAACTCTGCCTGCCCTTCCCAAAATCCTGAAAAGAAGGCCCAGCTTCCCACCCAAAAATAGGGCAAGGGGTGGCTTTGCTTCACTTTTCCTAGTAGCAACCGCCCGCCTTGCTGCCTCCTCTGCTGCAGTAATGTTGCCCCTCCATTGATCCCACGAGTCCATTCAACCTTCGTCCGGCCCTCCGGAACCAGGCCCAGACCGCAAATGTGACAGGCACCGCAAAACCACGCTGGCACTCACCGACTCTTTGGACGTCCATGGCAACCGCCCTACGATGACCTTTTCATGTCTCAAACGGACCAGTACCGCTGCCCGCCCTCGCGGACTGGCGGGGCACTTGCATGCGCATTGCATATTGTTGCAGACGCGAGGGAGGGAAGAAGGAGAGGGAGGGGGTATCGCATTCAACAAGCCCTATTTTGACTTTTATTATTCGTGCTCTTGCGTCCCCAAATGCCCGCTGCCGGTTGGGTTCTGAAGAAGCTGTTTTGGATCCCATACGCCCCGATGGTGAGGGATCATTAGGGTACGGTGACGTAGGGTTGCGCACAGGATTGGTGTTTTTTGTCTTTCTTGTCTCCTCCTTTGACAACGTTCACACTCTGACCGCTTCGCCTCGTCATGTGGTTTCTTGAATCGAGCCCATGATCACTAACGTGGGCCGGTGTTAGAGTTACACGATATTGCTGAGAATGGCGATATATCGCGGGGCCGGGTGACGTCCTACCAGAAGAGGACAAGACGCAACCGCCGCAGGGACATCAGCCCACAGGTGTCGAGTGCTGCCAGCCCGGCTTGGGAGCCCAGAGGGCAGCTGAATGAATTCCCACACCTGACCGACGACGGCAATACGGGCAGGAATACGATTCCCGGGCCACGGTCGACGGCGAGCGAGTAAGCGGGATGTGACCTCCGAACCTCGCCGTCCTTCCTCGCCATGCGCCAAAGTGGGCAAATCTCGATGTCTTGTCTAGTCTCTGACAATCCGCGCCTGTTTCGGTGTGGGGAAGCGAGAGAGAGTCTGGAGTTTAAAGCCGTAGCGGCAATCGGAGACCACTCGCGCGCTTCGCTTCTCGGTTGGCGGAGGTGGATTTGCTTCCCACCCGCGATGATCACGAGCGGTATCTGTAACGCGGTGAGAGGAGCAAAAGGTCCAAATTGAAAGTGCTGGCCGCGACTGGGCGGACTAATCCATGATAACCCCGGGATGTCCACGGGTATTCCCCATGATTCTGGACTCTTTCAACCAGACCCCTGGCTAGCGGTGATCTCTTTAGCATTCTGCGAAGAAGGGGCCAGAATTAACCCTTGAAGAAGATTTTCCCTGATTTTTGCTCTCCTTGAATGTGTGCCTTTCTCTATCATGGGAGAGGCGTGCAGCGGCTGGCAGACCGGGACAGACCAGGCCCCGGAGGCGGCTGCTGCTGCTGCTGCTGCTGCTGCTGCTGTGGACAACGCATCAAGCACTACAACCACCGCACGCGCGCTCCGGCCGCAGACGCAGATGCGGACCGGACGCAGCGAACCTTGACGGCGAGCCATGCACACCATGGACCAACGGATTCCAGCCTGCGGCTTCTCGCCCTGTCTACACGCCCGCCTCGCATTTCATTCAAAACGTCATGTATGCGGTGTATGCACGCCCCTCTCTCGCTCCGAGGGGAATTTCCAGAAGAGCTGCCGTGCAGTGCAGATATCAAACGCGCCCCTCCCTCGGCCCTGCTGGTGGTGTTTGACCTATCGGGAGGAGGAGGGTTTCTGCAACAACGGCGGAAAGGGGCCAGTAGCGGGAGGGGCAGAAGTTGTGGTTGATGTTTATTCTTCAATTTTGGGCCTGCGTTTCTCTTTCTTCCAATTCGCGAATCGTGTAGCGAAGCTGGGAAAAGGGTTTCGGGGGCTAGGGGAAGGAGCGGATCTGGGTGTCATGCAGTCGTTGACTGGTCCGATTTCCGTGGATGACAGCTGGCCAATGGCGGGAGGGAATCATCAGATGGCATCCAGGATGGGATGATTGTTCGTGTTTGTGATGGCGATACTGTGATGATCCTAGTCGAGTCACGGTAGGAGGCCTCGGGGGCGATGGGTTCTTCGTCGCATCGTTATTGACGATGAATCATCACCTGACATGTGAAGTTTACACAAGAAACATCCTCTCCTGTCTCGACAAGATACGGGGCTCCGGCAACCCGTCGGCCGCCGGTGTAGATATGAGTCAAAGCTGCTCATCGCTTGCGCGGACTTTTGCACAGAAACTACGTCCCGTGACGGACTTGCACGGCGAAATCGCCCAAAGAAGCACACTTAGACCGCGCAGCCTCGAAGACGAATGTCGTCGGGATAGCCACGCGTAAACCTCCGCTCCGTCCTCACACCAGAACGCCACACCCGAACAGTTGCTACCCACACTGCTCAAAAGACAAGCGCAGCGTCGGTGTGGCGCAGATCCATGTCTCAATCGATGGGAAAATGTGAAATGTGGCACAGCATCGAGGGGAAACTGGCCAATGATTCGCGGTGCGACGGCGGGGAGGCCCGGATTCGCCACTCGAGAAAGCGCCCGGATGTCCCGCTCGGTCCCGGGCTTTCGGGTCCCCCTTGAAGAAGGGGGGAAAAAAGCAACGGCGGAGGGAAGTCTGTCCGGACCTCAGCACCCACCCGACCAATCCGAGCAGCGGGTATGACTCTTTTGTTTTCTCCGCCGTTCGAAGCGTCTTTTGACAAATCTCACCAGGCGGCGTTTTTCCCAACGGGTTTTGCTTCAGAGAGAGACTTTCAATCAATGTACCGACTTATTTGCACACCCAGCTCAAGCGTTGTACCTCGTCTTCTCTTGCGCCGGTACCCTGAAAAGTTGGCCACTTTTTCGCAACTCACTATCGCTTATGACGCAAACGCGCTGCAGGCGTGCAGGCCGCCTGCAAGGTTGGGTGTGTGGCTGTCGGCCTTAGGCTTGAATGCGCCGGGCGCATGCGATCTGGGCTCACCTTTTTTCTTCGCGGTCCCTCCCTCTCTCTCACCCGCGACCAGCAGGCTGCTTGTTACACCGTTTTCTTTTGCTGACCATTTTTTATTGCACTTTTTCCGTTGCATCTGCCCACATGCGTGTTTTAGTTCCCGCCGCAACCCTCGTGGCCTGGTAAGGCTTTGGGCAGCAAAAATCAGGCAGGCTGGGCCAACAAGCCCGGAGAGGTAGATACGCAGGGTCGCAAGCCGCAGCAGCAGCAGGGTGCAGGATTGTTGTATCCGCAGACACACACAGACACTGCCAACTCACCGCCCGATTGCAAATTTTCAAGACTCTTGCACGATCTGGAGGGGGCCTAGATCTTGCCTTGCTGACAATTACATGACAGAAGGACTGTTGGCAGGTTTCCGTGTTGTTCATGATTGTGATTTCTTCCCCTGGCGCTGTTGTCTCCTGTGCTATGGATGCGTTCACGGTTTCTTCACATACACACCCCCTTGAGGATAACCGCCCAACCACCGACGACCCAGGTGTGAATGGCAAATGAGGAAAGCCCCGAGGTTTGCAATGGCCGGGCTGCGCTACGTAGAAAGGGGAGTCATACGTGATCATGATTCGCCGGTGTTCCGGCACACCCTGCTGTGACTCACACTTTTTTTTGTACCCTTCGACGGTTCGCTCTGGTCTGGACCTGCGTCCTTGCGAGGTTCTGGCAGGGTCAATGCTATGAATTTGAGTGCCTATTCGTTAAAATGATTTTGGGTGGTTGGGGATTGGTGGTTTATTGGAAATTTTCTGGTATTGATATCGCCACCTTTGGAATTGAGTTGGTCCTGTCACGGGCAGCGGACCTTTGGTCTTCAGGCTTTGGGGGCCAGGCACCGCGCCTCGATGACGACTGTGTTTCCGGCGTCTCGGGAATCAGGGGTGTGTGTATGTTCCGTGGAAGGAAATCAACAACAACAAATCATTTGTGCTTTCGCTTCGTTTTGAAGGTGCTTGGGACGGGCTGTGTAGGCAGCAGCCGCGTCTTTTTGGCCGAATGAGGTGAGCGTTTGGAGGATGGGGGCACCTGACTGGCAGAATTTGGTTCGGGCTTATCTTGTTTTCTGAGGTGAGTGATGTCGTCTTACGCAGAGGGGGAGGTGTTGAGAGGCTAGGGCATTTGTGCACTGCCCGAAGGTGAGTCTCACATGTCCGAGATGTGTGGATGTGATTTGAGGTTTGGGCCGTTGGCCTCAGATGCGAGATCTGGCGATGAATGCATGTAGTCTTTGGGATTATTGTGCGGCGCCTCATATTCGTAGGCCTCCTCGATGACGTACTATGGTATTGTATTGGTTTGTATCATTGCTATGCCTGGATATGAGTCAAGCACTTTGGGTTGCGTTCAATAGGGGCACCCCTTAATTATTGCTGCGTAACTCATTTCTCCGGATGATGTTCTTCTCGACATGATTACAAGGCATATGCTCTGCTGAGAAGGACAGTGTGTTCACACTGGGCTGCGTGAATACCAGCTCAATTGCGTGGTTCCTACTCTGAGGCACGAAGATACCTCAGGATTGGATGCTCATCACCATCAACAGCACAGGCATGGTTGCGATGCGAGCCGCCAGCTGACCGTTCAATCACATAGATGGTGTCACATGCTCGAGGTATCATCCCCAAATCCTCTGTGGCCGTCGTACTTGAGCTCCGTTGGAAAACTTAACAGACAGAGTACCCTTTGAATCTCCTGAGATTTCGTTGAAGATGACTGGTGTTGCCTGGCTATGACTGGGCCGTCATTGGTTGTGAACACTCACTGGTCAAGTTCGAGAACCACCCGTTATCATTGTGCTGACTACCACGAACACATATCTTGCCCTTGGTTGATGTTATTGGTATTGTGGTATCTGTGACGGATGCCTCAATTTCTACTTTTGTAAAGATTTGACGACGGGTGCTGGGCTGGGTTTGCGTAGCACGACCTCCCTGGGTAGCCAGGTTGTTGCGCCTCTTTGTTTTGATTGGTGCCAATATTCTTTCCCTGCCGTCTATCTCTTTGCCGCTTCCGCAGCTTCTTTTTCAGCTTGTTTCGAGGCTTCCGAGACTTGGGGAGATGACAGAAGCTTCCGAAGCATCTCTAAGTATTGAGTACCAAACAAGCTGTTGTCAAGACTTCTCAAACATGCACAGATAGATAAGATAGATGGGTTACATAATCGATTTGATTTCTCTAGGTATGTAAATATTGTATGACCAGGATTGGCTCATGAGGTGCAGTGCTACTTCTGACGCTTCTGCAGCCAGGAGGAGAAGTACCTAGAGCGTCTGGCACACGTCTCACAATCCCCCAGGATTTGCTCCCGGAATACCGGCTTTTTTCGCAGATCCCTTGTCCTTTGAACCCTGCGTTGAAGATACTCTGCCCTTCTCTTCGTGGCAAGATCTCGACGGGCTTGGTCGAATTCAACCCATGTGTGAAGCATGATCGTGCTTTTTCTTGCGAGTCTCCAGGCAGTTTTCCCAGACTTATCGCGCTGGAATACGTTTGAGCCTTTCAGAAGCGCTTTGATGATGCGCTGAAGACTCTCTCGACGCAGATTGTAGTATTCCTGCTGCCACGAACCCCACCTCTGACGCTTCCAGTTCTTAAGACAACCAACAGGAGCGCTATCACATCCCTGCATGTCATGGCATGAGGGATTGAGGTGAGTCTCGTCATATGGCTCTGGAGCTACCTTTATCTTGCATGCAACGTGTAATAAAGTTCGCGTATCCAGTCCAGGCAGGACTTCCACAGATCCAGAGGCACCTCTGGCTACCAAGTGCTCTACAATTGAGGCAAGGCGGCACAATGTTCCATGTTCTACACGACGGCTCATCATCAAGTGAATTAAGACCTGCCTTGCAAACCAATCGTCCTCGAACAACAATCCAGGCCACGTTTCGGAGTCTGCGAGGAAACGCTCGAAGCTTTGATACCCTACCGGTCCGTAATTGTATGTATCTTCAAATAGGCCGTCGCACACCGAATCGGAGGGAATGTAGCCTTTGTTGGACGCATCAAGTAACTTTGAGCGCCCGTTAATAGTCCGTGAGTGTTCGGAAGGCGAGCATTTCTTGGGCACAAGATCGAATATGTGGAGTCTGTCGTCGTACATCGACAGCATGAACATCTGGACCCCGGCCCATGAAGGAATGTGCAGCGTCGAATGCGGAAAATTCTCCTCGTAGCTCCAGCTGTAGCCACTCATAGCGATAATATGCTTCGCTACAGACATGAAGCCGTTTTGACGTTGAACCAACTTCCCGAATTTTGCGTCTTTGAAGAGACGGAACCATTTCCCGAAACCTTCCTTGTCCTCTGGATCGCCAGTGACGAGTTCAAACAGCTTAACGGCGCAATTTTCTGTAGTTCCTCTCCTTTCTTTGACGAGGAACTCGATCTGCTTGTTGACGCACTTTTGAATGTCGGCACTCTTCCAGGAAATTGGAGACCGGACTACCTCTTCTAGGATGCCAAAATAGCAAGATGATCCGAGGCAATTGGATGGACAGCGCTCTTCTATTCCCTGAATCTGCGAATTCAGGATGAAGCTGACGACATCAGCTCTTTCATGTCTCAACGCGATGTCCAGCAGTCTTTTCGACGGCACCATGATGCGTTTGTTGACCATGAACTTCAAAAAGTCGCTAGTAGCCTGTTGCATCATCGCGTCTGTATAAGTATCGTCGACGAGCCTCTCAAATTGTGGTCGCAAGCCTCCGTAGTAGAAGAGGCTTCTCAGAGTATTCTCGTCTTGTACAGAGGGAAATGTGGTGTCCCAGACGAAATCGTCGTTCTCCAAAGGCTTCAAGTCAGCACCTGCGTCAATGAGTCGCCGAAACACAGCATAGTGTCGGTAGATGAGGGCCAGTGACACCATAGATAGGTGATGAGAATTGTGTTGTTCCAATTGTTGCTTGGTTCGTACACGGTGAATGTGTTGGTAGTCCTCGGGACTTGGTTGGGTGGTCATGCTCGGCGAGATGCCAAGGTTGAGGCATGCGTCGATCAGCTCTTGATTTCCTCTCCTGCAGGCCCACGGCAGCATATCAGTGTGGCCTGCCTCGACGTCCTCTCGAAGGAAGTGGTCATACAATAGTATAGTGAAGTATCCGCAAGGCCGCGCCCAGCTGATGGCGTCTTCTCGAGGAAGGTGTTGGACGATACGGAAGATGGCTTTGGCTGGCAAAGACACAATCGGAACCTTTCCGTGGTCGCGAAACCACGAAAGAGATATCTTATCCGAAGAAATCGGGAACTATAACGGAGCCTTACCAGGCAAAGACGTTGAAGATGAAAGACGCATGGTATATATCAAAGTCTGAGGCAAGATCGGTCGTTGAAATGTGAAAATGAAAGTTATTGTCGTGGTGCGGATACAGACGAGGCAGAGCTATTTTATTTGTGGGTGAGAACCTGAGTAGCGCACTTTCGGAAAATCTGAATTATATATGAACATGTGACATTTTCAAAGATTGGATCTATTCTTCTCAAGCGCACAAGGTCATGTATGGATAGCACCTTGAAGGGTCGTGAGACCGCGATCTTCGTCCACCTCAACACCGTCATGGGTAGCAACGATGAGACTGAAGACGAGATCTTCAATCGGAGGGGACTAAAAAGCCCTTAAAGTAATCAAACTGCAGCTCTCCAAATTTGAAGCTGCCTGGTCTTTCACGCTGCATTCTCTACAACTTCCTCGACCGATCTGTTTCTTCACCGAAACTGCTACCAATATCTTCGCAAACCTTAGTTTTCTCCGAAACGATCATCGGAACCTTTCATAGCTCTGAAGATGTGACGGGCAGGTAGAGCAAGAGCCTTCGGAGATGGCTCTTTACCATCAATATATGCTCGAACATTCAACCTTTCTCTGATTAACTGCTTCACTTCTCCAACATTGTCGTACATCTCAACTGTACACACATATTTGTCATTCGACGCGCCACCAGCATCTCGATACCGGCACCAAGAGCGATACAGACAACAACGTGTTCCCGTACAACACGAATACTGCAAGTGTCCCATTCGTGTATCTCCCAAGAGCCTAAGACCGTGAATTTCTGGCAAACACATCATCTCCGTCGTCTTCTCCCGAAGGCAGTGGGGCACTTGAACACAAAGTAGATCAACCACTGAAACTCCACCATAGCTAGCAGGCATCATGTCTCACCAGGACCCCGATGCTTTTCTCGAGATGCTCGGATGGGAATGTCCTTGCGGCGGTATGCCGGCGGATGCGCCACCCAAGGGCTAAAGAATGCTATTAGTTCTTCGATCATAAGAGGCAACGATGACGCCGCAATCAATGCCGCAACATCTTGTTGTCAAGAAATCCTGAAGATCATTTGCAGCAACGGCATGGAGCCGGTCTTCCTCGAACGGGATTGGAGGTGCCGTTTTGTTGGTAGCCTCCTGCCAGACCTCCTTGACCAGAGATGCTCGGCCCAGGTGTTTGAGGTATTCTTGCGCTACACAGGCTACGACGATGTCAAGCACCCCGATACTCTCGGAGTACTCCAAGTGGTAATCGAATTACTCCTGAGCGTTGATCGTTGTGAGGAGAACAAACTGGACGAGCACTCTCGACAAAAGATCGACCTCATACTGTTCGCTATTAGCAGCAGGTTCGTCCCTGCGGATCCCAGGTCGGAGCGCCAGTTGACCTTCAGTTATATCAAGCCCTAATTGATGGATCGTTGTAGGTGGGCTGCTTACCCGCCAACAGCTACTCACCCGCCCAACGCACACTTCCCAGCGTTTCTTGGTCTCTTGGACACCATGATATCCTGTTTCTGGGACAACCGACATCGGGACAATCAGGCCAATGTCCTCTCACGCGCCATATACGACGATGCGTTTTGGTTCTGCCTGCTTGAGATGTTGTGGACGGATCAACGCGTCATCAACGGGACTATGTGTCGCGTCGTAGACATCTCACGCAGGCTGCTGGGTATCGGGAAAGAGCTGAAGGAGAAGGGCATGTGCGTGGATCGAGACCCTTCTCGAAGAGAGAGTTTTCGACGGAGGGTCGTCGGGGCTGGAAACTCCGGAATTTGGTCAAGGAACTGAGGGATGGAGCAAAGGGACACAAGGATCGTCGTATCGCGGCAGACTGGTCCGATGACGTTGAAGTGGGATTCAGGATTGTGGACGAGAATCAGGGGCGAATCAACTTCGACAACCAAGCTGCGAGAATGCGCAAGAATAGTTGGCTCGAGATGGGCAGACTCGTGCGTTCCTGAAAGGAGTAATCCAAGGGAGGCAAGGTCAAGAAAACTTCCATCGGAACGACCATAGTAGTGTGTTCTGCAGATCTGGCATCTGGCGATGGAAGAGATTGTGCCTTAGCTTGACACATAACTTAATTCAATAGCGGCTTGCCCACACTCTCGAATTGTTCGTATGATGCTGTCCTGCCCAACTGTCATGTTGTTTTCGATTCCATGGTTCTATGACCGTAGCATTTTACTTCGTAACCCACTGACTTTCTCTTCTCGACCTGTCGTTCCTAGGTCTGTTTTAGCCTGTTCCTTCCGGACAGAGAAAACTCTGTCAGAATTTGCCCTTTTACACTATTCGTCGTGGGAACAACCACTGCTTCAATTCGACTCTAATATTACCCATGGTCAGCGACCTTTACGAGCACCCTCCGGGTCATGTCCCTAAACATCTATACCCAATGTTCAAGACGCCATGAGAGCTGTGAGGATCACGAAATACTTTTCCCAGCTTTATCCGCTCACAATTTCCGAAATACTGCTGAAACAAGCCATCCAATGGTCGGGTTGCTTAGCTATGCACACCACGAATCGGCTCCGATGGACCCTGACCTACGGGCTTTATTAGGATCTAGATATAACACCCCCGTGAAATGAGAAATTGAGGTCAGATTAAACTTTTTGTCGCTTCCAGACAGGTGGATTGTTGTGCGTGGGGCTTGCATCTGTCAAGATCTCGCAATGGGTTCGGATGACAGCACTTTTCCACAATGTTGTGGATATGGCGGCGATTTGGCCACTTTGCCTTGCAGTGCGGTCATGCTCGGGGCCCGAATTAGAAATCCCCGGACAGTAGACTTGTAACACTCGATGAGTCTGGGGATCACTCCTTGTCCACAAGACCTTTATTGCTGGTTGCTTGGGTGGTATGGTGGCCCGGTCGGCATTTCTGTACCAAACCAATGCTCCCTCCCAATCTAACCCGTCGCACTTCCTCATCAACACTAGGTATTCAAGAGCCCTTCCGCCGAGGCGGTTAGAAGACCCCCGACCAACACATTTTATATTCATTGCAGGAAAATGGTTTCATTGTCACTGATCACACAAAGAGGCAATCGGTCTTCATCCATGCCCGTCATTGCGGCTCATCATGCTCCCATTCAGCAGGAGCGAGTGATGGCTTGGCGTTAGAATAAGGTGACGGGAGCCCCTGGTGGCGGAACCCATCCTTTCCCGCGGTCCATTAACACATCCGAGTCTCAGCTGCTTGCCTTACCTTATCAGGCTGACTTTGAAATTGGTTAGCAACGGAGCACCTTCGGTCAGAATCTCTCAGCTTCAAGCCCTGTGTCAGTCATCTTCATTAGTTCCGTCGTATCGTTCGACTGTGACTGGCCGAAATGATCAGTGTTTGGGCCCCGCTGAACAAGGTGTGGTGCGAACGATGTGGAACTGCGCTTCAGCGACCAATCGGAGGGAAATGGGACATGGTGGTTGCAGGTCAGGGCTCCCCGAAGGATGCAAGGTGGCCTGCATTCGCGCGTTCCAGCGCTGCTCTCAGCCAGTGTGATGTCTCCCTCCTTTCGGCACTACTTCCAAAATCGAAGTCAACGCCGTGGGCTAGTTGGATGAGCAGCGCCCGGCTTTGATGGGCAATGGAACACAGCGCGCACTTGTGTCACTCGCCTAACGAATGTTGCTGTCTGCTCTGCTCTGCTCGGTGGAAAGAAATATTCTTTAAGTAGCAGTCATTCACAGAGGAACTTCGCATTAGGCGGGACACAAAGCCGACAGATGCGAGGACGTCGACAAGCCTTGTTCGCCAGCCCGACGTGGCTGCGGCAGCCGTCGGGAGGGGCTTCGAGGACTTCGTGCCATTGCCCACGCAAATCTCCTCGCGTGCCAGCCTTCCAAAGCAGCAACTGACGGCTCCGGGGTGGTAGTTGTGGGAGATGGCGTGTTCGTTGGGCGGAAGTCAGCAGGTAGACTGCTACCTAGGGCGGCCGTACGGGTGAGCTAGGCGGTGATCCCGGGTGCGGGGGGAATCAGCCTCTTGCGACATGGCTGGCATGCCGAGACAACGACACCTCCCCGAGAAGGCTCGCCCATGGGAAGTTCCAAGGCAACGGTGCGGCGCAGCTCTCAATTATAGAAGGTGGAAGGAGTCCAGAAGGGCGATGCGATATGTGAAATTGAAGCTAAGAGATAGGCGAGTCTCGTCGCTTACTGTTGAAGAAGGGACAATCGACAGGTGACAGATGGCGGGAGCGTACATCCAGCGAGGAGGAAAGGGTCGTATGGTGGTACGGCCCACCGTTGAATCGTCTTGGTCATGCTGGCCGGCGTCTTGGTGTCTTGGGGGAGGGATTCTTCGGGTCGCTGGCATTCGCAGGTTGCGGCGGGAAAGGTGCCCATAGATCGTTTGGCAGAAGTCTGAAGGGGCGTTATCTGGCTGTGGCGGGGGTGCCAACACCGATAAAGCAACTTGGCGAGAGCTTGGTACCACTGATGAAGAGTCGATAAAAGATGCCAAAATTTGCCAAAGGGTTGGCGAGGGTTGGCATTTCTGGGCCGGCGAGTGAGATGTCGTAATTTTGTGGAGGGAACTGGGTTTTGTTGCTCGCTTGGGGGCTCAATGGCGTTGGAAGCAGGCGAGTCTTGTTGAGGTAGCGGTCGCGTACTCTGTAGAGACCAGGGGTCTGCAAGTCGGTGGCTTCAATTTGCGAATACGTAATCGCGTGAGCGAGTGCTTCGGGGCAGATTGGAAGCTCACTGGCTGCGTGGAGGACTTTTTGAAAGGCCAAGGGCTGGGCAGCGCAAAGAGTCTGCAAACCGCAAATTGCATCCATTCATGGAGGACGTTAGGTGGGCAGCCGTCACCCGTTGTTGAATCGATCAATCCGTCCGCCCATCCCCCATCTGTGCTGGTGCCACCGGTTTGGCTGTAGGGTGGCCGTTTGGGGGCGCTCGAGACCGCTGACCCGTTGTAATTGGCCTCGTTTGGACTGGCCGAGGTGGTACATGTTTCTTTCTCTCCGGGATTAGGTTGGGAGGGAACTCGTGTGAAGCGCAAAAGAAACTAGAAAATGTCGCGAGCAAGGAATGTCTGGTGGGCAATCGTGTCACGTCGAAAAAAAAAAAAAAAGAGTGAGAATGTCGCCAGGGGAGGGTGCCTGGGGAGGACGGGAGTTGGAAGGCACCTGTCCGCTAAGACGAAGCGGGAGTAGTACGGCGGTGCGCTGGAAAGGAAGGAGGACGGGGCGGGCGGGCAGGGCAGTTGGAGCAGGCGCCGCAGATGCAGGTGCAGGGTCCGCTCCTTCTCTGTCGGGTGTGACAAGACAGCATTACTGAGCGTGAGCAATTGCGATAACCGTGTTACGAGCAATACCTTCCGTCCTGAGGTAAGAGCACCTTCCAACAAGTCCTTATGGCTTCTGGTCACACTCATCCTTCCTCCTTTCCTTCCTGCCTTATCCCGTCAGGTGCGTTAGGTGCTCTTTCCCTTTCCCATCGCCGGTACGTAAGGTACACTGTACCACACCCTCCAACGGGACCCATATTTCCCCGCCAAGATCGCCCCCCGCCGCCCCTAGAAGGCGCGGAACGTCCTCACGTCCTTCCATGCATCAGTCCGGGCGGGCTCCGCTGATAATGGTCAGCTACGCACAAAATACACGACGCTACCTCCCGCGTAGCCCTCACAACGGCCTCTTCTCCCCTCAAGAACATCTGATCTCTGTGGCTCTCCTGTACGCCATTTGCTGCCGCGGTCTCTGGCATGCCCGTGGCCACGGGCCATGTCATATCGACGTCCACACCCATGCCGACTCCTCGACTCACGCCCACGTCCTCCAATCCTATCACTCACTCTCATTTGTCTTGGTTATTCGGTATCTATTCAACATGCTTGGCTACCTATCCGTAGGCAGCCCATGCCTCGAGTCCCTCCTCCGATCAACATGGGGTCTTGCGACACTTCCCTGAACTCTCCAAATCCACCTTCTGTTCTCGTCCGGCCTCCCGTCTGCTTCACTCCACTTCCCCAAGACTTGGCCTTCCTCTGCCGCTTGGCAAACATCCATCTTACTCGCCTGGGTCCGGATGTCGACTCTTGCAGCTCTTTGACTCGTTGGTTACCGCTGCTTCGTTGCCTCTCCATAACCTTGCTCCCCTCCGCATGCCTGCCAGCTCTTCGCCGCTGATAGTCATGGATACATGCAATCGCTCGGCATGACAAGGAGACACCGGGTAGGGTGCGAGGCCAAGGTACCAACACGGATATGGATGCATGCTAAGATGTGCTAAGGCAACGAGGGCAAGGAGCTGGGAAGGGCCAGAGTGACCGTCGCATTTGTAGCTGCTGCCGTCGCGTCCTCTACCGATCGCCCTCTCGTCCTTTTAATCCGACCGCGTCCCCCCCCTCAACTCTCAGCGAGCTTGCTCTTCTCCTACCCTTGTGCTTCACCTGTCATTCTCCACAGGCCCGTCGCCTCCTTTCCAAGCAACTGCGTCCAAGGGCCCTACCCTTTCCTTCGCTGAGGACGGATAATCGCCCAGTGCGAATCAACAACATGGCGGCCGAGAAAGACATTCACGATGGCGTCTCGACGCCCGAGACCACCCAGGTCCATACTGGAACCCCCAGCGGTGGCCTTCCCCCTGTTAGTGGCAAGGCTGCCACTGCATATGGCGAAGGCGCTCTGAGCCATGGAGCGGCTCAACGTGACGAGAACTTTTACACGCGTAATGGCCTCAACTTTGAGTCGTTCAAGCCCCGCGACTACGGCCGCGGCATCGTTGAGCTTGACCGTACCATGAAGTCGCGTCATCTTCACATGATTGCTATTGGTACGTTTCGTTGGCGAATGAAGGCTATAAAGCAACTTCTGACTTGACTTTCTGACAGGCGGCTCCATTGGTGCTGGTTTCTTCGTCGGTTCCGGAGGTGCTCTTAGCACTGGTGTCAGTCTTTGCATGCCCCCGATCATGACCTACTTAGTACTGACCTCTTGAAGGGACCTGGATCTGTTCTGATTGACTTCATGATTATTGGTGTCATGATGTTCAACGTTGTCTACGCTCTTGGTGAACTCGCTGTCATGTACCCCGTGTCCGGCGGTTTCTACATCTACTCATCCCGCTTCATCGACCCCTCTTGGGGATTTGCTATGGGTTGGAATTACGTATTTCAGGTCAGAACGTCCGCCGAATGACTGCGCAAACCCAAGCTGACAGCGACTAGTGGGCCATTGTCTTGCCTCTCGAACTGACTGTTTGCGGCTTAACTATCAATTACTGGGAAGGCGCCAGAGAAGTCAGTTTAGCGGTTTGGATTACCGTCTTCTGGGTCGCCATCATCTTCATCAACGTCTTCGGAACTTTAGGATATGCCGAAGAGGAGTTTTGGTCCTCCCTTCTCAAGCTCAGTGCGATTTGTGAGTGGATTGCAATCCCCACCGACTACGATGATTCTAATAGACTTGCAGGTATTTTCATGATCGTTGCATTCATCCTTGTCCTGGGAGGTGGCCCTTCCAACGGCCGCTACAACGAATACTGGGGAGCTCGGTACTGGTACGACCCGGGTGCTTTCCAAAACGGATTCAAGGGCTTCTGCGGCGTGTTTGTCACTGCTGCGTTCTCTTTTGCCGGTACCGAGCTTGTTGGATTGGCTGCTGCTGAGTCTGCCAACCCGCTAAAGTCTCTTCCTGGCGCCATCAAGCAGGTGTTCTGGCGTATTACCCTTTTCTATATCTTGGGTCTCTTCTTCGTCGGTCTGCTTGTTCCCGCCGATGACCCCACTCTCCTCGGTGCTGAGAACGCTTATGCCGACGGTGCTTCGCCTTTTGTCATCGCTGCCAAGCATGCTGGATTGAACGGGTACGACCACTTCATGAACTGCATCATTCTGGTTTCTGTTCTGTCACTTGGCGTGTCCTGCGTCTACGGAGGTTCCCGTACCCTCACTGCTCTTGCGCAACAAGGCTATGCCCCCAAGATCTTCAGCTATGTCGACAAGGGTGGTCGCCCCTTGCCATCCGTTGTTGTTCATCTGCTTTGCGGTGCCCTTGCTTTCATGAATCTGGATGCTGACGGTGAGACCGTCTTCAACTGGCTTCTCAACATGTCTGCTCTAGCTGCTCTATTCACTTGGGGATCTATCTGCTTGTCCCACATTCGCTTCCGCAAGGCTTGGGCGTACCACGGCCACACGGTTGACGAGATCCCCTTCCAGGCGGCATTTGGCGTTGCTGGATCTTGGGTCGGCCTAGGCCTTTGCATCATCGTCTTGATTGCCCAGGTAAGCTTTCTTGTCATTGAAGTTTCTATGCCTCTTGCATTACTAACACTAGCCTAGTTCTTCGTTGCGATCGCCCCTCCCAAGAACAACGATGAGCTCAACGATGCTGAGGGATTCTTCGAGGCGATGCTCACTGTTCCTGTTATCATGGTCTTCTGGGTCATCGGTTTCGCCTGGAAGCGCACTGGCTGGCTTCGCACCCATCAAATGGATGTTGACACCGGTCGTCGTGAGCTTGACTGGGATGAGATCAACGCCTACAAGGCCGAGGTTGCGTCCTGGCCTACCTGGAAGCGCATGATGAACAGATTCTTCTAGACATCTGTTGCAAAACTTCGGAAACGTAACTCTACTGAATTGAACTCCACAGTCAGGATGGTGACGGCCCCTCCAGGTCACCAAGAGAGAAGCTTGCCGGATTTCCTTTTTCGAAACGCGCTTTAGATACCACAATCTATCCTTGAATACCATTTGGATCTGGTTCCTCAATCCACTTCCAGAGACTTGTAATATGAAGGGCGAGTAATAGAAGTAGTAGTTGTGACGATCATCCCCCATAAATAATCGTGAGAAACGATGTATACCCTGCGATGATGATTTGCCCTACAAATGCTCCATGTGAACGGCTTCAACGCCTGAGCAACAAATGCCATTGGGATTCATCGGCTACTCACGGCTGCTGGCAATGGGTAATCGGCACAACCACTCAAGTCAGCCATGACACTTCCTGGTATCGGTGAGCTGCAGACATTTTGGATGGCACCGATATATCCAAGAAAGGAAAAAGTATCATGCAGGCCGAGACCGTCCATACATGGAATCCTCCAGGAATCAGGGCATGGGCGTTGGTCTATCATACGAAGTTCCCGCAGGGGAGATGTACATGAATATTCGGGGCAGGCAGATAAGGTTCAGGGGGTGCATAGGACGGCAGGATTGGCGTGCCGGGCGCATGTATGCGGGAGAAGAGGTCTAGAATGCTTCCGTGTCCGGTTTTTTTCCTGGAGTTGGGTTGCTGGCTGGGAGGGAAAGACGAGGCGAGGCGAGGCTAGCCAAGGGGGCTTGGAAGGTGTGCCGAGGTCTAGGCATGAAGATAGGTTGGCAGCATGCAGGTCTCGGAGAACGCATAGAGGCTATCACGTGGGTTTGCCGAGGCTTGCTAGGTTTTTGAGAATCTTTCCAAGTATATTGAGGGAAATGTCTGATGTTCGTAAGGTCATTCGCACTAAATAGTAACGCATCTACGGCCGGTGACCATCGAGTCGCAGCCTGTATCTCCTCTAAATCCGTCTAAGAAGAGTCAACGCCAAATCCACGGAATACTACGTCCTCACATCGCTTCAAGAAGTCGAGAATGTCTGCTTCAGTGTGCCAAGCATCATTGTACGCCGCGCTCAGACACAGCTCGCCTCGGAAGGTGCCCAAGAACAGACCCAGCCCGTTTCCGAGCTCCTCGCCGGTGACCCACGGATCATGGGCCTCGAAGGCTCCGTTCTTGGGAGCGATAATGCCATCAACGCGTCCCATGCTCGAGATAGACACGGAGGGGTGAGCCTTGGGCGGCGGGACGGGGATGGGCCGGGGGCCAGCGGGCAGCTCGGGCGTGATCGCGGCCCAGATGTCGGTGGCGAGGGCGTAGTGTTCCTTGTCGTTGCGGACGCCGTGGTAGAAGTCCTTCATCTGCTGGACGATGGGCAGGAACTCTTCCTGGACGGACTTGGCGTTGTCTTGACCATCGGCGGGGAGGTCCATGTCGACGACGAGACTCTGGCCTGGGACGGAGTGGTACAGCGCGGCGGGGTGTTCGGCGGAGCTGTAGGGTGCCTGGCAGCTTGAGCGCTCGTTGCGGAGGATGTAGTTGACGTAGCGGACGCGCTTGGAGACGGGGCCGCGGGGCTGGATGTCGCGGAGGACGAGGGCGATGGCGGCGTGGAAGGCGTGCGTGGGGGTTGCGGAGGCGGCCTTGCAGGCTTTGAGGAGGGCCGAGGTCTGCGTCTCGGTCAGGGTTCGGAAGACGCGTTGGTGTCGGTGAGGAACAGCTGCGCCGCAGCGGTAGGGCATGTCGAGAATTTCAACGCCCGGTGTCTCCATTGCTGCGGTCTTTTGGGCGGACATATCGGCCAGACGCTTCTGCTGGGCATCGGTGAGGGAAGGGGGCACGTTGGCGGCGATGCGGAACGGAGGGCTGAGGTTTGCGGCCTCGGAGCCGTCGAATGGTGGGAGCTTGTAGGCATCGCCTTCGGAGTACGCCTTGGCTGCGTGGGTGATGAGGTTGTTGAGGAGGGTGAGGGTGCCGATACCATCGATGATGTCGTGGGGCGAGCGAAGGACGAGGTCGCGGCGGACGAGGCCGTCATTGTTGGATGGTGGGCTGAGGACAAAGAGAGTTGGGACCTTGGGAGCCGGGGGGTTGGAGTTCGCCCAAGTGATGCCGGTTTGTTGTGAGGAGACCGGAACAAGGGTTGTCTTGAGCCAGGCCTCTTTGTCGGCTTCGTCTTGGAACTGGCGGTAGGTCTTTGTCCAATTCTCGGTGGTGGGGTCTTGGGTGACCTGAGAAGCAATGGTGGGATGGTCGTGACGGAGTGCGAGCCATGCTTTCTTGAGAGCTTCATCCACGGCGCTGACGTCGGAATAGGAGCCGGCGTTGGCGACATCCACGGTCAGGGAGACATGGCCGGTGATGGCAAAGAACATGAGGCCGCTGCTCTCGTAGAGGACAGGAAGAATGGCATAGTGCTTTTCTATCTCGTCGACGCTGCGTTGCCATAGCCCGGTGGAGGTTTGACGCCAAACGAGCTCAGGGTAGGTGGATGATGCCATACTGAATCAGGCAAGGTTGATGAGCAGGTTGTAAACCGAAGATCAAAGAGATGAGGGGTAGCAGGATGCTTTCATGATCCGATTTCCTGAGGAGGTCAGCTCCTGTTCTTCTTATGTTTGAGAACTTACTCACGCGACATGGAAATATTCCCGAAAACCCCGCCGTCGTCGGAAGGGTTCATGGCAGACCCGATTTCCAACATGGACCTGCCACGATTTCACGACGGCGGTTGGGAGATAGTCCAAAAGGGGAATAGCGGCTTTGAAGCGGGAGGTGGGGAAGGCGTAATGGCAGAAGGTTGCGACCGTCCGATTGGCCATGGCATCGCCGAAGATTAGCCAAGGCGGGCCCTAAATCCCTGCCTGTGATCTGAGTGGTTCAACTCTCCGGCGTTCTACCGATAATGCCAGCTGAGATATCAAAACGAGAAACTGCTTATTAGTAGGTAAGCAGCGTTCACACATGGTACGTGCCGGGCAATTCAAAGGAGAATGACTATGACTAAGAGGGGGGAAGTCCTAAGAGATTTCCAGAAAAAAAAAGTTCTAGCGCTAGGATTCGAACCCTAGTGCTTGAGAGGATAACCACGAACTCTGTGTCAGCTGGCATACTGGTTCTACCATACTGGGCATATTCACGGCCGCTTATTCCAGCTCGGTTGTTGGAGAATTCGGGCACTAGCCACCCTAAATACTTTGTGGCCATCAATGTGTGCTCAGGACGACCTGCCTTAGTAGGCGCCACGGACAGACGTTTCCACGCAAGCTTTGTCCATTTGTCCACATTCATGGGAATTTACAAATGCCGCTTTTGATGAATTATCCTAAGATCTCAGAGCGATTCAAAAAAGGAGCATGTAGTTAGTCGCGCTATTTCGATAGTACCAACTTGTTCGAGAGCTACCGCTACCATACTCGTCAAAACTGTTCATGTCGAAACGTCATTTTGGTCAATCCTTCTGAAGACAGATTGAGCATTTCAATCTGAAGCCAGAAGGACTTCTGCACATGCAAGAAGTTTGCCAAAGCTGCATTATTTGAATTGACTGGTGTGGTATGAACCCTACGTAAAATCTGTGATGATACTCCTTCAGAGACCCCCCTACCCTCCTAATGCGAATGCTAGCTCACGACTTCAGACCGAGAATATCATCGGCAATATCTCCGAGCTTGGAGGTGCGCAGGAATCGCACAAGCTGGTCCGACTCCAACTCTGCTTTGCCTTGATCCTTTCTCTCGCGGTTGACGGCAGGTCGGACCACATCCCAGAGTTGGTGCATACGGTGGACCCAGCCATCGTGAACGCGGAGAGCGACAAGTTCAGCACGCTTATTTGCCGCCTTCAAACCAGCCTCAAGACCCTTGCACTTTGAACACGCGACTTCCTCGTCAGTGGTCTTCGCCGAACCCTCCGCCTCGTCCTCGTTCTCACTGGGAGTGATTCGGCGCATCTTCGGGAGGTTATAAATCTTATCCTCGAGATCGTCGGAGGTTCGCTTCCGGCCAGCCTGAGCTGGGAGTACTGGGGTGTGGTTAGCTCCGCAGATCCTTTCTTACTGTAGTACTGAGGAAAACTGGCTCACCGAGAGGGGTATTGGCTGCCTGTTGAGCAGCGATCTTTGACTCGGCACCGTCAATGAACTCATCAATGGCTTGGAGGAACGGCAAGAACGTCGACCTGATCTGAGGCTTGTCGCCTCCTTTAGTCAAGAATCGCTTCCGAGCGGTAATGACTTGGTCGATGATGGCAGACGACTTGCGCGGGGCGGCATCGAAGTTCCAATTGGGGTGGAGCCCGCGGAGCTGTCTGAGAGCTTGGACAAAGACCTCTCTGACGCTGGCTAGCTTTGGGTTGAATTGATAAGTTCGCAGACCAACCTCCATAAGCTGGCGAAATCGGTCGGCGGCATTGATCAAACCCTCAAGAGACGCAGGCTGGTTGACGGCACGAGGAAGAAACATTTTAGCGACTAGGCCCGAGTGTTGCTGGCTGGCGAAAGTAGCGTCTTGGGGAACATCAAAGTCAAGACCCGGGAGCAGTTTGATGTTGGGATGCGCTGAAAAGTTTCGACGCGGCAGGGAGGTCATCATGGACGCGAGGTCGAGGTTCTCAGAGCTTTGTTGGTTGCTCTGGTCGTTGCTGCTCTTGCAATCGTTGTCTTGGTCGTCGCTACCCTGCTCTTCGCTGCCCTTGTCATCGTTGACCTCAGCGCCATCGGTGTCCTTGTCGTTGTTGTCGCCATTGTCGTTGGCACTGTTTCAGTGTCAATGAAAGGAGTCAGTAGAAACAGGCTGAAAGGGGCATACCTCACCTGTGGCTTAGGCTGCGCAGGCCGCATTGGCAATGTGAAGCTGGAAGGTGTTGCCATCTCAAGTTATTGTGGTGGTGAGATGAAGTTGGTGGGGTAGAAATGGGAAGGGTGGGAAAACTTGGGATTGTTTTGTTTTTCTCTGAGGGTGAGAGAAAAGTTTTTTTCGGGACGAGACTCTAGCAACTCCTGATTGAAACGCGTCCGGCGCAGCGAGCCTGAGAGAAAGGCGCTCTGGGTGAATGAGGCACTGGGTGAGAGGCGGGAGTCACCTTGAGAAGTCACGTGCCCACCAACCGCTGCCTCAAGGTGAGGCGGCCCTAAAGATATGTAGGGAGGTTTGCGTCAGGATCGAGCAACAACAGCGCTAGGAATAAGCGGCCGTGAATATGCCCAGTATGGTAGAACCAGTATGCCAGCTGACACAGAGTTCGTGGTTATCCGGCGCTAGAGCCTTCAGGTTCGATCCGCTCTTTTGACCTTTTTTTCTTTCTTTTCCTGTTCACTGTCGCATTTGGAATCTTTCTTTTCAGTTTCCACGCCCGCAGATGTAATGGTGTTTAGCTTAAGTAACTGTTAGATATTTAGAAGCCTAAAGAAGAATTCCTAGTCTCCTACTCTATGCTGCAAATGAGCTTGGGCAATTCTAATGAATCTGGTTGTGGACTAATGGATGCTAAAAGATAATAGTGTGCTGTATGAAGTTACTGGAGCATTGAGCTCTGAACTGTTCGCCTCCCTTTGAAATTAACCAACGACTCGATCAGATCGCATGGCAGGAGTGTGCCTAAGTCCCGCTACCTGAGTGTTTTGTCTCAGAATAAGTATGTTTGGGATTGTAAAGAGCACGGAAGAACAGCCTCCTTGACGTGACCTCAGCATCCATTCAGTACATCCCGGTCCTCAACTCGAGCTGGCAAGTGGGCACTCCCAGACAACACATGACTTACATGAAAGACATGGCTGCAGATATCCTAATCAGGTAAACGGATGCGGAGGCCCACAGTCCCCGCTCACCGTGATAGACGTCTTCAAGAAATCGAAACTGTTGCGTTTCTAATTCTACATCGTCGCTTGTTCAACGTACTGTTTAGATCGCGGAGTCTTTGAGTAGCTCCTAAGCATGAAGCTTTCGGGAGTTTTGGCTATGGTCCCTGCCATCGGCGCAGCTGGCACGTTTCGAGTCCTGGACCCACCGGCACCTGTCTGCGCGTCCGCCGGCAAAGGCCATGTTGGATATTACGATTTCGGTAGATAAAGCTGGAGTGTTTGCGTGAGATCTTCAAAGCTGATAGTATATAGATAATGACACCAAGCATCTGTTTTTCTGGTTGGCGGAGAGTCGCAGCGATCCTGTCAATGATCCTGTGGTTCTTTGGATGAGTGGGGGCCCCGGCGCCTCTTCCGTAGCCTTTGGTCTCTTTCAAGAACTTGGTCCTTGCCTCATTGACGGCGCCAACGCAACAAGACCAAATCCATATGCATGGAACAATAACGCGAACGTCATTTTTGTTGAGTATGGACTGTTCCTGAAATCACTAGGAAGACAAGGCATAAGCTGATCAATTGGACTGGAAAGTCAACCATCAAATGTTGGCTTCTCATATTCCAAGACTCCTGTGACCAATTTGGAAGACGCCAAGTCCGACATGTACAACTTTCTCACGGCGTTCATGGAAAATTTCCCGCAATATTCGCACCAAGACTTCTACATCATAGGAGAGTCGTATGGAGGGACCTGGGTTGCAGCACTTGCAAGAAAGATCCACCACAGACAGTCCTCCCCAATGGCGCAACTCGTGCGTTCAACTGCGAATGTCAATGAGACAAAGATAAACCTGAAGGGAATTGAACTGGGCAACGCGCAGCTCTCACAGAAGCTGCAATGGCCTGGGTTCTACCCGACGGGATGTCTAGGGCCCAATCCCGTCTACAACGACAGTCTTTGCTCCATTATCGAGGCGCATATGCCGCAATGCGAGAGCATGCTGCAGGTTTGCACTGACATGGATAACGATGCCGACGTCTGTAATAATGTGCTAGACTATTGCAGGAAGCGAAGCGTCTACTTCATCTTCGACGAGCACCTGAGCCCTTACGATTTCCGCAAGCCTTGCCCTGACGGGGGGCTATGCTACGAAGAGGCCGACTGGATCGCGCAATATCTCAACTCTTCCTCGGTAAAACAGGAGCTTGGGGTGTCCGAAGATACCACATTTAACATCATTGACTATGAGCTGGGACAACATTTTGACAAGTCAGGAGATGTTTCTTTTGACACCGTCGCCTGGGCCGGAGAGCTGCTAGATCAGGTAAGGAAGACCATATCGTTTCTGTAAACCCAAGGCTAAGATGACGACAGGAATACAAGGTGCTTGTCTACGCTGGCAACAAAGATTGGTTCTGTAACTCAGCGGGAGAAAAGAATCTAGTTCACAACATTCGTTGGCGTCACCAGCCCGCTTTCCAAGCACAGGACTTTCAATCATACACTTTGAATGGCGAAAGAATAGGCTCGTTCAAAGAAAAGAATGGCCTCAGCTTCGCAGAAATTCTCGATGCGGGGCATATGGTGCCAGCTGACAAGCCGAAGGAGTCACTTTTCTTGATACAATCTTGGATGAAAGGGGAGTTAAACTCTACGTGAAATGATCATAGTCTAAATGCATTGTATCTATTGACATAGGGGAGTAGGAGAAAGTACAGGTGAAGGGAATAAGTGGTGATGCTTGAAATGATGGGTTGCTTCGCCATGCAAACTGGAATACCTCGCGACTGCTAAGTTCAAGCCAGAGTATATGAGAAGCTGAAGGAGCTCAAAGTGCGGTGAAAGCCCTGGGAAGGACCTAACTTGCGGTTCAATCAGCAGTCGATGGAATCCAAATCGATCTCCTCCTTGCGTCTGCGGATTTGCATCTTGACAGTGGGGTCTGGCAACAAAGCCATGCCGAATGGGACAGGCTGAGGGTTGCATCCCTCAGGGAGCTTCCAGTCGTACTTGAGCAAAATATGAGCCAGCGCAATCTTGATCTCGTTGGCGGCGAAGAAGCGACCGGGGCAAGCATGCTGTCCATGACCGAAGCCGGGGTGCTTTGAGCTTGTAGAAACCAAGTGTGCGTACTTCTCCTCGTCGGTAGAGCGCATGTTCAGGAAACGGTAACCGTCGTACTTGCTGGCGTTCTCGTACCACTGCTCGTCCCACATGTGAGTGTTGTTGGCGATGATCTTCTGGCCCTTGCGGATCTTGAAGCCGTTGGAAAGAGTAATATCAGCAGTTGCAAGCCGGCGCCAGGTAGCTTCAAGTTTGAGATTAGCATCACTGAAGAAACACCATTCAGGGGATTTGAACTTACAGAGAAGGACGGGCTTCATACGCTGCGATTCCTTGATGACGCTGTCCATGAGCTTCAAGTTGTAGAGCGCAGTCTTCTTCAAGCCCTCGGCAGGCAAGACCCGAGCTAGTTCGTCGCGCAAGGGCTGGATGAGCTCCGGGTTGCGGGCTAAGTCGATCAAAACCGTTTGAAGGAGGTCGCTCGTAGTGTGAATAGCAACGAGGGAGAGGGTGATCTGATGATAGTTGAGTATTTGTTTTCAGTTGTAGAAAGGGTGACCAATTACCTGTTCAGTTGCGGGGTCGTATTTCCTGTTCTTGTAGACTTCCTCAAACCACTCGATGGAATCATCAAACTGGACACCTTGGGACTTCTTAACCTTACGGCGCTCGAGATGGGGCTTGAGGATTCTTCGGCAGTCCGCCAAGAGCCTTCGGACTCTCCAGCATGACGGGAGGAACCAGTGAACATAAGGTCGGGACCATCTGGGGTAGTAGCCGAGTTCCCAGCCAACGCCGAAAGCGGCAGCAGTGTATTCGGAGGAGGCCTTGATCCACTCGTCGTCTTGGCAGAGCTCTCCGCCCATGAAAACTCTGGTGGACATGCGGGAGACGACGCGGATGATGTCATCCTTGGGGACCATTTCGTGCCATTCTAATTTCCCATGTCAGCTTTTGGATTCTCATTCGATCGGAAACCAGAACTCAGGCCGTACCCTTCTTGTCGGTGAAAATTTGCTTGAGGACAATGGTGGCTTCTTCGGAGATTGGCTTTGTAAGCTTGGCTGAAGTGACACGCAAGTCAGCTTTGAAGCGCTTTCGGACTAGGACAGGTATAGTATCATACTCAGCGCCTTGGTCAAGTACTTGGTCACGACCTTGGGTGAATCATCGTTTCCCGCGAAGGGCTCAAAACCGGGGATGTATCCATGAGAGTCCTATATGCGTCCATGTTAGAAAACTAGTCCTTAACATTCGTCCGCTCCTCCCGAGTGGGCTGTATTACATCGCTGGCAGGCGTGATAAAGTCGAGACGCGGGTCGCTGCGCAACTCGTGAATAAAATCGGCCGGCAAAACAACAGAGGCGCCCCATTCCGAGTAAAGTCTGTACGGGTTCTTGCCAAAGGTTGCTGTTGCGTGCAGGAAGATGTCCTTGCTCTGTTGTACAAATTCAGTCATGCGGCGTGAATTGGTGAATTCGAAAGGCTTCAGAGGGTTGATCTCGGGGAGGTTCGGGCCGCTATCGCCCATCGCGTAAAACAACACGATGAACAGGAAGACTGTTGCGAGGTATGGGATCGGCTTTTCGCTGGGAGATGGGATCGAGTAGGACCCGAGGCCCAACTCGAGGGCTGGGTAAGCCATGGTGGCGAAGGAAGGCGTTCGTCTTGTTGTGGTCGTGTTCAGTCGATATCGCACGGTCGAGTTCCACGTTCTTGTGAGTGTGTGTGTTGATGTCGTCTGTTGATGGTGTTGAGCAGTTCAGCAATCCGAGCCGGACGAACAGGTTGTGTTATAGTTCCCATCTTTGCGATGAAATATCGTCATGACGGACTTTGCCAAGACCGAAACCGCGACTCGACTCTTAGCAGAGTCTTTAACGAACCCGAATAGCAACTCCACCGTTGGAACATGCACGCGTCGTCTATGCCTCGTCTACGTATCGATGGGGCCAAGCTTTTCCTCCACTGCGGGTACTACTTCCGACTGAAGTGCCGCCCGTTGTTGCACCCCAGTGGCGGGAAGTCTGAAAATCGCTGAACGTTATGTAAGGTTGTCTGGCTAGCGTCCGTGGATTCCACGGGGCGCGCGTGAGGGATGCGGACGGGAGTCGGCAGATGGGGTCCGTATTCGTATCTCGGAGAGTTGCCAAAGGCGTCCGAGTGCCCGACAAGTGGGCCCCGCCGCCGATCTCGACCGGGAGATGGATAGAGTTGCCGGTGGTGTTCGTGCTTTGACCAGAGATTTAAGATGACATTTCCCTGTCACGACCAATGAAAGGAAGGTTGATTGCGTGCGTCATGCAGCCATCGTTTAAGCTGGTGGAACAACAGGCTTGTTCACGTCTGTCATCCGAGTTTAAATGGCCCACTTTGGGGTTTTCCAGGTCATCATAAGCCATGCTCCGTGATTCGTCTAATACGTCCGCACCGACGCTCGGATTGATCCTTGGTGAAGTCAGGATTTCCAAAGGCAATCGACATTTATCTCTCAAGTCTTAAAAGTTGCATTTGCAGGAGAACTAAGGTCGAATGCCGACTGGATGGTCCTTATTACACAGGCTTTTGGTCCTCATGAGAACAGCGCTCTCCAGGTCTTGCGCCCTGACTTGATGCGCCCTAGGTATTGAGAACCCTTAGTCGAGCAAAGTGTTGCGAATGCGAGATGCACCTATTCGGCATTTGAAGCGGACGCCGCTCGCGGTCCGTCCCGTCAGCCACCAACGCCGCATTCCGCAACTTTCGCTTAGTTTCCGGCGCCTAAGTGGAAGTTAAGTGAGGCTTTGTTTTATGGTGCAATCGGATGTGTGCCAGGGGCCAGAAACCAGGGCTTTTCGAGACTTCGCCACTGGCGAGACGGCTCTTAAAGTACCCCCGCTTCCAGATAGATAGCTTAAGCCTGCCGAGAGGCTATTCCCATACTGCCCATACTGCCCATACTACCTATACTGCCCATACTGCCCATACTGCCTATACTGCCTATACTGCCCAGCCAGCCCAGCCAGCCCAGCCAGGCAAGCAGTGCCCATAGGGCTCCTATAGCCCCTATAGCCCCTATACCTATAGGGCCCTTACAGGGGCTAGAGGGGGGTGTCTAGCTCTGGCGAGCCCTCCTGCAGGGCCAGGGCCAGAGCATTAAAAAGCCTCTTCACGCGCGCGCCTTCTACTATACAGCCTGTCTTAGCCAGGGTCTCATAGGGGAATATTTTATAAATCCAGAAAAAAACTAAGAAAATTCTCCTATTCTTAAAGAAAGAAAAGGCCCCGAAAAAGTGATATTTAGGGAAGAATTGGGGTAGTTGTGCATGCTTACATCAGCCCTAGCATCTGGCTTCTGGCTTTGGGCACCAGCCGATTGCACCATTAACGGAGTTCAATGTGTGTTACTATTCTCGATGTATGAGGGCTTTTTGTGCGAATTAGCCAAGATAAACATCGCAATGCTAATGACTTGTAGGTCTGTCTGGGAAACGTATGCGTCTAGAAGAGCTCAGACAGACAGACAGCCATCGGCCCGTCCAAGGACACCGGAATCGCGTCAGGAAGGTCTCAACGAACTAGACTAAGAAACGAATCAGATGGAAATGTCTACAGCCCGTCGGGTCACAAGACGGAACCCGATGTTTGCCTCCAGAGGTCGTGATACCCGAAGGCCTTGTTCGTGCGACCAGATGATGGACAAGTTTCTTGGCCTATATCCGTGTTTCTTTACAAGTGGATGGCTTAGATATGAAATTTGTTGACAGAAACTCCACCACTGGTGCTAATAGTCCAGTTGGCGGAGTTTCTGTCAACAGGTTTTCTCAGGGACAAGTTCTCCCCGCAGATTATTGATGTATGCGTAATAGTAACCCCAAGAACGGTAAAGGAGACTTGCGTGAATACGCGTAATACAAAACCTTAAGTAGCGTTAGTGAACGACGCAGATAGGGGATGTATTTCTCGCTGGCGGACGCTTCGTTTCCTACGAGCTGAGCACTTCTTCCTCGGGTCTCTGTCACTTTGAGAATACGGACACAAGGAATGTTGGTTTCTCAGCCAACGTAATAGAATGCCAAAAATAGAGTCGGCAGCATTGGTCAATGAGATATACCTAGGTTCCGAGATGAGCGGCAAAAGTGTGCCCCGATCATTTGAGATCAGCCGCAGTAGGATGCCGCACGAATAGTCAGCCGAAGACTTAGGAGTGATCCATCATTTATCATTTAAAGTTGAGCTCAGAAATGCCGCTCATAAATTTTTATCCCAAGCATGGCAAAACCGTCGCCTTAGCGTGTGAGGGTAATCCAATAATCTCCGAACGCCGATTCATAAAAACATAGCTCCCTCCTCCGAGAACTTAGAAAGGCCGGCAAGGGGGATCAACAGCGCCACATCGCTTGCCAGTTGTGGACGTGGAGTCAGCTAAGACCTGTGAGCAACTTCAAGCCTTTAGAGATAAGTTGGACGATAGTACATACTCTTGCAGATGAGAGGTGTCTTGTTGTTAAGACATCTAATGCAGTCGGCGTCATTGCGGCATTCACCTACAAGAAATAAAATGTTAGTCTTCCTACGCAGGACCATATCGCGGGATTGGTTGAGGAGGTCATATAAAACCCCGCTTCAAGGACCACATACCTCCAATGCCGCGCTGCGCAACGACAGCAGAGACAAGGAAGGGCAAGACGGCGACGAGAGAGAAACGCATGTTGATGTCGGTTGAAGATGGCAGGGATATTCTTTTGGCTGAAAACGATTGATGATGTTGATGAGTATAGACGACAAGGTATAATTTGAGACTGAATTCGATAGCGAACACAACATGGTAATATTGACGACTTATATATGGCTGTGGTCTGATATGTCTAAGTCGGAAGGCATGAGTTGGGTCGACGATATTTCTCCCCGAGTCATGTCAACTAGTTGGCCCTTGCTGTCTAACGAGAGAGCGCGCTGGTGCACAACACATGCTTGACTCAAACGTCAAACACTGAGGTTGGTTGCGGAGCAGAACCGTCTGAAAGGACAAACTCTATTTCATCAGGTGTCACCTCCCCATATTGCATCATGAAATGGGACGAGCGAAAACACCAGATGGCAATCAGATGGAAAACGCGTCGAACGGCCATATCGGCTGCATCGAATCATCATACTGTCTCTTCAAACATCACCATTCACAATTGCCGGTGTAGTTCCTCAAAGAATAAAAAGATATGTCATGACATTAGCGCTGTTGACAAGACTATGGATAAATGCGCTCAAACACGGAGACCATGCATCGGCTTTGGTTCCGAGATCGACATAAAACAGGACGAACGTGAACATTGGAGACAGACCTCAGACGACCCAGAAAAATCCCAAGACAGAAAGCCCAGAACCCCGACAATTTGGACAAGTTTGCCGATCTACCCCATGCACTCCCACCAATCATTATTCGCATTGTCTCGAATTATCATGCGAGTACGAGGTGATTGGTCTGTACTTCAGCTGGCAGAAGCCCTGCCCGAAACCCCCCCATCTCGGAATGACCGCGATTGAGTCATGCCATCTCACCAACTCGGGAGGTCTGAGGCCCGGCATATGTCTTCCGTTGACAAGAGTCGCAGCAACTCCCCGTGTTCCACCGGGAGGGATGCCGAGACCGAGAATCATCTACGCCGACTTAGCATGCTCGGTTTTACACGGCGACTATGTGCGCCATTTGGCGGTAAGGTGGGAGGTACGGTGTGAGATCTGCAACGCCCAATGGATCTGGTTTCCCGTCCAGCGCCCGCAAGCAGCGGAACAGCCTCTGGAGACCGGTCTTGACTGTGTGTTTCTCCGCGCCGAAGCTCAGGCGGAACCACCCTGGGGTTCTGGCGAAGAATGCCTGCCGCGCATCGGAGTTCGTGTCAGCGTTGGGTGTTTCCGATCTCGTCTGAAGAGGAGACAAGTTCCGCTGACGTACCTTTCCGGGTTCCAGGAATACTCCGTTCTCCATCAGGTGCTCTAAGAGCTCCAACTCGTCATCCTTGCCGTGTTGTGCGAACAGCAAGTCCATCCAGTCGGAGAGATCGACGAACATGAAGAACCCTGAGTCGGCCCTCATGTATGGAATGTCATACTTCTCAAGCTCGCCCTCGACAAGGATTCGCCTCTTCTTGAGTCGGCGGTTGAACGTTGGCGTGTAATGGTCTCTGAAGTACTTCTTGTCCGACAGCAGCTTTGCCGCAATCGTCGCGCTGTACGATGAGACCCAGCCAAACATGCTGGGGACTGTTAGCAAGGATCTGTATCCTCACTGACTGGCTGGACTAACCTTAAAGTTCGCATGGTATTGTGAATCTCCTGGTTGTACGTGGCAAGGAACCCAATTCTGAGACCGCCAAGTCCAAAGTCCTGCGGTTTGTGTCGTTAGCACCCTCGTCACCGGGGACAAAGCTGATTCAATCTTCACGCAGTGGGGACAAAACGCGAGATCGCCGCAACTTACTTTGCTCATCCCCCACAGGACGTGCACGTTTCTGAAGTTCGTGTCCAGGCCTAGACTCAACATGCTTGAAAAGTTGTCTCCGGCCATGGCGTATATCTCGTCGACAACAAGATGCACTTTGTACTTGGAACATAGTTGCGATATTTGCAAGAGAACATGTGCGGAATAACACCGACCCAAAGGGTTCTCTGGGTTCGCAAGCAGGACGCCGGCAACCTTCCGCCCTTGACTCAACTCTCGCTCGATTGCATCTTCCAGACGGGCCACAATCTCGCATTGGCGAGCTCCGTCACCATTACCTGTGGGTTGTCCCGTGAACCGATCATCAGGTATGTCATCGCATGGGACTTCGACAAGCCGCACTTGGTTCCTTGTGGAGATATCGTGGGCGAACATGCCGTAGCTAGGTGTTGGAAGCAATATCGAGTCACCCTCATCAGCGATGTTGTAGGTCAATGTGTCTAGCAATGTCGTAGCTCCGTTTGCTACAAGGATGTTGTCCGAAGTCAATGGGATGCGGGTATTGAAGTGCTCGTTCATGAAGTCGGCGGCGGCTTTAAGGAGCTCGGGGGAGCCTTGGGTATCATTGTATCCGAGACCTACGACCAAAGGAAATCGTCAAATGGCGGTCCAAATGCGAATCATTCTTCGTTGGGAAGCCTACCATCTTTCAGTTCACCCTTCTTCAAATTCCACCTGGTCCAGCTGGCAATGTCTTCCAACATCAGCTCGTTGACAGCAGAGCCGAGGTCAATGATTCCCTTTGGGTTCTTTGACGGATGATATTGATCTTGTTCCACCCTCCGGCTGAGATCGATCATCAGATCCGGCTGGACATTCCGTCTTCCCCGGCGTGACGGCGGCAATGCGTGACTGGTTGACATGACGGCTTTGCTGTAAGTGAGGGTCTTGTGTTGACTTGAGGCCTGACTCTGAACTTTCCTCCTGCCAAAAATTACTGGAAAACAAGGCATCTTACCGACATATTTGTACAGTGACTCTTCGCAAGACTTTTTAATTCTTGTTAGTTGCCTGACTCCCGGGTCCTGCTGAGGCCAAGCCACGGACCGGGGTCGGCCGACCCGCACCGCATGCCCCACCCATCTTCTTCCCTCAAAATTGCCTGTTCGGGAATACAAATGCGACAATGTGGTGGTCGTTAGCTGCTTATGTTGACTCACTCCGCCATTCCATCATGATCCTGTGAAGGGTGTCACCAAAGTCTGATGGCGCAAATTTTCCATTTGTCACCAGCGAGCGTTTCTCCGGTTTCTTGGTCCATAGCTAGCACTGTCCCCAGACTCTGTCGCGTTCTTTTGCGAATTTGATGGCGTCCCCACGCTGGCTTACGCGCATTTTAGCTTGCGCGGCCCTCACCAATCATGTCGTCGGCGCCGTTGCAACAGGCTACAGGACGAGTGTGTCGGAGTTTAGTGACCACTCAATACGCGTTAAAAGTTGGTCGGCTGATGACGCGCTTCTTTGTCACGCAGGCGCCAGGCAGCACACTGGTTGGGCAGATATCGGTGAACGCCATCTGTTTTTCTGTCCGTCTTACCACACCTTTCTCTCGCAGAAACAAAAGTACTGATGCGTGGCATGCAGGGTTCCACGAAGCAAGACACGATGAGCAAGATGCACCCTTGATGATTTGGTTCCAGGGAGGCCCGGGCGGCAGTTCTCTGCATGGCATGCTTTACGAAAATGGACCCTGCCTCAGCGATGGTGCCAACGGGACCGAGTTTAACCCTAATTCGTGGACGGAACACTTCAATATCATCTACCTCGACCGGCCTGCCGGTGTCGGGTTCTCTTATGTGGATGATTACTCCGACGAAACATCATATCCCTCCCGCGCCGAAGAGTCTGCTCTCGATATTATCAGCTTCATAAAGCTCTTCTACGAGGCGTTCCCCGACTTCGCTGACGCTGACCTGCACCTGGCGGGAGAATCATATGCCGGAAGATATATCCCGTCAATTGCATCGACAATACTTGAGTACAATGACTTTCTGACTTCAGCGCCCGATGTCAAGGCGGCTCTGGCCACCATACCCTTGAGGTCGTCGATGCTCGGCAACCCATGGATTAGCCCTGCCGAGCAACTAGTTTCGATGTATGATGTGTCTTGTTTTCCGTACCGGGACCAGTTTGATACTCACCTAGACCCTGAAGACTGTGCCAGGGCGTTAAAAGCTGTTGACAGATGCGAAGCAGTCGCTCGAGCATGCGCATTGGGAGATGACGATCCAGTCCTCTGTGCTCAGCCGAAGAAGCTATGCCAAGACGATTTCATTGGCATTTTTGCCTATGTGACAAGAAGCTACTACGACAGACGTCTTCGCAATTGCCCAGGTCCTCGGGACTGCTATCCGGACATTGCCAAGATGGTTGACGTTCTCAACTCCGACACGGTGTTCAGGGATCAACTCGAAGTTCCAACTCAGACCGGCGGTCGAAAGAAAGGTTGGGACATGATGAGCCCACTAATAGAAAGACGGTACTTCGAGTCTGGTGACTTTTACACACCCGCCATCAAAGACCTGCAAAAGATTCTCGACCATTCTCAAACCTACATTCGTTCGAGATGGCAAGGTGTTGTGGACGTGCTGGTATATGTTGGTGTGGCTGATATCATTTGCAACGCTGAGGGTGTCTTGGAGGGCCTGAAGAAGGTCAGATGGGCTGGCCGAACCCCTTTTAGAGCGAGTCCATGGCAAGAGCTGCCGTGGAATGCGTCCAAGGGTGTGCACGGTGGGAGAATCAAGAATACTACCGGGCTTTGGCTTGCAGAAATTGAGGAAGCAGGACACATGGTAAGACAGCTCGTTCGGGTCATAACGTACATCCTTTCGTTAGAATAATGCTATACTTACTACTTAGTATAACTAGATATAGTAGAATCTAGCTAATAAGAGGGTAGAGATCTCTTGTTACGACCCGTTAGGCACAACACGTTGGAACAACCCCGCCTGGGATCTCGGCGGCTAACGCGGAACATATGTAAGCAGTGACACAGGTGTAACCAGAAGTCATCGGAAAAGGAAGAACTATGGTACAGGTCACGTGACTTCGGGAACAGTACGGACACAAGACAAGGATGGATATGTTGGATATGAGCTATCCTAGCTATCCATGGATATGTTGGATATGAGCTATCCCAGCTATCCAGCATCGTAAGGAACTGTTCGGAACCTGTATATAGTATGACCCTGAGCCTGGCTCATGGTCAGACCTCCATAGCTCTTCAGCAATCAACTTAGTATTCATCCTCACGGATACTCTCAGCTTACCTTCACTGCGAATTACTTGTTGAGCCTAAGACTGATCACCTTAGCCTCTGACGATCGATCTACTATCAGCCTACGACCTACTACCCAGACCACGACCTAAGTGTACTGTTATTACGTCTCAATCCCCAGCTTCTGTTAGCAGACCCTACTGTCGGATAGCTGACCGTAACACTTTGATTGCTCCTGTTCAGTAAGTTGACCATTGAAACCTACTAACAGTACAGACAAGAATGTCTTCACGTACCTCCGCCAAGTCACCCACTCCGGGAAGCTCTTCTTCCTCCAAACAGCCTGTCAAGAGCCTGGCTGAAGAACTCGAGGGAGCTCCGATGGCAGTGGACTCGGACGACGAAGTCACCCTCAAAAAGGAAACCTACGACAAGCTTCGAGCCCGAGTCAAGAAAGGAGACGACGACATTGCTAAGGTCCAGGCCATGTACAACGAAACCGCCAACGAACTCCAAGGCCTCAAACAGATGATCCAGGAGCTCGGCAACGGCCCTCAGAGACTTACGGACCTTGAAAACGGAATCGCTCTCCTAGGAGGACAAGGCAGCAACCCTCTCATACAGGAACTACAAAACGAAGTCAACACCCTTCGGGCTGCTGCCAACATCGTCACTACCCCCACTGGGGGACGACAGAAACTCAAGCTCAGTGCCCCTATCACCTACGACGGCACCCCTGGACAACTCAAGTCATTCCTGATCCAAGTCAAGAACTACCAAAACTTCCACCATGGAGACTTCACCAGTCAAACCGAGAAAGTCGTCCATGCCGCCACTTACCTACGAGGACGAGCCCTCAAATGGTTTGAACCCATCCAGGAAGAATTCCTCAAGTACGAAACCCTGGACGAGTGCTCCACCGAGACCCGAGACATCTACAGCAGTTTTCAGGGATTCGAAGATGCCCTACGATCTCTCTTCCAGGACCCCGATGAAAAGCGACAAGCTGAAAGAGATCTCGCACAACTGCGACAGACTAAGTCAACCAAGGAGTACGCCGCCATGTTCAGACAGCTCAGCATTCAGCTCGACCTCACCGAGGAAACCAAGATCTTCATGTTCTATCAGGGACTTAAAGACGAAGTCAAGGACGAAATCGTCAAGATCGATCGCCCCGAAGACTTCCTTCAGTATGCCGACCTCGCAATCAAGATCGACAACAGGCTATTCGAACGACGCAAAGAAAAGGGCGAAAAACGACAAGGACCCAACACGGGACGCAAGTACCAGTGGCAACCCCAGCACAAGTTCAACAACCAGCGGAACGACAACAGACCCCGCAGCAACTGGAACAACAAAGCACCGCTTACGGACAACACAGCGGACCCATGGATCTCAGCATGATGACTAAACCCAACGACAGGAAGCCTTGGAACCCCAAGTGCTACAACTGCAACAAGCAAGGCCACATCGCCAAAGACTGCAGACAACCCAAGAAACTTCCCTGGAAACCAGTAGCCGAACGACCTCGACAAGTCAACACGATTGCAAAAGCCTCACATGCATCCCAGTCTTGGACCGGATGCTACGACGACGACTGCCGGATCCACCTCGAAGACAAAGAAATGTCAGGACACTACCCAAGGGACAGCAACCCTGGACGATCCGGATATGATATGTCCGCTCCAGACACTCGCCCAAGAACCCTGGCAATGATGCACACCAGCAACAGCAAGATTCAAAGAAAACCCAGAGAACAACTGAACGAGATGCTACGAATCCAGCGACCAGAACCAATCACCGCACATGCGATCAACCAACGGTTCCACCACGAAGAACAACAGATCCGGAAGGAAATGGAACTAATCCAGCGAGAAGATGCCCGACAAACGCATCTACGCCAACAAGAATCAGAGGAAGAACCAGAACACCAGCACGATCCCCTGACGGAACAACAACTCCTCAGTATGACCACTAACTGGACTTTTGGAGAAGGCGAAATCTCACCCTATGACTCGGACGAACCTCGCGACGTTGCCCGACAACGTACTCAGACAGAGATTACCTATGGGTTCCACCCCAGTGTGGACGACTCTAGCTCTGAAGAGGAACCTGACGACCAGGAAAACAGAATCAAGCAACTCCTGAAGTACCAGGAAATCGACATGCTTCAAGACAAGCAACATCGCCACTTTTACGGCACCTCGGCAAATCAGCGAGATCGGGACTACACCCCTCAGCTACACACGGAAGACCACCCCGCGCTGAGAAGCAACCACCGACTTCACCAAACCCTCTTCTGGCCCCAGTGTTTCCACGACAGATGCAAAGAACACATGGGAGAAAAGCACGACTACCAATTCTACCCCAGAAGACACAACGACGAGCCCATCCGCGAGATTTACTCGACATCCGCCATGATCGGATGGACCATGGTACTGTTTGAAGATAACCTCGCAGTCTTCAGACCCAGCCCTCAGTTTCCTATGAGACGTCAACATGACAACGACATGAAGTGGGACGAATGCCAACAAGACGAATGCCAGGTTCACTACCAAGAAAAGGCACGCGCCTGGAGAGTCATGAAGAACGGACCCAGACCTCCACAAGTCAAGATCCGCGAGAACAGCCTCACAAAAGCACGACGGGAAGGAAAGCAAATCACCTACCCAGGACACTCAGAGCAGTCAAAAAACTAGACTCGCCTACCGACGAAGAACCACGACAGGCAACAAGAAAAAGGTTCATCCACCAGATGTCACAAGGACATAAGGGTAATATCGAACTCGAAGTTACCATCAACCAGCAAACGACACTCGCGCTAATCGACAGCGGAGCTGAAGCTAATTACATCGCCCCTCGAGCCATCAACAGGCTAGAAGTACAATGGGGAGGAAAAGAGCGACCCTATCAGTTACACACGGCAGAAGGAGAAGAATTCAAGTACGAAGGAGGTACCATCTACAATGAGACTGCGCCCCTCGAGATGAGCTACCTGAATCGAAAAGAAAGAATCCAATTCGACATTGCCGATCTAGGAACATACGACATAGTGCTAGGATTACCCTGGCTACGAACAAGTAACCCACGGATAGATTGGAGCAAAGGCCAACTCCATTGGGACCACGACGACTCAGTCCCTGAGCAGCCCTGTCAAAACCAGGCCTCAAACGAGCCGATACAGCAAGAAACAGCAAAACGATGCATCTGCTACCTCAAGGCAAAAGAAGCCACGTCACAACCATTGACAACGACGGATCTCGAACAAAAGAATGATCCACTTCTGTCTATCCCAGAAGAATACAGAGTTTACGAGAAACTCTTTGCAGCCGAATTAGAAACCGGACTGCCCGAACACACCAGCTTCGACCACGAAATACCCCTCAAAAAAGGGAAGGAACCACGCTTCAACAAAATCTACGGACTCAACCAGACAGAGATGGAAGCCCTAGACCAATACCTTGAAGAAAACCTCAAGAAGGGATACATCAGACCCTCAACGTCACCAGCAGGAAGCCCAATCCTGTTCGTACCCAAAAAGAACGGAAAATTACGATTATGCGTCGATTACCGTATGCTCAACGAGATGACGATCAAAAACCGATACCCGTTACCCCTCATCGACGAAATGAGACGACTCCTCCACGGAGCCAACTGGTTTACAGCTCTCGACCTCAAAGGAGCCTACAACCTGATCAGAATGAAGCAAGGTGAAGAATGGAAGACCGCCTTCAGGACACGAAAAGGACATTTCGAATACCTCGTCATGCCCTTCGGCCTTACCAACGCCCCTGCGACTTTTCAGAACATGATCAACCAAGTCCTACGCAAGTACGTCGACATTTGTGTAGTAGTCTATCTCGACGACATTCTCATCTTCTCGCCAACACTTGAAAAACACAAAGAAGACGTACACCACGTCTTACAAGCCCTCCAAGAAGCCAAGCTGTTGGTCGAACCTGAGAAGAGCGAATTTCACACACAAAAAGTGGAATACCTCGGATTTACCATTACTCCCGGCAAAGTCTGCATGTCAGAAAACAAAGTCAAAGCCATCAAGGAATGGCCGGTACCCAACAACCTCAAGGAAGTCCAAGGATTCCTAGGTTTCGTCAACTTCTACCGCAAATTCATCAAAGACTATGGCAAGATCAACGCGGCCCTCACAAACCTCAGCCGCAAAGACACGCCCTTTACATGGGAAGAACCACAACGAACAGCATTCCAGAAGATCAAGGACCTCATCGCCAGTGAACCCGTCTTGGTCATCCCAGACCCGACAAAACAGTTCGAAGTAGAACCCGACGCATCCGACTATGCGATCGGGGCGCAACTATCTCAACGGGACTCAGAAGGACGACTACATCCGTGCGCCTTCTTCTCTCGCAAGCTCCACGGACCCGAACTCAACTATCAGATCCACGATAAGGAACTCATGGCAATCATTGAAGCCTTTAAGGAATGGAGACCCGAGCTCTCAGGAACCATCCACGAAGTGCTTGTGTATTCAGATCACAAGAACCTTTCACACTTCACGACTTCGAAAGTGTTGAATAAAAGACAGATTAGATGGTCGGAATTCTTATCAGAATTCAACTTCCGAATCATCCACCGTAAAGGATCAGACAATGGCAGAGCCGACGCTCTTAGCCGAAGGCCGGACTACAACGTCCCGGTACCTGAAGAAACCCAGGTGATTCTCAAAGGAAACAAGGACGGAGACCTCGTGCCAGCAACCAAACTCTTGATGATGGCTGGGCGGTCTAGTACTAGCCTGACTAGCGAACTAGACGACGAAGCTATCATGGAATTTCATGCTCGCCCCGCACACGGTCACCAAGGTATCACGAAAACCTGGAAACGACTACGACAACAATATGGAGAAAAGGTCACTAGAGAACGTGTGGCAAAAGCGATTAAGGATTGTGAGGTCTGCCTCAAAAGCAAACCCGCTAGACATCAACCTTATGGTATGCTACAACCTTTGCCTGTGCCGCAAACCGCCTGGCAATCCATATCCCTCGACTTCATCGTCAAACTACCGAAGTCACGAGAGCCCCTTACGGGAGTACACTTTGACAGCGTTCTCGTCATCGTGGACCGACTCACGAAGTACGCCTACTTCATCCCGTACAAGGAAGCAAGCAATGCTGAAGAATGCGCCTACACATTCCTCAAGTACATCATCTCCAACCACGGAACACCCAAGGAAATTGTGTCAGACAGAGACAAGATCTTCACCTCCAACTTTTGGAAGTCAATCATGTCACACCTTGGCATCAAACAATCAATGTCCACTGCATTCCACCCGCAGACCGACGGACAAACAGAACGAATCAACCAGATCCTCGAAACCTACCTCCGCGCCTATGTCAACTACAACCAAGACAATTGGGTTGTACTGCTACCAATAGCCCAGTTCGCCTACAACAGCGCAGTAGGAGAAAGTACCAAGGAATCCCCCTTCTACCTCAACTATGGATTTGAACCTACCGCCTATGGAGAACCCCGAGCAGGGCCAACTGCAATCAAGGCTGTCGCCTCAGTACGGCAAATCAAGGATATCCAGGAAAACACACGCAAAGAACTCGAATTTGTACGACAAAGAATGACAAAATTCAGCAACAAACGAAGGATTGAGGGACCAACCTTGAAAGAGGGAGATAGCGCCTACCTCATACGGCGAAACATCAAAACAAAACGACCAAGCGACAAACTTGACTACAAAAAACTCGGACCCTTCAAAATCTCACGAGTAATCTCACCAGTCAATTATGAACTCGAACTCCCGGGAACCATGAAGTGTCACCCAGTATTTCACATCTCACTACTCGAACCAGCCCCACGAGGTTCACGAACGGACGACCTCATCATCGTGGAAGACAATGAACCAGAGTACGAAGTAGAACGAATCATAGACCACCTCAAGGAGCCAGAAGGGTATCGATACCTCATCAAATGGAAAGGATACGGACACGAAGACAACACATGGGAACCAGCCAAAAACATCACCAACGCAGCGGAAGAACTCACGATCTACTGGCAACAACACCAAGAACGAGAAGTCACACCAGCACCCGTTATACTAGTCCAGAAGAAAGCTGGATATAAGCGAATCAAGCACCCACATCGCTTCACCAAACCACCCACCGAAGCAGATCGACCGCGACAAGGAAAACCATTTATTCGCCTAGGAACACCAGAAACCAACTAAGAACCGCTTCCCGAGGACACCCCCGGAGAACCCTGTTTTGCAACAACGGGAACAGAGTCAAGCAAACCAAACTCAGCCAGCAAGGAAGGAGACAAAGCCACATCGGGATAAACCGTATCCCAATTTCCGATAAAACCCGCAGGAAGGTGGTTGGAACCAGCAGAAGGAAGACGAGCCTCCTCTTGTCGACGCTGCTCCGCCTCCGCCTCCTCCCGTTCAACCCGCTCCAATTCCTCCACACTGTCAATACCACGACGCACCGCACGCATCATCTTCTCAAACCACATTTTCTTCTGCTTTCGAAGACGCAACACCTTCTCCTCTGCAGCCTGCAGCTCATCCTCCAATTTTTGATGTTGAGTGGCGATATTCCGAAGCTCAGCAGCCCCCACACCTAAGACATCGCAACGAGAACGGCCCAAGCGAACGCATTCGGCACAGCGAGAAGAATCAGATGGCGAAGCCTCGCAGCGAGCGAAACCTTTCCCCTCGCAATAGGAACACGTGGGCATGACGATTGGATTTTGAAGGATGGCGGAAAGCAAAGAATTCTTTTCAACTGTCTTTTTGGCAGGACGACTATCAGGCGACGACACAGCCTTTCGTTTTTGAATACGACCTGACATGGTATCAGCATCATGGGTAAAAACAGGAAGCACGATTGACGGATCCCCAACCTGGGACCAGCGACCTACTTATGTTGGGTCTTGAGGACAAGACCTTTGGAGAGGAGACCTGATGTTACGACCCGTTAGGCACAACACGTTGGAACAACCCCGCCTGGGATCTCGGCGGCTAACGCGGAACATATGTAAGCAGTGACACAGGTGTAACCAGAAGTCATCGGAAAAGGAAGAACTATGGTACAGGTCACGTGACTTCGGGAACAGTACGGACACAAGACAAGGATGGATATGTTGGATATGAGCTATCCTAGCTATCCATGGATATGTTGGATATGAGCTATCCCAGCTATCCAGCATCGTAAGGAACTGTTCGGAACCTGTATATAGTATGACCCTGAGCCTGGCTCATGGTCAGACCTCCATAGCTCTTCAGCAATCAACTTAGTATTCATCCTCACGGATACTCTCAGCTTACCTTCACTGCGAATTACTTGTTGAGCCTAAGACTGATCACCTTAGCCTCTGACGATCGATCTACTATCAGCCTACGACCTACTACCCAGACCACGACCTAAGTGTACTGTTATTACGTCTCAATCCCCAGCTTCTGTTAGCAGACCCTACTGTCGGATAGCTGACCGTAACATCTCTCTAGCTTTTAACGTTATATGTTACGAGCGGGTCAGGGCAACCAACTGTGGCACAAAGCAAAAGCTTCGATAATGACAAATCCGTTGTCATTGTCCCCTGTTCTGCACTATATAGTTACGAGCCTACAGTGACCAACTGTAGCGGTCGTAACATTATTTATTTAAGTTATTCTTATTAATATTTAGCTTTTCAGTTAGTTCTTTTTATAATAATATATAATAACTATTTAAAATATTAACACTATTTAAAAATAAGTTATTATACTTATATATAGCTTATAAAATAAGTTAAGTTATTATAAAACTAAACAAAGTGTAACAGGCTAGGCCTGTCACATGGGATGCTCTCGGCTATGTTCGGCACTGGAGTAAGACATCAAGGGATAGGATATCAAGGGATAGGATATCAAGGGATAGGATATCAAGGGATAGGATATCAAGGGATAGGATATCAAGGGATAGGATATCAGGGTCGAAGATAAAAGGACATGTAGATGCAGCTGAGATGAACAAGAAACCTTCCTTCCTCATCTGAGGATTCTCATTTGAGAAAGGAAGTACGAGTTGCAACATTGCTCCTACCAACCCTTTGCACAAAGTAGTTAATAGTATAAAAAGTAATTAGTTATTACTAAATACTTTATAAAAAATAAGTAATATAAATAACATTATCAAATAGTTATAATATAACTATAGCCTTTTTAATAAGTTCTTTAGTAATTAATCTAAATAAAAAGTTTAAATATTTATTATTTTAATACGCATTAAATATTTATAGTTTCTTAATATATAATAGATATTTTTATAGTAAATTATTATTAATATAATATTAAACTAAAGATTTAGAATAAACATAATTAGTTCTTATAATTATTCTATTTAATAATATATATGTTACGACCCGTTAGGCACAACACGTTGGAACAACCCCGCCTGGTGTTACGACCCGTTATGCATGGATAACAGTTAAAGGACCCACTCGGGCGTCGGGCGGCTAGGACAGGACATTTGTACTATGCAGGATCACGGGAACAACAGGGACTCGCTCAGGAACGGAAGAACTATGGTACAGGTCACGTGATGATAAGGAATGAGCATAGATAAGGGACCCACAATGAGCGCTCAGTGGAGACTAGAATGAGCGCTCATCCCACTCTAGAATGAGCGCTCATAGTGACAAGGGGCACAGCGCTCATGAACAAGCAGAACTGTTCATATAAGACTTATATATATAGTATGACCCTGAGCCTGGCTCATGGTCAGACTTCCATAGCTCTTCAGCAATCAACTTAGTATTCATCCTCACGGATACTCTCAGCTTACCTTCACTGCGAATTACTTGTTGAGCCTAAGACTGATCACCTTAGCCTCTGACGATCGATCTACTATCAGCCTACGACCTACTACCCAGACCACGACCTAAGTGTACTGTTATTACGTCTCAATCCCCAGCTTCTGTTAGCAGACCCTACTGTCGGATAGCTGACCGTAACATTTATAACCCTTTATACTAACTAGTCAGAAGGTATCACTAGTACCTATACTAACACCTTTTAAAAAGTTGCGCAGGTACCTCACGATCAGTCAGCTTCATCACTCAATCTCGTCGAATATTGGCTGAAGATTATGAAAGCTACTAGCGGCGGCACAAAAGCTTTTGTGAACCCCATTGCGAAAGATAGGCTGAAGGATAAAGCGGCAGTGGAGGGTGCGAATGCCGGTGTGCTTGAGTTGCTTAAGCAAGACATCAAAGGTGCGACGGATTTGAGTTATGATTAGACAATCAATTCCGAGAAACAAACATTGCCGCACCAATTGGCTCAGTTTAAATTCGCTTTGATAGATAAACATAAAATGTTTAAACTTCTGTCTTAGAGAAGCGGAATGAAGCCGAAAAGTCACGCTTGGGCCCGTTTATCCGGCAGGGGACGGCGGAAACTCTTTGGAGGGGCGAAGCCGTTCCGTCCCTGTATTTGTGGGGTAACAGGGGCTTTTCCGGCTTCGGCTACTTCAATTCGGATGTCGGATATCTTCAGCAACCGGCAATATTGACTGCTTCAGACACACCTTTGTCTCCCAGAGCCCTCCAAACCGAAATGCTGTCGATGATAGATTCTCCAGAGATGGACTCTCCTGTGTCTCAGCATGCTGCTTCGCATAGCCCTGCAACTCCAAAGAAAAGTCCGCGGGCTAGGGTACGAGTTAGCCGAGCCTGTGACTACTGCAAAAGGTACGAACATTCCTCGGATGGGAAGGTTTGATATGGCGGCAGCGTGTCAGTTGAAATACGAATGCTGAATTTCCTCAAGCAAAAAGATTCGATGCACCGGAAAGCAGCCCTGCCCAAAGTGTGTTCAAGAGGACATCGTTTGCGAGTTCAAAGCCCCATATGCCAGGGGTAAGCGAAGGCCTCGCCCCAATTCGGGGATTCCATCTGAATCACCCTCAATCTCACCCTACCCTCTTTCAACTCCTCAGTCAGTTCAAGATACTCAGTCTGAGACTCATGGCCATGGTTTAACTGTCATCGCAATTGAGAATGACTCATGTAAGGGACGAGAACCGGGAAATGAAGCTTCGCCAGAACCGGGTGAGAGTGATCGCCAGGGTCATTTTGTTGGCGCTTCATCAGGACTTAGCTTTCTTCTCCGCTTGCAAAGACGTTTGAGAGAGAATAGTGGTGGATCAACTGAAACTTCAGTCTTTGCTCTCGGCGATCCTGTTCTGCCTCAATTCGACAATACTGCAGTCATCTTACCCCCGAAAGAGAAGGCGGACAACCTACTGAAAACCTACTTCGAGCTATCCTCACCAACGTACAGATTTCTTCACAGACCTACCGTTGAGGGTTGGCTGGAAGAATTGTACCAAAATGGCATGGTTTCGGCACCTCACTCCAGAAGTAAATATGCAGTCATCATGACCATGTTTGCCCAGTCAACTCAGTACATCGAGCCGCAGGGTACTTCTAACGTCAGTAATGGGTGAGTTTTGACCATCAAACGAACAAAATCAGGGCCGCTCTAATTGCGTTCATAGCATGCTCTACTTCCAGTCTGCCGAACAGGAGCTCAACCGTGAGACAGAACCCGCTACTTTGACGAGCGTCCAAGCTCTCCTCGGTTGTTGCTTCTACATTATGACTCAGTCACGACTCAATCACTGCTGGAGTCTTTTCGGGACAACCTCAAGACTTGTACTTGCATTGGGAATGCACCGGAAGAAGTTTAATCTCGACGGCATAGGCGACAGCACAGGATGCCTCATCGAATCTGAATGCAGGAAACGGACATTCTGGTGTGCATACAACCTGGACAGATACTTGAGTGCCATATTCGGGCGGCCATGCGCCTTTCATGACGACGATATTGACCAAGAGGTTCCTGCAATCATTGAGGATCACGCTTTGGGCAGTACATCTGTGGATGTCGCCAGTCGAAGAGCTATGAATATCATGCTGGGTCCTCTAGCACACCAACAGCTGGCTAGAATACTGAGCAGGATCTTGAGACAGCTCTATGGCATCAGCTCGCTGGATGAGACAGCAAGGCACGAAACAATGGCCAGGCTAGGCGCTGAGATTCAGACCTGGCGAGACCAGCTCCCGGCTTTCCTTAATCCGGACAAAGTCGATTCCCGCATCTTGCAACCAATCTACCAACGCCAGAGCAATACACTGAGCCTCGCGGCTGGCCACTGCCTGATGCTCATTTATCGCCCATGTCTCTTCAACGACTACACAAAGTCCAGTCATGATAAAGAAACGAAAGAAAATGTCAAGAGATGCGTTGATGCAGCCTTAAGTGTCGTGACCATCATTGACTACATGGTCGAGTCGAAGCAGCTGTATCCCTCGCTCTGGTTTGCACCGTATCAGGCGTTCTGCGCAGTGGTTGTGCTGTACACATATACCATCCGGAATCACAAAGACAACCAGGCTCCTTGGAAAGAGCACTTTGAAGCAGCAGAGCGCTGTCAAAGGCTATTGTTCAGCATCACTAGCCCTAGCTCCCTTGGTCGGCGACTGTCCGTCATCATGGAGGAATACCGTCTTGAGGTCATAAACCAGGTTCAGCAAAGCTCTCAATCGCATACCAGCAAGTCTATGTCGCTGTCGGAAACTGCGCTTGAGCCGGGTGCAACATCGTGGCTCGAAAGTATTGGGACTGAGGACAATCTCTTTGAGTTGATGGATCTGCCTAACTGGGAACAATTGGATTCACTGGTAAGTCGACCTGTGTTATCTAACATCCGAGGTAGCATGTAAGCTGACAGAAATGACGAAGGTTCTTGATTTGGGTAGAATCATCCCCGAGCTGGACTTCATGGGCGCCAATGCTGGGTTCTGAAGTTCGGGAGTAATCAGCCAAGCCTTTCGGAAACAAAGGCATTGGATAATCTGCGTCAGCGACAGCTGCAATGAACAACCCGATTCTAAGCTTTCTGTATGTCCGTCGATAACTCACGTATAACAAGCCGCCGATCTAGCGGATGAAGTAGCGGATGAAGCATAGGATGAAGCATACCCCGCGCCAAGGCTTGGGAGATGTCACATGCGTGATGCTCCGATTGGATCGGGGAATCACTCCCAGTATCAATCCTTTGCAGAACGAGCCCGTGGCCTTTTCCGAGGGCGATATCGGATGTTTGGGCGCGTCTTGGCTGATCTGTTTCGCTACTTTAGTGAGAATCATGCGGGAATGACTTGGTGTGGGGGGAATCTCAACGCCAGCGCCTCTAACAATCCAAATATTCCCATCGCAATTCATCAAGCTGAACGTGGGTACATCCATCTCCGAAGTACGATCACAAGTTTAACTTTCATCAGATGGTGCGACAGGAACAGATTATCAGTGCTGTCGAGCCACTTCATGTAGGCCAGTTCATGTTTTGTCGTATCACGACGACTGAAGGCATCATTGGCTATGGAGAGGCTGGGATTTGGGGTCACATAGAAGCAGCCGCGACATGCATCAACCGGTTCGCCGAGTACCTCGTCGGCAAGCGTGCGTTCGACATCGAACACCACTGGAACGTGATGCATCGCTTCAGCTACTTCCAGGGCCTTGCCATCAACGCCGCGATCTCCTCCATTGACATCGCGCTTTGGGACATCAAGGGTAAAGCTCTGGGTATTCCCATCTATGAACTCCTTGGCGGGGCTTGCCGCACGAAAGCTCGGGTTTATGGACACATCTATGAGAGTACCATTGAGAAGGTGCTTGAAGAATGCAAGCGGAAGATGGAGATGGGGTTCAGCGCCTTCGGGCATATCAATCCCTTTCTCGACGAGGGAACCGATAAGGTTTACTTTAAGACACATGTTCAGAAGATGCGAGATGCCATCGAAAATGTGCGAAAGATGCGGGAGGTTGTTGGAGACAAGGTTGACTTGCTCGTCGAATTGCACCGTCGTCTAACCCCGGCAGAAGCAGTCACTTTCTGCAACGGCATCGCCGACACATTCCCGATGCTCGTTGAAGACCCGATTAGACCCGAGAACGCCGATGCCATGGCTCGCGTGGCCGAACGCATCTCCGTCCCGATTGCCACGGGAGAGCGTTTCTGCACCATCTACGAGTTTCAAGCACTGCTGGCCCGAAACGCTCTCGAGTACGCAAGGGTGGATGTTGCTGTTTGTGGCGGAATTACCGGAGCAAAGAAGGTGGCAGCAATGGCCGAAGCCAACCATGTTCAGATCATTCCGCATAACCCGCTCTCGCCGATAGGGCTCGCAGCATGTTTACAAGTTGCCGCGGCGATTCCCAACTTTGCGATACAGGAGTATGCTACGGGATTCGAGGCTGGGGTATTCGAGAGCACTTCGAGACATCTTGGCAGCGACATTGTTGATCATGTTCCCACGCCTAAGGAGGGCTTTGTTGACATTCCATCTACCCCCGGTCTCGGAATCAACTTGGTGGCGAACGCACAGGAGATCAGACCACCGTTGGTCCAACCTATACGGATGAGACCCCACAAAGATGGATTCGTTGTCGATCAATAGGTCCAGCAAATGGCCCAATAGTCCTCATAGAACCTCCTCGCTCGATTCGTCTTCCTTGAAATCCTTGAATCGTTTTCAGGCGAACGCAGTATCTGAAGGTAGTCATAATTCCGAGCTCTATAAACATATTCCTGACATAACATGCTCTGAGGGACAATTCCTAGCCCAAACGTACGCCTTTGACCTGCGATACTACGTTCTTTTCCAAGTCAAAGAATACTCCACGCCCTCTAGTCAAGCTAGTTAATCTCTGGAAACTTCATACCGCCCTTTGTTTTGTCTCATCTCAAAGACTAGTGGCGTCTTCCCTCCTGGTACTGCGCCCAGGCTCGAAGGATGCTTCTGCAAAGGGTTGGTAGGAGCAATGTTGCAACTCGTACTTCCTTTCTCAAATGAGAATCCTCAGATGAGGAAGGAAGGTTTCTTGTTCATCTCAGCTACATCTACATGCCCTTTTATCTTCGACCCTGATATCCTATCCCTTGATATCCTATCCCTTGATGTCTTATCCCTTGATATCCTATCCCTTGATGTCTTACTCAGTGCCGAACATAGCCGAGAGCATCCCATGTGACAGACCTAGCCTGTTACAGCTTCGAGCCTGAAGCAAGGCGTTCTCTTGCCGCAGGCGCTGGATCTCAGCGTGCTGTCGGCGCATCGCCTGTTGGTTCCGGGCGATCATAACCTCTTGGACACGGATGGTACGTTCATCGGCGTTCAGCCATCTCTGATAATTCCAGACTGTGTCCTCGAGCTCATCGCAATGATCGGCAAGCTTATCGTTTTCCTTCAGCAGGTCGTCGTTCTCCTCGTCCAGATCGTCGTATTCCTCCTGCAAACCCTGAAGTTTACTGTTTCTGGTCTCTCTCCTAGAGAGCCTCTGTCAGGGATCGCTTCTCGGAGTTCAGAGCATGCTTCTCGGCGACCAAAACATGGATGCGCTTCATGTTGTCGGGAGAGACCGGGGGCTGGTGTGGCATAACAGCGGCGGCGTCAGGGATGGTGGGATCGTACTCTGGCTTGACCACTGGACAGCTTGTCAGCACCTCGGTAGCAAAGAAGCGAAAGTAGACAGCAGTCACGTCGACGACGACGGCGGCAACGTGGGGAAATTCAGGCTTCTTACCAAGCTTCTCGTCGCCCGAGTCATTACCCATATCTCCGATCGAGGCGTCCTCGTGGTTCTGCACATGATCGCCATCTTCTTGATCGGGGCGAGGCTGGCGGGTTGCTGGCACTTGGTGGCGGCAATGGGAACAGAACTTGCGCTGGGACTGGATGTTGATAAACTTGTCGAGCACTTCCAAGAATCTTTGAATGTCCTTCGAGGAGACTTGCGTTGCTCGCTCAGCCGCGGTGAACTTGATGCGGGCCTTGATGAGGATGTCCATGACGTTCTCTGGCGCCTTTGGGGCGGTCGGGCGCTTCCACTTGGGGTCCTTCTCGGAAAGATCTCTCAGAGCTGCCTGCCAAATCTCGCCCGGAGTCCAGTGGCGATCGTTGTTCATCTTCTCGATGACAGCCGCGGCGGCCTCAAGAATCTCGGTACCACGGCGCGCAACGATGAGCATACGATCGTTGCACGAAAGGCTGGTCTCCTTCTTGCTATTATTGATTCCACAGAGCATGAACATGAAGCAAGGGTGGGAGTGACGAGGTACGAGGGGCTTGTGGCGATTTCCGGCAACCGCGAGACCAGGCATCGTTCTGACGGTCTTAAACCAAGGCGCACATGCTTTGGTCTGGTGATTTCGAGGTCTTCCCATCTTGGTCGGACTGATGACGGATATGTCGGTGGTGCTGGGAGCAATTTTGTGATGATCGCCAAGCGGGCGCTGGAGTCGTGTTTTTGCAAGGATGGAGCGGGAAAAGAAAAGAGAGAAAGAATGAATGAGGTAGCTGTGAGTGAGTGAAGTTGGTCGTGTGAGCTGAAAAGTGGGACCGCGGAGCGACAGAATCTTGCTCGCTCGAGCGTCTGGAGGGCAGGAATATCAAAAGAATGAATCTGTGAGCCTACAAGAAACTTAGGTCAAGACAAGCCAATCTTCCTCTCAATTCCCCAAAAAACTTTTATATGGCGAGGCCAAAGAAGTAGAAATGCGCCGTCAATTTGAGCTAAATATGTCCAGGTGGAAAAAATGAGGGACGATACGATGATTTGAACAGACGAACTACAAAAAGGGTCTGCGAGAGGGTAGAATGCCGAAGTGCGGAAAGGGGGCCAGCCTTAACCACTACGTCAAACTCACTCAAATCATCGACCGGAACCTCGTGGCAGAACGGGCAAGGCAACTGCCCTAAATACCCATTCCGTGATCTGAGGTTGCTCGAAGGCAATCAGAGGTGAAAGGGATGCCCCACAATTGACCACCCGCGACCAGTCACGCAGCTCGCTTGATGTTCGGCCTGAGGACGACGCATCATGCGGCCGCATTCTCCTCGGGATGTTCTTTGAAAATGAAACCTGTTTGTTAAAAGACGAATTGCATCTACTCAGCCCCTCTCAATCTTCAATGACGTCGCACTTCATCGTCTGACGCCAAGGATCAGGTCAAACAAATTCCGGACCCCTCAATTCGGGATATCGGCATCAGATGATGACAACAGTAAGGACGACGATAACAGATATGGTAATTGGCGAACATGGGTAGAGGTCAAAGAAACTCCCCCTCTGGCGACATGTGCTATTATGGCACATCATAAATGTCCTAAGAGAACACCAGCGGCCAAAAGACCGTCGTGCTCAGCCCCAAAAGGAGGCTGCCCAATCTCTTGCCGATTTGACCCAGTTGCGAGGTCTTCTTGAGTCGTCCTCCTCCGCAATCTTGCTGTTTTCGGCCAAGCTGTGTTGAAGCTTTCGATTCTCAGCCTCCAGCATCGCAATACGCTGCTCATAACCAGAGGTCAAAGACTCGGCCTGGTTGGATGCTCCAGTATCTTCCGCCTTAACCTGACGAATCTTGTTAGGCGGCTCCACATCTTCGTCTGACGGGCTTGTCTCATCATGCGACCTCTTAGGAGGTCTCTGAGGTTTCTCATCTGTCGCAGCTGTATTAATTTCGTTCAGCATGAAGTATATTGGCAACATATTCGCAAAGACTTATCGGGTTCCATCGATTCGTGAGTCGCACTGGGCTCATGGCCTGGCTGAATCCAAACCGAAGCCTCAATCCACCTGTCAAGACTAGCCAAGAAAGGGCGGAACCCCTTTGGAAGCTTTATCGGGCGCTGACCACGGAGGTGACCGCGACGCAGATCACTTCTCCTCAAAAACAGGTTGCGGGCTCCCACCAGCCGGGTCATGCACTTGGAACAATCCTCCACAGCGACGGTGCCCCACTTCTCCCTGCCAGTTCTTGTCGTCAACCGCTGCATGGCTTCTCGAAGAACCTCATTCCATTGACCGACGCCGCGAGATTCTGTGACGACTTCCACACAAATATCCGTGAATTTCTTGATATTAGCGGCAAGAAGAAGCTTGTTGCTATGAGACGGGAGAGCTGGGCCATCAAAGAACATGCGCCAACCAGCCTGGCCAACTCGAGTTACAGGGTCGCCGATCTCTCCTGGGAAGCGAAGACCTGGCAGCCTGCGCAGGTCAGGATGGCTCGCATAGTAGTTTACAGGATCAGTTTGCTCTTTGAATATCTCTTGCTGAAGCATGACGCAGTCCTCATCCAACTCTTCGTGCTCCGGAGTTTGGCTGACAGGATCGCTTGGCTCGTTGAGGATCCCTTCGTCGAGCCTTAGCCAGTCCTCAACAAACTGTTCATCGTCCTGAGTTTGGCTGATAGGGACAACCTCGATTGCGTGCGAATAATCCACCTTGTCGGTTTGCTGAGTATTGATATCAGTCATCCTGCAAGCCGTTAGCGGTTTTGTTAGGAGAAACAGTCAAAAAGAGACTCGGAAATACTTAGCGGCTTCGGCGGGGGACGGCGATGACTGAAGACGATGATGGATGTTGACGAAAGGTGAGGGTAGGTAATAAGACAACAACGAGAACAAAGGCTTATGAATTCAGAGAGAAGAAATAGTCGACAGATGTTGTATATAAGGTTCTATGAAAAAGAACTTGCTCTTCTGGTCTAGAGATGTTGCGAAGTCTAATAGCAACTTAAAAAAAGGTGGGGAGTGACCAGGAAGGTAAGTCCTTAATGGTCTCGAATTCCAGTAGCAGGGTTCAGAACGGTCGATCAAGGTGGATAGGTAGCCATCACACTCCTTGCCCTTCTAAGAAAGCTTCTGACACTGAGAAGGCACTCTTAAAGCTTCACGACTGCCAGGAAAGGCGCTCCGAATAGCGAACGCAGTCTGGTCAGAGGAGGGAACAAGCTCATTGCGGTGATCAGATGGGCGGAAACCAGCGATCTAGCGCAAGCCGAGATATGTCTTCCAATTATACTTCATGAGAAGGAAAACAGTTCCTGGAAGCCGCGAGTCATCTAAACCTTCAGAAGACCAACTTGAAAAGCCAAGATCGATCCCTCCGTCCCAAGATATAGACCATGACCATTTCAGATGGTATCAAGCTTCGAACGCCTAAGGCCGATCATTCAAGAGTCCTTTCCGAGATCCAAGCTGCAAAGAAAAATCCCTGCATCATTTGCCCCCCAAGAGAGGCCCTCCATAACGTTGGCCTCCAAACCACTGTTCAACTGGCGACGGTGGGCTTCCCAAAGCTTCCAAAAGGCTTCCTGAACCATGCAGAGATCCTTCTCCTTGGCCAGAAGGGACAATGTCTTGCGCGTCTTCAGTGTTTGTTCGGTGACAAAGCGGGTCTGCAGTTGACGGTTTTCCTTTTCGAGGCGCTCAATCCTGCTCGACATGACGTTGCATCTTTCCTTATATTTGCCCAGAACATCCTCCTTTGCTTCAGCGCAGTCTAGTTCGTCTTCTTTGATGACCGGCGTCAGAGGAATGGTGGAGTTTCTTGGGTATTTGTACGTCGATCCCTGCACGAGAAGGGGATGAAGCGACTGTCTGCTCTGCGGGACGACAGGCTGGATTGAGCAGGCTGGGATGGGCTCTTGTACAGGCTCCTCTATCTCTGCAACATCGGCCGATTCCGAGGTTGATGGAGTAAAGATGTCGTCGTCTGAGGATGCCTCGCTGGCGGGGGACTCTGCGTCCATTTCTTCGAAAAATGTTAGTGGATGAAATTCAGCAGACTAAGATGGGAAACCTACCGTCACGCAAGAATCCGTAATTAGATCCGTCAACGAGCATATTTGGACGATCTCGTGAAAGCAATCTTGTAATGTCCACAACCTGTCCGAGGCCTCCATATGCGGGCGCTGGGCCACTCCCCATCCTTTCCACGAAGGCATTCCGAGCAAGGACAAGTGTATTCACGATTCCAAAGGCGAAATGGAGTCTGTCAACCAAGGGATAGCTCTCATAAGCTCGCCCGATCGTGGAGTAGAGCGAGTGCTGGATTAGTGACTGATCAACATCGGAACCGAATCCAGCGACGAATGCCTCCTTTGGGAGCCTGCCCAGCTCCTGATTAACGACGTTGAAGTAATACATCATCTTTAGTTCAACGCCCCCCTGGGTGTCGAGAGCAGAATCATCGAAGAAAACTCCGAATAACTCCAGGCTGCGTCCACGGAATAGGCCTTTCCACTTGTCGTTCTTCGGAAACCTCAGGCCTGACAGGGCGTGAATGTATGGATGATCGGCCCATTTGAGCTTCTCAACTGTCGATATTTCGGGCATGACGGGTAGGAGCTTGGGCGAGCGGTGTACAAAGACTGCAGTGATTTTCGGAGATGGCGGGAAAAGGGATGTCAATACTGCAGCCTTTCTATCTCGTACCCCAGCGTCATCAGGGTCTCTACGCGAAGATTTGCGGTCTGCGGAAGCGACGGCAGTGTGATATATAAGCTCGTTTCTTGACCCTCAAGGTTGCTCCATATGGCCAGAATAACGCCATTTGACCTGGATGGCAAAACAGCACCAAGTTGCTAAGTGCCACCACAACCTAAATCAGCCCGGCTGGAGACGTCAGCGCACCCATCGCAGCGCAACATGCCTGACTGACCAGTCGACGAGGCTCTCTCTCATCCTGTCGAGCGTCGAGCACAAAGCCCAGAATGCCATCACCTCTTATCAACGGAAGCAAAGCAATCCATGACAAAGGTTTCCCTGAAGCTGCCTTTGCCATTGTAGTCGCCAAAGCCTGCCATCGTATGCGGGGTGAGGATGCACCAAGGATCAGAGTCCTCTTCTACCCCCGTCATGAAGAATCTCATAGCCCGCCCACGCAGCTTTTCCCTTAGCCAGTACTCCATCCTTGCCTTCGTGTACACCCACGAGACCATCTCCGGGGCCGTCAGCCCGTTGGACAGGACCTTCGGGATCAAGTAGTCGAGGATCGTTCTGGCGAAATTGGTGCTCTCGACCAGGAGAGCTACCCAGCGGACGAGAACGTCGATACGAAGCACCGTGAACTGCTGCTTTTGAAGCACGTTCATACCGCAGATGATGCCGAGGGCTACTTTGCCCCACGCCTCCGTCGCGGCTGCTGAGACAGAGGGATCGTAGACCGAGCGGAGGTTGCTGATGCTCATGCGGGAGATCAGGTACAACAAGTAGTCCATGGCCTTCGTGTTGTCGGTAAATCGGTACGTGATGACGGGCTCAAAGGTGGGACCGGTAATCGTGTCCTCGTCGGCGCCGACTCGGACGATAGGTAGGTCGCAGTCGCGCAGGCCTTTGTGCCATGAGTCGAGGTGCTTTGAGAAGGTATCGCATTGTTCCAGCACTTTTTCCGACGTCAGATCCTCCTTGTAAAAGTCGCCCCTCTGAAAGTTGCGGTGGTCGGACTTTCTGTTGAGCACGGAGCAAAGCCATCTGGCTGCCCTCTCAGACGCGCTTGATCCCTCAACAGTGTTGTCATTGAGGAAGCTGGCCTCCATAGCGTTTCTCGAGTAAAGGCTGAAGACTCTGGACATGACATCTCGGATCGCCAACTGAGGGTCGAGGAAGCTTGCACTGTCGTAATTGTCGACAGGGTTGCTTGACTTGCGGGTCGGTGTATACGTGTATCGAATGTCGTAGCGGAGCATCCGCCATGCTTTGAAGAGGTTTGGCATTGATGATGCGGCAAAGTCCATCTTTGAGGCGATGGCGTCGAGACCGCTGGCGTGGTTCCTGAGGCCAAAAGCCGTGCCCGCCTCCAATTCGTGGTATGCTAGAAGGAGGGCTGCGCCGGCCAGCTCCTCGCTGCTCTTGTTGGATCGCTGTATTTGCAGCTGAAGGTCCTTCACCGCTGTGTCGTAGTAGACCCAGACGCATTTGTCGTCACATATCCGCCGCAGGCTCTGAAAGTCCATCGGTAACCGCTCTGCCAATTTCAGATGGCTCGCGGACAACGCCAGGACTGCCGCTCGGAAACAGCTGCTCGATTGGAACAGGTTCGAGAAGGCTAGCGCGACGGGGATTGCGGGAATGACATTTGTGTCGAAATGCTGTACAAGTGACTCTTCGAGGGGTAGCGAGATCTGGAGGTCGGTGGTAGGTTCGCCCAGAAGGGACTCCTCGGCAGATGATGTGTCGAGAGGCGAGTCTTGAGACACGAGGAACTCGTCCCAGTTGGCAGGTGTCAAAGCCTCCGGTGAACTTTGCCGCGGCGAGGTAGTATCGTCGGATGCACGTCCAGGCAGCGGAGTCGAAAGGCTTTCGATGACGGTACCCAGCACAGGAGCGACCTCAGGGAATACCTGCGACGGCGCATTGGGGATATCGAAAAGACCCCAGGGCAGCGCAAACGCGCCTCCAGACCAGGCTTCAGTCGACATGAAGTTGGTAGACGGTGCCGGCACCGGAGCAGACGGGGCCTGAGCGCTGAGCGCCGGTCCGATGATGATGTCGGGGCGAACGACTTCGGACGACGCCGTATCCGTGGCCGTCATGCGACGCTTTCTCCGCGCATCCTCATGTCGCAGCGCCGACCAGCGAGCGGCCTCAAACTTTCGTGACGACTCTGCGGCCAAGGCCGTCACGTCTTTGAAGGCGACGGGACGATCGTAGCCGCTGCACTTGATGCCGCGACGAACACAGGCGGAGCAATCGGGGCGCGTCTCGTCACACTGCAACAGGTCAGCCCGCGGTCGTTTGCAAGAGATGGACGTGTACTAACCTTGCGTCGCCTTGTTTTGCAGTTTTGGCATCCGGTCCGTTTTCGGACGATGTCTGTCTTCTTGGATCGTGATGATTGCGTCTCCATTGGCGGTCGACCAACAGCTGTGTCACCGCTCAGCGCAAGGGGTTTTGCTATCGAGTGGTAGAAAGCTGTCGTTCAGGAATGCGTAGCGGGGTTAAGGGGAAGGAAGCTGTCCATACTGAAGACGAGATATGAGGCCGTTTCGATCTGTTGGGGAGGATGGTTGGCATTTTGGTCGGTAAGCCGGCAGGCAGATTGTGCCGATGGCGGTAATCTGACTGACATGACAGGATCCAGGATGGCGGCGTCGGGCGAGATGCTCGTGGAGGGCGCAGCGACACTGAACTAGTGGGGGCACAAAATCCCCACAATGCTGACTCTACGTTGTCGCGGTTGGCTGCAGATAGCGGCAACAAAATGGCACTATGCCTAAACAGGCTCGCGGGTGCGACGCTACGCCTGTTTTGGCAGAGCTGTCCGCTGCTTTTCAGCGTTGCGCATGAGAACGGGGAGGCGTGATTTTCAATCGTGACTCTCGGTTCTTTTGAGACTACCTCATTTGCCTGCATCTTTGCAGTCGTACTTCCTGTTTACTGAGTATCCGAAGCCTCGAAGCTTTTGCTTCAATGAAGGAGTTACAGTTATTAGAGACGACATGGCCATTTTGTGAAGAATTCTTTTGTGAATTTTTATATGACCAGGGATACATAAGAGGTCCCCCTTACTCTAACCACCCCTTGTATATCTAGTAAACTGCCCCTATTAACTACTACTACGCTATAGTAATTATATATATATCTTTAAGTTCTTTTAATAAAGCGCTATACTTTAATAATATAAAACGCTTAATTTAATTAATATTATGTAGCTTATTTGTTTTAAAATTTATTTTAATATATTTAAAGTATTTCTATACTTTAATGTAATAATATATTCTTTTATTAAAGTATACTAATAGAAAGTAGTAATATATTTAATATACTTTTAAGTTTTATACTAAGGGATTAAGTTATATATATAAAAATCTATATATTTTATTCTAGTTTTTTAAATAATTATAAAAAGTTATTACTATTTTTAAAGTAGTAAAAGATAATACTATGTTACGGTCAGCTATCCGACAGTAGGGTCTGCTAACAGAAGCTGGGGATTGACACGTTATAACAGTACACTGAGGTCGTGGTCTGGGTAGTAGGTCGTAGGCTGATAGTAGATCGGTCGTCAGAGGCTAAGGTGATCAGTCTTAGGCTCAACAAGTAATTCGCAGTGAAGGTAAGCTGAGAGTATCCGTGAGGATGAATACTAAGTTGATTGCTGAAGAGCTATGGAAGTCTGACCATGAGCCAGGCTCAGGGTCATACTATATACAAGTCTAATTCCGAACATGTTCCTTTGTACCTTGGGTCGATCTGGATCATTCTGATCCAGAATGATCGTTCGGCCCCCAAGTCGTGTTGGATCATATTGATCCAATATGATCGTTATCTTATCGTCACGTGACTTGGACCATAGTTCTTCCGTTTACCGAGTGAGTCCCTGTTGTTCCCGTGATCCTGCAGTACAAATGTCCTGTCCTAGCCGCCCGCTGCCTAAGTGGGTTGGTTATCTGTTATTCCTGCATATCGGGTCGTAACATACTAATATAGTGTTATAACCTATAAATAAGGATAATAGCTAAATAACCTACTTCGGCGTTAAGTAGCTAGAATAAGATATTTATACTATAAAACTATAAAAGTAATAAAGACTTACTTAGAAATAAAAGAACTATAATATAAGTTATATAATAATAAAATAAGAGATTAGATCTACATACTAAAGATATAGAGGTTATACTTAGTAAAAATAGATCTTATTTATATTAAGAATAGTAATAAAATGAAAAATACTATTTAGAACTTATATATAGTACAACTTTAAACTTAGTTCTTAGTTAGATTTCTATAGCTCTTTAGTAATTAACTTAGTATTTATCTTTAAAATACTCTTAGCTTATTTTTACTATAAATTACTTATTAAGTCTAAGACTAATTACTTTAGCTTCTAAAAACTTAATTTATTATAACTTATAACTTATAACTAAGACTATAACCTTAATATACTATTATAGTGTATTAATCTTTAGCTTCTATTACTAGACCTTACTATTAGATAGCTAACTATAATATATAATATAGTAATAATATCTTAATATTAAAAGAGTAATAAGTTATAGTAATATAAAAACACAGATACCTACCTCTTATAATTAAAGCGATTTACGCTCTTTTTATATACCTCTATAAGTAGCTATAGAGGTTTCTCTATAAAGCTTAAGCTATCCTAGCCCTTAAATATTTCCCTATAAGAGTTATATAGCAGTTAATAAAGTGCGCCTCTAGGCAGCAAACTACGAAGAAAAAAGTTAGAAGGGAAGAAAGAGACGACATAGCAGACGACAGTGGCAGACGACGGCGGCGGCAGCGACAAGAATGACGGCAGACGACAATGAGCTTGGGGTTTTCAAAAAAAGAATTCGCTGTATTGACTACCTTGAATCCAAACATCCTGGGACCCTGACACCTTGTCAGGTTGTCCGAACCAACCGTGACGCGTCGCAGCAATCGATTCTTCCACGGTGAACGTAGCGCCATGTTCATGGATCAGCGACTCTACGAGTTCATAGGCCTTGGATTCGGCGTCTGGGTTGGCCTGCTTGATGAATGCGTCCTTTAGTAAATAGCTATACGCGCAGCTGACTCCTGGCTCGTCTCCGGAGCCAAGGTGCAAGATGTTCTGGTACGTCTGGTTGACATTGAGTCCATACTCGATGCAGGTTGAAATCACCTCCATCGCTCGTTCCAGTTTACTGCTGGGTAAAGAGAATAGGTTGCCAGCAATGAAGGCATGAAAGTGTATGCTCTGCCGAGTGATGACTGTTTCGTATGCAAATCCAGCACCCCTTTCCAAAAGCGTGCGTAAAAGATCTATTCGGCCGTGGTACGCTGCGGCCTCAATGGGCGTCTGGAACGGGGGGGGTCCTGAACCACTCCTGAAGAAGGGTAGTCTCGTTGAGTATTCCGGATATGAGCCATCTGGCAGTGATCCTGCTTGTAAAAGCGCTGAAAGGCCGTCGACGGTTATGCCCCTTTCAATGTGCTAGGTAAGAAGAGGCTCAGACGTTGTCGTTTTCTGATCGTCGATTGGCAACCCTGGGTCTATTTGTCGAAGAGCCCGTATCATGTCGCTACTGCTCGCAAGATGGAATAAGGTAATCTGTTCATCACGATCGACGAACTGCATGAATCGGTCCCATGGTTTCTGCTCTTCAACGAGAAGACCCAGAAGCTCCACGTGGTCGTTTTTGACAGCGTGTTGTACCAGGGTTGGATGTAGTAAATACTCGCGTTCCACATTATTGAATCCGCAGGAATGGGTTACTTCGCAGTTGCATTGAATGATTGGATGGCGGAGCCGAATCTGTGGAAGTCGGGATTCAATATCGTCGATCTTATATCCACGCCTCAATAGGTGTCGGGCGAAATCGACGTCGCCTTTGTGTATGAAAGCCCAAGACATCGCTCGATTGAGGCCACGGGCTAGATCGAACTGGATAAGGGTATTGACTGTGGGGGTTATTGGGCTAATTTTGTCGCTGTTTATGAGTCCTCCTTGAAACGCTAGCGCTGAGCAGGTCCGATGCAGACTTGATATATCAGGGAGATTGAGGTGGTCGCAGATAAGAAAAATGCAGTCTTTTGCCAATGTGATAATGTTGAGTCTCTGATGGGTGTGCCGTCGTGGCTGGCTGAGTGCGTAATCTAGTTGCCTGTTAGAAACAATTTGCAGATGTTCGAAGCCTTGACGCACGGCTGCAATAAGAGAAGTGCACCATGATGACAACCCGAGGTGCTCGATGTATTGAATCTGATGCTCGACAGAAGGATACGTGATGCTGAATGCGACGGGAGAAACGAATGGATTTGCAAATGTATAGAGGACGTGACCAGACCTGAGGATTGACGTCTGATGCGTGTGGTCTGAAGTCAAGAAGAAGGTTAAGTGGTCTTAGCATCGATTTTCGCTCCTACTTCCACACCTCATGTACCTTTCGAAGCTGGCGGTAATTGCCTTTCTTTTACTCCCGCTCCTCGCCCTTTCCTCAGCGCCAACTTCCCTGTGGCGTCGTCACCTTCCGCCTTTCGCTGCTGTTCGTCCCTCTACAATAGGTTGCTCGTGGCATCCACCACACCAACTGCGACTGCTTGAGATACCCAACTGCAGAAACTTCGACCGACAGACCGACACCTGCTTGGACATCGCGATCCTTCCGAATTCTCCCACCTGGCACGCTTTCAACTGGAATAAGGTAATCCGATCTTGGCAGGGAGCCGCACATAGCCCTGAGCAGGAGCATGGCGCTATTCCAAATCTCATCGGCCAAGGTAATCAGCCGCGCACCAAATTGCAGCACTGGCAGACACCAACCCGTCGGCGCATGCCCAAGGCAAGACCCCCATACCGTGAAACACTCCACAAGGGCTAACTTCGCAAGCTCTGCGCTCTTCCGGATGCGAGACGCATGTTGTCAAATTAGGCTCAGGATCAGCGACGCCACAACCCCCACAGCCGTCGCCGACTGCATCTCCGCAGTGGAGAAAGTCCTCGGAGCCCAACTATGACTCAGGCCGGACACTTGATGGGAGTGAGGGCCTCGCTAGAACTCGCCCAGTCATTGAGAAATGGTCATGATCAACTTGGATGATTGGACCGGTCGCATCGTAGGTCGGGTGCCAAGACAGAAGCTTCGCGCGGAGGGGGGAAATTTTAGGCAGCCAACGTCGAGATGTAACCGAGTTGCGGCACAGCAAACAAGTTGAACAAGGGTTGCAGTCACCAACCGATAAATCAAAGCGATCGTTTGTTGTAGTTCAGCTGCTTTGCCGCAATCCACCGTTCATTTAAGAAAGCAACGGCCCATTCTGCTCGGCTTTCCAGCCTGCTCTCTTTTCCCCTTGCTGCGCTGATTTTCAAAGACTCCAAGGCATTCCTCAAAGACCGTCCCTCAAAGAACTCAAATCCCAGCAACCTCTCCTATCCCTTCAATCATAAATACAATGCAGCTACTCAAAGCCATCACCCTCACCTCGGCAATGCTGCCAGCCGCCCTCGCCAAGATCGACCCCCTCCCAACCTCGACCGACGCAGAGTCGTACCTCTCCGACCACCCAAGCCTCTCCACCGTCGCCACCGGCACGCAAGCGACCTCCCTCGTCAGCGCCATCTACAGCGTCGAGAAGAGCTGGAGGGACGAGGACATGTACACGACCATGTACTCGCACATGTGGTCAGCCGCCGCCAAGGCCACCAACAGCCCCGACGTGGTCGCTTCGCTGGCCGTGACGGGCTGGTCATACTGGGACACCACCGAGCAGAGCTGGTGGAAGGATAACATGCCGGACAAGGAGAATAAGTTTGTGTCGGAGTACATGTCGGATTGGGAAAGGGCGTACCAGAAGGTGATGGCAACCGCAACGGGAACTGGGTCCAAGGGCGCGGCGCCGCGGTGCACTGGAATGGCGATGGCTGGGGTTGCGGCTGGAGTGGCGGCGGGAGTCATGGTTGCGATGTGAGACGTACTTTGGAGAAATGGTTGTTGACTGGTGTACTCCATAAGCGAATGTTCAAACATCATATTCCAAATCATGTCAGAGAGAGCGCGTGATATTAAGAATAACTAACGTAACTTGCCAAATAAGGCTGGGCTGAGAAGCAAACTGGGCGCTGCCTCCAATTGAGGAGTCAATAAACCTGGATGTGTGAAATAACGCCAGACCCTCCTGCCGATTTCCTAAGAGTTCAAGATCTCCTCTCGGCGCTGTCCCTCAGCAAAGATGTCCTCCAGCTTTCTGGCTCCCTGACCAAAAAGAACGGGCTTCTCCTCCAAGATCAAGATGATCTTGTCCACCGTCTCTTGGAGCTTGAGCTTATCGACCAGAGTGCGGGCATCAAGAGCGCACTGCGCCTTGGTCTGGGTCTTGGCGGCTCCCGTGTCGGTGGGCTCAGCAAGGGTGGGTGGAGGAGGAGGGCGATTCTCAAACATGGTCCGGCTGTCGCACATCTTCTTCACGACACGAGCGACAGCCCTAGCCACGTCCAGGCCATGTTCCTTGTTGAGCCGAGCGCCGGTGCGGTCTTTTGAGTGGGCCTTCGTGAGTCTCTTGAGGAAGGATTCGTCGGTTAAGTCCTTTGTTGGGTGCGCGCGTAGGACCTTGAAAACGGTTTCAACAAAGAATAACTGCCGGAAGATGAGGGAAGACTGGGAGAGACTGTAAGGTCGATAGTTTCTATTGATGTGGAGAAGCTGGTCGAGCAGCTTCGCAGGCGCATCTTTGCCGAAGAAGGACCCATCAGCCTCTCTGCAGCACTCCAGCTGGGACATGTCGATGAGACGCCAGCCTGAACAGAATTAGCTGACGTGTTGCGCGAATTGTGAGTGCGAGTACGGCGATTAATACTCACTCATTTTGACAGGACGACAGTGACGGACGTCGGTGTGGGTAGGACGCAGGAGAGAAAGCGTGGCCGACTGATAGAAGTATCCCAGGAGGAGGGTCGACTGAGGACGAGAGGACCGTATCAACGCGGGACGAAGCTGAGGAGAGGTGTGACGAAAGTCGCGCTGAGGAATGGCGATAGGCTTGGGAAGGTGGAAGTCGTTGCTCAGAGTTGGTAGCAATCGAGGACGTGGCGAAGAAGGTTCCCACGTTAGCATCCTTGTGTAGAGAAAGAAAGAAGAGAGAGGCTTCAGGCAGCTCAGAAACGAGATTTATCTACAGATGCTGGAGAGCCGTAGACCCACGTGGGGCATCTTCAATCTCACTTTGAGTTCGCCTGAATTCACCTTCAAGCCGTTGAGTGAACGAGCAGTAGGTCGGGCTCAGTTAGGTAAGGTAGGCTGTCCTACCGCCAGAAGACCTCACCTTCTGGTCGTCGCGACCCACACATTGGCGATCCACGTCATGGTGAATGAAGCGAGACTGCGAAGAGCCAGCAGCCGCTCCAAGCGCCAAGCGCACGCCCGCCCTTCGGGCTGGGCTTTAAGTCAAACTATCGACAAAATCTGCCAGAGTTCTAAGGTCTAGTGGTCACAGGATGCATCCGATTGGGGAAAGTCCTTCTAGATAACAGGCATGGCCTAGGATCGAGCGTTCGATTCCCGCCTCAGGCGGCTTGGACTTGAAATACTGGTCCAAGGTCGAAGTGTGAAATCCTTTTCTTTTGTGATTCTTTTCACTGTTTTTTGCAGCTTTATATGTTACCACCTACACTTCAAGTTATAGCTGCTGATTAGGCAGACTTAAAGTGAAGTATTGTGTCTAAGCAAAAGTTTGGGTGAATATGAGCTCTGTGAGGCGTCGCTCCTACTTATCGATCTACTGCTACAGCAGAAGTTGAGGAGGCACTTCAAGGGTGGTTCTGATCTCGCTCAATCTGGAGCGCAGCTCCTGAGGCGAAGCGTAGCGAGGGAGTCACACATCTATTACCTTAACCACTAAAGTCAAGGCGCAAAAACGATATAAGAGAGCTCTTCGCTAACCAGCCGCAGCTTTAGGGCCCTTCGCGGATTAGCTAAGCGAACTGGAGCTAATGTGAGGTTATTCCAGCAGGGCAGGAGCTTTAGAGGGCAAGCGTGAGGGCAGGTGGGAGGGCTACGCTCCCGTAGTTGCGCTGAGAGAAAATTCAGCGGCGAAGGTCTGGGCTATCGAAGATAAGAAATATTTTAGAAGGGTTTCCAATCCTGCACCGGCCTTGTAATCGCGCCGACGTTGACAACACGTGACCCAAGCGCAAGGTGAGATCCGGATACCAGGAGGAGCCAAAACTTTCAAATTTCCACCTCAACACCACAACCACCGTGTCTGCGATCCTTTCCATCTGTCGAGCAGAGATCAGATTCAGCTCAAGATTGTCGCCCGAAAATTCCCCGAGATACCCGAGTAAGCTGCCCCATAACCATGCGCCTTCGAGATAGCTAACACGTCGTGAGCAAGACTCCAAAATGACCGACTTCAATCTCGACCAGCTCCTTCGCGTGCCCGGCTTGACCTTCAAGGCCGCCGGCCCTGTGCTTGGCACAGACAATATCGCCGAGTCCGCCCTCCGTCTTTGCCAGCTCGACTCTGGCCAGCGTCACCAGGGCGCCAGTCAGCTCTTGGTCGTGAAGCGCATCACCTACTTCGCGCGTGGAGCTCTCGGTATCAGCACGCACTACCCCGATATCGGTCCCAAGACAGTTGCCTATCAGAGCATGGTCACACGAAGCGTCACTCTCGACAATATTGCCCAACGCGAGCATGTCGTCAAGGGCCTCACCATGCGTCAAGCCGTCATGCGCATCGTCGACAACTACCGCATCGCCCACAATCACTACGTTCTCCACGCCGACGTCGTCGACCCCCCTGTTCCTGTCGCTCGCGAGAATGAGACAGAGGCTGCGCTCGCTACCCGCCAGCGATTCGATTTCGCGCTGCGAGAGATGTGGGGCGTCCTCGGCCAGCTTCAAGACCTGATGACTGTGAGCGGCAAAAAGACTCTGGCTGCGAAGCAGGCTCTGGCTCAGGAGGTCAAGAAGGGAGAGCTCTTGCAGCAGAAGCTTCGTCTCCACGAGAAGGATGCCAAAATCTAGAAGAAGGAGCATCTTACCTCTCGCGACAAGTTCATGGCAGCTGAGAAGAAGGCAACTATCTTGCAGAGTGAGAATGAGGACTCGAAGAAGGAAAATGAGGACTTGGAGAAGGAGAATGAGGACTTGAAGAAGGAGAATGATGACTTGGAGAAGGAGAGTGATGACTTGAAGAAGGACGGCATGTATGCAATGTCGGCTATCGAGGCTTTCGAGGACAGAGGCATCTTCGAGGATGGGCTCAACGAGCTGGAGGCGATTCCGCAGTGATGTATCAGCGACGACTTGGAGACGGGCTTTTGATACCCAGTGGCTATTGCGCATGGAAGAAGGAACTCAGAATACGGTTGGAACGATCGTTTCACGATTGTCATGAGGTTTGGGCTATCGAATGTCAGGGTTACAGACCAGAAGTAGCATAGGGAACTGGCATGTCCAATTGCGTCCGCCCAAACATCGTGTCATATCGCACACCGAAGGTTCCAACATCGGTGATGGTCTTGTCTCGTTTCCTGTCAATTTGGTCTCCTCTGTCGCAATTATCCCGAATATGCGGGTCCTTTGTTTGTCGAATTCAGCAGCGCGGGTCTTTCACACGCATGCGTCCCTCCGAGCCTGCGGTAATCTAGCATTATTAGATAGCTATGATAGATGAATGTAGGTCTCGATATACGAACAATGCCATCCATCCTGGACCTTCAATGCCAAAGTATCTCGTGACGATTGGCTGACCACAAGCCTTTGAGCAGCGCCGCCGTGCCCACAGCAACAATACTTAAGTCTGAAACCATCTTGCATTCAGCACATGGTTGGTCAAACGGTTTAACTACCTGGATTTGACATTGCAGCCCGAGTAACCCCCGAGGGTCAAGTTCGAAATATGGCTAAGACAACAGTCTGGTGCGAAAGCCGTCACATGGAGAGCTTCATCCTACTTTTTGAAGTGCTCTGCATCAGCGAATGACTATTTTGGGGCATTTACACAACTAGGTTCCCCCTCGCGTATCGCAACCTAGCTTCGTGGCTGCAATTAGAGACACTCTTGCCGCTCTACGTAGGTATTAATTAAGAGTTCGGCTTCTTATCGCGAAGGAAAGCGGAATAGTCATTGCCTGCGTTATAACTGAACTGAAATGGCTCAGTCTATCCCCAACCTGGTCGAATCGCTGAGTTCGGATCCACGCATTTTGCGTGCTTGTTTTGGGTATGTAAACCTATGCCATTCAAATGCTGGCAAAGGTCTTCGTATGTTCAAATGACATGGAAGATGTAACTGTTGATTCCCAATACTAAAAGAGGCGGCTGCCTCGGTCACTTTCTCATGCACCAAACGCTTGTAATAGGCTTTGAAGGCACTGCGTGTTTCATTTTATCAGTACCATTGCGATTTTCTGAGATATTCCTTCTACCCATCTATGAACCCTGAGGCTGCCGCGTTTTCAAATGAATGCATTACTCCGCAGCCAGCATGGCTGCTAGTATTGGCTCCCTTAACCCGGGAATCAATTATGCTCATGGAGTAAGCTCTCCTAGGAATTTTCATCTGCTAAGGTTTCCATTCCTCTTTTACCCCGGTAGTAGGACAGTATCAAAGGATTCTCATTCAGCCTATACGGTCTCTCGTCTTCTACCTCGAATGTATCTTTTTCCGATTTCCAGAGGCTGGATCCTCTCCAGCAACGGAACCCTTTGAACCATTAGCTTCGTGCCACTGGAAGACTTTTTGGTACACTCACCTGTGTTCGCGAGAGGCAATTTATTTAGGTGGAATTGGCATCGTTGGCGCATGATGCATTGTTTACCGAACGGCCGTAGGCGGTCAGGGTTGCGTTATCTTCCAGAATCTTGGGAACATCGCGATTGCCATTTCGGAGCTTTCGGCGGTTTCGTCTTTGGTTACGCAGATGAGGTTTTTCGAATTCCTCAAGTTCGTCCAAGTGACCCAACAGGGTGAAGTCAGGTTGCGAATTGTCTTCATCCATGTGTAGCTGAACGTAACTCCTCCGAGCCTTTCGGTACGCGTTGACAATCCGAAAGATAGCATTCTTGACGCTCCTGCCATGCTTTGAAACTTCTTTTGATACAAGAGGCATTCCGAACAGAGCGCTGCCAAGGCACCTGTCGAGAACCCTGGACCAGAAAGGATGGGAGTTGAATTCGATCTCTTTCTCGTGATCGGCGACTAGCGTGGTGTAAAGAATGATTTGCCACAAGTTGAACTCAAAGTCCGTATAGTCTGGCTTGGGACTGAGTTCGGAAGGTTCCAAACGAAGAATGCGCATGGCCATAGCCGCGATCTTGTCTGAACCTAGACAGGGTCCGGGAGGAAAGTGAACACCCTTGCCATCTAGACGGAGAAGCTTCTGGTTGCGCTCTTGGGCTCGTCTCTGAGCCCGCGAGCAGGTCATTGCTGCTGTTCCGTTGACAGTTAGAGGGATTTGTGTCGCACACAATGTGAATGAAATTAGGTCAACATACGCAGGCAGGGTATTCCCAGATGGTTAAGTGAGAACAGTGGAGGAGTGTATGCGCGGTTGTGTGCAGTAGCGGAAGTTGTAGTTGATGAAGTGTGATCGGGAGGTACGGTGTCGAAAGATGTCTGATTGGGATGAGATTTGTCGGAGAGGATTGCGGCGCTTGTCCTGGCGGTGAAGAATGCAGAAAGTAGAAGGGGGTGAGGAGGAAGTGGAAGGTGTGGCTTTTGCCTGGGTACCTACGTAGCCCTCTGATTGCATGTCGAGGCCGCCCAAAGGCCTAAGGCAGAAAACCCGTCAGATTCTGGAAGGCAGGTGCTCGCCGCTAATTCAGTGATCAATAGGAAGCAAAATACACAGCACCCGGGCGACCTATTTATCAAAGGCGTCAAGTCTTATGATGTCAAAACCATGGCGAACTTATTGCACTTGTCGTCCTATTCCACCACGTAGCTTCAAAACCAATCTTCATAATTTGAACTTCAACTTTCCAGCCTATCTTCAATCCATACGTCTTTCCCATCAGCCATGTACCCCCATATTAACTCGGAGTTCAGCCCCAAATAGCTGGCGGCAATGGCATCCAAAGACATCATCTCTGTGAGATACTGAATGTGTGGAAAGTAGAAAGCAAAAGTCTCCCGAGTACATCTCGCTTAGCCAGTTTCTTTCTCGTGCAACTCTTTGTCGACCGCAATGGCAGGGATGCCACATTTCTTTGTGCTTGTGCTGCCTCGTTGGGAAAAGCCTGCGTCATTCACAATTAGTCTTTGATCCTCTCTTTTCCGTTTGGAGTGTCAACTTACCTTCAATCTTGATCAATGCAAATCGCCTCCGCCACTGTGCTACCACTTGGGCTGGTGAGAGCACGTGCTCTCTTCACCGCGGCAGCGCGTGCGTAGGGGAGCTCAATGCCTTTGAGGGCAGCCTCTCGGGTGACGGCAGCAACCTTTGCCTGCTCCTTTTTGATCGCTGCCTCAAGCTCTTTGACCCTCCCCAGATTCTCACGGTTCATGTCGAGTACGTCCTGCATCTGTTGGTTCAGGATCTTGCGGGCTGACTTGTCACCCTGACGGTAGCCTTTGGCGTGTGCCTTCTCATGATCTCGCTCATGAGCCTTCTTCTGCACGCGGAGGATAGCGACACAGTGCTTCTTGACCAAGGCCTTGTCCTCATCAGAGACATCAAGCTTGTTGACATACTGCTCTGCCTCGCGGATGGTGGCAGGCTTGGCCCTAGGTAGCTTTCGCATGGCAGGACTCATGTGAATTTCGTCGTCGTCATCAGTCTCATCGTCATCAGTAGACTCATCCGTGTCGGTGTCATTGTGGGTGGACGAGGGAGAAGGTAGACCAACGTCAGCTTGGGCAAAAGCCATGTTCATTTGCCGCACGATCTCCTAGTCGTGCATAGCTTGGTGGAGCTGATGGACATCCTTCGCCTCAGACGAGTAATCGAGAGGGGCTTCAAGCAAGGCTGCAGCTTCGTTGGGGTGGGTGCTTCTGTGCTGCTCCCAGCCTCGCTGGTAGGTGTCGATGAGGTATGCGAGACGAACCAGGACTTTGGGGTCGGCGTCTGATATAGCAAGATCATCGCGAAGGTTCTCCTTGGCCTTCTCCCAAAACTTGACGGTGTGGAGGCTCAGAGTGGGTTCATCGCAAGCAAGTTGAGTAACGACGTCAACTATCATGGTGAGACGGAACGCAAAAGCGCCGATGGTTGTGTGAGTGTCGAGATGCAGAATGGGGAGCAACTCATCGCCGTCGTAGAAGAATGTCAGTTTGAACGAACCGTCGAGGCTGAAGCCGGGGAGACCGGCGAGAGCGGATGACAGAGCCATCATTTCGAGCTGGGTGGGTCTTCGTCTGGTCCAGACCGTGGCGAGTAACGGCTGTGGCCAAGGTGCGATTGAAGATTGATGGAGATGGTGAGCTTTCAGCCAAGGCTGAGATGGAAGTTGGGAAGGAGAAGATGGATCAGGACGGTCCGACGAAGGGGATGTGAATGGAAGGCATGCGGTTAGATGGCCTAAGGTAGGGTACCTTACGTTAATTGGGATGTGGGTCCCACTTCGGACCCACAAGCACATTACCTAGATAGTGTCACGGTGCATCTTGCCCAAGCTTGAGGTGGTCGCGACTTCAGGTTGTTCGTTTTCTTGCGCTGTTAATTGCCACCTATCGTCGAGGGTCGTGGCGAGCAAAATGCCACAATGACTTTATTTTTGATGTCTATTCTACAAGCTCATGTAATGCAATGCAACCCCTCCATGATGACTACTTCCCCATTCTGGGCAGGCACAAAAAGTCCAATGCTAACCTTCCTTCAACATTTCAGGTTCGTACTAACCTCCTTCTAGTAGAGACCTGACGAGTCTAAATAGGAAAGCACGTCTCGAGTCATTGATATGTTGGATATCGTTCAATCATCAGTCAGGTCGATAACCTCAGTCTCGTCTCGAACCGACTTGGAGTTGTTGGACTCGTCCTTGTCGGTGTCCTCGTCGGTGTCCTTATCGGTGTCCTTGTCGGTGTCCTTGTAGGTGTCCTTGTCGGTGTCCTTGTCGGCGTCCTTCATTTCGGGGCTCTTCTGGGCAACACTGTGGTGGTATGCAGTGCTCTCGGTCTTGATGGTGACATCATCATCGTCGGTGTGGCCCTCACCGGTCTGGGGCTGTCCCTTTACGACGGTGACCGCCGTATCCTTGGCGAGGCTCTCATCGTCGAGAACAGCAGCACCGGCGTCCTCATTCGCTGAAATCGCCTCGTACTTGAGAAGACGGGCCTTGAGCTCATTGATCTCTCTCTCCATGTCTCTGATATGACGGTCACGGCCAATGTTGTCCATGGCGGAGCGACGCATCATCTCCCGCTCCTGCTGCAAGACATTCTCAGATCGGCTCATCATCATCTGCATGCACATGTCCCAGCCGGAGCTCCACTTGGCAAGGGAAGCGTCCTTGAACTTCTTGTCGCCCTCTAGCTGAGCATAGTATTGGGCGGCAGCGGCCTTGTGCTCGCGCTCCTCGAGAATCTCGAAGCCTCTGTTGTCGACCGTGGCGCGGAAATCGCCGCCCGTGACGGCACTCCAGTCAGCTATGGCAAGATGGAGATCCCAAAAGACATAGTTGGTGCCAACGGGACTGGCCACAAAGCCCTTGGTGCTGTGGGGGTGGTCCTTGGCATACTTCAGCCAGGCAGCGTAGTAAAGCTCGACAAGATACTTCCGCTCCCGAGTCTCTTCATTGGTGGCAGACGCAAAGATCGAGTCATTGGCCAGAATCCGGGCTTCTCCACGTCCTTGGGCTCCAGACCGTATGCGTGGATGTTTGTCAGAGCCGCTCGGATGATGCTGGTAAGTCTGGCAGCAAACTTCTTCTTCCTGGTGTGGAACGGGCGATGGTCGGGGTCGAGGAAGACGAATCGGAACACAGCCCGATGTCCGGTATCAATGAGATGCTTGGCCAAGTTCTTGTGCTTAGTCTCGAGATGGATTGTGAAGGCGAAGCCATCAATCATCATGGACTTCTCCATCAAGGAGAGGTTGCCAGGGTTGAGGTTGGACTGCGACATATTGATGTGGGGGATATCAATGTGAACTGAGTAGAAGGTTAGCGTGCTTGCATTTGAGGCTTACGAGTATCAAAAATTACCTTTGTGAAGTTGCTTAGAGGTAAAAGACTTCGCGATAGGGGGAAGGAACCTGAACAATGGTGACTGGGACAAAATGGCAGTCGTTGCAGTCGAGCGTGCTGGAAGTATGCGAATGAAAATCAGGTCGAAAAGACGAAGAGGAAGACTAGAGACGATGGCGGGAGAAACCAAAGACGACAACGTTGGAAGTGGACGAAGTTGAGATCGTGCACTCACGCGGTGGGTGTGGAAGAAAAACAGCCGTTGACGCTTGGGTGAGTTGAATGAGAAGATATTTTTCCGGCGAAGGGCTGCGGCAAGGCCGACCCAGGAGGTAGGAACATCGAAGCAGCCCAAGTACGCGCCTTCTGGAACTGAGAGAAACCCGACTCGAAGCACACGCGGCACCGGGTGAGGTGAAGTCCCCAGAAGTGGGGCATCCTGCCGCTCAAAGCTCCCCATAGGCCGGCACCACCTTGTGGTATGGTATATGAGTTGGGTACGTTCTGGAATCTGTCACCAAATCGGGGCTTCGCCAGCCACTGGGCCACTTGGCCTAGTTGGTTGTGTTGTTGCTGCCACGGGTAGCTCGGGCTCTCTCGACACATGTGAATGGGGTATCTTGCCTGGCGGGGTATTAACATTCGAAAGTCGTACTGACCTGCCTACTCAATTTGGTATTTCTTTTTTGCAACTTCATTTTTTATTTTCTAATAGAAAATGGGTTGGAATGGTTTTTTGCTTCCGTGTCTGCCATCGTTTTGCTCATCTTTACGTGGAGGATTCGCGGTTGGGTGCCCCACCCTGAAGCTCCAGTGCATTCTGACCGGCCACATCCAGTACGCACCAGTAACTTAGCCGTCACCCGAGCCTAATAGGTAATCTCAATAGGCACTGGTATTAACGTTCTTCCGTACTGCGACTGGAACTCGCGTACCTTAGGTACCTATTGATGGACGCGAGGCAGACTCTTCACATGCCACGCTCCCCGGAAAGGTAGTGGTCTCCATCATTGCTACTCCAGCCATACTTCAGCGACCCAGCGACCGCCGCTGTGTCTCTACCATGGCGTCTGAGCTGAAGAATCCTTGCGAAAAGGCTACATCTTCTCGTCTCCTCCGGTACGTTCAATTTCTTGGAGTAAGGTTTCATGCTGATAAACTCCCCTCGGACACCAGATAAACCGCCAAGAACATGCAAGAGCGACGAACGCAAGGCCTAGACCCTACAGAACCCAAAGACATACGAACCAGTTTTTCTGTCTTGAGAACGACCGTCACGAAACTCGAGATCGAAGCCAACGCCTACCAGGAGGCCATCAAGAAACAAGATCTCCTTATCGGAGAAGCTTTCAACATCTTGCAGGATCCATCATCGGGCCATCCAATGCGACAGACTCCTTCCATCATCTCCAGAAGCTCCGCAAAGTCCTGGACCGCCTCATTGGAGCACCTTTGGGACCTCTACACGGAGCGCGCAGCTCTCAGAACCAAGCTTATGAAGATTAACGAGGACAAGAAGACGGCGGAGCGTTCAGTGCAAGCGCTCAAGAGCCTCACGATCACCAAGGCCAGTAAGAAAGCCGAAACGCCCACGGGAGATGCTGTCGCGACACTGGCGTCTGCCATGAAGCATCTTGCTCTTCAGACCGTGACGACACCAAAGATTACGGAAGCACAGAAGACGCCGTCTGATTCCAAGCAGCAGAGCAATCAGATCACGCGTTCTAATTGCGGGAATCTTGGAAGGCCTGAAGCGAAGCTTCGTCAGACGACAGAGCCGTCGACCGAGAAGAGGCGAGCTTCCCATGGAAGGTATTCTATTCGCATTGTCGAGGATAATGAGCCCTGGAAGACATACGGCTACCAGGGTGACAACTTTTACGATCACTACGACCACATTCGTGCCCTGGCTCGGAAGCGATGAGCTCATGGGCGGTCGGAACTCTTACAGAAGTCATCACGCCCGCTGGCAACAACGGAAACACGGTCACGTGGGCGAAATTACATATGAATCGTACTCTTCATGAGTAGCAGTCATTTGTGCTCTTCATGGTTATCATTACTCTTCATGAGTAGCCCTCTGAGAACTGGGAGGACAGAGGTAGCAGTTTAGATCCATCAACGTAACTTTCAAAGAAAAAAACAGTGCCACCTGTTTTGTGACCTTTCTTGCTACCAAAACGTCTAAACAAGGCCCGAAGTCATTGGCTGTACCCCCGTGGAAAACATCGAGTCACGGAGGCCCTCTTCACCGCTCCCCAGACGCCCCTAATAATGAAGCTGACTGACTAAAAGCCCTTGGCGAGTACGTATTTGCATCATTGGCCTCAGCTTTGACTTGGCTACGTAACTAGACAATGAACCTGTTCTTGTTTTTCGAGTCTGCCTCCCTCTGAGTAAGAAGGCTCTGCTGGTTGTTGACATGCTTGTTTGTCTCAAAGAGCCCCTGCTCCGGACGAAAGGTATCATCGTTACTCTTTTTAAGTACGGCACTGGACAATGTTGTGTTGTGCGCGTTCTCCTACCCCGATAGACCCTTTGGTGCCGCTCTTCATTCATTCATCTCGGTCTCACCCATATCGTCAATCCGAGCCATGCTGGCAAGGCCGTTGGAGGTGCAGGGATCCTGGATCAGGGCGCCAAAGTATGTTCCGTAGTGATCTGGCTGGTAATTCAAGCAAGCGAGAGTGATGAAATCTTATTACACAGGCACTGGGATGTCGATAGCGGTGCAGTTTCTGCAGGTTCCTCGCAATGCCGTCGAAATTATATGTTGATCTTGAGACTGTGTTTGACCATCTCGTTGGCTTCGAACAGACGGATGCACAATGACAGCATTGCGGGTTGCCAGGGAGACCTCACATTCCAGATAGTCGAAGTCGTGGCGGATGAGACGTTTCAGATCGCTGTCCTTGTTACTGCCTGCGCTATTCTGCTCGTCGTTTCGGTTGCCGTTTCTGGTCCTGCTACCATTGGAGGCTTGGTTGGCATTGAAATTGCTCGCATGGACCTTCCTCACATCATTGCTGGACTTGAAAGGCGCCTTGCTACTGTTGCATCGGCCATCGGTCTAGTCTTTGACGAGTGTGTTCTTCAAAGACTCTCGAGCTGTGGGACCCCGAGCTGCCGGACGTTTGGAAGCACTGTGCTCTTGACGCAGACCACGAGGCACTCATTGCAGTCGTCTTGAGACTGATAGAGGCTCTATTGTATCTTACAATACTTTCCATAACAATCAGTAAAGATAGCTGAAGTATGAGACAAAGGAAGATTTGGAGCGGAGGCAATCTTTCTTCCCTTCTAACTTTTCTTCTTCGCAGTTTACCGCCTAGAGGCGCACCTTATTAACTACTATATAACTCTAATAGGGAAATATATAGAGGGAGTATAACCTCTATAACTAACTTATAAGGTATATAAAAGGAATTTTTAAACTATTTAGCTAAACTAGTAGAAGTAGCCCCCTATTATACTAACGTGGTTTACCAGTCAGCCGCGCATATCAGTCAGCCGCGCACTTTTTCCAACCTTTCAAACATTTTATAAGTTTATACAACCACAACGTATAAAATCAATTAGCTCTCGTCAGTACATGAATCGCTAGACGATTCTACATCTTTAGAACATGTTCGCGCATTATGGCCTGTCTTGCCGCACACACCGCAACGCCGTTGAGCCGACCGACCCTTCTTCGACGGACCCCCTTCTTCACCTTCTTGAGGCGCTGGACGTTTCCCTTTGCCCTTTTCTTCTAGGATAACCTGAGATTCTGCTATACTAAGTGCTCCTCCAAGCTGGACGCGCGTCTTTTTCGCTCTCCGGCGCTTAGCAAGCGCCACATTGGCATCCTGAAGTGTGCGCACCTGATCCGTCAAAATCGTGATCGAGTGTGCCATTGCCTGCGCACCCTTTGCTAGCCGGTCAACTGCCTCAATTATTGGTGTTGGAGAGCTTCCCTGATGGGCTGAGATCCGACTTTTAATAAAGTTAGACTGTGAAAGCGCTTCGTGGCGGTTGGAGGGCGTTTGCGATTGCCAGGCTGGTGGTGTTGAGGGGTCGGTCACAGGAGGTGTTGGCGTCCTTATATGCACATCGAGCTTCCCAATCACATAGTTTGGGTCCCACGGTAAAATACCAGCTCCGCGGAAGGCGGATTTGATATTTTCACTCGTAAAGATCTTGTTGTGGGCCTTGCAGAAGGCAACAAAGAACTCAGATTTCGTGATGTGGTTCACGGAGGATTTGATGAATAGGTTGATTTCATCCCCGTATGCGCGCTTTAAAGGCGAGTAAAGTGCAATATCCAATGGCTGGAGTAAATGGGATGAATGCGGAGGCATACTGACGGTTATAATATTATTCTGCTTGCAGTATTCGTCGAAATCGGCCGATAAATGGCTCTCGTGCCCATCGATTATTAGCATCCGATAGACACCTTTTGCGTGGGCCTGAGTATGCTTATCGAAGTGTTTAATCCAGTCAAGACCTGTCTGATTATCCGTCCATCCATTAGCAGTAGGTTTGATAACCCAGTCGCTAGGAAAACCTGATTCCGTGGTCCAACTTGCAAGGTGATATGCGCCCTTGACAATCACGAACGGAGGGATGCACCAGCCGCCTGAATTAATACATTCAATGACTGTAGCCCATTCACGATTGCCAGTCTGGACAGACTTTGCTTTGCCGCGTCGATCAGCGCGTGTTACCACCATTGACGCGGTGATCATGCCCATCATGAAGCCAGTTTCGTCGAAATTGTATAGGTCCCCCTCTTGGATGCCGTATTTGACCATCATATTGCCCAACAACGCGAACCACTTCGAAATGACCCCTGGATCCTCTTGAAGTGCCCTTTGATAATCATATGGACGATTAAATTTAGTCTTCAGAGTCGGCTGCGAGTCGATAAACCTCTTGGCCCAATGCTTCCCAACGGGTGTCCCATTCCGCGTCCGCAGCAGGAGATTCGCCATATCTTCCACACTAGCGAGTCGCAGGGGAAACCCTCTAAAATCCTGCTCAATAACGTATCGGAGAAGTGTTTTCTCTTCGATCGGATCGAGTTTATGTCGTTGAGGCTGGATACGGTCGCGGCGTAGTCGATTGTTCATTCTGTCGCGTAAGGTACTTTCGGGGATACTGTATATCTTCGCAGCGCTTCGCGTACTGAACTTATGACCTGCAGCGCGTGTCGATCGGATCGCCTCAATAGCAAGAATAATCTTATCTTCTTGGGTGTAAATTGGCATTGCTGTTGTTGAGAAATTACGCGTCAAAGGTTTAAGTGGCTGGGAACAAAGCGCGTTGTGGAAAAAGTGCGCGGCTGACTGATATGCGCGGCTGACTGGTAAACCACGTTATAACTAGTTTAAATTTAAAATTTTCTAAGATAAATCTTATATATATTTCTTATTTAATTAATATAACCTTTGTTATTAATGATATTAAATATCTAGAGAAACTAATTTACTATATATTTAATAATAGTTTAGTTAGTTATAATATATATTAAGTTTTTAGAAAACTTTTAAAACTAACTAAGCTCTCTATTAAAATAAATAGAGATTTAAAAAGATCGCTAAGAACTTAAAAAATAAGAATAACGTAAAGGAGATTAATAGGATATTTAATAAAATGTGTAGTAAATAGCTCTAAGAGCTAATCGCTATTATTACTCTTATCTAAGGATATAGTAGTTAAAGAGACTAGCCTAGGTTAGGGTAGAGGAAAAAAAGGTTCTTATATTCCCTTTAGTTATATAAAAATTCACAAAAGAATTCTTCACACAATGCGGAGCGGAGGTAATGAACATATCTGGAGCGTTAAGGCGTCGTGTAAGGGTCTAGGACAAGGTCGATGCCATTGGTCTAGCCTACTACTACATTACAATAAATCTTCTTGAAGAACAGGAAACAGAACCGTATCCTCCCTATTTCCTGGGCATTCTTATAACCTTGCCATTGACCTTGTCAATATTCCTGGAACCTTCTAGCGAATGCGCCATTGGATTTGGTGGGTCCAATGAGTCGTGGCTGAGGGTCTTGCCGAAGGCCGAACACCGGTCCATAGACCGTGACACGTCGTGGTGAGAGAAGACAGTCCAACAGCCGGCTCGGGGAAGATGAGGTGCCCGACAGCAGTGTGCGTTGATCCGTTTGGCAACTCTTAGAGAACGGCTTCCTGCGAACATAATTGAAGGTGGGCCAGCTGGCACACCTTCCGGAGAACGGTGAAGGAGATAGCGAAAGCTTGGGCTTGATGTGTCTACAGAATCAGAGCTCGTGCCTTGCTCAAATCACTCACAACTTACAAGGCCACTCTGGATCATCCGCCGCGATGTGCTACCACAATAGATTCCTCCGGCTGGCCGGTCGAAGTAGTGCCATATGTGCTAGACTTATCCTCGCTCTTGGTTTCATCTGCACAAGAAGGAGCCTCGTGAAGAATGGAAGACTCATGGGCTTATCCACAAGCCTGCGGGGAGATGAGAAGGGAGGGAAAAATACTGGAATGAAGAAGGTTGACGCCATAATGCGCGGTTGTCTGGCATGTTTGACGGCCTTGGGGACCTAGATCGAAGTACATGAAGCTTTATTGTGACGATACCAGAAACTGACCGCACGCAGCAGTCGGTTATTCCCTCTTCACTACCACAGGGGCTTGAACAGTCTTTTCTTCTCTCTCACGCAGCCCACCGCGCGCTGAGATCAGTTTTGCTGGAGAGAGTGGTGATGCCAAAGCCCTGCTTTGTCAACGATGTCATCGCGATGGCGGGCAATCATCGTTCCCAGAGATGAAACATTGAGTCTCAAGACAGTAGATCGACAAGGACCCCCTCATGGTTGTATGTATCGGTAGCAGGTATGCTCGCACGTCTCAAAGCCTCGTCCCGCTCCTCGACCAATGTGGTGACCTCCTCCGCATGGGATTGTTTTTCGTAGTCCAACTCCTGCTTCAACGCTTTGTTCTTCTTCTCCGACTCGTGCAGAGCAATCTTGCCCTCGTGGACGTCGCGAACAAGGATCTCGAAGGCGTGCTGCATAGGGTAGTCGGGTCTGACCGGGTTGGCCAGTTTCTCGACGCCGAGACCCATGTCGTTGGCCAGCTTAGCAAGTGCGCCCCGTCCGTCCGTCGCGAAGCTGATCTTGGCCGTCGTAGCTTGAATTTCATTGTGGAGCTTCAACACAACTGCCTTCAGGCGCTTGATCTCGGATTGAAGGCTGGCCGAACTAGCGCCGCTTAGCCGTGGGGCAATTTGTTCGATGGCGTGAAGGGTCGTCTGGGTTTCATCATGAAGTATGAGAGTCTTCTTGAGGGTCCACTCAAGGTCTTTGATCTTGCAGCCGAGATGATGAACATAGATCAAATCCCTGCTGGCAAAGAATTTTGAGAAGTGAACTGTCTTCTCCATCTTGGACAAACCACGATCGTCCGTGCTGATGTCGATGCTAGGCCTGAAGCTTTTAGTTCCATGCCTCTAAGGGAAGGAAGGGCGACGAGAGACGTACTTGGACACCAAGGGACAGTCGAAATTGGGTCTCTCCGGGGGATGATCCCATTTCATGGCGTTCTCAGCAGTACCGGTGGTGCCGGAGATTGCGGTAGCTTGGTTGGACATGGTGTATCAGGAAAGAAATTCCCGTTGTTGTCTGCTGGTGAAACAGGATCAAAGAATGAAAAACACGAAGAAAACTAAAGGCGAGGCAAGTGCATACCGATTTGGCAGAATCGATATGGTATTTTCACCGGCCTCAATCCATTATCAGCGGTGAATGGCTCCTTATCAGTTGATTGCAAAGCCCGGCAGGGCGAGAGCATCTTATCTCGGGCTACCAGGACGTTTTCGCTCACCGCCTCGGCAAGCCTCTTTTCTGCCGGTGGGGCCTCGATTGTCCATCACCAGCCACACTGAGCCTTTGATGTGATCGTGAACAATCATTTTGTTTTGGGCAAATTTAGCTGCTGCAGGATTTCAACAGCTGCTAAGCTGAGTGAAACTTTGATACGACCTTGCCACGGAGATTTGCGTCGCAACCGCAATCCTGCCCCAAAATTATCTGCAACCCACAGCATCTTAGCGCAGAGCCACAGTACTGTTTTCGGTGCAGCCGCAGTGCATGATTGGCACGCGACATGGGTGGCGCCGAAACCTTGCCCTTGGCGTGCTTGGCTCCACCACCTTGATTCAACGACAACGCCATCTGGAATCGAAATTTGGCGATGCCGCGTAGTAGGCGCGTGCCGTCTGGCAACTGGTCTGTGAAGAAAGTAAGGGTCCAATACCCGATAATAGCGAAGCTTGCGAAAAGACAGCGAACACTGGGGCTATTCTAGCCACAGCAGACAAAGGCACCAAGTGGCTGGGTGGTGCAAGCTAAGCATTTGAGCGCCTGAGTCTGCATGAGCAGCACTGCTGCAGCAGCATCAAGCCTTCGCTTTAGTAGCGCAATCGCCAAATCATAACAACTACATGGCAATAAACAATATGCCGAGAAACGAACTCGGTAAACACAAGTCGCATCATCAGCAGTGACAAAACGCATACGTGCGGAAAACAGAACTTGAAAAACAAAAGCAAAAAAAGAGTCAAAAAATGGAGTTGAACCCTTGCTCTCTGGTGGACCAGAGTGGTACTAATGAACCGGCGCGGCGTGACCTGCAAGCCGGGGCCCTACGACTGCACCACCCGACTCAAACCAGCTCTTTTCCCCTAGGGTTGCTGAGAATTCCCGATCGTTTCTTGCCTAAGACCCTCCGCCAGCTCCCACGCCCCGGTGCGACCCACTCATTCTCACCTTTGACTTGACTCAACCTATCAGAGCACAGTTCAACTGAGCCGGCCAGTATCATCACTGAATCCCAAGTGGTGAGCTCGTTTGACCGCATGCCCTTTGTCGGACTCCGTGACAACGACGATGACGCAGACGATTTACGAAAGGAAAATGTCCACGGAATTTCAAAATACACAGAACAACGCTATTGAGAAAGAATGTGGAATCAACATGTAACATAGTGGTATTGACTTCTATCATCTCGTCCAAGTCATTCTAATCCAGCTTCAAAACCTATTCAATCAGACCTTCTGCATTTCAATGCCCCTGAGCATCCGACGAAGCTCAACGTCTTAGACGCATAGGGTGAGAACTTCTAGACCTCTCCTTACACCCACGGTGATATTCAGACGGGATGAGGGCACTCTTGCATGAACTCATCCAGGTCATCCTCCTTCCAAATACGCTTCTCAAAGATAGTCTCCCGTTGATTGAAGCCTGGGAGGATGCGAGACCACAGCCAGCGAAGTGCAGCACGCGAGACGGGCGCCTCGTCATCGGGTGCGGCTGGGGCGTTGCCGGGAGTCGTGGCGCTGGCGTAGGGTAGGCGGTCGACGATGGGGTCCGGGTCAGGCTCGGACGGGCTCGGCAGAGGGGCGCAATCGGCGACCTCTGAGTCAAGTACAGTGGGCCTGTCCATGTCCGCTGTCGTTGTGGGGACCGGTTGACTAGCCTTATCGGCAGGGCTGTCAAGAAGCAGGGGCTGAACATTGCTGGCGGGGTCGGTGGGAGCGACGAAGAGACGGGCGATATCATGCTTGGACGCGTTCTACTGATCCAAGGCATCAAGGAGCGTCTGGTAGGTCTCGTGGCCCTCTACAGAGCTCTGAAGATGCATGGCGAGGTAGTCGGCGCGAGCATCTGCGAAGCGATTGATGAGCTCCTCTTCGCGCTCTCCCATGGGGTTGTAGACCTCCCAGCTGCGCTTGACACGGAGAGTCAGGAACACGCGCTGCTAGAACGTCTTCCGGCGAACGTGCGGCAAGTTGCTGCGCAATTCCTCAATGCCGTCTTGGACCAGCTTGATGTGGTTCAGGGCGTCGGTGATCATGGAAGCCAGGCGGGTTCGGAGCTTTTCAAGGTAGACGTTGCGCTCGAATTTGCGGTTCTTGTTAGCAAGGCGGCGGCTCAGAAGTATGCAACAGGCGAGGTCGTCGCCCAGCAGGAAATCGGCTCGGGTAGTCCAAGTGAGGCCTGGAATATGGCGGAGAACGTCGTGGTTGACTCGGCGCGCGGCGGGATTGGTGTTGGCCGTGAACGACATCGTCGCGCGAAGGTACGCGAAGCCTGATCTGAGCGTCAGATAATGTTTGGGACGGCGTTCCTTATGATAGAATGGTCTTACCTGGCCAGCTGCGTCGGATCGGGGCCGCGGCCTGGCTTGATGAGTATGACGCGTTGAAGAAGAAAAAAAACAAGAGGATGAAAATTCGCGAAGGAGATTCAGATGGACGTAAAGTGGGGCGCGGGTTGCTAGCGTCAGTCTCGCGAAAGGAACTACCTTAGGCCATGCAGAACCACGCCAGCCTTTCAAGTGGCCGATCGAGAAGTGAGATACCAATGATGTTTCCGATTATCTTACTGGCTCATTACAAAGTGGATCAAAGCTGAAGCTCCCACTGGCCTGAGGCGTCCACAGCCTGCCGCACTAGTGGACCCAGGGTGCACGTCAAGGTGAGAGAGCACTAGGCAATACTACTGGTGAATGGTCAACTCATGGCATCATTGAACCGATGACCCGACCTCTCGACCACCGGGTTTAAGTACGGATTGGGACGTGAGCCTCACGCCACTGGATGCGAAGCCTTGGTGGGCAGGTTAGAGTCATGTGTCGGGGTCTGTAGGGCCCCAGCTCCAATCGGTGGCGCCGAGCCTGCCAATTGCTATTGGTTCAAAACCACCCAGTGGCTTCTTTTTTGCTTTTTGATTCCCAGACTGGCTATGCATCTTCACTGATGGTTCATCAATTGCAGGGCAGTCTTCATTACGCATAAAGATTTGAGCATGATAGAACTAGTTTTGTTCCATCTTCCGAAGCGCCATACGACAGGGTTCGATTAGAGACATGACCATCGTATGAACAAAACCGTATGAACCAAATTTTCCTGAGGTATTGCTTCAACACGCGTGACTGGACGTGATGAGTCACGTACGATAAATGGTAGATGAGGATTAGTATAATGATGATAATTGATGCAGTACGAAATCGCTCATCCACCCACGTCCGAAGACCTCTGCCATTATCTGAACTGACGTCGGCAGGTATCTTGATCACTTAATTTTCCTTCAAGACGTATGCTAGTCCAGAGCAGAGGACTATCGCGAAGCATGATGTTCGTGTTGACGATCTGAAGTCGTTGTTCTTTGAGACGCGGCATCAGGGCCACTCGATAACGTGTAATTCTTTTGCGGGCCTTGCGAAGGTCGAGTGCGCATATTGGACAGCTCAACCGCTGGACCGGACCTCGGGTAGGCTTTACGAGATGAACAACCGCTCGAGCTGGCCAAGGGTCTCGGCGAGAGCATCGATTGCTGTTCGTTGACGACCTTTTCAAGAAATGTTGCTTTGAATCCTTGTCAGCCTTCCCGTGCTTGAGTCTGATTATGTAGAGGTTGAAACGCACCCATTTCATGGATCCAGCTGGATGGCGAGGGTTGGATATTGCAAGGTCTTGGTCTCGACATCGTCGTTGACTCTTGGGCGGGTGATATGTCGGCGTCAGAGTCTGTTGCTGTGATCGAGGACAAGCGATTCTGAAGAGATCTTTGACAGATAATTGTCGGTGCCATTTCCAAAGAAAATTGAAAGAGATTGATATTGTTCGCGGGCTTCCCCAACAAGGCCTGAAAGCCGTGGTGGAATACGAGGTGGACAAGGTGGACAAGTTGGACGTCGTGGCTAGACCTTCAGGCCAATCTTTGTTGCTGAAAAAGGTCACTATTAGCGATTTCTCCTTTGCGCATGCGATTCCAGATCGGCCCTCTTAACTAGGTCTGCGGCAATGAGCCTCTCCGTTTGTCCGTCTCAGTCGTGTAATGCAGATGGAAACTCGAGATTTGACAAAAAGAGCTGCCGCAAAGCATCCAAGGTGTCAAAGACGCCATCTCATCTTCGCAGTCGGCGACCTTGATCCTTCGAAACGGCATGCTACGCCACGCCAAGACGCGCTGTCCGCCCATTTGTCCGCCGCCCTTCATCGTGATCGCGTCAAAGGTCGCCGACCAGTCGGCACCGTTCCCACCAACCACGCAAACCCAGTCTAACCAGATGTCAACCCATCAGCCGAAGTGAAAAAGACGACGACGAGAAACCGGCAACAGCAATGAAATCACCTCCGCGGCGTCCCGTCCGCTCAAAAGTGGTTCCGATAACGAGAAGGGTCTTTTGACCTCGCTGAGCCCCCGCGGTGTGGGACGCGTCGGCACTTCGCCGCCGCCGCCCGGCGTCTCCGGCCGAGTGGCGGACATCGGAGGAATGGTGCTGCGGGAACGAGTCCGTCATGTTTTCGTATGTGGGAGAATGGCCAGCCTGCTTCGGGGTCAACGGCGTACCGCCGAAACGTCGCCAAGCCAACCCAGAGTCAGGTGAAGCCCGACGTATCTCCATTCGCTCGTCTCCCGGCTGCCCGCCGCGGCGGCCAGAGGGGGGGCGAGCGCTGCGGGGCGGGAGGCGTTGGCGCCGAGAGAGATGGGCAAACACCCAAGAAGCTCCCAAGATGTGCTACGAAGCTTAGCCCTTGCAGATCCTCCTTCCGGAGGGACTTGGCGGGTTTCTTGGTGCGACGATGGCACGTGGGGCGGCTGGCTTGCTGGTTTGGTGATGGGAGAAGAGGGAGTATGTGGCTGGGCTGTGGTTGGCTGTGGTTGGCTCAAGCTTGCCCGCGGCGCAAGCAGCAAGCTTGGCCTTTGACGATGTCTTGGGTCGCCGAGTGGACGGTTCCTGGAGGGCGAGCCAGGGTGATCCCGACACAAGAGTTGAAACATGAAACAGGAGTCCCCTCGAGTCAAGTATGGGAAATTTGAGAAACGTTTTCTTGTTGGTAGGAGGAGACGAAAATCAGGGGTTGCTTTCGTAACCAGCGGGGTGAGAATCCGATGGATTGGACCGAGGAGAAACTCCGACTGGACGGTCGCCCAAGGACGCAGTGGCGTTTGGCGACTGTTGAAGGTTCTTGGAATACGTCGTACCTCGAGGCAAGACTAGGAAATTTGCCCGCATACTCTGCCGAGTGATGGTTCTGGCATCGGTTGCGTCGTCTAGTGTCTGAATGGTTGCTGCTGCTTTGGCCCGTCGAGGTCTGAGTTGCCACGCTTCACACGCGTCCCACGGAGGCGCTCATCTGCCCGAGAAAGACACTGATGAGGTTCAAAGAATGCGCACGTCGACATGGCAGTCAGCATGCAGCGCACGCACTCTGTTTTTGCTCGAAGAACGGTCAGCCATGGATATGCAATGGAGAGATGCAGCGGGCTCGGGAGCGGATACGGGAAGTGGGACACCGCCCTAGGGAGGCCCCAAGACCTGCAGGTTGACGTTGGTTGGTGCTGCAGGTGCTGCCCGGACTGCCTGGTACTGCACCACCGTTTGGGTAACAGGCCAGCGGGCTCCAGCGGGCGAGCGGGATTCGTCCACTGCTGGGGGGGGGGGGGGGGGGGTTACCCGCTGAATAGACTTCCAGCGGCTGCAGCGGCCCCGCTAGCTTCTTTCCCTTTAGCGTGCTCTTAGCACTCGCTTAAGCCCCACCCAACCAGCTGCTGCCCTGCACCTTTTCAGGAACAAAACCTCGAGCTTGTTGGGAGGCATCAAGGTTGAGTTCAAGCCCATACCCCATTGGCGCTTGCTGTGCGAAAGACTGGCTGAAGCATATCGCGAGGGGAGCAAGGAGATTGGGCTGGACTAGCTTCGATTGTTTCGTTTGTTCGGCGTCGATTGAGGGTCCCCACTCTAATCGTCAGCCATCGGAACTCTTTTTGGTCGTCTTTTGTCGTCGGAGATTGGCTAAGAGTGGCGGACTTTATTGGACTCATTGAACAGAGGCGGGAAGGACGACCCTTTCCTGTGTGGAAGCCGCGGGTTCAGCTGACGGGCGGTTCGACGATGGATTACGTGGGCTTTTGTGGCATAGCGCTGTCAGCTGGGTCACGGTGCTTGGCGATGTTTTGCGCTCATGTTGCGTTTGGCTAGCGGTGACAGCGTTTTGGAACGCGAGATGAGTCTGTGGGATCAATGGATTGTCGTGAGAAAGGAAATCTTCATGTTTTGTCATTACTTCGTATGCTGTTTGATGTCATCGTCTGCGGACACCCTGTAAAGTGCTATGTACTGAAGTCAAGAATGACTTGATCTTTGTTACTGAAAGAATCGCCCAACACAATTCCCATGATCCAAAGTCAAGGCTTTGTGCCGAGCCATGTTTGCGGGTGCCGCTCGTGGCTTTACTTCATACGCGGTTCTCCATCATTTCCTTGACCGCCACCTTGCTTGACCTGTCCAGCTTCGTGCTTACACGTTTTGGTTTCGTTTTCGATTCGTACTTTTCGATAGCCTCAAGCTCCAGCCCGAGGACCTCCTCGATATCCGTCATTTTGAAATCCGCTTGCCTAGGTGTTGGGTCATTTCGCCAGGTTGATGCCTCGCTGTCCCACGAGCCACCGTGCATGTCGTCTCTTCTCCTCCGGAAACAGCACGGGAAGTGTCTGCTCGTCCAAATAATCACGCGGTTGTATGTCTCTTCTACCAGCGGCCTGATTCCCGGGATAGAGAGGGCTATTAGAGTTGCACCAATCTCGGCGACCTCAATCGCTAGCAAAGGGCTGTAAATCCATGACTGGTCGGGTTGCCATTGGCCGTTGATGACCAATATGAGACGGACAACAGAGATGGCGACTACACTGCTCACGTCAGTTGTTGCTCCTCCCATAGGCAGAGACTTCTGACTTACAGGATACCGGGAAGCAAGATGCAGGCCAGTTGGATCTTGCGCTTCCTCGTCATTTCCAGCATCCTCAGCATGGCAATCGGGATTCCGAACAACACAAAGTCGCACAGCAATGAGACGGCGGAGTTGATTCCGTACACGAAGCCCCAAGGCAAGCATTTGAACTGGTTGAACTGCGTTTGCCACTCGTACGGCCAGATGGCTGTTACCGGTAGACAGTGGAAGACAATGAGTAGCATCTGCGTCAGCCACCCGACGAAGAGAAAGCCTGCGAGGCCCTTGATCGATCGGAGGAAACCGTTGTGAATTCCGCACACACGATAATAAAACGCCAGTCCAGAGTACCGACAGAAAAGCAACGCCGTCGAATAGATAAGATGCGCCGTAAAATCGAGAATTTCCGTTTCTTCCAGGGTATCCTGCGTCATAACATACTGGATATACTCAAAGTGCCGACCCGATCCGATGTTGATGAGAATAATACATAGAGGCACAAACGCAATGAACATCGCCTGGTCACCATCGCATTAGCACTAGTACTCAGTCACCACCTTGAATTTGTCCTCACCATTCCGATAACAGCAAGCGCGTCATCAACACCGAAGCTTTTCCTCAGGAAAAATCTCGAAAAGGCGCGGCCATTGACAACCACCAGGGTCAACACGAACATGGCGATGGACGCCGCCATCGACGGCGTATCCCGATCCTCATCGAGGTACGCGACGCTGATCTCCTGCGGTATGCGACCGGCCTGGAAGGCATCTGCAACTGCAGCGTCGCCGCCGGTCATGGCGACGGTTATCGTTGTGCTGTTGACGAACCAGTATGGCGTGGTACCATTTCCCGTGGCGTCTAGCAAGAGAAACGCACACCTCATTCCCTCACGAACATCTGCGACGGGACAGTATACGAGAAGAATGCGCACCCCCTCAACAACTTATGTATATTGCAACCCTTCTATTACCCGCTCCTCTTGGATGTGCCCTCCCACCCTTCTAGCGGGATAATGCGTTCTCCCCTGCATTCTGAGTTCGGATCCGATCGGATGACACAGATTCGCCAACTCTAACGATGGTTGGCATGGATGGGTGGGTTCGCTATAGAGCTCGCATGGCTTGGCTTCCATGCCTAACAGAGTGAGGCTGCCAAGAAGGTTGGCGCTTGTGTCTGGACTGATATAAAGCTTGGAAAAGCTTACCTTTCCAGCCTTTTTGGGGGAGGACGTCCGTGCCATCGGCAGTTGGCGAAGGCTGCACTCCCTCATGTTGCCGCCGCCGTTGACAGATTCATGTCAAACTGATGGGCACAATCAATGATAATTATCCCTTTTTCTCTGAGAATCGAATTGTTTTGATAGGTGCGTCTTTTCGAGGATACTGACTACCCGCGGGAGAGGGGCGTAGATGGTGTTGCGGTTCACGCCGTGGGTTAAGGTCGAGCGTTGAAGCTCTATTCACCCGATGTCTGGCATCCATCCCTGCTTAGCGTGCGGCTTGTGGGGGAAAGTCGGAGGCCAATCGTGATCAAAAAATGAACTGCTCGGAGAGTCCGTTCTGCGGGGGGATGCTACCCAAACACATTTGGCAAATCCCGGCGATTGCAGTGGAGCCTGCGAAGTTGGGTTTGGCTGGGGGCCCATCTCTCGTTCCGGGCGAGGAGCATTTGTGTGGTTCGTGATATGAACCAGGGTGGTTAAACGAACTTGCGGCACAGGGCAGACAAAACGTTGGCGTCCCGGAAGCACTGGCGGATGTTTCTGCGGAGAGCCCAGCTCCGCAACAGAATGACTCGTCCTGGCGGCTGGAGGACGACTCGCGCTCGGTATCTTGGGGCTGTTTTGCTCGTGGGTGTTTGCGATTGCACGATCGTGGGGGAGAGATCAGACGGTGAAACATGATTCGACCGTCTCAGATGAACAAAATGTCCGAAAGTAGCACGGGTGCCTGAGAGACGTCAGATTCCATGGAATATTCTCCCATCGTCAGTCCATTCGCGCGACTTGGTCAGTCGTTTTTTCTCGTTCGGGGATGGCGTATCTTGCGGCCTGATGCGAGTGCACATCAATGATGCCATGGTTGAATTTGAGGCGAACCATTGTGCGGGGCACATCGTCGGTTGATAGTTCAGCCTCGATTCTGAGAGTTTGTTCAAGTTCCTTGGTTGTTTGCGATGGTCGATGAAGGGTCCATTTTATATGTCAATGTTGTCCCGCCAGACAGATGGAAATAGTTATGATACCGTGCCAACTTGACGATCAGCCCCCTGTCGTTCAACCCGAGCTCAGCGCACTGTCGGGTATCCTCATCATGGTCCAGTAAGGCCTGACCTTGACCATCTCGGAGCTCGGTGGGAATGTCTTCTTTTTGGTTGATCGCCTCTGTCTGGAGCTTGAGCTGTGCATCATGCTTCGAAGTCGAAGCGGGGTTTTCTTGAACCATGGCGCATCGTCCACCCATGCATGGTGGTTGATGAATGCTTCCGTGCCACGACAGACATCGGGGAGAGCACATAAGTGGACTCTGTCGGAGGACAAGCCATGTCATGCTGCGATCCGTCAAAGTCATGTCGATGTGCTACACATACACGACGAGAGGTCCATCCTCGCAACCCGACGAATCGGCGGGATGGGGCATGAACGGTCACCTGACAATCTTGCGATGTGAAATGCTGCTGGGAGTATCGTTGAAGGTTGATTGATGTAACGATGGGCCACAGACCAAATTGTCATAGAGTCGCTTTGGATCTATGTATGTGTTGTGCGGTGGGGAGAAGACCAGACTGCCTGGTGGTTTGCCAGCATCCAAGGCAGGTGTCAATGAAGTCAGGTAGCTGCCCTACATAGTTTGTTTTCCCGGTGAGAGCTGAGGTCAAAGAAGAGGCAAGTGGATGGCCAGTGGCATCCTCCTGTGTGGGGCACCACGCTCTCGCCGACGGCACTGGAACCACACTCGGCCCTGGGCACTGTATTTGTCGCGCTTCCTTTTCTCTGTTCACAAGTAACCACATCCAAGCAGCAACCAACACAGAGACATCAACTTCGGCCTTTTTGGGTTCTTTTGTTTTCTTTTGCAGTTGTTACCAAAGGCATCTTTCATACGACACAAATTGGCTTCAAAGTACTTCCCTCTCGCCTAATTTTTCTTGCCATCCACTGTTAGTGTAATACGTGGGATACCACCAAAATTCTTAACAGCGGAAAACCCTTCAATTCTCGCCTCCAGCGCCCTCCCGCGATGGCCTCGCAGCCTCCGGCGGGCTCTGGACCGATGCCGGCCTCCTCGGCCGGCCCTGATCGAGGCTCTGGAGCCCCTCCGGAGCCGTCCCCAACCTCAAGGGCTAAACGCCGCCGCGATACCGAGGCCCAGCCAGCCCGGCCCAGCCTCGTGGGAAGCCAGCCCGACGCCTCTACGACAACCCCCTTAACGGCTAAGGGACCCTCAACTGTGAATGGGACAGCTGCTGGAGCTGTCCTTACAGCCCTTAGTGAAGAGGCCAAGCTCTACGAAGCCCGAAAGGATGTCTTTATGGCTATCGCCCAGTCTGTAGACAACGTGGTCTCTTGCTTTGAGGGGCCTAGGAAGCAGATCGCGAAGGAGGCTACAACCTACGTAGTTCAAGCCTTGAAGAGGATCATGGGGAACGGAACGGCGGCCCCGACCCCGAGCCGGAATTGGGCTAAGGTGGTAGCTTCGGCTGAATCTGCAGCTGCAGCCCCAGCCCAAGCCCCGGCCCCGGCCCCGGTCCGCACCCAAAACCCAATCCATCCCCAGGCTCAGACTCAGACTCTAGCCCAGCCAAAGGAGGACCTCCGGGTCTTTGCCCGCATCCCCGAGGAGGGCCTAACGGCTGCTAGGAAGCATGCCCCTTTTGCCCTCCGCCGGAAGGTCTGCCAGGCCCTTGGCCTGCAGCTAGCAGATATCCCACATATCTACCACATCGCAACTGGCTACTCACTGAGACCCCTGAATAAGCAGGTTCAGCAAGCCCTCCTTACGGACAAACAGAAACTAGCAGACAGTCTTGGAGCCTATAAGGTTGAGACCCCTACTAAGTGGTTCACCTATGTTGTCCCACGCTGCCCTGCTAAGCTATGGACTATCGATGGGGATACCCTCGACCCAGCTACTCTAGTTGAAGAGGAGGTCTTTGCACAGACAGGATGCAAGCCTATCCGGGCCCGCCAATCCCAACTTGGCGTGAATCCTATCACAAACGAAGTCTCTTGGATCATCTCCTTCTCTGTAGAAGTACTACCCTTCAGGCTCTTCAACCAAAGCAGCAGATCTCAGCTTATCCAGAAGAAAAAGACCCTCATCAGACATGACCCTGGTTGCCAGGGATATCATTCAAACCGGTACTGTAACCGACAGCCACTCTGTAGCAACTGCAGCAGGCCCGCAGGCTCCCATGAGACCTGGCCCTGCATAGCCAGACCGAAGTGCGCTAACTGCGCCGGCCCCTTCCAAGCCAACCATAAGGACTGCCCAGCAAGGCCCTTAGTGGTTAACGGCTCCCCCACCCTCCCAGGTCGGAAGGAACTCTCCCGGATCCGTAAAGCTGGGCAGAAGGCCTATGAGGCCCTCTATCAGAGCAGTCAGGCCGGCACCCACGCCCGCAGCACCCAGCAACCTAGCAACAGCCTGACGAGCCCTCAGCCTGGCTCTAAGCGACCACGAGCCCCTACCCCTACCCAGGACTCAATCATCGTAGCGGACGTTAGCGATACAGCAAGCTCTAGCAGTATGGAGGAGGATGAGAATGAGGCTGAAGCAGACGTCTCTGACAACAACCCTATCCTACCACCACTACCTACCCAGCATACCCCAGCTACCTCAAGCAGCAGGGTCCAGCGGGTAGCTCAGAAGCCTGATTATAACGTTATTAATGCCTACACCCACCTCGACCTCGACTCGGAGCAGTAGGCTCAGGACGGCTCCCCCACGGGTATTACGGGTCGCCCAGTGTAACGTGGGGAAGAGAAGCCCAGCTCATACAGCTCTTCTAGAGCTCTGCTGGGCAGATCAGATCGATATAGTCCTGATCCAGGAACCCTGGATAGGCTATAGAGATAAGATGCAGATTAACACACACCCAGGCTTTAACTCCTACGTACCAGTTGACTTCTGGAACAGCAGAGACACAAGGCCTAGGGTTATGACCTACACACGCAAAGGTCTAAGGCTGCAAATACAGCAACAAAGGCCTACCCAATCAAGAGATATCTTGTGGGTGAAAGTTGGCGACCTCACTATTATGAATATATATAGGCCGCCAGATGAGCCTATAAACCAAGCAACCAGCCTCCTTCTAGATTACCAACCGCCAGAGAGAGCCCTTATTGCTGGGGACCTTAACGCCCACCACTCCTCATGGGAACCTGGGTCCCCTAGCCGAAATCGAGGAGACGATATTGCAGAATGGGCGGAAGGCTACGATCTTCTGTTTATTGGGGAGGTTGGGGCCCCTACCCATACCCACGGGCATACCCTCGACCTAACCCTCTCAAATATCCCCTTTACTGAGGCTTATATCAGCCCACACCTACACCCAGGGGCTGACCACGAAGCCATCACAACAATTATTCCTATGAGTAGGGCCCAGGAACAAGGACGCCAGGCTAACCAGCTCTCAGTACCAGAGTCAGCCCTACCACGGCTGATCGACCTAGTAAAGGCTGGGGCTACAGCCTTACCTACTCTAGGGGAACTGCCCAGCCCAGCAGAGCTAGACACCCTAGCTGCCCAACTGGTCAGCCTCTTCTATACAGCTATTCAAGCTGTAGGCAAGAGACGGACTAATCAGGGTAGGGGAGCCCCCTGGTGGACAGAAGAATGCTCAGTAGCCCACCAAGCTGCTATTAAGGCTAGGCGCCAACAGGCCCAAGAACCTGGGCTGGTCATACCTCCCCCTATCCTAGAGGAACAAAAGGTCTTCTTAACAACCGTTAGAAGGGCAAAACGCGCCTACTGGACTACTAAGGTTGAAGAGGCTAAGACAGACCAAGATCTATATAAGATCATAGGCTGGCGGAAGTCAAGCCTAGCAGTTAAAGCTCCGCCTCTAATAGTAGAAGGAGAGACGATCAGCAACACCTACGACAAAGCCCAAGCCTTACGAAAGGCCTTACTCGAACGGTTTAGCGCTAGAGATGACCTACCTGGGAACCCTTTTGCTATCCCAGTGGTCACAAGGCGTCTTATACCCTGGCAGGATACAGTTAGTATAGAGGAAGTACGCCAGGCTACTCTAACAGAGACTACAACCCCTGGGACTGATAGGATTACTACAAAGTTACTACAATGCACCTGGGGTTTAGTAGCTAGGCCTATACAGCAGCTCTTCCAGGCCTGCGTACAGGTAGGCTACTTCCCTAGACCCTTCCGCAAAGCGGAGGTTGTTATGATCCAGAAACCGGGGAAAACAGACTTCTCTAAGACTGGGTCCTGGCGCCCGATATCTCTATTATCCTGCTTAGGCAAAGGCTTAGAGCGGTTGATAGCAAAAAGGATGGCCTACCTTACCATCCTAGAAGGGGTCGCCAGCCCACAGCAGGTTGGAGCCTTACCAGGGAGGGCTGCAGTCGACCTGACAACCTGCCTAACCCATGAGATAGAGAGGGCTCTAGATGCAGGGCTTACAGCCACGCTAGCAACAATGGACGTTAAGGGGGCGTTTGACTCCGTTCTACGAAACCGACTTATTATCAGGCTACGGCAGCAGGGCTGGCCAAGCAGCCTGATCAAGCTGATCTACACCTTCACCTCTAGCCGAACAGCCCGGGTCAGGCTAGAGGATACTACTACAGAGGACTTCCCTCTATCCTGTGGACTACCACAAGGCTCTCCGCTGTCACCTATCCTCTTCCTGCTCTATATAGCTGATATCCTAGCTGATGATCAGAAGCTACGGTTTGGCTATGCAGATGATATAGGCTTAGTAGCTACTAGCCCCTCGCTAGAAGAGAACGCTACAGCCCTAGGCCAGGAGATCACCAGTATCCTCAGCTGGGGAACAGAAAATAAGGTCGCCTTTGACCCAGCTAAGTGTGAGGCAATCCACTTCAGCAGAAAACATAAACAGACAACAAACCTACCCGATATCCAAGCGAGAGGCCTGACTATTAAAGCCTCAACAAAGCCTGTAAGATGGTTAGGGGTCTGGTTTGACAAGAGACTCACCTTCCAACACCATGTAGGAATAAAGGTAGCAGCAGCAAAGAAGGTAGCCTATTTCCTACAGCACCTTACAAACACAAAAGGGGGGCTCCCAGCAGCTGCAGTCCGAAAAGCAGCTATTGCTTGCGCCCTCCCGATAGCCTTATATGGAGCGGAAACCTGGTATGCAGGCCTGACTAAGCCAGCTCTAAGCAGCAACAACAGTACTAGTAGCAGTACTGCTTCACAGATAGCTACAGTTGGCACAGGGCAGAAGGGTCTAGCCTGTAGAGTCGGAAGAGTTCTTACAGCAGCAGCAAGGGCTATCCTACCTGTCTGGAGGACCACACCAACCAGTGCCCTCATCCGAGATGCTGGCCTACCTACAGCAGAGGTAGCCCTCGAGGCAGCGCGACTACGCTTCGCTACACGCCTACAGAAGGTTGACCAACAACATCCCTTGGTCCCAAGGCTTCTACAGCCAGGGGGGCAGCAGACCAGGCTCCAAAGGACAGCTGGCCTCTTACCTAAGTGCCCAAGGCCAGCACTTCTACAGCCGCAATACCTCCCAGGGTCCTATAACCTTATAGTTACACAGACGAAGGAAGTAGCAGCCAGGATCTTCCAGGCCTGGCTCAAGACGGTGCCAAAAGAGCATACTATCATCTACTCAGATGGCTCTAAAGCCCCTGATGGCGCTACAGGATTTGGCTTTGTCATCTACCGTAAGAATAAACGCATAGCCCAGGGCTGCGGACGCCTCGGCATAGCAGAAGTATTTGATGGCGAGGCCGAAGGGGCGAGGGCAGGGCTCCGACGGGCCCTCCTTACCTCCCAGGGCCAGCCTATACATATCTGTATCGACAATACCAGCGTTATCCAGGGGATCCGAGGCATGGCCCCAGACTCCTCACAAGCTGCCTTCCTTGAGATCCAAGAGGCAGCTAGGATATACAACATACAAACCCACTGGTCCCCAGGGCACCAGGGTATCAAAGGAAACGAGGAAGCAGACATCCTAGCTAAGGAGGGCACAACCCTGCCAGTCCCTAGGGGCCAACTAGCTACCCTATCAGGGATCAAACGGCTTGCTAGAGAGCGAATATACCGCCAGCATAGAAGATGGTGGAAGCAAGAGGCAACGTCCTGCCACACCCAACTAGGGCTAAAGGCTTCCCTCGCCTGCCCTCCTGAACTGACCCTGCCACGGGCGATCCTTCACCATCTCCTGGCAGCCCGTTCAGGGCATGGAGACTTCGAGCAATATCACCAACGCTTCAACCATACAGAAGCACTACTTACCTGCTCCTGCGGGGAGGCAAAGGCAGTAGACCACCTAGTCTACTGCCGAAAGACCTTAGTGAGGCGGCTTCAGTGGCCCACCCTCCACCCTTCTAGTTCACAGGAGCCTATAGGGCCTATAGGATCTCTTGAGCAGTACTATAAGGGGCTAATTACTGATCATGAAGGCTTCCAGGCCTTTCTCTCCGTGACAGACTTCTTCCAGAAGATCTGCCCGCGGTACTAGGGACTAGGTCTTGACCTAGACCTTAGTAACAACCCCCTCCTCGTAGAGGATCGGAAGACCACAACGGAACTAGGGAACCAGCGGGAACTAGGGACAAATAGAACACATAGTAGCCCACGGGCAAGATTTGGAGGACGTTAGGAAGAGGCGTGTACTGTAGAGTATATAGCTTGAGCCGGCGACCCTCCACGCCATATACCCCTCGGGAGGTCGGCCGCAAGGGCGGCTGCGCCCTTGCCGCCACGGCGTTAAATATAACAACAACAACAATTGGCTTCAAAGCATTTGTTATCACCAGACTTTGTGCCTTTATTGCTCGGTGGCACCTGCAAGCGAGTCTTTGTCTGTTCCACGAGGTTTGCTGGTAAGATATAGCTCCATTGCCTGACTTGAGCTCTTGGAAGCAATCTAACCCAGAGCAGATGGCATCATCCCGCGCCGAAGGCGAAAATGGGGGATCTAGCCCCAACACGTCGTCTTCTATCATCGGCCAGAACTCTTCGCAAAGTTTCCGAACGGGCACCGCGGTATGAACCTGCTGCCCTTTTACTCCGAATATCTTGTCGTTCTACTTGCTGATGATATTTCCAGTCTTCTGAGACAGGGCCGTCAACCCCGAGATTCCCAGCCAGTGTGAACATGATCACCAGCGGCCAGCTTGTTTGCATCCAACGATACCTCAGGCATCCCGGACTCGACCTCCCAGCGGACGTCATCAACTACAGGAATGCCGACTTAGCCATTGCTCTGGGCGCCTGTGATGACAACTTGGATCCGAAGGACCCCGATGTTTACGTGCCGGAGGCCCAGATGCCCCGCCATGTGTCTGGCCACGTCGAAGGGGTTTTTTCCGCAGCGTTCAGTGTACTCTACAACCAAAAGGAAATGGACCAAACGATGCCATTGACGTGGCAGCAGGTTCAGATGATTCTCGGAAAAACCAACCCCATCTAGAAGACGAAAGTTATGCCTGAGCAGATCCGTGAGCTTGTGGAAATTTATGTGGCCGCCCGCGAAAGACATCTCGGCGACCAAACAGAGACGAAGGGCGACCACAGCCAGAGGCGGTTTCTCGAAAATGTTGACAAGTGGATTGCGATGACGAAGAATCGAGGTGCGTTTTCGGATGAGCTTACGTTCCCAGCCAAGACACGATGGGCTATCGCAAGCGATCCGCTCCATTCACGATGGAAAGAATCGACAAAGAGACAGTTGGTTGAGGAAAGCAGGGAGGAAGACCGGGAGTGGAAAGCGCAGAAGGAGACGGAGGTGAAGGAGAGGGAGCTCGAAGAGAAGAGACAAAAGCTAGAGAGAGAGCAGAGGGAGTGGAAGCAGAAGCAGAAGGAGTTCCAGGAGATAAAAGAACAACTGCAAAAGTCGCGGAGAGCGCAGGGGGAGTGGGAGGAAAAGGTAAAACAACGGATAGAGAGGGAAGAGAAACAGCAGAGAATAGAAAGTACGAGAAGAGAGACAGCGGAAGGAGCGGGAGCAGAAAGAGAAACAGCAGAAGATAGAGAAAGCACGGAAGGAGAGGGAGCAGAAAGCGAAATTAGATAAGTCAGAGAGAGCGCGGAAGAAGAGGGAGCAGAAGGAAAAGGATCGGGAGCAGATGCTACAGAAAGAAAGGATCAAGCAGGAAAGGGAACATAAGGAGAGAGAACAGAGGGAGATAGAGCAAAAGGAGAAAAGGCAGAAGGAGACGGAGCAGAACGAGAGTGAGCAAAATGAGAGGGAGCAGGAGGAGAGAGCGCGGAAGCAGAGAGAGTTGAACGAGGATATCGCAAAAGAGCAGACAGAAAGGGAGTGGAATAAGAGGAAGAGAGACTCCAACGGCCAGGCTCCCGGGGTTGCTATGCGACCAGAAAACCGCTCATCAAATGCTCCCGAGGACGCGGAAGGCGTTCGACGAAGCCGCCAACCACAGATACGCCCTCGCAACGCCAACCGAGAGCATAGAAGGCGGTGAGCAATTCGTCACAGAGCAATATGCCGCGAAAGGCGACACAGTGCATGCCAAATGGCTGGATGTCATTCACTCGGCATGTAAGGCACTTGGAGCGCTGTTGGATTGGAAATGAATCACGGCACCTTAGAGAGGAACTACTATGCGGTGAACCGATGGAACGGTAGTTTATAAGTATAAATATCTCGTGGAAAGCCCAAGTCAAGCAGTTTCTTTTCTCAAACAAACACACACAACACAAGCCAAGCATCACAGCATTCAAGCAGAAAACAGACGTTTGACAGCCAAGACTCTCGACAACATGGCAAACTCACCCTCTCTCGGAGCACCCTTCCTTCCCAAGCCTGCGCCCAAGCCTGGCCCGCCTCCCAAGCCGACTCCCCAGCCTCTGCCTCCGACCAAGTAAAACGCCGTCATGTTTGGCCTGGAAAATGGGTAATGAACGGAGTTTCGACATGGCGTAAGACTTGAGAAATAGACAATCTTCGGTAGTTTCATAGTATTCAATTGATTAGTTCAGTCATATTCAATATGTTTTCAGACCGTTATTGCATGGAATGCAGTTGCTTGCTTTTGATGCGTCGTATGGTGGGCAAGCCAGCGCCGGGATCCGACGTGATGGAGTTGCTGGCGATGCTGCTCCATGCGCGATGTTTGGCGCAACAGCTTCAAAGCAAACTCCCTGCGAACGGCTAGTTAAGCCGGAAATTGGGCTGCTCGTTGCCTGATGCCGCAGGCGGCAGTATTTAAGGGGTTTGTGCGGTCGACTTGCCACGACCCAATCGAGAGAAGAGCAATGGTTCCGTAGATGGCTGACGGATGGCGCGCCCACCTCGGTAATGATATCTCATGGGGCCCTCGGGAGATTTCGGCCTGCTAAGTGTACCATGGTCAGGGTTCCGTATCAGGTGGTGGCAATACCTCTGTTTTTTTGTCTCTCATTTTCGACCCTCAGTCTTCTTTTATCACATGCGCACGAACAGCTCAATATCTTCCATAATAAACCTGCCACAGCTTCCTCTTGGTTCTGCTCAATCACGAGTTACCCCTTGCTAGGGTACAGAATCTTCTCGTCATCTCGGTTTTACTTCCAGCTTTTCATCGCCACCATGGAACACTGCCAGACTTGTCGCGCAGCCGAACGTAGCTTTGACATAGAATAAGTACTTCGCGACCTTATTTGTTTTATGATACTGTCCAACCCAAGTCAGCAATCATTCCAGTACAGTCGTTTCCCGCGATTGTTCCTCCTGTAGTCTTCCTCGCTGTTGTTGCGTACCTCCACTCCCTCCACGTAGGTCGAGGCGAGGGGTTTGGAAACGCCATCGCATAATGATATCTAATACTGCCGTCCCAGTGTAAGTGTCATGAGAAATTTCACAAATAAGCAAGCTGCAGGGTATCCCCGGGACGCCCAACCGCAGCCTGAAATTTGTAACGTATCCAGCGCGATGAAAAAACATGAAGATCACCTCTAACGACGATGGGCAGGGCAGAAGTAATACACTTTCGCACGGGTTCTCAGTGAATTTACTCTGCCAGCATCAACTTGCCGTGCCGAATTACGAGACAGACTGATAGAACTGCTCATTTGGAAGCAAAGTCGTGGAGACTTCAGAAGCATGTTGGCATCAGCAGTATCCCAGAAGCAAGGCCCACATTGCAGTCAGAAGTGCTGCTGGTGATTGGGTGGTTGCATAAGTTGCACGCGATTGGGAAATTCACCTCAAAGCGCTTGGTGTGGCTGAATGCCTTGCGCCCCAGGCAACAGCCTACTTAAGGGGGTTGGCTGCCCAAATCCGCAACCCAATGTGAGAGGATGAGGTATCGCGCCGTAGGTTTCGGAGTGGTAGCGCGCCCACGAAGTACATAACCCGATCGGGCCCTCAGAATCTCCCCTCGCTAAGAGCGAGAAGGCCAGGGTTCAACTCAGGGTAGTGGCGACACCCCAATCTTTTTTTTCTGTCTATTGCTTACCTGATAGAAGCTTTGAATAAATAGTCTTAGATCAGACTCCTTCCTCATCATGCTTCGTGTAAAATATCAAAGACTTTTGTTGGTATGATGATGGATCTCCCTGTATATTTAGAGGAGTTTTGCTCCCTAGGCGTTGTCAGTCAGCTATCCAGGCAGTTTCCACATGCACACGTGTAATCCGTATGCTATACTCAAGCGACCATATTTCCTGTTCGTTTTCGTCTTCGCTATCATCGCTATCGTCGTCGTCTATCGTGTCGTCCCCTGCCGCCGTCCCCCGTCGTCGTCTTCATCAAAGTCACGAAGTACATAGGAAGACTACGGAGAAGACCTCCGTCTCGATAAAACTCTATGTTTGCTATCGCGTTCTTTCAGACATACCAGTGATTCTTGCCCCATCGCCCAAGTATCATCGTCATAACTTTCGTCAGAGGTAGAACATTTGCCGAATACACATGACGGAAGGGCCCGAAAACATGTATCGGTCTCAGAGCTGGCCTAGAAGATACTTCTCGCAGTCGTCGGGTCCCTAGGCCGGCTGACCTTGCAGCTCACGGAGCTCGTTCATGGCCGGGAGTACAGCGCACCAGACCATGCGCTTTGTCATCTCCTTCTCCTTCTTGTTCTCCTTCTTCATCTCCACGATTGTAGCCCTGGCCTCTTCCAAATCGTCCTTCACTTGCTGAAGTTCCTCGAAAAGCGAGAACGTGAGACTGTCATCATGCTGAAGAGGCCAGGGGTCAGAGGCAGCGGTGCGGTCATTAGGCTCGGGACTGATGACGAAGAGGGAGTCTTCTGTGACTTCGGGGGTAGCTTGACGGGAGGGGAGGTCGGCTGGCGTTGATGGCGCGGTAGAAGCAGTGGCGTCTTCGGAGGTCTGGGACTCGAGAGGCATAGCGGGAGGGTAACGCATTTCATTGAACTTGTCCAGCAACTCGGCGAGGGTCTTGAAGAAGCTTGACTTGAGGGGAACCTTCTTTCCTCTGCCACCGTTGTCGAGGTAGCGCATGCGGGCATCCGCAAAGGCTACCATGACCAGCTGCATCTTCTCATCTGTAACTGAGTAGGCAGGCCAGTTCTTAGTGCGCAGATACTCCAAAGCTAAGCCCCAGGCCTTGCTCGGTTGCCGCGCTGCCTTCAGATTCTTCTCGTGGGCCACATCAACGACGGCGAAGTACGCATTGAGAAGCTCGGTAGCGCGGCGCGCAATCGTCTTGGTGGCGCTGGCGGGATCGTTCTTGAAGGGACGGGTGAAGAGAGTCAGACTCGGCGTCTTCAGATTGACAATGACGAGATTCCATTGGTGCCGATGATGAACTCTATGAAGGGTATCTGGGCTAGCGCCTTCTGATCGGGGCAGATGGCGACTTGGGTCGCATCGCGAAGCGGGCCGTCTGACTTGGCCATGGCGAAGGTGGGAGAGTCCACGACGTCTGTGAATCCTCATCAGTGATGGTCTCACCAGTGCGCATGGTCTGGATGAGTGGAAAAGGATGACGAAAATGATTATAATCAACTTACCTGAGGATGTGACGCTCTTTGCGAGACACTGTGGCCGTCTATTTCGTTCCACTCAGCCCTCGCGTTGGAGATTTGAGGAGAAGTTTAGGGGAAGAAGTTTTCCATGTGAAATCCGAGTTGAGCGGGAAAGAGGTGATGGATGAGTGGGGCCATCACCCAGCTTCCCAGCGTGAGGCTCAGCACATGGGGTGAACAGAGAAACGTGAACATGGCCCGTATTCAGGCCAGTCAAGGTGGAGCACAGCGACCGAAGGTGAGAAAATATGGTACCCAGGACGGATTCCGTCCTGGGTACCTCGGACGGAAATCGCCGTAATAGACCGAGATGGCAAAGGCGCATGTGCCATTCATAATGCAGAAGGCAGAAAACGATAGCCGACGACGATAGCTGACGACGATAGACGATGAGGACGATAGAAGAGGACGACGATAGTAAGAATAACAGTAATAGCGACTACAAACAGCAAAGACGATGGCGAGCACACAGGAAAGGTGATCGCTCTACCACTGGAGAATGAGGCGGTATCGTCTGGGAAACTGTCCATGTCAATCAATCCAAGCATGCTGATCTCATGGAACGAGCCTTGACAGATTAGATAAGCATCAGCGCGCCTTCCGTTGTTCAAGTTGCTCAGAATGCGCCAGGCGTAGGAGAGGTGAAGTTGAGTAAAGTGGGTCGCGAACAACACACAGCTGCCCGCCTGAGCCAATGAAAGCCACCGCGATCGTGATGTGCCCCGGGAGGTGGAGGCGAGATCGAGGACCCACACCACGACCGCTCGCTGCCGCGCAGCAGGCGTTATCTATCGAAATTGTACATCTCGCTTCCGTCGATGTTGGTGGTCGAACGGTTTACTGTTCGTCTTCCTTCGGAAGCTATCCGGCCTTCTCGGTGTGGGACTTTAAATCCTTCGAATTTACCGTCTGCCCTTGGGTCTAATGCATCGGGTCGCTCGTTTTTGTTTTTTCATTCTTTTTCCGTGTGCTACTTGCTCCCGTTGATCTTTTTTCTACGTTTCTTCTTGACCGACATCCGAGGAAAGTCTTGAGTTGAACATTTTGATGCTGGCTCTGTGAGCTACTGCTGCGGTTAGAGAATGGAGAATGGAGATAAAAATGCTACTCCGATCTGGAGATGTATATCACGGCTACTGTGTGTGTTTGAGATTTTGTAGACTTCAAGGGGTTAAATTCCTTCTTCAAGACTACGACTTTAGTAGCCTAACAGTGTCTGGAGAACCACATACTTCCTCCCGCGTACCTTTGACGACCAAAGAATTCCAGCAACAAGACTCTCGTGTCATCGACTATCGCCAAAGCCACACGATCTCTTGATGACAGTCAAAACACGTGCCTGGCGTTACAAATCTGGGGCAACTCTGGGCGCGAGATCCCGTAGTACTCAAACAACGCCCTCGCCCTCATCCTCGTCCTCGTCCTCGTTCTCGATCTTGTCCTCGATCTCCTCCTCGTAGTTGCCATACTCGTCGTCCTCATCGTCGAAGACATCGCCCTCATCCAAGTCGACTCCATCAGAACGAGCCAGCGCCAGTCTTGTCTCCTCAATCTCGAGCTCCTTCTGCTTAAGCTTCGCATCCTTATCGGCACCTTCCGCGCGGAGCTCCTCGACTTCCTCGCGGAGCTCCTTGACTTCCACGCGCAACTCCTTCTACTCCTCAATGATGAGGCCGTACTCCTTGAAGGCAAGTCCTATCTCGTACTTGTTCTTTCCCAGCTCATATTCGGCCTGGCTGGCGCGTCGGCAAAGGTCGTCACTGAAAGCGTTCGAAGCCGCTCCTGCTGTGAAACCACTGTCATAGCCTTCCTTCTTGCCTCGGGAGTACTCATCAACAAGATTGCGCTTGTGCTGCTTGTTGATAAGGCGAAGGAAAGCCCGCAAGTGCTTCTTGAGATGCTGAGGGCTGACGGGGCCGTTGCTGTTGATGTAGTCGTCGCTGTTCATGTACTAATCGACCTCGCGCTCGCCCTTAGACATTTTGCCGGTCTTCTGCTCTTGTTGAGGTCTCGCAGCACTCTCGACACTCTCGATTGCGATCTCCTAGTCGGCAATGGCGAGGTAGAGGCGGTGGGTTGCATTGGCCTCCTGGGTGTCCATGAGCGGCTGCGACAGAATCTTTTGAGCTGTCTCAGAGTCTTCACGGCCGAAGCGGTTCCAAGCAGCGTGGAACTTGGTGATGATGACGTAGCAGAGGGCAAGGTCAGACTCGTGGGCATCCTCGAAAGTCTTGTCAACCTTCAGCGCAGTGGTCTTAACCAACTGCCAGAACTCAGGAGACCGAGCATCAATTCCAGGGTTCTCGGAAGCCACTTGGTGGGCGGCCTCAAAGATCATGGCGATTCTGACGGCGACGTTCTTCTCCGACGCATCGTATGGGCGCTCGCGAGGGTCAAGGTGAAGGAGACGAAGAGCAGCGTGCTCGTGATCGGCAAACACATGTCCATCGTCGAAGGTGAAGCCAACCGGACGAAGAGCGGTATCGATCTCAGTGAGGGCGGCGGCCGAAAGGCTGGGCTGGGGGCTTGGCTGGTCAGCATCGCTGAGCTGGCGTTTGTGGTGCGGCATCGCGACGGCTCTTGGGTTGCGATGAAACCGATTATCTGTATTTCATTAGCGCAAATATTTTCATCTGGCAGTCTTTGCGAACCTTTCAAGACGAGCAGAAGTCGGGATGGATTGGGAGCGAATACTGGACGATCGTGATGTGTGTCGCGACGGTGTTGAAGGAGTGAGAGATGGGAGGTGCAAGGCGCCTGAGATGAGATGGGAAAAGAAGAGCCCCGACTGGGTCACGTGAGAGGTGAGAACGGAATTCTCGCTACACCGCTTTCGTCATTGTTTTGAATTCCCATGGTGACCACCCGGAACCTGATGAACAATGGGGGCGAGACTGAATGTCTTCTCGTTCACCACACGCAGGCCTCATGTGGGTCCATCGGCCACATGGGCGTTCACTTCATGAGGCCCGTGTGCCCACCACCAATGCCTCTGCCAATCTCATGGTGCTGCAAACACGACTTCAAAGATGTCAAGAGGGAGGAAGGTTGGTTTTCAAAAGTAAAACATTGCGCTCTTTGGTCTATCAAGTGTTCCTCGGCCGAAAGGTGATTTCAGTCTCTAAACGCATACCTCCATCCACAGCGAAATCAAATGTAAACACAAAACAAATGTTGATTGCCCATTGCAACCTCAATCAGGAAACCACACCGGCTTCTAGGTGACTTGTGACCATCGTTACAGGGGCACTTCAGTCGGTGGATTCATAGTGAACTGTGTATCCCCAGAGGTCCATACGAACCGGGCCATTGGCACGACCGACGCTCGGCAGCGCAAGTGCAGCGCAAATTCGCCGCACGTCGTTGTCTGCAACATATTAGCCCTCTCAAAGGTCCTTGGATACATGAACTGGAAACGTACGGCTCATGGCCCAAAATGCAGAGGCCGTGGTGGGGAAGCCACGGATTGGATCTCCAGTCTCGAGATTGCGCATCGGACGTAACTGAGCCAACGGGTCCCCTTCGAGAGATGCCTGATTCTCCCTTGCAGGTGCTGCGTTGAGGACACTGAAAAGTCAGTCTGATTTTATACCGGGCACTTTGTTGTTAGCAAACCTTGAAGAAATAGTTTGTCGAAGTCGTTTTATATGATCTTTAACAGAGCTGGTTCTGAGAAAAAGGAACTTGAAGTTCGGGAGCGGTTGGAGAGTGCTTTCGATAGTGTCTTTAGCTCTCGCAATGGAGGAGACGCAATCCAGCAACTCATCAGAGATGGATCTGGTGTCTGTGTCTGCAACCACAACGATGCGTGATGATTGACCGGCGGCTGCCATGAGTGATAGGAAGGTAACAAATTTGAAGTCAGGTAGGTGGCGCACGATGCAAGGTCTGGATGCTGTAGGGTGGTTGACGCTTGTCATGGCGAGTTTGTTGCTGGACAATGATGCGAGAAATAGGACTTCCGAAGCGATGGAAAGTGCCTGGATTTATGCCCATCGATTAAGATTCAAAGCTGTTGGTCAATAACTAATGTTTGAGCACGTTGAATATCTGGATTTCTCTGGGATTCTCCATGAGTCTTCCCTCATATCATCTCCAGACTCATCGTATTCCAGTACCCTTACCGAAGTGACCAATTCATTCACACTTTAAGGTCTTGCATCAATCAGTATCGCGCTGGCAGATATATTGGTCCGTGGCGCTGTGTTGTGTCAATTTCGAACATTATGTTTTATTCGAATGGTTGGTCGACCAGATTTCCGTCAACTACAACAAAGACTTGGTCCAAGAAAGCAACGTTTGATGCACAAAGCCGAATACTTCTCCTGATGAACTCCGCGACCAGCTAAAATAATGTATTCATAACAGGACCCCGCCCCGATTAGGGAAAAGAGGTTCAACCATCGTTTCATCACCGGACAAGCAAATTCATGTGTTGCGTAGAACACAAAGTTGAATGTTGTTAACATTGCTGCATCGCGGGCCGGAGGATCATGAAAACACATCTTTGAACTCCTCGGTGTCATTTCTTGCAGTGTAACGACAAATGTCGTATTTTGCTGGGAGAGCAACTGAGACCGGGTAGTTTGGAGTTTTGGCATTGGGTTTCACTGAACAGCAAGAGTCCTCCAGAAGGCGTTGGTGAGATGCGGTGCAGACCGCCTCCCCGCAGTTCTGACATGATGTTGACGGGATGTGGTCGAAAAAAGGCGAATACGTCCGGCGGTCATTTGCCGATTCCCGCTAGAGACTGCTGCCTGCCTAGGGCTCCACTCGCCGTTGAAGACCCCGGTCTTGGCGTGCGGCTGCCGCTCGCGTGCCAACCAGCTGACTGCCGACATGTTTTGCTTCCTGCGCAAACGCGTCGAAACTGAACTTCGCATGGACTTCACACCTTCATTCAGACAAAGTCGCCGCGACCACGCCTTGAGTCTCTTTGACTTCCTGCCTCTGATCACCTATCTCCACCATCCGAAGCGAGCAGTAAGCAACGGTGGGCCAACGAACATGGGTATATCGACCAATGCAACCCCATCTCCGCCCCTTGAAGGCTGATCGCGCCAGGAACGAAAATCACTGGACCCGAGCAATCTGCAAAATGGAGTCTGTCAACAGGGATCGCCCGCTCGCACCCGACCCGATCGAACGGTTGATTCGCCCACCACCGAGCCTCGCGAGGATTTAAACAAGACTCGAGTCCCGCGCAACTGCACCCGTCACCTCTCCGTTCGGTCATCCCTCTCGCGCCTGCCACTACTTCCGCCAAGATGGTCCGCTTGTCCCTCACCACCATCCTCGCCGCCGCCGGCATGGCCAAGGCCCTCGCCTCGGGCAACTGCACCGGCGTCAACGCCATCAGCACCGAGTGCGCCTCCAAGGAGACCGCGCACACCCGCGACTTCTTCTACGTCGGCGGCCGCTACATCGAGACTGCTACTGGTAACGTCACGGTCGATCAGCTCTACGTCGAGAAGCTCGTCCCGGTCTCCGCTGGTCGCGCGCGTCGTCGCGGTGTCGCCGCCGCCAAGCCCATGGTCTTCTTCCACGGCGGCGGTACTTCAGGTGTAACCTGGCTCAACACCCCCGACAACCGTCCCGGCTGGGCCTCTTACTTCTTGCAGCAGGGTCACACCGTTTATCTCGTCGATGTTGCTGCGGTTGGCCGCTCTTCTGAAAACAACCTGGAGAACTTCACGATGATCGCGGGCACCGCGGCTGAAGGCATTCAGAGAGGTTTCACGGCCCCGGAAGTTTACAACACCTACCCGCAGGCTTACCTGCATACTCAGTGGCCTGGTACGGGGCTCAAGGGCGATCCGACATTTGAGCAGTTCGCCAAGACCATCATTCCTCTGACGAGAAGCTGGGAGCCCCAGGAGTATGCCCTTCGCGCCTCCGGATGCGAGCTGCTGTCGCTGTTGGGTGAGAAGGCGTACCTCGTGTCCCACTCCATCGGAGCCCGCGCGCCCATTCTTCTTTCCAACGATTGCCCGCAGTACATCGCCGCCAACATCAACCTCGAGGGCACCACGATCCCGTTCTGGTCCTACAACATCACCTTGGGCGGCACGCCCACCAACCCATGGGGCTTGACCAACACCCCGATCGACTACGACCCTCCCGTTGCCAGCGCCGATGAACTCGAGACCGTCGTCGTTGGCAACGAGACCCTGGCCCTGAGGAGCTGCCACATGCAGATGGAGCCCGCGCGGAAGTTACCCAAGATCGCCAGCGTGCCGTACTTGATGGTCACCGGCGAGGCTAGTGTTCACATCACGTACGACCACTGCCTGGTTAACTATCTGAAGCAGGTTGGCGGCAGTCCAGAGTGGATCAAGCTTGGCGAGATTGGAATCAAGGGCAATGGGCACTTCATGCATATTGAGAAGAACAGCTTGGAGATTGCCGAGGTTGTGAATGATTGGATCTTGGAGAAGGAGAGCCAGTAAAAAGTAATAACAATGCATCTCGATCCATTGTTCAGCGACAGATTTGTTTACCAACCCGATTGTCTTTTGGCAGAAATTCCCCTGGTTTCGTAGCCTGACTACACCACAAAAGAGGCTTCCAAAGTGACGAATGGTTTACACGGGAGTATATTTGTTTCGGATCAATCGTGTTGTCTGCAGTTTCGGGCTCGTAACTCGGAAGTCCCGGCTTGTTCTGCTGAGGGCTGCTTCCTTGAAGCGGATTTGAAGTGCGATGGTACTGCTCATGCGCAAGTCCCAGAATATCCCCCGTGAGGACAAAGAATATGCGAGAAAAGGCGATAACAATGAAGAAAACCGATCTCTAAGGAATCTGTGCATCGGAAATTTGCGCTTGCAGCGTAACTTGGATGCTTCCTTAATTGCGTTTGTCGGTGTTCCTGTTGCCGCGATCTGGAGTAGGGGGCAAATTTTGGCACTCGCCGATGCATTGTAGTATCCCCGCGAATAAAAGGGGAATTCCGATGGCCACAAAGCCAAGGAACGCTGAAAATCTCATCGATGTCATCTCATGACAACTAGTTGACCAAATCAGAGGTTGATTACGCTAGCCTGCAAGTCTCATAGTCCCGATTGACTTAGTCCACATGCAATTGCTGTCTGGTGGGAGACTTCACAATCTACTGTCTGTCACGGCCCTTTTACGTGTAACATTGGCTTACCGAAATGCCTTGCTTGCCTTCCGCGACTGCCCTTTGACATGTCGCTTCCCAGACCTATATAAACCGATATCTACAGGCATAGAACGACGAATGAAATCATTTGAATGGGAGTGTTTGTTCATTATCTCTGGGATGAAAGCTCATACTATGACTTGTACCTTGCGCGCAAAATCCGAAGTGCCTCCGACTGGTTTCGTGCCTCCGGCGCAAAGCCCTCGCTCCGTATTGTCTCCGAGTGTTGACTGAATAGCATCTGGCGGGTGAAGGACACCAGAGACTCATAAGTATCAACTTGTTTTGAGGGACGTCATTTGTTTGGATCCATCGTGGTGAGAAACACAGTCATCCATCCCTCTTTCATTCAGTATGCATCCTCATGCGGGTCAAGCGTCCGCATCATGCTGCTACGTACGCAAAAGAGCACACATTGGCTGAACAACTCGCTTCCACCGGGAAGCAAGACCCGTTTTGATTCCTGTATTCTAGCACGAGACCCAATCTGCGACGCGATTGCCTTTCGACGATAGTAAACTACTCGCCAGACCAATGGCAACAGAAAGTTTTGCTCTGCGCTAACTGTCCTGTTTAACAGCTTATATAAAGGCCTTGGGCGCGGCGACGAAACCAACGCACTTCGAAACACAGGAATAGTCATGCATGAGAAACCGACTTCACCCTGCTTCGCGCCCTCAGCATAGTCTGCCCGGAACACCATACCTCGACCACATATCCATGGAGTGTCAGAATCATCAGCGGTTCTATCCTCATATTATCCCGAACGAATAGCACAGTACTGATGATGAAGTCCAAAGGTAAAATGCTTTGAATTTAGTGGATGTTCTGCTGGTACGTGGGGCAATACATTGCGCAGCTTGCCGGCAATGTAACAGCGCACACTCATGTGGAGAATACTGATTTGGCCTCCTCGGTATCCTGACACGACCTCAATGTAGTTTATAATATACGTCGCCAATCCGCCATGACATTCTCCTCAAAGAATATATCGTGTCCTATGTGTCTACATCATTCTTTGGGCCGTTCTTAGACGAAAGCTCCCAAACCCCTGTACAAGATTCAGCTGACCAAACACACTCGTCAGACCTTGGTTGTCAATATTTGCTCGAATAACATGCAGCCGATGACGGATAATGTAGACGACGGTTAGCGGAGGTGGCGGTGACTCTGGAGCTACTACCCCACCGTCCCAGCCGCTACCCGCATCCCTCCGAGGCGTAGGTCTCATTGTATGAGCCACATCGTCCCTCAGGATTGAGCAATTGGTGGAGGGCGCCTATTGTGTCTCTGTTCTGGGCTCTCAAGACTGTCAGTCGCGCCCAATTTGTACCGACAAGTAACTCATCGTCTCCGAGGTTCAAGCATTCCACAGTACTTATTTATCATAATACCTTCTCTCTCCCTGATAACAACTGCTCTTCAACAAAATCAAACAACCACGGCATGCCTAGCTATCATTGGTAATGATTAAGACAACCAAAACCCTCGCAAGCAGCATCAACCTATTTCATGTCAATACATCTTTCGAGGTGACTAAAAAGAGACCGAATGAGTTTTGGTACATCTTGAATAATCTACGGGCAACGGAGGGTAGAGACAGTGGTGGTTATGGAGGGAGGGTATCATATGTTGGAAGGTCGGATCACAAGCACGTATCTTGATAGCTAAATTATATACAGGCTCACGAAGGTTATGAAGAAAGACGAACTATTATCTCTTGCTAAGTCAACCCGATAGCTGTGGGGGGGGGCTTCTATAAGTCCTGATCTCTTCTAATGCGCTGCAGAAAGCGGAAGGCAGAACAAAATTGGCGATTGAAGTGGTGAACACTAGCCATCGGCGTCGGACAGTGATAACAAAGTCAAATGATGATCATCGCGTCAAATGCGATACAAGTGGAGTTTATGGTTCATAACACAAAAGAAATCTCGATTCAAGTTCATCGCGCCTGGGATATCACCGCTAAATCAGAAGATATGATACAAGACTTCGTCTTCAATTTTCACCAAACCACCTCAATACCCTTTTCCTCATGCCTGCGCCAGCGATGTCTGCGACCACACAGGTAGTAGCACAAACAGCAAGCTGCACAGACTGGCGAAGACAGCACCACCAACCATGGCCTGTGTGACAATCTTGTGTTGCAGCCTCCTGAGGTGGACGTCCTTGACACGAATCTTGCGGTCGAAAATCATCATCCGAGAAACAAACTTCATCAAGCCAGACTTCTGAGAAAGGAGGGATGCGCTGTCGTCAAATCTTTCCCATGGCAGTGGTTGACGTCGAGTGAAGAGCAGGAGAAAGAAGCAGCTACCCCTGAGACCGGAAAGAATGAGAGACATGCCGACGAACCACATAGGCCAGGGGGCAAAGGCGTTGTAACGGCTGTGTGATCCCATGAACGGGACGAAAGCTCGGAGGAGGACACAGAGGAAGCCAGCGACGGTCAGAACAATGCCCATGCTCGTCGCCATGCACAGTGTCTCAAAGGTGCCGTTAGAAACACCGAGTCTAACGAAGTTGCGGTGCGAGCAGTTCTTGAGGAGACCGTACACGTGCTGAGCGATAGGGCGGAGATGCGAAGGGTCGGAAGAATGTTGGAGGTCGAGAAGAGCCTGGTCGCGAAGGGCGGGCGGGATGTTGAGCTCTTTCTCGGAGCCAGGCAGGAGGAAGGTCTTGACGACGGCGTTAAGCTCGACTCGGTAGGCGGAGTTGGGTGCGATGCGGGCAGGGACGACGTTGGCCACGTTGTTCGAGCAGATCGGCTTAGCGCAGGCGTTGGCCCATGACTTGATGCGATCGCGGCCGTTGGGTCCGATCTTGCTGTTTGGCCTGCATGCGGCTTCAGGGGCAATGAGCTGGACGATGTTGGTCATAGTCTCATTGGCTGGAAGGCGTTAGTTGGGATGCAAGTTAGATGGTGTAGCATGACTGACCTGCTTCAGGATCACACTCGAACTCTGACATCTTCAGTGATGGGAGTTTGTGCTCGATAGAGTCCATCGCACTGTCGATGGCACTATCCCTGGATGATGAGGCATCACTCTCCTTCTCGGCCATAGGAAAGTTGTTGAGGCTTCCTGTCTTGGCGTAGGCGGACTCATAGTTGCGGAACCTGGGAGAATGTTAGACTTGGTGCAAAGATCAAACGAACACGAGAATGAACATACCAGACATAGAACTCCAGGTTTTCCGGGGAAAACTCAATGTACTTGAGGTACATGTAAAAGTCATACAAAGACATCGGCGAGCCTAGTTGGAGAAGTTCAGCAGGTATTCTTGGTTGAATCCTCGGTGACGACATTTGCTTTCGGGGTGCGTTGCGTGGAGGAGATGGGATGCTCACAGGTCTCGTTGGCCAAAACCTTCTCCAAACTCAAGCGGGCCGGGATGGGACTCTTGTCTCGCCCGTCCCTGCTCAAGGGTCTCCTTCCAGTCCGAATGGCCGTGGCATACTCGCGAAAGTCTCTGTATTCGGGCTTCTTGTACCAGACCATCCAGTCCGGGAAGCTGAACCTTGATTTCTTCTCCTCGATCCTGGCGGATGTCGTCGCGGGCGCCGTTGTGGCCGCCGTCGTAGTCTGAACCTCCTCCTTCTCCATCTTGGGTTGAACGTCCTGCATCGTGTGATTTGTGTTATCCAATGTCGTGTAACCGTCGTTGAATGTGTATGGTACAATCCGGATGAAGGGGCAGAAACAAAAGGCCGGTTTGGTGACGCATCCGGGAGATGCTGGAGTGATATACGAATCCTGTCTCCCGTTAGTGTCATTTCATGTGCTGCGGCGCCCATGACCCCGTCATATCAGTCCGCAGACAAGGACTAGGCCTCGACGAGGCCGAGTGGGTGCCGCTGCCGCTGCAGACAAACCGCGCACAACCGCACGGGCCAAAGCAGCGGCCACCAGACGAACAAACGAACTCGAAGGGGTATGGGGCTGTCGCGATGAATCGGTCAGTGGCAGCTCCTGGCCAGTCGGCACCCTTCCCCCCTCTCTGTATCGGCCAAGGGCTCTCCCTCTCTACTGCCACAGTCCATGACCAATGGCGGTGTTCGCGGGGGAAAAGCCACGTCTGATGGGAGGCGTACGCCAGTGTGCCATTTTGGGCGGGAAAGAGGGAACGAAACTCGAATTGCGTAGCTCGATGTTGGAGACTGGAGACTGGAGTTTGGAGCCAGCGAGTACTTCGGACGACCGGCGAGCCAGCCGAATGTAGAGTGTACGAGTCGAACGAGTCAAAGCGGCGGCGGTAGTGCTCGAGATTTAGCCCATGTTGGAGGGTCCTTTTTTAGCTCGTCAGTTAGTGTCTTGCACTATTTCTGACTCTGCATGAGGAAACACCTGATTCTGTCCCGTAGATTCCAGTTGGCGCCGATTGACCCCGTGCCTTATCGAGTCGTCCTCATGGCAATGGTTGTGCAAAAATGTCCTAGGGCGCCGTCCCATGTCCCGGCGTTGGGACCATTCCCGGGTGTTGCGAGACAGAAAAGGTGTGTAGCGTCAGGTCCGTCTCGCCCTTTGGAGCTGAACTTGTGCAGGGCTTATGCAAGAGTATTGGCGGAGCCTGAGGCGATCGGAATCTTGTTTGTCTCGCGTTCTGACATTGAACAAAGGGACCATTCATCCTGCTTGGCCATACCTCGGTCTCGTGTTGGATGACATTTTGTCCCCAATCTCCCCGGATGAGTGTCGCTATATTTGGCCGCGCAAATGCAGGACTGTGCCGGACCGCCGCTGGGTGATGTGGTCAGAGATTGGGGTGCCCTGGAATCGCCGAGAGCCGAGAAGGATTTGGAGGCGGAGGGAAATCGGTCTTTTGTTCCCATTGTTCGTTGGAGGTCTCGCAGATGAATCGGAGGACGGCTCCCGCGAGGATTTCAACGGCGCCGGTATTCGTTGGGTGTGCAATGAATGGCCGAATGACGACGACGACGAGAAGAATGCTGGCTGCAGATCGAACTGCAGAGCGGCAGAGAAGAAGGTTTCCCCTCTGTTCCCCTCTGGCTGGAACGCTGACGATCCCCCCCCCCCCCCCCCCCCCCCTCGTGGGAATTCTCGGCAACCGGCGATGGTGCTCCCTTGCCTTAGCCTGCGTGAGGTAATCGACAAGGCGGAGAAGGTAAGGTAAGGTAGATAGATGCAAGATCGGTGCAGCGACCCTCACCACGTGGAAAAGGACCGCGCAGGTCGCAGGGCAGAGCCTAGGGCCAAAGCTAAGGCAGGCCGTGGATGCTGCAGGGAGCACCCGCCCACATCTACGTCTACGTCCACTGAGAAGAGGTGGCCCCTGCCTCTTCCTTGAGACGAACCTGCGCAGGGGCCCTGGGCCGAACCTTAGCGTATGCCCACCTCACCTCACTCTCTCCTTCCCTGCATACGCATTTGCATTTGCATTTGCATTCTGTCCTCCCTTTCTTTCCTTCCTCAAGCCGCACCTCCGTATTCCATTGTCTGAGCGACTGGAAACGCCGTTGCAGTTTGCCATCCGTGCTCTGCATTTCTCTTGCATGTGCTTCTGCAATTTCGACAATGCTTCTCGACCATTCTCAAACCGAGCTGAATGCATGGAAAACACATTGCAAACACACACAAACACGCGTACAAAAACGTTGCCGGCGCTGCCATGCACCAACACCACCACCAACATCTGCACCAAGCCGTCCGGAGGCTGGCATGATTCAGACACAACCATCCGAAGGACGTTTGTAGCCCTGAGAGTGGTAGCGCCTGTCCGCCGATCAAAAATCCAATCAAGATTAGCGCCGGGGTTGGGAGCATGCATTGGTCGTACGAGTGAGACATTTACGCGGAATTATTGATTGCGAAAAAGATGATTGGGGGGCCGAGTGTTTGGGCGAGACATTTGCGAGTCGAAACTTCTTTCTCTTCGTTTGTTTGCCCTTTTCCCCTCCCCTCCCCAAGATGGGAAAATGCTCGCCGGTGTCTGACTCTGCTTTTCAAAGGATGAACCCATGTCCCATGATCGAACCCCTGCTGCTGCCGCTGTCAACTCCGCAGCCCCCATCCTGTCAAGCTGGGCCGCCCCTCTTCCACCGAACTTCCATCCATGGACCATGAAAATCAAAACCCCTTGCCTTGAAATGACTCGAAGCTAAATTGTCAGTAGCCAAGCACACCTCACCTGGGGTCGCACACCATCTTCACGACATGTTCATCAGAAATTCAACCGCCTCCCTCCCCTCAAGAAGCGGCCCAAGTGTCAACACCAACTCGATAGCTCCAGAAACCAGCAAAACTCTCTTCAACGCTCCAGTGTCACCTTCCCCTCGGTCCGTCGTCTCCCCCTCCAGACAATCGGCCCCAGAAAGCCCCGTTCCTCCGTCCCTGGGCACACGTCCGCGTCGCGGTGTCAGCATTTAATCTGCTGAAGTCCGGCTTCCGGTACCACGTCCCACCGCGCCTCTAGCGCAGGCCTGACTTGTGTGAACCACAACTGCACGGTCCAGTGGCGCTTGCTTGAAGGTTGCAGGATGTACATGAGAGAAGGAGGAGGCTTATCCTTCTTGTCTCCCTCGCCTATCGCCGGGAATGGCGGTATGGCGTCCAATCTGTCTGCGGTGGCAGTGGCTGCGCGTTGAAACAACGTCCAAATATCGACATTGATCTGTCATGTCTGGCTGCATGCGGCAAGGCGTCGTCGGTGTTTGAAGGTGGGAGCAAATAGTAATCATGACGTTTGGCACCAAGCCCTCCCACAAAAGCACCATTCCTTTCATTTGTCTACCCAAACTCAAATGTCGCCCCTCGGAACTGGTCCAGATCCGTCGTCAGATCGAACAAGGGGGGAGAGGAGCCAATGACAATTCTCGGTGGTCTCGCCGCGGAAGCGCGTAAGCAGAGCACAGTCAGGATTTCCAAGCCACGTTCCCCATGAATCTTGTCAACGATGAAAGGTCTTCCCGAGATCGACGTTGAACTCTTTGTTTGTCTGAGGAAGTTCAACACGCATCAGTAATCATATGACTGTGAAGCTGTCGGACTCTAGGTCTTTTCTCTCCGACTCTCCTGCGTCAGCATCTACTCCGATTCTTACAAACAAGAAGCTACCATGCAGAAGCTCCGGTGCCTCCAGACTCAAGCTGTTCGATCGACCCAATGTCTCATGAATCGCTTTCCACTCCGTCGCGCGTAGCAGTCCACCTACCATGAGCGTTTAGGTTTTGTTGCGGAAGCGGCGGTTGAGTAGACGCATGCGTCCGCCAAGACGGGAGCCATGTCATGAAGGGCATGGTAATCCAGTGTGTTGGAATGCTATTCCAGCTCGAAGCTTGTACATGAAAATCAATGATCTGCGATTTCGTCTACTCAGCTCGGAAAGCTCTGGCGTGAACCTTTGCGACGGATTCAAAGCCTAAATGACTTTCTTCATCTGGCTGACCAATGGTATGCGAAGAGCCGCTTTCAATTCGATTCTCTGATCTGAATGTTCATTCTGAAGCTCTTTCCTTGAGAGTAGTGTCTTCTGGTCGTGGATTCTGACTGCGAAGTCCTTTGCTTTTCGCACCTCGCTCCAGCTAACATTACACCCCTTCTTCAGTTCCCAACGCAACTTTCAAATTCTTTCCTTTGCCTCCTGCTGCTCCACGAATTGCAAGAATCCAAACATCTCACGAGACCCAAAGTACGGTTTTCCTTCCTTTCGTTGCTTCTCATTGTAACTTTGAAGTTTCCAAGACCATTTGTCCAGGCGCGACTGGCGAGTAGAAGCGAGCGTTGCTCGAAGACGTTTCAGCTCTGGCAGCATGACGCTGTTCTCGTCTTCAAGTTGCTTTATGCGCTGAGCAAGCTGGGTGTTCTCTCGAGCAAGCATATCCTCGATGTCGGTGCGGAGCGAATCGTAAATCGAGGCGAAGTCAAAGATACTCGAATTGGTAGAAGCTTTGACGTTCTGCTGGTCTCGGGGACCAATACACTTGGCGAACTTCGAGGTTGTCATAGGTAGGGGGACTGGGTCGAGACCAGCAATCAGTGCCGAAGTGCCATTGTCGAGATTCAGGACTGTGTTTCCGTCGGTTGTCAGTTCGAGCCACCGATCGACGAGGAACCAGAGCCGAGTAAAGGTCGGGGCGTCATCACCCAGGCTTTCGAGCGGAGTAGGACGGGGGAGGTACTTTCTCCGGGCCTCATCGTACTTGTTCATGCCATAGGTGAGATCGCGTTTGCGCTTGTCCTCTCGAAGGGGAGCCCAGTCCTTGTCGATGGTGACAAGGCGGCTATGGATCGCTTTGTAAAGATCCGGATGCAACACATGATCCCGAACAACTTTGCCGGTGACATGGCCGAGAGAACTTTGAAACGAAGTTCGGCAAGTGCAGCTTCGTAAACCTCGCTCAGGCGCTCTGCTACTTCCACGCGACTGGCTTTCTTAAGGTGAAATATTCCATAGCCATATCCAACGCTGTGAGGGTTGGCCACAAGAGGCTTCCACCAATGCTTGTGGTTGATGCCGAAGACGTCTTTGGGGAGAGTAAATCCAGGCAGGTGAAGATTATCTTGGATTCTCTCGCGGTTTTGCTGCCGTAATTTCTCGTCCTCCGGTTCGTGTTGAACTCGGTCGCGGTTGGGATCCCGACAATGTCTTGGTCCAGTCATCTAGATAATATTAGCAGAAAGATAAGATGAACTACGGAGGATGCGGCTACCATGAGAGATGTTGTGAGGTGCGGTTTTTGCAGCTGGGTGTTTCCCTTGTCGTCGGCATAATTCTGGTTGTTGTTGAGCCCGGGTGAGACTGCAGGAGAGGTCGAGGAAATTTCAGGAAGTTGTGAGGTGAGGCACAGGAAGTAGGCGAGTCCAAAAGTTGCCCGCTGTTTGGCAGTCGCGCTGAATGTGGGAAGACGTGGGCGGCAAGCGTCTCCTTCCTTAATTAAGTTATGATTTGCGGCATGAATAGAGAGACCTTGCATCCCTTCTGCCGGTGCCGAGCAATTTTTAGACGCAGAAACCTTTCTCTGCAAGTTTGAGCACGTTAAGAAAGTCAACTCACTCATTTTAGACTTAGAGCTGCTATATTAAAACCCTGTGAGATGCCTAAGGTAGTTAGGCAAAATATTGAAAAGCAAAAATAATTACTGGGGCTCCGAACTTGTGATCCTTGGCAGGCTAGCAATAAAGGAGTTAACTCCTATAACCACTCGGAGACCAAGGCAAATCCGATAGGAACAGTGCCAAATTTGAGTCACGAACAATACTTGAGGGCACCTTCCCCGTTGTCTACACTGGACCTCGCACCCAATGCTTGCACATCAGGTGGCTTTCCTTTCACAACAGACTTTCATAAGGAAAATCGAAGGTTTGTGAGTATGAGAGAATCACAATGGCAGGCGACGTGATCACGTACGATTCTTGGTTGTGTGGCCCGGTACATGCCTGTGTTCGTTTGGTGTTACCACACCTGGTATCACCGCTAACCTGATACCGCATCACTAATGCTACGTATGTCTTCCAACAGAATGCACCCCGACGGACGAAAATCCATGCTTAAGTGCTTGAATAACTGCTTCAAGATAAGCCATCACTCAATCCTACCAAGGGCGCATTGACTTTTGGCTGCTCTCGAGCCTCATGTTCTAAGTTCCAGGGTCAAGTAGATATTCGGGTCGGCCATGGCTAATACTCTGCAACTACTTGCATCAGTAGGTAGTTTTACTACTTCCGGCAAATCACACAGGCTGTTGATTTGTTCATTCTTGGTCGCATTTGTCTTTGGTGCGTTATAGCTGTTTACCGTCTGGGTATCTCTACCTAGACACTCAAGAGGGCTATGCGACAACAAGAAGCCAGAGCAATGGCACACAATACAGATGATCCATGGAATAATCTGATCCTTAGTTTCGAGAGTGACGCCAGAATGACTATTCTATTGAAGGCGTGTGGTTGAATTAAACATCGTGGGGCGATACGTTTCCGGGAGCACCCTTGCGGTAGTCGGTCTTGACCAGCAAATCACCTCTGCCACATGGGGTCTGGATCGCGACATCGTACAAGGCCAAAACCTGGAAATAGCAAAGCCGAAACTTGGTCACGTTAATCCGTACAGTCAACCCAAGTCTCTCGGCAAAGGAGACAGATTCCTTGGCGGCAAGGTAGCAATCTGGCAATACGAGCTTCTTGGCGTGATGAACCCATCACGGCAGACACCTTCCTATTTGGATCATCACTGCTGTAGATCAACGTTATGTAAAAGGACATGCCGCGCTCGACTAATTCGTCGCAAATCCGGCACTCAGAAAATCATTGATTTCCTGACAGCGGACATCATGAAGCTGAAGACACTTTTCGGCGACTCGATTGCCTTAGCAAACATTGCACGCGTCACTGCCCAAGAAAAATGCGGCTCTAATTTCCCCGAACCAGAAGCAGTCCAAGCTGCATCTTCTCTCCGTTCAGCACATCGAGCAGAGGGCTTTTCCAGCAGCTTCCTCGGTAAGAGGGCCGAGGGCTTGCTGATCCCGACGTATCTTCACGTGGTTGAGGATGAGGCGCACGCAGGGTTCGTCACAGACAAGATGATCAACGACCAGGCATGATCCTACCCTTCGCGACAAGGGAAATTTCTCACCGCTAACGAGTTCTTAAGATGAAAGTTCTCAACGAGACCTTTGCCCCACACAACATCCAATTCGTTGTCAGTGCAAAGGGTTGGTAGGAGCAATGTTGCAACTCGTACTTCCTTTCTCAAATGAGAATCCTCAGATGAGGAAGGAAGGTTTCTTGTTCATCTCAGCTGCATCTACATGTCCTTTTATCTTCGACCCTGATATCCTATCCCTTGATATCCTATCCCTTGATATCCTATCCCTTGATATCCTATCCCTTGATGTCTTACTCCAGTGCCGAACATAGCCGAGAGCATCCCATGTGACAGGCCTAGCCTGTTACAGTCAGGAACACGTCGCACACCGTCAATGACTCCTGGACCCGTCAAGCCCGTATTAAGGAGAAGGCCGAAGCTCTGCGCCAAGGCGGCTACGATGAACTCAACATCTACTTCGAGACGGGCATGATGACAAATGCCGGTTCCGCGACGGGAATTTGCAGCTTTCCGGTGGAAGATCCCTGGAACACCGGAATCAACGGGACTTCGTGGTACACTTACGACGGCTGCCATGTGAGTGTCGGCACTATGCCCGGGGGGCCGGGCGTGCCTTGGGATCCGGAAGACAACAAGGGAAAAACGGCAACGCACGAGGTGGGGCACTGGTTTGGGCTCTTCCATGTTTTCGATGGTTTCGACTGCAACGGCGAGGGTGACTACATTGACGACACCCCGGCGACTCAGGTTGCGACGGTTGGGTGTCCTGTTGAGCAAGATTCCTGCCCGGATCAACCTGGACTCGACCCCATTCACAATTACATGGATTACTCCAAGCATGACTGGTGGGTTTGAATTATTTGAGTCCAGCACGATGGGGCTCGCTGACGTTTTGTTAGTCTCTCGGAGTTCACTCCCCTGCAGGAGGAACGAATGTACCGGTCTTTCAACACTCTCAGGTTAGGACGGTAAGGCGGGAGCTCTGGCATGTTATCATGTTTCCCGATGATGTTGCTATTTGAAAGATATGACAGCAGCTATATGACTTCCTCCGACTTTCAAAGTCCCAGAGTCGAAGGTGAATTGTTAGACTACAGACCACCGCAGGGAGAGGTTTAGTTTCTCGAATCATTCTTACCCCTCAAAATCCTTAATTAAGATTCGCTTGTACCTACGGACCGGATGCTGACCCTTGTTGTTGTTCACCTGGAGTACAACATGCCAAGATCTTCCCTCAAGTTGCGAGATGCCCGGCACATTGTTCACGATCTGGACCCTCGGACCAATCGTGACGTTCCTGAATCCCGCATTATTAACCTCAAGATACCCATCTGTACCGGTTGGCGGTGAAAGCGGACGTATCTCAATGAGTCCCTCGAGATATGCACTGGCCCAAGCAATAGAGGCTGTGGTGTAAGCATACCATTCGAACTCGAGGTGAGTCGAGTCTTCTGGGTGATCAGAATCGTAGGTCTTGCTGGCATCCAGCACAACAGAACCTTTGTACGGGACAATTATCTCCATGGCATCGAGACTAATGGAGCCGTTGACATTGATATTGGGTGGATGAGTTGCGTCTTCGAATTTGTCTGTAACGCTCCACTGCATTCGTGCCGCAAAGTCGTCTTGGTAGGCGTCGCGCCATCGCCAAACAGTGGCATACTGGCTCTGGTGATCCACGCCTGTCACAGAAACGGCCGTGTCCATGGATGTTCCGTATTCGTTGATGTCTTCGGCCTCCGTAACTCGGGTGTACCGACCACCCCAGCTACCCCAGTCCGGATGCCTAGCACTATTAAGGCCGTTTTGGATAAGCCACATGAAGCTGGGCGAGTCCCCCTCCATTCCATAGAGAACCTTGGGATACACCTCACCCAGAGGACCGATCCGGATATTCGGCGTCAGCCAATCGTCTTGTACTTTCGTCACGTTAGCAGCACCGTTGTCTGCGCTGCCTATGCCGGCCCACGTGGACGATTCGTATTCTCTGAAGCCGTGAACATTGACGATATAAGTTATATCTGGCCATTTGACCCGGATCCACGGCCCAGCATCGTCCTGATCCGAGATTGAGTAGACGCGGAGCCTAGACCGAAGCTCAGCCGCTTCATTGGGGGTTCTCTCTGTGCTGATGAACTGCAGCGCCTGCGCCAGGGTGTTGGCTCCGCCCCAAATGGAGACGAATAACGGATCTGAACCCGCCTCAAGCGTTTCGACCAGCAATTTGGCACCGTCGCTTAGCGACTCGTTGAGAGCTTGTCGCCCGTAAACCTGGGGAAAATGATTGATCAGAAGCCATTCATAGCCACCAGGAAGGGAGAAAGTTACTTACCACTGGGCCTGATCTCACGAGTTTCAAAAGATCTTCGGCAGGACTGAACGTTTCGTTGGGGTGCACATGCTTGTTCAGATTGTGAACAACTTCAACATAGGCTCTTATAATAAGCTCGATAGCCTCTGGGTGCGTTTCGTTTGGCAAGCTGATGGAGGTTGTAGCAACAAGTCCCTTGGTATCGAACTCATTTGAGTATGTCAGATAGCGTACCATTGACATTTGGTCGTCGGGCTCATTGAGGATATCCGTCAGAATGAACGTCCTCGGCTTGTGGGGAAACTGAGGCAACTTTGTCAAGTCATTGGCGGTAATCTCTTGAGATCGAGCATATCCAGAGATGAGTGGGATGAGTGCGAGGTAAAAGAGCTGAAAACGAGCCATCTTCATGTTGTCTATAGTGACAATGAATCCTGGCTGCTGCCTTGAAATCTACAACTATCGTTGTGATAGGAGTAATTTATATGTCCCATCCTGACAGCTCGTACGACAAGCGCTTCAAATGCCTGAACAGAGAGAATAGACATAAGGGGTAATCGAAAGCACCTGTCAATGAATTTGAAGGTGATCGAAGAATTGGTTATGGAAATCCCGGTGTTCTACATCTTACCATTGGTCTAACGCAATCAGACTGGACCTCTGATGCGGGCAGGGGTCATACCCCGCATCCCCGGAATCAAGTTTGGGGTTGGATCGCCAGTTGCAACATCTTTACGCGGAAAACAATACGAAGATGGCACTAAGAAAGGAGCGGATGGCAGCATGTACCGGGCGTCGGGAGAAACATTCTGGATATAGGTAACAGTTGCACCAGGGGGGTATCACGAGATGAGCACCACAGAAGCCGACAGGTGCTCAATGACAGCATAATCGTATTCAGTGTTTTTGATTGACGAATCGCTGAATTTTCGCATAAGTATTGTTATCCAGGGTACTAAATTAGGTAGAAACAACCGCTCTGGTACCTGTACTGCCTTTCTGTTGAGAATGGTTACGTAGAACATGTAGGCGTACACCACGTCGACGGACCCGCCCGATTTCGCCGTGCCGAAGCCCACGCTGCAGGGTCTACTTTAATGACCCGAACTCACGGCCGATAGATTTCACTCTCCTGTCCTTCCTTGATATAGTAGTAAAGCGAGCCATCGATGGCATACCTTAGCCAAAGGCCCCTACCATCGCCCCACTCGTCTCCTCGCTGCTCCTGTTCGAGGCCGAGGCCTTTTCTGTGGCCGATGCCTCTGATGTCGCGAAACACGTTCGACGGCAGCTCCACCACAATGTGCTTTTCTTGCTGCGGCGCGAGGTGCGCAAACGCGAGGGCAAGCGGTCGATCTCGGGCAGGCGAGCGTCCGGATCCGCGTGCCGTTGATTGTCGAGAATGTTTGGAAAGGTGACGACGAGAGATCCCAGGTTCGGGAAAGGGACCGCCAGGTCGGCTAGGTCCGGGAGCAGCCGCATTCTTTCCTTGTCGCTGGCACGCGCAATGAACGGCAGAGTGAAGTCCCCAAAGAGCAGGAACTCGCACCGCAGCTCAAGCGACCGTATCTGGGCCAGGCGGTGCGGGAGGAACAGGCGTCGGCCGTCGTTCGGGGGGCAGAGCAGCGCCTCCAGCAGGTCCCGGCTTTGGATGAAGAACGTGGTGGTCGCGTAGAGCACCTCGACGCCCTCGACGTAGGCCTGCCGGCGCAGCCAGCCCAAGGCACCGACCGCGCAGTCGCAGGTGCCCCTTTCTGGGAACGCCATGCCGTCTACGGCGGGCCCTCGCGGCCACAGCTCGCACAACATGGCGTCACCCTCGAGGCAGCCGTCACGGTGCGGCCAGACGTATGGATCGCGGCCGCGGGCTCTAATGAGGCGGTCCACGGGCGACCAGCGGGGGATCACACGGTGACACACACAGCCGTACCAGCGCCACTCCCACTCCCACTCCGGCCCCGTCTTCTTCCTGGTTTTGTAGCCCTCAGACAACGGCGAGGCGGTCGTTGCCGGCGTCTCGCCCGCGACGGCTGGGGGCACGACAATGCGGGACCAGCTGAGGGGCGCGGCCCCGCGGCCGTGCTCGTGCGCGGCTCCGGGGGCCGTCGGGGGGCTCGGCTGTTGCCCGCGCGGGGCCGGCCGCAAGTCTAGGTGTAGTGTATGCTCGCCAAAGGCGGCCACGAGCACGCGCCGGCGTAGCTCCGGCGACAGGAGGGCGAAAGTGCCGAGCGCGGCGACGACGGTATCTGCAGTAGCGGCGGTAGCGGTCGCAGGAGGCGTGATGGGCCGGGGCCGCTGAGCAGGAAGAAGAGGAAGAGGTGGTGGTGGCAGCTCCGAATAGTCGATTTCCTGGTCGCTGCGCCGCTTCTTCCCACCTCGAACTGCGTCTAGCAAGCGACGCATGCTTGGTCCACTTGCTTGTTGATGATGGATGGACCCCAACCGGTTGTTTGTTCGGTGCGTATGCAGTGTGATGAAACCGCATGGTGTGCTGGAAGCTGATTCGGTGAGAGGCGGTGTGGTCCCGTGTCGCAGGATCGGCGAAGTAGCGTTTGTTAACAAGGGTCATATTCCTGTACTTACGATGACTCGCTTCCGCAAAAAAGCATTTACAGACGGCTTCTATGCCATGCATCTGCATCTCATAGTTGTATCTAGGTCAATGGTGTCTCCACGAAACTCACGCGGAGATGGCTTCACAAGGTCTGCAGCTATGGAAATGCTTACCTTGGCCACGCATGCGTTATGATTGCTCATGCCGTTGGCAATTTCTTTGATTCCTGAAGGTCGGTCGACAGTCCAAGCAATCCTCAAAAACTCAGAATCATGGTCTGGAGTCTAACGCAAACCCTCAAGGGGAGCCGCTCTCAAGGCCTATTTTTCATCACCGTTTTCTGGCTGGAAGCTCAAGATATTTGATGGCATTTCATTGGAAGCACTTCGTGCAGCCAAAAGCAAGTTGCCAACCTCGGTCCTTCAGTGATTTGTTCTGGGGAGTGGAACCACCCACGATTCCTCGAAACATGGCGACAGAAGGAGCCAGATAACTCACGACTTCCTCTCCTTTCCGGTGAGGCCGGAGCGCTTCATTCCTCCCACTTGGCCACAGATATGCTTCTCATAAGTGATAATCTTGCGAGAAATCCCAGCATCGTATGCATCCCCAGTGAAGAGAACCGAACCAGTGGCTGCTGGCAATGTCATCCTTGATAAGATCCAGCTTCTGAAGGGACGTTCGCTGTTGGGGAAAACCAGACGGGTCGTGGCTTTTGTACTTTTTCTGAGATTTTTCCAGAATCCACTTGATGGGTTGGATGTTAGGACCAAAAGGTGCAGCTGAGTTTTGACTTCATACAAACCTGGCTGACCTGTGTACGGGTAGTCCACAATTGGCAAAAATGTGTGAAAGACTTTGCATCATGAATGCTAGGTACAATCCATAATTCTTGGTTTGTTCATTGTTCACTGAGTCTCACGTAACTTTGGTGGCAATGTTCTGTCGTGCTTTCGACCATCGGTTCCGGGAAGGACATGAACGCCACGATGACCAACTGCTCATGTGTCTCTGATCAGAACAGTCCCTTTCTTCCTGCGACATACAAGTAAAGTAAGAACCAGACGATGATTTCTCACCCCTACACACTCCGACTCGCCCCGGATCGCGTGCAACAGAGTGGCTTCAAACTACTGCCGAAGTCTTGTTTCCTATTCGCCAGGTAACAACGGCTGAGATGTAGCCACCCGACTGAGACACAACCCTTACTGAGAGCTGAACTCGTGTTCGGAGAGATCAGTCGCCATCTTACTTTTGAGGTTCCATCGGTTAGATATACCAGGCAACTGGAACCAACTTGCCCAAGGCGAACTTGAATCACCGGAGAGGCATCAAAGTATATAAACGAAGATATTTATCCTCATTTTTCTCATGTGCTGAACTATAGCTTATCCTTGTCCTCAATAAATAAGTCAACTGTCAACCTTTTTGGGGCTGTCATGTACGTCTCACGATCTGTGTCCATCGCTCTGAGCGTCCTCACTTTGGGTTGCAGAGCTGCGACCACATTGGCCAAGTGCAATGCCGACAAGTAAGTGAAATGTCCGGTTATTCGATTGATTACTGATAAAGTTTCTCATTTGAAGTTGCTATCGAGCTTTGTTCCCTTGTCCATCTCCGACAGCAGTTTCTTCTGCCTCGGCATTCTGTGCCACAATAACAGCCAACGGAATCACTGCCACCAACTTCCCGACTCGCGCGACGTCAGCTTGCGGCACGGCCCCCGCTCATTACATCTCTGCCTGTGCATGCGGCCCCACATGTCCCGTTCCGACGCCGACGTCGACTCCCTGTACGGCCTACGGCGGTCTGTTGACCAACGGCGACTTTGAGTGCGGCATTGCCCCGTGGACGATCGAGGTTCTTGACCCAAATGTAAAGGCTGGTCTCACCTCAGCATCGGCCCACTCTGGAACAACTTCATTTGAATCGAAGCTACTGGCAGACAGGCCTCTCCAAGAACCCGTCACCAGTACCAGGATCAAAAGCCCGCGGGTTTCCGTGCAGAGAAACGTCCCTTGCAGACTGAGCTTCTGGGTCTGGTTCGACAATATGGACGCTGGCTTTATCGGGGTCATGATCGATGGACAGCCCAAGAGGACAATCGATGCACGGGACGCCCCTGGATGGGGAGTTTGGAAGGAAGTCACCGTGGACTACACCCCTCAGAATAACCACGTCCAAGTCACTTTTGAATTTCTCTACGGGAGGGTCGCCAGCGTCGCTAGGCTCGACAGTGTTGTCCTCGAATATTTACATTGATGGACAAAGATATTGATTCGATGTCATTGGGTTTTATTCGGGAGTTGCTTTTCTTGGAACTACTCTCCTTTGATCTAGGAACATGCTTACAGACGCTCATTGGAACACACGCAGGTTTGCATTGGCGAGCAAGACAGGCCTCTCGAAGACTCAACCTATCCCGTACTGGCTGGCTTTCTCTTCCGAACTTTCAAAAGATAAAGATAGAAAATACCAAGTCTTGAGAAACTCTCACTCCTTACTCATTACTCATTCAGTCTCTCCTACCGCAAAAGTAATGGGAACATAGAGCGACCACGCTATGTCCGAAGTGTATCTTATCGCCGAAGCGGAAAATGCCCCGAGTTTCTTCAGAGTCTATGACAGCACAGACCAGGAACCGGGCCGCCTTCGGTCCATAGCCGCCGAAACCGGCCGGAAAGACAGGGAAATTACCGTCACAGTCGCGAAGTCGCGTCTATTCGGCGTTGGTCTCCGAAGCTAACAGCACAGAGCCGCTTGGCGTTGCGCAAACAATCCGCAGAATGGTAGCATATGATGTCCTGCAAATGCTGGATAAATGCGGCCATAGAATGAAGAGGGCTCGTCATATGATACCCGCAGGGCGTGTTCCGCGTGTTTGTTCAGGGGTGCTTGACGGATAAAAGCAGAAACCCTCCGGTCCAGACCACCGGAGCCGTCCAGGTTGCCCAGCATGAAGGGGAAACTCGACAAGACCAATGAGAAGAATCCATTACACATCGATCCGCGGCATCTGTATCCGGTCTAGCCCACAGTCGCATCCCCCATCACCGTCAATCTCGCCTTTTTCTCTAGACACCGCGCCGAGTTGTCTCCACACTATTCCCGGCGCAAACAAAAAATCCAAAACGCGCTTCGGGTCGGGAACTGGCGTCGAAAACTCGCTTCGTCAAAATTGATCCCCCGCGAATGCCTACTGTATACGGTTACTCAACTACTGTATACGGCTTGCCGAGTCCGACCTCGTGCCGAATTCTCAGTCTATTTTGCTTTGTCACCAACACCCTGACGTCCTGAGTCAATCGACGCGGCCCTGCTGTCCGCCTCCCACAACTTGCCCGTCGCATTTCCTCTGCTAGAGAGAAGAGAGCGTTTTGACAACGAGCGGTCTGGTTGTTTGTCGCTGCCCGGTATGCCTTCTCGATCTGAACCCCCAAGTATTCAGGACAACGACCACGGCGGCGTGGTGCAGATGCCTGACAGCGTTTCCAGGGCAGCGGAGAGTGAGAAGCGAAATGACACTTCGCCGAGCCAGACCAGCAGCCCGCGCACAAGCGAAGAGGTAGAATTCAAAGAAGGCGGCTATGGATGGTAAGTCTCAACACCGCAGCGCTCTCTGAATGAATGACGCTGACATAAAAATAGGGTCGTAGTCGCCTGCGTCTTTCTCATCAATGCACACACTTGGGGTCTGAACTCAGTCAGTTTGGCGCCCGCCCGATGACTCGACTCTCATATAGCTAACAAGCCACAGTCATATGCGGTCTTCCTCGCCTATTATCTCAATTCCGGGGCCTTCCCCGGCGCCAGCCCGATCACTCTGGCCTTCGTCGGCGGCCTGTCCTTCTCCGTCGGTGAGTCGAATCTCACACCGACCCCGCGTCCGCGCCGAGCCGCTTACTGACATCCGGCCCACAGCCCTTCTCGTCGCCCCCATTGTGACCTGGTTCATCCCACGAATCGGAACGAGACCGACGGTCGCGATCGGTGTTACAGTTCAATCGTAAGTGCTCTGTATCCTCACTATCCTTCACCAACTCTAACTTGACCTCAGCGCCGCCCTCATCGGCGCATCCTTCACGACGCAAATATGGCATCTCCTGTTGTCGCAAGGCATCGGCTTCGGCGTCGGTATGGGATTCACCTTCAATGCGACCGTCGGCGTCATCCCACAATGGTTCATCGTTCGCCGTTCATTCGCGTCAGCTATCGGTAGTGCCGGCTCGGGCCTCGGCGGGTTGATTTACTCCCTGTCGTCAACTGCCATGATCCACAACATCGGTCTGCCATGGGCGTTCCGCATCCTCGCCATTCTGTCTTTTGTTGTCAATGGCATATGCTGCGTTCTGATGCGGGACCGCAACAAGGCTCTCGGAAGTGTCCATGCCGCATTCCACAAAGACCTGTTTAAGAGGACTGAGTTCTGGCTCTTCATGTCGTGGGGTTTCTTCTCCCTTTTCGCATACGTCATTGTCGTCTTTTCTTTGGCCGACTTCGCTGAGACGGTCGGGTTTACTGCGAGCCAAGGATCGATCGCCTCGGCCATGTTCCAACGTAAGTCAAGTATGAGTACAACATCCCGGCAATGATACTAACGCAAAGCAGTGTCACAAGGCATCGGTCGCCCCGTCATCGGCCTCATTAGCGATCGCGTCGGGCGCATCAACGTTGCTGGCTTGGGCACCCTTGTCGCCGGGCTAGCGACTCTGTTCGTCTGGATCTTCGCCGGGAGGTATTTCGCAGGCACCATCGTTTACGCACTCTTCGGTGCCTTCGCTGGATGCATCTGGGCGACGGTCACCCCTGTCGGTGCCGAAGTGGTGGGAATACAGCTCCTGCCTTCCGGTAAGCAGCCAACGCATGACATCTTCTGCGGCTAGCAAAACTGACATTTTGGTTCTCAGCACTGTCCATCTTTTGGATGATTCTTGTCCTCCCAGCCACCTTTGCAGAGCCTATCGCTCTTACCATCAAGGGCTCAGGCGTCGATGCTTACCTCGGGGTCGAGATCTTTGTTGGTTTCATGTACATTGCCGCCTTTATCTCACGTAAGTTGTAAACCACTCTGAGCATTAGGTAGGCTTTCATTGCTAACTCTAGCAAAGTCTGGTCTCTCCGCGTATGGAAGATCCGTGAACTCGAAAGCCTAGATCTACCCGAGCATGAGCGAGCTGACGCTCTGCGCAACAATGATGCCCTCTCCCTTAGTACATCGCGGCGCACCGGGCCGAAGCCGAGTCTTGTTCACTCAATCTTCAAGGGAGCTCTGGCTGTGCAGCGTGTCTAGACGTACCTAGGTATATCCAGTAACAAAAATGGTTGTTTCATGTCTTATATACTAGAGCATATGTACATAACAATAGCATCGAAAATGGAAACGAAAGCCAGTGACAGGCTGATTTAAACTCGCTTGTCCGCATATTTCCCTAGCCAAACACCTTGTTGAACAGCGCTTTGATGAATAAGAATCCAGGCAAAAAGCTCGCAAGTAATCCTACCACCATACGTGACAAGACCTCTGGACCGTACCTGCGAAATCCCTCTTTTGACATTTCCGACCATACCCCAATTGCCTTGAGTTCTCGGTACCGGTCTTCGGTGGCCAGCTCCGCAAAGCCCGCGCCAAGGTCGGCATACGAGACTGCCATGCCGATCGACTCGACGCCGATCTGATGCCCACTTCCGTCCTCTTCGATGATGGCTGGCGGTTGTACCAACAACAATGACAGTGCGTCTTCCTTCTCTGCCTCTTTGAACGTCCTGTGCGCGTTGAGAAGATCCTGGTAGGGGTAGTAGAACGCGTTCTTGACGAGCCAGCTGATCAACGCCGGCTGTTGCGCCTCGAAGCGCTCGTTCCACGTCGCTGACGATAGCAGCAACACGCGCGGCTTCTTCCATGCTGATGAACCAGACCCGTCCTTCAGCTGCTTGAGTGCGGTGACGATAGTGCGCGACGCATCGGTGAGCACGCGGATGCCAGGCCTGTTTTCATTCTCGCCGAGAGCGCAAATGATCGTGTCGGCGCCGTCTAGAAATCCCTTCACGCGAGAGACGTCGGTGACTTGGCCTTCGACTATTTTTACGCCGTGCTCCGTCTTGAAGGAAGGAAACATGGAAACCAGCTTATCCTTGGAGCGCACATAGACTTTGAGGTCGAACGGGTTGGAGGGGTTCGCGAGGAGGGCCTTCAGGGATTCGCTGCCCGTGCGGCCGGTTGCGCCGAAAATGGCCAGGGTTCTTTTGGAAGAATTTGTGTCCGATGCCATGTTGAAGCTTTATGTGCGTTATTTGTCGGTCAATACTAGTGCGAACCTAAGCAGTCGTCTCCTGCGCCTTTATCAACAGTGAGATTCTCATCACTTTTGTAAAGATTTATTACCACAGTCATCTCATTTTCATGACGCTGACGGTGTCGTATCTCCGTGGCCAAGCTCCGGACAACTGCAAATCTTCGGACAACTTAAAGTTGCCAATTGTCCGCGCCGACTAGCTGGACCGACCGCCAAAACACCGGTGCGGTGAAACGAGAAAGCCGTCATAGACTTGGGGCGCCCCGCCACGCGAGTCCGCCCAAGTGCCGATTCGGCAATCGCTTTCACCTCACATAACCCAGTTCCACCACTGCAGGTCCAGATTGTGGATTCCGGCATCCTTGCCGTGGCAGAACCGTGGGGGTCTGGCGTCGGTGACCGGTGGTTGTGACGTCCGCTTTGGCCGGTCGGATGAACCCGCGCAGCGTGGACAGTTTTCCGCCGATGCAGGGTTCATGTGTTGGTGCGATGGTGTCATTGAGGCGAGTCTTATCTGAGACAAAACAATTCCTCGTTCAACTATTGAACGAGATGACTGCTCATGTTCAGGTAAAAAGCATCATTGTATCATTGGGTTTCAGATGCTTATCTGGCTTTCCTAAGCGGCCCTTGTGATTCTCGGAGTCCTGTACGAGGTCACCAGTCCGCCTGTAATCCACAATTCTAGATGGAGGAGACCGCCTGTTTTTCCTGTGCTAGAGCGACTACTTTTCCCGTGGTTGTATAACGCCTTACACCGCTCTACTATCGTCGCCGTTGTTACTACTACCGTCGCTATTACTACTGGCGTTGTTATCGTCGTCGTCGTAGTCGTCGTTATCGTCAGTATGATTATCGTTACTAGTATCATCGTGATTGATAACATACGTATCTTGGTACACAGGCAATACGGCAGACATTATACTGTTCCGTAAGTATCGCCCCGCTGATTTGCTTAAACCCCAAGCAACAGATTGGAAGTCTGTTGTGGGAGTTTGCACACAGCCTCGCAGCAAGCTTGGCCACATAGCCTTCTTTGTGCGATGTTACCTCCAGCACCACTGAAGGGGAGCGATTTTGCATCAAAGGTTCTTTCATTTACGAGTATTTAGCGTTATAAGAAAAATGATTAAACTTGAAACAATTTCAAAGATAGGTCTTGCTCCGCAGATTTGTAGCCCGCGAAATGACTTCACCTAACGCCCTCATGAGAGCACGCGTTGATGCTGCTCCATTTTATCATGCCTAATTTAAGAAGGGCTGCCTGCCTTATACTATCATATGACTATAGACTTCAATCGTTAAAGATGCACCATATCTCACGCTAAATGCTTCAAAAAGTTTAGAATCAATTGCTGCCATTTAATTGAGGCATAATCTTAAGTTCCAACCCTAATTGAAAGCTTGCTATTGTTCCCATCTGTCATGGCAGCCCTGTTGATAGAGTCTTCTAATGTAAGGGTTAGCCATAGTACTAGAGGAATAGACCGGCAAATTTCTTCGCTTTTTCAGGGCGGCCAAACTCACATTGTATGATGCCTCATGGGCAAAGTCGTCCACTGCAAATCCATTCATTGCCAACCTTCTTGCAGGAACACTGCCGAGCTACGAGTTCGCCATCTCTCTTGACCATGGCCGGTTCGGGGACGAAGTCCTTTGGGCATAGCCGTCCGCTGCAGATCCATTCGTTGCCGACCTTGTGGCAAGAGCACTGTCTAGCAACGAGTTCGCCGGGAGCAGCGGTGGCGAAGGCGAGAGCTGCCACGAGCGTGAGGATGGAAAACTTCATGATGCCGTCTTCGAGGTGATTTCGATTGCTTTTTGGAGGTGATTTGTGTGGCCGGTTATGTTGTGATTATCTGGAGAAATGGCAACAAGAGCGGGCTATTATTTATGTTTGTTTCTGACGGGCCCCTTGTTCCCCTACGGTCAAATTAACTGCTGCCCATTGCTGGATATTGGCACCAAGCAGAGACTTAGCCGTTGCTTGGCCGTCTGAGGCGACACCGCGAGCTTCCTCTTCAAGACTTACGATGCACCAGAAGTATGGTTCTATATTGCCCGAGATTTCAGGGCGAGTCTTCATTGGATAATCCAAGACTTGAAGCACTGCAAGTCAGCCTTGATTGGCATACAACTCTGTGAGATGGCTGAAGGATTGGGTACTTTTGTCAGTATCTCAGCCGCAGCGACGCGAGGCCATGCCCGATTAAGAAGGTCTTGATGGATTATGACCTATCCAGGCCTATCCAGGGCTCGTAGTCAGAAATCGTAGAACCTGACATAAGCGTTGTAACTGTCAAGGTTGCCACCATGATTAAGTAGGATTGCACTACCTTAGGATACTGGCTCACCCGCTTCTCTGTGCGTGCATAGGTAAGTTGCCGCCACTTTAGAGTCTCGTTAAGGAAACTCGTGATCTCTGAACCGACAAATGGGCTTTCATCGCGCCCGGCTAGACAGGTGCCCAGCTGGGTGGTTGTTTCAACACATTCTGGCCGCCTAAATGTCTTGGCACGCCCGCTCTTGAGGGGGCTTTTGTAGTCAAAATAATGGCTAGATCAAGCGGAAGCCCGCCACTGACCGCGGAGTCTTCCACACGGCCTAGTTGGACCTCAAATCTGAGGGCAGGATTGCCCGATTTCCCGCGATTGTCCCAAGTATACCTCGATTGATAGATTGAAGAAAGCTAAGATGCCGATGCCAGCTTCCTTCTGAGCTTCGTAGCCCGATTGGACGATAGCACTTGCCAAACTGTTGCAGGACCGCAACTCCTCGACAGAGACGTGGGAGACAACCTTCATTCATTAGGACGCTAATGAGGCTGGAGGGACCCATCAGGCCAGAATCCAGCCGGGATAACCCGATCCGTGAGCTCACTGGGTATCATGGAAAACCATTGTTGACAATCATTCTTGTTTGTCTTCTTTCACACCTCTAATTTCTCTCCACCTCGCTCCCTGAACCTTCTCGGCCTCCACACCTCTCCATCTCCTTCCATCTAAATGTTTCAAACACAGTTGCTTCCCTTCACCGGGGTAATACAGCCAGCAAGCCCATTTGGCCCACATGCTCTGCTCTTTCATCTGTGTTCTTGCACGCTGCCCGATAACATCTTCGATGAACGCGCCCTTCGGAATCGCCAGTCTCGTTGGAAATACCCGGGAGAGATAATGCTTGGTGGATGCGATATGTGGCTTATCATGCCAAAAGAACATTGGTGTCAGCGGCACGGTGCAATTTTGATGTGACGGGTGGGTGAAGTCCCGCTTGAGCTTCTTCGTCAACGCTCTCAGAGCGGGGTAGTCATGGGCATGGGCTGAGTTGGCGTACTCCAGCATTCGCACTGAGGCGAGGCAGATGTACTTCACCGGCGCCTCCTCGTCCTCGTCAGTAGCCTTCATGACGTCCAACATCGGCGCGACCGGGATGTCTGCCACCAGCGTCCAGTCATGTTGGTGAACCCAGACGTACGGCGTAGTGGTGATCCTGAGGGCTGTTCGCACAGCAAGGCCGAAGCCGAGTCTCTCTGCGGGTTCGACAAATGCGACCTTGTCATCTTTTGTGCTCTTGACTGTGAATGGTGTGAGGTTCAGAGCTGCTCTCCCGTCGAATCCGTACTCCGCCTCCCCTTGCTCCTGCGCCAGCTCTTCATCCGACGAGTGTCCGTAGGCTCCAAGAACGAGGGTCTTGACATTCTTCTTGTAGGCATCATACTGCTTTGCGCCCTCTTCCGTCACCACGCCCTTCTTCAGTCTGGATACTGGGCCAATGCGGTCGTATGTATCGAACACAACGATGATGCGACAAGACAGGAGGTCCTCGCAGTGTTGGCGAACAGACTGAAAGACGGTATCGAGAAGTTCTGTCGAAGGGGCAGATGGCGTCGGTGATGTTGTGATAATAAGAGTGAGGTCCGCACAGATCGACGCCGAGGGGGGCGGCGGAGGAGTGGAGGACATGGCTCCTCGCCTGGGTGAGTTGTTGGCGACTGAGCTGAAGTGAAATCCGGCTGCCTGGAGTTGTCCTGGAGTCGTTCGGTACGTACCTTTTCGGTGAAATTTTTTCGGGTTGCATCACGCCGAATATGTGGCTCCTCGGAGCCGATGATGCCGGATCTCTTGAAAGTGTTCATCTCATGTTTTTCGGCGTGTAATCAATGCTTGAGGCGATCATTGCCGTGAGATTAAAGTCATGAAGGAGGCTTTATGAAACCTGGGAAGTTTATAAATCAATCGTGTTACGAATGACCGAGGGGCATCATATCACTACGAACCAGAGGGATGTAAGTGCAATAAGATTGCTCTCGTCGGAATACGCCTGCTATGCTGATGAAACCACGGACCAGATATCTGGGTAACCCTGTCAGAAAAGCCTGCGCCAAGATCCCAGCGCCTCCAACGAGAACTTGCGCCTTTTCGCAGAAAAGCAATTCGGCAACATGTAAAAAGCCAGCTATCCCGGGCCGGAGGACCGACTAAGGACTAATGCTCTGGCCCCGGGACCCATTTTGGTCGGACCCGCACGCAACAAACTCTTCCCGCACCAAAAATAGCCAACAGGATCAAAAATATGACCAGCCTGGGGGTCGAACCCAGAATCTCCTGATTTCACGATGAATCGTAGTCAGACGCCTTGCCATTGGGCCAACCGGCCATGGTTGTTTGTATCCATTGCTGGATGTTGGAAGTGATGCCGTTGTTTGTGATCAAGATCCTCGGCCCACCTCTCGCCCCCATTGCTCAATTCCCTCCGCTATGAACATCGCCGACGGCGTCTTGTGACACAGCAACTATATCTCTTGGAGATATTTGTATTTCTCTGATAATTCTGATTCATCCAATGGGTAATCCAAATGACAAAGAAACATCCTGAACTCCAGGCCATGCTGACGAAGCGCATCAGGCACAGATCATGGCCCCTGGCCTTCCTCCATGTTCAAAGTGCCCATCCTGATGCGCTTTGGGGGTCTCATGAACTCTTCTTCTTCCAGGCGCTGAGAAAATAGTACCCGCCGCAGATTTCCGAGTTTGGTGCGCCGGCGCAATGCATATCGCAATTCCATGCCGGAGCAACTGTCTTAGGTGGCGTCTTCGAGCAGTAACACTGGTCTCCGTACTGAGTCCCAAAGTAGTCAAAGCCATCGCAGGCCAACGCGCACAGCTTATTTGTTTGGTTTTGGATGACGCTGATGTTTCCGGAAAACACGCGCTCGTCGCCGTCCTCATAACAACCGATGAAATCCCAATCGGTAACCGTGACCCATGTCGTTGTTGCCGCTGCGGCGGTAGCGGTTGATGAACCGTTCGCGTCGGGGTCGCTTGTTCTGGGTACCGTTATGTTAGTGCATCTTCTCTTGCTGTATTATGGGTAAGCTGTGAAACAAACTTTGTTGGTGATGTGCTCTTCAGATCGAGAATCTCGGCGGATTGTTTCGCGAGCATGCTGCCGAACACACCGGCGACCACGACCAGAATCGCAATGAAGAAGGCCAGCAGACACAGCAAGATGAAAACACCACTGCTGATACCGCATATCCTCTTCTTCGTGGGCCGACATGCGTCGATCGGAGCTACATAGCCTTGGTCCGCTGATAAAGGCACCGGCTTGTATTGGTCGTATGAGACGTAGTGGGAAGTGTTGACGATCTTGTCGGTCTGGTCGACGGGATGCAGACCATTCTCGACGTATGCGCCATCGCTATCGTGTGGTTGGCTGTAGTTGGGGGCCGGGGAACTCCCGTGCGATGAATCCATCGTTCACTATTGAGGTGTCCTCGATGACTCAAGTGTGTCTCCGTCCGATGATCATTGGCAATTTACGACCACTGCACCGGCAATATGAAAAGATCAGATGCCTCTGATGTACCAATCCAGGAACACAGAAAGATCAAAGGTTTCACTCGAAAAGGGACGAGACACCCAAATAAGAGAGCGAAGCATCCGTGAGTTGGCGGGCGCTAGGCAGCCACAAAGCAGAGGATCGCTATGCCAGCGCCGAATTAGGGATTGGGAAACCAGCTCCCCTGCGCCACAATTTAGAGTCTTGAATCCTTCAACTCCACTAGAGCGAACAAGCTCTTTGCCCCGGTGGCCAATGATAGCAACATGGAGCAGGCTGGCAATGCATGTCAGACAAGGCCCGCTCGGCCATGCGATAAACCGCGGCTTTTGCAAGCGTGAAGTCCCTGAAACAACATCGCGCGGGAGTCCAAAGTGGCCGAGATGGCGTCAATGTTGCCAACCTTTCCAAAATCAGCCTTACGGGGGCCCTTGGCAACTGGGGCTGCTGATGGTAGCTAAGCTGTATTTGGTGGTGCTCATTTCCTAAAAAGGCGCCAAGATCGGCTCCCACCTTCGCTTCTCTCAAGGCCGTTGCTTTTTTTCTCTTATTCTGTTGCAAGGCTCCAGGCAGCCGTTACTTGACCGCTTTCCCGTCCTTTGCGGGGGAGCTGGTCGAGACCATGTATTCCTGTGAGACGTCAACGCAGGCAGCTCTTTCAACAAGATAATGTTTCAGTGGACAAGAATATCAATTCCTCAAGGCCCTGTTGAGTCATGACACCCAGTCGAAATTTTACATATCTATTGGCTTTGCAGTGAAGGCTTCGGCAGTTCGTCTCTCTCAACTCGGGCCTTGCTGTAACTTCAAGAAAGCGCGCGCCAATCAAATGGCTGCTGCGCAAACGCACAGCTGCCCGAGCTGAACGTCGGTCAGCATTCACTGGATCTTTTTTCAGGAAATCGTCCACCAAAAAACCGCTGACGTCATTCTTGCATGGCAGAGTCAATCTGAATTGAGGGGGAATTAGGTAGATAGGTTGTTCTTCCACCTTGCGTTCCCTCAGTTTTCGTTATTCGCCTTTGTCATTTGCTAGTGTCTTGACGCGGCTCAAAATGTCTGAGAGGACTGATATTGACGATGAGGAGAAGATCAACTACTTCACACGGCACCTCGTCGACCCAACTGAGATCGCACAAGAGCGGTTTCTGTGCCTCGTTGTGGAGCGCGTTCGCGAGACAGCCGTGAGTCTGGCGGTACTGGGCTTGGTCGCCGAAGGCACACGTCTGCTGGAGATCCTCCATTCGCATGGGATCCCGCCGTTCGACCTCTACGAACTTGGCCCCGAAAAGCGTTCCGAAGACTACGACAAGTCGTGCTATCTCGCCAAGGGGGATACAGAAAAGTACGCGGTCAGTGTCCCCCCGACAAGACCGGACCCATTCACACGAGCTGTGTTCGCATTCGCTTGGGAGAAAACCGGCTCCTGGCCGGCGTGGGCGTCCCCGGGACCCGAATCGCTGGAAACTGGCGACTCAGATATGATTCCAAATGGGGAAGAAACCACTCTGGATGCCCTGGAGCGGTATGCGCGTCTATGCGTCTGCAACAGGTTCGGCCATACCTGGCGCGAGGACGACGAGACGCTTCAACTTGTTTCTGAAATGGGCAGTAAGGGTATGAATAGGGCGAACCCCCATGGGCCAATTCCGCATCGCTTGAGACAGTTTTGGCTGCTCTGGGAGCGGATGTTGGCGCCGTGGTCGATGAACCAGGTTGTCAAGTCCACGGGGCGCGCCCTGACTCTTGATCTTGCCGTGCGGCTCACTTTTCCGCAAAATCGACAAAGGCATGGAGACACCAGACAAGAGAATGATGGAGGGGAGCAAATTCCAGAAGACAACGAGGAGAAACAGGATGAAGATGAAGTGGTTGATGAGTTTTTCCTGGATGATGACAATGATGCAGGGAGAAATACCTCGAGCAAGGAAATCAAAAATCCAGAAGATGCGCACCAGTACAATCTCAACTATATCAACTCGTGGGGCAAGGCCATTGCCGAGAACCATTATGCACAGGACCAGTTGCCCATGCTCGGCTGCATGAGACGGCTATGGCAGAGGGGCTGGTTCGAGCACAACGCCACCACCAACACCCTCGTCAAAGAACTCGACCTCGATGTCGACTATATCCGCAGAGTGACCCAGACAGGCTGCGACATGCTCACCAAAAGACTCGAGACCGGCCCGATCCGACCATACGCGGGCGCCACCGTTGCAGAGCTTGTGCGGGCAATCGACGAAAACACGAGGGCAAACGCGCCGTACTGGCCCGAGCACAATTCGGAGGAGAGAATCGCCGCCGACGCGGGCGCGATGGAGAGGGACGAGGACAAGATCACAAGGCCAGAGACGCTGCTGCGGCGTCCCGTCCCGTCTCATCCGGAAATCGCGGACCTAGAACAAAAGCTTGAGCTCACGGCCCCTTTGCCGGAGCAGTATAAAGCCTTCCTGCGCGCCACGAACGGCATGGGTCCGATTTGGTGGAACGAGACACAGCTGATCCGGCTTTTGTGCCCGATCGCCGATGTTGGGCTCGCTGATAGCTCCTACTGGCCTGTCCCTATCCAGCTTGAGCTCCTGCCCGACCACCACTGGCTTCATCCTGCCATCGAATGGCCCATGGTTCGCCGCTCAGTAAGGATAAGTCAGGACACAAGCCACGATGGGTATGTTTTGTTGGTTGAGCCGAAGTTTGTCGCCGAGGCCAAGGCAGCCTTCTTCGAGGTTTACGACCCTCTGCCGGAGGAAGAGAAAGGCATGCTCCGCCGGGTCGTCGAAGAGGTATACGGCAGCGTCGACGCTTTCCGCAAGCTCGAGTGGGGGGTCGTTCTGTGGACTGCTTGGTTTGCCGAGATGATACCCTACCGCGACTTTGCGGCGTTGCTTGAAGACTTCGCGGTGGGAAGTCAACGCAAGATGAGGCCTTGGTCGCGGTACTGGTATCCGGGGATTCGGAAGCTGGATTCTTACTACTATTTGCCGCAAAACGAGTGCGAAGAAGACGGCGAAGAAGGTACCGTCGATATTGGAAAGGGCAACTTGGTTGTTCATGAGGATGGCACGATGTCCATGTGCGAGAACGTCTATCCGGATAACGAGTTTACGAGGCCTGAAGTGTTTCACTAATGTCGTTCGCCTGGAGATAATGGCATCAAAGAATTCCCCTAACCCCAAACCTCAACCGGCAAAGACCACAGTGGGTCATCGTCTGCAACTTGACACTAATGGCTTCCCGATGCAGTGTTGCATCCATGAGGGGAATTTAGAAGCCTCCACTTAACGATTGAGTGCTTTCATATCATCGAGCCATCTGACGCTCTAATGTCGTGTAATTCGGATGAGCGGAAAGACGCGGGCTTGGCTATGCGAGTGCCATCGAAACAGGAAGTAGGAACTTCAAGTGTGTCTCAGCGATGCAGAACTACTAGCTACAGATGGAGTCAGGACCGCAGACGATTCATCGGCTTTACGCTGCCGAGAGTGGCTCTGTGTTCGTTCCACGACGCATAGCTAACGTAACGAACGGCCGAAGGTCCATCTGTGCTTCTCCGCCCAATGTGAGGCTCCCGAAGCAAGGGACGAACGGCTTGAATACATATACGACATACGATGCTCATATGTGCCTTCGTCTTTGCTGTCAGAAATTACTCGAAACCAGCGCGGAAACATGACCGAGAAAATGTTACAAGTCGAAAGAGTTGTCCAATCAGACAGAGGTACGATTCTCAATCCAAGCCGTGAGCCTCGCCACTCTGACTCCATCTTAGTCTGGGCCAGTCTCATCACAAGCATGAGCTACCTCCCGGGGCTCCTCACCTTGCACCATTCCCTCGTCTCCTCAAACACAGTCTACCCCTTCATCGCCCTGCACACAGACTCCTTCCCCGAGGAGGGCCGCGCCGCCATCGCCGCCCGTGGCATCCCCCTCCACCGGGTCCCGCGCCTCCGCCCCGCGGGCACGAGAGCCTACACGCGCGAGCCGCGCTTCGAAGACACCTGGACCAAACTAACCGTCTTCTCCCTCACCGCGTACGCTCGCGTCGTCCTCCTCGACTGCGACATGCTCGTGCGCAGGAACATGGACGAGCTGATGACGCACCCGCCCCTGAACCCCGCTGCCGCCAGCAGCACCGCCGGCACAAAGGTCTTCGCCGCCGGCCACGCGTGCACCTGCAACCCGCTCAAAAAGCCCCACTACCCGCCGACCTGGGTCCCGGCCAGCTGCCCGTTCACGGCGCACCACGCGGACCCCGCCGCGGCGCAGACCGACGGCGCGGACCGCGCCCCGCGCCCGCTCGGCCTGCTCAACAGCGGCCTCCTCGTCGTGGTCCCCTCCGTGGCGCAATTCGGCGCGATAGCGGCGCGCGTCGAGAACGCGCCTGCGGAGTGGGTGTTTCCCGACCAGGACCTGCTTGCGGAGCTGTTCCGGGGCCGGTGGGTCGGGTTGCCGTATGTGTATAACGCGCTGAAGACGCTGCGGTGGCGGGGCGTGCACGACGTCATCTGGAGGGACGAGGAAGTCAAGAATGTCCATTACA